>NC_139406.1:70366416-72947666 GCF_905368555.1 Meleagris gallopavo | reverse complement strand
AAGGTTTGGCTAATTCAGAGTAAATGAGAACAAAATACAAGGTCATTATTCGTCTCTGGTGAGACTCCAGATGAACAGCGCACATGGAAGTATTTATAAAACATTTTGCATGGTTAAAAGTTGCTTTAGGTTGCTGTCCATGCTTTTAAATTAAACTACTCACAGATTTTTACAAAAGTACCTGTAGCACAGAAATATGTTCCCATGCCTAGTGCTGAATTTGGGTGGAGATAAAATGTATATGATACATAGTTCTGTGGCATAGATTTAAAAAAAAAAAGAAGAAGGAAAGAAAGAAAGAGAAAGGAAGGAAGAAAGAAAGAAAGAGAGAGAAAGGTATTAGCAGGAGAGTCTATTAGACACTCTGCAAAATGTTAGTAAGGTGCACTTCCACTGATAGCCACAGTACCAAGCAAGTGACTCAAAGTGGTAGAAATCATACTTGAGAGGACACGGACTACTTTTGTGTTGATGGGGTTGAATTTCTTTCTTGGTAATTGCTCTGTATAATACAGTGGTGGAAACTTGTGTTTACCACACAGTAACCAAATGCTAATGGGGACAGAACTGATTTATCAGTGATGATTCTCATTGCTTCTGTACTTCTGACCCAGCCAAACTTCTCCTGTGCTTCTCACTATTGTGCCTTGTTTATTTTTGGAAAAGTTAAGTCAAAGACATAGATAGTAATTATGTTTCTTGGATTTCATATCTGTAACGCCCCTTAAATTTGTCTTCATAATTAAAAGTAGGCCCAAGCTACAGAGGTACATAAATTTTAAGCTAGTATTTACCAAAGTAACAAGCAGTTTTTTTGGAAAATTCCACTGGAGATGCTGGTGGTAGTTTCAGAAAATGAAGTCCGTTGTCTGAAATCAGTCACTTGGAGGTACTATACATTGGTCTCACCGAATTCAGATAAAACAAGAAAGGCCTATACTTAGCTTTCGTGAATCTCTGTATTTTAAATATCCTATGTGGTTGAAATCATAAAAACTAGATGATTTAGAGTTGCACGTTTTCTTTAGAACTCTAATGTTCTTGGTTACAAACTCTCAACAGTTTGTGTCAATAACATTTCTCTGCTTAAAAGCAACCAGGAATTGGGAAGAGATACCTTGGAAGGACCACAGGAGTAGAGAAGTTGTTCACTTCCTACAGTAATGCAGTCAGCGGGAACAAGTTGTTGAATCTTATGCTCAGGCAGTAATTTCTGAGATAGAAATTTTAGAAAGCTCAACCAAAATATTTGGGATGTTACTTTTGTCATTTGTCATTCTGTATGGATAGCACCAGAAATGTAACAAGCCCAGAAATTGTCAAGAGTATGGGTCAGCATGAGAGAACAACTTGTAATCTTGTTTAATTTTGTTATTCGTTTTAGAACTCTGGCCTGTTCCCAGGTGAGGAGTAAGGATAGCCATAGTATTCCCGGGCTGTTTCAGTTGCAGTTATGGAAATGTAATGATGTATAGGATTATTTTCATGTCAGATTAATGCCTGTGTTTATAAATATATACTTATTTTTCTTGCCTTCCCCTTGTTTATTGCCATATAACTAATTCTTTTTTCCTTATGCCCACATTTTTTTCATTAATCTTGTTTTCTACTCTAAAGTGTTCTTTTTTTTTTGCAGATTTTCCCAACAATTTTGGATTTGCAAAAGTATTCATTTCTTGAAACCTACAGCCAAACTATTGCCCTGGTTTCTCATAAACCTGCTCTTGATTTGCAAAACAAAGCAGCTGACATTGCCAAAGTCCCATTACAGAAAGAAACGCAAAGATGATCGGGTGTTCCTGGGTTGTGTGGCACTGGAGCAAGCTGCAGCATACACTGTAGCTACTGTAATTGATGATCAACTACATCAGCTGTCAGCACTCCTCTTTGGCCCTAGGGGTTGTATAGCACTGAACACTGGCACAGTTCCTCTGTGTGTCCATTTTGAAGTGTCTATATGTATTTATCATGGGAGATTTAGGTTAAATATTGGAGGAAATTTTTCACACAGAGGGTGGTGAAGCCCTGGAACAGGTTGCCCAAGGAGGTTGTGGATGCCGCATCCCTGGAGGCATTCAAGGCCAGGCTGGATGTGGCTCTGGGCAGCCCGGTCTGGGGGTTGGCGACCCTGCACATAGCAGGGGGGTTGAAACTAGATGATCATTGTAGTCCTTTCCAACCCAGACCATTCTGTGATTCTATGATTCTATGTGTTAACATGCCCAACCATCCTATTCTGTACTGGGATCCAACAAGATACTGGAGTAACTACATATAGAGTCTGTAACTGCATAGCTCCTGTATTCCCTTTCTGAGAACATGCACTCCCCTTTATAAAAGTGTTAGTGCCAGAGTCATGCGAACATAGAATCGCAGGGGTTGGAAAAGACCTCAGGAGATCATTGAGTCCAACCCCCCTGCTAAAGCAGACATCCCTGTCTGTTATTACCAGACCATGATTTATGGGATATATAGTAAGTTTTTCAGCTAAGAATTAAAATGAATGCCTGATGTATGATACTACTGACTCAGGAGGCTGGTGATCCTGCCAGCTGTCTTTGCAGGACTGACTACATTAAATACATATTTGCTCTTTTTTTTTTTTTTTTTTTTTTTGAAAGAAAGAAAGAAAGAAAATGTAAGTAATTATCAATTTGGAATGCAGTGTCCCTGAGAATATACAAAAACATAGCATAAATCTTATTTTAAGTAAGATCTGGTTTTCCTCTTATTACCAACAATACAAATTTCTCTAACTGAACAAAGGTGAAAGATCAAAATAAGACACATTCCATTCCTGAAGTTAAATGAAAGCATGTTTTTACTTGATATGATGGGAAATAGCTTGAAAAATATTTTATTCTTTCAAAGGAAAAAACAGAAAGAAGGAAGTCATTTTAAAGCTGTGAAGGACTTTGTATGCAGGTGGTTATCAGTTGAGTAAGTGTCAGGTATTTAAGTGAAAGCTGGCTGGCTTGTCCATATGTTTTAATATTTTTATTTTTTAGCTGACTGTGCCAGGAAGCTTCATGCTTGGGTTGGATTGTACTCATCTAAATAAATGGTACTTGGTGCCAAGCAGTCTAGGATCACAACTAACCTTGGGTGAAACTGAACTGCAATTGCTGTGTTTGATACATTCATAGACATGGGATACACATTTTTATGTATGAGTAATGTCTTACATATTTCTCAGCAGATTATTCATTCTTGGTGCATTCTCTAAGGGAGTGCTTGCTTCAGTGGTTGTACGACAGAAAAAAATATGTTGATTTTATGGAAAACAATACAACAATACAACACGTGCTTTGTGTTACTTCTGTGAACGCACATGTATTTGTGAAATAGGCAAGAGAGTTTTGCTGTAAATACAGCAGGACTTTAAATCAATTTAGGGAGATCTACAGAACACATCTGAGGAGGTTAGTAAATCATTTGTTAACTTGCAGATCACATTTAATGATAATAACATGGTTTTAATTTTATGTAAATTCTTATGAAATATTTTGTTGCTTCTCTTGTTTTGTTCGTAATTTCTTAGTGATGATACCTTCAGGCGTGTAATCATTTTTATAGATGTTGCAAGTAGGAAGTCTCATGCTGACACTGATATGTTAAGAAGTTCCTAACTAGATGTGCAATCATAGGAATCGTTAACAGACAGCTTCTTGTCCTTACTTGCAAAGAATTCTATTTCTATACTCTTGTGTAGAAATATTAAGTGACTTCATGTCTGAGCATAGAAGGGCTTTCAGCTTTTATCTGTGTATGGCTTATGTTAAGAAATGATATTTTCTTTCCAAGTCTATATATGTAAAGGTCAAACTGAAACATGCTCAGTTAGGGCTTTGTCATTGACAGTAACCATCTCAGACTTGGTATGCTTTTGAAATTTTCAAAGCAGTCCCCTGAAATTATTTGAATCCTTTAAATTAATGAGTGTGTCATGCTGATGTGATGCAGGAGATCTAAATACAATTTGATTGCGCTTCAGACTTGTTCCTTTAAAAGCCATCTACGCTATGGCTCAGCTATTGCTGGGGCTCATTTCATGGTCCTGGCCCACATGCTGCTCTGAATGGCCTTGAATAGACTCCTCTTCTTCATTGCTGGTGTGGGTTTGCCAGTTTAGGCTGTGAATAGCCCTAGCATGGCATTTTAATGACACCTTTTGACCTCTGTGTGATGTGCTTCATAGTGTGAAGTAACTGTATGAAGTATTTTAGTCATTACTTGTAAAAAGTGAAATTACTTCAGAATCAAGATACACTATTGGGAAAGTTTTAGTCGGCTATATAGTAGCTTATTTTGTAGTACCTGCAGATTTGTATTTTTCTGTTTTCTCTCCTGTATTCAGTAGGTCCACAAATGCCTTTTAATTAATCAGACAGAATTGCTTAACATTCACTTTCTGGTGAAATGTTCCCTAATTAGACTGCGATTGTAATGTAAGCTTTTCTTCAAATGAATTGTATTTTTTTAAGTAATCGAGCCAAATAAATTGCATAAAGTGAAATAGCAATATTCTCTCTGAAATACTTTAATTAAAGGTTTTGTTGAAGTGTTAAGATTGCCGAAACCATCACAAATTTGAAAGCAGTGTATGAACAGCAGAGTCCACAATTCTTCCGATAGCTCTGATGAAAATGCAAAAACAAAGTGGTGCTTTTGCACAGCAGAGAAAAGACATGCCAAGTCCCTGAGCGCTTTTCTGAGAGCTTTTGAATGCTTCCAAATTAAGCGATGGGCTGCCTGAGCAGTTAAATCAAAGCAAGGCAGGACTTTGCGATAACACTGCAGCAATACAAAGGACGGACTGTCAGTGGACTGCCAGTGACACCATAAGCTTTTTCTACAAAGACCATATTTCTGCTACTTCACAGGTGCAAAATCTTTTTAGAAATACATATGATGAGTTAGGATATGTTTTAAAATATATTGCTGGATGGCAACCGCAGGGCAACTGCAGTGCTTAAGTGGATCCCCATTTACATCCACTGCTAAGGCATAATGTACACTTCTTTTTGTAATGTGAGAAGATTAAAATTATGTAGAGGATAAAACAAGCCTTTATTCCCTTTTCATTTCTTGTGATAGTTCTAATTTATATTATCAAGATACACAAAAACTTACAAAATTATTGCAATAATTTTCTAAGATGATATTTTAAAATACTGTTTCCAAAAGCATGCGTTGTACAATCCATTGCTGATGTCTAATAATCATACCACAGCATTGGCTGTTTGCATCTAGCATTTAAAAATGTATTTCTGAAGTAGACAAGTAGTTTACCCTGTAAGTAGTAGGTACAAAACCTTTGCCTGTTTGTATTAGATTTTCACTTACAGCTTGATTGGTTCTGAAATCCCCTGCCATTTTTGGTGTAGGTAGGGCAGTCTTCTTACTCTGTTGTCAAGTACGTTCTCAAATACATGAATCCTAAAATGTGGTGAGAATACACCATCTCTGTGTTTCTTCTGAAGGGATGTGAATGCCAGAAAGAGAAAAAAGCTTTGGTTCTGATTCTCACATCCCTCCTGCAGGGTCCCCCCCTGCTGCATTTGAATTACTTACAGGCTGAATTTGAGGAAACTACCAATCCATTTGACAGAACTTTGGCAAAAAAAAAGTTATACAATTAATTTTTTAGTAGTTGTAATGTATAAAATCAATTTGATTCACTTTGTCGTGAAAGCATGACCGTCCTTCACAGGTATTTATGATTGCCCCCCAAACCTATACTTACCCAAAATGCAATACTCAATTTCACTATGTGTGTTCTGTTAACATTTAATCATGCTGGTGTCTCTAATTTTTAATTACCTTGTTCAGAGAAAAATCTTTTGCAATCTGGCTTTGTATTATTTCTGGTCTGTTTCCTGACAAAATGAGACTTAGATGACTGTGCTGTTTGTCTTGATAACTTTGGAGCCTTTTTGTCCAAATTCAGCAAATGTGGAGATCTTGAAGTTGATTTGCTACAAGTTTTCTACATAAAATAGTTAGTGTCCAAGAAGAAGTTGGCAGTCCTACATCTGCGCTGAGATGAGGGCTGTGGTCTGAGTTTTCTCTGGCCTGCCAGTGGGTTGACCTCCTCCGCCAGAGCTTGGAAGCATGGAATGTGGGGCACTGTATCCTCAGTCATGTGGGAGATGTATTAGATGGTGAGAGGGGTCTGGCAGAAAAGAGCACCATCTAGTTCTGTGACTTGACCCGTGCTGATCAGAGCAGCGAGATGCCCAGCAAGGTAGGCTGGTTGGGCTTGCACAGCAAACATCAGCCTCCCTTCCTGCATCCTCTCTCCTTTTCCTCCCCACTCACCCACAGCTGTGAGTTGGTGAATCCCATGTAAGGAGGCAGGCAGCAGCCTGAGGGTTTCACACAGTAGGAATGACCCTTTGGGCTGCCTCCTTTCATTAGGTCAGATTAAGTGTAAAACGAAGCTGCTTCCTTACTCTTTTTTTTTTTTTTTTCTGTTTGGTCCCCAGTTCCACTACTGTTTTAATATCAGCAAATCAGGACAGTCCTTTCTGTTAAGATTCCTGTCTGTGGTTCAGTAACATCTCACCTGAACTAACTTTTTATGGAAGAATTCCCTTCTTTAGGTAATGGTTTCCATGTGTCTGCTGAATCAAGTCTAAATTTATCACCTTTGGTTTGAGCTGCATTTTAATACCATCTGCTTTTTTGTCCTTCTTTGAAACAAGAGAGATGTGAAGAATAAGTGTTTTTGTCTTGACTATGCTCTTAGTACAAGTCATTGGATAACATCCAAAGAGAAGATTTACTAGACAGAAGTTCAATTTTGGCTTTGTAGATTCATTAAAGAAAGAGCTGTAAATGTATTATTTCTTCTGCTGGACCTAAAACTTTGATTTTTAATGCCCCTTGTATTGATACTAGCTTTGGTATAGAGATATCTATTTAACGTTTCTTTTTGCATTCAGTGAAATTAATACATTAAAGGTGTTCTGCTTGTAGATAGGAATATCGTATTATCCAGCCTGTATGACTTCCATGCCAAACAAAATTCAGGCTTCGGGATGTTTTCTCTGAAAGGTCATTGGAAAGGTGAGGAACAGAGATGAAATGATATCATTTCATGTTTACATTCATTATACAGTGCAGTAGTGGGTTGACCTACAGGAAAATAGATCTCCACATTTAAATTCCTTCGTAACTTCCTAAATCAATTGCTAGTTCCTTCTGCTGGAGGGAATTTTAGAGAATTATGTAGAACTGGCAGCAATGTAGCTATTACTGTCTTCTGGTTTTGAGGGCTATTTATATAGCATGACACTGCAGCAGTATTATTATAAGCAAGAGGTTTGAAATATATATTTGAAATGAATTTGTATCATTATCTCTGCTGGATGTTTTCTCAAAATTTCTCATTTAATGCGTTTTAGTTTTCACAGAGGTTTCATGTAATCTGCACGTAATCCTTGTTGGAGAACGTTGTTAGTATTCCGTATAACTACCTTTTTTATTTCCCCACCTTAACTGCACTTTTCTGTTTCTCCAGCTTTTTATAATTCTATCTTTTACACACTTGTTCGTGTGTAAAATTTTACTTCAGGCCAGTGCTGACACAACTTGTTCTATTCTTATCTGTTTCTATGGTGTTTCATCCTTTATTGCTTGGTATTTTCTTATACAATTTTCTGTGGTTGTTACAGCAACAATAAATAGCAAATGTGTCAGTTTTCAACTGACATTGCTACTTTTAAAATATTGCATGATATTAAATTGATAAGCAACTTGATAACAATCAGGTTAATAGGTGTTCAGTTCATAACTAGGTTTCCCTGCATGATACAAACTGTCATATGCTATAAAGACAAGCTTCCAGGATGGCTGATGTTTGGAGATATTAATATCAAAAATGACAGAAGATTTTGTATAAAGCAAGAGAAGATGCTCGTGTAGGAAAGAGGAAAGTGGTTTGAGATGGAAATGGTTGAGGACTGCAAGGAGCCAATATCTGTATAAATAAGTATTTAAAGTTTGAAAATGCTATAATCAAATTACATAGTTAGAAAAAAAATGAACTGATGAACCAGATTCTCGGGTTTTTGTATACATTGTGCTACGTTGCGACTTTAAAAACTCTCTTGATCTATTTGATATTTTAAAATATTTAGAAGTCATTACTTGCATTCATTTTGCCTTCTAACAGGGCCTTTGGTGAATTTGGTATTCACCTGTAATAAACCAAATTTTTTTTGTAAATATAATCGGATGTTGATTTTCTCCTTACAGAGTTGTGTATTATCATTAAGTATATGGTGTGTGTAATTTCAACTGTAATTTCTGCACATTAACACTAGTTTTTAAACTCTGAATATGGTGATGTTTCCTCCTTGTGAAGGATGTTAGCATTTTTAAAATACATGGTTTTTTTTAATTGCATCATTCTGCAACATAAGTTGATTTTCATTAGCATCAATTCAGGAATATGTAGAGTGTATTCATATATTTTCCTGAGAGCAGGACTTTTTTCAGTGGTGCATCCTGATACATGCAGTAGCTGTATCAAGAAGCAATCCCTGTGTTGGTAAATTCATGTGTAACTCAGAAGGTTTGGAACAGATAGGCAATCTGTTTGACACTAACCCTGTGTTTCCTTGCATTTGTACTCATGCATATGCTTTAGAGCCTGTTGGTGAAAAGGGCTTTTTCACACTCTCTTGTTCTAACAAACTCTCAACAATGACACTTAATAGATGATGAAACCCATTAATTTGTACCTTGTCTCTTCAGTTTTGCATCTTTGAATGCACTACGCCATTCAAACTGAGGAATAAGTCTGCTGTAAGCAGAAAACTGGCTGATGAATTTTAAATAAATTGCAAAAGCATTTAATAGTATCAACATTGGTAATTTGGTCTTTACTTTAGAAAAGCACTACTCTGAAAATGGTCTTAACAATGGAATTGTATTTACAAGACACCGTAAATTGAAATTAAATTCTATTTGGCTTTTAATTATTTCTGAATGTGCAGTTGTGAAACATAATTTCATTTAAAGATGAACTACATAACAACTGACTGAGCCAAGCCCAGATTTTTTCTGAGTACTGACACCTTGCATTGGAGGAATGCATTTGCCCGGCTCGCATTTTCCTTATGCTTTTTATGTGGCCTGGGAATGAGGTAGACAGATTCTTTGGTGCAAGTTTGAGCGTAATAGGAACTCTTCATTATTTCCTGCTCTTACAGTGGGAAATAATGTAGATAATGCCCTTAGTTTTACTTCTGTTTCCAGATTGTGAGTGCTACCTCAATTATAAAACCTAGATTATACTCCCAACAGGGCTTTTCAGGTTAAGAATTTACATTTGAAGTTGCAGCCACCTCAAAATCAAATGCAGCAAGTGCAGCTTTTTTGTTGTTGATACATCAAGCAATGATTAGAATTTTATAATTATTTTTCTTTACTGCTACTGTACAGTGATTTTTTTCTTTTTCTTGACTAATTTAAGTCTAGAAAAGTGAAACATAATCAGAGTGTAAACAATCAGAAAAATGAGGTGAAAAACCAGCAGGGGATAGAGAGAACAGAAGGATTCTTACCAAAACTGGAGTCACATCATATGTGTACAGGGTTTACAGGGCTCAGACCATTCCCTAGCTGTGGGCTCTGTAGCTGATGTAATTCACTCTAGAAATGTGAACATGGAGTAGTGAATGCTAGAACTGCAACTGGTATTAATCGACAGTGTTGTCACAAAAGCGTCCATGGTACCTGTTTGCACTGAGGTTAGCTCTATCTAATGCTTTTCTTTCATCGTAATAAACTACAACTATAAATTTATAATAAAAAAACTGAATAAACAAAGTAATGCTCAAAGTGTGTAGATCGAATGCTTTAGACCTTCCTAGGAGATAATATTGTGCAGGTAAGAAAGCTAGTTTTTGGCTTAATCACATGCACGTTTGAGTCATAGGCAAAATATTTGATAATAAATATTTATCTGGCAAATTATTTTGGCAGTTCTCGACTCTGTAAGTGAATATGCCACTGAGTCATTGAATCTTGTTTAATAAATAAATGGGGTTTCTGCATGGCGTAAGCATCATCCTTTTCACAAGGTATATTATTTTTGTAGAATAGTCTCCTTTAGAGATTAGAATTAGAATCAGTATTGGGATTGCCTGCTTTTCTTATTCATTAAGATGGTAGTGGCTTTTTTATTATTTACTGTTGCTGCTACTTGTACTTTAGTACGCGGGCCTTTTAATTCATGTGTTTTAATTAATATATTGTTCTTAGTATTCTTATATTTTTTATAGGATATTTCTTAGTATATTACTTGTAGTGTGAGTAGCATGTTACCTGTCTTTGCAGGAGAAGATACTGTGTATTATTTAAAAGCTGCAAGCTAAGTAGTATTATTTGATTGGCTATCACTTTCTGTATGCATGAACTTATTTTAGTTATAGGTTAGTCCAGATTAGGAGGAAAATAGTACCTGTATTACATTTGGAGCTTTGCAATGTGTATTTCCCCAGGTTGGCTAAAAATTATATGGTAATCAGTGGTTCTTTGATTAAATTTTAGTTAAATAATTCAATGCAGAGCTGGTGCATTTCATCAAAAGAAGAACTGACTGTGTGAAGCTGCTGAAATGTCATTGTCTGGCTGATTTGTAGATAAGACTTCAGTGAAACAGTGATGTTGTTAGGGAGAATTAAAGTATCCCTTAAATTCTAAAGAGATATTCCACAAATCTTCTCAGTTCTTGAATATAAGAAAATTTCAGAGCTGTTTTCCCTAACATGGGAGCTGTCGTTACATGGCAGGGGGCTGGGACTGAGCCTTGCCCCCCACTTGCCTCAGGTCCCTGTGCAGCAGCCATGGTGGTGCTCCCTCAGCTAGGCCCTGCTGTCCTCTTCTCCCTTAACCTCTGTGACTTTTGTGCAGCAGGAGTCTCGTTTCTCCCTGCCGTGACTAACAGCTCAGTTACATTTCTCTGCTTAGCCCTGCTTTGTCTAGTTGCTGCATTCCGTGTCTGCCCTTTCTGGTTTTTGGACTATAGATTTTTTCCAGTTCATTTCGTACCAAAAGTGGTTGAAAGCTATACGCTGTTGGACGTACCTGTTAGAATGCTTTCTGCTTGAAATGAAAACCAACAAGCAGAATGTCTATCATTCTCCCATTTATTGAAGATGATATGTTATTTTCCTAGAATAAAATAAAAATGAAATAGAATTTTCCTAGAATTCTGAATAGGCTATTTTAAACTAAATTGATTTTTCTTCCCTGTAAAGAATATAATTCAAGGTTCCTCAGCAAATAAAATAAGAATTTGTGTGTTTTGGGCTGGGGAGATGCTGCCCCCCCACAAACTTTTTCCTGTCTAGAAAATTTAGTTTTGCTGTTTTTGTTTTTGCTGTAGTTTGAGCTATGAACACTCTGTATTTCTAAGAAGTTTCAGATTCATGTGTATTGTCTTCCACTAGGACACTGAGGTTAAGGTTTAAGAACTCTCCTACCTCTTCAGGTTAAACTCTTCTCTGTGTCTGCAGCTAAATTCTGCATGGATATATCTTATATGGCAGAGATTCTGATTATTCAAGGAACTTCAGTTTTTCTTTTAAATATAATATTGAATTGAACTATTATGTAAACTTGCTGTACATTACTCATTACGTATTGCATTAATTTGTTTGCTTTGGTACTGTTTTCTTTTTAACTTCAAAACTTCTATTTCATATTATTTATGCTTTTAATTTTACTCCCAAATATAAATTTGCATCTACTAAATATTTTAGCAAAAATGGCACATCTTTATTGTTTTATTATTTTAACTTTACTATACTTGGACGTCTTACCTGGATTAATTTAGGTAAAGAAAAAGATCCCAAATCATTTGTATGTCAGTAGTTAATACAGCTTGTACTTGCATGTAGATCAGTAGAACTTTAAAGAGATACAAAAATCTTGTTTTCTGACCATTTTATAAGTGATTCTCTCATGGAGAAATGAAATGGCAAGGAGACAGTACCTTACCTTGAAAAAAACATACAGAGTAATGTTTGCATTTATATAGGTGAATGATAACTGCAGTTTGCTGAAATGGGATATGTAGTTTTTACAACCTTAAGCGTGCTATTTTTGAGAGAACTAATTATGAAAGACAAACTACTTGCCCTGGAGATCTACACATTAATATGGATAAAATGCTTTTAGTTACTACATAATTACTACACTAAAAACTCCAGTTACGTAGTTCATTTTTGTTTTAAAGCTGTGTATCTATGTGGATTATGTTTGAAAAACTATTTTTTCATAGGTTTGGTTTTTTTGCTGTTGTTTTTTTGTTTGTTTTGTTTTGTTTTGTTTTTCCCTCTATAAGCAATAAGGGCAGAGGGGAGATCCTGTATGTTTTTAGATCTGGTGTGGTAGCTGCTCTGCTCTCCTTACTGTGTGGATGTATTTGCAACTCAGTTTAAATAGCACAGTGGAAACCCAGATGGAGGGCTTTTCCTAAGCTTTAGATTACCTATTCTGTTGGGAACTCCACTGTTTTTTTCATGGCTAACTGTAGCTTTACATGCCTGATAAAGAAAATCAGAGTACTTAAAGAAAACCAAAGTCTTCTCTGAGGCATTTTAAATGGTGAGTATTTGCCTGTGATACTCTTAAAAGTCATTTTGAAAAATGTCTGTGATAGATGGTGCAATTCTGAAGAGAGGACAATAGCAAATTACTGAGCTTCAGTAGATTCAATTGTAAGTGTATAATGTTACAATAAGTGACAGAAGCAAAAAGAAACGGAATAAAAGGAGTTGTTTTTTTTTTCCTTTTGTACACTTCTAAAGTTAATTTTTTATTATCAGATACTAAGAAAATGATCTCACAGTCACTTATCAACGAACATTTTTGAGCTACCAGTTTTCTAGGGCACATGGCTTGCAATTTATTTACCTCTGTTAGTTGCTTTTTATGTTTTACCGCTTTTAGTGAAAATTATTATAATCCAGCCACATGAACATCATATTCTTTAGTAGTAAAAGCAAAGTGAATTATGTTTGAGCTGCTTACGATATGATCAAGCATAAACACATGCTACTTAACTGGTGTTGTCAGGAACTGTGGAAAATTGCAGTATGCAAGAGTTGTAATATCATTGATTTTTACACAACTCTTCATGATGATTTGTGCTTTTCTGTAGATTTCAATTCCTGTAGTCAGTATAACTCATAAAAGCTTTAAACTCCTAGATTGGTGTTTTTCTTTTCCCTGAACATTTTAGTGTTTGCAATTTCTAAGCAGAAACGTTTAAATTCTAGCTACCTCCTCATGGCTCAGAAATAAAAAGAGAGGTAGAAAGACCTAAAACTGTCGTTTTAGGAATCTAATTTTTTATGGTAGTTTAATAAAGATGAAGGACCCAGCTCATAATTTTTGAATTTTAGGATTGGCAGTGCTTAATGTGCTAAGAGGAAAAGCCCTGGGTAGTATGCAAATCATACTACGCTGTAACACTATAGAAAACTCTTTTTTTTTTTTCTCTTGGTGGTTTGCTATTCATATGTAATACTGTCTGAAGCTGAGAAAAGTCTTCAAAGGCTGAAAAATGATTATAGTAGGGGAGATTGAGCTTTGTGTTTTGAAAACAATTTACATTTTCATGTATGAACTGTGGAGGTTTGAGTAGTGAAGATAGGAATAAATAATTGAACATTTGTATATAATATTTTATTCCTAAAAAGGACTTCTTAAAAGTAAGTGAAGTTGTCCTGATTTAATTTTCTCTTAATTCTATGTGTTTATTTTACCCCTCCCCATGCATAAAGTAGTCCTGTGGAATGAAGTTTAGGTTTTAAAGTCTTACGTTCCTAGTTCTTTTCTCCCATAAGTTGTCAAAAGCAACAGTAGTAATTGAGTTCTTTTTTATATTTGTATAGCCTCGTATTTTGTGTTTTGCAACAAGGAAACCTGCTCCCTAACATGCAGAAATAATTGCTTTTGCTCTACTCTCTGTTATAGGTGGTTTGCTTGTGTGTGATTTGCCTCCTCCAGTGACAGCAGGGGTAGGGATGACAGCAGGTCAGAGCTCTGACATGCAACCTGACAAGTACAGCAGGGAGGGGAGAGCTACTGCTGAGCACATAACAGCAACTGTGGCATATTTCTTTGCATGCAAGGATAAGAAAACTACCACATAAGTGAGCTTTTGGAGTTTGGGTATGAACTTTTATAGACCAGAAAAATTTGTCAGGAAGGCTCACCTTTTGTCTCAGGGATCCTGACTCAAGTCTAACTCGTTATATTAGTAAAAAGGATTTTGAAATCATCAGTGGGTCTTGTTCACTAGGAGAGAAGAAAACTGCTCAACAAAAGTAAAGGAAAGGCTACAGTGGAGAGAAAGTTTCTTTTACCTGAGGCCACTAACAACACAGAGCAATCCAAGGCATGCACTGGTTAAATCTTAGAAAGTGCTATAGGCAACCCACTCTTGCAATTGCCATAGAAAATTATTGTTGTTAGCTATTCCGTTGATAGTTCATATTGTAGGAATTACTAGCAGATGGGAAAATAGATGACTCAGAATACAGTATTAGCAATCCATATTTTTTTAATCAAAGGCCTCTAATAAGGCATGTTGCATCTGTAAGATTCGTTTAAGCAGTTGCTAGGAAGAATTTGTTTTTTCAAGTAAATACAACAAACTTGATACAGATTATTTTTTGATCAATTATCTATTTTCTTAACAATTTAAACCCCGAAAATGCATTTGCTTGTTTTCATTGCAGCAGCTTAATGGCAGTATTCCATAATTTAGTTTGATAGAATTGGAGGTTTGCAATAGTAATTCATGCATTATGGAATTGCTAATGAAATCTAATTTTATCATATTGAAAACATCACAGGCCTAGAGCTTTTATTTACCTCTGTTAGCTGTCAAGGGTGGATTAAGACTGTAGTGTGCTACATCCACCCAAACTTTGGATTTCGCCCCCTGAAAAGTTTGGATGGCTACAGATGTGTGCTGGCCAAGACCAGCTAATGAGTTCCAGACTCTTTTCCAGACCCCTTCACTCATGGACTGCAATTCATGGACTGCAAGCACCGCCAAGTATCTCAGATACATTTCCTTCCTTCTGACTCCTGTGCTGGACACAGGTAGTTAGGATTCACATTGCACCGCTTGTCTTGATGACCTTTGAAGGTCCACATATGATTGTGTGTTATCTCTTTCCTTCTCAACTTATCAACAGAGATCTCTGGTCTGTAGACAGGAATGCCTATATATTTTCCAGTTGCATATTCTGGCTCAAATCTTTGTCAATATGGTCTGATCGGGGTTGCAAACAAAATATATAAGGTATGGTGTGGGTCCTCCTGCAGGCAGGAGTATTGACTGCAAGTGATTCTTTGTCTTGCTGAACATAACAATCCAAATGTAGCTGATCTATCTGAGATACACTCAGTTAGACTGAAAAACATAAAAACTGTTGCCTTTCCCTTGCTGGGGTTTAGTTCTGAGAGATGACTGCATCAGCATGGGAGGAAGGAATTCCTTCTATGTCACTGTTTGAAGATGTAAAAGAAAGCAAACCGCCTGAAGCCAGTGCTGACCAGAATAAGAATGTTTTCTGCATAGAAAATATTCTGATGAATCTTCTATCTTTCATTTATAGCACTGGATTATTTTTTCTTCAGCTGCAGAGCTTATCACTGCTTCTTAAAAACCCATGTAACTGTGATTAGCTGTGGTTCCTGCCAGCTTCACACCAGGGAATGTACCTGTCTCTGGAGACTCAGTAGCTCTCATCTGTGATTTGATCACAGCTTGTGGATGTGCCTGGAACTTTCCCAGCCTCTTGATTGTTGCTGTATCCCAACTTCAGTTCTCAGTAACAAAGGTGGTCAAATTAAAAGAAGGTTGCTAACAATTCTGAATCTGTTCTGCTGCTTTTTAACTTTTGCACTTAGCTTTTTTGGAGAAGTTGCTTACCCTGTTATGAGTAGGTTGAAAAGTGAACCAGGAGGAGGCAAATGATGGGTATCCCATTTGGTAAAAGTTCGAGATGAGCTATACCAGGTTTCCTCATTTCTTTTTCCTTAGAGGAGAGTGTGCAGTGTATGGTTGTGTTGCCTTTTCCTAGAAAATAACAGTTCAGCTGCAGGATTAGATAGATATGCTTTGGTATCCAAAAGATATCAGTGAAGATGAGTGTTCCCATGCACCTTGCAGATGCTCCATTCACTGAAGCCTGCCTCTGCCTTGGAGCTGGACCATCTTGACACTAACTGTCATCTGATTGTGAGCATCTGAGCTCAGAAAGGACGCGATTGATTCTCTTATTTGGAGTGGCAGAGATTAAACGGTCACTATCAGACAAATAATAGCTTGATTACTGAACCACTGTTTTTGCAGCTTGTAAAATGCTATCAAACTATCATTTAAAACCTTTTTGAATTCTGGTTGCTTGCAGAGAATTTCCCGTTTGTGTTGGTAGCCCTTTTTTCAACAAGCCACATGGGAAATTAGCTATGGCAGTTTAGATTGTGAACTCTTTACAAATGGAAGTGCATGAGAGTGCCAAGCTCTATCACTTTAAGAAACTGAATAAAAATATTCATCATGCATGGGAATAAATTGCATAGGAATAATTACATTTCCTGTTTGAGTTGTTTCTGCGCATCTCATTTAATATATTTGCTGTTGCAATCAGTGCTTGGGCTTCTGCAGTCTTTAGGGTTCACAAAAAAACATTCATGGCACAGAGAAAAGTCAAGAAGCAAACATTCTGAATGAGGAGATATACGTGTGTGTGCACAGAAACACTTCCTAGAGTGAGCTGCAGCATTTCAACGTGATTAAGTGGTTTACTATAGTACATGGAGCTCTCTGACCATTACTGTCTAATCTAACATCTGATGTCAGATGGATGAGATTCATAACTGTTTTCAGATTCTTAATTTCCCTTTTTTTCTGTTATTTGCTTCCTCTGTGTGTCCCAAGCTTCATCTGTTCATACAGATGAGCACTGCAGTTCCTCGTGTCCCCTGGGTGACATGACTGAGATCATTCTGAAAGATTCTTATTCTCTGGATTTAAAAATTCATTCTCTTTGTATTTTAATTTCCAGCCCAGCTGTCTGTGATCCTTAAAGAATATTTAATTCCATTTGCTGGCTCTGTTTTTTGACTGAAATTTAAATAAAAACTGAGCCATCACATTATTCTCTGACAATTTATTTTTTTAAAAAATTGGGTTTTTTTGTGCAGAATAGTTATGTGATCACATAAGCTTGAGTCTATTACGTGCAGTTTACACTTGATGTCTGCAGTGGTGATTCAGAGGGAGTAAATGGTTGCCCAAGCTGGCCTTGAACAGACACAGGACTTCATCAGTGACAATAGAAAACTCACACAAGTGGTCATTGATGGTGCTTGTCTTGGTCCACTGCTAGTCCATGGAGCCACAAACACATTTCTCAGATGTGCTAAAAACAGTGGTTTTATTGCTTCTCTCATCTCTACTGCTAGGAACCAGTTAAAGAGGGGAATCAGTTCTGTTGTATCTTCTGATAGTACTGCAAATTCGCTCATCTAGCGAACATCTTCTCTGAAAAGTTTCTGTATTATGCTAGTAATATTTACCAATGGACTGAAAAAGAAAGAGGGTTTCTTTTTTTGTTTGGTTGGTTGGTTGGTTTTTTTTTAAAGTCTTTTCTTTCTCTGAAAACTGAAGGAAGTTTTTCTCTAAGAGTCTTGGTGACTGAGGAATGATGATTCCTTTCCCCCATCCTTTCTTACATTTATCAGGTGGGAGAAATGTCATTAACTGGGCAGAGGCAACTTCTTCCATCCTAAGATGCAAAAGGTGCCATTTGTCCTCATCAGAGACAAACATTGGTTTTGGGCTGCTGAGTGCATCTGGAGTTTCTGAAGCTGATGCTGCTCTGAGGGTCTCTGGTCCTGGGGATATTTTGACTGCTGACTTTTAATTCTGACCTTCACAGAAATCTTATCATTAAAACAGCATTGAATGAAAATAGGCATCTTTTTCTATACACTTTTCTATGCATTTCTGTTCTTCACTCCATCTTGGTTATGCATTTAAGTTTGTTTACTATGTATGGTGTAGAGTATCGGTAGAAATCATAGTGCTGGGGTTTGGACTGTATGTAGCAATATGTGTTGCTAATTTATATGCCTCAGATGCTGATAAAAATAAAGATCAAAAGTAGTATTTCGTTCCTCAGGGAAAGCAGATCAGACGGTGCTGATGGAAAACTGCCCTAGATTCGTAAACTAAGCATTGACTCATTAATAGGTTGATTCAGAAAATATATATATATATTTTTTTCTCCTGAGTTAGGTGATATGCTTGTTTGCAATGCCAGCATGTTTGCAAACACAGTATAGATCATCCCTTTCCTAGGATCTTTGAAATCTGTTGATGTTCATGACACTGTGTGAAAAGTAATGGACACACAGGCAGTTCCAGCAGGAGAGAGAAGTGAAGAAAGGCACTGGACTTCCCCAGGAAAGAATTACATAGGGCAACCAATGGAAGGAGTTTTAACAGTGGATCCTCCCTGCAAGAGCAGGTGGGGCATTGATACCTGATGTGTCCCGGTGCCTGCCGGGAACCTGGCCTTTGCTTGCATACTTCTTGTGTCACCCATCGTTCTTAATGAATGAAATGTAATGAACTCTTTTAACACTGTGAGAAAGCATTTTTAGAAAGAAAAGAGGGTGGTAAAAGGTAATTTCCTCCCATGAATTCCGGAAATTATTTTGTGTTATTTAAGCATCTTGTTGGCCTTGACTGGTTCTGGCAGCAGTTTGTCGAGGAGTACAGGTGTCTTGTCACTCTGATCAGAGGGTACCTCCAAATATCTCTCAGATTGTTGCTTACAGCACTTGTCTGTTTCTTAAGGCTTCTGTGAGAGACTGAATTCAGTAAGAAATATTTGATCAGCCGGTGTAATTTATATGTGTGAATATAATCTTGTGTACTATGGCATGCATTTATTTTCAGCCTAGGGAGTTTAATCCCAGGCCTATATTTATTCACAGTCTAATTACAGGGTATTCAAAGGGATTTTTTTAATTGTTATTATTTTTATTAACTGTGCTGAATGTGTGTGTGTGTTTTCATATGCTGTTACTTACTGTGGAGCTTCTGTCTACATAAACAGTGATATATATATATATATGTACACACAGGGTATGTAAAAACACACTGCAACTGTAAACTAAAGGGTTATGAAAAGCAATGGTTTTCATATTGCTTATAAATAGTTTGTAATCTTTTTCTGTGTTTTTTTTGTTTGCTTGTTTTGTCTTTTTTGCAGTTGAAGAATCTAAGTTTAGAAGAATTACAGATGAGATTAAAGGCTTTGGACCCTATGATGGAAAGAGAAATTGAAGAGCTTCGTCAGAGGTACACTGCAAAGAGGCAACCTATCCTGGATGCAATGGATGCCAAGAAGAGGAGACAACAAAATTTCTGAGTTCATTTTACTTTCAGAGATAATGCTATGAGTCAGTGTGGACACTGGTAACTTTGTAGGTCTGAAGGAATTTTATTGTGAGAGTTTAAAAAAAACACAATCTTTTCATTCTTCCTTCACAAGCAATGACAATTGGAGCAGTGAAAAAACACGTGGTGTTCTGCAAAGGGAGTGAAACACATTACCACTTGTTAAATTTTCAAACGTTTAATGTAATAGAAATTTGGTCTGTTACTTCCCAGTCTTTTTCAGGTGTATTGTGGTAACTTTGTGTTGTACATTAGGAGGTGAGTTTGGAGCACCTGGAACTATTTCTTGATTGTACAACACTACAGAGCCTTATGTTGCAATATACTTTTCCTCCCACTTAGTAGCATATTTATTGTGTAATCTTTGATTATCCTATTTATTTTATGCCTGTTTTTTTTTAATTAGGAAATATTTGATAATATTGTGGAGAGAAGAGCTAGACTAGATGAAGTTAGTATTGTAGTAGAATGAAAAGAAGCTCACCACTATATTATCTTTTAATACTCCAATTTCAGCAAGCATCCCAATTCAGGACAGCATTTGAACCTGTGTTCAGTCCATTCCTATCAACAGAATTCTAAGCATAAAGGAAATAATAAGCACATGTTTTTCTGCTCTCCTGATTGAAGGATTGTGGCTGCAGTTGAGCAATACAATTGTTACACTAGAGAGCATTCTTTTAGAGAATATTTCTGTCATTTTTACGCACACAGAATGGTCTCTCATTAAACAAGAAAACAAGTGCCTAATTGGTTTTGATTTTTCTATTATTCAGGAGAAGCAACGCTTGCAGTCACTCCTGCAGTGTAATTTTCCAATTGCTATTGCAATTCTGACCAGTATCACCTTCCTGTTTTGCACCGTAGTTATATCCTAGTTTTATAATGAAGTAACAGCTACACTTTACACATACTGGATATGTTTTTTAGTTCATTTAATTTTTTAGCACTATTTTGAGGGAAGAGGGGAGTTATTAGTGGTTTGGGCTTGGTTTGGTTTCACATTATAGATATTAAGGGATAGTAATTTAAAAGCCAAAGAATATCAATTGAATACTTATATATAATGTAAGTACTGAAATGAAGCAAGGTATTGCAGATCTCTGAGAGTTCTGTCCTGCAATCACTAAACATGCAAAATTCCTATAGTCTTCTGTGGTAGATTTTGGGAAATCAGAAATGCAGGACCAAGCTTTTAATATCTTTTTACAGCTTCTTCTGTCTGATTTATATTGTGTAATATCTAATAGGTAGATTTACAACATTGCAAAAGCTATTTCAGACTTAACCAAAAATGTGATCCACTTTCTGAACAATCTACTGGGTTCTCTGTTGCAATCTTTACCGTTGTTACCTTTTTATAACTAACCTTACTGTGATAGTCAGACTTCTTTAAACAATACAACTGAAAAGGTCTTTACTTTCAACCTCCAGCTGTTAAGCTTTTAATGGTGACTACTGTATGGGCATCTTCTGTTGAATGTTTTCTGGAAATTAGGAATCATCTCATACCTCTTAACATTTACTGTCATCGTTTGTGGACCATTTAGATGGAACAGTGCAGGTTTTGGAAATGGTGCATTATATCTTAAAATTGAAGCAAAAGGAAAAAAAAAAAACAAAAGATTTTACAATATCAGCATATTACAGCCGTGCTGGGACCAGAATTTGGTTTTGAGCTGCATTACAGCCATTGTTGTCATTCTGTGTGTGTTTGCGTGCATGCCACGCTCTGATCTGTACACCCCAGAGTCAAATAAATTTTAATTGTGATTGTTAGAACATCCTTACCCTCAACTCTTTTTATATTTCTTAAAATAATGAGCATCCCTTCTGAAGAAGCAAGAACACAGAAGATCCATAAAAATTACTTTAGGTAAGATAAATGCACCTTGTAATCTTATGCCTCACATTTATACAATGAAATGATGTAAAGTAAAAAAGTGTATAATCATATCATTAGATTATAATCATAATGCAGCAGAAAATAACTGCAGCAAACACCTCCCCCATTAGTTTGATTCTTATTTAAAATTCATTCCTATTTCCTCAAATTTCTGGTGTGTGTGTGTGTCTATATGCACGTGTGTGTGTATATATATGCATGTCTATAAGTAGAAATATAGAACAGGATTACGTAAACCATCAGGAGAGGAATGTAACTTGCCTTTTGTTGGTGTGCCTTTTAAGCAAAGTGTCCAGACACTCTTGCCTTCATCATTAGCAGCTTTCTTTTCCCTTACTCTCTGAAACTTTTCCCACCAAAAAAGGGCTTTGATTTTGAATAATGTCTTTGCAGTATAATCTGTATAATAACAGTGTAACGTAATGATCAGAACTTTCATATCTCATGTATCCTGAAAGCTTTTTAATGTAGTGCACTAAATATGAATTAACTGTCCAGAGGGACTCCAGTAAAAGGCCATTTTAGACTAGAGGTGCTGCAGTCTGACATCTGAAAGGTAGCAGAAGATAAAGGACATCCTCTCTTCACTCCTGATCTGTCTGAATAGAAGCAATTTGTGTAAACTTAGTGCATGAGCATACACACATAGAGGAGAAAAATTTAAAAGTCACGGAATAAAATAATTAAATGAAGCAAGCCACTTCATAGAGGTGGAAAAATGGCTTTTGAAACACTTTGAACTGCGTAGGTATCAGCAGTTTGTGACCAAAGAATTCTTCCACAACTGAAGTTATTCGTGTTGCCCTTCTGGGACAGTGTGAAACCTGTCTTTGGTTCCAGAAGCTTGCATTCCAGCCTCTAAATTAAGTGCAAGCATAATTTGTAGAAATAGCTTTTATATTAAGAGATGATTACAACTCATTTTTCCTTTCTTCTGTCCAAATGAATCAAACCATCCGTGCTAACGGCTGCACATCTCTACTGCAGGATGAGCATCTCCATAAAGGAAAGCAGATAGTACAGTAAATACGGCATTTTAAAGGCGAGATTTGCAGAAAATCTGATAGAACTACTGACAAGGTAACCTTCAGTAAGATTTTAACCAAGTGGTTTCTTATTTGCATCTGATTTTGTCTGTTTAGGTTTAGGAAGAAAAAGAGAAATAGTTTTGAAAAATAATTACCTTTTACTAAACATTTGTAATAAAAGTGAATTTTTCGTGTATAATGCTGTCTTGTTGTTCATTCTAACTAAAGCTAATGTCACTAGTAATCATTAATGTTCATTTATATAGTTGTATCACCAGTAAATAACAGCTTGTCTGTATTTGCCCAGGTATTTTCAGAGGAGAGGGTGCAGTGGCTCGGGCTCCTTCTTTGTCCACCTGCACAGTATGTTGAGCTTCTCAGTATAAAAGTGGTTGATGGTAAATGATTAATGAATCAGTGCACAAGTCCATGAGGTAACATTAGTCACCATTGACATGCATTGGTGCTTCTAAATGGAATGTATTCTGCACAAATTCTGTAAAGCACTTTGTGTGCATGTTGTTTTATCAATGTGATGTGGTGAAGGTTACATTTTCCTTTTAATTGTATTCATGGCTATAAAGCTAATTAAAAAGACTTTATAACATAAGCATGCCTTTATTTCTTTGCATTTGTAAATATTAAGAGCTCCATCTTACTGTGGTGTTTCTTTCTGCACTTTGAAGGCTTAGGAGGATGTTCTCTAATATCATAGAGTGAGCTGGAAAATTGGCTTAGGGAATTTTCTGTACGAGGCTGTGGTACAACACTGTTATGTCTACTATTGTCAACGAGGGCCTTGCAGAAAAAAAGTCTTGGGCAACAGGTGGTGCTTCCTGCCACTGTTAGGTGCCAGATGATGTAATATTGCACTGCTTTGAGGGAAAGGCAAAATTACTTTCATAATAGTTCAATGTAAGCTCATTACATTGTCCCTGGGACTTGCCCCATTAAGTTTAGAACAAGTTTCCTTCACAAAATGTTTGTTGTTTTTTTTTTCTCTCTGTTTAGCGTATTCACTATGGAAAGGAGCTGCTATTTATATGGTGTGCTCTCATCCTTTGGTTTTTTCTTTGTTAGAGTATTTGAAGAATACTTATTCATTCCTCCTGGTTTGCTTCTCCCTGCTCAGAAAGACAAATGTGGGCATTGCTTTAAACCAAGTGTTTCCCTGAGCTAAGTGTCCTTGAGATGTTGTCCCACAGATGCCAACAATGGCATTTATTCCTTTTGTCATTCATAAGAGATCATTGAAGCGAAGTCTCAGCTGCTCTGGACATGCTGCTTCTGAGACTAATGTTGGCTAACAAAAGTGCCTTTGTAGCTAACTGTTCTTCATCAGTGTTTCATACCTGACTTGCTTCCATTAATGCTTACTGTCTTTTATGTCTGTGCTTTATGTTATTCAGTTGCCACTTTTAGTGGTTTTAAACAAATTATAATTGAAAACACCATAACAATGCCAAGTACTTAAACCTCAGGAAGAAGTCACTGAAAGAATGATTCTCTCTTCTTTTATTCTCCTACTCCTCTCTGGGTCGTGGAAGCCTTTACTGCAGATGATGAATATATAGATGTTTTGACATGGACAGACCATCCATGCTGTATGGATGCAGATGGTTTTAGCAAGAGTCCTCTGCTGTAGTGGCATCAAGGCTCCCGAGAACTGTGAGGAAGCAGCACAAAGCAGTGTGTCTCCTTGCCACCAAGAGATGTGGCACAGATCTGGAAACTGCTGGTCAGCATCAGGGTAGCACTGTATCAAACCGGTGCCTGTTGTGAAGGAAGCCTGATAGGGTGCAGCTCATCATCAAATGGGCAAAGCCGTGCTGCAGTGGCAAATGGCTTTTGGTGCAGCATTGCTCTGTTGGCAGGAGTTGACACTTTGACAGCATGGCCTGACACAGGAATAAGAAGTTTTCATGTGTGTGTGGCAAACAGAGTTCTCACTTGCTGTGCAACCACATGCTAATTGTCTGGATATATATTTCACTTCTACAAGTTAATTAAGGCATATGGTCTTTACTTAAGAACTAGACACTGCCCTATGTGGATATTTCTTATAGAGAAAAAGATTTTATATTCCAGAATCTCTCCCTGCTTCACTCCTAGAGAGAAATACAGCTCTCCTAATCATGTTTCTCCACAATATTTGGACCTGACTGGTATAATTGGTATAATCCTTCTTTTTCTGTACACAGGTGTGTGCATGAGCACACAGACACACACCCTCTGCCTTCTATTCATTCCTCCGTTCCCATCATGGGAAAGTGTCCGTGGCCCTCAGATATTCACAGCACAATGCCCTTAAGATTTTTCTGCCACTTCACACCTTCCTGGACTTGCAAAGCCAGCGTGGTTACTGTTAAGGAAAAACACACGGCGACTACATCAAAGAGAGAGACCAAAAGGTTTTGGTTTGATTTATCTGACACTAAGCCTTTAGTGTGATGCATCAATTGATATTTCATTTTTATTACAGCACAATTGGGTATACAGACTAAACAGCGAGAGGTGTCCTTTTGATCTCTCCCAGCACATGAAAACAGGTGTCACAGTCCAGGGATTATGTAGGTCAGAGATTATTTGAAGAAGGATTAAGTAGAGCTACCAATTTTCTTAGCAACCATATCCAAAAGCATGAGAATCTATTTAAAATGCAGGCCTTCTCTCAGATAGGTCACTTATTTGTCATATACCAATTCTCTGCTGAAACTGTGGAAGAAGGTTAAAATTTTTAAAGTTTTATTTGTGATTAAAAAAAAAAAGCAGAAACAGATCAAACTATGTACTTACAGATACAATTAACAAACTGAGTCTCCTAAAATCCTGGTGTTTGTTGTTGTTGTTGATCTTTGTAGAGTAACATCGTTGAGACCATCCAGAAAATAGTGGGGTAATTCGCCAATGTTCAGCCATTTATATGCACATACAAGTAATTATAAGCAAAGTCTGATTTACCTCTGCAAATTGAGTAGAGGTCTCTAATGCAGTGAGTACTGGTGCTGTATTTCACTAAATGCAGCTGCACTTCTGAAACACTGCTCTTCCTCATTGCAAGAACCTCTCCTCCTATCAGGCATGGGAACACAACCAGCAGTGAGTTGGTAGCCCACTGTGGGTCTGTTCTAAAAAGGGCTGAGCGACCATACACCTCCCATTTTATTTTCAGTTACCGAGGAAGGCATGTCCACTGCAGACTGTTCAGCTTTCACGCATGTTCGTTTGCTTTGGGGGTTATTTATAGCCCACAATTAAAAGTGTCTGAGATCAGTGGCAATGATATGTTAGACTTAATCGACGCATTTCTCCTACTTAGTGTAGCTGTGTTCTGTTGACACAGATCCATGAGTAGCCCCCGAGCATGTTATTATTGGGATAAATAATCAAGAATTTCTGTGATTCTGTGTGTAGGACCAGCAATACAGCAGACCCACATCCCAATCATTAATGCAAATTTATTCCACAAGTGGGTATAAGTTTGAAGCCTTTTAAATGTGGTTAACACTGATTTATTCAGCCCATCAACCGACACAATTTTTATAGATCTCACAGCACTTATCTTCAGTTACTGCCTCCACAAAAAGCACAATAGTTAGGTCCTATCTTGCAGCTGAAGTAGGAGGAAGTCTTATTAGCAAAGTGTTTGACTAATAATTTATTTTGTAGACAGATGCTGAACGAAAGTGTTTAGTTCAGCTCTTTGCTCTAGAAGAAGGAACAATGATTAAGTTGTATTTAAGAAAAGATTACTCTTGTGCTTCTCAGCTGCCTTCCAGCTTCTGCAGTGATGTATAGAAATGGAGCTGCTCGGGACCGAATGTGCACAGCGCTGCAGCACCAGCAGCTACGGGGTTTGCAGGAGTTGTGTGGCTTTGCTTTCCCAACACTTGCTTGCTCTGCCTCAAATACTGAGGGCCACCACAGCATTCAGAGCTGTCTGTTGCTGCCAGGAGAGAGGGAAGGAAAACCTCCTGACACCCCAGCTCTCTTCATTCAGGAACCATTAACTCTGACAAAGTACACAGCCGCTCTCTTCTATATTCCTGCCGTGTCTAGACTTAGCTCTCTTTGTGCCTAAATGGAAATCACTGAAGAAAGCCAAACACAGCAGAGCACACCTGCTGCCCCCACCTTGCAGCATGACTCTTGTCTCCTGCATTGTTTCAGCACTGGGACAAGAAGATTCCATCTCAATTTGAGATGGTCTTACTGTGAGAAGCTGGCCTTGCCAGTAGCGCAAGACAGAGAGAGTCACGTTGGGAAAATGGTTGGGTACAGCTTACTCTTCCCATAGGGACTTGCAAGCATCACCAACCTCTTATCGACCTCAGCTTTCTGAAGAGTATACTCCCACAGTGATATGGAGGGGCACTATACTGGGAAAAGGCACGTCCAGAGAGGGATGAAAAGGTTCAGAAGAGATGAAGTTTGGAACGTTCAGTGAGAAGCTAAATCCTACTGGTACCTTGAAACAAATAACAATTTGAGGTGCTGATGTTTCTTCTGTTTTTCTCTGAAGGGTTGGATGCATTCCCCTGCCTGTCCAGCCAGATGCATGCATTCACCAAACTGAGGACTTTCAGGTTTAGGGTTGTGCATACTGGGGCAGATGAATGTCTCTGTGTGCAGTAGAAGGTCAGCCAGAGGCTGTGAGGTGGTTCTCCATCTGCTGCACTACAGGAGAAGTGAATGCCAAACAGACTGCCAGCAGCATCATGCTATGTGGGAGACACTTTCTGGACTGCTTGGAGGTTGCTTCTTCCAGCTGAAGGCCCATATCTTTGTGTTTGAACACTGAAGGAATCAGCAACGGGACAAACAACTGCGTTGAGTGCCCATACATTGTGGCTGACTGTAAATTATTCTCAGCTGAAAAGCATAGGTTGGTGGTGGGTGTTTGTGTGGGTTTTTTTAGGAAGAAGGCAGAATCTGTAAAAGATGCTTCAGGACTGGATGGGAATATTGCTCAACTCTGCCAGAATAGTGGGAAGCCTGAAAATATGTTACAGAAGGCCCATGAGGAAGTCAGGTGCATAAATTGGGAGAAAAGAAGAAAAAGAAGAACACGATGAGAAAAAAATAGTTTGGGCTCAACACCTCACTAAGGGATATGAGTAGTGACTCTGGGTTGAATATTGCTTGAAAATACCATGAAAGGTAGATTGAAGTCAGGAGTGTTGTGAAAGGAAATGGATAACTGGGAAAGCAAGAACAGCTACTCCAGGGGCTTTCTGCTGCTCGTGTGTGTGCAGCTGGGGCCCACCAGGAGAGGGGCCGCTTGGAAGAGATGAAAGGTCATGTCAAATTGATTTAGTACCTACAAGTGCTATAGGTGTGCTGCTTAGTCCCTAATTGATGATGTAGAGAATGAGAAGCTTGTGCTATTTGCTCAACTAAAAAATGTGTTTCATCTTCTCTACACCCCCAATTAAGAACATTTTTAAAAACAGAAATTTAGCCTGAAGTATACATTTAAAAGAAACAAAGAAAGAAGTATTCATTTTAAAGAAACCTTCAAACAAAGGTATGCTTCTCCTTTGTTATATATAAATATATATATATACTCTCCATATATATTTATATATTTTTTTTCCTTTGTATATACTCACAATACCCTGAAATCTAGATTTATTCTTAAACCCTGTATTGATGCATTTTTTTGGGTGCATTTAACTTCCATAATGTGGCACAAAGCAGAGTTCTTGAATGAGCAGTACAGCAGTACACTATGGGGTCAAGAAATGCAGCAGAATGAGCACCGGATACTGTAGTTTCCTGCAATCCCATGAAGTCTTGTACCAAAGGAAGAAATACTGGAGTATAAATTTGGAAAATTAAATGCAAAGTTCATTGTTCTGAAGTTTCACTGTGAAGGAGATTGTGCTACATTATGTGAAGAAAACATTGCTTTATAAGTGAGTACGATAGTCTGCAGGGAAAAAGAGAATTTGCAACTGATGAAAGTATGTGAATCATAAACCAGGCAATAATACAAACTCTGAATGTACATAAAAAGCTTAATCACAACCTATATATAGATTTTACATCTCAAGAAAATAATGTAACATTGCTTCTCAAGGACATTTCTGAATCTTTATAATAGCCTAGATTTGTACTAGAAATCAAGATTCTATACTTGCTCATTCCTGAAGTAAGTTTCACAGAATCACAGAATCAGAGAATGGCCCTGCCACATGCAGGACCACCAATTTCCTCCCATTTAATACTAGACCAGGCTGCCCAGGGCCTCCTCCAATCTGGCCTTGAACACCTCTAGGGACGGGGCATCCACAGCCTCTCTGAGCAGCCTGTTCCAGCACCTCACCACTCTCATAGTACAGAATTTTCCCCTGACATCCAACCTAAATCTTCCCTCCCTCAACTTAAAACCATTTCCCCTTGTCCTGCAGTTATCTACCCTTTCAAAGAGTTGATAATTTCCTAATTTGAAATATTATCATAATCCTCATTTAAGCACTTCAGAGCTTTCAGCCCTAAGAGAGAAGTTGCAGCATCTTCACTGGTTACAAAAAAGTGACCATCAAAAGGCAGAAGAGCACATGCAATGTTTTTCAATGTCCATAGAAAGCAGATCACTGACTACAATAATTTTCATGTTTCAGATCCTGGAGAAAGTGGCCAATTAGTTCTCTAACTGAATTCTGACCTTTAGATTTAGAGAAATGAAGATGACCAATGATTTTATAAGTCTGGAGCAAGTATTGATTACTCAAAATGTAACCTCTTACAGTTGCAAAGACTTCTGAGATATTGAAATTTTCCTTTAAAATATAAACATTTTTCTGTTTAACGAGAGATGAGAATTCTTGGCACTTTGGCGGTGATGGGCTGGTGGTTGGATGAATGATCTTAGCGGTCTTTCCAACCTCAATACTTCTATGAGCCTATGATTATTGGGATGAGCCCTGGCATAGAGGTTGGTTACTCCATCAAATGGCAGGAAGGATGTGCCTCATTCTTCCTTACGTGGGTATATTTGGTGAGTTAAGACAACATTACTTGGAATAATTACCATCTGCCTCAGTGAAAAATTCCAATAGCCTAAGCAAATATTAGTGCTGCTGGACAAAGCAATCTCTTTCAGGATACAGTGGTGTGCAGTGCCAGCTCAAACAGATTAACTCTAAGCAGAAATAAAGCAGAAAATAAGGCTAGATCTCCTAGGATGATCAGAGCAAAAAGGAAAACTAAAACAGTCTTGGCAGGTATCATCCCCTGAAAATAAGCCTGAAATGGCGTATGATTGCTGTCTGTGTATACACCACGCATGTAACCACTAGGAGGAAAAGGAATTATTTAAACTAAGGAAAAGTCCTGGCATCAGAAAAACCTCATATGAAGCAGCTGTTAGTATAATTACGCTAAAAATTAAACAAGTCTTGGAGAGCAGCGCGGTTCTGGAATGCACTTCCAGGGGAGTGGGAGCAAAGGCTGGCTACTTCTGACATGGAGCTAGTTAAGTTTATGAAGGGAATTCCTGTGTACTGCATAGAGTCATTGTCATGATAATAAGAACATATTAAATTTCAGTACTTTATTTATTTAGTGTCTTTGATCCAAAGCACTTATATAAAAAAGCAATAACGAAAATTCCTTTCAACCGGTACAATAAAAGTCATAATTCCTTGGGGTATTTCATTTTCTTTAGTGAAACACAATTTGGACACATTCCATTCAATACTCGCAGAAATGACAGAGCATCAGCTCGATGAATAATAAATCTGGAACATAAGATAAGCTATAGGTTATTGAAATGATGTGTTGTAAAGTTTGGATCCAACCTTTGCAACATTAAACTAATAACAGCTGAGGGAATTTGTGACTCTTTGGCAAGTTTACAGGTCTCTTCCAATAACTGCCCTGGAAGTCACTGGTTTTAAGCTCTGTGAATCTGCTGATTGTGGAACTGAGATAAAACCATGACTTGGAAGATTCTCTGCAGGCCCCAAACCCACAAACCTAATAGGAGCTGCGCTGGCCTTCGCACCAGTGGGAGATTCTGCCTCCTCTGCAGTGTTTAGCTCAACTGGAGCTTGTGAATGTGCTACACAAGCCCATCCCTTCTCTTCTTTCACTCATGGAATTTCAATCCCCTGGGTAACAAAGGAGTGAAAAGTGTTTCAAGTTCAGATGCTTCATTCAGCACCTAAGTCAGTCTTCAGGGCTATGTATATGGCTGTTTGGTGCTTGGAGATAGAGAGCAACGTCTGACATCTATGAATGCTGTGCTGAAATCTCTCAGAGTTTTGCTCTGGTAAGGCTGGGAAGGACCTGTTTCCCTCAGATCGTGGCCTAAATCAATTCTGAGGGAACAGTGTTCAAAGGACATTTTGTGTGCGGGAAAGGTATTTCCTATTGAGTACTCTTTGGTAGATCACTGGAGTCTGATCCTGAGTGCTCAGCCTTCTGGTTTTAGGTCGAGCTGATACAATATCATCATCAAAAGATCCAGATGGCAACCCTTGATAGTCTGGAAGAGGACATATCCTTACCATATTTGCTTCATTCTGCCAATGCGGCTGCTTTAGTTTAGGTACCACTCCTTGTTGCAGTACACAAACATGGGCTTCCAAACAAGGCAATTTTAGCTTTAGTATTTCAGTTTCAGTTGCAATGTATTTGAATGTATTTTCAGGACCTCTCTAGTCTTCACAAGTTAAAACGAAAAACAATCAATTGCTACACAATATGTAGTAAATGGGGTGGAAAAGGCGATGGATTTGAAAAGAAATGCCGTTGTGCCCTCTGAGTGCCAGCGGGATATTACAGCACAGAGCAACAGAGGTGTTGGGAGAGGAAGGGGTTGGATCTGCCTGTTGGCTACAAGTGTTTGATCTCGGAACAGTTACATAAGGGAAAAGGCTGATCGCTCAATAAGTTTATGCAGATTCATGATTACTGTTGAGAACCCAGATGATCTGCTCTCTCTCTCTCTTTTTAAATAAAAGTACAGGCTAGCCCTTGAGAGGGTTTGCATTGGCTGCGTCACAGAACTGGTGGGAGGATCTGCCCACAGTGCATGCAGCATTAAGCTCTTTTTCTGTATCTGTTCTTTTCTTAGGCCCTTGCACTCTTTCTTAGCTGTAACTTGTGAGTTCCTTTCTGAGGAAAAATGTGACTTGCAGGGCTTTTTTTTTTTTTTTTTTTCTTAGAGTATCCTTGGCAGAAAGTGTAATGGAATTGGCTGCCATCAACACCTGCTTTCAAGTTTTCCTGATAAAATTAGACTCTGTATCTCAGCGTCACATATGGCATCTTTATAATTAGTCTTTTTGCAGTATATGAATGTCAGTTCCTAAAATGCTGCCTGCACTGTTCATGTGGGAATATTTCTCTTCATTAAACAAATCCAGATTTTCCACTGGAGCTTCTAATCGCTGAAAACCCACATCTTTGTGTGCCTAATCTCAGAACCATTTGAATGGACTGAAATACAGAGTATCTCCAGATTCACTGGAACCACTCTGTGTGCCTCTGAAAGCAGGAACCTGAGACGCCTCCATGGCCTCCATACCTCAAGTTGCTTGTGACAGCGCGGCCTTGGCACACACAGCCACCAGAAATGAGGCTGGGCTTCTCTGGAGGGCTAGCAATTGACTTTGTCTTGGAAATAGAGGTAGGCCTATGCTGAGGAACGTCTAAAAAATATTACTGGACATAACATTTCCAAACAAGAATACCCAGTTTTTAACACGTGCTTAAGAGTAAGCCAGCTTCCATTGAAATATGAAGCTTGGGGGTGTTTTCGGACATGTGACGATTGAAATTACCAGTCAGAAAGATGGAGAAGAGCGGTCCCTTGTCAGTGATTCCCAGGTGATTTTTTTGAAAACAGTTGTGAAATGCATTGGAAGTCCTATGTCTGTCTTGCGATGGTCCTGAACTGCTACAAATACCACTTTAGGTGGTGGGTGCTTTGTTCATCATTAGTTTCACAGCTGAGAATTTTTATTCCACTTGGGTATGTTCATTTCTTTGCTCAAATGAGGAAATGCACAAAGTAACAAATCATCACTACACTGCTAGCACTAATATCAGGGGAGTGGAAATATTCAGATGGAAAAGTCAGCATTCGGTGCCTAAGCAACAGGATGAGAATGTGCAAACTGTCAACTCAGAATATAAATTTCTTTTGTTTCTCAAGTGCAAAGTTAGTGCAGTGTCAGCAACATTACCCTCTAGGAAAAAAAAAAAAAAAAGGATGACAAATAGGAAAACATTTATAAACACAGCTCTTGATAGCTCTCATGCAAACTGCTGTCAGACTTGTACACTAATGCAGTGAATCATTCAGGCTCAGCTCACTGGGAGTACTCCTGCTCATATTGGTAAGGCTAGCCATAAGGGATTTCACTTTATAGGCGTAGTAGTCTCTTAAGTTGACCGATGGAACTTCTTTCATGCCATCACCAAAATCACAGCTCCTCATGGCACTTTCTAACTGCTTCTGACGCCTATAAAAGTGGGAGAATTTATTGAAGATCAGTGTAATGGGAAGCACTACCACCAGGATGCCAGCTAGGATGCATGCAGATGCCGTCAGCTTGCCAGCAGTGCTCCCTGGCACAACGTCCCCATAGCCCACCGTGGTCATGCTAACAGTGGCCCACCACCAGCAAGCAGGGATGGTGGCTAGCCCCTCGTTCTCTTCTTTTTCAATGGTGTAGGCCACTACTGAGAAAATGGAGATGCCAACAGAGAGGTAGAGTAAAAGGAGCCCTACCTCTCTGTAGCTGTACTTCAGGGTGGCTCCAAGGGACCTAAGACCCGTTGAGTGCCTAGCAAGCTTTAAGATGCGAAAGATCCTCATGAGCCTCAGGACTTGTGCAACCCTGCCTAAATTTGCCAAGGTTGGACTACTTTCCACCACCAAGTTGACAATTAAGGTAATATAAAATGGTAGGATAGACATTAGGTCAATCAAATTCAGGGCATGCTGGAAAAATTTTAAAAAGTCAGGAGCTACTGCAAATCTCGCCACCAGTTCAAAAGTGAACCATGCAATACCAAAGTGCTCCACGATTTCAAAGCGAGGGTCTTCCTCGGGGGTCCCGCTGCTGTCAATGATCTGGAAATCTGAGAGGCTGTTCAGGCACATGGTCACGATGGAGCCCAGCACCACCATGATGGAGAGCACACTGAAGATTCGGCTCAAGACTGAGTAGCCAGGGTTATCCAAAGCAAGCCAGAGCTGCCTCCTGATGTTTCCAAAGGGTTGTTTGTCAAATTTAGAGGCATCGTTGTAGAATGCCAAGATCTCATCAAAGGAAGATGTGGTACTTTCCTGGTCACTTTGTTCCTCCCACTTCTCTTGGTCTGGCTCCATTTTCCTCCCGTGGTAGCTGTAGCTGCAGCATGAGTCTATAAAGAACTCATTGATTCCCCAGTACTCAATCTCCTGGCTGAAAGAAAAAACGCAGAGCTCGCCCATCACGTGGAGCTTGCCAGTGTTGTAAAAGTGGAGCACGTAGGGGAAGAGCTCAGGATTCCTGTCAAAATAAAACTCATTCTTGGTGTCATCGTAGTCATCGCAGAGCTCCAGGATCGATTCCTTCGAGTGACAGCTCAGCAGTTTGCCCAGTCTGGTCTCTGGGAACCTCAATAATGTGTTGGATCTCATCTTTTTCTTAAAACCTCCAACGTTGATGCTGATCTCATTGTCTTCAAAATTCGCCTCAGATAAAGCCTTCAGGCTCTGCCCTGTCATAGTGACCTCCTTCCAAAGGTGTGTAGGAAATAAAAGCCTAGAATGTAATTGCACAAAGCATCAGCACATCAGCAGAATGGGCAAATCTGAAGCCTGTTCACCTAACATTCTCATTTTCTTTTTCTTTCTTTCTTTTCTTCTTTCTTTCTTCCTTCTTCCCTTCCTTCATTGCTTCTCTTTGTCTCTCTTTTCCTTTCTCCCCTTTTCTATCATTCTTCCTTTCTCTATTCCTTTCTCTTTCTTTCTTTTTTCTCTCTGCTCTCTTTCACTCTCATTTCTCTCTCCATCTCTCTTTTTCCTTTTCTTTCATTTTCTCCCTTATCTCTCCCTCTCCCCTTTCCCCCTCTTTCTCCCTTTCCCCTTTTCTCTCTCCCCCTCCCTACCACACACCACTGCTGCTCCTTTGTTCCAGCCGTACCTCTTCTCCCACCTCTCCCCGCCGGCTCCCCGCTCCCCTTCCCTCCATCCCACCCCCAGCCCTTCATCCTCCCGGCCCTCTCCCCCCTCCCTAGGACCCTTCCTCGGGCGGCGCACCCCTACCTGCTCTCAACGCCCGGCCGGCCGCCGGCTCCGCGCCGCCATCCCCGCTGCCTGTGGCCGCGCCGCCGCCTCGCTCCGCTGCCTGCGGGCCGCGGTGCTGAAGGGACAGCGGCGGCTCAGCGGCGGCGGCGGCCGGCGGCACACGCGCTCGTCATGGCGACGACCCCCGCGGGGCCGCGCTCCCCTCCGAGCTCCGCCGCTTGCGGGGGGCGGCGCGGGGCCGCGCGGGGCACCGGCGGGGGGTCTGCTGGAGCTGCTGCCCCCGCGCACCGGGAGGCGGCGGCTCCCCGCCCGCCTCGGGACACCTCCCCCGCCGGGAGGGGAGATCCGCAGAGCCGGTCCGTGCGGAGACCCCACCCGCGGCCGGCGGGCAGCGGGCTCCCGGGCTCCTTTACGCCGTCCCGGTGGCAGCGCACCTGCCCGGCAGCCCGGCGGTCGCGGGGTCCGACCTCGAGTGCGGGATGAGGGCTAACCGCGGGGCTGCCGATGGCAGCTCCTCCGCCCGCTCTGCGAAGCGATCTCCCTCCTCCCTCCGAGCCCGACACGAGGCCGAGGTTCCCGCGGGAGGTGCCGCGCCGGCGGCGCTCGGGGGCGGCGGCAGCGCACGGCACGGCACGGCACACCCAGGCCGGGAGCTCACTGCCCGCCTGCCAGCCCCGTCACTACCCGCCCGACCCGCTCCCGACCGCGGAAGGCTCTGCACCTGACAGGGTTGGAGGGGTGATGCGGGGCGGTGGTGCTCCTCTCCTGCTTCCTCCGGCCCCCAGCCTCCGCAGCCCTGCGCATCACCCCCGGCTTGTTCCTCAGACCCTCGGGCAATCCTGCTCACGGCAGGGGGTTGGAATCAGATGACCTTTCAGATCCCTTCCAGCTTGAGCCATTCCTTAATACAGCCCTGCAATAAGTAAGCCCTGGTGCCTGCCAGCGGCCGGGTCTTCAGGTGCTGCTCAGACATCCCAGCAAGGTGCTGTGAGCACCCCACCCGCTCCCACCAGTGCTGCTGTTGTGTGGCTGGAGCCCTTGCACCTCCTGGGACACCTCTAGTGCTGACCATGGGCCACAGCCCTGCAGCACCTGTGTGTGTTTCTTCCTCCAGGTGCTGCCCTTCTCTTAGAATCATAGAATCATAGAATCACCAAGGTTGAAAAAGACCTCTAGGATCATCCAGTTCAACTGTAAACCTATCACCAATATTCCCCACAAAGCCACAGTACAATATCTCAGTACAATATCTAAATGTTTCTTAATACTTCCAGGGACAGCAGCTCCACACCTCCCTGAGCAGCCCATTCCAGCACTTGATCACTCTCTCGGAGAAGTATTTCCTAATATCCAGCCCGAATCTCCCCTGGGGCAACTTGAGGCCGTTCCCTCTAGTCCTGTCACTAATTACATGGGAGAAGAGGCCAACCCCCACCTTGCCACAACCTCCTGTCAGGCATTTGTAGAGTGCAGTAAGGTCACCCCTCAGCATCCTCTTCTCCAAACTGAACAATCCCCTTGAGGCTTGTTCTTGCTCAGCTTTCCTGCTGCAAGGGCACTGGAGGAAGGCTGTCCTACAGCCTCCCTTTGCCTTATGGACCCCCTGTGTATCCCACCTCCACAGTGCAGCTCCTATGGCAGACTGTTGCAGCCTCATTTTCCTGGGGCTGATGGACGCAGCTCTGGGGATGCTCTTCCTGTTGCTCGGGGCAGGGATGGCAGGACAAAGGCTGCGGACACCCTTGCTGAGCTTTCTTCTGGAGGTCCCCCCATAATCCTCAGGGCCTGGCTACCTCACAGAACTTCTCTGCTTTGATTTCTCATTCAAAATGAGAATAAAATTAAGTCATGTTCCTCAGTGTCATAGTGAGGAATGGTGAGCTGCAGCTGACAGTGCATCAGGCAGTGTGCTTTCACCAGCTCTGCACCATCCTGGGTACTTAGCAAGGGCTTGGAACATTGCAAATTTGTGGAAGATGTATTTTTCATTACTTTCCTTCCTATTCTTAAATTAGATTCTTTTTTCCCCCTAATGCTGCTTAGAAAGAAACTAAGTGGAGATACACTTAGCAGATTTTCCTTTCCTGTTAAGCTGCTTGTCTTAGAAGAAATCATAGGCGGCCTCATATTCATTTTGGGAATTGGATTTATCCATTTCTGTTATCTTTACCCTGGAAGGGTCACCGGTCACCCTCTAACCTGGGATCTTTATGCATTTTCTCATCAAAGGACACAGTGGAATTTCTGCAGAGATAACTCAAAGTGCAAAACAATATAACTATGAGAATACAACTCCTCCAAGTCCAATATAACTGCTCCCGTAATTAGGGCTAATTGCTTCAGCCAGAGCATTGTGCTAATAAGGTTAAAATGCCTCTAGCGCCCAAGGTAGTAATCCAAAACTCATCTGAATGTTTCTGCAAGGCATCATTCTGCTCCATGGACACAGTGCTTCTGCATTTTCTAAGGTGAGCACAGGGTACAGGCTGCAGACACCCTGACAATGGTGGAATCCAGGGGAAACGAGCTGCTTTGGTCTGCCAGAGGGAATCAGGGCATTTTTCTGCTGCTGGGGAGTTGCCTGTTGGAGTGGGAGGTAGATGGGTGACTAATATCACCTTAGGGCAACATTACAAATGACCAGCTTAAGGGGTGTGCTGGCTGTGCTTGTGACTCCCAGACACAGTGTGAAAGATACAGAGTTAGTTCTGTTCACATGACACGATGTTAATTAAGGAGCATGAGAGGGTGCCGGTGGTATCTAATGACCCGGACTATGTGCAGCTGCATATCAGCTAGAGTGTGCTTCCCATGGCCATACGCCCTGCTCTGGGCTCATGGTGACCTGAACTGTGAGAGGATGGGAGTTTGTTGCCAGGTGTCAGAAGCGGCCACCTGGGTGCACTGGCCCACACGACACCCACCCACACTGATGGGGACGTGGTACCGATGTGCAGAGCCTCGCCAGCTTTGGGAGAAGTGAATCTGCTTCTCCTGCTAGTACTGCATCTGCAGCATTAATGAAATATTGAATAGGATCTAAATGAGGAGATTGGACCCAGCTCAGTGGTTTAATCAGCACTTCCACTGGTGAGTAGGCTCGCTTTGGAGTTGAGGCCACAAACCTCATTAGGCTGGAGGTGGAAAGTCTGCACGTAACGCTTATTGGAAGGTCCCCCTTTGCCTGGAGCCAGACTCAAACTCACATTCGTGCTGACCGCTTCCTTTTGCACCAGATGGGTTGGAAAATCCCGGAGTCTTAATGTGTTAGTTTAAGATCGATAGATACGATCTGTTTTTCTTTGCAAAGCCTCGCAGGCAGCTGGGAGCAAAGCTTTCCTGACAACATTCTTACTACCATGACCGCTGACTGTGGCCAGCTGGTGCATGTGTTCAAAAGAACAAAAATATTTTTGCAGATAATGCTCATTTAAATACTGGAAAAGGTCTACTGCAGAATATTGCCAAGTCAAAAAGGAATGAATAAGTTGACGATGAATTTAAACAAATTCAGACAGCCTACTTCCCTCTCTGGATGTTTATAGAAGGGATCTTAGCACTGCCAGAATTGGACAGAACCCGACTAATGGGAGGTGCTACAGAGGGCTGGTCCCAAAGTGCCTCACCTTTACCTTCCCACCAACAAGCTCTCACAGCTCACAGCTGCCCATGGCCATCTTTTGCCAACTGAGAAAGGCGAGGGAAATGGTTTTAAGTTGAGGGAGGGAAGATTTAGGTTGGATGTCAGGGGAAAATTTTTTACTATGAGAGTGGTGAGGTGCTGGAACAGGCTGCCCAGAGAGGCTGTGGATGCCCCGTCCCTAGAGGTGTTCAAGGCCAGATTGGATGGGGCCCTGGGCAGCCTGGTCTAGTATTAAATGGGGGATTGATGGCCCTGCATGCAGCAGGGGGGTTGGAGATTCATGATCCTTGAGGTCCCTTCCAACCCTGGCCATTCTGTGATTCTGTGATTCTGAGGCCAGCCCAGCTGTGGGGCCTTCGAGCTCTGCTGCGAAGAAGGATGTCGTGCCTCCCTCAGCCCCAGGCAAACCGCAGAGCCATTTGCTTGTGAACCTGCTCCGTACGTAAGTGCTCTGCCTGACGTGTCTGATTTCTTGGGAGGCAAAGGCTCTCTGTAAGTTGTTGTGGCATTTGCAGACTGAAACTGGGGAAGGAGTTTCACCCAACAGTGACTCCGCAGAGTGGCACATCCCACTTACTGGCAGTGCAGCGGTTGTGTGAGCAGTGCAGCTTTGCACTGTGAGGACTGTTGTCTGTGCTGAGCTGACCTGCTCAGCCACCACTGCGCCGCTGCACCCCGTGCTCCGCTGCAAGGGACACAACAATGGTAATTACCTTTGCAAGCCCTGTGGGCAGGACTGTCTTCGTTGAGTAAATCATCATTTTGCAGAGAGTGCAAGAAAGGATCGTTCTGTGCTTGGCTCCCATTTAGTACAGATTGTAGAATTTCAGTCTTTTGCACCCTACTCAACAGTGGTGTCTGAGATGGGTCGGATGAGCCAGCCCTATGGACTCCTCTGACTAATGCTGGAGGAGCCTGCAGTGGGTCTCCTTCATGAGCATTCCACTTGGGATGACTAGCTCCAATACTGTGACTTGATTTACACTGAGGCTGAGACCTGTATTCTTTCTAGGTAAAAACAGTGCACAAGCTGAGCTGCGAGAGCATGTCTAAGGCATACCAGTACAAATGGGCATTCAGTCCACAGCCTACAGCCAGACAATATATTTATATATATATATGGAGCATTTATATCACCTACAGCATGCACATTATGCAACAGGTGTTCTACCTTAACGAGCTGTTCTGAATGAGCCACACTGGTTGCTAGTGGATATACAACCAACACCTAGCTCGGGTGTAGGTGTCTGCACTGCAGGTGCTCTGTTATAGGAGATGCATGGCTGTGCTTTGGGGTTTTAAAGCAACGGGGAAGAAGGGTTTTCAGGAGTGCAATTTGGATTTAAGATGATGAGCTAAACCTGTCCAGCTGCTGCCTTCCCTGTGACACCTGTGCTGTCAGGGCACAACTTCTTTGATACTGGGCTGAATGGAAGTGAGGAGAAAGAGAATCTTGTTTGGGTGCAGGTTATGGCTGTTGGCTTTAAACTGTGACTACAAAGCCTAGTTCTGTGCTATCAGCCAGCTAACTTGGAGCATATGAAGGCCATTTCACCTGCATTTGGAACCTACCCTCATATTTCATTTCTTACACTTTTCAGGCATATATATACATAGAAGACAAAGACACAGGAAATCCAGCAACAGCACAGACCCCCTGGGCACATCCCTATTTGTGGTATACTCTCAGATGATTTGCTCTCACTGAGAACATGCCTCAAGCTTACATATAGCAGGATGTTCTGCCTCCATTCTTTTTTTCTGTTCAGATTTGAAGAAGATGGTCAAAATGTGACTTATTCTAGGCAAGTGAGAAAAAGCACTTTACTATAGCAAGAATATTTGAGATCATTTCTTGTTTATATATATATGTATATACCTGTGGTGCAGGAATCTCTATCTTGAAAAAAGAAAACAAGCTGAAAAAAATCAGAGAGCAATCCTTACTTGCAAACAATGTACTCCGAAAGCACAGCTATGAGAAAACCTCTCCAAAATGAAATCCAAAACAATTTCAGTGTAGGTGGAAAACTGATGTTGATTATGAAAGCAGCATGCGGGAGGGCAGAAGAAACCTCTCCAGTGAAATGACCCAATCACACCAGCTCTCCCAGCACCTGGAGCAGCCCAGAGCCATGCAGCTCTGCAGTATACAGTACAGGTCAGTGAGCTTCAGGTCAGGCTTGTTTGGTGCTGGAATGGTGGGACAACTCCAGTGTGGTTATCCTTGCCTGCCATAGGTATCAGGATTGTCTCCTTGTCAATTCTTGACTCTTTTTCTGTGAGTGTGGAGTTATGGAAGCCTCATCATCAGCATTTCAAATATTGACAACATTGATATTAGAATAATAGAATCAAAGAATCCTTAAAAGTGACCTTACAAGGCCATCTAGTCCAACTCCCCTGCAATGAACAAGGGCATGCACAGCTAGATCAGTCTGCCCAGGGCCTGATCCAGCCTCACCTAAAGTCTCCAGGGACAGGACATCAACCACACTTCTGGCCAACTTGTTCCAATGCTTCACCATCCTCACTGTAAAAGACTTTTTCCTTACATCTAACCTAAATCTCCCCTCTTCAAGTTTGAAGCCATTTCCCCTTGTTTTATCACCACATATCCTGCTAAAGAATCTGTACCCTTCTTTCCTGTAGCTCCCCTTTAGATACTGAAAGCCCACTCTCATGTCTCCCCAGAGCCTTCTCTTCACAGGCTAACAGCCCCAGTTCTCTCAGCCTGTCCTCATAGGAGAGGCGTTCCATCCCTTGGGTCATTTTTGTGGCCCTCCTCTGGACACACTCCAACAGGTCTATGTCTCCTGCACAGAGGACTCCACATCTCAGGGATATGATTTGCTCAGGGACATGATTTAGCGGAGGGTTGTTAGAGTTAGGGTAGTATGGTTAGTTGTGGTTGGATTTGATGATCTTTAAGGTCTTTTCCAACCTGAGCAATTCTATGATTATATGATTCTATGATCTGGACGCAGTACTACAGCTGAGGTCTCACCAGCACAGAGCAGAGGGGTAGGATCACCTCCCTCCACCTGCTGGCCACACTTCTTTTGATGCAGCCCAGGATACAGTTGGCTTTCTGGGCTGTGAGGGCACATTGCTGCCTCATGTCCACAAGAACCCCCAGGAGATTTTTGGATTGTGCTTCTAACAGCCCCAAAGCTGCTTCTGCTGCCAGTAGCTCCTTCTCCCAGTTCTTTGGATCAATTTCTGATGGGTGCCCAATTCCTCCCAACAGTACAGTCACACTACATATCATATATCCTCCCATGAGACCTGCCCCATCACCCCCAGCACAGACCTTGCTGGCATGCTCTGCTCTGCATCAGGTGCAACCGGAGAGTGCCCCACAGATAGATCCAGCCTGCTCTTCTCTTTCTATGTATAACCTCATTGCAGGGCAAATACAAACCTGAGATCATCATTATATGGCCAGCACCCAAATGCTGTGAGGCTGGCCTACACAGGGCCAGATTGGAGTCATGGACGTTGCTTAACCTCAGAAATACTAAGGGAACGTAAATGTTGCACTTCAGCTGTCCAAATGTGTTTAGTTGATTACTGAAAAACTTAAAGCTCAACTGATTAAAGAATGAAATAATAACAAATAAGAAAAGAAAATGGAAACAGGCATGCCAGCAGCATTCCCTGCATGTCCCAAAAGTGTTTCTGCAGAGATGGAGCAGAAGATGCACTGCATGTCTCACCTGGGCTGCCTCTGCCACCTCTTGCTATCCCAAGCAGCCTGATGCTGCTTGCCTGCTGTCTAAGTGACCTCTGATGCTTACAAGTCCTGAAGCTACTCTTCAATCTTCCGTATCAATCTGGCAAGAATAGCCTCCCTGAGACTTGCTTGCAATATCCATTGCTGTGTTTACCTGAGCTGTGATTTGCTGACTATGATCTGTGCTGTGTTTTTGTTTTGAGTAAGTGCCACCTGGAAGCTGCAGTTTTAGAAACAAAGAAGGCAAATGGCTATGGGCATCCTTCCATTTCTGTTTCATATTGGATGGATCAGAGCAGAGAGGAGTACAATGTCACTGGTTCTTCCTGGGCTGAAGTTTTATTTCCTTTTGAGTGCCATAGGTGACCCACTACATTATTCACTATATAGTCTCCAAGATGAATGTGGTCTTTTCCAACCTTAATGATTCTCTGGTTTGTGCATCTCAGAGCAGAATCAGAAGTTATTTGTTCCTATATCCTACACATGGCTCTAGCTTCTTCTGCATACAGTAACAGCAGTGTCCGGTCTTTATGAAGCCACCAGACAACAGAGCCTTTATCTTAATGCTTCTTACAATGTATTTAGGTGGTACATCAGAGCCTTCAGAGTTCACAGTTCTTCAGTCTCCACTTCAGCTGCACCAGTTACTCCTCTACAAGAAGAGCAAATTTTGCCACTACAGTCAGCCTGGCAGTGAGAAAGCTGAGGGTCCCTGGGTGGCTGAGGGAGTAGCTGCATGAAAGGAAGGACCCCAGAACAGGTACATCCACACTGCCCAGTACTGCCCAAGGAAAGGAGTGAAAGGCTTATCACAGCAATCAAGTTTCCCGAAGCTCCCCAGGACAGGTGAGAACTCTCTCCCAGTTTGTGTCTTTTGGACCAGATAGCATTGCCTCATAAACCATCATGTGCAAAATTTGCCATCTGGCAATTTAGGACAGATCTCTCTCCTTGGGCTGCCTGGAGCACATAGCCTGGAAGGGCACTGATTAGGCTATAAGTGACCATTACACTCATCCAACAAGATATGTTTCTCTAATGGAGAATTGCCTTCAGCAGTTTCTCGTCTTTTAGTGACAAACTAAAAACACAAAGAGAAAAAATTTCTGCCTCACAGAGCCTTACTGTGATTTGTACAGATATTTTTTTGGAAAAAAAAAAAAAATTCTGCTCAGTGGAAAACAGATAATCAACTTTAAACTTCTATTCTGTAATAACTGCCCACACAGCAAATGGAATTTAAGAACTTATCCATAGCGTGCTTAATGCTTATGTCACCATTTTGGGACAGCATCCTCCACCCCTTCAATAATGATAATGAGCAGTTTGCAGCAACAGCCCATCTCTGAGCATCAATAGTGCCCTTCCTGAAAGGTATCTCCAATGCAGCCTGGGCTGTAATTTATCTCAGAGGTCTGACGTGACCGACTGAGGGTGTGATTGGGAATTTGCACATTCTTACATCTTTCCGAACACGTTCTGGTTGTTAAGGAATCTCTCACTGGTGAATGAAGGATCAAGAAGATATTTCCTTTGAATTCACTTTGATATTTTTTGGATTGTATTTGAAATAAGAACAAGCCAACTCAAAAAGAAAAAGAAATCATCCCTCAAAACCCACCAAACCAGATCATTAAATAAGATTCTAATTGATGTTTCCCACTATTATCATGGAACAAAAGGTTTTCAGTCTCTGAAATATGTTGGGATATCTTGCTCAGTTTCTACACACAACGCAGAAAGTCCAAAACATCATGGGAAACCTTATTCTGAAGGGATGCCAGTCCTGATCCATGCTCTGAAGAGTTCCATATGGTTCAGATCAGTTCATAAAAAAGACCATGAACTGTTCTATCCTTAGCTAACAGGATTTTAAACTTCACATTTTTTAATCTTAATTCTGCAAAGCGTTTAATGACATGCTTAATTAGAGCCAATTCTTGTCTTCAGAATCATGCCTTTCCTCAGTCTCCTGGGGTTTGTTCTTCCATTAATAAAGACTGAGGGGAAATAATATAGTCATCTTTTTTCAAGAACAAACTACGGATCCATGAGAATATGGCAGCCATTTAAACCTCACCATTCCACTCTCTGACATTCATTGGGTATAAAGAGGAGTGCTGGCCAGCATGTTGTGAGCACAGGGAACATGCATTCCGTTTTGTTTGTTTTTCTTTTCAACCCGCTGCTTTGTAGAGCAATCCTGAACTTTGCTGCAGTCAGGATATTACACTAACCAGCTGCTGAACAAAGACTTCAGCGAATCTAGGTCAGGTCTAATTTGTGAAGCCAGTGGAGTTAGTCACTATGGCAGCTTTCTGAAAGGTACAGATGGAGGATCCACGAGTTGTGGGAACAGAATTACGGGGCTTCTTCTCGCCATCAGTTTTAATGCAATTTGTTTTATTTCCTTTTCCAGGAGTTCTTTTTCTCAGAGTTCCTAGTAAAAGAGAGATTAAATGTGACAGCCACATCTGTTTTAGGAAATTCCCGTGGAGATATCAGATTGGTAGCTGGCTCAAGCGATGCTGAAAGTGAATGCTTCTGGTCTGAGCAGGTGGCCTATGAACACTATGAAAAATCTGCAGCTTTTTATAGTGACTTTCATCCAAGGATCTCAAAGTGCTCTATAAATATCAGTTGATCAAGCCTTACAGCATCTCTGTGAGGTGATCGCTTTGTAATTGAAGGGAGTGGGTTTTATGGCTCACAAGTTTGCTGCTGACTGTGAAATCCTATTTGTGACTCACACAATCTGCCACAAGTACAGCAGATGTATTGCTGCTGTGCCTGGAAATAAGAGCTGTCTGAGATGCAGCGGTCCTTGTTCCGCCCTTACAAGGCTTCATCTTTCCTTGCAATTTGCTCCACTGTCCCTTGTTCTTCCACCCACTTTTCCCTATATCCCCTGCCAAGTGCATGCAGTGGCCATGTTTGCTTTTGGACATCCCACCTTATGCCATATTTTCCAGACAGAATTTGACACAGATTCATGTTTGCAGATTGTTCTTCTGCAGTTCCTTGAACAAAATGTGTGTTGAGATGTACCTCGGCCAGCCAAGGCACGGTGGTAGGGAGAGCAGCAGTGAGATTCTGCTCTCCATTCTCTCAACTGCTGGAGTTGATTTAAAGGCTAACTGAGGGGCAAGTTTCCTTCAGGGAGTATAACTTTTGTGTTTCACAAGAAACTCAGCTTATTTTAGAATGGAGTCACGATGTAAGAAATAGCATTAGTGTGCATGCATCTATGTATATGAGTGCGTATGTATGCATTGTTTATTGTATGCAATATTTCTTAACCTTTTGGACAAGACTTTGGTTAAAACTTAATCTTTCATGCATTTTTGTTTGTTTCTATAGCAGTAAAACTACTTATAATGAGTGCACTTTTTGACTCTTAGTGAACATACTTAAAATTCAGCATGTTATATTCTAACTGTGTCCTCTTGGGACAGAGCTTTGGGCCCTACAAAGACTGTCACTTCATGGAATCACAGAATTATAGAATCAGAATTGTTTGAGTTGGAAGGAACATTTAAAGGCCATCAGGTCCAACTCCCCTGTGATGAACAGGGACACCTACAGCTACAGCAGGTTGCTCAGAGCTCCATCCAGCCTGATGCTGAACATCTCCAGGGATGGGGCATCCACAACCTCTCTGGGCAATCTGTTCATGTCACACCACCTAACAGTAAAAAAACTTTTTTCTTACATCGAATCTAAATCTCCCCTCTTCTATTTTAAAACTTTTTTCTCCTTGTCCTATCTCAACAGACTCTGCTAAAGAGGCTGTTCCCTTCTTTCTTATATTTCTCCTTTAAATACTAAATAGATAATGTCCTTCAGCAAGGTGTGGTTTGGGGGTATGGAGAAGGATCAGTATTTCCAGACAAATAGGTACACTGCTGCTTGGATAAAGACATGAGACTTTGTTGCCTGTGTGATGACACTCAGGTTATAAATATCAGCTTCTGACAATGTCAACTCACAACCCATAATGCTCACTGTAAATCCTAGTTGGTTGTTTTAAGCATTCTGTAAAACATAATTTCTATTCCAGGCTGAAAAGCGAGTCCTGTCCCCCACAGTGTTAGTCTGGTACTTGAACTGCATATTATGTTGCTAGGTATAATAAGACTGATAATAGTAACTCTATTCCCAGACAATATTTGTAGCACAAAGAAAACCTTAAATGCAAAGATATTTGGGGTTTGTGTGCTATTATACTAAATGAGAACTTGACATCAGATTTGTAAGTGGTTATAATTTTTAATTTGTTTTAATTTCTTTTAAAAATTTGCTTCAAATTTTATATTTGCCCCATCTCCATAGCAGTCAGCACATCTGGATTTCCAACTTGATTGTGACCTCTGGACATTGCCACAATATAAATGCTGAACAAAAGTAACTATTGATTTAAAAAAAAAAAAAAAAAAAAAAAAAAAAGGGCAAGTTATTTCTTGTCTTGATTTGTTATTTAAAAGATTTCCACGGACATATGTTGTTCCTATTATATGGCTACCAATAGAAGTTATTAGTATGGCCAGTGTGTGAAGATTGTGTTACCAAATTTAGAAAGCTGAGGATTCTTTCCAATGACTGAACCCAAGTGACTGAGTTCAGCTTGCAGTCCATTTATGTTCTGGCTATTTCACAACATGTTACAGATGTGTCAGCAAACTGCTCTGAATAATCAGATGGAACCAAAAACTGCCTCTGAGAAACTGGGAATTTGTCTAGAGGAGAGGAAGAAAGCGGGAAGTTTACTACTGTGGAAGTTTATTCTGTACCCTGAAGAGGGGAGCAAGGAGAATGGTTTCTTGGAATTAAAATATGTAAAAGCAAGCAAATCATTGTACACTGAGAGCATCCAGTTCTCAACACAGCAAACAGTAACCTAGAAACATGTGTGGTGTGCAACAACACTCATAAATCTTAAGAGATTATGTGTTCCTAATGCAAGACTTCGGACTGATCTATTTTGTTAAGTGCCAAACTTCAACATGATTCAATCAAGTTTTACTTAATCTGAATTTATTTACTCTTGGTGATGATGATTCATTGAACATGCCCGTAGTCCATTCTGTTGAACTAATTTATCAGGCATTTTGATGGACTGGTGATTTGTCTTCTCTGAACATTTCATGGTTTATTTATTTATATCATCTGGTTTGTGTAGAACAAGTACAGCAGTTCTGCTAAGAATTAAACATTCCTCAACGATGCCTTTAGTAACAGGAAACGCTTTCTAGATAGGTATTCTTATTGCAGCGTAGCCAAATAACAAAGCCAGGAAAATTTCTCTTATCTACATATCCAATTCCTCTCACTAAATTCCTGTGTTAATCTGGGTAGATTTGTATCAGAGACGCAACCTTGGAAAGATGGAGGGACAAGAGTGGTGAGGCTTCTCTGTGCAGGACACAGGATTTTCCTGGAGGTTGGCCCAGAAGCATAGGTCAGAAGAAGGAATAAGACATGAAGGGCTTGCCTACATTGCCAAATGAACATGGGATTACCCAGCAGAAAGGCCTTTTCACAATAGCTGGCTCTTTTGAATGATGAAAGCATAAGACCAGGCAAGACTTCAGTATATGTTGATAGTATATATGCATTCCCAGAACTGTTTTTGAGTTGCTGTTCTATACTGAAATAAATGTCTGTGAGCCCTCTGCTGTGACCACTAACTTCAGATCAACTAGAAGTATCTGGAAGACCTACCTTCAGTGTGGGTATGTTGCTTTGTCCTCCTCTTTTCCAAGGGAATGTATGTCGTCTGGTGATTTTCAGAAGGACATCCAACTCTACCTATGAAAGAATTAAAGAGTAAACAGGTGAACGAGGCTAACTATTTCCCAAAGTGGAAAGTGTTCATTCTGTGTATGAATGGGTGGAGAATGAGAATACGGAATAGGATGGTGCAAAATAGAACAGCACAGCAATGTTTTCCAATGAGAAACAGACAAGCAGAACTGGGCTCTGCAGTACAAGAGACATGGGCATTACTGAAGCTAGTCCAGTGAAGGGCCATTGAGATGTTCAGTGGACTGGAGCATCTGACATGGAAACAGTGGCTGAGAGAGCATGGGCTGCTCAGCCAAGGGGAGAGCAAGCTCAGGAGGATCTCAGCTATGTGTATAAATTGGGTGAAGAAGATTGAACCAGACATTGCAATGGGCACAAAGTGAAATATGTGAAATTCCATTAAGACTAAAGAAAAAAAAAAGAAGAAATCATCTTTACAAAGACAGATAGATTGATCAAAGGCACAGGCTGCCTGGAGAAGCTCTGAGTCTCCATCCTTGCAGGTACTCAAAACTAGACCATGCTCCCGGGCGACCTGACCCTGCTTTGGGCAGAGACTCCCCAAAGGTGCTTGCCAGCCTTAGCCAGTATGTGATTCTGTGAAATTCAATTATAAAATCTCAAGTACACATTAATGCAGACAGTAGTGAACTGAGCATTTCAGTGAATCAGGTAGATGTTAGCCCTCTTGACACTTAGGCACGTTATGTTCTTTTGTTGAGCAAACAGTGGGTATAAATTACAGATCAAGCATCATTAGTGGAGCAACAAAACTGAAGTGTGTGTAGTTATAAACATGTGCACACTGATACATAGCATGGCTATCATACGAGAGAACAAGAACAAGTAGGTGTGATTCAAGTACTAACTGGATGTGCTGGTCAAGGATTGGTGTTCCTGCCATATCACTGAATCTTATTAAAGATATCAGATTTTAGCCCGCTTGCCTGCCATTGCTATTTCACGGGCTACATGAGTCCTGAACGTGGCTCAAAGATTTCCTTCAGAGTGTGTCATTTGGGGATTTTGCCCAGTTATTAGAAAGAAAGAAAGTGTAAAAACCTAATGTTCCTTACGCTGTAAGTCACTGGGGGTGTAAGTAGCACTGATCATGGCAAAAATATGCTCTTTCTTTCTCTTATATGTTCTGGATTCCCAGTGTACTGCTTTGCTGTGCTTTTGTAACTGCTAGCTAGCCTAGATACACACCAATCTGTGTGTATCTGAGAACTGTGAACTGTATGTAAGATATTCCAAACACATTCGGGATAACACTTGTTTAAACACATGCTTTCATCTTGTCTTCTTTCACATGGCTTCTTGAGTGTTATTAATAATAATATCATTTATTTTGGATGATTGATTCTGTGATTCTTGCCTCTACATCCTAGATGCGATACATCAAGCCTCAGTCTCTTTTCATCTGCAGGGGAATGCGTCAGGCTTGTTCAGTGGAAGACCCATTTGTATAGAGGTCTGAACTTATTAAACAATCAGAGGTACTTCAAATCTAATTATTTGATTAGTGCTCCTATGATGACTTTTATTGAGGCAAGAGACATTGCCAAGAAGAAATTAACTAGGCCTTCATGTGCAGATATAAGTATTAGATCATACATGATCTTCTAATATGAGAAACCGGCCATACTTAAATAATAAAATGCATTTACATAAACCTATTTTTACTTGCTAGTGTACTCACTGGTGTTAGTTATCTGGAAACAACTATGCAAGACTCAGAGTAGTTGTATGTACATAAAACGTGTCGAAGATCAGAACTGAAATCTATGCTCTTGGTTTTACATTAGGTTCAGAAATCAGCACAGGAACTGTGCACAGCTTCAGGAATAAATTTCCTATCCAGCATGGGTTATTTGTCCCAGGCATCAGCGCAGACAGATGTAGCCAAGTGACCCACTTTTAACAATGTGACTTTATTAGAACTAGGGAATAGTTAGCGTGCTATAAAAATAACAAAACCTGAGGGAAAGAAGCTGAAGTGGCAGGAGTTAAAAGTCTGTTTGAGGAATACGTTTTTTCAAGAAAAGAGGATGTACCGTTGTTTCCTTCTAGAATGCTTAAACCATGTCTGAAAATATGCAAATGTAAATGCCATCTGAAGACGGTATTTAATGTGTTGTTATTAGCAACTCTGCCAGGATATCTCCATAGATCTGCTGAAATGTGCAGAGGATGTAAGAGTTCCAGTTCTGCTGTTTACCCAGCTGCAGATCAGCTGGTTCCATACAAGGAATTTATCTTTCCAGTTTGCTTTTGTAAAAACCTAAAGAATTATTTGAAACTGTAAAAAAAATAAACCCATAAGAAAAGAACACCTGAACTGTCAAGCCAAAACAGAGAAAGCCAGAACTAAAGCTGCCATAATTCAGATCCACTGTGTGCACTGTCATACAGTTTCTAATTGTATGACCACCACAGACTGTTTTTTTTTTGTGGTTTTTCTTCACTGCACAGGATGGACCTGCTGTGGGATGAATCATGGTTACCTCATTCAGAAACTGTGGAATTTGGAGGGTGATGGTGGAGGATTTCAAGATAGGAAAGGATTGTGCTGTGGTTTGGGAAACTGAGTGTTGTCCTGGTATTGGATTTTGTTGCTATTATGGATTTTGTTGTTATTATCTTGAACATCATTCCTATGAAATGATGGGCTGCTCACTTAACTCAGAACTTTTCACAGATGGTAACTGCTCTTCTGGAAACCCTGACAGCTGGAACCGGGTGAATAGTCACTATTATGGGAACTGTGCTTTGAAGATACGTTGTAGATCCTGAAAAAAAGCACAGTGATGAAACACTATTCTTAAGCATCTGAAATGAGAAACTGTGGTTATGGTTTCTTTCAACAATTTTGATTTTTATTTCTTTACACCTCAGCTGCCATGAGTAAATGTGGAGGTTCATATTCCCTCCCTTTCTTCAGGAGCCCTGCAAACATAAATTATCAGTGTTTGCAGAACGCCAGGATCCTGCAGAGGAGAAGAGCATAAAATGCCTTCTGGGAATAAGTAGCTGTCTTTCAGCGCTGTGTCAGAGGTGCCATTCTTAGAATAACAGGATTTTTTTTTTCAAATACTGATGCCACAATTTACATATAGTGAATTAGCTGAGAACCATGGCAAAATCTTCGGAAGTTTATTTAATCTGCTCCCCTGTCTGACATTAGGATCTTCCAGGCCTATATATTCCTCTCAGGCACTTGTTGAAGTGACAGGCTTTTCATAGTCTCCTTGCATAATTTTCCATTGCTTCACTTTCCTCACCATTTTCCAGTAGCTGTCTGAAAGCTCCTCTCCTGCTTGCCCAGGGGAGTGAGAAGTTTCTCTGTGGCACGTGAGACATGTCTGGAGGGCTGTGTCCAGCTCTGGGCTCCAATACAAGAGTAATGGATGTAGCAGAATATGTCCAGTGAAGAACCTTGGAGGTGTTTAAGGAACTCAAGCATCTGATGTATGGGGATACACTGAGAGAGATGGCACTGTTCAGCCTGGAGGAGGAAACTCTTCAATGTGCATAGAAATCTGAGAGAGGGCTGTAAAGATGGGAACAACCTTTTCTCAGTGACGCCCAGTGAAAAGACTAGAGGCACTGAGCACAAACTGGAAAATGGGAAATTCCACTGAGAAAAAGCTTCTTTGGTGCAAACAAAGGCGGTCGAATACTGGCACAAAGATGTTATGGAATCTCCATCCTTGGAAATATTTAAACCTGATGGACGTGACACTGGGCAAGTGATCCTGCTTTGGGCATGGATTGACTAGACGACCCCCAGACGTTGCCATTGCCCTATCTGGTGACTCTAGCAGCAGTGTGCAGAGAGCACAAGCAAGTCCTCATGGGAAATGAAGATACTGGGTAGCTCTTTGTTCATTAAGCTTGAAGGCAGCTGTTCTACTCGTGCATAAGTAGACTCAAAGTAGAATTACTTGACGTTTGAACATCTTTCACAAATGTGTATGGTGGGACTCCTCCCTTGCTTCAAGAATTGGGAGTTTGAGTCCCTTCCCAGCCCCCTGCAGCAAGCATAACTGGTTATTTTTTTGGATATTTACTTTCATCCTTGTGTAGTTTTTCAAAAACATTAGCTATTTGTCTAAGTAAGGAAATACAGCTTGTTGCCAAGTCTAATGCTTCTGTCACCAATGATATATTAAAATGCTCCTCATTTTCACTTTTGTCCTTATCTTCTTCAGACAGCTGGAGGTCCATTCCCAGTGTCTCACAGCTGAAAACATGATTTTCAATGCATTTCTTCTTTCATTTTTCTTTTCTCCTTACCTTCACCCCAGTGCATGAGATCTCATTTTACAACGCATTATAGCTTCTTGTCTGGGGAAAGGACTTATCTAAATGAAGGGTAATTTTCCAGCATGTTCTGAACATTCTTGTGGTGTACGTAAGAGGTTTAATGCCTTAAAAAAATGATCCTGTATTTATTAGTACCAGATTAACCTACCCCATAACCAAAACTAGAATTCAGAATTCCTTTGCCCTTTTCACTTCACCCTCAGACTGCCTAAATTCCCGAGCCATCTGCATGCCTGTCAGCCAAGTTCCTCCTAATCATCTGCTTCTGGTCCTGCTTCCAGAGCCATACAGATCTGTTCTGTGTGGAGCAGCCAGCTTGGAAGTTTATAGTCTGCTTTGCCACCCTATCTATTTTTTCTCTTGAAGTTTTATCATGTCTCCTCCCTTCTCCTGTAGAAAAGACTGCATGAATGTCTTACTCTAACCTTACTTTAGAGCAGTCACTCCTGAGGAATGATGAAGCGTGTTTCCTCAGGACTGCAAGCCAAACCTGTGGTCTACTTACTGCATGGTGAGAATATCATATTCATTCGTCATCATGCAATATAGTAAACCCTTGAGGGGATACAAGGAGTAGAAGCATCAACAGGAGGGATGGCAACCACCACTCCTTCTGCTAGGCTGAGCGGTTAGGACTCTCCTGAGAGCTGTGAGGTGTGGGTTCAAATTCAGCACGGTGAAAAGGGGAATGAGCTCAGGTTTCTGGTGTCCCCAGTGAATGCTCCAGCTCCTGAGCTGTGACATGTCAACGTTCCCGATCTGAACATTTCTTCTTCCTGAGTGGTACCTCCTTGGCCTCTCTCTCATCCTTGTGTTCTTAGTAGCATTCCCCTGGTTTTACAGCTTATGCCTCCCAGACAACTATGCTGTGTGGGCAGTTGAGGGGATGGAAAGGCCCACCTCTTCTTAGAATTTTACAACAGATGAGATGTATTAGCAGACAAATCTGGACTACGGTCACCCTGACTGTCATTACTCTGTATACTCATTCAGTTCATCCTCTTAAAGACAAAAACCTGTTCTCTCTTCCGTCTTTCTGCAGTCTAGCTTTAAGGGATTCAGAAAGAAGAAATGTCAGACCGTTTCACAGGTAGCTGTTTCACAGGGCAACACGGCTCACCCTGTTACTAAACCAGTCTATATTTCTTTTAGCTTGTTTCTGACCCTCGTTCCTCCCCACACCATAAATCAGTCCTCCTCCTCCTTTGTGGTGTTTACACTGTCCAAGTAGATAGAAGTCCCCGGGGTGGTTCCTCACCTCCGGCAGATTGTCTCAGCATTAACGCCTCAGCACACTCTGATCTCTTTGCTCAGCTGTCATGCAGCCAAACTCATCTCATTGACTTAATTCCTCATAAATCAATAGGTCCAGATACTTACCCTCTGTCTTCCTTTGGGATGACTCTGTTCCACAAGCTCACAGCCAGTTTGCTGGACTCAGCCATTATTAGGACCTTCTGTCTCCCTTCTTTAAGCACATTTCTCCACTTCATATCTGCACTTTAGGCTGTGCTTCCTCCTGCAGATCGTTGTCTTTTGCCCATCCACTTGGCTCTCACTTTGTTATTTCCAGCCTGTCTAGGTTTCTTTGTGTTTTGTGTCTGTCCCCATTGGTTTACACAACACCCCTCTAATTCATACGAGTCATTACATCAAATATAAATTGAATGAATGTGGTGTTTACTGCTTCCTTCCAGATCGTAGATAGACATTAAATAAAACCAGACTTAAAGCAGATTTCTAGCCCTCTCTCCCTCCCCTCCCCACAACCAATCCATGCCCCAGATACTTTCCCATCAGCTCTTTATATTTATCTTTCATCCCTCTTTGTTTATGGACTCACAGCCTGTGTTCAATCTCTGTGACAGCACTCATTTCCCAGCCAACTTACATTCATTTTTCATTGCATGTTTTGTAGCTGAGGCTTTACTCAGGATTGGCTGTAGGCTAGTTCTTTATTCCCTTCATCTTTTGGTTTTCTAAATCAATAAGAAAGGAGTGATTGCATTTTTGGGGGGCAAAAATTAATCTTAATTAACTTTTTGGGATGATTTTCATACACCATCACTGGTGATGTGGGTTGTGCTCCACCAGCATGAGATTTACCTATGCTCCTCAGTGTTTATTGAATGCATTAATCCCATTGTATGAGTACTTACTAACTTAATCCCTTAAGAACGTAAAATATGGGTCGTGATGACCAGTTAGTGATTATTCTGTGTTGGCTCTAATTGCCTCCCACTAGCAAATACTCTATCTGTCTGCTTAGGAAGGTCTTGAATTTGCAGCAAGAGGAATTAGATTGTCATTTACAAATTCTGAGAAAATAATTGTGACTGATCAGGGACGGTGGAGGCAGGAAGGAGATTCAAATAGTTGGAATGTCATCTCCAGCAGAGTCAGCATCCCTCCTTACTGCATTGCAGTATGACCTGCAATATGACTGCGGCAACCTGGCCTCTGAAGGCAGGATTAGGGAACAGGAGGTGTTGCAGCTCATCTCTTACCATTGGCAATCCCCAGCAGGATGCTGCCATGGCTCAGCCATACATGCTGGTGCAGAGGAGGCAATGAGGGAACTCATCTTGTGGGAAAGACAGTCTCATGGGGATTAATATGATTGACCCATGATAAAGTAACAAAGAGAAATGCTGTGTCAGGTTTCCTTTCCACTGGAAAGGACACTATACTTCTCTGAATGCTATTGGTGCTGAGACATACAAATTAAACATCTTAAACTTCCATGAAAAAGATATCTCAACATCTTGCCAGTTTCTTCTTGCTCTTTATTTTAGGGGCAGAGTTCAATCCTTTTAGCACTCTCATTTTTCTCTGCTATCTCATCATCTGCTTTCTTATTCCCCTCTTTCTGAAGAGACATGTGACCTCTCTCAGCTCCTGTAGCCTTACACTGGATCTCAAGTTGGGAAAGCACCTGTGGGAAGTAATGCACAATTCTCCCTGGAAAATATCCCAAAGGATCATTCAGGAGCATAAAAATGACTTGCCAACACTTCACTTTCAGCATCAGGTTCCTGCCCTGCTGCTCTAGAGGCTTTGGTCTGTGATATCTTCAGACTGTTTTAAGAAGCTGGGGAGGACAATGTGTTGTTATGGTACGGTATCAGCTGCATACAGATGTTAGACATCTATTGGGAGAATACAAAGAAGCATTAAAACAATCTTGGTCAACTCGATCAGCTTTAGTATCAGCCCATGGCTTTGTTATGGAGGCTGTGCAAGGATTATAGAAAACTGCGTGAACTTCCAGACCAGGAGAATCAAGACTCAGTGGAGAGATAAAGAATAGAGGGTATGTGCAGAGGTGTAGTTGAAAGCTGTGTATGACGGGTGAGTGGTATGACCTAACACACGATCCAAAACATAGCTGGCCAGGAAGCAATGGTCTGGGCAGGCTGATGTGAAAGATGGGAGAAGCCACAGACTTTTCAGTGCAGGGAGATCATGCTCAGTGACCAAGTGAAGGGTACAGGACGCAATGAAGGGTTCTACTCTGAGAACTCAGTAAATTAAATGTGCTCAGGCTGAATCTCTGGCACTGAGATTAGCAGACACAGGATGGGCCTTATTTATTTATGCCTGTTAGTTCACTTAGCTTCCAAAAAAGGATGAGTGCATGCAAACCCAAACTTGATCTACATCCCACATTATGCCTTTGAACTGTTTAGGAGTGTTTGTTGGCATAGCCCCAAGGCCTGACAAGGACTGTTCTTACGACCTTACTGTTACTGTGATGCAGTTCAGTGCCTAGGAACGATCACTGGTGCTTTATAATTTACTCACAGAGATGATGCTGTATACACAGAAAGGGACATGACAGAGTGTAGATCAGGATTTGGAGAAAAGGTCAGCACCATGGAGTCCACACAATATGGCAGGGTCTCAGGATGGGATCAGTCAATCCTGCAGCAAGAGCTAGCAAGAAAACCATGCAGGGGAGGCAGGGCAAGATATGATCAGGAGCTGGGACCTAGAAACAACCATTCAGAAGTCACTGGATGCAGCAGGCTTATAGAGGAAAATCCACTGCAGCTTTGTGTTAGCAGGTTCTGCCACTTGCAGGACTGATATATATTCTCAATAGGCACACACAAACATGCATGTACAATATATACAGACACAGACCGACACTCTACACAAGGATAACTGCATAGATTTACACAGACCAGTTATCAGCACTCAGAGAAACACGAACAGCAACAAAGGCCTTATCTGGTTTCCCTCCATGGGTGATCAGGATAAAAGTCCTTTAGTAGCAAATACACGTATATAGAATCATAGAATGGCCTGGGTTGAAAACAAATGAGCTGTTCCTGCAGTCCCCCTCACAGACATGCACGCATCCAGTCCAGCCTCATGGCTACTCTGATCTCTGGCTTATGGCCACTTAGCAGCTAGTCCAGCTTGATATTCGCTAGCAATCACGTGTTGAAATATGAGCTCACACTTGCGTCAGTTGCTGACTTCCCAGTGGGTCCTTATTGCTTGTGGTCCAAAACTAGCTGCTGGCCTCCATTCACTCTCATGCATGTAGGAAAGAATCCATTCACACTGGAAAACAGAAATGGAGTTTTATCAGAAGATGGAATAAACTGAGCTTATCAGATGCAATCCATAGCCAGGTAAACATACTGATCAGCCACATCTCTACATGCAACAAGCCCTTTTTATTTCCCTATCTTTTGCATGCTTGTTCCTCCCAAACAATCTAGCTCACTCCTCTTCCCCACCTGTGTTCCTTCTAAACATCCCATACTGAGTCCCATACCTTTTCCTTAGTCTGTAAGGTGCTTTGGAGAGCCTTTCCACTGGCTCACCTTGCTGTGTGCCAGGCCTGGGCCATGGGTGCAATAAAGCCCAAAAGACAGTCCTAAGGAGGGCTGTTTCTCTGATAACAGTTCTTAACAGACAAAAGGAGCATTAGAAATCCCACGTAAAAGTCACATTTTAGAAATAAAATACAGGAAGAATATCTGGTAAATGTGAAGTGGATGGAAAAGCTTCTTATAAAAAAGTCAAAACCATGGTTACTGGTTAGACTGGTAAGCAAATCTGTGGCACTTGTGCTGATGTCTAACAGTCATGTCATCAAGACAGTTGGTGATGCAGAAGACAGCTCTGCATCCTTCCTATGGAGAGAGTAACTGAATGAGTGCTTTTGGATGAAAGGAAAGGTACCAGTTAAAACTCCAGCATAGCATGTTCCACTTCACCCACAATCAAAAATACATTTTCCTTATAGCTGAAGCATTGGAATCAGGATATACTTTAAAAAGTTAGTTAGACAGAAGCAAAGACAAAAGCATTGGCTGCCACTCTACAGTGAGTGTCACTGCTTGGTGTCTGGGCAGCCAGGTCAGCAGCGAGCAGATTGAGTACATTGGGTTTTACATCTCCTCTTATGAAGCTGTGTGAGGACATACAGTTGTTCCCTTGTGAAGCCCTTGGGAATGCTGTGAGAATGTCTGAACAGAATGTGAAACCTTTACAAGTCCAGTGCATTACTTGGGCAAGTACCATGCGATGATACACATGCATGGGGACCACTGAACAGAGCATTTATTTGCTTATTTCCTTATCTTTTCTTGCACTTATGAGTGCATTAGTAGGACAGTTCTTGACACTTGAGTAAGGCAGCAGAAATATCTGGGACCTCTTATTGATTTGTACATAGGTGTCAGTGTGATGCTGGAGGTGTTGGTAAATAAGGATGCTTGCTCTAGAGTCACTTGCTTGTTGTAGGGAGGCTTCAAAAAGGTAAGGGTGCAATATGAAGAAATTACTTTTGGGAATGAAGGTTATTACTGTTTTCTCAGCCTCACACAAAACATAAGGAACAAAGACAGCAGTAGCTGTGGATCCATATGTTGAGGAATGGGGAGATCAGGAATTTTTGCTCTTTGGCACAGTTACCATAAATGCTGCGTGCAGAGATCCTGGTTCTTGGAGAGCATGGGAATAACAGAGAAGAAAATCACATTTTCAATACTCTTAGAAACCAGATTTTCAGTTTTATTTTTCATGTAAGCCTGTATTAGGAAAAAGTGTGCTATGGTAAAGGAATAGCTGGAGTGGTTTGTCTTGCAGTGATTCCTTTAGAGCTAAAAGCATTAAATGGTACTAAGCTGTTTGAAGAGAGTACAACAGAGGATTAGAAGCCACTAAACAGTCACTGCTCTTCAGTTTCACTAGACAGTCTCAGCTGCTTTGGAGGATCTGGACTTTTCTGCTCATGAGTGAAAAATGTTCTCTATGACTGAACTTATAATGGCACAAAACATCTCTTGCACCAAGCCACATACCTAAGAGCTATGTATAAAGGGGTAAAGCCACCCTTGGTTTGAATAAAGTTGAACTGCAGAAGTCATTAAGATGTTCCTATTCAGCCAGCATGGTGATTCCAGAGAGAGGGTCCCCAGCACAGAGGCACACAGCAGTGAGCTGCCAGTGCAATTCCCAGCCCCATACACTGTGCTGAAACCACATCTGCTGTAATGACACCAGACTTGGACGGCTTGGTATGGAAAATTATGGCAAGCTCAGGTCTCAGGAGAGAGGAAAAGGGAAGGGTTTAGAGTGACTTTGCACCTGCAAAAGAGTGTGCTGCTATTACAATGCCCAGCATCAGCCAGACTTTGCTCCAGGGAGGCCTGGAGTACTTTAGAAAGCTTTTTGCAACAGCTATGGTCGCTATAAACACAAACGGAGAAAGCAGCTATTAAAAGATCTTTGAAAGGCTCTCTGTTGGTTTCTGCTCTCTCTAGCTGCCTTCAGAAAGGTTAAGGATGCAGTGAATGCCAAATGATAAGCTTTACAGTCCCCAGCACTCCTGAGACCTGAAAGAAATCTGCTGGTAATTGTTTTAAACTAATGATTCCCTGCAGGTTGATTGGTGCTTATGTGCCTAGGGCTAAGAGGCTGTAGTTACAGAAATTACGAAAACAAATTTCCTCTGTGTTAAGGAATGCCAAGCTGCGTGTTCAGCTTAATCCACTTCCATATCTTTTATTATAAGGTCTGTTTGCAAACTCTGATTTGGGCCCTGCTGATTAAATGGCCTCCTGCAAGGACTTTCTGAGGCAAATCCTGAACTGCAGTAGGGCACTGATAGCAGGACAGTCTCTCTTGGTTACATTACAGGGACTTCAGTGTGTTGTATTTAACGCAAATCACATTGATTATTAGGCTTTTGGGAGCTCCCTTCCCATGGAAAAATAATACAATCTATAATGCTATCAACAGATGGAGTTGTGTTTAGTCCCAGTCTGTGACTAACTACCTCTCAAAGGTACTAACATGGGTTGGAACTGGAAAATCACCTGGTTTCCAGACAGGCCACCAAGGAGCTTTCTTCTGGGCCTACATTCCCCTGAGGACTTGCATACATGGCTCCTGTGTACCAGAGCCCAAAGTATGGTTCCCAAAAACCTTTGCTCAGTAACTATTTAATTTTGGAAACACCTTAGGTCCCTGGGGGAAAGTTACAAAAAAGGCAAATGCCTGCTGGAAGTTAGCATCAGGTTCCCAAACCAGGTGGATGCAAGAGCAATGACCATGCCTGTCTGGACAATGCGAGCAGCCACAGGCAGGTTGGAGGCTGCTGGCTTTGAGCTGGTACATGGGAACAGGATTGCCCACAGCAAGAAGGATTGTTTTTCTCTAACACTCCCTGCAGAACTGAGAGAAACACCTACTCTCAGAGCTTCCATCCCTGTGCAGAGTGCAGGTCAGAGTTGCAGACCCCCAGCAACTCTTGGATGCTCAGCGTGTCAGATCCAACAAAAAGCCCTCTGCGGCAGATTTGTCTGCATGATGTCAGCTGTGGGATGCAGCTGCAGGGACTGATGGACTAAGTGTATAGTAATGGCCATGGATCCAGGCATCCAGGTGCCTGTGCATTCCACACATTCAAAGGCAGGGCTGACCAAATGCTCTCCATTGGTTATGGAAAACTTCTGAGAATAGGTATCTGTCCAGATATCTACACAACAGGTGATTTGGGCTTCAAACACACCATTAGGTCCAGACTTGGCAGGCGATACCTACATTTTCAGCTCTCTTTTGAAATAGATTCATTTTGTCAGTCTTATTTTTGGAGGTCCATCAGTAATAGTGCTGTTCCCATTATTATTTCTAATATCCCCTTTTTCGTAATCTCCAGCCCATGAATTAGCTCTGAAACGGTAGCACAAGCCCTGAATTTTTCCATCATGTGCAGGGATTGAAATAATTCCGTAAATGCCTCAGCAAATAGGACACGAGCTTCTCTGGAACCTGTGCATTTTATGTAAGATGAGTGTGTGATCATTTTGAACTCAAGGGCTATTTTTGTGGTGTGGGGGAGAGAAAGGCAGTCAGAGCTGGGAGCCTGGATGATTTCAGAGGCATGCTGAGTTTTACCAGGAGAGGTGAACTTTTCCCCTCTCCAGAGCTTGAGCCTTTCAATGCAATTACTGCTACATCTTCTGAAAATCTAAACAAAGCCAGTATTGGGGAAATACTTGTTATTATCCACGGAGAGGAGATAGGCATGAGATACCAACAAAAAGGAATACCTTCTTTTCCTGAAGAATTTCAATTGATCACAAGCAGAGTGGGAAGCTGGGTTCCTAGCACAGTATTATTATTCAATCTGTCTGTATGAAACCTGCTCTTTCAGAATCAGCAGGATCTTCACAAATCTTGTAATATGCAGCTGCTGCCTAAAGTAATGTAACACAGACCAACAAGCCCATTGAAGGCAAGAACAGTAGACTGACGGCACATTCATGGTTTTCTTTGAAAATCACACATTGACTACACCCCTTTCTGAGAAACATCCCTACCTATTGCAGTACTTTGCTCAGCTACATTTAGCTGTGAGCTTCCAAGTCAAATAAGCTAGTGAGTGCATATGCATTTATGTTTCTCCTGGTAATCATGACCTTTCCATAGTATAACGCAGGCAAATGCTCTAGCTGTCAGTGATATACTACAGACGCAGGTTTCTCTGTCAAATAAAGCTGTGCAGTAGACATGCAATCTCATTGCTATTGAAATAAAATCAACATGGAAATATTTTTATTTCTACAGTAACTTAAATTAGCAGAAAAATTGCAACTGACTATAATCCCCAGGCAACTAACTGGTATGCATCTTGGAGCTTGCTTCTCTAATAAATTGACTACTGCAATCAATATGGTCTGCATCATCTACATTAAAAGAGTACTTTCTTCCCATCTGTACAATAAGGCACATAATCACCTCTTCAGGCCAAGAAACCCTTCGGCAAATGTACAAACAAATACAACAACAAACATCTGAACAATTTCTGTCAGTGATGTTTTTGATACTATCTGTCACTTCATTTTAGATTTCATTAAGTGATATGTATCACTGGCCAATCAAAACTGACGGTTAGCCGTTCCAAGAACGTTTCTCTGCCTATTACATTTGTTATGAGATGAAGCAAATTTTCAGCAACACAGCTCATAGATTCGGGGGATTTTTAAGACCAGAAGGAACTGCCAGCTGGGTCCAACCTTCTGTATATCTCCAGCTATTCAGTAAAGTCCAACAACTAGGGCTTTTAAAACTGAAAGTTAGCTTGCAAAAAGACATTCAGATTTGAGTAGGGGACGTTAATGAAAAAATTATGGAAAGTACATCCCTTCCAACTTTTTTTCCCAGTGGTTAATTGTTCTCATTGCTAAGAATCTGTTCTTTATTTCCAATGTGAACTCATTTGGCTTTACCTCCTATCCATGGTTCTTGTTATGCTTTTTGCCATGAGAATGAAGTGCCCTTCAAATCAGGTATTTTCTTCTTCTTCTTTTTTTTTTTTTACACCTGTTTAGCAGCCTGATATCTAAGTCTCCCAAAATAAGGCATTTCTCTCCAGTGTTTCAATATTTTTATGTATTTTTGCATCATCTTCAGTTTCCCAGAAGGCTTCTAAAAAGCTCAAGAAAGAAATTGCTGGTGATATGCAGTACCATGGTTTTGGTGCCTGTAATCAGTGGCAGACTTTAGTTCTGCTCACTATCTCTTCCTCTGTGTATTGGGAGTTTCTGGTAATGTATTTGTTTAATGGGAACCACAGATGAGAAAATAGGAAAATCCTATTCCAAGCCACCCATTCAAGGCAAACATCCCTCCTCTCTGAAAAGATTTAGTTTCCATTTCTTGTTCAGTAGTGTACAATATAGAATTTACCTGTATTAACAAGTATTTAGAATCAGTACAGAGTCCCAGTCTTACATAACTGCCCAGACTTCACAATTACTTAATTTCTGTGGCCAAATATCTTTTCAGTGATGATTTTATGCTTCTAGGTCACTGATGAAGATATCAACAGTGCCAGGCTCAGCATTTGCCCTGACAGAGCCTTAACAAAGTTAACCATTTGATAATGGCTGTCATTATGGTATGTCAGTTTCTTACCAGCTCGATGGTCACTTTATTGGTATTTTCTAATGCTGTCATCAAAGCAATGTGTAACACTGGATCTGTTGCCTTACAGAGCTGGAAGTGCATTGTTTGCATAGATATGCCTTTATCAAAAAGAGATGTGTCAGAAAAACAGTGGAGTTGCTGGAATGAACAGATATATTTACTTGCGTATATTTATAAAATTCCTGAATAAACAATGTTCTAGAAATGTAAACTCTAACGCTCTTTCACTCTATAATAACTGCCCACCTTGGTGGATGCTGCAGGTGCTGATGCGTGGTGAAGAGTCTGCTTATCCCTCTACCATCCATCCAAGAGCAGCTGTGCCTGTCTTCATGCTCATGCTGCTCATCCCACTCAGATCCAGCAGGCAGGAGAGATGATGTCACTGGGGGGGGGAATTTGTAGCTCCATTCATTTTGGGTTAAGAAGAGGAAGACAAATAGGGTGTTAGGCCAACCCAGTGCTGTCCCAAAAGCTTCTTTAGCCTCAAAACAGTAATTTCTCACCCGTAGTTAACTCTTTTGAAAATTCACTTTTCTGCGCGAAACACCTCCCAAAATGTTAAGAAGCCTTAGATATGCTATGATACCCGTGCATGCATCCGCTTGATGATCTCTATTTTTCTCTCAGGATCCTCTGCAACTGGGAAGACCACTTCTGCCTACACAGGGCAGTCTCATGTTAAGTTCAGAGTGCCAGAGCAGTTCAGATACACTAGCGGAGCTGAGTTTGCTGTGTAGGACTTGGCTGGCAATTGCAACAAACCTGAGTGGACAAAAAAAGTACGTCAGTTGCAAATCATGTGGGGACTTTTTCCTCCTGTTTGCAACTTCTCCCTCAGATTTGGTGATTTCTCCATGATGGCTGGGCTCTGCTTTGTTCCATTGTAACCGAAGAAGCACACTGTAAGTTTGCATGTTTCTGAAGAAGTGTCACCCCTTAATGCTCACGTGCAGCAATGATATTAAAAATAAAGCAGCCAGTTGTCATAGGCCAGGAACATGCATATGAATTAGAAACAGACAGTAAGTAATATCTGGGAAAATTCAAATAATCAAAAACTTAGGGGGTTGTGGTCAAGCTCAGGTAGGCCACAGGTAAAGCTTTTTGAAAATGGGATCATTTAATGGGTTTGTATGACCTGCGAGTATTTTTTAGTGAAACAAATTTTAACTCAGACTTAGCAATTTTCCTGTATGGTCCACAGCCCAAGGCCTGCCATGCCGAGTTACTGTGGGAAAGGCAGGAGAGGAAATTGAGCAGAAACTAGATATAAATAGAAACCACACTAACTCAATTATTCCCAGTCTTGAGCCTGAATATAGAATGGATGCCATTAAAGTATGGATGCCATTAAAGAATGGATATTTTACACCATGGCTGATTGTCTCTCTCTTGACAAAGACTTGAGAATTCAAAATATTTCCCAGTCATAGAAAGTTTGAAACTACTGACAGTGGACATTCAACACTGAATGCTGTCCTTTGTACAGGATGACATACCTTCATGGCGATGATATGGGACATGCAAAGGTGTAAATAAATATGGTCCCTCTTCTGAGATCTCAGCTTTGTGCAGAAGCACTCTGGTAAGTACTAAGGGACTTTTGTCTTCTGGGAGTGTGATGTGAAGGCTGTGGGACAGGCTTGGATAGTTTGCAAAAAGCATCTTACCTTATGCCAATGTGTCTTCATGACTTATCTGTTCAAATGAGCTGTTCCACCCATGGAGTGAAGATTTGGTTTCCTCATCCATACTACAAGCAGCTTGCCAAGGGGCTGTTGGCTACCAGACTGTCATTCTGTGAGCCAATGGAGATTGCTCCATGTTCTGGGTGAATGGCAAAGTTACGCTTTGCCATGGAAAAACTCAGCATAAGAGATAGTACTGCCAACACTGATTCTAACACACGTGTCATCATATTTCTCGTTTTTCTTAGAGCTGCACAGAGAAGTTACTGAGTGAGAATCTTAAGCTTTATTTAAAGAAAGAAGGGCAGCAGAGGGAAAACTCAAAATGTGATACACACACATCCCAATCCCTCAGAAGACAGGGAGAAAAAGTAGTGAAGAGATTGATTGATCTATCAAACAGCTCCTACTTATACTGACTTCATGATTTATATTTTGTTGTTGTTTCTCTTGAATGTTTGGCAGTCTTGGGCCATCCAGATGCTGTGGCAAGAAACTGGATGGATTGAAATAGGGAAAACCAAGTTAGCAAGCTGCATTGTCATGGACATTCCCATCAGCCCATGTGAGAGTGGCTTGCAGCCCAAGTGAAAGAGTGGCTTGGCCTCATATGCCTCCTGTTTTCAAACTAGCATCTGAGCTTATGGGTGGTCAGGGAGCAGCTCTGTGTCAGCTGAACAGAAGTCAGGGTGTGGCTGCCTCTGCTATGGACCTTGTTGAGCCAATACCTGGGGCATCTATGGTATGCCGGGGGCTTGTGTCAGAGCTTGGGGCTGGGGAAGTGACAGTGGGAAAGGGCTGAGAGGACAGCCAAGGCTGAGAGAGCCTTTTGGAGCTTTCTGTGCACATAAGGGGCTGCTGGTAGTCTCGGGCATCTCTCTCTCTCATCTCTGGATCCCTGACAGCCATCTCCAGGGTCTCTGGGCCTGTTGTACTAAGAAAGGACCTGTGGCAAGGGGAAAGTGGAGCTTCTCAGTTAATATTCCTCAGATAGACACTGGCTGTGGGGATGTCTTCAGTCATGAGATGTGGCAAGAGAATGGGATGGCTACAAACAGGTCTGAGCCAGTCTGGGTAAGGAAATGAACTCATGGCCAGTAATAATATTAAATGGACAGTAGAAAAATTGCAGCTGTGAGCCTGGAATACAACACAAATGTAAAATAAACCTTAAAAGCCCTCAGAGAGAACTGCAGAGGTGCCTCCACCCTCTTAGGTTGTCAGCAAACTTCTCAATGGCAAAGAGAATGGAAGGCATCAAAATGCACTCAAAGCTCTGCATCCCCGCAGGCTCGTAATGTGTGCACCTCGTAACTCAAGAAACACAGGAAGACAACATTATTTAACTCTTTCTATATCATCTTTTCTTTTTTTCAAGAGGAGGGAAGAGGTGATTGAACTAATGTGTTATTAGAGTTCATTAATTTGTCTCTTCAAATAGCAAGATGAGTCACAAACTCAGTTGTTTTCCAAGTCAAAGAATGGATTTAAAATTTTCCTTTTACAAACAAAATTCACGGGGCCAAAATTTGACAGTTGCCTCTTCCAATGAAAATAGGTGTCCTTCATATGCAGAAACCCTGTGCAGAGCCAGAGTCTGTACACAGAATGCATCGTGCTTCTAAAGAGTCTTTCTGAATTGGGGCCATGATCATGAAATCTGTAACATAAGGACAGTGTTCTGAATTACAGCACAGTGAATAATTGGCAGCGGCTGATTTGCCTAGCAAATGTTACTGGCCTTCCAGATAGGCTTGCCCCAATGTTCCTAAATGCATTCAATGTGAGCTGCTCATGCACAGATGTGTTGTGCATCGCTCTGGCTCTGCTAGCTCAGTTGGAAGCAATTAATGATGTTAGTGTTTGATGCTCAAAATTCAGGCTGCAGAAGTCTCAGGAGTTCCTTTCCTTCCTTGGAGCACATGGTTTGTGTTGTTTCAGAGCACCAGTTAAAGAAAGCATTCAAGCATGTGCTGATCAATGAATGGGGCCAAAAGCAGGTTCCCAGAGTAGATATGTCCAAAGTTTAGCTCTTTACTTTTCCCTGTTGTGTTTGCTGGTGCTGCCCCTTTCTGGCTTGCAAGCCTGTAAGTATGTTCATCAGCCAAATTCAGAGCTCCAGGCAGCTTCCTTACCAAATTTGCCAAAGATCTGCATTCCAAAATCTCATCTTTCAGCTTCGAATAAAGGATGTTTATAGTCTTCATTCCCTTGGAATCATGTGAAAAATGTATAAAACATGTCAGTGCTGTCTTTGAGCATTTGTTTTTGACAAGAACTCATCTGAGACTCTAAATGCTCAGAAGGCAATGGACAAGAAACTGCTCTAAGAAGCTTCAAATCAAGATCTCTGTGCCTGAACTGCATTCTGCTGTCTCATATTGACAGCTCCAGGACCTCCATTAAGAGGGGCTGTGCCAACCCACTTACCTCTACTCTCCCTGGTGTGGCTGGGAGCACACAAGCCCCAGAAGATGTGGGAATACATATCCACATAGAACGATGTGCTGACCCAGCAAAAGGAGATCTTATAGAAGGACTTGGAGCTGCACAGGATGTTGAGTCCATCATCCTGCAGGGATACGTAGATGCAGAGTATGTACTTAAATACAAAAATCACTGGGAAGACAGATGAGAATTTGAGCCCACAGACAATCAAGAGCATAGCAAAGCACTTAAGCAAAGCAGCAGTCCAACAAAGCACTTAGCATGCACTTAACTTTAAGCCTGTAAGCAATTAATTTCTGAGTATTCGTAACTATAAGGAGTCAAAAAGATAGAAGATGGCCTATGTTACAATGGTTACAAAATCTGCAGGACATGTTCTGTGGATAGCCACATATTTCCTTCCTTACTGGGTGCTATTAGACCTTCCTAAGTTTTTACAATGTCCTTTTGGTAATTATTAGACTGATTAGTTGTTACTGAGAAGGAAAGTAAAGTGACATTCATCTGTTTTTCCCTCAAAATCTGCCAGGTACACAGACACTCTCGTTCCCCAGTGCTCTTACCAAAGCCTCCTCAAGATACGTTAAGTCTGTTAATATATAATGCTAACGAAACTCCAACACTATGCAATACACTATCTGTTCTTGTAAACCCAAGCTTCATAAATCACACTGGATTTAGAGACCTCCTTCCACGTAAGCGTGACTTGTTTACAAGCATGCATAGGTTTTCAGATTTTCACAATAGCTGGCTTAAGTGCATAAAGTATCCAAAACTCTCATTTTGTTCTGGCCTATTTGCTAGTCATGTGAGCATAGTTGTGTGGTTTTTTTTTAAATACAGCATGAAACTGTATATTCTAAGCAAAACTTTGTTTCTGCTCTATCTGAAGTGTTTTGTTTGCAAGAAACATTTTCCACTGACAAGCCTTTGACATCTAACATCAAGTATTTTAATGCAGAATAAACGTGGATTTCATCCTCATGTTTCTTGTAGAATCCAGTGTCTCCACGTATTGTGCATATTTCAGAAGTTGAGGACATTCACAGAAATAAAAGCTGCCTGGTTGTGCCTAACACAAAGCTGGTACAAAATATAACTTTTACAAGCCTCTAAAGATTAATTTAGACTTTATTATCGTCATTCCTTTGTTGAAAGTAATAACTGAAACCACAAACTACCACTGGAGGAACCACCCAAGCAGTGGGTTGGTCACTGGCAGATCTTTTATATTAAGCCACTGGGGCCAAATTCCATCTGCATTTCTGTGCCTCGTGTTCCTATTGCCCAGCTCCAGGCAGCTGCCTGCCTCCTGCCTCCTCTAGGTCCCATGAATCACTCTCTGAGGCTTCTACACCGCCATAAGGAGATAGGTGACATTTAGGCTACACCTATTTCTACACCTTCTTGAAGGCAAGGCCAGGTTCAGCTGCAGCTGTGTGTGAGTGTGGGTGTAAGTCCTCACAACTGTTCCCTCTTCACAGACTGCTGGCACCTACCCCGATTCCAGGTTCCCCATGATTGTGTAGCACCAGTGATGTTCTCTTGGATAACTACACCAAGTAAAGGCCACTGTGTTTGCCTTTGTCTCCTAAGATGCATCAGACTGTGTAAAGCAATGAGTTAAATCAAGGATATGAAATTTTCCAGATGAATACAGAATAAAAGGGATTGTGTAATTCTGTGAAATATTTCAAGATACTTTGTTGAGCATGCTATATACAAATTAGGTGCTATGAGCTTTATCAGTAACTGGTAATTCATCCAAACAAAAAATGTTATAGCAGTAATACTGTAGAAAAGTTGATCTCTCACTTTTGAAGGCTCTGCAGTAGATCTACATTCATAAGAGATGCCCCATAGATTCATGCTAGCATTATGAAAAACAATAACAAAATGATGAGCTGTCCCCAGCCATCTCTATATGCAGCAGCAGACAGGCTCCGTGGTACAACTCAGGAACCAGTTGCTGATTATCCACAGCAGGTATCTGGCAGCACACGATGGGTACTATCTAGCCCCATTTCTTGGTGTCATTCTGAGGTGCAGCCACCGTTAGTAGGCAGGTCTTGCCCAAGTACAGAGAGAGGACACAAGTGGTTTGTCTACCCTGACCAAGATTCTCAAAAGCACACTCAAATCCAGGAGTTCACACATAATGTGCGTCAAATTTTTTTCTTAAAAAAAAAAAAATCAACCCTGCCCTAGGATGCATGATCACAACTCTCAATTTGGAGACGATTCCTATTTATCTGATAGCAGAATTTAAAAGAAGCACAAAATTGCCAAATGAGAAACCATAAAGAATCCGTCTCCTGGGGCAGCAATCTCAAAATCCCATGAAATGGCTCTGTGAAAGCTGTCTGCAGCCAACTTTGCAGACAGTCCCTCTCTGTGGTTTCAGGAAAGTGAGAGCGGAGAAGTTCTCACACCATTGAAGTAAATAGCAAATACCTCAGTGACTAAATCTGGCCAAGATCTCACCCAGGAATTTAAGTGTTACAGCATTATAGCTTCCTTTCCTGACAACTCAGAAAGTCAGACAACAGCTTGTTCGAGCATATTTTAAAACAAACAGTTGAAAGGGAGTATCAGAGTGTTGCTAAGACCCTTCAGGCATGTTCTTCATTTGTGCTATTAAGTCCGACACAGAAAAGCAGGAGGATTTGTTTCTGAAGGTTAGTGCTCTTTCCTTCTTATCCAGCAATAGCACAGTGCTCTGCTGCTTGGAGGAGCCACTCTGGAGAATATCTTAGTCATATTTTGCCAGGAGTAGGAAGGCTGATTTCACTGCTGCTGCTGGAATTGCTCCCACCTGCATGCTGTTGAATCATCTGTGCTGATGAGGACACGTTTTGAAAAGATTCTCTTTTTGAAAAAGATCACCTGTGTCACATGGCAAGTATTTACAACTGGGAGTAAAGCTACCCTGGGTCTTCATTAAGGCTTTTCCTTGAAATGACGTTTCTAGTTTATCCACTTTAAGACTTTATTGAGACGACAAAACTGTTCCATAACTTTTTCCCTGATATTTTTCAGAGAACCTCTGTAAAAGTTTCTCTCTCTTACTCGCACACAGATCATCTTTGTCACTCGTGGTAGCTTCTCTTTCGGTTCTGAAGAAGTGCATTGTTTAGAGTGGGGTGAAGGGAAATTCCCCGTCCTCATCAGCACATGTAGCCCCAGGAAGTGAGATTTCACCACAAGAATCAGGGATGGATTTTCTGAGACTCTGTTGTTCAACTTGAAGGCATGTCAATGCCATGAACACCAACATGGCTAAAGACTCTGGGGTGACCACAGCAAGAAGGCTGTCACATTCAAGTGACACTGAACAGAGTAATCATGGGCAGGGTTATGGAGTCCTGGCTTAAATTATGTACTGCACTCAGTCCTGGGGCTATGCAAACCCACATCTGGTTTCTCTAGAGAAATGTACCCAGGCCAAACCTCCTTAGACCCTGGCTGCATGAGAATGTTGTTGAATCTTGACCCAAACTTTGTAACTTCCTTTAAATCTCTTCCTCTGCCATGTGACTTTTCAAATAGATCCCCTTCCCAACAGGACATATGAAGACTGGCAATGCCTGACAGTATGCATTTTTATTGCTGAGGAGAATTTAACACTGGAGCAACTTATTTAAGGATGTGTCAGGTTCTTCGTCAATCAAGTCTGGTTATGAATGTGTTCAACAAGAAGGTTGAGACATGATGCAGAGATCAGCCCAGAGACATTCAGCTGTATGATTTTCAAGTATCTTTCCATCCCTGGATTCCACACGTACTTCTGTTTTGCCTCAGACAGAAAAAAAAGATATTTATGAAAAGATTGGCACGTACCCACTGTAGATCAAATGAGTAGAGGTCTAAGAAGAAGAATCCTTTATACTTCTGTGTCTGACTTCATTTTTTAATATTTTTCTGTGTATGTTAAGTATTTCTTTTTTCCTCCACTTGAGCTCTAAGTGCTCTTAAAAGCACATTTCTTTACTATCCTTGATTTTGAGAATCTCTGTAGAGACATGACAATTTTGCAGTGGTTGGGTAAGATTTGGATCATTCTTGCAAACAGGCAGTTCTAGTTCAAATCTATTCATTTCCCTTCAGATAGCTGATCATGCAGTTTGTGTGAGTAAGAATCAAGCACAGCCCATGATAAGGGTGCGTATATGCCAGGGAGGAGATGGCTTTGTCTAGGTGGCTTCTTCAGCCTGGGCAGGGTTCCCCATTTTATTACTGCAAGTTATTTTAACATGTAAATTCAGTTGAGTCAATAAAGGTAGTCCAAAACCAGAGTGTCTGAGCTCAGAAAAGTTTGTAAAATGTTGCCTTGGGCCAAACTGACCCCAAATGTTGCCTTCTGACTTTCCTGCTTAAATTCAGGAGCTGCATCAGTCCCACCCTGCTCTCCTGCCCTGTCTTGGTCTCTGCAGCTGGGAAGTGGCAGCTCCACATGAGGCTTTGCAGGATTCCAGCATAACTACTATGATGCAGCAAGCCAAATTCAGAGACAGGGCTTGGAAGCTTCTTGCTTTTGGAGTGGCATGGTATCCAGATTTGGTGGAAGCTGGAATGAGCAAGAGATCTATCAAACAAAAGCACTGCTAGAGTAGGAAAAAAAGATTTTCTCATGTAGTGTTATTTTGTTGGGAAAACTTCATGCTGTGTTTTCTGAGACTACAGGTAGGCCCTAGAGCTAGCAAGATGCTTCTTTTCAAAAAAGTACATGCAGTCTGAAATAAGAAGTAACGAGCCCTCCACATCAGTGTTTCCTATTAGCCATTACAGCAATCTGCATTACCTTTCTCACCTCCTGCAGGTTTCTGGAAGATAAAGAGTCCCATTGTGTGGTAGCCTGACTGTTCAGGCCAGATGCCCTTAGAAAAAAGGAATCGTTCTTGGGATCCCTTCTGATCCTGTAATAGAAACCTTTTGTAATTGTGCCAATCTTCAAAGAAGCACGTGAAAATTCATGATGGAGAAGACAAACCACAAGAGCCGATATTTTAAAAAAAAAGGATCACTTGCCAGGACTGCCAGCTGCTGGCCAGATACCGAATAAGCTGCCTTTCTCAAGCAGCCCTGTCCCCCATCTGCTGAATAAATGCTCCTTTTGTGCACGTTTTCACAGCTGAGGCTTGAACCAAGAGCCTTGTGGTCTACAGACAGCAGCTCCATGAAAACAGCCAAAATGTTTTTTGCTCTGGGCCAGACAGGCAGGAAGCTAAAGCCTTTCTCAGCTGGAAGCGTTCTTTGCCTATCTCACAACATCCCTTCCAATCATATAAAAATCTTTGAAGGAGAACATCTCCCTGCAATCCTTCACAGAGAAAATCCACTCAGGCAAGGCATGTTTTTGGGAAGGAGCCAGCTTTGCTTGGTGGTCCTGGCTTTTGGCATCCGCCATGACTCAGTAGGGAAGAGAGAATAAATAAAGTACTATTAAGAGGTACAACAATGTTACCAAATGGGATTGTGCCTTTCCCAATTAAAGTTGTTTTTCCTATCTCCATATGTTGTATATTACTGAGCCCTTTTGTTGGTAAACATATCCATGGCTCCCTGCAGGGGTGCCAGGGCCACTCACCAGCAACTTCAAGACGGAAATTGTGCGTGAAGCCCAACATGCCATGCAGAGATGGTACAGTTTCCATGTGTGTGCTGCAACAGCACGCAGACACTGAGCAGCTGGAATTCACTGGAATAGTGACCTGTTCCTCCACAGGTACCATTCCTGAGAAAAAGGAGGGAGGTGGGGAACAGACTCAGCAGGTTTTGTTTCCCTATATGGTAGATCCGCAGTAATAACTGCAGTAACTCACTTTCACATCTAGGCTTTGAAATCACCTGACTCGTTGGCAGAACGGGCAATAAAATTCCTAAATCCTTGTGCTTTGAGCTCTGGCTGTCAGTTAATTTACCGCTGCAGCAAACCAGGCCCAGGCTTGTAACAAAGCTTGAGAACGTCTCACAGCATACTGAAGTTACTCGCATAGGTACAGTATGAGCTTTGAAATAGGATCTGTTTTTGGCTGCAGCTGCTATTTTGTTGGTCTTTCCTGGCTAACTGAGGAAAAGCTGATGGACTCCGGAAAATTTCTTTGTCGCACATTTCTCCATTAATTGCTCCGAATGTGTGTGATTCAAGAGTGATGTAAATCATCACTGCCACCTCACTCTATTTATCTGTTTCCTCAGCAGGCTCTCATGGTAACCAGCAACTACTGTATTTAAAGAATGCACTGCACCACACCTACTCTGCACAGTGCTTTGCTATGGAAGGGGGAGAGGAAAGGAGAAAGACAGAAACATGGAAAGGCAGACAAAGGGCGAAAGAGGTAGAGCTAAAACATTATAAAGATAATGCGCCGTGTCCTTTATCAGAAAAAATGAGTGATTAGATTTTTTCTTGGAGTGACTACGAATACCAGATCAGTTACTGCAGTTTAGGAGGTCTTTCTATACAGTCTACCCAGCCCTAGTTATTTCAATTCTGCGTTGCCAGCTGGCCTCTGCAGAAATCTATTCAGGGTTCAATTCTAAACAGTAATGTTTGGGAAAAGTACAATCTAAAACAGACAGATCTGTATATGTTTAGGTTTTGCTTTCTTTCCACTTTTAAATATTAAAAATTGACTCCAGCTGTGGGGTAAAGTAACGCCCAACCTATAAAGACACTGACAAATAAATCACAATGCAATTTGCTGTGCATTTTCTGAGGTCTAAACACCAGTTCTTGAAAGGAATTTTCCATGATTACATCTTGGGAAGATATCTTCACTACCAACAATGTGTTTGACTTTCATACTTCTTAAAAGTCATCACATTCCAGCAGGGCTAGACCCCAGTATTACTTCTCTGGCACATATCTGAGGAGCTAACGGAGCTATCTGATGGTCATCAGGACATCCACAAAACTTGCTGTCCCATCCCAGGATGCTGTTAACCTTGTTTTTATCATTCACTTTTTTGCAAGGGTAAATCACTGACTGATTATTCAGCCCTATCAGCTGATCAGTTCTGCTTGGGTCTCTTTGCTGTGTCAAGTTTAGGCAGTTAAAGCTCTTACTGTTATTTGTCTCAAAATCACTGACCAGCCAAAGATTTCCCACTTCATCAGCGTGCAGCCCAGAGAAGTAAGGTTTAACTCCTGAAGCCTGCTCCAGCTCACCCTGCCTCATTTTGTGCCCCACAGCAATCACTCCTTCCTGTCCTATGTTTCCTCCTTGAGAATTGATAAATATTTAGTGTTTGAGAAGGGATGAAGATGGAAATTCTGTCCTACAGGCACCATGCTGCTTTTTTTCAGGGAACAGCCATTAATCTAGAAACCCCTTCATCTGCACAGCCTGGCTAATAATCTAGAAATAGCTCTGATGTTGATATCATATTTTTAAAATTACAGAATAACTTACAATTGAAAAAAGCTGGCTTTGAACCAAAGCCCCCTGAACTATCCTATTTCAATTATTTACAAAACATTACAAAAAGGAGGTTTCTGGCTATTGCCCTCTTCCTGCAACATAAACTTTCTTGTGGGGAAAAGTAATTAAAGCCAAAATTCCTGACCAGCTCTGCTCTGCATGGCATTTCACTGGCGCTCACTTCAGATCTGCAAGTTGGTCTCCCCTTTGGAGCTGGCCTGTCTTCACCAGGGAGCAGTTAAGAGGTTCCTGCTGTTCCTGGCCTCCTGCTATGCTACTGCTGCCTGTGACGGTTTTGTGCATTTTTGTTCTGAACTAGCTTGTTGAATGAGAAAGAGAAAAGGCTTTGAGAAAGTATGCTTTTGTTTCCATTTGTATCCATTCTCTGATCCAGCCCAAATCTTGCATTTTTCTAACGAAGGGACTGGGAAAAAAAAAACACTGTTGCCTGAGGCTGGTAGGGACCTCGAATCCATTTGGCCTGATCTCTGCTGCAGCAGAAACATGCAGAGCAGGGGCCCAGATCCACGTCCAGGTGGCTTCTGAAGGTTTCCAATGAGGAGACCCCACAATCTCTGGGCAGGTGGTTGGAGCCTCCTGCATGTCGCCTTCTCACTGGAGGAGTCCCAAAGAGCAATTTCACTTTCAAAAGACATTACCAGGCCCACAAAATAAGTTTGTCTTCTTATCACAGCACCTTTGCCTTCCCTGTTCAAATAGCCACTCACGGGTTCACTCATGGGCAGCCTCACATCATTCTTCAGAGCACCACTCTTTCCAGCTTCAATCTTTGGTCTGGGTTTACTACAACTTTCCACCCTGAGGTGGGATGCGGTGGGATGCCCTGCAGCAGCCTGTATGTGGCTCAGAGTTCTTCAAGTGGTGAAGGTCTTAGCCAGGATGGGGCCAGCTTCTTGTTCACCCTTTATTAACTGCCTGCTAAGTGGAAACTCAAATTGTTCTTCCTTCCTTGCAAATGGGCAGTGAGCTCTAACAAGAACACCAGGAAAGAACACAGAACAAACACTACTCAAAGGCACCATAACAGTCTGACACACTATGCTCAAGTGCTCTTTTTTGCCTGGAAATCCAAAGAAGAGAAGCAAGGGCTTTCTCCTAAGTTGAATAGAAACTGCAGGATAAGAACTAGGTAACCACAAAAAAGACTTAGATATGTCAAAACACCAACAGCAAGAGATACAGAAAACCCCAAGCAAACATGAATGAGTTCAATGAATGCAGCTAATTAGAAGGCAAGGGAATTCTATCAAAAAAGAACTGAAAATACGAAGCTTTAAACAGATGCACGATGTAATTATTAATAACAAGTGGATAGTGCTTTAGGAAGAGGATGGGTGAAATATATGAAACCTATTTTAATGAATTAGAGATCTCATGCTGAAGAGCCTGATAAAACTTGGAGAGTCAAAGAATTATCAAAACAATCCCTGAACAAGAAGTAACTGGATTTGAATTGATGATATCACAGAGTTAAGGATGTAGATAAAGATACTTGCCTTTAAAAGGGATGAGATGTAGGGGAAGGGCCTGAAATGTGTTACTTAGACAGCTTTGTGATGATTTAAATTTATGCAAATAAATGTATTTGTTTAGAAGCACCTAGATGGAAAACTTGCAGTTAGGAACATGGGATTATTAAGAACAGATTACATCAAAGCAATCTACTCTCTCTCTTCGAAAAGAAATGGACATACAGAAGAGGTGGGAATAGATGTGATCTGTCTTGGCTTTAGTAAGATTTTTGTCATTTTTGAATAAAATGTTCTTATGCAGAGATTCAGCAGTCTGGTCTAGCTGAAACTGCCATGGGAAGGATGAACAAATTGTTGGAAAACATAGTTAAATAAGTAGTTCTCAAGGATTTGCTGACAAACTGAACATGAGGTGTGCATGGTATTTCATAGAAATCTGTCCTGGGCTTGGTACTGTTCAGAATTGTCATGAATTACTTGAATGATGGAAGAAGAAACATGCTTGTAAAATCCACACAACACTATGCTGGCAGGCACTGTGGAGGACATGAGAAGAATTTAGAATTGTCTTGATAAATTTAAGATATGGTCTGAAGTCAATTAGATGAAATTCAATAAAGGCAAGTACAAAGTTCTAGATGTGAGAAGGGAAAAAATCTATCATACTAAGATGAAATAGATTCAGGGATGTCTCTTATATAATAAGGCAATTTTTTGAAGTAGAAAGAACTTATGATTCATGAATCCTGAAGGCAACAAAAGTGCTAGGTACTGAATGAGCACTATTCTAAGACTTTAGCTTTAGCTTTCCACCTGAACAATGATCACAGAAAATTTCACATTTCCATTTCCTAAAAGCCACGGAAGGGGCAGAAGGCCAGCTTTGTTCTCCACAGTGCTGCAACCCTTCCTGGCTACTGCTATAAGTTAAGGTTCATTTGAAAACCCCCTGAACAAAGACTGAGAGAAAATATCTACCTTTTGTTTTCTTCATAAATATCAATATATCAATATAATATCAAGAGCCTCGCTATTTTCCTGGCTGATAATATCCTGCCTGGCCACATGAAGTTAAATCAAAGCAGGCTTTTAGTGAGAGACTAACAGGAAATGAAATGATATAAAGGTAGAAGCATAAATGAATAAGTTCCTATATTGTAAAATACCAAGAGTACCTGAGAAAGTGATAGGTAGTGATTAAGGAGAAAACATCCCTTTCCATGTGCACACACACACATTTTCTTCCTGTTGGGAAGGCACTGTTCCCACCAAAAGAAACCTTTTTCAGTGACAGCTTTGTGAGGGGCTGTTCTGCTTGGATCCCAGCATGGGATCCAGGGACATGTGGAAGTTGCTGCTGCCTCCCAGGGACAGAAGGGGCTAATCAAGAAGGCAGGGGCAGTTCTCGGAGCAAGGCTCTCTTGCGCTCCTCAGCTGCTCTGCAGCCCCAGGAGAGACAAAGCTTTGTGCTAACGGTGTTGGTGTTGGCTTTGGAATCGACCCTCCCAAGCTGCTGGCACACAGCCTTGGGGCAGCCAGACTTCTGGGCACTGGACCAAGGTAGATTTCATCACTCTCCCCTGGGGACTAAGTTGGTTTTTGAGTAGTTGTCACTACTGAGGCTCCTTTGGAGCATGGGATAGCATGGGAAGCCTTCCTCTGGAGCAAAAGGATGTGCTCCATGTAGGGTGACTTCCAGCTCCCCCATGCTGTCTGTGGGGTATCCACTTCTATTGTCATTTATGAGAAAAAGCTTTCTTAGGAGTATAAATGATGTAGGCATTTCAGAGACATTAGGAGTTAAGTGGGTGTAGGAAAAGAGTGTAAGTCCTATACAAATCGGCTGAAGAATATGCCGACAGAGGAAGGGAGAGACGATGCAGCAATGGAAAAACTGAACAAGTGACAAATTCTCTCCTTAGTAAATGAGTAAGCAACAAAAGAAAATAAATATAAATTCACTGTTTTAATTCAAAGCCAGCTCTCGACACCTTCAGCATGCGTACTCTTCCCTGGACATCAGAATCATTCAGCATCATGTGAATGATGCTTTGCAGGTGCAGAGGCAAATTCTGGGGAGATCAGTAGCTTTACATAGGACACCTAGTTGTTGCTGCTTTGTTTGCAAACTTGGAGAAGTTGATGACAATGTCACAAACAAGCTGAAATCACAATGCTGATGTGCTGCTCGCAGCCACCCAGCACCTGATGCCCTTGTTTGAGGATGACAGCTGATCAGCAGAAAAGGTTCCACCAAAAGCCAAAATACTCTCAGCACTAATTCCAACAAATGGTCCTTTTTTTCTCCTTGTCATTGTGATGTAAGGGCAAAACAGAGACAGCATTTTACTTATTATTAATATATCTGTGTTTAGTTAATCTAAATTAGCAATATCATAAAGGTTTTCAGCTGACAGCCAGAGAGAATCAGGTTAATGACAGTATGACTGCCCGATATAAATGGATCATGGTTGTGTGGTGGTAAGAGGCTGTGTTAAAATCATGTTTGCTGTCTGAAGTGATGCCTTTTTGCAGAGGAAACTCTTTCCTGTGTAGAGGTGTTCAAATGTGATTCAAGCACTTAAGATTTCACAGATGGGTGATTTTCCTGCTGTGTATTTACCTTCCCTTCTGCTGACACCTGCTGAAGAAGGAAATCCCTGCTGTCAGCTCAAAAGCATCAATGCCTTTGGAGAGAGAAACATCACCTGCAGCTCCTGTGCTTGCTGCCTATGCTATGGAATGGAAATTAAGTTTTCTTGAATACTTCAGCTGAAATCATGGTTGTGTTCAAGCACCATGCTCTCCTGGATTTACTACATTTACAGCTATTGTGCCTCTGCCTGCCAACTTTAAAAGAAATAAGAAGGGTAAATTAACTCCTTATCTAGCAAAGATCTTTTCAGTGCCCCACCTGCCTTGGAAGAAGTCATGAAAAGCCTATTTCTACAAAAGTGTATTGCTACATTGCTATGTCTTTCTTTCGACAGAAAATGCTGGCTTATCAATTAGCTAGGAAAAACTTCCTAAGCCATGCGCTTAACTCTAGATTCTCCTCTCTGTTTTGACAGAGCAAGGCAATCCAGCAGCTTCTGCTTTTACTTATACAGGTGGAAAGCAGCTGTCGAGCTCCTTGTAAGAAAAAATGTGAGACCCAATGGATGAGAAAATTCCTTGGTCTCCCTTCTGACAGAGTAAGGTTAGTGCTTGCTTTAGGCCTTGCAACATACCAACTGCAAAATGTTATTATTCTCATCATCATAATCGTTTTTAATTCCTACAAAGTGAATCCACATGGCAGCAAGATGCTGAGTGTATTGAAGCCATCTGAAATGCATTTTTCCTTCTTTGCTCTCCTGTCTCTCTCCATAGCATCCTGAAGGTAGTTTTTGTCCTGTGTAAATGTCAAACTGTATGTGAAGCTGAGACATGATTTTAAGGCACCCACTTGTGCCTGTAGGAAATCATTAAATACCACTGGTCATCAAGAAGGCCAAGGGAATGTCAGCATCAGTTGGCGTGTGCTTTATAAATCTTCAAGTAACTCAGAGATATGAGACTGAGCACTCTCACTGTGCAAGTGAATGTTGCTGCTGCAAAAATGGTTTGAACTGTAGAAGATGCTGGACTACTTGGGCAGAAAGAGTGCTTACATTCCTCTACTCAGAGGAACTCGGAGTACTAACAGAGGTACTAGTACCTCTGTGATAGCTACTCAGAGTGCTAACAGAGGTGAGGACAGCAGTCACAGCTGCACACAGGAAAGCAACCTGTAACCCTAGCATTGGAAAAGTCAATCGTAAGAACACAGAATCATAGAATCACAGAATGGCTTGTATTGGAAAGGATCATAAAGATCACCCAGTCCCAGCCCCCTGCCATGGGCAGGGTTACCGCTCACCAGATCAGGATGCCCAGGGCCCATCCAACCTGGTCTCGAACACCTCCAGGGTTGGAGGATACACGTGTAGAACAAGTATGAAATCTCTCACCTATGTTTTCTACCACTGCACTAGATTAGATTAGAAGCACGAAAGAAAAGAGCTTGTAGCTTCCTTGCACTGGCATTCTTGGACGCTTCTGCAATACTAGCAACTGAGCACAGTGCTAATGCTATTTGTTGGCCTTGCAACTGGAAAGAGACACCAGAGGGATGGTTTACAATGGGAAATTACATCATGTTAGAACATGTTGCTTGGGACTCCTGGTGACTACCACAGCGTAATTTCCTGTCATAAACAAGGCCTGGGAGACAGCTGTTGGGAGACTGAGCATAGCAGAGTTGTAGGCTGGGCTAATCCTGCCCATCTATGTGTCTCAGACAGCAGTGACTCAGCACGCACCATTGGGCAGGGCTGAGCCTCAGCCCCAGCGTAGCTCAGGATTTTTTTAACGGCCTTCAAAGATAATAGCATTTTATCTTATTTTTTTCCAGTCTTGAAACAAGTAGAATCTTCTCCCAATATCTTTGGCAGGTTGCCACCAAGATCAGAATAGGGAAGTGTTGATGAGCAGGCTGTGTATGCTCTGTTTGTGACTGAATGGGGTGTCAGTGATTAGGCAAGGGTACCTATGGTAAAACATTGTATTTTGGAGCAAATTAAGCTGCTCCAAAAAACAAGGATTCATTGGCTCCTTGCCATTAGATAGTAATGAAGAAATTAAAAAATAGTACCTGCAGAAATTGTTCATTTAAACAACAGCTTGTGACATAATGCCTCAGGAAAAGTGAAACACCAGAGGACAGTGGTTTGTATTTCAGGTTCTTTATTCCCAAATTGTGCTAAAGCACTCAGGCCCTGCTCACACCTGTTCTGCTGTGTGCAAGCCCATCACTTTGTGCAGGCCCTTGCTGAGATGTGGTGCCTGTGGTTCCTGAGAACCCTTGAAGTAGTATGTTATTTTTGCGTACTGTAGTGTCTGCATAATTTATAGGGGGAATTGGGAGAATTCTACATCAAGATAAGTATAACTGTAGGAGAAAAGCTACAAAAGTAACCCAGCAAAAAAAATGTCTTCATGTCCATCATGTCTGACAGTGGTTTCCACTGGCAGTACCTGCTGGGCTGCTTCAAGTTTTCTTGAAACCTCAATACCAGTCACGTCCTTTAGGATCAACTTTTGTACACAGACAAAATTTGGAGATTTTGAAGAGATGAGCAGAATAAATCTGTGTTGTCTTTGGGGTGAAAAACCTTAAAACACTGAGAAGTAGACTTCTGAGGTGGCAGGAAAACCAGGTTGGACACAGAGTTCTCCTAGTGCAACATGGTTCTTGGGCTTGCTTCATATACATGTCTGTCACTTAATCCTGCACTGCAGCACTGAAGGTCCTGTGAGGAGCAGATGGTGCTTTCAGTCTTCAACATTTGAATGGAGAGCCTGGATGCATTAGGATCTTCCAGACGAAATGTACAAAGCTCCTACAAAGCCAGGTCCATGGATAGCATTGCTGTAGCTCATTGCAAAGCACTGGCACAGGTTGCCCAGAGGCTGTGAGGTCTCTTCCTCAGAGATGTTCAGAAGCTGCCTGGACATGGGCCTGGGACCCCTGCTCTGGGTGTCCCTGCTGGAGTAATGGGTGAGTCCAGGACCCAGAGGGCCCTGCCAACCTCAGCCAACCTGTGGAACTACCCAAAATGAAAGCCTATGAAACTTCTAGCCATGTGAAAGTCCAACTTTTATTCTCCATTGATACGATCAATATGAAACTGTTCTCTTAAGCCTTGCAGGGACACTGTATTTAAGCTATTCCTAGAAGAGGTTTTTTAAAAAATTAATTAAAAAGCACCTTCCTTTCATTTCCTATTTGCTTTTCCCCGTGCAGTAAGTTTCACACACAGTTCTACTGAGAAGAAGCTCACAACAACTTCGAAGATAATGCTACACTTGCAAAGGAAGGAATATGTCTCTGACAGTACAGCAGCATCAGCATGTGCTGGAAAATAAGCATGCACTACTAGGTAATGTGCTACACATGGGAAATGATAAACAAACAAACTGGTTACAGTGTGACCGCACACAGAGATCTAACATGATTTCGAAGTAGCTGCTTTCAGTAACTTGGAGCACTGAATCAAACTGCAAGGAGCAAATATGCAAAAGTTGCTGTTTGCCTCCATGTGACAATAATTATTGGGGGAAAGCATTATTATTTTGTACAGTGGAGTCTGAAATGTAGGTACAACCAGAATGCAAGTTATTAGCAGTATCAGACACAAAATACATCCTTCCTTGTTGAAATTAGTGGGTGAGCGGAATCTGTATTTATCTCCAGACAACATGAGGTTGAGCTAATGGTACAGAACTAAATTGGTGCTAAAGATTGATGCTTGCAAAATTTCATTTAAAATTACTGATGTGCCTACACAGGGAACGCTTTCAAGCTGTACCTGAGACAGATGGGTGATCTACAAATGTCAAAATGCCTGGCAAATACGTTTTCTATGGAAGTTTTTCAAATGAAAATTTCACTTTTGTTTATTTATTTATTTATTTATTTTTGTCTTTTTGGTGTCCAACTTGTCTTTTCAGGACACTTCAAATTCATTAGGAAAACTGAGACTCAGATGTGCTTTATATTGAGTTTAAAAACCATGGTATCCTTGCAAAAGAAAAAAAATATCCATTTTCCAAGCAGCTCTCTCAAAAGATAATACTAGTAATGATAGGAAATTCACTTTCAGCTGTAGGTAAGGCAAAAATAGCAGGATGTTATTTTAGACCGCTTTGTCCTGAACGTCTGTGCTACACCACAACCAATGTCAACACAACCAATCCATCCCTGTCAGCACCATGCCAGGCAGCATGCCCCAAGGTCCTCTTCCTCCTGCCATCCAGGCTGTGCATTTTTATCTGGGCTGACATGGTGCCTGCCTGTCCACAGGGATTTCCCATCTCAGAAGCTAATCCTGCAATCCTTTTAGAAGGCAATTTCAAGATTTTTTCTTCTTCTTTTTAGTGGTCTTTGTCTACATTTTGATTTTCCAAAGTAACAAACTCGGGAGCATGCAGGTTAAATAAATGTGATTTCAGAAGTCCACCACAGGCTTAATGGCACAACTCCTGCTCTGCCATTCCTATATCTGAGGAGAGAGAGAATGGGGAGGATGTACCCATATGAAATTTTTGTCATGAAGGAGAATACAAAAATGAAAAAGTCAGGGGGGTGAGAAGCTGAAAATGCAGCTTGCATTCAGTGTAAATAACTAGAGGAAACCTGGTTTAGCCTTCAAACTCCAAAATAACATTTCTCACTAAGAATCTAAAACATCCTCAAGGAAATTGGGAAAAAAAATCATAACTCTTCAAAATGTCAGAGCCCTCTAATCCCCATGGCTTATAGTTTCTATGTATATCTCAGCTATTTGTAAAGCCAATCACCACAGTTGCTGCCATACATTTCAGTTACACATGTCCTGAGCTAGCAAATTAGTGTATAAACTCTGATCTGGTAATAAGCACATATATCTGTGCACAGTCTAAACTCTGCTTATTTAAACAACAGAAATTGCCGCATTTGATTTATAAAGAGGTGAGTGGGTTTCTGCATGAAGTTCCACTGTGGGCTGGAAATGGGCTCTCCTCACCCACACATGCATCTGGAATTTGATCATCGACCTTTAGGAGAAAGCCACAAAACTTGTTCTGCTTAGGAGAGTATATTGCAGGGCAAAGGAAAACCTTGCAGACTTGAGATTTGGGTGGAATCCATTTATTCCACATGTGCAAAGACTGGATGAGGAATTGGAGGATCTGCAGTGACCAAACTGAAACCTCTCCATGTGTTATACACATAAACCACTCTTGATTGAAATCCTGTAAATCTTTTCCTTATATAATATGTTTCCTTGTCTGGTACAGCTAGATTTCAATTTATGCTGCTCTTTTTTTCTTTCCATCATGTTCAAAACTATCACAAACAGTCTGTAAACTCTGTATCACAAATGGCTTTCTAATAATAAAAAAGGTATTTTCAGAAGGAAGATCAATTCCTCATGGCTAAGTTGAAAAAGGGACACTGTCACACATTCTAAGGTTAAAAAAAAAGATTGATTTGACTTAAAATTATTATAATATGGTAAAAATATAATAAATACAGGGAGGAATGTACTACAGACTCTAATAAGGACCTAAATTTCTGGCAAGAAAAGAAATACTTTCCCCTACGGAAGATAAATCTCATGCAGCATCCCTGATGGAGGTACTTTCTGTGCTTTTGAGAACAAATATATATTTTAACAAAACTGTTTAGGTCTACAGAAACCACAAATCACAGACCAAATACATATTTTCTCCACTAATGCAGTTAGTTTTTTTCTTCAGTGTGGTGCAGTACAGTTCCATCATTCGTCTAAAGAAAGTGTAGCCCCTCTGCACCAGATACCCCTACAAAATCCGAGTACTGTTCGCTTACACCTGGTGATAGTATTCCTCACCAAAATAAATGTCTACACTTCTGGGAAGCAAATGCTTCTGGGATGCTCCTTCAGGAAACATCTGTGTCCATACACCTCAGTGAGGATGCTCTCTCAGAAAGAAATCTGTCACCATGCTCTTGATTTATTACTATTTAATGTTGCGTTGTCCAAATAACCCAACAAGTTTGTGCTCATCTCTGAAGATGTGTATAGGTTTTGTTTGCAATTTACACTGATTAAAGCAGCATTTCCAAAACGCTGTTCCAGTGAGTATTTCTGAAGCTAATGTAAAAAACACTTGACTTTGATCTGTGGTGTTTATAAAAGCTAGTTTATAATCAGGATATCCTATCTATTTTTATAAGGCAAAATAGTGCATTTATGAAATCAGAACTTGTAAGGAAATAAATCTCGAATCTTAATTTAAAATGGAAAGGCATAAAATCATTTTGTTCTTTGTAATGTGAAGAAAGCTTGTTTCCAATTCCCCAAATATTTTAACAAGCAGTATTCTGTATATACAAGCTTTTCAATATACGTGGACTACTTATTAAACATATTTGAGCTCTTCCCCTGCTCCCAGCACACTCACACACACACACACACACATGTGATATTCATGTTAACAATAAATAAATTTTATTGAAGGGAAGAAAACAGTGCTTTCTTAGTCCATTTCTTCTGGAGATTGCCTAAGGTTATTTTAGTTTTTATCTTTAACATTGAAGGGATTTTATGGATTTACCAAACTACTATAATTTTTATTTTTTAATCTTTCTTCTGATAGATCCAACCCAGATCAGATCTTATCATTTCTGTTTCAGTTCACTGCCACCATATGTAAGTGTTGTCAAGGCTATAATACATGAAATATCCGGCTCCAGGGTTGGTTTCACTGTGGTTTTGGAGTAAAGATTTTATAATATGCTGTATCCTTCCTCTGAAATCAACAGTCTATTCAATGGATAAAGCTACCAAGGCACAGGTTGGATCTTCAAAGACACATAGGCATCCAAACTGTATCTAAGGATATTCCGCTGATTTGAAGCAAGGTATCTGTCTGATACCCTTCAAAGGTGGGAGGGTTCTTCAGGCCATAGCTAGAGACTGTTTAAACAGTCATGTGATCAATGCCAGGTAATCCATGGCTGCACATCCCCTAGCCTTGTGGTGAAGCCACTAATATAAGACATAGGCAGAATGTGCACTCCTTCAGGTGAGACTTAACTGAGGCAGAGGCATCCCCAGATTTCTCTGGCTTAGGCTGTGAAACTGAGAGATTTGATGGATCTTTTGCCCTTGGATTGCTTGAGAATCTGAGATGTAAATGCATGCACACGTCCACTGAGCTTGCTGTACATATGGTCTGCAGACATGTGCCTCTGATAGGGACATCTGATGCTCCTGGGATGCACCAGACCAGCTGAGCAGGAACAAGGCAGCTGAGCAGCATGTAGGCAACAGTGCTGATAGTGTCCAGAAGCACCACAGTTTATATGCCTTTCCTAAGAATGTATGGCCTCTAAAGCTGCCCCAAAGCATCAGATCTGCCATGGTGCTGTGTGGTGACAAAAGTACGTGCCTGCAGCAGGGTTTATTTGCTACAGCACAGTAGCCATGGCTGAGAAGTTCACAGGCATGCCAATGTTTTTGCACTGGATCTTCAGCTAAAGCTGCTGTACATCAGAAAGTCAGCCAAACACAGAGAAATCCTCAAAACTAAATTAAATCTCAAAGAGAGGAAAAAAAAAAAAAGAAAAAAAAAAAAAGATAATGTCTGAGAAGCTCAGCTGTAGGCTATTTTGACTCCCACATCCAGAGGAATATCACCTTGCCCTGCTCCCCTGAGGCTCTGGCTATATTACTTGGGCTCATTCTTTCTCATAGAGTAATAATCTGTAACCACTTGAGATATTTGTTCTCAGTGGCAGATTGAGGGCAAAATCTGAGGTGGCAGAACAGTGTCTCCAGCTCTTCATTAAGAAAATGTATCAACATTTAAATTGTTGAGTTATGAGAATGTACACTGGGCACATTTGGCATATCAAACAGGCAAGAAAATGACAGGGTTGGCTGAAGGTTCCCAAAGATTTGCTATTAGTATAAAGAGGTTTGTTATTGATTTCAGAAACAGAACATAGAGCCCTCGTGTGCCTAAATGAACATCTAAAACTGCTATCACTCAATCTGCCCAGGATTAAACAGGATGATGCTTTGGTTTACTGGCACTTACCAGAGTGGGAAAGTGTCTGTCAGGAAAAAACAACAACACAATTTTCCTGCTACTCATTTTTTTCCCTAAGCCAGCTCTAATACTTCTCTGTTGTCACCTACTCAGTGGGTTCCTGTGTTCCTACACAGCCAGAGTAGCCAGTGCTGCAGTATTTGGAGTTGTGGTGTATCTTCACTATGTGTGTGCAAAAGTTATCTGGATCCACAGCAAGTTCCTTCCCATGCCCTGGATCTGAGGAAAATGCCATAGGACACAGGTCTGGTCCCCCATGTGCAGGTCTGCAGATGGAGAGAAGGAATTAGGGGGCAGCACTCTGCTTGGAGGGGTGAATGGACACCCCCAAGTAGAGAAGAACTGAGCAGATATTCAAGCAAAATCTCCCAGCCAACTTCTTCCAGCACATCCCAGGCATACTTTTCCCTCACCAAAGCTGAACTTGTACATCATTTCCATGAGATAGAAGACTTAAGTTTTATCATCATTCATCTTTAAGAGGTCTTAGGTACTTGCTCGCAATCATATAGCATATGCTGACATCTGGTGGCATTCAGTAACCAAATCTTCATTAAACAAATAAGTTTCAGCTTGAAGGAGTTATTCTCATTTTCCTTCAGTTGGATCAGGAAACTGAGGATTCCTCCCAGACAGTTTCAGGTTGAGGAGTTAGCCCGATGCCCACCTATGGGACTGGAATTATTCTAACTCTCCTGAGTGACATTTAAATGAATTTTGTCCACTAGGTAAGGAAGGGAACATTAGCCACTACTTGCCTTCATATTCAGTTATGCCATTGCAAAATAGAACAAATGGAGTCTTGACTTTTCTCATTCTAAAGATGAACAATCACTACACTAAAAATGAGTGAGGCAAAACTACCAGGAGCATGAACAGGAACTGAAACACTGTAAATTCTTAAATGGCTACACTTTTCATGTAATTTATTTTATCTTTATTTCAAATTGGAGAAATAAAAGAAAAATAATGTGTGAAGAGTGAGTGAGATATATTAAACCCTGTTTCATGACAAGTGAGAATAAATGGCATGGAGTCAACTGTCATGGTTTAAAAGATATCCATGATGTAGCTGTTCCATTAAAATTTGGATTAAAATCATGTTTAAATTTCATTTCCTCTGGTCCCTATCCTGCTTTTGATTAGTTTTAAGAGCAGTTGATGGTCTTGTGATTTGAAGATTTTGCATTTTAAATTTTGTGTACATGGTCTGGAATTTTATGTGAAATTGCAGGTTTGATCTTTGACCTCTGTTTACTGCAGTCCTGATTTGCCACTAATTTGATAGCAAGCCGTAAGAGCCTACTGTAAACAAGCTGCTCACTTTACATAGCTATGTTTGGCTCCTAAATGAACAAGTATGTATGGAGTATACTTTGGGTACCGTAGCCTCCTAAAGAGATAATAAAAAACACATCACTGCTAGCTCTCCAGGTAACGTTTACATTTGGAGAAAATCAGTTGCATACCTAATAGAGAGAGAAAATGCAATTCTTATCCATCTTAGCTTTGTTTGTTTTAAATTGTTCTTTAAAGTATTTTAGAGCTCAAGCTGTCTCTTTTGAAGTTAGTGGGAACTTTGCCATTTTTTTGGAAAGGATCAGTATTAAGCCTAAATTGGTAGAGTCTAAAAGGCAAAAATGAAAATATCCAAAGTCTACAAATCTCTCACTGATCCACCATCCAGAAAGGAAAGACAAAAGACTTTTCCAAGGTCTGTAATGTACATCTTGATTCCAGGACTCCTGTTTCTCATACATTTGTAGGCTTCAAGATGGAAAGCAACTTCCAGAGATTGATAGCATATGGAGTAGGACACACTTGTACTGTGGACTTGTAAAGGTTCTGAGGGAAGGGAGATGAAAGTTACTTGTAAGTATCAGTGTACTGTCTACACAAATCTTACACAATTTGTTCTGTGCTAGTACTACACAATATACCCAACCTGCATCTCACACTGGGCGGATTCCCCAGCTCCAGGTACCACCTTTACTTCACACAGTAAATGATCCAGCAAAAGCCTGCTGATGGACTTAACTTAGAAATATTTCTGTGCCATTTTTGTGCTTTTAGCATTAATATGACACTAGCAGCCATATCCTCAAAGCCAAGGTCTTCACTTTCTCTTCTGTTGCCCAGCTGATACCATCCATCCCAGAAGTGAACTTTCCTTTACCAAGACTGTCTGAACAGTGGAGAGCAGACAGTGGTAGGAGCACCAACATACCCTGAAGAAAGGGCTGCTTTCCTATTTGACTGAGAAAGTAACCATAACTTCAACCATTTACTGGCTTAAGGAGTGTTCATGACTGACGAAAACCCATTAGACAAGGAACGTGTACTTTCCTTATCTAAAAATGTGGTTCATCTACAGTGACAAAGTGTAAACTCTAAGAAGTGATGGAATATTGGCCAACAAAACTTACTTTCTACAGTGCAACCACAGTGCAGTTCCAGACTGTTCCAGCTGCTATGAAAATTACACCAGAAACAAAAAAAGAGCCCAATGGGCACAAATGCAATTAAAAAGGAAGAACTTTTGATGATAAGAACTAAGGCATCCCTTGTATTTGATCCTCTGACTGGCAGTGAGGCAGGTTCTTAGAAGCTTGCTCTTCTGCCATTCTATCTTCTAATTACGGAAGCTGTAGGTACCCACCAACCAAAATATAATCTTAGAAAGGGAATAGGCTTTGGGGCCCTCTCAAACAAGAAAGGCTTTAGACAACCAAGTGCATGGAGTGCCTGAAATGAAAAAACCCTAGTGTCAGGTCAACCTATTCATGGAAGAAAGCAGGAGCTTAAGAAAGCCAGAGCTAAGAAACTGCATGCAAAGGACAGCACAAAGACTCTGTTGGTTTATGTGGTCCCAGTAACAGACAAGCCAGAGTTCAGGGAGTGACAAGGATGAAGCACCGTCCCAGATAACCAGGGCCTGAGGTCAACAAAGTGTCCATTCAGTCTACAAAACTTTGTGACTCAACAAACATCATCTTCTGTTAACAGAGACCCATACTTGGCCACGGAATATGTGATATAAATACAATATCCAAGTAGGGGAAATCATGCAATTAAATCCCACAAAAAAGTCTATTGTGTCTCCATTGCTCAGAAGTAACACAAGCTGATAAGAACTTGATGAGAGCCACCCCTTCTCTCCTACCCCAAAATGACTCGCAATAGGATGAGAAGTGTCGAAGATTATTCCCATCTTGTGCATGACTCAATTTAAGCATCCTTGAGATTTTCTAGCAGCACTGCCAACTCAGGCAGCATCTCCTCCATCTTTGGCTACACTGAAGACTGGAAACACTGCTCTCTGTCAAAACATCCTACAGATCCCATCTTCTGTTTTGCCCCCATGGAACATGTCCTCAGAATATTCTGAGCATGGGTCTCGAGGGATTTACCTTTACGCACATCACTTCAGTATCACTTACAGCCTGAAATCCACAATGTACATTTACAGAGACGTGCACATACTGAAATGGTTTAAATAATGCAGGGTGGTAACTGAGCAGAAATTGTTTCTAAAGTGCTGTTTACTTTCCTGTTAGGACTGGCTTAAAACCTAAAGAAAGGTTAAATTAATCTGAGTAACTTTGAGCTCTTACACATGTGAGACAATCTGAGATTTTAATAAATAAAGCATGCCACAAGCCCCTGGAGTGCTTAGACAGAGCAGGCATGTCTGGACCCAGTGCAGAACAGTGATCCATCACTGCTAGATCAATTTCCAAAGCAATTCAACAAGGGCTCCACGTAGACAGCATTACTGAAAAAACTTGTTCCAATAGCATTCTTATGCATGAGAAAACCACAGTCTCACTGTGTTTTAGGCAGGGAACCAATGAGAATGAAGGAAAACAACAAGACTATCCTCATGAGATATTTTGGGCTCTCCTCTCCTCCCACTCCCCTTAGACTCTGTTTCAATCTCTTAGCAGTTTGTGAATTTTTTGCAACAGAAGACCATGTTGCATAGGTCACTGCCAGCCTGATGGAGACTACTGTGGATTTTGGCCACCAGAGATAGTTTTGGGCCACTGCCTGCTGAAATGCCAACCTCTTTTCTTCCCGTTTTGAGCTGGAGCAGAGGTGACTATGGGTGATGGAAGAATGGGAGAGTCTTCCTCAGCCCAAGCAATCTTTATCAACTGGTTAATGCTTTTCCTCCTTGCCCCAGGATCTGCCATCCAACAAGTGCAAATTGAGGATGACAAATAAGAACATTAGACTGGCCTTTCTGCTAAAATGATCCTCCTTGAAGTAGCTGATGTTGACACTTAAATTGTCAGCAGACTTCCAGTTTAGCGCTCCAGTTAGAAGAATGAGTCCATTCACACTTCCCTCTGAGCTATTGTTCCAGCTCTCTCTGGACCAAGCAAATATCACTGCAGCAGTTTACACTCTAGTTCCACTTTTAAGTGGAAGGTCGTTGGGTTTTTTTGCAATCATAATACAAATTGCCTAGAAACTTTTTTCTAAATGTAAGCTTGGACTCCAGAGAATAATTACACAACACTGTAAAAATAGTCTGCAGCAATTTACATAGCCGTGAACTATTGGAGCTGTGTTTGCTATTTTTTCAGTGTACCTACCTACACACAGTGCAACTAGCTCCAGTATTTACAGAGGACTCATGGAGCTGTAATCACAGAAACTGGTATTTCCAGTTAGACCAGACATGTGAACAAAATATTTCATGTTATAAAGCAAGGTTTCTTATGTTGAGGTGTTATGTCATCATCTAAACTGACGCAACTGCTTTGCCACTTCTGCCTCTCTCATATCCTAGTTCACCTCTGGCTGGATTCAGACCCCATTCCTGTGGGTAATGCAGGAATTATTGATGTAATAAAGAAGGAAAGTATTGATTTAATTTGGTTTCCTTCCTGTAAGTGTGCTTTCCTTCCATTTTCAAACAGGTTAATCATACTGGGGGGCTGTGTTCTCATTTGTCTCTCTACAGTCACCATTGCTGTTGTGATCCTTTGGGTATGGCATCTCCTTGCCTTCTGGACCACACTTCCCAGCCTGCTCTCCTGCATGCTGGCTTTTTCTGTCCCTAAACTTTTTGTTGATGCTGGGACCACCGGTCCCTCTGCAACTAAGCATCAAGCCCATTTCTTCTGCAAAAGAGCAGGAGAAATCTCTTCTGCAGCAAGTGGTACAATCACTGCAGGCTGAGCCTCATCTGTTACAGAAATAGACACTTTGGACATTTCCAAGCCCAGCTGACCAACATTCCAGTGCTTCCACCATAGAGCATCTTCTGAGCTCTCCAGGTGACAAGCAGCTAAAATGCCTGGAGCCAGAAGATGCAGTAGCTTAATTTCTGTTTTCTGTACTCCTCTATAAGGCCATTTTTGTCCCTTTGTGCAACTCTGCCAAGCTCCTACCTTGCTAGCTGCTAGTCTACCTTTTAAGGAGCTTTTTCAGTTGTCTTCCCCAGGAGAGTTGAAGTGATTGTATTAGAAGTAACAGAATGAATGGAAAAAGCAACAGGTTGGAAACAAAGCCATTTCCTGAAATCTGTAAAGAATCTATTCAGGATACCTATTCACTGGTACAGAATACATGACAGAAAAAACAATTTCTGCAAGTGAGCATGTGAATATGGAAACAAAACCCATAACCTAGAAGTGAATATTATGGCCGTGAAATTTAGGCACTGATTTGAAGGAGTTAAATTCCCAGGCTGCCTTTTCAGAGCAGGGTGGGGCACTGGGGAAGCCAGAGGGGGGGAAAAAAGGCACCTGAGAGCTCTGGGAAGGAGCTGCAACACCTGTAGACCAAGTTCCTTTCCACTCCTGTACATTTTGATGCAGATCTTCTCCAGCAGAGCATTTGCCAGAGCCCTTGGCTGTGCTGTGCTGCTTTGTGCACCCATAGTTGTGGGGTGACCTACCCACACAGCCCTATCTGCACCAGGAAGCAAGTGCCACGTCCCCTATTCGCCTCGCCTTCAGGTGCCTATCCCTACTACTGTGGCTGCGCATGGCACGGCCAGGGGGACATGGGCATCCTCCCCGAATCAGAGTGGGCGTCCTGGAGCATGTTCTTTGAGGGCACCTTCTCCAGCTCCTGGTACAGCAAACACAAGGTAAGTGCCAGCCCTGCGGCACTAGGAGGGGGGAGCGGGGAAATGATTTCAACTTCTCCACACTGTCCTCTCTGAAGCATCTTCCAGCACCTGTTTGCTGCCAGTACTTGCTCCTTCTGCACCCCCTAAGCAGTGGCAGTGCAGGAGGCTGTGCTGCCCTGGTCTGGAGTATCTCTGATGTTGGAGTTTCTGATGTTGTCAGTGATGACATTGTGGTGTTTGGGCGACTGCAAAACAGAGATCGAAGCAGCCCCCAAGATCTAGCAAGTTGAAGCATCTGCTAACAATAAAAATAAATTGGAGGCTGATTAAATCCTTTACTTCTTCCCTTCTTTTTGCCTCATAAAGTAGGAGGCATGGCAGGGTACTCAACATTCTTGTTTTTCACTACGTAAGAAGCAAACCACTTTTTTATGATGCAAAGTATTGGTATAAATTGTGCATAAAATGGCTTGTTGGTAACTGCTCTCCTTTCTCTGTGAGCAGCCCAGTAGCAGGTTGTAACTCAGGGAAGGTCCCCAAAACGTTTCCCTCTGGATTCTGCATGTGCTGTTGGCTGGATATCCGGTGGCAGGGTTTTTTTTTTCAGAGGGAAAACCCCTCTGCTGGGGTCCCTGAGCAGTAGTGCTCCTGTCTGATGCCCAGTGGCAATGCTTCTGGGAACCAGAGCTGGGACCCCCCCTAAGGAAAGAAGAGTGTGGAGCCAGGAGTTGGTGTGGGTTTGGGAATTGAAGTGCTTGCAGAACTGTTGGGGAATGCAGGGATGCCTGCACATCACAATGGAGTTTTAAATTTGCTTGCAAAACATCTCAGCCCTGCTCCTGTGTTTTTTTGGAGTAGATGTATGAAAATGGCTGTTTCTTATGCTTGGCAGTTTTCTTGCTCTGGTTTTCTGTGTTGGTATAGTTGAGGCTTTGGAGCAGACAATGGATAACTCTGGGTCATGAGCTGCCAACAACCTTCATTTTCCCAACAGTTAGCTTCTTCTGTGCACACTCGTTTCCACATTTTACATTTTTTGGAAAATCTTTTCCTCCCTCCGCTCCTGGCAAATGGACTGTTCTGCCTGTCTCTGTGGATCAATCATTTCAGGTCTGCAGGCAGAGGTTCTGTCCTTTCCCCTTGGGAAGACAAGGCCATTTTGTCCTCTTCATTAGGTTGTGAAGAGGAGCTCTTTGTTTTCTACCTCTGCCAGATCTGGAAATGTTCCAGGAAAGAGGAGGTGGATTGTTTTTGCAGGAGCACTTTTCAGTGAGACATCAGGAGTTTAAAGATCTCCCAGACATGAGGGTCTTGGCATGGCTGGTGGCCACAGCTGCCTCATGCCATGTGAGTATCAAGGACATTCACTGAGGCAAGGAGATCTAACATATACCTTAGGGAAATCCATGGCACTCAGGTAAGTCCTGAATGACATTTGTAAACACGAAGCTCTCTGGAAGAAGTTAAAGTGCCTGTGTCCTTACTGATCCTAGATATTGGCACAAAGGTAGCTGGGGGGATGCATGGTTGCAAAGGCTGCAAGTGGGACTTGCTGGCATCACATGGATGCAGCTTGCTTGGTGGCGCTCTGGGCCGTGTGCTGACAGCCTTCCCTGTCACAGTCTTGCGTTGTGCATCGTGGGTCATGGGCGTGTTTAATGATGTAGCAAAATCTGACAAAATACTCATTTACCTGATGTATTTCCTGACAAGCTACCACTTCCGTAATATTTTTAATCTGTTGGAGTGATGAACATGGGAAGCCACCACATGTGGAATTTGTCTGCTTAATTTAAAGTGTATGTAATTGCTTCAGTTTAATCCTTTTTTTAATTTCTCTTGGCAAATCTCAAAGGTTGTTTATTTATTTCCAGTGTTGTTGTTTATGGGCAAAAACATTTTGCAGCGTTAGTTGAGGTTGTTAACTATCGTATTAATCAAGGTTTAACTTTGTATCAGAGAAAGAGAAAAAAGCTTGGTTAGAAATAGTCAATGAAAGCTCAGAAGAAATGCTTCCTCCATAACTCAGTATTTTATGTAACCGTTGTGTGTAGTCACTGTGTGTGGTTGTTCAAGTGTGGAAGCTGAGCCTGAGAGGGAAAGTCCTTTCATTTCTGTGTTTTTTTCCCTTCTTTGCCTGTCTCTTAATAAGCTTGGGGTTATTACAGGCTGCCCAGACACTCACATCAAGAGGTTGTTTTATTTCACGGGCTGTAATAAGTCATTTCAGCTCTAACCTTGAGGTTTGAAATGTTGACAGCACCTTCAGACGGACCCGTGGCCTCCTGTCCCGTGGCAATATATCAGCATCTGTCAAAGGCTCACTGTGCAGGTGGTGGCTGTGTGCAGCCAGGAAACCCAATCATCGTGTGCTCTGATCTGCTGGCAGCGGTGGCTGCCATCAGGTGTGGTGAGAAATCCCCAGGATTAAGCACATAGCTCTGAGGTCTTTTCTATGCTGCCTACTATCATATACATGAAATGTAAAGTGCTACAATTAAAGCATTAGCTCATTGTTTTGAAGGAGGAAGTCTTCAGCACTTCATATCACCTCTCATTGCTATGAGCTCGATGCATTCTTTTGATGTTCTCAGCAAGGTGAAAGCATAGTTTGGCCCCAGAGGGAGTTGCCAGAGAAAGGTTATCTCTTATATCCCTTGGCTGAGGAAGCACCCCAGAAACAGAGAGATCCTCTTCTGTGAGAGCTGGCACTTGCACCAGAGAAAGCTGTTGTCATGTGCTGCCATACAAGCTTCCACCTGGATGTTTAAAGCACTTAAAGAATGAATTTTCCCCTGGAAGAAGCAACCACCAGGTATTATCAGGCTGTTAATGGTGCAAACCCTGCTAGTTTTTTTCCATTTTAAGTGTTTTGTAGGGTGTTGGTTTTTTGTTTTTTTTTTTGTTTTTTCTTCCCAGTCTCTGTAGTTTCCCTCATGCCACACTCTGCTCCCTGGTAGACTGCAGATGCTCACTGTTTCAGGCTGATCGGGAAGCCAGTAACTGAGCACAAAGAGAGCAGAAACAAACATGCCCTTGCCCTGCTTTCTGCTGCTGTGCTCATCTATGAAGGCTGTCGTGGAAAGTTTTCCCCTACTCCAGCTCCCTCTTCTAAAACTATTGAAAGCCAACACGGGTATCACACTGACTCTACTTCCTCATATCATTCTCAACCTGTTAGGCTTCAGAGTTCAGAGAGTTTTCATTCCCTTCATTATACAGGTGAATGTGCATGGGAGAAAATGTGTACAGAATTCTCAGTGGAAATGCGTGTTCTTTACAGCCCTTGAAGTTATAAAAAGGAGCTGCCTCTCTCTTTTAATCTGTCATGGGGAATCCAAAAGTCAAAACTTATAATTAAAAAAGCACTGTGAGCACTTGCTGTCAGTGCTGTTACATGCTCTTCTGGTGTGTTCTGTTGTTGGGAATCTAGCAGCAGTTCCACTGCTCTGTCCGCATTTACTTAAGCTCTGCTAGAAAAGGACATGTTGCTTAGGATCAGAAGTGCAGGGCTGTCAGCTGGGCCAGCTTTGAACACAAGTTTTTAGATTCTGCCAAAGCTCCAGCTCTGATCTGCACTCTCCAGGTTAGAGAAAGAACAGCTGCTGCATGAGAATTTATTAATTACTCACAGATAAAGGAAATAACTACACAAGAGCCTTACCCTTGTCCTGTCCCCCTTGTGCTCATACCATAGGCAAATTTGTATTATTGCAGCTCTCAAATTCCATTTTTCCTCTACTCACTGTAGGAAGAATGAGAGTAAGCCACAGGGCAGTTTAGACGTTAATATAGGGAAGGTAGGGCAGCAGGTCTGGAGCAGATGCCATGGATGAGCAAGTAGTCCAAAGACTGGAGGCAGCTTACAGTTTTCTCAGCTGATCTGAGGAATGATCTGCTGATCTGGTTTTCACCAGGCACTGCTATAGGTCCACAACTAGATGTATATAGACCCAACTAGAGCTCTGCTGAGCGTGTGTTTCCTGATTCTCACTGGGTTATTTTTCCCAAATCTCAGATTTTTTCCTGTGCTTCCTCTTCCACCCTTGACACAGTAAAATGAGTTTTTTCAGTTTTTCTGAGGATATTAAAGAGCATGTGAATTTGATTTCTTTTTCTTTCTTTTTTGTTTTCTTTTTCATTATTCAGGAGATAGAGTTAACCAGAGGCTTCTTAATTATGCTAATCTGTGTTAATTTGGAATTTTCTAGGCAATAATATCTTGTCATTAGTTGGAAAGGGGGAGCAGAAGACCAGTGCAAGAGAACTTTACCCACCACTTTACATATCCTGCTTAGTGCAGAAATTAGTTTTGCTTTGGACTGCTTCAAAATGGTATTTAACTGAAAGATTTTCGTTATAGTGCAGATTCTGTCAGATATCCAGCTCATGCTGATTGTAGAGCTTAAAACAGGCACTGTCTTTCAGGACAGTGATTCAGAGCAGCGGAATCAGATTTACTCTGGAGCAGAGCAGGGTGATTGCTTCCCCTTATCACCGAGTAGGAAACACCAGGCACAGGACAAGCTTCAATCCCTACCCTCCTTTGTCCTGCCCACCCTGAAGCTCTGCAAATAATGGGCTCTAAATTAAATTGGCCATGGCTATTTTGTGGATTTTGTTGTCCCACAGTCTTGCCTCAGAGTTGCAAGGTGAGGTTGGTTGAAGGTCTGGCTGCTCATGCAATCACCAGTCTGCAGGTGAGATTTCATGAAGGTGCTGCATGCTTCTGGGGCATCACTGAAGATACTGAAGATATCAAACCTGTTCTTCTGCTGCTTCACTTGCCATAGTACCTCATTTGGTGAGACAGTTTGTCTGGAGGGGAATACTCATCTAATTTCTTAAATAAAAGTTGCCTTTCTCATAAAATCCCACTTATGACCATATGGGCACTTATGATTTTGTGATCCAAAGAAGACTTCATTGCTCTTTGAAGCTAAGATACACTGTTCATCTTCTTATGTTCTGGAAGTCTGCTTTTGGCATAAAAAAATCGATGTCTCAATCTTACCCTTGCATCTCTCTAGCAGTATGTTGGGTCTGATTAACTCCTGTTTGAAGGAATCAAAAAAATCTCAGTGATTCGAATAGAAATTCGACCGAACTCAGGAAACAAGGCTTTAGAAATATGAGCAAACTCCAGAATGTGCACTTCAGCCATAAGGGGGGTGAGGACCTTTGGCTAACCTAACAAGAAGGCTGTGATTATTCCATTTGGAGTTTTGGTGACACGTATAAACTGTTACGTTCATGTTTATAATGTCACCACACATCGTCCCAGAAGAATGGCATTTATTAATGTGAACAGTTGGGAGATATGCTTTCCATTCTGTGACTAATCTAGACTTAGAAACATACTGCCAGCAGCTTCAAAAGACAGCCAGTTGGTGTGCAAATCAACGCCAGGCCTAGAGCAGAGATCTTGGGAAACATGGCAGTGATATTTGCAGAGTAAGCTCAAATGTAAATAATATCAAACAAACAGATGTGTATTGCAAAAATTGAGGTTACACCAGTGTAACTTCACTGTTCTCTGGGATAACTCATGGCTAATTTACGTTATCCAAGCTGGAAGCTTTGGCCTCCTTTGGTGATATGAGCTGTTTTGCCTGTAAGGTGAAAATGAAGACATATTGTGGAAAAGTGGAGAGAAATCACGGGACTGCTGGACTTCAACATCTGGATGAGGCACCCAGTAACTGTCTAAGAGAAGGCTTGTATCATCCTTTGTATCCAGCACTGTTTCTGCAGAAGCAATCCTGTGGTGCATGGGCCTGTAGGATATTGGCCCACCATACTAAGTGCAAGATCTGGAGAAAGACCCTCCATGTGTGGAAGTCATGACTTGCAGCAAAGCAAGCTGGCTGCTGGAAATTGCTACTTCAGGATGGCTAAGACAAAGTAGTTAGTAAGTCTAATTTGCTGACTTTAATTCCTGTAACTGAATCAGCTCAGTAAGAGCTAAAATCGACACTGGAGTCATAGCTAGCATGTACAATGATTTAACCTTTATCTTGATCAAAATGAGGTCATTTTGCCAACTGATACAAATTGCACTTGAATCCTTTTTCATCAACAGCCAAAGATATCCACACTGGAAAGAGTTTCCTGTAAAAACAATCAAAATATGAGCTTTGTGTACATAACAGACTTGTAACCAGAGAGTCAACTGACAATTAAAACCTGCTTTAAATTTTAGGGATTCCTACCTTGGAGTGAGTGAATTCTGATTCCGTTTACTTTGCTTTATGACTCTAACCTACTCTTTCCAGGCATTTTATTTATATATTTATGTTTTGAACTTGTCACAAAGTTCTTGCATTTATTGACTCCTAATGACATTAATCTTTTTGTTTTCTTTTCCTATTTCAGTGACAGTCAATGACTAAAGCACCATGAACATTATCATTCATTGTCTGTGTTACCATGCAGTAGTGACTTAATCATCATCTCAAAATGATGGAGAACAAAGCTTGTAGTGTCTGCTAAACCTTCAGTCAAACAAAGACTAACAAACAGCTTTTATCAGGTCAAGGCTCTAGCATCTCTTGGCTATAGCTCAAAAGCTTCTAGGACAAACTAGAAGCTTTTGATCATTACATGGTTTACAAGAGAGAGCTGATGGCACCTAAGGAAAAGGGCGCTCAATTCTCTCTTTTTCTTTTAATGCCTAAAACAGAATGGACAGAATTTATCTGTATAGGTCTCATCTCTCTAGTGTTCCCTCTTGAGTGGAAACTGTTTTACTACATACATTGCTCTGAAAGTAATGCCTCCTATTTATTCCACAAGAACTACAACAGATAAAAAAAGCACAATAACACTGTTTGGTAGAGCAATTCCTCAGTTACAAAGCAATATTTTTCAGCCTAGTTACTGTTACTAGCTATGCATTTTTGGCCAGTGATGAAGAAGAGCCTGCATGCTGCACTTGTAAAAATTTATACCAGCAGAGGTGACCTGCTTTCACCACTGCTGAAGTGCACCACCCACCACTTGACTGTGCTCACATCCGCTATTTGGTCTCCACATTCAGCAAGTATTGATGAATATCAGTGGGTGCCATTTTTCCAGATAGAGGAATGCAATAACACACAGTCACTTCATACACATTTCTATGTCAGATGCCATTTTGTCAGACTGGCCCTGTGCTGCCATCTGTCACACAGCAACAAAACAGAACAGAATACTGGCGGGAAGGTTCAACCCCTACTGCCATACTGCCCATCTGCCTCTGACATCATGGGCCAACATAATAAAATAGGAGGCATTAGTTTTGGAGCAGCCCTCATACTGTATTCAATACTATATTAAAATCCCAATAAGAAGCCAGCAAATTCTATACTCTAAACTTGCTGGAAGAATGCTAAAAACTAGGTGAAAATACTTTTTATCTCATTTAAGAGCAAAGAGAGCACAAAAAGTAGATAAAGGTACCTAGAAGGAGTTGTCCATCTAAACTGATTCCTGTTTTCTCCAGCAGATCAAAAGACGTTTTGGTTTGTGTTTGGTTTGAACTAGACATTTTCTCTGTATACCAGCCAGCACCCATCACGAACTACAAAACGGCTCACAATGCTTTAAATCAAGTTACAAATCAAAGTAAAAGATCAAAATGCACAACTGTATGTGTCACAGGAGAACAGAAAGGGAAAATGAGGCCATTGTCTATATCCCAGGCCCCTGCAAGAAGTTGGCATGTGAGATCATTTCTCTAAGAAACGTATTCATTATCCTAAACCCCAGATTTACATCTTAAAGTTTTTACCAGAAGCATCTGTAAATTAAAAGCATCCAGTTGTGTTTGTGTGTCTATGCACCCATGTGTGTGAATATTTGAGTGAGTGCAAGACCTCTTGTTTCTAAATCATCACTGATAATCTAGCAGTTGTTTATATTTAAATGAATGGTGTTGCTAACCAGAATGTTCTGCCTTCTGGAGTCCAGTCCTTTTTTTACATTACAAACTATCTGTAAATGATTAACGCTCTCTGTGGAAATGAACAAGGAGAGCCAAGTGCGTGAGGGGCAGGAAGGAAAGCAAGAAAATGTGCAGCACCCCTCCTCTGCAGAAACTGGAAAGGCCTTTGGGCTGTCCATTCCTCTACCATATAATCACATAATTCTTTTCCCAGATGGATCAAACTTCACTCTAAATGCAGTTGGGTCTTTTCTTTTTACCCCTCCTCTCGTTACTCCTGTTAGAAGCTGCTCTGAAATGCCATCAGTCGTTGCGAGTGTCCTAATCATAGAATCATAGAATCACTCAGGTTGGAAAAGACCTTAAAGATTATCAATTCCAACCATGACCTAACCATACTACCCTAACTAACAACCCTCCGCTAAATCATTTCCCTGAGCACCACATCCAAATGGTTTTTAAACACATCCAGGGATGGTGATTCAACCACCTCCCTGGGGAGCCTATTCCACTGCTTAACAACCCTTTCTGTAAAGAAGTGTTTCCTAATATCCAACCTAAACTTACCCTGGCACAACTTGAGGCCATTTCCCCTCATCCTGTCACCTGTCACCAGTGAGAAGAGACCAACCCCGCTCTTGCTGTAAGCACCTTTCAAGTATTGGAAGAGAGCAATAAGGTCTCCCCTCAGCCTCTTTTTCCCAGACTGAACAGCCCCAGTTCGTTCAGTCTCTCCTCACAGGGCACATTCTCCAAGCCCTTCACAAGCCTAATTTCCCATTCATGTTTACCCAGGCCCACGAGTGTGACAGTGAGGTCCAACAACTGAGCATGGTGAGAAGACTCTTCTGTGCACATCAAGGGAAGAGTTAGCTACAGCTAACAGAAGATTCATTGAGAGGGGATGAGAGACTAGTCTGCCTCTGTTGGAAAGCAATGCTGGAGAGGTGCGTGCTGGGAAAGGCGTATCATTGCCCTGCTCCTCACAGTTGGTATAGGAGATTTTTACTGTTGCTGTCCGGGCTTTGTGTATCTTTGTACTCCAGCAAGGCTTGTACTAAAATACCAGAAGGGAACAAGCTAGGTGTGTTTTGTTCCGAGGCATGTTTGTGTGTACAGGCAGAGCGAGGCACTCTGTGCCTTCTCTTGCAACCTAACATTATACTTACCAGCATGATTTATTCAGTCATTCAGATAGCTCCCTACTGAGTTTGCCAGTGTTTCTGAGTACGGACAGAACTACTCCATCTTCTAGAGCATGAACTGTCCCCATGAATCTTGTGTGTCCTCCGTGCTGTGATCTGCCTCCTCCTCAGCTTTCTGGACACTTTGGTGTCCAGAGAGACATGTCTAACAGGTGGAGCATCTCACTATGAGCCATGCTATCATTTCTGGGAATTAATATACTGAATGTTTTAGTGGTTGGGATTGTACCTTGCCTTTTATATCAGAAACAAGGCAGGGCCAGATTGGAATACTTAGAAAGCCAGCTCAAGCACAGCAGCAGAGGGGTACCCCTCAGCCAGTTGGCCCTTTTGTGGGAGAAGCTGGTCAGACATCCTTGTTTCTCCTGAGGGACCTGAAAACTGACAAAGTTAAGCAATCCTTTTCTTGCTTTTCTGGGTATGTAATTTCTGTAGTTGCCATGGAGATATTATGTGATGGTCCTTAAGAAAATCCTTCTATTAAGATGTTATCAACTATGATTGAAATTTTTAGAGCCTCTATTGAGCACACACTGGAGAGGCTTTTATTTGCAGTCTAACAGGTGATATTAAAACATGAAATGCTCTCTGATTATGCAGCACAGTGTCTCAGTCTCATCATCTGAGGAACAGTGTAAAAATCCATTCTGTCCCTTCCCCGTTCTCTCATTAATTTCCTAATTCTGATATTTGATTCTCGAGTATAGGAAATTGAAATTTAGGAGATGGGAGATTTTGCTGTAACTCCTCAAAAAGGAAAGAAATTACTGTTCATAATGCTTGTAATATTATAGTGGATAGATATGTCTGTATACATGTATAGTGTTAAAAGTTTTTTTTTTATTATTATCTTTTACCATTAAAATTCATCACCTCAGTTTGGAATACATTATGGATGCTAACTAATCGGACTGAGGAATATAAATAAGAATGCATTAAAATGATTGAGGCGTGGAGCTGAACAGAAGTACCCCATTTCTGTGGGTGATCTATCCTCTCAAGCTCCCACACCCTTTGATACTTTACCAAGATTTTTTTATCAGCCTTTACAATTTGTATCTTTCATGAAAAAAGATATACTCTAAATTCAGAAACTAATGATAAGAACTGTGTCTACTGTGGTTTGGAATCCTGTGTAACGACTCATGTAAAACATGTGATGTGTCTTGTCTTCAGTCAGATTTACTCTGGCTTAGTTCCCTAGCTCTCCTCTCTTCTTCTGCTCCTAAAAAAGATGGAGAAAATGTTTGTCTCCTTGTATGTCCTTTGTCTTTCATGTCACAGTGAATGATCCACGTGTATTTTCATTAAATGTTCCAATACTGTAATTGCTCTTTTACTATTGTTTCAGGTCTCCTTCAGTACTTTATGTGGGCCGGAATCATATGAATATACAAAGTGCACTGTGAAAACCACTGAAAACAAGGAACTTATTTTCTTTATACATCTGTAAAGCACAGAGTACAGCCAGAGCTTTATAAATAATAATAGCTAAATGATAAATTTCTCCTAATTCATACATAGTAACTCTTTCGAAGCTATGTTTTTTGTTAAGGATTCTGAATTTGCCTTGCTTCAGAGTTAATTCAGAATTGGAATTTTAGGAGGCATTTCTCCTATTTTTATTACAGGATCCATCCATCTCCATCTGGAGAAATCCTAATTACTGGAATTCATTTGTGACTTTTGAAGCCATGTAATTCATAACATTTGTTGAGAACACCTTTAGATCACAAATAAATGCAGAAATAAAGAAAAATAGGAGGAGCAGTTTAAGTGGCATTGTAAAGCTAACAGAGAACATGCCTTCAAAATGATTTTTTTTTTTCTTTTCATCAGTTTAATTTACCAGCATGAAAAGTTTCCACAAATAATGCCCATATACCTTTTACTCAATACAAATTCAGTTAATCTTTCTAAGTATTCATTTTAGGGGCCTGGAAACTTCAGTTTAATGTGCAGTAGGAAAACACAGATATAATATGGGTAACTTGCATCTCACTGTATAACTGAATCTCCAATGCAGATTTTACTGTGCTGGGAATAAATTTATTAGAATTATTGCCAAAAATTTAGATTTCAGCCTGGCTTTCATTTATCATAAGTCCCTTGCTTTACTTTAACAATAAAAAGAGACTGTGCATATAAAAGACTCTTTTAAAACACTGCCAGAATGATGTGAAAAGGTGTTAGGGTAAATAAGCATCAGGCTCTGCATGAGTGCTCAGAGGAGGATCAGAAGCAGCAGTATGTAATTCTGCCGCTCATTTATTTTGAATAGCAATACATTGCCACTCCAGTTGGCAAATAGATGCCTTCTGTCTGATCTTTCAGAGCCCCCTTCCCCACGCCTGAGCTTGTGTGAAGGGCTCATGCAGCTGGGTCGTGGGATGCCACGTTCTGGTGAGAGTGCCTTACCTGAGACAAGTTTATCACTTCTTGAATCCCCTGGGCAGTCCCTCATAAAGTCATGATCCTTTGGTCACTTTCATGGCTAGCAAACCACACAGGGTCACCATTTTAAAGCACTTGCTGTGGCTTGTGAATTTTAATCCGCCTTCAGCGTTCAACATTGGCAGGTGCCTTATAGATCACATGACGCTAATGGGGTATATTTTGGGAGGGTTGTTTCAAACCTGGAACAGTGCCTTTGTAAACTCACAAATAGTTGTTTTAACAGAAATGAGTCAGTGAGGAGTGGAGGCCTAGGAATGGGGATCAAAAGGCATTCCTTGAGCTAGTTTTGCCAGCAAGGGAAACATAGAATAATTCATAAATTCATAAATTCATAAATTCATAAATTCATAGAATTGCTTGAGTTAGAAGGGATCCTTAAAGGTCATCTGGTCTGATTCCCTGTAATGAACAGGAATATCTACAGCTAGATCTGCTTGCTCAGAGCCTCATCCAGCCTGACTAGTATGTCTCCAGGGATGGGGCATCCTCCACATCTCGGCAACATGTTCCAGTGCCTCACCACCCTTACCATAAGAAACTTCTTCCTTATATTCAATCTAAATCCTCTCTCTTTTAGTTTGAAACCACTTTCCTTTGTTCGATCACAGCAGACCCTGCTAAAGAGTCTGTATCCTTCTTACTTACAGCCCCCCTTCAGGTATGAAAGGCCGCTATCAGGTTTCCCTTGAGCCTTCTCTTTTCCAGGCTGAACAGCCCCAGCTATCTCATAGGAGAGGTGTTCCATCCCTTGGATCATTTTTGTGGCCCTCCTCTGGACATGCTCCAGCAGATCCACATCTCTCCTGTACTGAGGATTCCACATCTGGATACAGTACTCCAGGTGAGGCCTCACCAGCACAGAGTAGAGGGGCAGGATCACCTCCCTCCACCTGCTAGCCATGCTTCTTTTGATGCAGTCCACAATACAGTTGGCTTTCTGGGCTGTGAGAGCACATTGCTGACTCATGGTCAGCTTGCCACCCACCAGTACTGCCAGGTCCTTTTTGGCAGGGCTGTGCTCCTTCCTTATATCTCCCTGCTTGTACTGATAGCAGTGGTTGCCACAACCCAGGTGCAAGGACTTGCACTTTGATTTGTTGAACCTCATGAGGTTTGCACGGACCCAGTGCTCAAGCCTGTCTAGGTCTTTCTGGACAGCATCCCATCTCTCAGGCATGCTGACCGCACCATGCAGTTTTGTGTAATCCAGAAAATAGTGAGTGCACTTGTTGGTGTCATTGATGAAGATGTTAAAGAGCCCAGTTCCAGTACTGACCCCCGAGGTACAACACTCCCATCTCCATCCAGACATTGAACCTTTGACCACCACTCTTTGGGTACAATTGTGCAACTAGAGATCTGTCAAACATTGGTAAATCCACAGTCTCTGTCTATTGTCCATGTGCTGCAAAGCCAGAAAGTGACTTTAACAGCTTGTTTCAAATTAAATTAAGGTAAAGGAAATAAAATGTCTGTATTCTTTTACTTTTTGGAAAACTTACAGGAAGGATGTTTCTAGGACAAGTGTAATGTATTTGGAAGCATTGGAAGAATGCGTCAACAGTTTGAAATCTGGGGTACAACAAAGTGTCCTGTAGGTTCAGACAGATGTGTTGGAGATGAAGGGATTTGCATCTTATGCCAACAGTTTTGAGTATTTCAGTCTTTTTCCCGTAGAACTTCTTAGTTGAGTGAAGTAGCACCATGGCTCTGGAGTTGTGTCTGCAACTGAATTCCCTCGTGGAGATTTGTCTCAAGACTTTTGTGTGGGAAGCTCTGCAGTTATATGGATGATATCACAACTGGATATCACAACTGGAAACTTTGTGCTCAGAAAATGTCATGTTTATTACTTAGAAAACTGGCTGCTACACCAGTTCTCTAACCTCTAAAGAACATTGAATGGTGGACACAGCACAAATGATAAAGCCTTTTATATGACAAGATTGGAACACAAGGATTCTTGTGGCCTTCAGGGCAATACAGCAATGGTTTTAGTTTGATAGGGTAATCTTTCTTCTGTTGCAAGTCATCATCTTTCATTCATGCCTGGTTTTATTAGTCTGAGATATTGTATCCTATTTTTTCTCTCTTGCTTTGAGCACTACTTTATATGATAGCTCTTCTGCATTAGGAAAAGTCTGTTAGCTACGATGCTCTTTGATTTGTGAAGTTTACAATCTAATTTTCTCCTTTACTGAATTTTTGTTCTGTGTTGTTTTCTTTAACATCGGCATGTCTGAGTATGAACTCACATAAGAAAGTTTTGCCGTGCTACAGCTGTGTGGTGTGACTGTACTTTCATCTTGTCTCCCATGTGATATTTGACCTCCCTCATGCACTGCACTCTGCTTTTAATCTTTAGGGGTCTGTCCAGCCCTGGCTTTGGAAGTACGATGCTATCACACTATTAACCAGAGCTCATTAACACATGTCAGTTTAGAGCAGGCAGCGCAGTATATATGCCAACAGCAACATTCAGGTGAACCATGTGGTCATTACGATAAAATGATCTGAGCAGAGAGGGTAAGTTTAGAGCTCAGACTGCCACTATAGATTTGCCATGATCCTGTGCAAGCACTGTTTTTCCCTGGCTCCTCAGCCCTGCCCATGGCCTAAGTCTCCACATTAGCCTTATGACTGTCAGACTCTGCCCCAGCGAGGCCACAGTGAGGCCAGGCTCGAGCCTGAAATGGGCCCTTGCCAAGCCAAGCCTATGGCCCTGCCCATCCTCTGTCTCCATCCCCAGGGAGCTGCTTGGTGCTTGGATCACTGGCACTATTGGCCCTGGGAGATGTCATACGGAATGCTGAGTGAAATTTTGGTCTCAGTACCAGGGAAGTACTGAAACTATGGTTGCATACATTGTCTCAGTAGTTCCCAGAAAATTAGAAGCCAAATATTTGAGCTGCTCCCAGGAATTTCTGGAAACTGCAAAAAGAGCAATGACTTCTGAGAGATAATTCCAGTTCAGAACTTGGGTGATCATGGTGAGAAATCTGGAGCAGCCCACAAGGCCAGTTGAAGAAAGCTCACTCTAATCTGATGAAGCAAAGCTCTCATGTAATTGACAAACCAACCGCTGAGGTACAAAAGCATTTAATACTGGAGGGGACACCAGCGATGCTCAGCATGGGAAGACTTCCTACTGGAGTCTCTATTCATGTGTTACGTAGAGCCATAAAAGGGGCATTTGATTCAGAGTTCCTGGAGGTAGATACTCAGATCATCATTGGAAGCAGTAATTGAGTATAATTTTGCACTTTTTGTTTATAATTATAAATTAAACAGTCTCATCCTCTGCCATCAGCCGCATGCAAGTTTTATCTTAAGAGAAAAGGAATGGTTCTGAGAAATATTATAGGCCAAGACAGTCATTCCATATGGTACTTTACACCTGGGTTTTCAGCAACCCAGGATGGATGTAAGTGCACAGGTCTGCCCACTCATGGAGATGGAGCTTAGTGACCTCACTGTTTCCACCCATGTTCTTCACTGACAGTGTAGCTCATCCCTTGCAGCCATGGTATGTATGCCATGTTTGAGGACTGCTGGCTGCCATCAGGAGTTAGGGCTCCTGCCTAAGGAATTTTACACCGAATGATGAAAGTGCTTTTGGCAGCTTAAAAGCTGGATTGAGAGCCCCCTTTGAAACCAGCACAATTTCTCCCTGGAGTCTGGTTGCCTCCTGAGTCCTGCTTGGTTTCTGCAACTGTGGGCTGGGATTAAGGAGCCGTAAGGTGCTGTTCAGAGATACAGCTGTGAGGGCTGTATTGGCTGCTGAACTGGAAAAAGCTTCAGAGCCCATGCTCTGTGCCCCAACTAGCAGGGATATATTGCAATTACTTACGTGAAGGCAACAAAATGATGAGGGAAATGAACTGGCAGTTCCTGTTTTCTTTTCCCTGCTGTCGCTTTATTCTTAAACCCTTCATGATGAGGCTGACAAGGTCACCTCTCCACCCCCTCACAAAGGAAAATGTTGTCATTTAGAAAGACCAAGTCTTAGGGAGCAAGAAAACAATTTTGATTTAACTGCTATTTTATTGATATTGCTGTTTGTTTGCTGGATGAAGAAAGGAACACAATAATCCACATATGAATAGTCAAACTTTGTACAAGATTTAGTACCACCAGCTCCAAAGCTTTGGGGAAGAAAACTCACCCTCTGTGCTTCTATGAGGCCCTGGGTGATGGCCATTTGATAGCAGTTTCCCGGCGTGGAAGGAGAATGCAAGACTCCTTGTGTTCTGTAGTACTTACTTGTGTTGGTGACATTTTGCAATCTGCAGAGCATTTCACCATGTATGATTCTGTTGTCTGCTTTTCCTCCTGAGCCTAAGCTGCTGCAGAAGTTCATGGGGCTGGAGATAGTAGGATTCAGATATGCATCTTAAGATAATCATCTTTTGCTAGACCTTTTGTGATAAGGCTGTTCTTTCTTCATACTTTTGGAGATGTTCATTCATTGTCTTTGTTTGTAAAAGTCCACTGATATTTCATTTGTCTTCTGCAAACTAATGTGTCTTCTCATGGCACCATACCAGTGGCCTTGGATGGGTGAGTATTCTTAGGGCAGCATACAAAGGTTGCAACATTTCAAACATAGATGGGAAGCTCTGCTGTGAATCTGTTCATTGAACTTGCTGAAATGACATCTTTGAATGGCTGTTTCCCAAAATAATGAGTCTTTCTTGAATGCTTTTAATTTCTCAGCCTCACAGAAAGCTTCCAAATCTTAATGAAAATTAGGCTGATTAGAAAAAGATTTGGTTAAATAACACGGTACATTAAAGAAGCTGTCAGCAGACTTATGACCCTGGCTGCCCTGTCAAATAGTGGATATGTTGAAATATAAAATCACAGTGTTCTAATGTGAACAGTGTGATTGCTGTTGATTTTACTTCTGGGTTATGTAATAAAACACATACTTAAAAAAAAGGAAGAAAATTTGTGCGTGTAGTGTTCATGTGAGACACGTCTAGTTTTTTCTTTTGCAAGATTAAAGGACATTTTCTTCTGAAGAGCTGTAAAACCACCTCCTGCATTGGGACGCCCTTCCAATTCCCAGCTAGGCACCATGCACAAGCTTTCTTATTACAGTCCACTGTACAGAGAAGATTTTTATGTTTCTTAGTGCAGCCTGAACTTAGTGACTGAAAAGTGCAATAATTTGTTTTTGAGCCTGTTATGATGTACTATCAGAAAACCACTGTTATATTGTTCTTCTTCACCTAATAAGTATGTTTTATATTTCTCTGTTTGGTGATCCTGCAGACTGAGCTCTTGGGAGTTTTACTTGCTGCTGCCTCAAATTTTCTGATTAGCATCTCTTTGAGCATACAGGTATGAAATTATTTCTCTTTATTCTGAGTTGTTTGTATTTAGAAAGCAACTTATTTTATGATTTGTTTTTATGGTGAAGTTCAAAATACAAATTTTGTTGCATTTAATAAACATTCCCTCTCTTTCTTTAACTCGTGTTAACTCGCAGCAATTTTTGGCTAGGTGGTATACCTCAGTTGGTTATTTGCTGTGATTCCCATATGAGAACAGAATCAAAATTCGTAAGTCCTCCTGCACCTCCTTGTACTGTGCCGTAAGAATGTATCAGATGTGACCTCCATCTGGTCCCACTGCACATCACGGAAACCTGTCTCATTAGGTTCAGTCTAAACTGGAAGTGAGTGCATATTCTTAAGACTGCTGAAGTGATCAATGTGATTAAATGTCTGCAGGCATAAAGATGTTTGAATTTTTTTTTGTTTATAGAGATGCAACATACAAAATAGTGTACATGACTGTGCATTGGTGGGCTGTGGCTTGGAGAATTTTGCTTTTCTTTATATTCCTTTTCTCCTTCAAGGACTAAGCTTCTTCCTAGGATTTCATCCCCTGAGCATATTCCAAAGCATGAAGCTGCCATAATGTTCTGCTTTTTCTCACAAAGGGGAATAACTGAGGCTATGGCATATCACAGACATCACTGTTTGACCCATATTCTGTAGCAAAACCTGCAGAGTGAAATGGAAGCATGAAGAAAATGATTTAGTACTTCCTTGTGACTCTGCAGTGGCACTTCCAAAATCAAATATCAGATGGTGGAGTAAAATGCATACTTTACAATAATTTATACTATGATAGCTATATCAGTTTGTTTCCTTTTATTATTATTATTATTATTATTATTATTATTATTATTATTATTTAATCATTTCCCTATGCAGAGGGGCTAATGAGGTATCTGAGAAAGGAAGTGATATTCTGCAGAAACAATGTGGTGGACATGATGTTCTTCCCCATAATGACACCTTCCTTTTGATGAATGCCTGGGCTCTGTTTCAGAACTCCAGCATGGTCCAAGTCAAATTATCCTTTTACATACAGGTACTTTCTGTACAGTCAGAGGGAAAACAATGACTGTGTAAGCGATACCTTCTCTATGTGACAAGTACTGATGAAATACTACTTGAGTATGTATTTCTCCAGTTGATACTGTTAAAGTTGGTTTTTCTCTTGAAAATGATGCTTTAGCTGAGATCTTCTTCTAAGGTCAGGTAGAAGATTGTAGCCAAATCCTAAATTCTCCCTAATGAATTAACAGTCCTCCCAACAGTAGAAGTGGTTAAGTGCTGCCTTTTCCATCTTGGAATTGTATGCCTAGCTAGAATACTTATCAGGAGCAGAAACACCAAGTTGTTCAGTCCCCTTCTCCCAGTCTGTTGCCAGAGTTCTGATTCTGGCTCATGTCTTCCTCTTGGGTGTTGCTAAATTCACAGCACAACTTGCTCATCTGTGCTTTGAGACTAGAACAGAGGCTTGCAGGGATGACTGAGAAGCACTAGCTAGCATTTACTTCATGCTTTTCAGGTTTGTTCAGAGGTCTAATTTTTCAGTCATTTCCACCATGGCTTAGGAAGTACACATCTGAGTTAACACAAAGCCATCTGTGTGCAACAGCAAGCTGAAAGGCGTGTTTAAAGAGAAAACGTTGACGCACCTGGAATTCAAAGATGACAACCCCTTAATTACTCCACTTTTGCTATACATAAGAACACAATGGAAGTCTTTCTTTTCATGCCTGTTCCTAGTAATTAATTTTCCAGAAATGCGCTCATCTCCGACTGGCTCGCCAAGCAGAGCTGAAGCTCTTCTACAGGAGCAAGCTGTGGTGGTATGGAGCTGTCCTGCTGGGCCTTGGAGAGCTGGGCAATTTCACAGCCTATGGATTTGCCCCCATTGCCCTTGTTGCTCCACTAGGATGTGTATCTATCATAGGTGAGATGTTTCCCATGTTTTGCTTGGGTACCTGCTTTAATTGAATATTTATTTGTGACTGGAGGATAATACCATGGGAACTGCAGCAGGAACATGAGGGGAAAATGCTAATGCTGTGGTTTGAAAAGAAATGACTCATATAATTATGTGAGCTAACAATTTAACACAAACCCTCTACTTAACTCAGAGACTCTTCTAATTTTTCCTTTTCTTTCTTTTTTTCTTTTTTTTTTTTCCTCTGGGGACTCTTGTCACTCTGTGCTGTGCTATTTCCTGCCATTTGGTCACCTGGTGCTGTACCAATGGTGCTGGCAACACAAGCTGTCAAGGCCAGGGGCTGATATCTTGCTGCCTGCAGAGCTATGGTCAGAGCCTGAGTACCCACAGTGTGTCTTCTGTGTTACCATCACACCAAGTAGTTCTTGCTGCCTGCTCCTTGCCCATCCCCATGCTTCATGTTAGATTGGGCAAATTCACCTGTCTGTACTCACCTGGCACTAGCAGGTGCCCTCTCACTTGGGTGTACCTTGGGGTCTGAATGGTACCAGTTTGTCCTGACCCACACACTAGAGTCTTCTACAGAACAGTATGCTCTGTAAATGCACAGCAATTTTTCTTTCATTAGATCATTAGTATCTTTTTCTCACTGTGTTTTACGAACCCTTCTCTGACCAAAGAATACTTACGACAGCAGAGACTAGAAATTTCCTGGAATTCTTATCTTAGTTATGGACATTTCATGGAATCATAGAATATCCCAAGCTGGAAGAGATCCATAAGAATCATCAAGTCCAACTCCTGGCTTCACTCAAGACCACCCAAAAATCAGACGTGAAGATTGGACTTCAGTAAAATTATTTATATTGTTAGGATGCAATTGATGCAATCTTTACTCTTCGTAGTTGTTTTTTGTTTTGGACTTTTTCTTTTGTAGTTAGGGTTTTAGAGAGTTATCCCCGGTATGAGGTCTCTTGCTTCTTTGATAAAGAAACATACATTTTAAAAGACGTGGTTATGTTGTGCTAACGCAAAGCAGAGTGCACAGGGCAGTATCATACAGAGTGTGGGAAAACAGAGATACAGAGTGCAGCATATCCCTTAATCATATTGTTCACATCCACAGCTGAAACACCCAAGACTGAGATATAACAACAGTTCTGTATACACTGAAGCTCATTTGTTTGCTATTGACAAGTGATAACATTTCATGGTCTTTGTCTAGCTACCAGTTTCATGCTCGGAAGCAATGCTGCAGTGAGCAATTCTGCATGGGAAGGTCGAAAAATGAATTATCTTCCCTGTGGACTGTCTGTCTGTATTGGAAGGAGGCAGCCAAACATATGTGGGTGCAATTTAGCAAAGAAGTTGTGGGGGAAGGAAACTGCAGGCAATTTACTGTAACCTTTAATGTTAAACTATTGCAGAATTTTGGAGAAAGATAAAAAACCACTGTAGTACACCACTGTAGGAAAGATTTCTCAAGGAAAGGAATGAGATATTACCTGAGATGAAAATGTAAATTAACAGGACAGATCCCAGGCTGCAGTTTTATCTTTAACAATTGTAGGCATTTCCAGATGTTTCTGAACATACGGGAACCTGATCTAATTTGTTGCCCATACTGAAGAAAATGCAAACATATACATCTAGAAAGAAGAAATGAAAAGCATTGGGAAGGGAAAAAATTACTTTGGTTATTAAGCTGCTGCAAAGAAAAGGTCATATTTAGGGTGATTTTTATCTGAACAGATTTCTTCTTCCGTACCTTTGCAATATATGAAGAAGCACTGCATCTGTTTCCTTCATTTTCCATTTCCCTTACTTGTAACAAATACCAAGAAACCATTTTCCTTACTGTTATAATTTGTCAAAATCTTATCCACTTTTCTTTTTTTTTGTAATTTTTAACTGACTCCAAAATGTTTATCCTGGAAGACCCCAGAAAGCACTTTAATAACTTATATTCCATTCCCATGTATCAGCTAGCAGTATCCCTTTCTTAGCCCAAACAATAGAGATATGTGAAGTTGTATTTAGTCTAGCTAACATTCCCTTAAGGAAGGGAAAGTAAAAATGATGTGGATGGCCAATTCCAACAATAACTTCCTAGTAACACTTCCTACCACTAGATACTTCCCTGTCTTCTGAAATTAGAATCAGAGAAAGGGCAAGCCTCTTTTTAATTTTACAATAGTTCAGAGTTTAGGGCAATGACAAACTGACCAAGATGCAGCACATCAGCTGCCAGTGGCTGTGCAGAGAATAGGTCTTCCATTTTTAGAGATCAAGAAATACTTTTTCATTATGATGTGACCTCCTTTAGGTGGAGAATGTGGACTTTGTGTAGTCTAGTTGGCTGCTCTTTTGAGGCACACTGTTGAATGTGCAACTTTTCATAACTTATTTTTTTTAAATGAAGAAATTAATCACTTGTTAACAAACTCCAAATCTGTATTTGAACCTTCTGATCAGCACGTTTTTTTCTGAATGTGTTTTCAACACACCTAAGAAGATAAGAGTTCTCTGTCACTGACTTTGGGTGCTCAGCACCTGTGGCCATGCAGAGAAAAGCTGTGCTTCATGGTGCGCCCAGCTGTCCCTGAAGATCTCTGTGACTCGGGGTCCACGTGGAGCTTTTTCTTTGCTTCAAAACCAGGACGTGAGAAGAGAATAAGGCATATTGGAGTCTGCCCAGTCCAGATTTGGGCTATTCCCATAATGTATCTCAAAACTTCTGAAATAGAAAGCATCTTGGGTCTTAAAATAGCTGGAGCCAACGACTATTATATCCCGCAATCACATTTAACCAAATCCAACTGAATTTTGCATTTAATTCAGTATCAATTAAATAGCAAAAAGTTTGTGCTTCATCCTATTGAGATGGGTGCTTCTGATGGATGCTTTAGAAAGAATTCATCACCACAGACCATGAGTTGGCACAACACCAGCAGATTTTTCTCTTTTCTTAGAATTAAGCTACAAAGACTATATATTCTTTTCTTGCACAGTGGAAGCATTTCTATGTGTGGTTGCAATGATGCAAGCTCTGCATCTGTTCAGGGTTTTAAATAGTTTGAGAAGACAGCAGTTGTTTTCTTCCAGAGGAAAAATTGGTAAATTTTTAATTAAAAAAAAAAAAAAAAAAGGAGGGGTAATACATGTTTGATGTGATCATTAAAAAGCTTTTTATAATTAAAAATTAAAAATCATTTTTTACAAGCAGCTTGGGTAATTTTAGACCCGTGTGGTTTTTTTGTTCATTCCCTCTCTTTTGCTTGCAGAAATAACTTAGGGGACTTGTGTGAGGAGAGGCAGTGGAATCAGAGATGGCTTCTTATGCAGTTTTCATCATTCTCTAGAGAATTTTTTTTACACTTAACTCACTTAGGTTGACAGTGTTGAGATCCCTTTTCATTTTTGAATGCTCCTTCTAAATAGCCATGGGGCAAGACATTGCTTTAGGCTTTGGAAAATGATATCCCTGATGGTGTTTTAGGAAAAAAAATCTCAGATATTTGTGCAGAAAAGTATTTCTCCCACTCCATGTAACATAACGCCTTTGTGGTCCAAGAGATTCCAATGAGATTCTGAGAACTCTGTTACTAATGGGAACTGGGAAGCAGTCACCAGACTGTTCTTTAAAGTGCTTTTCCGAAGATGCATCAAAATCATTTCCAGGGTTCTTCCTTCTCTCTTCAATGTGTATGTTCTATAACCCAGTTTCCAGAATTAAACTCACCATAATGGCCTTTCTTTTGAGCAGTTTCTCTGACATCTTGCTTATTAGGGTGTTGACACAGGGGAAAAGCAAATAATGTCTTGTCCACCACTTTTCCAGTAGGGATGTTTCATCACACTAGAAATGTTGCATGTTCAGTTTGCAGAATATCTGTCATGAGGTCAGGCAGCATCTGACTAAAATCTTTAATACCTTCCTTTGTATTTAGTGCACCATTAATAGCTATAGTTTGAATTAAGAGTAGTTTTAATGATTAGCTGTGATGAATTTGTTCCTAGATGTCCTGGGCAGAGCTGGCTCTCTGTTTAATTCTATCTATGCATGCAGATGTTCCTTCATGTCTTCCAAACCCATGTTAATGGGCAACAAAGGAGGCCCATGTTCCACCAGGTCTAACACTACCTCTCCATCTCACACCTGAAGCCTCTCCCTTGTCTCCCCAAAATGACCCACGGTATGACCATAGCCTAGATTTTCTTGGGCTGCTGCCCTCCCTGTGAGTGAGATAGGTATGCAGAAGGATAAGATGATAGAAGCTTCAGGTTGATATTCTCTGGGAGATTCTGTTGTGAATTATTTACTTGCAGACTCCATCACGGAGATGACATTACAGGTGCTTATTCTTCAGCTAAATCCCATTCTTGTGATGACCAGCAGCCTCAACTGCTCACTTTTTTCTTTTCCCACTCTTAGTGCTTGGTCTCCAGAACTCCTGTGGGCATACTGGTATTTACCCAGGAAGAGCTGCTCCCCATCATCCGTCTTCTTAGCCTCCTGCTCATTTGGGCTGCAGTGATCAAATGTACTACCTGCCTCATCTTCTCTCCGGATCTACCTGCCTATGTGGCAGCCTACATTAGATTGGATGGATTAGTGGTCTTTTTCAACCTGTAGGATTCTGTGATTTACGATTTTTCTCACGTCTGTACCAGATGATCCTGAATCTCTTCAGCTCATTAAATAGACAGAGGTCTGAGGATCTCTCTGTACAAAGCACATTTTACAGTCACATTTTCAGATGTGACCTTCCTGAGCAGCAGCATCCTCACAGTCTGAGCACTCCTCAGCAGTTCTAGTGTGAAATCATTTGGGTGAGTTTAAAGTGCTTCATAAGTTGCAGGCAGACCCACAAAGTGGTGCAAATGCTTGGACACCAAGCGAAATGTTTTCCCTACTGCACAAACTGGGAGAGGTGCAAACATTAAACAACTCTTCACATCATGGCTAGTACTCCTCCTTTGGCATTTATCCAGATTACCAGAGAAATGCATACAGAAGCATTCTGCAAAACAGGTGTTTTTAGGAGCCTTTGCCTAACTGGTGTGGCCTCGGCTTTGCTACCAATCAGCTAAGCTTAAGAGAATGGCTATTTGAGACTAACGTTCAATTTCTTTTTCTCTCTATCAAAAAGACAAAGAGCAAAATTTATCTGTGCATTTCTGAAGATTGTACCAATTATTTTAAATAAAGCTAATCTAAGACTTAAAATGAGGAAAATTAAGGATATACTAGCATTTTGGGTGGTCCTGTGTGGAGCCAGGATTTGGACTCAGTGATCCTTGAGGGTCGCTTTCAGTCTAGGGTACTCTATGATTTATATTTATGGACAGTAATGGAAATCATTGCTTGAGGTAGGATCTGAAATTAAAAATAAAGGTAGAGATGAGATTCATAGATGGTTTCAGTACCAGGAAAACAGTTTAATAATGAAAAATATTCATTAAATTGCTTTGGGTAGAAAAAATGAATAATGGGCACAGTTTTTTATTTGAGTCTTTTAAGATTGGATTGGATTAAATGCAAAAAATGCACTCTAATGTTCAATATGTATTTTCTGTTTTTAACTTCTATTGCTCTATATTATTCCTTTCTTAAAAATAAGCAAGCAAACAAACAAGAAACAAGCTGAATTGCACATTTCTTGTCTAGGAGGCAGAGGAGTTGTTTTCTCAGCTGGATTCTCACCCTTCAGTGTCTGCTGGTGGTAGAACCCACACATCATGCTATTCTTTATTTCTGTTTCTCCTGCAGAAAACCTACATATGGAGATAATCGCATGCTATCTCTCTCTGAGGAGAATCAGCATTTGACTAATTTATGTGTAGCACTATTACACCTCTCCCTTAAGGCCTTTAATTGTATACCATGCAGAAAATGGACATTTCCTATCATATTTTTCAATTTAAATAGAAATTCACACACTGTAGTAATAGACAGTGAATGCAAAACAGACTGTTTTATGCTGGTGTGTAGAAAGGCGTGGTTGTTTCAACATAACAATTAGGCTCCTTAACAAACTCTTTTTTTTTCCCTTTTCCATTTGATATTTATCACAATTTTGATGTAATAGCAAACCATAATATTTTTCATTTGAAATAATAATTCCAGATTTCCAGATTGAAGAGCTTCAGGAGCTCTTTCAAAAAAGCTCTATTATAGAGATACAGACATTTTATTGATCTTATTTGATTTCATCTGATTTGTATGGTTCTCTTTTGCCCAGGCTTGATTCTGTAATGTTCGGTCCTTAACAGATCATAGAATCATTGAGCTTGGAAAAGACCACTTATATCATCTAGTCCAACCATCAGCCCATCACCACCATGCCCACTGACTGATGTCCCTCAGTGCCACATCTACATTTTTCTTGAACACTTCCAGTGATGATTTTCTGCCCTTTTTTTTTGGTCTAGCAGGCCAGCTGTGTCTGTTTTCAGCTGGCGTAAGATCCATGCCTTGTTTTCTAAATTTTACCTCATTAGTTAATAAACTGAAAATGTTCTGATCCAGCTGAAAGTATACGAATTGTTTCAGATAAGTGGAGATGCAGTCTTCAGTGACTACAGGCTGACAATGCAGGCTTAGAGCTGTGCGTGTGATTGAACCAGTGGTTCCATAACAATGAGTGTGTAGAACTATGATAAATTGCTTGCTTTAGTGCCACTCTGTTGCCAGCTTATGCTCTGACAATTTCTTTTTTTGTTTACTTTTCTTTGTTGCTGAATTCAATTGCTGACCAAATTAAGAAAACAACCAGAGAATAGTCCTCGGTGACATGATCTCAATCTCTATGACTGTCTACAGCTTTTTATTATTATTATTTTAAAGAAAAGCAGGCTAATAAATGAAGAATTGGAAAGATGCATTAATACTTTTCAGCACAGCAATTGCCCAACTTCCTTAGTCTGTTCATTCATATGGTTGAACACAATGTTCAGTGATCTCCTTCCCACATTGGTATAACATCAGAGGATGCCCACAGCTCCTGTGGCAGAGGGGGGAACAAGAGGACCTTCCGTAGGAAAGGGGAAACTGGGGCTGGGTGATGGGAAGGGTTTTAACTCATATCTGGTGTGCTTAGCTCTGGCCTTTGGCAGCCCATTTACTCTTCTGCCAGGGGTGACCACAGCCCTAGGATAACTCAGGCTGGAGGGGACCTTGGGAGGTCCCAGCCTCATGCTCATAACATGGCAGCTTGGAGGTGACTGTGCACAGAGGAGATGGCAGGGACAATGTTTGTCAGCTAACATTGGCTTGAGAAGTGAACATCTTAAGGAGCGGAACGCACCTGAGGCTGTGAGGCTTTTGCTTTTCTGCTTCACTTGAATACCTATGAAGCCTTGGTGGCTTATCCACAAGGACAGGTGCCTTTTCTGTTCAAAGTCTCCCCTGGGTTTCACTCTGCTCCTCTTCCACTGGCATCCTCCCTCCTACTTCAGATTTTACCAATTCCTCCCATCCCGGATGGTCTAATGTACATTCTCTAAACCTCTTCTTTTTTTAAATCCCTCTATATATTGCACATCATAAAGAGCATTAACTATACATATATTCTGTTGAGCTTGTGATCTCTTGTGCATTACTAGCTATCTCTGGATAAAGAGCTTGCCACATTTGCATTATTGAAGTGGATGACAGGCTGAGCGACTGGAATCCTTACCTGGATGCATTCCTGTGCCTCCTGCCAGCCTCAGAGTTTGTGGTGTACCCAGGTTGCTATTTATCAGGCATTGTAAATGTGGGCATAAATCATATCACCTCAAATTGGATGCCAATACCAGGATTGAACTCTATGTTGTGTTTACTAGATCTCCATGGGGAGGCCAGACAAAGTAGTCAAAAAAAGAAATCACTGAGACATCAGTTCATTAAACAACAGGTCTGTACTGTTACAGTGGCTACATATGGGGTGGTCTGAGATGTGGTTTGGGAGAGCTCTGACAGCAGTAATTAATTCCTGCACTAACTCAGGTTGCTGCTGCTTCTCTCCTGCCTTTTATCCTCTCTCTTTTCAGAAACTAGTTAGCTCCGGTATTGCCAGTGTTGCCTGGCTACCAGTGTCTTCTACAGCAGAGTTTTCATTTAAATAGAAAACTATGTCAGATAGTTTGCTTTCAGTGTGGCATTTTCAGTTAGAGATTCTTTTACTGTTTTTATTCATTTGCATAGAGCTCCATCACTCTTCATGCAGTTTAAGTTTTGTCTCATTTTCTACTGGCATGATGCTGAGTTCTCATTCTAGTTATCTCTTGTTATGAACCTATTTTGATATATCTAGAGTGTATCTAGTAGTTAACAACTGATTAATTTTTCCATTGGAATGATAGAGATAATGATGCAAAGATGGTCACAAAAAGATCTATTATTTCAAGAATAAACCAATAACTTCATCCTGTAGGCAGGAACAGAGAACTTATAACAGCTTCCCACAACTTAGGTTCAACGTGTCTTTTCACAGTCCCTACTGGAACAGTGACGTTTCTAAATCTCATTCTTTGAAGTTTCTAAATCTAACATTACCAGTGCACCTCTCCCAAAGGCTTTTCTCCATCTCTTTTAGTTATTCAGCCTCTTTTGCCCCCACTTAGATGTAGATGCTCTAATGTTGCACACTGGAAGAGAGCCATCTCTTACAAGTGTCTGACAATCTTAGTGGTACATGTTCGTTCCAAACCCCTTCTTCCTTCTCTAGCACATATCCACAGTGAGCTGCTCACCAGAAATACTGTTGTGATGGCTGCTGCTGCTCACCCACTCCCTGCTGCTGGATTGGGCTGGAAGCTGCCACAGGCGAGGTGGGAAACCTGGGCAAGGGATGGAGCTGCTGAGGAAAGATGAGTTCATTTCCATTTTTGTGAACATTTCAAGTGCTCACTTCCATTTTTCCCCTTTCTCATTACAAGTCATTCTAGAAGACTGTGGGCAGCCCTCCTATATGTACTAGTTCCTCCTCCCACTTGTTCATGACATTAGTTTTTTTCAGAGGTTTTCTTCCTCTCAGTTGTATTTCTGCTCCTTTACTTATAGGCTTCTAATACACTGAAGTCTAGAGAAGCAGAAAATTATCCTTCTATGCCTTGTCTGAATCCATGGAGATAGTTGAGGGAAAAACAGGGAGTGGAACAGCAGGACTGATCAGTGCCCAAGCTTCCACATATGACTGAATCAGGGCAGTTTATGTAGTGTCTGTGTGGGAGATAGGAAGGGTGTTGCAGCTCTTCAACTACGTAAGAGCATGCTGGTTATGTCTAAAATTATACAGAATTAAGCATTGGTTGGTTGCTGGAATGGACTCCTGTCTGGTTATATCGTGGTGCAGTGCAACAGCTTTGAGATATATTTATATTTGGCTCAGAGTGGCTTTTTGCTATAGCACTTGATATTCTATCCAATATATATATATATAAAAGACTTTATATTTCTGTTCTAGGTAGTGCATTTATTTCTGTCTTATTCCTAAAGAGGACCATGAGGGCTGCAGATATACTGGGTAAGTGTTTGCTAATATGGACGTGTGTGGCCATATGCTTAGCAAGCTGAAGCTCTCACGCAACCCCCCACTTCACACTCCCACTTCCCAAGTGAGTGTTTTGAGGCAGCTACTTACAAAATTGGGAAGAAGTGACAAAAAGAGGGAGAAGAGGGAGAATCTTCAGTGCATGTGAAACAGGCTGCGCTCCCAAATCCTCTGCGCTTATAGCCGTAACTCATTCCTTATGTGTCCGTTTGCTCAGATTTATTTTCATAGTCTGGTTTTACTTGTGAGGTTGTATTTAGCGTTATCTTTTTGAGTAAATTCTAATAAAATTAATGATATTATTGAGTTATTCATTCAAATATAAGGTTCTTTTTCTTACTGCATAGATATTGCACAAAAATTTGAGTTCAATTAAAAGTGGCAAATTCCCTTTTGGTATTAATTTTATCACTTCAAAGAGCAAGCAATCATGTTGTCAAGAGTTCTGTTGGGAAATGTGGTCTTCATTACAAAAGTATGTCATGTTTGTGTGTGTGTGTCCAAGATTTTTTACATATCAAACTGCCCTGCTTGTAATAGTGAGAGACAAGCATATTTCAGGATTTGGATGTTGCACCAAACATTCTCAATATAGAGAGCACACCTGACAGGTACCTGCCATGGGGCATCTCGTGTTACTGCAGAGCTTCCAGCATCTAGGCTTGATTGTCCATACTATAACAAGTTCATCCCAGCTGTTCTCATGAATGTTTTGGAGAGACCCATTCAGAATTGTTCCAGGAATACTATATAATATCTATTTAGGTTTGAGATCCAAATTTGCCAGCTCAGCTGCTACATTCAAAATTCCCCCTCTCCCCTCAACTGATCGTGTTTCCCTTATGGCCTTATAACTGTGGGCTGTTTTAACTAGTGCTCAGCACTGATTTATTTTATTTCTGTGAGTTAGACTATGCAAGAAGGATTTAACAATGTTGCTACATTCCATAGGAATGAGCTGTACGATGGGAAATATGGTGATGTTTTTGCGAGCACATAAATATAGAACAGTGCTGCTTTTCCAAAGAAATTGTGTGTGATAGCAGTGCCAGCAAAACCCTCCGGATGTACTTTGTTTTGTATTCCTGAGCATTGTACTCCACACTGATTTGTAGTTTGCCAAGAATTTCAAAGATTGCTTGAAAAAAAAATTGATTAGCTAATATCTTCCCTAATCCAGTACAGCTTATGAGCTCAGGATCAGCTCACTTCTATCTAGATAACTCAATGAACATCTGTGTTTGTCAGCTGGCTGTCCACAAGGCAGAACTTCCAGATTTTTATTAAAAGCACAATAATGCAAGTTTGACCTTGAAAAGGGGCCCCAGCAACCCAGTGGCTGAGCAGTCTTTTGCAAATCAGACTTTTATAAAACAGTTCATAGGTCTGCAAGTGCAGCAAGGAGTGGCTGAAACACTGGCTCCCTGACAGCTTTACATAAGCACTGGACTAGAACCTATCTGTTGCACTTAATGTTTGCACGGCAGGTTTGTCAGTGATGCAGATCTCTGTGGACACAGTGACTTCAGGAGAGCAGTGTGTTCACGCTGGTTGATGATCTGTCTTAGTAACATGTTCTCCCAGGTTAGGAGAAGTTTCTGCGACCTGCACTATGAAGAATACAAAAGATCAACTCTCTTTTGCGACACACTTGGTATTAGAATTGAGCATAAATGAAAATGTGCTGCTGCACTGTGACCCTAATCCATGAGGCTTTACTTTACTTTACTTTACAGCTTTTTATTTTGTAATTCCAGAATTCTTTATGTCTTTAATAAAAATTGTACTAGATAGAACCACATACAGTCCAAATACCTAATATCTGATCAAGAAGACTTCAGTTTTCTTTTTGAAGCTGTTTCTAAGTGAGCTGGAGAGGAAGAATCACCAATTACATGTATTAATAAGTCATTATTTCCTTTTCTTTCAAGGAGGAACACTGGCAGTAGTAGGGACATACCTGTTGGTGACATTTGCTCCAAATGTACCCCACGAGCTCACAGCAAGACGAGTACAGAATGACTTAGTGAGCTGGCCTTTCTTGGTATATGTGGTGAGTATTTGGTTCATATTTCTGCCTAAATCAGAGAAACTGGGGTGCTTGGCCTTTGGGCAGCCATGTGAATTAGTCGCAGAAAAACTGCTGCTGCAGGTACAAGCATTGTTCTCTGTGTGGTTTTCACAGGAAAGAGAGCTCCAGTATCCAAGTTGAAAATGTGCTGAACCAAAATATGTGTTGATGCCACACTGTCTGCGTATACATGTATTAGTTACAATGCTTTTCTGGAATGTAATGAAATTGCACTTTTGAAAATAGTCCTCTGTTCTTCTGTATCACCCTGTTTTATCTACATGTTGCCCCAAAGGAGCTTTGTATGGAGCTGAAATGTAGATAGAAAGCCTATGTCACTGCCATTCAGATTCATCTGAACTGCAGTTTGAATTAAATACAAAAATGCCATTTTGGTTAAACTATCCACATTCAAACTTCAAATCCCATGCATTTTCTTTGATGTATGTAATTGGTATCAGGAACAAGACAAGAGTGAAACGAGGAATTTCTCTCTCTCTTCCTCTCTGGAAATCTGAAAAAATTTTCCTCCTGCTGAATGTAAAAATGCTTCAGAAGTGGTTACTTTTCTCTCACTTGGGTTAGATTATTAGTGCCCAGGTTTCTCTCCAGGAGGAAGCTGAGTTAGAAAACCACTGAGTAGGCAGACTGAGGGTCTTCATGCTTCATCCAGCCTGCAGATTTAAAATATATATTAACTACTCATTGAGGGTACTTACTGAGCACAGAGTACACGATAACACAAAACAAAAGTTGATCCTCTTAGCAGATTGGCTTGTGAAGGCAATGCCTAGGAGTTCTGGGGTACTCACTAAGGCCATCCTGAGCTTTGACAAGAGCTTCAGCAAGTGTGTGTAATTAGCAGAGGGAGAGGGACCCTTTAAGGAGGTAATTCAGAACAAGAAACTCAGTTGCTTGAGCACCCTCTCTTTTTCCTACTGAATACATCTTCAACCATGTGCTTCCACCTATAGGTACCAAAACAGACTGTCGTTCTAGGTACAGACTTTAACTACTGCCTCACCCTTTTGTGTAAAGAAGGTGGAAGGAGACAACCTCCATCCACCCACCGTGACACCACAAACTTCTGTGCCATATAATGTGCACATTTTCTTACAGGTTGTTGAAAAAGTGCTTTTCCCCAAGACTTCATTTCAGGAACAGTTAATAAGAACACAGCTGAATACATAGGAAGATTTTATTCTGTTCTTCTTAGGAGAAAGTATAAGGAAGTGACAGGTAACCCCTCGACTTTCTTTCCCTCTTCTCTTTTCCCTGCCTCAGCCAGCATCCAGTTCTATAGCATTGATTGCAAGGGAGAATGGAGCAACTGCATAGCAAGTGTTCTTGATTCAACAACAACTCAAGCTTGATTTGTTCCTTCTACTCTCTAGATTCATTTGGTTTGAGCTTCTTGTGTCAAAAGAAAAGAATCAAGAGACCCAGAGGTACCAGGCTGATGTGCCTGGCATGCTGCTGGAAGTTCAAGCAAACCCTGCTGTAAATATTCTCTTTGGACAGGGAATTAGCTTGTCATATTTGTTTGTGAAATTTCTAGTGCAGGTTGGCTGCTGCTGATGTATAAAAAAGCACAGCTACAGCAGAAGTTGCCGAGTTTCCAGTATAAATATATATAGAAAGGAGGCAGTGCAGCAGTACAAAGCAGTCCAACGGTCTTTCTAAAAGTAGTCCTGAAGTATGGTCTGCTGAGGAATACAAAGCCCTCATGGTACAAAATGTTCTGTGTGGGTGATAAACCATCCCCATGTGGCTCACCACTGGCATCAGTGGAGTTCTGCAGAAATAGCCTGTGGTTCCCATGAGACAACTTCAAGCCACCTTCTGAGACTTTGCATTCATGTCTAAGCGGGAATGACTATCCTAGCTTGCTTTCTTTTTTGTATACGCACACTTTGAGTCACTGCAGAAGACATCAATTATGGATGAAGGTTTTATACTTCCCTAACCAGAAGAGTAGTGAGCAGTGGGTAGCTAATTTTTAATATCTGTAAAATCGGTTTCAAAACATTTCTGTTTTTCCTTCAAAGTGTCTAGGAGACCATTCTGGTTCGTTGATCCCTGCATAGCTGTATGTCTCAGAAAAACAACTGAGGCAGACAATGCAGTATGTTGTTCCAGGTTCTGGTAATGCTTAGAAACATAGAAAGCATCACAATTTTAAAAATGTTGATAATGTGGACCTGAGAAGACTTCAGTGCAGATCAGTTACAGTTGTAAAAATGATTGTAAACAAGTCAAGTTCCTTCAGTTCTATAAACAGAATATATTAGATTCTACATGCTTCCCATTCCTGGTTGTTGTACTTAACACAACTGCAGCTAACATCTATTGAAACTGAGCACCATTTGTGGTAATTCTCAAGACACAACCAAAGGCAACAGCCAGAACACCCCCGGGAAGGACCCCATCTGCATGAGGTCTTGTTAGGAGCCATGCACTCTGTTTGCAGTGTGACTCAGTGCAGTATCCTCCCCTTGTCTTCTGATTAAAGGGGACCTCTTGATGGTAAGAGCAGTTAGGCTGCTGGGCAGCAGGAGGTAAGAACTAATTTTTTCTATTCCATGCAAAATGCGCAAAAGGAGAGTTGTATAAACTTAAATAACAGCACAGAAAAGCAAGCATCTGCTTTCTTCCTAGGTTCAGCTGCATATAAAGGCATTTCTCTTTTCTTTTATGGTGACTGGATCTCTTAAAGCTGTCTAGGGAGTATAGAATGGATGGATACCCGAGGTACAGCTGGCTGCTTACAGCAGGCTGTCTCATGCATTTATGCATGCTCTGCACAACCAGTCCAAGCGGCTGGGATAGGCAGTGGGTGCTCAGGTTTACACCAGGACCATGGGAGCAGGAACTGCAGTGCCATGTCACATGGTGCCATGTCCCCATCCCTGTCACAACACTCTGCTTGCCCATCCTGAGCCAGTTGAGCCTTTCACCTCCTGAGCCAGCACATCATGGAAGAAATGTTCTTGCACATCTCTGGAACTTCTTTCTAGCATGAGGACCTTTCGACATGGGAGATACTTACTTAGCACAGCCTTCTTCTATTCCATTAGCAATTGTACGCTGATTAAAATGAAAACAAAACAAAAAGCAAGTGAAGCAATTTGAATGCTGTTGTAACTGCAGCTGGATAATGTGATATTTCCCTCAGGCCCTGAGATGTGTTTGCTAGTGGCACAAACAGGGAAGCTGCTACCTTTACTTTTCCTCTTGAGTTCCCTCAGAACCATTGCAGTTTTCCACGGGGAGACCAAGATGAACTCACAAGTCTGCAGTTGCTAACATGTCTTCTGCTTTGTTTCCCAATTGAGACATAACCAGTGTTACACTGCTGAATGAAGCTGGGTAGGCTGCAGAGGTTCCTTACTGGGAGGCTGAGGCAAAGGCCTCATTCTACCATATGGTGTCCCAGCTTTCATCCCTGCAGGCACACTAGGGGTGTTGTTCTGGAGGGGGAGGAGAGCAGCATTCTGCAAGAGATTGCAAAGATGATTGAACAGTGATTAGTCCAGAAAAATGTTTTTGTCTTTTAACCAACAGCAAAATGTTCCTTTTTTTTTTTTTTTTTTTTTTTTTTTGTAAGAAATGCTTGAATTTCTTTAAAGAATGGTGGTATAAAATTATAAAATCTAAATTTGTGTTTGCACTGTTTTGAGATGCATTGGTCTCTCAGTTGTCTTCAAGAGCCAGAGATCAATGTGAAGGTAAATCAAAAGTGAATTAAAGCATACCACATTCTTTTCATATTTTTTGCACACTAATAATCTGGGGGAGAGTGAGTGTGGTAGAAAATGTTAGTTGCTGAATGCAGTTGACAACTTCTTACTTGTGCACTTATTTTCCATGATCAGAAATTTGCAATCTTACATTGTATAACTACTGTTGCTAACTGTTCAGTTCCTTCTTTTTAAATAGCAGCAGAGCAACACCCAGATCTTCTTTATTGGAGTGCTGTGTTAAGAGTGGAGGGGCTGTATAAAATATAAAATAAAAAGGTATTGATGCAACCAAAGGAGTAGAGGCAAGGTTTTTCTTCGACTTGTTTCACTGGTAAAACAATGAAAATAATCAGATTCAATACTAATGACAATCTCATTTTCTGTCTTATTTCCTCCATTCAGTTACTTCCTCATGTGCACAAACCTCTCTTTCTCCACCCAGTCTCTCAGGCCAGGGGGCTCTCTGTACCCCTCAGAACTGAGGTCTCATCATTCTTGTTTTCAAGAGGCTTTCTGCGCTTGCGATTTCTGTTGACTTTAGCAAAGAGGGGCATTTGTGCAACTACATTATGCATGGTAGGAGAGGAATCCCCATCCTTTTGGGATGCTGTGGAAACTCAGTCACTCCTCGAAGCCATTCGGCATCACTAAGCACAGAGAAAAGCCTGGTGGTGGCTTGGGCAGCTGGAACAGCAGGGAGCTTCTGCTGAGGTGGTGATGCAATAAGACAAATGAACAGCAAGTCCATAAATTTAACAACTGTCAGATTTAACCAACTGTCAGATGAGAGAGCAAGTCTGGACCATGGGCAGTGTGAGTAAAAGTGCTTCAGCAGCTGCAGCTGTCCTGCAGTGTGGTCTGCTGGTGTGTCACTGAGCTTTTCCAGGTGAGCTCCTGACAGGTACCCTGCCATCTGAGAAACGCCACAGCAAATAAATGTTTTCTCCCTGATGATGTATGGCAGAAAGTCAGAGCAGAAAGATTGGGTTAGGTGGATTTTTATGAGCAGGGCTTGGGAGAAGGGCAAAGAGGTCAACAAGCATAATTCTGCACATCACAAGGAGTGACACTAAGAATACCATATCCAGAAGGAGAGACAGCTTTCCCCAGGTAAGTGCCTTACTCTATAAGAATTAAAAACACAGAAGTTCTGAAAAAATTATTTTCAGTAAATATACATATATTTACTGTCACCTTGAAAGTCATCCAGTGCTACCAATGAGAAAATATAGCTAGAAGTACAAAAACATGACATTTCAAAGACTTTTAATGAAGCATTTATTACACAGTTTTACAGCTCTAACTTTCTTCCCTTTTATTTCCAGATTTTAGAAATTATAATATTCTGCATTCTCCTTTATTTTTACAAAAGAAAGGCTGTGAAGCACATCATGGTTTTGTTAATGATGGTGGCAATGCTGGGTAAGAACATATTACTCACTTTGATGTTGCTGTCAGTCACTTGATAATTCCTTGTCACGCAGACTCCCCAACCAGTTTAGATTAGGGTCACTTCAAAGGGAAGGAGAATCACCGAAACATTTCACATCATTTTACTGTGGTCTTTTTGAAGAGGGAAGCCAATTACGGAATGTAGTTTCTGTGCTCATTGCTGGGACTGGTTCTCTTTAGAGAGCTCCTTATACGAATATGGTGTGTGCAACAATACTGTGAAGCTTTTTTAACCAGTGCTTTGGATCTTGGGAAAGTGAACTGTTTGAAACTTTGTTTTGTGGAGCAGAGCAGGATAGCTGAGAAACTCAACTATTTAAACTAGAGCAGTTCAAGACTGTGTAAGCATTCTGTAAGTGTATGCAGTGACACTCTGTGACTATATGGGTGTCTGTACTTCACCATCTTTCTAGAAACAAAACAAGCATTCAGCAGGTCACTGAAGTTTGCCGCCTGATTAACATTGCCACCAGAAAATAATCAATACCCAGAGAAACAAGAGAGAGCATTTAATCAGGTGGTTTTCACTGAAGTCAAACTGGAACCAGTTATGAAAAATACCAGGAGGCTGCCTTTAAAGCTCCACTGCAAGCAGGCATATATTAAGAATTTGTCACTGCTCCATCTCTTTTCTCGTCTTTGTCTTGTCAACTTGTCTATGAAACCCTGATGGTACACCATCTCCATACACACATCCACGTCAGACGCCATTCTGTCAGACTGTCCCTCTGCTGCCATCTGTCACACAGCAACAACATGTAACAGAATACTGGTGGGAAGCTTCAACCTCTACTGCCATACACCAACATCCGCCTCTGATGTCATGGGCCGAGATAATCAAATAGGAGATATTACGGTTGGAGAAGCCCTTGTATTTTCACTGTGTTCACTGGATGGATGTGCCATCCTACAGAGACAGGGCGTTTCTTATGGAGCTGGTCAGAAATGTTTTGATAAAACTGAACTTGAATGAAGTTTGCCAGTGATGCACTGTAAAGCACATGCAGATTTATTGGCCACATTCTTCTAGACTCCTGCCTGGCTTTTCACCTAGCTGAGAAGCTCAGATTTCTTTTCCTATCTACATTTCTGGGACTGTTCCCCCACTAAATTTCCCAGCACCTTCAACATTAGGATCAGCAGCTCTGCAGAAGCCTTGAAGGATTTCCTTCTCCCTGAATGAAGCAGATATCAAAGAGTCCCAAAAGCCATCAGTCTGTTTGACTGCTCTCTTGCTTTGGAAGAGAGATTGCGAGCCTAGACAACTCCTAGCATGGAGCCTGGCAGCTCTGGAAGAACTCACTGAGCTGCCCAGTGGTTTCCAACCCCTCAATGCTCCTGGGCAATGAGAGCTTCTATGTCCTTGCCACACAGCTAAAGAACTCCTGATGGATTCCCATGCTCATCTTCCACAGTTTGGGGCAGACCCAGCAGAAAGGCTAAGTCTAGGAGAGGTGGTCCATCAGGCTGTGAAGCCTTATGTGTTTGTTTTGCTGTGGAGCCTGCCAGTCCCAACACCAGCAGTGCCAAAGGGACGTATGGGGATGCTGAGCAGCAGAAGATCTGAAAAGCCCAGGAGGCACTCACTGCAGCTTGGTGGGAAGGCTGAAATCAAGCATAAACAACAATTGCAGCTGGTGGCTGCTGAGGTTTTGGAGAACATGTGCAGCTTTAGGAAAAATGTGTCATTATTCTTGCTCTATTAAAAGAGGCACAAACAAACAAATCCTGGTTCATGGGAAATTTTGAAATTCAAACAGTTCCCTCAAGCAGGAAGTCCAGAACTTTGGCTGGCTCCAGCTCCTGAAACTGTCCTGGTGCCTGGGAGTCCCTGCAGAGCTGCACTGCTTCCTATCTGACATTTCTGCTGGGCACATGGGGATGTGAGGGAGGGCTCACAGCCGTTCCATGTATTCCCTGCCCTTGGAGTGGCTGCAGGAAAGGCAGATGAGGAATGGGGTCACCATGCCCAAAATTCTCAGGGGCAGCACACAGAAGGGAATTTCTGCCTTACCTAATATCTGCACAGATTCATTCCTGGTGGAGGGTTCACATGGATGTAAATGAAATGTAGAAAGAAAAGACAGCCTTCATGTTCTGTTGGATGGGAAAGCTACTTCCACTACAAAGAAAATGCAGAGGTGATCATGAAATCTGCAAATATTTTACTTAATGTAAATCTGCAAGTCCATTTGGTGAGACTTATCTTACCTCATGCTTATACTGGGAGTTATCATAAATTTGGGGGGAAATATTTCAGATTAAAGTGGGATTTCTGAGTTTCCTGCTCTAACAGCTGGACAGTGGCATCATTTGTCATGCTAGCTTGGAAGGGGTCATTCTATCAGAGACAGAGAAACCATTTCCTAGGGGTTTGAAACCTATTCCAGGTCTATGTTAGCTAAAAGAGCACTCCATCTTTTCAAACAAAACAAACCCAAAACAAAAATAACAGCATAGACCAAAAAATCCCTTCTGCTTATTTTTTCTGGTTGGTTAAAATATAAGGGAAAGTAATGACGCTTTTTATCAGAAACTAATTTTCAGCAATTTTTTACTTAGTTGGACAATTCAAACCGCTGACTTTTACCTGGAAGTGTTCTTTTCAAAATAATAACTCTCCCAGTTGCAACACAAATCTCAGTTATTATGTGGGCTGCTTCGTGGGGGCTTTGTGTATTTTTGGCTTTTTATCATAAGCGCTAGCATGGGTCAGGATTTGACCCATCCTGCTCACTGTTACTGCTGTGTTTGGTGAACTACTCCACCTATTTCAGTTATAGAGCAGGAAGTAAAGCACTAGGTGCAAAGGTTGCTGTTAGAGGAGTGAATTCCATGATGGTGAGCAGGATCATCACAAGTGTAGACAACTCTTAAACTCCCTCTGAACTTTTGGACTTGTAAGAAAAATGCTTGCAGTCAAAACCTCAGACCCAAATCCATTCTTCTTCCCCCACCTTTCCTCCAAGCCCCTGCTCTGAACTCTTTGCACAGTGCAGCTTGCCTTGCCAATCTGAATTTTGCAGCAACAGGAGGATGAATCAGACACAGAAATCCAACACTCCCAGCTCTGGAACAGGGTGGAACTGGATCTCAGCTGGGGAGCAGTGCTCCTGACAATGAATTACCTCTCTTCGAAGGTCACCGCTGCACCCTGATTCTTCTTACCATTATCAGTTTGTTTTGAGTTTGTTGTACTTTTTCTTGCAGTCATCACAACCTCGTTGGTTTAGCTTCAATAAACCACAAGCACACTCCAAAAAGAATCCTGAAATAGCTCTTAGCTCAGCTTTCAGACCCTTTTCTAGAAGTTGGGCATTGCAAGACTTCTCCAAACTGCAGACGTATACCAAATCATTGTCTGCTGGGATCTTTTTTTTTTTTTTGATGATGCACTGAAGATGATTTAATGGATTGAAAACACACACAATTCTCTGGTCTTAAGACTCACCCCTGACATGTAGTGCAGACCTTGTGCTCACTGCCTGGACCCTGTACACAACCTGTGGGGAGAGTTAAGTGCTTGGTGATGCGATCCCACAGATCAGCTCTGACCAGCTCCTGTCTCAGCAGAGAAATCCTGAGGGTTAGCAGTTATTTCTGGCTGCCATGTTACGTGCAGCCTGCTAGTAGGTGTGCTGGCTTCTCTGAATGGAGAAGGAGGCCTCTCATGCTTGCACAATGCAACAAGGGCTCCAGATTAACAGCTGGGCTGAATAAAGAATGTCCGGCAGATGTGGAGGCTATTTGAGCACCTCTGCCCACTGTGGAGGGCATATACTCAGCAGCAGAAAATGGATGGGGTCTTTCTTTGAACCCAGCTCAATTTCTGTCTCTTTCTCACACACTGTGCAAATTTTATTAGTCTGTTACCTCTGCCACACTGAAAGCAGAGAGACTTTGGACAGATGCAAGGTTGCAGACATCAGTTCTGGAAGACCTGCAAAACACATCAGTAAAGCACACACACAGTTAAGGCTGCTCTTAGCTGAGACATCAACTTAGCAAATGTTTATAAATCACACATTTGGCTTTAGGTGCCCAAACTCCACCTCGGTGTCTCTCAAGGCATCAATTCCATGGCACATCTCTCGCTGATGCTCTGAGGTCACCACTGTGGGTCTTGCCCTGCTAATCCTTCCTTTTCCCTTTCAGCTTCACTGACTGTCATTGCTGTGAAGGCTGTGGCCAGCATGATAACACTCTCTGCCAAAGGGAAAATGCAGCTAACTTACCCTGTTTTCTATATCATGCTCATCTTAATGGCAACTTCTTGTGTTTTCCAGGTCAAGTAAGTGAGTTTCTCCTTATCTCCTCACCTTTGTATCAATTTATCTGTTAGTTCTCCGCAGCACTGACATGGACCCTAGATATAAGTTGCTCTTAAAGGCAGCAAATTCCTGGGAGAACCCTGACAGATGCATGAATTGTCTACAACTGATAATACTGTTTATTTAGGCTTTATTTCTCAGTTTATAATTGATTACTTAGACAGATGCTTTCTCTCACTATCACCTTAAACAAAGTTTGGCCAAATATGGTTCTTGTTTCGGCACAAGTTTTGGACTCATTACATGAAATTTATATTCCTGATACTTTTTTTTAATTACTTTCAGAAACCTTCACTGCTGAACAATCAAATGGCCACATTTACTCTCACTTTGCAGCTCTTGTCCCTAGCTCATGCTACTCATCATACTGAAGAAGAGTTTATTCCCACTTTCTCCCCACTTCTGTTACATGTGCATGCTGCTCTCTGCTGCCTTGTATGTCTGTGCTGTTTTAGGAAGTAGTTAGCTTTTGGTGAGTGGGGGACATCAGAGTTTTCCCTGCTGGCCTCAGGCCTGTTAAGTGATTGTTTTAGGCTGCCTTTGCAGATTGCTGGGGGTGGCAGCCTGGTAAAATATGACTTGGAGCTGAACAGAGAGTCCCTTCCCTTTATGCTTCAGGTGCTGATAGCATCACTCAGTAATTTCATCTAGGCTGCTGCAGTGTTTACTTGCAGGATTATTTTCTGGTAGAAGAGCCAATCCAGCTTTGCTGTGGCAGAACATACCATTTCCATGTGGAATCAGAAAGTCCACGCATTATTGTGCGGTGACCCTATGGCTGACTCCGGAACTTCGCCATGACTGATAGTGGAGTGATTTACAACCAGCTTGTCTTCACCAGGACAACAGCTCAGGGCTGTTATAAATAAATAAAATAAATAGGAAATAAAAGTCTGGTAAATAGTAAGCTGCTGAATTAACCTTTCCTTGCCAACACTTTCATTATTTCTTTTTGCTAGGTCAGAATGAAAATGTGCCCGTTTTGTTTCCTGGGCTCAGTGACTCTTCATCCTTCCTCTGTTTGGAAACATTTTCTAATGGAGACAGTGCTGTCAGTTTACCTTTTTTCATTCTCACTGTTTCTTCTCTTATTTTATTTGACTGTCATGTCAGCTCACGACAACAGCCTGGGCTGCTGCATCCTCCTGGACTCAGTGCTGGGCTCAGTATCACTATTTTAGTCCCTGTGACCAAGTTTGTTGCAAGTGGGAGAAAATAATGAGGTGTTTTCAATGACTTCAAAATCCTGACTATCCTGTGGATATGTAGAATTTCTTTATTTTTAAAGCACCATGGAGACTGTTCAACAGTTGCTAAAATAACCATGCAATTACTTTAATGGCTAAAACAGATCCAAGCTTGGATTTTTACTGTTCACATATATTGTACCACCGAAACATTTAAGTGTGGTTCTTTTTATAGGTTTTGAATACACTCTTCAGTCTTCTGATTTTTCTCTTTCAGTTTGAAATGCACCGTTCCTGTAACAGACTATCGGTGCATCCAAGAGCTCATGCTCATGATTCATCACTTTGTGGGTAAATGTTGATGGCTTTGGTCTCCTTACAAGTGGGTTAGTGCTTGGCCTTCTTTGCTTGCTGATGCAGAATGTGTGGGCTGCTCCATGGCCGGTGTCTCAGTGCTGCATGTTTGTGTGCAGTGCACACTCACGTGCTCCTGCAAATTCTTGTTGATTATTTTGATGAGGGTTTGGGCTGCCTTTCTGAGGAGCACAGCAGAGAGTTTCCAACCCAAGGAGCACAGGCCTGGAGCCACTTTCCTGGACTTCTCCAGTGGAACTGAGTGTGTCTGGGTGCGATTGCATGGGTGATAAACATGTAAATACATGCTTTAGCCAAGTTGGACTGAGCAACAGTTCTATGAGGAGTTGCATATGCATGTCCGTGCTGGAAATATATCCTTACCCAACCTGCTTAAATTAGAGCAACTTGTCCCTGGCAGCACTTCTTCCAAGAGCTGAGGCACACCATGGCCAGCAATATCCTAGCATTCCTCCCTTATCTGTGGCAGGCAATTTTTCCAGCAGTGCTTCAAAGGTCTCTTCAATGGCAGTCTATGGCCAGAAGAATCCATTCCAGCTTTCTTGCTTTGCTCTTTTTTGTTGTTGTTGTTTGCACTCTGCGAAGTCAAAACTAGTAAGTGAATTCAGTACACATACTCATCTGTCAAGGATTATTTGCTATAGTGGTAAGAAATGGTCATACTGAACTGACAGAAGCCAGCTTAACCTTACTTAAAGTGTAATGAAGCTCCTGTAGCCAAGTGGTGCAATAACACTTGTTTTCCAGGTTCTTAAATCAAGCAATGCATCTATATGAAGCAAGAGCAGTTGTGCCCATTAACTTTGTGTTCTGCACCACGAGTGCCATCATTTCAGGTTGGTTTCTAACCCTCAGTCTCTATGGAATGGTTTTCTAAACACTGAGTTTTCAGACATGACTGTCTTCAGACAGGACCACAAACCAGTCATGTTTGTCTCCTCAAAAAGATTTTCCTAAATGACAAGTGTTTATGCTCTGAAAAGTGAGCCAGTTCGCAACTTTCAAAGCAAAATAAAAAATACTGAATTCTGGCATTTCCAGAATTGATATGTACAGTTTGCTGTGCCTTACTGGCTCACTAGAATTACCTGCATTTATCTTAGCCGAATCTTGACATCAAGCAAATGCATTTCCCATGTGCACACCAACCTCCCCGTATCTGAGCTGGTAGAGTAATTTTAACAACCTGGCAAACTGCTCAAATGACAACCAGCTGTGCTTCATTGTAGTTAGTGTGTATTCAGTTTCAGAAGGTGGAATTCTAGGTTAAGTGAAGGAAATAAAATGACTCCAAAGACCTTTTAAGCATTTAGCATTTTATTCTGGGTGAGAACTCTGAACTCGGTGCTGTTAAAGAGGAACTTCAGATCTTGGAAATGGTGCAGAGTGGAAGAACATGAGCAGGGAGGACAACTAAGACGCTGTATCAGCAATGAGCCAAAATGATTGTGTTGTTATAACATTTATGACTCATTTTAGCACACACTGGGGGCTTTCCTGTCATTGCTGTGCAGGAGTTTCTCATGCAGAACTGCCATTAATGAGAAGGGGAGTTAGCTTTGTGCACAGATTGCCTCGGCACCTGCATTAGGAGGCCTACAGTTTGTGACTGAGACTTTTTCCAAAAGGGGGTGGCATTCTTGCAGCCATATGGGGAAATTGGCCTTGTGCCTCCGTAAGAGATCAAGTACCTATTCAGGAATGGCTTAATGGCTTTGAGACTGGATACATTTGCATTTGCATCAGGTTAGTTAAACCAGTGTAGGACTTAGAGAATAAGCTCTGATGAATCTTGCTGGGATACTGGTGGAAAATACCTCCTCTCGTGATTTCCCCACCCCAAGCTGCAGACTTTGAATGTACAGACACACTTCAGTGGCTCTGGTTCACACTCTGGTGTTTCTAAGCAAAACTATGCTCATCAGTGATTTAAAACAAATATACTTGGCTGTGCATTAGGGCAGCTGAGATCCAGATACACATCTGGCTCTGTCATCTGCACCGCAGAGGTGCTAATTCCTGTTCGAGGGGTGACCAGAAAGAGTTAGTGATCCCTTCAGCCAGAAGGATTTGGCAAACTTGGCTGCTGGAGCCCTTAACTTGGTGCAAATACCAAGGACACAGCTAGTTATCAAAAACCTGTTCCCAATTGGAGTTAATGTGTCCACACTGTTGGAGTGGCTTAATTAAATCCATGAGGAACCTGCTAGCTGTATGCCCGTGAGTTAGACTTTGAGTTTGACCTGCACAAAAACTGTTGCTGACAGTGCAAAAAATACCCCGCATCTGTGCAGTTACAAACATAGCACATGCTCCAGCCTGATAGACTAAATCTTCTCCAGTCTTTTGCAGTATCTTGAGAAAGCCTTGATAATGGCATATGGGTATATAATATGAACCCACCACAATGTGTATTAATACCATATTTGGCATTTTTTTGCTCCACTTGAGCATGACACCGCTCCTGACCCTCCCAGCTGTAATTCATATCACTTGGAATCCAGTCAAGATCTGCAATTCTTGTTTCTGTCACATTCCAGGGGTCATATTTTATCAGGAATTCCAAAGTGCAGCTTTCCTGAGCGTGTTCATGTTTCTGTTCGGGTAAGTGTATCGACCTATAATCCGCACAAACGCTTGTACTGCATCAGTACTGCCTTGCAGAACCTCTTCTTTTCTCAGTAAGAAGAACCCGTCTTGTTATTAAAGTATTATGGAATAGTAGGATGAAAATACATTAAAGGAATGGCTTAATATCTATGTTATGGGAGTTTGGAGGCCCGGTTTTGAATCCAAATATGTAAAAATGTGAGATACTTGCGAACTACTACCACAGTGGTATGAAAAGTTAGCAGCAAGTGTTCCTCCAATGCTCTCCACCAAAGATGGTGTTGTAGGGGTGCTTATACCTGTGTGAGAAATCTCCCATGGCACAGTCCACCTGCAGGTCCAGTTGCCTTTTGATGCCATTAGATGTGGGCACTTAGAGGAGTTGCTTGCCTACAAGGATCTTCCTGTGCCAAGGAAGCATGCTAAGAAGCTGTTAAAACATATTTGAAGAAGGCCCTAAGTGTTGAGAGCCAGAAATCCGATGGCTACCAGCACAGCAACAGCTTAGGGGAGAGGTGAATATTACTTAAGGATGGGCTATAGATGGTTAATAGCACTTCCCAGAACTGTGGGACCATCTTGTCCCCTTGCTGTCAAACAGCCAGGCCGACAGCTGCAGACATCTTCGTCCCCTGCAGTCAGACTGCAGTAGATGCCCAGAACTGCAGTGTTGCATGACTATGGGAAAAGTGAAAGAAAATGGAGATGAGCAAATCCAACCATGGATTTGGCAGGCAGGAGGTAGCGACTGTGTGTCCAACACAGAGTGAATAGGAGATTTGTCCAAGCGTAGCAGTTTCTCATTGCTCCTGGCTTACAGCTTGCCCCTGAGACATGCAGTCGAGTGAGAAAAACAACAGAGATGTTGATTGTCTGCAACAAGCCCGAGTTGTTGATGAAATCACAGATGCTGCAGTGCTAGCTGGGATGCTGTGTCAAGATTTGGTCAGGAACCCAAAGGTTGCGGTCTCACGCTCACAGGTATTTGATTAGGTATATGTTACTGAAAGCATCATTTTCTACAAAGCCCTTGGAAGCAATTGTAAAGCTTCAGGAGGCACAAACTAGTCTGACAGGAGCCCAGGATGAAGGTACAGAAATGCCAGCAGGAAAAGGTTCTTTAAAAACAGAGCAGCTTGTGTTTGGAAATCCTTGAACAAGAAACATGGGTAAAAGTTCTCATTCCAGACGCAGTGAACTGTTCTTAATAATACAATGCCACTGTTATTTTGCAGGTGTCTCCTATCTTTCCTCAGCGTATTTGTAATTGCAGTAAATAAAAAAGAGGAGCGTTTACAAGTTCCTTATATTGACTGTGGATGTATTCCTGGTAAGTAGGACTTTTTTTCCTGTCTGTTTAAAAATGAGATATCAGATAATGGAATGACCTAGGAGAGTTGAGTCAGAAATGTGCTCTAGTCGTATTTAATAAATATACTGTTCCCTTAATTTCTATTCCTGTTCCCAACAGATTTTTCAAATAATTTTTCAGAGTTTTTCCAAGCTATTGTTACAACCAGTCAAATGAAAACAATGATTACTGGAGCAAGGAATGTTCAAATGATGGATTGGTTGGGGGATTTGTTTTATTAAAATTCTTCACGGAGTTTTTGTTTTTCCCTTCTCTCACCCCATTTCCTTAGGACAAAAATTGACAGGCAAAATACAACCAGATTCTTACGGTTCATGCTATGGCACTTTGAATAATAAAGATGACTCGGGGAAAAGTCAAAGCTGAAAGAAGAAGGCACCTTACGTTCCACTTAACGAGAGGAATGCCACTGGAACAAGAATCCGCAGCACCTTTTCATTAGATGTACTCAAGTAGACATTGAATTCCTGCACGTTGATGAGTCATATGTTATTCAATCCTACTTAATTTATCCTCTGGCTGTCCTAAATGTGTTTTGAAGATAAAGAAAGCCTTAAGAAAAACTCAATAACCATTAATGAAACAGAATGTTCTTGAAGTATAAATGCCTCTTAGTAACAAGTAGGGATATTTTTAGACTTTTAATTGCCTAGAAATGCAAATAGGCACATGACAGGATTTTTAAAATTTGTTTTTGAAAACCCCCAGATGTGCATAGATGCTTACGGACAAATATGGGAAATAAAGAGGATTTTTCTGAGAGACTTCAAAATATTCTGCTGTATATTTACTGCCTTTAAAAATCTGATCCTGCTTGTTCAAGAATCAAAATTGTAGGTATATATGCATTATGAATAATCATGTACACACATTTTTACTACGTGCAGAGGGAAAATCCTGATTATCTTTTGCTATCAGACTAATTCTCTTATCTTCAAAGGACGTAAGTGCTTATATGAGATGGGGGAAGAGAAGAGCATTTGTCATAAACCTTGGTGCACACGCATATATTTACAAGGTATCCAGCCACGGTGGAGCTGAGCAATCAAGTGTGGCATCTTATATCCTTCCCATGTCTTGCGTACTGGGCTGGACTGCCCATAATTTAAATTAGTCTAGTCTGAGGCTTAGCCACTGTTTTTAGGAAAAGAGGGTTTTAATGAAGGAAGTGCAAAGAGAAAATGAGAGATCCAGGCTTCCTCGCTTTATATTTCAGCACCCTGAGAAAGCTCTGTATGATAGATAGAGTGTTAAAAATATTGATAAAATCTTGGGAACTACAAACCAGGGAGGAGAGGGCGGTGAAACCTTGGCACAGGCTGCCCAGAGAAGCTGTGGATGCCCCATTCCTGAGGCACTCAAGGCCAGTTTGGATGGAGCCCTGGGCAGCCTGAGACGGCAGGTGGCAGCTGGGTGGGAACTGGGTGGGCCTTAATGTTCCTTCCAACCTCATTTATTCTATGATTCTGTGGTATTGCAGAAATACTCCTGAAATAGAATTAATGCAAATTTTGCACCCTTACTACAGCTATGGTAATCTTGCATGAGGAAAGCCTGTAAAACGTAGGGTCACTAGAGTCACGATAACAGCACAAATTTTCCTTCATTAAATTGTAGTTTCTCTACACTTATTTGAAGAGCTGACATCATTGGGGGACCATAGCAGTACTCAGGTCTGGGAGGTTGCGGTGTCCTCCAATCCCAGGCTCCTGGAAAGAAAAACTTCTGCTGGGCATTAATGGTCTGCCCATCCACCCTGCTGGAAGATCTGGCCTGCCGCAGCTGATACTGCGATGTTCACACACCTCCTCTGAGACAAAAAGTGCTCTTGAAAAGCATTCAATAATAGCCTTCACATCTTGGACAAGATACTTCTTTTGGGATTGGATTAATCTGCTGTAATGGATATGGGCCATAGGCTGAGCAGCTTTTGTTTCATTGGGATATGATGAAATGAGATCTCCCTTTTTTTCCCCCCCAAGTAATTGTTTATTTCATTCTAAAATAGGTAAAGCCAAAGATCCATGAGATGGTTTCACTTCAAACAAAGTATGCACAGCACTGTAGGTTTTCCTATTCAAGTGATGTTCCAGCTGTGAAATTTGCAGAGCTGTTTTTTACTGTGGATCTTTTCCAGCTGGCACAGGACAGGGCTCAGTGTCTGCACCTTGCTTGTACCAGCTGCCTTCCTGCAGCCTTCCTTTACCCTCTCATAGTTTAAGTTCAATTTTCCAAAGTTCAAGAAAGAAAAGTTACCAGATTCTGTACACTTTCTGCAGGGAATAAGGGCATACTTTTGTGCCTCCTATGCCTCTTGCCTCTTGTATGTCAAATGTAAGTAACTTTCTGATTCTCAAGTGAGAACATGTGCTAAAGATGTAATTAGGAGGCCTATAGTTTTTCATTCTATGACCTGGGATATAAAGTGGGACATGATTTATTTTTGCTTCTTATTAAAATTACTGGCCTTGGGCATCTTTCTGAAATCTGCCTCCGTGATTCAGGGCTGAAGGAGATATAGTGTTTTCTCCTCAATGTACAAAATGAAATGTAAAAACCCATAACAAAAGTTATAATTGATTTTTAATTTTTGTATTTCTTCTCAAATAATATATCTTCCCTTCATATGGGTTTATGCAAAACTATAAGGATTAAAAATGTTTTCCATAAACTTGAATGTAATTAAAATGAATTTATTGAGGCAGGAATTATGTGCAGTTAAAACCTGTGATTAGACGAGCATATTCCAAAAAATTAACATATCACAGGGTCAGAGAAACATGGTGATGGTAATTTATTACTCCTCTGCAAAGAAAGGGACACAATTTGTTTCAAGAATCAGTTTCTAATCAATGCTATTTTAAGGGTGGTCAGGCTGCCCAGGAAGGTGGTGGAGTCACCATCCCTGGAGGTGTTAAGAGCCATGTGGATGTCACACTGAGGGATGTGGTTAGTGGGCATGGTGAGGATGGGCTGATGGTTGGACTAGGTGACCTTAGTCTTTTTCAATCTGAATGATTCTGTGATTTTGTGATTTGCCTTGTGATGTTTAGGTGACAAGTAGCACAGACAAATGCTTACTGAAAAAGTTTTTTTCACTGGATCACAAAAAAAGCTCCTGGAACCCTTCTCTTTACTAACGAGTTATTTTCTTGCAATGTTTTTCCTGACATCAAATACATCTGCCAGATACAAAATGTGAAACTTGCACCTGCAGACTAACTTTCTTGAGCAGATGCTCCACAGGATTTGAAATAAAACTGAAGGGAGTCATGGAGGACAGTCTTCATCTCACGTGGTCCCTGCTGGCTACAGGCTGGGATTTCTGACAGACCAGAACCAGCAGGACTCACTCAGTGCTTGTTCCACTACTGGTCAGCTGCAGTAAAAGATGAAATATTAACTGGCCACAAGCCTGGAAATGGGAACTCTAAAGGAGAGCTAGGCAGTTTGTTTTTTGCCATAAAAAAATAGCAGGATCCATTTCAGCTAGCAAATAATAATAATAATCTTGGACTGGATTCCTACATCTGCCAATGGTAGGAGCCTGGTGTGCACTCCATGCCTGTGAGGCTTGGTGCCAACTCCTCGCTAACCTGGCAGCTTCTGGTGGCATGTGAGGGCTCTGGAGTTCAGACTTCGTAGCTTGAGCTTCTTTGCTTTGAAGCTATGGTGATGATGCAAAACCCTGGGCCAGTCTCACTAGGCCATGGACAGTGAGCACTGAGGAGCTCTTGTTGGGCTGAGGTAGGCAGCTCATGGCATGAGGAGAGCCCTGAAGGCAGGCAGTGAGGAGCAGGGACACATGCACAACTTGGCATAAGGACTGACTTTTTCTATCCAATCAGCATTTGCTATAAGGTGCATGAACAGAGCTGGAAGGATGGACTGGGACCAAATGTCTCTACTTTTGACCTCAAAATGGTCTCCCCTTGCAATCTCTCCTCCCAACCCACTTGCAGATCTTTGATTACTTGGACAGAAAACTGATAACAGTGGGGTGCAGATGATTAGACGGAGCTGTCTTTCAGTTTGGCCTTTTACTTTTATCCTCTGAGACATGACCTTTTCTTTTTTTGTTTTGTTTTGTTTATTCCTCTTGGAGAAATCAGCTGGGCTGTGTTAGCAGCTGGCCCAAATGAGATAAAGGCTAATTACCATAAGTATTATTGGAGGGCCAAGCTGGATGTTGTACAGCATTGGGTTTCTTGAGGAGAAAAAGGTAGGGAAAAGCTCAGCTCTCTGGTTTCTCAGGAGTTTGAGAAATCCTGTGTTTGCAGTGTTTCTGGATTCTGGGACAGAATTAGAGACATCAGTGAATAAACAGTAATTCTATATATTATTGAATGTGTTTTTAATTTTTTAAACTGATTTGGAAATGAAGGATGGCCGTTCTCTGCCTAGAGAAGCAAAGAGAAAATCAGATGTTGGCAGCTAGGAGTTCTTTCAACCTTTTGGAGCTGGAAGAAGCACAGAGGTTCCTTCCAACCATTTAGTAACTGAGGGGCAGCACTGGCAAATGCACCACTACGTATTAAGCAGTTACGACTTTTAAGAAGGGATCCTTGTCCTCTTGTCATGTCTGAAGCTGTTCAGAGGACATGTGGCTGATCTGGCTTCTTAGGCTGCACATAAACATATTTTTGAAGCATACTGAGCTACACTATGGATTCTAGCCCCTTGAGCATCCTACTGATACATCTTTGGTGTGCACTCCATGCAGAGCAGTTGTGAAAATCAGACTGTGAGGTGTGTGTGTACCACAGGATTACTCTGTAAAGATAACAGTATTGCAGCACATTTCCCTTAAGAAGAGTTTCTGTCTATCAGGAAGTTGTGAAAACCTACGAACTTGGATAATATTCTCTTTACTTCTTGACTGCCACCAGAGTTAGCAAAGACAGTTCTGGGCATTGACAGGAGCAGAACTACTGTCACCTCAGGAACTTCCAGACTCAACAGATGAGACCCTGAATAAAGAGGGGGCTACTCAGTAGGTTTCTTATTTAAGTTTTGCTGTTAGGCCCCTGCAGTTAACTCAAGCCCTTCAGGGGAAAAGTGCATTTAATAATATAAAATTTGCAGTAGCATTTTGATTGCTGACAGACGTGGCCATTGATGGTGGCAGGAAGCTTTGCATGGACACAGAGAAATGGGATCAGGAGACTGGTAAGCTACAGCGGGCTCCTGGACAACTGGCCACAGTGCCAACAGGGCAATGCTAACAGTTCTCAGAACAGCGCCACTGTAGAACAACTAGACAGGTGGCTTCAACACTGACTGCTTAGCGTGAAGTTAATGTATCACTGCAGCTGGCGGCACTAATACCTTAAACATGAAAGTGGCCTGTGGTTGCTGATGAAGGAGCCTATTTCTGTGTTTTGCTAGGTCACAATGGGGAAAATGGAAATGATTGATTTAAGCTTCCAGCACAAATACACACTTGCCAGCTCTCCAGTCTGGAGATTTCCACTCTTGGAATAGGCATTGCCTTGCCTAGATGAAATTTTTGGAGCTTACTGCCAAGTCTTTTGCCAGAATCATTAAATAGGTTGAAAGAGCAGCACCGTCATTCGTCTTCTGTTTGATAGCAAGTGGGCATACGGCCAGAGCTGCATTAACACAGGATCAGGACTTTTCTCCATGTTTAAAAAAATGACAATGTTTTTCTTGAGTTTCAATAGCATGTGCACAGGCCCGGAGCCTCATGTTGTCCAACGCTCTCTGGTACACACAGCCAGCAGTAAGGGAGAGAGCCTGCATGGCACAGAGGCAGCTCATTAGGTACTCCTCACCTGTCACTGGAGATTACTGCCAGTAATACATCACATGACAATGACTGCAACACCAAAGTACTCCTATGTTGTTTTCCAAGAACAACTGTTCTGTGTTTTACAATGGAAAGGAGATGAGAAATACTATTTAATATTACTAAACATCACAGTTACTCATGTGTTTATTTTTTCCAAACAATATCTAACAGTTAATTAACAAGCCTGTCCTGGAAACACCAGCTGGGTTCTGGGACCATGGATGAAGTTGGGTTGCAGATAGGAGAAAGCAGCCTGCTGTCACCTTACCTGGCCTTCTGCCTGCTCCAGGCACTGCTGTGCAAGGACTGTGACCCACGTACAAGAGAAGGTACTCTGTCCTCTCCTGCAAGTCAAATGAGAGGATGCACCACCACTGCCATTAGCAAGAGTACTAGCAGTGAGTCATTGCTTTTGAATTGTGCCTTATGTCTATTTTAAAGTGTCTGGATTTAGCTTGCAGTTATTTGTCTTTTACCAGTGATTTAACGCACTTGGTGAGTCCCTCTAGTAAAATACAGTAAGATGACTTGGGCTTTTTGCCGAGCCAAACAGATGGACCTTTTAAGTCTCTCACCATCAGACATTTTTGTCAGCCTCAGATTGCCTTCTGTGGTTGTCTTCTGCTCTATCTCCATTTTTCCAGAGTCTAAAATTGGCTTAATGAGTGCCAAATATGGTGTAGAAATCAGATCCTAACACCACTGATGAAGTAGCACAGAGCTGGGCTGGAGCCAGAACACAGTGGTCGGGGTGCCTGACTTCCTCTCTTCCCCAGAGCTGAGCCTGGCCCAGCTGCCATCTCTCCCAAGAGGTGCCTGAATTATTTTTTTTCACTATAATTTAACAGTGGCGGTTTTGCACTCCCAGAGATGCAGCAGTCTAGATAAGTCTCAGCAATTTGACTTCTGAGTCATCCCTGAGATTGGTGGTAGTCCAAAGATGTCTCCAGGAGGCTCAGCACAGCTGGAAACCCTGAAACTGAGTGACCCAGGGATGGACAGGGGAGTGGTGGCACTGGGCAACAGAACTGTGGAATCACAGTAAAGTTTGGGTTGGAAGGGATTCTTGAATATTACCTGATCCTGCCATAGGACAGGCTGTCTTTTGCCAGATCAGATTGTTCAATTATGAACACTCCCATGGATAGGGCAGCCACAGCTTCTCTGGGCAATCTGCTCCAGTGCTTCACCACTCTCACTGTAAACAGCAGCAGCAGGAAGCAACCTCACACAGCTGCCCTTTCTCCAATGCCAGAGCAGCTAGAGCTCAGCCCAGATTTGAGAGCAGTGTGATTTTTTAGCAGCCATTTGACGTGCAGTAAGTAAACAGAATCATAGGATAACAGAATCACTTGAGTCGGAAGGGACCCTTAAAGGTCATCTCGTCCAAATCCTCCACAATGAACAGTGACACCTACAGCTACATCAGGTTGCTCAGAGTCCCATCCAACCTGACCTTGAATGTCTCCAGGGAGGAGCATCCACCATCTCTGGGCAACCTGTTCCAGTGCTTAACTACTCTTATTGTAAAAAACTTTTTCTTTGGAACCATGTCCCCTTCTCTTATTACAACAGACCCTGTTAAAGAATCTGTCCCCTTCTTTCTTATAGCCCCCCTTCAGATACTGAAAGGCTGCTATCAGGTCTACCCAGACCTTTCCTGAGGCTGTTCACTCCCTTGGATCATTTTTGTGGCCCTCCCCTGGACACACTCCAACAGGTTCACATCTCTCCTATGCTCAGGACTTCACCTCTGGATGCAGTACTTCAGCTGAGGTCTCACCGGTGCAGAATAGAGGGGCAGGATCACCTCCCTCAACCTGCTGGCCACGCTTCTTTTCATGCAGCCCAGGATACAGTTGGCTTTCCGGGCTGCAAGGAAGGCTCTCTATGTGGAGAAAGCCTGCCCAAAAGATTGCTCTTGTCTCAAGATTGATGACAGCTCACCAGAGAGAATGAGTGCTTTAATTTGTGATACATAGCAAAAAAGTTCCTGCTCCCTCTGCCTCTCACTGCTCACAGTCTCACAGGGAGGATGCATTTTGAAAGCAGCAGCTAAGTCATCTCTCCTCTGGGAGGATGTGAGCACCTGATGACTCAAAATGGGGTATCAGATTTTGGTATGGCAAAGAAATGCATTTGTATTTGAGATAATGTTGGGATATATTTACAAATCTTAGTCCAGTAATACAGCACAGAGAAGGCACAGCTCTTTTGCACTATGAACAGTTTGAATTATGTGTTTTGAATTGTTTGGGGTTTTGTTGAGCTTTTTTTTTAGTAATTTAAAAGTAACAGATCAGTAAAGTCACATTAATCAACTCAAGGTAACCTGTGGTGGAATTCTTCATTTGAAAATAAACAATAATAAAAAAAGCTGATTTTACAGTGAAGTCTTTGCAAATAAAAGGCCATGCTGGAGCACTTTGAATGTGATTATGGTGACTCATATTTTTAATGGCTTTTTTTTTTATCTTGCAAATGGCTTCTTTCCAAACAAAGTCCTACAAGGCCTCATATAACAAACAAGGGTTACTGCTCTTTTCCACACATAACATGAAAAATATCCTTCAGAGGAGCGGAGCGAGCTGCAGCCCATCTGCTGTAGCTTGGCGTGGTGCGGCGCAGCTCCCTGGCCATTACACATGCCTCTCAGTAAAGCAAACCACCTGTTTCCTGCGCAAGATTCCGCCCCGAGCGTCCAAAAGCTTCTCCCAGAGTGAAATCCATCCAAACTGCTGATGGGGGATGACAACCTTGGCATTCTCTTCTGCTGCATTTGTTGTTATGCTGGTTGTTGTTTGACTTTAGTCCTCTTTTCCATCCAGACCAGAAAAGGGCAGGGTGTGCCAGAGATAAGTAGACTCTTACTTTCTTGTCGATCATGCTGCCTTGTTCTTCGGCTGTGGTCAGCAAAGGCTTTGCTTGGGAGCCCCAAAGGACACCTTTGGAAGAGAGGAAAGTAGAGAGAGACATTTTGGGACAAGCTGGCCAAGGAGAGGCCTGACCATAGGCCCGATCATCGATTCAGGGCCTGACGCTACAGACCACTGGCCAAGCCTTACATGGATCTCATATGAAAGAAGTGGCCACATGAATTCCAGGAGCATCCCATATTCACCAGATGCTTCACCAAGGCACTCATAGTGAGCCAAGCTGTAATTCTGCCAAGGATGTGCTGACCACAAAATGGCATTTCCCCCAGCTGCTGGCCATCACACTGGCCAGGCTACAGCCAAATCTGTTACACAGCAGCTCTGATCACTCTAACATCAGCTTAACTATGGATGAAGGGATGCCTCTGCTAATCTCACTGCTGCTGCTCAGAGCAGATCAGGGACTGTTCTCACAGTCCCATCCACCAGCTGCCCTCAAGTCACAGGGATGGGCAGGGCTCCTGCACATGGGCAAGGCTCCAAAGGATGCAGTGTTTTGTACAACATATCCCAAGTGAGGTTAGGGCATGCATGACACCAGAGAACCTCTTGTTGGTCAGAACACTGATAAGAACTAGACCTGCAAGAAATGGGTGATGGGAGCTGAGGACCCCTGCTAGGCTGCACCTCTGCTGCTACAGTCCAGCAGGTGCCATGGTGGCACTTCGTGTAGAACTTTATAAAGCATGTGGGTCCTGTTTTGTGTCTGCCTTGGTTCCCCTCGCTAGGACAGCAGCACTGCACAACAGGCAAAATCTTCCCAGTCATAGCGGCAGTGTCGCAGACACATGAAGAGAAGCGGCCCAGCCCCGGTGGGAGACTCCTCTGGAGACCAAAGTGGCCAAATGCTAACATGTCCTACTCTGTCCTGTGGTTTTGGAAAGGCTCATGGCTTCTCTGCATCTGAGTGAGGATCCCCTGGCAGGATGACAACAACATGCATTCAAGTGTACAACATGCTGCACCACTCCGTGCCTAGAGTGTACCTTATAAAATTTTTTCTTAGAGCCCAAAGTTATGCAACATGCAGTGAATATAATCAGGAGTAAGAAGAATAGTCATTTGCTACACATAAGTAATCCAAATGTAAGATAAAATCACAGCTTTGAAACATGTCATCATTAACCGTTGGCCAAAACAAAATCATAACTAAAATATATATCAATCTGGCTGGCCAGAACTCAAGGTCATGCTAATTAATAAAACTGAGTGGTAGCTCTAAGTACAGTAAGCCATGAGCAGGGTCAGGCTGCAGCTGAGTCTGGATGAAGTCAGGTAACTCATGCAACAAACATTATTGTAGAGCTGTAAAGATGATCTAAGCAGAGACCTGTAAGAAAGTGCTAAAATATGATAGGAATGGTTTCTACTCTGCAAAATGCTCCTAACTCTGCTATGTTGGTAGAAACCTCCTTCTGGAGCAACAACTTTTGTTGGCTCTCCCACAGTCCCTCCTTTTGCCTTACACTTTGGTGCATTTCGGTGCTCCTGGTAATGACAGAGGTACCAGAGCTGTGAACAGCCAGGACACCAGTTTGACCTCTCAGCAAACATTGACGTTGTGTATCTCTTGTGTAGGGTCGCCCCTTCATCTTTTCGGGTCACCCCGCTTGCAGCATTTGTTAGTGAAAGCTGGTTAGGGCTCAGAGTGTGACCGCAGAACAAATAATTAATCACAATAAATGGCAGCATGAACACAAGAATAAATAGGTTGACATCTACCATAAAAATGTGTTTGGAAAAACAGCTTCCAGCCATACTGCTGTGGAGGTCTCTCCCCATCTCATGCTCCATAATCTGATGTAGCTACTACATTCAGTCTTGGCATATTGCAGCTGTAAAGCTGCAATGCAAGCTCCTGTGCATAACAGAAAGCATCTCATCTGTGCGTAGCGGAGCTGCGAGGAAGTGAAAAGGCTTGCCCTTGAGCCCAGGCTGCACAGTAGCTGAGGTATTCCAGCAGCAGTGTTTATATTGGAAGAGCCAACCCAGCCTACTGCAACAGTGGTAACAAGGACTCCAGCAGCACTGGAGATGGTGTCCAGAAGTGGAGGAAAATAATATAAAGCTGCTGGGTTTTACTACAGCACTGTCACATCTAGTACACTTTCTTCTTGAGAATTATGTATCTGTTGGAAGATGGAAGCATGATGTACTCCAAAGAGTACAGGCGATGCGTGAGGGAAATATATGGGGTCTTCCCAAGCAAATAAAACAGTGGACAAACTTCTACAAAATGGTGTTTCTCTATGCCTTTTAAACCTGTTTTTGGCAAACAAAGCTGTAGACCGCCAGCGTAGTCTTAATGCAGTGGCCTTCATGAATAATCAACTAAAAATTAGGCCACCCTTTGAATGCTGTGACAACGTGTGTGTGTGGGTTTAGGCATTTTTGGGGTGGGGGAGGTAGTGGGAGAGTTGCTTTGTTTTAGAATGATCTCACAAACCATTTTCTGAAGCTCTTCAGACCACGAATAGTCCCCAGAGCACAGGCTGAGAAATGCTGTCCCAAGGACACTTGGGTAAAATAAAATCTTAGAGCACAACTGCATTGTTTCCAAAAGCTGCCGAGTTCATGAGGGAATGCTGGTAGAGCAAGGGTGGTTAGACCTCTCCATTGTTATTCACAGCTCTAATTTACAGCTAAGTAGAAAATAGTGCTCTAATTGTTGTCAGAGTGAAGGGAATATTTAAATCCCAATGCAAATGTAATCCATGCTGTTCTTCTGCAAGCATTTGTGGAAGTCCAGAGATAGATCTCCTGGGTGTTCCCATGAATTAGAGTATAAAATCAGAGCTGATACATTCAGTGCCCTGCGTGCTCTAGATGACTTCAGTTCATCAGTGACCAAAGTGTGTAAGAAGTGAGGAGTACAGTTTTTATGAAGTTTTTGTCAGCGGCAACAGAAGACACCTCTGAAAAGCACCAGGCTTTCTCATGGGTTTCTTTCTTTTTCTGGGTTGAGCAGAGGCCTTCTGAGAGTCAAGAACATTTTCTTTATGAATGAGAGGTACCTCAGGTAAGAGACATAAAAGGAGAGTCTTACTAGAATCAGTACTCCCTGCTACCCAAACAAATTTCCTCTTCATGAATAAAGAAAAAAGGTGAATATTGAGGAGTCTCCTTTTGGCACTTAAAATGGCCATGCTTTTCTGTTCTTTTTGAGGAGCACTTAAGAAAGATAACTCTTATCCTCTTGTCAGTAAGAAAACAAAAAAGAAATTACCGTCATCTGAAAATACTGGCATTAACTCTGAAAAGGAAAAATACAAAAGTATGTCAAAGAAAAAAAAGAGAAAATGAATTTTTTGTTATATTCAGCTATGTGATTAAGATAACTGAATTCTTCTAAGTGAATAGTGCACTTATCATCATGACTGTCAAAATTTCCACTGGTAACCTTCATTAAGTCTCTTTAAAAGTCAACCATCAACACCCACACAGTTTAGGAGTTTGCAGAGCAAAACCAATAATAAAGCCAGTAGGTGTAATAATCCACTGTTCCCTCTCCTCATCACTTTCTCTCTATATGTGTGTGCATGTGTACGAAACAGATATAAATCCAGCCTGCTCGTCTCTGCATGTAGCATGCATTGATGACTCAAAACTATATCATTCTGAAGAAAAGAGAATTCATCCTTCTCCCATACCAATACTGCTACCACCTCCCTTACTTTTCTCCACCCAAATAATCACTTAAAATATTTTAGAACTAAAACAGGCTTTAATTTATATTTGGAGAAAGCAATCTCCAGCAGGTTTGCCTGGTCAGCTGTGGAGAACATTTGGCTCCCTTGAAGTTATTTGCAATGGGAAAAAAAAAAAGGGATTTAACAAGCGATTTCATGTTTTGTCAAAGATTATTTTCTTGATAATGTTATACAGTAAACCCCTAATAGCTGGTTTATAGGCCAGCTCCACAAGACAAACAGACCAACTATACAAAAGAAACAGTGAACAAATCGGCCTGGCCAAGGAAAGCTTCCCTAAGCTAATTAAAAACACCTCACGCCTGCCTTATGAGAAAGAAGACAGCTTTCAAAATGTTTATCTTAGAGCTAAACTACAGGTCCCAAGTTTGCATTTGAAAAGCAGCTGAAAATTGTTGGCCATAGTGAGGAGCCAATGGCGCATAGCCAAAGCGTTGGGGAGAGGTAGATGGGCTGCACAGCGATCTGTGCTCACAGGGCAGGCAGAGCAGCCAGGCTGCTCCTCAGAGAACTGGGCAGGGGACTGCTCATCTTCTCATGCGCTGTGTCATGTCCCAGAGGCACACTCCCCTGCTCTCAGGCTCTGCCCAACCACCCCACAGTCCCTCCTCATGTGAGATGTCCCTCAGGCTCACTCCATCACCTTTAGCCTCTCAGGTTGTTCTTTCCTCCATCTTCTACCCATTTGCATGATCACATGGCTCGTTCTCCTTTCCTACACTTTGTCACTGTGTCTTCCATGGACCGTTTCATGCCTCCGAGGCCTCCAAATTTCTGCTGCATGGCAGAAGGCCTGCTGGAGCTCATCTCACACCTCACAGGCAGTCTCCCATCTCTGACATGCACTTTTTCTCCCAACACGTCCTTCTCCTTGCATTGCTTCTCCTCATGTTGGCTTCGCAAAAGTTATTTAGGCAACGTCTTCTGTGAAAAACCAAGGTGAGAACAGAGGTTGATGTGGTAAAATGGCTTTGATCGTAACCTCACTTTCAGTCCCAAACTTTATGGAACTACCACCTCTAGATTCCAGATTTCCAGGCATCGTGGCTGCTTGCAGCTATGTGGTTTTGTTTATTTTGGCACCTTTTCTTAACAAGAAGAAAGGAAGCAAAGTTCGGCTGTTTTTGAGTGAGTGGGAAGTGGAAAAAAAAAAATCTTTTCCTCATTATAAAAATATACTCAGACCCTTTCCCCTGCCCTCCCCTCATGCACGAAGCAACACTTCAAAGCAAAAGGCAGTCCTAAGCAGTGACACTTGCTATGGAAACACATTCACAGAGTGCAGCACAAGGCTGGGTCCCAGAGGAAACTTTTGTTGTTGACTTGACAGTTACAGAGATTTGGAAACCACGTAATGAGCATGTGCAGTAGGGTATTATTGTCTCACAAACTCATTAAACCCACACCTGGAGCATTTATGTGTGGCAAACAGCCATGTGCAGAACTGCTGTCTTCAGCAACAGCCCAAGGAAGCCAATGGTCTGCAAAGGACAAATCCTATGAGTCAAGAGAACTCCTGCAGAGTTCAGATGGTACAGTAGTGCTTGCCTCTGTAAGCCACCCCATGGCACATCTGTCCATCTGATTGGAGTCGATAGGGATATCGCTCAAGTGTGTGGGCCAACTCCTGCTCACCATGTAGGTGCTTCTGAACCTGCAGGTTCTGCCAAGGTCCAGTAAATGCATGTTTGCAAGGAAAACGCAAGCAAGTTGAACTTCAAATTAGGAGATATAGTCACAGTGGAACTACAGTTTTGTAAACCTATTTCACTGAGAACATAGAATAATAGGATCCAATAGATACAAGGACAGCAAATGCTGGCCAGTTTTGCTCTTCAGAGATATTTACAAAAAGAGTGACATCTTCATATAGGGATGAAGATGCGTCTCTTATTCTCCTCACTGCATACACGCCACTGAGTGGTCCTGTTGAGCCAGGAGATGGCAAGGCCTCTAAGACAATACAGTGATACATTAGCTGCACCAAGAGTAGCACACAGCATATGAGGAAAGAGAGGAAAAGGTTAGAAGATCATACTTGTGAAAACAAATATTAAGCAAAAGTTTCGTACTCAGTGAGAAGTGTTCCAGAGGTGGAGAACCATGTGCTGGATATCCTCAGCAGTGAAGAATCATCAAACTTAATAAAAGATGGGCAATATCAACTATCATCAGTGACACAACCAGGTCATTATCCCATCTCTGGCCCCAATCAGGTGGTCAGAGTAAAGGGCAGGAATGCCTATACTGAGTAAGTGCAGACAGGTGAAAGTGTTGATCATCTCCTTATCACAAGTCAAGGCTTCTAGGAACACATTCTTCTAGGAAGAGCATAATGTCTCATAAAAAAGGCAGTGTGGAGTCACAAGACTATAAGGGTGAGCACCAGGGCAATGCCTCTACATGCCCATGTGCTTACTACTGACCAGTTAATATTCCATAAAAACTGGATTTAAGCCTTGAAGATGCTTGCCACACGAACTTCCTTGTACACTTCTGAATTTAAGAGACAACCTTGCTTGTTGCATGATTAGCAGCTAGGGTTTAGGCGGATTTGTTACAGTAGTTCTGCAGCACTTACCTGCACAAATCAAACAAAACACAAAGACAATTTCAGCAGTATGTTAAAGGTCAGTAAGGCAATATGGGAAAAGGCCAAAATGGATGATGGCAAACAGTGGGGAAAAGGTCATGAGAAAAAAGTAAGGGAAGTAAATTGTGTTAGCAGAAAAACAGGGCATGACCCTACCATTTGGCATAGTTACAGAAATCTTAACCTTTGGAAATGCTATTAGTTCATTGCTGTTGGAAAGTTGGCCAGAAATGCAACATTCAGAACTGACTCCATTCTAGGGTTTCTGCTGTGCTAAGCACATGAACACACCTCCCCTCTCAGAGGCACACTCATAATGAACAGTCACTAAATACTGTGTTATTCCTAATATTTTGCAACCATAGGCAACCAACTACTGACTCTTCTCTGCGTGACACAGCCTGGAAGAACCAGATAGACTAGAATCAATTTGCTACTCCAGTTGAGTTTGATTTTACGATCTTAACACTTGTCATTTTGGGAAGGAACAAAACATTCACAGTTCCTGGGGTATGTAATGCTACTGGGAAGCCATAAATTTTAATTCAATACATTATTTCCCTCATGAAGAGTTGTTGCTCATATGTGCTGTCACAGTTGGGGGTTCCTCTTTTTTTTTTTTTTCTCTCTCATTGCTTGTCCCTTCATTAAGCTGGTGAGTGCTCAGAAGCATGACAGCTTTTGTTTCTATCAGTGATTGATGTTATAGTGAGAGTTTTGGTCTGGTTTCCTTGAACAAGGAATTGTTTCACATGAGTTTTTCTCTGGGATGAGCTGGCACTCCTTGCTCCCATCTCCCTCACCGAGCTCTGCCAATCACCATTTTTTGTCCTTCAACATCCGGCTTGAATTTGGAGTGGCAGGAAATAGAAATTTATGGTTTTACTTTTTAAAAGGAAACAGTCCAGAGTACATTCTTATGCCCAAAAAAGATTTAGGAAAGAGAAGTGCCCAGCAAGTTTTCCAAGAGTATTTGAAGGCTTCGAAGTGGTATTCAGTTAGATTTAAATGGAACAGGAAACTTCATTCACAACACTTGCATTTTACATTTCTTGCATTTTGCATTTAAATTAATAAAGTATCTTAATTTATTGTGAAACCGTAATCCTATTGAGCTTTCTATGCGATATATTGATTCATACTTGGGCAAAAATACCTACAGAACCTAACGAGTGAGAGAAAATGCCTACCTTTCATTTTTCCCCCTCATATTTTCTGCTTGAAACAATTTCACCCTGACAAAAACTGTGAAGGCAGTTCTAGGGTGCCTACTGCAGCCTATCAGAGAAGATAGGCAACACACTAAAGGAATGCATCTTTAATGACAGCAATTGAAGTTCAAAGGGTGTACTTTTAATGGTTTTCTATCATTCTCTGTTATGGGATAATCCTGTCCGTGAGGTCAGAAGCCATATTCAGCTCCTGTTTGAGAAGAGTCGAACTTCAGTCAGGAGACTGGCTGAAAATTTTAATATGCTTCAGTACACACTTTACGTCTTTACATTTTGAGGACTGGAAAGACGAAAACAGATACTGTAACTTGTATGTTTTTTCTCCAAGTCTAGGTCCCCACGGACTAATTCACATCCTTGAAAATATGCAAATTAACTTTATGAATGAATCTGGATGAGAATCGGTTTTTAACGGTCATCAATTTAATGACCTTGCAGATAGAAAAGATTGCCTCTGCTGTTTCTTAAAAAATTCTGAAATCCAGCTGATAGCAGGGCTCAATGTTGATTGGCAAAAGGGAAGTTATTATTTTTGATAGGTTTTTTTTTCCTGTCCCCGAAGACCACACGAAACCTGGCTACTGTCCTGGGACTTCTAGCTCAAGTTATTGTCTTTGTAGTCCCTGGAGTTAACCTAATAGCCTGGGATCCTGCCTGCAGAAAACATTTGGAGAAAAAATGAATTTATGTTGTATTTCCTGCATATTTTTGATAGCTACTTGGCCAGACTAACAGCATCCCTCTTTGTACTATGGGACAGTAATCTTTCAGCTTTTGATGGCCTTTTACAAAAGGAAGTCTGAATAAAAAGTACACAGTATTTCAAAATGAAGGCCAAGATTTACTCAGAGCAGAACCAAAGTAGAATTTACAGCACAAATGTGGCCTTTCCCTCTGCTGTGTTCTGTGCTACATTTGAACAGGAAAATTGTCAAAAAGCAAACCATTCCACAGAAAACCAACTCCAGTCCCACGAGGGAAACTCAGCAAAGAACTTGGAGGATCTATCTACAGACAACCAGGCCCAAAGCTCCCATAGGCTGAGGTGTGCTTGGTGGTGGTGGCAAGCCACATACTGGGAGTTGAAACGCTTTTAGAAAAAAAACAGCATTTAAGTACAGAAAAATACCTGCCTTTTGAGATACATGCTTATACTGTGGGCATATTACACCTAAGTACTCATTTGATGTGTTTTAAAGTGTTTCTCCTATAGAAAATAATGCCAAGGCTTACAGCAATGCAACTTTAATTCAGGTGCTATAGAATTGTGAGAAATTCAGTAGAAAAAAAATGAAAACACAGCAAATGGTTGACCACCACTGCTCCTGCAGAAAACTTCAAGCATCAGTTTTACTGCTTGCCCAGAGAGGCAGCCAAAAGATTGTGTCACTGATGCACGTGTATATATATCCTTATGGCTCTATACAGGCCTTGGAAAGAATTCCAAGTGTGAATCCAGCCTGAGGCACTGCAGGAAGGATACAGAACTTGGAGCATCTTTCTGCCTGTTATAAAAACGTAAAGTGAACTTCCCCAAACAAGACATCGCTATTTTAATGTATTCATGCTCTGTACTATCAGTAGGCCTTTCTCAGGACTCCCATTTTTTGATGTGATCTACATTAATGCATTTGCAGCATTATTTCAGCAGTGTACCCACAGGCTGCAGGGATGTCCTCCTTCCACAGGAATGGAACTTATGGCATTTTTACAAATTAAAACATAGCGTGCTATTCAAACTACCTTTCTAAACAAAGAGAAAACTCAAGTTTCAAACCACAGTGCTTTTAGCAGGAGAGATTAAAAACATCTCAGGCTTTGGAGGTTTTGATTTGAAAGCTGCATCAAGCCTCTTCTACGCCTCAGGCAATCAAAGAGAATTATTTGCATAGCCTACTCCAAGGGCAGCAGTGATTTAAATGTACTTTCATTAGAAAGCCTCTTACTGTGCATGGCATGCGTGGTTGCCCATGTGGAAGCATTTGCATGGTAACAACTTGCAGCAGCAGTGAGTTGGTGCTTCACACCAGCAAGCTGTAGAGCAGCAGCACAGGTTTGAATGCATCTAATGTGAGAAACAAGCACGCAGGAGGGGTCTTGCTGTTTTCTGGATATTTCTCATTTTGTTGGACAAGTTAAAAAGGAATTAAACTAGCCTTATCCATTTCTACTAACCTAAAGAATAATAAAATAAGTAAATAAATGTTTTTTTTTCTTTTGTTCCTTCTTCCTTTTTTTGGCAAATGAACGCAGAATGTCTGAATCAGAAGCTCTGCTCTCTTTGCAAAACTCACCCTTCCATTTCCAACATCAAAGGAGCCAGAAGCTTCGCCATCAGCACAGGACGGGTGGGTTTCCATGGCTTTCAGCAGGGAGCTGCTCTCACTTTGCTCCAGGAGAAACATCTGCAGAGGTTGCTCCATTCTGCTCCAGTGCCCATCCCAGCTGGGCCAGCAGCTGCATGCACACCAGGCAATGTCCAGGTTGGACACCTTCCTTAGAAACCTCCTTTGTCCCAGAGATGAAATGGGGTGGCACTTCAAGGGCTACAGAAATACACAGATTTGGAATTGCTGTTTTAGAAGTCATCTCACTGTGTGCTTCCTAAAGACAAAAAATTAAATTCTTGAGGAGACTAATAGAAACGATGGCTAATTTCTTTTTTAAAGAGTTCACGCTAATGATTACAAATCGCAAATGCCTCATATATATATGTATATAGTAGCTGTATATATATGTATAGTAGCTCAGAGAAGGTCTTAAAAGCACTAACAGAAACTAAAATTTATTTACTTTTAACAATTTTCTCAGACTACTATTTTATTAATGCACTAATGGCTATTTTCACCTGCTTCTCCTCAAAAATAAACTGATTACAGTTTTCAGCTAATTTGATGTAAATTTTTTTGTGATATTATTTAGAACCCCCTTGATATATTTGTCAATGAATTTACAAGAATTATTGCATTGTAAAAATATTCAAAAAACCCATATGCAATTGATTCCCATAAAACAAAGTGTTCTACAGAAAAATAAGTTACCTGTAGTTAACCCTTTAATACTACTGAACTTGTACCAAGACCATTACCACATATATCTTAAAAAAAAACAAAACAAAACAAAAAAACCCACAACAATTATTATTCTAGAAAGTGTATTTTTAAATAAAATATCTACAATTTGCTTCTCTGTGCATGTATTTTGGATTTTTCTAAGGAAAAGCAGCAAACTCTGATATGTACCATTTCTCTTTCTCACCCAGCCCAATCAAAGCTTTTGGGCAACTGGCTTAGCACGTCGGGAAACTGCCATGGACAACACCTGTTACAGCTCAGGTAGCATTTTTTAGGATGTGTATATGTAATACAATAATCTGTTTCTGTGGTGAGGATATGTATTTACATTGGTCACAACAGCAGACAAACAGGATGTGTCACTACAGACACAGCTGCAGGGTTTCTCTCAAATGTGGTGAATGTGGTTTATTCTGAGATAGCTTTTAACCTCACCTTTTAAGTAAATAAGCTCTAGATAACTCAGGTTGTGCCTGCCCTACTTTGCTTTCCCTTCACGCTCTCATAGAATGGCCTGGGTTGAAAAGCACCACAATGATCATCTAATTTCAACCTCCCTGCTACATGCAGGGTCGCCAACCACCAGACCAGGCTTCCCAGAGCCACATCCAGCCTGGCCTTGAATGCCTCCAGGGATGGGGCATCCACAACCTCCTTGGGCAACCTGTTCCAGTGTGTCACCACCCTGTGTGAAAAACTTCCTCCTAATATCTAACCTAAACCTCCCCGTCTCAGTTTAAAACCATTCCCCCTTGTCCTGTTACTACCCACCCTCATAAACAGCTGTTCCCCCTCCTGTTTACACACTCCCTTCAAGTACTGAAAGGCCACAATGAGGTCTCCCCAGAGCCTTCTCTTCTCCAAGCTAAGCAAGCCCAGTTCCCTCAATCTTTTGTCATAGGAGAGGTGCTCCAGCCCTCTGATCACCTTTGCAGCCCTCTAGACCCACTCCGAAGCGAATCCTTCCGGTACTACCCAGTGACAAAAGAACAAACCCAGAAATTAACAGAAGCGAGGTGTGACTGAGTCCCAGTGGGCACACTGGCTTACAGATGCATGAGTTCTCCCCCCCATCACAACTGTCGTATTATTTCTAAAATAAAACATTCTGTGGGCTAAGAAATAGAATGCTGAAAAAAGGACTGAATAGAAAGAAATGGTCTTTCTCATCACAGCTACTATTTGATCATCTTAACATCAAATGAAATACCAAATTACACCCTCCTTTGTAGAAATTACAGCAAATCCTCAGATATTTGGATCATGAAATTTGAGCCTGTCTTCCTTCAGACTGTCTTTTGATTCTCTGCTGAATTCTTGCTCCGCCCTGAACATCTTTTTGATTTCTGTTTGCTAAGAATCTGGTTTAGCCCTGCCTGGCTGTCAGATTAGACATCTAAAATGGGTCATGCTAGCTGAATTTGGTACAAGTTTTGCAGGTTGTAGAGTGTCTAAAAAGATTTGTTTTTCATCATTTTCTCTAAGCATTTTTCACGCTATGGAAGAAACCACTTTTCTTCAAGATGAGACCCAATTTAATAAATGAAAGCCATGTTTTGCCTATTCTGTTCTTCTGTCACCCCGCTTTTTTTTTTTGCAAGCTGCACTGAACTCATTATTTTGTCCAGGGATGAGTAGTAGGCTCTGCCATTAGCTGTTGCCACAATGGCCTCAGCACACCTGTCCTTTCTCAGATTTCCTCACTCACTTTACTTGCTCTCACAGGGATTTGATGAGACCAGTGCTCATGAAGGAGAGCTTTTGGACAGCTGAGTTGTACTGGCAAGAGGTAAACTGTGGGCATTATTTAGACTGTTAACCTCTGGGAAGAGCATTTAGAAATATGGGACTTTTTTTTTTTTTTTAAAACATGTTGTATTTTTGGAAAATAAAGCTAAACTCTTGCTTTTCTGTTCTTCTCAGTAATAATGCTCCTTTGGTAGTTTATTTCCCCTGCAGCTCTGTTCCTGCTACCTACCCCACATGGACATGTGAATGAATCAGGTTTGACATATCTGGCTCTTCCAGATTTAGAGCACTGAAAGAAAGCTGTCATGCTGCATTTGAATACCATCTATGTGTGTGCCACGATCCCCCAGGGCTTACACCTCCATCAAGTGCTCTGTCACCCTGCCAATTATTTTCCCAGATTTGTTTCAACAACCCGACAGCTTTTCTGTCAGGTAACCTCTCCATGCCTTACGCACTGCTAAACAAACTGACTGCCCTAGACCTGTTCTGAACTTCCTCAACAAACACACAACAGTCTGGCAGTGGTCCCACATCACCTCATTCCACTCAGTAATCACCAGCTTCATTTTCTGGATTTACAATGGTAAAACATGTGCATTTCACAGCCGTGAAGCTCTCAGCGTGGGTAGGTCTGTTAGTCACTGTGGCCTCTCTCAGTGTACCAGGAGACTACCTTCAAGTCGTGGTCCACGCCAGGGAGAAGACACTTCAACCAGGTGAGTGGTTGAAGAACGTCTGTTCAGCTGCTCTGGAGGAGCTCTACGTAGAGCTTCATGACCAGGCGGTAGCAGTTGCGTTCTTCAGTGCTTCAGATAATGCCAGAATTGCCTTCTGTGCTTTGTATCAGCTTCCAAAAGCTCTTGCCAAGCCAGGAATGAGAGCTAAGGATCTGTGCTGGCATCCATTTTGAGAAAGTTATCTGGAAAACAGCATGGGAGCCAGATAATAGCCAGTTTACAGAAACTTTTTTTGCCCTGGGTTTGAGTTTCCTGGATTCCTGAAAACGCTCAGGTATCACGGGTAGTTAACCAAAGGGTAGTAACTGCAATGAGATACAGCCTAACAGATTTGTGCCACAACCTACATCTGATCTAACATGATGAACACAGACATACTGTCCAGCTGACACAGAGATAGCACAGGCTTAATTATCTACAGCTTGATTACCCAGTGTTGACACGGTTTTTATGACTAAGTCACCCTTGAGACATTCAGAATCTGGAAATCCCAACCACAGATAAAAATTTCCTTGCAGCTACGTAAAATCACAGTATTTTTCTGACAAACTTTGGCAGAGAGTTTCGAGAATTTTTAACTTATCAGGCTTGCAGTGCATTTTACAAGGAGAATGAAGACTTAGGGCATAAATCATTGACTTAAAGGAAAACAACTGTGTAACAATATTACAAGATATACAGAACAGGATGCACTTGGATTCCAGTTTCTGTTCATTGGCTCACCAGAGAGAAGGATCATAAATCAGAAATAGAGAATGAAAATCAAAGAAAAGTAACAGGAAGTGTCAAAATGAAAACCTGGCAGAAATTACCAATAAGAGGAAAAGAAAAAAAGACTCCAGATGTTTAAAAAGAAGAAGAAAAAAAAAAAAAAACAACAACCTGGGAGAGATTCAGTGAACAAAAGGACAGAAAAGAAAGAAAAGCAGAAAAGAAACAAAAATGATAGTTTGGGTGGGGGGCTTCTCTTCCCCTCCCCCCCCCCGCCCTTACAGTCGAGGCCTAGGGAGACAGGGCAATATGTATCTGAGAAGATGGGGAAAGCAGGGGGGGAAACAGCTATATAAGCATCACCTACTCTCCCTTCTTCCCATGAAGCACAGCTCTGGAAACTCTGATCCTAGAAATATTTCAATTGAGCTCACAATTCAAAAGGTTCATTAAATCCAGGATTATTACCACGAGAGAACTTGATCAGAGCAGCCAGACCGTAATGTTTAAGGGGTACTTTATTTCCACATACCTCCATGCTGCGGAGCTCTCGGTCACATGGCGAGCATGTGAAGGCCGGACGCGCTCAGCACCAAGCCTTTTCCTCTGGGGCCATCTACCGGCCCGCAGGCGCCGCGCAAAGCAAAGCTATGCCGGGCTGCTCCTGGCTGCTTCCGTGACGATCACTTCATCAGGTGCACTGATACAGTCAGTGGTCACGCACAGTTCCTCATGGAGCCGTATCGCAAGCTGGATCCACTACTGGAGGCTGTGGTCTCAATCTGAGGCAATCCGCCCCACTCGATGCCATGATTCCGCTCAGTGCAGCTGGGAACGCACGCACAATGCCCATCTGGCTTGCAAACTCAGCAAGTGGATTCATGGCTTTTGGCCAGGAAAAATTAACAGGAAAGTCCTCAACAAATGAGTTCAAACGTAAGTGAACTGGATCTATTCTCAAATCTTCCCATATCTGCCTTGTTTCCCTCCCTTCCCCATGTACGTGTCGCATTTCACATAATCACAGAGCTGTAAGGGCTGGAAGGACCTCTAGAGATCATAGAGTCCAACCTCCCTGCCAAAGCAGGCTCCATACACCAGGTTGCACAGGGAGGCATCCAGGCAGGTCTTGAATATCTCCATTTAATCCAACAATGGCCCTCAACATTAATAATTATGAAGTTAAGTTACACTAAACCCTCCCTGCAGCAAAGAACTCCACAAAACATTCATTTACTTGCCCAAGGCTTTTTCAAACAAAACTGTGACTGTGGGAATTAAGTTACAGACTGATACTTAGGAAGACAAAATCAACTGATGCATATTTAATTTATTACTTCAACAAATCAAGCCGAATCGTTAGGATTCCTGAATCTACAATAGATTACATTTTTATTTGTCGTCTCATTTTAGGTTAATGTTACCAACTGGTAAATATTTGTACCATGCTCATATTAAACTACAGTGCATTACTGTAAATTCATTTTTATGCTGCTTAACTCAAGAATGGCTAGAAGGTTAGAGTTACCATTAACAAAAAAGAAAAACACAAAAAGAAGCCCAACCAGCAACAAAAACAAGTAATCACCCTTCACCAATCAAATTAAATACCTTTCTCCCCATTCTCATACATTTTATAGGTTATATGACTGCTTCAACCTCCATAAACCCTACAGCAAAATGAAGAAAGCCTTGGTCCCAGCACACTCCATACAAAAATAAAATGTTACACAGAATCAAAATATTCCCACTTACAACAGAAAACGTATGTCGACCCACCAAGAGCAATTTATATCCAAAAAGCTTATTATCTTTCAAAAAGACAGTTTCCTCTCTCAGAATAGAGAGAAATTGATATGCTTTCCAATTTAAGAGCTTTAGTTGCTATAATTTTAAAGTTATGCAGCTGGACTATCATATATTTGCATTTCATTTAAACAGAGCTTTTCCACCAACACAGCTTACCTGCTGTCTGCGCTAGAATTGTCTACTTAGTTCTGTTCCACTGTAGCCATACATTTTCAGACTCAAGGAATTGGTAAAAGCCACTTGCTATATATACAGGCCCAGAGGACACATGCTTATATGTGAACAGTGATCTGGAAAGCTACAATTTATCAGACGTCTCACCAAAAGATTTCTAAAATGAAAATCTGTAATTTTGTTTCAGGACCGTTATAGCACTGAGGTGAAAAATAGGCTTCTCAGATACAGAATATCACGGTGACATGTATGTTACTGTCAGAAATCCTGCACAACGTGGACATCAGAAGTAATACCAGGTTGAAATATCAGTTATTCCCATTAATAATGCTTCAAAGCTTTCCAGTCGTTTCATATTCCTCAAGGTTCAGAAACACTTCCTCAAATTAGAGGCCTAGCAGAAAGGCCATAGGAGACATAATACATACTTTGGTGTATTTTGCATTCTACTGAATTCCAGTGATATTTAAACCTCAATGCTAAGTCTTGCAAATCTGTACTGTAAAGACGCTGGAGTTCTCAGCAAAACAAGCCCTTTTTTATCTGCTGGCTGGCTGTATAACATATAAAGCAACCCTGTCAAGCTAACAAAACCCAGTGCTTCTCCACAGCCTGTAGCTAGTGAAAAATCCCCTCGAGTTACATATCCCAAGAGAGTTCTGGAGCAATGGGAAGTAACATCTGGGAGAGTGCCTGACCAAAGACCTAGAATGAGGTCTTTACATTCCTCAGTTGTTTCTTTCTCTGGAATACTGGGAGGGTTGCTTTCTTGAGCCTTCACATTATCTTCCTCTTTCTTCTTCCTCTTATTCTCTTTTAGCTTCTGTACCTTGTGCTTGAATATGTCACGATGCTTGGGTTCTTGAGGACCACAGAAGAGTCTGTCCTTGCTTAAATGCAGTAAGTCATCTTCTGTTGGGATGCAAATCATGGCATGCAATTCAGGGTTCCCCTTCCTCAGGAGAGACAAGTTGACCCATACCAGAGCCCTGGGATAGCTGATCAAGATTGGCAAAAGGACATCTTCAGTCATTTCCTTTCCTCCAAGCTGAGAAACAAGGCGAGGCCGCCGATCTTTTCCAGAAGTGGGGTAGCACCAGGCTGATAACTGCATTAGTAATTTCTCACTCCTATTAAAAAGGTTTAAAAATCAACAAAAATGATAGTTATTAATACGCAGTACAATAGAAATCCAGAAGGTCACCTATTTGAAAGAGCATGATTAAAGAAGCCCTGGGGCTTCCTGTAACCTTTCCAGCTGATGTCTGTAACTCTCAGCATAAGAACACGGGCAAGTGAAATTCATGTGTTAGGAGGCTACTTGTTCTGAAGACATGAATATAACTCAGTTTGCTAAAGATTGTTTTGATCACAAAAGCTTTATAACCTTCAGTGACACAATTCAGTTCTGAACTGCCAATATTTCTTCCCCTGATAGCTACTTAAAAATGAAAAGATCTGCATTCAGGCACTTTCCAAACACTGTTGGCACCCACGTATGTTACAGTGAAATACAGGAGATTCTATCCTCTTTGCAGACCATCTGAGACAATGCATTAAAAAAAGAGAACGTGCTGATATGCACTGCAAGTTTTAAATCACAAATATGATCCTCTAAGCTCTACACACGTAGAAGCAGACAGAGCACATCAACTCCAAGAAGATGCTAAATTCAAGCCTGTTGTATTTAAGACAATTCCTTACTTCCTCTACTCATAGTGTTTGTTTGAGGAAACTAGGACTTCTACTCAACAGCAAAATTACTTAATCTCCTCCTCAGTGTATTTGAACCAAATCTTTCTCTAATCAAGGCTGAGCCATTCCTTTTTCCAATTCAATTACCCCTAATAAATAATACCTCACGTGCTTGTACTTTTTGACATACCTGAGAACAATAAAGTCACTTCTCATAGTTTCACCTCTTTCATCAAAACCTTGAGTGCCTGTATCACCCTCTGTCTTTATGGAATATTCGGAGCTTATTTCCATGGTCTCCTCTACCTCACCAGTCTCAGGGGAAGCTTCTTTCACCACTTCTGGTTTGGGGTCACAAAAGCGATGTCCTTCAGTTGCACAGTGCTCAGCATGTGGGGAAGAACGATGCACAAGTTCTTCTGAAGCTTTCATTCTTCCTTCCCAGCTCTTCACCAGCTGCCCCCAAGGACAGATGAAGGGGGACAGAGTGCCCAGTTTGACATAATTTGCCCTTTTTGCAGGTGGACGTCTAAGTAATAAATCAAGTACATAAAAAGATTTATATCCAGCATTCTTATTCCAAATTGGCACTTAGAAAGGCTAACTGTCTACTTTGCCATGCCATTCTAATAGTAAACAAGCATTTAAAACAGAAAGTTAGCTGTGCATTCAGTAACCTCACCAGTAATTCTCAAGTTATACTTCGAGACAACATTGATATATGTTTGCCCTCTATATCCTTTCAGTGATGTTGGATACTACTGACTATCACCACTATCACCATTTCCTCTGAAATTCTCCTACTTGTTGTAGCTGGAACTGATACCAGTTTGCTCAGAAGACACTTCCAGTTGCCCCATAAGCATGGTATTGCATTGACTATAAAGAAAACAAAGGCAAACTTCTACCTTCTCTCTAAGTAGCCGAGAAGCTTGCCTGAAATAACTTTATTTTTTACTCAGTCTTGTAACTGAGCTTCACTCTAGAAATAGGTGGTTTTAGTTCATTGATTGATCCAATTAGCAAAACTTCTCTTGAATTTATTTATTGACATAGTACTTTAAAAACAATGGTGAAAGACCTTCCTGAAGTCCAAGTCTAAATGAATGCAACAACAGATAACAAAGGAACTATCTTAAGCACTGCAGTTTGTTTTTCTCTTCCATTCTTGTAATCAATCAAAGTTAATGTTACCGTTTGAATTTGTCAAGAAGACTGCTTTCCAGTTCTTTGGCAAACTGCATTCCTGCTGGGCAATCAGGGAAATCATCTGGAGTGTGAGGTATTCTTTGATACTCAGAATGTTTTGAAGCTTCTTGCAAGCCACCAACTCGTACACCTCGATATATCTGTTATAAAAATCAACCCCCCCCCCAGAAGCAATGTTTGTATTGATTTCTGCTTCCTAACTGAGATAAAACATTAATACTTTTGAAGCCATTGCTGTAGAAAAAGGAAAGCCTGTAATTTCAGTTTTCCAAAAAAAAAAAAAAAATCAATTAAATAAGGTTTTCACAGTCCTAAATGATAACTTCAATAAAAACGTTGTTTCTCTTTAAATTTAAATTTTGAAAAATAATCAACAGAAATAAACAGAATTTCACAGGTTCTCATATTGCATGTTTCTGGAACATACTATTAACTCAATAGTCACTCTCCAACTAATTTGAACTATACAACAAGTAACACTGCAGTTATTTCCCCTCTACATTCAGAAGTGCAATGTTAAGAGCAGAAAGGCACTACATTAACTATCTAACATTCAAAGTAGGATACCCGTAAGAGTGCCCAAGATACAGTCAGACTAGCTTAAATCATATTTCAAGCTCCCCTTCCAAACCAAAGGCAGCTAAACTGTTGACAATGGCAGAGATAGCCAAGCTGGAAGCAGATTAGCAATTGGCACCGAATCACTTACCATTAGAGACAAACGCTCTTAGAAACAAAATCAAACAGCTATAACATCAGCTTTCTCTTCTTACCCTCTTCTCTCATTTCCTGCTTCAAACTGCCATATGGGCACAGTTATACTCAAAAGAAGATACAGAAAGCTATTGTTTATTTATTTTTAAGATTTTAAAACCAAGACTGTCATCAACCAGTTCATACATTCTCTTTACGGGGGGATTTTGATACTGTGATGGTTTGATTACACAATGCAAAGTATGCTTAAAATGGTATTTCAGACCAAATGGTATCATTTGTTAGATTTACTTGCCATTTTTAATGAATGTTACTTACAAAAGGAATCCAGAAAGCCATGCCCCAGCCCTTTGGGAGATAGATATCCCAGCCACTCCCCCATCCTGGTCGATCTTCTCCAGCCATTTTTCCTGGCTGTTGCACCAACAGTATAGGAATTTTAGATTCACAAGGACCCAAATCAAGCTGAGATCCAGGTACCAGTAACTGGGCTCTCATTTTGTTTAATTCCTAAGAAGGAGAATTTTCTCGTAAGTTAGTAAGCTTTTCCCCTCTTCCACATATCCTTCCAAGATACAGAATGAGATAAACTTATAACTAGAAAAAATAAATCAATAACACTTTACACTTTTGAACTGACTTTCACTGAGGCATGAAAAAAAAAAAAAAAAACCTTTAGAAAAAGCACTTAAGAACCCTTCACCCCCCACCCCTTTAAATTTCCATTGTCCTTGATGAAAGGAAGGTACTGAAACTCCAGTTCAAAGACATACAGCACAGATGAAGAAAAAAGGCAAGTATTCCAACTTGGTATTTATAGACCTGTGCACAAGGCTGTACTGAGCACATGCTTTCAGACAGTCTGTCAACACAAAGGGAAAATCTGAACTATATCCAGAGAGATATACAGAAAAGAGTATTTTGTCATGAATCAGTTTCACTGAAAGCATGCAGGTACCAAGGCTTTGTCAATCATCACTTGTTACATTTCATTGTACTGCATTAAAAATACAAACATGGGGAAAAAAACAAAACAAAACAAAAAACCCAGAGCACCAGACTGCAATTATATATGTCTCTGCATGTCTCTTTTGCACCGGTTGTTCTGTAAGCTAAGTTGTATATTTCACAAGAGGAAGAACATAAGAAGATTGTTATGCATTACTGTAATACTGAGGAAGCATTCTGCTTTTTTACACTATGACAGACAATTTGTAAGAGCACAAAACCAATCTGCATCAAGAGAACATTTCGAGAAATGTTTCTGCCACACAAACATTTTCTCCTTGATTACAAGGGTGTCAAAAGTTTATCACCTCCAGTGGCAAAGTTACCTTTTTGCCAGTATATTTGTGGGTTGTACATCCACTGCCAATGTAAATGTCAAATTTTGAATCTGCAGAAGTGCACTTCAAACTGTCAACAAATCACAGATGCCTAGAATGACCACAACAGTGTAGTGCAGTTCAGAACCAGAGGGATCTACTTTGTCTCATCTTTTTCTTGTCAGGAGAATTCACTTGGTTATGATTGAGGAGTAAATGGACAGGGCATCTCTGTGGCACCTCTGTGGCACTTCATCCCTTTTAAGTGCTACGCGAGTCAAAGTGATGCAGGAAAATCCAATTTCAAATCTCTCAGAAAAATAAAACCACAATTATTTAGTTCAGCGGACAATTCAGTAAAGCTTCCTTCTAACTGGATATTAATAACTGCTATACAAGAATATCACATAAAGGCTACAGAACAGACACTTCAACTCAGTCGTGTGCTAATACTACATTAGGAGACTGCTGCTCTTGCATTTACACAAGTTTCAAGATTTTCACTATATGGACCATTAGCCATTTTCTCCATGGCAATCCACCTCATCAGTTACCTGCTCTGAGATTTTATTTTCAGTGACGTTCTTACGGATGTCCTGGTCCCAAATAAAGCTGTGAGCACACTCAACGGGTACACCCTCCAGGTACAGCTGCCTAACTTTATCATTATCTACAAAAGAAGAGAACCTTCAAACAAAACTCAAATTTTCAAAACCTCTAATGAGTACAATGAACAAACAGTTAAGAAAACGGACTATTTAAAATGTAATCATTAGAGTGTCTGGAATATCCTACCTTAATGTATGTTTTTCCAAATACAAAACATGAGATAAACTACCTGTTACTTTCAGAAGGATTAACCTGGCATTCCCACACAGACAGGTATTACTTAATACACATGACATCATCTTTGGCAATGCAAGTTTTAATGCCATTGTTAATATTCTGGACTTAGACCTGTCAGGAAAAGTATGAAGTTCACCAACTCTGGTAAAAATCATAAAGAAAAACGTTTCAAAGCCTGGAGTAAGTTTACCTAAGCAAACTTAGAGGAGAAATAAAGATGCCCTTTAAAAAATGTACGTAAAGGAAACATTTCTATGGGTATGACTACCGTGCAATGCTTATTTAGCACTAGCTTCCCACTCTGGATTTTTTCAGGCTTTGCACTACAAGGAAGACCATGTATTGCATAAGTCTGCACAGTCCAACAGTTGTGTGCTTACTGAAGATGAATAAGACTTTTAGCTTTAAAACTCATCAACAGGGCTTTAAAACTAATTCTGCTTCAACTCCCCAGTTCAAACAAAATAAAGAAAACGTACACCTACCTTTTGTACTCTGTGGATTAAAAGCATTCAGCACCTAGCATGCAATGCATATCAATCCATATTTTAAGTAAAATAAACTTTACAAATAAAAAACCACAATGAAGCTGCTAATATTTCTGTAGTTAAAACTTAAGGGGACTGCTTTGTCATCTAAGTGGTCTTGCATGTTAGAGCAACACAATATTTCTTGCTTGTTTTTAAATAACTTAATCTTTTGAATGAACTCAGGTAATTTTTTTTTCAGTTAACATGGACAAAGAATTTCAGTACAGAAGATATGAATTATTAAGTTGTCCTAGCAATAGGATAGGTACTGCCAAACATAACTGCAATAATTATGTTTGTAATCGTTTGTAAATGATTTACAGCTGTCCATCCTACTACGAGTTGAAAAATCCTCAGAAACATTAAATGTAGCAGCTTTCCTGAGTTTGGTAGTGCTATTAAGATGACACTTGCTAAGCATTCTTATTTAAAGAACATACATTCCTTAGAATTCCTATACTGCAGAACATGAGTATTTTTCTTCCACTTTAAAGAGCCCTTTAATGCCCGTCTCTTTCCATTCCCACAGCCCAATGTTCTCCTCACTTACTCTAAAAATCTCTAACCTCGTGCATTGTTTTTCTTTCATTCACATTCAACCTGGAGAATTTTACCTCTCTACAAAACATACTCCAATTCACGCTGTTCCCCTTTCATTTTCTTTAGTTCACCTTCAAAGAATGCTGGGGAAATAAACCTACTGATGAGTAAGTTGCTAATGGTGCAGCAAATAAGATGCTACAGCTAGTAGAGGAAACGCTAAGCACACAAACTATTGTGCCTATTACTAAGCACACAGAAGTCAGCAAGAACCATCATATTACCTACTTCTGTTGATGTCAATGGCTGATGCTCAGGAAACACAGGGAAAGAAAAGAAGGTTTCATTCTGTTTCCAACAGTTGTTCTAAAATTACCTTAGCAGTGTTAAAGATTAAGAGTGCATCTGTTTGAATTTTTTCCATCCCTCTCTGAGGAGCAGCAGTAGCAGAAGCAGAAACATAAGCACCATTAGGGAGTAGTTTCAGAGCATGTATGCAGGTAGTACCAGAAGAGCCAATGTAAAAGACCAGATATGCAAACTTCTGCAAGAACGTGTTTACTGGCAAAGACTCAGGTTCTGTGTTTGAAGAAGGAACTTTAGCTCACCTTTCATGATGCATTCTCCTCTGCATTTAATTCACTGACTGTTTAGAGGTTCCAACAGACCCCATGTTGAGCAGCAAACAGTGCTAAGACAGTAGCAGCAAACCAAAACATCGGAAGAGTACTTTAAAAGGAAAGAAGACTACTGCTAATTCGCAATCATGTAAGCACTGATCGCTCAGAGGTTTGACTTCCAAAAGGCATAAACCTGCTGAAAAGGCAGTAAAAAGTGATTTACTCATAAACTCTCTATCTTGCAGCCTAAAGAAATTAGGACAGTTCTGGGTTAAATTCCCATCAGCATGCGTCCTTTATGCATATGCATTCAGGAGTGTAAGTGGGAAAGATTGAAATTTCTTCTGATTTCAGAACACATCATCCACAGAGGGAAAAAATACACAGACGTATTTTACAATGTTTTGAAAAAAACAAGGAGGATGGAGGAAATAGATAGATGCTTATCATTTCATAGATTTCATGTATGACAACCCATGGGCTAAGAAGTCTGTAACTTACCTAAACCATTTGCACATTTGACTAATAATGCATCTTCAAAGTAAACATATGTTAAGAAAAGCAATTAACTTCTACATAACATTAAAAAGCAAGAGAGATTAAAACAAATATGGGATCTGCTAGGATAAGCAGTACCATTTCAAACTTAACATTAATACCAATAGTATTTGAATATCCAAGAAACAAAAAAGGGAAAAACATTAAATACAGCAAGGATGAATGACTAGTAACATTACTCACATAAAGATCATCTCGCCATATTACCACAACTGAGTAAGGTTACATTAAAACCAAGACTCAGAAAGTTTATGTAATTCTAATGCTCACAAAATGATTTGCTCAAGGGGCAAATTAAAACCAACTCAGTGAAATTACAGACCTCATCTCCCATCAAGGGACCAACTATCTAGAAGAGAAACGTGACTTTCTTTGTGGGTGTTACTGTGGAAACATTGGTAGTACTGCTGCTGTACTAACATATACAACTTGCCAATATTAAATTCCTTTTTTTCTTTTTTTTTTTTCTTGGTTAAACAAACTGTCCTTAATACATTTGAGGAATTCCTTTCCTGGTATCTACTGGGCAAAAGAACCAATGGAACCAAGACAGAACTGGATGGAAAAAAATGCTGGTAAAACTGCTAAACTGAATTAGAATAATCTTTGGTAATGCGTTGCTTTTGATGAAATTCTCGCTGGATATTCCAATAATCTAACATCAAGCATGGACAACAGAGTTCTATGGAAGAGCGCAACACTAAGATCAGTGTGCAGTATTGTCATTCCAGATATTCGTGGCTTACATTCTTCACCTAGAGGTGATCTTTTTGCACAGAATGACCTTCAACCGCTTCTCCTCCATTTAATGAATGGATTTTTGAACTCCTGCAAAACTGCCAGGCAATCAAGTAGGTTGACAGGAAAAAAAATAAATAAATACAGTTGATTTATAGAGGCAGTGAAAATTGCAGTAAGATCACATGCCCTAACAAGATCACAAGCTGTGCATAATTCCTTGTCCTGAAATAGAATACAGTGGGGAGAAATCATAATGCTTGCATAGAGAGAACTGATCGGATTATTTATCTAATCTGCCTTTTGTATGCATTTTGCACAATAACTGATTATGCCTAGGCTTCCTTTTATTAATACTGATGCAATTTTTCTTTAAAAAAAAAAGAATAATAAAATAAAAATAACCAGGAATCAAATGCAACTGAAAGCTTCCCCCAGCCTAGAAAATTACGTAAGGATCTGAATCCAATATGGATTGATATTCTAGAAGTATTGAAAAAAACAAACAAAAACCAAGTAACTTCTTTCAACTACTTGAACAAATAAGCCTATTGAGGCGAGATATTGCACTGGTAGTAGCTGTCACATTGTCAATTACAAAATTAAGATAGGAACAATAGGCTTTGGAGAGTAATAATAGCTTCTCTCTTCAACTAACACCTAGGAATATCAATGAGGCAGAGAGAAGAGTGGCAGTCACACCTCAGTTTTAAGGTTCCTAGATAAGAGAGATGAACTACCATACCATAAGATTTCCCCACTATATAAAGTAATAGGTACACAGGAGATTCTGAATAATCCTCTGAGTCTTCCCATTTCCCAGTATTCACAGTATTAAGAAGTCACTCAGGTGTGAAATTACCTCTTAACTGCTTCTTGTAGAAAAACTATCCTTTTCTACTCTCTTACTCTTACCACAATGCCCTTTTTATTTTCTGTTGGAAGGAACTTGTATTATCCTTCACTCTTCTGCCTACTTCTAACTGATCTGACAGTACTGCATTTGTGCAACACCAAGTTCTTTAGTAGAACCCAAATTAGAAGGCATTGTATGCAGTTTACATTTTCTTGTTCGCTGATCAAAGACTTTCTCCCTCACCTGAAGAAAAGTCAGAAAAGGCAGATATAGTATTAAGTTTATGATGAAAGAAAAACCAAAACAAAACACTCACTTAACTCAGAAAGGAACCAGAAAGCAAAACTAGCTTGGCTTTTGTGACTATGTGGTTAACGAGATTTCTTGCAAGTTGAAGGATAACTCCAAACAGAAAGACTTGGAGATGGCCATGTCTAGCAAGTCAAAATAAAAAAGGTGTAAGTACCTTCTTTCCCTTGACTCCCTACAACACATCGTTACCTCTCTATCACAGCCCTCCATCCTGGGGAAGAATCATCTTTGCCAGAGGGAGAAAAACTACTACATGGCACTTCAATGCTTAGAAGACTTCAGCTCATCTCGCCTTCTTGAACATATTTTCACAGACATGACAAGCAAAATGAATGGTGAGAAATTACTTGTTTTGGTTGCTAACTCCTTTAACAGTTCAAACCAGTCTCTGTAAACAAGTGCTATATAGCTCACCTTACTCCTCAGCAGGAAGGAACCAAAGCAGAGGTCACATATGCAGCAACATTTCCAACATGAACATTAATGATGAGAAAGCAACTGAGCAGAAACGATAATAAACAGGACAGAAGCTGTTCCACAAAGGTTGGAATAGGAAGATATAAGAAAGTCTGAATAGGAAGAGTTGATAAGATGGCAACTAAAATCAGTGTTCAACTTGGTTTAAACAAAAGATAAGGCTGTATTGTTCTACCATCTTGGAAATACGCAACCAAAAGAAACTTCACTTGTCTTTGTTTGCTAGTTGGCTATTCTGTTTCTCATACTACCTTAAGCAGCCTGTGTCCAATCAACCTAAATGTAAATGCATACACTGCACTGTGCAGAAATCCCATTTTATTTGTTCTTGCATATTTTTCAAGGAAGTTCAAATCCAACTGATCTTGTATCTTGCACCGAAATGAAAGTCTAAAGTCACTCATGCATCTCCTAGCAATCTAAAATGCTAATTTTGCATTTTCCTACAGTGAAACTGCAACATTCAAATACTATAAACCAAACTCTAGAACCGTTTCTGGAGAGAGAAATAGCACCTGGAAGACTAAATACCAAGTAGTCACTGAGTAGCTTTTAGCACCTGGTTGGCCTTGCCAGGATTCGAACCTGGATCATCTGTATGGTCAGACAGAGGCTTCCACTGAGCACAAGACCAGCTATGGTGCATGTCCCTCCCTCTCAATTGCTGTTTTAAAATATATGCAACCCGTGCAATTTTAAGCCTGTTTCTGCTACGAAGAGGTATGTACAAAGAAGGAAACTTCTGAAACCTAATGCTAGAGGAAAACAACAACAACAAAAAAAAGCAGTGGAAAAGGACAGTAAATGAAAACAGAAGTGCAGAGAGAAACTGAACTTCATATGCCTTTGGCAGTTCCATGCAAGCACAATGTAAGCAAAGCATTTTACCTTGGTACTTTTCCGGATCTGGAATGGCTTTTGTCTTCTTTTTTGGCAGATTTACACGAGGATCTCCAACAGTGAGGCCCAGTATTGTACCTGGTGGCATTTCTGATGGTGAACTTATCCCTTTAAAAATACACAAATGAACATTGCCATGAAACCACCAATAAAACTGTGATTACTTTTTCCTGCACTGTTATTCTGTACTTTTTTGCCTGCAGTGATGTGACACCACTATAAGCCAGAGTAGCAATTCAGAGGTACTCGATTCAGCATGTTTTGAAAATTCACCAATGCTTGTTAAAGAAATTATAAAACATCTTTAAAAGTTTTACCTCATCTCTGCTTAATCGCCTCACTGGATAGCTTGAATATAGTTTGAGATTTACCAGTCAGCTCCTTACCTGTTTCAGTGCTAGAAATGAAATGTTTATGAAGACAAGAAACAAAACAGAATATATCTGTTAAAGAGTTTGGCCTTCAAAAAGGACTAAAGCTCCATTAAAAAAATAAAAAGTAATGTTTCTCAAATCTTTGACATGCCACAGTAATTACTTAAGTACATGCTCAAGGGCATTACTCTCTTGATCAAACACAAACTATGCCTTACCAAACTGAAGCCAACTCCGTTGCATGCCAGTTCTGACCACTAGAATTTAAGTTTCCCCTTCCTCCCCTATTGCCCATGCCCAAATACCTTCTAAGAGCTCAAAGATAGCTGTTTGACGATGATGAAGAGATACTTTTTCAGAGTCCTTGCAGTTTTCTACCCACCAGTTATTCAGTTTCGATTCTGAATCCACCATCTCCTGGAAAACAACATCATCCAATTAACTCAAGCAGTAAGTCAGTAACTTCTAATCATATGAATTCAGTCTGTTCGCCTTAATCACTATGGTTGCTTCCTTCAAGTTTCAAATCAAAACCATTTTTTCCTGATGAAGCTTATTCCTACATTTCACTTTACGGTATTCTCCAATAAGCATATTCAGTTTGTATCCCAAAAGTAAACAAAGCAATCCACAATTCTTCCTAACTCTGTAGTCAACGACTTCTTATAGAAAACCAGAGATGTCATGGCCTCCTCAAGTTTGTTGCAAGAGACACACAAAAAAACCCCACATCCATTAAAACTACACTGATGGAATGTGCTAAGAGGTGGATAAAATACTAAATCCTGGAGAAAATATGTATTTGATTTAAAACACAAATGTTTTCTATACCTTTCATGTCTTGCCCAAAAGGTCCTCTAGCTCACTGAATGAAAAATGTAATATGGTTTGCAAAAAGTACAAATTATTTTCAACCTCTCAATACATCACTGTAGCAAAACCTTTAGAGCCTTCTCAGCAGCATCAGAGCTTCCATTTTCTTTCTACCCATACCAGAAATCCAGATACAAACTCTTCCTGAGGTTTGCGTTAATCGAGAGGCTCAATATAGAGAAGCTAACAGAGTAGAAATATATAGGTTAACCTTTCGTAATAAATATGCCTAATGATTCTTTCTAGCAAGAAGAAGTTTGCACGCTCTAGAACTCTTGTATAAATGACAGTAATACCCATCAGGCCATTGTCCTTACTGTTTGGATAGAAGCAGCTTTCAGGGTCTCTGTAAGGACAGAGTGTGATAACGGGCCAATCAGTCGATATTTGAGAATCTCCATTGTTTGATCGCTGAAAGAGAGGGAAGTTTCAGGTGAGTGTACAATCGTACAGCACACAGTTTTCTGTTATGCTATGATCCAGCTACATTAACAGGTTAAGGGTCAGAGTTTCTAACTCTACTGTGAACAAACCTGATCACAATGCCAGTAGTTTGTGAGACCCAGGAGTAGGACTGGAATGGATCTCTAGTGCCATCACCAATTATTTTCTTCACTGGCACAGCTTTATCTCCTTCTTTGTCCTCCTTCTTTCTTTTTTTGCCAAGGCTCTGAACAACATCCATTTGTTTTTCCTCTTGACTTAGTGTTGCAATTGGCTCAGGAATACAGATCTCCTCAGGCCCTGAACACTGGAAAATTGCTTTCAACTCATTCAATACGTCCTAAAGAAAAGTAAAAAGTTTGGATTAAGAGAGTAAGCAGTCCAGTTTTATGAGTTCAATTCTAGTGATTGTTTTCCATTTTGAATTATAGGGAATGATCTTCACTCTGTTTAAGTCCATGGAGAGCACTGTCACATGCTGAAAGTAATACTGATGCTACAAACTTACTGTCACTCAAATTAATGAAAGAAAAAAAAAAAAGTGTGCTTGCAATTTAAGTTCAGATTATGACTACTTGTGATGACAGGGACCAAACAGCCTGTTGCGGATGGCAGTGGGAAGGAAGCAAAACAGGCATCAACATATTGTGAACAAATCCCCAGAAAGTGGCAGTAGAAAATTTTTAACAAGCTCACACAAAATACTTCAGTTGCATGCACGTTCTGTACAACAGTAAGATGCAGACAGGATAGTTAAGAGTGGAAACCTTTCAGAACATATCTGCAGCATAAGAAACAGAGAATGCATGAAGAAATTTGAGTTCAACACTAAAAAACAGGATACCTGCTTGAGAGCTGGATGCATCCAGATCCATAACTGTCTGTTTTCAGACCCACACCTCGGTTTCCAAATAAATGTAACAGGACCAAGCATGTCCTCAGGATAGCGATCTGCTCGGTAAAGATTCAAGGAACCTTCGAATCTTCCAGACAGACAACTGGCTGCTCCAAATGTTAATCCTGAAGAAGAAGATGCTTATTGAAAAACAAAGTAACTTCTTGTTTAAGAAATAAAAAAAATTTAAGAGCCACTGCCATGATGGCACAGCAGCACGGGGTGAGCACAGTACAAGCTCACATGCAACTGGCAGGTTGGACGTCTCTGCTTCAGACTATTCAAAAACTTATCAAACTAGTTAAATCTTACCTGCATCAACACTACATATTCGAGCAAGTTGTCTCAGAAGCTCATTCTCTTTACCAGTCAACTCCAAACAACAATAGTATGATAAATCCTGAAACAATAAGACAGTGGAAAAGTGAGAACACTTGAAAGTGAACCTGGCAAGGAAGGGTCAACATAGAGCTTCATAATTTACAGTTAAATTTAAGTAAATGAAAAACAACTGCTTGAGTCAAACAGAAAACATTATTATTGTTTTTTTTTTTTAATTAAATAAAGTTTTTTGCTGTAGGACAGCTGTCAGACATTTCTCATTTGGGGAACAACCCGCTCCTTGAATAAGTACACCAGAAAGGTCACACAACAAAGTGTCTGCCTTTGGTGCCATCCTTCTCAGCAAGAAGATGCAGGAATTCACTGAATCTCTTAGCTCCTATGGCTGACGATGAAGTATTTCAGCTACAGATATCTTTTTAATATGTAAGACTCTTCTATAACCTCATCTTACTCTGATACTGTCCACTTTTCACAACACTTATGAAATTACTCATTTATTACAGAATCGTTTGAGTTGGAAGGGACCCTTAAAGGTCATCTGGTCCAAATCCCCTGCAGTGAGCAAGGACACCTACAGCTACATCAGGTGCTCAGATCCCCATTCAGCCCGAACTTGCGTGCCTCCAGGGATGGGGTATCCATCACCTCTCTGGGCAACCTGTTCCACTGCCTCACTACCCTTACTGTAAGAAGCTTCTTCCTTATGCCCAATCTAAATCTCCTCTCCTTTAGTTTGAAACCATTTCCCTTAGTCCTGTCACAGCGGACCCTGTTAAAGAATCTGTCCCTTCTTTTTTATAGCCCTCTTTTAGATGTTGAAAGGCAACACTCAGGTCTACCCAAAACCTTCTCCAGGCTGAACAGCCTCAGCTCTCTCAGCCTGTCCTCATAGCAAAGACATTCCACCCCTTGGATCACTTCTGTGGCCCTCCTCTGGATGATCTCTAACAGGTCTATCTTTCTCCTGTACCGAGGACTCCACATCTGGACAGTATACTCCAGATGAGGTCTCACCTACACAGAGTAGAGGGGCAGGATCACTTTCCTCACCCTGCTTTCATAGCTAGCTCTTATTAACAGCTGACACAACATTACTTCAAAGTGACAAAAACATGCATTAGAACTGAAGAGTTGATTACTTCGCCTTGAAGGAAGAATAAGGAAAATGCAAATGTGATACCTGAAGAAGGCAGTGATTTGTCATGGCTCGGTAACAAGCCCTGTAACACTTCTCTGTAGGGCTGTTTCCTAAACAGTATCCCCATTTCTTTACCATATGAAATCTCTTTGCATGCCAAATATGTGTTTCCAGCCAAATATTTTTCCTTTGCCTGCGATTAAAATCTGCTACCAAATTTACGTGGCGTCTTCTGGCTTTGCGGCATTTAGTCTTGGACTGCTCTTTTTTCTGATGTACAGCTTTCTCAGCCTGTTTTCAAAAGAGAAAACACTGAAGTAAATCTCAAAAAGAAAAGCTTCTTTTGAAGAAAAAGGTTAGCATATATAAGGATACAGGAAGTACTAGCATAATTTATGCTTTATTTTGACATTAGCTCCCCACAACTTTGCAATCTGGACTGAGGATAATAAACAATGGAAAGAGTATATGCAAGTCCCATCCACACAATTCCACCAATCACAGAATCACCAAGGTTGGAAAAGCCCTTCAAGATCATCCAGTCCAACCATCCACCCATCACCAATAGTACTCACTAAACCATGTCCCTCAACACAAAATCTAACCGTTCCTTGAACACCTCCAGGGTCAGTGACTCCACCACCTCCCAGGGCAGCCCATTAAATTAAGGCTAACTTGAACCCAGAAACCAGAGTTCCCAGACATTCAGAAACGTACCAGTAGAGAACTGGTAAGAACTGCTGCTTTCCTGTGTAAAACTTTTGTTCAACATCAGCATATTCATACGAACCAATGAACATGGCATCAGGAGAACCTGCAGATGTGAGCTCATAGAGGAGCAGCAAGGATTCTAAGACTGGCAGATAGGACCTAAGGATACTTACAGTCTCTACAGTGTGTAGAAGCCAATATGGTGATGTCAGACAAACTCCCTGATAAAGACCTAGTCAAGAATAGAATTACTAAGGGTGAATGGCTGAAGAGGAAGGCTTGTCTCTCAAGGTTTGATTTGTCTTTTTGAGAAATGACAGGAAAAACCCTACTTCTTAGGATGTCCTTTGGGGGCTCACAAAGAAATGGTTGACAGTAGATCACTGGTTTTAAGAATTAGAACTAGGAGTTAGAACTAGAATTAGAACTGGTTACAAGAATGAGAATGCTAGATCACTGCTGTGAGCAGAGTAGACATGGAAACTAGCCATGATGTAAAGACAGATGTGCACATAATAATTTTAAAAGTTCCAAGTCACAATCAGAATAATCATTCCACTATAGATCAGGCAACATAAGCCACTATGTAAATGGTACATAAGTGTGAAAGGCAATCAGAGAAAAAAAAGGGATGTGGTAATATGGACAAAAAAAATGTATTTGTCTTCAAGCTTGTGAAGAAGTAAGAGATAATCAAGGGAAACTTTTGGATCAATATGGTCATATTCAAAGATCTAAGAAAAGGAAGAAAGCACAGCAGAACCAGAACAGTCAACTTTGAAGAAACAGACTTCAAACTCTGAACACTAATGGGCAGAACCTGTAAAAAAGGAAACAGCTCAGGAGAAAAAGAAGTTCTAAGAAAGCACGAAACAAAATATCCTACATAAGAACACAAACTTCAAAAAGAACCAAGGAGAGAGAATGTGGTTGAAGTAAAACAGTTGCAGCAGGGACAGTTATAGCACCCCAAAAATCCAAGAACCATGCAAAAGTTAAAGCAAGAACTTATCAATGTGAGTATATACACAGAAGTTGGAAATACTATCATGGGAAAGGAGTTAAAAAAGCAGAACACAAATGGATCAAATACAAGCATGAAAGAAATCTAAATTATTTAACAAGGGCAGAGTGTAAACTATGCAAAACAGCCCATGCTGCCTTCCTCCTAAAGAAGGCGCTGTAGATCAACATGACTAACAAATAAAAAAAAATGCCAACTGGAGCAATAAAAGCAGAGATGCAGGTTATGAAGATCCAATAAACCACACCCTTAGGAACACATGCAGAAGTACATGATGCAGTTTCTGAATCATGAATCTTCAGGAACTTGAGGAAGAAGAGGAAAGTTCTCAGAGAACTCAAAAAAGGTAAAGCAAGAGGGAAAAAGAATACAAGAAATATGTCAATGAATCAACCTTAATAAACAGAAAACTTACCTAGCAAATTCATCTGATCACTTTAAGAAGTGTCCAGAGAAAGCGATGAATGCCAAACATCAGATGACCATCTTGTAAAGAAAAGCTACTGAACTTTTTTTTTTTTTTTTTTTTTTTTTTTTTTTTTTTTTTTACACAGAGAAATGCCATAGCATATAAGGAATAAGTAAATACATAGAAGCATTCTGGCTAAATGATAAGATGCTACTCCAATATGAGTTTAACGACCAACAAGGAATGGCCTTAAGCTGCATGCAACCTGTCAGCTACTCCACTGCACTTACCCTGTCTGAGCTATGCTGTGCCAGTTATGAACAAGTTGTGCTAGATTGAGTCCTGTGAAGTCACAGCTCAAAGCAGTGGTGAGCTGCAGGATAGGCAGGTGTTATTGAGGACTCCTACATCACCTGAGACCTTGATACACTAGCCAAACAAATGCTCCTGCAGTAGGGGGTATGATCATCATTACTCCAGTAACTTTTCAAGACATACAATACTCATGAAGCCAAGAGATTATTGACAACTACTCTGAGATCTACTAAAATGTAGGTTTTGCATTCAAATGTCAGCCCAAGTTTGTGAGCCTCTCTATATAAGGAAGCTTTGCAGACAAGCTCAGCTCTGAACAGTAACAAAATGTATAAAATAAATGTACAGCTGAGCACTGCACAATAGCTATGTCCATTATATAGCTCATCAAATACCATAAAATGCACTTATACCTCTTTCCTGGCAACCTCTTGCAGTCGCCTGGGTAGGCGCTTAATATTGTGACTCATAGCTCGCCTTCGCATGTGCCTGGGCAGAGTCTGGAAAACTAGAGAGTTGGAAGACTTCTGTGCAACTGCTTTCAGCATGGCTTTGATCTCAGCAGCACGAGCTTGAGCAAAGGTAGACACTGGAATGAAAAGAACTCCATCAGAGCATGGCAAATGGCAAAGATAAAAAAAAAAAAAAAGGGACAACGTACATAAATTAGTGAACTCCAGCAGAGTATCTCTAGTACACCAGTCTAATGACTTCCTGAGATAAAGCAAAGATATCCTCTGCTGTCTATTATGAACATAATTCCTGTACTTCAGATATCCTGAAGCTTACCAGTATGTTACGGCAAATACTGAAAGCTGAGGTATAACCAACAAGTTCTACTCGCACAAAGTACTTCTTTACTATGGCAGCAATGTTTGCATGTATTATTCAGACAGATGGAAAAACTTAATCATGGAAAAAACAGGAAGCAATGATCATACACATACAGTTTTAAAATGATCAAATAAAGAAATCAGAGGTTGATTTTGTTTAATCCTTATGGAAGTGCATTCATTATCATAGCACTACCATAATTTGAAAAACTAATTTGTTTCTTTGCTTTCCTAAACAAACGTTCTGTTAGAAGTTCCTTTAACTCACAACATGAGCATAAACAGTTCCACCAACTACATTAAAAACAGATGGCTGTCAGTATTCATTTTACTGGTAAACCAAAACCCAAATGCATACCCCTCGTTATAAGGAGTGCAATTTTTCAACTCAGAAGTCTGAGAGGACTCACCGAACAACAGGTAGTAATTCATTTTAGTGCACAAACTTTTCTTTATTTTGGAGAAAATCAGGAAAAACAGAAAGACAACACACACGTTGACCAAAACACCTGTTCTGATTTTTGCTATTGCACAAAATCTAAGATAGACAACAAGCAATTTCTAGCAAGTTGCCCTGGAAAGTGTGACCTTTTATTATACATACAAACCTGTTATGTATCTAGGCATTTCCTCAGAACTCTGATGCTCTCCTTGCAATCCTCCCCTCCCTCTGCCTCTTGAGTCTCCTCTATTTTGGTCTTTCCTATAGTGAGGCCCAGGTGACTGATGCAAAAATTTATGCTGTTGATACTGCTGCTCAGAACGAACATCTCCTGGAGGGTTTAGAAACAAACACAGAAATACAAAGTCATCCAGGTACTGGATTGTAAACATAGCTTTATTAAGATTGCATTGCACATTCTTCTGACTATTTAACACATATAACTGAAAAAAAAAGTTATTTTTCATTAAAAAAAAAAAAAAAAAAAAGCTAGCCAGCAAGCCAGCAGCAGATTCATGTGCTTTTGCACATTTTGAAAATGATACCCAATCCATACCTCCCATACTCATACCCATTAAGACCAGAGGGAAAGACCTGATCAACATGAACATATTACAAAGCATATAAACAGGAGAGAGAATGGCTATTTATGAGGCTGGATAGTGATTGGACAAGGGGGAATGGTTTTTAAATTGAGACAGAGGAGGTTTAGGTTAGATATTAGGAGGAAGTTTTTCACACAAAGGGTGGTGACACACTGGAACAGGTTGCCCAAGGAAGTTGTGGATGCCCCATCCCCGAAGACATTCAAGGCCAGGCTGGATGTGGCTCTGGGCAGCCTGGTGTGCTGGTTGGCGACCCTGCACATAGCAGGGGGGTTAAAACTAGGTGATCATTATGGTCCTTTTCAATCCAGGCCATTCTATGATCATTCTGTGATCAAAATTAGCCTACGTGACTGCCATCAGCAGAGACTCTTACTGTCGTCTAGTCAGAGCAAAACTTTCCCCTCTTTCTCTTATTTCTTTTTTCCCCTACAAGTTTAGCTATTGTTTGTCCTTCTGTCTTCAGTAAAGTCACACGCATTTCTGTTGCAGTAATAAACACAGTAAGCATAGCACATGGCACGTGTATGTTGGTGCAGTTAAAGTACGTATTTTCTGGTACAGGCAGCTAAATGAGTACCAAAATTAAGCAATAGAAATCTAACCACAGAATGGCCCGGGTTGGAGGGGACCTCAAGGATCACGAATCTCCAACCGCCTTCCACAGGCAGGGCCACCAACCTCTAAAGCAGGCTCCTGAGCTCCTGGGTCGCACCCACAGAGCTGCTGCCAACGGCTCCGCGTCCCGAAGGAGAGGCCGTACCTGGGGCCGAGCAGGCCCTGCTGCCGCCACCGCCGGGAAAGGACCCCGGCTCGGCAGGGAGCGTGACGCTGGCCGGCTGGTTCCTCATCTTCCTGGCCCGCTTCTTCTCCCTCGCTGCAGACATCTCAGCTGGGTTACGGCGCTCAGGCGAACCGTCCCGCGCTCCTTCCGACGGGCCTAAAGCGCTGCAGGCGATGCGCGGCGCCCCAACCTCGCGCTACACGCGGCCTCCCAAACCCCAGAGGCGCATGCGCGCCGCGCAGCCACATCCAGAAGGACTGCATTGCCCAGAATGCACTGCGGCAGGCTGCGCGCGCACTGCTGGAGGCGGGCAGGAAGGGTTGGTGTTTAGGCGGGCGGGAGGGGTGGGGAGGTGGAGCGGTGGAACGTGAGGGTGGTTGTCGTCATGGCTTCTGTGGTAAGGAAAATCATCAGCACTGCTAAGGCTCCTGCGCCGCTGGGTGCCTACAGGTACGGCTCGGGCGGGAGAGGTTTGTTGGTTTATGGTCCGTCCCGATTGGTGGTGCAATGAGGTGTCCGTCATGTGTGGTAGCAGAGGAGTTTTGCGTTGCCGTCTCTTTGAGAAGCGTGGTAAGCTTCTGTGTAAGAACTGGGGGTGAGCACCAGAGTGCTTTCTAGAGGCTCTTAATAGTGGGCTTAGGCTTCGTTTTCCTGTTATAAATGCAGCCTCCTCAGTTTTGACTTTTCCACCTGTGGCACTTTAGAGTCTTACAAGCGTTTTTGTTCCCATCACTTTGAAGTGAAACTTTCTGAACTTCAAGCCTGCTGTTCTTTATGTTTCTCTGTCTTTATAATTCCAGTGAGGTGTAGGAGCAGAGAAAATCCAATCACTCTGAGGGTACCTTCTGCCAACAGCAGACTGCTGGTGGATTGCAGCCAGGGCTTGGTATTGCCTGTGGGTAGGGGAGCATCTGAGATGTGGAAAGTGAGGGTTCTTCAGTTGCATGCATGCACCAACTGGCTTAGCCTTTAACGTAGCTTTCTGCTATAGATTAACTCCCGTGTCCTGTGCTGACTGGTAGTTCGTGATGAAATGCTACTTATTGTGCAGCCTGTTGTTGAACTCACAGGGCTAACATCAATTAAGTTAGTGGCAAACTTACCGATCACATTCCAGTATGCTTTTCAAAGTCCACTGAGCGAAAAAATTGCGTAAGAAATAAGTGCTACATCTCAGTTCTGAGCATGGTGCTCAATGAGGGTTTAATATGGATGGCAGAAGTGCTGCATTCCTGGTTTTGCTGCAACCCTTCCATGTGCTATTTGTACCCTATTTTGCACTTTCTTTACTAAACTCCTCCAATTTCCAGTAATTTTATATGTGTGTGTATGCGTCTGTGCATGCAACTTTTAAAAAGGTGTGACAGATGCTGTACTTGTGTTAATAACTCTTTGTGTAAAGAAAGTCTGATTAACTTTTCCCCCTTATCGTCACTGAAGAGCCTGTTTCTTGGTGCCATCTCTCTGAAGGGGATGGTGTTGTTTTTGCCAAGGTCATAACATCCATATAGCTTTGCACTCAAGTGTACTGAAATGTGAACAATGTGTGACATGCACTTAACTACTCCTTGTGATTGCAGCAGAGATGCACAATTGACCCTCGTTGTAGGATACATCTGCAGTTAAAGTTTGATCCCAGTTTTTGTGCTTGGAGTCTCTGTGAACTTGGCTCATGCCTTCGACTGCAGCGGGAGTATATTCTTTAGTTAGTGAGTTGTTGAAAGTGACAGTGAATGGGCGATTCCATGGTAACCATACAAGGAGAAGGAAGTCGAGGAACAGAGAAGAAGGCTCAAGATTGCTGAAAATGCTGATCTGTCACTGGAAGGCTTCATTGTGCTTCTCCCTCTGCCTCCCCACAGTTACTCATGATTTGTTACTTTCCAAAGCTCCATTAGGATAAGCATGTATGTTGCCATTTGCTTAATGATAAGCAGTATAAGACAATCTCATTTTTCCAGAGCTCAGAATGCTAACAACTTGTTGCAAGGCTCCCTACACATTCAATAGAAACATGAGTTGTCATCTGTTGGCTTATGCCTCAAAGTATGACATGCTAGAAGAGAAAACTGAAGAATATATTTTGTGTTCATATGTACATTTCCTGTCAATGAGACAGCAATTAAGAGATTTAATAAAGTGTTCGTTAAAGAGTGGCTTTCTTTCAACACTGATGCTGAAGTGGAGCTAAGGTTCTAATTTAGATACTTCAGGAAGGAGCTTAACCTCTGTGCAATTTCAGAGGCTTGTTCAACTGTTAGAGGAATGTATTTTCTTATTGGATGGCAAGAGATAAGAAAGTTCATGTTGACACACAACAAACACTTTGAAAAGAGCCTTTCTCTCATTCCTTTGCAAAATACTTCTACCATCTGATGAGATGTATGTTATGTCTCTTGCATAATGTTTACTAGGTGGTTAAAGTCTTTGTTTTAATCTTTTAATCTGTTTGTAGTACTTAGCAATTATTGACATCTCTAACTCTATTTTAGCAAAAGCACACTAGACGTACACATAAAAAATAGCTTGGATTCTTCATCTGCTGAAGTAACCCAGCCACCAGGTCATCCAGGTTAGCTGGCAAGAGGAGAGGCACTGTTCTGGGAATGGAATTGTGCTAACTGGCCACATTCATGCCACTGGAGAAATATTGCCGGAGAATGTTTGTGAGGCTTCATATTGCAGCTGTAACTCATTTATGGTGCCTGTATGAGAATAAAACACTGACTGTAGTAATCAGCCCTCTTGATTTTTCTTTCTTTTATCTTATTGCGCTGCAGCTGAGATGTAAGGTAGGCAAAGAACCACCTCTTAAGCTGGAATATTTATTGGGTAGATACAAAGTTGCTCTGTCTCCCTCCTGTGCAATCTACAGCATGGAAAGTGTGTAGCTGTGTTTAGTGTTGGGTTGCTGCGCTCAGATCTTGCACCTTTTGGGGAATCAGTATTTATTATCTCTCTCTATAAAAACAGAGCTATGCTCGTGTAGTTGTGTGCTTTCACAACTGTGCCAGTCCCAGCTGAATCAAATATGTATGGATTGAATGCATGGCCCATGTATAAGCACTGTGGTTTAGTGATGGGACTCAGTCAGTCAGGTTGATGTTTGGACTTGATATTGAAGATCTTTTCCAATTTAATTTATGATATAATATCTCAGAAAAACAGATATTCTAAGTGCATTTCATATTTTCTGCAGCCAAGAGAGTACTTTTGGATAGTTAAATGGTTTGAGAAAACTTTCAATCTGAAATATCGTTTTTCTTTTCAGCCAAGCAGTGCTTGTAGACCGGACTATGTACATTGCAGGACAGATAGGTATAGAACCTTCCAGCGGGCAGCTTGTCTCTGGAGGTGTAAAGGAAGAAGCTAAGCAGGTAAGATGTGCTCTAGCAGTCATCTTTTATTGTTAAGTAATTCCTTCTTGTTAAATGTAAACTCATGGGAAATTGAGGAGACTTAAAGCATATTGCATGTCCTCCAAGGTGAAGTAAAAACAAGAAAAAATTCCTTCACTGTCATTTTTCATCCAAACAGTCTGGTGGTCAAGGAGACATCTGTATCTCATACAAGAAGGAATTGATATTTTGAGTCACTGAGTCTGCAAGACTTGTTCCCCCAGCAGAAGCTGTGTGAGGTAGTAGATAGAATGAGGTGAAGCTGTATTGTTTTTGCACCTAGTAAGTAAGTGGTCTAGTATTAGGAGTTTATTAAAAGTTACCTTTTACTAATACACTTCTTAATCTATTTTTGGTTTTGCTCTGACTGTTGAAGGCCTGCTGGGTGAGCTACAATGTAAATGCATATAAACATGAATTGTAACCTAGCTAATTGCCCATATACAACCTAGGTGATACATAAGACTTCTGTCTCATTTCTCAACAGGCGTTTAAAAATTTGGGGGAAATCCTGAAAGCTGCAGGCTGTGACTTTAGCAATGGTAAGTGCTGATATGAAGGTAGCGAACAAGTGATTATTTTTCACTTGGATTTTTTTTTTTTAATGAATAGGCTGTTTATCAACGTGCAATTTTTATCAATAGACAGAGGAAAAGAATGGATGCACAAGTCTTTGTGTGATGGGTATCAGTGCGATGCTGCCTCTCACCTGAAGCTTCTGTCCATGGTACTTCAATTCAAACTGAAGCAGCTTACGGCTAGGGCAAGCTGCAACTGACCACAGGCATTTTAAGCATCCTTTACTCCAGATAAAAACAGGTCTATGTCCATGGCATGTGTGTTACAGGCATGTTCAATACCTTTTTTTCTTTTGTGGCTGATTCTAATAATGGAGCCAAATTTAGAACTGGTATTGGCTTGGGCAGTCATGAGTTTAAAATAAATAAATAAATTCTTGCATAGACCATATCCTCAGATGTTTTATGGACCATTTTGGCAGCAGATACCATATGATATACTTTTTTTTTGCCAACAGTTGACATACTAAAACTTGTTTTAATCAATCTTCTTCACGTTGGTCCCTTTTAAAAGAACTGGGTTTGTAATGAAATCTGAAATGGAAGAGCTGTTCTCAAAACAGGTCAAGAGTATACAAGTTTTATCTATTAGATATTCAGTTTTTCTTGGTGGTTCTGCAGTGGCAGCTCTAATGATCAATATCTGATCGCAAAACTTTTCAAAATGTTTCAAATATTTGAGACGTTTGGAATAAAAGCAAGAACTGCATTAAAGACTTTAAACTTTTGTATAAAATAGGTACAAAATAACTGCACTTAATTTCTAGTTGTGAAGACCACGGTTTTGATGGCAGACATGAAGGACTTCAGTGATATGAATGATATTTATGGTCAATGTAAGTAGACTTGCTGCTTTTTTACCAGTACAGCTTGCAGAATTGATGATATTCATTATAAGCAGTGTTTCAATGACTCGGCTAATGTAGTCCCAGGTTCTTTGAGACTTCAGTAGAAATACAACGTGAGAACAGAACATCTATGTGCAAGCAGCAAACAAATACAGGCTAATTAGGTGTGGATTTGTCCTACCATTTCATTATTTTTTTTATATGCAGTTTGAGCTTCTACACCTTCTAGCCTTGAAGGATGCCATGTTGTCTCTAACACCGTTCTGCTGTGGTCAGCCTTAAGATGCTTAATTTCAGACTGTGTATCTCCATTTCTTTAAAATCTGTTTGTATCTTTGACTAAGCTTAGTTTTTGTGTAAGGTTGAGCTACCCTGCTGCACTTGGAAATTAAATAACAATGCGTGGTTGACCAAATTGCATGTAAACTCAAGTTGGTGATTAGTGAGCTACGAGTCTATGCACATAAGTTCCTTATTTGTATAGATTTGGGTTTTAGTTACTTAGCAGTATCTCAAGTTGAATGAAGCCTTTTGAGATGAACAAACTTCTGCATGTCAAAATGGAATTGAGTCTCTTAAGTAAAGTGAAAACAGACAGGCTGGATACTCAGTTACTTGTTGCCAAAGAGTCCTCCTACCTGTTTTTAAAGAAAGCGATTGTTGCTGTTCTTTGATGTGAGTTATCAACCTGCATTATCCCTGCAGGATCCTGAATGTACCATTTCTGAAATCGGTGTTAACTTTCACTAGTAGAAAAAACTAGGGGGAAACAAATGGGAGGCAGGAGGAATTGGAGAGGAGAGTGTGTGGACTGAAGGTTGTTTGTCTCATATTCTTGAACTTGAAACTTGACTGCATTTTATGCAAATGATTTTGAACTCTGTTGTTTATCAAGCAAACTTAAATGATTAGTGGATGTTTTTGTTTCAATTGCAGTTTTCAAATCAAACTGCCCAGCCAGAGTCTCCTTTCAGGTTGCTGCTTTGCCAAAAGTAAGTGTAACTTACAAAAATGAATTCTGAAAGTCCTTGCTTCTGAAACATTATAACAGATTTCTTATTCTGTAATCGCTTCGATTGTGATTATTTTATTGAATATTCTGAAGTATTTAATTTTTGCTTTTAAGTATGTCAGTCTTATTCCTGCATGTAAAGGTTCTGAGAACATGGGAGAACCTGGCATTACAGTGAAAGATGGCTACAACCCTAGAAATAAGGGTTTCCAGCATTTTTAACATTGCTAAATTAGTAATGCAACTGCCAGGAATATATAATTTCCAGATGTCCTTCTTTTATTCATATCAGGTCATGTTATATACCCAATAGCTTCATAAAGTAAGTATTTAAAGTTCCTAATACTCTTCTTCGTTGCTTCTCACAGGGTGCCCGGATTGAGATCGAAGCTATTGCCATTCAAGGACCCATCCAGAATGTTCCAGCCTCTCTATAAGTGAAGACTGAATGTCCTACACTAAGCTTACCTGGAAAGGTGCTTTCTTCTCAATTGCAGCCTTCTAGTCTATGAAATAGAAATGTACAGAGTCTTCTGCAGGAAAAGCCTGAAACCTATGAGTGCTATTAAAGTCTGTTGGGTTTGATTATAGAACAGGAGCCTTTTTTTGTGATGGTATTTGGGTATTAAAGTACACATTTTAGGTGCACGTATGACAGTTACACCGTGGGTGATCAGGGCATACAAAAATCATTTAATTGTAATAGTAGTTTTTTAGTAATAATTTTAAATATTAGAGAAAAATGTGAGAAATGTGAAAACAGTAGAACACTTGCCTTGGTTAGCATACATTTTCACTTCTGTGTTTTGGGAAATTCATTTGTATTCATTTCTAAACTATCTTAAATGCTTTCTTTGCAGAATGGTTTAGTGTTGAGGCTCGATTACACTTTTCACGCTGAAGCAATCGCTAATCAGGGTGGATATTCATTTCAGAAAGAAGAAAGTGATGCTTCTCCAAAATCACGTCTTCATAGATACAAATCAGCTTCAAATGAATCTCTACCTGCAACATTTTTCATAGTCTTTTTCATAGCCATTCAACTTTGACTATACTGTGATTGGGGGGAGAAAAAGACATTCCGATTGTATGAGGGGGAAAAGCCTGTTTAATGAGAATAAATAATAATTGCATGTTTAAAAATGTGCTTGTCTCTTCTGGGAGCAAACTTTTCTTTTCCCGATTGTACTTCGGTGTTCCATTAGGGAAAAAAACAAAACAAAACAAAACCAAAAACCAACATCCCTATCTTGCTTTCTCTTTAAGAAATGATTCAAACCACAAGAGTAGGTTCCTTATCTCTTGCCCAGTAGCTGCGGGTGAAAACAATCCTTCAAGAGAGAAAGCTTTCAGCTACTATGGCAGTGCAGTTCTTGGCGTTTCTCTCTGCCATTAAGAGAGAGAACGAACCTGCTTGGTGTGTTTAAGCAGTATTGAGAAGTCAGGCTGGTGTAGGTAAGCTATCCCATTCCTCTGCATTCATCTGCTATCTAAGCAAGCAGTTAAGCAATGGATGTTTTTACTTAATTTTTTTAAAGAACTAGTTTGAAAACTAGCTGACTCATGCTAGAGTTGATTCCCTATTTCCCCCTACAGCTGCTTACCTAACACAACATCGTTGTTTGTTTGTTTGTTTTTTCTTTTTTTTTCTTTTTTCTTTCTTTTTTTTTTTTTTTAGGGTAAATGAACAAATTCTCTTTGCTTTCTGAACTTTGAAGCAGCGACCTTTGAAAAGTACCTGACTCTGACCTGACCTGACACATAAACTTTCTACATGTGAATGCTATTAGTCTTGGCTTCTCCTTGTTCACTCTCTCTGGCTATACTGTCAACATCTTTTATTTTCTACAGCTTTGATTTAAGAAGCGATCCCACTGAAACACCATCAGACTTGTTAGGAATTAGTAGTAACGTAAATATAAATTTTTAGGAAACTTAGAGCAAAAGTTGCTTTGTTCTGTCAGTAAAGAAGAACATAATGAAGTGGAATTAGATTATTTAAGCAGATTCCTAATTTATATTTTTGCATGTTTCTCTGTTACAGCTTTGCTCACATACAATTGCCCTGTTGGAACACAGTTAACTGTTTTTGTAGCAGAACTATAGTTCACCTTCAGCAGATCTCAGTAATGTTGAATGTGAGCTAAATTCATCTTTGTATAGTATAATATAATAAATAGTAACAGTTATGCCTTGCAATATTTTAATGTAAGATGCCTGCCTTAATTGTTCTGTACTGCTCCTTTGCTGATCTTAAACCTAACACTAGATGGCAGTTTTTATTTTTATTTTCCTTTATTTTTTTTTTTTTCCTTTCCTGCTGGTGATTGTCCATTTGTTCCTACAGAATCACCAAGGTTGGAAGAGATCTCTAAGATCACTCAGTCCAACCGTCCACGTATCACCAGTATCTCCCCACTAAACCATGTCCCTCAGTACAACATGGACAGCAATAGAGAACTCCTTTGGGTGTCTTCGTTGGTACAACGGATGTGAATATATCACTGCTTTCCCCAGAAAGGTTCAGACTGAGTCTGAAATATAACTGATACATCATTCAAAATATTTAGTCTCAGTAAGTAGGTGCCATTCTGTAGTAAGGATTTAAAATCCACTTTGAGCTCTAATATTACTAGCTTTTAGCTGGAGTTCAGATGCGTGGTACCCTGAATGTCTCAGGCCTAAATATGTATTCTTCAGGTACACAAATTATTGGAATTGAAAGAAGCTCTAGTTACAGCTCTAGCGTAGCAGTTGTTAACATAAACAGTCAGCCTTCCACAGATGTTTAAAACTTTATTTTTTTAAAGCGGTTGTTATATTTCTTTATTGTTTTTTATTTCAAAAAGCAGGGCCGTATAATTATCCAATATGAAACACAAGTGTTGTGAGTACCTCCTCGGTCTTGGTTCAGCAAACTATAAAATACTTAGTAAATCCAGTTTTAAATGGACTTGAGGTAAGCGGAGCTTTTCTTTGTTTGCTAGACTGAGCTGCCAGCACGAAACAAAATGAGGTGGTCTAGTTCTGCAAAAGCAAAGCAGTTCCTAAATTTCTATGTTCTCCCAGGGTTATCTTCTAGCTTTTTTTCTCCTAATGATTATGTTTCCTACAGATTAAACAATGCAAAAATAAAGCTTGGTAGACAATTTTAATAAAACTTTGTTCTCTGTTAAAACACAGAACAAAAGTTAACCTGCCTAATCTTCTACTACAAGCACCTTGCTCTTGATGCAGTATTCATCTGAAAGAAGTTATGCGTTGAGTAGAAGAGCCAGCCTTTCCAAGCCAGATTGCTGAGTATCTTCTGGGATCCTAACACTAGCATGTATATCTGCATAGATCCAGCAGGGTCCAAATTTAACTTCTTGAAGGCTATGGTTTTCAGTAATTGAAACACAGTGTCTACATTTCTAGTTAGAGTGGAGATTTATTCAATCAAGGATCCTATTCCTCCTAAACAGGAGGGAGAACGACTAATTAGAAAGGTGGATGGTGATAGGGCAGCGGAGAATGGTTTAAAACTGAGACAGGGGAGGTTTAGGTTAGATATTAGGAGGAAGTTTTTCAGCCAGAGGTTGGTGAAGCACTGGAACAGGTTGCCCAAGGAGGTTGTGGATGCCCCATCCCTGGAGGAATTCAAGGCCAGGCTGGATGTGGCTCTGGGCAGCCTGGTCTGGTGGTTGGTGACCCTGCACATAGCAGGGGGTTGAAACTAGGTGGTCTTTGAGGTCCTTTTCAACACAGGCCATTCTGTGATTCTATTCAACACTTACTGTAGCACGGAACGATAAGTGCTAGCTTGGATGAAGTTTGAGATTTAAGATTGTCTAGCTTTTGATACACATTTATGCATTTTTATTTTGGTGATATTTAAAATAAAATGCTAAGGTACACTGTGCTAGCTCTGCAGGTATATCTTGTAAACAGGTACCAGAGCGTATCCTCTTCTCAGCATTTAAGCTGAGAAAGCTGTTTAATCCACAGACCAGTTTCTGCCCTTGGCAATCTCTGTGATGTCCAGAGGTTTGCAGAAGCAAATAACTGCATGTATTTTGGCCCTTTATGCACGGTACACGTTTTAGTAGGTTAGGGACCATAAATACAAGGCCTCAGTGGGATACTGATTGTCTTATTTCTCAAAGAAGGGATGTTCAGCATAAGTCTAGCATCTGAATTCTGATTTTGTAATTAATACAATTAACATTTCATGTTTAGCACAGTGCCAAGCATATTTCACTTTTTGGGAAGGAAAAGGTAACATAGCTTTCATATATTGTAATTACAAGATATTAAAGACTGAAGATACAGAGAAGGGCTGACCTGCCGAGTCAGTGATTGGGTAACCTTCCTCTTGTTTCCAATTAGCATTGCTTCTAATGATTGAAAAAACTGAATAAGGAGGTAAGAGTGTATATTGTCACCTGTCTTCCTTGTAACAACGGTGGCAGTGAGAGTGATTCTGAGGTGAACAGTTTACTTTGACTCTCTTGTACCTTCCTATTTTATTTCCAAATGCTGTCTCTGCTGGTGCTGTTAATGCTACTGGTCTTTATGGAAATGCCATCAGTTCTGCTTTTAAATCTTTCAATATATCGAGTCAAACTGCATCTCTGGATCTAACATGTAACTTGCAAGCAGTCAGCACAGCAGACTCCCTACATTTGGGTGGTGCCAGCTCAGGTCTGGTAGCCAAACCAAATCCCCAGCATACAGGAGGAACCCAGCCCAGTCTGAAAAAATTGCTGACGGGCAGAAAACCGTAAGTGCAGCGATACAGCTAAGGAGTATCAGCCTTTTGTACAGTAAAGCTAACAAAAATAGCAACATTTGCCCTTCTGAGATGCTTGACCTTTCCTCCATGTTCTACTTCCTTATGCCAGAGGGTCTCCCAAACAGTCTACAATAAAAATACAGAGTCCCTTTGCATCACTCACCATCAGATGAAAGTTCTACTCTATCAGATCCATAACACCGATTATATTTGGGGCCTCTTTTCAACATAAATTTTGTTTGAAGGTTTTGTCATTCAGCTTCAGATCCGAAATACTTCCTTAGTATTCTGGAACATAACACCATTCCTGAATGCATGTTTCTCCTGGAGAAACGGGGGATGGAACAATGACCTCTCCTATGGGAACAGGCTTATATAAGTCACTGGTTAGGTATCTATTTTAGAAGCCATGAGTAAGGAGCTACATAGCTAAAGATGCCCTATTGATCACCATGCGTGCTAACAACTGTGAATTTGTATTTTAAGTATGCCAGACTTTAGAAGACTAAAACATTCTCCTCCTGGTTAAAAATGCCCTTTTTTCCTCCTTTTTGTAAATATGCTTAAAAATGGAGTTAGCAGAAGGCACCTACTTGGTTACTGTACGTTGCAACTTGTGTATCTTTCACTGACTGAAAAACTAACCTTTGCACTTAGTTACACCCCGCAAATAGGCAGTGAGGGTTCCAATCCTCTGAGTGCAGCTCACTGCAGCAGCTCCACAACCTGGTTGTGCAGGCACTCAGAGGGACTACCTGCACATGCAGAAGTTCTCAGAAGCAGGACCTCCATTTCTGACTTTTTGCTTGTGCCACCATTAAAATAAAACTAAAACCAATCTACACTATATTCTTTATCCTATGTAATGCTGAAGGTTTCAGAGGTTTGAAGTTAGAACCTGGAAAGACTCCTAACTGAAAACTGGATGGTTATACATCTGTCAGAATCATCCCGCTGTGCTGGCGATGTACGGAAGGCACTCTGTGGCAGGGAGGTACCAGGTCAGGTATTTCAAACACTTGAAGTCTTGGCAGCTTGACTTCAAAAACATATATGAAACCTCCTTTGATGCTTCTTATTCTGGTTCATGGCTCCATCTATAAAAGCTCTATTTTTCCAATGCAGCAAAATTAAAAAACTTTCATGTGGTCAGAGGGGCTGGCCCAAGAAGAGGATGTTCATACAGATGTAGCTTCTAGTCTTTGTTACTAGTTGTCTCTGAAACACATGGAAAAAAATAACATAATTAATTTAGGGTAAAGCTTGGTATTCAGAATATCCTACAGGAATTCAAGGTGCAAGTTCCCTGAAGTATCACAGCACAAAGGGGCATCTGCTTTTCTCCACGATCTGTAAGGATGTTCTGTCTGGACGTGAAGCAGCCACATGCAGCTACCAGCTGTGCTTCCTCTTCTCCCACCCCATTCACACACAGCCTTCTTCTTCCAGGCTTTATTTGTGTGAAATCCAGAGAGCCATTCAACACCCTTAGAATGCGTTCTCTCGTTCAGAACTGAACCTCAACTACCTTTAAAGCACTGTTTATTTTGTGCTGCAATCAGCTCATATCTTTTCAGTCATATCCTCTCAGAGGCAAAGGCTCGGAATGCTTTGATCTCTCACGGTGTACGAATGTTTCCATTCCCTTCAGCAATCTTGCTTCCCTGCCCAGAACCTTTAGTTCTTCAATATCCTTTCAAGATGGAAAAACTGCTTCCTTACATAACCGCATCCCAGATGTAAATGGTCACTGTCCCATTCTTAGTGCTGTTTGCTTTTCATGCTCACAGCTGTTTGCTGAGCAGTCTGCACTCGCATGCTCCTATCTGAGATGTGCTACAGAGAAACAGGTGGGGCTGCTCTTCCTGCATCCCTTGAAATACTGTTGATGAGAATACTACCAAGGCAAGCAAGTGCAGAAAGTGTTTCAATCAAGCTGCAATCATCACACGATAAAATCTCTTGGTCTTCATTAGAATGTCACTGGGCTGTTTTTTTGTTTTTTTTTTTTGAGAACCTATCTTTCTATACTGGCCCCAAAAGATGGCTTGCAAAACCCTTGCATAGCCTTTCAGATGTGTATTTCTAGTCCTGTCCAGTAACGTGCGCACCCTGCTGGAACACAGAAGTTTGGTGCTTCCTATTTACCTCCCATCAAACCAAACTCCGTGTTCTCCCAGCACATCAGGAAGGTCAATGGGTGTAGAGTGACTCGCTGGCCTGTTGGAGGGCTCTGCGGTTCAAGAGCCAGAGCAAACACTTAGCAGTGCTAGGAGACCAAAGACTTACCTAGGTATGAAAGGTTTGTTGGGAAGCCATGAAAGGCAGTGGTGCAAGGACCCCCTGCTGAAACTGAACTCTATGAGTACTCAATAACCCAGAGACACTGGGAGCACAGTTACATGTGCAAGCCATTAGGAGAGAGGGCCTATGCTGGCCCCTCAGCAATGCCACTGGGCAATGACTGCCTTCTGGGGCACAGACACTCACACAACTGCTGCCTTACATGGTGAACTCCCAGCGAGTGTAGGATTCTCAGTGAGTGCTGAGGAAGAAGAAATAACTTGCAGAAAGAATGTGATGACAGAAAAGTGAATATAATTCCTAAGTCTGCTGGAGAGATAGTCCTAGTCCTGTCCCCTCACGTAATTCCCTTAGCTGCTATTATAATTCTCCAAAGGCAATTCATTTGCTCTGTCATTTCTGCTTCTCCCCATGTGACTGTGTTTGCTGTAAAACATGCCTTCATCCCAGTGCTACACTGCTGATTTCAGCTGATAATGAAGACAAGTGGGATGTTCATCATAGGATAGAATCACACAGCAGTGTTAAGACATTAACCTGTAAAAGCGAGTGTGGCAAATAATAATGAGAAGTTATGTTTTTAACTTCGGATTCTATTTTCACAGACTACATGTTGCAGTCCAGCACTCTCCCCAGACCAGGATAACTTATAGCATCACAGAATAGTTTGGGTTGGAATGTATTCTATAGTTTATGAAAAAAGCAGAATCACACTTAGCAAAAAGCAACAGTATTTCTTAACATTAATAAAAATATTTATGACTATCTTGTCATAAAAAGCAGCAGCTGTAGCCAGGGACAGGGACAAGATGTGCACAGTAGGGACAGCACAGCTTCTCTCCTGAGCAAGAACCCATGCAGTCCTTCTCTCCTCTGTCAACATACCTATCTCTGTCGCTGCTGCGCCATCCACAGCTTCTCCTGTTTCCTCTTCTTTTGTTTCAGGCCCTCCACTTACTATCTGACTGAGCAGCTCAGTTTCCACCTGTTCTCCCGTCTCACCTGGGAACGGTAATGATGGAGATCAAATTAGGATTCTCTGTAAAAGCACTGCATGTCCCAGCTCCTTCCTGGTTTTGCTTTGGCAAAACCTCACAGGGGCACTGCACAGAGGTACAGAGCTCAATGGGTCAGCAAGGAGCAACCAAGATACTCCCCATTGCTTTCTGTCATCCAGTCACATGCCCATAAAATCCTCCCCATGCTTTCACCAATTCCCCATGGCACTCTCTTGACTAAACATAGTAAGCACCAGCTCTGCTCAAACCACTTTTTTCCAGGTTTTGGGTTTTATTTTAGGTATATGCAGTTTTATTTGCAATGGGAACAAAACAATAATGTGCCATCCAGCCTGCAGCAGAGAAGCTGCTACATAATTCATCTTTACTCACGCAGCTACTAAAGAATAAAGGGAAACAAAACAAGTCCTAAGTATCTTATATACCAGGGTGTAAAAATGGAAAGTCTCTTCATCACACAACTCATGGAAAGAAAACACATACAAGTTAACATGCTGTCATTCCACATTATTTCTAGTTTGATCAAATAAGAGCAAAACTCAATTTCTTGCCCTGCAAGCATGAGTTGCTTGATGGCCAAAGTCCTGTGACTGATCCCCAGGCAAACATCCAGCTCCAGGTGTCTGTGCGCAGGAGATCCCACTGCATTCCTCGGATGGTGCTGTCCTGCATCCAGTGCTGCATCATGAAGCTTGGAAATGGTCATTAATGACATTGGAGTTTTCAGCTGGGTGAAATTCCATTTTATACAAGTGGGCATCCCATCATTTACTTCTTACATAAAATGAGACCTTATTCCAAATGACAGATCTCCATTTTATGTAGAAGAAAACCTCAAAGCTCTTTCACAAAGAGACACAGTGGAGGACAAGTCAACGCTCATGCTCAGCTATTGGAATGCAGTCAAATTTATGCAGCCAGCTCGGGCACAGCAAAGCTGCACAGTTAAGAAGCAGCACATGGGTTTCCCATTAATCAGTCCATCTGCATTTTGCACTTTTTCAGTGTGGATGTGGAGTGAGGAAGTCCACAGATTACACATTTCTCTGCAGAGAAATACTTCTGGTGTGTTTCACCTGCTTATTCTCTGAAGAGTTGCTCCCTGAGGCAGTATCTAATTCTTCACTAGGCTGTTTTGTACCAGTTAGGAGAAAGTTGATTTCTCCTGTGAAGTGTTCACCTTCTACAGCCAGACGTATGTTCTCAGGGCACCAACCCAAAGAGACAGCCTGCAGCCTCTGGCCTACGTCCCAAGCTGGCAAGACCCAGGGATCTTTGGGGAGCCCAGTCCTGGCGTCCTCCACCTCTGTCTCCATTATGATTATTTGGTCACCAGGCTTTCAAAATGGTGTATGCCAGGGGCATATCAAAGAGCTGCTTCTTCCTCTACAGCTAGTCATCTACCCTCCAACTTCATGTGAATAGGGACAGTTGCTTTATTATTAATAAAGATAACTAAGTAATAGAGCTTTTGGTCTTGGCAGATAGGAAGCATTGTGACTGAGATACACAGAAATACAGATTTTAAATGAGGGGTATGGTGGGGCTTCTCACCAAGAAAGGGTATGAACTGAAATAGCAGAGCTAACGACTGATTTATTACAGCTTGCATTTGTGAGCCTGAGGCTTTCCCAGCCACATCCTTATGTGCTCTGCATTGGACAGACCCCGTGGCCAAAATTCTGCCTCCAGAACCTCTCTGGTGGCTGTCATTAAACTCAAAAGGACCCCCTGACAAGTCTCTGGAAACAGAATTTGGTCTCCAGAGTTTACAAAAGCACAAATATTACCCTCAATGAAGTGGTCCTCTTCAGCAATATGCACTTTCTTGATGGTTTCCACCACAAAGCTGTCAGTGCCTTCCACCAGCCCGCTGTCATCTGCTGGTTGTGGAGCTGGTGGCCCACCACTGTCCCTCAGTGCTGGCGGTGGAGTCCCACTGCTTTCCTCTCGCCACACAGATGGCAGCTCTGAGCTCTGCTCCGGTGCTACACGTGGCGGCTCAGTACCCTCCGGCTCCTCTCTCTCAGGGACCAAGTCAATCTTTGGTTCCAAGGCGGGAGTCACAGCTGTGGCCTCTTCCCCTGGCAGGTGGTCGCCCAATCTCAGCTCCTCAGAGGCCAGGCTCACACCCTCCACTGCATCCAGCTGTGTTTGGTCAGCTATGGTTTCATAATCATCAGCAATCGGGGAGTTCTCCCCAGATGATGCTATCAGTCATGGCAAAGGAAAGAAAGAGAAACACAGATAATTCAGTGGGCACTTCAGTTAGGTGAGAAATGAGCTGGGCCTGCACCACACAAGCACTGCCTGTCAGAGCTCACACCTGGCTATCAATAGTTCTCACATATACCCAGAGAGGCTGTGGATTCTCCTTCTCTGGAGATGCTCAATATCCACCAGGATGCCTACCTGTAGTGGGGGTTGGACTAGGTGAGCACCAGAGGTTCCTTCTAACCCCTGATACTGTGATGTACAATACAACTTTACATGAAAAGAGTTGACATTTCACCTTAAGGATCTGAAGTGTGCAGCAGTTTTGCCAGATGATGGGATGCAGTTCCAGGAAGCAACTTTTCCTGCCCCAAAGCAAGCATGAGGTCAACATGCTGAGCAATGATTACTGCCCCATGAACATCTACTGGTGCCTATAGGTGGGCTACACAGCAAACTCTGGAAATACCCTTCTCAGCCCAGAGCGAGACCACGGCTATTTCTTAAAACAAACATCAGTGTTGTGTTTTTTTTTTTTATTTCTTTTTTGTTCCGTTATTAAGTACTAAACTACCATTGACATGACTTTGTCCAGCAAGCCGTTCAATGACAGGAATACTCACCTAAATAAAACTTCCTCTTCTTTCACATCTTGTACTTAATCGAAGCAACAGGCCTTCTTGACAGGCAAAAGTTACCCACAAAGATATGCCAAAATTGCCCTGACAGGTATTCAGTGATAAATGTTGAAGACTCAGAATGAGCTCTACGTACCTATCAGGTCGGTTTAATCACTTTCTAATTAAATTCAATTTGATGAGAACTTGAGCTTAACCTTCTCAAAAGGAATGTCAGGATCGAAAGATTGGGAGGTCATGCACAAAATTTGTTATGTAATAATCATGAGATCTGGCTGAATTGCATTTTCTGGGGAAATTATTACTATAGTGTCAAAGCTTGTGAGCAGAACTGCATGGCAATTTGTACACACACAGATCAACAATGAAAATAAATGCAATGCATCTCGCTTTTGAATAGGTTGCTGGAATACTGCTGCTTTTTAGATAAACTCACAGCTCTTTTGAGGCACCCAAGCAAAGCAGCTCCCCAGGAAGCATCACCGAGTCAGTGTGTGCAGGCACAGGGAAGGGCAGCTGAACTGGGATGGGAGCAGGACCAGGAGATATGAGGCATCAAGAGATACAGAAAGCAACTTGGACTATGGGACATGTAAAATCTTGTTTGTCCTGGGAACTGTAAAAGCACCCGAGGAGAGGCTAAACCCCCACCAAAAAAACATGACAAGGAGCCAGGCCTCATGCTGAGCAGCGGCGAGCAGACATCTCAGGGGCTTTGCTTTTTCAGCTGCCTCCTGAGCTCAGCAGAGGACCAGAGGAGACCATGAGGACACCCAGGGGAGAACCTCTTCAGCTCACTCAGTTCCTGTGATGACAATCAAAGCGGGGCAGGCACCGAGCTGCTTTGTGGTCCTAGACCTCATCACTCCTCACAGTGCCTCATTGGCACTGTAATTAATCTGTGTGCCAGCTGGATGTCAGCAAGGCTTAAGGCCACATGGTGAAACGCCAGGTCTTCAATGCATCAGTTATTAAGGTATTGCCACGAGCTGTATTATGGCTTGCTTATAACACTGCATTGGGATTATGCATGTTACAGCATGAGCAGGCAATGGCTAAATCTGTCAGCTTAACTTCTCTGTGTGATTTTTTCCACCTTGTGATGCTTGAAAAACAAAATCTGACAATTCTAAGAATTTGAGGCCATGATTTAAAGAAGACAGCACACCAGGTTGAAACACCCCGTAAAGGCCTGAGAAGCACACACACGCAGTGAAAGGCCCCTTACATAAAGATCTGCAGCTGTACAGAGGTGCAGTTACAGCACATCAGCCATGTGAGGCAGCCCATACTGCACCCATGTAGCAACAGGACAGGAAGAAATGGTTTTAAACTGGAAGAGATTTAGACTAGATATTAGGAAGAAATTCTTTACCATGAGGATGGTGAGACATTGGAACAGGTTGCCTAGTGAGGTGGTGAATGCCCCTTCCCTGGAGGCATTCAAGGCCAGGCTGGATGGGGCTGTGAGCAACCTGGTCTAGAGGGAGGTGTCCCTGCCTGTAGCAGGGAGTTGGAACTAGGTGATCTTACAGGTTCCTTCCAACCCAAACTGTTCTATGACTCTATATTCCAAGGTGATCTGTGACTGTGTGTATGTCCATCCACTGTATAAATTTCAGCAGCTTCTAGGGTTCGGTAATACTTAGTGGAAGTTACACACCTCCAAGAAGCCACAAAGCACACAGTGCACTAATAGAACAGACTTGATTTTTTCATGCATTATTTTTTACCCCTTCAGACACTTCTCATGCCTTCACCTTGCTTAGCATCAGGTGAGTGGGGAGCACTGAAAACCTATGGACAGAAGTAGATGAGTACGAGCCACAAAAACGAGCATGTTATACAGAGCTTTGAATTGGTACTACCAGTAACAGCAACACAACTATAAAAAATTAGTACTGGGATTCTGGATGAACACCAGGCCTCTAATAATATGAATTGGATTATAAAATCCTCTCGTGCAATGAGACATTTGCACTGCTAGAAAGCCTTGAACCATTTCTCTGCTCTCAACTGAGATGCAAAGAATTCTCTAATATGGAAAAAAGAAACCCTCCTGGTAATCTGTTCAATACCTTCATCCTCAAGAATGAAAATCACGTGGCAGCCAGCATTCCTACAATGCCTTATTGTTTTCTTTAGTTTATCATCTATAATTTCCGATTTGGCCATCATTTATAATCTTCCTTTTCCCTGCCGCAGACAATTTCAGCAAATCGTGCACTGAATTCAAGCAGACCACGGTTACAATGCTGTGACTTTTTTTTTTCCTTTTCAAAAGAGCCTCAAGATTTTGTGAGCTACACATCCGTAGAAGGAGATGAAAGACATTTTTTTCTGTTAATGGCACACTTAGAAGCATCTACTTCAAATTCTCCTCTCCTATTCAACTCAGTTAGAAAACAACTAACACATCCAGCTGGTAAGAGCCCAACTGACAGCTGAACACAACACAGGTAGGACATGAGGAGCATTCTACCCATCTGTGCAGTGGGGCTGCTCCATGCTCTGGCTTCATAGCAGCACATTCAGCCTCCCCTCACACAACCCATAGCACCTCAGCGATCGCAACAAACTGTAACATTCCAGGACGAGAAATAAAGAATAAATTGCAAGTGGAAAACTTGGGTGCTGCAGCCAGAATATGGCAGCGGGGAGGTATTCAGAACTGAAGGATAGAGGAAAAAAATGCAGTAAGTTGAAAAGCAAGCAGGTTTTCCCATAGCATTGCGTCGGGATGCAGGTTTTGGAGAGCTCAAGGTTGTTATCTGCAAGTTCCTGTAATAACGGTTCCCAAACTTTGTTGGGGAAAAAATAAAAGGCGAAACACTGCATTTGCAAGATATTATGGAATCTTTGCAGGGCGTTACAGAAAACCTGAGAGGCTGCTGGCTCCCAGCAGCGTGCACTCCAAGGAGCCGAGAGCCCCTCGGGTTTTCCCCATCCCCTATGGGGCACGAGGAGCACCCGGCACGGCCGCCCGCCCACCCGCCCCCCGGCCCCGCTCACCCCTCGTCGGCGCCCCGCTGCTGCTGGGGGGCTCCTGGGGGCGGCTGCGGGCGCTGCTGGAGCAGCCCATGGCTCGGCAGCTCCGAGGGGAAGGCAGCGGGCGGGGCCGGGGGCGGGAGGGCGAGGAGGGGCTGGGTTCCCGCTGTGCGATCTCTCGAGGGAGCGCCGAGAGGTTTTAACGCGGGGCTGTTCGCTCTTTAGTTCTTCTGAAGGTCCCCAAGGTGTAGACCCCACAGCCTCTGGGCAACCTGTGCCAGTGCTCCGGCACCGCACAGCATAGCAGTGCTGCCTGGTGCTCAGAGGGAGCCCCTGTGCCCACGCCTCTTGTCCTGGCACTGGGTCCCACAAAACTGAACCTGAGACTGAAGGCACAGGAATGAGAATCACAGCACAACCCACATAGGAAGGGACCGCGAAAAATCATCAGGTTCAGACTTCGTGGGAAAAAGGAGTCTGGATGAGATTACCTGGCACCCTGTTCAACTGTACCTTCGAATACTCTAGTGATGGGGATCTGATCAAGTCTGTGGGGTGATTGTTCCAGTGATTCATAGAATCATAGAATTATTAAAGTCGGAAAAGACCCCAAAGATCATCTAATCCAACCTCCAAACCATTCCCACCATGCCCACTCACCATGTCCCTCAGTGCCACATCCACACAGTTCTTGGACACCTCCAGGAACAGCATTTCTACCATCTTCCTGGGCAACCTATGCCAATACCTTACCATCTTTCTGAGTATAATTTTTTCCTAATATCCAACATGAATCATCCCTGGTGCAACTTAAAGCTACTATCTCTAGTCCTACCACTGTTACCTGGGAGAAGAGGCTAAGCCCCGACTCCCCACAGCCTCCTTTCAAGCTGTTGTAGAGGACAATGAGGCCTCCCCAGAGCCTCCTCTTCTCCAGACTGAACAATCCCAGCTCCCTCAGCTGCTCCCTCTAAGACTTGTGCTCCAGACCCCTTACAGCTTCGCTGTCTTTCTCTGGACACGCTTCAGGGCCTCCACGTATTTCTCATAGCAACGGGCCCAAAGCTGAACACAGCACTCAAGGTGCAGCCTCAGCAGTGCCGAGGGACAATCACCTCCCTGCTCCTACTGGCTGCACTATTTCTGATTCATTGTCCTCACAGCAACCTGATCTAGCTGTAGGTGTCCCTGTTCATTGCAGAGGAGTTGGACTAGATGACCTTTAAAGGTTCCTTTCAATTCAAAACAATTCTATGTTTCTATGATAAAAAATTCCTTTCGTAGTTACCATTCACAAGAGCAGTTCAGCTCTGACCGCTATCTGCACTTACGCTGTACACAGGTAGCAGTGCGTAGAGGTGCTGCTGAAGGCACAGATCTGCCTGTGTCCTCCGTCTCCGTGTGTCTGTGTGCACACACACGGGGCAATGGCTCAGCCTGCCAATCCCAAAGGCATTTCTTGTTGGCAGAGCCCTTTGGGGTTGGTAGCCACCTATAACATCCTTGCCATCAGACCTACAGGTAAAAAAAAGCTAATAGGATTTTTGTATTTGCATACAGGCAATTCAGCAGGAGTCCACAGGGCTTAGAATTTTTGTAGAGAAAGGATGGAAAATGTCATATACTTGCTTGCATAAGCAAGTCCAGTGTAAAGCATCATTTCTTAAAGTAGGTAGCCAAGCTGCTAAAATAGACTCGTTATGTACTGGGCACTGAGAAAAAAAAAAGATGGAAGTTACATTCTGCTCCTTTTCTTTCTTGAGAAGTTTTGTCTTTGCTTCTCTCCATTCCTCAACCAAAGATAAGTGGTGTAGAATACACCTGCCATCTATCTAACTGAAACAGTGAAGAAGTGAATTCCAGATTTACCTGGGCCAGAGAGAGAGGACACGTGTGGGCATGTACCAGAATGCTCACTAAGAGGGACAGGGCTGCTTCTGCACTTTGTGTTCTCTGAACAGACCCTGGGTAGAGCACAGAAATAGTCCTGGGCTTAGGAATGGCTTGGACCATTTGACAGCAGCTCCTGAAATCACTAAAGGATAATGTGGTGCTTTTTCTCCCTTTGTCCCAAGTAATGGAAAAGTTCCACTTTTTCAGCAGGAAGATGGGATGTGAGGGCTGGAGGTGGAGGCAGGCAAGACAGGCTTGCAGCTCAGCATCTGGCTCCTCTGGGATAAGGCGAATGTGGTGAACCAGCTCTGGGACATGTGGAGGCAGGAGCTGCAGTGACACAGCACTTGAGGGGATCTGCGCCACCACCACTTACTGCCGCAGGCCTGGACAATACATGCTCTCTGCAGATCAGCCAACACGAGCACATCTTGCTGCTCTGTGCCATAGTTTCGCAGGATAAGACCCTGAGCAACCTGATCTAACTGTGGAGGCCCCTGTTCTTTGTAGGTAAGTTGGACCAGACGGCCTCCAGAAGTCCCTTCCAACTCCCAGGATTCTATGATTGCACGATGGCAGATGTTGTGCTCATTTTTGACTGGCATTACTCAAGACATCACTGTGCAAACAAGAAGTGGTGCACACCCCCAAGCAAGCCCTACTGAGGCAAGATAGGGCTGGGGCTGGTGCCAGATAGGCTTAATCATGTGATTTCTACTTTATATATGGCACACAGCTGTGATAGCATGCTTATCTGTTGGTCTGTCCACATGGCAGGCATGTGTACCTGCTAGTGAAATTGTAAGGTGGAGAGCTTTGGAAGTAGGAGTCTCAGGAATAGAAAGAGAGACAGAAATATGGAACAGGAAAGGATCCGAGGTTCCTGGGTGTGGTGGGTGGTTAGAGAAGTTGGGGGCAGGAAGGGGAGACGGCATGGGAGCATGGGTTACCGCAGCAGCAGCAACAAGCTATGCATGTACTTGTTCTGAGCTTCAAGTGACCCAGCAGCTGCAGCACCATGTTGGCAGGTGGAAGTCCCTCACTGCCTTCCCACAGCCTTCCTGCCACCTCCAACTTGAGCCACCCTGCTATGTCCCTAAATGAAGGCAGTACCCAAGTAGCTAAAAAAATAACCTTTGGCTATATGCAAACTCAACAATCACCTCGAATGACTTATTTTTACAGAGGAAAACAATGTGTTTTATTCAGAAATATATATCAGGGAATTAAAATAAAATGTAAGCTGTGGGTGTTCAGTGATAACTATAGCTCCAGAGGTAAAGCAACAAATACCTATATACTGTTTTACTCGAGTAGAAAGACACTGCTAAAAGCAATCTTTGCAAAGATTGACAACAAGGTCCTGGCGATTTTTATGTTCTCCAGGCCAGCGCTTCATGATCAGACTTTTGTCACTCATTCTGGAGCTCACAGCTGTTCAGAATTTTGAATATTTTAGACAAGATTCCTACTGCAACTGTAAATCAATGTCTACCTTCTGATCCCTGAAAAAACACGCACATCCTGGGACTTAGTAAATCACTGTAGACTTTTCAAAACAATATATTAATAATGAGATTTCTTTTTTAAACTGACTCCTTTTCTCAACTCTTTGGCTATTCTTTCCCAGAAGAAGAGTGCTGTGCAGGCAATAAGATATTCTGGATAGTTATTGTGGCAGACAATTCAAGCCGGATTTTCCATGGATAGAGATTTGTGTAGCTTCACTTGCGTCTGATCTGTGATGATCACTTACAGAGCGCAGAAAACTGCCTCCTGAAACACAACTCTTTATTTTGCCTGGGAGGGCAATGGCTGAGAATCTGAAGATCTTCTTATCAGATTACCTTCTGTTTTTAGAAATCTGCATATTTGGATTTCTGCACAATTCTGCCCTTAAAAAATGTAAATACTTTGTTTTAGTGGCACCCTTTTTAAGATTGCTATATGCTTATGTATATATGTATGCATGTGTTTATACATGTCTGCTTATATACACTTGTGCATATACTCCTTAACATCCTTTCAGACCAAAAGCATATCCAAGGTGTATAGTTATCCAGATGTTCACAATAGTATTTAACCTCAAGATTTTCCCTGAAGTCTAATAGGTAACCTTTCTTTGCTCAGCCCATTTTCCTCTACAGCTCCTTTCCTTCCTCCCTTCCATTCTCACAGTAAAGTCATTGGAAGGATGGCTGAGCGGAGATTTGAATACTGACTCCACAGACCTCTACATTACTTGGATTCCAAATTCCCAGCGGTCCGAAACAAAGATCTGTATTTATTTGCCTGACAATGAAGGGAATAGTTCAGTGCATGACCCTGTGAAAATTGGATGAACATGTTTGAATTTGCTATAATATGTGATTATGATCAGACAACATAGTCTGTCACTTTTAATAGCCCTGATGAGTGCAAAAGAATGCAGGTGTTCACACAAAGTTGTTGTATAATTGTGCAGAGATTTTGATAGGGCTAGAAATGTAGGAGAGAACAGAACTATACTTCTAGACTATACCTCTGCATATTTTGCATTATTGTTCAGTTGATGACACACTGCCTATGAGAGTATACATAATTACTGCTCTGACCTTCACTTTCCTGTCATAGGATTATATGTAACATTTAGAAAAACAGGGGAACTACTCTACTAGAAAGTTGATGGTATGATTATCATTGCATTGGAGGGGGCAGTGTCTCATGTTCTACAATATGGGGAGCGAGTTGCTTTGGGCTTTCTCTGCACAAACGCATGTGCCTGTGTTGCACAGACAGGTCCGCCTACGCACAGTGTATCCAGTACTTACTGACTGCAGCTCAGCTATTGCAAGAGACCACATCATGACCTTAGGCAGCTCCATCTGTGAAGGAAAACTTGTTAATTTGCCTATTTCCTCAAGGATGTGTACACTTTGCTACCATTGCTTGCACTGCAGTGTTATGATATGCCAGTGTCAGGGGCATACAATCTCAGTAGGTCCCTGCCTCGCCCTTTTGCCTCCCCCCCTCCCCCCCCAGGTGCTCCTCCCACCCACAGCAGGACATCCCATCACTGGTGTCAACACCATTGTGGGACAGGGTTATGAAATGATTACAGGTTTCAGTCAAAAACAACTCTGAAAAAAAGAAAGTTCAGGGTGGGAACTCCTTTTGCTGCCACCTCTACTGACATTGATGTATCATGAAGTTACGAATCCAGGTAAAACACAGCAATGACTCATGACACAGTAATTTGTGATCACAAGTCCAGAATCAAAGAAAATGACAAGTTGCCCAAGGAGGTTGTGGAGGCCCCATCTCTGGAGGCATTCAAGGCCAGGCTGGATGTGGCTCTGGGCAGCCTGGTCTGGTGGTTGGTGACCCCGCCTGTGGCAGAGAGTTTGAAACTAGATGATCTTTGAGGTCCTTTTCAACTCAGGTTATTCTATGGTTCTATGAAAATGAGGTTTTGTTATGATCATGCATAATTTTCTTCTTTTAGATCACTCAGAATTCTGTTGCATTTTCCTCCAGGAAATGATAAAGACGCTCTCCAATTTTTTAGATAGGTCAATGTGACTGTCCTCCTCCATCTCCCACACTGCTCATTTATGTCTCCAAATACCTTCACCTGGTGTTTTCTTACACAGTCCCATTATATGTGAAGATGAAGTTGATGAGACACCTTGAGGACCATTGCCATCAGAGTACGGTAAATGCCCATCTGCTCAAGCTGCTGACATTTAGTGAAAGAGTGATCGTACAATAAAGAACTTTCAAGATGCCAAAGCCTTTCCTTACTTTTCATGTTGCCTTCACCTGACTTGAAACAGCCCTGTGGATTTATAAAGGACATTCTATGGACCACAGACTCTCAGGAGGTGCCTCTGCAACTACACAAGGGAGATTTGGGGTGTGAGGGACAATCAGAAGCATCTGTTTCTGCACGTGTTTCCCCACACATATTTCTTCAAAGTCCCTACCAACCTAAGCCGTTGTATGATTCCACATTTAGGGCCACATCATGGGTCCCAATGACTGAAGTCTGATGGAAAGTTATTTCAGAAAGGCATTTTTTTTGTTTGTTTGTTTGTTTGCTTGCTTTCAAAATGTGACACTGTTTTACAAGTTCTTAAGTATTATATTTTCTCCTAATTTGATCTGAGGTTGCAAAGGGCACATTTGCAGACTGCTCCCTCTCCAGGAGATGTGGGACTTCCAAATTCAGATAACATAACACAGATGATAGTAAGATAACATAAACCATGGATGTCCGACCTTTTGGCTTGCCCAAGCAAGTCATTAATTTTCTATTTGCTAACCCTTTCACAATTATAAAGCCAGGTTTAGATGAGAATGTTTTTAAATTATTTCTGAGTATGAAATATTCATGTGTTTCAGACACATTTAACTTATTATTTTCACACGAAAAGAAAACGTGGCTGCTAAATACACAAGTTAGTGAATTTACAAATTCTGAAAAAAAGTAAATGTAGGTTATACTGTGAGTCTTTTGGAAACCTGCCTTGAGCACGGTTGGATTAGCAAACTGACACGCGTTTGTTTGGGTGATTATTACTTGCATATCGCCCCCACGTGGTTCAACTGGGCATGTGTGCCACTGAGAAGGCGGTTCTTTTAGAAATACTTGGTGAGATGCGTAGGCGTATACCAGAAAAAAAATCGGTGCAGAGGTAGCTATGCCAGTAGAAAGGCGTATCACTGTATTACTACAAATGATTTCAATTTGTTAATCAAAATAAGCTACATTAACAGTAACTCAATGCAGCATGTTTTCACTTTACTTCTTCGTTACTACGTATGTTGGCAAAAGCATCAAACTTCCTAAACTCAACAAATACAACGTTCTCCCATGCTTATGCAAACTTAAGACAAACATAGAAAAGATTTCATGCTAGTTTTGTCATTTCATCCATCATAAAGTGTATATGTTGGGGTTCATATCATAGAATCATAGAATGGCTCGGGTTAGAAGGGACCTCAAAGATCTACCAGTACCAACCCATTTGCAGGGCTGCCCCCCCCAGCTCAGGCTACCCAGGGCCCCATCCAGCCTGGCCTTGAGTGTCTCCAGGGATGGGACACCCACAACTCTCTGGGCTGCCTGTACGAGGGCCTCACACAATGTTGCGTATGTTCCAATACATCCTATGAATGTGAACTTTCATCAGCAGAATCATAGAATGATAGAATCCTTGAAGTTGGAAGGGACCTCTGAAGGCTGACTAGTTCAACTCCCCTGCAATGAACGGGGACATGCACAGTTAGATCAGGTTGCACAAGGCCTTATCCAGCCTTGCCTTGAAGGTCTCCAGGGACAGGGCATCAACCTCATCTCTGGGCAACCTGTTCCAGCGCCTCACCACCCTCGCTGTAAGATATGCTTTCCTTATATCTAACCTAAATCTACCTTCTTTGAGCTTGAAGCCACTTCCCCTTGTTCTATCACTGCAGCCCCTGCTAAAGTCTTTCCCCTTCTTTCCTGTAGCTCCCCTTTAGATACTGGAAGGCCTCTATCAGGTCACTTTGCAGTCTTCTCCAGGCTGAACAGTCCCAGCTCTCTCTGTCTGTCCTCATAGCAGAGGTGTTCCATCCCTTGGATCATTTTTGTGGCCCTTCTCTGGATGCTCTCCAACATCTCTCATGTACTTGAGGCCTCCACATCTGGATGCAGTACTCCAGGTGAGCCCTCACCAGAGCAGAGGGGCAGGATCACTTCTTTTGCCCTGCTGGCCACGCATCTTTGGATGCAGCCCATGATATGGTTAGCTTTCTGGACTGTGTGGGCACATTGCTGCCTCACGTCCAGCTTGCCATCCACCCCTCTGGGAACGGAGACAGCACTGTGCCCATCCACGCAGCCCCATGGAGAAAGCAGGACTGGAGGTACCTTTGCCTCGAACAAAAAGCCAAGTTTATGAGACGTGCCCAAACCCAAACCCGCCCACACGAGCAGTCTCTGTCCCAGAGCTGCCCGCACGCAGTAGCACACGTAAAATCGTAATTCAGCACTCGGCCAGGGGCTGCATTTCATAAGCACCACCCTCACAGAGAAGGGAGGCACCTGGGGCTCTGCTCCGCAAGGGGCTTCCTGGATTAGTGCTTAAAGTCTTCCGTCGGGCTACGAAGAGACAAAATCGCCCCGTGAAACGCAGGGGATTGCAGGCAGGGAAGACAAGCAGAGATAGCGCCAACCCTACTGAGTCGCCTTGGCCTCGACACGCAGCCGGCCGCTCACAACCCCGCCCCACTAACGGCGGCCGTGCGCAGCAGCAGGAAGGTGCGGGGAAGCTCTCGCGAGTGGCGGCGCGGAGACGTTCTCGCGAGAGGTGGAGCGGAGGTAGGCGGTGCCCGAGGGGCGCTCGCTCCTTTCTGGCGGCCCGGCCATCTTGGTGGCGCGTGTCCGGTGAGTGGGGCTCGGCCGGGCGGGCCCGAGGAGCCGCTTGTTGGGCGCTAACCCGACCCCCGCTGATCCTGTCTTCCAGGTACCGCCCGATTTAACGGCAGGCAGCGACGATGGTGGCCGCAAAGAAGACGGTGAGTGGGAGCGGGCCGCGTGTGGCCTCACGTGGCGGCGGCCCGGCCTCCGCCGACGGCGGGCGCCGGGCGCTGTGGTGCGGCCGTGGTGCCGGGGCGCTCCGCCGGGCCTGAGGTAGGGAGGAACGGCCCCGCGCGCGGCCCTAGGCGGGGCGGCGGGGGGAGCTGCGCGCAGCTTGAGGCGCCCGGCGCGGCCCTTGGGCCCAGTAGCTCTGAGCGCAGCACCGCGGCTGCTCGTCGCCGGCTTCTCTGTACTCGTTCTCTTCTGCGCAGCATCCTGGCTGCTCCTGGGTCCCTGCCCAGCGTGGTGAAAAGGCCGCAGCGTTCAGGATTTGTGTTTCCTGCTAACTTCTAGACTTCAATCTTATAGCTGCTGTAGAAAGTATGAGTTTGACTTGAGATGGCGGTGTTCATTATTCCTTATCGGCTGTCACGCACCTATTGGAGGGGCTGCACCTGCTGCGTGTGGTTATTTGTTTCTGCCAACCGGTGGAACGCCTATTAGTGCATACCCTGCAAAGTGCCAAACTAGGAACATGGTCAGCTTTGCGGGGTAGAGGTAGCTTATATTTGAACGTGACTGGCTGAGTTTTGCAAAGGCAAAATAAGTACTCCATGATGTGACTGTGTCACGGAGTTAACTAGATAAATTTACACCCGTGACAGGGGGCAGTAGGCCCCTGCCCTCCTTTCTCCACCCCATAAAATGGGAAGGAAGGGAGGAAAACAAAAACAGCGGCAACAATCTATGCAGGAAAACTGATAAAACTAACTATGATATCGGAATGTAAGATAACACAATATAATACAATCTGATTGAAATTGAGACTAATAAATAAAATAGGAGAGAGTTCCCGAGACCGATTCAAACCTGTAAAGCTTGGAACGGCCAGGAAAGCACCCTCCTGCACCCACTGCCAGGCAGTAAGACCGCCCCACTCGGAAGGGCCGTAATGTATAGGGATAGGTACCTGGAATTGGAGCATTAACAGTTTAACTCCCAGTACACTACATGATGTTTTGATGCAGAATACTGAGAACCAAAAACATAACACCATGACAGACTGGGTAACATAGGTGGCAATGGCAATGTTTTTCATTACCAAGTAGAATCATAGAATCACAAGGTTGGAAAGGACCTACAAGATCATCTAGTCCAATCTCCACCCATTACCAGGTGTAACGTAGTAATTACTACATTACCAAAGTAATGGATAAGAAGTATTTTGTGAAATTGGCAAATAGTTACCAGCATCTTGCTTACCTACAAGCTTTCTTTTAACTGTATGGAATGCTGGCTTTATTATTCTGCCTTGCAAATAACTGGGACAAGATTGCCTGTGGTTGGAGTTTCTTCACCTTACATTCTCTGCCACTCTGTGAAAGGTAAAATAACATGTAATGAAACTCTTATTTTTGCAGAAAAAGTCCCTGGAGTCCATAAACTCCAGACTTCAGCTGGTGATGAAAAGCGGTAAATATGTGCTAGGATACAAACAGACTCTGAAGATGATTCGTCAAGGCAAAGCCAAGCTGGTCATCCTAGCCAACAACTGTCCTGCTTTGAGGTAAGCAGATGTATGAAAAAAAATTCTTGTTAAAAACTAAGACAGGTACTTTGTAGAACTGCAGCATGTGATTCATGCAAGCTGGTAATGCAGAGTAGCTTGTAGTGCTGTGAAATAAACATGATGAGTTGTTTGGTGTATACAGATTGTAGGTCTGGATGCGTTATAATGCTTTCCAGCTGTTTTATGGCTTTCGCATACAAGGAGTTTGCCTTGCAGAAGATTCTGTAAGCTTTTTCACACTGTGACAGCATGGGTTCATACCTAGTCTGATGGGAACTGTCCCTGCACAAAATGGGGTTGGAGATAAGTGATCTTCGTGGTTCCTTCCAACCTAAGCCATTTTGTGAAAGTGTAGTGAGACTCAATTCCTGATTTATCAAAGTTGGATACTGGAAAATAATTTTACAAGTAGGAAAAACTAGTAATTGATAGCAATTTAAAATGTTTGAAGCATAGAACTGTTTGTAGAAATGTTTGAAGCTGTTTTTTAGGAGAATAAAGTCTTCAGTCTCCTAAAATCTTCATCCTGTAATCTTCATCTCCTGACACAGTCCTTACTGAACTTCTGGTCCCCTTCTGTCAGCAGCGAGTATCAACAGATTAAAGGAACTGCAGATACAGGAAAAAACAGCCAACGTGGATGCTCGAGAAATGGGGAGACTGTTTTATTTCCTGGCAGGAAATAAATGTGTTTTTCTAGGCAGAAAGATTCTGGATTGCAGTATAATTGGGAACTTAAGCTGCTTTTGTTGTACAGTCAATCAAATTGTTTGTCAGTACTTTAATACCCAATTTCTGAATCTTAGAAAATCGGAGATTGAATACTACGCCATGCTTGCAAAGACTGGTGTCCATCATTACAGTGGCAACAACATTGAATTGGGCACAGCATGTGGAAAATACTACAGAGTATGCACGCTGGCTATTATTGACCCAGGTACGTGTCTCCTATAATTAATAAATTGGGTATGTATCAGTGGTTCCTGCATTCACCTATGAGTAGAAGTGCTTAGCAAGTAAAGTGCAGATGTATGGTCATATTTTGGAGTTTTCCTTTGGTTTAAACTAGTCCCGAGACCTATTCTTATTTTTAGTCCAAGTTTCTTACATTTGCATACAGCTCCTTTTACTGTTCAACTTTGTTAATGTAGGATCTAGGTAAAATAAACTGCTGGATTGTGAGTTGTCTTATATATACAGAAAGAATAAGCTATATGCAGATGGATACTAATCCGTACTGGAGTTGAAAATCATTTTAAATGTTAAAATTTTAAATCTGTGCATAATTACTGTTGCTTGGTAGCACTCTTTGTTCCAGAGAATTGTTCAACTCATTCTGGAGACTACTGAGTATGTGATTTCCTATCTTTCTTCCAAAATTTTATAACAAGAATCGAATTTATCTTTCATTGTTCTATTTGACCAAAAGCATTCTAATTAAATGCACACAAGGATTTCTATTTCAACTACTCCAGATGTTGTCCAAGTAACATCAGTTTAAATTTCCTGTTTCTTTAGAAATCTTTATTTAGCTTGTTGGCATTCTGATAGTAGCTGTAAGCTTACGTGTAAGCTAAAGAAGTGGAGCTTAGCCTTTCTGCTGTGTAGTACGATGCGAATATTCTCGCTGTCCTGATGTTGTGGTGATCAGGGGAGGCTAGACATTCGCTATATTAAAACTATGCATTGTGTCCTCCAGGACTGGACTGCTGCTCTAGTACTGGCTTTGAAAATGCTAGTGACATATATATAATTATCATAAGCATATTGTGCATGGATTAGCAAAAATGCAGTTACAAGTATTTTTTAAGTCATCAAAATTACTTTTTTTAATAGACTATCTTTGCATTGCTGACTTCAAGAGTCACTTGAATTTTTTTTTGCCTATTTCTGGGAATGGATCTTCTTGAAATAATGTGTTTTTGTTTTACAGGTGACTCTGACATCATTAGAAGCATGCCAGAACAAACCAGTGAGAAGTAAATGCTGTAAAGGTGGTCTTTCTACAATAAACTGGTTTCAGATCTGTTTTAAGAAAAAATTGTATTGTATTATACTTCTGCTGGTTTTAGAGAACAAACTATAAATGAAGATTCATTATCACTGCTGTCTGTTTTGTTCTGTTAGAAGTAACCTTCACAGGACAAAACTTGCCTGTTGCCTACTGTAGAAGTTGGCCGTCAGTAGTAAGACCTGACCATGGTAAGTATCAAATCCCAATAGGCTGTGGCTTTCTTAAGTTGTTTTTTTTTTTTGAGTGTTCATAAGAAAACAAGTAATGAGGTAGTGGCAAATTTGGGATATTGGTGGGAAACCCCACAGGATTTACTTACACTTAATTTTTTAACTTTTTTTTTTTTTAAACTTAGTCACAAGCTCTTAATGCAAATTACTCTTCTTGTCTCTTCTTTCCAAGAGAATATGTATGTCAGGTACAGACAGACTAACTGCTAGACATGACGCATAACATTACACATTCAGTAAGATACCAAATTGAACATCTCCAAACTGGTCTGAAGTCAATACCTTTTTTTTCAAAACAAACAAAAAAAACAACTTTCTGAATGCGCTGTGGTAGAGTCTGATTGAGGTGATTTTTCTCAAGTCACTGTTGATGAGGATGGTGCTATATTCTGGATTTCTGCCTTTTTTTTTTTTTTTTTACCACAATTTGAGGGTATTTGTTAGTGCTAGTGCACACCTCATGGTGTATGGCATTTTGCTGACGTGGTTAAAGGAACACTTAATTACAATCGCTTGAACCAGCAGCCCTGAAGAACATGCATTCTGTTTTCTGAAGTGTATTAAAATACAAGGCGCTTCTTTGTACACATGCGTGGTCATTAGATTACCCATGAGCACTTACATCTGATGTAATTTTGCTGCAACTATATATTTCTGGTGTGGAATGGATGTGGTTGTATATTTCAAGTTGGAGACAGTAAAAAGGGAAACCAGCACATGAAGCAAAGAAGGAATAGCTGGAGTATGCATCTATTAAAGTCTGAATTTGGATCAGTTCAGTAAACAGTTCAGTTACTGTTGTGGACACGAAAATAAAGCTAGCAGAAGAGGGCTTTTGCTGCTAAGGGGGCAGAAGTAAAACTTCAGGTGGCGTAAGGGCACTTCCAGAATGGCTGGAAGCAACTTGCTGTTTCATTTTCATATTAGCATTTGATGAACAAATGTGCAGCTGGTTTTATTGCCCAAAGAATGTCTTCATATTAAAAGACCAGTTGTATTCAGGGAAGTTCATGAATTGCTGAATGCTGACCAAGACCAAAGAGGGAAACATCATCGTGTCTGGATCTGGCAAGAGAAACAATACTTGGAATTTCCACCTGTGATGCTCTGGTAACTCAGCAGATTTCCCACTTCATTCACATTCATCACCATTCAACAAAGGTGTATAAATGTGTATTTCTACTTCCAACTGATTTCTGCAGCCTGCGCGTGTTGGAAAGATTGTATGAAACCGAACTGCTGTGAATGCACTGTTCTGTTTTTACTTGTGTGTGTGTGTGTGTGTGTGTGTGTGTGTATGTATGCATACACATAGCCACACAGATAGAATGCTTGAAATAGCAGCAGATTGGAGGAGGAAAGTACAGAAAAGCAAGCCAAGGAAATTCATAGCTTAAAAATACTTCAAAACATGGAGTTTTCACATGAAAAAATAACAGCATTTTAATGTTTTGCATAGCTTCTTTTGGTTAAGTTCTACTTAATGAGGATTTCTGCTAGTTGCTAAATTGTTTTTATATATAACTTTCAAAACTTATCTGCAGTCAATGCAAGTCAACACGTATAGATGCAGGACTCCAAAATACTTTTTAACTTTAGACAAGGATTTGTTATTTTACTTTGAACTGATGTAACAAAATAGCTCTCACAACATTGTATGTATAAATACACAGTGTAGTATAAGCTTTAAATTTTGATCAGTATTTTAGTCTGTTTTCCAAGTCTTCCATTCTCTTTGTCATTTCTTCCAGTATATAGAAGTTAAGGAAAGAACTAATGATGGTGTGCAGTAATAAAAAATGCCAGGTGTCTGAGTCAGATATTGCTGAGCATGACATTTCTGCTAGAGCCCGGATGATGTGCACTGACTTGGATGTTAAATGTTACACTCAGCTTTACTATGAGTGTGTATCAGCATATTCCCAGTTTGTGAACAGGTGAAACTTGGACGATGCTGAGTATGGAACACAAATCTTATGGGAGCAGCTGAGGAAACCTGGATTGTTCTGGAGTCTAAGGGGAGACCTTGCTCTGTCTACAACTGTGTGAAGGGAGGTTGTGGCAAGGTGGTGGTCGGCTGCTTCTCCCGTGTAACTAGTAGTATGAATAAGGAATGGCCTCAAACTGCACTGGGAAGCTTCCGGTTGGACACCAGGAAAAACTGCTCTGAAAGAGTGGTCAAGTGCTAGAATGGGCTGCCCAGGAAGGTGGTGGAGGCACCATTCCTGGAGCTGAAGAGAGATGCAGATGTTGTACAGAGGGATGTGGTTCAGTGGGAAATCCTGGTGATAGGATGGTTAGACTTGGATTATCTTGGAGGCCTTTTCTAAACTTGGTAATTCCGTGATTCTAATGCTTATAGCATCATTCTTAGACATGTCCAAGATGAACCATCTACGTGGAGGTCTTAAGGTACTAGTACTGCCAGCTAGACCCTGGTGGGCTCTGTTAGCCTGACTGTGGACAGACTGTTTTAACTCCACAGTATTTCAATCTGAAGCTGTTCTTGTCTAGGAAGCACACAAATAACTGCTTAGGTATCATTGCACTTGCAGAAAATAAGCGCTTACTGGTCATGTATATGATTCTTAGAAGACTTAAACAGAACGTGTGATGCATTCTTACTACTTAATTTGATTATGCAGAAGCAGGTTTTATGAAGAAAATCCAGGAGTTTGCTGTGTATGTAATGTTTGCAGAATACAGGAGAAACTCATTGCCAGTTTTCTGCTATTTTCCTGAGACCTGATGGATGTTTAAGATATCATAAAGGCTACTCTAATAGCTCCCTTGGAAAAAAGGCTAGCTTGGGGAAGGAGGACTATCAGTGTGCACTTAACTCCTTTTTCTGTGTGTATACTTAGAAAATTAATCAGACTGCATGTCTCTACATGATTCCTCTATATTGGCAATCTTACTTAAAATGCCTTAAAATGCTTCACCTAGCAGTCCAGAAGGGAAGTATTTCCTGATCCCTGTAGCTACTAAATGATCTTTTGTTATTATCTGAAGTAAACAAAGCAAAGAGTGTTAGGCTTGGTTTTTGACTAGTCCTTCCTTTGCTGATCCTGAAGATATTTACTGTTAGAAATTATTAGAAGTTAAGATCCTTATTAATGTGTTTGGTCCCTTCCGTGAAGAAGGAGACCTCAAGCCTGAAGAGCCTTGCTTCCTGGAGACTGACAATCTCTAAGTAGTTCAGTTTTTCATTACAGTAGATTGATTTGAGCCATGGAGGCAGCTTAGACTTGATGGGTTATAATTTCTTTTAACCTGTTCTTGATTTATGCATAAGAAACATTCTGAAAGGATATATCGCTGCGTGAGTCTTCTTACTTCATTGGTTGCGTAGTTCTGGAACGTCACAAGGTTTTCACATTTGCATTGGTCTTTTGAAGTTTTTGCTGGAAAACAGTCAAGCATAGACAAAATGCTGAATAAATCCAGGGGACCAAGAGAGGGAAAGAAAAAGATTTCTGAAAGCAGAGCAAGTTTAGCGCAGCTTCCTGTTCTCAAAACAAGTCAACATCCACAGGAATGCCATGGGGAAGATTTTGTAAATACTGGAAAATATTACACAGCACTCCTTAAAAGACCAGGCAGAATTGCCTAAACAAAGAACCTAATTACCTGTTGTTCTTGTTGAGTGAGTGTGACTGTCTTCAAAAAGATACTTATGCTGTATTGCAAGACTGGGACAGGCAAGGACATCTGTGATTTCTACTGTGGTTGATTCAGGTCCTGCAGGAAACCCCCCAAAAGTCTAAAAATTATACCCACTTAATGGTACAGTATTTTTGCTACTCACATGCACAGAGTTCTCCCTAATCAGTGAGTAATCTCACTAATTGTAGTGAGGATCATTCATGGAGAAGACTAGCAATACAAAGATGGGAAGGAACCAAGCTGTTAGGCTGTATTTACTGTGTATGTGATTTAAGCTGTGGGTTGCAGAACTGAAAGGGAGTTGTGAAGGTTCCTGTGAGAAACAAGTGATTGAAAGCTGAACATGCTTCACAGAAATTGAGCACAGTGTTGAAATACAAGCTTCCCCTTGAACTAATTTATTTGGATAGTGTAAAAAGTGAGCATGCAGCCATGCATTTGTTACAGTGGATCTCAAATTTTCTGTACTAGAAGCAGATCTGAATTGCAGAAAAGAAAATTGCAGAAAAGAAGATTCCAGGGGAGTTGGGTGGGGAAAGCAGTTCTCCTATAAGTGAATTGTTAGGACTCTGCAGAAGCCATGCTGAGGCAGCTTCACTGTGATTGGGGCTGTCTGGGGACAGCAGGACACCGAGTTCAAACAGCCAACCTGATGACTGTGGATTAGTCCTATGGAGCCTTCCAGATGACAGATCTTGCCGGTGAGCTGAATTTCTCAAGGCTGGTAGAAAGAAATTGTCATTTAATTAAATGAGATCACAGAAGGGACAACAAAGATGTAATTCCCCAGAAAATCAGATGTTTCTTACTTGGTCTTTCACCATACATGGAGATGGCCTTGAAGCCTGCACAGGTATAAGAGGTCCAGTGTTGATGGACTCAGCCCTTGGCAACACACGAGGAGACTCACCTTTCAACTTGTCTATTGGAGATCTCCCAGAATTGAAAGTACTTTACAAGTAGATTAACAGTGCTGAAACAGTGTGAAATCACACTGTGTTGTGTCCTTTTGGTGAAAATTCTTGCGTGTTATATTGTTACCCATGAGTCTTTTGAGGGTGAACTGAATAAGAATAAAAACTGCTTACAGAAAGATGAAATCTTATTTTCTCCTTTGAAAGGAATTTGGAAGTGCTTAGTGAGAAGGGTGTAGTAGTTTCTTTAATGCACTATAATAATTACAGGAAAAAGTACAGGTTTCTAGCTCAAGATGCACAGACTTCAGTCTAATTTATTTATTAGTTAAAGGGTGTCTTGACAGAAATGGAAATGTCTTTGACAAGGGTCATTCTGTACACTGCCTGTTTCCTGCCACAAGAGGGTAATGTAGAGGCAGCTTTTGTTTCTTAGGAGTTCTTTTCCAGAAAACTAAATGCTTTACTTTCAGTTCATTTTAGAGCCCTTGGGTGCACAGATGAACTGGAAAGTGCACACTGAACATCTGCACACCTTGATCTACTGTGCTGGGGGAGTGCATGTGAATGTCTGGAACTTCCTTCCTCCTGATTTTGCAATATGTACCCAAACTTCCTTCCATCCTGAAAGTGGATGCATGAGGAAAAATGGTAATAGCACAACTTGCTGGTGTGCCATCAAGATGCAGCAGGCAGATGGAAGATTCTTCTGGACCTGACCTGTTTGTCATAGCTAGTGGGAGCTCTATTATTATTGGTCCAGTGAGTTTTGACAAATACACTATTATTAAGTTGTACTAGGAAGCAGATGATGCACTTGGGGTGGAAGCTGGAACGGCTGAGCACAAGGAACAGGGAATGAATGGAGATGGGGTGATGGAAAAGAGGTGAGCGACTGAATAAGAAGGCCAGCGTTTATTGGACAGAACTATAGCATTTCTATACATTTAAAAAGCATGACTGGGACTTTGTTTGATGGAACACTGAGATCTCAGAGAAAACAGTCCAGGATAGAAATATGGGGGATGAGATCATGAAGCAAGGAAGAAACAAACTAGGTGATGAGTCCAGCATAAGGATGAGCAAGTAGGAATCAGGATGGTGAAATTCTACATGTAGGAGGGAAGAAACAGGTAAGGTGAACCTTGAGTATTTAACACCAGGTAATGGATGGCCCTAGAAGCTGCTTAAGGGCAGTAGGCTAATGAGACAGTCTAAGGTAGAGGGACTGATACGGAAAGTCTGAGCTTTGGACACTCAGGATTTGAATGTAAGACGGGGGAAAAAACAACACTGAGATACATTGGCAGAGGTGGGGCAGAATCAGGTATTTCAGAAACTCCTTTTCAGGTTTCAGAAATTAGTTTGGACCTGAATTCAGTTTTCATGCTTCTGGCAAAGCTGTAAATAATCAGACAAGTACAGACACGTTGCTAGCAGTAACTGAGTCCTTTGATGAAGTCAGTGCAGTGAACATATATATTCAGTTTTTTTGGGGGGGTTGGGGGTGAACTAATGCTAAACTGAGGTGCTTGTTTCTAGTGTTCTCTTTTGGAACAAAACCTAAATACTAGCTAGGGAAAAGTCCACGAGAAAGTGTTTTACAAAGCAGTGGCTGACTATTTGCAGGAGTCATAATGGTCTGCAATTTGAAAGAACAGAATGTTAACCAGCAGGCTGTTGAATGCTGTCATCTGATCAGGGCTGGAGTCTTGTGACGAACATAAATCCAACCATGTAATTAAAGGCTCCCATAACACACATGCTCCAAACAGACGTAAAAAGGCAACCACGATGAGTACTTATTGTATGTGACACTGCTGTAGCCTCGTCAGTGCTTCCAATCATACGAGAATTCAATGTTAAATGAGGCAATGAATAGGAATCTTCCAACTGAACTGTCCTTATTAATAATTCCTCTTAGTAACAGAAGAGAAAAACACACTTTCACGACTAGTCATCAAGAATAATAGTAATCAGCAGCTATTCTACAGAACTGATGTTTTCTTGCTGAATAAAAGGAGAAAGCCTTACCCCAAAACAGATTTGGAGGGTTTCTGCTTTCAGAGGGCCCCTCACTGCCCTTATATGCTGGTGCCTTAGATTGCTGCTCTTGCAAAGGAGGGAAAAAATTAGGCCCAGAGGAAAAACTGAAAGGAAAAAATGAACTTCTGGCTTGTGTAACAGGTTTGGAGGCAGAATTTCTGGTGGAGTGAATATGTAGTTCTGGAGAGTCCAGGAAAATAACCAGCTGGGTAAGTCCAGAGTTATCCACTGGTGTGAGGCATTGCCTAGAGGTGAGCCAGGAGGAGGCAGGCAGAAGCTCTGAGGCAGAAGCTCTGCCCTGCTACTGCAGGTGCAGTTTAAAAACTGCCACAAAGGGGCAGGATTTACTTATTTTTCATGTTGCAAGTAATATATTAAAAAAAATTTTAAAAATTACAGCTGCTAAATACTGTTGTGGGTACCTGAAAGATGCATTTCCATCACTGAGCTCTGGAGTTGCTAATGAGTGAGAATTATTTTACCAGTTGCCAGATAATTTTGTCTTTGGCATCTCCCCAGGCTTTTAAGATGACATGCTGTCATCAGTAGATTATCTGCCTAGTAAGAAAGTTAACGAACAGACTCGGTTTCATGTTATCATAGTATTCTGAATTTCAGAAAGACTGAGCTAGAAGATTCTTACTATTAAGAGAAGTCCAAAGAATATGCAAACTAGGAAATATTCTCACATTCTTTTTTTTTTTCTTTCAGATTCTTGGTATCTGAATGAGGAAGAAATGCACTGCTGCTTGCCAGCCAATTGTACACAATAACACTAAGGAGTAAAGTAAAATATCTTTGCATTTAATTTCAAGAAAAAACACCCAAGTAAAAGTAGTGAAAATTAAACCATCCTGTAGTAGTGCTGTGCTCAATATTATTCACTTTGAAGTTACTGTGTTTTGAGTACAAATTTGAATGTTCTAATTATATTCAGTGCTGGGAGCATGTGAGTAGAAGGGACACACAGTCCTTTCTGGCTGTACAGATTTAATCCCAGCTCACATTCCTCCCTTCCTTTGCAAAATGTCAGGTGGGAATTTATAGAGTGGCTGGTTGTGCCAAAATGAGGAAGGGTGCTTTCTGCAACAAACCTGTATTTGTGAGCAAAACTTGGAGCTTATGTACAACTGTGATCTGCTCTCTGTAGCTCTGAATGTATATTCAATGAACTACTTTTAATGTTCTATAAATATATACTACATATCTTGATAATTTGTTCCATGTTTTTGGGTAGGTTTTTGTGTCTTTTTTTTTTGCTACTGAACTTAAGAGCAATTTTTTATTCTCATTAAAACTTTATGAACCCATTATTATTTTCCCACATTCCTAATGAACTAGATCACGCTGCTTTAGCAGGGTGGGGTTCAGTGCTCTGCTGACTTGAGCGTAGCGAAAAGAAAGGGGAGGAAGCAATTAATTCTTCTGAGCACAGGAGTGTACATTTTATACAAGTGTTAAGAAAATAAAGGAAAAGAAATCCTGTACCTTTACCTAGTTATAGATGGGGTGTACATATTCCTTACATATTAAAAGGCAGAAAAATCACCATGAGTGACTGGCACCTTGCAATGTGTTATAGCAATGATCTATGCTATGACAGAGGTCACTGTGAATAAAAGTACCCACTCCTTTAGCCTGCAAAAGAAATCTGTAAGCATGCATTCCTCTTCTAGCAATTAAAGCAGAAGACTGGTACCTTCACAGATCTGAACTTTCAGCTCTTCGCTTATGTCCTCCATTGCTGTGAAATCCTCAGCATAAAAGAGATGTTTATATGATGGCTCAGAAGCAATTTCGAGCAGTTCTTCTTCAATTGCTTTTCCTATTCCAATGGCATAGATAATTATACCTAGAAGAAATTGCATATAATTATTACATCAGCAGTTCTAAACCCTTGTTGCTCCATGAAAAGAAAATATGAGTATTAGTCATTTCAGGAAGAGAGCAGGAGAGCGTGAGAAATTTTTATCTGCCATATATCTTCAAAATTGTATACGAAGAGGCATATTAATGCTTCTGTTATTTAGAAGATGTTTAGAAACTCGCCGCTTTACTGTAATTTAACAGACAGATAGTTTTTAAGTCAGAGAGATGAGAGTTGCTTGCAAAACATCCAAGAAAATCAGCTGCACAGAGTCTAGTCGGAGGTCAGTAACTAGCTGTGTCAATACTGCAGCATCTTCTAAAGTCTAGCTGTACTTTCTATGTTGCAGGCCATCAGCCTCTGTTCTTAATGCAATTTCTCAGAACACAGAAAATGCTCTGCAGAGAAAAAAGGGATCCTTCATTTTCTTGAAAAGCTTTGAAAATTTTCAGTAATCTCTGCTGAATAGCTGTAAAGTTTTTGATTTGTGGTGTGGGTGTCCTGCATGACAGTTTTCTGTCCCAGACATATTTTGTATTAAAAGCAGCACCTTTGAATTACTTTATGGCATGATCTGTCATGCTAGAAGACAGCACTGAAGCTATATGCATATGAAAGGAGAACCCTTCTTCCTTCCAGAACAGCATCAGCGCTTAGACTTAATTAAAAATACATAATATATAAATAAAGATATAACATAATCAATTATTAAATTATTAAACAATGTAAACTTCCCAGTAGATTTCTGTATTTTGAAGAGACGGGGTTGTGGGTTTTTTTTAATTAGTGTCTTCTTACTGTTAGAATTTTTGATGAATTTTCCAGTGTTCTCTGTATCAAGTGCCTACCTTCAGGGAAATGCATGGCATTCCATGTGAGTCAACGCATTACCTGTGGATGGCACAGAACCCCAGTAGTGAGGCAGTCAGCATTAGTCCCACAGTATCAATGACAGAACTCTGCAGCAATGGCTCTGTGAAACCAAAGATCTGGTGTTCTGCTACAATGGTCACTCAACTAGGCAGACTGCTGTGGCAAACTGTCTTGATTAGCAGGTACTGTAACACATCTATACAATTATCACATCTTATTTAGCACTGTATTTACACTTCTGAAAGAAGACATCGCCACTCACCACTTCTCTTTGCTCTAGCAGCCCAGTCAGAGACTTCATCTTGGGCTCGTCCATCCGTAAACACAATGGAGATTCGAGGGATGTTTGCTGACAGTGGTCTCGCTCCTTCTGTTTCTGTGAAGCTTCTCTCAAACATTTGCTTCAGAGCCAGTCCTGTCATGGAACCTCGCCCCATATATTTCATTTGTGATACAGCTTTCTTCATGTCTTTGGCTGTGCTAAACTGTCTTAATGTAAACTCTGTGCGGACTTCAGAGGAATACTGAAGCAAACCAACTCGAGCAGCTTTGGGTGAAATGTCAAGTGTATCTAATATTCCTGAGACAAATTGTTTTACAATTTCAAAATTATCCTCTCCGAGACTTTTTGATCCATCAATCACAAACACCAGATCAACTGGGCCTTCAGTGCATCCTGTGAAATAAGCAGAAGTGTTCAGATAATGAAAAAGTTGCACACAGCTGTAAACAGGACTGCATGAACACAGAGATAACCTTGAGTACATTGTTCCTGGCTCAGCCAACCTTGTAGTGTGTCTAGAACGGTTTGTGGACAGTCTTTGTCAAAAGCTAAGAGCGTGCCAATGATCAAAAGCTTTTAACAATAATCTAATCACAGTGACTATCTACCAATTACGTGTCACTTTGTAGAATACTACAACTCCAAAAAATACTGCTCTTTTTTTATGAGTTTGCAGTAAATCAGATTTTTAAGAAAACCTCAAGAATGACTGTTAAGTGGAGAAAACTGCCGAACTGAAGAAAATCTTTAGGATATAGGAACAAAGTTTCCATCATTTTCTTTCAGGGATAGGATACTAACATAGGACAGTATGTTAACTTCACCTGAAAATGCAGATGACCTGAAATAAAGAGAACTGCTGAAGCTGTGTTTATACTGCAGAAGTAGCAAAAATGTAAAGATGATAAAAAAAAAAAAAAAAAGAGTTGCTGAAGCCACATATATATAAAAGCTGAAAATCTAGAAGTCATGTTTAGAGCTGCAGGAAAGAATGAGGCAGGAGCCAAAGAGCTCAGGGAAGGCTGAGAGAGAAGAGTTACACAGAATGCCCTACAGTTTAGGATTAGCTTCATGTCTGAAGACAGACAACACTCATGTTTTTATAGCATAAACTTAAATCTCTAGTGGCAGAAAAACAAGTGAAAAGTTAGAAGTGAGGCAGTAAATGTTAGAAGGGTTTCTACCTGCTAATGTTGGATAAAAATGGTTTATATACCTTGCTTGTAACTATTCACTGCTGAAATTAACCTTTTCTGTTTTACCCACTGAAGCTGGGAGACAATCTAGGAGAGACTGACAAGTTTGCAGTTCTCATACTTGGTTAAGTGCAAATGCAAAATTCAAAGCAGTTTATAAGCATTCTGATTTGACTGCAGAACATACTGAAGACATCTATTACTGAGTCAGTGTAGGAATAAGGAATTTTCATTAATGTTTGGACCTTTCTTCTTAGACAATAGCCTTTTTAGAACTACTGTCCAAGGATTCCTTGCTGCTGAAGAAACAATGCGTCATGTACTAAAGTAATGGTAATACAATGACTATCAGAACCACTTCAGTATCACTCCATATGTCAAGATAAAGCAACAGCTCACAGTGAGTTGGGTTAATTACAGTTGAGTTCAGTCACAAACATGTTTTAGTAATAATATGCTCCTCAAGAAAGGCATACATTTTTGCAGAATATGTTTTTACTGAGCTCCAGTAGAAGAGTTTCTCCTCCAGGAATTAAAAGGATGATGCAATAAATGCATATAATGTTCTAAGCATGTCATATTAAAAGATAAGAATAAAGCACACAGTTCCTCAATAATATTTCGGGGTTTTTTTTCTTGACATTTGGGAAAGATTATTATTGTACTTGATGCTATATGAAAACAGTGTTCCAATTCATTAGTTTTTTGCTTACAAGAGCATGAAGATGAATTGCTCAGTACATTTTCTATCACATTCATATATGCTTCAGGCTTCAGTTATCAGTTACATCAGTTATATCAGTTGTATCAGTTTTGAACTGAGGCTTTTGAAGTGAGGTCAACTAACTTAAATGCTCAAAGAAACAATTTATTTCCAAATATAATGCACTTACTTCTGCAGGTTTTCTGATCCTCTTTTAGTACATACCCCTCCTGACATTTGCAGATGTATGAATCATCGTTATTAACACAAATATGGTCACAACCATGGGCAACTGATTTGCAGACATCTTTGCCTATGAAAAATTTAAAATATTTATAAATTCAGACTCCAAACACAACGTTTAAATAACGCATGTCAAAATAGAACATTTTATCTTTTTTTTTTCCTATAGCAATGATGAAGAATGGCAGACAGACATATTGTTACTTACTTCGACATGTTTTTCCATCTTGTCGCAGGACAAATCCCTCATGGCACTGACAGCTGTATGAATTGTTATTATTAATGCACACATGTTCACAGCCATGGTCAATGGACTTACAATGGTCTTTATCTGAGAATCATTAAGAGAATTTCTTTATTAGATCTATTCTTAAATGCAAAGCTGGCATGAGCCAGTTTTGAGAAAAATTAAGTCTGTAATCACTTTTATGACTGAAAGGACATATTCCCCATAGAAGTTTTAGGTACTCACTCCTGCATGTTTTCTTGTCTCTCCTCAGTATAAATCCCTTGTGGCACTGACATGTGTATGAATCACCAGCTGGAACACAGACGTGTTCACAACCGTGGTTGACTGTTTTGCAGATATTTTTACCTTGGAGTAATGAAAATTATATTTAGCACAATTAGCTACATAAATAGCTTTCACAAAATATAAAAAAGTATAACAATAATCTTCCACGAAGGAGCTCATTTCCAAGAAACTGACTTCATTTTATTCTGTGAAGCTGATTATTAAAAACACGAAGAGCACACCATATAAATAATACGTTTCATTAATAGATCAGAAACTACATAATGAAGACTAAGCAACTTACTTCTACAAGTTTTCCCATCTTCCCTCAGTATGAAGTCATCATGACACTTGCAGATATAGGAATCGTCAGTGTTAACACAAATATGTTCACAGCCATGGTTAACTGACTTGCAAACATCTTTATCTGAGGAGAGTGGACAGTTAGCTAGGTGAGATTCTTTAGGGAGAGATAGTATCTTTTATGTACCAGATCAAGTAGTTAGGAATCGCAAATAAACATATTCATGCACAAACTCTCACAGCCACAACACTTAAAAGACTAACACTTAAAACCAAAAAAACATTCTTATGGCTCAGGCTACTCACATTTACATGTCTTTCCATCTTCCCTCAGTATGAAATTTTCATGACACTTGCACATGTAGGATTCTTCTGAATTCACACAAACTTGTTCACAGCCATGGTTGATTGAACTGCAGATATCCTTGTCTGCCATCAAAAGAGTTGGTAGTTAACATATATCAGCAGAGCCCTTTATTATGTGTGTTGTTCATCAAATTAAGTTCTCATGCTACATACTTTTGCAGGTTTTCCCATCTTCTCTCAGTAGAAACCCATCGTGGCATTTGCAAATATACGAATCATCAGTATTAACACAAACATGTTCACAGCCATGGTTGACTGACTTGCAAAGATCTTTATCTAAGAACAGATGACAGCTCTTGCTAGTTAGTACATTTCTACATGATCTTGAATTGCAGATAAAAAGCATGCTGATAAATATCAGACTACTTACTCCTGCAAGTTTTTCCATCTTCTCTCAGCAGGAATCCTTCCTGACACTTACAAACAAATTTATCACCAGCGTTAACACAGGCATGTTCACAGCCGTGGTTGACTGATTTGCAGATATCCTTGCCTGGAAATAGATAAAATTTAATGTGATTTGCAAGTTAAACTTTTAAAAAATTTTTCATAAAGACTGCAGGGGTAATCCCGTCAGCAAAGAAATAGGAAGCATGCACACTGAAAGCTAGTTAAAGGATTGACAGCTTACCTCACGTGAGGCATGAGTTCTTTACCGTCTAAGCAGAAAGAACTACATGGTTTGGACGGTCTCCCAGTGATGGTGAATCATTTTAGGAGCAATCTGACTAGATTAAGAAGGAGGACCTTACATTGGCAGCAGGAAGAGTAAAAGAAGGAATATTTAGTATAGTTATTTAGCAAAAATTCATGCTAGTGAAAACAAAACTGAACAAAAAACCACAGGACGTGAAGCAAAGCACTCCTTTAGGATTCTTACATCAATGCTAAGAATCTGCACAAGCAAAACCCAGGAGTGTAGGGGATAAAGAAAATCCACCAGTATTGGGGAAAACTGATGAACGGATTTCTGTGAGTGCAATGTTAAAGCCAACTGGCCATAACCTCTTCAAGAAGAACAGAGCAAGAAAAAGTAGAAAAGGAAGTCATCCCATCTATCAGCATTCCCTGTTCCTTTCTCACTGCAATAAAAAAAGAAAATATTCTCAGTTGCTAATGCAACCTTTACACAGCAAGTACAACACTGGATGCCACTAACAGCAGTGTTCAGATGTGTCAGAATTACAGAATTGTGTCCCAAGTTGGAAATGACCCACAAGAGTCATCAAATCCAACTCCCAGCTCCACACAGTACCACCCCGAATTCCAACCCCCATGTCTGAGATCTGTCCAAACGCTCACTGAACTCCGGCACTCAGGCCGTGCCCACTGCCCTGGGCAGCCCGTTCCATGCCCACCGCCCTCTGGTGCAGAACCTGTCCCTGACCCCCACCCGCCCCTCCCTGACGCAGCTCCATGCCGTTCCCTCGGGCCCTGTCACTGTCACACAGAGCAGAGCTCAGCGCTGTCCCTCCGCTCCCTGTGAGGAGCTGCAGCCGCCATCTGGCCTCCCCTCAGCTCCTCTGCTTTGGGCTGCACAAACACAGGGCCCCCATGGCGGGACAAGCCCTCGCCTCACCCGCTGGCAGTGCTGGGCCTGGTGCACCCCAGAGTACGGTTGCCCTTGTGGCTTCCAGGGCACACTGCTGACTCGTGTTCAACTTGCCATCCCCAGAACTCCCAGATCCCTTTCCGTGGGGCTGCTCTCCAGCCTCCTGTTCTCCATTCTGTACATATATGCAGGGCTGCTCCATCCCAAGTGCAGAATTCAGCACTTTCTCTTGTTCAAGTTAGCGCTGGTAATTGGTTGGTGATTGCCCAGCCTCCTAACTTGTCAACACCTCTCTTCAAGGTCTCTCTGCCCTCAAGGAAGTCAACAGCTCTTCCTAATTTAGTATCATATGCAAACTTACTTAGTATGCATTCAAGTGCTGCGTCCAGATAATTTTCAGAAACAGTGAAAAAACTGGCCATAAATTGGAGCCCTATGGAACCCTACTAGTGACTGGCCACCAGCCTGATGTAACTCCATTTATTATAACCTTTTGAGCCCAACCTGCCTGTCAATTGTTCACCATTTGCATTATGTTTTTGTCTAGCCAGATATTTTGTCTAGAAGGATAACATGAGAAAGCTTATTGAAAGCCTTGCTGAAATCCAGATGTATCAGATCAGCTGGATTCTCCTGATTATTAGCAATTAGCAGAATAACCAATTAGGCTTAGTGTGTAGAAAAAAAATATTTTTTCATGAGAACTTCAGCCTGAGGTACATTACTTGAAGGGCTCAGGCTGACAAAACAAAGAATTTCAAAAAATGCTACAGTCTTCTAACTCAACAAGCATTACACTCAAGGCAATCTCAACTAGATCCCATTCCAGCAGAATTTCTTCTTCCAAAGAAGAAATGATTATGGAGGTAAAAATTAGCATTAGTTAGCGTCAGCTTATGCACAGCTGTGTGCAACATTCATTATTTTCAAATGGAATGAAATATAAATGAGCAACAAAGGATAGATTTTATATATATATAGAATATATATATATAGATAGATTTTTATAGCTGAAAGCAATTGTAAGCCAAAGTACTTTGTGATTGGAGGTGAAATAATTTAAACAAAAGTGAATGATGACTGACTGTACTATTAAATCTTGCTTTACTAGATTCCTCCAAAAAAAAAACCCTACAGATATCATCTAAAACGAATACCAGAATAGTTAAAAAAGGAACATAAATTGAAATAGAATACAGCTATAAGATTTGAATAATGAATGAAAGGAAAATTCACATTATTTACTGAAATTGAAAATATGTGGAATTTGAAACACTGAAAAGACACAGGCCAAGCTGCATAGCCAACAAAAACAGTGTATGTTATTTAAGGGGTGTTTGAAACAAAAACCATTTTAACAATATATTGTTAATCAGTAGGTAGAAACAGTAGAATTGTCCATATTTATGCAGAAAAGTAAAAATATTAAGTATACTCAGATCTGAATTTTTTGAAATAGGCTACAGATGATATTGTTAGAATGAAGAATTTCATCAGTTGAGAAGTAGGTCACACAGTATCTACTGTAGAAACAGCAGTAACTCCAGATCAGTACAGCCAAGAGCTGTAAAAAGAGCTGGCTGAATAACACTTTGGATGCTTAGTGTAATTTTTTGTTATCTCCTGGAACTCTACAGAAGTCTCAAAACACTAAGGAGTTTCCATCCCCAGCACCTACACACACAGTGTTTGAAAAGTATAATGAGTTCACTGCAAGCCTGTCAGCTTGACATTAATCTGCATTCAAACAACCAAACAGATAAATGTGGACTTTGATTAAGGGAAAAAAAAAAAGAAAGAAAAATATTCAAGTTTATATTATGAAGAAAGAGGCCCCGGATAAGTAAATAAGAATCTTTTTAATTGATTATGAAGTTGGTTCATAATGCTCAGGGAATTCAGTAGGGCATCAGTCTGGATATTAATTCTGATTAAGAAAACAGACTACAGAATGAACATAAATGGATTAACATTGGCTAGAGAGGTCTTCAGGATAAACTGTAAATGGGGAATCATCAAGTGGCTTTCTTTCTAAGAATGTGCCCTGCTCTCTACTGCTTAAAATTTTAATGAACAATCCTAAAGAAAATATAAAATAATCATTAATGAAGTTTATAGGTTCCTTTTGTTGTTGAGAGAATAATAAAAATATAGCTCTGCTGATATAAGGAAACACAAATCTTTTTGCAAGCTGAGTAAAAACAAACTGTAAGTATTTTTAAATAGCCAGAAGTAAACTTACATAATTTAGAAACAAAGAATGAAGGCTGTACTCACAAGATGTGGGATATTTATGTGACTGAGATTTTTAAAAGGCTTATGTTTATGGTATATAACTATCTTTGGTCATAAAAGAAGGGTAGATTCAAATAAGAATTAGGTAGGTAAGAGTTCCTCTATGCTGGACCCTGCTGTATGCTGTGTTAGAGGACTTTGTACTATGTTCCCACGTTGTGGCATCCCTGCAACAATACTGATAAATAGAAGCTTTAGGAGAATAAGAAGAGATTTATGAAAAGACTGGAAAACAGATAAAGAGCCGGAAGGAATTTCATCTGCTTATTGTTTACTACAACCATGTTAAGAGACTAAGCTAATCAGTCAAATTATGGTCTATGTGAGTATACATAAAACAGCACAATGGCAATTAGAACTCCAACTCATCACAGTCAAATGAGGCAAAATCCTATCCTCAAGATTAAATCTTGGCATAATATAAAAATGAAGCTCACATTTTAAAGTGCACATTCTGACCTTAAAATTGATATATTTTCTGAAATACATTTTTAATTCAAACAATAATTTATAGAAATCTTGTGACCTACAGAGGACAATATTGCACTCTGACCACCATGAATCAGTGAATAATTTCCTAATAGAAGGGAAATTATATTTCCTCTTTTATTGACAAGCAACTTACTTCGGCATGTTTTCCCATCTTGCCTCAGTACAAATCCGTCATGGCACTGGCAAGTATATGAGTCATCAGTATTAACACAAAGATGTTCACAGCCATGATTGACTGATTTGCAGATGTCCTTACCTAGGAATAATTTAGATTTTATTTACTACAGTTTAATAATTGAGAACATTTCAAAAAATGTAGAGACTAAAAATATTAAGTTCCTAATAAAATAAAGAATCTATCCTCCTTTTTGTCATATAAAATCACAAATAAGAAGACCTATTTCTAACACAGCATGCTTCGTCACTGACTCCAGAGTGAGAAAATTACAGTAACATCAATAACTTACTTTTACATGTTTTCTCATCTTCCCTCAATACAAAACCCTCATAACACTGGCAAATGTATGAATTATCAGTGTTCACACAAACATGCTCACAGCCGTGGTCAACAGAATTGCAAACATCTTTATCTGGAAAAAAATAAGAGTGCCAGTATTTAAACCATGTCTACAAATGCCCAGATTATAAAGGGAATCTTCTGTTAAAGATAAGTAAACTTACTTCTACATGTTTTTCCATCTTGTCTTAATGCAAATCCCTCATAACACTGGCAGACGTACGACTCATCAGCATTAACACAAACATGTTCACAGCCATGGTCAACTGAACTGCAAATGTCTTCATCTGAGAACAGTTGATGGTTTTTGGTTAAAGCACATCTTCAATATATATTATTATGCAAGGAGTAGTAGTAGTTTTTATTAGGTTCACTGACATCATTCAAAGAAATGGACAAAAATTTAGGCAGAAAACACTTCTAGTTCTTGATAACTGAAGAATTGTAAGTGTTGTTTTTTGCTTGTCTCCAGTCATATCAGTCTGGTTACTAAAGTATACTATTACTGTTCACTGAGTATCTTACAATCTTCTAGCAGGTATAACAATATTAATTCCACATTACGAGCAGTTATGGAATTGTTATTAGTTAAAAGAATTCCACAAATCTACACACTATAGATAAAAGTCTACCAGAATACTTACTTCTGCATGTTTTCCCATCTTCTCTCAATAGGAAACCTTCATGACACTCACAAGCGTAAGAGTCATCTTTGTTAACACAAATATGCTCACAGCCATGGCTGATTGATTTGCAGATGTCCTGTCCTGGGAATTAGTTAGATATAGATACAGTTTGGAATGATAACGTGTTCAAAAGGATCAAAAGGATGTTTTCTAGTGAAAGTGAAAAATACTTTTCTTTCCTTGCCTAATGCACGTGCAAAAATGTTCTAAATATATATGAGTTACTCACTTCTGCATGTTTTCCCATCATCTCTCAATATGAATCCTTCATGGCACTTGCAGATGTAAGAATTGTCAGTACTAACACAAACATGCTCACAGCCATGGCTGACTGATTTGCAGACATTTTTACCTGAGAATAAATCAACAGATAAAGAACTGTGCTAGTTAAGGGCAAGATGTTTTGTCTTACAGCTTCCAGTTACTGACTATTCTTGTTCTTGCTGGTATTCTGGACTCAATTCAGCAAATCATTTACAGCACTTACTGTAAGTTTTTATTGTAACAAAGAGCCAAATCTTTGTTCTACAATTTTTACAACCTTATTATTAAGGAAAAGTGCACTGCTTTGGTTCCAGAGTTTGTATAACTTAATGTATCCCCATCATGCAGGTTAATGTCCTGCAGGGATTTCCAAAAGCATTTAAATTCCACATCCACATTTCAAGTAAACTTTCTGGTGAAAAATAGATCTTTCCATCACCATAATTTTATCAGGTTTATGCCCAAACCTGAAATAGTTAAGCTTTCTTTCCTTGGAGTTCAGATGTTACTTGCCATTCTTCTGTACACTAAAATTACAAAAGCTTAGCGTATGTTGTGCTTAAATGTAATGAGGAACAAATTGTATGATCCTGCTGTAGACTTTTGGAAAACTGTCAGCTGTAACTGGTTAAGCAAATGTTACGTGAACTTTTCTGACATGTGATTTAGTTACAATTTATATTTCAAAATAAAATTACATCTACTTATTAATATTGGATAAACTAAACTTTCACTTTCTTCCCCACACCCTTTGTTTTCGCACAAGGGCTGCTGCATGGACACAAAATTTCACTTGCTTTTGCAATATCTGAGACAAGCAAAACTTATCTCTGTTCACATGGATTAACAAAGTAGGGTGTTGATGTGATATATGTAATACAAGGCTGATAAATGCAATACAAAACTGATAATTTAAATGTTATTTAACAGAAGATGCTGATGGAAATCTTGGATATGATTGGCATTATAGAACACTTTGTGCCTCTTTGTGTTTTCCAAAGATTGTCCACAGTTCTTCTCTGATAACTTAGCATGCACTCCAATACCAGGGAAATTTTTTTATACATCTGTCATTCATCGTAACTACATACTGTAGCCAAATGTATAATACAATTATGATATCGATTTTGCAATCAACCTTATCTCACACTGGGCAAAGGAATGAATATTCCATTAGTACCGAAGGCTCCTTTTTGTTATGTAAGTCTTTTGAAATGTTACATATTTTTGTCTTGATTTGAGAAGAAAACTATAGTTGTCAGATATAAGAATGTAAGTTGGAATCCAATGATTTTGAATCCACACCAGACACAGTTAATTTTATACATTCCAGACGTTTAGGGAGTGACTCAGGTGCCTAGAAGTATGCACTCAGTGCCACTTCAGATGCCTTCAAGCATCCAAGACCTCAACATAATGCTGGCAAACGTGACATCAAAGAGAAAATTGTGAGCTTCTGGAATCATGTAAAATGTCACTGGAAAGCAACATTTAAGCAATCAAATCCTCCTTACAGACTTATTTTCTTTATATGTAATAAAAATCTATTATTGACTTGCTGAACAACTTACGTTTACATGTTTTCCCATCATTCCGAAGCCTGTATCCTTCAAAACACTGACAAGTGTAAGATTTGTCACCATTTATACACAAATGTTCACAGCCATGATCACTCAGAGCACAATAGTCAACTCCTGCAGGAGCAATTGAAGTTATTGAAATAATTAACAATTAAACCATCATTTTTAGTATTTGCATGGCGTATAAGCAACAATTCTGTCCTTTATCTGATAATATGCATATATGTACCTTCAATTAAATTTAAGAGGGCCCTGTGGTATACTTTGCAATAATTACTGTAAGTGGAGTTGAGAATACGTAGCACAGCTCAACAGAATCTGGGTGTCAGTGCTCACAGAGTGAATTGCAAAAACCAGACACTTTAACAATGTTTTTATAAAAGACAGGGGCAATGACAGAATAGGTACCTTGTGAACCTTCTTCAAAGATGGTCTCTAAATGATCTGACGTAAACACGGCAGGCAGAAAATCCCTCTGGGATTCTGAGATGTTTGGCTTAGGCTAATCAAGCTTTTGCAAAGAATTGCAAACAACAAGACTTATGGAATATGGTCCATTTTTTCTTCTCAAATTTCTTACGGGTTTCTTATTTGAAGTACCAAGACATAATATTCCCACTCCGCAGGCAGACTGACTACTTTTTATAGGCTACAAACACAGTGTCACACTTTTGTTCTTTCACTGTCAGAGAAGAAATCTGTTTACCACTCAGGTGTTCTCCCAGCTGTCTTAAGATACCTGTGCAACTGTGTATGATACCATTGTTGTGATTCCCAGATGTTTTCCTTTTAGGAGTGGTAAATGCTAAATGCTAATCCCTTCCACTCAGCTGCTCATTCAGGGTATCACAAAGTGCCGAAAAAACCTTTCATGCTAGTCTAAAAAAAAAAAGAGGTTTCAGCAACTCATCTGGAGCTCAGCAATAAGACATCCTATATCTAAATAAATACGAGGAGAGATATGCATGGGCAAGAAGAACCATTCAAAAGGTCTCCAGTGTATTGCATGAAGGGATTCTAGAAGCCACAGCATGGTTTTAATGCTGTTGATGTGTCTCCAATTACAGTCTGGAGGAAAATGACTGAATGGAACAAAAAAAAACACACAAAAAAAACCAACCCACACCTGTTTTTACTACAAAGGAAAAACAGATTTTCCATTCACAAGTTCTTAAAAATATAGTTCGTCTATTTCTGATTTTTCAGCAGTTCTTTTAGATAGCATTTGAATTATTTCTAATAGATCCTGTCCTTATGCAGGATCAGGACCTTGCACTTGACCTCACTGAACGTCAGAATGTTTGCACAAGGCCACCTCTGGAGCCTGTCCATGTCCCTCTGGATGGCATCCCTTCCCTCACCCTGCAGGTGTGTCCTCTTCCCTTTGTGAGAACAGAAACCTTACCCATGTGGGCTGAGATCTAGCATATTTTCAGATAACTTACGTGTGCAGGTTCGTAGGTCCTCATTGATGACAAATCCTTCAGAGCACTGACAGACGTAGGAGTCATCAGTATTTAGGCACAGTTGCTCACAACCGTGATTGCTTTCTGCACAGTGGTCCACTCCTATTATTTGTGTTAATCATTGAAGAAAGCACATTTTTTTTTAAGATACATACACTACAGAACTGTAGTTCATGCACAATGCCCTTACAGAGCAAGGGAAAAAGATCAGTATATATTTTTTTATTTATGCAGTATCCCCATCTATGTTAGTAAATCGCATTAATTAACAACACCTAAGTGAAATGAGTACAGCAACTCCACAAAGCAAACAACAAACTTGATAAAGCACAGATTTCCCTTGTCAAACTATCACAAAGTAGAGAGTCTCAAGGCCCTGCCTGGTATTACCCACAGGATCACACTTTCATTCCTTAGAAGGCAAGACTCTCTTTTGTTCACCATAAAATTGTCTCAGAGAGAAAGGGAGTGTATTAACTTATACCATTTATTTGGTTTTCCTATTTTTATTTCGATTCTACCTAAGATAAAATCAAATATTTTTTGAATCTTATATGAAACTGGTTCACAGAACAGACAGCAACGCTGTAGGCTGAGGTACGTGCATTTGCAAATGTACTGTGTAATCTGCTGACTCTGTAAGTAGAGAAAAAGCACATTTTAGGAAAAAAAACTTTATAGCAAACTTTTTCATAACATTTTATTCCTGACTTGTTAATGACTATTTTTAGTTGTACAGGCTCAAATCACTTTAGCTTAACTTGATCAAATGTAGCAGAGTTCCTTCAGGCATGAAAAGTTTCATATGTTTCTATTTGCAAATCATTTACAGATGTGACCAGACACGTCTGTAGCTGCCTACATAAAAAACAACAACAAAGAAGCAACAAGCCTACACTTAATGTCAATTAACTTAGTTTTAAATATTGATATCTATTTGTTTTTTCAGCTAGGAATGATGTTGCAGGACTCCAAGGAGTCAGTCCAGATTTCCCATTATACATAAATAGAGATAGCATTGGCTTAAACAAGTGAAGCTGAGGTGAAAGTTTCTACTAGTTTAAGCAAGTTCCAGCTGGAACATTCTCCTTATTCCAAGGACTTACATCATCATGAAGAGGCTTGTGTAACTTCTTGGATCACATAAAAAATGTCCAAAAAGAAAAAAGAGCTGTTTGGCACCATCTTTACAATACAAACACCTACACTAATGTGAATTTTAACATTTAAATACTTTGGTTTCTTATGCAGAATCTTTTAACACATGCTTTCAAGAAAGCTGCCTACTTGCAGGTTTTAGAAAATAGTATAAATGTACATGTGTTCATCATGTATGTTGCATTACATTTTTTTTCTTTTTTCAACTATTGTAAGAAGGATGATAAGGGGAAGGGAGAGGGGAAAGGTCTATATTAATAAAAAAAAAAGACAACTAGTGTCTTGTGATACATTTATTTTTAGATATTCAACTTGTGATCGCCTAAAAACATAATCCTTAAAATGTTTTCAGCCCTTGCAACACATCCAAGTTTCCTTAAATACGGCCTTATCACAAATAGTTTATTTAAAAATATTACTCCCTGGCCTATAAACTATTTTTAATTTAATTGACAGCATTCCTTTGACAATATATGTCAACAGTACATTAGACAAAAATGCTACAGATATTTTAGCTGATACGGAAAATAGTTCTCTGAAAAGCAGGTGACAGCAAGTGGGCAGTGCTGTTGGTGTTCTCTGGTGCAGTGCTGGTCCTTTAGTAACATTCTTATTAATAGAGGACATTTCATCAGATTGATGGAAATGTAAACATATGTAAGAAAGAAGTTTCTATGCATCTCTACGTATCATCTCACTAACACATGTTAGTTTTATGTGTGCTGCATTTTAAACAGCAAAGCTGAACAACTTTTCCCATTTATTAGGACTGGAGAAGATGACACCTTAGTTCCATGTTAAATCTGGGATCTTACTACAGCATTACTTCACTAGAGCTCGCTTGTGGCTGACTTTACAGAAATACAGGTTTGCATAACTCAGAAAGATCTCTAGAAAGGACTCAGGGGCATTTTCTCATTCTATTCACACCTCACCCCACTGCAATAACCAGCTGCTGCAGTTCACGAGACACTCACTTCTATGTGTATTGTGATCACATCGTAGGAAATATCCAAGATGACATTTGCACATAAATGACTCTCCTTAATTAACACATTCACGCTCACAGTCATGCTGACCTAACTCACAGATAGTTACATACAAGAGAGAAAAACGGTTAAGAATTCAAACCAACCAGGAAGGTCTCTGAAGTACAACAGCTTGGAAAGACTCACTTTTCTTAAATGGTACCAGATTCTATGATCTGCACAACTTTTAAAGCTGTGTACATCTGATAGTGACTTGAGGATCAAAGAGCTGTTTGTGAATACTTGGCTAGGCAAGACTGAGCTTAGACTTTAAGCTCCTGCTCCAGCAGTCATTAGAATCGATGCCCTCTGGTGAAGGAGGAATGCCTGGTTATACGTAATGTTTTTTTTTCCTGATGTTATGAAGAGGGCAAAAGATTAACCGCCAAATTTAAAAAACCCTAAAGTTAAGGAAAAGTAAAGTACTCCAGTTTGTCCTTAATTCTCAATTAAATCCTAGGCAACAAGTATTTGAGACAATACAGTCCTTTTGCACCTATGCTTACCAAGGCAGATCCATTCTATAAAAATCTGGATTTTTATATTGAAACACCATATAAATATTAAAAGCAAGAACAGCATGGACTGCTGTACAAACAGCACTGTATTGACAATCATAGAATCACAGAATCACAGTGTCCTAGGTTGAAAAGACCCTGCTGTTTAAAACCTGCTCTGTGCAGGGTTACCAACCACCAAGCAGGTTGCCCAGAGACACATCCAGGCTGGCCTTGAATGCCTCCAAGGATGGGGCATCCACAACCTCTTTGGGCAACCTGTTCCAGTGTGTCACCACCCTCTGTGTGAAAATGCTTCTTAGAAAGCATCTCTAAGACAGAAAGAAAATAGTTTCAAAAATACATACAAGTTATAAGAGTCAAGAGATATAACTGTATTGCTCTAACCAAGCTTCCTGTTCATAGAATATCAGTAAAATTCCTCCCCTTCCCCATTCCCCCCAGGACTGAATCACCAGATCAAGCTAGTTGCTTATTGACAGCGTTACATTGAAAACACGTGTGACACTGAATCCCTGCTCAGAAAAAGCTGTAACACAAAAAATATTTGTGAAGTAAACAATATGTATAATTGGTTTATAATCCCAACATTACTGAGGCTGTTTATACAGTTTGAAAGAAACTGTATGGAGTTTCACGTTTGATTTTAAGTTGGTTTTTGTAACTACATTACAATCTATTACTTACTCACAGCTAATGAGGTAAATCTGTTCTTGGCTAAAACAACTCAGGAAAGCAAGATGAAATTAAAGATAAAACCAAAAACTAAAGAAAACTTTACGTCACTGTAAGACAAAACATAACAAAGTTTTAAAAAGAGTAATAAACTTCTTGGTCTTGAGCTGATATTGGTTCCTTTATTACTCCTCAGGTTTTACTCAATCTCTTCAGAAATGTTTAACACAACCTATTCTACAAAACAGCAAACTGGGTATCTTTCTAATATGAATGGCTCAGGTAAAATTTGAGTTTATGAAGAAAGATTTGTTTCTACCTTTATTACAGAGAAAACTTTCACCCTTTCAGAAAGGAGAGCATTCACATAAGGTTTAAGAAATGAAAGCAGATGAACTTTACTATGTCCAAAAGATTACTCACTTTTGCATGTTTTCTTATCTGGATTAAGTCTAAACCCTTCTTGGCATCGACAAAAATAGGAATCATCTGTATTAACACATTCCTGTTCACAGCCATGGTCCTGAAGAGCACAGTAGTCTGGTCCTAAGTAGGAAGAACTTAGGTCATTGATAAATATAATTTCCCAGAAGTAGGCAACGTAAAAACCATTTACCTAGTTTTTTTTTCTTTAGGTATTTTTTTCCATATGCACCATTTGTAACTTTTAACATATTGTTTCAAATTGTGAAAATAACATGTTCACCATCTAAAATGTCTGCTGTACTTGGGTATACCGGTTATGTATACTTAAATGAATTCTTGAAAAATACATGCACATGCAGTACAGAAATTAGAAAATTAAACATTTCTTAATATTTCGTGGCTCAGTCCTATACCCTGTCTCATCAGAACTGCCTTTTTATTTTACTCAGAGGAAGTTTGATATGATCTGCCACATACTTGCAAATTATTATTCCCAGAGATAATTAGCTTCCTGGAGAAAAAACTTTTCTAGTATGTATGGCGACCTAATGCAATTGAGCCTTTACATGTGTTGAAAGCATTCACCAATAATAAACCAAGCAGTAGCAGTGCCAGAAATCCTCTTGTTAATTCAGTAGCTAGGAATTACCTCTGCCTTTCTCACCAATAATCTGAGCTTACCGCTCTCTTCACACACAGAGTATTCTGCCAGTGTTGGCAGGATTCCCCTAATGAGCTGTGCTCCTTTTATTTCATTCTGAAAAAAACTGGAGTAAACCTCAGAAAAAATTTGTAGGACATGCACGACCGTGTGATAACATTTACATTTTCAAACTTTTTTTTGAAGCTATGAGCACTGAAGCTTGCTTTCAATTTTTGAAAGAAAAAAACATGATTCTAAAAAAATCACAAGGTCTTGGGAGCTGCAGCCATTGGCCCTGGCTTGTTTACTGATACTGTGATCTGGTCTACCAAGGGTGTGAGTCTTGGCTGTCTGGTGATCACCTCTGAGATTCAGAACTTAAGACACGTATATAGAAACGTATGCTGAAAAGTTTTAAATTTACAAACATGTTAAATCCAGTGATCTGAAGTTTGCTCATTCATGTTGTTTATGCAAACTCAGAGCTTGTGTGATTCTTAACATACGGGAACTAGAACACATTTTTGCTCTGAAGAGCTCTCATGCTGTCCTAATTTTTGCAGCATTAGGAGTTACCCAGTTATTTTCTTTGTGGTTTATTTAATTAGCAAAGCTTGGAACACATCAAGCGTAAGGAAAAGTGGCTTACTAAATGTTAGTTGTATTTATGCTTAGATTCAGGATACACATTTTAGACGAGAATGATTACACATATTTGCACATTCCTCTCTGACTACTGCTTCTGAATCAAACTCAATGGCGTACTTCATCCAGCCATTTTGACTCTTCCTTAGTTGCAACCTGATGGAATTTTCTCCCTTACAATTTAAAGTATTTATAACAAAAGAGATGGCAGTTAATATGGCAGCTGAATTCTGAGATGCAAAAGTGTGAAAAGCCTTGTCTGTAGCCTCTACCCCTTGATTGGGAGCTACATTTAATGTTAAGCTCTTGCCCATGCTTCCTTGAGCTATGTTATTAGCATGCCTGTGCATGCCAAGGCCTTGCATAGCTTATCCTGACCTACACGCTGGCTGACTTGATTTCTGGATTGGCCTTGGACATCTCTTTAACTACGGACTAGTCTGGTGGTCACTGAACTGAGCCTGGGTAGTTGTAAGACCTGATCAGGTCTTATTTCGGCACTGTGGGAACTGAAGGACCTGTCAGAGATTACTGACTCTGCTTGTCTTATAGTCATCCTTGGATCTCAATATACATTCCCTTGTGTAGCAGTGCACTTTCAACAAAAGATCTCCTCCATTCCATATAGACCCAACATAAAACTACAGATGTGCCCAGATTGTTTCTAGTCAAGAACAGATGGGAAATGACATTAGGAATGCAGTGGTGGAGTCTTTCAGCCCATCTGACCAAAAGGATGTAGATCAGCTTTTTCTAAAAATAGTTAGCAGAAGGTTCCAATTTGCAGGCTTTTGTTAAGGTTGGAAATTTCAACCATCCAAACACCCATAGGGCACGTAAGATGGTACTGTACAGACAACTCAGAATGTTCCTGCACAGTCATGGGGACAATTCCCTAACACAAATTCTGGATGGCTAACATTCTACTTGACTTAGTGCTATGACCATGAGATGACTAAGCTCATAATCCAGAATGATGGGAGAAAAAACAACAGAATTTGCACTCTGGATTTTACAAGCTCATATTTCAGCTTATTCAGGGAACTGCTAAGAAGAATCCTCTGGGAAAGAGCCATGAAGAGAAAAAGGAGCCCAGGAGAGCCAGATGAGTTTTAAAGAAAACATACTAAGAACTCAGGAACAAATGATCCTTTTATGCTGGAAAATCTGCTTAGCTAATCAAGGAACTTCTCAATAAACTAAAATACAAAAAGGGAGAATAGCAGAAGGAGAAAGAAGGACGAAAAACAAAGCCCAGCTGGTCATATCACTATGAGGTCCACAAAGCATAGTATGAGGTGAGTCTACAAATACGCTAGCAGCAGTAAGAAAGTTAGAGAAAACATGTTGGTTACTAAGGGAACAACCTGACAAGCAGTACAGAAAGAGGAAAAAAAACAAACAACAAACCTCTTTAATTCTTGGTTCTCGCAGGCAAAGCCTACTGCCAGATTTCCATGTAGACTGGCACAGAGGGGTAAGCCACACAGTTTAAAGTCTACTTAGAGAAGGTGGTTCCATTCTGGGGGGTGGTGGAAAAGACAACTGATCTGATTATCAGGTCAGGGTCTATCATGGATGAAAATTCAGAGACTAAGAGAGTTCCCTGATTAGTGAAAAAAGCTGCCATTACACTCATCTTAAAAAAATGCAAGAAGACACAGGGAATTGTAGACCAATTAGCACCATTTCATTCCCAGGATCACGGGGCATATCCTCTCAGAACCAATTTCCAAATATATGAAGGACAAAAAGATAAACAGGAATAGTCAGAGTGGATCTATCAAGGGCAACTCATGACTGACCAATCGCCTTCAATCGTGAAACTTACCAGGTCTGTGGACAAATGGAGATCAGTGTGTGGAATATCCCTGACACTATTCTTGATGCTGTCTTGCACAGTATTCTCATTTGGAAGTTGAGGAAGTACAGGCCAGAAGAAAAGATGGTTAGAGTGAAAATTTTCTAAGTCACCAGCATAAGGATGGTATTCATGTATGTATGGCTTCATTTTGGCTGGTTGGCTGGGTGGTTGATAGTGGCCAAAGTATCACAAGGGGATAGTAATGGGTGGCACACAGCTAAAGAAACCTTAATTAATGACAAATAGATGATGGCACAAGGTGTACCCTATTCAAATCTGTGGTTGACACTGAATTAGGGACAGAGACTGTAAGCAAGCAGCAGTACAGAGAAACCTTGATAAACTTTACAATTGGGCCAACAGAAGCCTTATGAAGTTCAGCAAGAATTGGAAAGTTCTACATCTGCCGTGCCCCTAGCTTGCAGAGATTGACACAAAATCTGCCATCAGTGAGCAGAACGGGCCAGCTGCTCCCTAACTGAAAGGGAGACAAGGGCAACAATAGAGCAGGGCAGAGCAGGGCAGGGCAGGGGTCTTGCCAACCACACACTACCCTGAAGTACCTGAATGAGTTGAGCATGGCAAGACTGTAAATGGTAGCCAAGTTTAATCAAGGAGTTCACACCATGTGACAAGTTCATGGTGATGAGGCATAGTCTAAGGTCAAGCCAGGAAGCCAGACCATCTGTCAGGATCAGGTGAGGGTACCACTGGTGAGTGAGCCAGGATCTGACACAGCCCAGTGATCACTGGTCAGTAAGGCCACAGTGGCAGAGTAAGGCCACAATCAAGATGGAAAGTCAATCTGTTGGTCAGGATCTGGATCAATGATTGCTAGTGCCTGGCTTAGACCTATGCATTTCTGGAGACCAGCATGTCTAAGCATTGTTGGGAAAGGAGAGCTCCAGGAGGAAATGAAATGAGGCAGGGGTGAGGAGAAGGCCCTGAGGTGGCAGGGCAGGGCCATTAAGGCCTATTGGTGCCACTAGGACTATGACACTAGCTGAGTGTCACCTGTGATGGAAAGTCCCCTGGGATTTATGCTGAATGTGATCTTGAATTAAAGACAACAATGTAAATCTCACTGCAAATAAAGAAAACTTCACATTGGAACACATAGGTGAAGCACAGCAAGCAGAAATTACTACCTCTCCTCACTAGTGAGGTTGCATTGATGTACACCGTACAGTTCTGGAACAGCACTTCCCCACACAGTTAAAGGCAATAAATGCAAGAGGGCTCAAAAGCCTACTAACGTTGTCCAGGGCATTCTACACATGACTTGTTCAGAGTGCTTCAGGATTCTGGTCTTACCTGGCCTGGTGAAGTGGAAGACTATGTCATTACAAAGGTAGTGGATCTAAACCTTTCTTGGTAGTGTCAGATGATAAAACAAGGATCATTGGCTTGGGTGATTCAGGTTTGGCATGAAGAAAATATTCTTCACTGGAAAGACAGACCAGCAGTGGAACTGGCTGCACAGACAGGTTGTGGATTCTCCACTGGAGCTTTCTGAGATTCAGTTAGACAAAGCTGTAACTGACCTCATCTATGGCTTGTGGCAGCTCCACTTTAAAGAAAAGGCTGAAATAGATGACTTCCAGAGGTTCTGTCCAACCAACATTTGAAAGCTTTAATGCTTGTAACATAAAAACAGCAGCACATGATCAGACCGAAAGTCTATATAGCCCAATGTCCCGTCTCCACCAATAATTAAAGCAGAGGACAGAGATAGGACAAGCGTGAAATACTACTTTCACAGAACATTCTTTCAGCTTCCAGAGTCTGTGGCTCATCAAGTTAAACAGGTCAAAACAATCCATAGGATTAGACAATAAGCTACAAACAATTCAAGACATAAAATATTATGTAAAAGATGCAGTTTGAAGGCTTTTGATCAATTCAAATTGGAAGAGAAAACACTGATTAAAATTCCCGATCTTAAATTGAAGGAATTCACAAGAATTTTTGCTTGGGCAGTGGAATGCAGTTACACTATACTAGATTTCCAAAACATATGGATATGGAAGTATAAGAGAATTCAGCCAGCTCTTAGCTGACAGATATTTGACAAATGGGCTCCTTCATACAAACTACAAGCAACATGAACTGGTTTCAAGTATAATCTGTCCCTTGGGGATGAAGTCAATTCATCTCTCTGAATTCTCTCATTGTTTATTATAAATCAGGTGTCTGGTCTGGCAAAACATGTAGCTCCCTATACAGTCAAGGAAAATACAGTCAGAGGTATGACACCTTCTGGAAGTACATGTCTCTTTTTCAGGACCATGAGGTCAGATGTACAGTTTGAATTAGACATTTTCTTTCTAAATATTAAATGAAACAAGTATCAAGCTTAATGCCCAGAGCAGTCTTCTCTTAAGATAAAGACTTAAATGCCCCCTGTAAAAACACAGAAATGCAGTGCTATATTTAGGATTTTTTTTTTGAGAAGAAATAGTTCTTCTCATTATTAGATAACACAGGCTAAATTTACCACTGCATATTCAGCAATTCCACTCACCTAAAAACTAATGAGGTTTTTCTGGCTTCAATATTGATACCTCTGGCACAAGGTATCAAAGAACACACTATGGAAGAAAATCCATAGGAAAATAGGCTGCAATGTCTCTTCTGATGTGGAACTATTCACTCTCTTTAATTTTAGCAACCAAGATGATTACAAATCATCTTGTTCAGCCTTGTTCACCTAGGTAGGGAGATGATATTCTAAATGAAAAATCTGGATAATCAAAGAGACTATGCAAGACAAGCTTTTGGCTCATACTATTGGAACAGGAGCCTGTTCATAGAAGGGGCCTGTACATCTATACCCTCTCCATAAAAACAAACTAATGCTCAAAACAGCTTTATTAACTTTTACAACATTTGGCTTCAAGGGCACTCTATCATTTTCTATACCCGACATATTATTCAGTGTTCCCAGGAACAGTGAGAACTAGAAATAAGGAGTACATACTGTTCATAATTAAACCTTATCACAACTTACTTCTGCAAGTTCTTTTGTCTGGATTTAAAATGAACCCTGGGTGGCATCTACAGTAATAAGAGTCCTCTGTGCTAACACATTCATGTTGGCAACCTTGATTATCCACAGCACAGTAGTCTACAACTGAAAAAGAACAAGAGTAACATGCATAATTAGAAATACAAAATCAGAACTATTACACATAGAGATTATATACTACTTGCATACAGTAGCTACAAGAGAAGGAAAAGCTGACATAATTTTTGTCCAAAAGAGCCTTTCTGCAAAAAGCAGCACACTTCAAATTAGATTTCAGAAGAGTCCCACATTATTTCTCCTACTTTCTAAACATTTATAAACTCTATCAGGAACTTTCTCACTGTGTTTTCTCAAATCTGGAAACCATGCCTCGCTCATTAACTCTGTCCAGATCTTCATACTGTAGACCAGGAAGTTGCAGAATTTATTTTATTTAGTTTTGTCTTCTGTCTGTCCAGATCCAGCCCTGGAATTGCTCTGGTTTTCTTTAATTCCTTCCTAGCTGTATTAGTTATCAAGACCTGTCCCAGCAGCCTGAATATATGAGAGACTGATAGCAATACCTTCTACTTTGCTCCAGAATCATCCTGTAAAATCAGTCACAACTATGAAGCCTGAGAGCTTCAGCTGATTTTCCCTGCTGTTTTGCTTATACAATACCCTTTTGTGGGAAAGAAATAAAACACTGTTATTCTAGTCACATATTTTTTAAGTCTGGTCATCTATTACACAAATGCGTATTTGCAAGATAGACTGCCAAAAGGGTATTAATGTAATACTTCAGAGTTTACTCAGACACTCTCATTTGAAAGCGCTAAGGAAGTAAAATTAATTTTGTTATTCTATTTCTTTACAGGTTAAGCTGTTTCTTTACACAGAAGGCCCTAGAAGAAATCAAAGACAACTCACAAAGCAGGTGTCCTGCCCCCAAAAGCTGCCAGGCCCACTTTAGGCAAGTTTACTCGATTCCTAATGCATCTGATTTCACACAGATGTTTACTGAGACAGTTTCCCCATCTTTGCCAACTGAGTAATATTTTTTATGACTCTATACTGCTGACCCTCCCAAACTACTTCTAAGAGCGTATAGTTTGTTTTAATTAAATAATTTTTTATTTACTGTAATAGACCTCTCTCTGCAAACAATGCACACTCAGGTATGCTAAAATACTGAAGGTCATCTAGTCAGAAAAGTAAATAACCTAGTTAATTACCTAGAAAGAGCTGCTTTTAAGCCTTTGGAATACTGCTGAATAAAGCCAAATTAGATTACTTACTAGCTACCATATGAAAACATTTTCCTGGCAAGTACCTTCCTGTTTCCACACCAAATAGCTTCATATAAAAATGTATTTGCTGAATATCTACTACAAGGATCTAAAGTGTTATATAATTAGTCAGATTTCCTCTTAAATTCTAACCAAATGCACATTTTCAAGTGTTTTAGAAGACACATTAGCAAATAAGTACACAAAAGATGTCATTTTTTTTCTATACATCATCATCCCTAAGAAGCAGTCCATATAAATCATTTCCTCCTTTGCATTTAAACTTTAGTGAACATACAGTTCTACCAAAATACCTGTAACTGCCCAACTAATGATTATGAAGTTGAGAGACAACTAAATAGGTCAACTAGTCTTAGAATCCTTCATGAGCAAAACTGTTTTGGAGATATATATTTATCTTTCCATTCTGTCCCCAAGCCCTTATTCCACGCAGGCTTGGCCTTGCAGACTGGCATTAGTAATCTGCCTACAATTTAATTTCACTTTCAGCTTCACATTTCATTTTGGTGGCACCTGCTTAGAAGTGAAACTTGCCAACAGTCTGTCAATCAGCAAGTAAGCTGCCAGTGGACTTATATCTTCCTTAAAAAAATTGGGAAGAATTATAAACTTACATATCATATACTGAAGCACTGTAATCCTACTGTAAATATACAAAATCTATATAAGACCAATGCAGAATGATATTTTCCTCATTTTTGTTAAGTTTCATTCTCTTTTCTGTACAGTCATGATATTGAAACCAGAACATTAACACTTAATGTTAACCTGACTACTTCAATATAATCTTTTTCTAAAAGAATGACAATGGTATTTTGCACAAGCAAGCAATGAATCCAGTTGTCATCTCCCCTGATTTGCTCCACCATGTTTTTCTTGCTTAGAAGTAGTTACCAAGACAGTGAGAGCCATCTTTCACTTCCAGTTACCAGTTCTGCACTTGGTTCCTCATGTTGCCCTCTCCGATCTGCAGGCAGCACAGATCACCCTTCTCTGGTACTGCTGTATTATTACTAATACATAGTCTACGTAGGTTTTTCATCTTAAGAGAATGAAATATGTTAGGGAAAAGGGTAGAACAAAGCTAGGAAGAAATGGTAACGTTAAGTTAGAAGAATGAAAAATAAAGTGAGGAAGGAGAAAAGGAGACTAATGGAAGACCAGTTAACACCTAGAAACAAGCCAAAAAATGCATCAGTGCCAGGACTGTAGACATGTGCCAGCAGCCAAATCACTGCCAGGTGAAGAGAGCCCGAGCCCAACAGCTGCAGCAGCATTGCAGACAGTCCACCGGTGCCAGGAAAGACAGCAACACCAAGAAGATGGAGAGAGTGAGACTAAGACTGAGAAGACTGCCTGCTCAGCAGCATAACTGGGAAAGTAGGGCTCATCAGCACCATACTTGAACTGACAGGATTTCAATCATATAAAAGACAGCTAATGTGAAAAGCTGTTTAAAAAGACAGACGATGGTGCTCTACTAACCACAATTACTGCTGAAAATACTGCTTAATCTACACATTTTTCGTAAACCTGCTCGTCCATTCAGTGGTCGCTTTAAATGGATGCATTGTAATCTCCTGTTGTGAGATTTTATTTAATTATTGCCATCCAGGTAAATAGCTGACAGCTTTGTCGATAAAACAATTAACGTGGCCTTTGGTCCTTAAATAGAAAAATTAGCCCCTCAGAGAACAGAAAGAGAACAAAATAATAATAACAGCTCATGACACTAAGTATGAATATATCAGATGAAAATATATGGTAAAAAAAACCAAGGATACAAGAACCTGCCAAGAGAAGTCATGAATTTTCTCTCTCAGATTGTATTTATGTCAACAGCAAAGAAATGTCTGACCTTTACCTAAGTGAAAGGCATGGGGATTAGCTAAGGCTACTGGGTGAACGTCTGTGGACTTAACAACTAACAGGTTTTCTTGTCTAAATAGCCATATTTAGCTGCATTTTCAAAATATTTCAATTTCAGAAAGCAGGTACTTAAAATGTTATATTAGTGTCCAAATTATGCTAAGGTTAAATTATGTGAAAACATGTAAACACTCAAATACTGAGAAAATGAAGCCACGCGTACAGGAAGGTTTTCAGGAGATTAAAGTAGAGTTGATTTTCTCACATTACTCCACCTTTCATGTTATTCTTAGCCTAAAAAAAAAAAATTAAAACCTTCTTTTTGTGTCCCAAGTGAACATGCAAGTGGAATTTTCAATTTCATACATAAATTATATCTATTTTGCACCTCAAAATAGGATTATTCTGCAAGATAATCACTCTATGAAGGTAATAAGAGAGAGATTGTATTACATTAGAGTTCTTAAAATAGCCAAACAAACAAGAAAGTGTAAATTGTTGGAAGCTGGTTTTCCTAGTAAGTTGTAGTGGCCTGTGGCAAAACTTGGGGCCAAGCATTCAACTTGGATTTACTTCCATGGAAACTCAGCATGTGCTTGAAATTAAGCATGAATTTAAGTGCTTGCCTGAAGAGAATACTTAACAAATAAGACTTTTTTTTCTTTAAAGACTCTCTAGGTTATTATGTATGAGTGCGTGTTTGTGTGCATGAGTGTGAGTGCGTGCATTTGATTCTAGAAGATAATATTTTCCTGAAATGTGTGGGATGAAATGTTTATGAGAAGGGTGACAGCCTAACTAGAACGTTTTAAAAATATTTACTGTGTATTAACAAGCAAGAAGTAAGAAATGAGATACATGTATAGTAATAATGTTTTCCTTGAAAAATTGTTATATTACATATCACGTCAGTACAATGTTGGTCACCTGCGTAGATATATAATAAAACATTAGGTACACAGTTTCAAGACAATAGTGTTACTTGCTGTATGAAATTATAAGCAAAGGCTTAAAAACATGCCAACATACATTTTTCTATATTTAACACTTGTGAGAGAGGAGAGCTTCCCATCGTTATTAGGTCTAAACTGGTCATTACTTTGCATTCTTTGGTTTGTTTCAAGAGATAAACACAAATGGCTAAGCTCATACTCACCAACACAATTCTTTCCATCTGCATCAAGCTCATACCCTTCGTAACACTGACAGACATAAGACCCAGGTGTGTTCACACAAATCTGCTCACAGTTATGCTTCTCCACAGCGCAAAGGTCTTGAGCTACAAGGCAGAATGGCACAAATATGAAATTCTTCGACCTTCTATACTGCACAGGTTGACTACAGATTGAAAATAAATTTCAGGAAGCTATGAAGAGCTCTTTAGAATTGAGTTCATTTTAGTACAGAACATGACAATACTCTGTCAAATAGAAAAACTCTTACACCAATGAGAACAGCCACTCAAAGCTGAGGAGTTCATTCCTTTAGCTGAAGGCAACAACAATTATTGGGACACTGGTACTTAGTAGATTTGCTTGAGTGTACATTCCTCCAGGCTTCCTTCATTTTTACTGAAAAGCAATTTTGGTATTTGCGTCATTTTTTTTTTTCCCTTTTTTGTTCAACTCCCCAAAAAGTAATGAGGATGGAACAGGAAAGAAAACGAAAATAAAGCAAAAGATTCATGAGCATTTAATTTCTGAGTTTTATCATTTTTCTGTTTCATAGAAAATACTATAACAAGTTACCCCTCCCAACAAGAAGTCTCATTAGAAAAATTACTAAAGCAAACGAGGTCAGTTCAGTTCCTGGTGTAATGAAGCACATTTGTCTGTCTTTAACATAGACCAAAAAGAGTCGCCTTCTGAGAATTCCAAGTTTCCCCAGTGAAATCCCTGGAAGGCAGAGTACTTTGTGTTGCTCAGGATCAGGCCTGGAAACTTCTCAACACATAATTATAATTTACAGCTACAAAAAAAAACAAAACAACAACATGTTCTGGAACATGTTTAAGGACACTAGCCAAACAAATACTGATTTTATTTCATAGCTCTCTGCTTCATGTCATGTGGCATGATGAACAGCATAAACAATAATTTAACTATCTTACTGCAATATAAACATCCAAAAGTAAGTATTTCTTTTTCAGTCATATATGCTCTTTCGTACTATTTTGTGTATTAACGTAAGATTTGAGCATAACTACAGAAGAATGAAAGACACGAAACTAAACAAGCAGTGCAATGAGTATAGAACAGCCATTATCTGCCACAGCCACTTTTCTTTAGAAAAGTTAGATCAGATTTGGTGAAAGGAACAAACAAGAAGTTTTCATCCTTGCATGAATACAAAACCACCTCAACGATTTCCATCTTTTGCATGGATGCAAAACCATCTAAATGACATAAATGCAAGAATATTTTATGTTGAACAAAGGAACATTTTTTTTCTGGATTTTGTTCTGGAAGAGAGGTGAGTTGAACTTTTTTTTTTTTTCTTTCATGTGGAATGCAACAAATCACAAATACAACACTTTTTCCTTCACTGAATCATGGAATCACAAGGACCTACAAGACCATCTAGTCCAACCGTCTTCTCGTTACCACTGCTACCACAAGCACTAAATCATATCTCGCAGCTCCTCATCCAGACGCCTCTTGAACACTGCCAGGGACGGCGACTGCACCACCTCCCTGGGCAGGCCATTCCAGTGCCTGACCACTCTCTGAGAGAAAAAGAGAGAAAAAGTTTTTCCTTATGTCTAACCTAAACCTCCTCTGGTACAACTTGTGGCCATTTCCTCAGGTCCTGTCCGTTGCCTGGGAGAAGAGGCCAAACCCCTCCTCATCACAACCTCCCTTCAGAAAGTTGTAGAGTGCAATCAGGTCTCCCCTGAGCCTCCTCTTCTCCAGACTAAACAATCCCAGCTCCCTCAGCCACCCCTTGTAAGATTTGTGCTCCAGACCCCTCACCAGTTTTGTTGCCCTTCTCTGGACATGCTCCAGGGCCTAATGTCTTTCTTGTAGTGAGGGGCCCAAAACTGAACACAATACTCAAGGTGTGGCCTCACCAGTGCTGAATACAGGGGGAAGGACTTCCATGCAGAACTGAAATGCATTAAGTAACAAAACTACCATCCACTCAAAAGAGGAACGCCCTTTTCCAGCCTGGAGCAAAGCTGTTAATTCATTGCTGATTTAAGTCATTTGGCTAAGGGCTTTTAAGAACTGAACAGTGACGTGCTGTACTCTCACAACATAAAAAAGAGTTCCAAAAGTTGAAAAGAATATATATTTATGCTCTCGCAGTTCATTTTTTACTCACTGTTTAATTTAGTAAGTATTAAAATATACATGTTCACGAATGAGCTAAGAAGTACACTCAAAACTTAGATAAATATATCTGTTTTATGTTGATCATGTACTGCACTGAACATCAATATAATGTAGATTTATTTTACTTAGAGGTCAAGTGAAGAACATGTTGTCCCTGTGCATGGGTGAAAAATAACTATGAAAGTAACTAACATGGTCACAGACTTTGGGTTCTTCCATCACTACTGCTCAACCTCACTCTAGAAGTAAGCAGTCCAGTTTGTCCAGCTTTGGTCCTCTTTACTCATGAATTCTGTTATTTCTCTGAGCTTTTATACTGTTTTAATTAATATAAACTTTTTATATAATTTATAATCTAATCTTAGATTTTGAGTGCAATTGTCAAAACTAGTTTATAGTTTGGTAATGTAGAAAAATAGGCTACAAATACATGGAATGACTTGTGTCCCTTTCATATTTCGCAAACTCAGATCTACTACCATCCAACTGATGATTAAAACAAGTACAGAGTTAAGCATATCATGTGTGATAGATAAATAGGGAAAACTGTGTCATAACAAAAAAATTATAAAAAGAATAGTAGAGCAGTGAGTTTTAAAAGTTGTATAGAAGCAACACATGCATAGGCCATCAGGAGGAAAATTCCACACAATTCCAAAATTGTCTTGGAAATTAATCTGTAATTCGCAGCAGTGCAGTGACCATAAGCTGAACTACTGGCTAATAAAAACAATGAAAATATAACACAGTACAACAGAAAACACAATAAACTATTTTTCATACTTGCAATTAAAATTTTCTCTATTTTGTACCCTTAGTTGAACCAAATTTATTTTCCAGTTTTAGCACTATTATTCTCCAAATTCAAGTGTCCAAACTGATGTTAGGGGTGAGTATGGAAAAAAATGTGTAAGAAGAAATTTTAAGAAAGATTTTGTATTTTCCCCTCATCTCTAAATCACGTATTGTAAGGGGGACATCCCTTGCCCTCACCATGATGGCTTTCTCCATCTCTTTCAAAAGACATTTTTCAAAATAATTCTTGCAACTAAAATCAGTTTGGCAAATTTGGTTTGAATCCATAGAGTTTTGTGGGATAAGGAACTGCATTTTTAGCAAGTGTATTTTTCACAAGTGATAAAACTTATTACCTCACAATTAATTCAAAATAATTGTGGATAGAGAAATAAATTTGGCATGTCTTTCTCATGTAATCTGCTGTTAATTATGAGGATGCAAGACAAAATGGACAAAAGAAATACTGCTTACAAAGATCACAAACTGAAATATGTTACTATGAACTATATAGTTAAAGCCAATTGCTTAAAAGCAAACAATTCTATATAGAACAAATGAGAGCACAAGAAAGACTTTTGAAACTCTCTTCTGAAAGATTTTAAGGTTATATTTTATGCAGAGTTTAGAAAGTTTTCCAGAATGGCAAGTTACATTCCAGTTTTGTAGTATATGGTTTATTGTGCCTTACTGTGCCATTTAGGAAAAGCAACCAGTAGGCTGCTATCTAGACAGGTTACTAAATTAGTTGTGATCATTTAACATGAGATGATGAAACAGTTCTTTCTTTGATAGTTGTTTCATTCTTGAACTCATTACATCAATAAAATTCAAATGCAACTTTATGTAGCTACAGTGTACTACTGCTTGATAATTAGGTTGATGTATTATTTCACAAAGGTTTGGAAGAACTTCATAAAAAAAAACAACACGAAATACAACTTTACTTTTTTAGATTCTTCGTGATTACCATTAATTACACAATGAGTTCAGATCTTCTTTATGAACCCAACTCAAACCACTGACATTAAGTGCTTTTCAGTGGCACAAGAAAGAATAGTTTAGAAAGATAACATACTGCTGCAAGTCTTCTGGTCAGCATTCAGGATGTAACCTTGTTTACATCTGCATACATAGGAGCCTGGGGTATTTATGCAGAAATGATCACAGCGATGCTCAGCTATACTGCACATATGGGGAACTGAAAGAAAAAAGTAAGAAGTCATTAATCACTGGACTTGCTTATTTGTTGTCACAATTCAATAATAAATGGTTTAAAATACTTTACTGAAGTCATTTAAAAAAACTGAGTTAAATTTCAACAGTCAAGACAAAAATGGAAGCTTAAGCCTACAGCTGAGTATAAAACAAACCCTTACCAAACAGAATTATACTTTTATTCTTGATAAAAATAGGAGTTTATATATAATCTGTCTGGTTGACAATGGTGACATCATTTTGTACATGAAATTACTTATGGAAGAGAGATATAAACAACAACAAAAAATTATAATAGAGCATCTGGAAACACTAATTACTTATTGGTTCCACAAAAACAGTGAAACAGGTACCACATTCAAATTTAGAAATAAGTGTAATTTAATTACAAATTGTTCTAGAGAACATTTAATTTCCTGAATGAAGTGCCCTACAGCTCAACTCTAAAAAGATTGGAAAAAAAATACCTGATAAAGAATCTTGTTTGCCAGTTTATTAATTTTGAGGAATATCTGGACAAGATATGACTACAGTGAAGTCAAGCATCTCTGAAACTCAGTAAGAGGAAGCTGAGCTGAGCTACACTCCAGAGTATAACTGTTCCTGAGCCTATTTTTTTTTTAATCTGCTCATATTTTATGTCTCTAATAGCAAATAGTAAAATGCAGCAGACTGTGACAGGAAGAAAAAAAAAAGCAAACCTATTCTGCCAAATTCATTACCTAGCTATTCTTTTTTCCCATATCAGATTTTCTGTGGGGAAGTAATGAATCTCATTGACTTTTTTCTTCCACTACAGCACTGTTGGTATGTCATTCCTATAATATACAGGTGAATTGTTCTCAGAGAATAATGTGTGGAAAATAATCTGTTTTTCTCAAGGACAATTAGGGACTGATGTGCTCATTATGCTGCTAGGTTGCAAACGTCAAAATTAATGGAATAGATATTCAACAGTAATTTTCTAGCAGCCACCATAAAAGCCTAATAAATAACTTCACATGTAGTAGGCATAGAATTTCTGCGAAAAAAAGTGTTTTTGCAATACATACTATTTATTGAGTCTTTGGAACAGTTACCAAAGTTATGCATTTATTGCTAATACAGAAACCACCACAATTCCCAAATCTCTTAATCAGCTTTTTTGAACTCACTGTCTGCCATATCAAAACAAGTGCTTTTATCTGTGTGAATGCACACCTGCTGGTATTACTGGTCTATTGATTCTTCTGTCTTTCTAAAAGTAAATTCATGATCTCTGATACTTTCTAAATATAAGTTTCATTCTGGCTATATTTCTAGTTTGCAACATCAGGTACAACTGATTGGCAAAATTCTTCTCTTAACTTCATAGGAACCATGAATACATAGACATAAGGACAGTCTTACACAAACACAACTGAAGAGTCCAGTTCTTTTCCCAAGGCATGAAGCCTAGCAGATTGCGACCAGAGGGGTGCCTTGAATTGATCCAGAAAAGAACCAAAGTGTCCAAGGTACAATGATAGTCTCTCTGGGATCACACTGGAGACAATGTTCTGTTAATGGCAAGTTGAATCTAGTCAGCAGTGTGCCCTAGCAGCCTAAAGGGCCAACTGTACTCTGGGGTGCACCAGCCAAGCACTGCCAGCAGGAGGGGAGGGCTTGTCCCACTCTGCTCTGTGCTGTGCAGCCTCATCTCAAGCACTGGGTGTGGGTTTGGGCACCAAGATACAAAAAGGACTTAAAACCAATAGAGAGCACCCAAAGGAGGGCTGAGAAGACAGGGAAGGCAAGACGTACAAGGAGCGCTGACGTCCCTTGGTTTGTGCAGCCCAGAGCAGAGGAGCTGAGGGGAGGCCTGATGGCGGCTGCAGGGAGCGGAGGGGTAGCGCTGAGCTCTGCTCTGTGTGACAGCGACAGGGCCCGAGGGAACGGCATGGAGCTGCGTCAGGGGAGGGGTGGGTTAAAATGATAGGAAAAGGTTCTTCACCAGAGGGAGGCTGACACTGAAACAGGCTTCCCAGGGCAACAGGGCCAGTCCTGAGCTGCTGGAATTCAAGAAGTGTCTGGACAACACTCTCCTTTTAGTCAAACGTTTGAACTCTGGGTGGAGCTGTGTGAAGCAAAGAGATGGACTTCACAATCCTTGTGGGTTCCTTCCAACTTGGGATATTCTACGATTCTATGAAATTCAGCAAGCCGAACGCCTCTTCACAGCCCATACTCAACAAAACATTACAGATCCTATCTAACATGTAGTCCTTTAAGTTGAAATCCACAGAATGCTGGCACCTTAAGTTCTTTGTTGTACTCGTCTTGGATTTGTAAGTGGTTGTTCTGTATCTCACCTTCAGTTCTTGAAACAGCAAATGTTGTGGAGGCACTCCCTTAGAAAGGGAGGCAGCAGCAATCCTTGTGACCTCCATACTCCTCCATCTGCAGGGTGAATGGTTTTATTGAGGATCATGTCTATTTGGATTAAAGGGGAACTACAGAACTTTAATACATTTACTGGGCATTGCTTATCAGGAAAAAAAAGGAGTAAATAGTACTCGTACTGGATTTGTTTCTAAAATGCTATTAAAAATCCAATAAAATTGAATTTTATATAATTTGCTATCTGTTCCATTTAAGCTCTCAATTCATGCTTAGTTTGGTTTTTTGTTGTTGTTGTTTTTTTAAATGTACATTATGCTAGCAAATAATATGGCAAGTTAAAAACAGGAAAAAATCAATGTGTGATGATTGTCTGTGATAGTGTCTTGTGCTGATGCAGTTCAGCTGGAGCTCTGTTGCTCTCTGAAACAATTCTGGAAAATACCATGTAAGGAAAATTCTCCAGGCTATCTTGACAATAAGCCTCAGTTCTTTCCTGGCAAAAGCATCCCTAGAGATGACTGAGCATTCAATATCATCGTGTATTCATCTTCTGGACTCTGCTGTAAATACTTCACTTTCATGCCAAATCTCTATGAAGATCCTTCAAACTTATCTCTATATTAAATACCCAGACTGGAGTAAAATGAGTTATGCATGACACTGTATTTGTAAAGGGTAATTTTTTATCTGGGAATTAGAGATGGAAATGATTTCTCTATTGTAAATTAATATCCATTAAAATATTTTTTACTTTATGGAATGAACGAAAATCATGATAAAGGCTTTTCCTAACTTTTTGTATTTAAAATTGATAAAATACAAATACTACCACATAATTGTATAGTTATGCCTCTTCCAGTCTCAAGGCATTCTAAGAGATAATTGTTTGCATTTAGTTAATACCAATTTGGGTGAGGAATACCCACAGAATCTTTTTAATAACCAACAACCAACAGTAACTTTTATCAGTCTGAAGTTTTGCTACTAAAGGAAATCACTTTTAAAATCAATAGATTAAACAGCTTATCTAAAACAGCAATGAATAGGAAAATCATGTATGTGTGCTTGCCTTGCTGCTTATGATCACTAGGAATTATATTTTATGGCACTGAGCAGTGGAATGAGCTTTTCCCCATACATACAATTGTTGTGCTGAATACTGTTTGGCTAGCTTCCCTTTTTTTTCAATGTACATATTCTAACAGATTAGGTTCCATATTAAAAAAAAGCTAATGACAATACATGATTTTTTTTCCCCCATGTTTTACTTTCATCTATGTATTCAAACCAATATATAAAAACCTTACCACAAAGTTTAGTCTGGAAGACAGAGGTCAGCGTTTCAATCTGACTGAAATTAGCAACTAGAAAGATGTGTTCTTCATGTGGCTCACTCCCAATGGACTTGAGTGTGTTCATATCCACTCTTCCTACTCCAATGGCGAAAATCAGAATTCCAGAGTTGCGAGCTTTAGCAGCAATTTCTGCCACCGGATCCTGTGGTCTCCCATCTGTCACTATCATGATAATACGAGGCACGTTTTGGTTCAGAGGTCGAGCTCCTTCTGACTCTGAAAACGCAATGTTCACAGCATACTGGATAGCCAGTCCGGTCATGGTGCCGGTCGCCAGGTGCATCATTCTCCTCACTGCTCTCTCAATCTCCTGTTTCCTCCTAAACGTCTTCAGAGAAAACTCATGTTTGACAGTGCTGCCATACTGAATCAGGCCTACTCGAGTGGCATCAGGACTGATGTCCAGGAACTGCAAGATTGTTAAAATGAACTCTTTCACTTTTTCAAAGTCATAAGGACGTACACTGCGAGAGCTATCAATGATGAAGACAAGGTCCAGACGTTTGTTGTTGCAAGTATTTTCTAGAAGACAAAATGAAACAAAAATACAAGAATTTTTAATTTGACCTGAAGTGTCAAAAATTGTCCCTTTCTACTCTACCCTTATGAGGCTTCATCTGAAGTACTGAGTACAGGTCTGGAGGCCCCAGCACTGGAAAGGTACTGAGTTTTTCAGGAGGGCCAGAAAGATGATCATAGGGCTGGCATACCTCTCCTACGAAGACAGGCTGAGAGAGCTGGGCTCGTACATTGGAGAAAAAGCTACGAGGAGACCTCATGATGGCTCTCCAATATTTAAAGGGACATTATAAACAAGAGGGAAATCAACTTTTTACATGGGTAGATAATAATAGGACAAGGGGAAAGGGTTTTAAACTACAGGAGGGAAGATTTACATTAGATGTCAGGGGGAAGTATTTCACTGAGAGGGTGGTGAGGTGCTTAAATACACTGCCCAAAGGTGTTGTGGATGCTCCATCCCTAGAGGTGTTCAAAGCCAGGCGGGATCCTGGGCAACCTGATCAAGTATTTGACCTAGCAGTTGGCAACCTGCAGCCAGGGGGTTGGAACCTGATGATCTTTAAGGTCTCTTCCAACCCAAGTCATTCTATGATTCTATGAAAGATGCTAAGTAAATATCCTACCAGGAGTTGGAAAAATACAGGAAAAAAAAAAAAAAAAAAAAACAGGAAAAGTTATTACTAATGCTACTTGGGTAATCCAAATTTGGTTTCTGGTTAATGACAGTATCTGCCTGTTACATGATCAGTAGATGAGTTTTTTGTGAGATTAGTGCTCAGGATGGGCACTGTTGAGATTCTGAACTCATATCCCACACATGATGGAAATCCTCTGTGAATAACATAGTTATTATTTTAGTGGGCTGCACCTTAATGCTTTTTGTTGTAGGGCCTGAGAATTCAGAAATCCTTATCAGATAACAGGTAGTACTAGTCTTCCTTACAAACAAGGAAACAGCCACAGAGAAATACAGGTCAAAAGTATCTGCTAATTGAAGTGACTGAGATACAAAGGAACTGATTTTTCATGGAACTTGGCATTAAAGAGCACTTTGCATGTACAAAGTACAGCTCTCAGTGACGTCAACTGCAGCTGTGAGTGCTCAGCACTTCTGCAAATCATACCCCATGATTTCAAACACATAATTAATGGCCATCTGGGAAAAGTGTAGTCTACTAGACTAGCTCAGCGTCACAAAGAAATTCTGGGGCTGCATCAGAGATAAAATCCACTTTTCTACAATGGCATTCGATTTGGAAAAAAAGACCGCCCATACACTTCCTGTCATTTTCTCTTTCAGTTGTCAACATGGCCTTTTTTTTTTTTTTTTTCCCAAGAGCAAGAAATACCACAGTGTATGGCTGTATCTGAAAACTGCATAGGCAGTCAGACCAAGCTATCACAGGTAACAACAATCATGGCTGCCTTCTGGGCATGCTACAAGCTTTCAAAAGCCCTGGGTACACTCACTGGCTCTTGCTGAGATTCCGATGCAGACACATGCAGGTTGCATGATGAGAACAGATAAGGATTGACCATTTGCTCGTTTTGCCTCTGAAGAAAGTCAGCACAGGTAGGCTTGACGCAAGCAGGGGGATGTGAGCTCTGAACTTTGCTACAGAAGGCTGTGTATGGTAAAAGTTCAAAAGGAATCTGAAGGACTTAGTAGGATGCTGGTGATGAGAAATCAACTGAGGTTTAATAGAACAGTTAAAGGTAGCAAGAATCCTCGTCAAACTACAGTAGAAATCTCCTCTCACTTAGCTGAGATAACTCTAACCAGAAACCTCCCTTTCTGTGCAACTCAATTAAGTTCCCAGAGCACTCTTATCCAACAGGGCATTAAATCAGGCAAATGCCCTGCGGAAAAAGTAGTTGTTTGATTGTATAATTAAAGGTCATGTCATAAGAGCACAAGTACAAGTGGGCCAATCAAAGACTCGACTGGAACAGCATCTGTCTGCAGACAAGCCTTTACTTGCTTGTGACTGCTGATGAATGCTAACCATATATTCCTGCCAAGGAAAGGGGTGAGAATGCCTATTTTCACTTGTTAACTCAGAAGCCTCTTTCATGGATTACCAAGAAAGTCTGTAGGCATAGAATAAAAATGCTCTTTGCTGACAATAAAAATGACCGCCTGGATTTATTCATGTGCAGTCTACAGTATGGCTTTATTCATAAGCGTAGGAATATGCTCAAGTTGCTTAGTCTTTCAAAATCAGAGGATGTTGAGTGCAAGCCAAACTGAGCAGAATAAAATTCCAGTTCTAATGGGATACAGATATCCTGACTGCTGTCTTCCATCTTATGAGGTCAATTGTGTATCTATACACAATTGTATTTGTAATTGTGTAATTATTAATTACTCTTACTAATATTCCAGAACAATTGTAATATAAAGATAACACTGAAATAAGACATAAGCGAGCAGGACAGGGTGAAAAAGTTAATTACAAAAAGAAGTCTAAGTGCCTATGAAGGGAAAGACAGGGTAGGGAGAAGGGTGAAATCACTGCTATTTTACTTTCCATAAAAATGAGAGCCTTCCTGTTGAATACTTTTGAATTTCAGGGAGGATTTTTTATTTGAATATATAGATTTGGATCCCAGTCTGAGGAGACTCAATTCCTTATTTTTATGTAGCCTATGAAAAAGGGAGGGAAGAAATCTGGATAGCATTACTGGACAGTGCTACAAGAAATAAAGCCCATTTTGCTAAATTACTTATACAGAAAAATACAGTAAGTGAGTTGTTTTGAAAGTAATGCCTCCTATTTAGTTCCATGGAAACTACAACAGAAGCAAACACAATTTACTATAGCAAAGTGTCAGCTACAAAACACTGTTTTTCATCACAGACATGACCACTAGCCTATCTGTGCAGATGAGCTGATCAAGACGAACTTCATTTAGTGGTGTGACAGCTGTACATGGCCATCCAGAATATGGCTTGTCTTTCACAATGCTGTCACCACTGCTGAAACACACTGCCCACTGCCTCAGTGTGCCCACATCAACTATTTGATCTTCTCAGTAAGTGTTCAGCGAAAGGCAATAAATGTCAGTGAGTGCAATTTTTTTCTGCAAAGAAAAATTCAATCACACACCTTTTTTTAATACACTCTTCCACGTCAGAACCATTCTGCCAGACTGCCCCTCTGCTGCCATCTGTCACACAGCAACAACATGGAATGGAATACTGGAGGGAAGATCCAGCCTCTACTGCCATACTATCATCTGCCTCTAATACTGTAGGTAGGTAGTATTACTTTCAGAGCAGTCCTTGTATATTTCTGAATTACTTCCGCTAGAAAAATCCCACCTACAGAAATACCAAACATTAAAAAAAAAATAAAATCTTTAAAGTCACTGTCTTTTTTTGGGTATTCTTAATAACCTTATAATTATTAATGGTGATTCAGTCAACCCAGGTCCCATAAAACAGTGTAAATCTTTCACCAAGCAAAACTCCAGCTGGGTGGTACTTTGAGGAGTGGCAATCAGTAATGGCTAACAGATGAACACTAACCCCCTCAGATAAACTTTCCATGCTACTTTTAAGAAGTTTCACAGATTTACACTTGCCCTGTAAACTGTAACCTCTTCCTCCTACCAGTTCTTATGTTTAAACAAAGAACTTTTTCACAACTTTGGCAAATGTCTTCAAATCCCAATGAAATGCCTTTCCACTCTCCTTATGAAAAGTGACACGTTCATTGAAAAGACCTACTCATCCAGAAACAACATCAAAGTCAGCAAAGATTTTGAGTTGACCACAAAAGTTAAAAAAAAAAAAAAAAAAAGCCCTGAAAGTGTGAATTATATTATCCAAAACTTCAAGGCCAGGTCAAGAGTAAATGTGTTCTTCTCCACTCAATATCCAGTTTGTCTAGAAATGAGTTACTGTCATACCACCTCTGTGAAATGAACAATGGTTCTCACTTAATGAATCCAGCTGGGATCCACTCCAGTGGGAGGGAGTATTCCTGGGCATAAGAACTGAATCTTCTATGCCGCTGAAAGATTAGAATGGTTCCTGGTACTGTTCTGCCTAGGAGATTAACATTTTTTCAAATAATACTCAGGCATGATATCCTAACAGGCAAGCACTCTGCAAGCTTAGTATCCTTCAGTCAATAGTGCAGGCTGTGTTATTTCACTGGTCTCAGTGCCAGAGAGCAGCCTATGATACACATTAAGCTGCACTCACGGCATTAAATTCACTTTCCCACTACAGCAGAGTGGCCACACGCCTCCTGAGAATAAGCCCTGATCCTCCATAACCTCTGCATCACACATGGAAATTGTCTGGGAAGTGCCTATCAACATGCGCCAGAGTCTGCTCTAGCAATTAAACAATTACAGTGGAATCCCAATGTCCAGAATGTCCCTGGCACTATTTTATTCATCAAATAAAATTTCCATTTTGGGATATTCAAGTTGAACATATACAAAGGACCCTAGTTTTAGATGATGATTTTTTAAAAGTTTTTTGCAGGCCAAATCCCTCAAAAACTTTGTTTAGAACGGAATTACTTATTTCCTATTGTTGTCCTGTATCTTCCCGATGCTATAATGCATTTTGTAATATGGATAAAACTTATTTGATAATGTGGATCTTTATCCTAACAAATGAGATAGATAACTGTTAAAGACAGCTAAGGATGCACGCAAAGCAAAAGGAGGCTAGCTCCATTTGGTGAGTACTACAGCAATTTTAAGATATTTAGACAATAAAAAACTGATTTATAACAAAATACTTGTCCCACGAAGACTTTTGTTATAAACTAAGACAACTTAAGCAAAAAGGAAAGATGAGATCAGTTAAGAAAAAATGAGATCATAGAAAAGTTATTGCCTAAAAAAAAAAAAAAGTAGGCAATGCATTAATGACAATTTTAAGACTCAATATGTTGTATCTACATCACTGCAGAGTGAGCTAAGAAATACAAAAATTACATAGTGCGTGAGACTGCCAGCAATAACACCACAATTATTTTTAGACTTTTATCTTTGTCTGAGTAACAGAACAAAGGTCTTAATTTTCATAAATGAAAGAGGAGATAACTATTCACCCAGCCAGTATATTATAAAACTTTTTTCTACATTTCTCTTTTTTGTTGTTTTATTATTTCATTTTCTCCCAGCCTTGCTTGTCTTTCTTTTCTTTACTACTTTATTCTTCATGAACTTTGGTATGATTCTTAGCAAGTTTGTTGTAAACATGAACTCACTGATATTCAGTATTCTTAAATTCCAGAATTCTGGTTTTCCCTGGCTAAGCATCCAGCCAGAAAGACTGGGTTTGACAGGTACTCAGATATTTCCAAAAGATTTCTCAGTTCAACAAGAAGGTTTGACCTTCTTGCTGTACAATCATATAACGTTAACAATACCCAAATTTGCAATTCTTTCATAAATCTATCAAGAGCTAAGCACTCTGATGGGAAGAAAGACATATGTACATATTGCCTACATATATCTTCTAAGAAACTGCAGTAGCTTCATTTATAAGGTCCAGGCACAAAGTACACAGCAGTAAATACTGTTCCTGTTTGGAAAACACATTTTGTGGCTGTTGCCAGGATTAAATGAAAAATACCAATAATTCCAAACACTTCCTAACTCTAGTGAGTTATCTTTTGCAAGTTACTTCTATCACTTTTCTCCATGGTGGGTTTCAGATATGATCATACCTAACCGTATGAAGTTGGTGTTAGGAACTGCTGAGGATCCCCTCACCGGGCACATGTATGTCCTGCACTTAGTTGTTCAGATGACTCCACTTCTTTCCAGCTGTGAAACAGACCCTGAGTCCAAAACCTGCCCTGAAACTCCCTGACCCCATTCTTAATCTGAGCCGTTTCCCAAACTCACAGGCCTCTGGCCCTATCCCAGAGATTCATGATGAGTTTGGCAGTTCACCCACTCCTCTATACAAATTTCTTCATCTGGGAGCACTCTCCAGATAAAACACAGCCTCTAGACATCTCTTTATTGACTCTGACAAAATCTTTTTTGAACTTCCAGAATTTCTGGGAGAACTGTACAGCAGTAGGCTCTTATCCACAAATTTCCATTTCCCCTACATGCAAGTGCTCCATTACTTGTCACATCAGGAGGTGTCTTTGTTCACTATTTCTGTTACTTCCCTGTCACCTATTCCAAAATAACAAGGTCATTATTGCTATAAGATTTCATCTAATCCCAGGGTCCCAAAGTGACTCCTAATACTTCTCCATTTCTTTACTGAGATCGGTGTTGTGTCTGGTGCAACATCCCAGTTGCTGGGATGCTGCCAACTTTCTCAGTTCTTCTTGCAAATTTCATCTGGTCTGCGATGGAAACTGTTGGTTCTCTGCTTTCATAGTCAGGAGGACTGGGGATGGGGGTGTGGGGTTGCTTTCTCTTGCAGGCAGGGGAACACCAGGACAGAGGGATGGAGCATTCTCTTTCTCTTTGAATAACTGAAACCTCTATCTTGCCTCAGACACTGAGGGACACAGAAATTATCAGAGAAGGAACAGGTAGAAAAAGTAAACAACTGTTAGCAGGAGTGTAGAAAGCAGGAATGAAACAAAATGACCAAAGAGTTTGAACTCTTTTCCTTTCACATTACCATAATGTTTTAAAATTATTATCCGTACTTTTTTTTGAAGCCACTCACGTCTTTGTTTATAGGGAAAGCTGTTAGCAACATTACTCACTGATCAGCTGACTTGAAACCACATGTTTCTATCCATTGGTAACAGTGCAAGTACTTTTTCCCAGAATAGTTTCAGAAACAGCACTATGGGGTACTGCCATATACCATCTCCCAATGCCCCCATAAATGCATGGGACGTCCTACCCACTAGCAAACTATAGTTCTATCAGTTCAGCAATACTTAAGTAAGTAGAAAATCTTTAGATTTCAAAGCGATCTAAAGAGCACGTCTGTTTACCTAATGCTGCCCAATTAGTCACTCACCCTTATAAAGCGAGTTGTCCCTTAGGTTATGAAAATACTGTTTCCAAGACTTTCCACATAATCTTGCGTTTTTGCTTTTTTTAATTGTTAACCTGATATGCTTACAATGAAGCCAAAAACACCATACTTTTGAACATTCAGTGTTTGTATTCCTTTTTTCGGCCTAGTCTTCCTTCAAGATAAAATACTCAAGAGGAGGCTTTGAGCCCTCTGAGAATACACATATAAAATGGAGCTTGTAATTTTACTTAGCACGTGTCAAGACAAGTTATTTTTTTTTTCACAGAAGCAGCATTTCTCAGTAACTTGTGGGGGTTGTAACAAAGAAGTTCAGAAACAGAGCATCTTCAGTTTGGTACATGACTCAGTTATTTTTGTAGCAACAGATATTCTTTCCTCCATGTGGAAAACTTGCATGTCACTTTAAAAAACAAAGGAAAAGGAAAAATAAGGGAAAAAAAAAGCATAAGAAAATGAAACAACAGAAGAGAGAAGGGAGAAAAAAGGAGAAAGGAGAAAAAAGAAAGGAAAGAGAGAAATACACAGACTTTCTTACAGGTAATTATTATGCAGAGGAAATACATATGCATTATACTTATGCAATGCACAAGTAGAAAATTACTTGTGCTGCTAGAAATATGATATCATATGTAACATTATTTACTGAATTGCACTTAAAGCGGCTGAAATGTGAATGCTATTTTGATGCAAGACTTTAAAATTAATAATGAAATCTAAATACAACAGTTGGCAAACATAACAGTATAACGTGGCCAGAAATTGCTAACCCAAATCAAAACCCAAACTTTCTGATCTCTGTAACAGCTAGCCAGCACAGGAGCGTATCCAGAATAGGACACAAATCTCTGAAGTCTGTTGCAGTCCCAGAAGTCCCCCACAAGTTGGGCTTGCTTAAGGGGTAACAGCTTCTGCAGGGAACTTGGCAGGGATATGGCCCCCACTCACATCTTGCTTCTCATCCTCCAGATCCCTTACTAAGGGCTGGGGAGGCACAGCCTTAGCAAAAGTCAGATTACCAAGCTTCAGAGCTACAGAGAAAGGGTCTTTTACTGCCAGGAAAACCCAAAAGCCTAAGAGAGTGGGGGAATCTGGGCAAGTGCAACTCCTGCTACTGCTTAACACTCAGCCAGGTAGGTTAAGGACACCAGCTATTGCAGGGAGGAGGCTGACAGCTGAGATGTTAAAATGAAAGCTGAAGCTTAAAGCCTTGGCATAAAGGCCATGAGAGACCTCTCATCTATCACTGCCTGAAAGCAAAGCATGCAATTGCTAATTCTCCACTACAGCACAATGACTGTACCTAAACATCTCAGAGGGAAGAAACTGGTGATTTCAGACCATAAAATGCTTTGATCTCTCTTTTCTTTCTATATTATATATAGATATAATATATCTAGACCTATATAGATATATCTATGTTTATAAGGCAATTTTATGTTTCCATCAGTGGAAGTCGAAACTGATAAGAACTTGATTACTTTGTAACGTTATAAGTTTGCTTAACTCTTAATTAGAAAAGGATTTCAGTTGCATTTTAGCTAAATATATAATAATTCAAAACATGTCATTTGCAACTGTTTCCAGTCTTTATCTACTGCATGAAAAAGATTTAATCTCCTCAAATATATACCAGCATATCATGTCAAAAACATGTTGCAGTTGTCATGACATTATCCTGACTTCAACTGCAATGCAGGCTTCACTTGCAATGACTACTTAACGTCTGTGAGGATAAAAAAAACTTGGAAGAATTACATCTATATGAAAAAATAACACGCACACACTTATGGTGAGGCTGTAAATAAGATTCCTACAGCAGTTATCGTGTGGTTCAGTAGCCCACATGAGCAGGATGTCCAGAGATCTCTGGACAGCCCTCAGCGTATAAATGTACAATGAACTCAATCAAAACTAAACAAAAATCTTTTCTGCACTTTGCAGAAGCATTACAGAGTGCACTCACTTTCATCATATATTTTCTGCTCTTATTTGTGTCTAAAATTTAAACCTGTACGGTTAACCTGACAATGCCCTAGAGCGCTGAAGTTACATACGCACCAGCTTAAGAATTTGGTTGGATATAAGGATGTTTGAAATAATTTTAACAGACTGAAGCAGTGATTCACAAATTCAGAGAGCACTCTGTAATACATAACTTCCCTTCGTATCATTATTGAAACCACATACATACAACCAAGAGATAGATCATTATATATTTTGCTGCAAAATGTAATTCAACACAGACAGAGACACTTGAGCTCAGCAGCAGTTTCTATGAACAGGGGCCAAGTACATTTCCCTCCTGGCCTCCTTTCCCCTCCCTGTCTTTGATTTTTTTGCAGTATCAGTAAATCTCTTGTAGTTTCTTTCTTCTGGTATCATGTAGGAACGCTTCCTGGATTAGCATTGTCACTCACTTACGTAGTTATTTCCAAAAACAGGTAGATATATGTTTTAGGTGTAAATTCCTAAAGAACAGATAGAATGTAATTGCTTAGAATAGTATTTCACAACTTATTAAATTCCCATGCATCCACTTCAGAGCTCTCCAAAGAAACGTGCCCGCGTGACATGAAATAAATTATCAGTTTTAAGTTTACAAGATCAGAGTTCACAAAAAAAAACCCAACCACTCACAATTGTGAGTTCAGCACAATTTTGAAGTTTTGCTTTGCCTTCTTTTACAATAAATGCCAAAAATGCGGTAGGAACATCTCGGTGCCTCCCCCCACCCCCCTCCATCCTTCCCTAATACACGATGTTGAGCATATCTTGCAAGGACTGGGCATTTGTCACTTCTGAACGTGCAACCTGCTGAAAGATGCTGTGGAGAGCTGCTGTGAGCCTGAAATCACAGTATGGTAACCACCACTCTGAACAACTGATACATACCTTGGTCAAATCAGTCAATTTAAGTGCAGAGGTCCATCTCAGTTACACCTGAAGGAAATTAGCTAATGCAATAGACATTATTTTATATTCAAAAACACGTAGCCAACTTTATTTCCATTACTGCTTTTCCTGACTATCCAAAAGCAAAGCTCAGCTGGCAAACTGTGCTTCCACTGATCTGTGTGTAATCTAACAAAGCAGCTGCACTCAGCAGGAACAAAGATTTCATCAGACAGCTCAGTAAAAACTCTTCAGAGCTCTAATAAAATCCTTAAAAGAGAAGATTCTGAAGCAAAAGATTAATTTCCTTTAAGATACCAGGATAAGCAAAAACATCCAATACTTGGGATCAAATTACTGATGAGAGGAAAGAGAACACCAGTTTTAGTTATTGTGTCATTTAAGAGGAGAGGGGATTGCCCTCAGCTCCAGGAAAGACAGATTGCATGGGCCACCCCTTCTCTTTCTGTTATTTCACAAATACATGCAGGACCATAGAAATGATCCTTTAAAACACAAATACCTTGCATTAAAATATTAATTTCCAACAACTTAATATAAGTTCTGTGAATACAAGAAATACACACACATTTTCTACCTCTGAACCAATCACACTTATTCCAGAGCAGAGAAGATTTAAGACAATACTAGCAAAGTTAATTAAATCAGCACAGTTGACAAGTTTTAAATACCCAGGGATTTGCTTCAGGATTTAAAAAAAGCAAAGTGTGAGAAGTCAAACCTATACAAACTAGATTGGCTTTCAAAGGCCACACTGAGAGTTCCAAATGCTTTATGTCCAATTGACGCCTACACAACAAGATATCAAATTTTAATGGAAATCACTAGCTACAGTAATAATTTTAAACAATGATAAGCCATGCAAAGATCTAGAAAAATGAGAACAACACACACTGAGGCTTAGCAGAAAGACAGTAAGAAAAACACAGAAATGACGTAGCTCAATTCTTCTGAAAGTTCCCTTAAAACATAACCTATTAGCCCTAAGATAACTGAGGAATCTATGAAGTATTAGCATATGGCTGCCAAAAGTCAGATCAATCCCAATTTTAGCTTGATCCTGAAGTAATTGTATATATATCTGAACAATCCCACAGGATTTTTAGTCTGTTCCATTTTGTTTATTTATATTACCAGTCTCCCACAGGAAGGATTTTTTACTTCTATTCATAGCCACTACCCATACTCTACCAATAAATACCAATCATAGCTGCATATTCAGTTTTAAAAACTGTTAAAGCAAAATGAAAAAGAATTAAATTATATTGATGTACTTAATACTCAAATGGCATAATCCCACATTTTAGTCCTAAAAGCAGAGAGCTCCACCCAACAAAAAAAAAATCCCAAACTCCTGAACTTTTATTGCTTTTCCATGCATCTCTTGGTTCAGTGCAGCTATATTGCTCATTTTTGCCTGCTAACCAAGTCTTTCCACAACAGCAGCAATTGTCATCGCCACTACTATTTATTATATACATATTACACAGGATGGTATGGCTTTTAATCACTGTGAAATTACTTTAAGTCTGCAGTGATTTTATTAAGTCAGTAGAATTGATGTCACCGAGATCATGATTTGGCCCAGTTCTTTCTCATGTCATTTAAAGATCGCTGCAGCTTCTGAGCACAGTGGCACACATTTTACACATTCTGTTCCTTGCAGAGAGGCACGTTTTGACTATGCCACTGTTTATATGCAACTGCTGAACTTGAAGCAGGTGACCTAATTTACTGTAACAGAAAGCAATGCCCAAGAGTCTGATTCTAAACTGCCACGTACTTTTGCGAGCTGGACTAGAGACTGTCCCCAGTCTCTTGCATCATTTAATGTCTAGAAACAGTTCTTTCACTAAGATTTGCCAGAACTGTTTGCATCCTGCATATGCCAAACGGAATAGGGATCCAGACTTTTGTAGGGACAGCAAAATTGCTTGACTTTTAAAAGAAGAAAGAATTTAATCTATGCATTTTGATTTAATGGCAAGTACTAGTTCTTTCCATTTTTTTCCACAGTTCAAAATATGAAAAATGGACTATAGGAGTAATTTTATAAAGTCACGGAAAAAAATAAAGGAAGGTGAGAAAGATTATACTTTTATTTTCTCCGCATAGCACCTTACTATTGCATTCATTTTCTAGGGAAACAGGTGATTCGTTTCTTAAAATAATAAGATAACTTAGGATATTTGCTGAAGACTCTGGAAGTTTCAGGAAAGGCTGTCATTTAATCTCATTTTAGAGTTTAGGATCCTAGAAAGTTTAAGAGTCTTGCTGAATAAGTTGTGAATGGAGGTGTTTCTCTTGCTGTTCCACATCCATGCCTTCTGATGGGCTGTGTCTTCAGAGCTGTGCTCTTCAGCCTCCAGTGGCAGAACCCCAAGAGTCCCAAGACCACATGTATTAGTTCTGAGACAGCAAGAAACCTGCTGTCATCTGACTTAAATTTGTTCTACAGGAATTGAAAACCTCTGGTTTTAAGCTAAGTCATGCCAAATTGTGAATGGTACTTCATGTATCTTTACATGTTTGAAGGATCCCATTTCGTATGAAGAAGAGTTTAACTCTGATAAAACCTACTGCTCTCCTCCCTGTCATGCATTCTCCCATGTTCTGCCACTGTTTCTTCCTTCTTCCCTGGACATTTCACACTCCTCGTGTTTACCTGTGATTCTGTTACCTAGGTTAGGTGAAAGGCATAAGGAGGCAGACCATTTAACATCTCCTGACTAGAGGGAAATATTTAGTGATATCTACTACTAATGTGCATCATGAAGCCGTAACGATGGGCCTTATCCCAAGTTAAGTCCATGCTATCTGTCCATAATCTGAGTTTGTGATTTTCCCACTCAATTAAAAGTGAGCAAAGGAAAAGTAATTTACTAAGCCCCCTTTCAACAGCTACTGATTTCAGTTCAGTCTTTTTTTTTTTTTTTATCCAGTACAAGAATCTTGTAGCAAATACTTATTTCATGGCACCTACATAAAATAAATCTAGTATCCCAAAAGTAAACACCTTCTTTCAAGAGCTGCTAAATCACAAAACTCTCATATTCCTGCTTGAAAATGACAGTCTCCTTTTTTATTATAAACTAACTCACCCAAGGTTTGGCCAACTGCTCGTGCTTTTTATCTTTATTATCCTTATATTTGAAATTGATTTAAATGCCGGTGGTGGCTTTTTTGTTGTTGTTTTTTTGTGCTTTTTGTAACTCACCTAATAGAGATTGAGAGCTAACATCCCTTTTTCGGGTAAAACGTCCTCCAGGGAGATCTTTTGCCATGACAGCAACAGTGGAAAGTAGAACGTGCCCAAACAGCAGAAAGTAGCATGCAATCATTGTCTTCATTTTCAAGAAGTAGAGGGACATTCAAGGATGCAAAACTGCAATAAGAAAAGAAAGAGATGAGATCTGTAATTTGACAGAAATTTACACTGTAACCATTCCAACCATCCAGCTGTAATGCTTCTGTCTCACCATGTGCCATCACACAGATATACCCACATACCCACACTTTCAAGAAATCAGATGCAGAACTTGCATAAGAAATATATTCCAGAAACAGCAGCAATAAACGTGAACTGGTAACTGCTCACACTTTTCTTTCAGAAGACTATCCTTTGTTGCTAACATGAAAATAAGCATGCAGATGGAACCTTGTTTACTCCAGAAAGCTTCCAAAACTGGCAATAGTTTGCCAGTTAAGAAGTCTTTTTCATACAGAAGAATAAATTTTTTGACAAAAAAGGAGCTTGTTAAGGGCACCATCAAAAGCCATGGCTGACTCTGCTCACAAGCAGAGAGCTAAGACTTTCCAGCCATGTCTGCTGTACCTGACATCCTCAGATGTGCTGCCTTCCCCTAAACATGACTGCTGCGTGTTGTGAAAAGGCTATCTCACAGTAGTTAGGTTCACCCTGGAATGGTGATATGATGAGGTTTGCTCAGAAGTTTCTCTAGGTATGCAAAAAATTGCTAAAAACACATTCACAACCAAAAAAAGGACAATTTCACATAAAACTTTAAAAACAGTGTGTATTTTAATTACAATTCTTGGCCAAGTAACTAAGATGCTGAAAACAATTTTAATAGGGTCCTAAACTCAATAAGGAGAATGACACAGAGCTACCCATCTGCTACAGAAAGCAACTCAATGCCCCGTTAACCTGGGGCAAGAATTACATTTTTTTTCATGAGGTATTCATTGACAGAATACACAATTCTGTGTAAATATTTTCTAATAGAGAGATTTCTATGCATGATTCTTACGTCTATCTCACATAACCATTACACACTGAGCTATCTTTCTGTGTATCAATCTATTTTTCCTTTTGTATATCCTACTCAGCATTCCCAAATATGAATACAGAGGTGCATATGCCATTTTGCCACAGAGTAAATTAAAGGGAGCCTTCACTCTCAAAATGCCCAGCCACGCTTAAATGTTCAATAAAATTCAGAAACAGGAAATATATAACGTAAGAGCAGTTCCACCATAAAAGGTCCATATCTCCTAAAGAAAACAAATAAACAATAAGCATCCTATTATCAAAGTTCCCCTACCCTCATAAGCACTTTTAAATTGTTTCAAAAGAAAGCAATGTCTTACAGAGAGTTTTCACAGAAGCACAGAATTGCAGGGCTTAGAAGGGACCTCAAGAGATCATGGAGTCCAATCCCCCTGCCAAAGCAGGTACCCTACAATAGGTCACACAGGTAGGCATCCAGATGGGTCTTGAACATCTCCATAGGAGACTCCACAAACTCTCTGGGTAACGTGTGTCCCAGTGCTCTCTCACCATTTACTTGCCACAACAAGTGTGGATACACAAGAATAACCCAAAATAAAAATTAATGGGAAATTGCATCAATTTTCAAATTAAAAAAAAAAAACAAACCCAAATCCAAAAGCTGTGTATGTGATCGAAGGCACCATTGACCAAAGCCCATGTTCATCTTTCTCCACTCTTTAACCCAAACTGAAAACATCTATACTGCTTTGTAGAGGTGATGGCAGCTTTGACTCAGGAGCTTTGCTCAAGTTCCAGGTACATACTTGTGCCTGCTGCTGCTTGCTTTTTTACATGACCAGTTTGTATTGTGGTTGCACAGCTCCTTTGCCCACAGCCCTCCCACGGTTCTGTTTATTTTCTGGGTTTTCTGCAAAGTCTGCTGTCTTCACTTGAGAAGCTGGATGGTGTTTACTGCACACACTTGGTATTTAACACCTCATCTTCCCAGCAGGCTAAGCCAAGCTGCTGGCACAGCCCTCTGCACCATCACGTTGCTGACTAACCCATGCTCTCCCAAACTAAGAGCAAGCTCCTGAAGTTACAAACACCTACTATTAGTAGCTACCTGGAAAACATGTTTCAAGCACTTCAATTCCAGCTGCTGCCTCAGCTGAAATAAATATTTATCAGGAGACAACTCAGCTGGGCTGACCCCAAACCAAGCCATTGTATGACAAACATCCCCCAAGCCTCTAAAGCAAAAGACATCAAGAAGAAGCATTCATTCTCCTTTTCAGGTTTCCATTGCTCCCCAGCTGGCTCCTAGGTAAGAGTTCAATGCTCCAAGGTATTTTCTTATCAATTTTACCCGTGCTTACTCAGCCATATGGCCTTGCTACTGAATGATTTTTGATACCCTCTAACACATTTTCGTATTTCATGAATTACAGTGCAAGAATGTTGAAAAATGAAATTGTGGCTTCATCTTTCAGAATCACATTTCCTTCAGTGGACAACACTCAAACGATACAAGCCTGTTTCTATCATTTAAAATATCCTTCCCATGGAAGTCAGTCTTCTCAGAAGCAATTAATGCTGTGGTTTGAACAGAGATGCTACTAACTTTTCAGGCCAGAAGTGATGTATAAGTGACCTTCTCCATTGCATGGTGCATGCTATAAATATTTGTTTTCTTTCCTGTGTTAACTCTAACAAGAGATAACTCTCAAACAAGAGAGGAGATGCTCTGTGGTTCATGCCAGTGTTCTTCAGTCAGTCAGAGTTCTTCCATCTCTTACCCCACTATAGGGAAACTTCTTTTGCACGGATAATTAAAAAACCCTTCCTCTGATCTTGAAAGCCACAAAGGCTACAGCTTTTTATTTGGGCACCTTTTTCATTTATGTTTTCACTGGTCAGATCATACAGAAAAACAAACCAGAAAACCAGGGCAGTAAAATGTTTCAGCTCGTGCTTCTTGCTCCTCTGGGTGGTCTCAATCCTTACCCTGCAGTACGAGTTCCTTTCCAAGGCTGAATCAGACACAGCAAGTCCACAGACCCTTGCCTCTCCATCTTTTCCAGCTGCTACCAGAACTAGTTCAATGTATATAGAAGGGATAATTAATTCTCAGCACTGACCAGGACTTTAACACCTTTACTAAGTGTAGAAAGCATCCCCTCTCTTGAACCTTATATAGCTTTTCATCATCGCTGGAAGGAAAAGGAAGACAAAAAGGCACCACAGATAGCAATTACTGCTACAAAGATGACTTCAGCTTTCATTGTTCGATAGTTAAGATACAGACAGTTAAGATACACTTATTTTCATTAAGCTGCCAGGAGATATAACTTCAGTATTTTTAGAATCATACCATTATTTGAGTTGGAACGGACCTTCAAAAGTCATCTGGTCCAACTCCCCTGCAGTGAGCAGGGACACCTACAGCTAGAGAACAGGTTGCTCAAAGCCCCATCCAGCTTGACCTTGAATGTCTCCAGGGATGGGGCACCCACCACTTCTCTGGACAACCTGTTTCAGTGTCTCATCACCCTTAATATAAAAAAAAAAAACACTTCTTCCTTATGTCCAATCTAAATCTCCCCTCTTTTATTTTGAAACCATTTCCCTTTATTCTATCACAACATAACATGCTAAAGGGTCTGTCTCCTTTCTTTCTTACAGCCCCCCCTTTACACACTGAGAGGATGCCCCCAGGTCTTCCTGGAGCCTTCTCCTCTCCAGGCTGAACAGCCCCAGCTCTCTCAGCTTGTCCTCATAGGAGAGGTGTTCCATCCCTTGGATCATTTTTGTGGCCCTCCTCTGGGCACGCTCCAACAGGTCTCTGTCTGTCCTGTACTGAGGACTCCACATCTGGACGCAGTACTCCAGGTGAGGCTTCACCAGCACAGAGTAGAGGGACAGGATCACCTCCCTTGCCCTACTGGCCATGCTTCTTTTGATTCAGTCCAGGGTACAGCTGGCCTTCTGGGCTGTGAGAGCACATTGCTGACTCATGATCAGCTTGCCATCCACCACTACTCCCAAGTCCTTCTCAGCAGGGCTATGCTCCATCCTTACATCCCCCAGTCTGTACTGATAGCAGGGGTTGCCACGACCCAGGTGAAAGACCTTATACTTGGATTGATTGAATCACATGAGGTTCACCTGGGCCCACTGCTTGAGCCTGTCTGGGTCTCTCTGGCTGACATACCATCCCTCAGGTGTGTCAACTGCACCATGCAGTTTGGTGTCAAAGTTGCTGAGGGTGCACTCGGTTCCACTGCTGGTGTCACTGATGAAGATATTAGAGAGCACTGGCTCCATTACTGATCCCTAAGGGACACCCCTTGTCATCAATCTCCATCCAGACATTTAGCCATCCACCACCGCTCTCTGGGTACAATCTTGCAACCAGTTTCTTGTCCACTGAACAGCCCACTCAGCAAATCCATACTTTCCAATTTCCATGTGCCTTAGCATATATTCCCAAGGATCTGCTCCATGCTCTTCCCTGGTGCAGAGGTGAGGCTAACAGGTCAGCAGCTCCCTGGGTCATCCGCTCTATCCGTCTTCAAAAAAGGTGCTCAATCACCTTTTTTCCAGTCACCAGGGACTTCACCTGACCACCACAACTTTTCAAGTATCATCGAGTGTGGCTTGGTGACTATGTCAGTGAACTCCCTCATGACTCTGTGATGCATCTCATTGGGACCCACAGACTTCTGGATGTGCAGGTTCCACGGGCAGTCACAAACCTGATCTTTGCTTACAGCAGGAGGGGTAATACTTCCCCAGTTCCCACCTTCAGCACCATCCATCCAAGGGCTGTGTGTAGAGCAGTCACCGGTGAAGACTGAAGCAAAAATGTCGTCAAACACCTCAGCCTTCTCTTCAACTGTTGTTATTAGCCCGCCTGTATTGCTCACTAGGAAAGGTATGCCCAGCTGGACCTTCCTTTTCCAGTTGATGTACCTATAGAAGCCTTTCTTATTTCTCTTTATGCCCTTTGCAAAGTTCAGTTTCAGCTGGGTCCTGGCCTTCCTGACCCCACCCCTATAGAGCCCAGCAGCATCCCTATACTCCTCCCAGGTTACCTGTTCCTGCTTCCACTTTAGTTGTAAAGACCATAAATGCACAAAAAGGAAGTTCTGAAGTTCTTTCAGCACTCCTTATCCACCCCATTTTTAAGATAACACCAAACTGTGATTAAAGAAAGAACTTTTACTGAAGTTGAAGAAACTGCAAGCAATCAATGCAAGCCAATGAAGTCAGAGTTTACGTTCTCCATCTGGGAAGCACAGTGAACTGTTTGGAAAACCAATCAGCCCCATAACGTGCAAGCCATGAGATATCTAATGCTCAATCCCTATTGCCTCACGTATTAAAAAAAAAAAAAAAACAAAAAAAGTCAGCAGATGCTTTACAGCCCCGTTAACTATCAGTTAGAACTTGTTCCAAGGTATTTCACTACCACAAGCCAGCACATGCATTACCAGTCCATTACTCATTAAAATCACTGTGTGTGGCATGGATGTCAGGACACAGATTATTAATAATTTCCTCCCTCTTTCTGGACCGGACTGCTGACATAGGCATTTTCCAGTCTGAAAAATAGTTACAGAATTCCTCAGAGCATTGGAAAATATCTGCTCTAGCTATGCAGGTGTTGTGTGGGGGCAGCTGGAGGATATTTATCATATCAGCAGAAGAACACTTCTACCTTCACCCCTACAAAGGAGCACACTACTGTCATCCTGTTCCATTAAAGATAAACTGGACTTTCCATGACTCCTTATTGCACAAGCACATCTTTGCTAGGCTCAGGAGAACGGCACAGGTAGAACTCTCCTAAAGCCACAGTTGTAAAACACAATTCGCTGATGCAATTAAATTATTATGAGGGAACAAGGCTACAGGTGCTTCAAGTTTGCAAATTTCTCCCCAGTCCTCAAGGCAGGCACCACCATGCATACAAGTGCATGAACCTACCCAGGGTGACACCAAGCCCTGGAGAACAGCACTCCCTCGTTAACACATTCATTAGCTTCTTCCATGTGGCTACCTTAGGCCATTTGTGCTGTCAGTACTATCAAAAAATTTGGGAAACTCATTAACTAAAAGTACATTAGTAAATGAAGTGTATTCTCAGAAAAAAAACCACCCAAATGCAAGTAGCTTTCATAACAGCACTGCAGGCCACCACAATGACAAAACTAACTACTGATTTGTCAACATCAAGTCCTTTACCAATGTAAGATAACGAGCGTCGAGACAATAAGAATAACCAAAGTCTGCAGTGGGTTCAGACCAAAAGTTGTGTACCTAATTATTGTCTGCTGCTACAATAAAACCCTCATAATAAATAAGAAAACCAAAATGGCACAGGGCTGTACATTACATCTCGAAACAGTAAAGGGAAGATCCAAAACAGGGCAGTTTCTAGAAGGGATATGAATGACATCAGGTGGTCAGCCAATCTTGCAACAAACCCAGCACTGTGCAGGAGTTCCCGTACGCAGTGTGGCTCAAGTGCTGCAGTAAGGGAGCCCACATTCTGGAAGCTGTCAGAGGACCGCTGTGGGTGGGAGAGAACAGTTTGCCTATTCAAGCACTGAGGTCAGACACAGGCACACATCTTAAAGAGCGTGCACACCAAAACAGAGCATATCAGGAAAAACAACGATCAGCACGTTGATTCTGCATTACATTTTATAGCAAAGTGAAATTATTATAGTGGGTCTTCTACACAATGGACTTCATTATCTTAGAGTATAGAGCTTAGAGTATGTGTGCTACATGCATAAATTAATTTTCTTCAGCTAGCAAAATAAGGAACACTAACGGATCTATTAGTCATTTTTTTTAACCTCATTCATCTACATCATTTACAGGCTTCTTGATATCACCGAGGTAAAAGTAGTAAGTACCAAATCACAGAATCAAATAACTGAGGTAAGAAGGGAACACCGATGTCATCAGATCTGACCCCTGCTCAAAGCTGAAGATCATTTCAATAATTTCAGAAACTTGTCATACAGAAGTTACCAGTGATGCTGTAAAACAGTGCTCCCATAGTATGGCTCACACTGCATAGTTTCCAGTGGTCAGACAGAAAGCTTTAGCACTGGGAATTTTCACTTTATGACAGCATCAATCTCCATATTACAATTCCTTCAGCTGCCACTTGGACAATAGACCTTTTCATTATCATGTTCCTTCGGGGCAGACTTACTTGTACTTTCTGGTTCTGAATTGGATCTAGGCATCAGTGTTTCCACTAAGTTTGCAGATGAGCTGTGTGGCAAAACTGAGAAATTTCACTTTTACAACTCTGAGTAGATATTTATATGAAACCACATATTATATGACATACAATATGTATGTGAACTGCTGAGTTTTGTCTCTGTGAAGACCATAATGAACTGTGACTAAGTGCAAACAGAAAGTTTTTCTTAGGAAAAAAAAAAAAAAGACACCGTAGTTCTAAAACATATTTGCAAACCCACACTGACCTCAGTACCAGCATTAGTGTAAAACAGTAATCTGGGGATAGAACACACTCCGTTCCCAATAATCCTTATTCACAACCTAACAATGAGTACACTACATAAAAAGAGCTTGTTAATGATGTCCAGATTATAATTAAATAGCAAAGGATAGTGCTTTACCCTCCCATGGAGACAATTTATAGGTCATAGGAGAGTATTTAGATCTGATTAGCCTTTCCCTAGTTCACATGAACTGATTAAAACATCTTTACTGCTACAGCTGGGTCCCAGCTCATAAGCCCTAAAGCATGTGTGGGTTTGTTTGTGAGAAATCCCAGTGAAATCGATGGAAAGATTCACCTAAAATAATTGTATAAATATTGCCTGCAGGGTGTAGGATCTCAGTGTGATGTAATTAAGTGCTACCTTTCCTTAGGATATAAAATAAATCAAGTTTAATTCCAATACTTGAAGGGAGCTTATAAGCACGAAGGTGATCGACTTTTTACACGGTGTAATAGTGATAGGAAAAGGGGGAATAGCTTTAAACTAAAAGAGTGGAAATTTAGGTTAGATGTTAGTAAGAAATTCTTTACCCAGAGGGCAATGAGGCACTGGCACAGGTTGCACAGAGAAGCTGTGGATGCCCCATCCCTGGAGGTGTTCAAGGCCAGGCTGGATGGGGACCTGGGCCTTGATCTAGTGGCAGGCAACCCTGCTTGTGGAGTTGGAACCTGAATGATCTTTAAGGTCCTTTCCAACTTCAGCCATTCTATGATTCCATAATTCAATGATATACCTATATTAATGTATACTACATGAGAAAAAGCTTAAAAATCTGATGTTTAAAGCTGTCATATCTATGTGAACAGTATATCAATCAAAAATTATTTTGGATCAAGTTTCAGGACTTTGCTAAAAAAGCCCAATGTGTATTGTATTAAGTTCTTGATCTACACATTTATTATGGGATCCTGTATGACAGTTTCTTCTGATGTTGTCAGCTGCCTGAGAGAAGCACAGCAAAAACGCAGCATGCCACCTTTCCAGATCTCAGCAGGATCACTGACCTCATGAATGATGGTGGGAAAACAAAACCCAGGCATTTAGGAAGAGATACAGGTTGGGCATTTATCACAGATACAGGTTTTTATCACAGATACAAGTGATGCAACATAGGAAGGACATTGAGCTGTTGAGTGGGTCCAGAGAAGGGCCACAAATATGATCAGAGGGCTGGAGCACCTCCCCTACAAGGACAGGCTGAGAGCTGGGGCTCTTCAGCCTGAAGAAGAGAAGGCTCCAAGGAGACCTTATTGTGGCCTTCCAGTACCTGAAGGGGGCCTACAAGAAAGCTGGGAAGGGATTTTTTTTAAAAGGGCATGTAGCAACAGGTTGCCCAGAGAGGTTGTGGATGCCCCGTCCCTGGAAGTGTTCAAAGCCAGATTGGATGGGGCCCTGGGCAGCCTGGTCTAGTATTAAATGGGGAGGTTGGTAACCCTGCATGTGGCAGGGGGGTTGGAGATTCATGATCCTTGAGGTCCTTTGCAAACCTTGCCATTCTATGATTCTGTGAACAGGACAAGGAGAAATGCTTTTAAACTGGAAAAGGGTAGATTTAGACTAGATATTAGGAAGAAATTCTTTACTGTGAGCGTGGTGAGACACTGGAACAGGTTGCCCAGTGAGGTTATGAATGCCCCTTTCTTGGAAGCATTCCAGACCAGGCTGGATGGGGTTGTGAGCAACCTGGTCTGGAGGGAGGTGTCTCTGCCTATAGCAGGGGATTGGAACTAGGTGATCTTCAAGGTCTTTTCCAACCCAACCCATTCCATTATTCTATGATTCTATGAAGGAGTCTGCAACCTTCCCTCTGAGCCAACACTATCAAGCATCATGGCACAGGTCAGTCTGACACTCCAAGTACTGTCTTCTGAAACAGCGATACGCACTCATTAAAGATGCCACAACCATCTCTGTAAGGCTGCAAAGCACCACCCAGGCTGGGTCTCCAGGGCAGCTCCGTGGCACGCAGCGAGCCCCGCTGTCCCTCTCCTCCGGCCACACCGCCCGCGGGCAGCGCTGCCGGCCCTACCTGCGGGGCTGCACAGCGCTGGTTGTGCTGCAGACCGGCAAAGTACCTGCAGGCTGCGCGCTGCAAACCTTCCTAAGTAAAGTCAAGCTCCACGTTTGCATCGCTTGTAGAATACGGTCAGTTTTTCCCCTTACAGCGCACGCTACACGAGCTAGAGAAACACGCACGGGAGAACACGGCAGCCGGAGAACTTCCTCAGCCCCGCTCACTCCGAAGGAAAATCCTCCAGCGCGGCTCTCCACAGGATCTGTCCTCTGAGCCACCCGCACCCCGCAAGGCCCCCGCCTCCCTCGGCCCGCCGCCGCAGCCCCCGGCTCGGCCGCCCCTCACTCGGCGGGGCCCCAGGGCAGGACGGTCCCTCCGCCGCGCGAGGCCCCGGGCCGGGGGTAGCAGCAGCCGTGCCGTTCCCCGGAGCGGCAGGGCAGGGCGGCGCGGAGCTTACCTGCGTGTTGAGGGGCCGCTCCGCTGGGCGGCGGGCAGCGACCGGCAGCGAGCGCGGGAGCCTCCTCCCCTCAGCGCGGCCCCGGACAGCGCTCCCCTTCCCGCCCCCCCGGGAGCGCCGCGGGCTGAGGGGAGCCGCCGCCTCCCGGGCGGCCGCGGGCGGAGGAAGCCCCAAGGGAGGGAGTAGCCTGGCTGGCTAGAGGCTGCCCCGGGAGGCGCGGCCCGCTCCCCTCAGTCAAGCCCTGCTCCTTCCCGCCCGCCTGGTAAGGGCCGGGGCTGCAGGCGCCCTGAGGGACGTGGTCCCGCTCCTGCCCGCCCGCCCCGCCAGGCGCGAGGGACGGAGCGGGGCCGGCAGTTGGCTTCGTCCTTCCCGCCACTCCGCTGAGGGACGCGAGCTCCCGGCCGCGGTATCCCCGTCTCACCCCCCTTCCAGCCCCTCTCCCGCCGCCCTCAGACCTGGCCCTGCCCCGGCCCAGGGGCTCTCCCTGCAGCACGGGAACGTGGAGCCTCCGCCGGCGGCGTGTGGGCCCGCGCTGCCTTCCAGGGAAGCCTACCAAAGGACACGTTGGGGAATGGAAATCCCATTCCCCGCACGATGGACCTCCGGGGCCAAGGCAAACAGTCCCCGGTGAATCATGCTGTGTGTCCGCCCCTGCCAGAGCTTGGAGGAGTCCCCTCAGGGAAAATGCTGCGGGAGGAGGTGGAATAAGCGAGTCGGGTGCAGGAGGACACTGCTTCTGAGCTGCCCCGGAGCTGCACCGTCCGGGTGGAGAAAGCAGGGTGTGGTAGTAGTAGTTTTACAGTTTTGCCACCTATGAAGAAGCAAAAAATTCAGCTTTGTTCCACAGCATTGTGATTTTTGTTCGCAGGTTGAAAACAAACAAACAAAAAACAGTGAAAAAGAATGCAGATAGCAAAGATGAAGTGGTTTCATCATCGCTTTCAGCCCTAAAATCACTAAGCCCTGCAAATTCAAGAACCATGCTGCGTGGAGTGCCAGCCAGGGCAGAACTGGTTCCCTGTCTTTCTTGAACTGAGGAGCCCAGAAGTGGACACATAACTCCAAATGTGGCCTCACCAAGGCAGAGGAGAGTGGAAGGATCAACTCCCTCAACCTGCTGGCCACACTTTAATGCACCCCAGGTTACTACTGGCATTCTTGGCCACAAGAGAACACTGCTGATTCATGGCAAAAGTTGTACACTAGGACATTCAGGTCCTTCTCTGTAAAGCTCCTTCCTCCTTAAGCATGGAATTGAGGAGAATAAGCATACGCTTATTCCTCCCCAGGTGCAAAACTCTACATTTGTCCTTGTTGAACCTCATTAGGTTCCTCTCCACCCAAGTCTCCAGACTGTCCAGGTCTTGCTGAATGGCAGCACAGCCTTTTGGTCTGTCAGTCATTCCTCTCAGCTCTGTATCAACAAACTTGCTGAGAGAGCACTCTATCCCCTCACCCAGATCATTTATGATGTTGAACAAAACCAGCCTGAGTACTGACTCCTGGGGAACAATACTAATTAAGGCCTTCTGCTAGACTCTGTGCCTCGTATCACAACCATCTGAGCTCTGCCACTCAGCCAGTTCTCAATGCACCTCACTGTCCACTCATCTATCCCACACTTCCTAAGCTTCCTTATGAGGATGTTATGGAAGACAGTGTCTAAAACTTTGCTGAAGTCAAGGTACATAACATCCACTGCTTTCCTTGTATCTTTAATATATGCAGTGTTTTCTAGTGGATGAATCTAGCTAACACATCATCTTTTTTTAGTAGTATTACATTTAATCTCAATTTTAATTCTTTCCTTCTTCAGATAATTCAGTCCTTTCCAAACGAGATCCTCCTTTTCATTTCCACTTACAATACCAATTAACTTTCATGTTTTGCAGAAAACTTTCACTTTTGATTGCTAATTTAATGACTGAAAAAATTAAATGTTAATAAGATTCTCAAACTGATCTTTCAGAAATCACTAATAACGTTTCACTTTGAACACTCTCTCATCCCATTTTCCTATTATTAGCTAAGTCCGTACTTACAGTCTTTCTCCTAATTCCTATTTAAACTAATAATTTCTCCTGTGGGAATGCTATGCTGAAGTTCAGGTAGATTAGATCTAACGCATTTCCTTTGCCTAAAATGAGCAGGTTAGATGAGGACAGCCTAGTGATGAGAAACCAGTTCTGCCTTTGTCACTTGTCACTTGTCCATGTTCTGCAGCATCTTTAGTTATTGCTTTTTTTTTTTTTTTTTTTTTTCCCCCTGAAACCAAGAATGCATTTGTACAAGTTAAGTGCCTCCTTTATACAAATTAAGTGCCTCCTAGCTACTGTTTGCTATTCACTGGGCACGATTCTGATTCAGTAGAACTTTAAGAAAATTTGGCATTATACCTGTGCTGTCATTTGTATGGAAATTGTCAGCTCCCTATGATCTTAATGTGTTTTAAAGTTCATGTCTCCCTTACTTGCTCTTGCTGTCATTCCTACTTATTTTACTGCCTTTGTGTTGACTATAATAAAGTATTTCCAGACAGCAAAGTTTTTAGCAAGTCATATTTCTGAAAGGCCTAGATCAATGTTTTGTTAGATTCTATCACAAAGAAGAAAATATTAGACTGTAGTAAAAAAAAAAAAGTTAAAATTATTATATTAAAATGGTGTCAGTGTTATAAAGTCTACAGCTTATGCCAGTGGAGTAACTCCGTTTTTTTTTCTATTCACATGCAAGGTCTGAAATGCTCATAAGTAAAATAATAAAGCTGCTGTACTGTTAAGTGTCCTTATTAATCTCTAGGGAAATGGTCTGTATTTTTAAGTCACTGAAAGTTTGTATCTGACAGCCCTATGATTGGAAATATGAAAATGTGTGTGTACTAGAAATTTGGTTTATAAGCCAGATTGCACTGCCATTATTCAAGCACAGCTTACAATGCGTATGCAGATTGAAGGCCATCATTGGAAGCACCAGCCTTAATTAGATGAGATGCTCTTTCTTGGGTTCAATTCTCAATGAAATTAGGGAATCTTCACTGACTCTTGTAGTGTTAGGTCTGCAGGTAATTAAAAAAGATGCAACATGAATTCCTTCTAGTTACAGAGAGATTTTCAAATATAGCTGCAATAGCTCAAAAGTGTACTGAATTTATCTACAGAACCCACTCACCCACTTTAAGTAGCTGAAACATCATACTGGGATTGCCACTCTGCCAACTATATTCATACAGTTTACTTTTGTCTGTAACTTTCAACATGTGTACAATACAATTACATCTGCAACGTTTCTCTACGTAATTTAAGCCATACTCTGAGTGCTCCTGACTTGAGTTTTACTCTGATTTCATCTTTAATGAAATTAATTGACGTATTAATACTATTAAATTGAAGCAGACTATATTGAAGCAGACGTATTAATACTATTAAATTGAAGCAGACATATTGTAACAGGTATAAAGATATAAATATACAAAGTGACTCAGGAGCAATATATTCTGCTGAAAGGCTCCTGTGGTAGAACTGTAGCATTATGTACTAGTTTGATTAAATGTTGCAGACTGAAAGCATCTTTTCTTCCAATTCCCATGCTGGTTCCCAGATAAGTCTGGCTTGTCAACCACCTTGAGAAGATAAAGGGATATGTTCAGGAGGCACCAAAGCCTACACTGAGCATAGATGGAAAGGAAATTCGAGTTAAATATGTGTTCAGGAGTTTTGATGCTTTCTTAAAAATGTTATCCCCTTAAAACAGATTTGACTCCTGGACTTGTGACGACAGTTCCTGGAGGACTTGGCGCCTTATAGAGAGCATGAAGAAATGTACGTGTTAGTTCCCATGGTTGCCAGACCTGTTTCAAGGTAAGAGAAGAGAATAAGCTGGCCCTTGCTGCCCAGGCTGTTCCTGTACTTGCCTGTACAGAGGCTGTGCAGAGGACCCCAAGTGCTTTACAAGCATCCATAAGGGTAGGCAGCAACTGAACGTGTCTAGATATCAGTTTTGGAATAAAAAATTCAGATTCTTCTTTAAAACTTCTACATATCAAAAGAAGCAGAAATTTCCTACACCTGTTCACTCCTGAATACATTTATGAATTGCTTTGCAAGAGCATTCAGTTATAACTCAAAAAATTGGTGAACAAGAAAAAAAAGCCCTCAAAAAACTTTATCAAATGTGAAGGAGAGAGATGTAGGATAGCAGGAAGTCAGCTTGTTTCTACTCTGATTTTTCTAACTTCAGGTTTCTGTCACTGGGTTCTGTTAACTTTTGTTGGTTACACTGAAGACACCTGTTATTAAAGTTTCGTTCCCTACATACTTATACAGTGTCCTTAAGTCACCTCTTAAATCTGAGTTATTACAGGCATTGCATTTTCTGAATTTTTCACTTGATGGCATATTTTCCAACTCTTTAATGACTCTTTCAGGTCTTCACTAATCCACTCCAATCTTTTCAAAACATTCTGCATGAATTACTTACAGCCCTAAGGTATAGGCAAGACATAACCTAACCTTTTTTTAGTCTTTTTATTGATTATTTATGCTCTTTAAGGTAACAGATTAAGAATTTTAAGCACCATGTAGTCAAAAACTGATTCCTGCAGAATTTCTCTTGAAACACTTGCTTAGAGTTCTTTGCTTACGTACAGCTGAGATTTATCAGCTCTTCTGCATTCTATTTCATGTATGAAATGCTGTCCCTATGTAATTCTAGTTCTCTAGTCAAAATATTATACTGTATCAGGTGAAGTGCCTAAGAAATGTCCAAGTGTACAATGCTTCCACTCAAACCCATACTGGTCCATTCCAGAGCCCCATTAAAAAAGTTTGACAAGATCTGCTTTCCCAAGCAGTCCTGTGTTCCATTATCAGTTTTCTGATATCACACAATTATAGAAAAATTTAGAGAAGGGGTGACCTAAAAAATGCCCAGGAATGGTATTCAGCCTCTTTTGGTTACAACTTTGTATAATGGATATTCTATTATATGTCTAGTCTAAACATTCTTATTCAGAAACTCTCCAAAACATGCTTTTCAAATACCACTATTGACAATGGCATTTGCCAATATTTTGGCTTTGTACCAGGCCACTGTTCTTTTAAAGTCTGAAAAGAAAGATAACTTTGTTGTGAAAGCATAGAATGAAAGATTTCTTGAAAGTACTACTGTCTGGTTGAAGCTATATAATATCTTAAATAATGTCATGTCTTCCTAGTGATGTAAAAAAAATTCCTTAACTTCCCTGACTCCAAATATCTGAAAAATTCATCCAAATGCAAGATTAGATTTCAAAGAAGAGATAAGTCATAGTAAAAGAAAAACTATGCCATGGCAAAGACCTGTAGTAACATCTTCAGTATAGCTTGTAGATGTGGTAAACCTGTTTGGGTAGTAAATTGAGTCCAACCCAAACCCATTCCAACCCAAAGGAAAAGTTACAGACTCACAGCAAAATGGATAAACTCTTTTTTGCTTCAAAAGTAAAGTAGAATCAACATCAAGACTTTGCATTCTTTGCAGTAAAAACTAAACTAAACTAAAAAATGTCCAGAAGAGATATTGTGTGTTGAATGTCTGTAGTCATCACAAACACATGATCAAGGACTGTATCACAAAATTTTCCCAGCTTGTGATTCCACCTGGTGAAGGTGAAGCTGTACTTTCTCCACAACAACAAATTGCTGTACCTAATGGTTCTTCATTAAAAGCATTTTGAACTTTTTCTTATTTTTTTTTATGAAAAGCAAAGAAGCAGGATCACACAATAGCAGGAAACTTAGGCTGGTCTGTGTAACTGATAAACTTAATTTCATCTTTGGCTCTAATACAGTAAAGGAAATGAAACCAATTCCAATTTTGTAACAATTTGATGAGGAGAAAAATTCATGAACTCACAAAAGATTAATATTTACAACTAAGGTCCAGCTCTCACCTTTGTTCCTGAACTTTTATTGCCCTTGCTGTCCTCAGGTGAATGCATCTGAAGCTGCCAAGAATGACTTCATCGATATAAATCGAACCAGTCTTCAGAATGCTCCACCAATTTGTTGTTTAACCAGCACTCTTAGACTGGTGTATAGGTGATATGCAAAATGTAACTATAAAAGTTACAAAGTATAACTGAAAAGCCATAAGACACAGGACATCTGTTTGTGCAGCCCAAAAGATCTGCCATCCATAAGGCAGAATGCGCCTGTCTTATTGGGATGGCACCTGTATTTGAGAGCACCTAGCCCACCCTGATACTGAATGTGCTCAGGGGACTTGGTGCTAAGTCTGCCAGTTCTGCACCTCTGTCTCCAGTTGCATCCTTGCCCCCATTGTCATGAATGAGTCTGAAATGGAGCACTGTGGAGGGGGACAATCTCTGCAGAGTTCCTACTGATGAAGCAAAAGAAGACTCAAAAATCTTTCAAGCCCATCAAAACAAACAAACAAATAAACAAACAACAGGTTGTTTTGTATACCCAGACATAGTCTACGTGAAAACAGAGCTATAAGCAGGACGCATTTAGGTACTGGAATAGTGCACAGATTCTTGGCTAAAAAACTGTGGCTCATCTCTGCTACTCCTGGTCACACAGACCTGAAAGAGCAAGCGGAGCCCTCTGGAATAGCTGCAGCTCCCTGTCTTAGGGTAGCCCCGCAGCTCCTCTGCTGGCTAGCCCTGCCACACCCCTGACTCATCATCTCACTGCTCAGTCAGCCTTCCAAGTGACCTGCTTTTCTCATCTCTGGCCAATTTCTTAAGTCCAATTTTGGCTACTAAGGACAGAGACATTTTGTGACTTTTTCAGAACAGTCCTGATTGAAAGGTTTGAGTAAACTGAAAGAAAACAAAATAAGATACACGTTGCACATCATGTTATTTCTTCACTTAAACTACTGCTGTAGCTCTTTGTCCAGGATTTTTTTTTTTTTTTTTTTTTTTTTTTTTTTGGTAGAACAGCCTTTTTGCTTTGAAATGACTTAGTATGTGCTGCTGGGAGGCCACAGGGATGCACTCCTGTTGCTCTGGTATCCCGTTCTGCTGGAGGTAGGCAGGCTGCAGGCAGAAGGTCACAGATCTGCCTTCCACACCCTGTTGAGCTATTCTGCTGAAAAATTGGCCACGTCGCAGAACCATTTTGGGTCAAATCCATGGGTGTGGAGCCATCATTTACAATACCAGAGTCCTTCCCTGAAAGGATTCTAATCCTGGTTTATCAGAGCCCAGCCTCCCTTTAGATAGCTGTGGCTGCTGTTTGGATTTCTCTGAGCTGTGAACTGAGACAGTGTGGGAACATCTCCCTAGCCATAGGAACCAACATCTTGCAAGAAATATTTTTTCATGGTACCTGACTGCAAATTCTGCACCTCCTATAGACCTATAAGTAGGGAGGATATAACTTAGCTCCAGAGAAGCAGCCACTAAATAAATGCTTGGAGTCCTCTGTCAAACTGGACAGTTTGTTAGGAATTTAATCATCGCTTTAGAAAAAGACATCCATAGATGTCTTCAAATTACAAGTAAGACCAAGATATTATCCATTCCAGTGATGAAAATTTGCAACAGAGCTGGCATAACAGCCTACATAGAAGGATACAGGAGCAATTATATTTCCCCCTGACCATAGCACAGGAGAAGGCACATAAACCAACCAGGTTTGTAGCAGTAGATCTCTCATTGCAACAACACTTTCCCTCTGGGCTGTTTAAAGGGCTTGCATTTCTTTTCCCTCAGCTTCCTTGCCAAGTTTTTCTGACTGTAAATTAGTCTGATACGGCCTTGGGTAAGATATCAATTCTGGACTGCAAGGGTTTTCCCAAAGGAATATGGACAGGTTAACGTCTAAAACAATGGTTGTTAATTCTTAGAAAATGTAGTGTATTTACAAGTGTCGTGTTTGAATGAATTCCTCTTTACTTTCCCCAGGATGATGCACAGATGTGTGTTTGAGAAAGGGAAGCTATTCTGTTTCATTAGGAATAAGAGTGTCAGGCACAGATGAGGGAAATGGAATTTAAGGCTTCAACTTCATGAAGCCTTAGAGTTTAAGATAAAGAAATAGGAGACACTTTGAGTAAGTGTGTGCTCTTTATATCTAGGAGATGAGGAAAAATGCAAGGAATAGTGAGAAAAGCACTGTTAGAAACAAGCAGTTCCCAAAGCTCCCAGCAACCCAACAAGCCAGGTTTTTAATGGGTTTGTGTGTCACAGATGACTGACTATTAAAAATGAATATCAGAAAATCTGTGGTGTGAATTCTCCAGGCTTAGATGCAGAAATGGAGAATGATTTCAACAACTGAGGATAAAAAACTGTCAGCTGGGGTTCACATCTCTTCCTATGACCCTGAGAATCCAGCTTTTCCTTGGGAGTGGGAGAACTCATCTCCCATGCATATCCCCTGACACATCAGAAGAGCTGAACTTACACTGCATTATCTGCTCCCTCCTACCTACCTGTCTGTCAACACGATGTGCTGAAATGTCATGGTTTTGACACCATAACCTGTGATCCCTTTAGCTCAAATTGACCAAAATCTGAACTATATAAGGAGAACTGACAGGAGCACAAATTCAGTCACACTTATGCATGTATGGTGTGAAAAAAGAGGTCTCGTTTTTTCAGTCCGACAAGCTAGCATCTACAGAAATTTCATGTGAATTAGCACAACATTATCCCTGTAACGATGTGAAGAAAAAGAAGCCACAGCTTTTAGTATAGCTCAGTATAGCCCTGTTCTGTATCACGCACTTCATCAGACTTGGGAAACTGCCTGCATTTCTGGACAACAAACCAAAAGCTTTTTGTTTTTATTGTACAATAAGTTACCTGATAAACTTCCCATTATTTTCTCTGCTTATATAGTACAGAGGGAAAAGTGGTTGTTTAGTTCATTTACAGAGCAAATCCTACCATGTCAGATTGATTGGAGAGGAATTTGTGTAGGTTTGTTCTTGGAAGTTCAGCAAAAATGATTTCCACACTCTTGAGGAAACGCCCCTTTATTGTAGAGAAGTTTGTATACACAGATGTGATGTATTTACAACCAGCTTTTCTCAAACAGATGGCTATTAAAATCCTTCACAAATCTGTCAAGAATGAAAGAAAATGAAGCTCAGAAGCCCAACCAGCCAGCCAACCCTCAAATTCAGATAAATTCCCAAAGATAACTGCAGTGAGATAATTATAAATGGAGTTATTCTGATGGAAGCAATAGGGCTGTGACAGAAATCAATGGATGGACTTCAGGATGTGTTTGGTCAAAATCATTGTTTATTTTGATCCCAGAGTGAACAAACCACAATGTAAAATGCCAAAAGGCAGATTGGAACCTGCGTTTCCCAGAGGTGTGGTAAAAGAGTCTGATTCTTTCTTACATGACTTATGCAAGGACAGGTCACAGTGAGAACCTCTGTGAAAAGAAGCTGTTGGTCCTGTGTTCCCCTGGAAAGCTCTCTTCCAGAAAAAGGCAGGAAAAGCTCCACTCTCCTTTGGGCTGCAGAATGGAGTCAATGCACTGAGTGTGAGAACGGGTGTCCTCCTTGGAAAGGGCATGGGATCCTGTGCCAGCACCTTGGGTCGCAGGGAGATGGCACATTGGGTCCTTCTGGTGCCCCTCCAAACTGTGGTCTACCTCTGCACTGCCCTTTCCCTGTCCACAGTGGCATCAGCCTGTTCGATCACCTTAGATGGAGAGGAGGCACCACAGGGAGGAGTGGTGAGAGATAGAGACACACATTCTATTTCCTTGCCCTGATGCTTTTCAATTAAAAGTAGAACCTTCATCAACAACAAAAAAGGTCATATGTGCAGGAGGCACTTCTCTGGGGAACAAAAAAATACCTCACACAAACATTCATAGATGGATGAGACTCGTGAGAAGGATTCTCAGCGTTACCAGTTCAGTTATAAAAGGAATCTAAAATCCCCACGTTGGTGTACATGAGAAATACACTAAAAATATCTGCTAATGCTAAAGGAAGTTACATGCATAAGTTTCCCATCGGTTGGGAGCATATATCTTAGAATCTGTATAATTTACTTCACGCTCAACAGAACACTGCAATATTTACAGGCACATTCCAATGGGAAAACATTTGCATATTGAGTGTGAAAGATGCAGCTTTGTCACCTAACCATGGGGCTTTAAAAACAAGGATCTTGTGACATCAAAGTACTATCTGAGAAGTTTCTAGAGAGGAAAAGGGGGCATAGGCAGGAAGAGAAAATCACCAGTTGCTAAGAAGTTTTGTTCTGAATGTTAGAATAGTTGCAGGCTGGGACAAAGTAAGTCCTGCTGGACCACTTGTTCTGGTTCCGACTTGCTAGACATCACAGAGTATTATGTGTACTCTGACTTTCTGTTCTTATTTTTCCCTACTAGATTTGCTTTTTACTAGCCAGGTGAGAATAAAATGTAAAACTCCTTGCAATAATCATCTTTTGTAGCATAATAATTTTTTTGCAGAACGGGAATGAAGCTGTCACTTTTTGAACTTGGTCTGTGTTTTGAAGGTCAAATTGGGCATCTGAGAAAAATGGTGTAATGCTTTGGAATTTTTATAAATTAAGGGGGAAAAAAAGGAAATTACTCTGAACCTGTCTGACCTGTTTGATAATGCAAAGTCCTATACTCTCTATGACTGCAAGTGGTCAAAGCTATTCAGTGACTACTGTAACCTTATCGCTACCCAGGATTGCTCTGAAACTAGTTCAGCACACAGCTGTAGTTGCAGCAAATTATTAAAACTATCTACAGAATTTTAATCATAAAATTTAGGTTTCAATATGTCAGCAGAACAGCAGTGTATAACCCATAGATGTTGAAACATGAAAGTGAAATTATCAAACTATTGCTCCGATATCTGAAAAGTAAAGCTATCCTCCCTAGGTGCGGAGCTCCCTCTTACTTATGCTGACACATAAGGTGGTGGTGGATCTTTAGCAGCTCCGTTTGCAGGATCATCATATGGTGGCAACAGCACCTGCAGGAAAGCAGAAAAAGGTTATATTGTCAAAAAGGATTTTCTTCAGTGTGTCAGTGACAGTAGCTGCCTATTCTGCAGCTGCCCTCTGTCTGGAGGGCTTGAACCACATCTCTTGGAAGAGCGCACAGGCTCCTAAGCCAGAGTGAATAAAATCTCCCCAGCCTCTCCGAAAACTCACTGGAATAGCTAATAATTACTTTGGGATGGGGAGAAGGAAAGAAAATTGAAAACAAGTTACCCAATGTCTCAATAAATCTCCACTTCTGTGCTTCAGGGCCTTTCAGCTGTGAGAGGGAAGATTTGCATTCCCAGAAGCCCCTCCAGCAAATACTTTAACATCTGATAGAAATTAAAGCAGTTTTATCATATATCAGCCCATTTGCAGGAGGCCAGGCAGCTCCCTGCAACGTGGGAGATTCAAGTTTAAGCCACACAGGGAAGACAAGGGATTTGAACCAAGGATTCTGCTTCTTTAAGCCAGCATGCTAGCTATCGTGCAGCTTTTAATGACACCTGCATGACAGTAAGTAGTTTGCATGTAAAAAAGTGACAGAGCACTTGGTCTGTGAATCCCAGCAGGAACTGAGGATAAAATAGATGTCTAAACAAAGATGTAGTTTGCAGCCCCTAAAATATATCAATAGTGTATAAAAATAACAGTTGTGGTACATTGGCAGAGATACTTTACACAGCTCAATCAATTATTCGTGACGGAATTTCCAAATTTATAAACATCCCTTCTTGGTCATTAAAGGGCACATGAAGCTGAATGTCTAAACATGCACAGGGAAAATGTTGACTCCACTGAAGTCAATGGAAATCTTGCCATGAGAGGATTTCTCCAGTTTTAAAATAAATTGATAATCTGCTTTCTTCAAAGAAACATTCATAGTCACTTAGCTTGAACCTCATTCACGGCATATTAAAATTAGTGGGAATCTTTCTGTAGATTTAAGTAGACTTTGGATCTGTTATTTGTAGGATGGTTCCAAGCATGATTCATATAATACTTATGTGAGTTTACAAACGTGCACTGATGACTGTGTTCAAGTACATCAGTACACATGTTCACTGGATTACAAAACAGATATCTTGGCATCTGCTGCTCTTCACCAAAAAGTTTCACTATTTAGAAAAGGAAATTATCAGTCATTGCTCTTTATTAATACCACATGTTTAAGTTTCTAAATGCAATATATGATACATACATCAACTACAACATCTAAAAAGCTCCGTATTAAAATGAATTTAATTATGTGAGGTTGAAAGGGTGTAAGCAATTTATGGCAGACAACTTATCTAATTAAATTATAACAACATTTAGAACTTCATAAAATATTGTGATAAAAATCATATGTATATATTACAATGTAACCATGCTAGAACATGCAAACTGTGAAGAAAACTAAAACTGAGATCTTCTCCCTGGTGCTGACCATTAATTTACTACTCTTAAAAGTCTCTGGTAAAAAGCTTTTTGTTTCTAAAAAAAAAGACACTATTTCTAAAATGTACTAAAACATATTCACTAGCATTATGAAACAATGTAATTTGTAATTAAATTTAATCCACAAATGATTCTAAAAATGAATCAAGTTCACTTTGAGATGTTACCTTTCTTTTTTGTATTTCTGTAATGCTCTGCCCCAAACTGTTGTCTATATTTCTTTCAAGTTCAGCATCCATTTCACTAGACATAATAAGAAATTACAGCAATTCATTTCAAAAAGCTGTCAATTTTCCAAAACTACTAGTTAATTAATAAAGAACAACACCTCTCCCTGTGCTCTACTTCTCTTTTAGTTCAGTTATGGAATCACAGAATTATTAAGGTTGGAAAGACCACTAAGATCATCTAGTCAAACCATCAACCCATGCCTGCGAGTACTGTAGACTGTGCCACTCAGTGCAACATTGACCCTCTTCTTGAACACCTCCCTGGACAGGCTGTTCCAATACCTCACCACGCCTTCTGAGCTAATATCCAACCTGGGCCTCCCCTGGCGCATCTTAAGGCATTACGTCTTGTTACCTGGGAGAGGAGGCTGACCCCCACCTCACCACAATCTCCTTTCAGGCAATTGTAGAGAGCGGTAAGGTCCCCCGTGAGCCTCCTCCAGATGGAATGATCTTAGTTTCCTCAGCTGCTCCCTGTATGTAAGTCTGGTGCTCCAGACACCTCATTAACTTTGTTGCCCTTTTCTTGACATGCTCCAAGGCCTCAATGTCTTTCTTGTAGCAAGGGCCCAAAACAACACAGCACAGCCCCACAAGTGCCCACTACAAAATGATGATCACCTCCCTGCTCCTATTGGCTGTACTATTTCTGATGCAAGCCTGGATACTGTTGGCCTTCTTGGCCACCTGGTCACACTGCTGGCTCATGTTCAGCTAGTGCCAACTGACATGCCCAGGTCCTTTTCCTCCATGCAGCTTTCCAGCCACTCTGCTCCAGGCTTCTAGAAATGCATGGGGTTGTGGCCAAAGTGCAGGACCAGGCACTTGGTCTTGTTAAAGCTAAAACAACAGTTGTTACATCAAAATCACTACTCTAGCATTGTGGTTACTGTCACTGCACTAGATCTCCTGAAGAATTTGCTTTTTCACTCCCTTCACTCTTGTACAAAATGAAATCCCCCAAGTAGAAGAGCTTCTTAGTAAGGCTTTTTACCATGCTCTGAAGAGATGAATGTTCTGTTTAGTTCTATGGACCCAAAACTCATACGTACATCACTAACACCAAGGAGCCTCATCAAATGCTTTCTCAACAGTTTTGTAAGAAGTGAGCGGAGATAGGAGCACCTACAGTAGTCACTTTGGAGAAGCCATTGGCCATTCTTAAGGCATCTGAACTTCAATTGGAATATTCAAGGCATATAGGTTATTAATTGGGGAGACTATTAAAGAAGTCCAGAAGTTTTGCATTAAATTACCTACAGTGTAAGGCTATAGTGTTTGCAAATGTCTGTAAGGTGTATAGTCACTTTATTGCTGGTAAGGGTTGTTTATCTTAACTGTCCCATTAGTGATGAATTTTACAAGCTCACTCTCCAGAGATTTTCATGTTTAAATACCCCAATCTTGCATTTCTTTGACATGAACAGAATCGTGAGGTAAAAAAAGGAAAAGTGTATAATAAGCAGAATTCAAAATTACTTCCTTTGCATTTGCATAGCAGTGTTTGAGTTACTAAAAAAAAAAAAGTATGGGATGCTTAATAAAGATTAATAGGAATTAACATGATGGACAAAACTTGGAGGAGAGCAGACAGAGTTTATGGAACACACAGCACCATGTGGGACTCCAAGTATATCACATTGTTAGTATAGTAAAAGTCTTTTAATCTAACCGTTTAACTTTCAGTCAATATGTTTTTGTTACTGTTACTTAATCATTTGTCAGCTATAAGGCTAGTAGTCATTCAGATTCCATGATGATTTGAAAAGCTCTTCAAGCACTCTAATAAATTAATATATATAAAACAAAAATAAAATAAAATAAAATATGTTTTGAAAATACGTTTTATGAAAAACTTAACATGAGCCAGCAATGTGCTCTTGCATCCTGGAAGGCCAATGGTATCCTGGTTTCCATCAGAAGAGGATGAAGCAGGGAGCAGGAGAGAGAGGGAGCAGCAGGAAGGAGGGGATTGTCCCCTCTGTGCTGCCCTCTTGAGGCCCTGGCTGGAGTACCACGTCCAGGTCTGAGGCTCCCAACACAGAAAAGATGTGGAGCTTTTGGATAGGGTCCAGAGGAGGACCATGAAGACAATCCAAGGGCTGGAGCATCTCTCCTATGAAGACAGGCTTGTTCAGCTTGGAAAAGAGGAGGCTGTGGGGAGACTTCATTCCAGCCTTCCAATATTTAAAGGAACTTTATAAGCATGAGGGAAATCAACTTTTTGCAAGAGTAGATAGTGATAGAACAAGAGGAAATGGGAAGTTTTTTATTGAGAGAGTGGTGAGGTGCTGGAACACGTTGCCAGAGAGCTTGTGGATGCTCTATCCCTAGAGGTATTCAGGGCCAGGTTGGATGGGGTGCTGGGCAATCTGACCTAGTATTTGATCTAATGGCTGGCAACCCTGCCTGTGGAAGGGGGGTCAGAACTTGATGATCCTTGAGATCCTTGAGATTCCTTCCAACCCAAGCCATTCTATGATATGATTCTATGATATGATAATTATAAATCTTGCAGCTCTGTTTTTGACAGGAACAGCTTCAGGTCATTACTCCCCCTAATATTTTCTCTGCCTTTTCACAATTAAGTCAATTTTGGCCAAATGGAGAAATATAAAAGCTGAATCATCTCATCTTTTAACTACTTACTCCTGAAATGGTTACAAAAATCTCAAGGAAGAGAGAATTCCATTTATATTTTAATGGATTAATTTATACCAAACTAGATGAAATGAAAATCATGACATTTCTCTCATGTCTTATCTTCATTTTAAATCTCAATGTGATATAAAGGAAGCAGATAAGTGCCTTGGTCATAAACTGCTTGGTTATTGCAGCAAAACATGCTCTCCAAAGACCTAACATGGAAGCCAGTAACTTAGTGAAAGAATAAATTCAGAAGCTGGAGAAGTATACAGAAACACTCTATTCAGTCTTATCTGAGAACCTAATTAGAATGGGTACAGCCTAAAATAATTAATGAATGACAAAAGTATAAGCATATTTTACGTCCATGGTATCCCCTACGACAACTGAAGCATTTTGCTTCCTGAGCACTACATTTGAGCATTTCATTGCCTGTTCATTGCTCCGGAACTGATGTTTACGAAGTATTTGAGACTGTCACTTGAAAATTATTACAGTGAGTAAATATAGAGGGCCCCCATTTTATGGAACTCATTGATTCCTGTGAAGCAAAACCCTGTATTTTTATGGCTAGACCAACTAACACATTTGTAAGGTTAGGGTTCAGTTCCACTGGATACCTAAAACCCAAAGGAAAAAAGTTCCTAACTTCTTTCACAACCCCTGTAACTGTATTTAAGAATCTCGTAGGGTTGTTATATCATCCTTTAATATGCAGCCAGAAAAGGAGGTGACATTACTGTTTGTATAATGTGACAAAAACATTGCCCAGAGACGGTGAGATCAGAGCTCGAGGGGCTCCCAAACCAACAGGATTCAAACTCACATCTCACAGTTCTCAGATAAATTTCTCAGACACAGGGTTAGGCTGGAAGGGCTATTTCCTACCCTTCTGTTGTCACAGCAAAGCCAAGTATGAAAGAAACTATGGGAAAAAAAGGAAATAAAGTGTGACTCTGTAACTCCATAGTTAGTACTTAGGTGAGACAGAGAGAGTCCTGAGTGCTGAGCTTTGCTCCCAGTGCCATTTAAGCATTTGGTAATAAGCAGTCTTGTTTTATAGTATGCAGGAGTAATCCAGAAGTAACCCATAAGAAATCCTGCTTCTTAGCTAGCTGGTGACATCCCACTTATTTGGATAATTGTATTACATAAGTGTCTCTCTATTATAAAGAACATGATCTTCACTGGGAGAAATAATTACCATATGAGTTTCCAGTAGCTATAACACATTTGATTAATATAATCATATGTCATTTCTTATTTTTTACATTCTAGTTGATCTGTTTTGGGAGAAAAAGTTTTTAAAGTCATTACTTAGAAACATGTCTAAAAAGAAACACAGGCAAATATTTGTAGATTCAAATGGTTTGGAATCAATCTTACCCCAAGGTCTTTTGGGAGGTAAGGAGGAATTGCACAATTTCAATAATCCTTCCACCTTTTTTGCAAATGTTTTCCCCACTAACCTGAACCTTCACTAGAAGGTTTTTTTTTTTCTTCAGTATTTGTGCAAGTTCTCTCATATTGCTACGTGTACTCCAGTTTTAACTCAAGATCTTGGATCTGCTTGGTGTCTAGTACAGTTGTAGAGGACAAAATGTGCTTAGTCCTGTGTGAGTAAACTTAAATATTTGAGTAATCAATTATTTCTGCATTCTTGGGAGCCTGACCCACAACTCATTGAATTGAATAGAAATCTTTGGATCACATTTTCCTGTGTAATGCAATGTGTATTCTTCTCTGAGTGGAAGTGTACAACTATCACAAGCAGCTTCTGGTTTGAACTGCTGGCAACAATGTGAAACCCTTGTGAGTTCCCACAGCAAAATATCTTGGTGTCTTGTTAGAAACAAACACTATTAGAGACAGCTCTATACAATACTTTTTTTCAGACACTTTCTAGAATAGATATATATGTGCTTGATGATATCAAAAAAAGTTACAGATTAAAAATTTTTTACTTTAAGTGCTGATGGTGGTAGTCAGGATTCAAGACGTTTTCTCAGACTTTCACTGTCAGACACATTTGCCCTTCAATCTACTGGCTGTAAACCCAGGATTATTATATAAAATATAGAATACATTTGGAAAACAATATTCTATACATCAATCAGGATAAATTTAAAAATTGTAACAAATACAAATTTATGTAAAATAATTTAAATTCTGATTTTTAATATATGAAATGAAACGGAGCCAACTGCTGCCCAGTGTTTGAGAATTCTTCCCGTGGCATGAACAAGACCCATCCCTACGTATCAAAATGAGCGGTGTGTTCTGGGACCTGCCCTATGAATCCTCTGCACTTCAACAACTGCTCTGCAAAATGCAAAATCACTTCTTCATAAATCTGGAAGGAATACGTGCTTGGACTCTACTTCATAAACAAGTGATTATCTTCCAGCTCTCTGTCATCCAGAGGAGCACTTCCATGGCACACATTTACTTCTAAAGAGCCATGGGGCAATGTGAATACATTTCAGGGCCTGACAGCAAACAACACCTATGAGCTATTTGTTAAAAGCTAAAGAACTTCACACTACATCAATACACAATACATAAACAGGGACATATGACCAATGCACGATTGGAGTAGAATTAAAGTCATTGCTATGGGAATCCAGTCCTGATCCTGTCTCTGACCATTTGAGTTTTTTAACAAATAATTTTACTTTCTCATAGAAAGATTTCCCATTTATAAAGCAGGAACATTATTTGAAACATCTTGAAAGACAGATTTCATTGAATCATTGGGGAAGGGAACGGAGGGGATGTTAAAGATCATCTAGTTCCAACCCCTGCCATGGGCAGGGCTGCCACACACCAGACCAGCCTGCCAAGGGCCCCACCCAGCCTGGTCTTAAATGCCTTCAGGAATGGGGACCCACAACTCTGTGGGCAGCCTGTGCCAGTGCGTCACCACCCTCCGAATAAAAAATTTCTTCTTAACAGCTAAACTAAATCTTCCTTGTTTCAGTTTAAATCCATTCCTCCTAGTCCTGTAGCTATCTACCTGCCTAAAAAGTTGGTCCCCCCTTCTGCTTGTAAGCTCCTTTTTAGTATTAGAAGATTGCAACGAGGTCTCCCTGGAGCCATCTCTTCTTGAAGCTAAACACCAACTCCCTCAACCTTTCTTCATAAGAGAGTCCTCTGATAATCTTCATGGCACTCCTCTGGACCTTCTTTAACAGCTCTGCATCCTTCCTGTACTGGGGGTCCTAGGCCTGGACACAGTACTCCAGATGGGGTACTGTGCAGAGGGGACTATCCCCTCACTCACCCCTCTTTTGATGCAGTCCAGGATACCGTTGGCCTTCTGAGCTGCAGGAGCACACTGCTGTCTCATGTCCAGCTGTTCATTCATCAGGACCACCAAATCAATTTAAAACCCTCTTGGCTGAAACTTGTATATGGCTGTATGAGACAGGGACTAAACTGTGGATACACTTACAACCTAAGTATATATTTGCAGAGAATTTGACCTGTACCTGGAAATGTTTACCCCCAATGCCTCATCACAGCCACAGTACATTGCAGTACATCTCATCCTCCTGCAACAGTGACTTCTGCTTCCCAGACACCCAGGCCATTATCAGGAATCTCTACGAGAGGCCCAAGCAGATATCATGACAATAAAAAGAAAGTCTTTACTGAGAGGGCAGTGAGACACCGGAACAGGTTGTCCAGTGAGGTTGTGAATGCCCCTTCCCTGGAAGCACTCAAGGCCAGGCTGGATGGGGCTGTGAGCTACTTGGTCTAGAGGGAGGTGTTCCTGCTATAGCAGGGGTTTGGAACTAGATGATCTTAAAGGTCTCTTCCAACCCAAACCATTCTGTGATTCTATGAATCTATGATATCCAGGGAGGAGAGAGGGCAAAAGAAGCATTTTGTCTCAAGCAGCTGGTGTAAAAAGTATCAGTAGGTATAGGCTTTCCTTCCTATTTAATTAGGAAGAGAGAGTAACCACAAAGTGAATAGTGATAGTCAGACAGAGTATGGCAGAGCCAGAGCAAGAATCGTGACGTGCTGTTGGGTAAAAGTGCTGAACTACAGGAATTTCCTCATCCAGGAACCTCTGTCCAACATGCAGCCCCAGCACAGTGATGGGAGGAGAGCTGGCACGGGCTGCAGGCTGACATAAAGCATTACTGCATGTCTTCTTGGCTGAGGCTGGCCTTTTAGCCCTTTCCTTTCCAAACTCAGGATGAAGCTTCTCCTCAATGTAACACAGGGCTCATGCATTGTGTTCAGGGACAACTTGATTGTGATCTGAAGTTTCAATCAGCACAAGTCCAATTGCATTTGTCCTCCACTCTGGGTTCATTTCATTTCAGTGATCCCATCATGAGATCAACTACCTATCTGTACCAGTCTAAGAATGTAAAAGTACAGGTTGATAAATGTACAGGTGTTCTGTGGCCTGAAGGAGTTTTCAGACCACTAAATACTGTCCAATCATATTTGCTAGTTTCATATCGACTTCTTTGCTTTCCTGTGATTCACTCATCCAAGAGGAAGGGATTTCCTTCCATAGCTATGTTGCGGTGAGAAGCCATTAACTGCAGCCTAGACAACTTTCATCTGTGGGGAAGCAAGCAAGCAGTTTACAAACAGCACAAAGCCCCGAAGCTGAGGAGGAACAGCCCCCAGGCACCAGCACATGGAGGAGACTCTCAGCTGGGAGCAGTTCTGCAAAAAAGAGCCTATTGGTCCTAGTGGACACCAAGTTGAACATGAGCCAGCAATGTGCCCTTGCCACTAAGAAGGCCAATGGTATTCTGGGCTGCATTAGGCGAAGTTTTGCCAGCAGGTCAAAAGAGGTGATCCTATCTACTCAGTACTGGTGGATACCACAGCTGGAGTGCTTTGTCCAGTTCTGGGCCCATCCAGAGTGACCTGGATATACTGGAAAATGTCCAGTGCAGGTCCACCAAAATGCTGCAGGGCCTGGAGCACCTCTCCTGTTAGGAGAGGCTGAGAGAGCTGGCACTGCTCAGTCTGGAAAAAAGGAGGCTCAGGGGGGATCTCATCAGTGTCTGTATCTAAAGGAACGGTGCCAAGAGGATGGAACCATGCTCCTTTCAGTAGTTCCCAGTGCCAGGACCAGAGACAATGGGCACAAACTGGAGCACAGGGGCTTCCTCTGAGCACTAGGCAGTGCAGTGCCGGAGCACTTGCACAAGTTGCCCAGAGGCTGTGGGGTCTCTTGACTGGAAACCTTCAGAAGCTGCCTGGCCATAGGCCTGGGCCCCCTACTCTTGTCCAGCATGGACAGGCCAGATGGCCCAGAGGGCTCTGCCAGCCTCGGCCATCCTGAGGTTCTGTAATCTTGGTGTTACACAAAAATATACCTTCTTTGGCTTGCTATGAAATCTGTGACTTGATATTTTATTGAACTTCCCCTATTTCTTTTGCTAAGGCAGAGAGACATTTTTCCTTGTTTACCTTTTTTGCAACTTGTGATTTTAAAGACCTCTGTCACATTCTTTTCTTGTTCTGTCCCTCTTCCAACTGAGGATCCTCACTCCTCTGCAGAGCAGTCTTCACTTAATTTTGTAATACTAAGTAACTTATTTGGCAGTTTTGAGTCCAGGATAAAGCAGATTTCCAAGGCCAGGCACATTAGAGAAGCAGGAAAGGTGCTGGAGAGGGAGCTGGCCTCAATCTGAATGGTGCTTCCTTTACAATCAGGAGACTGCCAGGCTTTTTCCCCTACATGACTTCTGCTCTTCCAATTGAGATCAATTATGCCACAGAAGCAATTCTTTTTCTTTGCTGCTTGTAAATATCTGCATCTGAATTGGCTGATCTGGTCACATGAGTGCAACCAAAGAAACCTCTTTGGTCACATGAGTGCAATCAAAGGAACCTCTTCTCAGGGGGGTAGAGAGTGATGTTTACAAAAATCTTCACATCTGCCTATTTTTCCTTCCTCTGTCTTCAGATAAACAACCTCTAGATACAGAGCCAGAGTTTCATATCAGTGCCAGATAGTATTTAATATCAAATGAGAAATGTTTTACTTCGCTGTATTCACAGATGTGCTTGCTTGAAAAGTTTGCCCAAAATGTTCTAGTTAATTACTATTGGTTTAAGCGTTTCATGATTCTGTCAAAAGATTCAAGAATCTGTCAAATCCCAGGAGACCTTCCTCTCAGCATGGACAGGAAGTATTGTCATGTTTATATGCATGCATTTCCATCGGAAACCACACTAGAATGATTGCAGATGGAATAACTGGAAGCAAACTAGCTTGGAGACAACTTATAACTGAATGAGTGAAAAAGTATGCCTCAGTGCTGCAAAATCATCTCTGTAGAGTCAGGGTTTTCACAAAACTGCTCATTTATTTATAATTTATTATTATTGAAGCCACCAGCTCTCCAAGACAATATTTAAGAAACTTTACATGAGCTTATGCATTTCTATAATGAAACAAAACAGTTTCATCACTGCAGATAGATGTATAAATGTATGTATTACTAGGGCACAGCAATATTTAGAAACAGATTGTGATTGCTCTTGCATGGGAAGAAAATTGGATTGAGGAAGCTATTGTCTATTTTTTCATCATGCACAACCTCGTAAAAGTCATCCAGAATAATGATGTAATTATCCTCTCTGTTCAAAGCGTGGAGCGGTAGTGCACCTCAGGCCACAAAAGCCTTTCTGCATCTTGGCCAGCCCTCTGCTGCTGCATCTCCCGTTGTGCATCATGATCTCGTGTGGACAGAGCTCATCATTCATGCTTTCAAAACGCATTTAGTGGATGAGCATGTGATTCCTAAGGGAGTACTGGACTGCATGTCACCAGTACTGATGACTTGGAGAAGTACATTATGGCTCAGTGTAACAAATGGTTGATGTGCTGTCCTGAGTGCACACACTGTGAGAGCACACTAATCTTTCAATTGACATTTTTATTACTAACATCCACCTCCAACCTTGTCGCCTCTTATAATTACATTTGCTCCCACTCAAGAGTTTACAAGATGAAGTTAACCTATAGATAGCTCCCAAGGGGCAGCCAAATTGCTTAATAGCAGTGGTCATCTCCCAGGAGTGTTGTTATCAGATGTGCCTGCACTACAGATAGAATCATAGAATGATTCTAGATACTGTTGGAAAGACTTCCATCTTATGTTTATATCACACCAGATGGACTGTTTTGCTCTCTCTCTCTAGGGATGTGGACACTCATCTTTGGACACCACAGCAGAGATAGGCCAATTGTAAAATTTGGAGGCAGATTTTGAAATCTCATTATAAATTTGGCAGCAATAAGATATGGGAATTTGAGATGTCCAGTTCTGTCTTCCATAAATATTTCTCATTAATTACTATTTTTATACAAGCACATTCTTTTTGTGTCACTAATATAAAACACAATTTGTCTTGCACAATGCACTTAGGCATTTCCTAAACAGAAACAGAAGGAAAATCCTTGTTTATAACAAAATTACTGTAACACTGCATTAAGACTACAAAGCACCAGTGTCAAGAAAGGTGATGAAATGGCAGCTTCAGAGAAAAGCTTACGTTTATGTAGAAATCTCTTAATGTTTGTAAATCACATTTGTAAAACACCTGTCAAACAGAAGTTCTCATGAATTTTTAATTTTTTTTTTAAATCTGGCACGACTGACAGTTCAGCCATTCTGGAGTTAAGGAAGGTTTGCTACAGCATTCATTTAAATCAGATCTCACTTTCCTCACTGCTCGTAAGACAGAAGACTGAGACTGTGAGCGCTGTGCAGCCCAGTACAGGCTATAGTGGAGGAAGGAAGCCTGATTTCTATAGTCTTAAGAGAGGCTTGGGAAGAAAGCAGCTGCTCTCCTGGAAGCTCTCGCCTTTATGGAAAATGAATACAGACTGGACAAACGGTTCAGAATTCACCAGAAGCTGCTCACTGCAGGAAGTCAGTCTTCTAGACAACTGTCACACCCTCAGCAAAACAATGGCAGCTGCACAGCCTCCCCAGTAGCCTAGCTAAGCTTTGTTTCAGTGCAATCTCTAGGAGAACAATGCCACCTACTGAACCACCAGCGACAACATCTCCCTCCTACCCAATTTACAGCTGATGTTATTTCCGCCTCTGCATAGCTTATGGCGTTGGAGCCCAGGAGCCCAGGGATACAACAAGTGGGCCTTGTGGGAAGCTGCTCCTCCTCTTGGCAATGGCCCAGCTTGCTCTGAGCAAGGTGATGTGATGCAAAGCTAGCAGGGTGAGTTCACCTTCGAGCTGAAGGCAGCCCCTCACAGAAGGGCAGGGCTTCTAGGGCCAAACCAATGGCCCCACAACTCTTCCTGGTTTGAACAATATTTGCTCGGATGTATTCAGGCTTCCTCCATGCTTCGTTATGCTGTGTAACTACACAGGTTTGAGCTTGACCTGAAAAACTCATATATCCTTGGCAATAAGGATTTAAGCTGTCACCATTTTTTTTGCCACACTGATACATATCCTCAGAATTATACTGAAGACTTGGACTCATTTTCTGAAGCCTACAAAAAGGCAGCTGTCCGATGGCAGTGAATCAAGCCTGCTAGAAAAACGGCCTCTAAAGAAACACTGTCAATTTATAAATACTTTTTTTTTTTTTCCTGCATTGCAACACTCTGAAGTTGTGAATTCAAAAAAAATCAGAGGAACTAAATTACACGTTTCCTCTTCGTGGTTTTTTTTTTCTTTAATTATGAACAATGAAAACAGATCTCTCTCTTTCTGATGCAAACCTCTTACTGTTTTTTTTTTTTTTTTTTTTTTTTTTTTTTAATGCATTAGAGTAATTCCAGTATTTGAGCTGCAAATATCACTGGATATATTTTGATTGAAATAAGATTATATTGAGGAAAACAAACACAGTTTTTGATCTTGTACTTTTACTTGCAAGTAAATGTAAATTTAGGATTGTAAAGAGAAATGAAAATGTTTTGGAAGCCTTATTTTTAATCTTAGGAGGCCATCTGCCCAATACTGACACCATCAACAGCCATTTCCAAGCAGCACAGCTGGCTTTTGACAGCAGGCACCTGGTAATAGGTGAGACCTATAACAAGAAGTTCGATTGGCAAACAGCACTAAGCAACAGAGCAAACAGGCAGCATGAAGCAATTCAGCAGAGAATGCTGGATTTTAAGAAAATATCCTTACTTAAACAAGGAAACATTAGAAGAAAGAGCTGAGTAGAGATAACAGGTAGGTGGAAATGTTGAAAAAAAAAAAAAGGAAGAAGAAAGAAGCAACACAGTCTTTTCATTAAGACTCAAGGACAACTGAAAAAGGATAAGACTTCACTGCAAGTGGAAAGTGAAATGCTGGAACAGTTGAGTAGCTGTTTGTGGGAAGAAACAGGCTGTTCATACTTTTCTGCAGTTGAGAATCAAACAGAAGTAGAAGTGCTCGCATACATACGAGAGATGTGAGTGCTGGCATCCACATGGGATGTGAGCTCTCTGAAGATTCTCTGTCTAAAGACATTGCTGTGGGAATGTACAATTTGAAGTTCTAAGGCCAATTCTGCACAACAGATTCAGCCTTTGAAAACACTTTCAGGTCCCTAACACAGACCATTACATGTGCCCATTAATTAATCACCCACTTTACTTCAAGTGCTGGGCAGATCTGCCTGCATTCTTTTTATTTCCTTCTTGCCTCTGCTGCTTCTTCTCTGCCTCCCTCTTTACCTGCTTTCCTCTTGCAGGTTTTATCAGACATTTTCCACCAAGGAAGATGCAAACTCCTCTGCCTGCACTCAGCTGAGGCTCTGAGAAGGGCTCAGAGGTTGAGTCATGCATTCAGCATTTATTTGTGGTGTGTGCTCACTTTCAAGTATGCTTGTGGTTGCTAATCAGTGGAAAAAGCTGCCTCTGATTTAATGGCTTAGCCATAATGTTGCATATACAGACCACTGCACAAGACAAGCTACCTGGTGAGAGTTGCCGTGTTTCTGGGATTTTTATAATGCATTTTGGAAAAACAAAACAAAAAACCTGTAAAGAAGCAGTTTTCTCAAAGGTGTCTTCAATTCAGGTGAGTATCTTCTTGAAACAGGCTCAGGATTTGGAAATCAGAAGTCCCAAAGATCCTCTCAGAAACAAACATTTTTGCACATGGTATGTCTGTTTCTAGGCTTCATCTCACAATTCTGTTTAATTGGCGTGAGTCTAAGGATCCTTCTTTCCTTCTGTACACAAACTAGTCACCTTCCACACATGCAGAATTACACAATAACATGAAGACTGGCTCTTCCAACCTCCTGCTCACAGGAATCATTTAGCAGGAATGAAAGACTGAACTGCACTGCTGAAATAGGTCTCCCATTGCTTTGGGAAAGGGAGAACAAACAAAGGAGTGTTGGCAGATGATTTACAAACTACTTGGTTGATGTCATGTCAACAGAACAAATATGTCTGTGCTAAAAAAATGCAAACTAACCATTGCAGATAAATGTGTGTCAGATAGGATTCATTGGAGTGATTTGGTAAAGTATGTAAGTAACTAAATCCCAGTTTGAGGAGAGATATTTACAGCTTTACAGCTTACTGGCAGTATGACTGGAGATGAAACTTCCACTGATTAGCTACAGTGAGAGTTAAAAACAAACAAAATGAAATCCCCTGACTGTTCAAGAGCACAAGGAAACTATTCATGCTACAGAGAACAAATAATTTCATGTAATCTTCTGCACTCATAAATTGGCAATATCTCCAAACTGGACCATCATTTCCATGGCACTGCTATCACAGTTTAAATTAGTGTAGAAAATGAATCTTCATCCATGGTGTGCTCAAAGCAGTTGGCAGGAAAAGCAATCCCAGACTGAGAAAGGAGAAAAATTGTCCTCGGGTTACTGTGGTTCATTGTGTGGGAGCCACCTTACTGCAATGCCAAAATCTCTTGCAGCATTGGAATAAAGCTTAGAGGAGGGAGATGATTACATGTTCCTGAGCAACACTGATGCTGTTGCGACTAAGTTACAGAACTGGATCTCCATTATTTCTATAGCTGGACCTGCCACTATATACCTTGGTGCATAACATGATATCTTCCAATCAGCAGGGGTCCCCAGCCCAGCACCTACTGGTCCCCAAACTGGCTGGCATGGAGCCAAGCTGGGTACATTCCTGTGGTGTCAAACTTAAATGAAGGGCCACAGGAAAAAGATATCTCACCTAATGAAGTTAACAGGAACATCCCGTTCACAACCAGAAGTGGAGAGGACATGCCTTTGTTCCAGATTGCAGGCTTGCAAAAAGTGTGGCTTAAACCACTTACAGTGTGTGACAAAAATCAGATTATCTGGTAGTCAATAACTGCAGCTACTGGGTTAGTCACAGTTCACATCTATCAGCGTTATTATTAAGATCGGGGAAAACTAACTGGAAATTCCTCTACATTTAGCTTGTTCTCACGTTTTAAGTTACATGAGAATTAAACCATAAAAAGAAGGAAGGGAAACAACTGAATATTAAGTCCAATTCCATATTTAAGCTCAGATTTTCACTGCTGTTTGTACAGATTGATACTTTTTTAACTAATGCAGATGATAAGTATACACATATATAAACAAAAAAAAAGAACAAAAAACTATTCTCAAATACAATATGCCCTATAGATAAAATAGATAAAATCTACAGCTCTGTTGGAATTCAGGTGGCAGGTTTGATTCCAAAAATTATAGATTTAATTTGAAGAAGAGGGCAAGATGGACCCACATTTTTTTAATAAATTTGTAGTTTATAATTTAAGGGCATGTAGGGGTGAGGGGCCGTGCCAAAAGAATTTTCCCAGCATCAAAGAGAATGAAAATGTATTGTTTTATACATGAATGCACTTCAGTGTGGAAGGAATGTTATACAATTCAGACAAGAGTGACCTATCAGAACACTTCTAAATTTCTTGGTGTTTCTTCAAGATTTCTAAAATCTCCAAAGTCCTCAGCACTCTGTTTTCTAAGCCCCATTCTTCCACACTTCATTTGGTATTTCTTTTTTTTCCAGCTATTTTGAGATCACTTTTAAAAATTATGTGAAAAGGGATTGTTGCTCACCTCTTTCACTCTATGCACAGGAAAAAAAATCTTTTCCAGCCCACCACTTGAGGGATAGAGGAAGAGCATAACCTTTTGAATCTTCTCATTCAAAATGGAGAGTGGTGAGGATTTAGCCCTACAAACTCTGTTATTCTTTGCTGAAGTTTAGCAATAAGCAGAAGTAAGAAAGGCTGCTCAGGAGCATGTCACCTCTTCCATCACATCCCTGAGAGCACTGCACTGGCAGGTGTCCATGCAGTTTGTCAGGGAAGGATGATCATAAGGTGGAGAGAGGCTGTGCAACTTTGAGGTGAAGGATATCACCTGGAGAGAAGCAGTCTGGTATGGGTTTGACTGAATCTTGCTACCATCCCAAAACCCAGGCAAGTAGTGACTCTCTGTCCTCTTGCCACTTTGGCTAAGCCTGTGAAACTCTTCCCCAACAGCACAGCTCTTTAGCCCTTCTCTACTCCTGAACTAGAATTTTGTGGTGAAAGTCATGGTTAGCTGAGAAATCCCAATCAGTACTTTCCACAGATCCTGATCTAAGGCCATTGCATTGAGATTACTTACAAAGAATGAACAAAAATACATCATAGCTGAAAGCAAGAGATTCTGACCACATCACATGAATAAAATGTAGATATTGAGGAAGGAAGAAGAGTCCAATGGTCAGGGCACTAGCCAAGGGTGTGCAGCCTTTCCCAAAATCTACATCTGCCAGAGCTGTCTTGTAAGATCAAGATAAGCAAAGTTAAATTGAAATGTCAGTGCAAGAATATGCCATCTCTACAAAAGTATATATAAGGGCTTTCTTTCCTCACAGAAAAAAAGAGGAATTAAAAGATGAGGAGGCAGCTCAGATCCCTTTGGTAGTTATATGCATAATTACAGGGTAACTACAGAAGTACTGAGACAAGTTTATTAACCACATATCTCTGAAAACCAAAGTCTTCTGCTTTGCAAAGGCAGCAGTGTAATATATGCTTTTAACACAGGTTTTAAAAAGCATTGGTAAGTTGAGTTTTTTAGATAGCTCAGCTGGCATTTTGCCACCAGTGAGCCTGCCAGCTCTGTGGCTTGTGTAGTCAGCAGTGTTTGAAGATGAGTTGCAGCTACCCACAAGCTGAACAAAGGAGCTATCAAAATCATTTCACATAAAACTCCTGGTTTTACTCAAAGTAGATTCCCCTAAAGAACGTTGTAATATTTCTTAGTTTTCAATAAACCTATATTTTTATACCTAAATGTCCTAGATGCCAGCTCTGATAATAGCCTGTAACATTTCTTATGCTTTTCTTAAAGCTCCAGATACTGGAGACAAATGCAAGAGCTACTGCTTCCATGTGCAAGCAGTTGTAGTTTCCTAGCCTTTGTGGCTGCACAGGAAATCATTCATTCGAATAGTAGTTGATCTAATGTCTCAGTGTGTGGAGACCACACATGCTTCCAGAAAACCTGAGGAAGACAATCTTGAAATTCTACCTAGGTACTCCAAAGAACCAAGCTCATGCTGCTATGAATCTGTTATACAAATTAAGTAAACTAATTACATAAAGTAGTGGATTCACCCAGGGACTGATTTGGCACAGTGCCCTCCATGTGTGGCTTAGGTGGAACCATGTGGTAGCTCCATAGAGATCACTGCAGACACAACTGGCTCTTTCTGGGGACTCCATCTTCTTGCCCCTTTCCTTCAGTGCCTCCTACAACCAGCAAGACATCACTTAGCAGTAGCACTGCACATAATCCATGAGCACTGAATTGCTATAAAGTGAATGGACATCTGCTGTCCTTTGTGGTTAAAATTCATTTATGAACTTTTTTCATGTTGCTCTGTTTCATTCTGTTTCCTTGCTGTACAAAATAATGATGTACTGAGAGATGGATCACCAAACTTGTGCTGCTTTTTAGATACTCTGTGATTGTGCTATGCCAAGTGCTGAACGTCCTAAATCACTGTTTCTATAACTACATCCACATTTCACAGCAGGTGTAGACAATGGCATCCCTGGTTCCTAATCATGCCCCACACTGTGTAGATCATAGATTCAGCTGGGACATTCCATGAGATTGTCTTCCAGGCTGAATGGCCCAGTTATGTCCCTCACAGTGCAGAGGGGGCTCATGCCATCTCATAGCTTAATAAGGGATTATCACACAGCTGGAGAGCTTGGGGCTGGCAGCATTCCTGGGATGATGAAGTCAGCTGTAGTTGATGTTTAACACATACTCTTTAGACTATATACATAAAATAAAACCAGTATTTTAGCAACAGGTGCTATTTCAACCATAGAGCACCAGACTCAAGCCTAAATCACTCAATCATAGAGCACTCAATCTCAAGCCTAAACAAAACCAATGGATGACAACTCTCAAAAGAATTAAGATTGTTAACTAAGGAGTCAGAAATTAACAGACAATGAAGATATTAAATAGAATATTAGAGAAAGGTTTTCTCTGTGTTCTGACATCCTTACCGCAGTGTCATTGGTGGTAATGTACACCAACACTTCTGAGTTGTTTCTGCCATTAATGTATCGATAACAGTTCCACACACAGCTTATCAAGTAACCCTGTAAAGAGAAGAGTTCTATCGTTATGTACAGAAAATAAACCATATACATTTTCATGCCACAGATTTGTGCAAATTGGACTCCTGGACTGAGTAAAAGCCCTGGCATGGCATTAAGAACAGAAGGAGAGCATGAATACTCAAGTTCAATGCAAACAAACAGTGAGAAAAAGGTAAATGTGATTCTCAAACTTTCTTTTAGTGCTAAAAATTTAGCCTCGTGACTCTTTGTTCTTTGTCTTTATGAAAGGCCATATTACAAAGGAAGCTTTCCATGATGCTCTTTAAGTTGTGTGCTTGCCTTAGTCTTGTGATTAGAAGGAACAGACACAGAAAGATCAAGCAGAGCAGTGTGGGGTGAGCTGGGCTCTTCAGAGCTCCATATACAAAGCAGGGCAGTTAAACAGTAAAATACTAATATAAATATGAATATAAGCCTGCTTGCTGCAGTGACTGTAAGCATATCTAGGAATTCAGCAAGTCTCCTGACACTATACCTCACAGTGGGCAGGAGTTTATGGAGACTTGGGTTGGACTGAGAAAGCTGCTTCATTTAGATAGTCTAGACCTATCTGAGCAGAATTTACTGTTTACAGATACTTAGTATACAGCATACTTAGTATTGACTATTTTTTTTTTTAAAAGAAACATCAGTTTCTTTGGGCTTGAATGTAAGCAAAATAACATCGTTTTGTGTATATAATCCCCATTTTACTGAAACGTGCACATCACATACACAGACTTTCTTTCCTGTGCCTCTCTACAGAGATACATCAGTTCAGTCAGACATCTCAAAGCAATGCATGGGATGCTGCACACTAACAGGAGTGAGTTTTAAAATATAAAATGAATGTACACATGAGATCAGGTGTTGCAGATACAGAATGCCTCATGGATTATAGTAAAATATAAATAGAAATCACTTCTGGGCTCCTCCAGTAAGGCTGTTAAGCATCATTGCTGGGTGTTAGTGGTTCAACTAGAAGTTGAAGCAAACCCCAGTAAAATGAGTGCAAGCATCATCAAGAAAATTATAGGAATCCCTTTCTATTTTGCGAGTGGAATCCTGGCAGGTGACTACATAATGATCCGATAAATCATGTGCATTTTTTTCAATACTCCATTTAATCTGAGATTAAATCAATGTATTACATGTAACTGAAAGGGCCAGGGTCTTCTTATTCTGGCCTGACTGGAGAAAATTGCCAGTGTAAAAGTATTTACTGAAAACTGAAATAATTCCTGTCCTTTTAACGTTTATTAGAAAAATATTCAGTATAAAGAAAAAAATACATATTCAGTATACAGAAAAAAAAAAAAAAGTTATTGCAGCAATAATCCTACCACAGGATCATAAACTGTTGTTTTGCTGTTTTTGTTTTTGGAGCTCACCCAGCTTGGGATAAGGCTGCTGCCTGGCAAAGAGCTAGAAGTCTCCAGCTCTTTTTAAAATGGTTAGGAAAAGTGTACAAATCCAGCAATTCCTCTGCCAGCAGGACAAATTCCAGTCTGGCCAGCAGAGAGGAGCAAAGTGGCTGGAAGAGAGAGGAGACAAGAACACATGTGGACCAGCTGAACTCAGATCCTCAGCATGCCAAAGGCAAGGCTGGTAGAGTGGGGCTAAGCAGTTATCTCTGGAGTTTTCTGCTTCTCACATAGCCACACACAACGGTGATGAAAACAATGTGTTTTGATAATGCCCATCTTAAATCTTTACTTAGCAGGTTCTGCATAGCAGTCCTTCTAGAAACCTAGTGTATGCAAGTTAAACTGCCAGCACTGATTGGATTTGCATGTGCATCTCTCTTGAGTGAGTCATATTTTGTGACTCACTTGCACTGATGACCTTCCAAAACCCTCGTATCCTCTTCAGCTGCCCTGCGCCTCCTTCCCCTCCAGAGCTGTCACATATGAGCTGTTTTTTAGGGTGCCACATGACTCACAGATCATTCGCCTGCAGATCAGGAAGAAGGTGTTGTTTTTTTTTTTTCCCACTTGGACCGAGCTGGCTAGAATACAATAAGCTTGCTTCCTCTTCTTTATGGTCTTGGATGACTTGGGAATGTTACTTTCTACCATCAAGTGAGGAAGACAAGACATGTCTGAGTGAGCTGAGCGCTGAGGAAGTCAGGCTGGCTCTGCACCCCGAGCTGTGGGGTATGTGAGCCGCAGCCTACTGCAACAAGCTGTGTAAATGAAGGACTGTGTTTCTTTCCAGAATTAAGTAGCAATGCCACTGTTGCTAATTACAAACAATATGAAGTCTCTCAGTGGCTTTCAGTGCTCAGCGTGCACTGAGAAAGGCATAACAGCTAGTACAGAGCAGAGTGCCAAATGCAGGACACTTCTGTGCAGACACGGCACACCTTCACAAGAAACGTGCACAGTAAAGCCACTTATTTGCAAACCAATCTCTACGATCCTTCTATTCAAAACCAAACTGAGGGAAGCTCCATTTCAGACTCCTTGGGAAAAGTTATCGGGAGATTTATTTTTGAATTCTCTCATTCTGTTATATGTGGTGAACGTATCATAGAATCACAGAATCATAGAATATCCCAGGTTGGAAGGTATCCACAAAGATCATCAAGTCCAGCTCCTGCCTGCACACAGGACCACCCCGAATTCCAACCTCCATGTCTGAGATCTGTCCAAACGCTCCCTGAACTCCGGCACTCAGGCCGTGCCCACTGCCCTGGGCAGCCCGTTCCATGCCCACCGCCCTCTGGTGCAGACCCTGTCCCTGACCCCCACCCGCCCCTCCCCTGACGCAGCTCCATGCCGTTCTCTCAGGCCCTGTCGCTGCCACACAGAGCAGAGCTCAGCGCTGCCTCTCCACTCCCTTTGAGGAGCTGCAGCCACCATCAGGCCTCCCCTCAGCTCCTCCGCTCTGCACAAACCCAGGGACCTCAGCCACTCCTCGTATGTCTTACTCGTATTTTACTTCAATATATGCACACACAACTGCTTCACCTTCCAGTTCCAGTTCTAGCCCTGGAGCCTAGATGCATGAGAATCTCAGAGGATGAGGTCCACTTTAGCTCTTGGAGTGAAGATGCACACCCCAGACCTGGCAACATACAAACTTATCAATTTTCTCCTGGGAGACTGATGTTCACATTTGGAATTGGCCTTACATAAAGGTCACTGGACCTCTCCTGTTGAGCCCAAGATGTAGTGAGCCTTTCCCATGTGCTGAGGTCCACCGGGGTAGTCCCATTTCCAGTCTCACCAGTCTGTACAGACAACTTATATGCATATCACAGAGATCAGGATAGCAGTTTGCTAACACTGTCTCACTGAACTGGAAAACCTCTAGGCTGCCTCTTCCTACCTGCTTTAAGCAAAAGAAAGGCCAACAGGGAGAAGGAGAAAAAGCCATCCTTAGCAGCCGCAGAGTGCTCAGAGAAGCTTGGGGGAAGAGTTTATTTTGGTTGTGCTTGTGCTTACCAAGTTCAGGCTGATTTGGGCTTGGAGGCTTCACCCTGGCTGGGAAGGGCAGGTTGAAGTCCCAGGGTTTCTATTTCAGCAGCTGAAGCTGTCAGGGGAAACCAAGGCCTCATTCACCAAAGCAGCTGCAGAGAGGGGTGCAGTCCAAAAGCTGTTGTGCTTTATATGCTTCAAATATGCTATTTGAAGTTCTGTGTACATACTTTTATACTGCTGGATGTCCTTGCTCAGCCAGATAGGAAAGATCTGTTTTTCATGGTATGTAACTCGATTCTCTTTCCAAACAAAGAGAGTAAGTGGTATAACACATTTTGGTCTGCTCTGGAAAAGACTCTGCCTTGGCATGAAATATTCATCCATCCATTTGAAATATCCGTTAGCTACTTGGGATCCAAGTGAGAGCTGAAAGACAAGTGCCTGTGTGTGGTTGGCTGCCTCTCATTCTTAGTACCCTCTTTTGTCCCTCCTTTTTATAGTTTCATGTGCAAAGCACAAAACCACTATCTAATACGTGTACATCTTGATTTCTGCTCATGAGTGTTTTCCTTTACATGTAGCTACACTCCAAATAAAAGTAGCAGCACCCAAGATAAAAGTGTCCTGATACCAAACATTTCTGATGAATTTTCTGATTCTGTTTCATATTTCCCATCAGATGAATGCAACTTTTCCTAGTGCAGCTTTTCCTAGGTTACAATGTTTTGATTTCTCTCTTTATTCCTAGTCCAGCTCCAGGGGGAGTGGGAGCTAAGGCATATTTTTATGCACAGCACCTTTTCAGTTTCAGTATAAAAACTTGGTACCGTCTGTTAAGTCTATCAGTGATAAAGTGTGATGCATGTGATAGTGTCCAGCTTTCTTTTCATGCAGCTGACTCCAAAAATCTACATAACAGCTTTTCTGGAAACACAAGAAATTCAAATTAAAATGCTAACTTGATTTTAGTTTCTGTGTGAGTCATATATTTGTGACTCATTTGCACAATAATATATTGCTAGAATGAACATTAAGAAAAGCAATAGTCTGTAATAATCCTAGCCGTAAAGAGCTTTAATACAAAAATGGAATATTAACTAATATTTCAATCTAACAAGCTACTTTTCTCTTTGAAAAGGATATGTTAGCAACTTTAAAATAGAATAAATTTTTGCACTATTAATTTCTCAAGAATTCTTTTTTTGCATAGTGGTCATTTTTTGCTATTCCGATTTTATTTTTATTTCTTTTATAATCATAGAATAATAGAATGGTTTGGGTTGGAAGGGACTTTAAAGATCATCTAGTTCCAACCCCCTGCCGTAGGCAGGGTTGCCAACCACTAGATCAGACTGCACTAGAACCTATCAAGCTTGGCCTTGAACACCTCCAGGCATGGGGCATCCAGAGCTTCTCTGGGCAGCCTGTACCAGTGCCTCACTGCTCTCTGAGTAAAGAATTTCTTCCTAACATCTAAACTAAATCTTCCCCGTTTCACTTTAAATCCATTCCCCCTTGTCTTATCACTATCTACCTGCGTAAAAAGTCAGTCCTCCTCCTACGTGTAAGCTCCTTTCAAACACTGGGAGTTCACAATGAAGTCTTCCCGGAGCCTTCTCATCTCCAAGTTAAACAATCCGAACTTACTCAAGCTTTCATCATAAGAGAGATATTACAGCCTCTGATCATCCTCATGGCCCTCCTTTGAATCCACTCCGACAGCTCCACATTCCTCCTGTACTGGGGGCCTCAGGCCTGGACACAGTACTCCAGATGAGACCTCACAAAAGTGGGTAGAGGGGGAGACCTCCCTTCCTTCCCTGCTAGTCCCCCCTCTTTTGATGCAGCCCAGGATACTATTGGCCTTCTGGGCTGCAAGTGCACAGTGTTGTCTCATGTCCAGCTTTCCACGCACCAAGATCACCAAGTCCTTTTCTGCAGGTCTGCTCTCCATGAGTTCTTCTCCCTGTTTCCCCTTAGGGGGCATCACTCATGACTGGCCTCCACCTGGATGTAAAGCCATAGACAACAACCCTCTGGCTATCACCATTCAGCCAAAAATTTACCCACTGAACAGTTCAGCTTTCAAATCCATGTCTCTCCAATTTAGAGATAAGGTTATGGTGAAGGACCATGTCAAGGCCTTGCACAAGTCCAGGTAGATGACATCAGTTGCTTTTCCTTGGTCCACAGATGCCGCTAACTCCATAGAAGGCTACCAGAATGGTCAGCAACAGTGTGTCCTTGGTGAAGCTGCATTAGCTGTCTCGATCACCTCCTCATATCACATGTACCTTAACGTCTCTTCCAGAAGGATTTTCTCCATGATCTTCCCAGGTGCAGACATGAGGCTTACCAGTCTGTAGTTGCCCAGGTCTTCTTTTCTCCCTTACTTAAAAATGGGAGTGATGTTTCCCTTCTTCTAGTCACTGGGGACTTTACGTGACAGCCACTTTAAAATATGATGGAGGACAGCTTGGCAACCACATCAGCCAGCTCCTTCAGGACCCTGTGATACCTATCATCTAGCCTCATAGATTTGTATACATTCAGCCTCAGGAGGTGGTCTTGGACTTGCTCCACTTTTAAACTGGGAGAGATTTTGTTCTTCCAACCCTGGCTTGGAAGTTCAGGGACCCTAGAGTCTTCAGAAGGCTGATAGTGAAGATCAAGGAAATGAACTGATTAAGTACCTTAGCCTTCTCTACATCTGAGGAGTTTTAGACATCCTTGTCATATTTATTTAATGACACATCCAACCCACCTGGGATAAAAGCACAATGACATTCATATCTAAGAGTTTTAAAGAGCATATTCATTTTGCAATTTGGAAGATCTACATATTTATTATATTCAGAAATGAAAAAAAAAAGACAACTCTACTGCTGTGAACATATACATGGACAAAGCCAATTAAATTAAATTTCTAAATCACAAAATAAAACTGGATATAACTTCCAACATCATCTTAAAATACCTTCATCCACTTTTTTTTTTTTTTTTTTTTGCAATTACTTTCCCTGTTCATGCTGTGTGGAAGGAGCATCTCACCCTGGCTCTTCAGGATGTCTCTAACCTCATGAACCTCATGTGTAGCTGCTCTGCAGAGAGCACTCTCTCAAGTGTCAAGAGCTACTCTTTCACAAAACCAACAGCAATTACATATTATTCCTTGTTCCCTTTTGCCATCCCCGGGACAACCAGAGGATCATAGAATGGTTTGGGTTGGAAGGGACCTTTAAGATCATCTAGTTCCAACCCCCCTGCTATAGGCATGGACACCTCCCTCTAAACCAGATTGCTCAAAGTCCCATTCAGCCAGGAATTGAATGCTTCCAGTGATGGGGCATCCACAACCTCGCTGGGCAACTTGTTTCAGTGTCTCACCACCCTCGCAGTAAAGAATTTCTCCCTAATATCCAGTCTAAATATACCCTCTTTCAGCTTAAAAGCATTTTTCCTTGTCGTGTTGCTACATGCCCTTATAAAAAGTCCATCCCAAACTTTCATGTAGGCCCCCTTGAGCCTCCTGTTCTCTAGGCTGAAGAGCCCCAACTCTCTCAACCTCTTTGAGGAGGTGCTCCAGCTTTCTGATCATCTTCATATCTCTCCTCTGGATCTGCTCCAACGGCTCCATGTCTTTTTTGTGTTGGGGGCCCCAGAACTGGATACAGTACTACAGGTGGGTTCTCATGAGAGCAGAGTAGGGGGGCAGAATCACGTCTGTTGACCTGCTGGTCACGCTTCTCTAGATGCAACCCAGGATATGGTTGGCCTTCTTGATGCTACTGTCTATGTCACCTACAAAGATGTTAAATAACATCAGTCCCAGTGACTGATCCCTGAGGAATGTCACTTGTCAACGGTCTCCACTTGGACACTGAGCTGCTGACTGCAAGTCTCTGAATGCTACCATCCAGTCAATTCCTTATACAGCAAGTGGTCCATCCATCAAATCCATTTTTCTCCAGTTGTACAACCAGGATGTCATGCAGGACAGTGTCAAGCACTTTGCACAAGTCCAAATAGATGTCGTCAGTTGCTTTTCCTTTATCCACTGAGGCTGTAACTCCATCAAGTTTGTCAGCCATGACTTGCCCTTGGTGAAGTCATGTTGGTTATCACCAATCACTTAATCTTTATTTTCCATGTGTCTTAGTAGGGCCTTTAGTAGGATTTGCTCCATGATCTTGCCTGGTACAGAAGTGAGACTGACTGACCTGTAGTTAGATGGATCTTATTTTCTTTTCCCTTTTTGAAAACAGGGGTAGTTTCCCCTTTTCCAATAAGTGAGAACTTCACCAGGGTGCCATGACCTTTAAAATATGATGGGTAGCGGCTTGGCAACTTCATCCACCAGTCCTCTATGCTGTTACTCCCAGAGGGACTGCTTGGATCTTTTTAACTGTACCTTTCTCAGCTGATTTTTTCCCTATTTTGAATTACATTGAAAAAATAAATGTCACTAGATCTTCATTCCTTTTCCCAAATATTTTATGAATGTATTTAAGTATGTGTCTCCTGTTGTAAAAAACTGATGATTTACCCTTTATTTCCTAACTACATAATGTAAGAGGATCTTTTCCTACATATCTGAGGCTGTTAATTTTTTTTTATATTTGTTTGTTTTTTAAAGCCTTTAGTGAGAGGCTCTGCCAAACACCTGTTGAAAAACCAAGAAGTCTGTTTTAACAGTCTCTCCTTTGTCCACTCTTTCAAGGGATTCATGTGTCATGAGCTCTCTCTCATGCTTCCCCATTGTGGCTTTTTTTCATCAGTTTGTCTGTGAGTTTTTCTGCTTTTTTTTTTTTCATAATGTCTTATTTTGCTTTTGTAGCTATCATACTGACTAGCCTGTAGTTCCTCATGTGTCTTTGGAGCAAGGACTCTCAAAGAGGACAATTCACAGATGACCAGAAGTAGAATGTATACAAATGGACTTACCTTAAAAGCTAAAATGATGCTTATGAAAAGGAGTATAATCACAACCAGACACGTAGGGTTCACAGACATGATCTCTTCCTTGTAAGGAAAGTTGCTGGGCTGCAGAAGCAAAAGTAAGCAAAACATTTTAAGTTAATCTTATGAATCACTTAAGAAACATCCAATTACTGCAGTCTATAATTAATAGCTTACAAAACTTGCTGTGATGTACTAAATTAGGACATCTCTGCGCCAATAACCAGTTTCAGTAAGTCTGGTTGGGACAGGTGCTGCAAATGTTCAGCTTGCCAAATGTTCCCCAGAGTGCTGAGAGATTTGCTTTTTGCTTTATTCATGTTTTGGGTTTTCTTTCCCACAGTGGTTTTGTAACAGACACAGATTAACGATGGACAACCCTCTGGGGGATTTGTAACAGGAAATCTCTTCTCTTGAGCAATGGTGGACAAGTTCTGCTCTTACAAAGAGCAGGCTATCTTGTCCTGGCTGTGGTTGCCAAAGACCAGTTGCAGCTCTTCCCAAAAATCAGAGGAAGACTAGACAGCACAATCCTACCACTTAAATATTTGATTGAAAGACACTGTCTGTATTCATCTCCATCTTCTTTTAGCTGAATTTGGACTAATTCCCCCAGGAGTGCTGCTATTTGAGTGTATGCCCTGACACTTTCCCTGTAGCAATAGAGGCATGGGCCCTACAGGGGAACAAACTCATGATTTTAAATCTGAATGTGCTCCAGCCCTCTGTTATCTCGTATATGAAAGGGAAGCAACAACGTTTATCCTTTTAGATGATTTAAAATTGTGTAACACTTCAGGACCACTGGCTGCAAAACAACCTCTAAAAATGTTCTGATGTATTTGCTGTTGCTTAAAGAAAACATTCATTAACTTGAACATTCCAAATTGTTTTGAAATATGGCCACGCATGAGTTCCTGTTCCAGATGGAATAAACTACTGTTCATAGATAGATAGAGCCGCTCTCCACAAGACAGCTCTGTGGCAGCAGTGTACATAACAATATGCATTAGCTCCTTCCTCACGCAACCTCCTTCTTCCTTACTGACCAAATTACTTAAGCAGGCCAGCTCTGCATCCTTGTCAGGACAATTAACTAGACACCGAATTACAACTGTACTCTTGGCAATGATGGTGAAAATCCAACATAACCCCTTAATGCCCCTTGTACCAGAACTCAGCCCAGAGCTTCAGGAAATTCTCTTTTTTTTTTTTTTTTTTTTTTTTTTTGGACAGCTGTTAGTAAGAATAGCTCTTTATTTAGCGCTTCCATGAACTGTTCAGAGTGATTAACATCAACAGCAGCTGTAACCATTTGCAGATAACTGTTACATAAGCACATTTTCTGCTCTTGACAGCAGTGTTTCTGTTAATGTACTGAATTCCATGGCTGGAGTTTTTATCATGTTATAATATATACGTTATGAGGTACAGCTTTTGTAGGAAACTAGATTGCTATAATTCAATTAGTTACTTTTTTCTTTTTTTTTTTTTCTTTCACCTTACCAAGTTTATTGCTATGTATAGTGGATATGGTAACCCACAAACCAAGAAATCAAGAGTGTATGGTGGAAGCAACTATTGGGTGGCTTGAAACATATCCTGTTCTTCACGTCACTGCCCATAACACAATATTAGGCCTCAAAAAACAGGTTTTATGGCAATATGGTACCCCAAACAGAATTGATTCAGATAATAGGACTCATTTAAAAAACACTCTCATAAACACATGGGCCAAAAAGCATGGCATTGAATGGATATGTCATATCTCCTATCATGCACTAGCTTCTGAGAAAACTGAATGATACAACAGACTGTAAAAAACCATGCTGAAAGCAATGGGTGGTGGAACATGCAAGCACTGGGATAAACATCTAGCAGAAGGTAATTTGTTAGTCAATACTTGAGAGTCTGCCAGCCAAGATAGCCCTGCCCAATTTGGCCTTGTACTTGCTGTATAAGGGGGAAAAGTCTCTATAGTACATGCAAAGAACATACTGCGGAAAACTGGGTCATCCTGGCCTTGAGCAAGGGCAAGCAATTCTTGGGATTGCTTTTGCTCAGGAACCTGTATTTACTTAGTGGATCAAGACTGATCCATCCATCAAGGCTGGATGTGGCTCTGGGCAATCAGCTCTAGTGGTTGGCAACCCTGCCCTCAGCAGGGGGGCTGAAACTAGATGATCTTTGAGGTCTTTTCAACCTAGGCTGTTCTATGATTCTATGATAATGCAAGAAAATGAGAATATTCAGTGTATACCTCAGAGTAACTCGATGCTGAGTTGTGGGGGAGAATGGCCCTTCCAGTTTCTGGCAGCACAGCGAGCAGAGTGGTTGAAACTTCCCTCTCTCCCATTTTACTTGTTTTATTAATTGTAACACTTTTTCTTCTTGTTATCTTACATTCTACCATTTGTAGCAATTTTTTTCTCTCTATCTTAATTGGGTTGTTCTGTGTTTTTTTTTTTTTCCTTCTTCCTGAGAGGGGGATGAGAGGGTGAAAAGCGTTTCCCCTCCCCTTTTCCTATCACATTTGAAACTGCGACACCCAGAAGCCAAGAAAGCAAGAATGTATGACAAGAAAAGATGCATTGAAAAGCAATGCCAAACCTTATATGCTGAAAATTTAAGTATTGCAGCCACAGCCAACTCTACTGTAGTTTGCAGAAGTGAAGCCATACACTGAGTTAGAAAGCCCAGTCAAGCAGAAGCAGTCCCAGTAAAACTGTCTAAAAAAGGCTACTTTTAGTACTGACCTACCATTAAAAACTAGTTAGAAAAGTTTCTGAATGTAATAGAACCCTCCTAGTGAGGCTTTCCTCTTTAGATGCTCTGGCTTTGGGAATCAGTCTCCAGTCTAAGACTGGACAACTGCATGTTGGGACTTCGTTCACAGTATGATGGGCTCTTTCCAGACATCACTGCAATTGAGATTTGCATGAGGGAAAGAGGAGTGTGAGAAATGACCACAGAAGTTCCTGAAACCTTAAAGAGCAAGAACATCTGCCAGAGCCATGAGACCTGCCCAAGCCTGGGAGGAACACATCCCTTACATCAGCAGTGCTACAGGTGAAAGGACAGTAAATAAACAGAGAAAGCAACAAGCTGGGAGAATATATGAGGAGCAAAGGCTGCAGTTTGTCCATCCACACTCAGCGATCTGGGTTTCTTTCCTGATGAGAAGTGACAGCAAGTTGCACATGGCTATCCCCATCAGCAGATACCTGTAAAGCCTTGGTGCAGAGTGTAAAAAAATGAAGCCAGATCCTAGCAGAGAGCATCTAAAGAGAAGACGGTGAAGGGTCTAAAAGACAATATGCATGAGGAGTGACTGAGATTCCTTGGTTTGTTCAGCCCAGAGCAGAGGAGCTAAGAGGAGGCCTGAAGGGAACGGCTTGGAGCTGCATCAGGGGAGGGACAGGTGGGGGTCAGGGACAGGTTCTTGGGCACAGGAAGCTGACTGGACATGGATCAGGCTGCCCAGGGCAGTGGTCACGGCACCAAGCTGCTGGAGTTCAGGGAGCGTTTGGACAATGCTTTCAGACATAAAGTTTGAATTTGGGGTGGTCCTGTGTGTAGCCAGAAGTTGGACTTGATGATCCTTGTGGGTCCCTTCCAATCTCGAATATTCCATGATTTTGTGATTCCTCCTGGGACTTCCCTGCTTTCTTTGTGAGGGAAAAAGCTGCAATGAATGGCCCAGGGCCATGGGTCAACATGGAAGTTCCCTTTGTTTGTTATTGAGGCTGGTTACACCTACCAACAAGTAGATATGTAATGCTTGCCCAGACAGGCTGAGGAACCACTAGATCTTGACTCACAACCACAGACCCTTCAGTGTTGTAGGAAGAATAATTGAAAATTGAAATTGAAAAAAAAAGAAACCTGCAAAGAATCAACAACAAAGAATCAACAAAGATTACTGGAAATGTCTCAGCTGGTTCCAGTATCAAAAGCAGTTCAGATGAATTAAGCACCCATCTGCTGATGCTGCAGTGATGAGTTCAAACACTAGTATGGGTATACGAAGTGGGAAGAGACAAATTCTTTTCCTGTATGAGGGGTTTGCTCAGCCATGGAGAAACCAGGAGCTGAAATCCTGCTTCAGGGATGGTCCTAGGCATCTGGTCCATCAGACCAAAAGTTTGGCAAATGCATGGGTACCTTAACTTCAGGGAACGACTCAGTGTCAAATATTGTGCAAGGTCTGATGAAGCTAAAAGAGACTTATGGCTTGATGGGAAGATATCCAATCCATCATTGGAAATGCAGGAGGGATTCTGCAGCAACATGTTGTGAAATTTCCTATGCAAACAAGAAGTACTTGTAGTGGCGTGTCATGGATACTGAGCACATTGCATACATAATAATATACCTGTAAACTTTCAATTAAAAATAATTACTGCTTATACATAACAAAGCTCTATTAGATTCTTCAAAAGAATCTCAAATTTATATAGCAAGTATTTGGCATCAATATTGGACAAATGCACAATAGAAAGGCCAAGTCTCTTCTAATTCCCTCTTGTGCAGTCTCCTATGCTTTCCTTCCTTTTGGATCATAACAAATCCATCATAAAAAAATGGTGTGGATTCTCAATCAGCAGTTACAGTCCTCAGATAATTACATCTTACAGAACTGAAAGAAAGCAGCAATGTGTCTGTAGAATCTTGAAACCCTGCTATGAAGTTAATTGTACCTCTTTGGAATTATAAAATGGTACTAAAAATGTCAGAAAGTGTCAAAGAATATTCCTTTATTAAGCTTTACTTTATGGGAATAATTTCTCTAGGTTTAATATTTTATATTCTCTAGACCATTCCCGTAGGATATAAAAGCATGACTGATACAACCTCAACTGTTAGACATCACATTGCAGCCGTTTAGTATACCTCAACATTTTCTTTAGATGACCTGAAAAAGATCTATACTTTAATAAAAAACAATGTCGTGTAACTCAGTTGCAGACTAGCCTGTTCTGCACCTCTGGTTCAATTCATTATGTATACTGATATCAGATGACAGGAGATGAAGTGTTTAATTTGAAGGTTTTAGGAAGCACATATATCAAAGTATTATTTGAGGTGAAGAAATAAAATGTGCTTTAGGTTCAATCTGCTTTAGACCTCCACTGCTCCAAGAATTGAAAATATTTTTGTTTCATATATGCAACATTTATAAGATGTAAAGATTTTTTTTTTCTAGTGGCACCAATAACGAAAAAGGACAACTTCAGAAAGTTTCAAGATGTCATATCCATAGCCCATTTGAAATGATAGCTGTAACATCTCCCTTTTTTACATGACCCTTCATGCTAAGATGCTCTTGCAATGTACAGGATTTGAGTGGCATTCCTGTGTGAAGCTGTGTACAAAAAGCCAACATAAAATTTCCAAGGACATTTGCAGCCCTTGCAGGTTGACATTACAAAACAGCCTGTGCACTTGTGTTCTGCAATTGCTGCACTTTGAGCTACCCTATTGATAGGTACCTATTCACCATCTTTCTAAAAGTACATAGAAATAGCTTGTAACTCTCCACTGGTAGACTTAATTCTGATACATGTGCACAATAATGAATAGATAGAATAATTACAGATAATAACATAGAGAAGTAGAAGTGATTAAAAATATGGGAGTTTGACCTTAGAGTAAGAAAGTAATGTTCTTCTGTGGCTGCCAAATGTATTCCATTACTTAAGGAATATGCTCTTCCAGATATTCAATCACGGTTTTGAAGAATGACTGAGATTTCTCATTTCCCTTACGAAACTCTGCTCTCTATAGCATCAATCCCCATATTCAAGGTAGTTTTAGAGGAAAAAAAAAAAAAGTAAGGTTGCCAGGAAGAAACACAATCCACTCCCTTGCTTTTTGCCTTGCTTGGCAGGCCTCTGCAAAGAGAAAGAGGGCAAGATGTCCCTAGCATTACTTATAAATCATCAAGAGTGGTCACACGCAATTGGCATGACTCAGATTTCACTTATGGGGATATAGATACTAACTGCTAGATATTACAGATATTAACTATAGATATGAACATGGCATATAAGACTACAGACTTCTCTACCAGGAGCATTAAAAGGTAGGGGAACATGTCCATGGGTGCAAGCCTGTATAACAGTGTTTGGCACTGCACTGATAGCATTATTGCTAAAAACTGGAAAAGTTTAGTTTTACTTTCATCTTATTCTGCCACCAAAACCCCACATATTGCAAAAGTAACTCTGATATCATGGTTTCCATGTGAGGGTCCCAGAGACCTCTGCTAAGGTACTGGTGCTAAGGACCATGGCCCAGACACAGGAGGGTTAAACAGTTTCAAAACAGTTAAACAGTTGGTGTTAATGTACAAAATTCACCATGGCCCCACGTAGTCTTTGAAATTCACTAATCTCTGCTGTGAATGACAAAACAGAAATGACTCCTTGTTTCTAATTGAACTTAACCAGACCAGCTTTTAGCTATTGATAATTACCATTATCATTATTTCAGCAGCCTTTTAATATCTACTTGTTCTGCATACGAAAGCTATAATGGCATCATCTTTTGATTTTCTTTCTTGACAAATTAAGCAGGAAGAGCTTGTTATTTGTCATCATACTGCAATTTATACGGCTTTTAAATGGCTTACAGAGGAACCTTTCTGCATGTTAAAAATTGGAGACAGAAGAAATATTTGGATGCGTTCTATGACAATAGCAGAGCAGTTAAAAAAAAAAAAAGAAAAAAAAGAAGAGACTTGTCATTTAGTTCCCCAGTCTCTCAGGTGCAGTTGCTATAATATAATCTCATCTGTATTCCTTCTATTACTTTTTAAAAAATGTATTTAGATTTAGCAGCATAGCACAAATTGCTGACTGAACTCAGGCTCCAGTCAGTGTGGATCACTGGGTAATGCTTCTGTCCATAGGGTTATTTACATCTCGATTAGTCTCTGTGTCAGCCACAAGTTCTATTAGATACAATTTTTGCTGGAAAAAGTCACAAGTACTGGCTCTGAGAAATGCAGAGATGTATTCACTTTGGGCAGTGCAGTGTATAATCTTTCAGAACATGAGAAATAAGAGTTACATTTGGCTCCTGCTCTCAACCTTCCATAAAGAACTTGATCCCTCCAGACAGTAACTTAGAGAAGCTCTCTCCTATGGTTGGTGTTAGCCATGGTGAACAGCCCTTTGGGCACCAAAGTTGTTAGAAGAAGTCAGCAAGAGCGCAAAACCTACTGTTGACTCCTGGAGACCTTGCTCAACCCAAAACAAAAACCCATTGGAAGATATTTGGTTTGACTACAACCCTTCCCCATCTGCCAGCTAACCTGTTCTAATCCATTTGATAGATCCTTTATTAATTTAGTGTTTCACTGATGAGCACTTGAATTTTGCACTTTTGCTGGAGGAATCCAAGGCATTTATACAGACTAGAAGGAGCAGTCCTTGAGAGTAGCCCTGCAGAGAAGAACCTGGGCATCCTGATGGATAAAAAACTTAACATGAGCCAGCAGTGTGCTCTTGCAGCTCAGAAAGTGAATGTTATCCCGGGCTCCATCAGCCAACAGGAGCAGGGAGGTGATTGCCCCTCTCTACTCTGCTCTTGTGAGGCCCCATCTGGAGTACTGTGTCCAGGTCTGGAGCCCCCAGTACAAAAAAGACAGAGAGTTGTTGGAGAGGGTCCAAAGGAGGGCCATGAAGATGATCAAGGGACTGGAGCATCTCCCTGTGAAGACAGGCTGAGGGAGCTGGGCTTGTTCAGCCTGGAGAAGAGAAAGTTGCAGGGTGACCTCATTGCAGCCTTCCAGTACCTAAAGAGACCTTATAAACAGGCGGGGAGTCAACTCTTGGAAAGGGTAGATAACAACAGGACAAGGGGAAATGGTTTTAAGTTGAAGGAGGGAAGAATTAGGTTGGATGTAGGGGGAAGTTCTTTAGTATGTGAGTGGTGAAGTGCTGGAACAGGCTGCCCATAGAGGCTGTGGATGCCCAGTCCCTGGAGGTGTTCAAGGCCAGATTGGATGAGGCCCTGGGCAGCCTGGTCTAGTATTAAATGGGGAGGTTGGTGGCCCTGCCTGTGGCAGGGGGGTTGGAGATTCATGATCCTTGAGGTCCCTTGCAACCCTGGCCATTCTGTGATTCTGTGATGCTCTATTATGCCATGAAGTCAAATGTCTTACAAAGGTCTATTATGTCCCTGCTCACCTTTATTTACAAAACATGCAATCTAGTCAGGGAAAGAAAATGAGTTTCCCTGTAGGATCGATATACCATGAAACTGTGCTGGCAGACATTAATCATATTGCTCTGTCTTAATCCTTTATCAACTGACTTTCATCTCAGTATTGCTGTTACTCTGCTTGGTAGCAATGTCAGGATAATCAGCCTGTAATTATCCTGGATATCCCCCTTGCCCTTTTGAGCACAGACAGTTTAGTGCTCATGAAACGCAATCTCATTACCCACCTAGAAAATGATTCACAACCACAAGACAAAGATCCATGCAAACAGATAGTTTAACACACTGGAGTACAAATTAGCTGGGTCTATTCATTTAAAAAAATGTGTGTTCAGAGTGAAAACTCTCCTGACTGTCAGCAAAAGTACTTCAAAAACCCTGGCCATGTAAACACATTATATCGCTTGTTTCCAAATGCAGAGCAGAAATACTTCTCCCTTGTTTTTTGCATCAGTACTTTTATCACCTCTTCCCAACAAATAGCCTCTCCTTCACTAGAATTTTTTCTTTTTCATTTCCAATATACTTATAGTCTTTTGCGCTTTCTAGTTATAGATTGTGAGGTTGTTAGTTACTTTTTTAACTTCTAGTAACTTTTAATGAAGGCTTCATTAATTTGAGTTATCCAGAAATAAAACATCTCAGCAACATGAAAGACTCTTAAAAGGAGATTAAGTCTCCAGCTTTCTTGACAGTCACATGGTAGGACTTGGCTTTGTGCCGAGTGTACCTCAGGAAACGCGTCATGGAAGAAAACAAAAGTGTATGTGCACAGCAGATGGTGGCTGCACTGAACAGAAGGAAAAAACGTGTTTTTCCTGGAATAATTAGTAATGCTGTTAGAAATGTAGGCTGAAACAGCAAGGTGGATCACAAAGTGGTTTGCTGCACAGTTTCCAGTATCCTCCAGGGCCTGGTCATTGTGTTTTGGCTATGGAAGGGCCTAACAGCAGTGATGACAGTGATGACCTACTGATTTTGAAGGAATTAGCTGTCCTTTGCCTTCTTGGTGAGCCAGGTCCAGATGTGGCACCCAACAAGAAGAAAAGGGTCTCTTTAATGCACAGCTCCCTGCCTGTTCCAAAGGCTGATGTTTTCCCCATTTCATTCTCCCACAGGAGCCAATATTAAGCAAAACCTGATTACAATGAGCCTCCTGGAATGGGGACTGTGAGCTGCAGAGCTGCATCTGGTAGTGCAGCCACATGGCCCCTCAGCTGCCACAGGAGTGGGGCTGGCACTGGCCCAAGTGAAGAGCTGCAGGCAAAGGGTGAACAGGAGGGCTTCTGCTTTAATTTGCTCTTTTCCACTCTTATCTCTGAGAATCTCTTGAATTGTTGCTCTGCTTCTATTCCAGTGCAGCACTGGCTGTGAAGGCAGGTGGGTGTTAAGTAAGGTGAATCATAACAGGCTCCTGATGTATCCCAGCGCCTGCTGGCTTGTCACATTGCCTCTTCCCACAGATTTGTGTGGCCATTTATCTGCCAGCTGCTGCTCATTATCTGTTATTTATACTGCTCTAGCTGGTTTTCCATCCACATAACAAAGTTCACAGCCAAACTAATCTGCATTCAAGTTCTCAAGGCACATTTTCAAAGACGGCTGCAGAGTTAGGTTCTACAACTTTGCAAATCCACCTGAACCCATCTGGGCATGGCCCTGAAACAAAAGGTGCTCTTGTCCTCACTGTAGGGGATTGTAATCATATCCTGTAGGCTCACTCAGTGCTGACTATGGATGTCTGGTCTAAGTAGAACATGGCAAGAAGGGTACCTCTAATTGATCCTAAAACTGACTCTGACAGGATATTCTAGCAAAAACAAACCTGCCTTGTATCAAACTCCTGCTTAATGAAATCTGTGTTAAAGCCACCAAATACATTCAAAGGAGAAAAAAAAAAACATCCCTGGTATAGAACCAAAAATAAGTCACTGGATATGAACACAGTAACTTCAAATTCAAAAGCAATCACTTACTCTCTATCTCTTACAATGACTCTCGTAAATGAAACAGTGCTGAAAACTTCCACAGCACTCCAAGACTCCAGAACTCTGCACAAATAAGCTAGTATTATTATATTGTAATAAGCTAGTAATATAACTTGCAAGGATATTGAATATAGACAACGAAGCTCAAACTGAGAGGACTGTTGAAGGACTGCCTAGGAAGTCCACAGTGAAATATTGGCTAGAAATACAAGACAAACTGTACACAGTTCTCTCCTAAGCCCCAGGAGACTTGTGAAAATCAGGTGGTTTACCAGCTGGCGAAGGTAGTCTTGAATTGTGCTGGGATAGACGAGTACACTGATGGCAACCAATGTGTTGAGAGCAAAGTCAAAGATCTGGTAACAGAAGAAAGGGATGATCCAAGCCGCATGTTGCTGGAAAGAAAATAAAATAAAAAGTCATCAATGACAAGCTAAAATTGAGATATATATATATTTCTGCACTAAAACCTAAGGAACATTTAACAGAACGCAGTGTTACATTTCATGGAGCTGTAAAAGAAAATACACTGTAAAATCAGCTAAAGGAAATACAACATTCGACCACAAGAGTTGGCCATGCCAGCTTGGCTGCTGAACTGCTGCAGTATGTGTGGTGCAAGTCCCACAACTTGTTATACTGGGACATTTAAAAACCACAAGAGAATTTTTTTTTTCCCCTAATAAACAGAATTAGTACTGGGACAAACCACAGGCATGGGAGTTGTATGGGAAAAAAATTCCATTAATTTTGGCAGGAACAAGATTCAGTCCTCTGAATGCACAGCTTTCCCAAAGATTACTCATATTTGAAAGTGCAGACAGTAAACACAAGTGGGCAGCTGTCCTGCCTTCAGCACAGGGCTGTGTGATACCACTATCGAGGCAACAAGCTCTGCCACCTCTTTGTTCTTTCTCTTAATTTTCAGTTAACAAGAAATTGTTAGAAAGAAGCATTTTTAATTTGCTTTCTATAGCTTGTATACTTTGCTTAATTCACATCTTTATGGAGTATGATGAGTTACCTTATATGCGCCATACGTAGCCATTGCACAAATCAGAATCATAAGTAGAGAAATTGCTGTGGCAATGCACACATCTGAAAGAGAAACATATGAGTGATTGCAGAAAAATTCAGAGCTTGATTCAGTTATTTTGCCACTTGCTCGGTGATGAGCATCCCAAAGGACAGGATGTGTGTGTGGGTGGTGATGAGCCAGAGAGGAGGAAACTCTAGCTCCTATGAAGGACCTCTAAAATATGAGAAACAAAGACAGTGATTACTCTGCACAAGCTTCTATAGCTTTGATAAGGATGTGAATAGTTTCGTTTTTTTTTTTTTCCCGAAGAATTTTCAAATATCTGGGGAATAATTGGCAAGAAGATTATTTTGCCTGTGATGATTACATCAGTCATCAAAAAGTGTCTGTGCAGGACTTAAAACGTGACCATTGTGGATAAATCAGAGCTTGCCAGACATTGGAGATGAACAGAAGCCGGCTGCCTGGCAGTAACAAGGCCTTTGGCTACTTTTATACTCTGTACCCAACTCTGCCTGCTGTGAGACAGCTCTTGGCATCAGGACACACAGCTGAAGGCTGTCTGTTCTACGTGGATCAGCAGGAACCACTGTCACATCTTTGCCTGTGGTTGCAGACACGCCTCTCAGACTGGAGAAGACCACAGTCTGGGAGAAGAGGTCTGTAATGAGATAAAAAACTAAGTTCAGACTAATCTTGGGAAGGTCAGGATGTTCATATTATCATAGAGTCATAGAATGGCTTGTGTTGAAGGGACCTTAACTTCTACTCAGTTCCAACCCTCTGCCATGGCCACCAGATCTGGCTGTCCAGGGCCCCACCTGACCTGGCCTTGAATGCCTCCAGGGATGGGACATCAAAAGCTTTTCTGAGCAGCCTGTGCCAGCAACTCACCTAACATCTAACCTAAAAACTAAATCTCCCCTCTTTTAGTCTAAAATTATTCATTATTAATTATTGCCAGTTACACTGCAACTAACCTAAAGGTTGACCAAGCTGCCATGGATCTGGAAAAACAAACAAACAAAACCAAAAACTACAACAAACACTAAAGAGAGAATGCACACTACAGCTTGTTTTTGCAGTAATAGCTACCACATACAATTGATCATATCTCTCTAAATACTTCAGCAAAGCAGAAACATATTTTTAAAAGAAAGATTAGACAAGGCAGTTAGAGGCATCTTAAAAAAGACATAATGTATTTGAAAGTTTCATTTCAAGCAGGAATATTACAGAGATGCAGAGTTTATTAATGAAGATGTGTAACTATCAGGAAAGGTGAAGTGGTGTAGGAAGCGAAATATTCTTTAAGGTTTTGACTGGAGTAATTACAGGAATCCTATATTTTTCCTCTATTGCTGCTCAGATTTCAATTAACTTTTCATTAGACTTAAGAAATTTCTAAGCCATGAAGTGCTGGAAGGAGATCCTGGGGGGAAAAAAATCACATATGTTTCGTCTTTTCCTAAATACCTCCCATACATAATCAATAGCCTTTGTCAGAATGTCGGAAATGAGAAAACTGTATTTCTGAACCTGCCCTTTTGAGTAACTGTAAGTGTGTAACTGAACTTTGCAACTACATTTCAGAGGCTATGCCCAAAGAGGAGAGAGGAAGTCGTGCAGTTAGGACATTATTTTTCGAGGTCCTAGTACTGAGAATATCTGGCTGGGAGGGAGCATTGATCTGCCAGAGGGTAGAAAGGCACTACAGAGGGCCCTAGATAGACTGGATCAATGGGTCATGCCAAGCCCTCTTTGGCCTAAGATGGTTCTTTCTTACTGAAGACTTCATTGGGCTTTTTGAGATGCACTGGTTTCAGTTAATGAGAATGAAACCAGGTATGCAGCACACTAAATGAGATGATAAGCAGAGGGAGGTGGTGATTTTTTTCTCAGCCATATTGTATGTCCCTTGGCATTCATCATTAGAAGAGTTTACTTGCTGTAGCTTTTTCCTCTCCTTTTGACACGGGGCTCATGCTATGCCAGTGATGTTGATGCTGAGGGGCAGAAAAGGCACATGCTTCCCTTTAGCCCCCTAGCCAAAGTTCAAGTGTGCTATCTATAGGTTTCTTTATAAAAATATTTCCATTTGAATTAAATCTTGCTGTGCTTTGGGTTGCATATTGTGTTCTGCAGGGAGAGGATCCAAACACTGCCTTCTGTTTCTCTCAGCTCTGTACAGAGACCACTGCTTGCCTCACCTGCACATCCTCGAGCAGAGAAATGGCTGATTTTGCCAGAGTTCCCATGGGTTTCTACAGGGCATAGGCATGACTTATAAGGGATTGCATACAACTGTGATAGCATGAAGACAGTAAATGAAAACTAGCAACGCTCTTTTCTTGTTTGAGCTGTTAACATGCCAGGATCATAGCCTGCATATCTGGAGAAGCTCTGCAGGAGTCTTAGGTAAAACCTTCTCAGAAGCCAGGCTGATTTACAAGACTTTTTTCAGCTCCCACGCAGGGATTATTAGGCTTTTACTAGCAAAACACTGCATTAGCCTCTCCCATATTTCACATTTTTTCGAGTCCATCTTCAAGTACATAAACTCCCCCAGGCCCTAAAGAAATAATAAGAAAGATGAGACTAAATGGACTCGGCTAAACAACAACTAGGGGAGGAAGCCCAAACCATTTCCGGTTCCCAGGCCACAGAATCGTAGAATCATTAGATTGGAAAAGAATTCTAAGATCATCTAGTCCAATCGTAGACCCATTACCACTGTGACCACTAAACCAGTAACATATCTACACTTCTATTGAACACCTCCAGTGGCATTGAGTCTATCACCTCCCTGGACAGCCTGTTGCAATGCATTAACACTCTTTCTGATAGGAAATTTTTCCCAACATACCTGAACCTCCCTGGCAACTTAGGGCCATTCCCTCTTGTCTTGTTGCTGTTCCCTGGGAGAAGATGTCAACCTCCACCTTTCAGCTAGTTGTAGAGTGATAAGGTCTCTCCAGACTAAATAGTCCCAGTTCCTTCAGCTGCTTTCTGTGAGACTTGTGCTCCAGACCCTTCATCAGTTTTATACCTCCTCTCTGAACACTCTCCAGGGCTTCAGTGTAGGGAAGGGCCCAACAGTGAGCACAGGTGTGACTTCACAGATGCTGAGTACAACATCACTTCCCTGGTCCTGCTGACTGCTCTATTTTTGATACAAGTCAGAATGCTGTCGGCCTTCTTGGCCACCTAGGCACACTGCTGGCTCATGTTCAGCTGGCTGTTGACTAATCCTCCCAAATCCTTCTCCACAGTGCAGCTTTCTAGCCATCCTGCCCCAAGCCCAAATGCAGGACCAGGCACTTGGTCTTGGGAACCTCATACAATTGGCCTCAGCCTAGCAATCCAGCCTGTCCAGATTCTTCTGTAGGGCTTTCTTATCTTCAGGCAGATCAACACTTCCTCACAACTTGCTGTCATCTGCAGACTTACTGGGAGTGCACTCAATCCCCTCATCCAGATCATCAATAAAGATATTAGACATGGCCAGACCTGTTACTGACCCCTGGGGAACACCACTAGTGACCAGTCACCAGGTGGATTTAACTGCATTCATCACCACTTTCTAAACCCAGCCACTCAGCCAGTTTTTCACTCAGTGAAAAACACTCTTGTCCGAGCCACCATCACCTGCCAGCTTCTCCAGGAGAATGCTATAGGAAACAGAGTCTCTTTGCTAAAGTCTAGCTTCTTTCACAGCCTTTCCCTCATCCACTAGGCAGGTCACCTGGTTGTAGGAGATGAGGTTGGCCAAGCAGGACCTGCCTTTCATGAACCCATGCTGTCTGGACCTGATTCCTTGGTTGTTCCGCATATGCTGTCTGCTTGCACTCAAGATAATTGGCTCTGTAACCTTCCCTGATACTCATGTCAGGCTGACAGGCCTGCAGTTCCCTGGATCCTCCTTCCAACCCTTCTTGTAGATGGATGTCACACTGGCAAGTCTCCAGCCATCTGGGACTTCCCTGATTGACCAGGGAAGGACTGCTGATAAATGATGGAAAGTGACTTGGTAATCATTTCCTCCAGCTCCCTCAGATGCATGCTTAGAGGAGGCAGCCAAACCACACACCCTGTCATCCAGCACATCATCTGCTGCATGGCCTAACAGGTGTGTTTTTTCCCATTGCTTTCTTTTCTAGAATAAAAGGACAAAGCTCTGCCCTACAGCATTTTTTCCAAGTGTTCAGGTAAGTACTTCTGCTTAATCGACCAGTTAGTTCAGAGCCCCTGGCAATGCTCTGGGAATCATGCACAGGCCTAAAACCTGAAGTTAAGGATGAGCATTTGTTCAGTTACACGCTCACAGTTACTGTAAGGGCAGGTTCACATAAGAACTGGTGCTGCGTTGGCATTTTCAAATGTTTCACACTTGACTGGCTCTGGTTCTGTGTGTGACAGACAGCTATGACACTTACGTAACAGAAAACTGAAAATTGTCCATAAAAGACACATGAATGCAGTCTTAAAGAAATACAAATACCAATATTCAGTGGAATCCTGGTATCTTGGAAGTCAAGGGCAAATCTGTCATCAATGTCAAGTAACCCCCCTACCTCCAGTATTATGATTCAGCTGTTAATTTTATTTCCAGCTAACATTGAGCCTATTTGAGGAGGGGTGATAAGGGAGTGATAATTTTGCATGCAAATTTTACGTTTGTTTGGTTGGTTGCTATTGATAGGGGCAACAAAACTAGCAGTGAGAATAAAAGCTGCTAATATTACCATCATTGTTATATTTGTCAGCACAAGCACATATAGATAACAACTTTGGGACCTTCATTAGCATTAAAAAAATGATGTATCTTATAATATTTTGTACACATGGTTTCATATCAAAGGATTTCTGCACATGCAGCTAACCTAGGAAATATTTACTCAAAAATAGGCAATTAAAAGTAGGGCAAGAGAAAATTTGTCTGATGTTTTCTCTCAGAAGAAAAGGTTTCCTCAAACTTGAACAAACATAGTCATATTAGCAATAATAATAATAAAAACAAATTCTTTCTTGCCAGCAATTTCCAGGGGCATTAAACCAGAGGGTGTCAAAGAAGCAAAGGAGACCTTAATTCAAATGCTCGTTTGTAATTAAACTGCCTGGGAAGTGCTCCCTTTAATGAATGGAAATGAGGTCACCTGGTCCGTGAGCCATCCTTTTACAGTCTTTCAGAGTTCACTTCAGAAGCCTCAATAAAAAATATAAAAAATGCCATTTTCAAGTGTAGATGGAAATCCCCAATGTACTTGATCTGACAGCTATTGCATTACAAAAGAGAATTACTATTTTAAAGCCTTGGGCACTGGCAGGCCTCAGATGTCGGCTATATAAAACCGCACTGACAGACAGTCATTACCAAGGTTAATCTCTGAGAATTAGGACAAGGCAGTCAGTTTTAATATGTCAGAATCAGCTAGGAGCCCATCTGTATCTACGACAGTCCCTATTTTCTTAAATCCAGTTATATAAAAAGATTTTTAGTGTGAAGTTGTAGGCGCTTTGTCAGTGTAGACGCAGTAAAGTAGCAATTGCCCCCTAATATTAAATGTAAGCCTTTAAGGTTTTGATCTGCACTGAAGAACTTGTGGAAAGTATCCCTTAACAAATAACCCAGCAGCTCTAACACACAATGGTTATAATTAGTTTCCTCATGCGTGGAGTTATTCCTGCTGATATTTTTATTGACTGCAGCAGGAATGAGGAATGGAGTTGGAGCCTTTTGTTGTAGATGTGTAGTTGTGAGCAGCAAGGCTCCAGTGAAAGTCATGGGAGCCCTTATTTTAGATTGCAGTGGGAAGTACTAAATGTAGCTATCTTCTGAGCAGAAATGCAAATAAACAGATATTTTTATCAAAATAACATACAGGGGAAAAAAATCCAAATACTACTTAAACAGTTAAAACAAGCCACGAGACCAAACACCACCAAATAATTGGCCGGGAAATGAAACTGTCCTGGAAGAAAGAAATATTTGCAAAGTACAGGAGGTTTTTTCAGCAGAAATAAATGGCCTCTCTCACACTGCCCTGAAACCATATTGAAGATTTGCTATGGCCTTTGTTGTGCAAAGGAGCAGCCCTGTTATCACCATACTTCTGTGACTGTGCAGTTAATATCTATCACCTGCATCTATCATGACAGGCTGGTGCAAGTCATGCCATGTGCACATGGTGAGTGTTCAAAGATGTTCAACAGGAATCCAGATGGCACATCTGGGCTACACATCCAGAAGGTTATAGAAATAGCAGCACATGTTCTGCTATTGGCAGGCTCTACAGGGCATGGGACTCAGAGGTCAGAACTTTCTGCATCTTGCAGAATTCCCCCCCTCTCTCTCTCTGTACTCACTGCTCTCAGTACTGCACTGAGGGATGACATCTGCATGTCCAGAGCTGGCTCTGCCCTGCCCAGTCAGGAAACAGCACAGGTAGCTGTAAGGCTACTAACATGCAACCAGTTTGAACAGTGCCACAAATTCACAATAAAAATGCTTCTGTAAGATACCAAGGATACTGAGGGGATAAACCAACTAAATGACAATAATTACTGAGGTGATAGGATAGCTACCTAAATTCTGGAGCAATGAATGTTCATGTTCTGACAGACCGTACTTACTGGCATCATCCATAAATTCAAATTCACCCCCTAATTCAGCGCTGGTGAGGTGGTATTGGTCAGGGTCGGTCAGGGCGCTCAGCAGAATCAGCAGTACCACCGAGTTAATGATCTGTGGAGAGGAAGAGGGGAAAAGGGTCAGGCTGTGAAAATAATTCATGAAACAGCTCTGGACAGGATGTCTCCCACTGGCTTTGCTGGCTGAGGCACGGGCTGCTTTCCAGCCACAGAACTGTAATATTTCACTAACATCACAGTTATTTTCTCTGGATTTGAGTTACACCTTCTCCCTTGGACTCTCTCCTACAACATCAGACAAGTTACCACTACTCTTTCATTAGAAAACATGCTAACATGGCCATTTCAGTTTGTTCCGTCAGAAAAATGATTATCAACTAAAACAGTAGCTTTGAGATTATTACAAATGACTGCTGCAGTGAAGTATTATTAGCAGGACAGAGCTGGAATTGGTGACACGCCCTGTTAAAACGCTTATGATCAGGGAGTGGATCATTTGCTGGAAGAAAGTTTTAGAAGTGGCTGTGAATGATGAGCTGGTTCACATGAGCTGTTAGATCAGAAGGCCTTAGCAGGATGGGAGCAGGAGGCAGCATGAACCCAATGCCTGATGAACATCTTGAGGCACAAGGTATAGCAGGAAATTTGTAGAATCATAGAATCACAGAATCACAGAATGGCCTGGGTTGAAAAGGACCACAATGATCATCTAGTTTCAACCCTCCTGCTATGTGCAGGGTCACCAACCACCAGACCAGGCTGCCTAGAGAAAATTCACACCCAAAGAAATTCACCCAGGAAGACTTGGTCTATGAAATGCAGTGAGTTAAATGCAAGAATATAGTATTGATTGAAAAATTCAGTTGAAACAGATAGTCAGTAACTAGGTATGAGAGGAATGTAAAGGGAGGGAAGAGCTCTATTTTAAAGCTAATTTGAACAAAATGCTTATATCACTTTGAAATGATGCGGACTATTTGCAAAGATTACTAGATATGAAATAACACAGCCTGTCTAAAAAATTATTCTACAGAAGTAAAAAGATAACTGATAAACAGGAAAGTAAAGAAAAGAAAGCTGATAATAAAGTGTGCTGGAAAAGATGGATTTTTACTGCATTGGTTTTCACTTCGAAGTCGTCCCAATCTGATCACAGGTTCCTAACAGCAACAGAAAGGTGTAAGAACACAGGCTATAATAAGAAGACATGAACAGGCTAGAGAATTTCTTGGTAAAGATAAATGCCTTTTGATGGGCAAATTCTGTTGAGTTTAGCTGATATCAGAGTTATTAGCAATGCTCTTTGAAAAATTATTAATAGAGTAGGCTCACAAAATAGGAAAAAGCAAGCACAGTTTATACCTTCACAAAACAAAAAGGCCGTAAATAAATAAATAAATAAATAAATAAATAAACCCCAAAACAGACAATAAAGTGGTGTTCTTGATGTTACTTAAAATTTGTATGGTCATAAACAGTATTCTCCATGGGTCTGTCAATTTTAAGCTATATTAATTCATCCTATTTACCTTCTTTACAGACAAATGGTTTTGTGAACAGGTGAAAAGCAGTCCTTCTGACATGATGAGATTCTCATTAGTGAGCTGGGAAAAGCTGGTCTAGCTGAAAAGTGCAGGAAGGTGAGTGCATAGCCAGCAGGATGACTGTAATAAAAGCATAGCTCTCAAAGATTCACAAAAGATCTACTGAATAGGGTTCTCCAGTATTGTTGAAATACTTGGTATTTCAAGTAACTTATGCACTTTATCTTTCTTTAGTTTGCAGTCAATGCCAGGCTGTAAGGACTTCGGCCAACTACAGCAGAAGTCAGACAAATAGAGAGCACAGTTCATTGGCAACAAGGCTAGAGCATCACCATCACATTTGTGACAAACAACTGTAGAAGAACAAGAGGAGAGATAACTGAGTAGGTAGCAGTTCCTTGGAACAAAGTGCTGAGCAATGAACAAACTGAACGTGCCTCAGCACCATCCCATCAGCAGCATGATGGTGGGCAGCACTGTAGGCATCAAATGTGCAAGTTATCCTCCTACTTGTCCTCTACTGGGACTCTGCGGGAAGAGCCTAGTTCAAAGTCCTTCAGAAACATACTGATAAAAACCCTGAGGGGGGTCCTGCAAGCGAACAGAGGATGATTAGATATCTAAAAGTTGTGACTAGCAGGGAAAAGCTGAGAATGCTTAGTCTAGAGAAGAGAGAAAGGCAAGTGAAAGGAAGCAATAAACTTCTCCACATCTACTAGGAGATGGGTAAAGTAACAGATTTAAATTACAGCAAGAGGTAAAGTAGGTTATGCAACTTGCTGAACAATCAGACAGTAGAAGAGATCATTTAGAGGGGTTTAGGAATCCTCCATGCTGCATTTTGTCACAGAACAGTTAGACAGCTTTGTGTTGGGAATGCTGTTGCCATGGTCTTGTCTTGTCTTTCTATTCTTGGTTGGCTTCCAAGGCGGGTCAGACGACCATTAAGATTCAAATTAATCTACAGACCTTCTCAAATGTTAGTTTTATATATAACTTATATTGCAGTGCAGTTATTGCTTTATACTCGTTTGTGGAAAACCAGAGGACAGATGACAGTAATATATAGATGTTACTTAAGGAGAGTACTCAAAATAAGCAAGTAATCAGAAACTATAAATGTATATCGTGTTGCTATTTTAAAGGCATGCCAATCTTTTGTGCAGACACAGACAGGAAGATTTGTGAAATACTGACCTAGGCACTCTGCTTTCTCCATGTGGATATGCCCAGAATCAGATTACGTGTTGGTCAGCATAGTCTTTAAGTCTGTGTACAGAGACACAGGATGTGTTTGTCTGAGCTAAAGCCTAGAGCAGTCAGTGGAATCATTCCAATGCATCACTTTTCTGATCTATCTATACTTTATATTCTGGTCCTCATAATGATCTTTGAGCATCTTCCAACCATGCTGTCAGCAATGGAAGTGAAATACACCAAATATTTATATGCTCAACCTCTTTCTCAAGAAAAGAAATGTGCACACATCTGGATGTGTTGCATTTGTTGGGGATTTTCTTTTGTTTTGAATGTGAAGCAACCATTGAATTTTGAATAATGATTTAATGCGTATGTTTAATATGTCTAAAAACTTACTGATGTAGCATCTTCCAAAGACACATCATCAAAGCAAAGAGCATAAAGTGAATCCCTGTTGACATATGTGGTTGGTATGAAAGTTGAAATCTGTTCTAGGAAAGCAAAGGAGGTTTTGCTGCTTTCTCAGTAAGGCCAAGATTTCCTTCAAAAGGCTTTACATTCTTTCAGCAACAAATAAAGTAACAATTAATGAACAGTATTTAGAAAGTATTTCAATTGTGCAATGTTTCAGCAAGCAACTAAACCCTATAATTCTTTGATGGGACATGTCGTTCTCCTTTTATGGACTGAGAAACAGAAACACATTCATGAACATGCAGCAAAGTGGTGTTTGGTGGTAAGCATAAAATGCAAGATTTTCCACTGTCAGGTCAGAACTATGATCAACAGGTTATAGCCATAGCTCTACCCAGAGTGACGGAAGAGGAACCCCAGGGGCACTATGAGGCCTTGTTGGCCCTGACAGCTCTACTGCGACCTCTTCATCACTGGGAAGGAAGACAAATCCTCCGTTTTGTAGAGATTCCAGTATATGTAGAGAAAGGAGGAAAATAGGGGTTATTATGGAGGAGATAGCTAGTCCAAATATTGGAGTAATACATGGATTTTTCCTTCTGGTCTTACAAAACAATTTCAAATCTGAGTGGAAGACAAAATTAAATATCAACAATTGTATGAGAGACTGCATGCAGGCAAGAGGGAGCAGAGCAGCAGGTGCTGAGAGTAGGATCACACCACCAGTCACTGTTACTGCTCCCATCTGTACAGAGATAAAGAAACAGCAGCTTGTGCATGACATGAGGCAAGTCTGCTAGAGGGAACATGCAGTGTTTTAAGATGCAAGGACGCAACCTCATGTTTGCCACTGCCAGCATCCAGAGTTTGGAAACTACATAACATGCTAAACTTAGAGACCTCTGCCACAGTGAGTTAGTTGTCTTCTCTTCCACATTGTTTGTTCCCAAGATGAGAAGTGATCCATGGAGATAAAATGCAGAGAAGAGAGAGGAGTATCACTCTGTATCAATACTGTATCAGCAGGTGATGAAGAAATGATAACTGCTATAACTTCAGACCCCTCACAGAGCTATGGGTTGCACAGTATTTATCTCTGCTTATCTAAAATTAAAACAGTAGCTTCTAAAACACACTATCCATACAGATCTTTTACCAATACCTAACTCAGGCAAATGGAGAAACGTTCAAGCCTGTGAATGACACAGATGACTGTAAACACTAAAAGAGTTGCCAGGAGTTGCAGTGGAGTTCATCCAGCTTACAGTTGCTCTGATAAAGGAATTTAGAAGGGAAAATATTAAGCTGACTTTAATTTGACACACTGGATTAAAAATACACCAATGTTTTTATTGAACCCCATAGGGTCAGCTCTACAAATATTCCACTAGACTTCTCCAAAGACTTCTCAATGCAGTGAAAAGAATTCCTCATATTTATAGGAAAAAGTAAGAAAACTAGCTTTATTTATACTGAGAATTCAATTTATAGCAGAAACCATGCATGTACATATCTTTACACAGTCCATGTGGTGAAAGAGGTACATGCGCTTTTAATTCTGAGTCTCTCCCTCTCTTCTCTCTGCTTCCACTCTGCAACTGGTGCGGCCTCACCTCAAGCACCGTGTGCTATTTTGGGCACCACAGTATAAGAAGGACATAAAACTATTAGAAAACAAAACATGATAGTGCTCATTGTCTAGAGGGAAAAAAAAAAACAACAAAAAAAAAACAACCCAACAACAAAAAAGAAAGCAAAAAACACATCTTTCTTGCACCTTGAATCTAAACCAAAACCAGGTCTGTAAACATTTTATAATAATTGGATTATCTGAAGTCAGTTTTACCATTACAGAAACAATGTATAGAAAATGTCAAGGCAGGCTACCTCGATTATCTTTAATTTTCTCCTTCTGCCTTTGCCTTCCCACAAATTAAGTTTTTGTGGATGTCTGACTACTGTAGGGAGCAGTCAAAGGATGTGAGAAGAAAAGAGGGTTGGTATGTGAGCAGCTTCATTATGGATGTCATGGAAATGGTTCAATCATCTTCCCTCCCAAGGCACCAAGGAGCCAGAAGCTACATCTGAGCATTTGCCAAGCTGTGGCCTGAACTCCTGGGAAATGGCAGTGCAGGACAATTCTGACTAACAAAGCAGATACTTCTCCATCTTCTTTCCGCTATGTAAGTTTTCTGTCTCACGGTAATTGAAGTATATCAACTCTCCAGTTCAAGGGGCAGGGAAAAGCTGTAGTTATGTTAGCGATGCACAAAGTAATTAATGGTTCAAGGAAGGAAACTCAGTCACACTTGTCTGGCTTTTCACCAAATGTAACAGCCTGAAGGGAAACAGAAACATAGCCAAGTAAAGTTGGGTTAAAGGGAAATCGTTCACCCCTTTCAGTGAAATTTGTTAACAGACGTTACTACTGAAGATATAAGGAGGAATACAGAGAAATTGAGGGGCTTTTTCAGGAAATGTATATTCTTGGACATCTTCCAAGGCATCTTAAAAACAGAATGTAAACTTCAGATTATTGCCTGAACCTAAAATAGCAGGAGAACAAAATAAAATGTCTTCCTTGCACAAGTCATTCTTACTTCCCTATGTGGTTTCTTAAAGTACATTTCTGACTGCTATCTGAAATGCTGCACTGACACTGGGAGAACATTAGTCAGACCAGAAATAGCAATTAAGTCTCCCTTTAACCAGGAGAAGTTAGGGTAGAGTCTGCAGTTCCTGTTGCTTAGTTTCTTATTTTTTCATATTATTCATAAAATTCAAGGAATGATCCAGGCAAGCTAAAACGAGTCTAGGTCAGAGTGCATATTAAAGACATTGTACAATAGAAATCTGCATAAAAGTATTTTAATCAGACTTTATATACAATCTCAACTTCTATTATTATAATGACAATAAGCATTGCATTTCAAATTCTGTGTTGATTAAATTGATATAGGAAGTCCAGCATAATTTATCAGCACTCTTCTATAAAAGTGACTCAACTACTGCTGCCTGCCAGCCCTAAAACTCAAACCACAAGAGGCCTGTCACTAATGAAATATGGTAATGACTAAATTTACAAAAGAAAAAATAGATGGATAGACAGTGCATGATGCACACTAGAGGTTTCTGTCTCCCTAAAGATAGAGTTTAATTTGTTATATACTTAATCTTAGTCCTTTTGTGGTTTAAGGGAATAAGGTATTTATATGTAAATTTATTGGTGGATTCTTTATTACTTTCACATTGTATTTAAAGAAAGTTGAAACTCTATCTGCTCAAGGTTCTGGAAATGACCACTGAAACCTTCTACCTAACACTGGGAAAATACAATCATGCAGAAACATCTGAAATACAGCATGGACAGACCAGCTCATGTTTTCCACTGAAGCACGCCTTGGTTCAGGATGTCGTGGAGAGCTAGGAAAGAACTGACATGCAAAGAAAGAATTGATATGCACTGAAACTTCATTAGAAAAAGTGTTGTTCAAATAGTCTTTTGGGATTGGTTTGGTTTCTGCTTTTGTTCTTGTGTTCTACAAATGGATTTTTGAGCTTACAGTTGACCACAAAAGGGCAGCCCTGTTCAAGTGCTGTGAGTTTGGGTATGTCCCATGAGCCTGAACCTTGGTTTGGAACGGTGGCCCAGTACTCCCAAGGCTGAGTTGCTGCAGGCAACTGGCCCCAACTGGCAGGAGTGTCTTACCCATGCCAGCCACAGTGCTGCCTGAGCCCATACCAACCTCCAGCCCCTCTCAACGTGTGCTGCTGCATCGCTGAGAGGAGTGTGCCCAGCTTTTGGCAGCAAGTCACATACAGCTGCTAAGGCAGCAGTTTGGGTACATGAGGAAGAAGAGGGCACACAAAGAATGGTACATCACAGATAATTACTACAACATGATGACATTTATTCAATCTACCTGGACACAACTGTTCAGTGGCTGGAAAATGCACCTCCACAAGGTGAAAATCTCCTACAAATCTCTGTTTCTGCCAAAAACATTCATCCTGTCTGTATTAAGTAGATTAATGTATCTCCTGACAGAACAAGACCTTGCTCGGCACAAGTCAGAAATGAAGTGAAAAACAGCCACAGTACTTTGAAAAGCTCTCCAAGCCAGAGGACTAGGATCACAGGAGCAGGAGCTGACTGCAGTCATATGAAAGAGAGCAGACCCAGAGGAGGTCCAGAACAGCGCAGTAGGCTTGAATCCAAATTGCTTCCTCAGTGATGCCTTGCTGGCAGGTTCAGTGCCTCAGATGGACCAGGAGCACCTTCAGCAATATGCATTGTTCTTCGCTTCCTACTCTGCTTTTCAGAGATTTAGGGCTTTGAACCTCAAGTTCAGCTGCACCACAATAACTTCTGTGTGCATTTTCAGGCCCTGGCCACTTTGATCTTCCACAGTTTTGCAGTCAAATCATGACAGTCAAATCACAAGAACATGAAAGAGGAAGAAGGTAATAGAGGAAATTAATTCCTGGCTATTTTGCAACATCCGCTCCATATGTCCACAAATATTTGACTAATTGCATTTTCACTGATGTCAGTCTAATCAACGGTCAGTTTACAAAGTGCAATAAGTACTCACTAGGAAATATTAACTTTCAACGGAACTTCTAAACACATTTTGCTTGATTAATGTAATACTTCCTCTTCTTTCTGTAACTACTTTCATGACTTTTGTATTACGTGTTTAAAAAACAAAAATAGCGTACGGTACTCTTAGCACATCTTTCCTTTAATGAGTATTTATGTAAATTTAATTCCTCTTAAAACCGTCTGTTTTCTTACAGGAGGAAGACAGCTGTTCACAAAACTTTTCATTTTCTGAAATTTTTAATTGGAAAAAACAGCTGTGTCATTATCCTGGACAACTGATGCAGATTATCAGCTCTGGTTGCAATAATTCATTCCCTGTGGGAAAAATCCTACTGTGGTATTTGGAGATATGAGAAAACCTGCACACGCAAGGTGATTAGAGCTTAAAGAAGTGCTCAGAAATCCTTGTGCTGTGTTACAAGCTAATAAACTGTTCAGTAAATGCATGGCCTGTCCAAAAGATGCTTACAAGGAATTTTAGCCCTCCAATGCCTTAAAAAGTGTTAAAAACAGAAACATTAATAAACACACTGGTGTGTGACAAAGTCAAGGGAAAACTGACAAAATACTGTTTCTGCTTGTTGTGCAACACAGCAAATACACAAAATTATTGGTTATTTTCACTCAGAACAGAAATATGGGTAATGCAGTATACCAGGTACCATGAATCCATCCTTTTTTCAGGTAAACTTTCTGGCCTGTTCATGGATTAATTTGGTCACCCACAGGTGAGAAATTAGGGTCTTTGCAAGTTGTTCTATTGATTGTGTAACATACATTTCCCACAATTTGGACTTTCTTTTGTAATTTAACTGAAGAGGTCCTGGATGAACTGGGATAAGGTCCTGCCCAGTAGAAAGCAACCTGGAATTGTACATGGTGGGAAGGATTTGTTCTGGAGAACTCCTTGAATATGTTCTTAAAGCAATTAGCAATTACATTATTCTAGACTGACTCTTTATATACATTACAACTGAAATATAAACAATCCTCCAGAACAGACATGTCTTGTTTGAACTGATGATCAGTGCTGGGCCTTATTCATATCTTAAATGCAGACATATCTTTTCAGTTTCTTAAGAAAATACTGTGCAAGTCATGAGTAGGTATTTATGTACAGGATTGCTAATATACTTCATACTGATCTTGAATAAGATTATGAAATTGATATGATTCACTCTAAAAGTAAATACACTGATTTCAGTGTCAGTTGGATATTCAACATGTTTCTTAATTCATAAAGAAATCCAGTTTTCCTCTCTACTGTCCTCAAGAACAAGCACACACACAAAGCAGGAAGTTTTCATAAGTTATTTAGGGAATACTACTGTCTGTTTGTTTTCCCTAAGATTTCAGTGTTTACTTTATGAAAGGAAGTAAAGACAATAAAAAAAAAAAAGATATCAATGCTTTTATAGACACAGAACTGGAAACATAAATATTCAGTCATTTCAGCCATTTCCACTACAAGAATTGGGCAGCTTGAGTCTTATAGATTACGTGATGCCCCCTTCACCTGTCAGTGAAGAACTCTCACCTGCTAATGATACTGCATCTCCTGATAAGGGATGAGAATTAGTCATGTCAATGGCATCGCCCTGGGACAACAGCAGCTCTTTCCTGTGAATGTACTGCCTGGGTCTGACAGAATTGCAATCACCTGGTGAACCAGCAAGCTCCATTCTGCAAGACTGTGCCACCAGTACTGGACTGTTAGAGGAGGTGGTATAGGCAGCAGTGCCTGCAGGGTAACCTGACACAATATCCCAGTAATATCACACTGCCACTACATGAGAAGCAGCATCATTGGCTTGTATGAAGGAACAAGAGCATCAGTATTATCATTAGTAGACAGATAAAGTTAGAGATCTCATATTGTTAATATATTTAATTCCATATAAAAATAAACAAGTCTGAATTTCTAAGTAAAACATAAGACATAAAACCTATATCCATGCAAATTCCACAACCTGGCCCCAGGATAACAAAGTTCCCTACTACCTTGAATACCAGGCTTTCTAATGGTGCAATTTTTCCCCTTTCACACTTTCAATACTTTTTTTTTTTTAATATATATATTGTTTTCAAACTTGCAAGTAATTGAAAAATTAATTTATTAGTATTACATTTCATCTTCCTTGAAAGGGCATTTTCATCCTGTTCAAGTGACATGTACTTACAACTCCTTGCTGATGTGAGCAGTCCTAGACTGTTTAAAGATTCCAAGTGTGGGGACAGAGTAGCTTAGAGGACCTTAGTGTAGGTATATTTTGTTTACATGCACAGTCAATGCTGATCTCTGCTCCCTGCCAAGTAAGCCTAGATTTCAGTAATCTTCTAACTGGTATTTAAGCACATCGCCATCCATGCAGTTTTGCACAGGCCTTGGAAAGGAAAAGGGAATAAATGTAACCTAGTCACAAAATATATACCTTGATATATATATATTTTTTTTACAAGTGCACTCTAATCATCTCACAGAACGTTCAATCCATAAACCCACTGCACAATGAGGGTATAGTAAGCAGTACTTTTCTTTTGATTTACAGAATAAAAAGGCTATCAGTACATTATTTCATCCATTAGGATGCAATCCCTTTATTAGAAAACTAGAATGTAGGCAAAAGCCATTAAACTGTGTGCTCAAAGAAAAAAGTCCAGCACTGAAACATCATGACTAGCAATCCATCCTGAGCCTTCCACAAATAGCTGCTCAAACGTCGAAGCCACCCTGGCTAAAAACCTAGGCTTGCTCTATTTATATTCTTCCCACACGTCCTTCAGAGGGTGCTTCAGCAATCTGAATAACTCGCAGTTATAAAAGGTTCTTGCTCTTCCATTAGATGTTATTTTTAGGCTCCCTCGCAGGGCCCCGGAGGCGGTGCGGAGCAGCGGTTCAGCTCCTGCAGTGCTGGACAGCTCCCGAGGCAGCCCCAGGGGTCCGGGCCGCCCCGACCTGCTGCACGGCACCAAAGGCAGCGCTCCTTCTTTCTAAGTTGTTCGTTTTCGTTTTCTTTTTATCCTTCTTCGATTTTTTTTTTCCCCCTGAATGTTTCATCTTTTCCCTCCACAGGTCAACTGAAGATAACTGCTGTTGTCCCAGATGGTGCCAGCGAAGTCACTGGGTGTGCACAAAGCACCATTGCTGTGCATCGAGCTAGCGGAAAATCCTTCTGCGACACTATCTGAACATCTGACACTGTTTATTCTTTTCTGTATTTTTTTTCACGTGTAAAGAAAGTGGAGTCTATACACTCAGGAAGACAACACGCTCTATGTATAAATGCTGTTGCCAAAGGGGATAGTGTTCTGACTCACCAATACGCGATGGATCACTTGAAGCTAACCAAAATGACAGCTCTCCCTTGGACACCAGTGCCAGGGGAGTTCAGAACTGAAGCTGCCTCATTTCAGAGGCTTTGAACAGCATGCTGATACAAACATCTGGATCAGAACCAAGCTACTGGAAGTGACATTCTCATTTTCCTTCTTTCCCCTCAGTATGACACTTTTACAGCCTTTGTGCCCAAAAATCTTCTGCTTAATTACTTCTGTCCTTATGTTTGATAGGTTTCTAAGAAGCATAAAGTTCATGTCAGTGGAATGAAAAACAAAGATAAAAAAAGCCATCTGAATTGAACTGGTTCCCCAGATTTTGAAATATGTATTGCTCCCAGACAGCTTTTATGAACATCATATTTAAATTCAGTATTGCAGCACATCTGAAGTTCTTCTCCCCAACACAGCACAGCATTTCCTGAAGTGCAGGGCATCCTGCAGCCCTACAAGACATAGATCTCAGAAATTTTCCTCTGTTACTTGGCTCCTCCATCATTACATTATATGTTTTACATTGAAGTAACTCAGTACTCTGTGATAGTACATATATGGTATGGTGCATGGTGTGTAGTGTAATATCATGTAATGCTGTATTATATTAGTCTAGACATGATACCAAGAAGACTATGGCTATACCGAGAAGAAACTACTGAAACACAATAATCATAGAAACGTTGGCATTCAGAGATCCACTATGTTCTAATATAAAGCAAAGTTAAATATTTCTTTCCTAACTATTGATACGAGATCATTAATAGTGTTTGTGACTGCAGGATGCATGTGTTAGAAATGCACACAGTACTCCTTCCCTCATCTGTGATGGAAAGTGCTCTGACCAGACAGCCCTGATGATTCCATCTGCACTCAGCTTTCCTTGCCCTCCACTATTTGTAGGATCCCAATTAAAACCAAAGAGCTGAGACATCATCCCAGAGATATGGACTGTTCTCCTCCACATTTACTCAGACATGAAATTCTACCACCTGAAATTATCCTAACTCAAGATCTGCTTTATGTGTGAAAACATTGTGTTAAAAATCCACCAAAACTTACAAGCTGCTGTTTTTTTCTTGTACTATTGATGCTTGCACTATTGAATCATTGCATTCATAGTCAGAGACTAAAAAAGAATTACACTCCATAGGTAGCAAGGTGTGAAAAATCCACAAGAAATTTTTTTCTTCTCTAGGAGGATTCCTTTCCTGAATTAATTTCCCAGAAAGCACATTTCCACAAGCAGTCTCCCAGAGGCAAACAGCACAGAGAATACATACTAGTGTGGTGAGAAAAATCAAAGAGTTTTAATTTCTGACTTTATGCTCGTAGCTCATTTGTGGTTTGGAGTAAAGCAACCAAAATGAATGCAGAGAAAAAATTACCACCAGGCTGGCACTGATTTTTATGTATATGGTATCAAAGTGCAGCTGTTTTTTTGGAATAAAACAATACTTTCTTGTATGATTTTGTAAACCAGGCTTTGCAACCAGGACAGCATTTACTTGGGGAATTACCCCTTATTCACCTCCTAACGTGGTAAACTAGCAAAAAGGTTTAGTGCTTCTTATCAACATACATCACAAATTCTGTTCATAGCAGTCTACCTGAAAAATAAAAACATTTGTGATATAGGAGAAGGGGCAGAAAGCAATATGCACACTGGGATGTTATGAGTTAGTGTCAATTTGAAGTCATTCATGTGTGTGCTCTGAAAAAATTATAAAGAAAAAGAAGCAAAGTGGGAAGAGGTATAAACCAGGAAAGAACTGATAGTTACAGAAGAGTATTTTAAAACAGATTTTGCGGAAAAATGGCACGTGAAAGTGGGGCGCTGGCTTTTAAACATTAGTTCACAGTACTGAATGAAGTCTAAAGAGCTCTCAGGCATTTCTTTATATCTAAGACCAATGGACTCACTTAATGCCCTCTTCCTCAAATATTTTTAGTCCCACTGAATAGCAAAAAAAAACAGTGTCCCTGTCTTCACGGAACTGACGTGAGTAGGTTTCATTCAGCTGAAGGCAGAAAGTAATAATAAGCATCCCTCAAGAAACACTCAGAGTCTTTCAGGACATTGTCAAACTTATTGTAACAAGTTGTGGCTGGGCAAAAAGGGCATCTTTTCAATGCTGCAATTACTACAGATACCACAGTCTGTGGACATTTCATTTAGCTACTTATCAGGAGCAAGAAATAGTTCAACTGATGCACCATTTTCTAAAACAGTGAAATATGCATTTTATAGGACATAGGGTATTTTATATGATTTCTGGGACATAAACGTCAACCCAGCCTTTCAATTAAGCTGATTGAATTTATTTAATGAGCTGTCCTACAATGGAGAACAGCCCTGCGCTTCTCTCTTCCTTCTGAAGGGAATTTCAGTAGTTAGCAAACAAGCCTGGGTCTAATCTGCTTCCGCCTGCAGCCACTTGAAAAATGACGCTTGGCAAACAGCTCTGGGTGGCCTTGGCATCTGATGGAGATGGATGTGTTGTACCAAGAAACAGGGAAGGAGAAAGAGGCTGAAGCACATCTAAGTAACCTAGAGTGATAAATGGCTCTTTATTGTCATGACACGTCTGCAAACACCGCGACTACGGCAGGGCTGGCTCTGGGAAAGCGGCTTTCCTAGCACTGCTACCCAAGGGATTGAGAAAAGATTTTCAGTGGTGGGAGAGGAGCTGTGGGCTCAGCATGCCTTCTCCTGAGCCTGGCAGGACAGCCGTGTCCAGCCATTTCTTGGATGGATGGTGGTGACCCACCGTCCATTAAAAGCTGTGCCCCAAAGGTCAGTTCCTTACTCCCTTCCTATAGCTTTCCTGGCACCTGATGCCCGCAGCATTCAGCCCCAGGCACACCAAGCTCCAACGACCAGCACTTCTCTGACACCGACTTCCTCAGGAAGCAGCGACCAGAGAGGACAGAATCAGATTCTCAGAGCACGCTTCAGGCAGGCTCCACAGCCAGCCCCAGCTGAGCCGGGAGTGGGGGGGAGCAGGAGAAGCCCCCACCCCGGAGGCCCCACCTGTCACACCTTCTCCCCCAGCTTGGGGTGAAGATATGAACTCAGCTCACTGTCTGAGACCCCGGCGAACCTGCCGTGCTCCGTATCGACAGCCTTGCTCCCCCCCGACCCTAAATACACACGGGTTTTATTTCTCAGAGCAGGGGCTCACCACCAGCCTGTGCGCACGTTAAAGGGAACAGCGAAGAAGCACCGGAGCTCACCCGACGCCACGGTGCTGGTAACGGGGAGAGGGCTTTCCCCCCACATGCAGCGGCTGGAGCGCAACCGTGGCCGGCCCACGAGACCGAAGAATCCCTCCGCCCCGGGGGGACGCGGGCACGGCGGGGCCGCTTACCAGGTACCAGACGCCGAGGATGATGGTGCCGGTGCGGACATGGCAGCAGAGGCAGCAGCTGTTGGAATAGAAACGCGCCCAGGGCGAGTTCAGCATCTCCGCGGCTCTCAGGGCTCCGCGCTCCGCGCCTCTCGCCGCGCTGCTCCGCGGGGGCGGTGCTGGGCCGGGCCGGAACCGCCCCTCCCGGCGGGCGGGACCCGCGGCAGCGGCTGCGGGAGGGGGCTGGGGCGGTCCCGGAGCGGTCAAGCAGCCCCTGGAGGCTCCTCGGAGGAGCCGGCTTCGTTCCCTCTGACCCTATACGTTATCTTCTGACATCTGTTTTGGCTGCCTACCAAACCGCGCAATGTATCGTCAAAATATAACCCTGGAAAGTACCCTGATTGTGCCCTGTATGGTTGCTTCGGGGCTCTTCTTTATTACACTCGGATATCTGCACCCAATATGACTCCCAGATAAAAGCTAACTTGGCACAGAGGAACATTTCTGACTGTGCCTCATCCCTACTCATAAAACCACTGTAGTAAATTGGACTAAAATTCCTTTAAGTAAGAACTTTACATAACCTCTGTTTTTAGAGGGTGGAGGCTGTGAAGGAGGAAAGGGGGAAGAGACAGAAACAGGTGTGAAATGGTCTGGTCATGTGCAGCACGATCTGAGCAGGACACCAGTCTGGCTGAGCCCTGTGCCACCACGGCCTGCCCAATGTTGTCGTTAAATCCTTCCTTACCTGCTTCTGTACTGTGTGTGAGAGCTGCAAGGAGCAGATGCCAGCTCCTGATGGCCCAATGTATGAGCTGTGGGACAGAATGGAGGCACCCAGGGTTGTGTTGTCAGCAGCTGGGGTCAGTGGGATCTCGTTGTTTTGCACCAATGGCTTTGATCCAGATGTCCTCACAAGATAGAGGAAGAATGAGAGGCCAAATGTTAATTACTTCAAAGTGGTTTCCTGTATAATTATTAATTTCCATTGAAGAAACGTGACGAGAAAGATGAGGAAACACCAGAGTTTACATCACATACCCAGCTCACAGGCAGAGCCTAGAGAAATAATGGAGTCCAGACTGCTCCTTTCTACTTCTGTTTGTGTGGCATGATAGATGCTTTGCAGACAGAAGTGTTAGTCCCTGCCTTGAAGCACAGATAGTCCTTGGCTGGGACACCCAGTGAGTTTCAACTGGTGTCTCAAAGCTGATTATTTGACATGTTTGTCTGAGGCATTTGCTCAAGGTTGAAGTTCTGCTTTAAGTTCTGCTTATCTATGATAAACATACTGGTTGTTCCTTTTCAGGACTTCAAGACTTTAATAAATAAGAGCAACAAGAACAGACATCCTTGAGATAGGGGCACAAATCCAAGGCAGAAACCAATTAGAAAAGACTGTGTGTCTTTAGAAAGCCTGTGCTCAAATATGGATAAAGTAAGTGGGACACTCCATAAATGACCACCAAAGACCCCCATGCAAGTTCAGAAGATTCAGATGTATTTATGTAATCTTGTACTTATGTATTCTTATGAATATGTATAGTTAGTGTGGCTTATGTGTTAGATAGATGTATTCTAAAAACTTTTGACTTTAACTAGAAGCCAGTATGAAGATTCAGCATGCCTGACTTGTGGGGATTTCCCTATGCAGAATAAAGCAATGTCTCCTTTCTGGACCCTCGACTTTTGAATGTTTCAGGAGATCAGACAATTAGCACGTGGACCCCACTAACCAGCCCCAGCTCACTGCCCCTGCAGCAGCAAAGACACTGCTGCAAACTGAGTGAAAACGAAAAGACGCCAAGCGGTAGAAGTGGGGGTGACCACAACACAGGTTACAACATGAGGTTTACAGTGCTCTGATGCACAGCAAGACATTTTTCTCATTGGTAAATGGATTTTGATAAGACAGTGTGACATCTGCAAGTTGAGCATAGAGCTCTCTCTGCAAAAACTTCATCCAGTGGAGAATTTGCTTTTCTGCCTTGGCTCTGGGTGAGTTCCCTGGAAGGAGGCCTGGCTGGCAGGATACCAGCATCAGGCAGCAGTTTTTGGAGGACGCAGCACTTGGCATCAGTTTGATGTCCTCGTTCCAGGACTGATAAAACAGCTCACAAAGCCCCTGTGCCACACACTGCTCTGCTAGCAGCGAGGCTGTGCAGCCATTGGGAAATCCACCTGTGCTGCCACACACACCTTTAAAGGCCTTGAAATTACACAGTCATCTGTCTATTAAGGGAGAAATTCGTCAGAAATTGAGGGTTTTGCAAATATGCAAAGCTTGATCATAGAATCATAGAATGGTTTGGGTTGGAAGGGACTCTTAAGGTCATGTAGTTCCAACCCCCTGCTCTAGGCAGGGACACTTCCTACTAGATGTTTTTACTGATTTGTTTTGGAGCCCATGCATTTCCCCAGCAATAGACTCATAACCACAGTCCTTGTAGTTCAAGTCATTGTGTCCTTCACAAACAACAAATTCTTCGCACAGAGATGGCTGTGAATCCACCACATCTGATCTTACGCCCAGCAGCAGAATGGTGGCAGGTAATGCCAATGTGCATCAGTGACTGCTTCTGAAATAGATGAGATCTGAGTTTTGTCAAGACTTCCAGGGGTACAAGAAGCAATCTGGAACTTTGCCTTCATTGCTCCTTTACTCAGAAAGTGATAAATGTACCCTCAATTAAATAAACAGTCCACATGTAGGCACTTATTTTAATTGTGCTGAGAAAATATGTAACCTTTAAGTTCCAGTGGGATCCAGGATATAGTGTGAAAATCCTCCAAGTGAAGGTTTGATTCTGTAAGTTAAACACCGCAGAGGATAGAACCTTGTCCAGCATTGCTTGGCTTGTGTTGGCATGGACTGCAGTGCATTTCCCAGAAGAGAAATGCAGACTCACAGTTCCCACCCACCCCTCCTTCCCGTGGGCTGTAAATCCCAACACTGGGTTCATGCAGGACCCTCAGAGTGCCCTGAGAGCCATGCCAGCCAGCTGGAGAAGGACCCAGCCCAACTGTTCCTCATTGCCAATGCTTCTCTGGGTTGCAAGCTGTCAAAAAAAGATATATTAATTCCTGCTTCTGCTGTTCACTCTCCTACATATCCCTGGTGATGTCCTCACTCCAGGGGACAAGTTCTCCCTCCTGCAAGCAGATACTCCAACCTAACTGGTACTTTCTTATGCAGTTCAGTGAACAAAACTACTTGGAAGCTGCACATCACTCCCACCTTCTGTCTGCACCCACAGTCTGTAGAGATGCTGGGGCATTGCTCAACTGGCCCTGAGTAATCCCATTGTGCAGCCCAGCCTTGCCTGCAGCAAACACAGGGACAGCTGATGGAGCCCTCTCAAAGTGCCAGTGATTCACTGTGGGATCAGCCCTGTGCTCCATAGTGAGCAAAGAAGTTAATTCTTCTATATTTGGCTAGGCTAAGAGCAGATAAGAAAAAGGTTAAACATTGCACTCAAACCAAGGTCTAGGTTTTGCCTTTTGAGCATAGGATTGGGAAATCGCTTGTGATTGTAGTAAAGAGTAATTTTAAAGATCGTGTTCTTGTTTGGCCAGGTTCAGAGCCTGTGTTTCAGGATGGCTGCAATGATTTAAGTATTTAGGGCTACAGAAATAGTTAATGCAATCAAATTTAAAAAAAAAACGTAAATAACAATCAACGAACCAAAGAAATACACTTTCTAAAAAAACCCAAAACTTCCAATAAATACCCAACACCAATTCTGTGCCACAGAGAAAGACCAGCAATAAAACTGAGCTGCTGCTGCAACTCAGAATGGGTTCCAAAGGTCATTCATCTTCCTGGACTGAGTAAAACAATTCAAGGTGAGAACTGCATATTTCTCCAATACATTGCAACTCAAAATACATTTTAAAGGCATATAGGAAATCTCACGCTGACACAGTTTGGGTACAAACACACAGATAGACAAATTCCCTTGTTTCAGTACCAAACAATGAATAATAAACTATTATCTGTTCTTCCTTCCCTCCCTCCCTCTCTCCGTCCCTTCCACCCTCCCTCCCTCCCTCTCTCTGTCCCTTCGTTCGTTCATTCGTTCGTTCGTTCCTTCCTTCCTTCCTTCCTTCCTTCCTTCCTTCCTTCCTTCCTTCCTTCCTTCCTTCCTTCCTTCCCTCTCTTTCCTTCCTTCCCTCTCTTTCCTTCCTTCATCTTCTTCTTCTTTCTCTTTTGACCTGTAGCAATTGCTAAGAGAAAGGCCTGGACCTCTTTCTCTCACTTCTGGGGCACTTTGCCATGATTGGCCTTATAGGAGACAATGACTCAACTGATGTACTTAACATATATTCTCTAGTGATGGTGTTTAGTGTTTGCAAGATCAGCTCCATTGGGTCACGGCTTTGAAATTTTGTTTTAAAGTCAGACACATTTAAACACACATAATTAAAATATTTTGACATTTTGCATTTGTAAATCAAAAACATCCAGAGCCCAGATGTTCTCCAAGAAAATCTCATCTTACTGCTCCTTCCTTTTCATTTTTTCTGTCTCAAGATCCTCTCAGATCTGCTGTGAAAATGTAGTACTCAGAATCAGGCTGATGAGATCTGGAGTTTACCAATATTGTACTCTTTCTCCCTCCTCCTTGCTTTTCCGTTCATGCTAACCTCACAAATGAGCTTTTTGCATTTTGGATGAGGAACAAAACCTCCTTGCTACATTCATTAGAAATGTCAAAAATAGGTTAAGAATTTATCTAGTTCTTTGCCTGGCAGTAGATTTGCAGTTTGGTAACACATACTGGAAGTGTTTCTTCAGTGTCAGAACTGCTATCCAGGGGCTGTAGTCTCCTTGGAGATATACTTCATCCTGCATTTAGAACCTCTAAGTCCTATAACATGTAGGGTAGGAGCATGGATAATTTTCTGCTCTTCTCAACACTTTTTTCAAGGTGCATTATAGGATTCTCAATGTTATTCTTGGCTGTGCTGCTATCTCTGCATCATTCCCCCAGCACACTCCTCCAGTATAAAATATATAGATCCCACCTTGATCAATAGGATGCCACACTGGCAGGGGCTGCATAGACAATATGCTACCTTTGGGGTGCTCTCAAAGGGTAGAATTCCTGGTTAAGCCGTGGCAGGGTCTCTACACTTTGTGGGATGACCGAAGTCCCAACATGACAAGCTGAGGCCTGCTGGTCTCTCACCCTCACAAATCTCCAGTGATAATGAAGAATCACGCAAACAGAGATAAAAGGAACAGAGAAATGTTTGAATAAACTCATGACAAGGAGGTGCTAGACACCATTTGAACTATGAGCTGAGCCCAAGCTCGTCATGTTTAACTGGTTTGAAAGGAGTGAATGCAGGGCACAAGTAAAAGTATAAAAGATGTAATAAACAACTCCCCATGTGAACTCAGACTCACTATCAGCTGGCTTGTAGGGGACAAACCGCACATCGGCCTGGACAGCCCTGCTGCTAACTGCCAGGGTAGAGGCTTTACAGCCCAGCATGGCTCAAGCTCTGAAAGCAGAACCAATAACTACCCCATGTCAGGTCAGAGCCAGCTCCAGCTGCTCCAGAAGGGGTCTGCCGCTGCCAGAACTGAGCCATGAACAATTCTGGATGTGCCTTTGGGATAGCAGAATTAAGAAATGGGATGAATTGCTGCACAACAGGACCTGGGAGAGAGTAGTGAGAAATGAGAAAGAAAAGCCCTGCAGGCACCCAGGTCAGTGCAGCAGGAGGGCAGGAGGTGCTCCAGGCCCAGAGCAGCAGCTCCCTGCAGCCCAGGAGACGCATGTGGAGGACCAGGCCTTCCCTCTGCAGCCTGTGGGCACTGCACAAAGCACATCTCCACTTGCAGCCATGGAGGAGCCTGCGGTGCAGCAGTGGATGTGGTGTGGAGAAGCCCATGGATACCGCTGCTGGAGCAGCCCTGGGCTGGAACTGAAGCCCATGAAGAAGAGCCTGCAGTGAGGTGGGGTGGCTATGGGAGCTGCCATCCATGGGACCCATGGGGGAGCCCTGCTGGAGAAGTGTTTGGAGGGCTGCAGCATGTGGGAATCCTATGCAGCTGGGTGAGGACAACTTCCCATGGGAAAGATCTGAAGTGGAGCAGGAGCTGAGAGTAACCATGAATGAGCAGCAAAGATGAAGCAAAGGTGTGTAATTGAATTCCTCTGTGAGGAAAAAAAGTGCAGTGGATGTGAGCAAAGTGAGGCACTGGGTGTTACGTTTCAGCAGAGACAATAGTGACATGAAAGACAAGCCATGTTCTGGATGGCCATGCACAGCTGTCACACCATGAAATGAAGAGTGTTTCAATCATCTCATCCATGCAAACCAGCTAATGGTGGCAACTATGTTGAAAAATACTATTTTTTAACTAAGAAACATTAAATAGTGTTACTGTGGTCTTTGAAGCTGTTGTAGTTTCCATGGAAACAGGAGGCACTACTTCTGGAATGAGCTACGTATTTCCCTACTCTGTTGAGAAGGGGAGTGAAAGAGCAGCGTAGTGGGGCTTGTTACATACTTATCTTTCATGCCAAGCATATAAAGGTCTGAAAAGTGTATCTTAAGGCAGAGTACAATAATACATAAATGACACATTCATTCTTTGTAGGATGCTATGCTGCAGCATTTCTATGCCACCAGTCGGCTCCTCAGCAATAATGAACGCCAAATTCTCTCTCCTCTCACCTTGAGGAAGCCTGTGAATTGCTGTAATAATTTTAGTTCTCTAAACAGACTATTGAACCTTACACCCCATCATGTGCCCAGGAGCTTTGCTTTTCCCCTTGCTGGCCCAGCATAGTTGGCTGCCCAGCCCTGTGCAGTGGGTACTGCTGCGGCCATGCTTCTCACAGGCCGACTGCTCTCATTTGTAGAACATAGAGCCTTAAGAAAGCACCAGGCAGTGTGCTCTGGCCCTTCTTGCACAAGTCTTCAAGTCTTGCCTCTTTGCGCTTGTATTGAATCCTGTACCTTGGATCCAGCTAGAGACCCGCTTCCTTAGAAGGACTCATCCAAAGACTGAGAAGTGGAGGCACACCACTGCTGGTCTTGCCAGCCTGGTTCTGCCCATCATCAAGTCGTTAGCACCTATTAACTTCTGCTATACAATGAAGTCTGCTCCAAATCTTTTTGTGGGATTGAATTTCTACCAACCAAACTCCCCTTCCAGTCCTTTAGGTACACTTTCTGCTTCTCTCAGATTTGCATCTAGGCAGTTTTGTCAGAGCCTTAAAAATCACAGGCGTCAGACATGACAGAATCCATTCAATCGTGGGTGTGGTGTTGGGATTGCTCTCCCACTTCTTTTCACCGCACAGATGCAAACATCCCAGGATTTACGCTTGACCTTTTCCCATGATGACACAGGGGAAGGTCTTGCTTACAGCTTGCTTTGTCCTTTGGCCCCCATTATCTATAATGCACATAGCACAAAACTGACTGATATGGATGGATACAATCTATTCATAGTCTGCAGCCAATTCTGAAGCATATTAGGATGAGATTCTGGCTGTGGGATAAATAGGTTGTTACGTTGCCAGCAGTGCCTTACTGCTTGCCAGACTGCTTAAACAAAGGAAACGTAAGTGACAGTTTTCAATACCACGTTGGGTTTGCGGTCATAGGGGTCACAAAGCTTTTATCGATGGGAGAGGCAGACCTTCCAAGAAAAGCTAATGTACATCAAAGCTTATTTACTTCCTCTTAGCTCCATTAGTTAGATTAGTTAATTTTTAATTTATGACTTCATTCGTGTGTTGGCTCAATATTGGGAATTTGGCCAGATTTAATTCCTCTTTTTTTTTCTCTATGTGATTATGTGTTTCTCCCCTTCTTTTAAAGGCTTACATCTTCATTTTTATTAATGCAGAATAATAGATGTTCCCCCCCTATTTTACTCATCAGCCATGTTCTGTTTGCATAGTTCTTAGGATTACTTTCCCTTGTATCTAGCAGAAGACATGACCGTTTTGCCTTTCAATATCAACCGCCATGCAGTGACAGAGCATCTTCTTCCATCCTACTGGAACCAGCACTGACTTCTAAGTACAATCAGGAAGAACTAAAACACCACAGATTCCATGATTGCATCTCATTGCTGCCCATAACTTGCAAGCAAACACTTCCTAGTTTCATCTTCCCTGTTACTCAGGTTCCAAAAGTTATTGCTTGGAGCCTGCTCAGACTTTCCCTGGTGTGCTTTCTTAATCTGTACATTAAACTGTGTGCACAGAGCTTTAAAATGCCATCAGCAGCTTTAAAGCAACTAAATAACATCTCCATCATTACTTTGATATTTGCCATTCTCTTGAGCAAACTCAAGAGCATGCCACACAATTTTCAGTAGCATTCATCACAGTGAGAGTTTTCAGTTAATAAATCTCTTGCTTGTATCAGGAAATGCACCTAGGAAAACCAGTTTGAAAACTATAGAAGATGAGCCACCAATACTGGCTACACATGTACATGGCTGAGATACCTGTGGAGAAAAGAAGGCAGAGAGCAGATCTCATAACATTTTAGATGTTTGTAAACATTTGAAGTGCAGGAAACAAGTTGATTGATGGGGTAAACTTTTTCAGTGATGTGCAGTAATAGGACAAGAGGCAATGGGCACAAACTGGATGCTTCCCTGCTGTAGAGAACTGTTCTAGCAGGGATTTGGGCTGAGTGATCTCCAGAGGTCCCCTCCAATCCCTACAGTTCTGTGATGTGGGCAAGACTGAAGCTCTCTAGTGCTGTGTTTTTTATGTTGTCTCTTATAAACAGAGACAGATGAAGTTGCTACTGTTCTTCTAATTAGAGTAACCAAAGATACCCCTGGCTTGTCTTCATCACACTCCTCCAAATGACTAAAATGTCCTCAAGCCAGAACTATGGTTGAAAAAATATGTCTGATATTTCATCTTCCACTTGGTATAGCAAAAGACATTGTAAATAACAATATAATTCTTGCAAAATATCTTTATTTGGCAGTTCATCCCCAAGCGCACTATAATTTCAAAACATCTCACATTCTCACAGCTTCGTCTTTGCATTTTTGCAAGGATCCTTTCATAGGTTATCAATGTCATTCTGCTAGAGCCCAGATGATGCACACTGACTTGGGATGTTAGATGTTACAGTCACCCTGAGTTTACTGTGAGTAAAGCTCATAGCATGTTCCCAGTTTGTGAACAGGTGAATGAACACTTGGATGATATTAGGTGTGGAGCATGTGCCTTATGGGAGCAGCTAAGGGAACTGGGATTGCTCAGTTTGGAGAAGAGGAAGCTAAGGGGGGAACTCATTTCTCTCTACAACTGCCTGAAAGGATGTTGTAGCAAGGTGGGGATCGGCCTCTTCTCGCACCACATAACTAGCGACAGGACTAGAGGGAATGGCCTTAAGCTGCACTGGGGGAAATTCAGGTTGGATAACAGAAAAAATTTCTTCTTTGAAAGAGTGGTTCAGGTGCTGGAATGGGCTGCCCAGGAAGGTGGTGGAATCACTGTCCCCGGAGGTGTTCAAGAAACATTTAGATGTCGTACTAAGAGACATGGCTTAGAGGGGAATATTGATGGTGGGTGTTTGTTGGTCTGGATGATTTTGGAGATCTTTTCCAACCTTGATGATTCGAAGTTTCTGTGAATGTTTAAATCAGTTCTGAAGCTGAAAGTGCTCTGAAATTATGTCAATCTAGTTACTACACATATCCACTGATCTGCTTCAACATCTTGTTACATCCTGCAGTTTTGTTGTTGCGCTCACCTAATGGTGTTTTCTTCCTTTCTCAGAGTCCAACTTCTTCAGTCTGAAGAGTTTAATGCCTCACACCGTATCACATTTTCAGTGCAGTAGCAACAGACTGTGCCAGAGACAAGGTGGCTCTCTGGAGTGGTTAGCAGTACACCAAGTCCTGTGTGAGAACACCTGCTCCAGTAAGGTGTTATCAGCAGCACAGAACGATGAGCCCCAGCAGCTTACTAGCACAAAATCAAGATTATTAGTGATGGAATTATTAACTTTAAGTTGACATTGAGCTGCTCGACCAATGTTTCAAACTGGCAGCAAACAGCTAAAAACTATTTTCTGGTGCGATGCACACTATTTCTGATGCATGTCACTTCTAGTTTCCCATAGCTAGTATTCTGATGATGTTATTGTGAAAATCCAGAATGGCAACTACAGGATATGCAAACAACAGATCCCACTGTAACAGAAGCACCTGACTCTGGAAGTCTTCAACCACGCGTCTCTGCCACAGCCTACAAAGTATCTTTATATTCAAGACAGGGCAATCTTCAGTGTTTTAAAACACCTAAAAATCACTACATTTGCTATTCCGCATGCCTACTAAGAACTCTTAGCTAAAGAAGCACTCCTAAAATACTGTGAAGTTATTACATTAGCAGGCTGCACGACTAGAATGACTTCGAGCAGCGCCTCTTCAATCTATGATCATAAAATAGAACGCTATTGATTTTCCAGCTCCATTCTACCAAGTGCTGAACATCCTGAACCCACGCCAGAAGAGCACTTAAATACATTCTTATTCATGCAGACAGTTCAGCTGAAACCAAGGTCTGAGATCCATAGCCTTGTCCCTTTCATAGCACAGAAGACAAAGGCTGTGATGAGAGATAGACCTTAGACACCAGCATCAATGTAGAGATCATTGCCATTCAGTCTGTTTCCAAAATATCCCTATACAGGCAGCGGCATGGGGACACATTGCCAATGCTGGCTGACAGCCTGCTATTACTGACTTTTCCAGCTCACTTACCAGAGTGGCACAACTGCCCAACATCACTGCCTACATATTACCCTTGTATACATGAATGGCGGCAATTTCTAGAATCACAGAATCATAGAATGGCCTGGATTGAAAAGGACCACAATGATCATCTAGTTTCAACCCCCCTGCTATGTGCAGGGTCACCAACCACCAGACCAGGCTGCCCAGAGCCACATCCAGCCTGGCCTTGAATGTCTCCAGGGATGGGGCATCCACAACCTCCTCGGGCAACCTGTTCCAGTGCTTCACCAGCCTATGAGTGAAAAACTTTCTCCTAATATCTAACCTAAACCTCTCCTGTCTCAGTTTAAAAGCATTCCCCCTTGTCCTATCACTATCCACCCTCATAAACAGACTTACCCTCTCCTGTTTATACGGTTCCTTCAAGTACTGGAAGGCCGCAATGAGGTCCCCTCAGAGCCTTCTCTTCTCCAAGCTAAACAAGCCCAGTTCGCTCAAACTTTCATCATAGGAGAAAATATCTGACTGACACTGGACAATGCATCATTGGGTCACCTCACAGAAGAGCTCCTGCATGAAGAACAGTCATCATTTGCCACCTCTGCTAGATGAGAGCTGCAACGATTTATTTTAAGAGCATCTCCTCCTCCCTAAGATTGGATGAAGAGTTGGAAGGAAAACATTATGGATGCGAAAAATCATTTTTTGCCAGTAAGATTTTGATGTTGGGATACTTCAAGCTTATAGTCAGTCCAGTGAGATCACCATGTCATTCACACCTGGTCTCTGAGAAGGAACTAATAGAGTGAACCAAGAATAAAGAAAACAGACTTCTGCGTGATCTCTGATATACCTCAGCTGACAAGGCATAGATTATGATGATGTATGGAGTGTTAACTATCTCAAGCAGCCCTTCCTTTCCTAGACAAGCACACAGTGATAGCAATTGCACAAGTACAAGCACAGTTGGGATCCCTTCAGGATTTGTTGTCGCAGATCAAGAGATAAAGGGGAGGGCTGGGAGGAAAGGAACGTGAACTACATGGGCTGAAACCTGAGTATTTCTCTGGTTTTAAGGCAAGAGTTTACGGAGATATTTAATATCTATACCTTATAGATGCAACAAGGACATTGAACATCACTGTTCCATAGCAGGCAACAAACTAAATAAAGCTGGAAAAAGAATTCCAGCTTTAAATAGGGCAGTTTTATATCTGGATGACTTAATGCTTACAGTTGATCCAGAATGCAGCCTGCAGCTCTTCATAAACCCCAGTAAGAGTTTTGGGATCATCTTTTCCACCCTCAGAAAGATGCTGGTTCGCTTTTAGGAATTTGCAGATTGTCAGCCAGAAGGGGCCATCAAATTGATCGCATTTATGATTACACCTTGCTGACATCAGGACTGGATTTGGGGCAGATTTGAACTTCCAGCAATGGCACCTCCTTGCAAAAACACCTTCTGCAGCCACTGTAGGCAACCAACTACAGAGATATGTCAAGTATAACTTCTGCATATGTGAGTGAGTGAAAATGCAAGGTTACCTGTACCTTCATACAGCAAAGCCTGTGCATCTCTTTAGACCCCAGCCTTCTGATTAACTGATTAATAATATATGAAAGTATGCTTAAATTACATATTCTGGTATCACCCCACAGCTGTTATCTCAAGCCTCCCTTCACAGGACAACCCCACGGCGAGGAACCACAAATTGGGCAGTTTCCAAGGAGATACAACTCAGTTACAACACAACAGTACTAGCAGTATTTCTATAAAGTTTGAAATGTTTTTAATATGTACATTCTTAGTAATTATCAAAGTAGTGCTTTTCTCTTGCACTTTTTCTTTAGACTTCTAAAAGGGCATCAGAAATACAGTTTTCGTCCCCCTCCAAATCAACGCACAGGTTGTTACCTCCGTAACAAGCACATATGAATTCTGTACATCTTCCCCTCCCCACAAAAGAAAATATGCCATGACTATCCAATTACACATCATCACAACAAGTTTAAATTACGCGTACAAATAATTCTGGAGTACTTAAAAAAAACCCAACATATCGGATTTATGAAACCATTCCATGCATTCAACAACAAAAAAGAAGAAAAAAAAAAAAAAAAAGACTTGTTTCTTTAAATGCTGTTTTTCTATCCCAGTACCAAAGTCTGGATTCAGTGTAACCATTGCTTGAGTCATAGAAACATGACAATACATAGAATAACCAAGTTTCTATTCATAGACAATATGCTATACTGTTACTACCTCTTCAATGAATGTCAAACAAAGCAAGGTTCGCTTTCTAAGACACTGAAACTGCACATTAAGAAAACAGTAAGAGGTGCTGCTAAATAGGTAACAACATTGTGAAAGGAAGGAAGGCTATGTATTTATACGATCCTGTTTGGGAGCAGCAGTTTATCAACAGGGTTCCTACCTTGTTTGCTAGTTTCTTTTTTCCAGACAAGCTTTTCAAGAGCTGGAGTGCATTAACCCAAGAATACCACCAACTGTATCCTGAAGAGACAAAAACCAAGATGTACGCAGTGACTCTTCCTTGGGAAAGTCTCTCTCTGTGTGTTATCTGAGAGCAGCCCATCGCACAACGTACAGTTTGGAAAGAAATGTTTTGAAAGTACATTACAAACCTGAATTCAAAGGATGTTCTTTTGCCAAGAAAACGTAAAATTAAAATATTATTTACACGCATACAACTCTGCATGATCTTGGAATATCCAATTTGTGCGCCTGCTTTCAGATACTCCTTGAAAACTGTACTTCAGCTCTCAATTTAGCTTATGAGAGTCCTGCCTGACAGGTATCAGCATCAGGCATTATTCCCTCCCAGCAAATTAATGAGTACTGTTAATATGCTGAATTTATTTTGACAAGTCGGTTTAGAGGTCACACATTCCTGATACACAGGCATCAATTCCTGTGCAAATTAGTATTCATTTATTAGCAAAGTTGTCCATTAGCAAGGTGCATTTTCAGTACAGTGAAAACCAGCTCGCATCATTAACTAATTGTGTCTTGCAGTAGTGCTGAATTGCAGTTCAGTACAGTAAGACAGTGAAAGTTTGTTGACCAGTACCATGTGTCGCAGCTGTTAGCAGTTCTGCTCATGGTACAAAACCAGAAGTCAATCATTTAGAAACATCTCAGCTCTTTTACTGAAAGTCACCAGGGGATGCTAATCACCATCCGCATCCAACAGTTTGTTGTAAAGGCTATTTACAGTGTACATGACTTAGCATGCACCTTACAGACACAAACACATCTGTCAGTTTGATACCATGTAGTTACACAGTGCCTGAAAATGACAACACATCTTAAACACCATTTTAATTAACAGTTTCAAGCAGGAAATGTTCTTTATTTTTTGTAACTGCTATACTCGAGTTAATGTTTTTCTTTTATTTTTTTTATAAAAACACAAACTCCTGTTCAGAAGTCTAGACATATTCTACACACTACAGGTTAAGGCAGTAAAAAAAAAAAAAGTGTTCCTGATAACTGGTCTTGACAATGTCAATTAAAGCTGTCTGAAGCCACTCCAGTTCTCCAACAGATCACTGAAATCCCACATAATTTGTTGAGTGAAAGAAGCTCACCTTATTTTGAGTTTTAGCAATAGAGAACAAAACAGAGTTGGGTATAAATGAGTAAGTCCTAAGGGAAGAGAGCATTTGATTTTAATTTCTTGTGTGATTTTAAGAGTTAAAAGTGTTACAATTTTGGATGGGAACTTGAATCAACCAAGAACTACAGCGAATGAAGCAGAGAAACTCATTTTTATGCACGACTGCATTCTTAAAATATATATTGTTATCTTCAACAATTCAAGTAAGGTAATAGACATTATCAAAAATAACTTCATGGACCGTACTTATGTTTCAAATCACATTCTCAAACTTTTAACCCAAAGTAGTTTTATTGTGTTAACTTCATACACAAACCATGAAGGTCTGACTCGTACAAATGGTTATGATTTGCACTTGTGATTCCTGTAATAGCTAGCAGACTCGCTAACCAACTTACTGTAAGGATATGGCAGATTACATATTAAATTAAAGCACTTTGATTTAGGCATGAAACAAATTCTAATTGCTGACATTCTGTGCTTCTACTGCATCACCCACAAGAGAGGCAAGAAACACCCACTATTGTACAGACAAATATTTTTACAGAAAACCCTTCTTTGAAATTAACCTTTTATCCGCAGCAGTAGATGAGAATATAATCTGTTGTAAACAGGGCACTGTGTTGTAAAACCAGTTTTTTTTTTTTTAATTAAGATCTCTCTCCAAAAGTTGGAAAAACAGACTCTTCAGAATGTCTTTCAAATGTAGCATGTTCTGTTTCCTATATTATAAAGTTACTTTCGTTTGATTCCTTTTTGAAGATGTTTGTGTTCACAGCAGTTCTGTTCTTAAAAATTGTTTGAAACTTATATAAAATTCTGTACATGTTCACAAATTATTGCATAAACAGCATAATCTTCATGACAGTATTCAGCAATGCATGTCCATCTCAGGAAGTTCACGTTTCCCTCCTTGCTTTTTTCTTCTTTTTAACTTGTTTGGGGGATTCCCAACTTTCTTCAGACTTTGCTAGAAAATAAAACATAACTACAGAGTCACAACTGAGAAAGTTTAGATAGACTTTCAGAATACTGAAGTTTACATCCTACGTCAAGATAGAGCTATTCTTCAACAATCATGATTTTTGAAGCAGACTACCATTTTCTGTTGTACTGAATAGGCTAATTTGAAGTGTCTGTGAAACAAAGTCTGCCAACTCCAACCTATTTTTATTATTTTTTTTTTTTTACACCACAAATAATAAAATGAATGATTTTCTGTAATGTAACCCTTCCACTAGGATAGGACATGACAAGCCATTTTATTATTATTTGGTTTTGCTAACTAGAAATAATGTAAAGTGTACACAACATTTATTGTTCACTTTCATAAGATTTTAACCATTAAGTGACTCCCTTCCTTGGAGGTATTCAAGGCCAGGCAGGATGGGGCCTGGGGCAGCCCAACTGAGTTGGTGGCAGCTCTGCCCATGGCAGAGGGGATGGAATTAGATGGGCTTTGAAGGCCCCTTCCACCCCTTCCAACCCAAGCCATTCTATCATGATCCCATAACACTTACACATCAAAAGATTAGTTTTTAAAATAATGAACTACATTAAGCTGTGGTTACATGGTATCCATGATTAAGTAAAGCAGCAGTATAATTTTATTAAAATGGATAGCCTCAGAACACGCTGGCTGCCAGAAGTAGTAAGTCAGGTGAAATATTTTATCTGTAGAACAGAAGATATTTTCCTGAATCGCCAAGGCTGGAATTAGTCACAAAAGCCCTCCTATTTCAGAACCAGAGCAAGAAGCAGATAACTGACACATTGGCTGCTTAGTCACAGCACACAACTCCGGTCCTGATGGTGAGCAGTAGAGCCAAACGTCTGTCAAGGATCAGACGACACCAGCAAATGTTTTCAGTCATTCAAGCACACTTGAGGCTTGTTTTTCTTCATGGTGAAAGGACATTTGCCAAACTACTTAAACGAAAGCTATGATATCACAAGATCATGAAATATATATGTATCTATCTGATGTACTACTCTACACCCAAACCTCATGGCAAAGCACTGACTATACACATTCTATGGAAAAAAAAAAAAACAACAAACAAAACACAAAAAGCCACACCCTAAATCCAGCCCAAGGGATTGTACTGACATACTTACTCTGGGGAGGAGGCACACTGTTTTGCTTAATACTGGGACTAGAAACATCTGTCTCTTGCAGCATCTGTGGCACTTGGGAAGCAATCTTGACAGAATCACTCTCTGATACAATTACAGATGGCTCAGTAGAAATAGCAAGAGAAGGAGCCTCCTCAGGCTATTGGAAAAAAAAGAAAACGTTTTCCCAAAAGTTTGCCATGTCATACATCAGTAAGGTATTCTTATACATCCTTATACTACTTACTAGCTGCTGGAAAGATGGCACTGAGAAACTAAACCAGTATTAAAAACCCTTAAAATTCAAATCAAGGCTGAAACATTGACTGCCATCTAGTGCCAAAACTTTTAGTTGCATACAAGCAAAGCCACACAAACTAATTCCTCTTAAAAAAAACAAAAAAAAAACCACAAAAAACCAGGTGAGGCTGTATCAGGCCCTGGGGAACCTGATCTAGCTCTGATGTCCCTGTTCACTGCAGGGGAGTTGGACTAGATGGCCTTCAGAGGTCCTTTCCAACTCTAAGGATTCTATGATCCTATGATTCTTTGAGTTGTACCTTCTGATAATATATACCAGAGGTTTTCCTTAGCACATGCAGCCTAATGTATAAAAAAGGAATGTATTATGTGGAAAAATATTACCAGATCAAAAAAATAAAAGTACTCAGTGTCTTCCTGTTTCTGGTCTTCACTAGGATATTTTGAATAACTACTTTCTGTACTCTAATATTGGTGTTATTTCCCTTGGATTTGGTTCTCATGCTCCTTTTCTTCGCATTTGCTTCTCAGCTTACAGAACTTTTGCTCAAGAATAGATCATCTTGTCAGAAACTTAGGTCATCCATTTCAGTCAGCAGTTAGAGACTACTTCTAAAACTTTTTGTTCAGGGAAGTCAAACAACATCAGAAAAGCACCTAGCACAAGCAAAATAGCAGGAAAGCCAAATTTGATGTCAAAGGCGCTTGAAAACAACTGACAGGTCATCAACAGGATTGCTTAAGTCTAAAAACAGACAGTACACAGATCTGGTTTACAACAGAGTTGATGCTGTTCAACCATTAAGTTGGGACTAGTTTTAACTACTAAGTAACAAGGTAGTCTGCTGAAACTGAGCTGATGTTGGAGAAAGGATAAAGAACTTGTATTCTGCGGATATGTTTAAACTGCAAGCTGAAGCAAACAGTCAATCTGAGAACTGGTTTAATGACAGCTCAGAATACAGTAAGTTGGCAACTCTTCATTCTTTTTGCAAAGAAGCCATAAAATGCTAAGATTGTAGTCCTTACCTATTTATTCTCAAGTTTCCAGATTTCAAAGTTTTAACCATTTATTCATACAAATGAAAAGAATTCAACTTCGAAAGTCAAGATGATGACTGTTTTTAGCAAATATTGTTTTTCAGAGTGGGTGCCTTTTACGAAAACTCATAACTGACCTGTAGCTAGTAAGCTTCAACCTTTCAATCACCTTCACATTAATAGATGTAATTCAAAGCAGTATTCTTACAGTAACGCCATCATACATAAATCAATGTTTCAATACATCTTAAATGTTTCAAAAAATCAGAAATCATATAATTTTGTATTCCTACCTTAGCTGGTTCACTAGTACTTATGGTCTTCAGAGAAAAAGCTATTTCCTGCTGCGGTTTAGCTTTTGAGGTATCCTCTTGAAATTCCTCTCCAGCTTCTCTGTCCAGTTCTTCAGTGTCCTACCAAGCAGGAGGGGGAGGGGAAAGAGAAGCCTTTTAATATTTGGTATTTAACTAGAATTCTTGATAGGAATTATCTTTTACAATTGTTGTGATAAGACAATCTCAGACTAAAAACATGACAATCACAAGAAGCAAGTCCAAAGTAAGTAAGATTGAAGTAATGCCTTCCCCCCTCTAATTTAGCTACCCAGCCAGATTCAACTGAGAATTTCGTTTTTTGTGAAGAAGCAGTTATGAATGGCTGCCACCACAGGCAGAAAAGCAGGATGTATTCTCAGTGTGGTCTGACAAAAGATTTTTTCTACTTGAAAAGTACTTGTTTTCAGCTATTCAAACACACTTTAATTACCAAGTGCAATCTGCTTTTGCTATTTAGACAATGTGTTGCAAAGTAATTGCCCCAAAACTACTCAAAAGTAACACAAAGCTCTAGTCATCCTCAGTTTGCAAATAGCAGCCATCTAATTCAAATCTGATTTCCATAGCTTACCTGCACTTGTGAAGTATCAATACCTTTAACATTTCATCTGAATTACAACAGTATTTCTGGAAATCACTATATTCTAGAGGAACTGCACTTCAAGAACACCTAAAAGAGAACTTAAATTTCCCTAGTTCCCCTAGCTAGCCATGCACAGGAGGGCAGTTGTCTTTCAAAAGGCAAGAAGGGAGTGCTTCCATGCTGAGTGCCTGCTAGAAGCATCTCTGTAGTACAGAACTCTGATTTATCAAAAAAAAATTTGAGGTTCTTTCTATGTGTTTCAAGTTTTCCATAAATCCTGCAGAACTACGATGTATTTACCAGTCAATTCATAGAGTCAATCAAATTAAGGAAATACTGACAAATTAATCTCTCATGCATTTACCTCTTAACTTACAAAAGAGCAGAAGACTACAAAATAAATCAATTTTATCTTTCTCTGATTTTGTGAATTCCTCACAAACTGATGTTATTCCATTTACCTGTGAAGGAGAGTTAGCTTCTTCACCCTGCTTCTTCTTTTTCTTCTTCTTTTTCTTGGACTTCCCACTTGTAGAACTCTGAAGAACTGGCTCTGCTTTTTCTCTTTCATTATCTAAAGCCTTCAATATGGAAATAAGACATTTAACATCCTTTCTATATGCAATACATAAATTACTAGCTACAAGGTCTATAACTGCCTATAAAAGTGGAAGTAAGTGAACAGAATCTTATCTGTTCATTTTGAGAAGACCACATTCTTTATACACTCTCTAAAAGCAGAAGTACAGGAGCTGGGAACGAAAAAATGCAGCAAATAACAATGGACCAGTGGCACAGAAATGCTGCTTTTCTCAACATCTTTTTTGGTGTGTGAAGTATTTATTAGGAGAGATCCAAATCCTTGATTAGTACACAATGAAAGGTAATATCTTACATTATGGTGAGACAGCAAGATTTGACGCAGAGCTGATTGGTTTCTGTTTTACCCATTAGCAACATCCATCTTTACATATTAACAAAATTATGATGCTCTTATCAGTGTAAAGGAGATGAGAGATTACCTTTATCACCACCCCTAAGTTACTTTAAGGAATGGCAGTGGTAAGGGCAAAGTCTTGGTGCTAAGGAGAAAATATCACCTTTTACCTTCTGAACATCAGATAATGCCTCTTCAGGCTGTGGAACAGAAGCAACTTTTTCTTCATCTACCCAGTTTCCCCATTCTTCTGCTGGTGCATTCCAATCAGAGCTAGGGTCAGCAGAAGAAAGTCCATCTACAAAGATTAAGAAGATTCTCAGGAATGTTTTTGTCCTTTAGAGATGCTCTTTGAGACTTAAAAAATAATTAAAAAAAAATACTATGCAGAGAACTCTCCCTGATACCAAGGGAGAGTAAGGAGGCATTTCCCTGAATTTCTGAAAAATTTAAGTATTTTAATAATAAGATGTAGACTTTGGCAAGAAGCAAGTTAGTTCTGAGTGTTTTACAAACCAATAGGATTACAAACTAGACATAGCAACAGCTATCTAGATGGAATTGCTTCACAATACTCATGGACAATGTAAAGAAGGACAAATTTAAGATAAGCTCTTTACCTCAATTTTTTGTTTGTGAAGAAATTGGGATGAACTGTGAATAACACTGATGTTTATAAATAATTTTTTAAAAGCAATTAATCTAAAAATGTCTTACTGAGCAAATGTTTTCTTGTAACATAGACATTTCTTAAAATCTTAGAAGAAATAAGGTATTAAGTCCCTACTCCATTTTGCTAGTATTGTCATTTTACGATGGTGCATTATGACAGAGGAATGACAAGTTCATTTGTATACAAATTAAAAACCCTAGAAGAGAAGAACTAAACCTGTGCTTGGTAGAAAGCTATAGCAAGCTTCTTTTAAAACTGAACAGCTTGTAAAACATGATATAAACACAAAATGAAAGATTATCAGCAAAAATGTTTCTTGCCCTCAGTCTATGCCAAATGTGAAGATTCAAAAGGTCTGCAAGCTACAGCAGAATTCAATTTAAACATATAAAAAAAAATTACATCAAGAGAAAAAGTAATAATTAAATTAAACCAATTACATTTACTAACAAATATTCTGAAACCAAAAGTTTCAGAATAGTCCTGTTTACAAGGTCCTGTTTACGAGGGTGGATAGCGACAGGACAAGGGGGAATGGTTTTAAACTGAGACCAGGGAGGTTCAGGTTAGATATTAGGAGGAAATTTTCCACACAGAGGGTGGTGATGCACTGGAACAGGTTGCCCGAGGAGGTTGTGGAGGCCCCATCCCTGGAGGCATTCAAGGCCAGGCTGGATGTGGCTCTGGGCAGCCTGGTCTGGTGGTTGGCGACCCTGCACATAGCAGGGGGTTGAAACTAGGTGATCATTGTGGTCCTTTTCAACCCAGGCCATTCTATGATTCTATAAGAAGTACAGTAGGATTTAAAGATTACTTAAGATTTTTTTCCCCATCTCCTGCTTTTGTGTAAAAATATTACCTCAACTTCATACTTTGAAGCACTAACACTAAAAAACTGATTTGAAAGGAATTACTATGCAATGTAACACTTAAGGTTTATCTAAGAAACTAATGGTGGGACAATAAAGAAAAAATACAATCTTTTTAATAAAATATAAAAATTCAGTTTCTGCACATGCAGCTAATTTCCTTGTATTGAACCTGATAAACCAGCAAGGTATATCTATATATAACTTAGAGCTGAAGTGCACTAATAGGAATGGGGAAATTAGCTCAAGTTCAATTACTTGGTATCTATGAGTAAACTACTTGATAAGAAGAATGTATAGCCATAAACATTCTATGCTCAGAAACGTGAACAAATTATACTCCCGTGATGTAAAACTGATCACTTCCAAATGATTAATTGAAATCCTTGAACCAGATAGAAAACAAGTTTTTGTATGATTTGGTATCTGGCAAAATTGGTGGAATCAAAGACTGCAACAATTCATCTTACTTCTGAAGTCATTAAACAAGGCACTGTTTTCTGAGAGAAGGTAACATGCAAGGCAGCTTTGGTCAGTTTGTTTTTAAGTCAGTGAGGTCATTAGGCATTGTTTTTCTTAAAAAAGCATTCTTATATTTTACTGAATAAAAATATCAATTACAAGGTAATTCAAGAAGCAAACACCACAAAACTTTCCTCATGGGTGTGGTTTCAGTAATGGGTATTTATGTAAGACTAACTTCACTACATTACTCCTACTAGCTTTACTATGACCCTTGTCTAGAGAAGCTGGGAAAAGCAAGTCTATTCTGCAATTAGCAAGGAAAGGGAAAAATAAGCATCAAGTTTATGTTCACAAACTCCAAGTAGAAATCACTGTTTTTACACATAAGAACTTCCAAACGCTTGCTAAACAAGGAAGACTAAAAGTAAGAGTTAAGTCTTCAGTAAGGTACAAACATGTAAAGGCAAACTCAATTATTCTACTAATGCATGATTGCAAATGGCTAATGCAAGTAGCTATGAATGCTAGTAGTATATATACTGTAGAGCTGTGGCAATTACAATTTTTGTTAATGAACATTTTAGAGGAACATACTTAACCCAGACCATTCATCATCAACAGGGGGCTGAGTGTGACTTAAATCCCATGGAAAATCAGAAGTACCAGCCTGAGAAACTGATTCACTGTTGGATCCTGAAAGGGAATAAATGAAATCATAAGTTGCAAACCTCCTAAATTATCTTAGATAAGGAAATTCAAAGCAAAGTAACAAAGGAAGACAGAAGACTGAAAAACAAACAAACAAAAAAAAGAGTCTGATTCTAATGACTGTAATCTACAGAAAAACTATAAGCTCTTCAAAATTAAATATTTCCAGAAACCTAGGGAACTGGAAGAAGCGAAGTTAAATCAATAGACTATGGGAAAAAAAAAAAAAAAAAAGAGATAGTACAGATGAACTTTTTTTTTTTGAAAACAACTTTTTTGCCTCGCTATTCACTGATAACTGCTTGTCACACAGCCCTCAAATATTTGGTTTGGTAGGAGGGGACTGGGGAAACAACATCCTTCCCACTGTAAGCAAAGATCAGGTTTGAGACCACCTGGGGAACCTAAATATCCACAAGCCTATGGGTCCCGATGAGATGAATCCCAGAGTCCTGAGAGAAATGGTTGATGTAGTTGCAAAACCACTCTCCATGATATTTGAAAAGTCATGGCAATCAGGTGAAGTAAATCCTTGTTGACTGGAAAAAAGGCAACATCACGCCTATTTCTAAGAAGGGTAAAAATGATGGTCCCAGGAATTACCAATCTCTCAGTCTCACCTCTGTGCCAGGAAAGACCATGGAGCAGATCCTCCTGGAAGCAATGCTAAGATACATGGAAGACAGGGAAGTGATACAGGACAACCAGCATGGCTTCGCCAAGGCCGTAACCTGCTTGACCAACCTAGTGGCCTTGTATGACAGTGTCACTGCGTCAATGGACAAGGGAAGAGCTACTAGTGTCATCTATCTGGATTTCAGTAAGGCCTTTCACATGATATCCCACAACATCCTTCTCATCTAATAGGAAAGATATGGACTGTTTGATGGATGAAGAACTAGCTGCAGGATTGAGTGCAGATAGTGAAGGTCAATGGCTCCACATCTGGATGGAGATCAGCGACAAGTGATGTCCCCCAGGGGTTGATGCTGGGCCCAAAACTCTTTGGTATCTTCATCAGTGACAGACAGTGGGATCGAGTGCAACCTTAGCAAGTTCGAAGATGACACCAAGCTGTGGAGTGAGGTCAACACACCAGAGGGGATGGGAAGCCATCCAGAGGGACCTAGACAGGCTTGAAAGGTGGACCCAGGTGAACCTCATGAGGTTCAACAAATCCAAACAACGTCTTGCACCTGGGCCAAGGTAAATTCTGTTACCAATACAAATGGGGGGATGAAAGGATTGAGTGCAACCCTGCCAAAAAAGACCTCGGGGTAATGGTAGATGGGAAGCTGGATATGAGGCACCAATCTCAGAATTGTAGGGGTTGGAAGGGACCTCCAGAGATCATTGAGTCCAACCCCCCTGCCAAAGAAGGTTCCCTATACCAGGTCGCACAAGTAGGTGCCCAGGCAGGTCTGGCAATATGACATGCCCTCAGAGCCCAGAAGGCCAACCGTTTACTGGGCTACATTAGAAGAAGTGTGGACAGCAGAGTGAGGGAGGTGATTCTGCCCCTCTACTCTGTGCTGATGAGGCCTTGCCTGGAATAGTGTCCAGATGTGGACTCCTCAGTATAGGAGAGATATAGACCTGTTGGAGCATGTCCAGAGAAGCACCACAAAAATTATCCACGGAACAGAACACAAGCGTGTTTCCTGTAATGACACGCTGAGAGAGCTGGGGTTCTTCAGCCTGGAGAAGAGAAAGCTGCAAGACGACCTAATAGCAGCTTTTCTATATCTAAAGGAAAGACATATATCTAACAGGAAAGAAGGGAACAGACTCTTTAGCGGCATCTGTGAAAATAGAACAAGGGGAAATGGTTTCCAACCAAAATAGTGGGGAGATTTAGATTGCACATAAGGAAGAAGTTCTTTTACATTAAGGGTAATGAGATACTGGAACAGGTTGCCCAGAGATATAGCGGATGCCCTGTCCTGGAGACTTCCAAGCTCAGGATGATCAGGCCCTGGGCAACCTGACCTAACTACGGTGTCCCCGTTCATTGCCAGGGAGATGGACTAGATGACCTTTAAAGGTCCCTTCCAACTCTAAGGATTCTATGATTCTATGAATAACAGCATTCTGTAAGATTTGTAGCAGTCTCCTCAAAATGAAAAACAATAACTTTACAACCATAGAATTTCAATCACCTTGTCCAACTTCGAACATTCATAAAGAGTAGCCTAAAATAAAAAAAAAAACTAGAAAAACTTGGTTATTTGCACCATAGATAAAGCAATTAAATTATTCACTACTGAGAATCAAATTTTCAGTTCAAGTAAAAGTTTCCAGAAGCGCGAAGGCAGCGTGACAAACAGCAAGGCCAATACCAGCTATGATAGTAAGTGTCAGACATTTAACATCGTTATTTTAGAATAATAGGGCAAGCAGAAACAATTCAGAAAAAAACTCAACTGTGAGACTAAAAGAAATTAACTTATTTTATGATGAGACTTATTTTTGAAATAAAGAAGTTTAACTAGCTAAATATGGTCCTATCTGGTTCACTCTCATTTATAAACTCTTCTGCAAAAGATACCTCAAATGACAGGAGTCTTGCCACATTCTCAACTTTTGCCAGCTGGTCACAACAGAAATCAGTAAATATTCATTAGTATGGAATTGTGACACTGTTGGCTGACGTACAAAGACGATGAATATACTTTATGCTTCTCTCTGAATTAAAGCTGGAACGATGCTATTGCAGATGCATCACAGATCAGTCATTCCCACTTTAGTAACTGAATTTCCTTAAGTTTCAGAGTAGCAACTGAAAGTGGCTCCCTCGGAAAAATCAAGTTTTATAAAAATGCTTTGTCTTAAGCAAAAGGTCTTAGTTGTACAAGCTTTCATTAAGGGAACTGCTCTTCGGAAAGTATGGTGAATTAGATCTTGGTACTTACAATTTCTTTATTAAACTGGCACAGAAGTGCACAGAAAACGAAGCACTTGTAAGCTCTAAGACAACAAGCGCTAGTTTTACAGTTTAAAGATGCAAACTGCAATACAAGTAAAAATCTAAGCACATGAGCACTCAGCTAGCTACTTTCTAAAAGAAAATAGCCATGCCAAGCTCCACGGTAATTGGAGAAAGCAAGAACAGAAAACCTGACATACAATTCCTCTACTGTGTAATAAATCACTGAAGCACTTATGTCAGTAGTGCAACACACAAGATTTGTTAGGAAGCCAGGTTTGCACTCTGTAGCCATTTCACCCTTTAAAACAAGAAAACTCTGCAGTTCAGCTTTCTCATCCATCCTGAAGAGCAAGGACTCGGGAATTTTATGGAACGCATTTTTCAAGTAGCTCTTCAGTTTCATGAAGGAAAACAAATGAACAAACCAACAATCAATGAACAGTAAAATCCTCAAAATTCTGGATAAACAGAGCTTCCTAGAAAGTAATTTTCAGGTCTTCATCTTGAGATGTAGAAATACCAAGCATTTGATTATCAATTTTAAAGTTACTTTATTGCATTATTTGAGCATAATAAGAAAAAAGACAAAAAGCTTTCCAAACTTTCACAAACCAGGTCTTCTACTTGTTTACATTTACCACTACTTTTTCAAAAGACCATTGAAAAAAAGATACAAATTAATAATATTTGGCAAATTCTATTTCCATCTGGTAGGGAAGCAGAGAGGAGGATCTTTGGAAGCATATACATACCAGAAACTCCAGGAGTTAATCCAAAAGAAGAGAAAGAAGTAGAATTCTGTTCAGAGGTATTAATCCTTGCATCTACCTTCCAAGCATCTGTGGAGAAGTACAGGGGGAAAAAAAAAAACAAAAAAAAACACAACAAACTTCACACTGCTGGCAATGTTGAAGAAGTCAGCTATTTAATGATGAACAGAGTGAGAAAAACAGGAAGTTCTAGTCACGTCAACATTCTACAAAACTGAATTATTTTAATTATTAATAATACAATCAGTGCTGTTAAGAGACATGAATGTGTGAACATTCAGACTGAAGTAATTTTCAAACCATCTTCCTCTCTCTACAGACTTTTCTATATGTAACAAGTTTTTTTCTATAAACTCTTAAGAGAGGAAAAGTTGATTGTGTTTCGAGTCCCATACTGCTGTAATTTTCCCCAGTATAATCACCTGAGCAATTAAAAATCTTATGTTAGTTCTGTAGATTACATCTAGCTTACAGAAAATTGCTTTTATGTTATATTTCTGACAAAGAAGAGATGCTGATTAAAAATCAAGATGTACTCGATTGAATCTGAAGCATAAAGCAGAAAACAAGACAAAATATCCAGTGGCACAATTGTGTCAAAAGAAACAGATGGCAAGACCCTGATTACAAATAAAAGCTACCAGGAGTTTAACAAGCTACAAAACAGAATAAATCAGGATGGAAAGGATCTCAGAAGGTACCTAGTACATCCTCCTCCTCAACACACATTCAGCTCTGAGGTCAGACCAGGATGCACAGCATTCTATCCAGCTGGGTGTTAAAAACTTCTAAGGATGAAGACTAGTTACTCAAAAAGGCCGTGCAAGGGCTGCCTGACATTAATTCTTCCTATTTATTATGTTGCCCCACAATGTCAGAGGTAGATGTTGGTGTTATGGCAGTAGAAAATGAACTCCCACCAATATTCCCTTACATTTGTTGCTGTGTGACAGGTGGCGAGGTAGTCTGACAAAACATCATTTGACATGGTAGCACATATGAAGTAAAGGTGTGACACTGAAATTCTCTATGCCAAGAAAATTGTACCCACTGACATTTATGGACGCTTCATGAATGTACTTTTCAGCTGTGGCAAAAGTGATATGAAAGACAAGTCATATTCAACTCATCTGCATGAACTAACAAATGGCAGTGATTATGGTAAAAAACAGTATTTTGTGGCTGGGAATTTGCTCTACCAGAGTTGTTATACCCTTTGTACCTGTTGTAATTTCCACGGAAATAAAAAGGAGGCATTACTTTTGGAGCAACCTACATACAATGCCTTGTGGTGAAAAAGTTTCTGCTTATATTCAGTCCAAATCTACTGACTCATCTTTCTACCATACACCACTGTATGGTAGGCTCTATCTTCTCAGAAACACCTCACAGGTTCTAGAAGGCTGCTGTTAGATCCTCCTGAAGCCTTCCTTTTCCCAGGCAAGATGAGCCTCATTTCTTCTCCTCACAGGGCAAGTGCTCCAACAACTGACCATTTCTGAGGCTGCTGCATTCATTCCAGTAGATCAATATCCTTTCCTCACAGGGGAGCCCCCACACTGGGTACAGTATTCCAGATTAGGTCAAAGAAGTGCTTAGTAGAAGGGGATAATTACTACCACAGTTGACTGACTGACTCCTATTAATACAGCCCTGAACACTGCTCGTGTCCACTGCTGCCAGGGCCCATGGCCAGCTGGCTCATTTCCATCTGTGTGTCCACCAGTTCCCTTCTTTCCAATGAAGCTGCTTCCCAGGCTGTCATTCCCCAGCTCGGGATTCTTCCTTTCCAGGTGCAGCACTTCACATTTTATTTGTCCTTGTTCTAGTTTGGTTGGGTCATTCTACCAGCCAGTTTATGTCCCCCTGGATGGCACCAGCTGGTTCCTCAAGGTTTTCTGTAATCTGGAAATGTGATGCAAGTTGCACTTCACCCTCTCCTCCAGATCATTTACAAAGATGATAAAGCCCTGGGATATCCCACTATCAGCCTCGAGGCAAAGTATGATCTCTGAACCTAATCATTTTTTCCAACCATCCATGGCTGAACCCCCTAACCTGGATACAGAACATGCTGTGAGAGACAATACTGAAAGCGTTCCTGAAGTTATGGAAAGAGGATATCCACTGCTCTCCCTCCATCTACAAATCCTATAATTTTACCAGAAGCAGATCAGCCTGGTCAAACATTATCTGCTCCCCATAACAAAACAAGAACAAGATGTTCAATCAATAAGTAACACTACATTAGAATACAAAATACCACTTGATAGGACGGGGGGAACAGTCATAAACTAAAAGAAAGGAAATTCAGACTAGATTTCTGGGAAATCTTCCACTGAGAGGATGGTGAGGTGCTAGAACAGGCTGCCCAGGAAAGCTGAGGATGCCACATCTCTAAAGGCGTTCAAGGTCAGATTGGATAGGGCCCTGGGCAACCAGATCTAGTGCCTGATTATATGATTGGCAGCATGTTTAAAATTAGATAATCTCTGAGGTCCCTTCCAACCCAAGTCATTCTGTGAGGCAAGCAGAATACAGTTTTCTGGAATATGAGGAAATACCACAGAAACCAAAGCACACCTTTGATTCAACTTGGCAACAATAAAACTTCCAACAGAAATCCTTCTAATTGTGCAGATTCAGGTCCCACACTTCAAGATATGTGGGACAAATGAAATCTGTCTAGACTTATAGCAGTGTTTCTGACTATAGAAGAACAATGACTTCCAGAAGTGACTAGGATCTGAACAGTAGGAAAAACAATAGTACAGTATCTACTAAATAAAAAGGCTGTTCCACAGACAGATGAACAAATCTCTTATTATTCAGAACAGTGTAAGTAACAAAGGCTAAACATTGTACTACAAAAGATTGAAAAATAATTTCTAATGAGGAAAAAAAAGGAAAAAAATAAAATCAGTGAAATGCTAAGAGTCTGCCACAAGATCTAAACACTCTTCATTCCTGAAACCTAAACAAATGTCTGCCAAAGACAAAGAACCACAGAATAGCCTGAGTTGAAAAGGACCACAATGGTCATCTAGTTTCAAACTCCCTGCTATGTGCAGGGTTGCCAACCACCAGACCAGGCTGCCCAGAGCCACATCCAGCCTGGCTTTGAATGCCTCCAGGGATGGGGCATCCACAACCTCCTCGGGCAACCTGTTCCAGTGCATCACCACCCTCTGTGTGAAAAACTTCCTCCTAATATCTAACCTAAACGTCCCGTCTCAGTTTAAAACCATTCCCCCTTGTCCTATCACTATCCACTCTTGTAAACAGCCGTTCCCCCTCCTGTTTATATGCTCCCTTCAAGTACTGCAAAGCCACAATGAGGTCTCCCTAGAGCCTTCTCTTTTTCAAGCTAAATCTAGCTTGTTTGACTGTGTTGTATCAACAGACCACATTAATGTTCTAAGAAATATGTTAAAAAAAGTTATATTCCACTAAGACTTAATTATGCAATTTCAGAATTCTAGGAAAATAAGAAAATCGGTTCCTACAAATAAATAATTTTATTTCAGATAAAGTCCAGTCAAGCTGTAATCAGAAACAGATGATAAACCATCAGAACTTACAAGAAACAGAAAATGCTTAGCTCACATTTCACGACACCATTCAATTATTATTCTAAATATAGCAGCATAAAGCTATTCAAGAAATTCATTACAAAAATTATATAAGAACATTTATGTGATGCAAATTTTTCTCAGAACAGCTTACCAATGGGAGTGAACAAAGAACGCTCCTTCCAGGGCCTGCTCACCAGGGTTACACCCCAGTCCTTCCCATTCCCGTTAGCATCTGCAGCATCTTGGGCCCAGGCAGATGTCTCAGTCTTCCTCTTCCCAGCTGTAGCTGAGGAAACAGGAGTCCATTTTTCCTCTCCTACACCAATCTGTGAGGAGATTTTTACAGGCTTCTCATTCCAGCTTCCACCATTTACTGTATGGCTTTCATTTAATCCTGGGGAAACTTAAATAAAAGCATAATAAAAATAGCATTTAAAATAGAAACTGGATGAATAATTAAAACAGAACTTTTTTTTTCTTTTAATTCAACAACAAAAGGGATAATTTCTCTTACATGGTGATCTGATGGTTTGTAGAGAGTCTCATGAACTGAACAGAGAGTAATTTCTGTTTCGTAACTATGGTAACATACAACAGTTCTCTAAGCACAAAGTGAAAGAAATGACCAAGGAATAGAAAACGCTTTCTGAATGCTATGTGGAAATTACTAGAAGCATAGCTATCATTAACTAGAGTCCATCAACTCAGAGGGAAAAGAACATGGTAAGTTCTCACTAAGGTAAGAGACCACAAGCCTTGGCCTACAACAGACTACTGTGCCAAGGAATTACTAGGCAAGGCAAGTTTCATACATACAGGACTCACTTCCTAAACATGACAAACCGTTCTCAAAGGGTTGTATCAGGTTTTTTTTTTTTTTTTAAGAAATATGCATCATAAAACAGAAAAAGAAAACTGCCAATCTGCATGATATCTGTATCTCAAGAACGTAACACAAATACTCAGCTATGTCAGCATAACATGCTTAGAAAAGCAACAGACAAAATATTTTATTTCATAAATAAATTTCACTCAGGCAGCAAAAAGACATTCAAGGCAGCATCACTGGCAAGGAAATTATTTGCTGAGTTGTGACTACGTGTTCCTCGACAAATCCTATTTCCAAACACAGACATCTGTAACATCCCAATCCCTGTATCTAGAACTACTGCTCTTTATCTACCCAACTCCAGAGCTGTTACATTCTGTCAATAAACATTCTCACAGGAAGAAATAGCAAACACCCAGAAACTATAGTGTAGCTGGTAAAGCAACTGTTTTGCAGCCTTGCAAGAAGACAGCTGAAGGCCTGAAGTAAAAGTTTCGTTATTCTGTTTATCAAACTGCTCTCGCATCACTTACATACACTTCCTGTACAACCAGCAACTTTTCACAGAAATTACAGAAAACTTAAGGTTGGAATGGATCTCTGGATGTCACTTGATTCCACCTTCTGCTAATTGATTTATGGCTAATTTCAAAGTTTTATCACTTTACTCAAGTTCTGGAAATCATTAAGGCTGAGAGTTCAAACCACCCTCTGGGCAAACTTCCTAAGAGCTTTGCTTCTCATGTCCAGTCAGAATACTCCTTACTGCAACTTAAATCACTGCCTCCTATCCTAGAATTATGCTTCTTTGAAGCTCTGTAGAATGTGGCTCCCCCTTTCTGAGCTATGGTCCATGAAGTTAGCATGTGAATCAAAGCTCTCAAGAACTAGCAGTGATGCAACTTCTGGACCTGGGTGCTTTCAATAGCTCATCTGTTGACTTGCCTTAAACACAATGAATGCTCTTGGTTAAAGAAATACTATGAGCGTTGGCTGTGGAAAACAATCACCTTTGTTCACAATGCCAAAATTTAATCACCACTACGTCAATGTCTCTTATCAAAAAGCAACTGAGATTCACCACTCAAATCATAGTCTAACATAGCGAAATTACACATAGGATAAATAAAGTCATTCTCAAAATGAATGCATTTACAGCATGGTTCTCAAAGGAGAATGGAAAGAGGTGAATAATCCAAGCATGCATAACCTGCAATGAGTGTAAACTACCAAAATCAGGACTTATCTTTGAAATAAGTTAACATATATTAATTCTTTAAGTCAGTAACTCATTAACAGAAAAAAGTAAGTTTGAAAAACTAGCATGAGGGATTTTTAACCGAGCTTGAGAATAAGCTTTATTTTTCTGTAAGTAACAACGTGTGTAGCAGATAATCTGCGTGAAATTTCTAGGCAGTTTTTGTTTTAAACACCCCAATAGATGTAAGATCACTTTCCACACGTTAAGCACCACCTGCAACTTAGAAATATAACATCTGCAGAGCCAAAAAAGCCAGCTGTATAATAGAGTTCTAAATTAGTAACCATGCAACATCCTGGACTGACAGTTTGTTTTCACTTCCTTAAAACACATTTCCAGTTAATTAGGATGCCTAGCAACAAAAACCTTTTACCTTGTGGAACTGATGACTCCCCCTTTGAAGGTTTAGAGCTGCTAACTTGCACATGAAGAGAATCACCTGGATAAGAGGTAGGAGACAGAGCTAGAGTATGTTTCTGCAAAGACCAGCAAATATTCTGAGAGCGTTTATTATTGATATCTAAAGAAAACGCAAGTATCAGTACCTCAAAGTAAATGAAGCTATTTCCAGGGAACTCAAGAATAAAAATAATGCTCTATTTTTCATATTGTTGATTCTTATAGACAGATTAAACACTTAAAGGGCATAAAGGGCCTATACAGAGAGTAACTGCACATTTCAAAGAATTCTAGCTATAGCTTCCTTAAGAACGAGGAGCAGAAATCCAAAACAGAAGCTGCAAGTTTCCAACCAAGGGAAGCTCTAAGTACTTCAGAAACATAAAGCTATTTCTAACTTTTACCTCACCATGAGAACATAAGACATAACTGATTCTTTTCATATTGATCTGGCACAGTGATACCTCAGAACAGATGCACAAGGGGCTCTGTCTAAAGAGGTTACAATAGTCATGCACTGCCAGAAATACCTACAACTGGAGTTATTTGTTGAAGATGTTTGTACATAAATGGGTAATATAAGGAAAACTGGAGATAATTGATCCAGTTTTCAAAGAACAAGCTACTCAGTCAAGGTGCAAACAAGCATCTGTGAAAAGAAGCAAATAATTGAAGCATGGAATATATTGTTCCAAAGTACCAGACAGTAGCTAGGCTTGGTCTTCTTGTCACTTTGCTAGAACAACAAGTTTCATCTAATTAGAGAGCTAAGTGTATCAATGGGCTAAAAGTATGCCACAAAGCTAAACTATGTCTGTATTCTTTTAGCCTTTGCTCAGCTACAGCCAAATATGAGTTTCTATGCCTACATACTCTTTAAACCCATGCAACTTTCTGAAACAACAGCAGCCACAAAAGCCTCTATTTCCCTACTGAAATCTTAGCTTCCACAACTGACTACTGAGCTTCAGCCAGATGCCCCATTCTCAGTGCAGGTACTAATAAACTAGAAATTGAAACAAAAGTCTACATGTTAAGCAGTAAATGATCTGAGTAGAGAACTCATAGGCATAATCTTGTCACAAGGAAGTAATCAATAACTTGAGAAGTTGGTGCTGGCTGCAACAGTGCTGTGAGTGAGTTTAAAGCTTTCAGGATCATCAAGGTCAGAGCCAGTGGAGCACAAATATGGGAGTAAGGATGTATGGCCTGCCTCTGCCATTTACCCCAGAATGCCTTCCCTTGAGCTCTCCCACTTGAGTGGCTCAAAAAAAAAAAAAAAAAAAGATATTAAGATATTTTTGCACTCTGAAAACTAATCTTTACGTGGCTTGAAATAATCTTGAGTTACATCTCCAAATATACCAACTATACTTCCAACACAGTCACTATTTAAGCATTTCTTTTCTAGAAATCTCTAAACCATCATACCTTTATTTTTTCTGAGACCAACTGGAAGTGATGGTGGGGGTATGAGTTGTTCAATGGATACAGCAGCTGTGCTCTCTGTCCCTTGGAGATTTGATTCTCCTGAACCACCATCAGTCATCACCTTGTCTCGCTTGCGCTGCTGACGCTTTTCTCTGTTACTGATTTTCGTTTCCCAGGTTCCTAAAATGTTCCCCAAAGTGAAAACATCACAAAGTTAGAGAGAAAAAATTGACAAGTTTTACCTTGTTTCCTATCAAGCTGAAGACTGAAAACAGGTTCAGTTTAAAAAAAAAAAAACATCACAGATGTGGCAGTAAACTTCAGCATTAGTCTGAGAAAACAAATGACTGGCCAAAGGTAGGTGTTGTTCTGGATGTAATGCAATAAATCTGCTTCACAAAGCAAACATGGAAAAAAATGAGCTATTATTCGTGACTACTCTCAGTTTCTGTAAGTTTAACAACTTCAACTGCTTCACTAACAATTAAACTTGTTTCAAAGATCAGATTTCCATTAAGATCAGATTTAACATAATTCTGTAGGTATGACAAAATGAGTTTCACATTACTGAATCACAAGCAAGTAATTCTGAAGTAGCACAGAAGTTAAAATAAACCTAACTACTATATTTTGTGCTCAATACCTTCATCAGCTTCCTTTCCATCTAAACGTGATGCATCCGGAGCTGTTTTAGCATCTCCTTTTGATTTCTTTTTCTTCTTTGACTAGGAAAAGAAAAAAAGCATTATCTTAATTACTTAGTGAACACTTTAGCAATTTAGATTTTCAATTAAAACAAACAAACAAAAAAAAAAATCAGTAGAACACAGGCAAATTTGAATAGATTTTCCTTAAAACTTCCTGTGCACAGTTGAAAATGAGAAGTGTACTAAACAATACTGATTCCTAAACAAATTAAGATTGCCGAGGGACATGAAAGACTTGCACAGTATGCAAGTGTTAGGAGTAAGCACTTATTCTACAGAGTACAAATCCCAGTGGAAGAAACTAAGCTGGGAGAGTTCTAATCACAGAGGAATATGAACTGTTTGGCAGAAAGATTCCACTCTAGCAAAATCTGTATAGAGTTCTATGTGAAGAATAAAAGAATCATAGAATTGCTCAGGTTGCAAAAGACTTAAAGATCATCAAGTCCAACCACAACCTGACCATACTACCCTACCTCTAACAACCCTCTGCTAAATCATGTCCCTGAGCACCACATCCAAATGATTTTTAAACACATCCAGGGATGGTGACTCAACCACCTCCCTGGGGAGCCTGTTCCAGTGCTTAACAACCCTTTCTGTAAAGAAGCATTTCCTGATATCCAACCTAAACTTACCCTGACATAACTTGAGGCCATTTCCCCTCATCCTGTCACCTGTCACCAGTGAGAAGAGACCAACCCTGCTCTTGCTGTAAGAACCTTTCAGGTATTGGAAGAGAGCAATGAGGTCTCCCCTCAGCCTCTTTTCCCCAGACTGAACAGCCCCAGTTCCTTCAATCACTAAAGAATGCCAGTGACATCTTTAAAAAAAGTTAAGAATTCCAGCATGGAAAATGACTTCAAAATTGCAACTATGTCTGCAGCCCATACAATATACATACAGTTTGTTTGTTTATATTAAGTTTTCTACTGTCGTTGCTTCTTGGTACACAGACAGAAGTAAATGAATAGGAACCGAGATGACAACCTTCGCCAATAGTTTTGGTGCAACAGGTAGTAATACACAATGTTAAAAAGACAATTTTGAAGGGGGAAAAAGAAAAATGACACAAGAATCAGGAGAGAGTATAATATAGAAAAGCCCTGGAGTTTAATCTTTTGATAAGCTAAAGTGATGACAAAATGACTTGCCTGCCTTCTTGGAAAGAAAAGACAATGCTGAAAAGCTTTTCAATCCAGTGAAGAACTACTAGATAAATCTGAATGAATAAAAAAAATGCAAGTTGTTAAAGAGAGAAGGCTATTTACTCAAATTAAGCTCCAGCTCTCACTGTTTCACATTTTTGTATGAATATATTAACAGTATTCCCAGCATACCAGTGTCTTTCTGGACATTCAGAGCAAGCCTAATGACTGGGCAAAGGCTAATTGCCTGCTTTTCACTTGAGTTCAGACCACACAATTTGCAAGTCTTTGATATACTCTTTTTGAATATCTATTTCTCTAGGATTGCTAACAACCAAGTTAACACCACAGTTGCAGTAGATACCTCATGGCTCCAATATGCTATGTCGTGTACATGCCTTTGAGTTGCATGCTCCAAAACAATCATAGAGCTTCAACATTAGTACTGAAAGCAGCACAGCTTGTTGATGCAGCTCCGCAGCTAATAAAAACACCACTGGTTGTGTGCAGTACTGTATCAACATACCTGTAGCATCTACAGAAGTGACCAGAGCAGTGACTAACTCCCTGCTTACTGCATAATATGCATAAAACAGAATTATCTTCCAAGTTCGCTCAGCAGACTACATTTACCCACATACTGGCTATTTAGCTTCTGAAATCTCCAAAAAAGTAGGGCCAGTTTCAAAAGCAATTTGGGAAGAAGTGGTTCCAAAAACATGAATAACCCAGATTATCTGCCAGAGCACCTTCCAAGTAAAGAAGGGAAAATGACAGTAGACAACATGAAAAACTATTATGACTTGCTTCTTTCAACTTAATTTGAAAGGAGATTGGTGACTTTGTCACACATTTTATTTTCCATTCTCAGCTACATTAAGATTGGAAGTTGAGTGATGTCCACAAAGCCATCATTGCTCATCTGTCCTTTGACTCTAAGGGAACACCTCAGAAGACATCACAAGTCTTTCAGATAGCTGTTTAAGATGATTGCTTCTCTAAGTTATAACTGCAGTTTCTTAAATAACTTGATTTTACAGAGAAACAAATTTTACACTTCTCATGAAAATCCAATGTTTTGTAGTTTTGAAAGCAAGGTTTGTTTTTCAAAAAGTCAGTAATTTAAATATTGAAAAGATACTTGCTTTTTTAGCCTCAGTCACTACAGCTGAATCTCTGAAGCTAGAACTATAATTAGGTACCACTTACTCATCACCTGCAAAACTGAGTGCTGTAACAGTCATTATTATCTTGGTTACAAATTGACTGCCAAAGGTTAAAGACATTAAATGTTTTTGAGCAAACGAGCCAATCATTTTGCAGAAACCCTATTCATTCAAAGTGTCAGCTTCTGCAACACAGAAAGCTGCCAGTGTTGGGTCTGCCACCAGCCAAAAAGAACATGAGGAACTTGGCAGGCTGGCCAAAACTTAGGTCTGTAAAACAAATGCTCCCACCCCAACCCCACAACCCACAAGAACAAACTATAGAAAAATAAGCCTTTCTTCTTCATTCCCAATGGACTGTTTATTTCTAGTATTCAAGACAAGGCAGTTTTGTGTACTGGCAAACAGAACAGGCAGTGAAGTTCTAAGATCTTACAGTCTCATCAGAAAATATTTTTTGACTCTTTTTAAGTTCCACATACTAAAAACTAAAGAACTCTGTACCAGAAAGTCACTAAAATGGAAAAAAGGGAAGAAACTATTCAGTGTTGTAACGATGAACCGTATGAAACAACCACAACTGAGCCATCATCCAAAGCTTCCCCTCCTCGCAAAGCAGAACAAGAAGTGGCATCTATTGTGAAAAAACATGCATGAAACTCACAACGCTGAAACAGCTAAGAAATACTGAAACAAGTGAAGTGCTGTTTTTCACCAAAAGCATATATTAAAGCACAGCAGTAACAAAAAAAAAATCATACCCTTCAGGTCACAGATCATATATACATATATATTCACATATATCTACGTACACGCACTGCTTAAATCCCAGCCATCAACTTATACCACCCACCTAAAGCCATACAAAGAAAGAACATCTACACACAGGACCCCCAACACTCTCCTTAGCAGGCATATAATGTTACAAACACAACAGATGCCCCAAGAGGCTTAACCAAATAATTAGATATCTGTAAAATTACATGTAGCTTACAGCAAGTTCTTGGGGCTGTTTTTAACTGAAGGGCAAGAATCAATTCCTGAGGCAAATATGCTTTTCCAGGCTTCCCCAAAGAGCTATGAAAACCTAATCTGGGGAAGGAGCATAAGAATCTATGTACTGACTTCACAGAGCTGCAGCTTCAATTTAACACTTCAAAATTCACATTACTATGCTGGCAATTTTACGGTAAGGCTCAAGTTGAGTATTTAAACACCTTACCTACTGGGAAAGCCACTTAAGATAAGTGAAAGTTAAGAATATAAATGCAGTTACTCCTTTAGGATCCCATTTTGTTCTGCCCTTGAAAAAAAACCCACAAAGTCAATCTGATATGTGACTCATGGAGAAGAAAAAGAAGTGTGCTGCATGAAATTTTAAGGCAAAGCCATTTCAGAGAAGCCTGTTTGCAATGATGAAAGCTTTCAGAGCTCTAGAGCCAACTGACACAATACAGTTCACTCACAGGTACAGCTGTGCTTTAGCCAACATACTAACTGCAAAAAAAAAAAGGTAAGTCAAGCAACTTAATTAGAGCTTGAGTGAGCTAAGCCTCATTACAATAACTAACTACTGTTTTCTGACTGCTTGAGCATACTAATTTCTCTTACCTATACTCCTCAGTGCAGGCAAAACAAATGCATTTTTAAAGAAAATAATTCTATTAATTTATGCTTAAATATATCAAATTATTTGAGTTACATTACTTTGTCAAAATATGTGTATACATATATTTTTTTAAATGGTGATTTTTTTTTTTAATCAGTCCTAATAGGACAGAATACAAAGAAAATCAACAACCTTTACCAGATTAGAATAAAACTGATAGTCCAGTCTTCACTGCAGCACAAGCCAGGATACCTATTATGCATCTTTAGAAATCCATGCCAGAAGGAAAATTTCACATACAATGTTATCAAAAAGAACCAAAATAAAGTTTTTGGTCAGAGACCTACCATAAATCTACCTATGTTGCCTAGAAGAGAGAGTGTTTGTGATAAAGCTACAAGAGATTGGTCCTTAGGGGGAAAAAAACAAAAAAACCAAACATTTAGTACAGTTACCTTCCATGTAAAACTAAGGACTGCTTGGAAAAAGATGTTCTAACACAGCTGCTCAATTTGCATAACAAAAAGCTCGAACTAGACTTCAAAGTCTTTATTTGTCACCAGAAATTAAGATCTCTAAACACTAGTGGATACATCTGACAAAAGAAGCGAGCAAGCACACGGTCTCAATCCTTTCAATAGTAGTCCCTCCATTGTTGTGCCACTTAACAATACTATCATTACACTGTATCTCCACAGAAGCCAGCAATGATTAAACAAACTTAATTTCTCTAGGTTTAACATTTTCAAATTGCTAACAACGTTATCAGTGTTCAGTATAGGGGTTTGTTTTGCTTGATGCACACGATTCACGATAAGGCACGATCTCAGAAGTTAAGAAAATACTGTTAGTTCTTTCCAACACATTAGATTAGTGCTCTTCATAGTAAGATACATGTCCCCTTGCTCATATATAAGCAGTAGGAATTCCAATCACAAGCAGAGTTACGTGATATTGAAGTGATGTGCATTAAACTTCCACGTTTTCATTTCAAATCCATAACTGACCTTTTCATTCTTCTTTTCTGCATCCAAGGGCTGCCTTGTATTTTCCTTACGGACGGGCTGTATCACTTCATCCTCAGATACATCAAGGAAAGACCGTCCATTAGGCTGCGTAAACAAGAAGTGTAGATAATAATAAAACTGGAGAAAGCAGAAGCAGCAAAGCTTGAGCAACGTAATTACTGAAACACAACTATTTGTTGACTGAAAAGTACCTGTGAGCACAGGGAATTTTTGGATAAGGACTCGAAGTACTCACAGCAATTGCACATTTACCAAATGTACAAATGAGAATGGAAACAAAACAGAAGTTCCCTCATTTTATCTCCGTTCTCACAGGAATTACTAATCAAAATGCAAATTTCAAGAAGTTACTAGCTTTCAGAACAGCTACATCTGCATGTGTTACAAATTAAGTCATTAAATGAACATATTTAGCACTTTGTGGTAGTTCAGGAATGAGCTTGAATTTTTCTAAATTACTCCTAGCTTGAACAAATTTCTGCACTTTATTCTCCAAATCTGTGCATAACCCTCACTTCCTTCACAAGTTCAACTTCATAGAACAGACATTAGAAGTTAAACATGCTGCACGAACAAAGGCTACCCCCATTGTTCTGTTCAGACAGTCAGACTTCGTTAGCCTACCATTTTCCCCTCACATAGTAATAAAGGGAAGGAAACTGGCATGTATTACCTTCCAAAAGTTTCCACGATAATGAAGTTAAACTCTGCACAGCCATTAGTCTGATCATCACCTTTGGCAGGAAAAGCAAATGCTTTAGCTTGCACACTCCCTACGCAGAAATACAGTAATCCAAAGTAATGTTAACACAAATCTAAGGGTGGTGTTACTGAGCTTGCAGAGTTGAAAGAATCTAAAGTATTATTCTGTTAGACACTAACCTAATTGGGTGAAAATCAATTATCAAAGGTATTAATTGATACTGTGTGTACACAAGTTTCTTGTTGTTCATAATGATTTCTGCATCAAACTTTCACTCTAATTTAGCATGATAAGCACAAATAACTACTTCACAGTTGCTTTACTGTCTGGGGCAAAAACGTTTCCTGTGTAAAAGATCAATTCAAAAGAAGCTTAGATAAATCCAAGTATTATCATTATTTTGTTTATTAAAAAACATGAGCTACCTTAACTCTGCATTACACCACTCCCCACTTTAACTGCAATTATGTCCTGCCATGCTATATTATGCTTACAGAGCACCCTTGGCACACTCTCACCAGAGTATATCATAGTATTGCTTACTGTAGCCAGCTAGCATGCCAGCTTGTTATTTTGTACCTATTAATAGAAATTGAAAGATCAGGTCACTCAACTCCTCCTTTGCAATAACCTGCCTTAAATTAGACTTTTTATATCTAACTTACAACAAATCCCTCAGCATTCTGAAAATGAAAGACATTTTCTAGATCTACATCTCAGAACCATCTAGAAGTTCCTCCCACAAAGCTCCCAGAACAAGGCACCACAGAGATACCAAGGAGTTGACGCTCAATCTTGGAAAATAACCCATTGCCATTATGAGTTGTTGAACCTGATTTCCTCTAGATGCCACACAGCTATGCTGTTGGTGGCAGGATGCCTTTTAATCAATGGCAATCCCCACGATGTTTCAAGTCGCAAACTGCAGGAAGAATGTGGGTTATTCAGTGGTGTCTCTAGAGACTAGAGCTGCCACATCTGCTCTCAGAATTGCTTCAGAGATGTTCACAGCCCACTGACTTCTTTTAGTTCTGCACAGGGCTTCGCTTCTTAGGTATAACATACATACCTTCAGCGTGAAAATCACTTTCTTTATCAAAATTTCAATGTAAGTTTTAATGCTCCCTTTCGAAAATAAACAGCCATTTCTCAGAAGAAATAAACTAATTCATCCCCATTAAGAAACCTCCAGAAAAACTCACCCGCTTAAAACCACTGACCACTTAAAACACTGTTCGATCATCTGATCACGTAAACAGCAGCCATCACAAGTAAGTTCTAAAATCCGTACTCTCACGCACTTCTCCCTGACTATTTGTAATATTTGCCTTCTCGGTGGAAGCTTTCCACATTTTATTCCTGCCCACAGATGAATCATAGACTTTTAAGCAAAATTCATGTGACCATTTTTGGATATAACAGTAGCAGAAGCTTCTCCATAGTATTCAAGGGCATTTCTTTTAAAAGCAACAACAGCCTAAAAGGCAAAGCTTAAGACTTCAAAGTAATATGTACCCAACTTTCATCAACAGTATTAACTCATCCAAGTGCTGCAATTTATTATATGTCATCTTCTTTTGTCTGATTCAAACAGCTACAGGAAGATGCGAAATAATGTCAGAGCAGAAATGATGCTGCCTATAATATTCATTTCCAAACAAAATTCTGAACTTAAAACTCCACTGTTTAAATAAACCTTTTTCATCCCACATTCCCTATAGAGGGTGTTAAGATAATCCAGAAGTAGAATAAAGGTATTGCTGAGATTGAGTGCTACAATAAAAAAAGTGTTCTTTCTATACAGTACAGTGCTACGGATACCTCAGTTTCACACTTAAGCAAGGAGAAGTGAAATTACTAGCATTTTGAGTTTTACAGGGCCTTATTAGTCCTTAGTTACACATTATAGAGCTATGCCTACCTGCAGTATTTTCGGCCAATGAAAGAATCCATTTACCACTATTTTCTATAAGCTTTTCTTAAGAAAGACATGAAGCAATTTTCCCTTGAAGCACCAGACAATCCTACAGCCTCACTCCTCCTGCAATCTGACAGGCACAACACGCGAGTATCAGTTGAAAGTATGAAAAAGTCTTTATGTGGCATATTTCTAGGAGCAAAAAGCGTAGTCTGAGAAGTTCTTTCAAGGAGGCCAAATAGAAAGCTTTCGCAAATGAATGCCAGTGCCTGTACTGAAAGTAAGCACTAGCATGTAGCCTTTACTGTACAGGTACACTTCAACCTATAAGAAATACATTGATAGTTTGGTATTTTTCTGCACACATAAAGAGATTTTTTTTTATTTTTATTTCTTACAAGCTATAGCAGAAAACAGAAGAGGATTATTCTTAAGTTTCTATGGCGTCTTCAGATTGTAAAGATACCACCTAAGAACGGATTCCACCCTTCTCTGCTGAAGGTTTAAGAAATATTAATGAACGCTAAACCATTCCAGCTTCATTTTATCTCAGTCTATCCACAGCAAGTAAACAAACAGAACCCCAATACTGCTGCTGCAACCAGGCAACTCAGCACTACTGAACTAAATTTATTTTACTAACAATATCAGTTAGATTGTACAGTACCCGTAAAGGAGCTGAATAGAGCTAAACTCGTGAAACAAAGCAGTGATATTCCTCTTTGGAAAGGCTACAGCAAAGAATGTTTCTGAGCCTGACTGACGAGAGTTACACATCACTGTCATACAATGAGCTCAGTAACTCTACATTAAAGTAACCCTACAGCTTTTAATTAGACATCTGGACTGTGCTTTTTAATGCTGCAGACCAGTTGCTCTTAGCTTTCTGTAATACCTGTAATGGAAATCTAGACTCTGGTATGGCAAGCCCTCTGGTAAATCTACTGATAATAGGCTTACTCTTTTTCCTCCACGGACCTCATCGCCAGCAGTAGAGTATAGAAAAATACAGCATGAAAACCAACATGCAGCCTTTGGTAGGAATTTTTGTTCCATTTTTAAATTCACAAAGTTCTCCTGGAAGTTCTCCATTGTGAAACTAAGTCAGAAAACACTGAGACATGCAAACACCGGTCGGTCCCTGTGAATTTATGTTGGGTAATGAGCACAAGGCAGGCCTATTTAACTTCACTGCTATTAGAAACTTATTTGCACTGTAGTTAATGATTTAGGTTATGCATTTTATTTTGTTGGGAAAGTTGTTGTTTCTCCCCCTCCTCCCCATTTTTGCACGGAAATAATGGTTACAGAGTACTATGAAAATAACTTTCAAGATCGTGAGAATATAGAATGACAGCTTCACAGCTAAAAAACATTTTTACTCTTTTTTAACTGTAAAGTTGTTTGCTCTCAATTAGCCACAGTTTTTACTATTTTGCCTGAGAAAACCAAGCCTGAAACAATACAAGTATTTATATTCACTAAAAATGTCAGTTGAGTTTACATACAAAGCTTGCTTTCATGAAGCCCTATACAGCAGGGCACTGTCAAGTTAATGGTGTATTTCTTCACTGTCTACTGTTGAGAAATTTCTCAGCCTCCCCAATCATGACTTGCAAGAGATTGCATTTTAGTTCCAGAATAAAAACAGAATAAGCAAAATGTGGATTATTTCTGAGAGCAGACACTATTTTCAAGAAAGTAAAACAGATCTCTTCACCTTTCAGGAGGCTGAAAAGTGCTGTATCTTTAATATGTCTTCTCCAAAATGGAGACCTAGTAACATTTGAAAAACTCTGAATCATAGTGCTTCTTCTTCTCGGTGCTCTGCATTTAACCTCCTGCAACTTGCACAAACAGCTCCAGCAAGTTTTAGTAGTTCACTGCTCAAAGACATCTTGGTGATGCATGGAGACTTTTGCACTGTTCACAAGAAGACAAAGCTAAAATATCTTTAAAACAAAAACAAAAACAAAAACAACCAAACAAAACAACCAAAAACTTCTCAAGCCTCAGTATTGCCACAGAATCAAACAAGATTACAAATTCCTCTTGTACCTCCTTTTTCCAGTCATAGGCAAATAATTCAGATTTTACAGTGCAAAATATGAGACATGGTTGTAACAGGCAGGGGACATCTGCCGCACTTTCATTCCTATAATCCATTTGGACATAAATAGGATTACAAACATACCAACAAAATAAAAGCTATTGAAGCAATTCCTTCAAGTCCCTAACCTATGATTGCCATGAGCCTGAAAAGGATAGCTGATAATTTCTATAATCTATTAATTTTGTCACGAAAACACTGTCAAAGACACAAGGCTCCCTCAGCACATATTGAGAATTAAAAAAAAAAAAAGACAGGAACGATCTGTTTTTAAGGGGCTGCTCAGAGAGATTTCCTTATTAAAGGAGATGATCCTTACTATAACAACTAAGTCAGACATATTCCCACCGAGGGAAGCTCACTGCCAGACCGACGTTAAGGCGTTCTGTTGAAAAGACGCCACAAAACGCCTTCAAGTTTGAATCACTGCAGCATTTAAGAGGCTCGTAAAGCCGCCGTCTGTACCTGCCCGGGCTGCACTTCCTGCCTTGAAATTAAATCAGAACGAGGTCTCCGCTGCCAGTTCCCAACCCAGCAAGCCTTGAGATTAATGGCGATTAAAAAAGAGAGAGAAATATAAATACTGCTTTCGCGTAATTCGTAGAACCATCAGAACGCTTCGAGAAAGCAGCGCTGCATTCCTCACTCACTACCAACACGGCATTCTCGCGCCTCGCTGCCGCTCCGGGCTCCCGAAGCAGCGCCGTGCCACAAACCCCACACGCAGGCGATGCCAGCCGGGCTCACGGCCCCCAGCCCCGCGGCCAGGAGCAGCATTGCGAACCGGTCCCCAGAGCCCGCAGCCCCTCACCCTCGCCGCTTTCTCCTGCAGCTTCTTCTTGTTCCTCTTCTTCTGCTCGTCGCCTTTCAGCAGCCCCGGTCCCGGCCCCGCCGCTCTGCCCGGGCCCCCGCCGGCCGTCAGGGCCGTCGCCTCGTCGCCCTTCCTCTCAGCCGCGCTCCGCGCCGCCTTCTTGCGGAGCCCTCCTCCGCAGGCCGCGGCCAGGAGCAGCCCCAGCAGCGCCAGCCCCAGCGCGGCCGGGAGCGCCAAGGCGAGCCAGGTGGGCAGGCCCTGGGGGTCGAGGCCCAGCTCCAGGCCCAGCTCGGCGCGCAGCAGGCCCAGGCCGCCCGACAGCACGTCCCGCACCCGGGCCGCCGTCAGCTCGGCCTGCTGGGCCGCCGCCTCCTGCCAGCCGCCCGCGGCCATCGCGGCCCCTCGCCCCGCGGAGGTCCGAAGCGGGAGCGCTGCGGAGGGAGAGCTCAGGCCGAGCGCATCGCGGCCCCGAGAGAGCCGCCCGGAGGAGACGCGCGGAGCCTACGCGGTACGCGGCCGCCTCCGCTCCGAAGGCGCCCGGTCTCCTCCTCTTCCTCCTCCCCGCCCTCCAGCCTGCGCCAACGTCACCGCCCCGCCGGCCGCCTGCCGCAGCGCAACGCCGCCATCCCCGCCCCTCAGCTGCCGCCCTCCTTCTGCTCCTCCTCGTCTCCGCCCCGCCCTGCCCACGGTGGAGGCGTTGCAGGTCGGCGGGCGTTCTCGACGTGGCAGCCGGCGGGAGGGGGCCGTGACCTCCCTGCCTAGCGAGCGGCGGGGCTGCTTCCCTGCTCGTGCTTCCCCGCCTTTAATTCACTTCGCCTGCAACACATCTCGGGTGTCGCGGTACACAGAATGCTGGTTTGCGTCTGCTCTCGCCACTCCCTGTTCTCAGCCTGTAGATCTTACGGGTTTTGTTTTTATGGCTCCAAACAGTATAACCTTCTTGGGCCTGTGAGGCCAGAGAAGGCCTCAGGGCTCTACAACTCCCGAAATTGAGTCACCAGCCTCGTGGGAGCACCTCTGGCTCAGAGCTCAGCGTATCCCACATGCTGTGTGCACATCAGCACGTAAGGGCAGGTCCCAGTGGCGAATGGAGAGCACCAAAGCAGCTGAGTGCAACCTCAGTGCCATGGAGATCGGCTGCCCAGAAAGGTTGTGCATTCTTCTTCTCTGGAGACATTCACGACCCACCTACCTGTGCAAGCTGGTCTAGGGAGCCTGCTTTGCAGGGGGTTGGATTGGATGATCTTTAGAGGTCCCTTCCAGCCTTTACAATTCTGTGATCCTGTGATTCTATGGGACGGGCAGGTGGATATCACTTCATATCAGGCTTGCACTACAGCCTTCTCTGGTACAGAAAACGTTTTCAAAGATGTCACCAAAAAAAAAAAAAAAAAAAAAAAAAAAAAGATGTTATTTTGAAATATTTCAGCAAGGTAATATGACAACAAAGATGTTTTCTAAGAGCCATGTTTCCTTAGAGCTCATCTCCCACAGCTGGCTTAATAGATGGAATTAAATGTTGAGCTTTATGTAAGTACAGCTGAATGAAAGGCAATGGGAGGTTTTTGTGTTGGAAGGAAATCTCCAGATTCGTTTCCCCATGCACATTAAAGGTGGACTTTAAAAAACATGTCCTCCAATGTGTGTCCTTTTTTTCAGAAATCTGGTCTCACAGTGTCCAAGGTTCCTGCACGGGACAGAGCACCTCCCCGATGAGGACAGGCTGGGAAAGCTGGGGCTCTTCAGCCTGGAGAAGAGAAGGGTCTGAGGAGGCCTTATTGCAGCTTTCCAGTAACTGAAGGGTCCTACAGGAAAGCTGGGAGGGACTTTTTATAAGGGCAGGTAGTGACAGGATGAGGGGAAAACTGAAAAAAACTGAAAGAGGGTAGATTTAGACTAGATACTAGGAAAAAATTCTTTACTGTGAGGGTGGTGAGACATTGGAACAGGTTGCCCCAGTGAGGCTGTGGATGCCCCTTCCTGGAAGTATTCAAGGCCAGGCTGGATGGGGCTGTGAGCAACCAGGTCTGGAGTGTCCCTGCCTATAGCAGGAAGTTGGAACTAAATGATCTTAAAAGTCCCTTCCAACTCAAACCATTCTACGATTCTGTGAAAATTATTAGTTAGATAGACACTGATCTGTATTGCAGGATTATGGATGTGAACCCTGGCATGGTTGGCTTCATGAGAACTACTGCTTGGCCTTCTGCAGTGGGCACTGCTGGAAAATAATGGCATGCTCCATCTTTTCTGTGTGCTACTTTGCTTACAGAGAGTACTGGTCTCTTGAAGTCTGGTAGAAAATTATCCATATTGCAATGAAGATGTAACAGGATACTTGAAATACAAAATGAAATAAAATTTGCTTAAACAGCAGAGTGATAGATCATACTGGTTTTGTATGCTGATAATTTTATTTGTAAAGTCAGTATATTTTTCATATACAAGTATTTATATAATTTTAAATCCCTTATTTTTTAGCAGAGTGCTCTTAAAATGCTCTTAAGTTTAAGTTAAGTTTACTAATAGACATTTATATTCTAGAATATTAGTTAAAAGCCGTTATACTTTGTTTTCTCTGCTTTTGTGCTTCTTTCCATGCTTTTACATTTCAGCATAGACTATGCACTTGTTTTGGAAAGCTATTATAGTACAGAATGTTGCACAACTCAGCCACCTTAATTTGCCAAATAAATTCATATTCTGTTAGTAGTTTGTTTCTGATGTTGCCCTACATAACTAGAACTGGCAGAATAACAATCATGTCGAATCATAGAATTTATCTGAAGGTGGAAGAGACCCATAAGGAGCATTGACTCCAGCTTCTGACTCCACACAGGACCACCCAAAAATCAGAGCATCACTCAGGTAAAATGTTTTTAAAGCCACGAATCATAGGACGTAGATTTTGTATGTTTTCTCTTTACATAGGCAGGGAAACACTGCGGGAGCCTTCAAAGTACAGGTGATAAAGACCGACCAAGTTTTTAAATGCGGCCCCGTGGCACCACCGAGTGGCAGCACCGTGAATAGCAGTGCAGTCTTACGTTGGCGTAGAGCAGGTAGCAGACTCCCTGTGAACATAACCTATTTCAGTTTGCTTGGTATGATGAAACAAAATAATCTAAAGATAACAATCTTTTTATTCTGAACTAATGTGATACATTAGCAGGTAGACGTGAAACTTGTAGCAGACTGAAATATTTTGAAGGAAATTTTGGTGATATTAAAAGTGGAAACACACATACTGCTCTGACTGTGAAAACCAAAGAAAGGAAACTAAAGGATAAGTTCTATTTCATACCAATTTCTATACTAACAGCAGATTAATATTAATCTTAAATCCATTTCTTAATGGATTTGACCGAACCTACCCCAAGGATTCTTTCCAGCAGTGCTGAATATAAAACATTTCTCATATCGTTCTTCAAAGAATCAGAGCAAAACAACATTGAGCAACACATTACAAGACAGAATATAATGAAAAAAACCAGAAAGAATAAAGATAAAACTTAATCTTTTTTTTTTTTTTTTTTTTTTTTTTGTAATCTCTCTTCTGCCTGTAAATGTTCCTTGTTTTACCACAACTGTTATTGGACATTGCCTACATAACGCCTTTCCATGGCTCTAAGCATTAAAGGAAAATGGTTATTACAAAATTTAAACTAGCAGAAAAGTTTTATGGAGGAGTTCACAGAAGATGTGCAAAAAATATTTAAATCTCAGTACCTGTTCTTTGATGTGGTGTGTAGAAAAACTACTGTACCCTATGGAGTGCCCAATACATGGAAAAATCTAAGGATTTCTTTATCCTGAAGCAAGGAAACGTTTTCCAATCCAACAACCATTATCCTTGGCAATGTTAATAAATAACCATAAAAGGGTTGGGCAGTCTGCATACAGAGTTCTACCCAGGGAAATTACTCATGTGGGTCAGAGCTGGGTGCCTTGGACTAAGACTCAGCCCAGGCTGAACACTGGGGTTAAGGTTTGGGTTAGGAACAGTAAGGTCATTACACCTAGACGCGTGCTTAGGATAGGGCTAGAAAGGGTGGGCAGAAAGGGGTAGTCCACAGGAAGCATTATTCCCTGAGGCCTTTTACATCTGGGCTGTGGTTGGGCATGCTGGGGAAGACTCAGCTGATGACTAGTGTTAGGGTTAGTGCTGGTGTTACAGTGTAAGGGATACACTGCAAAAAATAATTATTTGAGATCTTTTTCATCTGGAACTAGCTTGGAGTTTGAAACAAATGCTCAACACGTCCTTTACAGTCATACTAAGAATTTTAAGGGGTCAAAAATTAAGAGTTTTAAGAGCTGAAAAAAAGTTGCCATAGGAATTTTATTCTGAGTTCTTGATCATGTTGACTATAACTTGGAGTCTTTGGCCATCTCAGTTGATGTTGGGTATTAAAGCTCAGGATATAGTTAAGCTTAGAGACAGAACAGACGAAGTCTTGATCTCTGGAGTGGACCAGGAAAGGGGCTGCAAAAAGTGATTTTGTTTCTCACATGGGTGATGGTTAGGGACCTTGGGCTAAGTCTCAGTTCTTATTGTTAGGGACCTGGTCATCTTTAGAGCTGAGAGAAGGGAGACCATTTAAAGCCCTGTTTGTAGTGGGATTGGAAAGGGCAAAGGACAACACGGATCAAAAGAATTGTTCGTTGAAGGTATAGTCTCTGTCTGTAGTTGCTGGGCTCAGCTGATACCTAGGTTTGGGGTAAGAGTTAGAAGAGATGCTGAGACTCCCAGCAGTAATTGTCTGGAAATGGTCTGTCGAGGTGAAGAGGAGGATATCAGAAGTGTTCTTCTCTGAGATCTTTTTGACCTAAGCCATAGCTGGGATCTTATGCTGAGCCTTGGTTGACGTGAGAACATACTTATCTGGGCGATAGCTAGGATATTTGGGACTAAGTCTCATTCAACACATAGATTAAGATCTAGGTTAAGGTTAGAAGTACAAAGCTCTAGGTGGAATGGATTTCAAAAGAGAATGCAAAGGGAAGAAGTGCTGTGCAGATAAAATTAATGCCTGCGACCATGCTCCTCTGGGAAAAGCCTGGAGGCATTGTGCTAAGTTTCAGCTGTAGCACAAGTTTAGAGTGAGAGAGTTTATGTTTGGAAAGAGAGAAAGCAGGGAGTGAGGCAGGAAAAGATATGTCATGGGAAAGAGGCATGCAAACAGAATTCTCACATAAGGATATATAAGTCTGGGCCATAGCTGGGGTATTTTAGGCTGGGTTTCCACCAGCATGTAGGTTTAGGGTTGAGAGAAAAAGCATAGAGCTCAATTTGAAGAGAGTCTTGAAAGCAGCTGTTGAAGGAAGGTATAGGCTGTGAAAAAAATGTAAAATGAAATGTAAAAAAATATTTGTGCCCTTAGGTCTTGTTCATCTGGGCTGTGATTGGGTGACCTCTGTTCTCACAGTAGTGAATGTAAGTCTGGAGACAGTTTCAGTTTCCTTACTGCAGTACCTCAGAAAAGATTTATTTCCCACCTAAGGTAAGTAGGCCTTTCAGTTAAAGGATGATATTCCATACCCCACTTTTACCTTGGAAATTCAACTCATTTATTTTTTCTATCAACACGTTCATCTTTTAGGGCTGACACAGAATCTAACATCAAAATTTACTGCTAAGGAATACTGTCTTCTTCAAAGTATTTATTAATTTTACATTACTTTTCATGATAGCTCATGTTCTTCTGCGTAACCATATCATGCAAATATAGAAACATTCTGACAAAAATCATAACCTTAATTCCCTGTATGAAGTATAAGTCTCTTCTCATTAAACCTTTAACATAAATAGTGTTTAGCCATCAAAACTAAATTGTTGTTATGACTGATAGAGCTCATGATTGTCTTGGGAGGTGAAAAACACTTTGGCAGACAGTTCACATTCAAATTTCTATCAGCATTAAGCACTGAAAAAATAAATATCTATAAATATCTAAAGACTTGCTACCCAGCTGTGAAAAAAAGTTCAAATTAACACAAAGCAAAACACGGAATTAAAGGCCCATTAACTCATGTCCGTGGTTATACAAAATTGTTTTCTGTATTTTTTCAAGTGAACATTAAATATCCCTTATAGTAGGTCTTCTAATATTTATCTTGGGGAGTTTTCACAGCTTCATTTTGTAGGCAAGGCAGTTTTCCTAATAGAGCATTTCAATCAAGAAGTGGTTGCTATTCATACAGATGGAACTGAGTTGGCTTGAAACCATGTGCTTCATTTATTAGCAATGCAATTGCAGAATCAAAGCATGCAGGCCTATTCATGCAATTGCCCTATTGCTCTACAGTCTGCATTGCTGAGTCTCCAGTGCTATCAGTACCTGAGCCAGCCAGTAACAGAAGCAGGAGGAACATCAGCACTCAGACCTGCTCAAGCTCTTTTAGTTGTTTCTCTGGATTCTACCCTAAAAAATGTTATAGGCTTGGGCTGGTTTCTGCAATTCTGACCGAGAAGTCACTAGGAATATTAAAAAATACCAAATGTTACAAAGAAACTGCCATTCAAGGAAATGACAGTCACTAATGGAAATGTCTCCATTTTAGTTCAGTGTACTGTAGCTGGGGTTCCCATAGGAATCTGGATCTGTTTCTGAATCAATGTCCTATATAGCAGGTTTCTGTGAAGCCTGAGCAATCTTAGCTGTGGTCTAAGATTACCTCAGAGAAGACCTGAGAAGGCAGCTGTATTCTTGCAAACTCAGAAAACCTAGTCTGAGCTAGCATGTCATGGGTTTTCAGTGTCTTTTCTAGCAGGAGGGAGCTGAGTAGTCCCTTGGGAGGAGAAAAAAAACAACAATCAGTCATGAAGCTATGAATAATACATGGAGCATATGTGGATTCAGTCTGCACTGTCAGTGCTAAGTCTGGCATTTCCCCACTTTTGGGTACTTGCTTTGGCATTCTTAGCTATTTTTAATGTGAGAATTTCCATACCAATTAGACTTTGTAGAAAATTAAATAAGAAAAAAAAAAAATCACCTAATCATAAAATCTGCTTCAGAGTCCTTGCTGAAAAACTCAGCTTCATTTAAAATTCCCTGATGACTGATTCTCTGAAAGATCGCCCAGAAGGTTTTGTCTGTTGAGCTCAGTAAAATGACCCCAAGGCTGGCTGCAGTCTGCTGTCCAGATCTCTTATGTCCATACTGGCTAGATCATGCTTCCAAGTTTTATTTGGGTACCATATCACATGCCTGTGACACTAAGACATAACTCCTATTTTTTGAAATTGTTATTGTTTTTAGCTCAAACCCTCTAAAACCAAATGGGAGCTGCATTGCAGAATGAAATTGCGGGGTGCACTTGTATGCTTTGCTGTGCGTCTTAAGGCTCTATGAGTATGTTTGAATTGTGAAGACCACAGCTTAGAGAAGCCAAACCTTACAGAGCAGTGCTTGCAGTAAGCTGCTCTGAGCACACTGCCTACATTTTCATGGAATCACAGAGTGGTTGAGACTGGAAGGGACCTGCAAACATCATCCTGCCCAATCTACCTACTGAAACAGGGCCGCCTAGAGCAGGTTACACCCTACAGCAAGTTCTTCTGGTTGGAAAGTTAGTTACAATGGTCCAAAATAAAGCATGAATGCAAACTAACGGTTAAGGATTGTGAATGCACAGAGTAAATTATTCACATTTAGTGTTTTTATTTATCTATCTGTCCAAAATGTGTAGCATAGGTACTGAGAAATGTTTGCTTTTGAAAATTTCATCCTCAGCGTTGGCCAAGTTCAATGTGGAAGTCCAAAGCAGCACATGAAAAAGGCCATCTAGATTTCTGTGAGGTCTCATGCATTAACTTCCAAACCAATGCTTTTTGTGAATCATGTTCATTACTTAAGTGTTCCATGTGTGGTTTTGATCTAAACCAGAGCACTATTATGCAAAACACACGTATTTAAAATTACACAGTAAATTAAGGTTGGAGGGGCCCATCTATTCCCATTCCTCGCTCAAAGCAGGACCGATTATGAAGTTTGATCAGGTTGCTCGGCTTCATCCAGTCAGATTTTGAAAATCTCCAAGAATGGACATTTTTTGAGTTCACTGGTTTCAGATTCCAGGACTAGGCCAGACTTGTGGAAAATGTTATCTTTGTATCCCAATTGAATTTCTTGTGAATAGCTTGCTGCCATTGCCTCTTGTCTTTCTGATATACATATCTGGTATGCATTGGGCTTTGTCTTCACAACTCTTTTTTAGTTAGCCGAAGACAGCAATTAATTCATCCTTAGACATCTCTTCTAACCAAAACCAACCTCCTATCATTTCCTCTAGTCTTCTAGGTATTGATAAAATAGTAAATTTTGTACCAAGAAAACAGACTTCCAGAGCCTGCAAATCAGTAAATAATCATCAGTGTAAATAAAGGGAAGACTGGGAATTAATAGGTATTTTGGATTGAACCAGAACAGAGGGGAAAGTGACAAAAAAATGAATATTGGCCAAAATGTGAAACATGACTTTTTTCCTGTTTCATTTAGAGCTACCTCTTTTTCTTAGTCTTGTTTTCATTTTAGCTTAGACTATTTTTAAAATGAGAAAATATTCTTTTGAAAGCAAAATTCATACTTTAAAGCTTTTGGCAATCCTGAATAAGAATATTTTTCTTTATTGCAAATAAGTTTCTTGAGCCTGTATGGATTTTCCAGTCAGTCTTCTAGTTAAAACTGCTGGTCAGCAGTTTGACTCAAATTCATGAACATTTTCCTTTAGTTCTATTTTTATCAATTCACTATTAATTGATTTTGCTGTATGCTGAGCTTTAAGAAGCATTTTATAGCTCCCAAAAGGTGAATAGGCCTAACCACTTCATTAAAAAAAAAAGGAAAATGTAACAAGTCACAGATGTTTAATTCTAGATATTTTTCAAAACATATCCATGATAATGAACTGATATGACAGAGATGTTGCAGACTGCACCAAATTTCTGAGCAGCATCCTAGCTTTCTACCTGCAATGCCTATTGCTTCTGACTTTAAGAAACTTCTTCATGTCCTTGTCTTCTTTTTTCCATTTTATTTTTAAGTCTCTTTGAAATTATACAAAATACTCAGTCGCCTAGTCTAAAGACTACCTTTTATGATACTTAGTTTTATTACATGTCATTCATGGAGAGTATTCAACATTTGCTGCCCCATTTTTACTGTGTCTAAAATAGACATTCTATTTCCTGCATTAAAATTATACTCCCAAATCCTCTCATGAAGTGTGGGATATTCTTTGGGGAATTATACTGAGCAATAATAAGAAAATATTCTCAGGATATCAGCAGTCTGTGTGCATTAGAGAAGAAATAACAGATGCTTAAAAGTCTTTACAAGACAAGGGACTCCTATTAAAATCCAAGGTGATGCAATTAAGCAGATGCCTAAGTGCCTCTAACAGTTACATGCAATTCCTAATGCTGATGTCTGGATAGTCACTTTAACTATTTGTTTTTATGGTGAGCATTTTTTTCTCAAAGTTCTCTGGGATAAATCCTTCTAAAATACTGCATGTCTTGCAGTAGCACTTGAACAATAATGGAGACTTTTTAAAAGGCCTGTAGATGGTTCATTTATTCAGCAGGGCACAAATGACATTCTTGGTGCTCCTCACTGGGTGTGGATGTTTTCCCCAACACTTTGAACCTCTTCTTTCTGCTGTCCTTTCCACAACCTCATCTATCCACTCTGTGACTTACCTTCCTTTATTCCATTTTTTTCTCCTCCATTCTGCCCTGTTTTCCATTCTGTCATGCCTGCACTCTTGCTCTTTACTAATTCCATAGCCCATGATTCTCTGATTTTTTTTTTCATTAAACATATCTCAGTGTAATATATACAATAACAAGAAACGAGAACTAAAATATGATATAGTTAAAACATCTGTTGGCCTTTACTCCAGTTACTGCACGTATATGTTGCATCTTGCTTTTATCCTATCTGAGTTGCAGTGCAAATTCTTCAGGGCAAAACAGTATCTTTTTTGATGTATCCTTACCACTTATTTATAGGGTCTGGTATGCTGGAGTCCTGTTCATGATGCACTGTGGGACATCACTGCATTGTCGCTTTTAGTAACTGTTTTAAAACCTGAATGGATCAGTCTGGCTGGGAAAAGCATAAAAGAAGCTCCGTCTGCTCCATATGTTAGCAAAGAACAACATCCTGAGATAAAGAAAGAACATTTGACTTGGTGCACTCTGTCTTTGGCTCTTCCTTAGAGATCTCATATCTGTCTTGGCTGCTAAGAAGCATTTGGCTTATTTCCAGCCTGATTGGGTTGTCTGTGTGAGCCTGAAAAAAAAAAAAAACCTGCAGAAATCTAATGAGCTCTTGCAACTGTCTTCTTCTGAAGGTGAGAACTAGAGTATTTAATTCTCAGAAAAGAGAAGATGCTGTGGTGCTGGAGAAGGGCAGAATTGGAGAAGCAAGAATAATCAGACTTACAGTGTCAGAAAATAATCTGGGGTGACAAAGAAAAACCAAAACAAAAAACAACCCTTTCATCTGGACCCTGAGCTCCCTTCATTATCCTCAGCCACAGCAGCCACTTGCAATCCACTGGGGTATAGGGGAGAGTGAACACTTCATTAGTAGTAACGATGACTCTACAAATGGCTTATTGCCTTATATTATCTGGTATCATAATTAGTTATATGTCATTTTGCCACAAACTGGGAGCCCTGTATGTGGTTGTTAACATGCTGCAGTAAAGCATTTGAAAGCAGGAGTTCCAAGATTGCATCCATTTGATTTTGTCTGCTGTGAGAACGTCAACATCTTTATCCAGCACTGATGAATGATGCATGTCACTTGGAAAGCTTTTCACCATGGTGTCCAGTGGAAAGTAATACAGGCCTTAAGTAACATTCTAAGCCAGAAGTCAGTGGAAAAACTCAGACTACTTTTATGCTTTCAAAGGCTGCAGAAGTGCAAAGGGAACGAAATGGGCAGAAATATGACTGCTTAGGGGATCCCTGGATTGTCCAAGTTCTTCGCCTGCTTGTTATCTGTGTGGTGCAGTAAGTTACCCTCATGGGAACCCATTCAGATGTGCCGTGTACAATCAGGACAACAAGACAGTTCCTGCCTCAGAGACCTTACTTTATTTGTGATAAAGCTTGTTAGTGATCTTCTATCCCTTCTAGGAGGTCTGACAGTATGTACTGAACATGTAATTATAGAATCATAGAATCATTAAGGTTGAAAAAGACTTCTAAGATCACCTAGTCCAAGTGTCTACCTACCACACTAAACCGTGTCTCTTTGTACTAAATCTACCTTTTCTTTAAACACCTCCAGGGATGGTGACTCCATCACCTCCCTGGACATCCATTTTCAATGCCTGACCATTCTTTCTGAGAAGAAATGTTTTCTTGTATCCAGCCTGAACCTTCCCTGGAACAATTTGAGGCCATTTCCTCATGTCCTATTGCTGTTATCTGTAAGAAGAGGCTGACCCCCACCTCTCCACATCCTCCTTTCATATCTTGGTAGAGAGTGATAATGTCTTCCTTGAGCCTCCTCTTCTATGGACTGAACAATCCCAGTTTCTTCACCTGCTCCCCATAAGATTTGTGCTCCAGATCCACCACCAGTTTAGTTGCCCTTCTCTGGACATGCTCCAGCACCTCGATGTCTTTCTTGAAGCAAGGGGCCCAAAACTGAACACAGCACTGGAGGTGCGTCCTCACCAGAGCTAAGGACAGGGGGATGGTCACCTCCCTGGTCCTGCTGGCTACACCATTTCTAATACAATCCAGAATGCCGCTGACCTTCTTGGCTACTTGGGCACACCACTGGCTCTTGTTCAGCTGAGTGCCAACCAAGACCCACAGATCCTTTTCCTCCACACAGCTTACCAGCCACTCTATCTCAAGCCTGTAGCGTTGCCTGGGGGTGTTGTGGACAAAGTGCAGGATGTTGAGTTTGATCCCACTGGCCTCAGTCTGTCCAAATCCTCTGAAGGGTCTTCCTACCCTCAGGCACATTGACACCTCCTCCTGGATTGGTGCCATCTGCAAATTTACTGAGGGTGCACTCAATTCCCACATCCAGATCATCAGAAAGATATTAATCAGGGATTTAATAAAGATATTAAACCCCCAGTACTGACCTACTGGGGAACACCACTAGTGACCAGTAACCAATTGCATTTATCTCCATTCACCACCACTCTCTGGGCCCAGCCCTTCAGCCAGTTTTTTATTCATCAACAAGGATCCTTGATCATGGTATCCAAGGTCACAGAGACAGCATGCAGAAAGCTGGGGCCCTGTGCACTGCAGCCAATCCTCTTACCTGGGTACTTGGGTGTTTCTTTCAGAATTGGTCACCATGCCCTTGAGCCTTTTGAATTCCTCTCTCAATTTCAGCACCTCAGCAGCTTTGGAAATTTGGTCTTGTGATAGCAAGTGGAAGGAATTAAAGACAAATTACTCAGATAACGCGGAATTTAAATAGTCCTTAATAGAGAGCTTGCCAAAACCGAGAAATCATGCCATGAAGAAAAGTGTCACAAATGATCCCATTGAGCTCAACATGGGGCTTTGTGTTGGCATGTGCCTGTGAATTGAAGCTTAAACACCAAGAAACTGGGCTACGGAGAGGCAGTAGCAAGTTCCAAGAGAGTCTCAAAAGGCTATTTTTTTAAGCGTGGTCTCAGTGCTGCCAGCTGAGAGGGGGAGGGAGCAACGTTGTACGTGGGAAATAAAAGTACATCTCCCTGCATTTGAAGTATATTTGCATAGTTTGGATTATGTCTTCCTGACACGAGCCTGGGAGAGTGAAATCGATTTTTGATCCTTAATAAAAGAAAGAAGGAAAATATTTTGAACATGTCAGGTTTTTTTTCTTTCTGATTTTGCTCCTCCTGACACTAATTAGCTGCAGCATGTAAGACAGAGCAACTATTGCACAGAACTGCTATTTTTGGGTACTAGGCAGCAACGCCACAGAACTCTCTTTGCACTCACATGAACCCGACAGGAACAGGCAAGGGCAGATTGAAAAAAAAGATGAAAGAAAATAGCTTAGAATGTAGCGGGGTGGGGAAGGGGGAGTGAAAAAACTTTTTTGACCACTCAGGAAAAGTTTGGTGCCTGGGAACCTTTGCCACCAGAGAGCAATGGAAGCCTTTAAGTACACATATCACCCACTTAGTTTAAAAGACTTCCTTGTCTATCACTGAATAACGTGGGCTGTTCTTTCATATTTGTTCTAAATCCAGGCCAAAGAGACTGAAGATCAGTTGTGGAAGCTTTAGTAAGGCTCTCTAGAAATTATACCCCTAGTACACATGAAATATTTTAAATATTTGAGTCCTTTTTCTTTTTTAACTAGTTAGAAAACAGGCATTTTTATAAGATGTTAGAGACTTTACAAGCATTTTTTCAGGGAGCAGTGAGGCAGTGAGTCAGTACAAGCTATAAATCCACTAAACCACAGTATTTTTGCACATGACTAAGTTTCTCCTATTCTGATACATATTTTATATTTTCACCTGCTCTCGTGGAAATTGGCTTTGTCACTACAGTCTTCAGTGGGTAATAACTCCTATTCCTACCATGACAGTGAAAATCCAAAAATAGTAGATGACAAACTGTCTATCAGTAGTGTGCCCCTGAGACCAACGTGGTGCTCTTCAAAATGATAAGCAAAATGATGGGGAATTCCTGTGATTGGATCTCTCAGGAAAACTCATGCATGGCCACGGATACAGTGGGATCTGCACTTGCTGATGCTTGCTGCTAGCTGCCCACAGATCTGCTTGCACATCTTAGCATCTCCAGCCCATAGTTCGTGATGCGCTGACATTCTTAATATGCTTTTCAGCTCTCCATACCAGAAGAAGCATGAAAGTACTCGAGTTTCATCTTTAAGACAACATGTAAGAAAGAGAGAAGCATCTCTACAGTGTGTTGTTGTAGTGAGTTACTGTCTCATATATCCCATTCTGTGAAGGAAAGAGAGAATGGGCAACTTTCCTGAGGGAACTAGTAAAGACAGTTAAGTGAAGTGAAATATGGCAGCTACTACTTCACAACACATCTTGGCCATCAAATACTAAAGTTTCTTTTACTGTATTAGCAGTAAATGTGCCAACAGAGCAGATCAGTGAAATGGGTGGAAAAGATGATGTTCACGTGGTTTAGAGATACCCAGCCCTCAGCCTGGTCATCATACATAATCCACAAAGACATACATCCCATATTGCTTAGGGAATCTTTAAATAAGTGGTAGAGGGGAATACAGTCTGACAGATTTCTCTAGAAAGTATTAATCGCTGTTTCATCTCTTCTAGCTCCTCATTTAGTCTTTATTCCTCAGCTTTGCCATTCACAGTGACTTTCAATTTCTTCTTTTAGATTCTTATCTAAACTCAACTTTTTATTTGCGTGTCTTTTCCGAGACATTTTTTCACTATTTCAACTGTATCTGATTACTAGTTAAACCCATCTCACTTTCTCACCTCCTTCTTACCAACATATTTGTTCAATCTTAAGATCCTCTAGATCCCTGCTATGAATAGTCCAATAGTCCCATCTCACTGCTCACAGCACTTTGGCAATCTCTTCTAAATTTCCTTTCTTATGCTACCGTGCTATGCTATGCCATGCAACCCATACCACGGCATTCCTGCCCTGAGCAGCTCCCCTTTTCTCTCTCCCATCACCAACAAGACCCAGTGTTGTAGCTGCTGACAGTACATCCTTTCTTTCAGATCCCATGCCCAGACTTTGTCCAACAACAACAAAGCTCAGAGCCAGAAACGTGGGGAAGTTGTGTACACTGAGAGGCTGGACCCTGTCAAGTGGATGGAGTCCTGGAGAGTTTAATTCAAAGCTGAGACTTCTACTGAAAACATATGTTATGCACAGGCTCCAAATTTTATAGTGTGGCCAAATTTTGGTCAAATTTTGTGAGGGTAGCAAGAAGTTAATCTCCAATAAACAGGCCACCCAGCTTGCAAAAAGGATGTCCCTGTACCAAAGGATGAGTGCACTACAGCTATTTAGAGAAAAGCCTACAAAAAATGTTTAATGCAATCAAGACAATGCATTTTTTCTTCTTCTCATTTGTGTTTTCAGAAACAGCTGAAAGCTTTACACTGAAGTTTTCCAGAAGTGTGTCCTGAGGCAAATATCCAGCATGGAAAATTCCAGCCTGAACATTTAATACGTGGTAAAAGTATATACAACAGATAGCAGGGCCATGGTTTGGAAAGTGTGAGGTAGGAGTCCAAGCAGCCCAATTTCAATCCACTTGTACTAACCAGGCTGCTTACCACTGCTCACCCAAGGCCAGCAAAGGCAGCATTGATTCTAACATTTCTCTCCATTCATTTGCATCATGGACATATGAATTCTAACTGGAATAGTTTCAAATGCATTATGAACCACAGTCAAATAACGGTTCTCTGTGAAAATCTCAGAGAAATTTACTGCAAAAGTCAATCTGTATGCAACATATATGTGTGTAACAGCAGCCATCTGTATTATTAATAACATTACAGGAACATTGGGTTTGTTTCCCTTTTAGAATGTTTTGTCACCAAGTTTAACTTACATACTTTTTTACTTACATTTGAAAAAAAAAAAAGAGGAGAAGACTGAGGCCTTTTTCTCTTTGACTGTGCAGTATTGCTGTATGCTATTAACACTGTTTCTGGCAAACACTTGCAGAGTGGATAGAAGAGGATTGTTCAGTCAAAATGCTATGAACACAAACATGTTTTTAGTGGGGTTTATGAGCTAAAATGAGAACAGTGTGGGATCCTGTACAGACAAATGGTCAGGGCTTAAACCAAATCTCCAGTCCTCTTCCATCGGATTACTCTGTGACTCATTTCCCCTCTGGTGAATAACATATGAAAGTCTCATTATGTCACATTAAGTTTCACTTTCTCAGATTCTTCCAGAATCCTATCAGTTCAGTTTTCCTGTGTTTGGCCACCTGACCAAATCATACCAGCCTCATCAGTGCTAGCAAGCGTCCATCCAGCAGATGGCAGATACTGCTCATCCAATGTAACCCCGACACCCTGCTCAGGATGTCAGCTCTGGGACCGATAAAACAGGAGCTAAATCTTCAATGTACATGCGTTTCAAAACGATCTCGATTAAAGCATAGTTAAAGTTTGGCATACTTATGTTTTTATGTAGCACAGAATTCACAGATGTGTTTCTCTTTATGATTTCTTACATACTTACATGAAGCAAAGATCTAGTCGTTGAAAACAAACTTTTCTTAGTAGGGTGTGTTTATGGCATTTGAATACAAACATTTCCTGTTACTGAATCACATGAATTGCTACTGATAATGTAAATAAAGATCTGAATTCTTTCAGACTAGAATTCAATTGGGTGTTTTTTAATGGGGGCAACTCACACAAGCCTGACTAATATATAGCAAATTTCAAACCCTGATGTGCTTTACAGTAAATCTTGAAAGTGAGTCTATTTTTACTGCCATTCTTCCTACTGTACTCATTAATTCCCTCTCTCCCTTATTTAAGTCCGGAATGTCAGAGGAGTTACAATGAAGTTCACCTCATGGTGTTAGAAGCTGACAGAGAACTCTAATTTCAATAGCATGTTTCATTGTATTATTTCTTGTCCATTGCTTAAGAAAAATCTCCCAGCTGGAGAAAGGCAGGGCAAAAGAAATAGCAGGAGATAGCTAGATATCTCAGTCAAAATTATATGACCTCTCTTGTATACTCTGAATTCTTTTCCATATCTGAGCTGTTGAATAAAAGCCTATCTTCTATAAGAATTGTATCCAATTTCCTTTCTGTACATCTAGATTTTGATTCGGGAGACATTCAGCTGAGAAAACCAGAACTATTCTTGCTTGGTGTCCTAGGCATAGTATGCTAAGAAAACTGTAACAGTATCATGATTTTTTTGATTTAGGGTTGGATTTTTATTTATTTGCTTGTTTGTTTGTTTGTTTACTATCTGGATATTGTTGCATAGTCATCTAGGAGGCCATTTCGTTCCAGTCTTTTATTTTAAATTTTCTTCATTGATGTTTCTGATCTTGTGTTCAGGACACCCATAGAGAATGAACAGCTTCTAAAAGGATAGAGGTAATTCCTAGGCGGTATCATCATCCTTGAACAGAAATGTTACACTGATGCATACCATAAATATTGAAGTACGCCATGAACACGTAGAAATAAACAGATCTGGAAATTCCTAATTCTGATAAGAAATTTCTTGGCAAAACTAGATAATAGCAGACAATGTTTTATTTATATTGTTACTATTGTTGTTACTACTATGTCGGTAGAAGTTCCACTTCTTAATGTTGAACCATTTCATCCACCAAAAATAACCACAAAGCAACTGTGAAGGACTTTTCCATTGAGTATCCAGCATAAACTTAAATGACACAGCAGCTTTTTATGTTGAAGGCAATTTAATCAGAATAACTGTTTGCTTTGGAAATAAAGGTATTCCCTATGAGATATATGCCAAAGAATTGAAGCCATGAGCAAGTCCTGTTTTCTCCTGATTTGTAGCTAGCAGGGATTAATATCTCCAGGATAACATTTCACACTTTTCAAAGTCCTACTTTCAGGCCAGTGTGAAATATGACATGAAGTGTTTAGTTATGCCTACCATCAGTATGTAACATTGAACTGTTAGACTTCAAAGATGGACAAGAAGACAAACAGTATTTCTATTCTAGGTTATTTGTGCAGTCAGATGGGGGACTCAGGTGGCATAGAATGCATTGTTGGTCTTTTTGCATCACACAATTTCTTGTGCAATATGATTTTTGTTAAGAATTGGCAGCAAATGACAATCTGTCATAAAATACCTTCTCAGGAGCCAGTATACTTGCAAAATATTTTCTTCATTCTTCTGTACACACTGTGTTGCTGTGTCATTGCTCTGATAAAGATCAGGTGGTTTGTTTGGGTTTTGGTCTGGTTTATTAAGAGCTAATTGTTAAGTGCTCCTTGCTTTTTGTGTGTCTGGAAGGAGAGAAAGACAAAGGAGGGGAAATAGATAAATGCCTGAGCCCTTCTTATCTTCCCTTCTTCCCTCTTCATTGCTGTAGGTATTGGCTGTCTGAAACATAAATGTTTTCATGTATAAAGTAAAACAACAACCCTCTCCTTAGAATCTTGATCTTAGTGGAGGTGGTTTTTCTTTCTTCTAGAATGAAAACATATAAACCTGATGTGGCATAAATAGTGCTATATGTAACATATTAATCATTCCTCCTCTATTCATCTATATAGACTGAGGCATGAAAGAATAGAGCAGGAAAACAGTGGTAAGAAAGAGGAACTACTGAGATTTAAATCTGATTTAGCACTGCTGGCGGTTCTACTCTGTGGGATTACAATCAGCATTACTTTACATAAATTTACTTACACTATCTGATTTTTAAAAGTAACTTGGAAATTGGTTGTGTCCTGGACTTTTGATTTAGGCATGGGATCTCCTAAGCACAAAGTTTCTCTATCTCTGCATTGCTGGTAGTTTAGTATGTATAGTATTTCCCAAATTGAGTATACACAGGAGCAAGGAGTGGCAGGGAAAGGGCAATCTGAGCCCTGCTGTGATTTAGCACAAAGTATGAGAAATGCAGTCTGAATCCAGTCGCATATAGTGGGAGAAAGAGCACTCTTGTTGCAGTACCCATGTTTGCACAGAGGTGGGCTTGAGTTTCTCAGCCGTTCTGCAAAGCACTGCAATCGTCAGATAACCACATTCCCTTCCATTGGTAGCTCCCATGGGAGATAGGCACCTGAAAACTTTGAAGGTCTGTGTCTACAGTGTTACCATCTTGGTTTCTTAGAATCTTCCCTGGATTCTCTGTGCAATTACAAAGTGCTTCTTCTTAATATTTAATTTTGTTTGAATCTTTAAGACTGTAGCTCCTTATAGTTACTGTGTTGTGCAAGCAGCTATATAAACATTTGCTGTTATTATTTAATGTTTTTCTTTCTCCTTTTCCATTTGGTCTTCTCCCAGATTAGACTGTAAGTCTCTTAGGGCAGGGACAGCCCTAGCTGAATTTCTGTAGGGCCTGCTACAAGCTTCATAGGTTTCTATAGCTGTGTATATATATGACTGAAGATGTAGGCAAATGGACCCATGCTCCTGCTAGGGGCCAAGTGCTCCCATCACTTTCTGCAAGAGCTTACAACAATGAGTTCTCCTAGCACCCTCACAAAGGAGAGAGAAGTCCTTCAGAAGAACCCTGAGCCAGAAGTACAACAGCACCATTACTTCACTGATGAGACAACACAATTAATCATAGTGTGGAAATGCTTGTTTGGTGAACCCAAACGTCAGTCGGAAGGTCCTGAGCCTTCATGGAGGTGGCTTTCATCTCCACACATCCCAGCAAGGCTGTGCATTCCTGTCACAGCAGAAGATCCCTGACACTGCTGCTGGGAAATCCTTTCTGATCCTGCCAGATTGTCTAGGAGAAAGGTGTTGGTGAGAAGTAGTTTGTTTGTAGGGTAAGAGGTTGGAGAACCATCATCAGTCCCAAAGTGCTGAAGGTTTCTGCATAGCCTGATGGCCTGATGCAGAGGCTCATCACAACTGCAGTGAAATGCCCCTGACCACTCATAGGGAGCTGGATCAGGAGGCCACCTTAGCAGAAAACCAGCACTGGAAAATACGAACTGTTGGGTGCTGGTTTAGCTCTCCAGCCAGGTTCATTGTTGAGTAACAGAGAGAATCAGTGCAAGAAAATGTTTGAGAGGAATTTGGAAGGTGTGAGAGGAAGGTGTCCTTGCCCTTTTAAGCAGCAGCTGGCCAGATGTACTGCACAGATGCTGAGGCAGTGGAGAAGCTGAAACACCACCTGTCACTCTACAGGGGACTCCATTTGTCTGGAACGTAGGGATCGTAACTCCCTGTCCTCCTCAGCCTGCCCCTCAAACCAGGCAGCAGGAAAACTTGTCCACTCCGTGCTATGCAGACAACACACAGCTTTTACCTCAGTACAACACATTGTGAGAAAAATAGCCCTAAATTTTGTTCTTTTACATCTGCTGTGTATAGATTTACAAATCTGTATCTCCTGCCATCTGTGCTTGTCTGAGAGTCTGGTGAAACTGGCATTGGAATTCTCTTCCTAGAAGGGAAAGACATGTAGGATCATTCCTTTAGCTAATAAGGTGGCTAACACTCGAAGTTATGTCTACCATTAGTGGCTGGAACATCAGTAAGTATGACTGCATCTTTAACCTTCCAACAATAAACATGATGGAAACAGGCACTTCCAGAAATTCTTGTGGGGAATTATAGGCTCTCTTAAAATGAGCTGAGGGGAGAGAAATAAAATTGTCCTTGAAGAATCATGACACAAAGAAAACCAAATGAACTCAGAGTCCACTGAAAATACACATCTGGTCCTCATGTTGGATGCAGCCAGAGGATGCCACCAATACCCAAAGGAGCTTTCTCACATTTCAGCACTATGGAGGTGGTGCCCTCCTACAGGCTCTGAAAACAGCCTGCCTGGGCCTTTGGAGTCAGCTGCTGTGCTCCTGACACTCACAGCTCTGTTTACATTGCAGGAGGAATACCTGAGAACTATATTTGGTATTCAGTGTTTCCTTATTAATAGAGTAGCCTAGATGGCCACAACTCCACACAAACGTACTACTACTGTTTCCTGACCTACTGATGGCATTCATACTTTCTTTCATTTCCAGGATCCTCCAGCACCAATTCCTGTGTGCTTCATCATCCTCCTGTCTCTCTCTTTCTTCACTTTCTTGATCCCAGTACTCCAGCTTCTCCTTATGCAAGTGAGAACAAAGTTATAAAAACAAGATATTTGTTTCCATCTCAACTCTGTTTTCAAAGATAATATTCATTGCTTCAGTGCAAAAACAACCAGCCCAACAAATGAAAAAACAGCCAGCTTTAATACTGTAAACTTTTAAACCTTTTAAAATACTTCAGTGCCTGACACTGAATCTACTTTGATTTAAACTTAGGCTATGTGCATAGGGGTGGAGAAGTGTTCTGGTACACAGAGTTTGTAGCATAAACAAAGAGAAACCAACACCAGTGGGACAAGCACAAACCACAGCACAGTCCAAAGCAACTCTGCTTCGTACTCCATTTTGTAATCCCTAACTTTTTATCTTTTATCTTGTTTCTAAATTCACTTATTCAGACTGCAAGTGCTTACACTTTTCATAGCTTTCCACATGTAAGATATGTGACTGAAATTTGGGAGCTGAGGCCCTGATCCTTTGACACTCAGCACTGGGTATTGAAGAGGTCCCCAGGATCTGCAAAAAGTGCATGTTTTTACAGTACTGTGACCTGTAAAATGTAGGAGCTTCACACAGGGCATGTGTTCCATTTGTTTTGAAAATGCTATGGTGTTGTGCAGTTAAATAGAAGTGATGTGTGATAGTGGTCATAGCATTGCTATTCATGAAGTAATCGTGGTCATGTTTTCCTTAGGAAGTTGTATTTAACCAATACCCCTCATTACATTGTGCTGTAACTTCTGATTGTGTTCTCAAAATGATACCCTGTGTAAGAAGCGTTCAGAGCCTTTTTTTATTCTTTACATAGTGGCAATGAATTTTGGCAACTCTAAAGAGCAGAACTGGTACCTAGAAAGCATTAGAAAGGCCAGCACTACCTACACAGACATGCCATTGCGAGAAGGCCTGGGCTGTCTTTGTTCTGTAAGTTATGAGCTCATATGTCAACATGGGAAAACAGATGTTTAAATGAAAAAAATAAAGAAAATGCAGAATGAGGAATACATCCAAGTTCCTTTGGCTTTTGTTCAGGTGTTTCATGGACTGAGCTAATGGTGATCCTGTGGACAGGCTGATTATCATTGGAGTCAGATGGTCTTGTTGTAACTGTAAAAAGAAAAAAGCAGTTTTACTCCATCCATGTGAATCTTTAATTCACAGCTGTGCTTAATTAAAATAGTCTTTCGCTGTTTATTGTGAGAAGGTTAGAAGTTAATTGACAGAATGCACTTAATCATTTTCTGTATAAGAAAAAGTTGTGTCATCACATTAATAGAAAACGATCAGATCTCTTCTTTTCCTCTATCAGGACAAAAGGCCTGACTTGGGCTCTGCTCCTCAGGTGGTCCTCTGTGCAAACCAGCAGCACTTCCTGCACAGTCAGTGCAGACATTACGTTCAGTCTTCAAAGCTCTGTAAAATCATTTCATATTTTGTCCATTGATGAACCCCTTCCAGACCCAGCTTTTACTTACCCTTGAAGGAAGTGTTGCCATGATTATTTTTTTGCTTCAAGAGATGCACCTTTTTGTCACCTTCTTTTCCTCCATCTGATCCTGTGTTACTAGCTATTAGTAACTTCATAGCCCATGGTGTGACGTGCCATATCTCTGTCTATGAAACCAACATATTCCTAAAGAGTCAATCTTAATAGGCATGTTATTTTCTTGTTCCCATGGACTATTTTTCTTTTGTTGCCTGAAGCTGCTATCTTGTAGGATGATCAGATATTTGCTTTCACTGACTGGAATGTAAAGTATTCGGTTAGATACCAAATATTACTTTTTCTTCTCTTGCTGTCAGTTTTAAAGAACAAACAGAACTTTCTATCTCAAGGAATCACTTTTATTGTGACTTTGGGACCCCATTTTGCCAGTTTCTGGTCCTCCTACATTTCTCTCAAACAACATTCAGGTAGTATCTCTCTATGTTCCATGGAATAATTTGCTAGAAATTTATATTAAAGCATACGATAGATTTCAGTCTTTAGACTGTAGAGTTTCATGCAGCAAACACTGCGGAGTTTTTTGAAAGCTGTGAATCTGCCAGCTGCAAAGGGTTGTTAATTGCCTGTGCTATCTTAAAGTTTATGCTGAGGAATTGCTTAGGTACATTTACCAAATGTAATAATAGAATAATCTGATAAGACCTCTCTCGCTGAACTGTTTGCCAAAAGATGTGTTTATAGTATTACTTCAACATTCTTTTATTTTATTAATTCATTACTAAGTCATTTTTACCCAATACAATTCATCTTGACCTTAAAATGAAATGGAAACAAATGGTGCCAGAAGTAAAAGTCAACAAGGGAAGGATGATACATGGCTTTCATCCATTTGTCCAGAGAAACAAGATTAAGGGCTAGGTCTTCAGCTGTGCTAAAGCTTTGCTCAGCCCAGCTGAGAGGGGTGGGGGAGTGTGGCTGTGAGCTGCCTTGTCTCTTCTTCCTGGGAAAATACAGTTTCCAGACAAACTGGGAGTTAACATCTATTAGACCAGCCCTGCACCTTCCCACACCATCATGCCTACTAGAAGCACACCGGTCTTGCAACTTTCTAATTTCTTCTTTTTGGTTTGTGTCTTCAGCTTGAGAACATCCCCTTCATTTTTGCCAGCACCTGACCGGCCTCATCTCCTGGCTGCTCTCAGTGCCAAGATGGCCCTTCTCCTCTGGACCTGGGGCAGAAAGCCAGAAGCTGGCAAAGATTTGGTTTAAAATGAGAGTAATGATTAACTGATTTACCAGCTACATCTAAATTGTCTTCAGAGTCATGTCCACAAGGTCTCTTCCTCTCTGTCTGCCCAAAGCCTTTTAGAGAATTGTTCCCAGCTGGTATACAATTGTTTTAAAACTTGGTACTTGTATCCTTGAGCATATGGTTCTTATCAATAGGTATTCATGATGGCCTAATGCCATCACCCAGAAAGCATCTGAAGTCACACTGCAGTTTCTATTTGGAGAGGTGGCAGCATTAGAAGTTGGAGTGTCTTTCCTATGAGAAAAGGCTGTGGGAGCTAGGCTTGTTCAGCCTCGACAAGAGAAGGCTCTGGGGAGACTTCACTGTGTCCTTTTAATACTGAAAGAGAGCTTATAAGCAGGAGGGAGACTGACAATTTACATGGGCAGATAGTGATAGAATAAGAAGGAATGGTTTTAAGCAGAAAGAGGGGAGTTTTAGGTTAGATAATAGGAGGAAATGTTTTACTCAGAGGGTGGTGGTACTGGCTGCCTGGGGAAGCTGTGGATGTCCCATCCCTGCAGATGTTCATGGCCAGGATGGATGGGGTCCTGGGCACTGATCAAGTAGGAGGTGTCCCTGCCCACTGCAGGGTGGGTTGGAACTCCTTGGGGTCCCTTCCAATCCATTCTATGATTCTATGATTAGAAGACCAGACAGGATTGGACAGTCTAGCCAGTCGGGATGTGTGCTGGGTGGAAGCCTTCTTTCAGTTCAAACCTGGAGTGTAATTCCTTCAGAATATCTGGAATGGTGAACTAATAAATGTCAAAGTTGCAAGAAATCTCTGCTTCACTCTCCCACCAGGGAATAAAGGCTGGCCAACGGGGTGCTCCAGCCTGCTAGAAGAGAAGATGTTCCTCTTCTGTTGCCATAGATAATCCAGCACACAAAGACTGTATTGAGGATGTGATTAGTTCTTAAGTGCTCAACGATGTAAAGCACTGAAAAGCTACTCAAACACCAGTGTGAAAGGATTTATTCCCAGATGGCAGAGAATGAAGAAATAAAGTGCTAGTCATCATCTAAGGATGAAATCCATCTTATCTCACAAAGAGAAAGTAAAGAGCTTTATGGAAAATGCCCTCATGTGACATGGCAATGGGATTCAAAAGAAAACTGGATTTCTCTATGCTACTTACTCTCTTTCAGCTCTTCCTTTTCTAAAGTGGAATTGTACAGTTTCAGCTACTCCTGGAGACTCTCTGACCACAGGATGAATCAGGGTTGTGTTTCAACCTAAATGATCTCATATAATAAACTACTAAAAGCTGGTTTTAATAAAAGAATTAGAGAGAAAGAGGCTGCTGACAGACAACTTGATGAACCTTCTCAAATTTCTTTTACAATATTGATTTGGTTCCAGTTTCTCATTTACAACATTTACTTGTTGTATACACAAACTATTTCTGAAATAGTTGAAGTCTTCCAGTTAGCCACACAACCCAACTGCAAATTCCAGAGCTCTGTTTTCAGCAAGAACATTGTAGTAGATAGAAAAAACAGTGATGTCAGAGATTTAATATGACAAAAAGGAAAGGCACACAAATAAAGTTTGAAGAACTTTGGCAAGACTGTAGTTAGTAGCACCACCAAAGAAGCCAGCCCCACACATAAAAGTGAAGCAGCCAGAGCTGTTGGATCTGGTTTATTGACACTAGAGATATGCATCACCTATGAGTATGAAGAACTGGATATACCTAAGCTAGGCAACCTTTCCGTGACAGATAGAGAAGATTTTCAAAGAAAATGTAAAAAAGGATAAGCAGATTTTTTTTTTTTTCTTGGTAGGTAAGTTATTTTCCTTCCAACCTTTGGCAATCAAAATTCAGATCAACAGCAGCGTAAGAGGTAAAGGCACCTGAAGGCATCTCTCTGTAAGATGACATCACTCAAGGAATGTGTTTCTGCTCTTTCTAGGGCATAGTAGTATACTTAATTTTTAATAGTGGGCTGTGGGTGAGAAAAAGAGACAGAATCAGAACTACCTTCAATGTTCAAGGGTAATATTTATTTTTAATTAACAAATGCTATTTATTAAAGTAGCTGGTAATGGGATTCAGATTGATAATAAAGCTGGAATAATGTTCAGTTTTTATATTGACTGGAAAATGGGAAAGGCATCTGTGCAAGATCAGTTTGCAGCTAGATCTTAATTATGGACCTTGAATGCTAACCTTTTCGCGTTCTACTTCAGTGTTAAAATGGAGTGTTATTTCCCAAACACTTCAAATAGGGTAACAGAGCTGCAAATGAAATTAGCAATGTTCTTATGTAATCTCTTTGAATGATACCTCAGAGATTTCAAGGAAGATGCTTGGAAACTGTTCCATTATTGTCTACATATACATGTTAATCGAACTCTTATTTGCTTAGAAAACAAAATGAAAAACAGTGGCTTAAGATAAATGATCAAATTAACTACTCCCCTGAGGAAGATTTTTCCTTAAGCAACTTTATTAAACCTAGAAATAACAGCATTTTTGACAAGCTAATGTCAAAAAAAGGCACACAGAGACAGATCCTGAGGCACAGGAGCATGGAGAGCTGACATGCTGGAGGACTAACTGTGGTATTAGTAACGGCAGTGTTGTAGTCCCGTAGATTCAGTGATACTAAGATTTAATAAAAATACTTTTTTTCCCCCTGCGAAGTTATTATCTGTCCATTCAAGAGCATGTTTTACTCTTGCAGTCCTTGGGATGACAATAGCAGCAGTTAATTAACAAACCATCAGCATGAATAAAGTATTTCTGCCCAAACAACAGCCATTCCTTTCATGGCTTTTACAACATCCTATGAGCCATCTTCATTTTATGTAAATCTACAGGGGTTGCACCAGGACTAGAGCTTGGTCTTGTGTTTTCCACTTTTTCAGTTGGCTGCCAAGCAGTAGGCAGCAGGCAGTAAGCACTGCAGAATGGACACAGCAGTTGTGGGTCCAACTCAACTGGCGGTGTGCGTGTGGAACTCCCACAGTTGTTGGAAACTTGACCTGACTGGAGTGGTCTATGTAACCTCTCCCAGCTACAGAAGTGGAATTGTAGCTTTAAGCCATCTTGGAAAGAAAACAAAGCCTACACCAACCAAAGAATAACCTAAGAAGAATAATTGTATACTAGCAACAAAACTGATCACAGGAGAATTTCTTGCATAGAATAGAGGCGATCTTTGGAATCTCATTGTTCCAAATCTGCTCTCCACAATGGATGCAGCTGGAGCAGAAACCTTAAATAGTATTTCAGAAAATCTATGCATTTCTTCTCTCTGCTTGATATTTTCAGACAGAGAAAATGGGGAGCAGTTGCTGGAAAATTGGAATGGTATGGCCATAAGACATTGACTATTGAGACATTCAACTACACAGCATAGAACAAATCCATAAGAGATGCTCATCTGTGTGCTGAAAGCAGAGGGCATGTCAGCGTAGCACTGCACTTGTGCAGCTACTGTGCCCTGTCTCCATGCTAGGTCAACGCCGCTGGCACAAGGCATCTTGCTCCACAGAGCAGAGTAGACATAAACCTGAGAGCACAGCAGAACTCCTGACCAGATTTTTATGACTGTGGGCTGATGTTCAGGAAAACACTCTGAAGGAAACTTCAGGTTCCGTTTCAGCAACACTGGAGACAAATATTTTGCCTTGACCCAAAAGGTGTCTTGGACACACACTCATAAAGCCTCTACCTTTCCATATAAAAAAAAAAACCCACAAATTAAGAGGAGATAAGTATGCTGAACTGATTAAAAACCAACAAACCAACAAACAAATTGTGGCTTCATATTTTGGGTCTGAGTCCTACTTTTTTTGTTGTTGTTTTTTTTTTTTTGTTTAATACATCAATTAGATAAGGGTTAGGAGGTTCTCACTGGAACTGCTGAATATCTTGTGTTACAGCTCTGGAAAAGTTCCTTGTTTGTTTGCCACTGTTTCCAGCTCAACATTATGGTGTGACAGATGGATTCAATAACAGAAGTTGGCAATCAAGAGATGTGAACCACGGAGTGTGGGGGACTTAACTGTTACCATGGCTTGTGAGGGATAATATTATTTCTTATATGTCAGTAGGGGACAGGAATTGGTTACCTGGCTTAAAAGGTGAACCACTGTTTTTTCTGGCCTCACTGCTCTTGGGAGTGACTTACCTTCTCAGTCGCCTTAGAAGCTGAAGAATGGCTATAGGTTTACAGCTTAATCTCCTGGTCACTCATCTCAATGTGCGGGGAGAAGGCTGAGGGGGGGAGGCATCCAGTGTGCAAGCTGCTTCTACCTAATGCTCTAAGTGTCACAATTGTTCATGTCTGTCATCCTGGGCCTGACCTCCTTTGTATGCTTCTGGATGTATTTAGGCCTTTCTCTTCCCTGGCTGGAAGCTGCTGGTCACGTCAGCCTGTATGTGCTCTCTGTTCTTGTGAACTGCCTGAACTGTTCCAGCCTGAGCTGCAAAAGAAGTCAAATCTTCAGGACTGTACCTGTATGAAACCAGCACTCCCAGTACCACCTGGGACTGTGCAGCTGCAGTGGGGAAACAGCACAGGGCTCCAGCTGGTCTGTGTTCCACACCTCTGAGCCATCACAGGACTAGAATAAGAGGATGTTTTTAAGGCACTTGTCTCTAAAAATAATATTGCTTTCTTAACCAACCAGAATCAGTTTACTGAACTCTCATGTACTTTCTGTGCAGGACATGATCAAGCAATGTGTTTTCATGTATCACCTACTTTTTCTTACCGAAGAGGGCATTTTAGTTCTTCAGCTTCATTCTGTGTCACCCGAGAAGCTGTTGCCACCTCAGCAGTGTGCAGCCCCCAGGAGCAGAACTAAAACAACATTTATTTTCTTTAGAAAGAGTAGCCGCTGAGGCTACTTTAAAGAAAATAGTCTCTGAAGTTGTGGAAGGGAAAGGTCAACATCTAATTTAGATGAGCTTGTGATCCTTACAGAAGCCTGTTTCTGTTCCATAGTCTTTTATATTCAGCCAAATTTGATGCAGTTACAAAGACCCTGCAGAAACACTCTTGCTATTTGTTGTTGTTGAGATACTGACTATCGAACTGTTCCTTTTGACTTTGACGTGAACAAGCAAAAATTTCAGCTAGCACAGCAAACTCTCTGTGTGAAGCTCATCTGATCCGTGTTGTGCTGCTACATGTTATGTGATGTGATTATCAAAAATCTGCAGAACCACTGTGCACTGATTCACTGTTGACTAGGAATAATAAAAGGGGTCTTAGAGTTGTACAGAAAAGGTACAAAGACATGCCAGAGTCTGCAAATTGATTCCTCTTATTACAATGCAGATGCAGACTGCTTAGAGGATAGCATTCTTCTAACAATCAACTCTCCCTTTTCCATGAGTTATCTCATCTGCAGGTTACATATGCCAGTACAGAGGTACCTTGGCTGACTCCTTGCTCTGTGAAGTCGTAGTGTGATTAGGATGGCAGCATGCATCTCATGTGCCTGGTGCTGGTACTGATCTTGCAAGCCTTGCAAGCTGTGCTTTGGACTGCAGTGAGAACTGACTATGTCATTGTGTAAAAGTGGTCAAACCATTAAGGACTGTCTGTAAAGAATGTTATCATAAGGGTCTAGAAATTCCGTCACAGCATTTACGTGGACAGTTCTGCAGTCTGGTGTCCTGAGTAAACTCACTGGGCTTGTATATAGTGACCCTCTCATCCCCTGTATTGTGTCTGATGCCACCACATCTGAGCTATGAGTTCTGGTGGTCCTGCATGTGCAAAGCAGACCTGCTGTACCCAGTGTGTTAAGTTTTGATGAATACAGAGATCAACAGCACATTGTGCCTGAAGTAGATGTTACATTTATTTAACATAGTTTCAGTGGACACTTGCTATCAAACAGTAGTTTATACTTTTTCCTGAGTTCCATTCCGTCTTCAAACCAGTAAATAATATTTCTCTTGTGAAATATGATATTAGTATTCACTTGTATAAGCCCATATTCTTTAGAGGAGATGAAGGAAGAGAGGTATTATTTGGAGGGAGGATAACTTGGGCATCAGCTCAGGATAGGTGCCCAAAACATCTTGAAAGTCCAGTGCTGGACTTGGAATCCAAAGTCACAAAGGCATGTGTATATAGATATCCAGAGGAGAGATAGAATAATGCTGCTTTCCAGAAGCAAGCAGAGAGATTCTAAATGACATAGAGGAAGTCAAGTGATAGGAGGACTCAGGTGTACTTTCTCAGTTTAACTTGGTCACTTATACTGGAAGAAGACATGGAAAGCAGATGAGTCAGGCTGCTTCACTCTACCAGATTTTCTGGAACTAGAAAAGTATTTTTAAGTTAGAAAATCTTCAGGCCACATTTGCTAGATGAAGGCATTAAAGCCATCATTTCTTCAATTTTCTTGCTCATGGCTCTTTCCTGAAAGCACTGACACCTTTATTCTTTAGCTTGTTCACCACTGATTGAGTGGCCATAGCTGGCTGGTTGTTTCATTCCATTGCCGCAGCCTCTTCTGCAGACGTCTTGCTGTAGGAGTCTGGATTTACCCTGGAAGAAACTGGCTAAGAGCTAGTATGAATTTAAATGTGTATTCCTTGAGATGCAGTGAAACAGCACGCAACAAATTAAAAGCACTTTCACATAAGCTGTAGCAATATCAGCTGCTAACATTCCAGAACCCTTCACTTCTCCAGTCAAAGGTGCCTGCTTAAATTGCTAATTAGCTTTCTCTTGTTATAATTTTTTTGACTTAGGAACTCTGCACGAAAGCGTTTTTCAGGCCTGTTCTAGTTGCCATAGCATCCATCACTGCACGGTCCTGCTTGTCTTCTGCCCATTTCATTATCAACTACAACCATATAATGTTTTGACAAAAAGAATAGTTTTGAATGAAGCACAGAATATAAAATAAGAAGGCCTTAATAAAGGCTCAAATAAATCCCCTATCTGGCAGCATACTGAAAGTATCTTGATTCCTGGCACAGCAAGTATGCTGTGGAGTTCACTCTTCATTAAGAAGCACAGGCAACCACAGTACCAGGATGTGGGCAGTCTTAAAGTCTAATGTGTACATTTATGCAGATACAGTCTTCTGGGAACCAGCTTGTTTTAATCATAAAAGAACCCTTCAAGTAAATTTAATGAGGAGTTAGTTGAGGAATTTATTCTGAAACTTTAAACTATGTGTAAATTCCTGAGGATCAAATTAAGTTGAAGGTAAATAATATTCAAAATGGTGTTTCAGTCAAGGCTGCCTAAAAGCTGGAGACACAAAGATCCTGCTAAGAGAACATTTCTTTTCCAGTTAGAGACTTCTTTAAGGAGCCCAGACAGATGCCATATGCTGATGGTAAAACAACATCTTTCACAATGTGACATTTGGAGCCTGCTCAAGAGATCAGTCATTTTTGTCTTTTCTAAGGTTGCCACCTTTAAAATAAATGCCAAACAGTTATGAACTAGAAAAAGAGTAATTGCCAATAGTTATAGGTGTCATCAGTGATGAAACATCCCTAAGCAGATGTTTTGCTTTACATGCAGGGAAGTTCAGGATAAAAAATCCACAACACAGTGCAAAGGACAGCTGTGTCAAGGATGCTTTGAAAAACATTTTCTCATGGATTGTGATGATTTGCCTTCTTAAAGACAGGAGGATCTTGCTTAGAGCTCTTCTTGTCTCAATGAAATGGTGCTTGATTTCCATTCTTTGTACATTTGAAAAGAATGGTGAACTTGAGATATTTGTTTAATAATCTATTTGTTGGGTCCCTTTATTTATTGGATGATTTGAAGTATAATTAGAGGTATGCTAGTGGGAAAAACACACACACGTGCTTTCACATGAGCACAATATCTTTTGTTTGCCTCTCATTTTTCTGCATGTGGTGGATTATCCCCCTGGACGGCGTTAGCAATATACATTGCCTGGTGTTTCCCAGCTGGACATTGTTATTTAAAGCACAATTTTTAAACAAATAAATATTTCCTAGTAGTGTCATGAATGCAGGAAAACAGATTTTATGCATATCTGATTGGAAAATATGTGAAACATATATGGTATTAGTCTTGGTCTTATCTTTTCATGATTAAAAAAAAAAAAAGCAAAGAAAAAAAAGAAAGAAAGAATCCCCCTATCCTCTTCAAACACACCGGGGTAACTTGTATAAGAAATCACACAGAACCTGTAAACCAGTCTTTACAGGACTAAAGTCCTAGTTTCAGAGTAAATGTAATGAGAAGGTAGCAGTGTGGGAAAGAACCACAGAAGGAGAAAGTGTTGGCTCAAGCAGATGTTCATGTTGTGGTTCCGTGGAAAATAGTCTGAATAATTATTTATTTTGTCTGGAATCTTGCAAATTCTTATACAGGTAAGCAATTTTATATGTGTGAGTAGTTCCATTCAATTCAAGACACCGATCTGTTACGAAAGGATAAATACAGATATGTCTATAAGATTACCACCTTAAACTGCATGAGCTTGTTTTTGTTTTGTGTGTCACTTCACATACTAGTCAGCAATAATAAAAATTCATTAAGGAAAAATATGAGGAAAATCACACCATTTGATTTGGGAGGGTGTGGAATCATAGAATAATTAGAGTTGGAAGGGACTCTTAAAGGTCATGTAGTCCAATTCTCCTGCAATGAGCAGGGACACCTACAGCTAGAGCAGGTTGCTCAGAGCTTCTCCAGCCTGACCTTGAATGCCTCTAAGGACAGGGCATCTACCACTTCTCTAGGCAAGATGTTACAGTACTTCACCATCTTCACCACCCTTATGGTAAAAAAAAAAACTTCTTCCTTATATCCAATCTAATCTCTCCTCTGTAAGTTTTAAACCGTTTCCCTTTGTCCTATCACCACAGACCTTATTAAATGCTGTTCCTTTCCTTCTTACAGCCCCCCTTTAGATACTGAAGGGCCGCTACCAGGTCACCTCAGAACCTTCTCATCTCCAGGCTGAACAGTCCCAGCTCTCTTAGCCTGTCCTCATAGTGAATATGTTCCAACCCTTGGATCATTTTTGTGGCCCTCCTCTGGACACTCTTCAACAGATCCATGTCTCTCCTAAACTGAGGGCTCCACATCTGGGCCCTGTTCTCCAGAATAAATCCAGGAAGCAGAGCTCTAACAAGAGGGAGAGCCTTGCAGAAATGCATGACTGGAAGGGGTGATGAGGAAACACTGTTTTGCAAAAGACAGAAAAGCGGGACTTAGAGTGTAATGAATGCTTGAGGTACAGAAAGGTTCTAATATGGATTTAAGCACTGTATTGAGATCAGCAAGATGAGTGTGACAATTCTGGGTGCTCCTATAGTAAAAGACAGTCAAAAGGAAGATAATTTAAAGTGCAATAGAAATGCTTGTGGAACAAAAAGGTTTAAAGAATATACTGTGTTTCCAGAGAAGTCAGGCATCAGATGATCAGATCTAGTTATGAAATAGAGATAGCTTTTCCCACAGAGAGCTTTGAACCTTTGTCAGAAAATCAAATAACATGGATAAAAAAGCTCACAGCTGAATGGTAGTGCTTTTCCAACCAAAATAATTATATATATGTTTTTATTTATTTTCTTATTTTTTAAGAAAAAGGTTCAACCCCCAAACATTTTAACTTAGGTTGAAACACCATTTTCATGTAGGAAGAATGTTTAATTGGTTGTATGCTGAAATCCAAAGGAAGTGCAAGTGACAACTATGCCAGAAAAATCGCATCCTGAATGGCTATGACATGCTACCTGGTTCTCAGAAACTTTTATTTGCAAAAGAGGAACACAGAGCTGGTCATAGCCACAATGAAGTTTCTGTTCCCAGCTGGCTTCCCACTACAATCTCGGGGAGGGCTGAATTCCTGGTGTCTGGCTAATGAGAATAACCTCCCAAGTAATGACACCTGCAGCGCACAAAAAACCCTCAGGTGGCAAATGATGACTTTTTCTAGTATTCCTTCCCACTCAGTGAGTGATATGCCAATTATGAAGGTCTGGTTTAGAGAATTCCCCCTGCAACAAGAGTGGCTTACTTGGGAGCAGCCATGGTGGTGCTGTCTCAAGCAACCTGTCCCCCCTCACTGCCTGCATGAATCTCCAACTTACCTAGAAGTTACTGGACTGCTGCCAGCATTACCTTGACATATTAAATAAAATCAAATTTGAATACTGATTTACATTAGCATGTTACAGTGTAACAACAGCAGTTCCTCTGCTGCTTCACCAAGAACTGACATTTTGCTGAGTGTCCCTAAGAGATGGATGAGTAGGAGAGCTCATAGCTGAATTCCCACAGCATCCCAAAGCAAACTGTTCCAGAATCTGAACTCATTGTCTCGATTCCCATGGAGGATGGCTTCCTGCTTTTGTGTAAATCTTACAAAGCCTCTTCCATACTTCTTTTTCACAGGTACTGTAAGAATTAGTTATTTAATAGAAGTGCAATGTTCAGAATGCGCTGTTCTTTCAGTCTTTGCGGTAACTCAAAGATAGTCCATGTTGAGATTTTTCAGTAGATTTTTATTTATGAGGTTGGTTTTGTGGCACTAAAACCTTATTGCTGCACCTTGTATTGGGACCAACAAAATTGTGAATATTTGAGAAAAGCAGTTGGAGAAACTCTCACTCTTTGAACCAAACCATTAGAATAATAACCATTTTTTCTTTTTGGTTATTGTTTATATCCATTTATGGTTGAGGCTAACTAGAACAGTTCAATACTTGCCTGTTCACTGTCTCTTAGAAGTCCATCTCCCCATACCACCCTTAGTCACGCTTGCAGTTGTAAGGAGCAGCTGAAGTCCTTCTGTGAGGTTCATAAAGCTAGGTTGTCCTCTCCTTTTGCTACCATCTCTGGAGAGAGCTCTGACAGCCTAACACACAGAACTGTGATAAAGGGACCTTCCAGACCTCAGGCTGTGTGATGCAGGCTTGTGGATTGCATTCCTGGCACGTGGGTAGAGGACCTCCACGGATCTGCACCTTAAAGTTTAACCTTATCTGTGTAAAGAGAGCTTCCATGAAACTTATACATTGTCTAATTGTCACAGTGAAGTCTTAATGTTCAGGTCTTTGCATAATAGATAATGACTGAATGTGAGTGAATTAACTCTATAGCTACAATGCAGGGGATTTTCCAGTGTTGACTCAAGTTATGTCAATGGTGGTATGAATATTTTGTCATAGATCTATGAACTAGTTGATAGAAAACAATCAACTTGTAATATTTTCTGAATGTTCAGATTCCTCCTAAATGAGCTCCATTAACACTGAGATTAGTTAATTGTTGTTGTTGAGATGTTGCAAATGATCCTTCCTATGGCTGGTTTAATTAAAACATCTGCTTTCTAGTTTGTCATGTCATTATTGCACCTGTTTATTCCACACAAATACAAATGATTATGAAAGAAAACTTTTTCTTTCTTTGAACTGTTTTAAGTCAGCAAGATTAAATTGCAAAACTGTATCTGGAGGTACTGAGTCTGCATATCTTTTCATTAACATGTAAATGCCTAGGATATCCAAATTCTATTGTAAGATGTGCCTCTTTGTAGCAGTAGGAGAAGATATCCTATTGCTTAGAAGTTCTTTGATACAATCAGATTCTATCCAATCTATCTCTCATTCTAAAAGCAAACCCTGGAAGGCGTGTGGGGGGAGGTCTGTTGCTTCTTTCAATTCAAACTCTTCAAATATCAGCTTCACTATTTTGTCTACAGTAATGTTGTTCAGCCACAGAAAATAATGTTTAGTTGCCTTCTAGCCAGAGAGTTTCTTTCACCATTGCCTAGGATTATGCTTCTATGAAGTGAAGAAATTATTTTTCTTGGCTCATCTCCAATTTATTTCACTTTCTCTCAATATTTTTTTCCAGAAGCATTTCTAAAAGGCTTCTCCTGACAGCCTCGCATATTCTGCAATCAGTGATACCAGACAGACCACTAGTTTTGTTTATTTCAGGTATCTCACGGGTATAGGATTAGAGACAAACTTCAATCATGGCATACCCATCAGCATCTCTGCTTTGTATAATGTTCACCTGCTTCTGTCTTTCCACAGCTCAGCATCTGGCAATGCAGCCTAGCAGAAGACACTCAGTTCCATCTCTTTCCTCAGCATTTCTCTTGATAAGGGTTAGTAAGGGCTGCCTGTATGTACTTCATTGAGTCCACTGCCCTCAGGGAGACCTTCTTTCAGCACTAGAAAAGCTCACAATTAAAACAGAGATATGTAGTTCTAGCTATTAGCTAGGTTAGACCAGACTTTAGATGTAAGACTGGAAACTAAGTTCACCTACAAAGCCACAGAATTTAAATATATTAAATATTTGTATTTAGTTAACATCTTTTGCCTAGTATTTAAAGATTTAGTCTGTAATCACATGTATGCATTCACTGTTCAGAGCCATGTTTGCTTATCCCTTGAGCTACCCTTGATTTGAAACGTGAGTCTTATCTGGGATCTTGTCCACCAGGATGGGGCCATTCCTACCTAGGAAGCCCTGTTGCCTTCCAAATTCTGTTTTTTTTTTGATGTCATCACTCTTGATGCTTTTAGGAGTCAGGTTTTGGGATTCAGGTATAAATGTCCCCAGTGACCTTATGGGTGGAAACCTATCATGATCTTCTCTTTTACTCTTGTTTATCCAAATGGTTTATGAATGCTTTATGAGATACTGTTGGCTCCTCCTCAAGGCATACACAAAAATTACTTCATTTGTTCTGCGCAGAAGCTCAAAACCCTTTGGCAGTCATAAAATATATTAAATATATAAATCATTAGTTATACTAAAACTTCTGGCATGTTACAATTATAGACAACACACAGAAGACGTTATTGACGTAAACATTTGTTTTAGGATGTAGCTGCTCTGTATGAATATATCCATGAGTCCAACTTCCTGTGTACAGTTTTTATTAACTTTGTATGAGTTGGATTGCTTTGCCTTCAATCTAGGGAGATTTTGAGTAGTAATTATTTACTTTATTCACTCCATATTGAGTATATCACAGATGACAGTAATTCAGAAATGCTTACTTGAAGTAACTGGGTGTGTTTCTATTGCTAACAGAGTGGACTGGTAAGTCTGCAAGACACTAATTTTGAATGTAAGTCACTATAGTCTAGGTTTATAATGAGCCAACTGAGTATGGGTTTATTTTCCTAAGCTTAGTTGTGCATCCATTGTCTCTGACTTGCAATATGAATCTGATAACACAGCTCCTTACCCCACTGACAGGTGAAAAGCAAATAGCCTACATTTCACTCGGAAAAGAAAGGAAGAGTGATTATACTGAGATAATTGTGAAAATCTGGACATATGATCACTATAGTCCTGATTATATAGACACAACCTGTCAGTCAGAGTGAATCATTTCATTCTCACCATCCCATAGGAACTGCAGTCCCAACTATCATCTTTGGACAGTTTCAAGATTTTAATAGTAAATTTATTTTACCCTGCTGTTATTTGAATTGAATTTGTTATATCCAGTTTCTATAACCTGACGTTCTCAAGCTCATTCACATTTATTACTATAGCAGTGAGTAGAAGTCAAGAAGAGCTTTTCTACAGCCCTAGAGCAAAAAACATCCACAACATCCTATTCATTTCAGCAGTACAATATTCTGCTTAAGGTCTGCTAGTTCTTCTACTACACCTTTAACAACTTTAATTGCTGCTTGAATTTCAGGCTATGTGGACTATGATTCAGAAATACTGTTCTTGATGTCAGCTTTTGGGAAGCTGACAAGTGTATCTTTCCCCATTTTATTGTTTATTGGCTGCTCACTCAGTCAGTGCCAGTCTGAGGAAAGATCCTTCTGGTCTCTTGAGAGAAGAGATTTCAGTATCGGAAGAACCTCTTGACAAGTACTTGCTTCTTTAATATATAGAATTTTTTTTTGTCTACTTGTTCATTCTCTATAGTTTTCTCCCTTCTCAATCAGTAAGAAACTGATGAAGACAGTCTTCATAGAAAATAATTTGCTCTCTCTTGTACTCAATTTCTTTCCACATCTTCAAAACAGTAACATTTTATTCCCAGTTGAACTGAATTGGATACAAGCAGTTTAGACAAAGGAAGGTTTTTCGTTTTATGTGTTCAAGTGAAATAAGACAAACAGGCAGTTTAAACAGCTTCCTTCTTTCCTGACTCTTCTTTCTAATTTTTCCTCATCGAGTTTTCCTCAAAAAAAAAAATTTTTTTTTTAACTTCACTATTCCATCACTCTGCTTTGTTGCCACTGGAATAAAAGGAATGATCATTGAATGGATAAACAATTTGTTTAAACATAGAAGATGGAAGGGAGCAAAACATGGCCAGCTCTTGTGATAGAGGGAAGCCACCAGTACTGGAATTTGTTCTGTTCAGCTTGTTCATAGATGATTTGGAAAGGTAGAGAACCCAGTGACAAAGGTTGCTGATGTTGCAGTTATTTAGGTTAGTATCGATACACAAAGCCTGGTGAATTGCATCAAGACTGCAAAACCCAACAAAACTGGGTAAGAAAATACCAGATGAAACTCAACATGCATATAATGTAATGTGATTCATGTGGGGAAGGAAATAATTCTAACTTTGTACAAAGGCTCTAAACTAACAACTGCTTTACATAAGCATGGACTTTGTTGTTATGATTAACAGTTCAATGAAGACATTGGTTAAGTGCTGTATGGAATTTAAAAAATAATAAAAAAGTCAAGCATTCATGACCAAATAATTGGTAGAAGGAGAGGGTAAGGGGAGGGCAACAAGAATAATGAAATATATGGAAAACTCCTGTAAACAGAACAATTGAGATAGCTGAAAGTTTGCCATGAAGGAATGACATTACAGAGAAATTATATTTAAAGTATACAAAATTATCACAGGGAAAAGTTGGTTGTTCTTTAGTTGTTCAGTGTCTCTTTACATGCCAGAAGTAGGGTTTGAAAGTGCAGCTTATGAGAGCAGGGATCAGAAAAAAAAATAGGACCTGATTATTCACACAAGTAGAAGTAGGTCTGTGGAACTCCTTGATAAGTGGTGTTGTGGATGCAAGAAATCTCTATACATGCTATTGAAAACTTGACAAATATTTCAATGATAGAGAGAACAGCTGGGTGATTTTGACTACAAAAGTAATGCAAGTCATCCAAGCTGATTTTTTTTTTGCCCGTAGGGAGAGTAGTAGTGGGAAAGTATACATTTTTGCCCTGCTCTTAATCTTAGAATCTTGCTTATGGACTGTGCTTCTAGTTTTTCCTATTAAAGATAAGCGTTGGCCTGTTCCTAGGAAAATCTAAACTATTGTTCAGAATGGAGGTGTGAAAGAAAAAGAGGGCAGGGAAAAAATGTTCTAAGAATGAATAGTGGATGAAAAATGAAGGGGAGCAGAGATTCAAGATCAAAACTATAGAAGGTTGAACACCGAGCAGATTACTACCAACAGTATCAGCCATTCCAAGAAGGTGGCCAGGAAACTCTGTGCAGCAATGCACAGGATGAATGAAATGGTGAAATAAAAACTGTATCCAAAACTGCAAGATTCTGGAGGAACAACCAGGAGTTGTGGTTTGGTACACTTGCTGCACCCCCTGAACAGGAATTTCTCTCCTAGTGCAGAAGGGATATGAATCAGACCAAAAAAAAAAAGCCTTTTTCTGCATCCCCCTAGATGTTCCAAATTAGGTGACTGTCAGGTCACAAAAACACTTCAAAGAGCAGGATGACCTATTAGGTTACCCTGTCATCTTTTGGTGGCAATAGTCAGTTTAAATAAATAATCAATCAGTTGTGGAGAATATCTGTAATGCCCTTACAAAACTGTTTGGAGGGTGTGATAGATTGCTGGACTTTCAGCCTTAGTTCCTCACCAGCAATGTGGGAATGAAGAGAAGACAATTTTGCAAGTCTTCCCAGTCTCCCAGGATAAATTGTGTGAAGCTACAGCCTTGTCAATTCAGATACAGGATCAAGAAATAATTTGTCCTCCTACATCAGCTTAAAAGAAAGAATCAAGCAAAAGTCACTGAATCAAGAAAAGGTGATTGCTGTTCTTTGCATGATGTATTTGGGTGTTTCATCCAACTTTTCAGCTGTGAAGTTTCTTTTGTTAATATTCTTCTGTTATGTATATCCAGGTACTTTAATGAGTGATGAAACTCCCTGACAATCAGCAGCCATTCCCACTGCTGATTTCTGATTCATGGAATGACAATCTACATTCTTTTTATTCACTGTCACCTAATTAAGTACTCTGATACCGAGGCAAAACTTTTTATGCCTAACCTTGTGTCGCACATTCTCTGTTAAGAATATTGCCCTGTGATATTGCTGGCTTCTACATTCTACTTGTTTCCTCAGCCAGCTCTTAGTGCCAGTGCTCTTTCTCTTTATTTCACATTTCTATTAAATGTGAAAGACCATCCATCAGAGATGTTACCAGCTATTTCCATTAAAAAGATTAGGATTTGGAAGCAGACGCAGAAAGAAAATAGAATAATTACTTAGCATTATACACCTAAACCCAGTGTGCAGTTGTGTAATTACTATTACCCATCACGATCATAAAGAACTCCAAGGATATATAATTAATTCATAATATAATAGCCATTTAATTTCTGCAGTACTCTATCCAAAGATTCAATGCAGTACTGAGCTAACGTCAGTGTGGCATTTACAGTAGATTTTCTGTTTACAGGCAGAAAATATTCCCTGAGGAAGAACTGTGGATTTGGGTAATCAATGACTGTTAGCTGCTTTAATGCACATTTATTCTTCCATTTTGGCAGCAGGCAACATGCTTAAAGACCTAGATTTGTCTACATAAATTACTAAGACTCCAAACAAACTTCACACTAATTGTATTCATCTGATGGGAACTTCTCCCATAAAACTCTAAAGTCCAGCTTTTCATAAATGTCAGCTGGAGACTTCTTCAGTAACACCTCAGTTCAGGAGGCTGCAGCACTGCTGTTCAAAATAAGAGAAGATCCCAGGCCATGGTTGTAACAAGAGATCTCTTCATGACATTTTACCCCAATCCACAGTGATAGTGCAAAGAAATCTTGTGCCCATAGGACACATCTGGAAAATATCCCTGGAGAGCCCTCTTTAATCAGCTTAACCAGAGTTACCCAATAATCATCAGTCCATAAAACTGCTTGTAATCTGTCCATCAGTACAAGTAAAGCCAGACAGTGGGAACAAGAAAAGCTAATTTCAAGGCTCCAAATGTTGTACTGGATACTCCTGTGCCTGGTAGATATAAATGACCTGGGACACTGCAATGTCACCACTTTTTTACATACCCTCAGGTACACACTGTGGCTTGATTGCTGCTGTGCTGCATACCTGGACCCTGGGAATTGATGGGGGTGAAGGAGAGGGCACCTGGCATCCTCTGCCCCAGCAACATGGGCACCAGTCCTTGGGGGGGAAAAGGAAAACCTAGAAGTTCTTGGTAGGACAGTCAATATTGACAGAACAGAAAGGTAATTGAATGTGTCTGCTTCTATACAAAAGGGGAGAATGGTATCTCTAGCTACCTATCCTAGCAATTGTGTGATTAAGCTATTATTTTACTATTTTAAAGATAAAAGCCAAGGACTCCCACTGATTTCAATGGCAACTCAGTAACTTGGTGATGTTGAAAGTCTTCAGCTGCTAGAAAGGTTTCAGGTCTGTCTCTAAAGCTCAGATCTTTCAGTGTTTCAAGTATCTTGGCTGGTATGTGTCTAAAAGCACTTAAAATCTATTCCTAAAAGGTTTGCTTGTAGAAAGTCTGGAGGAGATGAGACCTATGGGCTGTGAGATTTTCCACACAAAACTGCTCCACACGTGTTACAGCAGTGGCTGGCAGCTCACATTGTTTGTTAATTATCAGAGTAGTCACTACAGGTTAAGATCAATCTTCTCCCCATGCTTTTGCAAATAGGTATTTCCCATTGAGTGCTTTCTGACTGTACAATTATTTTCCTCTTGTTCTATTTCCCCTTATTTTTCTTTTCTTTCTTCTCTCCTTTTCCTGTTGTCATATGAGGGTCTTGTGAAAGACCTGCAGTTCCTCCTGCCATTTCACCCATGGAGATTTCTTACCCCATGATTCCCACTCCAGGTTCTTTCATTGTATGGCAATTGCTAATCAAACAGAAAAGCTGCTTGTGCTCCCATAGACCCATGTTGCAAAGTCCATAGGGTGCACTTTGGTTGGATTTCCTGGCAGAATGGGTGTAGATCAGACACAGAACAGCAAGGGGCTTTTCCCCTACAAGTGGACAATCCACTGTTAGTCATCCAATGACAGACTGCACCAAGCATGAGACAAAACTGGAAAGAACACATGCTATCTCCTAGGTCTCCATACCACTGCAGTAAACCACCAAATGTCTGCAGATGATATAATATCAGGCTTGGCTCCCTATGGGCTTTTCAATGAGGTAATTGGAGTTAAATATTTGTTTGCAGTTGAAGTGAAAAAGAGAAACAACCAAGAAGGGTCACTGTGATCAGGGATTATTTTAACATCTGCATTGCTGTCATACTTGAACCATCTTAAAAGTGATTACGCTGCTGTCCTGTGACCACTTTAGATCAAATGCTTTGGCCTTAAATAATAAAGTAAGGAGTGAAAATGGAGTTCCTGAACTCTGTTTCTGACTACACCAACTGTGGCTCCTGGACAATTTAAAGACTTAGTGTGAATCAAGAGCTTTGGGTCTTGGGGCAGAAAAATCCTCCAGAATAAAGAATAGACTGAATAAAAATAGGTCAACAAATAAATAAACAAGGAAACACTGCAGAATAAGGAAAAATATGCTCAATAGACTTTTTAAAGTGCCAGAGAATGAGGGAGTTGGCCATGGAAAAGAAGGGCATGAGCTAGAGGGAACCATGGGATGAACTGGGCTGAGTTGGAAGAACAGATCAAGCAATCAAAAACCCTCTTTGCTAGACTGCAGATCACAGACATTATGGCATTAGTCCTTTGGTCAGTTATTTCTGGAAATGAAGTAATCTTTTGATGTTACGACTCTCATGTGAGATTAGAAGAGTATTCCTACAGAAGATTTTAAAATTTAGTTTATATCTAGGGTAGAAAATGATGGCTTACACTTGAAATAATGAATTCAAATAGAATTAAGCAATTTTTTTTCATTGCCAGTTCATGGTAGTCAAATCCGTCTGAATTTAAAATAGTCATGGCTGGTTGTATTTGTTTTAATGAGAACAAAGAAGATGAAAACATTCTCTCATGTGGAATTAAGTATTTTATTCACTATGATTCAGATTTTTTTTTTCAATCCTATGAGTATTCTCTAAGTAAGAATAAAACGATTTGGCATTCCAAAACAAAAAAACAGTTCTTCCAGCTTTTTTTCAATTCTTGTCCTTCCCATATACTGAAAAATCTGATAAAATCAGAATGAATTTGTAAAGAATTTCAAGATTACAAGTACCTCAAGTTTTTGCATAAAGAAATGTGGGCAAATCTTCATGACTTTACTAGACACAAGACCAAATTAACCTATGGCTTTACAGCAAGGTAGCACTTAAATCTTTACTTCCAGGAGTTAAACTTTTGTTGCATCAATAGGGAGCCTTTCAGTGTTGTTACCAACCTGCTAACTGACAATGTGTCATAGAAAAAATGTGACCTCAACAATATGTTCCTCCTGTGTAAGGACAAAGAAATCTCATGTAATATCAGTGTCTGGAAAACGAAATCCGATGATTCAGCTACTATGGGAACTATGCCTTAGAACAGCATGAATTTTATCTCTGACTTTCATGTCAATCTTCCTTTACTATAACATTGTCAATCAGTCTGATCACTCTCATGCTTCATTATGTTTCCATGGTGATCCTTTCCTCCAAAGCTAAAAATAATCCTGTTTCACTGTCAAAGCCTGTAGAGAAGAAGACCATATATAATTGCCTACCTGTAGTTATCTGCCTTCAATACCCCCAAAAGGGTTTCCATTCACTTTGTTCTGATATTTGTGGTTGAAATAGTAGAGTAGCAACAGGGCTAAACCCATTTCCCCAGTTATTGTCAGTAAATCAATTCATGCCTCATCAGTGAGCTTTTAAACTATACCACAGCTGGCTACAGCTCCAAAATTATCCCAATAAACAATCCCAAAGCACCATGCTAACACTTACAAATACATACTCATTTGTGATTTCTATTCTTAATATTTTATTCCTTTTACTGTCAAAGACTTTCAGAGAAAAAGAGAGCTACTGTCTGATGGATAGGCTTCTCCAGTGCAGGATGATATCTGTGACAATGACGTGCTTACCTGAGGTAGCATGTAGAGAAATGGCATGTTTTGTACTAGTAACATTTTGGGAAATCAAGACAGTAGGCAAGACAATTTTGTAAAATGCTCATTTATCCCTACTCCTTGTCTTTCTTGTCAGCTTGCTGTTGCAGCCTCCAGACCCAAGATGCATAGTTTCCACTTTGATTATTTCACATTACAGAGGCTTATAACCATCCTCATGAAACAAGGTCTTTTTTTTTTTTTTTTTAATGGAAAAAAAAAATGCCAAGCCATTAGAAATGTAAGAAGAATGTGATTTGGAGTTTATCAGGGTTCTAAAGCAAATTTCTAAAACGCTTCCAGAGTCTTATACTGCACATCCAAAAACGAGGACCATACAATTCATAAACAATTAAGCGAGGTGTTACAGTTTTGTAAGGTACAAAACTCATCTCTCCAAGGCAGAATTCCACTTTCCACACCTTACAGGCTGCCAGCTTCTGCAAAGAGGAGCAAGGATTCTGCAGAAAACGTCCTGCTTTACTACACCTCCCTGCTCAGCCAGCCATACAACATCCTCCCTCTGCACCAAGTCCTGCAGAAGTAACAGTGAGTAAAACAATGCCTCTGGCTACTATTCCTTTCTTCCTACTATTCTTTCATCTTCAGTTCTTGCCCTCTGGAAACGGGTCTGAACGGCAACCTTTCCTCTCCGATACCACCTCTGGTCACTGAAGAATTAATTGTTGGAATAGATGATCTCAGTTGTCTTTTCCAACCGTTATGACTCTGTGGAAGAGCCTTTGTGATCAACTGACAAAGTACACGGTGGATACATCTGTCCAAGTTTAGCATGGCTGTTATGCCCATGCTAACTGTCTTTATTGCAAAAGTTCATAATGAAGCTTTGTTTAACAGCAAAACTGATTCCTTACAGTAGAGCTGCTTTTGGCAAACTTCAGGTACCTGTGCTGGAGTGAAACCTTACACCAAGCAGGTGTTTTTTGACCAGAGAAAGAAGACAGGAAGAATATAACGTAAAAAAAACCAGCCTGAATTGTTTAAATTTGTTTCTGTTGCAGCAACTGAAGTCAGGATGTTAAGATGGAATGCATCAGGTGAGCTAAACTATATATGTCATTTTCATCTTTTCCTGGAATGAAATAGCATAAGTGACAATGAATGAAAGGATGCAGCCTAGTGTCAGCTGTGAGGCTGCTCAAGCTGAATGAGAAGGACAAGGAAGGCCATCTTTGGGAAAATAGAAGGACTGGTTTTTCAGTTGGTGCCTTGGTTTAACTTCCTGGCATCACAGAAGGCAATACAGAAATCATTCACTTGTCCAGAACAATGCATATCAACTTCTGATGTTTGCTTATAAAGGATTAAAAGTATTTCTAAAAGCAAAACAGTAATCTTAATATTTCACAAATTAAAATTGTAATAAAAGGTTCTAAATGTTTTCACCTCTAGGCTCTCAGTAGGCATTGCGGAATTACTGACAAAAAAGAAAAAAAGAAAGAAAAGGGGCAGTGTTGCACTTTGATGACAGGCAACAGAAGACTATAAAAAAAGAGAATCAATCTGAGTCCTTGTTGTTGTCCTACTCTTTCATGACCTGAGACAATAATTCTGTTCACAGAATCTGCAGTCAAGAAGACAGGTTATTGCATCCACTTGAAAGATTCACACACACAAAAAGGTGTCTGTAGAGGAAACAGTAACCAATACATTGACAGCATTCACCTCTTTAGGTTGACACTGGCTAATGGTTTTTTATTTTCAAGTGTCTTCACTGCAGCAAGAAAGAAACACTTCTACTTCTTCCTGATGGCATGTGAATGGAAGAGACAGAGTATATTGTTCCTGAATAAAAAGGACAAATTTAGAAGCCTTATCTGAACAAAAGATGTGCGGAAACATGGCATGTAGGCTCCCACACAGCCTTTACACCTTCAGAGAAAGGAACTGGGCAGTGCTGAGCTTCCTGTCTGTGCTGAGTCAAGAATATCATTAGTCCGGGCTGCAGAAACCTGTAACAATTATTTGATGCTTTCCTGAAGATCTTACAATCCAGAAGGACGAGGCAAACATACAAAAGTGACAGTTGTGGTTTTCATCACAAGTACCTGCAGATGCAGGCTGTGACTTTGCCCACTGTGTCATCAGGATATTACTGAGGCAAGATCCGAGCTGGCACCAAGCACTTTGGCATGCAGCAATGCTCCTTCACAGCCTATGTACTACTGTCAGCATGAGGCAGATGTTTATAGTCTTTTCTGTACAATAAGAAAAGAATTATAGACTCAAGTGAATCTTAATTGGAGGTAAGCATCTCTACTTACTTTCTCCTCACTCAGAAGAAGGGAGAGGTGTTTATCCGTAACTGCAAAATCATTTTGGCTAGTTCTTTCCTTCTTGACTTTCCAGCTCATTGTGGAGATCTTCATTTTTTTCTGAGGCTGCCTTCGTAGATGCTTCTCCTTTTTACTTTTTGTGACCTTCAGCCTTGGTACAAAATGAACCTTTATTGTAAGACAGAACATCAGTCACAGTTTCACCATTCTCATTCATTATTCTTTTCCAGTATCCAAAAGGTGAATGAATCCAAAACGGAATTGAGATTTCTCTCCCAGTTGGATCTTACCATGGTAATAAATGAGTTGCCATCTGCATTTCTAATTAAAAATCCAATTGGTATAATGTAATGAGTTTTCTGGATGCAATTAGCAACTGCTGGGGGTCTCTTTATGGAACCAGCACTACAATTATGAGGCAAATAGATTCTATCATATGCAGTGAAGAGCTTTTTCAAAGTTTTTCTGTCCTTAGCTGGATGGATTCACAACAGGGAGTTAGATGCTTTTAGAAACTGCAGTCTACTGAAATACACAATTCAAGTTATTGCTTGAGGTTTCTACATAGTTTAGGACAGAATTAAATGCTTAATAGGATCCATAGAGCTTTTAAGATAACACCTATCTTTTAGAGTTCACATTTACTGCAGAACTGTATGTTTATATTTGAATCACAGGTGCTGCATTAAGAACAAATAGTGGAGACATTTACTTTTCCTAAATAGTAGATCTGGCAAAAATGGTGAGAATTCTTGGAGAATTTTTCAGAAAGCCTTTAAAATGCATTTTAAATGGTCAGTTAAACATTCAAAGTCACAATTTACTCTTCGAAATGTTCACAGATCAGCTTTTCTGTTCAAAAGTCCTACTTCATAGCACTGACTTGGAGTTCTATGATTCTTTAAAAATTAGACTTTATAACGAGAAGAGAGGAAGTGACAGAAGATACGTTTAAAATTTTTTTTTCTTCCACCTTTATCTGCGTGCACCTGCGGGACCTCAAGGATCATGAATCACCAACCTCCCCATTTAATACTAGACCAGGTTGCCCAGGGCCCCATCCAATCTGGCCTTGAACACCTTCAGGGATGGGGCATCCACAACCTCTCTGGGCAACCTGTTCCAGCACCTCACCACTCTCATAGTAAAGAACTTCCCCCTGACATCCAACCTAAATCTCCCCTCCCTCAACTTAAAACCACTTCCCCTTGTCCTGCAGTTATCAACCCATTCAAAGACTTGATTCCCCTCCTGTTTGTAGGCTCCCTTTAGGTACTGAAAGGCTGCAATGAGGTCACCCTGCAGCCTTCTTTTCTCCAGGTTGAACAAGCCCAGCTCCCTCAGCCTGTCTTCGTAGGGAAGGTGCTCCAGTCCCCTGATCATCTTCATGCTCTCCTCTGGACCCTCTCCAACAGCTCCCTGTCTTTTTTGTACTGGGGGCTGCACATTTGGATGCAGTACTCCAGATGGGGCCTCACAAGAGCAGAGTGGAGGGGGACAATCACTTCCCTGTCCCTGCTGGCCACCCCTCTTTTGATGGAGCCCAGGATACCATTTATCTTCCTAGCCACAAGGGCACACTGCTGGCTCATGTTAAGTTTTTCATCTATCAAGACCCCCAGGTCCTTCTCCACAGGGCTGCTCTCAAGGATTTATGCCACAAATTATACTACTGGAATACATACCAGTCAGCACAACCTGCAGAATTGTTTTGAGCCATGGACAGTCTGCTTCAAGGAGGAGTTCTGAAAGTGGACACAAGTTTCATGTGGTAGGAATACCCACTGGTGGGCGTGATGAGCCATTGCAACTACTACAGGTGAAAGCAGTCATCAGCTGGGATCAGAGAACCCTCTTCTATGCTCTGCATGAAGTAGGAGTTATGTTCATATGTACTTTTGACCCTCTGGCACTGGTTGTACAGCATTATGTAATAACTCTACAAAACCAACTTACACATTGACAGGAAATGGCCAAGGTGGCAAGAGTAGTTATAGCAAACAGTGTGCCCAGAGAGACAGAGAGACTCCTGAATTGGTTTCCTTTAAGTTTCAGCAGAAAAAAATAGGCAAGACAAAAACTGAGAGATCATTATCCACTGATTCTTCACAATCATAATATGCTGCTTACCTTTACCAGGTCAGAAGGGTATGGGTTTTTTTTCTTTTTTTCTTTTTTTTTTTTTTTTTTAGGAAAGAAACCTAGATATACATGTCAAAGACTGTCAAGGAAAAAAAAGGAAAAGAAAATACAATTCTTCTGACCTTAATGTTATATACAACATCATGGGTAACTGAGCAGAGTTCACCATTAATATTAAAAAGATTGCACTGTCTTACCATTACTGAAATTCAGATAACTTGGCACTTTTCTGCCTAATCTTGCACTCTTGATTCTACTTTGATTCAATTCACCGGGGAGAAGCTCGGGCTCTTGGTCACTAAGACGAAGTCAGATACAATATATCAGTTCCTATTTCTTTTTTTTTTCTTTTTTTTTTTCTTTTTTCTTTTTTTTTCCTATTATTCTTGAGTTAAGAACTCTGATAATGCAGAGCTGTCGTTCAGGGAAAATCTAGAAAATGAATTCCTTTTTATCTCCAGGCTAAGCTGCACCAATGAATAGAGTACTATAATAAAACCTATTTGTATGCCTGTCATACAAAGACAAACCTTTTCCAAAGGAAATGGATTTGAGTATTTGCAAGAAATGATAAACAGTCAGACAAAAAGGTACTGAGTTTCACTTTGAGATGCATGGGAGAAATAGGTTTTAGCTTCCCTTGTCAGGAGGGAGGAATTCATATGAAAGCCATGTCAGCTGAGAGCCTCAGAAATGAGATCTTATCCATGTCTTTGAGGGAAAAAGTAACTTGGAAATATCTTGAAGGGAGTGGTTCAGAGTTATGAACAAAATGTTAGCCTACATTTTTAGCGCGAAGAAATCAAAAGAGGCTTATCCACTTTTGATAAAATGAATTACCTGGATTTCATTTGTGCAAAATCCTTGTGCAAAGCTGTGTTGAAATCCTGCTCCCTCTGATTTATATAACTGAATTACGTCAAATAGGTGCTTATATAAGGCAGAGAGCTGATAGCAAAGCTAAATCCAAAGCACTTCTACTCGCCTGACTCTCCCACAAAGTCAAAGAATGCATTTGACTCACAAAGGAGCTGCCCACCCAGACCTGGTAGTTCCAGCTCTGACATCTTCCTCTTGGGATGAACCTCTTCTCCTTTGTGCATTCTCCAGCAAGTACAAGATAGAGGTGTGGTGATAGGCCACAGACGCTGACACATGAAGATATTTTGGAGTGTTTTAATGAGTGAAGTTTGCCGAAGAACTTCACAGCCTTGTTCACAGGGAGTCACTGAGCTCATTGGCAGCAAACAATCAAGAACTCTGTCAGGCTTGATGCTGTGCCCACTGCCCTGGGCAGCCCATTCCATGCCCACCGCCCTCTGGTGCAGACCCTGTCCCTGACCCCCACCCGCCCCTCCCCTGACGCAGCTCCATGCCGTTCCCTCGGGCCCTGTCGCTGTCACACAGAGCAGAGCTCAGCGCTGCCCCTCTGCTCCCTGTGAGGAGCTGCAGCCGCCATCAGGCCTCCCCTCAGCACCTCTGCTCTGGACTGAGCTGGGTGGGTTCAGCAGCTGGTATTTGCTCAGGGCTTTTGTGGTAGGAGATCCTTTTTCAGCCAATCACTGTAATTCCAGCCATAATTAATACATATTCCAAAACAATTTAATTATTGGCTAAATGTAGTGGAAGTATGCTGTTATGTTTAAGACTGAAAGGGAGTAGTTAAAGCATTTACTGCCTCAAAAAATGTAATTGTAGGTTAATACATAATGATGACAATTATACTAAATGAGGAATGTTTGAATGCTTACCAAGCTTAATTAAACTTTGCAGCACTCCTAAGACAGAAATATTGTTATGGTAATTTTAACAGGTAGATAAATTGCTCATCCTGGCACATGAAGGCTAGGTAATTTACTGAAGGTCACAGAGCCAGCCTACAATACAGCCAAAGAGGAGCCTGTCACCTTGACTGCTAAGCTGACTTCAAGCTGCAATCTTCAAATAATTCTCTCCTGGTGCTTTAGCTTTTTCTGAAACAGAAACTAGCTTTTGTACATAGGCCTGATTGCTGATAAATTCCTCTGTCGCCAAAGGATGTGTATCTCCAATCTTTCCACAGTAATTCTTGCCAGTGTGGCAATTTTCTAGAAAATGAAGGATGTGAGGGCAAGGAAGAGGACAACATGAAGAAAGAAATAGAGGCAAAAACTAATACAGGAAAGTGGAATGAAAGGAATTAGAAGCAGAAGAAAATGATGGCATACAAAAGAGTCAAAGGGAAGTGAGGGGTCAAAAGAAAAGTAAAAGATAAAGGAGATAAGAAAAGGAAAAGGAGTCCATTGGGAATTATCAGACAGTAAACTGTGAGTAAAATAAAAATGCTGTACGAACTGAGATGCAGAATGTTTAGTGGAAATGTATTAAAAGTCAAAATCTATTATCTTCGCTATATTATTCTGTTTACATGCCAGGAAATTCCTTACATCCTCAATCTATTAAGTGGTACTGTATACAGTGATAGAAGAAAACTGCTGCCTCTGAGAAGAGATGAAAAACACAGCAAAACTCCTGCAGAGTAACCCTAAAATGGTAACAGAAGCAGACTGTGAAGGGAGTCCCTACTGAGATCTTTTGATTAACCTTGCTATGATGTAAGTGGGGAGCCTAGATTAAACCAGACATTTCTTCCATTTATTTTTCTCTCCTGTTAGGTTAGAATAATGCAAATAACTGGTACAAATACATACATGTAGTTTCTTGCTTTCTTTCTTTTTCTTTCATTCTCTTTCTATCTTTTCCTGAAACTCTCAGCTTTGCTTCCATACTTGGCAAAAAAAAAAAACTTTTTTTTTTTTTTCTACTGATAGCAAGAATAGTTCAAGGTAGTATTAAAAAGGAGTAGATGGCACACTCAAAGATGAAAAATCACATCTTAACTGGCAGATGCGGCCTTCCTAACTCAATTAGGAAATCAAAGCATTGAACACAGAGGAGGAGCAGGAGCAGAACAATAGCTCTTGATCCTAAAGTATTTCTCCTGGCATACAGAATGTGTGGCCAAATATAGCTAGGGTCTGCTCTTCCTAGTAGTGCTGGTCACTCTCATGCATTCTCATACCTAGCTTGCAAAAAGTATTGCAGTGATTTGAATATCACCTTCTGCTCAAATTAATGTTTTTATTGTACAGGATAAGTGTTATATCAATTGCTGTCGTTCCTTCCATGCAGATTACTGTCAGAGAATCTGAGAAGTATCTTTCTCTCTCTATAGTCAATTTAAAAAAGCTTTGGTTACGCCAGGATTTCCTGTCAGGAGTAGCTGACTACCGGCAAGACAGAAAATCATTTATTTTCTCTCATCAGTAGCATTTTCTGCTGTTTCAGTGAGACTTGCTGCTTGCTTCTGCTGTTTGCTCAGACTTCTCAGCATGGTCTCAATTCCTGTTGAGGTGATACACATGGACAAATATCATGGTGATACAGTTAGGACAGTTCTGGTGAGCACTGTTTCCAGCTAGACGAGCTATACTTAGCCTGTCATATGCATAATTTACTGAAGATCCTGTACCATATTATACCATGCTGCTGATTAGTTTTTACAAAGTCTATGGCCAGGCAGAATAGTTCATTTACAAAGATCAATTGACTGTTTTTTGTCTGTATGACTACTTGTGTTTTCAAGTTTAATACTTGAGTTAGATGTGCCTAAAATGCAGTAGATAGAGCATATATGTGAATGAGAAGAAATGACAGAAATGCAGCCAGAGTGAACTGACTTATCTGAGTTAGTAACTGCAGAGAGGATTTTGTGTTCAACTCACTGAAGCACAACCAGCCCTTACAATTCGGTTCCTCCAATTCAGTTCCACAGTTCAGCTCAACCAGCTATTAATTGTTTGAGGTAAATAGTAGATTTCTCTACTTATTCACCTGACTGCATGTTCTGGCTACTAAATAATGTATAGATACAGTCACGTGATACAGGATTTTACTTAAAAAGTCTTGAAAGTAATTAAATAATGCACTATTCACTGACCCATTTTTGATTGCTTCAATTTTCATTTGGGAATATAGAATCTCTGGGGTGGGAATTTTGTTTTGTGAATTGTTTGTTCTAGTGCATTTCTAGTGCAATTCTAGTGAATTGTTTGTTCTTGTTCCCGTGGCTATTCACTGCATTTTCTATTCACTGTTTTGATTAAACATATATCATTATTTTTACTCCATATTAGTTATTATTTCCATGACTTTGAAATGAGAATTGCAAATGCTTTGATAAAGGGATTGAAAGTGTTTAAGTTCTGGAAAGGAATTATTACTGAGTCCTATTTGTAGCTTTCTTTTGCTATGGTTAGTGAATCTCAATGATTATCGTATTTTCAACAGCAAGGTCAGCGATCAGTGCAGGAAATGAAGTAGATAATATAGGCCCAACTCATGCTGGACTGTTCTTCTTGTGGACAGATAGGAAACAAAGTGCAGTGAATTATTCCAGCTACTAATCCAAGGATGAGAGACTTTGTCCCTTCATTATCTCCCTTGAAGGTAGATACACATTAAATGTAGAAGGCAAGCTCCAGACTTGGTATCTTCATGGACTGGAGAGTAACAGCTGAACAGCAGCAGCTTGGGCACATGTTGCAGTCTTCAAAAGACAACTGGTTTGTGCAACCCTTCTGCTCCCACTGTTCAGATTTCCTGCCACAGTTTCTCTTCAGGCTTTAGCAGTTCTCTTCCACTCACAAGTGGTCTGAGGTAATTGTTATACTTGAGCCTGTGGGCAAACATCTTTCCTATAAAATTAAATAAATTTAACAGTTGTGGAAATTCTGTACTCTTCAGGGCCAAATGCTCTCTATTCTCATTGAGAATTCTGGAATCTGTTATATGCTACCTGAACAAAACCTGCTTTCTGCAGTGAAGCTCACATGCTGCTTTCCTGAATGTAATATAAAGCCTATTAAAAATCTCTCATGACAGAATCTGTGAATCTGCTACGTATCACCTTATCCCTATCATGATCTGTTAGTGTCACAAAGAGGCACAGCAAAATTTGTTAAGGAGAAGTGTCTAAGCATTAATAATTTTGTGTTCATAGATTAGATTAAGTACATTTTGGGGGAAAGAGAAGGGTATATTGTCCTTTGGAACTTTTAACAGAATACTTTGATTCAAATTCAGATACCCACATTTGATAGAAAATTCTGCTTGGGTAAAAAAAGCAACAAAGGATATGCATTCCTCTTAAGGATTCCTGGCCTGCACTCCCATTTCCAAGAATCCTTTGTTCCCCAGGACTCTGGGTAACTTGAGGGAATACCATCAAAGCCAGGTCAGTCACTGGCAGCCCGAGTTTGTTTTCCCAGAGTTTTTTGGACTTTTGATTACTTGGCACAAGGATGACTAGTTATCATGCAAGTTCACTAATTTCTGTGGCTCCCCACTCTCTTGGGGTAGATCCTTGTCCACGTGCAAGAGCTATGGCTGGCAGAGATTTGTCCTCCATTTTGTATCTTAGGGCCTACAAAATCCATGAAGGTGTACTCCCCTTAGTGAGCAAACAGGCAGGCTGGAAACAATGGACAAGGAGAAGGCTGAGGTGCTCAACAACCTTTTTTGACTCAGTCTTCTCTGGTGACATCTCTTCAGATAATGCTTGAGAGGATGGGTTGGAAGGTGGGGACTGGGGGAGAAGTGTCCCTCCTGAAATAACCTCCTGCAAAGAATGACACCATGCTGCGTGGGGCAGTTCACATGCCTGAGGGAAGGGATGTCATTCAGGGAGACCTGGACAGGCTTGAGCAGTGGGCCCAGGTGAACCTATGAAGTTCAGTCAATCCAAGTGCAATGTTTGGCACATGGGTCTGGCAACCTCTGAGCTCTGTACAGGCTGGGGTTGTAAGGGTAAAGCAAAGTCCTGCCAAAAAGAGAATACTGGTGGATGGGAAGCTGGACATGAGCCAGCAATATGCCCTCAGCCCACAAAGCCAACCGTTTCCTGGGCTGCATCAAAAGAAGTGTGGACAGCAGGGTGAGGGAGGTGATCCTGTCCCTCTACTCTGTGCTGGTGAGGCCTCACCTGGAGTACTGCGTCCAGATGTAGAGTTCTCCGTACAGGAGAGAAGTGAACCTGTTGGAGTGCATCCAAAGGAGGGCCGCAAAAATGATCCAAGGGATGCAACACCTCTCCTATGAGGACAGGCTAAGAGAGCTGGGGCTGTTCAGCCTGGGAAGAAAAAGCTCTGAGAGACCTGATAGAGGCTTTTCGGTATTTGAAGAGGGGCTGTAAGAAAGAAGGGGACAGACTCTTTCAGAGGGTCTGCTTGATAGGACAGGTAAAATGGTTTCAACTGAAAGAGGGGAGATTTAAATTGGATATAAGAAGTTTTTAACAATAAAGCTAGCAAAATACTGGAACACGTTGCCCAGTGAGAAAGTGAAAGTCCCATTCCTGGATACATTCAATATCAGGCTGGAGGGGTTCTGAGCAACCTGATCTAGTAGGTGTCCCTGATCATTGCAGAGGAGTTAGACTAAATCCCTTCCAACTCAAATATTTCTATGACTCTTTGAAAATAGTTCTCGATTTTTCTAATAAGCCAGCAACGCTGAGGTGTCCTGCAGGTCCTGGTTTCCAGATAGCTGACAGAAGTGACATGACTCTGAAGCCATTGTCTGTTGGGTGTGCTGAGGTCTCTGGTGCAGGACACCCAGAGGAAGTGCAACGACCTGCTCTAAGGCTGCAGATAAGGAAAATCCACACAGTGCAGCAGCCTATACCTGCTGTTTTCCTGCCAGACTTCACTGAAAATTAGGTATCTCCATAAATAAAATAGCATTTTCCCAGCCTTATCATATACATAATTTTCTCCTATGTGATTTTACTAAGTCTTACTATTACATTATCTTCAATTCCATGATCAGACATAGACTAAAACATTATTAACAATTTTATGAAGCACAGAACAAACAAACAGATCAGACTTTGACTCAAGTGATTTCCTCTGAAAGCCATTTGAGATAAAAAAATAAAAAATAAAAGCCTGTAAAAATAAAAGCATGGGTCTGGTTTCAGCATATGTCTATAAATCCAGAATAATTACACCAAAGTCAATGAAGTTATTTAGATTTTTTTACCACTAACGATCAGTGTTATACAGTATTTCTACTCCCTCACCAGATTTCCCCCTAATCAAAAGAGACATTCTAAGGCAGCTACTTTAATGTTCTGTGGGCGAAAGTTTTTGTATAAATCTACATTCACTTGCATGTTTACAACATTTCTTCTTTTTACAAGCACTCTGGTAAACACAAGTGTTTGTGGAATGCAGCTGAGTGGCGTAATGAAAAGCAATAAAGCCAGTCTTCAGTTTTTATTCAAAGGAACAGTCTTCTTGTACTCTTGTTAAAATATTCTTGAACATTTGTTGCAGCACGTAAAAATAATGGGAATAGCTACATTAGAAATAGTTAGAACTTGCACCTTTTTCAAGAATTCAAAAAAAATTGTTTTTGTTTTTCTCTAATAGTTATACAAGACATCAAAGATGTCAACATTTCAGATGCTTATAGTCAAAATATCACCAGTAGTGCTGGGTAATTTTGGTCAAAGTCTGAAGCTGAAGATCAGTTTAAATCCAACAGCAATAGGTATACCTACTCTCATGCAAGCAAAACCAAAAAGCATATCCTACCCTATTTAACTGGCTTAAAGTCCAAAACTCCCCAGATTGCAGCATCAGGAGTGATCTCCATATGAAAACAGAGCAGGTGCATCGCAGGAAAGCACATAGCCATTAGGTACAGGACCTGGCACTAGCTGTAGTCTGTGATGCCGAGGGTGCTGCACTGAATGAATAATGTCAGCAAAGGCCACTGTTGCAGCACTCACAACTTATTCTCTCCTGGATAATCTGTGAATGGAAAAGATCTGGTTAGTTATCTCTGTCTGAATAACCACACACCTGTCCTCTCTCCACACACATTCATATGCAACTCATATCCCAGCCTTTGGTCCGTGCCAAGCTGTTGTTATTCAGGCTTTAGATGCAACTACACCAAGCAAAGTATCCCCAAAGTTTGACAGACACATTTGGTGTTAAGCAGATATTTCTGGCCTCCCTCTGGGAGCTGTATCTCCTGCTTACCACAACTTGCACTGCCTTTCAGCTGGGATCACAGAGCTCCCTGGGACAGAGCTATTTTGTCAAAGAAATAATTTTAAACGAAAACCATGAAATGCAATGTTTACTTCTAATAATGAGCGTTCACACCAGAAACCAGACTCTGTGGGACTTAACTTTCATCCATCCAGAAAATAGAAATAGCTTTTATATAAAATTAAAATACACAAAACCAACTTGGCTCTTGAACTGAGCATTCACAATAAGCTGCTTGTCCACAGCCTGATATATTTACTAAAAGCACATTCAAGGAAAACAGGAGCTACTCAGAAGCAATTTACAAACAGGAAAACAGGGGAAATTGGCTGGGTAATTTATTCTCCAGGAAGTTTTCGCATGGTTGTATAAGCAAGGCACCCAGCAGAAAGGCTCTGTCATGTTGTACCTGTTTATGACTTAAATATCAGTGTCCCCCAGTGCAATCATCTTGTTAGTGCCAGGTGCCCGCTAGTGCAATTCAGAAATTGCAGTTCTAAGGGCCAAAGGGGAATCTTGATTTTAGGAACTGTTTTTCCTCACAGAGATTCTGAAAACCCATTAAAGCCCATGCTGTTACTGTTTTATTTCCTGGTGACTGTAGCTTCATACATGCACAAATTCATACATAGATACCAGCTGCTTATAGTAGCACGTGACACTGAGACCAGATGCAAAGCTTCCACCTCTCTGTAAGTGTCCAAAACTTATTCCTTCTATATTCCAGTGTCTCCCTGTCATTCACTGTCAGGACCTGCTTTACTCAGTGCTGTTTTGTTCTCTGCTCTCTCCCCCTGACAAGCTCATTACTGCCATTTTTCTTAACACTGACCATTCAATGGGAATTAGCAACAAGGAAACTTCCCTTTGCCATCCAGCAGCAACCAGCACAGAACTGTACCTACAGCTCTTTACCTGAAGATGTGAGGTAGCAGAAAAACCAGAACTGAAAAGCTGTGGGGCAAAAATAAATCATCCCCCAGATTTCAGGCAAACTCATTCAGTATCTTTACTACTGGTAATAGAGACAGAGATTGATGGATTGCAGGTGTGATCTGGGTGGGCACATTCCTGCTCAGAGCTAGGTCTCTTGATCTCTCTCTCTCTATGAGACAAAAATGGTAATAAAGATTTTCAACTACAGTTGCTGCTGGTGAGCAGAAACCCCAGACTGAACTTTCCCCTGACTTTCTGCTTTTAATAATGATATATCCACCAATGACCAGTGACACTACAGGGCAGCCTGAGCAGCAGAGGCTTGCTGCAGTTCTAGGAGTGAGGTAGGGAGCAGAAATCTATGCACCCATTTCACATCTTCTGTTCCAGCTACTGAGCTGCACTCCTCTCTTGTTAGCCTTAAAACATGCCTTGGAAGAAATTGGTCAGAACTGCAGAATAACATCTGTGTTAGTCCACTGTAAATGATTAGCTTCGTTGTGCATGAATTAGTCAATTTCCTGCAATTACTCCTGCTCTTCCCCACCAGGTGACTGCAGTTCTGCTTCCCAAAGGCAGCCAGCGGGCAGAGTGCTGACCCTGAATGCCTGTGAGCTCAAGGTGCCCATCTTATTTTCTGCACCAGTTGCTAGGATAAGGCATCCAAATTCCAGCAGACAGGGCGGTTTATGGTTCGCTGTCGGCACCAGATGCTTAGCATAAGGGAGGTGAAGGGAGAGTATGGGAGAGAGGAATGCCTTCACCCTGTGAAAGTGACAGTCACCCGTGAAGGATTTGGTGTGATTGTGGTCAGGAAACTGACCCTGTCCAAAATAACAACTTGATGTTTTGTATTTATCCCCCTCTGCACTCTCCAGCTTTGGAGTACTCCACTGAAGCAGGAGGAGCACTTTGCTAAATGCCAATTCACCCCTACAGCTGGAAAATCAAGCAGAGCCTTGTCTTCCTCTTCAGCAGGACAAGCAGCACATCTGGAGCCAGCGCTCTCCTGGTAATGCTGTTGGTGCAGAAGGCAGTGCACCCTGCTTCTGCCAGCTTGGCTCCTGTCTGTGCTTTTTACTTCCCTCAGGGCAGGCAGGAAAACATGGCAGTATCAAGGGGCCATTTTCACATTTTGCACTCAGACTCAGCTGACGTTGCTAAATCGTGTACACAAGCACTCTGAAATTAAGGTTCAGTTGCAGCGAGGTCCATGGGTGCCAGCTCTGGCTCTCCAAGGGCCTGGAAAGAGGATGCAAAGCTAAGGAAAGAAGCCTGCAGGAATACCGGGAATCTGCTGAAGGGAGGCTACCAGGGAGTGGCATGTTGATGGAAGAAAACTGTGAAGATGAATAACTATGTGGGAGGAGAAATGACAGAAAGTTGTGCTCCTCTCTGGGGTGGAGATATGGGCCTTGGGCTCTGGATGGGTTCCAAGAAGCAGGGGTCATTCATGTGTTTGTTCCTTCAAGGAAGGAATTTTCTACAGCATTTTTTCCTACAGCTTATTAACTTCTATTTGAAATTACACACAAAATATGGGGTTCTGTAAGCTCTCGATTACCCAACTCATCCAAGTCAGCAGATCCTTGGAAATAAAACCATGGCTGATGTCTGCCAGATCAGGATGCTCCAAAGAGTGTAAATTTACACTGATGTTTCTTGTGTTGCCATGGGCTGCTCAATTCTTATTGCTGTCGATGTTATCACTTATGTGACCTTTCCTCCACTATCTTTACTGAAGTGAGCTTTCTGTCCTGGGGGAGCCCATAGGGGCTGTGAAACACAGGGAAGAGAAACTGAAACATATCCATCTGAAACACATCCTGCCCCCTCCAACCTCTGTAGGCTGCCTCCAGAAAGCCCACAGTATGAACCTGCCCGCCTGGATCCAAGGAAATTAAAAAAGGCCGATCCAGACGTACTCATCTTCCATAATTTACTGGCTTTCACTGGACGATAAGTGTGAATGCATGGATGCCTTCACAAACTAAAGAACCCAAAAGCTGCCTTGACCAAACCTTAGTAGCCTTTCAGTTTCTAAAGGCATGCTACAAGAAAGGAGACAGACTCTTTAGCAGGATCTGTGGTGACAGGAGAAAAGGAAATGATTTCAGACTAAAAAAAGGTAGATTTATATTGGATATAAGAAAAAGGTATTTACAATAGGAATGGTTAAATACTGGAACAGGTTGTCCAGAGATGTGGTGGATGCCCCATCCTCAGGGACATTCAAGCTCAGGCTAGACAGGGCTCTGAGCAACCTTCTCTAGCTGTAGGTGCCCCTGTTCATTGCAGGGGAGTTGGACTAAGGGTGCTTTCCAACTCAAATGATTCTATGAATGGACAAAAGCACTTCAAAGCATGAATGTGTGAAGAAAATGTAGTTTCATGTCTACATGGCAGCCGAGTTGTATACTAAGCCCAAAATAATACACTCTGTCTCCCAGCTCTGGCACAGTACTGAGATTCCAGTAATCTGTAGAATCATGGCCTGTTGCATGCAAAAACAGAGGTGCTAAAATCCACAGGATCATAGAATCATCCAACCTGGAAAAGACCTTGACAATGCTCAAGTCCAATCATCAGCCTGACCTACTGAGTCCTATCACTGAATTATGTTTCTTAGTACTGCATTCACATATCTCTTAATCACCTCCGGGATGGGGACTCCATCACTTCTCTGGGCAGCATGTTTCAATGCTTGGTCACTTCCCTCATGAAAAAATTCTTCCTAATATCCCATCTAAACTTCCTCTGCTGCACCTTGAGACCATTAAATGAATTCAAGAGTTTGATTTGATTCCTTCACTGATTTTGGTGCTAAGCCCCAGGGGGGCTACTTAATGCAAGCAGTACATACACGGAGCTGCAGATCACTGAGCTCAGAAGTGCGCAGGAGCTGCTGCTGCTCTTGCCAGAGGCAGCCTCAGGAGTCAGGCTCCCTGCTCAGATCCACCAACAATATGGTTCAAGTGTGATGGGATGAGTTTGGGCTGCTTACTTCAAAGGACTTTTTCTAGCAGCAAGTTAAGGATGTTCTCTAGCAGTAAACAAAATAGCAGTGAAATTTAGTTGTGAAAATACATGTGGATTGGAGGAGTGATTAAAGCTCATAAGTAAAAATTGATGGTGTAACATGGGACTGCTCAAAATTTTTCTTGTTGAAGGTTCTCTTTTGTAGTGGCTCTATGAGCAAGTCACCTCTGCTAGCACAGGGAAATATCCTACCACCTCCTAAATGAAAACTATAGAAGAAAGGACTGAAAACACCATGGTAATAGTGAAAATTTCAGCATAATCAGTCATGAAAACTTACCAAGTTAGCAAAGAACTGGACTTTCAGTTGCTGACCTTGGAGGTCAGCTTGGAGTGCTCCCATCACTCATGCTTGTCCTCCTGGTACATCCTCCCTTGGCCGCTTTGTTACACACATGGGGCAGAGGATGAGGGAACATTTTCTTTGCATCAAACTGACTTTGCCTGGCTCTCATCCCAAAATTTGCCAACATCTAGCTGGCCAGCAACTCCCCAGAGCGCAAAGAGAAACGTGTGCTGCTCCCCAGCTTCTTGCCCACTCTCCATCAGCAAATGATCACAAGATTTATGGGGTGATAATAAATAAAAAAAATGTTGCTGAAAATAACTGTGAAGATCAACATGCCCTTTAGCGTTCAGTATTTCCTACATGTATGTAAGAAATCACTCTGTCTTTTATGCATGTGTAACTATACTATAACATCTGCATTTTGGTATACACACAGAGAAAAAGAATTTCAAATATTCAGCTAAGAATATATGAAATCTCTCCAAAAAAACCTTCATGCAGAAATTTTATGTACTTATATTAGTAGGAGAGAGGCTCAGTAAGATATGATTCATCTGAATTAATTTGAAAATTAAAAATATTGTGCACATTGAGAGAAAAGCTGATCATTTATAGAATTAAAACATAACAGAAGTGCAAACTGAATGCTGGAAGTCATTCACTGCATTTGAGAAAATTAAATCCTATTACCAGAAATATTGTGTTAACCAGAGATAATAGTTGTGAAATTACTGAGTTCTTGTGATTACAATTATTTTGAAAAGATATACACATATCAAATATAAATCCACATTTAATTCAGTTATATGAACTCATATAGGGAAAATATACCAGAACATTAAATATATCACTGTAATTAGTCTTAAAAATATATTTCATCTATAGAACAACAGATGTATTGATGTTAAGCCATCCTCAACACTTAACATTCAAACTTGAAGTGACCCCAGTGTGAAAACCTATGCTTTCTTTTTCATCTTATTGGCTCTGTAATATATATTAAGGTGGTTCTGGTTTGGGGAGGAATCACTTCAGAGTCCTTCCCAGGCTTTCACTCGTATAATACTGTAATTTCTTGAGAGTTTTGCTTCAACTCTCATCTGCTAAGTAGGGCAGAGCACTGAGCATTTGCACACTGGGAGAGGAGGCCTGTTGTAAGCAGGTAAGGTGAGCAGCTGAGGTCCTCAGAGCTTTGTGACTGGTGTGGAACAGCCCTGTGGAAATGGCCATTTACTGAAAGAAAATTGGTGACAAAAGACTCTTAGTTAATTTTTCATAAATGAAACGTTTGCTTTTGTTTTCTCCTACACCTAAAATTATAAGTTTCCAAAGCATGGCAATATCACTGTTTCTTTTCTTGCTTTTTACCTGAGCACCTTTGAGAAAGCATTATTCTCCATTGATCCACTTCCGCTGCTGCTAGCAAGCATCAGAAATGATTAAGCTATCTTACCCAGCAGAAGATCATTAAATATTCCTTGAAAAACATGTTTAATTGAAAGGAACATCTTTATTCCCCCCCGCCCTTAAGTCAAAACCTCATTTTCTCTGCTTCATGCTGTATCATTCTTGCTCCTCTGTAGGTAAGGGCTGTCTATCTTTGGAAGTCCAAGTCTTTCAAGCAGCATCATAAGGAAAAAAAATATCAGAAGAAAAAGATACATATTATATGTTTTTCATTCTGGCATGTCTGAAAAACTAAGAGAATGCCACCAGTGGATTAGGTGACTCAGACTACTTTCAGGGATGTTCTACCCTGAGGGTTATAGAAGAATTCCTGAAAAGAATCTGCAATACATTTGGTTCTTGCTTGACAGCAGCATGGCTGAGATTCTGGTAGAGTCTCTCATCTTCATTCCTTGACAGTAAATTCCTCCTCCCCTTCTCTGCACACACTCTGCTATTCTGTTTCTCTAATAGTGGTCAGAAATGAAGTGAGCCTTATAAAATATATATTGCAGTTGCCACTCAAAACAGACATCAGGAAAATGAAGGAAACAGCATTACAATAATTGTTCTCATCTATTCAGTAGACAAGCTCAGTATACCTTAATGGCAGTCACCATCTTGAGATGGTCACAGGGACAGGAGTGGGCTTAGAAGTCACTCTCTTTCCCTTGTTGTTTATTAGCACAGAGAAAGCAACAGACATGAATGACACAGAATGATGAGCACAAGCCAGCCTTATGATTGAAGAGCCTGAAGCAAAAATAAAATCTTATCTCCAGCTGCAGGAGGAAGAAATCCTGCTGCAGCAATAAATCCAGAGGAGCAGGACCAGGCTCCTCACTACATCCTCTGATTCAGCCATAGGTTGGGAGTACATGGACGTTGCAGAAGCAGGAGACCAGAATATGAATCAGCTGGGACTTCTTATCTAATACAGGAACAGCATCTTCCAACACAGTCACTTTCTTGCAGAAGTGATTCCATTTCTGTCCTGAGTGGTCTCTGAAGCCCCACCTCAGCCACTGCTCCCTTTCTCATAGCTATTTGCTTTTTTTTTTTTTTTTTTCATTACTATTTGCTATTTGTGCTCCTCTACGGACCTTGCAATTACAGTTGACTGTCCTAAGTTTCCCCAAAGCAGTGATGTTTTTTGTTGTTGTTTCTAAAATAGTTTCCAGGGGCCAGTCCCCACCGCACAGCCAGCGTTTGAAAGCAGCATTGTGTTGAGAGGCAACCTCATTCCCCTGCGGCTCTCCTCCCAAGCACTGCTGTGTTCCTGAAGATGCATTCTCCTTCCCCCCAACCTTGACATGCCAAGTATATCCTGACTACAGATGTCGCAGATGATATAATGACATCCGATTGTAATTCAGATGATGCGTTTACTGCCAAGGAAAATTTTAGTAGTAACTCAGAACCTAGCAATATTCTCCAGTGAGAAAACAATATTTACAATAGGATTAAGCCACGGCAGCTAGATGGTGCACTCAAGCATCTGTTTACCAGAAGTTCAAAGAAACTGAACTGGCTGCTGTAAGAAGTAACAAATAGACCACCTTATTAGGACATACCTCCATGCATATTACCGCCAGAGCTTGCCTCCACTGAAATATAAGGATAAAGCCTACAGACATAAATACAGAAATGCCTGCTTATATAACGTGGAAGCTGTGGGATAAACATTAACAGTAGAAACACAAAGGGGAAATCCATTGTTGGGCTGCTGTCCTTGACGTAATGGGGGTTGTGCTGTGCTTTGTATTGAGCAACCGTGCCTGAAGCTGAGAGGGATGATTTACCATCAGCTTAACTCTGCCTTCCTGACACAGACTGATTTGTATCGCAACCCTCGTGTATTTTAAACAGAGCGATTCCTGTCTGTTTAATACGGAAGCTACTATTTGCTGTGGAGTTTCCACAATTTATATGCCTGCAGGATATTTAAAAATATTTCCAAATCAGCCTATCAAGGCAGGTTTCTCTGCTGTCAAGAGCATTTATGTAATAAAAACAAAGATCCCCACAAATGCGTTCCTTGTAACTTTGCCTGTATACAGAGCGTGAGGTTTGTATAAAACAGGTGTCAGTTATGTGCGTGCTTCCCTGCACTGCTAAACATTTTCTCCACTCTCTAAATTGCTAGCTACATATACTAACATGGCATGTTTGCAGGAAAATAGACTGAAATTGACATAATTCAGATTTAATTTACCAAAAAATAGGTTGCAAAATGACAGGGTACTATATTTGTCTAATACTATACACTTTAGGGCTGCTAAACATCTCGTAACCACCTTCTGCAGAGGGATAGGTTGGCCCCTGCCAGGAGGCAGAGATTATTATGGAAGGATGGACATTATGGTGATTTTACTTTGTTTTTCCTAGGTCACGTGAAAGGCAGACGCTGTGTGGAAGAAAATATTTAGAGCTGTGTGTATCTGTGTTTTGATGGATGACACGTTGGGTAACAGAGGAAGATGGAGGAAATGCTGATCCCCATGCTTGATGTTGGCCATGGCAGTGCCAATGTTGCCATCACTACACAAACCAGGAAGCAAAGCACCCATATTTTAATCATGAAATCACAGAATCTCAAGATGGCTGGGGTTCGTAGGGACCTGTAGGTCCATCCAGCCCGACCCAAGCACCCACATTTTAATCATGAAATCACAGAATCTCAAGATGGCTGAGGTTCGTAGGGACCTGTAGGTCCATCCAGCCCAACCTCTGCTCCAGCAGGGATGCCCAGATACCCCATAGATGCCCCTCAGAAAGAGGCTTTGGGTACGTACCACACAGCAGCACTGTGCAGATACACCTAGCAGGTTGTGTACCGGTGAGATTGACAGACCCAGTGCTTGGTTGGTCAGCATTTTGTTCCCACACCACTGCCCAAAACAGACATAATATTCCAGGACAGCCCTTCCCTAGATGGTGAATGCAAAGTTAGATCTCAGTTGCAGAAGGAAGAGCTGGATGCTTTCAGTCCCCTCTGAAGCCCCAGGTTCCAATACCAGGCTCTTTGGGGCCATCCAAGGCCATTTCTAGGTCTCCCTGTTATGCTTCCTGTCATGCCATTACCCTCATAAGACTTCCTAATGCAGTATCAAAAATTAGTGATTCCTTCCTGAAAAGACTTTTTCAGCCTTTGTCTTCTGCAGACACATTCCCGAGCACATGTTCTCTGACTGTCAAGTAAGATAATCCCTACTTTGTCATGGAAGTTTATAAAGCTTCACAGAATCACAGAATTGTTTGAGTTGCAAGAGACTATTAAAGATCATCTAGTCCAACTCCCCTGCAATGAACAGGGACACCTACATCTCCATCAGATTGCTGAGAGCTCCATCCAGCCTGGCCTTGAATGTCTTCAGAGTTGGGGCATCCATAGTGGAACAAAAATGGGAAAAAATATGATTCAGTAGCTCAATAACTGTTCCAGGTGGACCAAATCACAAGACAAGGCAAAGCAAGGAAGAAGAAATGTTTATGGGTATGGGCATTTTTAGAAAAAATATGATGGCTTGGAATTTTCTTCCTAACTGGAGGAAGTCAGAAAAAAACATGCTGTCGGAAGAGAGTGTAGTAGCTCCCATCAGAAAGCTCTATTTTGGGATAACATAAACGAGCTGCTAGTTGGATTAATATTTAACATGGCTGAAGAATAATATAGCAGTATTACATGTTCCTCCCTAAAATGGAAACAAGCCAAATTCCATTCCAAATTAATACCTATAGAAATATAAATACCTCACAGGAGGAGGGTATTGTAATAACTCAAAGTAAATGTTTAAATATTTTACTTGTATTCAAGAAGATAGAATTTAGGAATGCATGAGACAGAAGGAAAATGCAAATATCTTAATCTTGGTATTCTGTGGAATCACTTTTATTTATTAAAAAAATCATCTGCTAATTCAAAATTGTAAAAAATGGGTGTTGTTCTCCAGATACAGAATTTACTTGTGAAAGTAGTGCAGTAATTCATGTGGAATTACACAAACACACATACACGTCTTAAAACTTCACTAGATAGAATCAAGTTCTTTTCCAGCAGTGTTTCAAAACTTCCTAGGAAGAATGGAGTATTTTTCAAATTTTTTTTGAACACTTTTTTTTTCTTTCTAGATATCACAAGTCCTCTCTTATTACCTGTGACAGTGAAATACCAGCCCTTTGGAGCCTGCTTCAAAGGGGTCCTACATCTTCCTCCCCTATTAGACTTGAATGTTTTCTGTGGCTAAGATTCATGACTGTACAGATGGTCTATTCATCATGTTGGGCTCGATTACCTCTCAAAATATATGGGGGAAAGCATGTTTCCATTGAAGTCAGTGTTAAAATTCCTATTAATGCAACAGGGATAAGATTTCAGTCATAGGATTTAAATGACACACTGACCTTTGGGAAGTCTTCTGGGTGGGAGTGAAATTCACACAGTGAGTGTATTGCTATGCTTGATAGCAATTTTTCTAGAATATACTATCTCTACAGTATATATTAGTACAAAAAGTAGTCATGCCACCTGCCAAAGCAATTTTTCAAAGCTGAATTTGTTCAATATTTTTTATAGTTAATGGCATTATGGATACTCTTAATTTAATTATTCAACAGTGTATTCTCTCTTTTAATGGATGTCATTGGCCATTAATCTTCCTGCTTCATTTTCAATTAGCTGAGATAGATTTTTGCCTTTCCTGGTTAACTCTTAGCGTGCACAAAGCAGAGAGGGTGCAGTCCCGATCTGACACAAGACATGAGAAAAACACTGTCAGCAGCACTAATGCTCATAGAGACATTTTACAGTGACTTATTGCTCTCAAAATTTCCTTGTCAGCTTCTTAATTTTCCTTCTCTAAAAAAATAGACTTAAAATCAAATCTAAAATTCTAATATTCTGTCTTTACTTTTCCACTCGAATTAAAAATAAGTAAGTTGGTATGTCTCTTTTTATTAAATATACTACTTGTGGAGCTTCAGAACTGTATAGAAGATTCCAGTTCTTTCTTAATACACATCAAGAATTTCAAAACAAATCCCTCTCAAAGTAAAAATATGGAAAGATCAGTCTACATGCTTTGTTGAAGAAAACGACACTTTCAAGCACACTGGCGTTTCTCCTGAGTAAAGATCTGAAGGCTGGGAGCCTGTGTGGTGAGCAAGTGCACAAAGAATGTCCTGATTTTCAAACTGCACTTATAAAACAAAACTATTAATAACAGGTCGGGGCCTCAAAAGGATACAGCAATTTACTGCTTATATAATGAGAATATGTGTGGCAAAAAGGTGTGGAAAGCTCTGGACAGTAAAATTGTTTGCAGATGGCAAAGCCATAAATGAATACAAACACCATGGCAATGAGAACTGTATCAGGAAAATTCATCTCAAAGGCAAAGTGCAGGAAAAAAAGTATAAAAGACCATTTGAAAAGGGCTGGAGAAATGTCCCTGAACACCACCTTACCTCCCAGATGTTTCTTCACACTCACAGCCAAGAAAACACTGGTGAGAGCCACTGGAGATATCACATTAATGTACTTCTATTTTGACTCCTTTGTTGCTGAGTCTGCATTTTTGGTGTGTTTCATCCATCCTTGGTGTGCATCTCTGGGGAGCACTGCACGTTCCATGTTGAGGACGCAGCTGACGTGAGGATGTGGAAGCAGAGGCAGTCCTGGGGTGAATGTACAGCACTGCAGTAAGGAGGGGTTGGCAGGAGATCACCCACTGTGGTCAACCTGGTCCTCTTGACAAAGACACCTCTTTCCCAGCAGTGGTGTCCTGCTGTCCCAACGCCCTGTTCTGAGGTCTAGATGTGACAATGGTCAATACCTTCTGATGCATCTGATCATGTCTGAAACCTGAAAAAATGGATGTTCTTTTGCATTAGAGAAAACCTCTCCCTGTTTCAACTTTCCTTGTAAGAGCTCCTTCCCAAGCAGCCAGCATAGCTCTCCCTGCAATAACACACAGCACAGCTCAAGAAGAGATTAACAGAAATCTGCTGAAAGTGAATTTAGCTTCTCCTTTCAATGGGATCATTGTAACACTATTTGTTGTGTTATCTGAGCCAGACCTCAAGCTTCACTTAACAGAGCAAAAAACACTGTAATTCTTGGAGGACAGATGCCACGGATCCATCTGCCCTTTGCCTGTCCTTGTGCTGCCCTCCATCCTAGAAGAGATGACACAAGACCTGCACATTGAAAGCAAGGCCACGGCAGAGTGACTTCCAGGTGCTCTATGAAGTTTGGGAGTTGTGAACTGTGCCCTTCCTTATTCCCACTCTAGCGAGAAGCAGCATGACCTGAATGCCCCCATGCCTCAGAGATCATCAACCTGGCATGACCTTTGGGAGCATGCAAAACTGCATGGAATTTAGAGAAGCCCAGAGTTTTCTCTAGGATGTACCTCAGCATTAACTCAAGGAGTATGTAGCTATTAAGATGATTTAAAGAAAAGATGTTTTCTCTGTCCCATCAGTTATTCTGGACTTGCAGCTGAGACTCCTGCCTGCAGAATTCCAAATCAGGGCAGTCGGTCCCAATGCAGTGATTTATAACACAAAGGCAACATACGTGCTATTAATAAAAACACCCTATTTACATTTCATTGAGCTGCTGCAGGACAATACTTTCACCGAACACAGCAGTCATCCTAGATTTCTGATATCTCCACTCCAACTTATAGGAAAATGTGAGATATGGGACAACACTATTCTGAAGAGGACTAATCCTGGAGAAGATATCTATGTTGTAACTGTAAATGTCGAGAGAAAAAAAACACTCAGTTTTCTTCCAAACTTTAACCCAGCTCTCTTCTTGGGAGTCCTCTCTATTTATTCCTACTGGAAGCGATGTGAGGGCTGCACAGTGTAGGGAGGTCAGTAAGGAACTCATTCCTCATGAAGCTTCTGGTACCACATAGGAAGAGAACTTTATCACTGTCTCCAGGAAGACTGACTAAGCATCCTTCATAACTACAGCATGAAAAGAAGCATCATAAGAGCCCATGAAATACAACAAAATGGCAGGCTAAATTAAAAAAATATTTACCATTTATTTTCCAAGGCCACTAACATTTAGCAGTCCAAATTTTTCCTCCATTGGCAAGCAGTTCCAGTTAAAAAAATGAATGAATTCATTCATGAATGTCATATAATACATTAGATAAAAAGTGTTGGTTTGGTTCAATAATCACCCACTGAAAAAGTTTGACTGCCATCTTAGAAAAAACTGGCCAGATCATAACAAAGGTTCACCAGAATTTTTATGTATTTTATGCACTTGTTCTGGTGAGGCTAAGTAAACTTGATAGCCCCACTGATGAGCAAAGCTTGAAAGGATTCAATAAACATTCAAATGCTCAGACATTTGTCCAATATTAACCTCCCAAGAAACAAAGAAAATGAAGAGAAGCATCTAAAGGGAAATACCATCTGTCCTTCCTATGCTAGTCATGGACTTTACCAGTAATGCCATGGCAGAACACACATCCCTCTGTGTCTTGGCTGTTTTACCTCTACTGAGGTGAGGGCTTTGTGGGACAGGGGGAATCTACTTTGCACAGTGATGAACTTAGACATGATTGCCTGCAGCTCTGAAACTGTACAGGGTTGAGTGACCCCCGCCACCTTAACATACTTTGCCTTGCCTTGCCTTGCCTTGCCTTGCCTTATTGTGCTTTTCCTTCCCTTGCCTTGCCTTCATGCAGAGAGTCAGCTATAAGAACTGATTCCCCTCTGAAAATATGTGAGAATAAGAAGCTGTGCTTTAAGCTAGATGAGCTCCGGCTGTGTGAGCATGGGTAGGGAAAGAGATGAAATCAGTTGTCTTGCTGGTCCTCACTCTATCCGGTCCTCACCAGACAATATCACTCACTTCTTTGGATGGCAGCTCACATTTAAAATGCAGCTGCATTTCAATCAGACTCTGTGTGCAGTGTCGTGGTTGTATCTACATATGAAATTATGCACATAACCCCTTCTGTACTGCATACTCAACTAAAAAAGTCTGATCATTTGCAACTTCTTTTCCACAATGGATGTTTTTATGGATGCTGGATCATTCTTTTTCAAACTTGGCTTCTTTGAACACATGAAAAGTTTTTGGATCAGATTATATTTATAGTGAAGGCAAATACTAATTTAGTATTTGTCACAAGGCCTTAAAAGATTTCCCAGGAGGTCTCATGATGGTGTATCAGCATGTAATTAAATAAGAGGTCCATGCAGTCCCTGATGCAAATCCTGGGAAGGCAGTGATATTGCATCAAGGAAATATTTTGTCCTACTGCAGTCAGCCCTTTAGCTTGCCTGATGTTTCACCATTTCAAAATTCTTCTGGCTTCTTTATTTTTCTTCTCTTTTCCCACCAGTTCACTCATTCATTTGTACTTCAGTTTCACCTTTCATTTTTCTTTTTTCCATTTTCAATCATCCATGGGAAAGGGCATCAGTTGTCACAGATTCCTGTGATATGCAGATTGCTTTCACTTTGTTTTATTCATGCACTGGTTATCTGCTTATTTATAATTTCATCCCCAGACAGATTGATGCCTACTGTTCTCTGAGCAGTGCCAAGAGGCTTGCAATAGCATAATATAAGGTTTCAAGATAATGCCTTAGAGCTTTAGGCAGGATTCACTGCTTTCCATGTGTTTCCATGACCTGACCCACGCATGCCTTCTATTCACAAAGAGATGTTTATTTTTTCAACCACCTTCCTTTAAACTTCCCTATTAGGGCTGCTCACCCCATTAAACTACACCCCGGCCTTGCTGAGCCCACCACACATGTTCAGGTGCTTCACATCACCTCTGGCGTCTTCTCCAGTGATGTTGTGAACTCACTGGTACCTGGAAATGGACACCTATGGTAATGCAGTGCTGTCAGTCTCTGCAGTTTGAGGTGACCCCGTTGTGTGCAGTGCGGGTACAAGATACCGTTCTGCACTGTGCAGAGATACCAGTGTTATAGATAGGCCTCTGCCTAGGTTAACCAGCTCTGTAGAGCAGTGGGGTACTTGAAACCAAAACAAAAGTGTTGCTAAAAGGGCATCTTTACTTTAGGAACCTCTGCAAGATGGCTCAATGCTGTCCAAATTTCTGTGCGTAGTGCTGCACAAGGCTGTGTGGAGAGATGTAAATAGATGGGGTTCTTCCCTCTTTTACAGGAGTGCAGTGGTATGTCATCAGGAGCTTTCTGCTCCTGCTGGAGCTCTAGAAATGGCCATGGAAAGGGCACATTGAATGTATGTCCAGCACAACTACAGATTTCTAGAGTGACTTTAGCTACAGTGCAAGAGCTGGAGTGAAGATGGGGGAAATATCAAGGATTGGGAGAGTGAGTATAGCCTTGTAAAATCAGAATTCCAGATTTGCTGAAGAAAACCAACATCTGTGTAGTTGAACCACAATTTTCTATTTTAAAAATATGCCAGTCGGTGCTGGATCCTCTAACCAAGTCATTCAGCTTGTAGTCACAACCTCCAAATGCACACACATTCTCAAGTCCCTGGCAGTTTCCAGGGTCCCTCCTACCCCATCCTTCATCTCTCCATCCCAATCCACCCTGCTCTACTCCAGCTCTCTCTGTCACCAACACCTGTTCTTTCCTGGCTCACTCTGCTGCCTTCACCAAGCCCAGTTTCACCCATCCCACCCTGAGTGTTCCTGAAGGCAGAGCCCTAGCACAGGACTGGGTGGAGACAGTGAGCCCTTTGATCCTACCCTGAGAAATGGCTTACAGTCCTGCTCCCACCATGCTGAGGGCAGGAATCACTGCAAGAACCAAGGAAACAAAAGCATGGGCTCCTTTTCTCCTCAATGGGAAACTGATGGTTGCTCTCTATTTCTCCTCATTCACAGAATAATTTCTAGTGGCAAAAAGAGAGCTGCAGCATCACCTTGGGAGTGGGTTGTCATCTTTTGGCTTTTACTCTGGATGTTAATGAAAGGGAGCAGTGGGAAGCATCCTTTGCACTGCTGTGAGAGATGAGGGCCTCAGAGCTGGGAGGGATTCACACAATTCCACCTTTGTCCAGTGCCTGAAGCAATATGATTTCCTTTTAGACCTGATTTGCTATAGCACAAACTTCACTGCAACATGTCCAGTGTCCATCCACCAAAATCAGTTCCTACAACACAGGCCTTTCCAACCAGTAGTATAGCTGTCCTCCAGGCTGTCTGTAGGACAGATATTGGAGGGAGAAGATGAGGAAAGGCTGGCCTGGCACAGGGTCCAGGTTTCTCTCTTTTAAATAAAGCTGCAGAGAGCAGGCCTCATAAGTCTAATGTTCAGGATCCCCACAGACATTGTTAATGGGAAGAGAACTGGGAGCATCTAGCACAAAGTTTGAAAGGACTGTCAGAAAAATAAAGGGCAACTCAGTGACTTGCATGGTGTATTTATTTTTTTAAATGGAAATTAAGGTTCTAATGGAGCATTCTGTAGAATTAAAATCTTTTTACGTGGAAAAATGAAATCTCTGCTACAGAGGTAATAGGAAGTACAAAAATACTTTGGACATGCTAAAGATAGTGCAGATAATTAAATGTTCTCCATGCTTCAGTTGTCTTTCCAACCAGATCAGGTAATTAACGCTTGCTTGTGCCAGATGCTGGATTACTCCTGGATCCTGCTGTGCACAGTATGATCTCCCACAAATTCCCATTTGTGTAGCTATGAGCCGAGACAACCATGGTGCTGTTATTAATGTCTGTGTTTTTTACTCTGAGAATCAGATCCTGGTGGGTGCTGTGCAAATGAGGAGCAGGATCCTGCTCAGAGCATCCCACAGCAGAGTGTTTTCAGCATCTGGGGCTTAAACCTATAGCTGCGATGGAGTGGCTAGCTCTGCATGTAAAAACACAGACCTAGTGGGAGGGCAATGTCTTCTACCAGTATTTTCCCTTATGGTAGGATTTTCCATCAGGGGATGTTTAGGTCACCTTGGTTACTTCCAAGGAAAAGGCAGCTTGCTAAATCTTGGTAACTTGGCAATTCTGACCTGCTTCGTGACTTCAAGGATCTCTATTTTATCTTGATGGCAGCTTTGCACTTCCACCATAGTCCCAAAATAACAGTTTTCTGGGGTTTATAGCAAACACTGTGAGCCAAGAAGAAAGTGAAAAAGTCTTCTTAAGTTCGGTGTCCTCACCTTCAGGACATACATCCTCAGTTGCATTTATCGCTTATACATACCTCTGTGCTTTCCAAAGCTGTGTACATCTTCACACTGTTTCTTTCTCTGTTTCACGTACACAAATGCACAAGACCATTGCAGAGGCAGTATTACAATGAAGGCAGTGCTGGCTCAGTCAGAATCTTCATTGATTTCAATAAGCAATTTGATTAAATGGAGACTATAGGATTTGAGGCAGCCAATTTCACCCAGATTAAGGGGATAACATGCTTGAATTTGATTGCTTTGTCAGCTACAAGCTCATGTCCATTGGGCATCCACAGCCTGTGTCTGTCATGCATGCTGTATCAACACTAATATAAATTCAATAACAGCATGGTCAAGAAGCAGACTTGTTTCTGACAGATCTTTAAATTCTGTGTGAGGAAGTTCTGCCTCCAAGAGCACTGCAGTCGTCCTTGTTAGCATGGCATGGGCTCACACGGATGATCAGTGCCACACAGCTGGCAGCTCTCTGCAGGACTGGGATACCCCAAACAGCCAGCACCTTAAGGATAGTTCCTCCCTTTCATCAGCAAGCAAGCTTCATGCTACTGCTGTCAATACTGGTAGCACAGACTCAGTTGAGCATGGCAAGACAGGAACTGTGATGGTGAGAGACCTCCTGAACTGGCATTGAGTCTCATGATGTCAAAGGCATCATGCCTATTTATCCTGTTCATAAACGTATAAAAATCTTATAGTACAGGACTCCGACTTTGCACAGATCCCTCTTTGAAAGCTGATTCAAAGGAGAAATCCTAATATGACACTAATGCACAATCTTGCTTTGAAGACTATGGAGCAAACAACCTCTTTGTAGTCAGCGTTTCCATGCTTTCATTTGCTTTTCTGCTGTCAGCAGCTTTACTGATTGCAGATCTGCCTTCCTCTTGCACAGGGTCTCCGTACCTCACACAGTGGGGGATAACATGCCCATCCAACCGATCGCTTGGGATGAGCCCATGATGCAGAGCTCAGGAGCACTTTCTCCACTAGGGCCACTCTCACTCTCTCACTCTTAATGTTGTGCAAGCAGTCCCCCTAAAACAAGACAAGCAGCTGAGCAAAGCGGTCGCCCCTGGACCATGTTGTAAAGGCTTTATGGGAAGAAAGAGAAAGATTTGAATGAAAAATCCTTTCAGTTGGAAAACATAGTTCTTATCTGCAATCCTGTAATTTCCAGCAAAACTTACGGTTTCTTTTATGTAGAAAATCCTCTGTAAAAATGATTATATACACAAACATTGAAAATTTCCAGGTCCCAGAACACATAATAGTATTTGCCACTTATAGAGCCCTTTTCATCTTCAAAGCACTCTGCCAGGACAGCTAATGAATCTGCAAGTGATTCCTTTGAGGTTAAATGATGTGCTCAAGGTCAAAGCCTAGCCATTCTGAGAGCCAGGATTAGATAGGAACAGTTTTGCCTTGTAGTTCTCAACATAACCGATGATCTTCACATGAGCAACCACTTGCTGTGCTTCAACAGAAATGCAGATATAGGAGAATAACAAACCATCATTTCTCACCATTCCTCTAAATTGTAACTTGCTTCTTACTTTAAATATAAGTATCAGTTCACTGTGTTTGCAGTTTGGCAAGAATGCTTGCCCACCTGCTTGTCAAGACCAGTCACTTTGTTTCTTAACAACCTAAACCTTTTGTTTCCTAACTCCAGGCCTACTACTAAGCCACAGCCAAGCCACCTTCCCCATCCCAGGGTCCCCAAGACCCTGGTTCCTGCAGGCAGCACACAGCATCTCCCTGTCAGGCAGCACCCCAAGGAAACCCATCCCATCAGCCTCGTGCTGCATGACTCAGCCTCAATGAAAAACAAAATGGGTTTTCTTTGTAGCCGGATCAGAGTCATTCTGATAACATCTGATTGTAATTTAGGTGGGTGGGAAGTGGGGGAGAGGCAAGGGGACATCTTGCAGGCAGCTTTAAGTGTCCCCTGCAGCCTCTCTTTGGCTCTTGTAAATGTTAGTCAGAGCCCAGCATGTACTGATGATGTGAGGCCTCCATTGCCCCGCTGACTCATGCCTTCCAGATAGGGAACCTGACTGCCTCACAGTCCTTCTGTGGTGCCTACCCTAGAAGGCTCGAACTGCTCAGCAAATACAGAAATGAGTATTTCCTAAGACCTAACAGTCCAATAAAAGTCTTTTATCAACCATGATAGAAGCGACCCAGAATAGCAATAACGATTTTGTTGCCATTACGGGGATTCACTACTAATAAAAAGTCAGCATGATACTAACAACAGCAACAGCCTTGAGAAAGGGCAACTTGATCTTGGGACCTTCCCAATCTTCCCAGCCAGCAGAATGTACTCTTACAACCTCTGACCCTTTTTTTCCCCACCGATTTCTGAGTCTGAAATGCCCTTCTGCATAATTAACCCACCCCCACCCCCCCAGGAAAGGGGACTCACCCCTTTTGTTACATGGGAGATTTCAGTCCCCCAACCTGAAGTATGAAGGCCCTGCACTTCCCCTGATGTTGTTATTCGATCTCTGTATCAAAGCACAGATTAGTACTACCTCCCTCACTGAGGTGTTAATGTTAGGCTGTATCTCCAACTGTGTTTTCTGGGGGCTAAGTATCATTCATGCTTCCAGCATCCACAGTAGTCATTGTTTTTTTTTTCTCTCCTTTGAATGTATTCCTGGATTTAAGCAGTTAAAGTCATCCGAAGTCCCTCTTTACACACCTAAGTCCTTTACTGGATTAAACCCAAAGCATTTCAGTAGGAAAAATGTGAAGTTTCTGCTCTCTCCATAAAGATGTCTAGCTGTCTTTTAAATTCATTCCTGTTATTTGCTTCAATAGCTTCACCTAGCAATAATTTATTCCACATGCTTATTACTTTTTGAGTGAAATAGCTGTGCCTGAATTCCCCTTTCACTCTTAATTTCCGAGTTTTTAGACTGAGTCTCTTGTTTTTCCAGAGTTCTCATCAGACTGAAGAGTTTATCTCATTCCAGTTGATCAAACCTTTTTTATAACTTTAATATTTCTTCAGGTCTTCTTTTCTTTGATTTTTCTGACAAGAATAAATGCTTTCCTTTGTAACAAATGCAGATTAAGTCTGCTAATGCTTCCATCTCCAGAAAAGCAGAAAGCTATGTAAGAAGGTAGACCTGTCAAAACCCTCTATTTCAATCTTATGAGTAACCAATTTTGTAGCAGCAACAGCATTTTAGGGGTGAGAAATCAGATGTCTCATACGCCAGTTCTCATCTTCCAGTGCTCTGAAAGCTCTAGTCTTTTAGAGCTGGCAGAGCAAAACATAGTTTCTTTTTTGGCTGAAAGCGTGCAGGGAGCTCAGTGAGTAACAGGGAATGATTTGGGAATATTTTCCTACTCGTTACATTTTTTTACAGTTATCTCAGAGTGCTGCAAAAAAATTCCACGTACCACAAATACATGAAGTCGTACATTTATGTATGTATGTGAGTTTGCATTTCCCTATTTCAGTAAAGCAAGGTATAGTAGCAACAGCTTTTACTGATGTAACTATGAAAATGTGCAGCCACCTCGGAACAACTCCAGACTTTCTTTCATTACATTCATTTTTGCCCCCCATTCTGTTTTCCTTTTCTGTAAGATATGAGTACTGATCTCAATGAAGGTTTTTGATCTGATGTCCCATGAAGTTTGGGATGTTCCCAAGACTCAAAGCTATTGTTTTAGCATCCCTGTGAGGTGTGACACGTTGTTCTGCATAGGAACATTTTCTGAAGATTCTTCTTGGCAAGCAGAAGAACTCGATGTGCTGTGTGAGAAGGGCAGCTTTGTCTGGGAACACATTTTTCGAAAAGGAGACATTTCCACAGGGAACTGTGAAGCCATGGATGGATGGGTGGGTGCACCGCTCCGCCTGGCACCCGCTGAATGACTGAATTCTACCTAGACCTTGTGCAGAGGAACAAGAAAACTAGTGGGAGGGAGAAAAAAATGAATGTCAAGCTATAATTTACTGTGATATTTTTCTCTTTCAGTGACTCAAATATCGATTTGTGAGCCTGAATGGATTCTGCTCAGCAGAGACTGAAATTTTTTCCCTGTCAAATGGATAATTGGTGCTAGATGATTGTGGGCATCCTTCCCTCCCATAAAGTGACCACTATGTCCAACACTCTAAGAAGGACTTTGGGGAGACACTTGGCCAGGAAGACAGAAACCTGTACAGTTACCCCAGCTCAAACTGCCAGTCTTTGACAAGAGAGAGGTGATGCTCATATATGAGTCATACATTATTTTTTTCTAAAGTGCCCAGAGCTAAAGGTATTTAATTCATACTAGCGACGGGCAAAAATAAAAACCTTGATTTTCAATAAATACATCATTCACTGTTTCCAGTTAGTAAGGCAGAACAGTGCTTCTTTAAATATCCACCATCCCCTCGTGTAGACCTGAGCTATTTTAATTAAAATTTCAAGGCTTGAGGATACAAATAAATTAAAAGGGGAGAAAGGATTTAAGAAGGGAGTGGTTTGGGATCCAAACACTGTGTTTTTTGTCAGGCAATGACTCTCCAGAATATAATTCTGTTTATCTCAACTATTTATCAATGTATCAGGGAGAGTAAAATAAGGTATTGTCACTGTCAGATATGGAAATGAGAGGCTGGTGACTGAGCTTGCATCTCAACATGTAGCTGCTTTGTCCTTCAGATAGGAGCTCTAGGAGAGCTAGAGAGGATTCAGTACATCTGGAAAGGACACCAACTCTGCAAAATCTTTTTGCAAGATTCTTTTTTGTAATCGCAGAAATCTTTGAAAAATGTCAGACATATTGCAATATTTGTCTATCTATATTTGGCTTAGCAAGAAAGAGAATCATTTCTTTCTTTCTTATCTGCTTTTTCTAGTTTCTTCTTCTTCATTTTTTTGATGTTTTTTTTTTCCCTATAAAGAAGAAAGGAATCTCCTACTCTTGAAAGGATTTCTGTAGCCTCCAGAAATATGTTCTTAACTGCTTTCCCATCAGTATTTTGCAAAAAGAGAAAACCACCAAAATACAATCACATAGGATTGTCCATTCTAGTTCAGATCTTGCTGAAAAAAAAAAGAAGATCAAAACAAGATTTGTTTTTTAATTTAAGTAAAGTGAGCATGGACCAATAAGCACTAAAAAGAAGAAAGTTAAGACACAGTAAATAAGCTAAATAAGACACAGTTAAATAAGCTACAATGCCCAGAGAGAAGTATTCCCTTTGAAAAGAAACATCAGAAGGAATGAAAATGATGTTCAGGACGTTGCCTACCAGTACCCCAGTGGTGGAGATCTGCTTCCTGCCCCAGCAGCCAACTACTTCTTAAAACACAACTTTGCTCCCATGCAAAAGAAATGTATGAGCTGCATTTTTTGCTCCTTTGTGGTTATACTTTTGTTGAGGATTTCCATTTGTATTGATTAGTGCTCTGGGAAATGTACGCAGCAAACAGTGCTAATCACAACGAGCACTATGCTGAATGCTTAGTGGGGAAACAACATGGAAAAAGGGTTCCTAACACCTGCTAGGGAATTAATACCAGAGGATGTTGAGAAAAAGTCTCAGGGGAAAAGACCGAATACAAGATGGCGGAAACAGGGATGAGGTACACATTTGTATTAATCAGTGGCAAATACACTGAAAATAGAGTACCTGTGGAACTCACAGTGATTCTGATTGTGGGTGGAGTTTGGTGAAAGGTTTTTAGGCCAAGAAATCTTGAAGAAGGAATAAAGCTGCAGTGCAGAAATATTTTGACATGAAATGTTTACTTTCAGATCTGCAGTGATGTTTCACTGCAGCTGTTTTCCTAATGAAACCTTTCAGCCTGTATTACGAAATGTGAAAAGAAATTAATCTGAGTTAAAAGATTAAGCAAAATCAGATTTGGTTACATAAGCAAGTACTTCCATTAGTTTACCAGTCTTCACCCAAAACATTCTGCTTTGATTCAGTTCAAGTCAAGTATATTTGTCCTTTTTTTTTTTTTCTTAAATGAAACACAGAACTAAGAAAAAGAAATTCACATAGGTATAGTCGAATATTCCTGAAAATGTTTATTACTTTTTTAAAGGCCTTAAATTTGAAGAAAAACAACCAGTGAATACAGTCTCTAAGAACTGCATGCCTGTGAAAGTGCTGGACTACTGTCATGAAAGACAGCAGCAGTAGGACCAGGCTGTCAACGGAGGAAGAATGTATGGCAGAAGCCAAACAGAGCCAGGTGAACAATAAATATAACAGATTGATAGAAGATGCATCACTGTAAATTTACATGCAAAACTAATAAGAGTCTTTGTGTTGATGCAGGACACTTTCTGAAGTCTAACACTAGAAAAAAGGACATGAGAGTAACAAGAGAAAAGATTAATCCTAAATACAGAAATTAATTACTCAGCTGGGGAAACTCTTGTACTGTCCTGACCTACACAACCTTACAAGGCTTTACAAGAAGCTAAGAGCTTCTCCCTGGGAAATTAATATTCCTGAAACAAAAAGTCCCTGGTAGAAGCCCAAGCAAAAGCTGCAGACCACCATGCAGTGAGAGATGAGCTCTCCCACCATGCAGGCAAGGGATGAGAAAGAAGTTAATGCTGGCGCTCGGAATATGCTTATGAATAGGGGACCTTGGGTGGGAATAATACAGCTGTATGATGCACTCAAAACCTGGCAATGATGGCCACTGTATTTGGCAAAGAGAGCGTCTGGTCAGCCTCTGGAGACAGCAGTAGTCCTTGTTGTTTGAGTGTGCCAGAGATGGATTGACATGACCTGTCAAAACAGTCATGCAAAAACTGCCCCAAAGCCGTGGGCCTGAACTGCTCAGTGCTTCTGACATGTGCTCTGATTCTGCAAGCCCATGCTTTTGCAGGAGGCTGCGAAGAACTCTCTTAGCATCCTGCTCCACTGAGCTCTTCCCGTTCCTTCAGCCACTGCTTTGCAGAGGAGGCTGCCTCTGCAGCCAGATTCAGATATTGAGCAGGCTTTGAGTTGACTGTCTTGACAGGACAGAAGTCCTCCAGCAGATCATTCTCAAGAAAATCTGAGGCTTATTGTCCAGAATTAGATTATCCATGTTTCACGCAACCAAAGTTCTACCTTATCTATCCTATTCAAAATAAAAAACACAACACTTAAAAAAAAAAACCAAAAACAACTCCCAGTGGTACTTAATGAAATTATCCAGTCAGCATCATAAAAACGGAGTTTGCAAAAAAAATTAGAATAGAATAGGGAAAATCAGAAATAGAGGCCTCTCCCTTTTTAATAAAAGCAATCAGTTTTTATTAAATAAGCCATCTTTAGTAGATTAAACTGAAAGCATAATGAAATGCTTGACATGTGATTTTCCATTATGTACTAATTCTGAAGCCACATCATCCTTAAAAAGCAACAATTGGGCAGCAATAGCAATTAGAACCCAAGAAGGAAACAAACAAACAAACAAACAAAGCCAGATGGGCCAAAGACATCTTTTCAAATAAGAACGAGCACATTCAGACTGAGAGGCACTGGCCCGTTTCCCAGTGACTTCAGCTTTTTGTTCTCAACCAATAGTTTAACCAGTTGCAAACTGTGCTCCAAACCCTAAGCTTTCATTAGGAAGTAATAACTCAGCTTGTGAGATGAATGCAAGCCCATCCAATGTAATGTGACCCACTCTGCAAACAGGTAGCACCTGAAAGATGCATGACCAATGCAAAATCAACCCTGACATTTCTAGGTAGCTCTGAGCTGAGTTCTGGCACTATCAATCATAAGTTTTTGTTTCTGTTCTCTTTACATTTATACTGACCTATATTAAGTAAGATTATTTTTACTGTCACTATCTAGGGATTCACAGAGAAAAAGTAATTAAGACCGCTAACATCTATGAGTAATTTACGCAAAAAAATGTTTAGGGTTTGATTGAAGAGAAAGTTCTACTCACCAAAATTAGTTGCTTGGCAAATCAAAACAAGTATTCTTGACTTTTGTGACGACAGCACTGAATCCTGCTGAGATCTTTTCTGAGTACCCATTCATACAACACTCAGAGTTAGGTCTGGGTGACAATGCAGGTACTTCAGAGCTGGCTCGTGGGGTAGAAGAGAATGAGGTTGCCGGAGCCTTTCTCAGCATTACAGCAAAGTCATGCCTCTTCTGCCACCTGTGGATGGCGTGGGGCAGTGCTGGTGCCAACTCTGATCACCAGTGGCAACCAAGCCCTTCCCATGGGTGGTAGAAGCAGTGCGAAGCTGTGCACACATGACACAGAAGGCATGGTCCTGCTGCAGTTGTGCCAAGCTCTGCAGACCGGGCACGGCAATGCCTGACAGTGTTTCGGTGACTCTCAGGCAATGAGGAGCCTACATTATCTGTGTCAGGGGAACTAAGGTTTGTATTTACCTGTGAAGGGTTCAATCCCTTGAGGTTCTACCTTGAGTACTGTGTTCAGTTTTGGGCCGCTCACAGCAAGAAATACACTGAGGACCTGGAGTATGTCCAGAGAAGGGCAAAGAAGTTGTGAGGGATCTGGAGCATGAGTCTTGTGGGGAGTGGCTGAGGGAGCTGGGATTGTTCAGATTGGAGAAGAGGAGGCTTAGAGATCTTATTGCTCTCTACAACTGCCTGAAGGGAGGTTGTGGCAAGGAGGGGGTCGGCCTCTTCTCTGACATAACAGTGATTAGATGGGAGGGAATGGCATTAAGTTGCATCAGGGCGGTCCAGATTGGATACTGGGAAAGATTTCTTCTCAGAAGGAGCAGTGAGGTGTTGGCACAGCCTGCCAGGGAGGTGGTGGAGTCACCACCCCTTGAGGTGTTCAAGAAAAGGCCAGATATAGCACTGGGCAACGAGCTCTAGAGCAATCACAGGCATGAGTGAGAGGTTGGACTAGATGATCTTAATGGTATTTTCAACCTTAGTGGTTCTGTGATTCTATGATCCTATGGTAAGCGTTACCTTAATAACCATGGGCAAGTCAATAGAAACTACAATGCTGCATGAAGACAAAATTGACTTGGCATTATAGGGAGAAATCTTTTTCACTCTGGAGTTTTCCCCCTGCGTCATCTCCTGAGAATGTTTTCCCCAGGCCTTTTTATCAGAAGGTGAGCAGGGTAACTTTCAAAGTAGCTCTGGAGAAGAGAGGGCTGAGTGGCTGGAGAGCCAGAACTTGCCTCCAGCCTTCTGTGGGATATTTCATTCTGCTTGGTTTAACACAGCTTCAGAAATTCCCACAGATTTGTTTTATAGTATGAATTTCCTGCGTTGCCCAGACCATATGATTTCTTTCAGTTAATTTTTAATAACAAAACTGAACCCAATAACCTGGCATATAACCCACTAATTCTGTAGAGCAGCTCATGTCCAATCCTCCCTGGGGCTTCAAGCAGTGATGGTAGTAAAAATGTAACTGTAATGCACAGATGAAACAGAGAGCACACTGTGCAGGGCAAGCAAACATTTCTGGTTCTCTGACATGGGCACACACTGCAGTCTGCCTGATCTAGCTCTGGCTCCCTCAAAATATTACACTCTTTGCTTTAGGCTTTTGGTTTCTTCACCATGCATGCAATCCAGCACATGCTTTCAGTCTAACCTTAACATAACAAGGGTGTAGGCTACATAAGGGATAAATGAGGGCAGAGCAGAAATACAGGTGGGCATGTGTTCCCAGGGCCTGCCCTGGAAGTTGGCATGGTATTGGAGTGGGAAGAGGAACTTCTTGAACTCAGAAGAATTTGAACTTCTTCAGGTAGAAGACAGCCCTAGCACCCTCTCAGGGGCAGCACAGATGAGGCTTTACCCCATCCTCAGACCTCCATGGCCTGCTATGGCTAGTACTGAGCCCTGCAGGTTGCACATGTGCAACTGTCCGTTCCTCCTGTGCTCCATGTAAGGGACAGAGGCTCTTTGCACCTCTATGACTGAATCAGACTCATTAAGGTTGGAAAATCAGTAAGATCATCTAGTCAAACACCAACCCATCATTATTGTGCCCACTGAACTGTGTCATTCAATGTGACATCTACCCTTTTCTTGAAAACCTCCAGGGATGGTGACTCCATCACCTCCTTGGGTAGAAAGCTCCAGAATCTTTTAGAGAGAGCCCTTAAGTTTCTCTGCCCAAGAACTTTCAAAGATTTTGCCAAAATATTCTATTTCTTAACTGTAAAATGAATGTTGTTAGGGTAAATAAAATAAATGCTAGGAAATACTCAGGCATCACTGTGAGCAATGAAGAAATTGAAATGGCAGATGTCCTGGCAAAATAAAGGGTTTCTTAAACATGCAGGACTACAATGAAGTATCGGTAGCATCACTTACCTCCACTGCAGATAGCACTATTGTACACACAGAATACAGACCCCAGGCTGCCTGAAGGTAAGTGTTTTGATTTAGATATTGGTGTTTGTTCCACTTACACATTTAACCTTTATCTGTATTAGTGCTTGTAAGGGAGTCTGATGGAAAAGAGAGGAAAAGTTATAAGCGAAAAAAATGTTCTCCCCTCTCTGATGTGCCATGAAACTACTGCAAAGCAGAGGCTGCTGTGTTGTCTTTTGACACAGGGTGCACAGATTCATAGCGTGGCTGGCTCTGAGCTGCAGTTGGTGGTTGTCTCAACAAGGAAGCCAGAAGTGTTCAGAGCAATTAAAGGGTTACTGGCAGGAGAGGCGCTCTGAGCACAGGGCTGTGGCAGCGTCTGCTGCTCCACTGACAGCACTGTGCTAGGACTGGTGCCCATATGAGACATAGGAGCTTTTCTGCATGATGTGTGCCTCCCTTGGAGCAGTGCTTAAAATAATCACCAGCAGTCACTTTACTGTCTGAGAGCTTTGTTTCTTTGGCTTGTTCTTCTTCTTTTTTTTTTTTTTTTTTTAATGTGAGGAACCTTGTCCAACAAAAGAAATAAATAAAGTCCAAAGATACAGTTTCATTCTATTTTGGGTTCCTCCTTGCCTCTCCTGTCCTGGTTTTACCTTGTTCTTGTTGGAAGCAGAATACGGTTTGGCTCACAGAGTAGGTGGGAGCAGTGGCTGCTGATTCACCCTAGTGAATCATCTATGGAGATGCTGCTGCTCCGGCTGTGGCTGCAATGCAGGAGACCCTGCCTTCCCCTGCAACCCGGCACTTGCGCTGCCCACCAGCAGCATGTCCCACCAGCAGCGTGCTCCCACCAGCTCATCCCAACCCAAATACATGCAGAGTTCACAGGCATGCTGGGGAGAGCCAGACAGTGAGGAGTCGAGCGTCTCACTCTGTGCTGCCTTTATGTTACTTGAGGTCAATTATTATAAACTATCAATTTTTCAGGAATGCCATTAATTTAACTGCTATGTAAACTGAGTTTCTGTTTCTCAGCAATTATAATGCACAAGATATCAAGCAGTAGTAATCCTGGAGTTTTGCCTCCTTTTTTTTTCTCTCTTCCCTTCCAGAGTTAACTGTTTCCAGCTGTGTATTCTTTGGATGCTTTTCTACTCCAGTTTTTTCCATAATACGAAGCCGGCCCATTTCCAAATCCCAGATGCACTATTTATTTACTCTGAAGCATCTGGGCTCCGACGTGGTCTTGTCACTGCAACGTGGCAAACTTGTGAAGGATGGGAGCAGCAGCCAGCTAACAAGTTGTACCGTGCTGGTGAGCAGTGAGAGCATTTCAAAGGAGGAAGGAGAAGGAAGGGGGTGGTGGATGGAAATGAAAAGGGAGCAAATTTCATGTTTTGCTGCACTGTGCTTTCTAAGGTTACAAATGACTTGTGGCATCCCAGTGGCAGGCAGGGGATTTCATTCTTCTCTAAACCAGAGCCATAGAGACACCAAAGCCTGACAGAAGCAGGCTGGATGCTAAACACCCTCTCCTGGGGTTGGTTATCTGAAGAGTTCTATGTGCTCCATTTCAAACCTTAGCATGATGCTGCAGGTCTGATGGAAACTCATGTATTTCTTCTAAAAGCCCTCAGAAATGAACACAGATGCTAGAATAAACTACAAAAGATTTTAAGTGTGCCTTTGAGTTTCCCTGCTCTGGAAGGACCCAGCAGGAGGATTTTCCATTTGAACTTTATGCCTGAGAAAATATCTCAGTCATGCCGTAACAACAAACCTCTGGTTCTGCTTTGCAATGTGAAGGATGAGGGGAGAAGCGAGCATGCTTTGAAATGAAAACTACAACGCAATACAAGCACAGTCAGAAAGATTGCAGCACCTTGGCTACAGTAAGGCTCCTTGGCTTGTGCTTAGCGCTACCATCAAGCCAAGGACCTGAAATTGCATTGGGGTTACTGAACTGTAAGGCTTTAGGTGGCCCAAGAGATGCTGTTGTTGAAGCAGGTGTCAGCAATTGTTTTGAGAGAGCCAGAATCACGTATGAAAGGCCAAAGGGTCCAAAGGCTGTTAAAGGCATCCTGGGAGAGATAGATGGTTCTGTGAAAGCAGAATGTTACCTCGTTTGAGTTTAATCATGAACATGTTCATGATCACACAGAAATGTCGATGTTTCTCTGCTACCATCATAGCTTTGCTGCTCTGCATCCTGTGGGCGAGCAGCCTGCTCTATACATCTCACAGCTAGCAGGATACGTGTCCCCTGTTTGAAAGTGAAGCAGAAGGAAAAACAGGAAAGACAAAAAAGAAATAAGATGTCTTTCATAGAAACAGAAGGGATGAACTCAGGAAAATGGGTTGGCAGCACAGTTTTCCCTAAAATAATGATATTGCTTCGTGTTAGTAGAAAGCAGTATGTGAACCATGCCATATGGCAAGAAGAAATAACTCCCAGAACTGTCCCTCCCTTCATGTCCATCCCATGTGTCAAAAGCAGGAGAGTGAAGGAAAGGTATGGCCGTCTTGAACGTGGAAATCTGTCTTCTTCAGGTTAGTGATAGAATGGCTTGGGTTTGAAGGGATCTTGAAGATCACTGAATTCCAACTCCTCTGCCACAGGCAGGGTTGCCAACCACTAGATCAGGTATTAGATCAGGCTGCCCAGAGCACAATCCAACCTGACCTTAAACACCTCCAAGTATTGAGCATCCACAACCTCTCTGGGCAGCATGTGTCAGCACCTTACTGCACTCTCTGTAAAAAACGTTCCCCTGATATTTAATCTAAATCTCCCCTCCGTCAGTTTAATCAGTTTAACCCTTCTCCCTTGTCCTATCACTATCTACCTGTGTAAAAAGTTGTTTTCCCTCCTTTTTATAGTTTCTTTTTAAATACTGGAAAGCTGCAATGAGGTCTTCCTGAAGCTTTCTCTCCTCCAGACTGAATAAACCAAGCAAACTTAGCATGTGGTTAGATTGCAGTTAGACTTGAAGATCTTTAAGTTCTCTTCCTATCTGAGCAATTCTATGATTCTATGATTCTGTGTGTTCAAGGAGAGGTGCCCCAGCCCTCCGAGCATCTCTGCAGCCCATTCCCTTCTCTCTGTCCACTGACTACTCATTTAGACAATAAGACGTGCAGCCGAATAAAAATTCCCAGGAACTGCAGTAGTTCTGGCAAGAGTTGTTGGAGATGATAAAAAAAAAATCTCATATGAAATGTTTATATGATTTTTTTAAAATTGGATTTTAGAGAATTTTAGAATTTTAGACTTTTAACTTTAAAAACATGAGATTTTTTTTCATCTTCTCATCTTGCTACAAAACACTTGGGTATTAGTTCTTGTACTGAAATGTCAGAAAGTAATTAGCACTCAAAAGGTACGGAAGGTATGGAAGAGAAGGTACAAGGCAGAGGAAAAAGCAAAGCCACCACCAATTGTGAAAGACTTCTCCCCTATGAAGACAGGCTGGGGCTCTTCAGCCTGGAGAAAAGAAGACTCGGGGATACCTTACGGCTGCCTTCCAGTATCTCAAGGGGGCCTACAGGGAAAGCTGGGGAGGACAGGTGGCAATAGGATGAGGAGAAATGGCTTTAAACTGGAAAAGGGCAGGTTTTGACTAGATATTAGGAAGAAATTCTTTCCTGTGAGGATGGTAAGACACTGGAACAGGTTGCCCAGCAAGGTTGTGAATGCATTCAAGTATTCGAGCAGAACCATTCAAGGCTAGGCTGGATGGGTCTGTGAGCAACCTGGTGTAGAGGAAGATGTCCCTGCCTATAGCAAGGGGTTGGAACTAGATTATCTAAGGGTCCCTTCCAACCCAAACCATTCTATGATTCTATGATTCTAACTCATGAGAAATGAGATACAGAGAAGTAAATCCAGACGCTTCTGCTGGGCAGACATGGAGACTAGTCTGAAAGTTTCCATTACCCTGGGAACATGCTCTGTAGCAGACAGGTGATGTTCTCTCCATCCATATGGGAAAAGAAGAGTGGGAATCAAAGAGGTTGCCTCCATCTTATCTCTTTCTAGGGAAAGAAAGGCATTTCCAAGCTGTGTGAAGAAGAGGGCAGGGAGAAGTTGTAGTTACAGCCTCAAGTGCAGGCTTTTCTCTCAAATGTCTCATTTTTTCCACCTGAATAAATACAAAGTAGAGAGTTTGTGATCAATGTAATTTAAGCACTTAAACTTAGGTAACTTAGGTATCTGTCTTTCTATGAGAAGGTACATTTTTGGGCAGCCACTGGCTCACACAGTACTATAGCACTACGTGGAAGAAGCACAGGAGATCTCACTGCACCCGTAACTGAAACATGGTGTCATCACCTCCAAAACATTACATCCTGATGCCACCCTGACAGTGACAGTGGCTGCCAAAGCTCCTTGCAGAATGTCCCTGCACTGTTTACACAGCGGTGAGATTAAAGTTCCCCAGCACCTCTGTTCACTCTGACTAAAGCTTCCTGAGATCACAGAATTGCCACACAAATTAAATACGCTCTTTCCCTGTTGTCTGAGAGCTTTAGGATGTTTTGTAGGACTGTTTATCAAGCTGTCTGCTCAATTCCCATGGGAAATGCAAGTATTACTTATGTGATGGCTGTACATGGCCTCTCACTGTTAATGACAGTTGTTATCCTACTTTCCTTTCATGCTGAAATATTGCTGAATGTGAGAGCTTACCACATCACATTACAAGTAACAAAACACAATTATTGCTCTTTTTAAGTCTTGAGAACCAGGCAATTCTCAGCGCAGATAGCAGGTCATACACCCTTTTGGTTTGGCCATTTGAAAAGCAATCCTCCAGCCATGATGGCCTAAACCTCAAGGAGTAGAAAAATGTCTGAAGAGTTAGAGCCAGCTGAAGGTTTCGTCACCTAAAATAATTAAGCATAACCACTTCTTCAGGACTAATATGTCAGTTCTCACTAATGGCTATTTCACACCTTGAGGGGAATTTATTGTGGACTGAATCTATTGCCTTTGAACTACAGCTGACCCACCAAAAACTTTGAAGCCTGCATCCAAAACCCAGAAGATGAGAGTCACATAACGTACGCACACAGTCTCTGGGGCAGCAGGTTCTCTGCAAGTACCCTCCTCATCTCTGGGCTTATTGCTTTGCATGCTCTTTAAAAAATCACCCTGGCTATTACACTCATTTTCAGAAACAGAATTGATAGAATGTTACCAAATAACCTAATACCCGGTAAATGTTAATCTGATTAGAACTCCACGTAAGCGCTCTGCAGATCAGTTCACCTGCTGCCATTCAAGGTCACCAGTTTGCTGTAGCCAAAAGAATAATGTTTCACTACATCAAGCCATGAGGGTTTCGGTTACTGTCTGGATTCAGCTCTGGGATGTAGTGCTTCCTCTGGGAGCCTGGGGCAGAGCGATGTACATTTTCAGCAGTGAAGGATGCCTGCCTGGATTACAGGATCTCTTTTAGCTTGTTTGGTGTCTAAATGGCCTTTCAGTAGCTAAATGGGAACTACAAGAAAGAAGGGGACAGACTCTTTAGTAGGGTCTGTTGTGATAGGACAAGCAGAAATTATTTCAAACTAGAAGAAGAGAGAATTAGATTGGATATAAGGAAGAAGTCTTATATCCTTAGTGAGGGTGGTGAGACACCAGAACAGGTTGCCCAGAGAGGAGATGGATGCCCATTCCTGGAGACATTCAAGGCCAGTGTGGATGGGGCCCTGAGCAACCTGATGGAGCCATAGGTGTGCCTGTTCATTGTAGGGGAGTTGAACCAGATGACTTTTAAAGGCCCCTTCCAACTGTAAAGATTCTATGGGTCTATAATTCTAAACGTCTGACTCAGAAAACCTGCCATTTCCTTCTGGGAGGGTAGGAGAGCAGTGCCTCTGCTGTGGCATTGCTTTTATTGCCTGTGCCTCAAGCATCCCACACAGAGAAGCACCCCTTCTCCTTCTTGAAAGCAGAGTATTTTTTGTTTTTTTCTTCTTCAGTTACACATGTTGGCCTTACATCTACATCCTCTCTCCTCCATCCAGAAAGGAACTGTAGTCTTACACATGGACTTTTCCATAAATCAGTGAGCTTGTTATTTAGAAAATGATTAGGTAACTCTCATTCCAAAATGTTAGGATATGGTAATCTTAAATAAACTCATTAACTTTGATAAATTAGGGCTTTTTTCCTGAGCCAGAGTAGTTGCCATAGCACACGTCATCTTCCTCTAAGGTCTTTTTCTGTTATTTTTTCCAGTCTGTACAGATTAGAATCCAACCAACTTGTTTTGCACATAGCATCGGGAACCAGATGTACCCCTGAAGTAATTCCACTGATGCAGAGAGACTATAGGAAAGCGACTCTGGCACAGTAGAAGGTTAAAGCATTGCTGGTATTGGTAGGTGGGCAATTCTAGATCCCAGAGAATCTTCAAGGAGATGATAGTCCCATGGGTGTGGCTCCACACCTCTGTTTTTTTCCTGCTGCTTTGAGCTCAATAATGAGAAAGGGAATTGAAGAAAAGTTTGTCAGTCCTTTGACAATAAACAAATAAATAAAATAAAATAAAATAAAATAAAATAAAATAAAATAAAATAGAACAGTATGCCAGCAACATGCCAGTCTAATTACACTAATAAAAGTCTTCACAATCGTTGATTATAGCTTCATCTGGAATGGAAAGAGAGTGGTGGGTACAAAAGATCTCTACTGTAAATGAAATGAAATCACAGCATTTGGTTATGTTCATCAAAAGCATACAGGGACACAGAATTCACACTAAAGGTTTATTGGTTTTGCTACAATAAGGATTTTCAGGGAAAGAAGTTTTCAAGTTGGAACAGTCTCATACTGTTTTGCATGAAAAAACAATAAAAATTCTGATTTTGCAAGTTGTTAGAAGCAGTTTCAGTAGCTGCTGGAGTTATCAGCTCCTGACACTGACTACTTAAAATTGATCCCATTTGGTGATCTCAATTTGAAATAATCATGCTACTATTCTAGCCCTGCCTCTGTGATGTGAGTGGCGTATTTTTTGCTTAAATAAGAAATAAAGTATTTGATTCACGGGCAGCAGAGAAATGTTTTTAATATATATGTAATTCAGGCAAAACCAATTCCATTTTCACAGCTAAAGGAGCTTATATCACGTCTGTTGGAGATGAGGGTTTAATGTAAGTCATAAGTTATATCTGACAATTCCTCAGAAGAAAAACCAAAGCTATTTGGAAAACTGAGATTCTCTCAGTAGAAAAGTGAAGTGAAAAATGTCAAATGAAGCATCTCTTTTACTTCAGAAGGTTAAGAATGGATTCAAAATGAGAAACAAATATTTCAGCTATACGGGCGTCATCTTTTTCTTCTCCTGGGCTAGAAACACTCAATGATGCAAATGTTCAAAATTAAACTATTGTGTTCGAAATTAAACTATTGTGTTCAAAATGTTCTGCAGAAAGTCTGAATGTTTACACCAAAATTAGCATCTGCCAGTGAGTAAAGCAGATGTGGGTTATTTTTGTTAGAAAAACCTTTTCCTCAAGAAATTTCAGAAATTCTAACTATCTGGAAGCCATGGCAACTGCAGTGAAGGACAGAACTTGTTGGTGTGGCTGCACCTAGAATAACACATAAATCAGGTGAGGAGCCTAAACTGGGCCTGTGCTGGGCACTCTGCTCATATGGTTTAACTCCAAGCACATTCCCCAGCACCAGATTTGGCCATGCCAATGAGCACTTTCCTGGCCCCTGCCTGGTCATGACTCAGGATAGTATGTGCTAAGGGCCATTGCCAAAATCTCCTTGTCCTAAGGGTGGAAGTGAGCAATCTCACTCATGCATGTGTGAGCAGTGCTCATGCCCATGGTCACAGGGCTACCAAATAATCCCCAGATTGCTATGTTCAGAAGAACAAGTGTATCCTGAGCCTGAGGACTGTAGGGAAAAAAGATGCTGTCAGACTCCAGAGGACACCAAAATTAATAGAGAACTGACATGTAGGATTTCTGTGGTAACACTATTTAAATGACCTGTATTTTCCAAAAATGCCCCCCTGAAGCCTCTAACACATTTTCTTTCCTACAAGAAGCTTTCCCTGATGACCCTCTGGAGCATGGGCACTCAAACATCACCAAGGACATGCATCTGCCTCACTGGAAATAGGATGCTGGGGTGTTTTCTGGGTATGTGTGTGCAGCCTGGGTCCAACATGAAGCTCTGGAGAATTTCTACCTCTTCCATCCTCTCCCATCCCTCTTCTGTAGCCATAGACTCAGCTATGTGCCTTCCTGCAGAGCTGCACCTTGCAGTCCCAAGACGTCTTTAGGCCATGGAGCACAGGGGGGGATCACATTAACAAGAACCTGAGTTAATTAAAATAAAGCAGTTAGTATGACTGCAGCAAGATTTTCAAAGCTGCCAAGCACTGCTTGCTCTGTATGACAACCAGGCATTTGGCAGGTGGTTCTGGTGGCTCTGTGGTTCCTTATATATTAACCAAGGTCTCAGCGGCTTCTGCTCACTGGCCTAAAAGCATCACAGGCAGGACAGAAGAGGAGAGACATGGTAATGTGAGAGTCATTGTGGTTCCCAACTTGTTCTTCCCTGTTTAGCTCCAAAACACAGTACTACTCAGGACACTACATTTTTCTCTCCCGTGGGCAGTCCTTCATTCATGTTCCTGACACCTTTGCCTTTCACTGAGCTTTCTCCCACAGACTCGCCTCTGCCTCCTCAAGTAGAAACCTAGAGCTCCAGCAGTCTTTTGAGCTCCTTATTTCAGTTCCACAACAACCACTGAATGCATGAGCTGGTATCCCATTTGGGTCATGCTGAGTGAATGCTTGCATTTCATTGGCAAACATGCACTTAAACAACATAGTTTCCCATAGCTGCAATATGAGGACAGTCAATGCTTTTTAGCTCTGATGGATGGTGTTCTACTGTTTTATCAGGATGTTTCCAGTGATTTTGTGAACCTTAACCTGAAATAGAAGGAAGCTGTTAGCAAGAATGGGCTCCAGAACAAAGAAACCGAAATGGGTTCAATATCATGGAAATATCAAGGCACACACTTATTTTCAAAGAACATAAAAGGAATTCTAAGCTGTATTCTATCCTGAGGAGAGGCCTTGGCATATTACTGCTCTTTGTCATGTTACATTTTCCGCATTAAACTGTGCACATTCACAGAGAAAACTGCCTTTTAGTAGGAAGAGATAATCACATTTGGTACTTTAGAAAGTCATATACCGCTTTTGGGTTAAGTCTCAAGAAGGTGCCAGGGAGGTTCTGCTGAAGTCCTGGTTGCCTGACCTGGGAGGCAAATCACATGAATTGCTGGACAAAAGTGTGTCACAGCCATTTGCAGAACTTTGCTGTGGGCTGCCTCTTTAAAAAGGGTTCTGTGCCTTGTTCCTTAAGGAATAAAAAACAAGAGAAAAAAGGGAAACGCGGATTTAGATACAATGGGGAAAGCAGGGATTGTGCTCATACAGACAAAGGCATTTCAAGAGCACACGACTCAACATGAGCCAAGCCAAAAAGACATCATGTAGCCTTGCATAGCACCCTGGTGGCTGTACATGCAAGCACCTGGCATCTCAAACTGCTGCTGCTTGGCTGCTCATGGAGCCAGGGGGACAGTACACCTAATAAACCCAATGGATGAATCAAAGTCAATGACTTTGTGGGTTTCTGGGATCTAGCCAGCCTTAGTTATTGAGTCTTAGTTTATAACAAGCACCGGGCAGCTGAGCAAGCCTGAAAGTATGGATAACCATAGAAGAGATGAAGGAAAACAACTTATTTCCATGCAGAGTCCAGGCTTGCTCCAGTTCTGGGTTAATTCCCAGGCTAATTCAGGAGACATCTGGAGTTTTCTGCCAAAAGCAACTCTCACAGACACTATTTCCTAAATCACAACCTTGGGAAGAGACAGATATACTTCTCTGTGAGCTGTGACCACACAAAGAAAACCAAGAATGCTGATAAGAAACTGCAGCATATGCCTTGTTTTGGTTCAAAATCCTTTTTCTATCAGAAGTTTTGAATTATTACAGCTGCAGGAATTAAGCTGGTGTTAAAAAGTCCCACAGTTAAGACATTACTTTGAATAAATGAGTAAATTTAGGATGCTATAACAGTTGAATGGCTACCCAGTTAATTGATTTAGGTTTTAACCTATTACTGGTATCAAATTAAACAACTCAGGAGTGATGTTCAGTCCTACCTGCAAGTGGGGGAAGTAAAAGTAAAAATATGAAATGTAAGCATATGACATTCTGCTAAAGGTTGGCTGTGGTTTCCAGCAACAGAAATAATGCCAATTAAGATCCAGTTACTGTCAAGCTGTTAATACAGAGCATTCCTGCATCATGAGGGAGAACATCATGGGAGCCAGTTGCTTCTTCAGAGCATGGCTGAGTGGGAAGAATTGAACTGACTTTGTGGAATCATCTGCACAGCTGATGCAAAACTTCAGCTGCTATAAGGCTCTCAGATTTCACTAACTTTGGTGAATATTTCAGAAAAAGAAGCTTGAGTTATAAAGAAAAGAATCAATCCATTAGTTTGGAGAAACCCAAGAGCAGAAATTGCTGTGTGTATGTGCATGTACTCTGGTTTGCTAGACATAACCATACTTGCCGAAACAACACAAAAAACCCCACACTCATTTCTTGCACAAAAAGCGTGGCCTGCTCAATGTGTGTCAACTCACCACTGGCCACTGGTTTCACTTCATGGCCTGAAACCCACCCCCTCTGCCTCCCACTGGCTGTTGAGCTTTATCAACATTCCTGATACAAGCCAGGATGCCATTGGCCTTCTCGGCCATCTGGACACATTGCTGACTCGTGTTTAGCTAAGCACTGACCAACACTCACAGGTCCATTTCTTTCACATAGTCTTCCAGCCACTCTGCCCCAAGCGTGTAGCATTGCCTGGGGTTGCTGTGAATAAAGTGCAGGACCCTGCACTTGTTGAACTTGTTGAACTTCATCCTATTGGCCTCAGCCCAGTGACACAGCCTGTCAAGATCTATCCATTATCTCAGGCAGATAAACAATTCCTCCCAACATGGTGTCATCACAAACTTACAGAGGGTGCACTCAATCCAGACAATCAATAAGGATATTGGACAGGACATGCTCCAATACCAACCCCTGACGAACACAATTCATGACAGACCACCATCTGGATTTATCACAACTCACCACCACTTTCGGGCCCAGACATCAAGTCAATTCTTTACCCAACAAAGAATGTACGTATCCAAGCAATGGACTGCTACCTTTTCCAAGAGAATACCATGAGAGGCAGTGTCAAAGGCTTTGCTGAAGTCTAGGTAAACTGTGTCAGTAGCCAGTCCTTCATCCACCAATTGGATCTCTCGATCATAGAAAGGGATCAGGTTGGTCAAGCAGGACCTGCCTTTTGTAAACCCATGCTAACTGGGTCTGATCCCCTGCTTGTCCCACACATACTTTGTGATCTCACTCAAGATGATCTGCACAATTACTTTTCCTGGCACCAAGAGCAGGCTGACAGACTTCATAGAATCATAGAATCATAGAATGGTCTGCGTTGAAAAGGACCACAATGATCATCTAGCCTTCACCCCCACTGGCAAGGTCGCCAGCTGCCAAACCAGGCTGCCCAGAGCCACATCCAGCCTGGCCTTGAATGCCTCCAGGGATGAGGCATCCACAACCTCCTTGGGCAACCTGTTCCAGTGTGTCACCACCCTCTGTGTGAAAAACTTCCTCCTAATATCCAACCTAAACCTCCCCTGTCTCAATTTAAAACCATTCCCTCTTGTCCTATTGTTATCCACCCTTGCAAACAGCTGTTCCCCCTCCTGTTTATGTGCTCCCTTCAAGTATTGGAAGGCCACAATGAGATCTCCCTGGAGTCTTCTCTTCTCCAAGCTAAACAAGCCCGGTTCCCTCAACCTTTCTTCATAGGAGAACCTTTCTTCATAGGACTTGTAGTTCCCCAGATCCTCCTCACAACACTTCTTGTAGAAAACATCTGTAGTGCTACTTATTGCCCATATCAGTGCAGAGTAAACTCTGACCAAGTAACATAAGGTGACACATCAGCACTTGTCTAACCACCTAGAATCGGTAACAGCCATCTTTTGCCCCCAGTACCAGGCCTTTATGCAGTCTTCGCGGCTGGATCTGGTTGTTGAATTGCCTGCCCTGGCTGCTATTTAGGACAAAAATGCTCTGGAAGGCTCAGACTCAACAAGGGAGGTTGCTCTCCTGAGTTACTCAGCTCAGAAGTGGAGTCAGGTTTATAACTGCAGGAATCGGATCCCTGTCAGCTTTACCCATGACTAGATTAAGTTGTTTCTCATAACTGAAACAGAAAAGATCATGTATATCCAGCCGCTCTGTAGTCTCTGAACCCTCCAATTCTGCTCTTGATCAAAAGACATATCACTTTTCTGAAATCTCATTACAGCTTTCCATGTGGGTTGCCGTGGTGCTTGCATCCTTTTGGGACAAAGCATTATTCCTCCTTCTGTTCAGCCATCACAGCCTGCTGCTTCATAAGCTGCTTTTCAGCTAGGCAGAACCTGTGGGTTCTTCTGAAACCAAAATTAATTCTTCAGTCAGAATGGGTAACAGAACATTTTCATTTCCTTCAGTCATTATCGTGGTACATGAACGCTCAGGTGGACACATGCAATTGGCCATTCCTGGAAGGGACACGCAGATTTTGTAGCAAAGTGATGGACGTTGGCAGGATGACTCCAGTGGGGGCAATGCTTCTTTGCGAGGAAATCCCTGAGAACCTGCTGTCACCAAACATCACTGAGCTCTCCAGACTTGCCCTTTTAAACTGTTCTTTCTCTCAGGAAACCATAAATAGGACTAAAACTTTAAGTTTGTAAGTTTTTGTTTTTCTTTTTAGGCCAGTCAGAGATAATGGCTTCCATGCAGCAGGCATGCTAAATGTGGCTTTGCTGCTCCATGTGGAATAAGAAGCAAGTAACGATATTTCAAAAACAGGTACTATGCTATAAAAACTTTGGTATTTTTCTTGTATTATTATGCCTTAGCTTTATTACAAATCTAGCATCATCCAATACCAGGACACTGCAGGTTCCCTTTGGACAGCTGCTCTCAGTTGATATGCTTTTAGAAAAGTATTCAAATAAGTGTCAACAGACCTTTTATAATATAGAACCTTTTCCTTAAAAAATAAAGCAATCTTTCATTTTCACACACTTTTACTTCAAATTAACAACTCCTTTGGACCACATTATTTAACAAAATCCCAGGCTAGTAGTAGGTGGAAATCCAGAGTCTAATAGCATTGCTCACTTAGCTCTTCATTGAAACTTATTTTATGTTTGTTTTAGTTCATTTGAATCAGAGTACTCTCTTATAAACACAAGGAAAGATATTTTCTGCTTCTATTTGTAAGAGTTGTAACATCTATCACTGCACAGAAATACCAGGGTATTTGTAGTGGGATGGCTGCTGTGTGCTTCTCCTGGTTTTCCACCCTCAAGGCTCAAGCCTAGAGTCAATTTCAGCTGTGAAATACGATGCTTTTCACCCACCGTGCTCCCAATAGTACTTGAATTACTTCAGACTCTCCAATGCAATTAGCCCACAGGAGCTGAAGTGGAAAGACAAACAAAATGAGTTTTCTCTACCTTGCCTTCTTGCAAGCAAAACTAGGATTTAATGAATTACAAACTTAACATTGAATTTAATGAATTACCTGTTATAGCAAAATGTAGCCTGCATATAGAAGTAGGCACCACTTATTGTTGTTTCTCCCTTCTGAAAAATGACAGAGCAGAATCAACAGAACTCTTGAAAAAAGGAGTGATTATATGAGCTCTTATTCCGGCATGAGTTCACATGGTATAAAATTTAGTTTCATTCCAAAATTCACTATGCTCTTATTCTTCATTTAAGTAATAAGACAGAGACTTTGATACTATACAGTGAAAGTGTTTTCAAAAAAAATGCAGAGCTGAAGCTTTCTGGAGATCAGATAGTTTTTCCCCATCACCACTGACTTAAACAAAACATAGAACTTGGCCAAGGCAGTACGTATGTATTGCAGACTCTGTTGTTTCCATTAACCACAACCCAAGGTCTTCACAGAAAGAGCTGTGCTCTGGTTTGTTTGACTTTCTGACTCTGGGCCCCCTGAAGAATCAAATATCATAGCTTAAAACCTGTTAAAATATATCTTAGTTTCAGAGCTTAAAAGCTGGTAATCTGTTACCCAGAATCTGAAAACACACTTATTAGCAGAAAGGAGGGATCCCTAACGATGATGGATGAATGATGACAGATATTTTATTTATATAGGTCAGATCATTTTGCAGTCTCTCAACTGGCAATGTTCACAACTTCATGCAGAGGTCAGATCTTTCTTCTTCTTCACCCCCTCAGAGTAAAACCGATGCTTTTCAAAGACTATTACAGTTCATTTAAGAGGTGACTTCCCAGAAGCCTGATATACTACAGTGGAACAGTCACAGCACATTCTGACACATGATTGTCCACTGCTCTACACTTGTCCACGAGCAAGTTCCTTCCACACTGTCATCCTGCAGTAACAGGGTTGGAGGTTCAGGCACACGTAGCAGTAAATTGGTGTAATATGTGGAAAGAGTGAGTGCTTTAAGGGTAGGTCCAAAACAAAAAACCACAAAGCACAGAGAGTAGGGAGGGCTCTTTCCCTTCAAGACCATGAGGAGTTTTTGCAAATTCACAAAGTAGCCCTTGAAGTTTTCCTTGGCAGATCATTTAAAAACTCTCCCACTTCTGTTGCAATGTTTAAGAGCCTGAGTCCTGAGTGGTCCTGGGTCTTCTTAGTGGTGGTGTACCTATGCTAACTAGGAAATCATTGTGCATGATGCTGTGCAAAAATATGACCTTACTTCCACTATCTCTGGTCCACCCTGCAGAATGAATGTTGGCAGTAGAGATGTGCTGTGTATTATGAACACTGTTTCCTCCAGAACTGAAGTTATGGGTGCGTCATAGGGACCTGCACCCCATGTGCAGGGGAGGTTACCTTCCAGGGGCTGGCTCACTGCACCTAGGATGGGAAGGACTGCACAGAGTTGAGACACTCATGTCTTCTGCAGTAGGGGGTCTTGTAAACCCAGAGAAGATGGTGTGTCCGTGACATCTCCATTCTGCAAGGATGATGCTTGGCTGCACACAAGTCAGAATGTGTATATGGGATGTGTTGAGATCTGCTGCAGAAGAGGAGCTGGAAATTTGTAGTTGCATGCAGTTGCACTTATAAAGTGCAAAATATACTGATACAGTATTTACCTACTGTATTGCTGGTATAAATCTTGAAAGTATAGCTCAATGATTTCCAGTTCATTATGTGACTTTAATAAATCAATAAACCGCTTCAACCTTGATTTGGTTTGAAGTGTACGAACTGGTCAGATTTTGCAACAGTGTTCAGTCTCTGAGAAAAGCAATGAGCCCAATTCTGTCCCTTACATGGCCAGAACAGATGGCCTCTGGTCTGGGAGCCATTGGCCAATTCCAGGGACAGCAATTACATGGTTCTGCCAAAGTCCCCAAGTATGACATGTAGGGTACCTTCCTTAAATGTACTCGATTTTTCCATTTTTGTCACTTTCCACTTTTTTTCCAGTGAAACAGTAGAGTGTAAGAGTGGCACATCAGCCCCTCTCCACGCACTGACACAGACACAGGAGTGTGCCACATTCTGTATTAACCAGCAGAAGTGTTGCTCACAGAGCAACAGCAATTTGTTTGCAAAAGTGGGTTTGAATACTGTCTCTATTCAGATATACCAGCAGGGGAAATGCAGGGAAAGTTCTCACTGCACTATCAGCATCCAGCACTGATTGTAAGTTACCTGCAGTCAATCTGCCTGGAAAAAAAGGACCATTTTTTTTGTATGCATATTTATGCTCAGCAGTAACAATCTTACAGAGAAATGGGAAGCAGTTTAGATTTGATGGCTGATTTTAAGTTTTCCCACTATACTGCATGAAAATACAGTTGGCAGTGTTCTCTGTCAGAGAGCACATTAGCACTGAATTCATTCAAACCTACCCACATGGGCAGGAAAAGGGCTGAAGCTATTCTTACATTATTCATGCCTTGCTTTGGCAACTAGCTCAATGTCAGCATTCACAGCTCTGGCTCTGTGGTGTCCCCATTGTCCCACACATCTCCTATGTTCCCATTTCCAAAGGTAATAAATATGTTACAGGCTTCCGATGCCATTATGCATAGGCAGGGAGGAAAGCATTAAGATAATCTGTATGACAAACAGAAGAAGAAGGCATCTCCTCCATCTCTTTCTTCTCCTGGTGATTCTGTGACTTTTTTTGTTTCCAGAATGCAGCCTGTTCTTTTGACAAGATCAGCCCTATTCAAAATCTTTCTCTGCTTCCTTCACTCTCTTTTGCACCATTGAGCAGTTACTCTTGAACTTCTTTCGGTCAGGCAGGAATATGCAAGGAAAAGGCAAGGACAGGGTAAGGAATGGCAATAAGTAGACCTGAAAGCACTAAATGGAGATCTGTGAATCCCCATTACAAAATGTTCTCCTCATATCGTCAACTCATTGTCATTCCAGGTCAGCTTTCCCATATATAATTCACAGTTTTTATTCTTTCTGTTGATACAGCTTTGATAATTGAAAGCTCTTCAGCTACGCAGGCATGTATCAATTCACCAGCAGTTCTTAAGAATGTTAATTTAGGAAAAAATGTGTTAATTTAGGAACACCCTTCCTGGCTAATGTGGCTTTCCTGATAGCAGATGATTTCCTTTGACAGTAAGGTACAGGCTGACTTATTTTTGTAAGAACATAGAATCACAGAATCATTAAGGTTGGAAAAGATCATTAAGATCATCTAGCCCAGCCATCAACCCAGCACCACCAGCACGTGGCCCACTAAGCCACGTCCCTGAGTTTCACATCCACACTTTTCTTGATAACCTCCAGCGATGGTGACTCCACCACCTCCCAGGGCAGCTTCTTCCAACATTTGAATACATTTGTTGGCCTTCTGGAGGCTTTGGTTTGGGATTATACCTTCCTTCTCTTTAGCAGGAAGGTGTTTCCTTAACTCCTCCTGTTCCTCTCTTTAGGAGAGCTTTGTGAAGGCAATCTTATCACTTGTCCTTTAATGTATCAGTTTGAGTGACAGATAAAAATCCACACAAAACTGAATGATAAACATTTCCAAAAGCCACAAAGTGGCTGTAAAGGACAGGTCCCCAGCATGATGTCTGATGTTATTTTTTAGACAATTTTGAGAGTTTTTCTGTTTGTATCACACAACTTTCTTCCAATGCATGTGGCTGTACTGAATTTCAATGGCTTTGCCTGGATTCCTGTTCACAAGTTTCACTTGTACAATGTTTGAGATGAAATAAAACTGCTGAGGCTCCTTTTAAGTTACAAAATGTGCTGTCTGAGATTGTTGCCCTGGGCTTGGTGTGGAAGAAAGACAAATGGAAAATATAATTTTGCTTAAGTCCCTGCTGTCCTTTGTTTGAGCATTTGACTCTAATCCTCAGTCATATGAAGTTTCTTATTTGTTTAATGCTCTTTTTGTGTCTCTGAAAAGAACAGAATGAAGAGAAACTGAATGATTAATAGTTACTCGTGAAAATCATAAAGTAAATTGTCAGCTCCTGCCCATCAGTTCGGCACTCAGGCCTGTCACATGAGGAGTCCCAAGGGACAGGGATGCTGCAAAGCCACACAGCAGGAACCCAAGCTGAGCTTCCTAACAAGGACTGGAACTGCGGAGTTGGGATAAATGCTCTGAGTCCTGTAATTCAGACTCAAGTATCCTTGACATGGAAAGGACACCACCACTGCCTGCTCTTTGGAGGACCAAAGGTACAAGGCCTACAATTTCCAAAGGGAGGCCTCCAGTACTATCGTCTGTAGAGATCCTTTTTTTTCCCCAGCCACTGACTCCTCTCCAGTATGTTGAGTGGATGTCTTAGATCTTCACTGCAAAGCAGTGAGTGGTCTGTGATGGCAGCTGAAAATACCACTTACTCTATGGCCACCAACCTACTGGCAAGTGGAATCCAATTTTGTATCTAATGAGTGTCCCAGAGGGAAAGCAATATCTAATAGGCTTCTTCCATTCCTAACTGCTCTAACGCTGATCTCCTTCTCCACATCCACTTGAAGAGCAAATTCAATTAAAATGTACTTACCAATTTTACAAAATCATTAACATGTTAATGATTTAACAGTTTTAAAGAAGGGAACAAGGAGAGAGGAAATAGCTTAGCAAATCCATCTGCACTGTTGTGACAAGAAGTTACGAAGGGCTGCCAGCACTGGGCTGCGATTAGAAATCAGAGCCCCAGTCCGGATCTGTCCCCCAGCTCTCCTCCTCACCTGCAGCAGAATAGTCCCTTATACCACCATATCTGAAGCCAGGCAGCACTGAGATTGCAGGGAGGTCACCAGACAGATATAGATAGAGGGTAGACAAACAATGGGTAATTCTTACCAGCAGATCAATAAGAGTAAGTGCAGTTACATTGCACCATGGCAAATCAGTGAGCGTGTTTTCTCAGACTGTAAAGGATGAAGATTTATTGCACAGTGGAACTGCACTTGGTTGAAACCAGTGTTACTGAGAACTAGGCCGAGCTGCAGCTTCTGCAATCACAAATACAATACAGCACAGCAGGGCACCAGCCTGAAGGTTAGAGTCTGTTGTGTGTGAGAGTGGCAGAGTTTTGCTTCAGATTACACTTACTTCAGCAAACTATTAAGAACAAACAGAACAAAAACTCAAAACCCCAGTCTGGTTCCTGCACCATAAAGGTTCTCATCTGAAGCATGAGCAGGAAGCAGTGCTCATCTCCCCCCTTGCACAACAGCTTTGCTCCTGGCATCCAGTGCAGCAAAAGGCCAAAAGTACCCTCAGTGAGTGAAGCACCAGCTATCTCCTGATTTGGGAAGGAATTATATTGTTTTCAGCTTTTTAACATGCTGGGAGGTTTGCACTTGGACATCGGTGGTAGCAATTGTCTTTCTGGAGGTGAGCTCTCATTTCAAAACCTTTCCCCACTCTCAGCCCTTACCAACATCCTGGTAAACACAACAGATGTGGGAGCTGCAGGAGCATGCTAATTCCTTTTTTTCTGGACAGGAAATGCTAACACCATTGCCAAATCTCAAATCTAATGTGGCATTTATGCCTTATGCAAAGGTGTAGCAGAACAGAGCTGGGGAACAGCTAATGACCACCCCAGACTTTCGCAATGGGAACAAACTGAGCAAGAATATACTTGGTCTGTTACACTGGGAATGTATTTTCCTTCGTGAAAGAGGTGCTCTTACAAAAAATGATGAGCAGTAGGATCATTGTAGCTGCTAAGCCCCAGGTATTTCCTGCATTATGTTGTTGATGTCCATGGCAGCAGGATCAAGCACACTTTCAGAAGTGTTCACCAGCCTGAAACTTGTGTTACTCAGTGTTTGCCCCAAAACTCACATTTCTAGCCATTTTCTTGGAAGATCTGTGGGAGGAAGCCCCCAGGACCTTGTCAGGGTTCAGCTGCAGAGTCCCTGCACCAGGTCCCCTGAGCACTTGCACAAGTCTTGGCACTTGTGAACACAGGGTCAGTCTGGTAGGTACCAAACATACCACTAAACTAATTAAATTTCCCTTGGTTTTAACTTTATAAGAGAATGTCCCACATATTTCAGATTGCACAGTTTGCATAATTTAATGGCAGCTAATGGATCAACCCAAAGGCACATTTAGAGTTGAGTAGGCCAAATTCAGCCAACTAAGCAAGAATGATCCACTAACACATAACTACCCTATTAGGATCTATCATATTCCAGTGGGTTTTGAAAGATAGAAAACATCCACTCCTTGCACCATTTGTAAGCTCTGTAGAATTGCCTAATTGGAGCGTATCTTACAGGAATTTTTGGCAACTGCATTGACTTTCTAGCCAGATGAATGTGACAGAGCATGACAATCACTTCCCTCTGAAGTACACTGTACCCCACAGTTGGACCTGGGCTGCTCAGTTCATCTTGTGCAGATGCAGCAGTAGCAAAACAGCTCAAAGTGGAAGGTTGATGGGAATCCAGGGATGTTCATAGATATCAGTGGCAACATTTGGCAGCTCAAGCCCTCAGACCTTTCTGCCATGCCTCCAAAAGCTCTGCTGAGCATGGCTGTGATTTTCCTGGAAGGCTCAAGAGGCTTCAAATGGAGATCTTTCATGGTACCTGAATGGACATGTAGATAATTTGTTTTAACCCAATCAACCACCTGCATATTTTTAGAGACTACAGATGAGACTGCTTTCAATTGTCTGTAAACCTACAGAGACTGGTACAAGTCTTACCCCAAAGGAAGCAAGTTTGTTCTGTTAAGAGAGAAGCTGCATTTTGAGCACAAGAAACTCAAACAATGTTGGAATTGCTTGGAGAAAGTAATGAGAGATATCTGGATTTTTATTGCTCTCTTTCAGAGAGCAGAGTACTCAGCTGCCGGGAAGAGAGGACAGCCCTGGCACCCCAGATCTGGTCTGGCTGCCATGAAGAAGTTGTAGAAACCTCCTGTGACTTTGGACTTCTCCTCAAGAAGACATGGGCAGGAAGAGGTCATGAATAAGGGCTTCTTTTCACAGCCATATGGAAATCAGATCTGTGTAAGGAAGCCAATGCGATCTGATGTGTGCCTTTATCCACCCTGGGTAGATACAGCTGAAGAGAGCAAATCTACCATTAAAAGGACTGGGGAAGACCAGCATAATATCCTTCCCCTTGCTGTACTGAAGTTGCTTTTTAATTAAATGGTCCTCCACTGACAAATATTTATGAGAAAGAAAGAAGTGCCTGCCTCCAGGGCTGGTTCTTCAGCAATGGAGGGTGAAGCATACAGGTGCAAGTCTTGCCTGGACTATGACTTAGGAGTGGCTTAATGTTTCTGTGAATGCCATAAGAAAAAAAAAAACATTGAGCTGAATTTTAAGTTAGTATTTTTTTTTTTTTCTCCTATCTTAAATTACAAAAGCAAATGTACAGGTTATTTTGGTCGGGAAGATGCTCACCCTCACTGTGGCATTCCAGTACTTGAAGAGAGCTTACAAGCAAGAGGGGTCTGACTTTTTCACAGTCTGACAGTGACAGGACAAGGTGGAATGGCTCTAACTAGAAGAGGGGAGATTTAGATTAGATGTTAGGAGGAAATTCTTTACTCAGAGGGAAGTGAGGCCCTGGCACAGGCTGTCCAGAGAAGCTGTGGATGCCCTGCGCCTGGGGATGATCAAGGCCAAGTTGGATGTACAGGTCAGAGGGTAAGAACTGGATGGGTTTTACTGTCCCCTCCAACCTAAGCCATTCTATGATTCAAATGCCAGTGAGCTGACTGTGGCTCTTGGAAGATTTTCTGAGGTGTCTGAATGATGAAAAGAGAAAGAAAGAAAGAAAGAAAGAAAGAAAGAAAGAAAGAAAGAAAGAAAGAAAGAAAGAAAGAAAGAAAGAAAGAAAGAAAGAAAGAAAGAAAGAAAGAAAGAAAGAAAGAAAGAAAGAAAGAAAGAAAGAAAGAAAGAAAGAAAGAAAGAAAGAAAGAAAGAAAGGAAGGAGGGAGGGAGGGAGGGAGGGAGGGAGGGAGGGAGGGAGGGAGGAAGGAAGGAAGGGAGGAAGGAAGGAAGGAAGGAAGGAAGGAAGGAAGGAAGGAAGGAAGGAAGGAAGGAAGGAAGGAAGGAAGGAAGGAAGGAAGGAAGGAAGGAAGTGTACTTTAAATGAAAGAATTTTCTGCAGGTGAAGTGCAAGCAAAAAACAACTGAAGGGGAAATTGTTTCAAATGAAAAATGTTATATCAAAAGCAAATACGGGTTGCTCTACTAGAACAGGAGAGTCAATACGTTAGTCACAGAAGTTCTTTGTGAAATAACTGGCTTTACTGCTTTCTTGTTTATTCCAGATAAAACCTTTAATGTGGACAGAGTGACCTGAGCTCAGGCAGATGCGCCAACCAGTGCCCTTTCAGCTGAAAAAGCAGATTCACCCATCAGCTCTGCCCTCCCAGCACAGCCCACACTTTCCTCAGAAGCCCACACTAGCTGCCAGACATCAGATTACTGACATACTCCCTCGACTATAACCTCTTGCTGCAGCCTGCCCAGAGGCACACAGGGGCTGGCATTCATGTCAACAGAGAGAAAAGATGATATGAAATTGCAAGGGCTGCTTGATCCTGCAGCTCATAGGCTGAGCCAGATAATTCCATGGCTTTTTGCTGAGAACAGAGAGGAGAAGGAGACGAGAGCAACTGTGGTATCGTCAAGTGCAGGAACCTCACACATGACTTCATCCTTATTTAGACACACTCAGAGGATGGTGCTTTCTTTGATTTACTGAGGTGGGTGAATGTAAAAAGCCTCTTGGAGCTTCTGCGGTGCTCCATGCACATGTTCTGCTTGGGACAGCAGAGAGGAGCCTTCCCTTTCTTGTGGCACGTTGCTAAGTACAAACCCAAACAAACGCAGCACAGCTAACGCCCCAGTGCAAGTGCTTTTCCCCTCACAGAATGGCATTTCCAAAGGTCATGGTCTTTAAACAATGAGGACAGTCATTTCCCCCTCTACCTCCTCCATACATGGCACAAGCTGAGGAACATTTCTCAAGTGCAGCTACAGGAGAGGTGGGTCAGCATTGTATGTTACAACTCAAAACTGAACTCTGTGGATAATAGCAAATTATTATTATATATTATATTATATACTTATATATAATAATATATTATTTGTATTTATATATAAATAATATATTATTATATATTATTATATAAATAGCAGAGCAACTGTTCATTCAGGCAACATCATTCACTTTGAGCAAGACCAAGATGTGATGCAGTAGGCAGAGCAAGGAGTGCTGGATTCAACACTATCCAATGGCTTCTCCTTACTTCAAATGCTGTTCTTACACCCTTTAAGTTCTCTGAGCATCAGATGTGGTCAGTGCTGAGAAAAGAAGCAGTCTCTAGTGTGTTTTTGTCCTTGCTGAGGTACAGCAAGGCCATACTAAAGCCCAGCTTTAACCCCGCTGCCATTTCACATCACCATGCACATTTTTCTTTCTGAGCTGTGTGACTTCATGTTGTGTTCCCAGAGCTGGCATTGATTTCCTGGGGACATCTTACTTAAGACTTTCAGCTTAGCCCCATCCTCACCTGATTAATGTTGGCAACAGAGTCCGGTCTGGGTTTTTGATCTCCATATGCATTCACATATATGTGTTGCACTGAACTTCCCACGGCATCCACTTACAAACTCACCTGGTGGAGCAAGGATGAGCAGCCAGGAATGGGGAAGCCTTCAATCCTCCGCTTCCTCCTCCTGCTCCCCCTTATGTCAGTAACAGAAGGGAAGTGGGCCAAAGCCTGATGCTTTTCAGTGTGAATGAGGCACTTTGATATTGCTGTCGAGGGAGCTGATTGGACAAACTCCGCTGTTCTTAATTCTGGAATACAACAGAGCAGTATGGTATCACAGCCTGCCTCGGGCAAGGCCAGCTCAGATCAAGCAGGAAACCAAATGTTGATGTTTCAGAGATTTCTTAGCTCTGAGGTACTCCAACACACTGCAATGGTTGTGTCACAGAAATGGGATTCAGTGTGCTTGCTATTTTCTCACACTGCCTGAACACCCAGGAGGGGTTCCCATGAATGCTGCCTGCAAGCAGGCAGGGGGTTGCTGATGCCATAATTATCTTGAAATGGCTGCATTGCTTTTTTATTGGATTAGCATTAGAAGCCCAAATATGAGGTTTCTGTTGGATGCTTCAGTGTAATTAGATGCTAGAAGACATATAAATGTGTATCTGCCAGGGCGGGAGCTAACTCAATCCGTCGTTTATAAGCAGGCAACAGTGTCACTTTGTTGTCCCACGATTGCATAGTGTCACCAAGCAAGCCCAAAGCAGGGATTTGGGGCTGCCACTGAGTACAGGTCTATTTAGGGTCACTTATGACAGGAGTTGAGCAGGGAATTAATATGCATTTGACAAAAATCATGTTTGAAAATATATTTATTGTGGCACATTTCATGAGCAGTACCTATTTCTCCATTCAAGATGAATGATAGGATTCAGCTTGCACACTTACTCATCCTGACAGCTAACAAGATAAACATGTCAGCATGTGATTTGGCAAATATCTTCCTGTGGAACTGAGGCAGGAGCTGCCAGTGGAGCTGGCTTTTGGCAGGGGGATTGCAACACTCCAACATATAGACACACCAACCCCATGAGAGACGTTGAGCCAGACCAGTCAAACCTTGTGTTCCCTGCTGTGCTCCAGCATTGCCCACCGTGGCTCACTCTTGACCTGCAAGAAAAGCTCCAGCAATCCTGTTTTTGCTTCACAGGATAATTGCACAAAGATGATCTGCTTAATCTTCAGGTTCAACAGGTGCTGGAAGCTGGACGATGTTCATTAGATGTTGGCTTCAAAGGGCAGTACTGAGCAGCCTCGAACTGACTTTGCCTTTCACTGCAGGGCAGCTATTCCCAGAGACTGAGCTGGTGACCTTTATCAGAGTGAGTTTTATTTACAGATTGGGAAATGGCAGAGTGTCCTTTAATATGAAAGGAATCAAAACACAAGGCAAAAGAAAGAGTTTGCAGGAGCAAAAGCTCTGACAGGAGATTAGTTTGGAGAAGTGTCTGTAAACAGACCTGTTAGACTGCTGTCTCATACTTTAGCCATAACTCCTTCGAGCCTTTAAGATGACAATGAAGGATCTTTTAGGCTTTGGACTCCTCAGTGCATCTGCCTTTTAGTAACAGTGCACCTATCTCCTCATGTGCTCTCAGCTGACTCAGTGCAGTTGTCCTCTGGCTTGTGTGTTCCCTCTCTATCCTGCTACCAGCAGGGAACAATCACTGCCTTAATATTTTTTAACTTGAAGATACTCAGAAGCATTTTGTGGCCTCCTGGCCTCAGCCAGGCATCTATTCTCATCTACAAAGGAAGACTGATGATTCCATTGCTAATAAGAGTTTCTGTGTGTAGGACAGGGATCATCTCACAACACAGTCCATGCCAGCACCCTTACATCCTGCCCCACTGCCCAAACTCTCCTTTGCAGCTGAAACAGATCCTGCACTCCAACCTGAGGTTTGCAGTTTCCAGTGACACCCAGTGGAAGGGTCCCCCAGTCTCCCACCTGGTTTTGGGATGCTCAGGAGAGAGGGCTGCCATCCCCTGCAACTCCCACATCAGCAGGAGGCTGGGGGCAAAGGCTGAAGGAGCTCCAGAAAAGCCCAGGAAAAGATGTGCTGTACCTGGCTGTGCCAGAGAAAAGAGTTGTTCTCTCTTGGGCCACAGCATAAAGCTTTCCCTTTCATGATACACTCTCACAGCAACCTTCTATGCTTTAAGCTGAATCTGCTGCACCAAAAAATTAACTGAAAGAAACATTTAAATATCAGCACACATCTACGTATTATACCAAAGAAGAACAAGAAGGATAAATTATGATTTACTTAATTGTCAACTCTTTCAAGTGCTGTTGGTGGTCAATACAGACCCATCTTTCAGGATGCTCGATGTAGCATCCATTAGTATTAGTTATGCACTGGTGAGTATTCCTGCCATCCTATAAACATGAAATAAAAGTAGCTCACATTACAAGTAGATAAGACTTGAGCCTGATCCCTCATAGATGATGAGGGAATCTGAATTAATCACATACAGCCACACAAGAGAGGATGGAGCGGAAGAGAAAAGGACACTGCTGGACATCCATTTCAGCTCCCATTGTTACCTTGGGTGCCCTCACAGCCAATCGATACCAATCGTATCCTGGTCTGCATCGAAAGATCAAATAATTCTATCATTCTATGATAGGCAATCATAAGCAATGGATTACACTGCAAGCTCTAAGGTGTGTTTTAGATGTGGATCTTGTATTTGGACTGTTTATCTTCATCAAGAACTTCTTTCCTTGAAAACAGATCTGAAAGACCCCAGGAGACAATAGGAGATCCCAGTGGATCTGAGGATGGAGTCCCTCTGTTCTTGGTAGCTTCTGGTGGCCTTCAGATCTCCAGCTTGGCTGAAAGAGCTGAAGTCTCTGCTTCTGCTGGTGGCAGAGGTGGCAGGACCTGCCCTTTAAGGGCTGATTGTACCCTGCCCCTCTGCAGAGGACAGGAAAGCACCTTCTGTCCCTTCCCTGTGTCTCCTATACAATAAATCAGCACTCACTCTGGCTTTTCCTTTGATCCACTGGTATTTCCGAAGGAATTTACACGGCCTTTAATGTGGACAGTTTCTCCGAGTTAAACAGAAATAGGTTATAAAATGAGACCATGCTTATACCAGGAATAAATAAGTTACAACAGAAATACACTGTGCTGTGTAAGAAGGGCCCAGGCTGTTGGAAAAACTTGCAATATTTTGTGTCAGCATGGGTGTGGTCTGCCATGGGGGTGCAGATGTTCAGTGGCAGGATGGTAAAGGAGAATGATTGAGCAGAAAGGGAGCCCACAGGGAGATGAAAGGGATAAAGGAGGAGAGGCTCTGTGTACAGACCCAGAACTGGATCCTAAAGTACTCTGGAGCTCATGACTTCCCAGGCTCTGAAGAGTCAGCCATCAGCTTGCTTTGCAATGTGCTCAGACTCCACACAGCTAAAAGAGGCAGTCAGGGATGTACCTGGTAATTACAGACTGCAAACAAGATGACAAAAAGGGAAGAGTGTAGTCTATCATGTAGCAACTCAAATCACAGGTCTAAATATAATTGAAACGTAGCTTAAACTGCAGAGATTTGCTGTAACTCTAAATGCACCAGTGTTTAATCTACTGCATTACAATTTTACTACAACGTAATATAATGATAATATATTTTTCAGTATTTCAAGAGACTGTCAAAAGAGTGAGCTGAATAAAGGAAAAATTCAATATAGAGGACAAATTCAAAGAAACATAACATCTTAAAAGAAAACACTATAAATCAATACAAAAAATAATTTGAAAATGAACGTGTGAACTTTTGCCTTAACTCCTTAGAATAGATAATAACCAAAGACTTTTACCTTTCATTTTTCCCCTCTGTATCCCCATTGCTTGAAAAGTTCGTGAGAGAGCAATAAAAGAGAGAAGAAACTCCTAACCCAAAGACTTATGCTGTCACCTTCAAAGAAGAAGAAAGATATGGGGAGAAGAAGGAAAAAATAAAATCCATGTAAGTCTCAAATCTGGAAATACTTAAGTGATTATTTGGGAGGTTTCCCCTTCCTTCCCAAACTTTAGAAGGAAATAAATTTTTCTCCACAGATGTCAGTTCTTCTTTTGGGAGAGTTGATTCATGCAGAAAATTTTCACGAGGTCCAGTAGTAACATCTTTGGTATTTGAAATACCACACAACCAAAACACATTCTTACATCCATGTATAGGTATTTATGTCATACAAAGTACGTAACTTTGAACTCAGCCAGCCACTCAGATACAAGACTATGAGTGGATATCAGATTAAGTTATTTTACACTATCTTGTAGGGATATTTCAATAACAGAGACCATTGGAGACAAAAAGAAGTATCATGATAAATAAAACTAAAATTAGTCACGGAGATTCTGCTGAAATTGCATATTGGAAAGGTTTCACATGGATGTAAACCAACACAGCCAAGGAAGAGAAGATGATGAACCTCCATAATGCATGAAAATTGAGCTATTTTTCAGGAAAGATATTCCACTGCAATTTCTCTTTATAAGCACATATTGTGCAAGCCAGGAAGTACACAGTGTGAAGCTTGCATAGCAATTTTTATTCCACTCATCGCTTCCAAAACACTGTTCAAATCGATGGCATTTCAGATTTCTAATCAGTATTCCTTGTGTGATAGTTAAAAACAAACAAAACAAAACCCAACCAGCGGTTAGTGGATGTTTAACTGTATGTTTAATTATGGAGTTCCAGTTGTAAATCCCAAGGCCTGATGGTAAGGTTGGACTGTGCTTCCACCAAAGTTAATGAAATGTTTGTTGAAGTGAAAAATCCAAGGCTAGCTTTGGAGGATAGATGCCAATTAGAATCACAGAATCCTTAGAGTTGGAAGGGACCTTTAAAGATAATCTGTTCCAACTCCCCTGCAATGAACAGGAGCATGCACAGCTAGATCAGGTTGCCCAGGGCCTGATCCAGCCTTGCCTTGAAAGTCTCCAGGGACAGGGCTCTACTACATCTCTGGGCAGCCTGTTCCACTGCCTCACCATCCTCACTATAGAAGATGTTTTCCTTACATCCAGTCTAAATCTTCCCTCTTTAAGTTTGAAGCCATTTCCCCTTGTTCTATCACCACAGATACTGCTAAAGAGCCTGTCCCCTTCTTTCTTACAGCCCCTCTTCAAATACTGAAAGGCTGCTCTCAAGTCTCCCCAGAGCCTTCCCTGAACAGCCCCAGCTCTCTCACCTGTCCTCATAGGAGAGGTGTTCCATCTTTTAGATCATTTTTGTGGCCCTTCTCTGGACACATTGCAACAGGTCTACGTCTCTCCTGTACTGAGGACTCCACATCTAGAAGCAGTACTCCAGGTGAGGCCTCACCAGCACAGAGCAGAGGGGCAGGATCACCTCCATCACCCTGCTGTCCACACTTCTTTTGATGCAGCTCAAGATACAGTTGGCCTTCTGGGCTGCGATGGCACATTGCTGTCTCATGTCCAGCTTGCCATCCACCAGTACTCCCATGTCTTTTTCAGCAGGGTTGCACTCAATCCTCAAACCCCAGTTTCTACTGATAGTGGAGGTTGCCTCAATCCAGGTGAAAGACCTTGCATTTGGATTTGTTAAACCTCATGAGGTTCACCTGGGCCCACTGCTCAAGCCTGCCTAGGTCCCCCTGGATGGCATCCCATCCTTCTGATGTATCAACTGCATTTCAGAACTTAGTGTCATCAGCAAACTTGCTGAGGGTGCAACTGACCTCACTGTCAATCTAATTGGTGAAAATATTAAAGAGTATAGGGCCCAGAACCAACCCCTGGAGGGACACTACTTGTCACTGATCTCCATTGAGACACTCAGACATTGACCACCACTCTCGAGACTCAATTCTGTGGCTAGTTTTTCATTCGTCAAACAGTCCACCAATCAAATCCATATCTTTCCAATTTGGAGAGAAGGATGTTGTAGGGGACCATGTCAATGTCCACATAGATGACACTAGTGGCTCTTCCCTTGTCCATTGATGCAGTGACACCATCATACAAGGCCACTAGGTTGGTCAAGCAGGATTTGCCCTTGCTGAAGCCATGCTGATTCTCCCATATCACAGCCCTGTCTTCCACGTATCTTAGCACTGGTTCCTGGAGGATCTGTTCTATGATCTTTCCCAGCACAGCGATGAGACTGACAGATTCCTGGGATCATCCCTTTTACCCTTCCTAGAAATAGGTGTGATGTTGCCTTTTTTCCAGTCACCAGAGACTTCACCTGATTGCCATGACTTTTTAAATATCATGGAGAGTGGTTTGGCAACTACATTAACTAATTTCCTCATGGCTCTAGGATTCATCTCATCGGGGCACTTATTCTCATGGACCTTCAGATTCCTCAGGTGGTCATCTGATCTTTGCTTACAATGGGAGGGACGTTACTTCCCCTATGGACTCCTACCAAACCAAACATTTGAGGGCTGTGTGACAAGCAGTTATCAGAGAATACGGAGGCAAAAAAGCTGTTAAGTACTTCAGCCTTCTCATCTGTTTTTACCAGCTGTTTTTTTCACTCATTAGGGAGGTTACGCTCTCCTGGACTTTCCTTTTCTGCTTGAGGTATCTGTAGAAGCCTTTCTTGTTAGGAGAGGTGCTCCAACCGTCTGAGCATGCTTTTGGCCTCCTCTGGACCCCAACAGCTCCATGTCTTTCTTGTGCTGGGGGCCCCAGGCCTGGATGCAAAACTGGCCTGCTCTGTTTCTTCTCCAAAGAACTGTAAAAGAAACTGGAAGAAGTAAAAATCCTGCAATTTCCATGGCATTTGTAAGGAACAAGTACAATAAGAATGAAAAATTGAGGACTTGTTTTTATTAAACACAGTGATCCGAGCCTAGTTTTCACTTAGATGTCCATAATACCTCTGAAATGAGAAAAAGTAAAATGCAGAAGGCAGGAGGGAATTTCTCTGCCTCTCATTTATATAAGAAAAACTATCCAGATGTGGCCCAGGTCCAGCGGAGCACAGGGTGCTGCTGAAGGCTCTGCATGGGGTGCAGCTCCTTCCTGCTCACACAGGAGGGAATGTAGTCCCTAACTCTATTTACCCACAAAGCGAGAGTCTGTAGTTTGGGGAACTAAATGAACGAGAAGAATAAAGTCCGCTCTAACTCCCCTTTTATACTTCTTTCCACAATGCCTGGCTCTGTTAGTTTTTCTCTTCCAAGAACTTCTCGATGTATTTTTTACGCTGCCTTCTATACAAGGAAAAATGTTTATGAGCTCAATCAAAGCAGCTGCTGCCTACCTTCAATTAAATCCTTCCTCTGTATAAATAAAACGGTAGACCTACATTGATGTGCTTACAGAAAGCTGTGGTTTGTTGTTGTTGTTGTTGTTGTTGTTGTTTGTTTTTGTTTTGTTTTTTTTGTTTTGTTTTTTTTTTTAATAAAAAACACATTTAAATTAAGGCAAGCTGTGCAATTAGTAACTTCTAGAATTGCATGTTCTGATTTTCGTCAGGCTTTACATCCCCCCTACTCTCCCCTCACCCATGTATGTACCCATTACTTCAAGTAAGGGATGATGAAAAGCACAATTATCTTTGTAATATACACTGCAAGCAAAATCTGTATTTTGTATTTAAACCCATCAGATATAAGGACATCTCAAATCTTACAATATCACCTTACAAAGACAGGGATTTGCAAAGTATCTTTGCTGAATTCTTCCTTAACGTTGGAACGACTGATGCTCCCTTTTCCAGTGCTGGAAAAGAAGTGATACCAAAGAACATATTTGAGATTGCCAGTGGACAGACTGGGGTAAGTCTCACATGACTGTGCTTTATACTAAGGCTTTACCCACTGCTCTGTCACAGAGCTCACACAGGCTGTTTCAGGACTAATGGAAGGACTCATTCCTGCCATCATACCTCCATGCAGAAGTACCATCAACCTATAATTTGCTTTTCAAGCAAGTGCAATATCTTGGACAAAATGGATTTCAGTTAAAAATAGCTACTTTCCAGTGGTCAGATGATACCACTAAATGGATACGACTCACTCAAATTTCAGTTCTGGAGATTTTAGTATGAGTGTTACACTGCACTGGTGCAAGGACTTGTGGTGAGAAGGCCCCAACAGCCCAGGCATTTGAATCAGCCACGAACACAGCTAGTCTGCCTGTGTGCATTAAAGTTCTATGCCTGGCTTTATTACACTGTCAGCTTTAAGAACTCCATGAAATACATTATAGGGTCTTCTCAATAAAACCTGAAATCATATTGAATGTAACTGGCTTTGTGCCTTCACATATATTTCATTATCAGGTTTCCTAAGTCTCCTATGCCTTTACACAAAACTAGGTCTATATATAGCAACAACCTAAATTTGCTGAGGAACTTACTTTTTCCATCTCATCTTCACCATGAAGCCAAGAGAAACAGCTCTCTCTCTTCTGAGTTAGAAAACTCAATTTTATAACTGAGTTTCCTTTGCAGGGTATGATGTTTCTTCAAGCTTGAAACTCAAAAGGAAAATAAATTGCAGAAAGTTGTGCCCAGCTTAGTGGAAGCTCCCTCGGTCTGAGGAGCAAGGCATGCCATTAATGTCAATCCTTTCTGAGCCCTAGTTCCGTGCCAAAATGTAAGACCCAGCAAGTAGCACTTGTCTGTAGGAAATTCAAAGGGACAGTCTCTCTCTCTCCTCTGTTGTTTTTATTGATACCATTTTTTTTTCCAAAGACCATCAGGAGTAAAGTGGTGTTTGCTGTCTGTCACCATTCAAATTCAAACGAAGTAACATGGGAAATAAAAACATGCAAAAAACTCTGAAAATGGAATGTCAAAAGCTTTGCTAGTTGCTAGTGAAACCATGATACATTGTACCAGAACAGCACAAAGCTGCACCAATACATTATCATTAGTATCAAGTGCTCAGAAAGCATCACTGGAAGATGGAGAGGAGAACCTCTCCATAAACAGCTTCAAACATGGAGGCTGCCTGGTGTTGAGGTAGCTGTTTAAACAAAGAAAGAAAAATATTTTCAAACCTTGAAAAACAGCTGGGGTTTGTTCTTGTTGCATTACAATCGTGTTTGGTTTGAGAACTTCTTGGGCTTTGGTAGCCAGGTCTAAGAGATGGGGAGAGGTGGGAAATAAAAGGTTTTTAGAAATAGCCTTTTTTTAACAATGAAAATCAATATGTAGCACTCATGGGAGGGCTGGCCTTCATGCCATGGACAGTCTTTTCATGTGTTACAAAGGAGACAGCAGTGAGTTTTCTCAAGACAAAACAAAACTCCATCCATCCTTTTATAGCCAGTCAGAAAGAGAATGAAACCTTTTTTGACATGTTGCCAAGGTGATATGTTGAGGGAATGATTTTCACTTTCTTGTGAAAACCTTTGATTTGCAGAAATTAGTGTAACACTAATTCACAGAAATTTTCATCATCTTCATCCCCAGACACAAAGTGCCCAGGACACAAATGCTTCAGTTCTAGCAAGCACACCAGCTTGCATCTTATTTCTTCCATTTTAATGACTTTACGTCAGATTCCTGGAAAGTCATATATTGATTTTGAAGTTTTCTTTATTAATTGCCATTAAGAAACTTTCAGAGGACTTGCTACATCATAGCTCCCTGATCTTTTCTCTATTTATTAATCACATTATTCTTTAAAATTCAAATTGGCTGGTTATTTAATTTGTCCTGAATTTATGAATCCAAATGGTCAGGAGGGGAGATTTATTCTAAGATACATCCTCAGATAATTTCAGTTGTGAGAAAACATGCACCTTCCTTTTATCTCACAGAACCACACCTGGGACACGCTGGGAAGCATGTCACTTCATTTGTGCCATGTCTTTTGTTTCAGCCATGGTCAAAATTTTTTATTTTTATTTTATTTTATTTTATTTTATTTTATTTTATTTTATTTTATTTTATTTTATTTTATTTTATTTTTAAGATTAAAGTGTAAAAACAATCTTTGATGCACTCTTATTCCTGTTGTTTACATTGAAGTATTAGATAGCAACCACAGTCTGACATGAAACCCTCTGGAGGGAAGGGAGGCAAGTCTGAACATTTCAGAATCTCCTCTATTAAGAAAGGTGAGGCTCTTTGGATTTCACGAGCCTTCTCCGAATGTGTTATTGAGATACTGAATTTTTAGTGACATACTGAAGGCAAATAGCACAGCAATATGATGAGCGAAGATCACTGCGCCTGTGCCCTGTACAGCAGTCCTTCCATCTGTCATTCCCCCACTGCTGCTGAGGTTGCACGAAAGCAGTCGGGACTTCCTTCCTTTCTTTCTTCAATTAAGAATCACTGCATGCAATATAAATAAATCATCAACATCTGTAGTCACACAAACTTCATTTTCCCCTAGAAGACAAATAAAAGGGCAGATTTCTCATGTCTGAAGATTCTGCAAGCACACTGACCGCCAGCGTTATCCCACTGGTAAGGCACAAGCTCCAAAGAAGTTTGTTGAGAAGATTCAATGCAAAGAAAACTTGCTTCAGGGAAATAGTGGGAAGCCCATCAATTTCAAACTTTAAAGTAAACCTTGACAAAAAAACTCAGAACTCACTGCATGAAACAACCCTCTGCAAAGGCAAAAAGGGAGATGAAAAGCCCTGCTACAGCAGTATTACACACTGCAGTTTCCAACCACAACTTCATATAACAGTTCTTCTGGCACCAGGGATTGTTGTTCCCAATTTTCCTTGAATCAAAATTCTAATAAAAGTGCACCGAGATCAGCTCATTTTCACCTACTTGGGTGATGAACGATAATGAACCCATCAGTTATGCACTTCTTCCATCCAGCTGGCTCAGATCTGCTTAAAGCTGGTTTAAACTTCCAAGCCTGACATCAGCCAACTCAGGTCTTGGTCCTGTAACAACATCTGAGGCAACCAGAGTATTTCCTGGATTCAAATGTCTTACTTTTTCATACATTTGTACTGAATGTAGGCATTCTGGTCTGCAGTTCCTTTATTTTTTCCATCACGAGAAGTGGAGTGCTTCAGGTATCCTGGTACTGTGTATATGGGCACACTAAGAATTTTTTATCGTGCCACTTGCACTTCTTGTTATTTTACCTTATACATCCCACTTCTCTAAGGATGTTTAGTTTTCTTCCGCACTAAATGCAAGGCACAAATATGGTTTTCATTCCTTGAACACACGACGCTAACTTGTTTTTGGTGGTCACTGCTGGCAAACTGAGGTGGTTTCTGAAATCCAGAGCCTTATTCCAGCTTAGAGCAGTATCTCAGATCCATTGCATGCAATTTATTCTCCTTGTGCTGCTTTCTTCCAGATGAGTGAATTGTGGATATCCATATTGTCTGTGACACAAATTAAAATCAATTTTTAAAGAAAGTATTTGGAAAAAATATTTGAAGGCAGTGAGTCATCTTAAAGACAGAGTTCTAGTTTCACCTTAAAGTTCAAAGAACAGTTTTATATAACTAAGTTTTCCTGCAATTTCCTTTAGCAAAGTGATGCAGTTAATACCACGTATTAAATTTGGAGCCAGGGGTTGGCAGGTGAAAAAGCAATTGATGTATTTGGGAGCTTGAAAACAGAGTTATCAGTAAACACTCTTCTTAAGCCAAATTCTCACTTTAATTTTCTACCCTGAGAAGTCTTCAGTGTCATTAATTGTATCTACTAAGAAAATAGAAAGTAGAAGAATTTGTAATGAAACTGAACATAGACAGAAATCCTCTGACATTTCACTAACTTGTTAGTGCTTTATGAGGGATGACTCCTAATTATTTGTACTAAAGGCTCTGTAACCACCATGAACAGAAGCAGAATACGTGTGTGAGCTTTGTGTGGATTTCTGTTCAAGATAATGCAGAAGGGTGTAACCTATTTGCATTTGCAGAGTCTTCTCTTACTGAATTTACTCCAGTAAGGCTCATTTCATGCAGCTATAAGAAAACATGTTAAGAACAAATAAGACATTTTATTAAAATTACTCTACAGTTTTATTGTGCTAACTCTGATTCTTGGGGGAAAAAAAAAAAAAGCAACACTTCAACTTTGGGATATATTACTTCTTTACAGTCTCATGGTATTACTGTGCATGACGGGTTTTGTACTAAACACTGCTATTCTCTCCTCATGATGTTATTTTCTAGAAGTCTCTATGCGGAACTTTGAAGGGAAAAGTCTACAATTTCACATACAAAGAATCCAGATTTTTTAACCAACAGAAAACACTCCACAATTCCAAGTTTTCATTTGTTTGAAGGTCAAAAAACCACCAAATTCTGATGTGTTTTCCATCCCAGACCATGAATCAGTCACAATAAAGTAGGGCCACAATGGTATTCAGATTCCAGTCAAGCTGAAGTATTATTTAGTTATAAGGTTAACTCACCTATAGAGCATAATTACGTGATGCCAAAACCTCAGCTGCTTTCAGTTATGACTAAGGATAAAAGATGCCTCATTAGAACAAACAGTGTCCCATGCTTTTGACAGCATCCAGTCTAGACAATATACCTCTTAAGCTTTTCACAAAACACATCTGCACAGGAGACATACCTGTAGGGTGTGCCAAGACCACCCAGCACAATGGCTACAGAGTCAGGATAGGGCTTGGGAATTCTGGTTTATTGTTTTAAGTGAAAACTACCAGACGGAGCTGATCCTAAAGGAAAAAAGTGGTCAGAAAGCAAACTTTTACAGCATGGCAGTAAATTCGGAGCTTGTTAGAATGTTAGGGATTAATGGCAACAGGGGGATATTGAAGAAATCACAATAACTTCAGGAAAAAAAAACAAATCCAGTGTAACTGCTTTCCCTGCTTGAGTTCTGAACACCCAATGCCATCTGTGTACATTTACAACTGTTTTTAAAGTAATTCGTACTGATGTGACCGATGCCTATCTGAAGCTGCAATCTTCATTTCACTGTATTTTAAGCCAGTGTAAATTGATGGAACACTGGGAACTATTCCTACAATTATTTTAAACTGTGCTGATGATCTTTTTCCGTGGAAGGGCCTAAAATTGATACGTTAAAAACATAGATATTCATTTCATTTTGCTGTTTTACAACACTGAGCTTCCAGAGATCTTTCAAAAACTTCAGCTGGTCACTAAAAACGTTTCTGCAGACAGTGCAAAACTCAGACACTTCTGTTTTAAAGGATAATAAACACTGTGCAATAAACAACATTGGTACGTTTGCAGCTTCTCTGAAGTTTGTCAAATCCTGATGTCTTGTATAATCTTACACCTCAAATAGATTTAGAAGTACTGTAGCAGCAACTCTAAGATTAACAGCGTCAGAAACACAGAAGTCAGGTTTTCCCCATCCATCACTTCACAGATGAGGACGGAGGGATAAAATTTTCATTGACACCTCATAGAGCACACACAGCAAATGTTTACTCTGTTCTTCTGCTTTGAAGATACCGTCAAGCACTCCACTGACAGCCATTCCTGTTCCTGCTTGTTTAGACACAGTTCTGAAACGCAGAGATAGGGAACATGAAAAGTATTCAACTTCAGTGATTTCACAGTGTGATGACAACGTTATATATTACAGATCCATTGCACATCCAAGTTTAAAACACACACAAGTACTGCAGTTTGAACTATAATTCAAGCTATTTGGGAGGGAAAAAAAAGAGCTGTGACCCTGAGCTCTTCATGAACTTCAACCATTTGGAGAGCGAAAAACAAAAGTCATATTCACCTCCACAAGACTGCCAGGCAAGAAAACTCCCATTTCAGCACCGTGGATGCAAAGGGAGTCTGTGCCCAGTAACTAAGCAGAAGGAGCTCCATGGTGATCCTGCATTAGCTGCATGGAAGAATTTTCAGTTCTCTTTTCTCCAGCTGAGGAGTGAGCATCCATTGGACCAGGGGACAGGGCAGTCGCCCAGGCTGGTATGTGAAGCTGAGCTACTAACAGCTTGTTTGTTCATTGTTTGTTTCTAATGCAAACATGTGGGGTCAGGAGCATTTCTCTTCAATGAACGCTTCTAGCTCTCACTCCATGAAGTCAAGCTGACATAGTACTTGCAGCTGGAAACACAGAATACCCAGTGTGCCCATGGCAGGAGGCTGGAACTATATGTTCTATAAAGTCTCTTCCAACCCAGCCATTCTGTAGGGGATGAAGAACACATAACCCTACAGTCTCCTACAGAGCAGTCCCTGATGATACCAACAGACACTGTTGGGAGTTTGATCACCAGAAAAGTACATGCATATTTGCTCTAATTTGGCCTTCCAGTTCATGTAAATGCCTAGTGTGGCAAACCTGAAGAGGGATTTTAATTAAAATTGTAGATTTCCTTCAACTGAGTCTGCTTCCTTCTATCAACTTGCCAAATGAGTCCTCCTTACTATTAGAAACCTATTCCAGATGATAAACAGACTGATTTTTAAAACACTGATAGATTGTTGTTTAATGCATACGGTACTGAAAGAGTTTACTGAAATATTTTATCTTACACATCCAGAAACACTACTGTTGTGAGATGAACAAAACTAGGTTTCAACAACTGCACACGCCAAAAACAAACTTTGCCTATTTAATAGGCTAAAGGTATTTATGCATAAAAATGCACTTTCCTCGTTTTATGAAGATCTAACAAGTCAAAATTTTTAAGTAATTACTTCTACTGCTCACACTTACCCTTTCAATAAGCTTGCCATATAGTCAAAGGGACTCCTGCTTAGAAGGAGAGCAATATTAAATGCAAGCTCACTTCCCAGCAAAGCAATATCCTGTTTACCATTCCAAAAAGGCATATAGGAATTTACAACTACTGTGTATTTGCTTCTCAACATTTCATGTTAAAGGTTCAGGCTACAGTGTACAGGCTTAAAATAAATGCTATGCAGAACTCAGCATTGAGAATTGCTGCCGAAGAGAAGCATGCACTTTTCTGCAGATATTTATAGCCTTCTCTGCTCCTGTGATGAGCAATTTGGAGGGGTAAAGCACTCAACATTTTACTTCCATTCAGAAACTACACAGTGATTTTATGCCTTTTAAACTCCACAAGCCCGAATGTCCCATGACTTGCTTTCTAATTCTTTTCATTAAATTCAATTAACTGATGAGCTAAAACTGGGTAATAAGTACAGAAAAAAACAGCATGGAGTTTGTATTAAAAACGTAGATATTTTGTTATCTATTTTTGAGCAATCGCTAGTTTCTCTATCTTGTGTCTTATATTACGAGCTGTGATAATTTTCTGTCCTCGTAATAGAAGTTTAAAGCAAAAAAACAAACATGATGACTTGTAAAAGAGCTGAGAAAGTTGCTTTTAAGCAGAGGCAATAAGGTATGAAATCTCTGCAGCTGTATCACTGATGTAATATCCCCAGAAAAGGCAGAGCTACAGATGATTTAGGGTTAGCAACATACTGAATGCAGAAAAGAGAAGTGAAAATATTCCAAAAATTATAATGAAAGCCACAAAGAACCTCAGAGAAATCACAGTTTCCAAGACTCAGATATTCAGTGCACGCACAGGATTTGATCAAGATGCACGCAGGCATTTTTATCTCAGTTCCTACTAAGACTAAAGAATAAAGATGTCACCCTGTAAATCCAGATATTTTTTGGCAAATTCTGCAGGTGAAGTACATACTTTGAAAAAAAGTAGAAATGAAGATGTAATCTTCAGGATAAGAAAGCTTTTCTGTATTATGCATAAAGATGGAAACTGGTGTAGATATTTTTGAATATGTTTTAAGATTCATAAAAAGGGTTTAGATCTCCATGCCTTCTTTCCAAAAGTCAGTAACTCAGTCGTTAGCTGATGGAAAAAAATAAAGTGATTTTCTCATTTCTCTCTCTTGAATTTGCAGTCCGGACTCAAAAATGTCACTCTTGTGCAAAATATTACACTTCAGCTTCAAAATGATCATAAGAGAAAAAGAAAGTCACATCTCATTAATAGGCTGCACAGCCTGGCAAAGACAAGAACTTCTGTGACCAAAATTAGATTTAGGACTGTCTGGCTGTGTGGCTTTTGGAAAACCATTTGACTTCCCTTCTTTGCCCATTAGAAAAGACTTGCCACAATAATACTGAAAAATCACCTGTAGGCTGTGTGACTTTGTGAAAGAGTATCTGCAATATCAACAGTGCAGAGCTGGGAAATCAAATATCTAAGTAGCACCACGTGCAACTGCCCCACATCCTTCCTGGATTCAAAGCATTACCTTAAAACAGATATGCCTCATGACCAATTTCTATTTCAAAGCAGCATTATCAGGAGGAGAAATATTTCTTATTATTTGTCATGATAAATAGCAAATGCAGATAGTAATGCAAATGCAAATAATGCAAGTAATGTAAATGCAAATAGTAACTACTAAACTGTACACATTTTGCAGATGAATTCTCAAGTGGCTAATCATCCTTAATGTCTTATTCTTGCCCTCCAATGGGACCTGAACTCTGCTATTTACTTACATTTTACATGCATTATGAATTTTAATGCTATGTTGTTAAATCATGCTACACCAAGCATGAGAGAGTAGGACAAACATCACTGCTGCTATTTGTTAGTGAATCTGAGGTAGATTCAAGTAATGCTCCTCAACTCACCCTGCAAAGCTGCTGAAAAGACAGTACCTGAAGCCACTGTCCTGGCCTCTGTGTTGCCTTGCTCTTTTCTGTCTATCCTCTGGAGTTGCCCTCTTTAGATTCCATACCCTATCTTTCACCTTTAGAAAATGTTCCGTGGTGATGAAAATTCACTTCACTTATCACAAAGCTCTGCCTGCCAATAACACAGGCCAAGGACATCAGCAAGCGGAGGCATGATGGAGCTCTTACCCTTCTGCTCTTCAGAATCATTTCAATCGCATTTTGTAGTTTCTGAGGCCCAAGGCACAAAAAATGCAGATTTTGTAAGTCAGGTAGTCTTTTCTAATACCCATATAACCGTACAGTCACTAAGAAAGACAGAATGAAAAACCAAAAAGACTTGGAAAATTAAAATATAACATAAACTAAAGGAGGCTGGCCTGTCCTGAAGTGAAACCAAACTACAAGCCAAAGACAGCGCAGAATATAAAGTTGTCATGAAGGTCCCTCTTCCATGTGCCAAGAAGATTAATAAGAAGGGAGATACCTGAAGTCTTCCATCAGGTGCTTGTACAACATATTTATGAAACAACTGTAACTACAAGTCACTGCTCCATAGCTGGTCAAATCTTCATGCAAATGGTTTGGAGCTTCCAGAAGTAACTATGGACAAAATATTACTTCTTTCCATTACACACATGGTGAAAACATGGTGGATGCCTTTTCCTTAGAGACATTCAAGGTGAAGCTGGATAGGGTTCTGAGCACCTGATGTAACTGTAGACATCCCTGCAGGGCATTTGGACCAGATGACCTTTCAAGGTCTCTTCCAACTCAAACAATTATGTGATTCTATGATACGTGATCAGGCTCCCATATCATTTAGCAGAAAAGAGAACAAAAAAAATCAAGAAGTTTTTCTTCCAGAAAGTCTTGAATTTTCCCATTCAAGAGTGAGCCGTGATGCACGCATCATTAATTTCTATGCAGAAAACATTGTTCACTTCAACCAGCAATTAGTGGTAACATTTCTATCCTGTGCAATGATGAGATTTTTATGCTAATCATTACGCAGCAGTAAATTAATCATTTGGGCACATTTAGATGATATGTATATTTCATGAGACAGATATAGATATCAAGATTGGTTTGATATTTACTCATGGCAAATGGAAGAGTCTCAAATTGTTATGGAGGGAGCATACTAACTAAATATACAGCCAGAAATGTTTGCAGTGTAACAGCAGAAGAAGCTGCTTCCTTGTCCCAAGAAATAGCTCTCTTTCTTTGCTTTTAATTATTTTAGGGGAGGTAGAAATCTTGTGGGATTGAAATTCCAATAATGTTTTGACATATGAAGAACAAAAGCAGCAACTTGCTTTCTGATCCCGCATTTTTCCTTTTATTACTGGCAAAATTACCTATGTTACATTGTGTAGAATTGGAAACAGATTTTTCATCAGCACTTGTGCTATCATCTAGTTGGGTAAACGAATTATGTATCTGACTCACCCCTCTGTAACTATGTCTGAAAGGTTTGCATTGTAGCAAATAGGAAGCCTGCCTAGGGGCCTCCCTCCTTCTCATCGGATGCAAGAGATTTGTAATACCTTCAGGAAAACGTTTATTTGAAATTGAAATTTTCTGACACGTATTTAAATACTACTGCTCTTTTTTTCAGCTCTAAGCTCACAGACCTTTCCAGGCAAAAAGTAATCTAGTCCAAAGCTGACAGTATTTTATTTTATCAGAGGGAAACATATACGTGGTCTCTGTATCTTAGAATGTCATCAAAATACTTATGGAAAGCACATATTTATGACAGCTGAAGCTGACAATAATAGTAATAGAAATAACATCCTCAGCATCTTCTTTCTCAGCTAATAAGACAAGAGTGTTGCAGTGGTATACAAGTGGAAAGTAAAGTTATGTTGCTATCCCGGATCACTTAAGAAGTGTTCACGAACTGAAAACTGACTATCCTATATACGTTTAATTGCCAGCTATTGGAAAAGCATAATTGCTACACTGAGTGCGGATAAAGATGAGCTGTTGCACAGCGAGTACAAAAACCCACACGGAAAGAAATTTATTACCATCCATCTCTCTGTTATGGAAATTTTTGAGAGGTACATCTCAACGAGCAAGGATATCAGGAGAATAATGCGAGCATCTGAAACTTAAGATCTGAGAACCGTTACAAGTCAGACAAAATAGAACAGGTGAGTCAAAAAGATCACACTTTAATAAAATCCTGCTTTTTTGGGGGGAAAAAAAAAAAGATTGGTTTTCAATTCAAGAAATATAAGTTTTAATTTTACCATTAACATAACAAAAAGATTGTGATTTTGATTCCTGAATTTTTTTTTTTACATCTGCTCTGCAGGTCTTTATGCATCCAAAGTTCCTGTGAAGGTTCAATTTTCATCAGGAGCATGATGGCCTTAGTTTTTAAGGCTTATCTTATTTAACCAATGAGCCACCAAGCTCAGCTTGGGATGTACTATGGAGTCAACGCACATACAGCAGCACTGTTCTCCTCTCCAGAGAGCATTCCTGACTCCAAAGACATCAAAAGATCTGACTTGAGGCATTTAAGAATTTAATTCACCTACAGAGGAAAAAACCACACAAATAAAGCCTGTTTTGAGGTGAACACAGGTGAAGACTTGTAAGAACAAATATAATTTCACTGAAAACTCTCCTGAACCTCTGATGTGCAGAGCACCATACCTCAAGGAAAAAGGATTTAGAACAAAAATGAAGAAGCATCTAGTAATATCTGTGAAGGTCAAAAGGTTGCATTCAGAGGCAGCTGAGGGTCCATCAGTGATACACACCACTAGCTACGCTTTTGTCATGTAAGTAAGAAAAAACAAACTCATGTCACGCCTTGAAAGCAGAGGAAATTTTTGCTATCTTTCTTCAAATAGTATTTCTTCAAAAAAGAAATAGCAGGATATCTCTAGGCACCCCTTATGTTCCTGAAATGATTTGGAAGGAACATTGAAATATTTAAAACAGTTGATGTAAAGCCACTATTATGGGGTTTATCGTGGTAAACAGGTATCACAGTTATTAATTCCATAAAAATGAATGGCTTATCACTAAGCGATTGCTCAACTACTGAACTCATAAACAGCACCAGAGATGGGCTGCCATTCAGTTTAACACTCTGTTACATTAGTTGTTTTGTGTTGATTAGACTGCAACACTTTGTCACATCAGTAAGACTGCCTGTTGCAAAAGTTAAAAAGAGATCACCATGCCACAAAGAAATGAGAAGAAATAAATGCCCCATAACATTTCCCTACAGCAGTCACATCTTATCTCTTGACACCTCTGAAAGTCTGAATATACATCATCTTTCAGCATGAAAACAAAATAACAACAAGCAACCAAAAGCAAGAATTAAATTCCCACATTAATTCTTCCTTGAAAGTGCCCAGTGCCAGGGTTCTCTTGCCTCTGTTCCAACAGAGAAGGGCACCCCAGCAAAGAGGGCTGCTCTGTGAACGGCTCCAGCAGCAGGAATCAAAATCTGCTTTTACGCTTCATTTGGACATCAGCTGGCAGGTAGTGAAGGTCACAGATCACAATTTTGATGGCTGTTTCTGGAACATCATGGAGTTTCAGAGAAAAACTGCCACATGCAATTCTCTGCATATCCCCGTGGGGAGTTTTCCATCAGAAAGAAGAGAACAAGGCACAGATTTCTGTGAGGAGGTGACCAAAGACACATGGGAGCTGCTGCTGTCTAGAGATCAGGACATCCTGTTACTGACTTCCTATCCTCTACCCTGGTTTATCTGAGTCTTTCATTAAGTAACTTCTAATAAGATTTAACAGCAGGAACTGAATGAACTATTAAAAGCCATGCTATTTTACCAATTCGACCATTTTACCATACATTACCATTAAAACAGCTGAGATAAATTTGTTCTGGGACTGAAAAGCACATTCTTACCTTAAAAGTGTAAGAAGAAAAGATTAACTGCACATCATTTGAATACAGAAAATAAATTTGAAAGATAGAAAATAAATCAATAAATATGTACTCAACACAATGATTATTCTGATGCGACAAATTTATTTTGTTGTATTTTTCCTGCTGCAAATGATCAGTTTGCATACAAATGATTACTTCATCATACCAAAGAGATACCATACCTTCATCAGAAATTTTAGAAGTATTCAGGAAACTGTGAAAATCACAAATGGAAAACGTTAAAACAGCAAAAAGAACCAGGAGTGTGTAAGAGAGTATATGCTTTGGGGAAAACAGACAAAATAATGTGCAAAATCAGGGTGAAAAAAGGAATTTCCCAAAGCTGTAGACCACATGCATTAGGGGATTCACAGTCTTTACTGATGAACAGAAATCTTCTCTCTTGACTCTTTATTACCTTGGCAGCATCTCCTCCATGTCAGCAATTATATAGGAGACAACAGTCCAAACAGCAGCACAGAGATTCATCTGGTTTGGATCCTGAACTGTCATTGTGTCCCCTTGAGAATGATGAAACCAGAAGTATTTACTGAGGTCATCACGTAAGCTGGCACCTACCGAGAAAAATGGGCAATATTCCATTATAGGAATACAAATATTTAAAGCAGACAATAAAACTTGAATCCATTTCTGCACTGCTTATTATTAAATCCACATACAACTATATAAAGTTCCATATAATAACTGCACAGAGCTATGGCATGTGCTGTTTGTAGGTTTATGTTAGCTGACCTGAGTCTACATGTGGCAGCATAACTTCACACCGGGAGAAAGCTGCACTTCCCCAGAGAGATTCATTCCCCTTGTAACAGTGTGCATCCATTTCCATCTAAGACTACCAGAGATCAATCAAGAAAATCCATACAATAACTCACACACAGCAGTACTTTCTACAGTTCTTAATTCCACAGAATTCTTTAGTCATGAGATCTCGTATCAATATTTATGCCTACTTAACTGATTACTAATTGGTTAGTTATGTGTCCTTTTCTTGCTGTTACCTGTGTGCAGAAAAGCTTTTTGATTCTGATTACTCTGAGTCTCAGTTCACCACAATGATGTGCTGTTTCAGAGCAGTTTTCCAGATCACCTGAGATAACCCAGCATGCTACATCACAGTGGCTGTCAAGAGTCCCTGTCACCCAGGGGCAGATGCAAGTTGGGTAATGGAAGCCACGGCTCTTCCTAGTCAGGCACAAATGACTCCCTCTGGGACACAGAAAGGTCTGAGCTTCCACGAGCAGTGTGGGCTCAGGGAGTACAAATACTGCTAATGAGGAGTCACACAAGGCCTCAAAGAAGAATGAAAGCAAGAGAAGCGGAAGAAGCTGCTGTCCAACAGACACTGCAGCAGAGACACTGGTGAGGTGTTTGTGACTTCTCTTTCTGGCCCTCCTCCATGTGGTCCAGCATCCTCTGCCTCACCCTGACAACCTTTCTCCTTGCTATTAATTCACTTTGAGTTCACTATCCTTGCCTCTTCTTTCTGCTTTTATCCCAGAACCCCAGGATAGCTGAGGCTGGCAGGACCCTCTGGGCCATCTGGCTCACCCCTGCTCCAGCAGGGACACCCAGAGAGGGGCCCAATCCCCAAAGGAGGAGACCTCAGGGCCTCTGGGCAACCTGTGCCAGTGCTCTGACACCGCACAGCACAGCAGTGCTGCCTGCTGCTCAGAAGGACCTACAGTGCTCCAATTTGTGCCCACAGCCTCTTGTCCTGGCACTGGGCACACTGAATAGAGCCTGGCTCTGTCTTCTTAACATCTTCCCTTCAGGTGTTTATGTAGACTGGTGAGATCCCCCCCAGAACCTCCTCTTCTCCATGCTGAACAGATCCAGCTCTCTCTTCCTCTTATCACAAGAGTGGGGCTCTAGGCCTTGCAGCATCTTCAAGGCCCTGCTGGATTCTCTCTAGTATGTCCATATCTCACATATTGAGGAGTCCAAAACCAGACACAGCTTCCATTTTCTTTTCATCTTATCAGCTTCCATTTGCTTTATATTACTGTAAACAACTCTCCCATCATAAGAAAACTTAACCTAAAATTTAGAAAATAAGTAAATGTGATATTTGTCAACAGCACATTGATTCCCTGCTTGTAATTTCTTGCTGTGGATTCATTTACCCTGCAAAATGCTGAGGTATAGAAAGCCTGCAGCTCCCTGTGTAGGAAGTTACTAGCACAAAAGCCTTTTTTCCTTGGATGTTCATAGAGCAGAGAAAACAAGTTTTGATATAAGTTAAAGAATAAGAGCTATGGGCCACAGTCAGAAACATAGACTGAAATTACTCCTACTATATTAAGTACTATAGAAAAAAAATCAGGACTGTTTGATTATAAATAAGAAATAAATAAATTATTCATATATTTACTTACAAGCAGTGGAAAATCAGCATCAGATGATGAGGGCTTTGATAAATTCACATGCGTTCATAATACTTGCTATAATGACTTTTTTTAACTGAGATGCGTGAAGCCTTTGATGAGAATGAAAGAAGAATCTCTTACAATATAACTGTACATTCCTATAATACATATCTTTTGATCACTCACACAGTCATCCAGGATATAGTCCAGCTCTTGCTGTGTAATTCCTGTTGTAATGGGCACTAATCTAGACTGCTACTCTTTTAGAGAGAAGGAAAACAAAAGGGTTTTTTTCTATCTGATATGAAGATCCCTTCATAAGACCCAATATGCAGAAAGACCAAAGGCTGCAACATGGTTTTATGATTTCATTTAAGAGGCTCTTCTTGCTCAAGAAACTTATTTACCATTGACTTGAATCAATGCAGTCCTGCCCAAGTCTATGGGTTTGTTACAGGTTCTGAATTATGTACAATAACTATAACATTCAATTTATGTCAACTCATATTCATTTTTTAAATTTTATTCTGAATTATTTTAAATATCTGCAATCATGAAGTAATTGAGCTACGATAAATTCTTTAACTGATGGAATTCTGCCTTACAGACGCATTACAAATTAAGTCACTGAGGCAAATCCATTACAATTTTTGAACATTTTAATGAGAATCACAGCAAAAATGAATAGCCTGGAATTTGTAGTAGACAGTCCACTAATTATAGTAGTTATGAACTTAGAGGGTAGGGTTTTTTTTTTCTCTGTGAATGGAACAAGTATAAATAAGCTTACTTTGTAATGTTTAACTCTGCAAAATGATGAAATATCTATTTCTCTAAATTGATATAAAAATAAGATAATGATGTAACTTTGACGCCAAGCAATTATTGTATAAAAACTCATGCAGAAAGATTTGTTACAAAGCATGTCACTAGAGAAAATATTGAAGAGTTCCTGATCTGGCCACGCTGACTCTTTAAAGTCTTTGGCTATTATTGAAGTCAGTGACCTCTAAACATCTTATGAGACTAATGAAAAGACCCAAAGAAAGGAGTTTCATCCTATGTAATTAGAAACAAACGTGAAAATCTGAATTCTTGGCTTTGAGTACAAGAGAAGCATATGGCAGAGCACCCAGCACAAGCCGCTAGACATGAAACACCCTGGGACACAGATATAACTGTAAACAATTTTCACATCTCTTTCTCCAAATACGATACTCCTCTATATTGATGTTAGCTGCCAGAAGATATTTATGGCTTTCAGAGGTCGCCAGGCTGTGGGAAGATGCTGAATATTGCCCCTTCACCAGCACGTCCCAGATTGAGTTCAACCTGTGCAAATGACTGCGAAGAGGGAAATTCTGAGAGGTTCTGCAGACAGAAGTCATGTTGGATTACTTAAATAAAGCCAGTGGGATCCCACAGCCCTTTTTCTAATATACGAACAGAAAAGAAATACTTTAAATATAAACAATTATCCCACAGAATTTAGGTGAAAGAGAGAGAATTCTGCATACTACTTTGGACAGTAAGATTTCAGTGTAGATTGGCTGGCTGACCTTAGTGGATTCAACATAGACACTGTATTAACTCTTCTCAAGCAAAATCTGGCCAGAATTTTGAAAGTTATTGAGAAATCAGAAAAATTCACTTACAAATTTTAAAGCACTAATTACCAATTATTTTGTGCTGTTTTTTTGTTTTGTTTCATTTTTCCCACTGGAGAGTTTTGTTGTTATTATTTAGATGGTGTAAACTCCCTGAGGAACAGCAGATACATAGAGTAACAAATAGAAGTTTATTTTTGCAAGCTATATAAGCTAGCAGTCAAGAAAAAAACAGGTGAGTAGCCATGTTCATAGATCTGCCAATAAATTATTTACCCATCTCCATGCCAGCTACCTACAAAGTGGATAGCAAAGAACCTCACCAGAGTGTTGAATGGTCTAATTAAGTACTTAAAAATCCTCAGATGGGAGGTTTTACACAGGTATACATCAGGTATATAACTCTGATTTCCAGGTGGAACCAATTCACAAACAGAAAAACTAGTGATGGGCTCCATGCTCCACTGTTACATTTTATGCTCTTTCCTGCTTTCCTGTTGTTCCAGATTGCAGAGCAAGAACACCCATAAAGAAAAAGGGAACGTTTGCCAAACAACCCTCTTTAATTGGCCTTTTTCAGTCTGTTCACATTTACAGTGATGCAAATCACATGAGGAACACTGCTGGCCAATAAGGAATTTAGTGAGAAACTGCTTTTAGCTGGAGGTAGTAAATGTTATGGCATGAAAATAGGGAATGTTAAAGGCAGCTGCCAAATACTGTACTTATTATTCGAATGCATCAAAAATACTGAAAATCAAAACCTGAAAATAATTAATCAGTTTCAGAAAGATACTACATAGATAATTGATTACAGGATGGCAGGAATCCCTCTCTGGCAGAGTGGCGCATTTCAGCTGTCTAAAGGCTGCCACTTAGGGCCATTTGTGACTCCCTTAGAGCCAAAGAAGAAAATCTCGTCTCTGAATAAATGCTGAGGCCAACAGTCCACTCCTGGGTTGGACCGCGTGTTAGGGGCCTAAAGCACACTCAGTAGGGATCTCCTTTAGGCAGCGAGGCACCGCCTCGCTCATCTGCCATTGGTGGGAAATGCTCACAAACACTCAGCCAATGCCTCTGACTTCTCAGTCCGGGCTTTTGGACTTCTCTGTTGTGGGGGTTTTGCCTTTTTGTTCTTCTGCTCTCAACTCCTGCGATAATTTCCTTATACGTGACCTATTAGTGAGCACTGAGCAAGCTGCTGCTGAAACTGATTTTGTCCTCAGGTTACAGAGCACAGCGGCACAGCTTGTCCAACTTACTCCATGAAGGCAATTATTTTAAAAACATAAAACCAGCACGTGCCTTTCTGTGACCAGATTCCTGCTGAAAACTCAGATTGCACTGAGGGACTTGGGGTGATGCTTGTGTCCTCTGAGCTGGCAAAATCATTAATCGCAGGGGTCCCCTTTGCACAACAGGCAGGTGTCCTGTGATTAGACCCCACTTCTAGAAATCATCATTGCCAGGTGTGTTGCAGGCCTGCTACACACTGCTCAGCCAGTCCTTCAGACATAACTCCATTTTTCTCCTTCTCCCTTCCATAAGTGCTTCACTGTCCTTTGAGACTAGTCATCTTCCAAGCTCTTGACAAGAAGCTTCTCTTCTTGCCATCAAGTGTAAGTGTTTCTTCACAGATTGATTCACCATCACAAAGCTGTGAGAAAAACAGAGCAGTGGTGTAAAACTACACCAAAGCAATCGATTTCTTTTTACTTTATTAATGTGAATTATGGTCACTGCTTCAGAAGCAATAACCAAACATAACAACCTGCTGCTTTTACCATTGTAAACCCTGCCACTTTTCCATTAGTTCTGTCTGAGACATGCCTGAGCTACTGTCATGACTATGCCCTGCTCCCAGATGGTTGCTACCACGTGCAGCAGGAATAACACTTGCCACCTTCTGTGCTGCTGTACCAGGGGCCTCATCTCCAGGAACTTCATCTATTGATCCATATGGAGCTCCATGCTGGAGAGAGTGCAACAGAGGCCATCAAGATGCCAAGGTGCCTTCAACCGTTCTGTAAGAAGAAGCTGAGAGAGATGTGACTGCTCAGCCTGGAGAAGGCTCGGGGGGATCTCAACAGTGGGTATACCTGAAGGAAGGGAACTAGTCTCTTTGTAGTGCCCACTGACAGGAGAAAAGGTAATTTGCACACATTAAAACACATCTGTACTCAAGAAAACACTTTTTTTTTTTTAAATTTTCATTGTGAGGATGGTCAAACACTGGCAGAGGTTATCCACAAAGGTTGGACAGATGATCCCAAGAGATCCCTTACAGCCTCACCCCCCCTGTGTGATTCTGCTATCCCTGGTGCCAATTCCTTGACTAATTCAGACATCTCTTACAACAGATATACCATAAATACATTTTTCAATTCTCATTTTGCTCCTTCATGTTTGGAACTCATTTCTTGAATCTCTGCATGACCAGCTATTTTACAACAGTTTGATGTACTGCATAAGGCAGGTAAAAGCAGCCACTTTCGTAATGGATAGTGACAGTGTATTTTCAGTAATCAGCTGTGTAAGAGTATCTTGATGAAAACCCACACACACGCACTGAGGAATTCTGAAAAACAGTCAATTCTTTCTAGCTCTGATCTCAGCATGAAATGCACACTGTGAATATTAATTGGCTAGCGAGCAGAATATTTACCTGTCTTACAACATATCTTCATCAAACAGCAATTTTTCACACGTTAATAAACTGTCTGCCACTTTTTTTTCTTGCTAACTTAATTAGATGAGATACTGCTATTGAGATAGAAGGATGAATGAATCACAGAATGAATGATAAGTGTGTCAGTTATGGCCGGTGCTTTTTGTCAATCAGCCAGGCACACTACTGCCTTGATATACTCTCCTGTAACTAGTCATCACTGGAACTGAACTCTGCGGACAGACATTTAAGCTTTAAAATTATTTCTCATTTGTTCAGTGACTCGAAAATTAGTTACTGATTATGAGCAAAGACAGTTTCCATAAAAACTGAGGTATCTTCAAGGGGGAAAACATGTAATATCTACTAGGTATTTTTTCAGTACAAAATGTTTTGCATTACATTTCTCCCTACATTTGTTTTCATTTTTGTTTTATACACCAAATAAATGCAATTGCCAAAGGAAGCCCAATATAAGTCATGTAGTAAGCATGTCTGCCGTACTGCCCTACCAATGGCTTCCCAGCTGTTTTTGCTTACAACTGAACTTTGTAACACAGCAATTCAGTGAAACTTTCATATACTACTGTTTGTGTCAGGTCTCCTGAGTGTGTTGGGTCTTCAATACTGGAGTTGGATTTTTGGGATACTGACCTCTGTGATCTCTATATGTACATTCCCATATATAGTGAAGTTAATATGCTAATAAATAACAAAACGTATAAGCAATGTGTAACTTTTTTAGATTTCATTTTACAGCAATCCCTAGAGGAGATGACAGAATTGCCACTCCACTGTTTCACACAGTATATTTACCTCTCCAAAAAAAAAAAAAACTCTAGTTCAGAAGAGCATACACTCTAAATAGACCAGAGGGACTGGAGGGTAAGAGAGGCATGCAGAGATGAAATGGCACATCCATTTTCTCACAGCTGCTGAGAAAGAAATAAATGCTAAACATCCGAGCTTAGACTAGTGCCCTGTTGAGCAAGCTATACTACCTTCTAACAGCAAAGTTAGAAATGCCTTCACAAAGGATATTTTGTTCAGTGTTTCCAAAAGTACATCAAGCTCAAAGAAAAGCCTTGAAAGATTACTTTCACCTGTACACGACATCTTCCAAGTGCCTACATCTTCTAGCTTCATCTTAATATCAAATCTGCAAAAAGAACTGCTGACAGTGAGATGTAAATACAAATATCTGATCTGAAACTTTATTTTTATTTCTGTACTAATTTTCCTGACTACAAAACAGATCGCTTTTTTCATTTCTTTTTTCCTTCAGAAACTTAAAAACTCCTTGAGTATCAAATGGACTCCAATCTCAGGTCTTTTTAACAACGGCACCACTCAGTACAAAAAACCACAATACCTCAGCAATAAAAGATTTGATAGAATACATACATATATGTTCTTTATACCAAGTACTCAGAAGAAAATAGGCAAAGGGATGCAGCATAGTATTCTACATAGCTAGAAACTTCCATGTATCAGGAAAGTATAAAATAACCATTCTCCTGCTTACACTAGAGAGCCAACTGAGCTTTCGTGCTCCCACATACCCTGTGAATTGGGGGCATGGGGTTACATATATGCCCATGGAATAACAGAATCAGTAGGCTCTCACTTTTCATAAGCAGAGCACTGCTGTCCTGAACATTTTTAAAGGTCAAAACTGCAGGGAAGAGGTGAGGAGACACATAATTTTTCCTCAAAAGGGTATGTGTCAAAGAGCTATCAAAGAAAAATATAGATAAAAGATTTGAAGAGGAATAACATTTCTCATTCTACTTTTTGTTTTGTCCCAGCAACATCTCACATCCTAAATGGTCAGGCATTAAAACTACTACAGTTATACTTGTGTTTATCATGGGCTAACTGGGGAACTACATCCCCAGTGCCACAGCCCCAAGGGGCATCTCACTGCTTGTGCTGGTGCTGCCTGATACTCTGTGAGCTGCCCTCAGTTATAAGCAATCTTCAGAATTATTTCTCTTACAAAAACCCAATTTTTGTAGAAACTTCCTGCATGTGTTTTAGCGCACATATTTACCTCTTCTTTCATGGGACAAGCTGTAGTTGATAGCTGGCTATAATGCCTATTATTTCATTGCCCATTTTTCAAGTATGTGGAGACAATTGAGAATGTTACTGCTGTTTAGTGGGGTACTGACAGCATTTTGTCTTCTGTCAGTTAGTCTTAAATGATGAAATTACAGGCTAAGTTGCCCAAGTTTCATGGCTGGAGACACTGAAATAGTTTCCAGTACAGAACTTATAAATAACATCAGAAATCCTGCTGTTTCACCTCCTGAGTCATTCTCTCAAAAGTCTTTAAAATTCATGATTCAAACAACAAGGCAGACAGAAAGCTTTCAGTCGGTTGTTTCAGCAGCTAATTAAATGAAACTGCAGTGTAAGGGAGACAATATGAAGCGTGTATTATTTCTTGTTTTGCTCAATGCATTGAAGAATTAATCCTCTGGATACACTAAACAGACTAAATTACAGTTGAGGATTATCACAGTTATGTTTGCAACATATTAACCTTTCACTCATTGCAATGGAGGAACAGTGGCAGCTGGAGATTCAACCTATGCTTACAGAATAGAATCCCATGAAATCAAGTTTTGGGAAAGTAAGCAGTTCTACCCCATAGAGCACAGGAAGATCAGTTTCTAAAGTAATGCCCTGAACTGCTCTTGACTGGGAAAAAAAAAAAAACAAAAACAGCTGAAGATTTACCAGGAAAAGGTGTTGGAAGCTCTCCCTCAACCCACTGAGCCTGTTTTAAATCAAGACTGATTTGGGAAGTGTTCTGCATCACTGGACTGGATGTTTCCAACACCAAAAAATTCAGAAATCTTTATGCGGCCCACTTTGTTTTGACCACCTCAGCTGAAGTGATCCTCCATAGACTCACTAATCCAAACTTGGAACCTATTTACAACTCTGCTCCCCACATCTTCCCGTGGCAATGCACTGTGTGCTCCATCACATCATGTGGGTACGCTACAGATCCCATGCTAGGAGATACAGCAGTGGTACCCTGCCTTTCTCTGTCCATCTTCTTCATACCATCAATGGTCTCGTGTTTTTAACATGCCTTGCCTCAGCAGTTTTTTCCAAGCTGAAGAGTCCTTCATACATGGAAACCATAATATCAATCAGGATACAGACTGCTATGACTATTCCCGTTCTTTTTCTCATCCCGCTTCATTGTTCCCAAGACAAGAAGTCTGAAACTCCCTACCAAAGTCAGCATGTGAATGTACCATAGAATCATAGAATTGTCTGAGTTGAAAGGGACTTTACAGGTCATCTGGTTCAATTCCCCTGCAACGAACTCCAGTGGTTGTGCAGCCCAGAGCAAAGGAGCTGAGGGGAGGCCTGATGGCGGCTGCAGCTCCTCACAGGGAGCGGAGGGGCAGCGCTGAGCTCTGCTCTGCGTGACAGCGACAGAGCCCGAGGGATCGGCATGGATCTGCGGGTGGGGGTCAGGGACAGGGTTTGCACCAGAGGACGGTGGCCATGGAATGGGCTGCCCAGGGCAGTGGGCACGGCCCCGAGCTGCTGCAGTTCTAAGGGTGTTTGGACAGCGCTCAGACACTGGGCTTGAATTTTGGGTGGTCCTATGTGGAGCCAGGAATTGGATTCGATGGCCCTTGTGGGTTCCTTCCAGCTCAGGATATTCTTTGATTCTGTGTGACTGCAGCATCTCCCAACAAACTTCCCCACAACGTTTTTGTTTGGCTCTCCTCCCACAAAACTCCCTGCTTTTCACTGTCCCCAAGAACTGAACTCACACTTTCAAACAGTCGTCCCCGATGATTTGCAGATCTTTCTTACTGGAAAGAATGAATCTGGATCCTGTAGTTATGTATGCAAAGCACTTGCATATATGCACAGCAAACTGCATTACTCTGCATTTAGTGCCACTGAAATGCCGCTGGCTGTTTTATCACTTAGGCACTTCCTATTATGAGATTATTAGCACATTTTCAGTTTATCATCAGTAAATTTCGCCAAGTTGCAATTCACTCTGTTTGTGACACCCAAAGTCCAAAAAAAAAAGGTGCCTAGGAAGCCTAATAAAGTTAGTCCTCCATTAGGAAAACTGGCAATTCATTTCTACCTTCTTTTAATCAGGTATTACAATAGAGAGCTCTGATAGAACTCTGCAAGAAGGAAATAGCTCTATCTCCTCTTAGCGTTTTCTCTAAGTCTTTTAAACTGCACTTTGCTGATGAGATACAGTTACAAAAATGGTTATAAACTCCAAAAAACAAAACAAAACAAAGCATTACTAGATCAGCAAGGCATAACTTATTTCTTCACAAGCACCACTGGTTATTCCACTCCTTTCATATTTTCTGTCCTTGCAGCCAATAGAATCACGGAGTCATAGAATGGTTTGGGTTGGAAGGGACCTTAGAGCCCATTTAATTTCAATCCCCTGCCATGGGCAGGGCTGCCCCCAGTGGATCAGTCTGCCCAGGGCCCCATCCGACATGGTCCAGGGATGTGGCATCCACAGTGCTCTTGGCAGCCTGTGCCAGGGCCTTGCTGCCCTCATAGTGAAGAGTTTCTTCCTAGTGTCTAATCTAAACTTATCCTCTTGTACTTTAAAGATATCACTCCTTTTTCTGCCACTACACTCTCCGATAGAGTCTCCCTCCAGCTTTACTGTAGGCCCCTTTAGGTACTGGCATGCTGCTACGAGGTCTCCCCTTCTCCTGGCTTTTCTACCACCCTGGCTCAATGATTTGCAGATCCTTACCTAGGCAGGGCTTTTCAATTTAATATTATATACCTGTATTAATTGTAAGAATACAATCAGTATATTTAACTGCAGTTCATTTTATTCGTGCTTCATTTAAAATGAGCTATGTGACCATCTACGTTACATAGAGAGTACTTCACAAAGCTGGTATTTTTAGAATTGATTTTTGAATTTAGAAACTCTTCACATTTTGCATTCTCTTTAAAACACTACTTACGATGGATGAAAGTCATTGCAAAATTGACAATTTCTCTACTCAAGAATTTGTCTTCATGCACTTATTTATGCCTCAGCTCAGTAAAGCAGTTAAAGTTGTAATTTACTGATAAGGCTTTAAATATTGCACATGAGGATTAAATGAAGTACTATGTAAGACTGGGACACATGTGAACCATCTTTCCCAATCTAATGCATTTTTATATATTTCTGTACTCGCTGTGTGACTGTTCCATGGTGTTGATGCTATGGACTTGCTTAGAAACTCAAAGTGTTAATGTACTTCCTATAGTACCCTCCACTAGCCAAGGAGCTTGCTGTGCCGAGCAGCAGATTTATTCCACACAGAAACTCTGTGCTACGAACTTCCAAAGACCCCCAGGCATTCAGAGGAAACATGCACTTCCTGGGATATGTTAAAACTCTGATGTGGTGAGCTGGAACCAGAGGAATGTGCCATGTATCAGGGCTTATTTCAGCATGTGTTTCTGCAGTAACCATATGTATTCATATTTTCAATCACTTTAAGAAGCCTCCTTGTATTTCACATATAATGGAGGTTTTACCTAAGCCAAATTTGCAGCCCAGTTTAATACAAGTCTTTAGGACTGCTTTCCCAGAGGAGGAACCAGATTCAGAAAAAACATCTAGCTTTCCCTTGAAGACTCTAATCTCTGCTGGACACAAACACAACTGGATGCTTAGTCACAGACTTCCTGCAGGGACTCTCTAGCAATTTGCTAACTCCTAGGAATGCTAAATTCAAAGCACCTGGTTTAGCAGAACTGTCCTCTGTCCAGATGGTATCCAAAGCCTTTTAGCAACTAGCCTGGTGATGAAGTAGTCATGGAGAAAAAACCCCTACTGTAAGGAAAACACATTTTAAGCAAACCACGAGTTAAGTTATATTTTATACAACACAAACAACTGCATATTTATACAATCACACCAGCAGGATAAGCGATGTATTTTACTGCCTCATTGCTGTCATACTCTATTGAAACTTCAAACACTTGAAGGGGATGGTGGATTTTAGATGCAGAACAGTGAGACAGAGCTGGTAGAATACCGTGACTACAACAACAAAACATCTTAATTATATCTACTGTTACTGATTAATGCATACTATGGAATTAAACCAATATAAGCTATTTCCTAATAAGTGTTAGATGCTCCAGATATTGATGATGAAATATCTCTTTCATCTGATCTACAAACCAGTGTATATGTAACTAGTTTATTATTAATAGAAAAACAGAGAGGTACTTGAAACAAAGTTCAGCTCTGATCTTATCTCAAGGTTCAGGGTAGTTCAGATTTGTGGTTGTGTGCCCTTTCTAAAACAAAGTTCTAGTAATTCTACCCATTATGATATGCAGATGGTGGTGTTCAATGGGCTGTGAACAAAAAGAAGCAGGAAAGAAGAAAAAGAAATTGAAATCAATATTTCTATGTTCTTAAACAATAACATTCTTTTTTTTCTTTTTTTTTCTTTTTTTTTTTTTCAGCAAAGCTGAAAAGAAAGAACATATTTTAACCCCCAAGAAGGAATTAAGGTACAATCAAGGCAGCCAATAGGACACTGCTGGCTGCAATTACAGAATCTCTGCTTTCATATTTCCTGAAGAGACACAGGGCTCCCTACAGAAAAGGTGAAATTCAAGGATGCTTGTGCTTTAAAGGTGGGAAGGACAGAAAACACTGACACCCGCTCAGACTCTGTGGTGTATCACCTAACTGGATGTGGACTCTGACTAATCTACACAGTACTGTTTATATCAGAAAAAAACAGAGTAAATAAAGCCATGTACCTCTCTAGCAAGATTCTTTCTGCCTGTAAATTTGAGTTGATGTGAAAAGCTGTTTTACTATAGTGCAAACAAGCTGAGTCACTTGTCACAATGCAAATATATTAAAAGATCAGTCACAAAGCTCAGAAAGATCACTAAGAGATTCTGATAGTTAATTTTAAGTTGTAAGGTTACTTCCTTTCACTGACAGAACCTCAATCCCATCAGTAAGTGAAAATATCATTTGCATTAAAGAGAGGCGTGCTGCTTTCTCTGTGCCACACATGCTGAATATGCCATTTTTTTTCTTACTAATTCGTCATTTTATTTCACTTTATTTATTCAAATGAAATCTACATGGGGGAAAGCCCCATGTAAAACAGAAAACTGTATGGGTGAAACTTTCCAGAAGCAGAAGATGGCACTCGTGTATCCTGCCGCCCCTGGATGCTGAGCTGTGAGTTCTCCTTCGAAATCCTCCATCAGATATGATCTGATTATCTCCTTTGCAATCACATTATTGCACAAATCAAGAATCAATACATATTTTTTTATCATTAGGGAGTAAAAATGTCCAAGGCCTCTTTTTAAATTATATGCTAATGTTGCTCAGTGCAGCTTTTGCTGAAATTGCGTGAGCAGCTCCAGACGGCACATTTTATATATGATGCAACAAATGTGGGTAATTTGATAAGACTGACTTTATGCAATACTAAGTAAACTTAGTTTATTAGTTCAAACACTCCCTACCACTCTTCTGATATAGTGTGACTGTCCTAAAACTCAGAGCAGTGTTTACAGTTGTATAAATAGAAGAAGCTTGGATTTGAGTTTAAGTCAAAGAAATCAGGGCAAATACCCTCTTGTAAAGCTTTTTATTGGTGTGGCGCTCAAAAACCATCTACAGCCTGATGCATCAGGGCAGACAAGCCAGCAATGACAGTTGGTAGCAGCCTAGAACAAGTTATGTGAACTATGCAAGACGGTTTCTAAATGACTGTAATTAGTTTAATAGAGAAAGCTATAGTACCGTTCCTAAAAAAATCTTAATCTCCACATTGCCATACTTGCCTTAACAGGAGAAAGACATGCTCCCCAAATTCAACTTTTCATAACCAGATTCCAATTTGACAGACACTTGGACATTAAATCCAGATATGAGGATTTGGATCTCTGTCCTCACCTTCTTGCTCAATCTTTTGATTGTTCTACTAAATACACCTTTATAACCAATTCAAACATTTGCTATTCTAACTTAACCACTAAGAAAAGGCTGAGAATGTAGAAAAGTTCAAAACATTCAGGTTTCATTGGAAAAGAGGAGATATGAGTAACGAATTTGTTTCCTGTCAAATACATATATTGAAAACATCTTTAAACACAGCAAATACATATGCTAACCCATACATAATTTAAAACCTTTCAGGAGCCAAACTATTTATTTCCATGAAAATTACAACAGATAGAAAAAGCACAATAATGCTATCTGAAAGAGCAAACTCTCAGCTACAAAACACTGCTACAAAACAAGCTCCTGCTGAGGGCTGCATCTTGAAGTTTTTCTTTGATAGGGAATTCACATTGCCACTCGGCAGACTTCTGTTTTGAATGTGGCTTCTGGAGACGACACCACGTCTCATCACCATTAATGATGTGATCCAGGAAACTGTTACCTTCATCCTCATATTGGTTCAATAGATCCTGACAGACTTGCACACAGTGCTTCTTCTGTTCCTGTGTGCGCATTTGTGGGAACCACCTGGAGCAAACTTTGTAATATTCCGGTGTTGCCATAATTGTTTCCAAAGCATGGAAGCATTGCTTGTAATCTACCAATTTGTGCTGATGAACTGATCAAAACACTCTTCATTTTATGGTGTGACAGCTATGCACAGCCATCTGAAACATGGCTTGTTCTTCATTTCACCGGTGTTGATACACACCCCACTGCCTCACTGTGCTCACATGCACTGTTTGGTCTCTATAAACGTGCAGAAAGTGTTGATGAATGTCAATGCATGCAATTTTTTCCACACGGAGGAATTCAGTGGCACACCTTTGCTTCATATGCCCTTCCACGTCAGAGACCATTTTGCCGACTGTCCCTCTGCTGCCATCTGTCACACGGCAACAACACGTAATGGAATGTTGGTAAGAAGGTTCAACCTCTACTGTCATACCACCAACATCTGCCTCTGATGTCATGGGCCAACATAATGAAGAAGGAGGCACTACTTTCAGAGCAGCCCTCATAGTTCTAGCCACAGACTAAAAGAATGGTAATGAGTCAAGCTAGAACTAAAGGTGCTGCATATAAATAACATCTGAATGAAAAACTTTTAACACTTGTCTAATATGTATCTTCTATATCTTCACTTTTAAATTGCCAGATGTTTGATAAAAAAAAATAAAAGGAGATGATTTTTTCTCTCTTTGAAATTGGTAGTTTCAAAATAGTTTTTGCAGAATAATCATGACCAATGATCGCTTGAATACTTTTGTATTTCCACTCCTACGAGGAGTGTCACAGAAGAAAAAAAGGCAGTTCTCATTAGTCCTGTGTAGCCCAACCTCAATCTCAGGTGGTACCAGATTCCTCAGAAGAGGCGGAAAAAAATACCATTTTCTCAAAGAAACAGCCCACAAAAATCACAATGCAATGACTGAAGAGTGGAAAGCATTCTGCTGTCATATATTCTTTTCAGGGTCAAAAATATACCAGGACAACTTTAAATGAGTAACTCATTGCAGATAACTGCAGTCATGTTGTTCCTGGGCTGACAGACTGCAATCACTGCCCACTGATGCCAGCAGGGACCAGAGGTGGGACTCCAAATGTGGCTCAGGGTTTTAAAAACCACAGTGAGCCACAGAAGGCAATAATAATTATTTCAATAATTAGATTCTGTCTTGTGCTGTGTACCAGGAGTCCAAGGCTTAACTGGAATTAAAAGAAGCACCCAGAGTGTCTTAGAAGCAATCTGTGAATGGAGCAGCCAAACATCCTTTTCTTGAACAGTAGAAGAACAATCGCACTTCTTTATGTATCAGTAAACTTAAAATGCACTACAAATCAAGAAGGCCAGAGAAAAGAAGCAAAAGAAGCAAATGCCTGGAATGACACTATCCATGAAGGGGATGTGCATTGAAGGCTGCCCTATTTCTCTCCCGCAGAAAGGATGCTCTACTTTCTCTCCAGTGAACCAAAGTTAAACAGAACCCCAAAACGGTAATGAAGATTTTCCTTTGCATGACTTGCTGATGCAGAAGGAAAAGCAGAAGGAAAGCAGAAGATGCAAAGAGCTTGGGAAGGGAAGCTGTGAACAGGAGCCCAGGCCACAGATAGGAAGGAGCTCACAGCTGGGGGAGGCAGAGCCACGACACAGCTGCTCCAGAGAACAGCATCAGCCCAAGGCACAGAGTGAAGCCGGGGTCCTGCTGGCTTCCACAGGAACATACAGCCTCATTAGGTTATTACAGAGGAGCTTCTTCTCTTAGATAAACCTTGAGGATTTCTGACAGAGGGATACGAGTGTCAGAGATACAGGTTCCACACATCCCCTTCCCATTTGCTGGCTATCAGAAACCTGAAGTCCCAACATGGGGCAAGGAAGAGTAACATGAAGTTGACTCTAGGTTGATTGTATTGAGAGAAATAATGGTGCTTTTAAAAGCATTGGGATAACATTCACAAAAAATATGTCTCAGAATTGTATGACAGTTAATGGATTTCCTGGAACTTACTTGTCTGATCAAAAGAGATCCTACATGGAAGAGAAGGCATAAGACATTTGCACAACACATGACATGTGATGATCCTCTCAAAGTCCTGAGATATCCAGCCTGTGGTTCTTCAGCCCTGGCACTAAGAGAGCTGGAGCAGCCCTATCAAAGCCACTCTCCTTCCTGCTCCCATCAGTTATAAGTTGGAGAGCAATGCTGGTGCAGACCTAGCTCTCAAGGATGGCGGCAGCAGTCGCAGCTTAGGAGCCTCCTCTATCTTTTCTATGGGGAAAAAAGACACCCCAGGAATTAACCTAAGTTTTGCCAGTCTCAGGGATTTTAGTGATTTGTGACTGCCATTTTTCTGTAGCATGCTGTGTATAGGCTGAGAACAGATGACAAAAGGATTATGCAGTATGGCTTGTCTGAAAATTGTACAAATGAGGAAGGTATAAACTGCAGCTTGTGCAGGGCTGCCTGGTATCTCCAGGGGGTCCATCACTGTGACAAACAGCCTGAGTTGGTCTGTGAGATGCACCAGGTAGAGTCTGAGTGCAAGAAAAACAACAGTGTGCAGCCTTTCGGTGACATCTGTATCATGTACAGGGGTCTTTAATTCTGCTCTGAAACACAAATGGAAAGATACTAACAACTTTTTTAGTATTTCAAACCCATGCAGCTTATTTCAGAATCCCAGTAATTCTGAAGATCTGCTGTGCACTGTCTCATCTTCTTGCAGGTTAGGTTAACATTTTTAAAGCACAGAACAGAAATAATAAGGAAGGAGTCAATAATGGCACTGGTATCATTAATTTCCTGTTTATATCTGGCTTAAACCTGGAACAAACTAAAAAATGCTTTCATTTGAAAGCAGTCAGACTGCAAAGCCGCAGGCCTAATAATCCATACGGCACTGCCCCAGCTACATCATCATCTCTCTCCCCTTTCTTCTCCTCATCTGCCTCAACCTGCCCCTCAGTTTGGGCCAGCTGCTGCACCTTGAGCCTGAAGACACCTGGTTGTGGAAGGAGAGTCTCAGGTTTGTACTGTATGGAGACAAGGCTCAGGGGAAAGGCTGCAGCACAATTACATGCTAACACCCTAAATAACATCCAACACAGACCTGCATCTAGAAGGCCTGAGACTATACAGAGTGCTGTGCATGATTAGCCAGACTACTTAGCACTATTTCACCTATATGCAGGCTAGCACTACTTAGAACACAAGAAGAATCAACTGGGAAAAAAAGAGCAAAGTTTCAACTAGCCTGCTATCCTGCCTCTGGCAGCAGCCAATGCTGTGAGAAGGAAGAGGAGAACCAGAACCACTTCCTTCAGCCTACTTGCCCAGCCATCTGCAGCTTAAGGGCTTTTTTGAAAGAGAGGTTGCATTCCTATCACTGTGTTCAACAGCTCTTTCTGGGACTCCCTCCCTTGCAATAATCCATCCTTTTAAAATTTGTGTTTGATTCTGGTTTCCAAAACATCTTCTGGTGCTGATGTCCTCCTTTCAAAATGCGCTGTCTAGAAAAGTTACCTTGTCTGGTGTCTGCCCTCTAGTTGGTGCTGACATCCTGATTCTTCAACTGCATAAGGAAAGGTGAATAGTTACTCTTTGTAATATAATGAAGCATCATCTATAAAACAATATTACAGAGGATGAATATTCACCTTTCCTGTGTTGTTCATAAACATCTCTCACATTCTTTTATTTATTTATTTTTTGCCTTACGACTCATCAGGTCAACTGCAGAAAATCTGGAACCAGTTTGGTGGTTGTCACATTCTGCCTGTAAAGGGAGAGATGGTGACCAGATTTGAAAAATCCCCCTGGTTAGATTAACATGAAACTGACACTCAAGGTCCAGACACAATCATTAACTTTAATGAGAATTTCTGTACTGCAATTATCTTAAAAGTATTGGCACTCTTGCAACTACATCTATTTAAGATGTGCAGCTAAACTATATGACTTTATAAGAAGTTGAAACTTTGCATTACTTAACAACTTTACAAAGGAAAAAGAAACAAAAGAGAGAGTTGGAGGAAGGGAAGAGGAAGAAAAAGATACAGTCAGAGAAAGAGATCACCAGTCTGAACTCCAGCATTGGTCCAGCCAATTTCTTCACAATAAATTACTTCCCCACATAAAAAAACTGTTTTAGTTTTTCAGTGTCGTATCTATTTACTTCTGTATGTTACTCCCAGCAGCTTCCAGCCAACGACGTATTTGCACATTACACGTCCTGAGGGAATCCAAGACAGCTGAAAAGGCCAGTGCTTCAAACCTTTGTGTCTCTGCTTGTAGAGATGGAGAATCTAGCCTTTGGGAAACCAAGCTACTAAACTTTTGTTCCTCTCCACAATGCCACATCAATGGCTTTCAACTGCTTACAATTTGAATATCCATACACATTTTCTAAAACATGGATGATCCCTACCAACAACAGATGGATAATCAAGCCCCTTGACAATAAACTTGTTCTCCTCCCTGTTGTAGTTGAAGTTTCAGGAGCAATCCACAATCCCTCAGGAGTCTGGACTCCAGAGTCTGAGCCTCTTTGCTTTCAGCTATTTCTTTACTTTAGCTTTCTTAAAAAACACCAGCCACTACTACAAAAGTTCTGCTGTCCCAGAAGGTCATTGCTCGCATTTAACACAGTCAGTAGAACTGAACTGTTTTAAAATCCAGTTTAGCCAGCTAAGCGACAGGAAAAGTGCCGATTTCCTTCGGTGGACTTCCAAGTGCTACATGGTGATTGAGAATGTGCTCTGTCATGGGTGCTGCAAATAGCCAAGAGCCCTGGACAGAGTGGTCCTGATGGATAATAGTTCTTAATTTGGTTTTCTGGCTCTTTGGGGGGACTGCTGCTCATATGTAGGTGCACACTTTGTCCTTGCTAACAGATTTGTTTTTGTGTCCCTAAAATACATCTTTAGAAAGCTCCCAATACATTTGATCAGGTAAAGCTATTTTTGGGCCAAATTAATTACAAAAGATGATGATTCCAGCAGAAGATACACCAGCTAAAGTATTAAGGAAGGTAATGTAGATTTCTTGCTCTTTATTGGTGCTTACAGACGAAAAGAAAAAGGCCCTGAGCAACCTGATCTAGCCTTGAAAATAGTCCTGCCTGGGGAAGAAGGTGACTTCCAGAAATCCAACTCAACCAAAAGAACTATGAAAATTCTCTTAGGCTGAGGTTCTTCTCATCTATCTTCAATGGCCTGTACATCTGTTATCTACTCAAAGCTAGTCCTCTGGGATATCTCCATGAGCAACAAAGAAGGAGGCACATGCAAAAAGAAATTCCTCTCTTTCTTATAGCAGACATCAAGCAAGGTCACCTTGGATTAGGTTGAGCCCATTTTACAAAATGAAAAAAAAAAAAAAAAAAAAAAGGCTACTAAAAATAAAGCCATGTCCAGATGATCAGCTTGTTCTCATCATCCCAACAGTGTTTACATCAGCTCTGTTTTGTACGCTTTTCAAATAAGTTGTGATTTTAAACTTGATTCCAAACAATCAATGAAAACTGAGTAGCTGAGGATGTACTAATCCCTAAAGAATCATATTGGAAACATCACATGAGTTCATGTAGGAAACAACTTGAAAGCTGTAAGGCAAATCTTAATCCTTTTAACCTGTGTCCTTCCCATCAGGAGGAGCTTACAAATGGTCTTGCTGGAGCGCTCAGCCACTGAACAGTTTATTTTTTTATCCAGTTTTTAATGCTGATGCCATTACAGTTTGTTTTCCAGGAATTAAATGAACTGCTGCTGAGCCATTCTGAATTGTTGCACATTTGGTTAGAAATCTACCCACACTTCCAGCTTGTGAGCGTATCTAATTCTTCATCATCAAATTCCAGAAAGGAAAAAAATTGGACGGAATCATAGTTAACTTTCACACTTTTCCACTGGCAAACATATTTCCATCTCCAACTTCCTTACAGAACACAAATTAAATTTTTTTTTTTTTTTTTTTTTTTCCTATTTACTTCATTATTTCCTTGAGCTTCAGTGAAATCGAGAACAGTTCTAGGAATAAGGCTTAAAGTAACTTGTACTTCCAAGCTGCATATTTAACATGTTAACACTGAGCTCTGTGCACTAATGTAGGACACTTGATTTTTTAAGATCAACAAATGGCAAACGCTTCCATATGAAAAGAATATTCCCACCCACAGAAACAGAATTCAGCTTTCCTAAGCAGTAAACAATAGAGAATTAAAATGCCTCTCAGAGGCACAGCCAGAAAAAAACCAACCACACCCCAGATACAAATGAGATTCTCAGTCAGATATTTTCAGCATTTCTTTTCTGAGAAAAAGCATATTCTCCTACTAAAAAAGGTGTGTGCCAGGCACAAGCTCATTGACGGCTTCTGAAACATTTTGGAATTCTGTGTGCTTTGATAAGGAGCATAGATAATAATAGGGTCGCTTACCCCAACCTTCCTCTTGTCACTTTTCTAAAGAGCATACATCTAAAACTAGGAACTAAAATCAACCACTCTGATACTTACAGATGTAACAGTGATAAATTATCCTTAAGAAGCCCATGAGCCAGAAAGTGCAGGAATCATTAGAATTTATGCTTTTGTTTGAAACACTTTATTTGTGCTTTTCATTAATGACATTACTTTGTATTTGAAAAGTGTTGAATGCAGTGGAAAAATTTACTTCTTAGAGATTTATAAAAGCCAACCAAAATGTCAGAGCTTCAAACTGATTTACTGTAATATTCATATAACATTATTTCAAAGTTGCCTTGTCTCAGTTTTTTGAATGATAAATACAGTATTATCGGCTGCCAAGCCAGAATGCAGCAATTTATAGCTTATGACAACCAAGAAAACATTCTCAAATAAAATGCATCACAGGCGCTGAAAAAAGATAATAACTAGAAATAGAAAAGAAAAAAAAAACAAGTTTTTAAGCTTTGAAGGATATAGCTTAGCAAATATTTTTGATTTCAGAATTCGAATTTCCTCTGGGATTGGCAAGTTAACAATAATTCTGTATTTTTAATCGTAGTTAAAACTACCTAAATGCTGTTCAAACTAAAGACGAGCTTGAGATATTGAAAAATCTGCTCTGCTTGAAGTAGATGAGAATTAAATGGGAAGGAGGCATTAGCTGATGAAAAATGCTTGTAAAATTTACTGGCAGATTCATAGATTTTTTAAGGCCAGCGAGACCCGTTACCAGCTAATCAGATCTTCTGAATAACACATGGCACAGAACCTCACCTTGTAACGACTGCATCAAACCCATTCCTCCTGCTTGAATTACCCTTTACTTTTTGAAGGACATTCAAGTCTTGTTTTACACATTCAAAATGATGTAGAATTCAGCAAGAATGCAAGTTGCTTTTGTAGCTAACTGAACTTACTGCAAGAAGGTGCTTGCTTTCATCTACTTGAAATTTTCTGGGGGTCTCACAGACTGAATCACTAATGAGCTATTTTATAAAACAAGGCAAAAACATACCGTCATTAGAGAAATCTCTTTCCAGCCTAATTTGTACGCTGTGCTTGAGTCATCCCTTTACATAAACTGCCATACCTTTCCATTAACTGAAAAAGATTCTAACATCTCCAGCTTCGCAATGTAAGGTACAATTTCCAGACTTTCAGATCTTCCTGCAGTTCCTTTGTGATCTCGCTCTGACCAAAATGTCACTAATATTGCATGTAGTAAACCACTTAATACTATCTGCTAGTAATAGCTGCATTCACCTTTGCTGGTCTTGACATTTCTCTTCAGAATATTCCTATCAGTTTCAAGTAAATTGCTTCTAGAATCATAGAATCATGGAATCGTTTGAGTTGGAAGGGAGCTTTAAAGGTCATCTGGTCCAACTTCCCTGCAATGAACAGAGACACTTACAGCTAGAACAGGAGCTAGAGCAGCTTAGGGACCAGTCCAGCCTGACCTCAAGTGTCTCCACGGATGAGGCATCACTGCCTCTCTGGGCAACCTGTTGGAGTGCTTCACCACTCTTACTGTAAAAAACTTCTTCCTTGTATTAGATCAGGTTGCTCAGAGCCCCATCCAGCCTGATCTCGAATGTTTCCCAGGATGGGGCATCCACCACCCTTCTGGGCAACCTGTTCCAGTACCTCACTGCCCTTAATGTAGAAAAGTCTTCTTATACCCAATTTAAATCTTCCATGTTTTAGTTTGAAATCAATTCTTCTTGTCCTGCTAAAGAGTATGTCCCCATCTTTCTTATAGTCTCCCCTCAGATACCGAAAGCCCGCTCTCGGATCTACCCAGCGCCTTTTCTTCTCCAGGCTGAACAGCCCCAGCTCTCTCAGCCTGTCCTCATAGGAGAGGTGTTTCACCCTTCAATCATTTTTGTGGCCTTCCTCTGGATGTGCCCCAACAGATGCACATCTCTCATGTACTGAGGACTCCACATCTGGATGCAGTACTCCAGGTGAGGTCCCATGAGCATAGAGGATCACCTCCATCACTCTGCTGTCCACACTTCTTTTGATGCAGCCAAGGATATGGTTGGCTTTTTGGGCTGCAAGCTGGCTCACAGACAGCTTGCCATCCACCAGTACCCATGATTCCTTTTCGGCACGGCTGTGCTCCATCCTTACATCCCCCAGCCTGTTCTAATAGCAGGGGTTGCCACCACCCATGTGTCACACGTTGCACTTGGATTTGTTGAACCTCATAAAGTTCACATAGGCCCACTGCTCAAGCATGCCTAGGTCTTTCTGGATGGCATCAAACGCAACACACAGTTTGGTGTCATCCACAAACTTTCAGGGGGTGCACTCATTGCCAGTGTTTATATAATTGGTGAAGATAATAAAGAGCACCAGTCCCAGTACTGATCTCTGAGGGATACCACCTGTCACCGATCTCCATCTGGACACTGAGCCACTGACCACAACTTTCTGGGTATGATCACAAACCAGCTCCTTGTCCATTGAACAGTCCACTCATCAAATCCCTATCTTTCCAATTTGGAAAGAAGGATGTTGTGGGGGACCATGTCAAAGTCCAGTTAGATTACATCAGTAGCTCTTCCTTTTTCCATTGATGCAGTTACACCATTACAGAAAGCTACTATGTTGGCCAGGCAAGTCCTGCCATTGGTGAAGCCATGCTGGTTATCCCATATCACATCCCTCTCTTCCATATGTCTTAGCATTGCTTCCATGAGGATCTGCTCCATTATCTTCCTCGACACTGAGGTGAGGCTGAGAAGTCGGTAGTTCCATGTGTCATTTTTCCAGTCTCCAGGAACTTCACCTGACCTCCATGACTTTTTCAAATATCTTGGGAGTGGCTTAGCAACTATGTTAGCCAATTCCCTAGGGACTCTGGGAATGCATGTCATTGAGACCCATAGGCTTGTGGAAGTTCAGGTTCCTCAGGTAGTCACAAAACTGATCTTTGGGTAGAAGAAGGGACATTGCTCTCCTAGTCTGCATTTCCTGACTCAGAAACTTATTAGCTGAACTGTAGGAAGTCACAGTTAAAGTAGACATCAGAAAGTTAATTTAGAAGTAGTCTTCATTTGTGGCAAAATGAATGTGAATGTGAAGTTTTCATGTATTTGCTGCAATCATGAAATATTTTGCCCCAAAAATGACACATTATTTTTATCTGACAGAATCATTTTGTGCTCTCATATTAGAAATGTACATGCTCTAATGAGAAGCATATTATAGGAGCCCTGGTAAAACTACTATTAAAATTTGCATTCAGGCACAGTTCTTTGTCCTGTCACCAGCCACATTATTTCTGCTGAACATCTGCATGTCTTTGGTCTATTCTACATCAAACAAAAAAAGTTACAATTCTGTTGCTTTTGGCTAATTACTAGAAGTAGTTCAGTACTGCAATATGCCAAAAACAAGACATGTCCAAGAAGAACAAAGGTGAAAAGAAATGTATGCAAAGCATGATCACGCTTGTCTGGTAGTCAAATAGCAAAACTAATAAGAAAACATACCATAATCTACAGACTAGTCCTTTCATTAAATTATTAGCCTTAAAGACTTTATTAATGTTACTAAAAGCAGACAAGGTCATATGAGAGGCTAATGTAACTGAGATATTATGCTAAACTATGGGCATTTTAAGGTATTCAGCTTCATAAAAATTTACAGCATATTAAATTCCTTTAATTACTATAGAGCTATTTCTAATTTCAAAAGCCTATTTTTATGGAACAATGATAAATTTGCGAATAGCTGAATTATTGTACAGATTAATACACACAGTTCAAACTTCAATCAAGATTTTAAATGGTTCTAATAGCTGTAGCCTGTATAGTAGGTTCTTTAAGTGCTAAGCAATTAAAATTGTTCTCTTAGCATACTGGCTTAATTTAATACCTCCCAAGTTGCAGAAACTTTGACTTCTGCAGAGGAACATACTCATTCACCATATTTCCCTTAAAATGATGGAATATTTAAAAGGAAACAAATGACCTAGAAAAAGCAATATGATTTTGTTAATTATCATATAATACTACTGATATACCTAACTCATACTTAATGAGATCAAGATTCAGGGATGCCATGGGTGCATAGCTAACGTCCTTTACATCTCATTTCCACAAAGAAGCAAACCAGGCACCTGGTGGCTGGCAATGGTGCGTTTCAACACCTGGAAACTCTGCAAGTACAGAAATGAGGCACCTGTGAAGTAACTAAAATTAAGAAAGTTCTTGGATACAGTGTGTAAAGCTGGTACTGTGAGTAGGGTTTACGAGTTTTGTTCAACTTTTTGCTCATTGAGTAGCAGGAGCCATTTCACTTCTGTAAGTCACTTGATGAAAAGACTGGGCTCTCCAAGTGACACTGCATTAAACATCTGAGATCACAAATCACACAAATACTATTTATTAAAGTGAGGGACTTATAGCTAGTGTCTCTATTTTTTAAGGAAACCTATTTTTCTTTCCCTCATCTTACAGGACAGTCCTTGCAAATGGAGAAATTCACCACCTCTGCGCAGTCAAGTCAAAGACTCTTCAGCATAGGTCTATGAAGTCCTAAGCCTATTATGGTCTGGTTTTCCTCTTTTTTTATTTTTATTTTTTATTTTTTTCTCTTAGAGTTTCTATTATTCTATTTTTTAAAAAAAAAGGAGCTTAGAAACTGGATCCAAAGATTGCCCAAGTCTGCATGAGTCCATGAAACAGGTATTCTGAGGGATCAAGCATCGCAGCGGAAAATTGCTTTCGAACAGTGACACAGCCAAGAGTTAGTGGAGTCTATCCACTAATAATTTGGAGAACAGAGAGCCTACCTAACCCTCCACACTCAGCTGGCAGGCCCAAGATTTGCCATTCTTCCAGTTCGGAGAGTTTTCCCATTACACTGCTTCCTCAAGCACGCCTTTGGCTGACACCAAGCAGACAGTTGGGCTCAGCTCACGCATTCAAGCAGGCATTAGATGGTGCTTGGTGCTCTGACTGATGGGAGGGACAAGGGATGAAAGGACAGCATGGTCTGGAAAAGGAGTGGAACTCAAGGGTTTGACCTCCTATGTGACTAGAAAGAAAATATTGCATATAGAAGTCCAGTGTCCAAGATCAAAAACATATCCTACTGTAGATGAAGGTAATAAAGAAGTTCTATAAAAATGAGAGAAATTATATATGACAGTATTTGTTTGCCAGCTCTGGGAAAATGACAAATAGATTGGGTTAGCAATGAGTTTTTGATTTTTGAAGAAATATTAAAGTTAGATGAGCTACTGGTTTATTAATTTCTAGAAGAATAATTTCTCCTCTCCTGTAATTTTCCAAAAAAGCAAGAGCCTGTCACTGTGGAGACAGAGAGACATGAACAACTAGCAAGGTTCAGCATGACACTGTAAAAAGGAGTTTCACCTTTAGGTATTTCGTTGAATTTTAAATGGAAACGTTGCCACACGCCTTCTGAGGGTTGTTTGATGTCCTGGGTCAGCTTGGTCTCAAATACAGCTCAGTTTGTCATGGACAAATGTTCTCATCAGAAGCACCACAGCAACAAATAACCTCCCCTACAAGACCTGCAGAAAGGAGCCAACTTGAACCAACTCTCTGGGAAACTGTGTGTCATAACAACATTCCCTTTGCAGAAATGGGAGAGCACCTGTTTTCTTCTCCCCTGAGGTCTAAAGCTGAACTAATGTTCTCTGGATACCATAACACAAATAGAGTCACCTCATTTCCCCTTCTCAATTTCCAGAAGCTTGCAGGGAAGGTTGACCCAGCCCCAGTGCTATTACCTTAAGAACTGGTCTAAATCACTTTAGAAGCAGATCTGTGATGATCGTGTCTTGCTTTTTAAACAAAACTACTGAAGTGCTGGTCCAGCTGGACTTGCTTAATGGTTTTTTTATCCATTTCAGACACTGAACAAGACTTGTGCAAAACCATGCACAGAAGCCAAACAAACAAAAAAGAGCAAACAAACAACAACAACAACAACAAAATAACATCTCCACACCTACGTGTGTAAATTCTGGCCAAACTTGACTATGTCATAGTGTTGGGAATGAATGGCTTTATGTGCAACAGTTTAGATATATGTCTAATTAAAAAAAAATACGTAATTGATCTCTTAAAAGTGAGGAAGATAATTGTGTAATTAATAAAGAAGCAATCTAAGAATCAATGGCCACCTCAAACTGTAAAAATATAGCATAAAATACAGTACCACACACACACACACACACACAAAAGTTTAATTTGATTTATGCTTCATGAAAAATCAAAACAAATGCAATACAAATATTTTCAGTAGCTGAAAACTGGCTATCACTAGAAAAACACGGCTCCAGACATTCCTCATTGCTGGGCTAAGCTGTTCTCAAAATAATCAAACATAAAGGCCGTTGATGGAAATATACCTAATACTTCGCAGACACAACGCATTAAACTGCTGTGTTCACCTTGCTTGTACTTTAGGGGCATTTGTTAAGCTTCATTCCACAGCTTGCAAAGCACTCTGAACTCATTTGTCCTTTTTTACTCCCTGAGAGTAGACAGCACCTTTTTCTTACAAAAATGTAAGGACACTTCACTGCATGCCCTTTAAAAATAAAAATATTGGAAATGGCAGAACTTGAGGAGCTGGAGTCACTGTGTGTGTCCCAGAAGCAACCACAACCAGCTCTGAAAACACGTACTCTTGTGCTCTGTGAATCTTTCAGACCAAAAGAAGCAGAAGGAGCAGATTTCTAATTGTATATAAAAAGGAGAATCTCAGAATCTATTTAGAAAGTAAAGGAGAAAAATGCTAGAGAGCCATTCTTATTGTTCCTATTGTTCAAGAAGTAGACCATATTTTCTTGAACTGTTACAGAAAGAAAGACACCAAGTGTACTTTCAAGAAAATATTTAAATAAAATTGATGAAGTGTCAACACTTGACTGCATGTTTAAATTGGACAAAATTATAAAAGCTGTTACAGGGTGTTCAATGTGTTCCAATGTTATAATGTACCATAAGGACTCATTCAAGCAGTGAGAATACTGCAGACAAGGCGTGAAGATTACAAGATGCTGTAGACTTCTGCCCGGTATAATATAAAATACAATCCAAAGCAGCAGAAATGTTTTTAGTGGAGTTAAATCCTTCCCATCAGGGCTCAATGGGGAGAAAGGAATCTCTGTGCTTTATGCTGTAAGAACACTGTATTATTTGCTTAACTGGAAGTTAAATGAATCAAAACTTCAAACAGTATATATAAAAAAAAAAAACAAAACTAACACGAATTAACATGCCAAATTTTTAATAGGAAAGAAAATCAGATTTTAATACAGAGGACTCAGTGGTGTATTTATTTTTTACACTAAGGTGTAAAGCAAGCTTATAGGTTATGATGTTTCTGACAGTTTATACTTTCTGAAGACACCAGAGACTTACCTCACCACAAAGCCTCATGCTGAGAGATCTGGGCTCCATCTTTTCCTGAGTGCTGTTCCTCAGAGTGAGCTCTTATCAAACACTCCATTATTTAGTATCTTTTTCTGTGATCTACTACCCTGTGACTGGAAGTTCCCAGTTAACCGTCTGTAATATTCCCTGGCATGCTGTCCCCAGTATCTTACCTGTTCTGATACACTTGCATTTTCTGGACCACACATTCTTGCACGGATGCTTACAGGCTATGGAGGATGATGCATATCACAGCTACAGCTTCTCAGCAGTACTTACAGTCTCTAAACCCAGCACAAAGTGCTCATACTCATGTGAATGCATAAGTAGAGCCTAGGAACATGAATTCACAGCAGTGTCACTGTTGTATGTCATTGCACTGAACAACTTGCACCTCACCTGGAAAATAGTATGCCAACTGAAGACAGATCTCTGGCTGTTTAACAATACCTACCCTTCCATACTTCCTGTCCAGCATAGATATTTTGCTTTGAAAATTAGATTTTCATACGTTTATCATGGTAGTCAACATTATGGTATCATGGTGCAACCCATATGGGCCAGAAGCAAAGAGTTCTGCCCATAAATAAAAAGAATATAATGTACGACTCACTGCACAGGACCAAGTAAGACACGAGGCAGTTAATCAACTACTAGGAGAGTCCAATCACATTGTAAATACTGGTAAAATGAGCATGAGAAATGCACCAGCCTACTTCAGTCATAAAGAACCAAGGAAAAAAAATGTTAAAATTTTAAAACTGACCATAATTTTTTAAGCATCAGTATTATGAAACTTTGTTCTTCACGCTATTAATCTGGAGTGGAAACTATCATGGAAATTCACTAAAGCTTTTCCCAGGCTGCCCTCTAACTGGGACTTTGGTCCCCTGCAAAACCTTGTGCAGCAGGGGGTGTCCTGGCCAGGGGGGCTGTTGGGGGAACCTCTGTGCCAGCATGCAAGCCTCTTCAGCAGCAAGCTGCTCCTCACTGGAACACAGATATAATACTACAGAGAAATCCCTATGCCAATTCAAACTTCACAGAATTTTATCTCTTCAGCACTCTTTAATGTCCCATATGCTTTTAGAGTCGTGTCTTGAAAATATTGTTTCTTTGTATAAATATAAAACAGTAAAAAGATGCCATATATTTCAAAGTCAAAATATTAATAATGAAAAAATTATTTGTTCTGCACTGCAGAATTCCCCTCTGCTTTAGTTTACTATTTATAAACCACCAGTCTGGGATTAATTATTGTAAATCCTTAAGCCTAAAAGAAGATTTTAGGCATGCTTATGCTATGCATAATCTATACCACTATTAAACTGAAGCTCAAATACAAATTATGTCCTATTTTTGTTGGCTATCTTTTAACATTTCTGCATTTTATCTATGGTAAATATTATTCCTCAAGGGGAAGTCTTCCTTACAATCTTGAAAACATCAGGCTGCCAGAGCCTGCAGGAACTCTCCCCTGACGTGCCACTGTATTACAGAAGGAATTTTATTTGCAAAGTACTCTCACCGGGCACTCCATCCCTCATCCAGAAATTGATGTCTGTTCCATCTGCAGCGTCATAAACTTCTGTAATGTTGATAGGCAGTAGCAGAGCCATGATCTCTCTCACGATGTCATGAGCTTTGGCATTACCAGTAAAAGCCAGCCCAGATGGCTTGAAGGTGCCCTCATCAGACTCCATGACGATATCAAAGTTAGAGATGTTTTCCTAAATGTGAAAGGAAAGAACATATTGGTTTGTGATTTCTATTATAAGTGGCAGCTTATATTGGGTTCTACAAGTAACTCTGACAGCATAACTTCAGATTTGTTTGGGATTTATGAAATACCATCATGATAAGCTGTTCCCACCTTATTTCGGTTTTCACTTGCAACAATCACTTCCTACTCAGATTTGCAGCTCCAGAAATTCTGGTGCGCAGGGGAGGGTATGCAGAGCGGTCAGCTTTAAAATTAGATGCCTGCAAAGCTTGTTCAGACTGTGAAAGACAGCCCACTTGAAAAAAACAGCTGTTGCCTCTTCAGAATCGTATTATTTTCAATACAGCATGTTGTCAACTCTGACTTCAGCTAGAGGATTGAAATGGCCAAGGTTCTGCCTGACCCAAAGGAATAATGTCTGTTTTAAGTGAAGTCAGTGTTTTGCAAGGTAAGTTCTTACAGGAAACATAAAATGTTATGATTTCAGGTATAAACGGCATAACAATGTTCGCTTTTTCTATACATGGAAAATTCTTTCTAGTTGAAAGAGTAAAACTTAGCACCCAAGAGCCATTTATTTGCCTCTTATACACTCAGAGCACTCAGTCACAAAAGTCTAATTGGAACGAAGTACTTACAGACTTTACACAAAGGAAATTTTCCCTCTCTTTGAGAGCTACAGAACATTTTCTGCAAAGTGAAAGAGGCCAGGTCAGACTGAAGAAAGCTATACTTCAGACTGTCTTGAATGTGACTGGGAGAACTTAGTCGTACGTGTATGGGACTGTAGGTTTTACTCCTGTGCTCAGATGTGATTGTAAAATTTTATGGCTGTCATGAGTTATTTAAGAAAATCACTACAAGAGAAAGGTGACATTCATGAGTAACAGATTCATGTCATTAGCAGGTTATACAAGCCTATGAGTCAGTACAGAATTCCATCACCATTTTTTGGATATAAAACCAAATACAAAGCGGCTGTGAATATGATATTGCACAAATATCAGAAGTCAGCCCTGTAAGCTTTCAGAAGTTCTTTCTAGGAATCTGCCAAGAATTGTGTTTTATACTCTATTTTCTCCAGACTCTTTTTTTAGTTAAGTGTCATAGAATCTCAGAATCATAGGGCTTGGAAGAGATCTCTGGAGGTCACCAAGTCCAACCCCCAGCTACAGCAGCTCCCCACAGCAGGTCGCAGGAAAGCATCCAGGTGTGTCTTGGAAATCTCCAGAGAAGGAGGCACCACAGCCTCTGTGTACAGCCCATTCCAGGGCTCTGTCACTCTCACAGTAAATAAGTTCTTTCTCATCTTCAGATGGAGCTTCCTGTGTTCCAGTTTGTGCCCATTGCCCCTTGTCTTGTCACTGGACACCACCAAAAATAGCCCAGCCCCATCCATTTGACTCCCACCATTTAGGTGTTTATGAACATCGATAAGGAGCATTTCTGAATGTAAACAGTCAATGTATACCAAGCCTGAACAGCAAAACTTCATAAACTGCCAGTAGTGTTACTGTGGTCTTCAATTGTTTTCTTTCTCATTTAAATGTTCACATGTGTTTTTAATATGGAACTGAGAAAACAAACCACCCACAATACATTACAATGTATTCTTGCTCTGGAAAAAGGCAGTTCAGTTCTTAGAATGTGCGGGAATAACACGAAGGCAAAATGCTCTGGGGAAAGAAACTAGACTCAGGGGGACAAAAAATAAGTCACAGCTACTTAAATACCATGTGTCCTTAAGAAAGTTTTTGCCCTATATTTTTTCCACTGGAAGATAGGATTAATTTTATATCTATCCACTGTCAAGTTTCAAATTAGGGTACTGCAATCTTTAATAAATAAAGTAAGTAAGTAAGTAAGTAAGTAGTTTAGGTTGCTTTCACTATGCCTGCTTTTGCTTATGTACATTAGCGTTGCTACTTACACGTACAGAAATACACACAGAGAAATACGCTATGCAGAATATGCATCCTTTGTCATTTGCATTTTATGGTGCAGGGATAACTAGCACTTATCAAAGCAGGCTGAGTCTGTTCAGTGCTCCCTTGGCTAATTCCAGGAACAGGAGAACAAAACAGGGGGATTTTATAAAATGAAATAACTGTAGGCTCAGCTGTTTCTTTCTTTATTCCCCACACTCAATGCATCATTTAAACAAGTATTTTAAATGCAGTGCACACTTTTTTTCCCGAGATTAATTCCATTTGCTGCATCCTGATACTTGCCACTTCTCTTAGCACATAATGGAACACCAAATCTTGGTGGTGTAACTCGCTGCCTAATTTTCTGAATTTCCATGCAGACTTGTATCTTTTATCTTCCTATCACAAACTGGATCAATTCTCTTCACATTACCAATGTTTATCTCTTAGGCTAAACATTTAACTGAAACTTTGTAACAAATATTGTGAGGGCAAAAAGGCTTTTTACAGCTTGCTATTTTCATTGAAGATACAAATAGGCATGATTACCAACGCTTATCCTATTTTTAACTCCTCTATTTTAATTTATTTAATTTCTATTTAAGCTACAAGAGAATCATTTTTATCTGTTAAGCAGAACCAAAATATGTTTCTCATCTCTAAAGCAAGCACTTGAATACTTGAAATTATGCTAAAATTCTTTCGATTATGAAAAAACCACCTTGCTATACACAGATAGCAAGCAATTACAGGTACATCTAGAGGTAAGAAACACAGACCAGCAGCAGCTGATGCTGGCGATCCCAATCATTCATGCAGCTGATTATTCAACCCAAATCCCCACAGTTCTTACCAAATGTTAAGCTGGACTCCAGTATCTCATGACTAATCTACTGAATCACTAATGGCAATTCCTCTTAGCCAGCTAAAGCAGTGAGATACCTGAAAGGCCAAAGGACAGAACAGTTGTCCTGAAAGCCTTCTGTAATTTGAGGCTATTAAAATTAAGAGTTATTACTTCTCCAGAGCCTCATTCACTGGTTTTCTTTTTAATTCCACTGAGAAAAACCACCACTTTACAGGGAAAATACTGAAGTCTTTAATGGCAAAACACTGCCCTTGACTAATGGTTAATTTGTTCCAGTAATAGGGGACATCGGTTAAACTGTCAGTGCATTTTCAGCTTTCTGGTATTGATTTACACTTTAATAAATACCAACACTGGTATTCTGGTATTTGACTCAGAGCAGTTTGGATCCAAGTATAGCAAGTCAACAACCATGTCACGGAACTTAGGGTGAAATGACAGCCATCCCACTTGCATTACTAAAAGTGTGTTTAAATTAACACCTAAGTTTGTTAGGCTGACAACTAATGCTATAGGAAAGTCAAGAGAAAACAAGGGAAACACAACACCTACATGTATGTGACAGCTGGGAAAGAAGAAAAAAACAGAAGACATCCTCTAGCAATATATAAACATGGTGTAGTGTAATTTTGAATTGATAGTTAGGATCAAAATTATTTAATGAAGCCAACAGCACAAATAGAAACTAGATAAAAAAAGTAGAACAGCTGCTAGGGAAGAAAGATGTGCCAGCATCAATATGAGGTAACCACAGCCACGAGCACAGTCATATAGCTCAGACCCTTTCTGAATGAGTACAGGGAAAATCAGGAACACAGAGATTTGGAAATCTTTGAAAGTTACCATCATTATATGGGGGAAACTCGCTGTAAAGCTGAAGATTATCACTATTTCTGGTGATAAGCTATGAGTGAGACTTATGCTTCTGTTAAAAGATATTTTCCTGCCACACCGTGTAAGAAAGTTCTCCATTAAAAGTGTCCAACGATTTTATGGTTTGTTTTTATTGGGGTATTGCTATCTGATAAACCGCAACAGAGCTCTCAGTAACTTCCAGCAGGTTAGCATGGTAGTTGGTCATGTACTTACGAGCATGTCCCTCACTACAAACACGCCACTGGCATGTCTTGCCCTGCACAGTATTGCTGTTTGCTCTGCAGCCATTTGCTAGCAGTCACAGAGATCACAGTACTGTGAATTTCCAGGGATCACGGACAAGAGGACACAAGCAGCCCTGCAGACAGCACTACTCTCTGTATGTATGCATCAGATTACCTGTAGCACTGACCTTGCACATTTTTTCTTTGACAAAGAGGCATGTCAAAGAGAAGTGCTCTTCCTAAAAGACAGTCTAATTTAAAGCCTTCTATGTTCAAATACAGAAGTATCAAACACTCTCTGAGACTCTGACTGTCCCTTTATGAGAAGTTTTAGAATCACTGAATCAAAATCACAGAATCATAGAATGGCCTGCATTGAAAAGGATCACAATGATCATCTAGCCTTCACCCCCACTGGTAAGGTTGCCAACCGCCAGACCAGGCTGCCCAGAGCCTGGCCTTGAATGTCTCCAGGGATGGGGCATCCACAACCTCCTTGGGCAACCTGTTCCAGTGTGCCACCACTCTCTATGTGAAAAACTTCCCCCTAATATCTAACCTAAACCTCCCCTGTCTCAGTTTAAAACCATTCCCCCTTGTCCTATCATTGTCCACCCTCATAAACAGCCATTCCCCCTCTTGTTTATACGCTGGAGCCTTCTCTTCTCTAAGCTAAATAAGCCCAGTTCCCTCAACCTTTCCTCACAGAAGAGGTGCTCCAGCCCTCTAATCATCTTAAGTATTCATCTGAAAATAGGTAGTATGTTCTACTTTGAAGTAGTAATTTAAATCAAAGACAACTTTTACAGATGTATGCATTTTCAGCAGAAAAATGACTTTTGTAACTTTCAGCAATAGATTGATGAAAATACATCAGCAACTCTTTGGAAGCTGGCACAGCACACACATCCTTACTGATTTCACACAGCATGTTTTTAGGTTCTGATCTGGATGAAAGGTGCAATTTTAGAACAAGAAGAGGTCCTAGAGGAGAAACTTCATCACAGTGAGCCAACAGGAGGTGATGGCTTTCTGTGTCCTCCACAGCTGTAGGGAACTGGCATAGATGTGTCCCAACTTTCTTACAGTACAACACCCCAAAGAACTGAGGAGCTGCAGTCAGCAGAGAACATGAAAGCAGAGGAACAGCCACCCTCAGAAGATGTCTTTTTTAGTAACTCCAGTTAATCCTGAACAGTCGCAGAACTGCTGGAACTGGTTCTTCCAAGGACTGAACATATTGGAAAATGTTGACTTTTAGGAGGAGAAAGGATACCTTCAGTATGTACTTGAAGGCCATTCCCTTACATACTTGGGCTACCTTTGTAGCTGGAGCTTATAGATAAATAGAGACTTAATATTCATGTATGAATGTATGTGCATATATATGAATGCATATATATGCTTGTTTCTATGTATGAACACTTCAAAAATAGTTGCTGTATACATTGTGCTACTGAGCTATGAGGTTTAAACTATCCTGTGATAAGCAACATCATTTTTTAAGGCAGAAGAACCAACACTGGTGGAGATAAATAAACATTAAGAATCTAGGGCTTCATCTGTTGGCCTGCTGTTCATGTTGTGTACCTGACATAACACGGAGAACCTGATGTTTCCTTCTGGGCAGCACAGGCAGATATTCCACCAGTTTATAAGTTTCAGATGACAGCTCTGCTATTCACTTGAGGGAACAAAACATGATAAAAGAAAAAAAGACAAAAAAGTTCTCTTAACATCACATATGAAATGTGCCCAAATGGAACCAAGATCACACATCCAAGAGATACTGCCATGACTAATTCTGTGTCCATCCTGCTTCTAGCAGAGAAGGGAATCAACTCTTCTTTGTGTTGTAGCAAAATCTGATTTTCATTGCAGATTTCACTAGGAGCATGACAATTCTATATCAAGAATTACGAAATCCTGCTGACCAAGAACTGATATAAAATATAATTGATCAATTATATTAGCTTTCCTGTGGTGAATATAATCAAGTATGCTACTGGTTGTTAAATGTAATTCTGGCAAAGGCAGTGCAATTAGACAGTATGATTACTTTCTTTTGGCAGTTTTGGAACTTTTTTATTAACTTCTTCTGTTTCTCAACTTAATGATTCACAGCAGAATTTTAAAATAGTGCCACCAACCTGATCTCCTAAATAGAAATTACCGCATAAGCTTATTTGCCTTAATCAAAGTTGACAACAAAATGACATGGAGGTCAAGGAACTGCCAAAACAAGCACTCAAAAAGCAAGCAGATTTGTGACCAAGGGCTTTAGAGACTACCTCTTCATTTTTGTTTTCTGCATCCTGTGCAGCTGTATTTTACCCTTTGCTGAAATAACCTTATATCCGTAACTAAAACAAATTCTTTTCTGCTCAGTTCTTTCTTTTTGTTCTTTAAATTCTTCTTGTCTTTTACATATTGTAGCACAAATCTGTACTAGCAGAACACAGAAAGAACCAGCATGTTTACTGTTAATTTCCTGAACTCATCCCACATTCAGCATAAAAGGAAATATCTAGAGAGAAGATCAGCAGTGAAGCTGGACAGGAAATTCTGAAATGCTTCAAATTGTTGGGTTTGTTTTCTTTTTGTCTAATTTCAACCCAAATCAAAAAGAATGGCATCAGACTTCTGCAGAAAGATCAGATGGTGATAATGATTAAGTTTATTATGTGCTGTGGTGTCTACAGGAGGCTTTACATTCAGGAAGCCACTGTGCTGTTTCCTGCATGAATACAACATAAAATGCCAGTCGTACACCAAAGAGCCTCACACACCTTTTGAAGGCTAGAGAAGAGATGAAAGTCAAGGAGAGAGAACAAGGGAACAAGACAGCAGTGGTCAAGACAAAAAGCAGCAGTTTTAATTACAGAGAATATTTCCTGAAAATAGTCAGTAGCCAAATGATCAATGTCTTTTGTTTGGACAAAAGAGCCCGCATTCAAATCTGGATGTATTTCATTCAAATCACACATAAATCCATGTCTCACATTTCACCAGAGTACTTGGCACCCTGGGACATGTGTTCTCTGAGAACTCCAGTTCTGAGGAGACAATGTTTTCTGGGGAAGAATCATTTCACCTGAAAGCAACAAGAAATTTTTGGGGTATTTGCTTCTTGGACAAAGTAACTCATTAGTAAATTACAGCAGACGCCTCATGCGAGCATCAATACAGAGTACTTAAATTAGCAACGATGAGATACCAACATTTCAGAAAGTCCAGTTTGGGGAAAATATCAGATCTTCTAGGTAATAAAGACAAAAAGGAAGCCATGGAAAACACTGATGATTAATGTTTTTCAGAAAATCAAATGTTTCTTAAAATGTTCAAGCAGTGTATGGCATGTGTACCAGATATTTAAGTAAGCACTCTAAACATCATTAAGAGAGCAATAAAAACATGCAGAAATACTTTAGCAATGCTTTCTCTAGTACAGCTTGAAACAAATTCTTAACACATTAATGCCTCCAATGATCCCAATAGAATTATTTAAGAAAGTTTCAATTTGGGCCAGTATTTCTTTGCATTCTAATTACAAAACATTTTTGCATTCCTGGGAGATTGTATGTAATACTTACATTGCAAAATAATTATCTGCCACTCACAGTCCCTTAATTCAAATGGGTAAATAACTGTAACCTTGTCTTTATGGCAGATCTTTAGCAAAGAAAGTCCAAACAATTAAATGAAAGTAGAACAAAAGACCAATACCAACCTCAGCAATCTGTGTGCAATATGAGGTACCCATCTTTGAACTTTCCCTCTGCAAACCAAGAGTGAAAACTCCAGAAGTCTATACCAAGGTAAGACAATTACATATGCTTATTTGTCCCCTCAGTAAGACACCATAAGAGTAGGCATATTAAATACTTCAAGCCTTCTGGAAGGCAATCAGGTACTGCTGCTGAAGGGTACCTAAGAATCTGTACAGAACAGATGCAATGAGCTCCTCCAGAACTACTAAGCCACATTTCTCCTGCTTCCTTCATGCAACTTGGATAGGAAAACAGCAGCTGAAATCTTTCAAATTTTTTAAGTTATTTATATGGTTCATACATAAGAGCCATCCTCAACAACCAGATCACAAAACTAAGCACTTCACATTTAGCACTGAATACCAATATTTGGAGCCTGATTTACACTTAGATATTTTTATTTAATTCCTCTTCATCAAAGTAAGAAGTCTTTATTGTGAAAGCAAACCAGGCCTTTTTCCAGTCTAGGAGTAAATGTAAGTACTGGCCACCAATTAAAAGCAGCAAGCACTTTGATGGGTATTTTCTTTGAGAGTGAAGATGCTGGTGATTCCCCTCAGGAGCTTCTACCCCAAATTAAGAACTGCTCTGAGATGTAATGGTGGGCAGCAGGCACCCCTGCACTAATGGAGGCACTGAAACTGTTGGACAGAATTTGGCTCTCTGCTCTTGAAAACATCTTGGAAAATCATACAAAAGAATGAGGATGGTGAGATTCTCTCCAGAAAAAATGTTTCATAAAATGAGAAAATAGTTGCATTAGTAATCTATGTGACTGATCTTACTCTAGCTGTACTGTCATCTTATTTACTGAGTGCTGTCAGGAACAGGAGACAGGGTTAGACTGAGCTTTGGTCAGCCCAGTATGGCAGCTCTTACTTTCTGACAAAGCTCTGAACAGTCAGTACACCCTATGACTAGTTTTAGCAAACAGACACTACAACGCTGGGCTCTGCAGAAATACCTGAGTGTGATACAAATAATGCCACTAGCTGGGGATATGAGCTAATTATCTCGCACCATACTAAAATCACTTTGTGGCTGCTATTTCTTATTTCTGCAGTAACTTATTCTCTACACAGCAGTGGCAACCTACAATGACAAAAGAAAAAAGAACAGAAATTAAATTGAAAGAAAAAATAAATAGGCTACAAAAAGAAGAGTATCTGTACTCGTCCAGTACTATATTGTCTTCATTTTTTCTCCCCTGCCACATTTCCACTGACATGAGGGTGTAATTTAGAATGTCAAGGAAATCCATGTCTGTCTGTGCTCAATTACAGCATTCGTATTTCTACTTGTTTGTAGTGAACTGAAGTCATAATAAGCCCAGCTATGCAGATGAGTCATACGGACCATCTTTCATTTAACAAGGCATCTTTAAATAACGCTCTTACTTCAGCTGTACTCATTAATATCAAGAATCAATGTTTTGCGCCATACTACTCTAATTGCCAGAAATCTGCACTAGTGAATCATTAAAAGGTTAAGATATTTTTCACGCTAAATATAATGTACAGTATTAATCTGCTTTATTTTGTTATTATGAGTAATGTGATGTCCTGTTGTTGTATCAATTTATAATTCTGCCAGATCACATGGCAGGGGGGGAAACAAGAACAACAAACAACAGACGGATGTCATTTCTCCATGTAAATTACAAATCCATGCTAACTTAGACTGTACTTTCTTTGCAGAGCACAACATCGAGATGGAATCACATCAGCATAGCAAAACTTGAGACATCTTTTTCAGTTTCAAAGTAATGTAATCCAGTATCTTTCAAACAACACCGAAATCTGCTTTATATTTTCACATTTGATCCTTAAGCCCATTTTTTGATATTACTTCTGAATATAAATCTTAGAGACTATAGTGAAATACAGATTATCTGAAAAAAGATGAGAAGTGTATAAGACAATTTGATGTGTTCTGACAGTTCTAAAACCATAAGATAAAGCTGATTTTCCAAGACGGGAATGGGTGCTCTTTCCAAAATCTTCAGAGGTGATAAACTTCCCACGAGCAGCATGCATCAGGCACAAAATGTTTGCTCTGTCCCTTCCAGCTCTTCTACAATGCACTTCTGTAAATGAGAAGCAGCTCTTTCCCTTGGGATGTATTCCAGAATATTTCATGTCAGTTTAATCCTGCTAAACATCAGGGCATCTGTGAGTAAATCCAGAGTCCTTAATGCACACTAAACTGCAATCTGCCACCTCTCTGAATGTAAGAAAGCAAGCTCTTAAATTCGTTTTCCAAACTAGAGAGCTGGGCTTCTCCTATAATATAGAGGTATAAGGATGACTACATTATGTATGGGTAGTTAAAACACTTAGTAATGTTAAACAAGTTAGTGGTAGCATCAGACTGCTATCTCTGACCACTCTGTTGCAAATGCAAATCGATTTCTGTTCATCACAATGAGGCTGATTCAAAGTGAAGTTTCCATGTACTTATTCTGTTAGGCTGTTTACCACTAAAAGCATCCTCCTAGGAATTCATTACTTTCTTGTAAGTCTGCTTGCATACTGTTGTACAGCAGGTGATTTCCAAAACACACTCTTACTCTTCTTGTCTTTAGAGAATCACAGAAATGTAGAGGTTGGATGGGACCTCTAGAGATCATGAAGTACAACTCCCTGCTAGAGCAGGTTTCCCTACAGGAGGTTGCACAGGAAAGCAACAAGGTGTGCATTAAACACCTCCAAAGAAGGAAACTCCACAACCTCTCCAGGAAGCCTGTTCCCTCGTCTCCCTCACAGTAAAGTAGTTCTTCCTTGTGTTTTTATGGAAATTCCTGCCTTCCAGTTTTTGCCCATTGCCCCTTGTTCTGTTATTGCACACCACTGAAAAGAGTCCACCCTCATCAACATGATTCATGCACTTTTGATATTTATAAACAGTTACGGAATCGCCTCTCAGCTCTCTCTTCTCCAGGCTGAACAGTCCCATGTCTCTCAGCCTTTCCTCATATGGGAGATACTCCATGTCCTAATCATCTTTGAAGCCCTCCACTGGACTCTCTCAAGAACATCTGTCAATGGTTTACAGGCACGTTCGGCCTGGTTCTGTGACTAGCAGGGCGGAGGGATCCAAGGATCCACATCTCTGGAAAAGGGAAACAGGGGGACCCCAAAATAATTAAAAACAGTGGCAACAATCTGAGCAGAAATAAACTAATTTACTAAATATGGTATTGGAATGCAAGATAACACACTATAATACAATATAATTAGAATCGAAGCTAATAAATCAAATATAATGAGAGAGTATCTGAAAGGTGGATAGGCCTCACCATAACACTGAGGTAAGATGCACGGTCCGGTTGAACAGCAGGGAGGAGAGTCTGACGAAGAAGGAGAGGTTAGATGACCTACTAAGGCCTTATATCTGTTCCCTCTGAGCAGAAATGATAACAACACAGCCAACAGTCTTCTGGGGAATGTAGTTCTTCTTTTCTTCGGGGACAGGTACCCGGAACTGGAGCATTAATGCTTCAATTTCCATTGCACTACATGATGTTATGACATGGAATACCAATAACCAAAAATCATAAAACCATAACAAACATCCCTGTCTTTTTTGAACTAGGGAGACCAGAACTGGTCACAGTACTCCAGATGTGTGGCCTCAGCAGGGCAGAGTAAATTGGAGATCATCTCACTTGACCTCCTGGCCACACTCTTCTTGATGCACCTTATCATAGAATCATAGAATCATAGAATGGCCTAGGTTGAAAAGGACCTTAGAGATCATTTAGTTTCAACCCCCGTCCCATGGGGCTGAAACCGATAGACCAAGCGGCCTAGAGCCACATCCAGTCTGGCCTTGAATGCCTCCAGGGATGGGGCATCCACAACCTCCTTGGGCAACCTGTTCTAGTGCATCAACCTCTGTATGAAATGGGAATTAAATGGGAAATAAAAAACAAACATATTCTGAAGACTTATCTCCAAAATAGTTTTATACAGCTGTCCTTTATCTCATACTATACTTTGTAAAGGTAGCTGTTGACAGGTCAAACAGCTGTGAAAGTAGACAGTATTTTTATCCCGATAACAGAGATTGCATAAACAGAAGTCAAGCATTTACAATATTCCAGATCACACAGAATTAATAATTGGTGCAGCATTTTAGAGTAGACACTATTAAAAATAAATTAAGATTTTTCTTGTTTTACATTGTAAGATATTATGGAAAAACGCCAGGAAGCAGAAATACATAAGCCAAACAAAATTTCTTTATATTACCAACACATGTGGACCATTCCTCACATATTCTGAGAAAGCCAGTATATTTGGAAGCTATGGCAGATCCTCATGCAACATCTGCTTCAGAACAATTCTGTGATAGAGTATGTTAGGCCAAGTGGAACAACACTATACATGATCACATCACTTTATGTTAAAAACAGCATGAAGTTTAAATTTATGATAGAAGACAAAACATTCTTTCAGGCAGAACTAGAACCACTATTTTCAGTTAGATATTAAGCTGAACATTCTGACAAAAACAATTAGTATATAACAAGACTACTGAGAAAAGTGCTGTCAAGCAAATAATCTGAAGACATTATTTACCTTATGCAACTGGTAGTATTGCTCAGCACCTATTCCTCCTTGTTCTTCTCCTGTCCATAGCACCAAACGCAGAGTTCTTTTTGGACGAAGTCCTAAAACATATGTTAAAATGTTATCTCTTAGTATTAGTGTTCATCATCTTCATATTCATCTATCTGAACATGTTTTGCATTGGTCTCCGTTGTGCAATGCCAGAAAAGCCTGAGTTTCCATTCAATGACCCCCTACCTTCACCGAACACAAACTACACAAGCTACCACAAACTACTGTACTGTGTCCAGGTCTGGGGACTCCAATGCAAGAAAGACAGGGAACTGTTGGAGAGGGTCCAGAGGAGGGCCAAAAAGATAGATAATCAGAGCTGGAGCACTTCCCCTGAGAAAACAGGCTGAGGGAGCTGGGCTCATTCAGCCTGGAGAAGAGAAGGCTGCGGGGTGACCTCATGAGCCTTCCAGTACCCAAAGGGAATCTACAAACAGGAGTCAAGTCAACTCTTTACATGGGTAGATAATGGTAGGACAAGGGGAAATAGTTTTAAGTTGAGGGAGGGAAGATTTAAGTTGGATATCAGGGGGAAGTTCTTTTCTATGAGAGCCCTCATAGAAAAAAGAGTGATGAGATGTTGCAACAGGCTGCCCAGAGAGGTTGTGGATGCCCTGTCCCTGGAGGTGTTCAAGGCCAGGTTGGATGGGGCCCTGGGCAGCTTCGTCTAGTATTAGATATGGAGGTTGGCCCTGCCTGTGGCGGGGGGCGGATTGGAGCTTGATGATCCTAGATGTCTCTTCCAACCCAAGCCATTCTATGAGACTTCTAGTGTGGGTTTTGTTTTCCAGACTACTCGTTGCTTGTTTGTAGGAAGGACTGGAGAGAAAGGAGCAGTTTGTTGTGATGCTGCTACCAGTCGCCTCTCCTGCAGTAGCACGGGAGAAATACATTTGTAGAAAATGCTGTAGGTGTCTACAAAACATAACATAAAAATAACATAAAATAATTGCCTTGATAAAATTCTGACATATATTCTGTCTTTCTGGTGGTCTGCAGTAAATAATGTATGTATGCTTTCAGCAGATCCAAATCAAATTTTCACGAGAGCTACCATTTTTCATCAAGGTTAATTAATTGGCTACAAACTATTGGATATTTCTCCTTCTCTAAAACTGAGAGAGATTACAATATTATTTTGCTTTTTATCAGACAAATGACAAGCAATTTGTACTCTGGAACGTAAAATACATTTGGCTACTGAACATATGCAAAGCAAGGCAAACACAGGGCCATTTAGTATTTTGCTGTGATAGCTCAGTAAGAAAGACAAGTTTTCAGATATATTTTGAAGCTGCTTCTGCCACGACAGAATTGAACAGATAGACATTGTTTATTTATTTGATTGATTGTACTCATAAATGAATACATTCAAGACATCAAGTCTGAGAGCACAGAAGAGCAATAAGACCAAGAACAAATAGTGCTCCCTGCAAATTTTATTTCAGCAAAAATAACGCCCTCAAAAATGTTAAAAAAAATACACACATAAAACACAAAACCAAAGAGAAGCCATATAGGAGAATATAACAAACAATAAGGCATAAATGACTTCCCACACTCTGTGTTGAGGAGAAATAATATCAGTATCACTGTGAAAATGTGTTTTCCTAATTGAAATGGATGATGCTTAAAATAGACCTGATCTTCATTACTTTTTTTTTTTTCCCTCAGTCCAATGAAAATCAGCTGAAGGTTTCTATCTATCAATTCCATTAGAAATTCTAATAACTGAAGATAGAATGTAAAATAAGTACTTAAAATCTGAAAAAAACATCTTGGATTGTCCGCTATTTCAATAAAAAAGGAAGACAGAGAACAGAATTAGGGGATTAAAAAGTGTATTTTCTAAATGTCTATTTGCTGACTGTAAACAGTAAGGTCATCAGCTCTCATTACTTTAAAGCAACACCCCTTCCACCCCCCCAAACCCAGCAGATTTCCTGCTCTCCTCTTAAATCATTACTGTACAGGATTAGCCTCCTTCGCATTTCAAATCAGCCAGATGGCCAATAAGGGAAAATTAAGATGCTAAAATAGTAATTGTGCTGATGTTAGAAAGTTTTCAGACACAAAACAACCCCAAATGCGTCAGTGGCTTGGTTACAAAAAGTAGTAATTCATTCACAGCTTACGCACCCAACAGAGGTTCCAGTGAACGGTTACGGGTGTCATATCACAAACTGCAACGTACCGAAGTCTCATATCCACCCCCCCACACCACAGCTGTGAAAGCAGCTAGGGCAGGAGATGCTCAAGATAGGAGAGCAGCATCTGCTGTCTGCTCCCAGCCATGGAAGATCAAGACCTGTTAGTCCACAAATAAAGCAGTTCGGGTCTGCCACTGCTGCTATAACTCCGGCTGCTTGTGCTCTGCTAAACCTTGAGAAGGTCTCAGCTCACACCTCCCCCCTTAGCCTGCCATTGCATCTCTCCATTGAAGTAGAGGGGGAAGATGTCCTGCTGAGCTTTGCTCTTTCTACTTCTGGAGGCAGTGTAGCAGCTCTTCCAAACCCAGAGCTCAGAGATCTCTGTGAGGAGAATCATTGTGTGCTTTACTGAAGCAAAATGGGCAAGCTTAAAAAAAAAAAAAATTAAAAAAAAATAACCACAGACCATAACCTCTAGATGCATTCATTTTAAATACAAAGTATATAGAGGAAAATTTCATTTCCTCATTATCTGAAAGTGATAATGTATTTATCTACCTGTTATTAACAACACAGGTATTCTGACCAAAGTACATCAAATAAATCCAATATTCACAAGTAAAATTACAAAGTATATTCTGAATGCATGCCTTTATTGAAAGTATGAGGTATTATACTTAAGCTACAATCTTTTTTTTTTTTTTTTCCTTTTTAATAAAGTCTAGCTATTTTGGTTTGCTTCTTAAAAACTACCAGTTCCTAAGCAAGAAAACACCATCAGAAAATCAGAATTCTTACAGATCACAGCACAAATGCATACGGAAAAGACATGATAAAATACCACTTGGACCACAAAACTATTTTCTGTGCTGAGTGTATCATGTAGAGGCGCATGAAGCAAATTTTAAAGTGAAGGAAAACTGTTTCGTATATAAAAGTGTCTCTCTTCTTTTTGAGATATGACATAGTCTACAACAAAGGACATCAGAAGAATTTTTTTTTCAAGTTTCTGGAATATTAAAGTATATGAATAATTTTGGAAAATGCAGGAGGTTATAACTGTAGTCTGCATCAATGCAAGGACCCTGTTGTAGCCTTTCTGGGTCATTCAGAACTGAAATTAACTTAAGTGGAGTTTGCAGAGCTCAGCACCTACTCAAAACCACCATAATCCCACATCTTCCATCCTACTGCAGTATTTCAGTAAAAAGAATAGCAGGAATTTTACAGGAGAACAACATTCAAAACATGACAGCAGGTACACAGATAAAACGTTCTTTTTAAACTCACCTTAAACTAAAGCCAAAACATACATAGATATTCACTCAGCTATAAATTAGTTTAGAAATCTTCACATTTTCAATATTAAAAAAAAAAAGTATTATTATTATTATTTATTTATTTATTTATTTTTTACCATCCACCTTACTCTTGACTGGGAAACATAGTCGTAATTTAGCACAAAGGTGCATTTGGGTGATCAGTTCCTATATACTTACAGTTTATCCCAAGCAAAAAAAATACTGTAGGGCATCTTGTCTCCTAAGTTAAAACATGAAACAAAAACATTCCCATAGTCCATCAGTGACTGAGGATAAGCGCAGTAAGTACACTAGGACATGTACTGTACTTCCTTAGTGCTGACAGTCTTTTTGCTGTCTCCAGTGCCATACTTCATGATTGCCCTGACCAGTACAGTCATACTTTGATATAGCTATTAATGATTTTGTGTTCTGTTTCTCTTAAATTACCCTACTGTGCTTGAGACTTGCAGAAGTCAGCAGGAAGCCTAGGTGAGCCAAAATATCAAATGCTTGTGAAAAAGAAGATTTATAATTGTACTAAAGGTATTAACTATTCATCCTGATTTCAACCATCAACTGCAATGAAGTATTTTTCCAAAAGCCTTTTTTTCATAATTTACATAAAGTGTGAGTGCCAGCAAATAACATGGGAAAGTACACATACGTATACATACATATATATACATTTTACATCAATTTCAAATAGAAAATGGATATTTTCCAGACATTATAATGTTTATCAAATCCACATAGGTTCCCACAGCTGTGGATGACCTAGATGTGCCAGGGTACTTAACAGGGCACTATGCAAAATCAGCATTTTATGTCCTACGCATCTTGCTCATGCTTGATAGAATTGAGAGATTCCCAAATGAAACATATATCTGGTATAAATTATAATAAAATGTCACAGATTATGTAAAAAAAGAAAAAAGAAAAAAAAAAGTACCCCGCTCTCATAATAAAACATAAGCCAGGAGGGAGAAATTGAATTGTCTTTTTTTTTTTTTTTTTTTAAATCAAAATGAGAATCAGCACTCTAAATTCTAAATTTCCTTCACTGTAAAATGGCAAGATTTGTGCTTTTGTTCTGCTAGTGAAAAGAAAATCCCCTATGATTCAGACAAACCTAATCTTACTATTTGTGCTGAAAAGTCTATCTCCTAAGACCTTGCATTAAGAAAAGTTTATTGCTTCAAAATTGAGTGAAGAACAATGATCTAGCAAAGTTAAAAGCTTTGAGAAGACAAAGCACACCTCAAAAAATATCAGTATTACTTAAACCATGACTATGATACAGTTGTAATTCTCTGGAGAAACTAAAAGAAAAGTAGAGTAGCAGGTTTTTGACTGAGAAACTGCCTTTGTTTTTTTATATAATGTAATCTACTTGATTTTTCTTTGTTCCATTATACAGGTTTTGCTTGTAGTACTGAAGACGAAGTGTTGGTTGTATAGGATAGTTGGAAGTAAAGAAATCAGGCCGTCATAATGGTCTATAGTTAAAAAAAAAAAAAAAAAAGCTCCCCTTGGTCTCAGAGAAAGCTAGGCTGTCTAACAGGGTAAACTGAAGAAAAGGCATGAAACTGCGAAAATAAAAAGACAGAAAATGGGCGGCACAGATGCTGGAAAGTAGGAAAGGAAAACTGAGCCAAGCGGGCAGTGCCAGCAGGTGAGGGTCCGCATTGCCACCACAGCTGATGCCAGATAAGGGCTTTCTCCTGTGGAGTGTTTTGGGTGGGAAGAGGACACGCCAACCTCAGTCACAGAATGGAACATTTTTGGGCAGGCGTCTGAAAAAAAAAGGGGCATGGAAATAGCAAGGGCTGAGGTAACTGGGGTATCAGGCAAGACTCGAGATTTAGGAAGGACTTGGTTCTATCGTGAAGGGGGTTCGACAGCTGGAGGAGCAGGCATGCAGCACTGACTAAAGCTGAGATTAACCCAAGGAAATTCTTCTTTTTAGAAGAGAGTAGGCTGATGAACTTATGACAGACTAGGAAGGGAAGTTTTACAGAAGACTGGAAATGAGGAACATGAGAAGTTTGAGGCAGATTTATTTTTAGAAAACGATGGAATATCCAAGAGGAAATGTCAAGGAAGGAGTTGTGCTTACAAGACTAGAGGGGAAAGCTGTGAATGATTTGCAAGTGTAGGAACTAAACCGAACGCGTATTAAGCCTTTTAACTGGGGAGATGAAGAGAAAAGGGAAGCAGGGCCCCGTGCTTTGGGCTGCAGCAGGCGCTGCTGAGGTGCTGCCTCAGAGCCACTGGCCCACACGGTTCAGGGGCAGTGCCAACAGGAGCTGTGGAAAACGCTCTTCTGTGCTTGCAATTTTGCGGTGTTGGTGTCACAAAGTCCACACTGAAAGTCCACCTTATTTTCCTTCAGGAAAAGCCTTCTTCCTGAAAGGCACTCAAAGATCTCATAAAATTTTCGCTGAGCAGAAAAGGCAATGCAGGCCTTTCCCTCACTCTGACATTACAAGCATTAAATGTGGTTTGACCTTTTCCATGTTGTGGCTCTACCTTCTGCTTCTGCTGTCCCTCTGTTTGCACTGACAGCAGCTCAAATCTGTTATGACACTACACTGTCCTCAGAGCTGATAGCTCAGAACATGCACCAACCACAACTCATCTCGCCATATGGAAAACATATAGCCTAAAAATCTTCACAGCAAGGACAAGTCGCCTCTGACTTCATCCAGGAAGGATTCCAGTATTCACCGCGCTGGCTAGGCTGTAAATTTGGTGGGGGGGGGGGGGGGGGGAAATCATAATAGCTTCTGTCACCAGGTTTTTAATATTTTCATAAATAAAGCACACTTTTTAACTTTTCCTCACTAAGTTAAAGCTTGCGGTGTAGCAGCAGTCTGCAAGACCTAGGGCAGCACAGCTAGGGAGGGCAGTAAGCCTAAATCTACTGCTCAATTAACAACTTTGTAGGTCTGCAGTCACCTCCCTGCTATGCCAGCTCAGTATGGAAGCTGAAAACTTCAGTATTTGCCAAATACGCATTCAGTTGCACGTTGAAATGAAGGTTTAAATGTAGTTGTAGGTTAACTGCACACACACATTTCATATTAAGTAGATTCAGAAGATTTGCAAAATGTGAAGGTCAGAATAAAATTTGAAGCTTTGGGGAAGTGGAAAGAATGTAAGAACAAGGATTTATTATCAGGGATATTTAATAAAAACAAGTCTACTATAAAAGCAAACATTTAATGATGTTCCACAACATATTTATCTGAGACAGTAACTACATCTCTGCAGCTACAGAAAATGCAGAAACTCATTTAACAACATTTTTATAAAGTAGGTTAAAATTGTAGTTATATGACTTCAATTAAACTAGCAGAAAAGGAATGACTCCAATAAATACTTTTTTAATAAAATATTTCTTTAGTTCTCATATATTAGCCAGTGAATTTGGGACTGAAAAATGTAACTTCATACAAAGACTACTGTGAACTGAATAGTAATCTGTCTTATAGTTTCTGAGTCACATTAGTAATGGATATAATTCAGAGGAGAATTACATATTCAATTTAAAATAAGTTTTAAAGTGGAAAAATTGCCTAATCAACTCCTTATGAGTTACATAAAATATAATACAGGTTGCACCTTGAAATTCTTACGTGCATAAATTTAAAAACACTTCTTTAGTTCTATGTGTTTTTATGCTAAGAAACAGAAATCTGGTCGTACCAGATCCCTGTATACACCTATAGCAAAGTTGACTCATGAAAATTCCAGGCTGGGCAGCAGTTGGTGGACATGGCCCCCTCTGGGCTTGGAAGAATATCATAAGTTGACTAACAAGTTAGACCAAAGACGGCCATGCAAAGGTAGAAAGCACATCTCTGAAAAAGGAGAGGTTCTGCATAAAAGTTCCTGAAAGAAACCTGAGATGCGAACAAAAGGCTGTCAACTATTTCATTCTTACGTTAACAGAGGTGAGACTCTGGAAATAACTCTAGTGTCAAGTAGAAACAGACCCCAACAGCTTCTCTTCTCAGTGGAAAAAAAAAAAACAAATCACTGAAATTTGGCTCCAGCTTTTTCAATTAAAAAGAGAGACAGCAGTTACAATGTCTGAATATTTTCAGAAGAAAGCAGTGAAATTCATCAATCAAAACTGAATGTAGCACTAACTCCAGTTAGTGCTCTCTACTCTAGTTAAAAGGCATAAAATGTTATGCTTGGAAAGCTGACACTGCCATATGATCACCTCCTAAAGGCTTTTCAGTGTTATTCTCATTATTCAGTTCCCCAAGCTCCCTTTAAGGATGAAAGTCCTGTGTTTCTAGAGCTGGAGGAGAAGGTGGCTTTGCCAGAGCTTCACCCATGTGTTCCTTTGGGAGGGCACCTATGGCCTCAGGTGGAAAGAACCTACCAAGGCCTTGAGATGCAGGAGTGCAGCTGGATTTGAAGCAAAGAGAAAGCAGTGCTACAAGCTCCAAGATTCTTGCTCAAAAACACTGTCAGCAAGTATTAATCCCAAGGAAGACCACCATGCAGCAGCAGGCTTGAAATGACAAGAAAGGAGCACAAAAAAGAAACAGGGAACCATCATTTAGAGCAGCACTGAGTCCCACAGGCTGCCAGTCCAACCTGCAGGGCTAACTAAAAGTTAAGTAGGGCAACAAGGTAATGTTAAGGACAATTTTATGGAGACCTTTCATAAAAAGCTGTTTAATCAGTCTTGCATCTCACCTGGAAAGGCAAATTCTTTTGTAAACCTCATGTGACACAGGAACAAGAAAGCATGATTTAGACAACACCAGAGCAGTAATGGCTGTAACATCAAAGTGCTGAGGTAAAAGGCATTCGTTATCTCCAAAGACACCTTTTCAACATAAACTAAAAAGTGTAAAATGGGAGAGTCGTAAGTCCAATCTGAAAACAGGATGAGTTTGAGGCTTCTACAAAACATTTGCTTGTGTGCTGTCTCCTCTACAACTTTAAGTACCCTCCACTGCATCACGGCTTGTGTAATACCCCATGGATTATCTCTACTCAAAGACAGAAATCCTTCAGGCATTCCTCTCAAAAATACCCCAGTGCCTTTCCATTATCTATAAATTACCCCAAACAATATTCTCACTACTGCCATAGTAGTATTTGCCACTACTCCACAAGCCTTGTAGACGCAGCCAAAAGAAAATATCTCTGGTGCTTACTCCCAAGTTACACGTGTGCTAATTAAACATGCACCTATCATCACTCAGAAAGGATAAAAGCAGAGCTTCTTCCTGCCTTTCCCTCTGTTGAGACATAAAGGCACTCATCCATTTTTCCTCATTCATGCATTTGCAAAGAACACTTCAGAACTCCATATCGTAAATATTTCTATGCCTCTATCAAATTTAGTTAGAACTGGTCAAAAAGTTAAAGACTGAAAAGGGCTGGGGAAGGTGGCAGGTGACAGTTTGCAGGCAAACTGCACATTTGCACAAGCTTACTGCCTTGCAAACCCTGCCTGCAGTACTGAAGAGCATTTTCTTAAGCATCAGAAGTCATCAGATAACCATAACAGTCACAGCCCCACTGAAAGAAAGGGACTTTACCAGTTCAAACCAGGAAAGGTGCCTCAGTGCCTCTGAAGGTCTCTTCATTCCCTTTTCTATGAAAAAAAAAGAGTATCAACCGGCTGATAGTTTCACCTTTCTTCACATTAACAATTTTTGTGAAAATGCCTCCAGTTCTTGGTTTTTCAGACAAATAAACCACAAAGTAGCCTGCCAGGGATCTTGCTGATCAGTGGCACATTCAAGCTTCAGATGTGCTAGTCTGGAGAAGAGGAGGCTCAGGGGACACCTCCCTACAGGAAGTTGTAGAGTGCAGTGAGGTTGTGACGAGGAGGGGTTTGGCCTCTTCTCCCAGGCAACAAACAGGACCTGAGCTGCAAGTTGCACCAGGGGAGATTTAGATTAGACATAGGGAAAAACTTTCTCTCAGACAGTGGTCAGGCACTGGAATGGCCTGGCCAGAGAGGTGGTGGAGTCGCTGTCCCCGGCAGTGTTCAAGAGGCATCTGGATGAGGAGCTGCAAGATATGGTTTAGTGCTTGTGGTAGCAGTGGTAGTGGGAGGATGGTTGGACTAGATGAACCTGTAGGCCCTTTCCAACCTTGTGATTCTATGATTCTATGAAAAAAGTAGCATTATTCTTTCCTTTGTGCTTTGTTAAACTTGTGCATTAACTGAGAGAAAAGACCAGATAACATTGGACAGAATGGCCACTTTTTGGTGGATGTTTGTGAGTTCAGACAGGGAGGCAGTGGAAAGAGCAATACCAACAAATGTACAGAGCAGAGAGGACATTTATCAATAGACTGTAGAAAGTGGAAAGCTTTTTTTTTTTTTTTTCCCCCCAGAGTAAAGCTGTAAACACACAGAACAGAAAATGTGGGGTTAAGTTTCTGTACCGAGCAGCTATGGAATAGTCACATGGAGAAAGATTCACCTCAGTGAATTGCAATCCATCCAAAAGAAAACATTTACTGTGAATTTGCTGTCTATGCTTTTTCTCTGGAGGAGGAGGAGAGATAGAAGCAACTACCAGTGGTGCTCATTCTCATCACCAGGGTGTGGAATTCACCTCAAGATGCTTTGTCCTCTGCCTCCAGGCTGCCTCCCTTTGTCTCAAATGAAACAGAGTCCATATGAAATTAAAAAGTGAAATGGGAAAAAAAAAATCCTACCAAAAACAATAAGTTCCATTTTTTTCTCAAAAAAAAGTCAGTGTTGAGGTTTCTGTGTGAAGTTGCTTGAGATTGTGTTATTGTTAGATGTTCTTACAGCAAACTCGGAGCTGACTGTTACAGTGCCTGAGAATCTACAGAAACACCAGGAACTAAAAAATAGATATGAATATAGCACAGAAACTGCAGTTGAAATAAAAAATAAAAAAAAAAACAACACGAAAGCCAAGAATTGAAGAGTCAGAAAACATAAAGCCTAACACATTAAGCAGAAGATATATTTAGAAATAAAAGTATTAGATACTTTTAACCGGAGCATGAAAATGGCACTACTTAAAATGTAACCATTTACACTGCAATTTCAATGATTTTTCAATTAATCTAATTTATCTGGTCCTACGCCAAAAGCTACTGAATGGTTTGGGGAGGGGTTTGCTTGAAAGTACAGAATCATTCTTCAAGTAATGCATGGAATTAACAAAGTCCTAACTAACAAGCCTAACTTGTGACTACTGGCCATCCCAAAGGTAACCCTGATATTATGATGAAATGTTATTAGATCACCACTAAAAAACTTGCTTTAATAGTGTATCTGTATCTCACTTCTCCAGAAAGAAATGGACTATAGCAGACACAGCAGCAGTAATCCCCACTACACATAATACAAGTTTTACTTTCTAAAATCTGTATTTCAGAATGCTCACTTCAGCTTTCAGGTCATACACCCGTATTTGTAAGACCTTTTATACAATATGCAGACATTGTTTTCACGGCTACACAATGCACCATGCCTTTAAGACTTCCAGTAAACAGTAAAGAACTCAACATGTGCATACTGACGAGACAGTTTTGTTGGTTTATTCCCATGCCAAATGTATCTGACATGACTGAAATGAAATTTATCAGAGTCCAAAAGGATATGAAACCAAGCCTCCACAGTTCAAGGTATAAAGCTGAAAACTACTGCACACAGAAAAGGCAATTTATGGAGTTGGTTTTAGATAAAACTCACTAATGCATTTCTCACACAACCTGCGTATCTGTCACTTTGCTGTCCTTCTTCTTGGTCAGATTTTATGTGCATTATGAGATATAAAATCTGTACTGAACAACAGCTTCTCCTATGGAAGATGAAAGGTTCTATCCCACATTACAATCTACAGGTTAGATTGGATGATCCAGATGTTTTCTACCAGTTGTATACTCCTGCAGAACACTGCTCTAACAGGAAGAGCTCAATGCAACAGCTAACCAGAATAGAGGGCATCAGCAGAAGCTCAGACATTTATCTGCTGAGAAACCAGCATTTCCCCACAGGTTGTACAGCAAAAACACAGACTACTACTAGAGTAAATCAAATATTTGAACAAGCAGTGAGTGATGCATTTCATTCATGCCTGAAAGGAAGCACAGTGAATAAGAATTACAAATGCCACCATGAAGTTGCCCTTAAGGGACACAAAACAGTTTGTTCTGAATAGAATACAATTTTTATTTAGTTTTTTTTCCCCTGGAGGGGGAGGAACCATAGACAATTTTCCAAGAATCATAAAAAAAAAAAAAAAAGATTACAAAATACTAAATGAAAGAGTAGGTCTAGATTTTTCTGTAGAAGAATCCTTTTTAGTTCACTTTTAAAAGAACAAAACTTCAAACACATGCATTTTGTTTTTAGTCACAGACTGGTGTTCCAGTCATTCTGAGGCTGTGAAAAAGGAGAGATAAGGAGTTCAAATAATGCAAAATAAATAGCGATTCCCAGGGATGTCTTATGTTCATCATTACAGCGTGAGAGTGGCTAATCACATAACAGAGCTTGTCTACAAAGAGCTCTTCAAGAAACACTGAGATTGTTTAAGTGCATGAATTCTTCTGATTAGAAGCAGGAAAGGCTAGGTTCTTATGTAAACTCTACCAGAGCCAAGAGCAGGAACAGCAGCCGACTTTGTTTTTTAATGAACACTTAGAACATTCCTATTGACCGCAGGTTACAGCTCTGGAAAAAAGGAATTATGAGGAAAAAGCGATTTTGTCTTGATGAAAAGGGGGAAAGCATCCCTGGATATCAACTCAACAATCTAAGAAGACTGCTTTGAACTAATTTAGAAGGGCGTAGTGACAAAAGCCCATATGGAAGAAAAAAAAAAAAAAAGCAAAAATCTACAGATCAAGCAAAAGATTGGAATTTATACTTTGGAGATCAGAACAGGCTAAGAACAGCAGGATACCAGACTAAACTTTGAGAGGCTATGTGTAAGGAGAACACAGAAAGATGAATCTGAATGTTTCACTCCTGCCAATTAGGTTAATGTCTAGATCATTTCAGGTATCAGTACCTGACTGTAGATCCCAGTCTGGGAGATGGTAACCATGAGCTGAAGTCCCACAGCTGCCCTCAGAGCTCTTTTACAGTGCTTGTGCCACACTCATCCTCCAGCCTGTGAGGAATTATATATAATTTTCTCAGTGCAACCAGCACAACTATTTCTTGCTCATACACTCACCCTTACTCATTTTACCCTGTGGACTATATCCTGTAAAACATGCCCCACGCAGGCACACGTAGGTCATGCCCTTCTACAACAACATTCTGTCTGCAGCCTGCTTCTACCCACAAATCAGAAGAAACTCATGACTAAAAGAACTGTCCTTCAGATTGTACAAAGGGGGATACGCAAACCAGAAAGCAGTAGGCTGAGCAATTCCACACTGGTATTTTACCCATAGGACTACTGGAAGAGACTGAAAGCATAGAGATTTACTTCATCTCACACTTCTGTTGAGCAGAAATTTTGGAGGAGGGACACCAGCAAGTCCCTGGTTGACAATATTTATGCTGGAATTTCAGCTTCAAAAGTGTCCAGCATATACAGACTGAATTCCAGAACTTGGTCAACTTGTCACCCTGCTCATGATCAAGACAGGTTCAAAGAAGTGATTCCTGGAAAAAGAATGTTGCTTTGCATCACACAAATCTACTGCAGCATGATAATATAGCATGCAGGATCTCCGTGTTACATTACTTGAGGAGACATATGAGCCCATTGCAGACTCATATGACAGGACACTGTGGTGAAGCACAATTTAACGGAACCATATCCTTGCACTAATGAAACTCAAGTGCATGCTCCTCTGATCTGGTTTCACTTTCTGCTAAGGAAGAAAGTTGTCACAGCCCAAGCGCACGGCAACATAAAAGCAGCACAGATGATTAGGAAATCAGCCCTGAAGTGCAAATCTTAGAGCCTACCATCTTGATGATACACTTGTATTTAAAGGTATTTGGTGGAACAAGACTTGGCAGGATACAAATTTATTTAGGAAGAACAATCAAGGAAAAGAAACCCTGAAATATAAATCTCTGTGAAGTTCAAGATTGGTTTTGATGACTATCTTTACATGCAGGTGGAAGGAAAAAGACCAGAAGTAGAATCATGGCCTGGATCTAGCCATTGTTGCATGTTCTTGAGAGAGACACAGATTATATTGTCTTGAGAATCTATGAAGACAGAGGTATGAGTGTGGAAATTAAATTAACTGAGCAGACACTGGAAAAGCAAGGTGTAAGACCGTGAAAGATTTAAGAACGTGCTCAACATCAATGCTGATGGCGAAGAAAAATATCAGAAAGCTGTGACTTCATGAAGCTCCATCTTCTTTATTAGCAAAGATTAATGTATCTTACACTGGGCTTTCACTCTCTGATATGAAGGCTCAAAGCACTTTCTAAATCCCTGACTGGTGCGCAGCTTTTTGATGACCCCTATGATGAAACAGATTTAACAGACAAACTTGCAAAATATTTATACTAAGTATGAATATTTGTGCTCAGAGAAACGGATAAAATAGAAAATCCAGTTTATAGAACATAGAAAACATTCTGGCTATGTCATGCATTAATAATATTTTAAATAAAATATTTACCCAGATCCTTAATGAGTGTTAATGCTTCCCATGATATAAATGCTCCGCCGCCGTCATCCATAGCTCCCTGCCCAACATCCCAGCTGTCCAGATGTCCACTGACCAACACAATCTGGAAAAGCAATTATGAAAAGATACATCCATATGAAAATGGCAAATGAGAAAAGTCAGTTCAGCATTTAAACTTTTTAATGATTTTGTCATAAAGTTGACTTCTTAGTTCAAAACAGGAGGAGAAAAACATTTCATATAAAACAAAACCATTGTCCTCTTTCACTGGGCATAAATCTGGGATGGCCAAATGCATCCTACTGCTTCACAAACCACTGCTAAATCAAATAGATACACAGTAAGGAAAGTTTAAATGAAAGGTTTTGTCTTGAACATTAAGTGCATGCTTCCCAGAGATACAAGGCTACCACACTCCAGAATGGGGCAAAATTCTTTCATATTCCAGTTGTGAACTGTTTAAGCCCTTAGGTATGAAATTTGATTAACCCAATTTTTGGCTGCATAAGTAAGAAATATGAACTTGGACTGAAGTATTTCCAGACAGAGGTTGTTGTTTTATTGCTGTTATCTATGGCTCCTACCACAGAGGACTTCTAATTTATTACTGAGTCCCTTACGTGCTGCAACAGTGACAAGGTATTTTATAGTTCTGTTAGTCATAAGGTTATTTTAAATTAAAAACTACATGGCAGCAAGTCCCAGATGGTTTTCCTGCAAAGAGAGCTTTGTGGCTACGGTAGATGACAGCATTATACATTTCTCCAGAAACATTCCCTTTTAGACCTGAGCTCTCTGAAACATTGATAAACAGCATCTCATCAATACCGGAAATGAGACAGCTCCCTAGCGGGGCCTGGAGTTCCAGGGTGATGAATCTGTGATTGCAATGGGGAGGTCAAGGAGGGAGATCTGCTTGATCTGAGCAGACAGCACATGAAGTGAGGTAAAATGATGCTGTGGAAAAAAACAAGAGCACAGAGGAAAAACTGAAGGAGACCCTGAAGCACCCAGCTGTATCCTACACAGAACTGGCCATACATGAAAGGATGCTTTCAACTCCTTGGTCTGCTGATGTCAATCAGATCTCAGAGTTCGGGTGTCTAGAAGATGGTGAACAACACTTGCTCCTCCTGCCACCTTCCACTCCCTAAAGAGTAATGGGGTAAGGATCTCCTGGCATTTCATCTCAGCTTTCGTTCATCACAGGACAAGCACTTTAGCTCAGAAAATGAGACCAGTTTTTCCTGTTATCCTTCCTGGAAGGTGCGAGCCCATGGAGTGTGCAGCTAACCTTGCAAGGAACTAACTACTCTCCTTCTCACAAGAGAAAAATCTTAAGAAGCATTACTGGTTACTAAAAATAATGCACAGCAAATAATGCACTACAAGACAAAAGCGTCACATGTTCATCAAATCATTGCATTTTTTCATCAACCAGATAGAAACTCAGGTAACACATCTAAAAAGCCCCTCTGCATTTAGCAAAAACTGTGATAAATTACTAATCACATTTATTGCATTGACATGGGTCCAATCAGAGTGCACCAAAATCCACTGCATTCAGAAAATGCATCATATGTTCATAAACATATAAAGCATTAAAAAAAATAAAATAAATTATGCTTCAGAAACTGGAAAATCTTGCAATTAAAATCTGAAGAGCAGCTTACTCTTTCCTTCTCAGATTTTTCAGCTCTCTTTTGTGCTTATACAGCCTGAACATGTGTTTGCTTTGCAACCCAGAGTGGTAGTAGACAGACAGGCTGCAGCCTTTATTCCAAAACCTCCTCTCCTTCAAAGATGAATTTTGACTGCAGGATCCTCTGCAGAAGCCTCAGATTTACTCAGTATGTATTCCTGCAATGTAGTATTGTGATCCTCCCAGGCTCTTTGAGAAAGCTGGTGAACAGCACTGCTCTCAGGGACACTTCTCCACAGAAGTTCTCGCTCTGTAGCAGGTCTCTGCTACAATAGCAACATAGCTTGAAACCAGATAATCTAAGAAAAGCCACGAGGAAGAAATCTTTCTGAAATGAAAGCAAAACAGATGTGATCACTGCATCGCTCATTTTCTTGTTAGGATTGAGCACACACATATACCCACATGCATGCATTTGCACTGGGATAAACTGTGCTTTGAGAGCTTGTGACACATGGGCAGCTCTTCAGCTATGTATGCATGGAGGACAGCTCTCAAACAACACCATAAATAAATTAAAAAAAAAAAAAAAAAGAGGGGTGAGGGGGGGAAAAGGAATAAAAAAGACTTTGAATGAGAACAACTGCTGTATAAAGGATAAATGTCTACTCCCAACTTGAATGTTGTTGCAATATGGTTTATTTATTTTGAGCAAAAATTGGTTTTAGAAAGATAACTGCTTACTCTCCTGGGAAATGCAACTTCAAACTGAACTATTTAAATGAAGTACACAATCTCATTGAGAAACAAGTTTACAAAAGAAACAATGCCTTGACTTCAGCTGGGAAAGAAGACGGCACTAACGCTGTTCCCTGGCAACAACCTCAATATGAGTGTCTGACAGGGAGTTGCTTCTCATTTCTGTGAAACAACATGCATTGCAACAGCCGGAAATTCTGAATCAGAAGGTGGTGTAATCCCACTTGGGATTAGACTCCAATCACAAAGCATCTTTACCAACTGCAGAACATTATACCAAAATAGATCAAGGTTCAAGCAGACTGAGAAATGCAGATAATTTTATGGATGAACTTTTACTTAAACTTACTTCAGTGGATGCCAAAGGCAATTACATAAATGCAACCAGTGTACTTCTATGTGAAAGTTTTTGCAGAGCTGTTGTTTTTTAAACTGTTATGTTTCTGCAGCATCTACTCAAAGGAGTTTCAGTGATCCCACTGATATCTGTATCTCAAAGTAAGACACGGTCAGAAAACAGCAAAAATACCAACACTAAGTTCATCTTGATGTCTGGCGCAATGATTGAAATTCACTCTAAACCATTATATTATTTAAGATAATATTATAATTCTATTCTAATTCTATATACAAGTGGGCTAATAAAAAACACATTTAAAGCTAAAAAGGAGGTATGATTATTGTACTTTTCACGTTGCTTTCAAATATGGTATGTGGCTCTCCCCTCCAAAATTGCATACAGGCTAATGACTTACATTTGCACAAAACATCCATACAGAAATGTAAGCACATGCCAAAAGAATGTAATCGCTGCAAAACAATGTAAGTATATGTTAGTATTTGCTTTAAATATACAGTGAAACCACAAGCGTTTTTATAAGACAGCCTAAATACAGCAATATGTATTTGCCAAATCAACTAAATACCCATTTAGGATAAGATAGCTTGCATGTCACATGACAACTTCAGATTTGGCAGTGACACAGCTAAGAAAATCCTGCTCTAGACACAGTCCCGATACAACATGAGAAATGACACTTCAGGTAGCATTTCAAATAGAAGTTGACTTATCCTATTTCCTTCTGCAACAACATTATGACTATTGGATGTTTATAAATCAAACCCAGCACTTCAATCAAGCATACTGAAATATTTTGAACGTTACAGTATATCTTAAATATTTATATAACTTTGTATTTTTATACTTTACATTTTTAAAACAAGACCAGAGGAACCACCCATACTTTTACATAAGCCACAGAGTTATCTTTTTCTAAGCGTGACTTTTTTTGCCACTAAAAATAACCACACATTCCTTATGTATTCACACATGCTTACTCAATCTGTCACATAATAACTCCATCAAATGTAGGTGAACTGCCTTCTGCTTGGTTGGAGAGAGTTTTAGAAGAAGTCTATTACGTTTACAGTTAGTCTCTGTAATGTCACTTGTACCTCCACAGGTTTGAAGCAAAGGCTTCTTTCTATGCAACATTAGAGATGATAAATGATAAATGTTAGGAAACGGTTTCATTCCCAGAATCCAATATTTGCACCAAACTGTGAAAACTAGCGTGCAGTGTTATTTCATGCCACTGTGGTAGATGGAAATGGGAGAGTAAGAAACTCATCATTCATCTTTGCTGTTCGTGGGTGAAGAAGATTTCACGTATGCCTAAACTTCAAGCTAAAACAGCGAAGAGCTCCAGACTCAAATTCTTTTCAACTGCTTGTCTATATTTTCAACCAAATACAGCCACCATTCAGTCATTTGCTCAGGCAACACAGACCTATGGTGTTCCAAGCCAGTTGATGAATTACCTGGAAATTTGTGGAAAGTATTTCTATTGAAATTTTTGTGGTTCCTTCTTCGTCAGTTTGATTCTAAATAAGTCCATCTTTAGCTCATGGTACCATAATAGGGTCTTATGCTGTTTGACTAGATATTCTGTCTTCAAGAATCTCCTCTTTTCAGTGCATGAGGTATTTGTACAATACTCAATTTATACATATGAACACCACGCATGGTAGATCTGTGTTTGGATCAAAATTAGAAGGCAGAAATTAGATAATAATTAGGGTCCCAAATCCAATGCAATCCAATCCAGAAATTGCCTATAAATTCTCTCCTATCCCAGACATTCATTACTCTTTACACATACATACTCTCTCACTTCATCATTTTTTATTTTCCCCAGACCAAAACAAAATTTCAGACACTAAGTAAATCACCACTTAAAAACTCTTAATCCCAGCTTCTCAAACAGAGGAACCCACTATATAATACAGTCTCTCACTCATAAGCATAGGGAGTACGTTTTGAGTAATCTACCCAATTGGACAGCATAACAACTATGAACTGCCAGATGGCTTCAGTTTATAAGAATCTGAAGATTTTCTTCATTTCACTGTGTTAGCAGCATAGAAGCAAGGGAAAAGAGGAAGACAGCATATCACATACCTAACTAGCAGACAAATAAATCAGTTGGCTGGACTAAATGTAAGCCCATCATGGTCAACTCACCTTCAAAACTATGATTAAACAAAGTCCAACGAATAACAATTTGCAAATGAATATACTATATCTGGCATGGCTCTCTAAAATTTATTAGCATCACCTGCAGTAGTGCTGGCAACTACTTTCTAGAAAATGGCAACACAATGTAGTATTTTTCCACTTTTCCACTGCTTACCCACACAACAAAGCTGGCACTACTGTCCAAGGTCACATTCTTCTTTTGAAGTAATTCTTAGTTGGCAAACTGTGTTCTCATTTGCATATTTAGGGAAAAAAAAAAACAACAAAAACCAACGTTCTGTCATCTTTATGCCGTAAAATATTGGTGTGTACTCAAGTCTTTTACCCTGACCCATTCTCCTCCCTCCATTCTAAACCTCAGTTCACCCCTCAGAAAAACAAAAGACAAATTAAAGAGTTATCTGCCATTCTATTTGATAGTTCATGACCAGGCAAAATCACATTCCTTTACACAAGCCAACATTCCTCAAGTTTTAAAGTATTTATGATAAATATTTATTTGTATCATCCAGTAACATTCCATAAATCAGTCTGTTGTCTAAATCTAAACAAATCAGAACTTTTAATACTAAAACACTGCAGCAAATTTGCAAATTTGTCAGACTGGAATCCAACACAGCTCTTCTAAAACAGAAATAATACAGCCAAATAGAAGGGAACTCATCAAGTTCCCTTCATAATAAAAATTTTTATTCCCTGCATAATAAAAATAACCATTTAATTAGTTTTTACAGGGATACTGCATTTGGTATCAATACTGCCATTATTTCAAGCTCAGCATATCAAGCTTTGGGGAAAACAAAACTGCAAAAACTGAATGCTCAGAAGAAACAAAGCATTGTATGTCAAGGGATTATAATTAGGTACGCGTGTGAGGTTAAATGTAGAAATATATGAATATTTTCAAATATAAACTCTTCTTTATTTAAAAAAGCGCAGTTCATTAATACCAGAAATAATCAGTTTAACAGAGATCTACTCTTTTATGTATAATTCCCTCAATTTGAGAGCTAAATTCAAATATGTTGCTGTAACAGAGACATTCAGTTGCAAAAATCTAGTTACTTGGCAAAAGCGGTTTGTGAAAGTATACCCCAACCACTTCTTAAATAATTATTTTGGGCTACAAATATGTGAAACAAAGATTTGCGAGTTTCTGTACTTGCCTTTTAAGAAAACTGTCTTCAGCTAAACTGCAATTGGACTAAATCATGCTCTGAGTGTAAATCAGAAACGTTGCCACATGTAGGGGATGTTATTTTGTATATATAAGAATATTTCTTCATAGTAGTTATTAGCTATTGTGTCCAAATAATATGATGCCACTGTACAGCACCTTTTACTAGATTTCATGCACATTAGCAATGGTTCTAAAATAATCAGTCTTGCTGTCTGAACTAATTTATAGTCCTAAAGACACAGTGTTGTTCAGACAGAAAAAAAAAGATTAAAACAAAAACTGTCTTTTCTACTTAATATGCAATGGAGTAAGTCTTAACTTCCAGCCTTCTGATTAAATGATAGATCTGCACGTGAAACAGAAGCAACTCACTTAGTCACACAAGAATCAAACCCTATTATTGCTAAAAAGCTGATTAACCTTCAAAGAATCTGTATGTCACAATATACAGTAAACCCTTTAAAGTGGGATCTGTACTTTGCAAAAGAGGCCGAAAGTAAAGTGTTCTCAGAAATTATTGCAAGAAAACCTCCCTGTTTGAAGCCAATCAGCCTCCCTGTTTGAAGTACTTAAATAGCATAGGCTGATGGCATTTATGAAATATAGGATGGTGAAGGAGAAAATTAGTCTGAAAATAAGTTATTACTGGTAAGAGAATTGTAGTAAAGAGACACAGAAACTATGTAAGTATTCAGAAGATAACGAAGTACTGAAATTATTACCATTTTCATATTAAATGCTGGAATTTAAAGCTTGGCATTTCCATATTTAAGTTCTCTAGAATATTTTATTTCCTGTTCTCCAAGCTGTAACACTTCAGAAATAACACCATTCTTCAAAGTACTGTATGAAAAACAAGGATTTTAATTTACACATTTCAGTCGACCCCCTAGAGGTTTTAAGAGAAATAATCATTACAAGAACTGCATCTAAATAGAATCAGTTATCACTGAAATATCACTTAAAGTTACATAAAGATGATGATGTAGAAGTCATGTTTACAGATAAAAAATTAGTGAAGAATTTGCCACTAAGATGATCAGAGGGCTGGAGGATCTCTCCTATGAAGAAAGGTTGAAGGAACCGAGCTTGTTTAGCTTGGAGAAGAGAAGGCTCCTGGGAGACCTCATTGTGGCCTTCCAGTACTTGAAGGGAGCGTATAAACAGGAGGGGGAATGGCTGTTCACGAGGGTTGATAGTGATAGGACAAGGGGGAAAGGTTTTAAATTGAGACAGGGGAGGTTTAGGTTAGATACTAGGAGGAAGTTTTTCACACAGAGGGTGGTGACACACTGGAACAGGTTGCCCAAGGAGGTTGTGGATGCCCCATCCCTGGAGGCATTCAAGGCCAGGCTGGATGTGGCTCTGGGCAGCCTGGGCTGGTGGTTGGCGACCCTGCACATAGCAGGGAGTTGAAACTAGGTGATTTTTGTGGTCCTTTTCAACCCAGGCCGTTCTATGATTCTATGAATTTTATATATTTTTCACTTTAGGGTAATATATGATTTCAACATGTTACTAAAGGTCAAGCAACACGCAAAAAATGTTATAGATTTCAAACTTCCTTTATAGATATTTAAATTAATTTCAGCTAAAATAAAACACAAAAACCTCATGCTATTACTCCCAGTGAACCGTGAACCCAAACTGCTCTATCTGAACATTGTGATGCTATGCACTTTTGGCAAGCATCACTTTCCAAAATTGTAGAAATTGCAGACTTTTCTGCAAAACATTAAAGTTTTTTGGTTTTCATTTTTCAGAACATTAGAGAACTACATGCCCCATCAGCACTGCCTTTGAGCATTCTAATGACACAAAATGTCCTGAAAGCCATCCTAAGCAGCCATCTTTCAATTATCTTATAGAAAGTACATTTCATTTTATGAATTTCTGTGTCATTGGAAGCAAATCAAATAAATACTTACTTGGTGGTAATGATGTCAAAGGACCACAAAACAGGAAGCTTTAAAACATAATGTTTATGTCCCAGGGTCAGACACTTAGAGAATACTCGGAAGGGATCTCTGGGTGCTCTTCTACTACCACATCCTGCTCACAGCATGGTCAACTTAGACCATGGTCAACTTGATCATGTTGTCCAGTCAAACTGTAAAAATCTCCAAAGATGGAGATTCCACAACTCCGAACAAACTATTTCAACGTTTGGTGTTAGTAAAATATTTTTCCTAAAGCCTATTACAACATTTTTTTTTTAATGTCCCATACTAGGCCCTCACTGTGGCATTCAAAAGCCAAACTGAAATTCAAATGTTTCAGCTAACAAGTCCACCTCATAATTTTACATCTCTAGGAGCTCTTACTTAATTTGGCACAATCAGCTAAACACAATTAAAACGAAAATCTTGCCTTTGACCAGGCTATTGTCCTTCACCATTATGCATACTTAAAAAAGTGCTGATCACATAATCAGTCTTGAGAACCCCAAGATGAGTGTGAGCCAGCAATGTGACCTCGCTGTATACAACTGTACCAATCAGTAGGTCAAGGGAGATGATTCTTCCCATCCACTCAGCAAGCATGATTATACACTCATGCATAACGCACACTGATAGAACAAGAGGCAACAAGCACAAACTGAAATAGAATAAATTCTGTTGAAAAATAAGAAAAAATCTTTTTACTATAAGAGTTTTAAAACTGGAACCATTATCGAGAGAGGTGAAGGAATCTCTACCCTTGAAGAGATGAAAAACACAAGCCCTAAGAAAGCTGCTCTAACTGACCTGGCTTTGAGCATAGGGTCAGCTCAGCAGAGATTTAAATTTAAATGACCTCCAGAGATCTCCCTTTTTTTTTTGTAATTAAACATTGATTCCAGAACTAGTAATTCACATTTTCTTGTGGCTCCATAAATAATTTACATTTCTTTTGTCTCTGAAGATTTCATTAAAGAAACCAAAAAGTCGAACACAACTTAGAAATCAATTCTACCAAGCCCAAGCACATCTTTCATACAGATGAAGTACAACTGCAATCTTCAATATAGTTTTTTACTGACACACACACAAAAAAGACCTTTCTTCTACTTACGGCAGCCAGAATCACAGAAAAAAAATAATATTGGTATGAAATGCATTTCAGGGAATCATTTGCAATTTTTGCCTAATATTAACTGATGCAGGAACCCACAGAAACAGGATATTATTTGGTTTGCAACATCAAAAAAAAGTCTTTATCTTACACTGACCCTGGAAGACCTGCTTTACATACTGAACGAGACACGTCTTCAAAGTCTCAAAAACATTTTCGGATTACAATGCTTCTTTCACCATCCACAGCCCCTTTAGTTTCTTTCATTTTCCAGAAATTAAAACAGTTCTTCTTCTGAGGTAGAATGTGGACTTAGAAAATCATTAATTTCTCATTTATAAATTTAAATTAGTTAATTATATTGTATTGATCTTTTTTTTTTTATCAGTAAAAAGGGATGAAACAACTGTTTATTATGTAGGGATATAGGAGAAGATGAGCATTTATTCTCATTTTTATGAAAGTACTCATGCAAGGGGAATAAACAGAAAGAATTCAAGACTTGTATGTGATGGCAGGGCCACGATATCATTGCAATGACAGAAATGTGCTGGGATAGCTCGCATGACTGCGATGCTGGCATGGACAGCTATCTGATTTTTAGGAAAGACTAGTCAAGATGGCAAGGTGGTGGAGCTGCTATTTCTATGAGAGAGGAGGGCAGGGAGTATTGAGCAAGAGATCATTCAGGCAAATTTGACACCCAAAATTCAAGGGCCCTAATGGAATGTACTCTTGAATACTTATGGAGCTAATGGATGCTACTGCTATGTCACTCTATTATCTTTGAAAAATCATGGAGAACAGGAGAGCTGCTTGAGGATTGGAAGACCCAGGAAAGTACAAGCCAGTCAGCCTCAACGCCACCTCTGGGAAGATTGAAACAGCTCATTCTGGATGTCATCTCTAAGCATGTGGAAGAACAGAAGGTGATGAGGAGTAGTCAGTATGGATTCACCAAGAGGAAATTATGCCTTAATCAATGAGAGCCTTCTACAATGCTGGGTTGGTAAGGGGAGAGCAGTAGATAATGTCTACCTTGACTTTGGCAAGGCTTTTGATGCTGCCTCCTGTGACAACCTCATAGGTAAGCTCACAAAGCACTAAATGAATGGACAGTGAGATGGATTGAGAGGTAGCTGGCTTAATGGTGGAGCTCAGAGGGGTGTAACCAGCAGTGCAACCTAGTTTGAGGCCTGCTATTAGTTTCAGAGGTCAGCACCAAGTTTAGCCTTGTTCAACTTATTCATCAAGGTGCACCTGGATGAAGGGACAGAGTGCATCTTCAGCAAACTTGATGATGATACTATAGCTGGTACAGCAGAAGGCCATGTTGCCATTCTGAGAGATATGGACAGACTGGAGAGCTGGGAAGAGAGGGACCTCATAAAGTTCAACAAAGGCAAGAGCAGGAACAAATAATCTCAGGCACCGGTATTGGAGGTTGAATCGCTGGAAAGCAGCTCTAGGACTCCTGGTGGACAACAAGCTAACCATGAGACAGCAAGTTGCCCAGGTGGGCAAGAAAAATCAATAGTATCCTGGGATACATTAAGAAGAACACTGCCAGCAGGTTAAGGGATGTTATCCTCCCCTTCTACTCAGTTCTACTGAGGCTACATCTGTAGTACTGCTTCTAGTTCTGGGATCCCCAGAACGAGACATGGGCAAGTAAAACTGAGACTGGAGAAAGTCCAGCAGAGGATGACAAAGATGATTAGGGGCCTGCAGCACCTCTCTTACGAGGAAAGTCTGAGACACCTGCAGAAGTGAAGACTTCAGCTAGGAGAAGAGATGACTAGGGTAACTTTTTAGAGGGTGTCAAGAGGATGAGGCCAGACTCTTTTCATTAGTGCCCAGTGCCAAGACAAGAGGCAATGGGCACAAAGTGGAACATACAAAGTTCCACATGAACATGAGGAAAAACTTTTCTCCTTTGAAGGTGACAGAGCACTGGAATAAGCCGCCCAGAGAGATTGTAGAATCTCCTCTGCAGATATTCAGAAACCACCCAGATACAATCCTCTACATGTGCTCTCATCAGTTCTGCTTAAGTGGACAAGTTGGACTAAATGATCTCCAGAGGTGCCTTCCAACATCAATCATTCTGTGTGTATGTGTAAAAGTACTAAAAAATCCCTGTGTTATACTGAAATTAACAGAGCTGTGTCTACTTACACAAATGAAAATTCAGTCCACATCTTCTAGTACCTATCTACAACTCCAAAAAAAACCAATTCATATTCACAGAGACACACACAGACAAGTACTAGCAACTAGCACTGACCCACCTCCCTGCTCGATTCCCATCAGTGTATTCCAAAAACCCTGAGTTTTAATACAAAGTGATAGCTTACCCTTTGTGTTTATTTGTCCCCAATTTCTTTGTTTATATATTATCATGAAACTTAAGCATGTTTGACACAAGTTTTCACCCAGGTGGAGAATTTGTTGATCTATCAAACTGAAACAGTTTCTGTAAAAGACCAGATCAGATAACAGTTGTCAGGATGATTTCCAAGGTGGATTTTCCACTGAAGAAAATCAAAAGACATTCACTTTATTACTAGAACCAATAATGCAATGGCTCTGGAATTCAACTGAAGTGCAGGGGACTTCGGAAAACTTCAGGCAAAGTACAGCTGTAGTAAAAAAAAAAAAAAAAAAAAAAAAAAAAAAGGAGAAAATAGTGATAACATACACTTCAATAGGACAAGGCTGGAAAATAGTTCAAATGCAAGTAATCCAGGGACTGTGTAGGTATTGCTAGTTGCCATGTTCTAACTTACGCAAATAGAAGAACAGAACTGTGTTTCCCCTGCACAAAAGATACAGGAGACAGATAACTCTTGGCTCTGAGTTCTGAATGAACCCTGGAGAAAGGTGAAAAGCAAGTCAACTGCGATATCAGAAAGGGAGGAGGTATGCAAGCCTTTTGTCCCACCTCATTCCAAAACTATGATGTAAATACCACAGGCTGCAATATCAGAAAACAGAAATTATCTCGTATGGAACTGATCCAGCTTGTAAGAAACATCTGAGTATCCACTGGGAGGGACTCATCCTAAAGGTGGGAGAGGAGTCATCATGGACACACACTGGAACTAAACTGAACTGTGCTTTGCATAGTGGCCTTCATATCCCCCTGTCAAATAATTTAGGAATGGATGCAGGTTGGTATCACTGTTGATATTTTTCAGAAGCATAAATTTCTGCATGTTCAGCACAGCATGAGAAAGTTTTTGAGTTTGTAAAAGTGTTCACAGCATGATTTTTTTCCCCATATTCAGTTGCAAAAAGGAAATTAGAATGAAAAAGATCAGAAACACCAGGTATGTCCAAGTTATGCAGATATGAGTTTGTGTGACATGGGTTTCCGTCTACTTGGACTTAACACCACATTCATGTCCCTAGGCCATTCAAAATCTGTCAGTACTAACTAAAACTCCCTGTCACTTCACCTTACACATGAATCCCTGACCTTCATCTGAAAGGTCCTGTGCCTCATTGCCAGTGCTATCTCCCTCTAGTTTCTCTTCCTTTGGCTGCAAGTTGAAGTAACTTATTTACTTAATTGTCCCCACAGCCCCCAGTTCCACACATGATAGAGGAATGTAAACACATAGAAATTCTGACATCTACATAGCACTGGCTAAACCAGCTGAGAAGCACTACTGAGTAGTGCTAGGTTACAGAATTCAATCATCTCCAAAATGCAGATAAAAAGACCCCTCATACGATCAGCCTTCCCCTCACACTGAAGTGCAGTAAAGATGATTTTTTTCATGAAATCTTGTGTCACACTAAAATTATTATTGCTTTTCTATTTGAACTTCATTTCATATCTGTTTATGTGGAAATTAATTTAATTGCTCCTTCAGGCACTGTTCTCAGGGGCTCCTATTCTAATGTTATTAGATTTTATACCTTTAATTTTCAAAATTAAACACAATGATTATCACAGTAGTACACAAAACTGATTTTATATTCCAGATTAATAAGTCTGAAAGGCATGTTAAGATTCTATCAGGACTATAGCTGTTTAAATATTGTAATGGTTGAATGTTCAAAGAAACTAACATTAGCCTTTAAATAAACTTTGGTGAGCTTGCACACAAAGGATAAGGGGCAAGAAGAACAAGATTTTCCTAATGCACTGACTCCAGCCCTCGCTATCAAAAGTAGCTGCATTAGAAGATATAGTTCATATGTTTATCATTACATTGCATTCAGAAATTTTTATTCCCACTTTAGTGAATTTAATAACACAACCATTTCAAAACAACTGATAGAAATCTTTAAGTTCTCTTTAAACTCTTCTCCTCCCACAGATAGCTTATAAAATTTACTACTGACTTCCCAAGCCATTCTTGGATGCTTCATTCCTGTCGAAAGAAGAAAAGATGTTCAAAAGCTGGCCAGCATATCTTATCTCCTCAAGAGACTGAAACCTTTTTGCATACAAGTTCCCCTTTTGTGGGAATGTGTCTGGCAGGGACAGACAGAAAGGAATGTGAGCTACAGGTTGGTTCAAAGGTATTAACATGTGAGGACAGTTTAGTTCCAGCTTTGACAAATGCTGACCATAAAATAGCATCAGGAGAAACAGGAAACTTAATAGCTTATTAGATCGGCCTTCTAGCAAGAAAAGATGTTTACTTGGAATTTGCATGTTACAAATGAAACAATAAGTAAATTAACTTGTTCTACTACTAAGATCAAAAACTACGCTGCTAGAAGTCAGCTACTCCTGTCACACTGACACCTAAACTTAGCAGAATAATTGACTTGAACAACAGGTGTCAACAATACTCACTTGGATGAAGATATCTCCAAAGCATAGATTTGCACACTCAGTTTCTGAAACCACCTACATAAGCATAACCCACAGTATATTTGCAGATCTTACTTTGGTAACTAACTTCTTTCCTTCTTTCCCAGCTGCAAGATATCTGATAGTAACGATGCTACCATAATTACACCATTATAATTGTGTCAGAGGCTGAAATATTTCTAGGGCTTTGCCTACCAGCTTTGCAATCTGACAGGCAACTTTACTCTTACGTTCTATTCCATAATTGATACAGTGTTAATGTACATTCTCCAGTAAATAAAAGCTAGCTTTTTTTTTTTCTTTAAAAGGACACTAGTGATGACTTAGAAGAAACAGTAAAGTCGAATAAGAAAACAAAAAAGATGCAAATAAAAATGTTTCTGCAATTTTGTAGAAAGTATAGACTCAAATCTGAGTATGTCACTAGAATTGTCTATGACTTACTTGTGCCAGTATCATCAAATCAGCATAAGTTTGAGGGGGAGAAATTCACGTAAATTGCTGCTTGGGAACAGATCTTGGCAACTTACATTTTAGCTGGCTGTGTTGTAACACGTCATTTGCTCTGAGAATGTCACCAGTGGAGACAACTGAATAACAGAAGTTCAGAAAACACACACAAAAAGCATGCTAGATTGCTTCAACAGTGATCCATGTCTATTTAGTTATAGAAGACTCTCGTACTCAGGAAATCTCTAAATTATCCTTACGAAACAGGAACAGGACTGAAAACCAAGCTGTAAATGTATTTCAGGAAAAGCTGCTAAATACTTGTAAGAGACCTAAATTTCCACTGAGAATAAGGATAAAGCTCAAAATACATTAATGCTCCAAAATGTGTGGCCAGCAGGTTGAGGGAGGTGATCGTGCCCCTCTACACTACATCCGTGAGACCTCACCTGGAGTACTGCATCCAGATGTGGAGGCCTCAAGTACATGAGAGATGTTGGAGAGCATCCAGAGAAGGGCCACAAAAATGATCCAAGGGATGGAACACCTCTCCTATGAGGACAGGCTGAGAGAGCTGGGGCTGTTCAGCCCCAGAAAGAAGAGAAGAGAAAGCTCTGGGAGACCTGATAGCAGCCTTTCAGTATCTAAATGGGGGCTGTAAGAAGGAAGGGGACAGACTCTTTAGCAGGGTCTGCTGTAATATGACAAGGGGAAATGGTTTCAAACCAAAAGATTTAGACTGGATATAATGAAGATTTTTTTTTTTTTTTTTTTTTTTTTTTTTTTTTTTTTTTTACAGTAAGTGTGGTGAAGCACTGGCACAAGTTGCCCGGAGAGGTGGTTGGTGCCCTAGCTCTAGAGACATTCAAGGTCAGGCTGGATGAGACTCAGCACCTGATATAGTTGTAGGTGTCTCTGCTCATTGCAGGGAGTTTAAGGGCTCCTTCCAAGTCAAACGATTCTATGATTAAGCAACAACTGCACTGGCAAAGGATGGGTGTTAGAAAAGCATTTTAGGTAATAACAAAAGTTGTGCCAATGATTTTCCATCCCAAAGCTGTCTTGGCATTCCCCCACACCACTTCACTATGTAACAGCAGCTGGAGTCTTTCCTTCACCCGCTCTCCAGACTATTCTGATTAGCAATTACATCCACATGTTCACAGTGTTTTTCATGAGAAAAAACAAGCTTAATTATCAGATTGTAACTAACAGCTCCCTCCTTGCTTCCCCTTCCCGACAGAATTTCTCCTACAGATGTAAACGGTCAGCCAGCTTCAGTGTAGCTGTGGCTACCAACCATGAAGTGAGAGCATTTCTCTCCTCACCTCACCTTTCCTCTCCTCTCCAATATCCTGTCTTGGTCTGAATCAGAGCAGCCTTATCTAAAAGTACTGATAGTAAGGACAAAGAGGAGAGGCTAGCCTCCATTCACTAATCAGAGGTGGTGAAAATTAGATATCACAGTCCTGGAAAGCTACTTTATCATCCAATTTTATTCTTTTCTGCTGCCTCTCCAATATTCAACCCCAATTTCCTCTCAATTAATTCAGCCACGAAAGCATATTTATTGACACTTGGACCACCATGAAGGAAACAGAAGAAAACCAGAAAACACTTCATAAAGCATCCCATATCTTCAGTACTTCATAAAGGACCATATATCTTCAGATATGATGTGTGTATGCACTCTAACCAGAACACATAACATTTCAAGTACTCCTAAACGTCCCACAAGTTATTACATTTTTAGTTTTCAGGATCTAATCCCAGATCATCAAAGACTTAAATCAACAACAGTTTATATGTAAAATGAGATGCACATGTTTTTCAATATGAGAAAACGCGTGAACACACAAAATACAATGGAGTGTTACAAGATTAAAGTTCGCTTAGCACGACATTTGTAGTGGATTCCTTTTCTGATGTAATACTGTGGAACCCAGAATTATACCACATCCAGAGAAGGACGTTTTCTTACTCGAGGGGAAATAGTGATGGTCAGATTAGCTAGCCCAGTAGTAACAGTGTGTTAAAGTAAAACAAAGAATCTGCCTTCAACGTGACTGCATTCTTCTATCACAAAATGTTTCTTTTCCTCCAAATCCAGGACCTTACAACATTTGATCATAAACTCACAACTTACTGGGTATTAAATCATATTTCTTGTCTCCAGTCTACTATTAAATATTTGTAAAGGCATTTTCCTCATGCTGGCCAGCCAGAGAAATGAAAATTGTGTTGCCAGGATTCTCAATAAAAAGGAAATTACTGCTGAGTATATTGCTATCATGTTAGAAATATGTAGCGGTGAACATACGAGCAGTGGCTGAAATTCCAGTGAGCATATACCTGCATTCTGATGACACATGAGAGACAAAGGACCTCTTGAGCACAAATGTTTTTAATCCAAACAATACATGATGTCAGAGACATTCTAAGAAATTAATACGTGGCCTAAAAATACCTCATTCTCAATTCTTCCCTCCAAACGATCTGCAGAGTCTGGACTCTATTCAGAGTTCGTGTATTTTTTTTTACTTTTTTTTTTTTCCTTCCAATTGAAGCTACAACCTAGAAGTACTCTTTCATCTCACAGTCTCCCAGAACCCATCACAACATCTGATTAACTTCCATGCTGTTTAATGACGTGTCCAGCATCCATGCATATTCCTTCCCTCTCTCCATCACAATGGGAAATCTTTTGTTGATGAAAATGCCCTGCTTACATCTGTTATGCTCTGATTTGAAGCAATGTAAAAGATGAGTATTTTATATCTGCAAGGGATGGTTATTGGATTTGGTACAGTCTGGAGTCTGACTGATTCCCAGGAAAGCTGTTCCCTCCATACAGACAATATGATCACATGTCTTCATATGAAGATCTACCACAGGCAAGCTTTTGCCAAAGAGACTTCTGAGTCTCTACAGAGGGTGACTGACACTTTGAAAAATTAAAGCAATACTGTATGGGAATCAGGTTAGTAAACAAAGAACACATAGTCTGATGCTTTTGTCTGCAAGGGTCACACTTCACTAATTACATTGTGATTTTTTTAAATGTTTGTATATATTTACTGAATAAAATTACTGTTTTCAGCATCAAGGGCTTTGGCAGAGCGCCCTTTATAAGTGAAAGTGCTAGCTAGGTTTATTAGTTGGAACATGTTAACTGCATGCACAAAGAAGCCACTGTGCATGCATGGTGGCTGGGTCTGATGTTTCTCTTCTCAGTGCTTGCTGGAAGAACTACCCTTATACAGTATTTGGAGCAATTCAACACTTGCCACATACCTGAATTGTTTAATAGATGCCATGTTAAATAACATCTACACGTACACCAAAAAATGCAAATTTTGACAGATTAAAAAAAACCCCAACAAACAAAAACATGACAGAAGAGGACAGAGCTATCAGATTACCGAGCTAAAGTTCTAGTACAAGAAGTACAACAACACAGAACGTTTTTCTCTGGACAAGCGGAGGATAAGAGACACTTATTTTTTATGAAAGAGGATGCATAAGACAACTACTGAATAATTCATTAAGGACATCAGTGCAAGTATGAGCACTCATAACAACAGAACAGGAAAGCAGAGAAAGGCACAGATTTTTTCTCATGGCTTTTATGGAAGGGAAACATAAGGAAACTCTGACCCTGTGTGAAAGCCTTTGAAGCTGAACATAAGCCTTATCTACACTAGCCAAAAAACAATTTGTTGAATCTTGTCTAAACACTTGCAACTGACACAGTTTAAATATATTTTTGATTAGTCCTGCTGCATACATCTGAACCAAGCCATGTTTACAGTATTTATTATTTCTCTCTGTTTATATGACATGCCCCATGCATTAATGTTCCATGTAAATAGCCAGCAATTAGGACCAATATCCAGCAAATGAACTGTCCTTCTGAAGCGATACTTCTTAACAGTCAATTGCAGACAGTCAATTCATCTCTCTTTTCCACGAAATACAGCTAGATCCTGGTTTATCCCCAACTTGGACAAATTCTCTTTAAAACAATTCAGTTGGAGCTACTTTCACATAGCTCAGCAAAATATATCCAGTTTGGACAAGTCACTGTTAATACAGACAAAATGCAAAATTCCTTGAGAGTCACATTTTACTACACATGAAGTATCTGAAAGGGTCTTAAAAACAGGTCACCAAAACGCATATTGGGAAAAGATGGATTATCTCAGAAGATGAATGACAGTATAATATTCAGAAAGCTGCTGAAAGAGTCCAGGCTAGTGTCAATTTCCATCAAAAGAATAGAGATCAAAGAACTGGATGAGCAAGAGGAAAACATCCTAACTACACATTGTGAATACCAAAGCAGCATCAAAGATGTACAGGGCTGCAAGTGCAAGGCCAGCAGAAGTTCAGCCAATTCTAGAAATGTGCTATTAAGACTGCAACAGTCTTCTCCCAACAGCTGTGTAATTTTCTGTCACTACTACCTTTGACTGTCTACTACATAGCAGGGGAATTATCAAATGAAGATCATCAGTCTTCTGCAAGCTGAATATACAGATGTTTTAAAGCCCCTTTGTTTATCTTTTGGAGCTTTCTCCCAAATGTTCCAAGTCGCTGAAATCCTGCATTAAATAAAAGCTACCTCACTATTTCTTACTCACATGCTTCTGCCATGTTCACCGACTGAATATAAACCAAAATCATTAGAGGTAAGGAAAAAAGTAAATTCAGCTTTGAACTCAATTCACAAATCCACGCCTGGAGGTTTTGGTATGATAGTCAGTGGTCCAGGAGCCCTTAGTCCTCTTTGGATCTGGGATAACTGAAGACCTCTCCAATAAGAAGATAGCTGAGCAAAGCTCAACCGGTTATTCATTCATACAGAGGATTTGTTTTGCTTTTTTAAGTAGGACTTAAAAACAGTGAAACTAACAAAAACATATTAACATTAGAGACAGAAGAGGCATAATGTGACAGCAAACTTGTCTTCTTGTCAGTATTTTGCAATGTTCGAAACATTTAAAACATAAACCATTGAAACTGGGATACAACCCACTGGCCATTTTATAGACACCTGAACTACTCTCTCAGGAAGGTTTTCATAATATTTCACCTATATTTTCCCTGCTCAGATTCTCTCAAGCAATCATTCATGCTACGTGCAGAAATTTTGTCCTCCTCCCCAACCAAACCACTCATTTCTACAGCTATTCACCTCTACCATTCCCCATCCTGTGCCCACCTTTTGCATATTTTCCACAGAATTCCTTGAAAGTGATATTATTCCTTTGCAGGATTGAAAATTGAACATTAAAGATAGACTTACAGATGAAATTACACCTAACATACCTAAAATACAAGGAATCTCTCAAACTGCTCTACTCAAAGGGATTGAGCATACCCTCAGCAAGTTTGCAGATAATGCCAAGATGCGTGGTGCAGTTGACATACGTGAGGGACAGGACGCAATCCAGAGAGACCTAGACAAGTTCAAGTGGTGGCCCAGGTGAACCTCATGAGGTTCAACAAATTCAAGTGTAATGTCTTGCACATGGGTTATGGCAACTCCTGTTATCAGTTCAAGCTGGGGAATGTAAGGATGGAGCACAGTCCTGCCAAAAACGAGTTGGAAGTACTAGAGAATGACAAGTTGGACACGAGCCATTAATAAGCCCTTCTAGATCAGAACGCCAACCATACCACAGAATCAGAGAATGGCCAGGGTTGGAAGGGACCTCAAGGATCGTGAACCTCCAACCCCCCTGCCACAGGCAGGGCCACCAACCTCCCCATTTAATACTCGACCAGGCTGCCCAGGGCCCCATCCAATCTGGCCTTGGACACCTCCAGGGACGGGGCATCCACAACCTCTCTGGGCAGCCTGTTCCAGCACCTCATCACTCTCTCTGTAAAGAACTTCCCCCTGACATCCTACCTAAATCTTCCCTCTTCAACTTAAAAATCATTTCCCCTTGTCCTGCAGTGATCTACTCTTTCAAAGAGTTGATTCCCTTCCTGTTTGTAGGGTCCCTTTAGGTACTGAAACGCTGCAATGAGGTCACCCCACAGCCTTCTTTTCTCCAGGCTGAAGAAGCCCAGCTCCCTCAGCCTGTCTTCGTAGGGGAGGTGCTCCAGTCCCCTGATCATCTTCGTGGCTCTCCTCTGAACCCTCTCCAACAGCTCTCTGTCTTTCTTGTACTGGGGGCTCCAGACCTGGACACAGTACTCCAGATGGGGCCTCACAAGAGCAGAGTAGAGGGGGACGATCACCTCCCTGTCCCTGCTGGCCACCCCTCTTCTGATGGAAATTCTGGGCAGCATATCCTGATATCCTGGGTTGCATCAAGAAGCATAGGCAGCAAGTTGAGGGAGGTGATTCTAGCTCTCTACTCCGCATTGGTGAGACCTCACCTGGAGTACTGCATCCAGATTGGAGTCCTCAGTACATGAGAGATGTTACAGCACGCCCAGAGAAGGGCTGCAAACATGATCCAAGGGATGGAACCCCTCTCCTGTGAGGATAGGCTGAGAGAGCTGGGGCTGTTCAGCCTGGAGAAGAAAAGGCTTTGGGTAGACCTGAGGGCAGTCTTTCAGTATCTAAAGGGGGCTGTAAGAAAGAAGGAGACAGACTCTTTAGCAGGGGCTGCTGTGATAGGACAAGGGGAAATAGTTTTAAACTAAAGGAAGGGAGATTTAGGTTGGATATAAGGAAAATGTTTTTTATGATAAGGGTGATGAGGCACTGGTACAGGTTGCCCAGAGAGGTGGTCAGTGCCTCATCCCTGGAGAGGTACAATGTCAGGATGGAGAGACTCTGAGCACTTGCTCTAGCTTTAGGTGTCCCTGTTCATTGTATGGAAGTTGGACCAGATAACCTTTAAGGGTGCCTTCCAATTCAAACAATTCTATGATTAGCGTGTGGCAGCTCCAGTTCATTGCAGCCACTCTATGTTAAGCAGGGAAAAAGTGATTAAAGGGAATTAGCTAGGCATTCTTGAAAATATTAGTCATATAAAGGGTTCAAAAATACTACATACAGGGAATTTAAATCTATGTATGATCAACAAGAATAAAATAGCTGAAATGAGAGTTTGTGAGAACCAGAGAAGGCCAAGTGGCAGACCTCTGTAGGACCTCGCTGAGCCTACGAGAAATGCTGGCTATGAGAACAGATTTTGGTTTCAGTGGAGCTGAATAATTAAAAGACTCTCAAATTTCTTATCTGCTATCTTTTGTTTTTCTTTCTGTGTCAGAACTTCAAATACTTGGGTCTCCTCTCAGTGTCTTCTGAAGTCATTTTAGTTTATTTCCTTGTGCACATACTGTGATTCACCTTTATCCAACCTCTTTCTTTACCTTTTTTTCTGGCATTCCTAATTCTTCAGTTAAACATGACTGAGTAAAAGAATTTCTCTTTCTACTGCCCAACCATGTCACTCTCCATGCCTCAAAATCCTCTTAGTGAATTTAATCCCCCTGCTTCTCCCACTTCCGTTAAATAGCTTTCTGTAGTTGCACTGAACTTTTAGAACTTTTATTTCAAAATCTGTGCTGCTAAACTTCCCAAAGAGCAGTATTTTAATTGCTCCCTATGCATCATCTACTTTACTCATCCCTAGCTTTGACTGTAAAGTCTTTGGGAGAGTAACTGCCCTGCTATTCTGCTTAAACGTTCTGAAAACTTGGGGTACTATGAACACAACCACAGCTATCTCAATGTAGCCAAATTCAGAGTGCAATCAAATTACTTGATCTAGATGAAAACATTGCTCAGTCTCCTTTTTATATTACTGGATCCCATGCTTAGCAGGTAGTAGATATTCCCACAGAGGGCGACGAGAGGTGGGTAACTGCATCAAGGTGGCAAGATTTGGATATATGAACCCAGTTTCTAGTGTCTGTGAAAACCCACCATTCTGCAAGTGAGAGGCAGTACCTTTTCAGCAACACATACTATGGTGAAAGCAGTTAACCCTTTTCACTCATTCCTCTAAAACATCCATTCAGCTTCAAAATATCAGTCTTTATTTTCAAAATTCAGGTCACTGAACATGTAACAACTGCAAAGATGACACGAAACCAGCAGTCAGTGCTCTGACACAGCTGCAATTGGTGTGCCAGAAGAAACAAAGAGCAGTAGAGGTGTGCAGGTGCTTTCTCCCCCAGTGTTCAGCGGGTGGAACATTTAATAACACTTGTTAAAATATAGCTAATTTATATTTGCTTTAACAAGACAGAGTTGCCTGAGTTAAGAGGATCACTTTCAGGAAAAAAAAAAAAAACCAAAAAACAACAACAAAAAAAAACCCACCACCTTCTCCCAGGGAGAGTTTAAGTGCCTGACCCAGAGGTTTTATTCCCTGCATTTGTACCCACTGCTACTTTGAAATCAAAGTTTTAAGTAGTTAATTAACTACTGTAACAAACAGAAAACATACATTTATGATGCCAAACGCAAATAATGCGGGTCTAAACCTTACCTATTCGCACTGTTCAAAACATGTTCTGTTTCAATACAAATTTGCACTAGCTTTGAATTATTGATTGCCAAATCAATTTCCAAAAGACAACTTTGAATGAATGGAAAAGATAACTTCACAAAGATACTGCCACCTCTTATGCCTAGATTTAGAAGTGGCACCCAGCACATCTTTAAAGTTGCAGATTGGTCCCATCTTTCAGCATCATTCCTTCACCACTGCTGTTGTGTAAATACCTGATTTTCAAATGTACATATTCTGAAAAAATATCTCAAAGGAGATAGTACCTAAAACTATTTTGAATCCTATGGGATTTAAGGTAGCAGTATGTTCCAACTATTAACACTGCAATTTAAGTGAGCAGTGTGACAATTTAATTCATTGACATGATGAGATATGTTTCCTTACAAGTTCATTGTACGTGCAATACAATGTCCTGGTACTATGACAAAATACTAAGGGCACTGTTTCATCCCCTGAAATCTCTTTACCAGAGGCTCTACAATGGCATTAACTTCACTTTCTCTTACGTAGCCTGTTTATACAGTTCTATTAAGCTTCTCTTAAGTTCATAATCAAAGAATCGGCAGTAACAACGGATAATAACAGAGATAATAACTTACTGACTATTTCAGCACGATTTTTGACATACTTTAATGAAGCAACAGTTCATTCCTGTTCTCTTTAAGTCTCCTAAACAGTTTCACAAGCACATTGTGCTGAGAACAGTTCCAGGATTAGCAGTCGTTTCCCCAACAATCATTTGTAATCATTTGACAATAATTCTTTAGAAAAATCTAAAGTTACACCATATCACAGCTCCTTTCAAATGTTCAGAAAACTGAAGAACAAGATCGTTTGTTTTCTTTTCCCTAAAATCATTTAGCTTTGCCCACTTCTTATCACAGTCGTCCGCATTTCTATCATGCTGTTTTTAATTCTTTATAAACAATTTATAGAAGCGGAGCAATTCCCATGATCAGATTGTTAGATATAGGGACAATCTTTTGTTCCCTGTTTAATCACTATATTATACAAACCATAATCCTCTCACTCCATTTTTCAAACATGATTGCTGTCCATTGGAACACGTAACAGAAGGCACCCCGTGTGGGTCAGATGATAAAGTTCCAGCACGCAGGACAAAGTGAAAGCTAAGCCGGGCTCTTCTGCCTGCTTTTTGCCTATGAAAATATCCCACTTAATTAAGGAGCTTTTTTTAATTTTCTGACGGAGCATAATATTGGCAAAAACAAACCAGGCCCCAGTCAAAACAAATAATCCCTTTGATTTACTCCTCTGCCTACTCTAGCTGGTAGAGTGTAATTCATTCTTGAAAGAATTTCAGTTCCCAAATCCCATACTGTGAGCGGCTTTCAGTCCCAGGAACAAAGTGAAGTGGGCTCTGTTTTTAGCTGAGACGCTCAGTGATGTGGAGAGCTTTGGCAAGGCTACAAAGGCCCTGCAGAATGGAGGCAGTCTAAACAGATACGGCTGTTTGGTTTCTCTTCCGGAGCTGCTGAACACAGAAGGAAACTGTATGAACTGTGTTCGCTTGCTCAAAATATCACAAAAAAGCACAGTTCATGATGAAGTCCACTTTCTGCTGACAAAAACACGCCATCCCTCAAAAAAACCCTACACAACAAGCGTGCACACAAAAAAGCTCTGTGTGACAAATGTTAAGCATCCTGTGCGTACAAAGGAGCTTTAGCTGGGATTGCTAAAAGCTTAGAAGAAACGTGATCAAAACAAACACAAACCAAGTCAGGAAATTAAAAAGCAGAATGCCTCTGATCGTTAAGCTCAGAGTATACGAGAACAATTCTGAATTAGGCACTTACTATGAGCTTGACATAAATGCTAAGCTGAGAAACTTAACACCTTAGTTCAGGGTAGGGGAATAAGTATGGACAAAAAAGGCCCTTAAAAGCACTGCCGATGGAAGCACACCTGTCCCATGGGGTTCTCATCCTGCTGCTCCCTCAGCTCCTCCCTGAATCCTGCCAATTCATGGAGCAGCTGCTCACAACTACCCCTAGAGCCCAACTCCTGCAGCCGGGGCCTGGAGAACCTCTACTTCTCTCTGTTGACAGAATTCAGGTTCAAATTCACCAAGCTGATCCTGCTGGCTCACTGTCAGAGTATAGTGCAGTGTGCGAGAGCATCCTAAGGCAATTTCAGTGCTACAATTACACTGAAAAAGAAGGGCATGTCCTTCTTCAGCTGAATCATTTCTGGCATCATAATAAATCTGGTGCTACACTAATGTTTCAATTCTGTATGACATGCTGAGACTTCCTCTCCTAGCTCACATTAAAAATAATTTATTCCATAAAAAAGAAGTCCATTAGCTTGTCAAGTACAGAAAGTACTTAAAGTACTTCAAGTATTTAATTTCACTGTAAAAACCCTTTGTTGCTATAGTTTTTTCTTAGTAATACAGTTACAATAAAAGTGATTCCCTCCAAGCTACTAAACCTATAACTTATTAATCATTCTGTTTAGCCTGCTAACTGCTGCATAAGATCCACTAAATAAAAGTCACAAACTCTTTTTTTCCCTTGATACCTGGATACACAGCAATCCATCTACAGCATGCAGAAATTAGCTAGTGAAAGGATTGTAAGAATCCCTTTTATCTTTGCAAGAGTTACAGTTCCTGAGTGCAATGTCACATATGCTTTCGAGTAAGACAGTAAATCAAAAGTACCAAATCTACTTTCAGGTGCAGTGATTTTTGTTCACATAAAATGATGTAAAAAGTCAAAAACAGTGCCACAGGCTTCAAAAAAATGTCTGTATACAGTTAAAAACTGAAAACTGGAAGAAAACACACTGAATGCAATACCAGCAGTAGAGGTAAGGGAGAAATAATGCCCCAACAAATAGAATCTGATTAAGTCACAGAACAGTTTCCTCCTTATAAGCCTTAACCAAAGTGCAGTCTGCAGATATAATTTTGCTTACTAGACATCATTTTAAAAAACTCAATTAAAAAAATGCAGCTGGGTTAGGATTTCAAGGAAAAGTTGGTTGTTGTTAGTTATTGTTTCAAAAATATGTGCTCTAGTCCACTCTCAGCTCTGACATTCACTGAATATCTTCCTGATTAGATCGCCAAGAACAATGTAACTCCAAACCCAAGTATGTTACAAATACATCATTTGCTCACTGTCACACCCAGAAACAAAGCATCTTACACAGCAAAAGTTTCCCACAAAATTTTCCAGCTCTTCTTGGAATAACTGAACTAAAATATTGCTATTTCAGTGCTGAACGTGCATAACCAGCCAAAGATTTTTCTAAAAACTGTACATGCCAGGCTGTCAAACGCAAAACTTTCAGCAACCAAGAAGAGGATTCAGCACGTATGGCATGAGTTTATTTATTTATTTTTAAATGAAAATAAACTTAGAATACTTTTTCCATTGGTACTTAACATCCCCTTCATCACTGTACCAAGACATTCTCATGAATGCAAAAATAGAAATCTCTTCCTCTTACCCCTCTTCTTAATACCATAAGTAAAGAAATAACCCCATTTGCGCAGAGACATGCTTAGTTGGGATAAGGAGTATGCAACTTTCCCTTTCTGCTTGCAATCCTAATAAATGGATACGAAACCTGATTTTTTTTTTCTTGGAAGAATTTGCTTTATCTTCAGTTCCCATGGCAGTTGCCTCCTACCTCTCCAATGGCTGATAATCTAATAGCAAATGTTTTGAAGAACGTATTTTAAAATGTACAGTGGAGGCACATAAGGCATTAAAATTAAGGTACTAGCATAAGATCGTGATTCTATATTCAGTAGGGAACTACTGCAGTTAGCAGAAGATGGAAAAGGGAGCTCAGCTCACAGACTACTGCAATTTGGTGTTTGCTGAGTCTTCGGAGAGCCACTTAATTTCCAGGTTGTTCTTTTGATTGTTTGTTTTTTAAAGAGATCATTACCAGTCATAGATTTGGCCTACTGCATCCTTTAACAAACTAAGTCTAAGCCAGTTTACTAGTGTCATGAATATTTGGGCATCCAGGAGGACTAGAAAATCCAAGATAATCCCAGAGTAGAACTCACATGTTTGGACTGGGTCACGCATGTGAATCTTCACAGGGATAGCGGCTCTGGGATGTAGACCACCATGGAGAAGCATTTCTCTGCAGAGGAGAATGCACATGCCAAGCTACTTTCCAGTTAGATTCATTTCCAAGTGCTTGACCAGTCAAAGATTCATAAAGTCAATGAAGGTTTGGAAAGGACCTCAAGGATCATCAAGTTCCAGCACTTCTGATACAGGCAGGGTTGTCAATCGCCAGATCAAGTACTACATCAGATTGCTCAGGGCCCCAGACAACCTGGCCTTACACACCTTCAGAGATGGGTTATCCACACTCTCTCTGGACAACCTGTGCCAGCACCTCACTACAGTGAAAAACTTCCCTCTGACATCTAATCTAAATCTTCTCTCCTTTATTTTAAACATTTCCCCTTGTCCTATCACTATCTACCCTTGTAAAAATTTCCCTCCTGTTAATAAACTCCCTTTAAATATTGAAAAGGCCACAATGAGGTTTCCCCACAGCCTTCTCTTTTCCAGGCTGAACAAGCCCAGTTCCTTCAGCCTATCTTCATAGAAGAGCTGCTCCAGGCCTTAGATCAGCTTCATGAGCCCACCCTAGACCCTCTCCAGAAGTGCCACAACTTTCCTGTGTTGGGGGCACCAGACCTGGATGCAGTATTCCAGCTGGGGCCCCACAAGGGCAGAGCGGAAAGGGACAATCCCCTCTCTCTCCCTGCTGGCCACCCCTCTTCTGATGCAGCCCAGGTTAGCGTTGGCCTTCCAGGCTGAAAGAGCACACTGCTGGCTCATGTTCAGTTATTCTCCTGCCAGGACCCTTATGTCCTTCTCAGCAGGGTTACTCTCAAGGAGTTCTTCTGCCTGCATATGTATCTAGGATTATTCTAAGTGCAAAACATTGCACTCAGCTCTGCTGAACCTCATTATGTTCACATAGGCCCACCTGTTGAGTTTATTAAGGTCCCTCTGGATGGCATCCCTTCTTTCTGCTATATCAACTACACCACTCAGCTTGGTGTCATCAGCAAAACTGTTGAGGGTACAATCAATCCCATCATCTATGTCACTGGTAAAGATGTTTAAGAGTACTGGTCCCAAGACAGACCCCTTGAAGACTCAGCTCAAAGGTCTCCACCTGGACACAGAGCCATTTACCACAATCCTCTGGCTGTGATGATCCAACCAGTTCCTTATCTACTGAACAGTCCACCCTTCAAATCTCTCTCTCCAATTAGAGATAAGGATGAGGAAGAAAGAACACACGTTAAATAAAACATGTTAAAATGTTAAATTAAAAAAAAAAAAAAAACTTATTTATACCTTTTCATGGTACATCCTGGTCATGTATTAACTATAATGGTGAGTACATGTCAAACTGGCATCCTGCAGGATGACTATCTATCACAAACTGTTTGTCCTGTAGTTTGTTACAAGGAGAGAGAAATGTGTATTGGAATGTTTTCTTCTAGAAACTTCTGCTTACTTTTTTGCTGGAGGAACAGTGCTTACAGATATACATGTTGCAGTATTTCCACAGCAAAGAAGGTGAGATCAAAAGGAAGTTGCCTTTCTCTGGAACATAAGGCCAGTGAATGTCCTTATCTTCTAGATAATTTAATAAGCCTTGGTACAACTCTGAGAAACACTGGCTTCATCAGAGTATGGTCCATAATATCAGAGAAGCCTACCTAAATAGTTTACATTCATTATTATGTATTTTCAGACACCACAGCCCATAAGAAGGAACAGCAGTAGAGAAGGATCAATACCTTGGACTAATTTCATAAATATAAGGTACATATCTTCAGTAGAAGATTAAAATCGACAGATCTGCATAATTTCTCTGTTTCCACCAGAAATATCAAGTTCACCTTCCTCCAGCTGATCTTCTTTCATAAACACATCCCTTCTAAGTGTAACAACTTAGGATCTTGCTCTTATTGCCACGTAAGTGTGGTGAGAAAGAAAGAATAAAAAGACTTTGTGACATCCCCACTTGAGTCCATGTTATCTTAAAAATTCACCTCGCAACCTTCTGAGGCTGTTTAAAAGTGAAAAGAGAGATGTGAACAATGAGAGTTTGATCACTACTTATGAGGGTGCTTCAGGAACGGCCCAAAGCATTTTAACAGAGAACTCCCGAAGACAAATGTCATCTCTCCCTTAGCCATGAACACTGCAACAGAAGTGGCTCATCTTTCGCCCTGAACAAGACAATGCCAGTTTTAGATCATTACATTTGATCGGGTGAACTTGCAGTATCCTTTGTACAGTGTGCCTGTGACAATCCTTTGGGATGAGAAGTTCAGCAGAAAGTAGCAGACATTCACTTCCTTTGGGTTTATTTTAATGGTTAAACAAGTGAGCAAGAAACTATTTTCTAAATGCTTCTCTTTCCTATTTCCTTTCAACACATAAATCAGAATTGAGGTAACAGTGCTGGGTAAGAGAGGCCACCCCGTAGGTCACTTCAAAATCTCAGAGCAATTACTCTGCATTTGTAACCGAAACAAACGATCCTCACATGACTAGCACTGCCACATCAAATGGTACACTGAAGAGGAAAAATCTCTTTAGAAACAAACAATTGCAAAACTGACCTCCAACTGCCTTCAGTTTTCCCTCTGATTTGTCCTTGCAGAGATGGAATTCCCAGCACAAAGCAGCAGCACTGGGGGAGTTGCATTCAAGACTCATGGGCATTCAGCAGGACAGAGCAAGCCTACAGTTACAGCTTCACAACAGCACATAGCATTGACAGCAAACACAGAATGAGTATTTAAACACAACTCCCTCATGCTGTATATTCACTCAAAAACATGCCCCTGCTGGCATAGAAAATGACAGCCTATTCATGGCAGAACCGCAGAGCTGCAGGTCACAGTCTTCAGGCCCACATGTCACATCCTTCCTCATCTCTAAACTGCACTTTACTACAGGGCACCTCATTTCATGCACCACCAAGAAGGTTTTAATCATATGCCACTTTGCAGGCCACAGCGCAAGCATCTTGCTGCAGCACACAGCTTAAAAAAAAAAAAAAGTGATCCCTGCATACAGTTTCAAACAAGTATGAGAAAAAGGGAAGACTATCAACCCCACTTCAAAAGGGAACTGCAGTAATTCAGCTGGCCGCGATCAAGTCTGGGGGAAGGCTGGCTGTTGATTTACTACAATACGATGAAAGAGGATGGGAGCTAGAAGTTTGGCATCTCCACCACTGCAGGCTTCCCACTGCAGTTCATTATCTGTCGTGGGCGTATTGTTCCAACAGTGAAGGTTGTATCAGGTCAAAGACTGAAACAGTAGGCCACATTATGGTATCCTGAATTCACATTTGCTTTGCTTTTGTAGATTTGTAATAGGTAGGTTACACAGAGAGTTCATCACAATTAAATATTTTTGTGCCCTTATGAACATGAAAAGGTGACACAGAACTATCTCATTCTTTCACTGATGATCTGAGTCAATTTTATATTTTGTGCTACCATTTTTCCTTCATTTTCATTCTTTTCATAAAGCATTAAAACAGTTTTAAAAAAGCTATTAACTTCCAGATCCCTTTTCAAAGGTTCAAGGAAGTTTGTAATAAACAATTCAGATTTACTTTTTTTTTTTTTTGGTATTGAACCCATCTCCAATCTCAATTGCAGAACAAAACATTTAAAGATGCACGTTTGCTAAAACTGCGGCAGAAAATTATTTTATTTTCTTCTAGAGACACAAGTTTTGATTAATTCTGAAGCTTTGGAGAGATCATGAACAGAGCTCTGAAAACAGAATTTCTTCACACAGCTCTGCCTAGAGAGCTAAAATTTTTGTAGAACATTATCTGATAGAGTTTATAACTGCAGTTGGTTCAAAGAAGAGAGGAACAAAGACAACTCTTATTCTCCATCACAGGAGATAGATAATTTGAGTTGCATGATAGGAAAGAGAAAACATTACCTACTGACACTACATTCATATCCCAGGTCAATGTTGCATCCAAACAGCAATAAGTTTCCTTTGCTCATGGCACTACAGCTAACTTCTGGTTCCACTTGGTTCAACATCCCAGCTGTAAATTGATATTAGCAATTATGATCCACATTACAATTAAACATGTGGTTTCAGATAAATGAAAAGAAAGATCAGTTTCCTGTTTTAAAGATTCATCAATAGATTTTAAAGTGCTCAAAGAAGAAAAATGAACTTACTGAAAATACACTAGCATCTTTTTGTACCACCCTCAGAGAAAAAACTCTTATTTATTTTGAAGACACATTTAAACAAAAACAATTTCAGGCAAAAAACAATTCTTTAGAAACACACAAAAACCCACTTCTATGTACAACTCTTGAAATTATTTCAATGGCACTGTGGGTTTAAGCAGCTAAAATTACTGCAATTAGCTGTTCTTTCTTTAACTTCTTGGTGGCTTTGGAAGATCATCTTAATTAAATGCAGTAAGTGATTCTCTGTTAAGAAGAGAATGGTTTTGTTGGTATTTCTAGTTGTTTTTCCCTTAAATATAATTTTTCCTAATTGGGAAACAAAATTGTATTATCTTACTGCTTTCAATAGGAACTCGGATTTCTTGAACAAAATCAAATATAGCAGCAAATTATTTGACATGCAAATTACATATTTTTCCATCTGTATATTACTGTCTGGATTATTGGCTGGATCTTATATAGCTAACATTCGTGGTTTATGACATTGCAAAATCCTATCCTTACAGGTCACTAAAACACCTTTAAACGTGTGCATAGACAATAAGATAAACAAAACTTTTGCAGTAATTACAGCATGCCATATAACCAGATACTCTCTCCACAACCTGAACCTTTGGCACTCGTGAAAGACTGTCAAATGTCTTCAATTGCTTCTGTACAAACACCTACTCCAAGTGCCATCCTTCAGTCCCTAATTTGTGCCTAAAACAAGCTCATTTTACATGGTAAGACACCCATTTCCAGGGAACAGCTGGATGTCGCCTCTTTACTTTCATGCCACAATTTTTACCACATCTACTCAATCCTAAATACATCACAACTGCGCTCAGCAAACAGGGCAGGAATCCCATATGAGCCACCTACCAGGGTACAGAAAAATCTGATACAGGTAAATAGAAACACCTGTTGCCACTGCTGACTTTCTGCAGTAAATAATCTCAGCCATTCTGAAAGGCTTGCTGGTTATTTTACAGAAATGAAAAGGGCAGTTATGCTGCTCTCTAACTGCAAATTGAGCATCTTATAACGTCCGCATATAAGGGACATAAAGCATTATTCATTTTAATACAATGTAGAAATTTATCAACACCAAATTTACTGAAATTTAGCCATTCTATCAAAGGCTAGCTTATTTATATTTCTTTGCCGTATACTTCGTTGTATCTCTTCCCTGAAAGTCAGCATTTAAATTTGTGTAGGCAATTTTAAATTAAATGACAAATTAATCAATGAAAAAGTCAATGCACCATACTTGGTGGTAAGTGTACTACCCAATCATCTTGTCTAACTTATTTGAAGCTTGGAAACTCTAATGAATGAGAAACAAACAACCTTCAGACTTGTGCTTGCTATAAATAGGCTTATTAACCATGGACTATTTATATGCACGGTGTAACAGCTGCAGACTTCCAGAAAGACTTGCTGAACAACTTGCAGAATGTGTTAAGAGACAGTCAAATGTACTATCAGCTGAGCATTATTTCCAGTTAAGTGAGCATATTCCTGCAGTACTTTAGCATATAAACTGAAGTCAGTGGATATCAGGCAAAAGCAACGAACACATATCCAAGATATTGAAATCTCTGACTTCAGGTTTGCAATGCCAAGAAACAAAATTATACAAGCAAACAGACCACAAGCTGTACTATCTTCTTGTAAGATAAGATGGAGAGGAACATACTTGTCAACAGTTCAAGATAGTGTTTTTTCCTTTCCTTCACAAAGAGTAATATTATCTAAAGTCCTCTTCTGTATGATTTGGAAGGAGAAAATGGAGTGAGGACATCGCATTTTAGAGCTCAATAATAAATGTTGGCAAGAAGCTGGGTGACAGACGTTTCCCATTTGGAATAGTAGAACATGCTCTACTCTGCTGAGCAGGACATCACAGAAGAAGGTGTTCTGTAACTGTAGCTCATATTTATAGCTTACAGCAACAAATTCCATTAGAATGAAGGAATATTATTTCACAAAACAACTTCTCCCACAAGCAATACATTAAACTTGGCACACTTAGAGGATGAGAGAAATCTTTGTCTCATTGACATCAGTAAAAGTACAAACTAAGCTCAGTAACCATTAGACCAGGCAAACAATTAAAAAATAAAGCCCAGATTTTTAAATAATACAGAAGTACTGAGACAGCATTAACATCCTCCCTGCTGAGCTAAGGAAAATCCTACTTCTACTTAAGTATCAGCAGTTGAAAAAACACTGATTTGGTGCAATTTCTAAAGCAGTAGAGTTCACAGAATATTGTTTCATCTTACATCATGGTATTATTCCATTCTCCACCCCGTATATGACAATTTATGTATGATTAGATGAAATGAGATATGGGCTAGGGGGTGGGAGTTAAGCAGTGTATATCAGGCCATTATACATTGTTCTTGAGACTAATATTTCACAAACGTGGTTGTAAATTCCAACACTGAAATGGAAATCAGATGTTGAGGGACTCTGCAACTACCAGAATAATAACCATTTCAGTTTTTCTTTTGTTCAAATCTGTAAACCAACTTTATGGAATAAATGTCAGAATAAAAAAACAACAGGGAAAGCAAACATAGATTGTGAGAAATATATTTTTGAGTGTATATAAAGAAGAATACATACAGAACCTGTAGTACAAAGTAAATTTTCTGTTAAAGGTCCTTTAATAGGCCCTTTGCTTTTTTCCTTTTCGACTTCAATTAAAACCATAATACAAAGAGTAGGAATTTGCAGAACCTGTATGGTACAGATAAATTTCTAAATATCAGTATTTCCACAAAAAGAAAAAATATGGGAGATAATGATACAATAAAAACTGGAGATTTAGTTTCTATTTAAGAAGTCAAAACAGCACTGTATTTTCTTAAGTGTTTTATCATTACTTTATATGCTTACACTTCGGTTTCTAGTTTATGCACTGTCAGTGCAGGATTTCGTTCCTAAACACATAAAGTAGTTTAACTTTTTTGACCAATATGACTGAAAAGAGTCAGAATGACAGAATGACTGAGGTTGGTAGGATGCTCTGGCCATCTGGCCCATCCCTGCTCTAGTAGGGACACACAGAGCAGGAGGCCCAGGTAGCTTCTGAACATCCTCAAGAATGTTAGGGATCCCCAGTGCTCCAGCACCATACAGTGCAGCAGTGCTGCCTGGTGCTCAGAGGGACCTCCTGTGCTCCAGTTTGTGTCTATGGCCTCTTGTCCTGGCGCTGGGCACCACTGAAAGACGACTCACTCCATCCTCTTGGCACCTTCTATTCAGGTGTTTATGGACACTGATGAGATCTCCCTGAGCCTTATCTTCTCCAGGCTGAGCAGTGCCAGCTCTCTCAGCTTCTCCTCACAGAAGAGGTGCTCCATACTCTGCAGCATTTTGGTTGCCCCGTTCAGTATGTCCAGGTCATTCAGTGAGGAGGAGCAGAACAGGACAAAGCACTTCAGGTACAGCCTCAGCAGGGCTGAGTAGAAGGGCAGGATGACTTCCCTTGATCTGCCTAAGGCAGCACAGAATATCATTGGCCTCCTTAGCAACAAGGGCACGTTGCTGGCTCATGTTCAACTTGGTGTCCACCAGGACCCCCAGGCTCTTTTCTGCAGAGCTGCTCCCATCTGGATGCCCTCAGCAGGTGCTGATGCCTGGGACTGTTTCTCCCCAGCTGCAGGGCTTTTCATTTCTCCTTGGTGAACTTCATGAGGTTCCCGTCAGCCCGTTTCTTCAGCCTGTCAAGGTCCTTCTGGATGGCAGCACAGCCCTCTGGCATATTCATCACTTCATCTGGTTCTATACCACCAGGAAAAACGCTGAAGGCGCATTCTGCCCCATTATCCAGAACTTCAATGAAGATATTAATTAGGACTGGACCCAGTACTGAGACCTGAAGTGCTACACTAGTTACAGATCACATAGGTACAGTGCCAAAGGCCTTAATGAGTATTCACTTCTCTCCTCTCATCCATCAGGTTGGTCATTTAATAACAGAAACTTATCAGATTGGTCAAGCATGAGTTTCCCTTGGTGAGCTCTTGCTGAATACAGAATCATTTCCTTGCCCTTCACATGACTGGAATTGTTTCCCAGGCTGAGCTGTTCTATCCACCATATTCATAGGGATCAAGGTGAGGCTGACCAGTAGTTCCCTGGGTCCTCCTTCTTGCCCTGCTTGAATATACAAGTGACACTGGCTTCCCTCCAGTCTTCAGGCACTTTCCCCAGCTACTATGACCAATTAAGGATTATTGAGAGCAGCCTTGCAATGACACCTGCCGGTTCTCTCAGCACTCTTAGGTGCATCCCATCAGGAATAACATTTTATTAACAATCATTTTAAACAAACCTTCCTGGTACCATGTGCTTTTACAACTTGTTTTGCTTTGCCAAATCATAATAAACACCTTTGAATCATTGTGAGTACAATTTACAAGGAAGTTTCAATGAAAAACAGCAAGGCCTTTAAGATCTCAGAAGCCTAAGGGACTTTTTTTAAGCTGATGAAAATGTATAAAAATTGTGTAACAATTGTATAAAGCAACAAGAACGAATGATATAATGATATCAAAGTTTAGAAGAATATACTAGTGAGGCAAACCAAGGAACAGAGCCTAACTGTCTTAAAAACCACAGCAACTGTGGTCAGCCGCACCATTTTTATCAACTCTCTCTGCATCTTGTTCTCCAAGCAAAAGTGCAAAGCATGAAACCGTAGCAAGTGAATTCACAGTATATGAAGTCTACCCACGTTTTTGCTGCTGGTTCAGCATCTTTCAAACATGCCATCTTCATGACCATTAAAAATTCTAACTGCTATATATTTGAGTAATTGTTTCTCTCAGTTACTACAACCACTTCTTGCCATAACACCTCTACTGTTTAGTTCCTATACAGTTGAATTGCTTCTGTCAGTGTTTCAGTGTGTCTGAGCAAGCCAAGTTCTTTTCCTCTTTCACCTCAGCTCCAGCCTTCATGTTTTAGGTTTCACACCTTTTAGTTTCCTTTCTACTCCACTAATCAAATCTTCCTCCACACTAGTCCTATTTGTTGGAATCTCTGAATCTGTACCAAACAGATCTCTGCATCTAACCCACATGTTCTTAGACATGCTGTTTCTCATTAAACTTGCATGAAAATATGTATTAAACACTGCATTCATCGCCTGGACTACAAACTCACAAAATCTCTTGGTAGTTCTCCTGTCATAGAAGGTCTAACATATAGTCTGCCCTAACAAATAGAAGCATGTTACTACAGCTACTTGACTTCTATAGTAGTGAACAGATGGTTTTGCACTAATCCTTGATACCTGGCAGTAGCATTTCTGGCACCTACTTATTCAGAATGAAAAATAGAATATAGCTTCTTCCCTCCTTCTTCCTCAGTATTGTGGTTTCTTAATTCATGCTTCAGGCAACTATTACATCTGCCAAACCAAGAACTACCCTTTAGATACTCTTGTGTATTAGAATGCAAGAAGGATCTGTTGTAATTTTAGAAGATATCTTTTTCAATGTGGGGAAAAAAAAAAAAAATGCTTCCACCATCATTCTGTAAACCCTATGTGTATTTGTAAATTATTACTGAAATAAAACCCACAGTAATTCTTCAAACTACTGTGTGGGAGTAGAGACAAAGGAATGAGTGAAAAGAAAAAAATATTACAGTGGATCTGCTTATATTGGTATCATCAAAAAGGACTACAAAACTGTATGCTTAGATACGTTCACCAGCAAACTAACTGTTCCATTGTCATTTCTATCATCACAAATACCAGTGGCAGTTTAGCAAGAAAAGTAGCTAAAACTCAACTTTCAGATCACAGTCCTCATCCCTGGTCATTGTTAGCCTGGCACTTCAGCAACCTAAAACACAACCACTTGCTTGCCAGCAGGTTAAATCATCCCATGTGAAAGAGGCGCAGCTCCCTCTGGACAGCAAGCAGGGAAGGCAGGTAAAGCTGTGGCTCATACACACTGACAGCTCCAGTGCTTCAGTTGGCAAGAGGACAATCCTTGTAAAGATCTGCTGCCTTGCTTGCACCTCACGGAGCTCATCCCTTGCTTCTGTTCTTGCATCATCTTAATTTATTTTTAATAAGTGTCTACTCTAAAATGGTCTGTGCCAATTGTTAATTTTATGTGATCTGAAATAGTAAATGCTTGACTTCTGTTTATGCAATTTCTGTTATCAGGATAAAAATACTGTCCATTTTTACAACTGTTTCACCTGTCAACAGCTACCTTTACAAAGTACAGCATGAGATAAAGGACAGCTACATAAAACTATTTTGGAGATAAGTCTTCAGAATGCGTTTGTTTTTTATTTCCCAGGAAATTTTTCATACAGAGGTTGGTGATGCACTGGAACAGGTTGCCCAAGGAAGCTGTGGATGCCCCATCCCTGGAGGCATTCAAGGCCAGACTGGATGTGGCTCTGGGCAGCCTGGTCTATTGGTTGGCAACCCTGCACATAGCAAGGGGGTTGAAACTAGATCATCTTTGAGGTCCTTTTCAACCCTGGCCATTCTATGGTTCTATGATTCCATGGTCATCAAGCTGAGAGACACAGGACCTGGAGACCTCTCAATGATCAGCAGAACCCAAACTATCAGAAGTATCTTTTTTTTTTTCTTTTTAAAGCTGTTTTGAATCTTTCTTCCATAAGTATGCACTCATTCCACTGATATTTCTGACTCTATCAAAGCAGTACAGTGATTTTTGACTGTTGCCCCCTGCAAACATAAGTCACCGATAAGATGTATTTGTTGCATACCCAGATATTGAGATTTATTAAAAAAAAAAAAAAAAGTCTACTTGAAAACTCACTGGTCACCCAGAATCTTAAAGAAAACTACTGCCAAGTTCTCCCCCAGAAGAATTAAATGCTTTCAGTCAGCTCTTGGGTTTTAATGAGCAGTTCAAGTTTTAGAAGAATTGCCAAGCTCTAGACACCACAAAATTCAGTGTGCAATTTGGACTGAAAATTCCATTTGCAGACTGAAAAAAAATAACAAAAAACAACAAAATTGTCAAGTTAGAAGAAAAGTTTTCCTCCATATCAGAAATTTCATATTGATTTGACTTTTTATCATGACAAGACCTCTTGTCTGTCTGTTTAGGGTACCTCCATAGTTTGTTCTTAACTCCCACAAGTCACATCATAAAAGCAATCCTCCATGTACTAATGCAAAGTCCTAATACTAATAAAGCGCACACACACACACGTACACTGGGTGAAAAAGAAACCAGAGAGAGAGTAGAGAAAGAATTGTTAGGAAAAATTTCTTTGAAATTTTGGGGTTCATTTTTGCTGAAAGAAATAATACCCTTTCTCCTTCTTTCCCATCAGTCTGTGACTACGAAGTAATGGGCTGACACTTTGGAAAACCTAATCTCCATGATCATCTCCTCAATTCTGAGAGTAGTTGTGACAAGCATCAGCTTACAGTCACACAAGACAACCTCACAAAAGGCACTTAGAAACCCTCCAACATTTTGAAACGAAAAGCAAAACAACCCACATGGAGTAAATGTGCTAATGGAGCCATAACGTGATGGCACCAGGCTCTTAAAACATCTCTGCTCAAAATTCCATTGTATGCATGGTTTAGTTTGAACATAGGGATATCTGGAAGCCACATCAAAGGGCTAATGGATAGACATTTTGTTAACATATGTAGAACTGATGCCAGGCCATAAAACAACATTGTACTGAGTATTACACATCTTCAGAGAAGCCCTTTTTTTCCCCTGATACTTTTTTTTGCTGGAGGAGGAGGGGGTCTACAAATGATTTCTTTCCTTATGTGCATGAATGCCAAACAGACTCAGAAGCCTGGACATTTTTATGTTCTCTTGTTCCCTGGAGTTTTGCCCAGTATCACAAATTCCAAGAAAGGGCTGATTTTTGACATAAGAAAAGGAAGAAGAATGTAAAAGCAAATAAGCTGCCTTTTCCCTTGTAGAACAGATTCTGTTACATCAATCACAGATTGGTAAAGAACTTCACAATCTATTACCTTAGCATCTCTGTTTCTCAGGTCACTCCTAGGATTGCTACTTTCAAAATGCCATCCAAACTTGGCTCAGAGCTACAGGACATTCTTTAACGGTCTTTTAAGTCTGTGGTGTTCAAAACAGTCACTTTTCAAATGGTATTTTTTGTAGATATGGCACTCCATAAAAACAGGAGGTAAAAAAGCAGTGTATAGTGAATTCCTGGAACAGCTATTCAGGATTCTACAAAAGCCACTTATAAACCTCTCTCTTTGTGCTCTACAGTATTTATGCTAGATCACAGAATAATGAGCAATCATTAAATGTATGTACTTTGTAAGGTACTAAGGAAACTGTTTTCCCATCACTTATTAAGTGTAAAGTAAGTAAAAAAGCACTGTGCACCAAGAAATACGCAGTACGGAAAGATACTGAAAGTCAGGCTTACAGAAGAATTACATCTTTATCCGCTTTGATACCTTTGCAGTTAATCAAATATTTTGCAGTTCCATGTTTGGCACATTAGGTACATTGAAGCCAGACTAGCAAGAAACAGCCACTATATGTATCATTTCCCCAGTGATGGGAATGGTTGCTTCTGCACTTAAAGACCAATCACGCTACATCTATATTAAAATGAAAAGACAAACATGTTTTACTGCCAGCTCTGCCTGAATTTCAAATGAAAACCACATTAGTTAACTCGTGAATTTCTCAGTCAGTCAGTCTGCAGTGCCAGTTTACACAGCCTATATAAAACAACTCACCAGTACACAATGCAGTACAAAAGGATGCTAACAGTATCGTCCCAGGTTCAACAACATGTTCCAAAAACGCCTTTCCCAAAACAAAAGTTAGGAGCAGACTGCAAATATCTCTACTCTGCAATAGCCTGAAACTCAACAGGTTCTGATGCCATATTTTTTTCATTTAACAAAGTCTTTGGCTCAACTGTCAGGAGCCATGTGGGCTGAAATACGTTAAGCCCCACAGCCCGCAGGTTTTCCACTCTCCTGCTGTCCTAAGCACCGTGGGAATGCGATTCCAAGCTCAGGAAGTTTGCCAGGGCATCAAGTCATAGCATGTTTGGTCCCATTGCTTTCTACCTACTTATACGTAGAAAACCTTGATCTTGAATTCATTATCTTGTGGGCACAGCCTCACCTCCTTTGGGCACTTAAAGGGATTTAGGCTTCAGCAGGAACTAAGCAAGCACCTGAGGAGCAACAGTGATGATGCTGGATGTCTCCGGATGCGTGTGCTCAGAACATGCAGTCATGTCCACTGCAACATCAACAAGGAAGCTGTATGGGAGAGCTGCACCTCCCTACCTTAGAAGGAGTAACACAAGAGAAAGCAAAACAGGGGCACACTGGATTGTACTACACTGGGATAAAGCACACTTACCTTTACTGTTCAGGTTTTTTCTACCCCAATTAAAAACTTAGTAGTGCAAAGTTGCAACTTAAGGTAGTTTCAAAATGCACTTATCTTACTTGGAGTAACTGACATCAAAGCATTTGTTTACTGCTACTGTCTGGCCAAACCAAAAGGACAGATCCAAACAGAAGAAATATCACTGGGTTAACTGTTCAAACAACCATTACTGGGTGCATGGAGATGTGCACCCAAGTCACATTACTTGTTTTTGAAGATTCATGCATGAGCTTCATGCTTCACAATACAGTAATTATATTTCTTGCATTGCTTTAACTTATTCAGAAATGTAAATGTATTAAAGTTAAGCATGGGAGCCTAACTAAAGGTTTGCAAGTTCAACAATTCTATCAATTATCATGACATCAAACACTCCTTGCAAAAAAGGAAACAAAGCACTGGTAAGAAAACAGGCCAGAAGTATTTCAACTACTTTATTTTCTTTTTTTTTCTTTTTTTTTTTTTTTTTTTTCCCTCCTCCATTGCTACATGCCTGAATCCACACACACACACACACACACAAAAAAAAAAAGCCACATGGAAAAATGACTTAAAAAGGAGGCTCTGAACTGACATGCTGCAGGAGCGGTCAGTGGTGAAATAATAATAATCAACACTGCTTGCGAGAGATAGAGTTTTTAAACAATTATGTCTTGGTAATTACTTTTAACGAACATGCTAAAATCTCAGAGGAGGAATGAATGATTTATAAACCAGGCAGTATATTAAATTCTAGTAAATATATACAAAATCACAGGCATTCCTAACATAGTTATATCTAGAACTGTGTCACTTCTCACCAGACTTCATCTGTATTCCACAGTGACCCTCATTTTCAATTCTGTTCCAGCTTTTAACTTATAATTAACTGCAATATCTGTGATCAGTAATGTTTCACAGGCTCCAGACTAATTTGAACTGTATGACTTTAGACCTTTGTCACAGCTATACCACCCGCTGCTGATTTCTCACCCAGAGTTCAGAGATACAGATTTGCCTTTGTTTCATTTCAAACCTCAAGTTGAAATTTTGGCCCACAGGAAACAGCACCTTTCTCTTCCACTGGACTTGTAATGCATTTCTAAATACTTTGGCATAAAAGGCATTGCAAGAATTTGGGTCTGCAATGTATTTTTTTGCCTGAATAGTTAGATTTTTCTGGATAACAAAGTTGAATTAGCATAGTGAAGCATCTATTAAGCTTCCAGGAATTGAGCACTAAAAAACCTAAACATTCACTTGTTTTATTTTTCTGTTCCTTGGTTACTTTTTCAAAGTGTGTACGCTACCACTCCCATTAACATCAGCAGGGGGTTTGTAAATAAGCCTTTATCCAGCATTTCAAAAACCCGAGCTTTTTGGGGTAAGAAGAGATCACAATCTATTTCATTACTTAGAGACACAGAGCAGGATAGCAAAGTGCATTTGAAAGCATACTTGAAGGTTATATTTGGACACTTTATAATCCAGGTTGAAATGCCATACTACTGAAATCCAGCAAACATAACTCAGGAAAGGTAGCATATTAGCTAATTAGCACATTACTCCTCTTCGGATGACGTGCACTTAAATTATTTTATAAATTTGGGCACTGTCTTTAACTCAGTACACATTCTATGAAGCTAAACTCACAGCTGACGGTACGTAAACAAATCAACCACAATGGTCATTACTTATCTCTTTGTCCAGTGATCAAGCTTCTGAAATTGCATATTTGTGTTAATACTGAGGATTTTAAGACATCAAAAGCCAAAGCTATGTGTACAACTAACAAACGTACAGTTAGAAGAGTAGCATGGTCAGGATGGTATTTTACAGGTTTATAGTTAGAAAGATTATCATGGTGGAAAGAAACAATCAAAAATGAAATGCTCACCTGTGTCTTAAGCTCACAGTAAAAAAACTCCAAAAGGAAAAATCTCCAGAAAAAGATCTGCCTCTGTGTCAGTCAGCCCTGAAATGGGTCTAGGAGAGGTGCAGCCAGGCTCCACCCCCTGTGGTCACACAGCTGAATTGCCTTCACCTGTGCTCCCATGGCTGACTCAGTGCTTGCCTCAGGTGATTAATCAGAGGTTCAGGCTGTGACTCAACAGTTCCCAAACACTATGGAATTTCTGTCTTGGAACAGATAAAATGTTGTAACAACTACAGCCAGTTTATCCATGAAGTTGGAAGACTACAATGTTTAGAAAGCAATCATGGCTCAGTAGATGTACTTCAGCAGCAACTTCCTACTGCTGCTACAAGTGAGGTTGCATCAACATTTTCATGAAAAAACATACTGCCAGAAAATTCATTCTGTGTTGTAAGCTGACACAGAAGATCTCATACTAGGGATAAGTCCTCCAGCTCTCCAAATGTACTTTGTATGATTTTTGGCTAAGAACTTGGAAGAAAAAAGAAAGCAACAAGAATGTCTTGAAATTGAAATCAGCAACCAGTGTTCAAACAGATTGCAGATACTTCTTAGTGTAGACAGTTTCTCCTATCTGACACACACACAATTTCAGCTAAATGTAGAAAGTAAAATAAAATTAAATTAAAATTAAAAAAGATAAACTGACATCTTATATTCATTTTCAAAGTTAAGGAAATCTCAAGAAAACAATTTTATTTCCAGACAGCAGAACATGCTTTATTTGGCTGATGATGAAACTGCTTGTAGATTACTAATAGAAAAATAAGCAAATTCCAAGTACAAATCCTTCTCGTAACCATAAGTTTAACTTATTATTTAAAATAATAGTTGTATTATTGCAATGCTAGGATTTCACCTTTGCTTGCATAGGTGCTCTGCAATATCTGTGCAGATAGCACTTAATGCAAGCTTTAAGTTTGGAAACGAAGTAAGATGTTAAATTGTGTACAAGTTAGTTGAATTTCATGTTCTTAGAACACGGCAATTCTTATAGTCTTGAAAAATAGCACATCCGAGTATATTCAAAGCCAGGCTCGATGTGGCTCTGGGCAGCCTGGCCTAGTGGTTGGCAGCCCTGTCCATAGTAGGGGGGTTGAAACTATATGATCAGCATGGTCCTTTTCAACCCAGACCATTCTATGATCCTATGATTACAAATGAGCCAAGTGGTTTCAACCCTGCTACCTGGAAAACAACAAAATGCCAACAAGTCCAAAATGAGGAAGAACAGGCGATCCAGAGATACTCATTTGAAGGGTATCTCATGAATAGATGTTCTTTGGGGTTTTCTTCAGATTTTTAAGGGCAAAATGAGTTTATTTTTGTATTCTCACTCACCTGTTCTGGGTACTTGCTTCCAACTATTTCTGCCACTGTGTTAAAAGAAGCAGAGTCTGGGTAGGTCCTGGCTCCCATCTTCAGGTACACAACGATCTTAGTGCCTCGGAAAGACATCCGTGACATCATTTCAGCATCTTCCACAGAGATGCAAGCAGTGGGAATCTGGGGTATGCCAGACTGATAGTTCTGCCAGCCAGTATGTGGGCTACAGGAAAGGAAAAATAAAACAGTGTTAACAACTTAGCTTGTAAGTTATTATCGGCATTATAGAATTATTAAAAAGAACACTTCCACTTCCATCCCCAGTGTCACTGTCAAAAGGAATATACTAGTTATGTTGGAATAAATCTTTCTAGAAAATACCTCAAGCGGTTTTATACTAATCAGTATATCTGACCGTCATCATTCCTGGGAAGTTATTCTGTGTCAGCACAATTTAGGTGCTTTGACATTACAGTAGTAAATCCTCTGATACCACATTTTGCTACTTCATCAGGAAGAAAAACAATGAAAAGTCAGTAAGTGCATTTTTTTTTCCTGTGACAAATAACAAAAATAGTATTCATTACTTCACCTATTTCAGCATCAGAGTGGCTGTCAAAATGACATCTACTTTGAAGAACACTAATATGAGAGATTTCAGAAAGACAATGAAACCATAAAGTACACATTTACTCATTCTCAGTGCACTAGAGACTTCAGCCACCACCTGCTGATGAAATAAAATATTTTTTTAAAAACAGTAAATTTTAGGCAAATTATGCACAAAATGAAGAAAAAATATACGCCATTGAATGCTTCCATTCATTTAAGGAAATGTGGAGATAAAATTAAAAAGAAATCATACAAAAATCACAAAAAAGCATTAATCTTACAGTTACACATTTTCTTTCACTAAGATAGCACTAGGTAGCCATATTTCTTCCAATATAACTCTGTTTTCTCCAAGAAAGCTGCAGATGTTTCACGACTACGGACAGCATATATTTCCCTTCCAGAAGCTCCTTCTGTTCTACCTGAGGTGCCTCCATGTCTGGCATCACGGACTGCTAAAAGTTAATGGACGAGTTCTTCAACAAGTTCCTTCAACATTTTTTCCAAATTAGGCCATTATTTATCTCATTTTCTGGTGCCATGGTTAAGATCTTTGGATCAGATCTGCAGAAAAACTATATGCAGAAAAAAAAGAGAAACTGGGAACTACATGTATGCCCAAATTTGAAAATACTCCTGATATTAAAACAATCATTTCCTCTGTTTCCTATTCACTAAGTGGGAGCAACATCACTCCTTTCTTCAGAGACTATGATGAGGACAGACTCAATGCACACCTCAGAACCATTCTGATTTCACAGAAATGACATGAAATTGTTATACAACTACATGTCCTAAATCCCAAAGTAAGCTTGGAATTGCACACTGAAATATTAGGGCAAAAACTCTGCATGAGCTGATCTTCAGTACTGGCCATCTTTGCACTGAGATTTTATGCTGAAATAATATTGGTACACCTCCCACCAGATTTTTCTCCCTTCATTTCAGGTTTACTTCATAATTCTTGTGTTTCAGATGCTGCCCAAGAGAGGCATTTCCAGTATACATAAAATTCTCAGTCATGTAAAAGCTTCCTCAATACTCATGAATATACTATTTATCTCAGTTACTAAATAATGACTTTATTAGTGAAATGCCTGTGAATGAAGTTTCCAGTAGAAATCTCTAAAACTAAACTATTTTCTTACCTACTTGTTGCCCAAAAAAGAAGGGCTGAAGTTGAAGCTTTGAGGCCAGATTACAGACATTTCTCACACTAGCTATTAAATTATCCACATAAGTGTTAATCACAGAATGGCTCAGGTTGGCAGGTACATACCTCTGAAACCATCTGGTCCACATTCTCTCCAGCAGAGACACCCATAGCTGTTTGCCCAGGGCTACGTCCTATACTTCAGCCATACTTACAGCAGTAGACACATATTTATACATATTTAAACAACAAATCTGTGTCTTCTAATTTGGAAAAATACATTTGAAATCTGAAGATGTGTGGAGAGATCCACTTTCTGGAGATACAGATTAGATAAAATGGGAGAGAGCATTCAGTTGTAGTTCTTTAGAGTAAATCCCTCTCATCTCAACAACAGTAAGATGTATCATACATAGCCCATAACACAACTAGCAGACAAGATATATGAAAGCATTTATTTGAAAATAAATACTAAAAATCATCTACAGAGCTTCCATGGGAGCTGCTTCAGAGTGTGGATCGATCTGCTCATTAGGTGGCGGTAGTTTAAGAAGTCATTGCTCCTTGCCAGGAAGGCCGTGCAGGTGGGATGCCCAGTAGCTCCCCTTGAATCCCCAAACTCCAGAGAAATTTCAAGCAGGCAGAATCCTTGTGCTGTAGAATCCTAGCTGAGCTGGATGCACTCATGTGGGCTTACAAGTTCAGATCTTACGGATTTTTTCTTTCCTTTTTCCCCTGCAACAGACCCTGACCCCAATTTTTAAACTGCTACAAGAATTTGCTGCACATGTTCAGCATTTGAGAGTTTGGGGATATAGTCAGAATGCTAACCAGGAGACCTTCCAAAAAAAATAAAACAAACAATACACTGAAAAAAAAAGCCAACAACCAACAGTATGATCATTTCATATATTAATGGTCCAAAAAACTTTAAATTTCAACAGCTGTGCAGAAACAAACAGTTAAATGAGCCCATTCACCTGCATCTTCTGGCAAGATTATGGCTTAGTACTAACATGCTGTGGAACTGCTGAGCAGCGATAATTCAGGTTTTATCACCACCTGTATTGATTCCATTCCTCTTATTACTTCCCAGATGCTCAACAAAAGAAATCCCTAAAATCATATTTGTTTCTCCCGTGTAAGTAGCAATCGCTTTTCTTTCGGATGCTCACTCCGAGCACTCCACTGTAACTGTGAATAAGGCTCCTGACAATGTAGTGAGATGCGTGCACGTTAACACATCTGAAACAAACGACCATTTACATGTACTGTGCTTATCTAGCCAGCACCAAAATTAAACCCAGAAGACACCTGGTAGTCTTGTCTTCTTTACGCCTGAGTTACTTCTTTACCAAGATTACTACGCTAAACTCAAGTGCCCAATCATGACTTTTTGCCATAGGCAGACAGTCAGCCACTGTTGAGCTGATATCAGGATTCCAAGGAAATGAGTGAATGCCCAAGTGACTTGATAGGCAAAAAGGAAGAATAATTCCAAGAGTTACCACTATGAGGCTCAGCGCCTCATAGTATGCACCATACTGTGCATTCTAGAGCTACAAGGCCAACTCACAGACTGATAATAGGAAATATCCCTGGAAAACACTGAGAATATTGGGACATACCTGATTAAAGTTTACATGCATGCAATACACACAATGTGTTCAGTATATCTACATAAAAAATTGTGTAATAAAGTGTCAAAGAGGATACTTAAGTGCTAAGCTGCGTAAATTAAGTCCCTTTTATGCAGAGACAATCAAAAACTCTAGCAGCTGCTGACCATATGGCAAGATCTAAGCAAGAACTAGCTAAACAAATCAGAGAAATAAGGCTGTGTGTAAAAGATGAAGACAGACTGAAGCGCTCCTGAGTTTGGCTTAGAAGAGAGCAAAGAAAAAGTGGTTCAGGAGAGGGAAGTTTTGTAGCAAGGAACAGGGAAGATTTCTTTCACTGTGCCTGAACAAAAATGACTTTGTGGATATTCTTTCTAAAGAAAAAGGATTTTACTGAATAACCAGACTTGCACCCTTCATTCTTTGCCCCTCAAAAACAAAAGGAAGAAAATTATTATAGAGAATCAGCTCAAAAGCCAATCTGACTGGTCTTCACAACACTTGTTCTTCATAGAATCATAGAATGATTTGGGTTGGGAAGACCACTGCTATTGGCAGGGACAGCCTCATCTAGACCAGGTTGCTCACAGCCCCATCCAGCCTGGCTTTCAATGCCTCCAAGGAGGGGGCATTCACAGTCTCACTGGGCAATCTGTTCCAGTGTCTCACCACTCTCACAGTAAAGAATCTCTTCCTAATTCCTAGTCTAAATTTACCCTCTTTCAGTTTAAAGCTATTTCCCTTCACTCTGTCACTACATGCCCTCACAAAAGTCCCTCCCCAGCTTCTAGAAGGCCACTATAAGGTTCCCCCACAGCCTTCTCTTCTCCAGGCTGACCAGCCTCAACTCTCTCAGCCTGTCCTTGTAGAGGAGGTGCTCCAGCCCACTGTTTACCTCTGTGACCCTCCTCTGGATCTGTTTCAACAGCTCCACATCCCTCTCATGTTGGGGGCCCGAGAACTGGATGCAGTTTTCCAGGTGAGGTATCATAAGAGCAGAGTACAGGGGCACAGTCACTTCCCTTGACCTGCTGGTCAGGCTTCTTCTTGGAGGCAATGAACTAGCACCTTCAGTGCTTTCTGCTCACACTTGGGGGTGATGTCAGCTTCTGGTGTTTCAGAATGACACAGTCTTGAAAGTGATGTCATCCAGCAAAACTTTAAGGGTAATTACACCATGTCATATTTGACATACCTGTATTCCGATACCACAGTTTGGTGTTCAGTAATGGGGAGGGGTTCGAGTCTTTATTATTTTCTAGCACAAGCACCTGTTCTTTAGATTTTAGTTCTACAGGGTTACCCCACATCCATATTTAAACAATTTTTTAAAACTACTTAAGAACACATTCTTTACAAATCCACTAATGCTAATAAAATCTCATCATCATTTAGTCTTGACATTCCTATTCAACTTTTGACAAGATTCGGATAAACAAGGCTAGCTATTGGGTTTTGCTTCTGGTAAGCACTTAGATTTCACATCTTGGAATGGAATTTAATGGAATTTAAGAAGTATCACAGTATGAAAAACAAAAACAGTAGAAACTCCGACAAATAAAATATTCTCTCTTAAGAGTGCATGTGAAATAATGAGTATGAAAAAAATGTAGTTTGCATCTTACAGAAAAGTGCAAAGGAAGGGTAAAAAAAGTCAAGAAGCTGTTAGATAATTAGTCTGTCTTCCAAGAAAAGTAATCAAATGTGGAGTCACTAAAAGCACTTGATGAAGGGATACGCTGCTGGTGTCCGATGTATTCTAACTATTTTTACTGTGTTAGCTGACCGTGCATGGTTCATTACTTCATTTCTTTACTATCAACCCTTATCTCCAAGCTAAGCTAAAATGCCCAAGGACATATGAAACAGTGCTCCAAGCTAAACTGAATGCTCTAATAGAAAATGCAGCTCAGGTTGAAGCCTCAGGCAAATTTAACAGTATCCTAAAGGTACAAGTGAGTATGGTATTACAAGAACTCTAACATGATTCTTAAAAAAAAAAAAAAAAAAAAAAAAGAATCTCTTAGTGTGAAAGCATACAAAGATCTACTTCAGCCGTCACGTGTATACACACGCCCCAGTGCACAATTCTTCTTCCTAACCCTGGGTTGGGAAATACAAAATCTAGTTTGCCTGAGTAACCTCAGTTTATCCCCTTACATTAATGCATTGTGAAACTCGAGTTACACACACGACAATATATTTCCTTCATGACCCAGGCCAACTTCATTACACTAACCACATGATTCAAGTCTTAAAATGCTTTCCTGACTTACACTACAACTATATTAATCTCAAGTTTATCCATAGTGAGATCGCAGCCTTAACTCAGTAGTAAAATGAAAGAATCATAGAATGGCTTGGGTTGAAAGGGACCTTAAAGATCACCTATTTCCAGTCACCCTGTCACCCACCAGATCAGAGTGCCCATGGTCCCATGCAACTTGCCCGTGAATACTTCAGGGATGGGACATCCACAACCTCTCTGGGCAGTCTATTCCAGTGCCTCAGCATCCTCTGAGTAAAGAACTTCCTCCCAGTTTCTAACCTAGATTTCCACTCTTTTAGTTTGAAACCATTTCCCCTCATCCAATCATTATCAGACCACATAAAAAATCTGTCTCCCACCTGAGAAGTGCTATGAGGTCTCCTCAGAACCTGCTCTTGTAGGCTGAACAAACACAGCTCTCTCAACCTTTCTTCATAGGAGCAGTGCTCCAGCTCTATTATCATTCTCATGACCTCCTCTAGACCTGTTCCAACAGCTCCACATCTTTCTTACGCTGGGCTCCCAACACCAGTACACAGTACTCCAGACAAGGCCTTACAGGGGCAGAGCAGAAGAGGACAACCACCTCTCACTCTCTATTGGCCATTCCTCTTTTAATGAAGCCCAGGGTACTGTTGGTCTTCCAGCCTGTATGTGCACACTGTTTGCTCACATCAAGCTTTTCATCTACCAGAACTCCCAAGCCCTTCTCTGCAGAGCTGCTCTCAAAGTGTTCTCCCGGTCTGTACGCTTATCTAAGACTGCCCTGACCAAAATGCAACACCTTGCACTTGGTATTGTTGAATCACAGAATCACAGAATTGTAGGACTTGGAAGGGACCTCTAGGTATCATTGAGTCCAACCCCCCTGCAAAGCAGGCTCCCTGCAGCAGGCTGCACAGGTAGGTGTCCAGGTGGGCCTTGAATCAGAGGAGGAGAATTCACAACTTCCCTGGGCAGCCTGTTCCTGCACTCCTTCACTCTCACTGTGAAGAAGTTCCTTTGCGTATTGGTGCAGAACTTCCTATGCTCCAATTTATGGCCGTTTCTCCTTGTCCTGTCCCCATAGACCGCTGAAAAGAGGTTGGCCATGTCTCTTTGACTCCCACACTTAGGATACTTATTAACCTCTGAGTCTTCTTTCCTCAAGGCTAAACAGACCCAGGTTACTCAGCCTTTCCTCACACGGGAGATGCTCCAGGCCCTTTATCATCTTTGTGATCCTCTGCTGGACTCTTTCCAGGAGATCCCTGTCTTTTTTGTACCAGAGAGCCCAGGACTGGATACAGTACACCAGGTGAGGCCTGACCAGGGCCGAGTAGAATCTCATCAGATCCGTGTGGGCCCACTTTTCAAGCTTGACCAAGTCCCTCTGGATGGTGTACATCCCTTCTGTTGTACCAACTGCACCTCTCAGCTTAGTGTAATCTCCAAACTTGCTGAGGGTACAGTCAATCCCACTGTTTGTATCATTGATAAAGATGTTGAAGAGCAATACAGTTGAAGAGTAACTGGATTGCATTCTTCTCATACTTCTGCTCGCCCTCACAAAGCTTTACCTTTTAAAAGAGTGATGTTACAGAAGATGCTACTGTGATTCTGTATCAAAATAAAAGGGAAGCCTTTACACCTCAGTCTCCTGCTTATCTATGGAGAACAGCTAATCGTGACTGCCTCACCACAGTATCCTTCTATTCATCAGCAGCAACATGCCAAAGGCTAAACCCCACTTGAGTACATTCCCTTTTCTTGCACCACAGGAGACCTACACAGCAGCAGAGTCCTTACAAAACAAATCTTGTTCTTGGGCACACTCATACACTGCGTACATCTGTTCAAGATTCCCATCATTATCTGGATAGAGAGGCCAAGATGTCCTAACCCATAACATAATAAGCCAAAATGTGAAAAGTACTGATAATCTCCTCAGAAGAATTAGGACTTCAAAAATAAAATTGAGACTATTACCCATTTACAGTCACTTGGCAAAATGTAAAGGAAATAAATTCAGCCTAACTTTTTGTTTCTGTCATCATTTGTCCCAAGATTCTCTCGCTTCATTTGCTTTTTATGTTGCCTTTTAGGATTTCATTTGTTGATTTACAGCAAGTTGAAATAATTGCAAGGCTGTTAAATTGAAAACAAAACATGAATACACACAGAAAATTCTGAGAAACTATGAAGGAAAAGCATAACCTTGTACAATTATAGAAGATAATATAGCTGCCTGCTGTCAGGCAAACGAGTTATGCAGTCTATTCAAGATTACATGTACCAACCTTTAATTGGTGTAGCATCTGCTGAAAGTCTAACAAACGACTCCAGAGACGTTTGGTCTTACCAAAGAAAACTCCTTTTGCAAAAGACTACAGCATCACTCTGTAACCATATGGGCTCCATTTAAATCAACATTTGGAAAACTACATCTAATCAGTGCTAGGCATTCATTAAAATTAGGCTTTACCAAATAAGCATAATAGCAGTGACATAGTTAGATATCTGCTAGGCTACAGAACACAACTAACGTGTATTTCATTATAACATTCAGTATGACATGCACCAAGGGAATTCCATGACAACCACAGAAGTTTTTTAAAAAATAGCACAGATTAGATATGCTTTGTCAAACAAGAAGCAGAAAGCAACTGTTAGTGATAAAATGATCAAGTGGAGCAAATCCAGTGAGTTTCATCCCAGGACTGTATGACTGCTGGGAAAGAGGAACAGCCTGCACTAGCCTTCCCAAACTTCAGTATGAAGTGGAGACTTGCATCAGCTGCTCTTGTGCTGTAAGACACCTTCTGCATCCTGCAGGCATTAGGCAGATTCTCCAGCAGCTGGCAGTAACTTGAGGGAACCATTTAAGCCACACACCTGTTTGGTCTTCTTGTGTTCAGCAAGAACAACCAACCTCCTTCCTGCTGTGTTAACATCCCCGCCTTGTGGGACCACAGCTGCAGGCTGCACATTACCATAGGTATGCTAGCAGAGGGCTCCTGGAGGAAACAACAGTGACAATCCTAATTGCCAACAGCTGCAAGACTTCTGGCTTCAGGGATTCCTTTTTATTTTCTCAGCCTTGAGCAGAATCTGTATTTATATCTTCAGTGACCTCACAATCACCAGAATCTAGTGAGTACACAGGACAGATTAAAAAACCTTTCTGCTAACAGATGTTGTATTTTATACCTACAGGAAGGATGTAAATAAATCCAAACACAAAAGAAAACACATTTTCTTTATTTGGAAAGCAGAGAATGTAAGAGGAGTCACAGGGCCAGCAATACATAAGCAAACTGTAGCCGGCCAGCTGTCCAGAATACTTTTCTGTCCCTCATACCTTCTCCACTTAATGACATTATTATCAATAAGGAATACTTGTGTTAAAATGATCATCCACAAACAGGTGTGAAGTGGCATCACAGCTTTCAGGAAAGGACCAATTACCACATCAGTGTGTCCCAGTCTCTGCCTCATCAGACAGCGAAACAGAGAAGGTGATGGTGTCCTGTTCTCAGGCATATACACAAAGTGACACTGGAGCTTTACCTTCCTCCAGCATGGAATGCAAAGCGTTAGGGCATGGGAAGGGCAGGCTCCTCATCCTTCAGAGAGGTGATCGTGGCAAAGGGTAGCACACAGGAAACAGCTTTCAGTGAGCTGAGCAAAAAGGGTAGGAAAGGAGGATACCAATCTTGGTCTCACTCACCATGAAAATTCTTCCTTTCTAACAGGCAACTGCAGAGGAACATGGAGAGGAGTAAGGGAAAAGTTTCAAGTCCAAAAATGAGGGGGTGGATGGAGCTTTCCTTCCTTCCTTCTCTACACCTCACGCCCTCCTGAGCAGTACACTCTCTGGGCACTGTCCTCCCTAAGAACACTAAAATTCAAGCCCATCTTAAATGGAAAAATATTTAGGAATAGCCTCTCTCTGCTGCTGGTGCTGCAACACAAGGCCTCATGAAGATACAGATTTACATTTTAAAAAGTAAGGCTTAAGGGTCAGCAGGGATGCAAGGGAAGTCCAGAAAAAAACACCGGATATGAATGTGAATGACAGAGGGCTAATATGGACCTGAAAACAGCAGGAGAAAGAAGAGCATCTGAGCACCAAAGCCTACCATTTAGATGGACAAAAGGAGAGAACTTTTAACAGTAAAAAACTAGACATGATAACTTGAATACCATCATCATAGAAAACGTGGAATTAAATGCCAGGAGTGAAACAGAAGAGAGGAAATAGAAAAATCTAGTGATCATTTTTTCTCTTTATGGGTTTTCACAGAATATCAGTAGAGCTTCCATGACCATTAATTAGAAAAGGAAAAAAAAAAAAAAAAAAAAGCAAGCTATAAAAACTGACTAATTTAAGAGGTATAAAGGATATGAGAAGAAAGAGCAAAGGACCTGACTGGATGTAGCCTCAAGCAGTCAGCAAACCAAAAGAAACCAAGAGCTACTATAAGACACTCATTGAGCCTCTATATTTTCTGAAGAAAACTGAATCTCGGGAACATTTTCACTACACAAATGCTTTTTCTACTCACATAGATTTCATTTTTATAGAGTAATGAACTCCTTCTAGATGTTCTATTTAACAAGGAATAAAAACCAATACATACTGTGTTTGAGTGAAAAAAACAAGCTGAGGGTAAAAGAATAAAAATTATTTTAGCAAAAAAAAAAAAATACAGAAGGGATATCACCTATTTTTCCCCTCTAGTAAGAGATTTCAGTAGTTCCACACAAAGGTAGCTATTTTAGCATCACCTGATCTTTATATCTGCCCATGCAGTTCACACCTCATACAAAGATATTCATGAAATGTAATATGAAATTTTTGAGCGTTCAGGATACATTATTTGTCACTAACTTGACAAAATCATTCTCCAATAAAACAGTATGTTTTTATTTTCAAAACACAGACATTTCTGCCTGTCACCTCAGAGTTGGATACATTCTGAATTTTTCAGCCTCAAATTTGTCATCCACTGTAAGCAGAAAAGTTCCTTTTAGCAGCAGAACATATTTTTAAAGCTTATCAGAATCACTCCTCAAAATTAGGACTAAATACTGAGCAGCATGGCAAAACGTCATGCCAAGCACAAACACTCTTTCCCTGGCTGTATTTGTTGACTGTGGCACATTCTCCCATGAGCTTCATAATCTAAATCAGATAAAACAGAAAGTCTTCCAGCAGGTCTGTCTTTCCTCTGAACAGCTCCTCTCCCTGCAAGTAGTGCTATGCCCGGTGAATGAAGAGCGTGGGGCTGCACAAAATCTTTCTAGTGCAAACCATTCTGGGGAGAATGACTGACTCACTTCCATGCTGCTGGTGTCCTTGGGAGTGGCAGCCACAAGGAAATGAATGTAGGGGTTTCCCAATAAGATGGTTAAATCTTAAGAACTCAAGTCATTTTCCTTCCTCAAAAGGAAAAAAGAAATGGCTGTCAAGTGGCAATACTTCCTCTCTTCCTGTTTTGTTTTAGATACCAAGCTTATTGTGCTCTGCAATATATTCTACTTATTCGCACTATTTTGCTTATTGTTTGAAGATTTGTTCTCTTTCCATTTTATCGTGGGGATTCCTTCATCTCCTGCTGAAAGGGAGAGGAAAGATTGCTCTCCATCCTGCTCTTATATTTTAAGGCTCGTTTTAGAATCCAATTAGAAGTATCTACCAGAGTCTCTGTTGGAAAAAAGACTGCCTGAAACGATGCAATTTTCTTTCCAATTTATTAGTTTATCCATATTGCTGAGGAAAATGTTTTTTTGATAAAGGTAGCAGGCTGGAGGTTTTGGGAGGAAGGTACAACAATAACCACGAATTTCACAGACCCTAAGTAAATTTAAATACACACACACTTTCGGACCTTAATGAAGAGATAGAAACACACACGTCAAAAGAATGGTGGAGAAAGTGAATTGGATTTAGGAACATCACAAGATTTCAGACCAAATGAAAAGAGACCGCTACAGCTCTCCCTGTAACAGCTCCAGGAGAAGAAGGCTGTGCAGGAGGACCATGGGCTTACTCCTCACTCACCTGCTCTGGGTGCTACTCTCCTGCTCAAGCAGCCTCCAAGAGGAAGGGCATGCAGCAGGTCAGCTGCATTCACACACAAGCATGGACTGCACACCAAGCATGGCCTCAAAGCTCCGGAAACAAAAAGACTGAAGCCCACCTTCTGCAGCAGTGCACAACAATGAAGGAATAAAAACTGCGAGTTTTCTTCCTAGTGTTGAAAGGCCAAATAAGAATGACTTTTGGTGCCTGGAGAACACTATGCAGGAAAACTATGTCAGTGATCTGACAAATAGAAAAACTGTTTAAAAACGTATTTACTCAGAATTGTAGCATAATTTCAGAAATGTGTTAGTCTTACAAGTTAATGTACATAGGCTGAATACAGTTTCAGTTGTCAAACAAAAAGTTGTTCTGTAAAACAACAGGAAAATACTCTGTGCTGTACTTAGGTGTAAGCATAACAATTACTGAAGCTGTTCACTGGAGATGGTATTTGTTTCGAATCTATCTTGTTTATAAACAAACTCAAGATTGTACAGAACAACACTGAATGTATGCAGTTCACAACTATTCATCGTGTAGTATAAAGCAGTTGTTCTCTGAAGTGCAGCCCAAAGATGACTTGCAGCTTGCAAAGCCTTTGTATTCAGCCACCAGTGTGGGTTTTTAGTAGTTTCATCTGCATGAACATAAAGGTCCATTGATTAATATCAGTATTAACAAAACTCGTGGCTTAAGAGCATAGTGCTTTACCCACAACTTAGACACTGAACTTTCTCACCTGCAATGGCAGCTGATAGCAGACATGACCTATGCTAACTTCACACAGTACCACCTCCTACTGCCTAGCTCTCCTACGAGAGCTCTAAACCTACTGAGTGGCCTGGTTGTAAAGATGCTGATAAAACATTATCCTCCTTGGAAATCCCTGACCTGTCAAGACCAAAACACTAAATGGGAGACAGACCCTTCTGACAGCATCCTTCTGAAATACTGGTGGCCAGGCTGAGCCACAAACTCTGTCAGATCCTGAGCTGCACTCCTTGCTAACCCCTGCAGTCTTTCTGACTGTGGAGGTAGAAAACAGCATGCTTGTAGTCAGAACTTCTCAGCCAAAAACATACTTGGACTAAAAATCCCTTCAAATCTCACAGATGCTCTAATATCCCTCAATTTCCAAAGTATACCAAACTGAGCTGGGTGCTCTGAAATACTGTTATATTTTCTTTACTCATCTAGACCTAAAAGCAACAGCATTTCTCCTTCTACATCGTATCTTCTGCTAAAACAGATACACAGCCAAGGACATCCAAAATGAGCTGATACTGATCTAAGCATTTCAAACTGCTCTCCAAAAAAATAACTGTATTAAACACGTGACTAATTAGCTACTTCAATTTAGACACCTTATGGGGAAGACTCTCAGAGGAATGAATGGCAGTCTCCTTTCCTTGCAGTAGAAAATCTTAAGGATAAGCATTACCTGAACACTTCTGATGCTTTGCAATGGTGTTCTTCAGTTGCTTGTCAACTTTTCCCACTTGCCGGGATTCTACCACCTTTTCCCTAACTCTCAAGTCTAACAGTAAGTAACACCAAAATATCAGAGGAATAAAATGGGAAAGGCTAAAACGGGAAAATAAAACAGGGAAATAAAATAGGGAAAGCTCTTTGTGGGAAAGGGTTAAAGAATCCATCACTGAGTGTTGCTGAGAAGTACCATACAAAGTTTTATAGACTGAAGCCTAATTTTAGGTACTGAAAAACATTTACGTTTCTAAAATCATAAATTGCAGCTGCACTTATTATTCTAAGTAGCTCTGCTTAGTTTTCTCATGGGTATGCCTATTCACATCACATTTCTGGCAACACTGAAATATCAGAATTCTCTCTGGTACTGCAGCATACAACTTCTGTTTTCCTCAATTTTCAGCATTATAAACTAAGCAAAAAGAAAAAAAAAAAAAAAGACAAACAAATAGTTTTGTGGAGTTCCATACAGTCTCTGATGATCTCTGAGCTGAACTCAGCAGACCAGGATATTAGATTCCAGGTGCTGGCAGCATCTGGACAGTGCTGATTCCCTGCTCAAGCACAAACAGTCCACTCTAACACCCTCCCTGAAGATATGAAGTGTATACTCAAGCCGTCTGGTCCCTTCAAACTCTTTCTAGCTCTCCCATGCCTCCCCAGGATCAACTGCAGCCTTCTCAGAGTCTGAAACTGGGAGCTCTGAAAGTTGTTTTCTTCTTCTTTGGAGACTGCAGGAAGAGAGTGACACAGACCCTCCTCAAAGAAATACCATGGTCTACACCCTGAAAAAGAAAAGCATTACACAAGTTATAGAACAAATATTAAAGTCTTCCTTACATTTCTCCTGTGAGCATCCTTCTTCCAAACCTCAGACCTCTGCCACAATCACATTTCAAACCCAAGACCTCTAGCCTTAATGTTCTCCCTGATGATAAAGATCTGTTACAAGGAAAAGCTTTGTACTTTTACAAAATTCCAGCTCCTTCATGCTGTTCCCAGAAGTTTCAAGAATCTCATGGTGAGTTGCTACTGAATTAAACTCAGAATCTCAAAATCCAAACCCTCTGAGCTACAATCATCCAATAGTTTTTAAATATTTACACTAAAAGATATGATATTTCAAAATAATGCACTCCATTCTGTGTCATTCAACTCCTGCCAGATCCTTCCAGCAGATCTGTGTTAAGACCTGGATTCTCAAATCCAGCAGATGTTAACAGTCACACACATTTTATTAAAAAACAAAAAGCAATGGTTATTTAGTAGATTATTCATCAGATGTAGCCACCCAACGCAACTACTACTGGTTTTGGTACAGGCAAATTACAGCATAATCTATTATTGTCAACGTGATCACAGTTTAGAAGAATCAACTTCTAATGATGTCTCTTTTCAGCAGACTGCACAAATGGTATACTACACTGGTGTTCCAAAAATACTACTTGTGTTTTTAAAAAGGGGAAGAGAGAAATAGCAGTGAGCTGCTCAGGATCCCAGGGGAACACAAGGGCAGAGTGATGAATGGAACTTCACACTCCCTGTTTTTAATCAATTCCTGTGATTATTCTCCCTCATCACGAGTATCTGCTGTTGTCCTGTGCACAAATGTCTAGAATCAGTCTGGATTTTCCAAAGATAAACGGTACAATGGTTTCAATATTTTTTCAGAGATGTATTTTGACATTGTATTCATTACTGCAGTAATGTAATGAAGTCAATATAAAAATAGTAAATCAGAGTAGATAAAAAAAACAGGAACTCTACACTTCACACAGTATTTGCAGTATTTACATTAGACAGCCAATGCAGAACTACTGCTGAGATTGATTAGAAAAACAGGGTATTGGTGAAACAGTTTAGAAGTCAAAGAACCTGTTCACCTACCCAAGCAATGATACGTGGGTACGATCTGTAATACCAAGCCAAAGGTCAGTTTAAAAAGGAAAGCTGAAAGATAGTAAAGTCACAGCTTTCAATTTGCACCATCCTCCTAAGAACAGAAACAGCATGACAGAGAAAATATAAGATGTCTGAAGGAGAAGGCAAGAGGCAAGTAATTAAAGCTGGCATCACTGGCAGAGCAGAGACAGGAGTTGGCACTGCTCATTTATTAAACCAGATGGAGAAGGATCTTCACCATTTATCCTTACCCCGCAGGAAGATCAAAGAATTAGTATTTGATGCAACAAGATGGACACAATGAGAGAGGCTCAGGTGACTGATCGGATTTGAAGGGAAAAAGCTAGAGAAAAGGATTAGAGTAATTCTAATGGCTACACTTAGGAGGCAAAAAACATTACTTTTACAAGGAAGAGTTGAGGGGTACTGTTGGCTATCAACATCAGGATCTATTTAGAAAATAATTCTAAACAATAACCATGGAAGTATTGACTCTGACTTCCTAAGATCACTAGTCAAAATTTCTGTGCCAAAAATCTCTAGTTCCGTTATACAAACAGGTCTAGCTGATCCTACCTGATCCTTCCAATTCTTGAAGGGAGCATATAAACAGCAGGGGGAATGGCTGTTTACGAGGATGGATAGTGATAGGACAAGGGGGAATGGTTTTAAACTGAGATGGGGGAGGTTTAGGCTTGGTATTAGGAGAAAGAAATGCCCTGGAGGCATTCAAGGCCAGGCTGGATGTGGCTCTGGGCAACCTGGTCTGGTAATTGGCGACCCTGCACATAGCAGGGGGTTGAAACCAGATGAACATTGCGGTCATTTTCAACCCAGGCCATTCCATGATTCTATGATGATACTTAAGTGCCTGAACACACATCATCCTAGAGCTAAGGCAGCCAGGTGAGACCATCCTATGTGAAGACAGCATTTAATAAAATAACACAGAAACATCCTACCACATTGACAAGCTACAAGCACAACTGTAGGAAGTAGAAAAACTAGCAAAACCAGAGGCCTCCCACTGGAAAATAATACAACCATTCTTGTAAAGAGAAATCATAATATGTTGGAACAAACAATATATTTGCTCACATCTGAGAAAACAAAGCAATACAAAATGAGGAATTAGTGCTTCCAAATCCTTTGCATGCCTGGTGCATAAAGCACAGAGATTATGGATATTAACAGCTGAATACCACACTAGGTGTAGTACCTAGTGGCACCTAGGTTTGTTTGCTTGTTTGTGTTACAGGTCATAAGTGAAAAGTTACATATTGGAATAAAACATATTGTTGAACGCATCAAATAGGTTTTAGAGCAAATAAAACCAGTCAGTCCCTACACAACCTTGTGCTCGCATTTGGAAATCAGCAGTAAACCTTGACAAGAATACCTTGACAAGATGTCCTACAGTACATTTAGCACGTTTCATGAATAAAACGTTAGTGCACACATAATAAAACTGTTCAGTAACTTGCAGGTAATTTTTTTAATAATATCCATATGTCAAGTATAATACCAAAAAGATCTTGAAAATGAATGAGCAGTATAGGAAATGGAAACGGTACTTAGTAGAAAGTACAGACTGGAAAACAAAACATGAAAATAATAAAACTGCATATATGGGCAAATTTATATAGTAGATCACAATACAAACTGTTTCAGCTCAAGATTAAAAAAAAATAAAAATTAGTTGCAGTATATCTTGAAATTACTAGAGTAATCCCAGTATACATCAAGGAGCACAGTCCCTACTCTCAATACCCTTTTTTGTTTGTTTGTTTTTTAATGGTGAGTATCAGAATCACAGAGTTATAGAATACCACAAGTTAGAAGGGACCCATGAGGATCACTGAGTCCAACTCCTGGCTCCAAACACCAACTATGTATGATTCTGATACATTCTGGTATTGCTGAATCTCCAGCAGTTGTTCAGAGTCATGTGCTCACATGCTGCGGAGGTAATCTCTTCAGGTAAAGTCCTCAGTGCTACAGTTCTGTGGTAAAAGCATGGAGAATTACAGTAAAATGAAATTACACTCTACATCTTTCTCACATCTTATCAGCAGATGAGAAATAAACACACCTCTTGTAAAAATAATTTGCTGGCATTGTATTACTCAGATCCTTTTCAGAAATCTTTATCTGCAGTTTCGTTGCCAGGTTTTCCCTTTATCCTCTGTATTTATGGACTCCACATACTGGTAAGAGTTTGTCAGTTTAATCAAGAAAATTGAATAACACAAGAGCACTAAAAGAGGACCTGCAACTGATGGAGCAAGACATTATGATGATGCTAGGTGGTTCTGAACTTGTTACAATGTTTTCATAGGTACAGATATTCAAAGACTCAGAAGAGGCCAATAGTACTGAAGAGTGCCAGAACTGATTAGGGTTAAATTAACAGGAAATCACACAAAAGTGCTAAAATTCCCAGTGCTCGACCTCAGCAAGCACAGCTGTAACTCCTTACAGTTCAGTACAAAAAACTCAAGACGTGGCAGTTTTATAAGGTCAACATCTTTATACATGTGAACTAGCAATGAATGCAAAGGCAGAATAAAACTGTTCTTTTATATCTTATTGACTGTAGAATATTAGAAAGGAGCTCCATTTCTCCTTAAGACATGCAAGTTATCCAGCTGTCAGCTAGGGTTTGCCCAAAAACAAGCAGAAAGACTGCACTGCGGATGCAGTCTGGCATTTTGGCCTTCAGGGAACACAAGAAGCAAAGTAAAAATTAATGAATTGTCAGTCAACAACATATTGAGACATCTTGCAGGGAAAGCCCCTAAGTGCAGGACAAGAAAATAAATCCCATAGCACTCCGCCAATTCATACCTCTTAGGGGAGCAAGACAACACAGTGCTATGAACATCACTAGAATCTTTCACAAGCTCACCAGAGACTTACAAAACATGGTATGTTCTTATTTCCCCTTACTACATTGCAATGAGAGTTTTATCTTTGTTTTCTGGTCACTGAGGAGAACAGAAGAAAATACTGCTGTATCCTGTTACCATAGGATATTGCCCCAGGACAATCTCTCTCTGAAAGGTTTCCTATGAACAGTTTTTGTGGCTGTACTATCCTTAAGTGATAAGTGTTCACAGACAGCACTCTTTCCTGCTGCTTCTTTTCACAATGCAGAATTACTGCTATACCTCCATAGCTACCACTCAGCTTCCTGCTGTGTGCATGTCTGTGCACTCCTCAAGCCTACACAAAATGGCCAGAAGGTACTGCCTACTCACAAGAAGACTTTTTATAGAAGTTCTGCAGCATCAAAACAGAGGACTTTGAACATGAGGCTGACTGGTTTTCCAGCTCCCTCAGAGATCAATTCTAAACTACCTTGACCAAGAGTGCGTTCTCCCCCCTGCTGAAAGAAAATAAGTCCTTTAGTTTGAAACCACTTCCCTCGTAGTAGGGTCTATTGTGATGGGACATGGGGGAAAGGTCTCAAACTAAAATTGAATATATTGAATATAATTGAATATAATGAAAAAAGTTTTCACAACAAGGGTAGGGAAGCACTAGAACAGGTTGGCAAGAGAGATGGTGGCTGCCCCATCCTTGGATACACTCAGTGTCAGGCTGGAAGGGTCTAGCTACAGATGTTCCTGTCTGTTGCAGGGGCTTGGACCAGATGACCTTTAAGAGTCCCTTCCAATTCAAAAGATTTTATGATCCACAGCCATCACTTTACCCTGTAAGTATAAAATGCACCTGCCAGAGAGGAAAAAAGCCACCTGAAAACCAGAACGAGGCAAAAGTAACAAGAGGTTCTCTGTCACTGTGATATGGCAACAAGCAAAGAAAGTTTACAGAGTAAAATAAATGAAGGCAACAGATCCACAAGTAATACATATAAAGTCTTTATTTTCAGCCTTTTTGACAACCGCAAGCTCCCTGGAAGTACAATTGGAACACCAGTATCCAAATTACAGAGCATTGCAAGTGGTCAAGAAAAATCCCAGATACCAGCTGAGCACTATTAAATGAAATGGAAAAAAGGTAAATTTAGTGTATTTTTTTTTTCACTCAAGGATTACAGAAATAGTTTGTTTTTACACTCAAAGAAATGTCTCGTGTCGCAGACATCCTTTGGAAAACATTACTTCTGGAAAGTTGTCAGTGAGTTTCTCCCTTTAAAAGAGACCTTTCTCCATGTTCTTCCTTGATGAAAACGAAATCTAGTTCCACCATTCTATCAAACAGTTTTCACTAATAATGTTTGATTTTTACATACTCATCATCATCAAGGAGCCACGCTCAGCTGACACTCAGTGATGATCATAGGATCAGGAAATGGTTTGGGTTGGAAGGGACCCTTAATATCACCTAGTTCAAACCCTCTGCTATAGGCAGGGACACCTCAAAGCCCCATCCAGCCTGGCCTTGAATGCTTCCAGGGACAGGGCATCCACAACATCCAGTGTCTCACTACCCTCACAGTGAAGAATTTATGCCCAATACAGAGACTAAATCGACCCTCTTCCAACTTGAAACCATTTTCCCTCATCCTGTTGCTACCCTCATAGAAAGTCCCTCCCCAGCTTTTCCAATGATCCCTAACTTCATCTTCCGTGACATACAGAAAGCATTGGCTCTGTTCATGTCCCCTCTTGGAACCACCATTTGGCAATCACAAGCAACAACTCGCATCTGCAAAGTCATTCTATATCACAGAAGACACATCTGACAGCTACTCTGCAAACAATTTAAAGTATCATGCAGATTACGTAACTGTTCTGGAGGTCTCACAAGGTATGTCTCTTCAGCCTTTCAGTGTGAATAGAGACTGAGCTTTTGAAGCGACCCACCTGGAGTGCAAGTTTTGGATTCCATTCTAGTGAAACTAAGCCAGAAGATGCACTCCATCATGTACACAGCACGGCCCAACTGCTAACATATGCTCAGTCTCTGTTGTACCTAAACCGTAAGGCTTGAATTGTAGCTTTTTTTTAAAAAAAAAAAAAAGGTGTGTTTTGTTGTTGTTGTTGTTTTTAATTATTAACTAATTAGGTGGGGAAAAAAATGTTTTAAAATAAGGATTTGTGTTTTGGAAGGAGTAAATAAGATTAGCAATCAGAAGGGGAGGAAGTTCAAACAACCAATAAAATACTTTCCCTAATTCCAAGTGAACCAGATACAAAGCATTTCACTGGGGGGGGGGGGGGGGGAAAGAGGAAAGCAAGTTTACAGATGAATTAAAATATATCCACATACTGAGGCTGCATGGCTTCCACAGCCCAGATCCTGCAGTAACCAGGACACTATCCCAGAGTAAAAGAAGAGAGTTAGGGGCCAGAAGGAAGTGAAAAAAAAAAAAACCTTACAAGAACTAATAATACAAAATTCCTATTTAGTTTTATATACATGAAACAATTCTGTTATTTTCCTTTCAATGGATATCAGACGCAATAAAAAAAAAATTAGTTAAGCTCAAATGCCCAAGAAAGATTTTTATTTGTTTTTTAATTAAAGAACCATATGGATGGCCAGTCTCATGCTTCAACAAATGATGTTACTGAAAAATAAGTGATGGCAAACCTGACTCCTATTTAGTGCGACCACAGGTTTACCTGTTCACAGAAATTGCTTTATTAAATGCCTAAAACAAAATAAAATAAGATAGCAAGCAAAAAGTAGTTAGCTGCAGAGCTCCAGAAATCATTTTATGACACAGCTTATCTTTTAGAAACGTACTAATAGCTGGTGACCCAGGCCATTTAACACAGAAGAGAGGCAGCCCTCTAGGGCACAGTGACATGTCTTATCTGTTTGACTCACAGGCACTGATACAGGGAAGAGAATACAGTCTGCTCAGCTAGATTCACACACAGTGCTGGAGGGTTGCTGAGGGACTCTCCTACAGCTCATGGGTAGGATGGACTCAGGTCATGCTGACTGCCTTATTAATAAAGAACTGCTACCATACAGGTTGTAGTCTTGTGCTTCTTTGGAGCGCTGAAATTCAATTCCATTTAAACACAGCAGTAGAAGGACTACTAAGATGGCAGCAAAATTAAGTATACTGGCACGCATGGTAAAAGGAGGGGCAGAACAGGAGGGAAAGGAGCCTCCGGGTCAGCTATCATAACCAGAGTATATAGCATTTCAATGAAAACACACCAGTTTTAAAGGTCAAATGCATCTCTTCGTTAAAAAAGTAACAAACAAACAAACCACCCTCAAATACAAGCAAAAGAAATCCTATCAAAACTCCTGTGCCATTCCAAACTTCAGAAAACTTGACAGAAGGAGAAGCTGAACATCCCCATGAAGCCACTACTTTCCTTAAACCAGAGTATCTGTGAAAGGAGGAAGCTTCACATCTGGAACGAAGGGCAGCAGACCAAGCATTAGCATTAGGAAGAGGTGATGTGATAAAAAGTCACTGTGCCAGCACATGAGAGCCAAGAAATGACACTTATGTTGCCAGAGCGATCAATAAAGGAATGAATTGTTTACAAAGCAGTGAAGAATGAAAAGAAAGGCAGGAAAGGAAAAGAAAATGCCAGATACATTTTTGAGGATAGAATGTATATACACAAATGGTATACGTTACCATATGTGGCAAAAGCAGATCAACCAACTGGGGGTTTAAAAAAAAAAAAAAGAAAAAAAAAGAAAAAGAGGAGAAAAAGAAGAGAAAGATAGAGTGTTATGACATTATCTAAGCTGTGGTTCTCAAGAAACAGAAAGATGTCATTACAGTCTCAGATTGATAAGAGCATATGCACACAAGACAAATGCAATGGACCATTTTAACAGTGAATGGATATCTCTGGCCTGCCTATAAGGCTTTCTAAAAACTACAGCTAGGAAGTAAAAGAGTAGACTTATGGCTACCTTCTCACAACCACATTTTCTAACTCTGCTTTGTAAACTGACTATTTTTGCCATAATATCCACCACAAACTGAGAAACACTCATCAGTTCATTGCACACAACAGCAAATATACATACAACATGTTTCAATTTGTACAAGACCATTTATCACAGTATGGTCAAGCTACTAAAGCAAAAAAAAAAAGTCAGCATCCTGGCTTCTGCAAAAAATCAAATACTATGGATGCTGTTGATTAGTTATAACAGTGAAGTTATTAGTTACAATAATACGTGTTATTTCAGAAGGTTCATTAAAAGTAGTTCTGTTACTCTTGACTCCTAATACACAGATTTCAGTGTTTTCATCACCAAATTGCCAACACCTTGGAATTTGTTACTGGAAAAAAGGTAGTCATAAACATAACATTTGCAAGGAGGATAAGGCAAATTACCTACTTGTTACTGTGACTTTCTTTTGAGTATCAAAACTCACTGGAAAGGTGATACCTATGAAGTAGCAAGAGAACCATTTGACTCTGACACAAAACACTGACAATTTCAAGATCTCTCCTAATATGACAGAACAGCTGGACTACATGGTAACAAACGCCATCGAACTACTGCCATCTTCAAACAAGCCAAGACAGATTGTGTAGGCAACTTTATTTCTAAGTCAATTACCATTTTGTCCTAACCCTAAACAAACTCTGCCCTTGAAATTCAACAAGAAAGCTCTTCACTATCACTGCTGAGTTGGCACCAGCTCTAATAGAAATAAAGCAATGTTTAAGTTCATTCCTTCTTGCCCTTGTTCAGACTTGGGGTGCTTGAGACCCTAAGCAGTTTTATGCTCTTGTACCATACCTTAAAGAAAAATATGCTGCCCACATTGCCTCTGCTCAAAGGTTCCCTTCAGGATCCACAGTTTTTGCCCTTGACAGCATGGTAGCTGCTTGCCAACTCTGGACCAAGGAACAGTCAGCAGGCTGCCAGTAAGAGAACACTGATTTCATTCACTCTGGGATCTTACCAATTCCATCCTGTCAGTAAACTTTAATAACCTGCCTCAATAAGCCTAAGATGCTGATTTATTAGACTGCACTTCTTTTTAACCTACCAATATTGTTCACATTGGAAGATCACCTAGAAATCACACCGTGAAGAGGTTTTCATTTTTAGCCAGCTTAATCTGTTGCAAACAGAGTAGCAATAGGCCCTGTTCAATATAGGTTGCAATCTTAACAAACAAACAAACAAAAAAAAAGCCCATACACTAAAAACACACTGATACAGCTGAGGGAAAACAGTGAAGTTCTGCCCTTCGGTGACCTGAGGAAAGTGGGACAGTGAGTATTAGGGGGAAACTTTCTTCTAATATGTTTGCTTTGGAAAACTGCCATAATACCATTATCACTTACTCATATATAGGTGCATATGTGGACTGGAGGGCCTCGAAAGTGAAGGTTCTGGTCAACAAAGTAGTAGTATACAAACTGGAAGAATGCAGGAGTTTCTTTCACAATACTAAGAAGCCTTTCAACAGCACTTTACCTTTCATCTCTCACCCTTCTAACTTGCTGTTCCTCCCAGCAATGCAGCATTTGCCATCAATCACCTAAAAAGCAGCTTAGGCAAGAGGAGCCTCAGATGCTGGCTGAAGAGAGGCACTGCATCCCAGCAGCGTGATCAGCAGAGCACAGCTGTAGACTGACAAGTGAACACAAATAGGGAACAGAAGAAAACGCAGGAGGAGGCACGGATACAGGAGAACCCATCCTGTCTGCAGCAATGCTCATTTCCTGACAGAAACACAACACAGATCTGTGGACCACTGAGGGGCAGAAGTGACAGACTGAGCCTGAATACTTCTCTTATTGCAGGGAAAAGTAGATAACCAATTCCTCCTTCTTCCCTAAAAGAAACCCCTAAGTGGAGGTAAATGTAGAAAGGACAGAAAGTACATTTCATAAAAAAAGCGCTTCTTGGCAGCATCTAAATTTGAAATTGCTTTTGAACCTCAGCTCACAGCATAGATTAAGGATTCAATGTTTCTAAACAAATATGCATTTGGCAGCTGTGTTTCCCCTTTTTTCATTCAATTCTGATGTAACTGTAACACAGTATTCGGATCTCATAAACAGGCCTTACTACCTTGAGCCTCTACCTCTGTTCCACATCTCTAAAATTTCCATTACATGTTAAAATACACTTCCAGAAACAGGCTGGCAAACAAAAGATGCAAAAAGCAGCTTTCAAATGAATGTCTCTGCAGGGTGCCAGAAATAAGGACTGGAAAGATCAGAGCTCAGATCATCTTCTGGTTTTCAGACAATCAACAGGTCATAGATTACAATGTTCTCTAATGATAACAAATAAGGCTATTTTCAAAAGATACCTTTTTTTTTTTTCCCATAAAACTGTTTTTTGAAACATATTCCACTTTCTGTTCAACAGTATTAAATCTACTGTAACATTATTAGTACTAGAAAATATATTGTAAAGCTATACATTTGTGGAGCACTACTATGGTTTGGACAGTATCTGAATTCAAAATACTTTATTTTCAAGAAAGCAATTTAAGCATGTAATGTCAGCTTCTTTAGGGGAACCTACGAAACACAAAAATGTTATCAATTAACAACACCAACAGCTTAGCACATGATCCAGTTCAGTTAGTCGGCATTACTTCACTTCTCAGACTTTTTGAAGCATCACAAATGACGAAGTTTGCACAATTCTAATACTGCTCAGATGTGACCACTTACATTCTGATCCCAATACTGGACTCAAGAGTGCTTCCAAATGCCAACCCCAGCCACATCCCATAAGTCAGCCATAAGAAAGACCCAATGGTATACTACTTCTTCCTGCTCCCTAGCCTTCACTTCTATAGCAACAAAACCAAGGACTACAGATCAAAAAGAAACCACGCCATTATCCTAACAGGACACGTCTCCAGTGGGGCACACATTTAGGGTCAGGTTAGCTACAGACACGGGTAAAAACCTAACGGGCAGCTGGGGGTAGCAACAAATAGCATGCACTACTCGGAACACACACAGGCCAAACAGAATGCTATTACAAAATGCAGCACCACCGCTTACTTTCATAAAGTTCACAGAGTCATAGATTTGTTTGAGTTGGAAGGGACCCTTGAATGTCATCTAATCCAACTCCCCTGCAATGAACAAGGACATCTACAGATAGAACAGGTAGCTCAGAGCCCTGTCCAGCCTGAGCTTGAATGACTACGGGGATGGGGCATCCACCTCATCTCCAGGCAGCTGTTCTAGTGTTTCATCATCCTTACTGTAAAAAACTTTTTCCATATATCCAGTTAAAATCCTCTCTTTTACTTTGAAACCATTTCCCCTTGTTCTGTCCCAGCCTATTCTGCTGAACAGTATGTCCCCTTCTTTCTTACAGTCCCCCCTCAGGTACTGAAAGGCCACTATTAGGCCTCCCCAGAGCCTTCTCTTCTCCAGGCTGTACAGCCCCAGCTCTCCCAGGCTGTCCTCATAGGGAAGGTGTTCCACTCCTTGGATCATTTCTGTGCCCCTCTTCTTGATATGCTCCAACAGGCCCAAGTCTTATACTGTACTGAGGACTCCACACCTGGATGCAGTACTGCAGGTGAGGCCTCCCTCACTAGCACAGAGTAGAGGGACAGGATCACTTCTCTCACCCTGCTGGCCACACTTCTTTTGATGTGGCCTGGAATACAGTTGGCTTTCTGGGCTGTGGCACATTGCTTTTTCATGTCCAGCTTCCCATCCATCAGTACCCATGCATCTCTTCAGTGCCGCCTCGTGTAAGGTGTTTTATTGCCAGGCAGTTAAGCTTTCCCCCTGACATGGCTTAAACACCCAGCTACTCCTGCCTCCAACCACACAGGCTTCTGCTCATCATGCAGCTCAAGTTCCAGAGGGAAGGATAGGGGATGTTTCTGGTTCATCCACAGTCCTCAGTCCAGCTCTGAGCCTGTATGACCTCTCAGCTCAGCCAGCATGCTGTTGGACAAAGCCCACTGTAGGCATTACACTCACCAATAACTGTGTCGTATTTTAAAAATACTACATTAATAACGGTGTGTACCCAATGGCCAGACTCCTCTCCATTTCATCTCTGTGCCTCAGCTTGTTTTCTTCAACATAGACGAGTATTTTATGTATAATATTTGGGAGTCAGAAAAAAACTTCAGATTAAAAAAAAATTCTCTTACCAACTATATATGGTAAGTAGGCAATGTACTAAGACCAAGAAAACATGGTTTCAGCCTATCTTATTTAAAGAACAGAGTGAGAAGTACCAATCTTATTTCTAAAGTGCTCTGAATTAATGGTGTTTGAAGCAGACTACTGTTTCATCTAGTACAAGCCAGCCTAGCACTTGGAAAATTACCAATACAGTAAAAACTATGCACATACATTCCAGTCAAATACAGAGAGTTATCACACACAGTCTGATACATGTTGTCACCACAGACATGTGATTTTGGTTACCTCAGAATATTCATAGTAGCCTTGAGAATACAGGAAGTTCTTAAAAATTTAAAAAAAAAAAAAAAAAACCACCAAAAAAACACAATTTGGATCAGTAACAAAAAATGAAAACATTTTGAAAGAATGACACAAAGCACAAGGGAAAAGAACTATCGTGCAGCCAATAGTTTCAAAACCGAACACCCACTCATAACTGGCAACATTTAAGTTGGAAAAAACAAAAATGCCCACCCAAAAATGATGCGTGAAGTAAAGGCTGAAATGTGAGACGCAAGGAGAAAAGAAAAAAATGCTTACCTATCAATAGAAAAAGAAGCAACGGATCTAATGAGGGATGCCACTGCTCCAACCTTAGCAGCTTCCACTGCTCCTAGTGATCTGTACCGCACAGTTTCACCATAAGTGATGAAAGGTTGGTTGTAGACAACGATCTTCCCCTTGGCCTCTTGAGCTCTTCTGTGCAGTTCATCAAAAGAGGCTACCACTATGACTTCCGCTGTAATTCCTGAAAGAAAAAAATCACAGTGGCTTTATAGTTTTCTTGTAACTCTCCAAAAGCCAGTTTTAACAGACAGAAGAACAAGGGTTGCACAGAACACAAGAAAGCAAAGCCTATTCCTCACTGGCAAAGGAAGACTATGTAAAAAGCTTCACTAGGGACTGGTACTAAACAGCTGTAATAGTGCCCTAAACCAACTACACGCAGTACCACACTTGAAGGGCATGAGGGAGACATGGAAGGAATTTTGTTCTCTAAATGTGCTTTAATGCCTCACTGCAATCATTAATAGTATAAAAACATTTGCAAAAGCTGCCTATGGGATTAATAAGAAAGACGGAATTGTTTTGATATGTTGCTAACCAACTTAGCTTAACATCAGACACATAAAAGCATATATTTATAGACTAAAACACAAAATTATTAAATCCATAAGTGAAAAGAAATTAAAGCTTTACAGCTTTAAAAAATGTTGAAGCATGTCTATAAATTAAAAAAAAAACAAACAAAAACCAACAAAACACCTTCATATTTAATTCAGAAGAACACCACAGTTCTACTGAACTCTTTTTGGGAGCCCATGTTTCCCAGCTTTGATACAGGAACACAGGCAGGTACTTCTGGAAAACTATTCACACAGGCCAAATAACATCCCACCCAGCTGTTTGTTTTTAATACTTGGAATAATCTTAAATAGCTACATTATCTTGATCAGGAAAAAAAAAAAGAAAAGGAATTTGTATATAAACTGCTTTTTCCAAAGCCAGAGAATGCTTCTGTCTTGTCAGAACATTAATTAGGGAGCTATATTTCACGTCATTTAAAAAGTAATTCATTCAAATTACCACTGTGTTTAAAATCTGATTTTGTTGATTGATTACAAAGATAAGCAGAAATTCCTGAACAACGTGTGGGCTAGGACTTTTCTTCCAAATACAGAATGGATGCCTGAAATTTTTGTGTTGCACATTTCACCTAAAAGCCATCAGTGAAAATTTAAAATAAAAACAAAGGTCTAGTAAGGAATAAGGATTTGCTGAAGAAGACAAACTATCAGATTTGAAAAAGGAAATGTTCCTCCTTGAAAGTCTCTTTTTTTTTTTCCCCCCATAAGTTTTAGAGAGCTTTAAGCTTTGTATTTAGAGCTGTAATACATGAAAAGGACTGATAAAAATACAGGAAGATCACCTTTCCTAGCATCTATATCCAGGCTCATGGCTTCTTTCAAATTATAGTACACTTCAAAACCGTACAGAAACTGTTTCACACAAAAAGTCTGGTTTCTTAAGCATGCACCACTTAAGAGGGCAGGAGACATCAATTGCTGCAGGAAAGGCCAGTGGATTTTAGCTACAGGACTAACCTAGTGCGAGAGGTGTAAAAATTTTAACCAAATAACAAATTCTTAGCTTTACAAAAAGAGACACCGAGAGCCAAAGCAGAGAATCACCTTCAAATTCTACTTCACTGTTGTTGGCAGGTAGGCGAGAGCGCTAACAGCTCTGTCTACTACCTGTCTACCAGCTGTGTCTACTGAACCGGAGGTTCCAACACCTACTAAGGAGCATCTCTCTGACAGAATCGTTCTGCAGATGGAACCATGCCACTGGAAATAAAGCCAGCTATCTGCAAAATCTCATTTTCCACAAGAAAATGCAAGGTCTTAGTAGGCTGATGCTTCAATTCGTGTCTTATCCTAGCTCCCATTGCAGCTGAGTTGCTCATCCCAGTGCTCCACTTGGGTCATGCAGCATTGCACTGGGAGGACAGACATTGCACTGCAAGGGAAGCAAGGAGTGTAAGTGGTGTTGGCACTGCTTTACTGCATTAATGAACAAACACCCACTCTGGATGGTTTTTAAAGAATGCCACAGGCAGCTAGAAACTATCCATGATACCTAAGAAGTGTCAAGGACCAGCACATTTACTGCCCTGCCCTGCAGGAAGGCATCAGGAGTTCATGCAGGATGCTTTTTGGAAGTTAAAGTCAAGGATAAGAGCTGCGACCTCCAGCCCAGGGCCTCTGCTTCTCAGTGTTCCCAAAGCAGCTAAATAAAGCTGTCCTTTGACAAAATAAAACAAAGGTTCTCTCTGCAAGTTTAACTTAAATGACAGTATGTTATATGTAAAGCAGCAATTATAGCGCTTTCCATAACAAAACAAAGTTTACTGGTGTAACTTCTGACTAATCCAATGTCTCATTTGCATTTTAGCCCCCCTTGATTCCATTTCAGTCTCATCTATTAAAGCAACAAGAAAAATGTTTAGTTTAAATTAATATGTGAACACACACATGAGACCCCTAAGACTTCCAGTGCAAAGGCAGAAATGAAACAAGAAGCCCAACAGTTTCTCTTAAAGGATAATGAATTGCTCCTCTTAAAAAACAGAAGTGCCTCACCTCCCCGAGCCTTTAATCAAACCAACCAAACTCTTCTTGCATCTCCCACACCCCAGTGCCCCACAGCTCTGCTCCCCATCTCTAATGCTCTTCTATCCCTTCCTTACTACTGTCATTACCTGATGCAGAGCTTGGCTGTGTGTTATTCAACAGAAGCGTTCAGAAAACCTATTTAAAGAGGGAGCTGAACTGCCTGCTTACTTAGGCAAAATACAGAGATTATATCCCGCACAGTCCAAGAGATGAAAGACATTTGGGAATTAGCTAAGTAAACTGCATGAAGCCTAGAAGACAGAGCTCTGAACACGACAAATTTGGCTGACAGCACAAAGCTGAAGCCTACGTAGTTCTCGCAGTGTGAAAGATCATACTTGGTGGGTTGGCCAGTGAGCAGAAGAATCTGCATAGTGCTACGGTTTTCCTTTCATTTCTCGTATTAACCAGTAAACTGCACCATGCCATTTCTGAGAACTGAGGTACAGGAAAAATGTTAATGACAGGAACTAGCAATGAACTGAAGTACTACAGTCTTCTGTACACAGAAGTGTATGTTTCTATCTGAACACTTGGCTAAGGCACAACGTTGGTCACACTGCCAATCGAAATAAATGGCACTGCATGCATTAGCAAGGTCTGAAATTCTTCGCAGGCAGGAGGAAGGTGAGATGGATTACAGTTACTCTTGATTAGCTACAGAAAGTCCAATAGTATGTATTTTAAAAAAGCACCCATAAATCAGCTGTCTGTACTGCTGCCATACATCAGAAGCCTGATTTCTTGGCATGAACAGTTCTATCAGGACAGCCATCTCCCAGCACCTGCTTACCTGCCAGCAAAGATGCTAGAATTAGATTAGTTCAAAGGGAATTCCCCCAAGAGGCAACTTATTCTCTTCAAGAATAAATGCACCGAACAGTTAAAAAACTTCAGTACCTGGAATTATGCATCTGTCTATACTAGTAACAGATTTCAAAGAAGAGCAAGAAAAAAGGTAAAAGCCACTCTATAATCATGTTTTAGGAATTGATGGATTCCTATCAGAAACAACTCAGTGGAAACTTCATACAGAATATTGCTGACATTCTTGGCCACAACAGGGCAAGACACGGCAAGATTTTAATGCGTCAAGCATCATGAATATCTGAGATTCAGGAATCTAATCTCAGTTTTTATTACCATCCTACAATTCTTAAATGCATACAAATTTGATCCAGTTAGTTACTACCACATGCTGAATTAAAAAAAGAATTTAGAGAAGTCAGAAACAAGTATCATTTGCATACGGTTTATCTTACTGGATAGTAAATTGCTGATTACTCAATTAAGGCCTATATTGCTGGTTTTAGGGTTTTTTTTTCCCCCCAGTCTCCTTTTTGTCATCCAGGTAAATAGTAACAGTTCTTCGGGAATCTAGTTACAAATCATCATCATTCAACATATTTTTTATTAACAGCAAGTGAACCACTGATCCATACTTACTTCCATACTTTATTAATTCACACTGCATGTGAATAAGAATTCCAAATTCTTTTACACATCACACAGTGGAACCGTGATGTTGCTGATCTATATTACTAGCACTGACATTGCCACGTAAATACCCTGATGGACAGGGTAATTTTTGCTTAAAACAATAAAAATACATTATTTCCAGGTCTAGATACAACAAATTTGGATAAGACACAAATCTCCACTAAACATCCCTGTGTGTTATGCATTGAAAACAAGTAAACAAAAACTGCCTAAAATCCCCTACATAAAAACACAAAACACTTCCAGTTGCTCTGATAATGGTAGAGATGTTTAACCTGGGGAAGAATGCATCTGAAACACGTCCCAGCCCCTGTAGCCATGGCAGGAGGAGGGACAAAAGGCTGCCTCCACTGTCACCAGAACCATCAGGATACCAGGACCAGGAAATCAGGATGCTTCTTCATGGTAGGAAGATGACAAAGAAAGAATAGGAGCAGCAGCACATCACGAGAACAGCGTGTGAATCCTCCCTGAAGACAGCAGCCCTACTCCACACAGCAGTGACACCACACTGCTGATGCCTTTATTTCTTGTCCACTGCCACTTTTCCTCAGATTTCTCCATTTGCACCTCATCCCACTCACAAAGATGATGAAGGAAACAGAAATCTGCTACATCAAGGTACGCTGAAATCCAGGCTCATTTTACCTACTGGAAATCTCAAGCTTTTGTGACTGGCTGATTGAGTTATTCTTCTGGACTTGGAGGAGAAATCGTTACGACAGAAGAAAAGATGTTTTTTAGTGGAAGAGTGAAAAGGCAAATTTAGTGTTGAAAAATAATTTAAAAAAAAAGCCAAAGATATACTATCAAGGCTTAGCAACCTCTAAAATCAGCCCAGAAAACATTTTTCCCCTCAACTATACCTTACCTTTTCAATGTTTGACCTTTATCTTAAGGTCAGAAGTCTTTTTTTCTTCCTGTTTATGCCACAACAACCACAACAGGACCCTGCTCCCAACTGGTTTGCTTCGTGCTTTACTAAAAGAAAGAACTGACTCTCTCTTTTGTGTGCATTTGTCAGAGTACAGAAGGAGCAAAGCAAAAACCTCTGCTTTGGTGCATTTTCTGAAGTGAACAAAAGTAAAACTATTCTGCAGTGGCACTCCACGTATGGTGTACTTAACATCATCATATTAAATGTCTAGAAGACTTTCTTGGATTCCTGAGAAAAGCAAAGGATTACACAAAGTTATCACTTAGCAAGAGGGCCTGTGCCAAATGCTTCCCAATGGAACAGCTTTCAATGAAGAATTAACTAGTATATGCAATTCTATAATTGTAAGTTATGAATAAGAGCTAGCATCCATCACATTTTTACATACTTTTATAAGCATGTTGCTTTTGAGCTTTCTCCAGGAAGTCATTCAGCTTGCCCCAAAGGTTCCATAGAATTCAACAAGATTTTCAGAAAAACAAACCCAAATTCTGGGTCCACTCATCAAAGTAAGGTTTGGTGTCTGACTAAAGCAAATGAAAGATTCACATCATCACATTTTTTTCCTCCTCAAAAGCTATTAGCACTGACTGAAAACTTAAAATAGTCTTAACACCAAGCAACATCTTTGCTCCATCAACACATATCAATGTGTTGAAAACAACTGTAATATGAAGAAAAGAGCAAATATTTTAAGGTAAACTGTGAAATGAAGAAGAGGAGTATTATCAGGAAATATTGTTTTGTAAAATATGAATATGCTTTTGGAAAATGTGATCTCACCTACTCTGTGGAATAGAAAATAGGACTACTTCACAAAACTAAAATTACATAGGAGAGTTATCCAAAAGGATGAGGCTCTTCAGTTCTGCTGCACAGCACAGAGACTAAATATATTACTCAGTTCTTTAAGAAGACAGAGAGAAAAATAAACACTGCATAATAGTTACATTTGCAACAAATATGACTTACAATTTCCAGCAAGTACTGGATCTTACCACAGCAGCTTGGTTTCAGTAACATATAGCTTACTGTGCAGCAGTAAATCCTGCAGCAAGAAGGTCGTAGTTGACACCCAGCACGATGGCCTGGGAGACAGTGGAGTGGGGCAGCAGATGTACAGAGTTCTGTTACAACAGCACTGCAGCAGCTGATGCTCCCAGGACAGCCCTGAAAAGGACGTGGGCTTGCTATACAGCCTGCATGGAGAGTCATGCAGGACCCAGAAAAAGCAGCTGCTGAATATGTCCATGTCCAAGTTAGGAAGAAGCACTGAGAGAAACCGTTCTCTTATAAGAGAGATAGATGCCAATCACTGCAGGCTGTTCCCATACATTCAGAAAACCACACACCACTAGTGTGAGGCAGGAGCCTCAGCCTGGCCTTCCCAGCTGCCAGGAAAACACCTTAAGTTCAGTGACACCATAAAGAGTCACGATCTGAAGATTAATTTTTCTGCTGCTACTAGTCTGTACAGTTCACATGCATATCCATTAACGCAGAGACTGGAACCCATGTCCTTCCCAGACAGCATGCTCACCCCAAACCACAGAGCTACTCCCACTCTCTAAATCCTCAAAATCCCACCAGCCTAACTTCTGTCCCAGATGCCAGGCTGCTGAACACCACAGCACCGAAAGTCCTTAAAGGATAAGAGTTTCTACATTCCAAGAAAAACAGCAGTGTTATTATCACAGTGTTGTTCTAAGTAATAAAAAAAGCAATCCAGGCATTCAAGACTTAGCCTCATGATCTTAAAATATGAATCAATTGCACCATATGCACTGAAAAATGGGGATGCAGTAAAGGTGGAAGCAGTGCTTTGTCTTGCACTTTTCTCTCAAGCTTCAGACTTTCTCCATCCTGGGCTCACTCTGGTGAATCCTTGATCACGATAGGTATCCAAGTCCCTCCCTTCTCCTTGGAGACCAGTGGTCACCTAAGATTCTGGCAACTCAGGGGTAATTTCTCTGTTACACATTAGAATTGCCTTTTTTGCTGGTTTTTTGTTAATCTAGTTGAATTTCCTAATTCATTTCACCGCTGAGAACTGAAACAAGAGGGTCAGCATTGGAGGAAGATACATCAGACAAGACTGAGGCCAGATCACTACTTTCAGCAGCATCCCTGGCTTAAAAAGACTGAGCCTACAGCAACGATCCACTCTTTCAACAGCTTCATGACACATTATCATCCCTATTTTATAAATAACAGTCTGAAATTAAATTCTTATTATATAAGTGGCAAAACTCCCACTACCTTCTGTAAGAGCAAGACTGGACCAAATGTTGTTGATAGTCAAACAAAAAAATCCCACAACTCTAACAAACAAACTAGGAACAAGTCTGCCAATGTATCATTTTTACATTCACCTAATTTCAGCTTCACTGCTACAAACAGTATAGAGAAATGGATGTTTTTTTCTAGGAGAGGCATTTAGGACAGGATGCATTCTGGGGTTTATTCTCCTTATCAGTAGTTCTTTAAAACGAAATGTCTGGGTCAGACAGCTATCAGGAAAAATAAACTGCATTTTAAAAAACATGAAAAAAAATATGATTTCTTTGATACTTTATGGTCAAACATCTGCTAAACTACTATTTTTCCTCAATTATGGGATAGTCAAAGCAACAATTATATTTGTTTTGTTCAGATTTTTGGGGATATAATCAGCACTACCAGAAATCAACACAACCTCTCTCTCTATATATATATCTGTATGTTTTGCCAATGCTGAAACACTGGAAACAAGACAAGGACATTGACTAAATATGGTAAATCTCTGGTTTCTCAGCCCCCTAAACTGAGGACTTTCTAATATTTAATCCTGTTTGTAACCTAGGAATACATTTCTTTGAGGTGGTAATCACTTTCAGTCTCTGCTGACTTCTAGAAATCCAGGTCACTCTGCATTTCATGTTTCTCTTCTCCTCAGCACCATGACAAGCATGAAAGTTCCTCCCTCACTGTAACAAGACGAAAGAAAGAAAAAACTTTCTCTTTGACCCAACATCTTCAAATCCTGGGATACATTAAAAGTGAATAGAGCTTTTTTCTCTCTTAAATAAAAGTTATAATTTTTCCCACCATGCCCTTTTTGTTATGCAAATCAGATTGAACCTGGGAATTTGACATCTTGGCACATTGCCCAGTCCTGAAAAAGAAGATATAGAAACATGGATTTTGTCCATGAGATCACAAGGTACATCCTGCACATCAGAATTGTCTCAGCCTCCAGCAAGACAAGCAGCTCTGAGCCAAACTCATATCCGGGCCAAAGTGGATAAATCCAGACAGATCCAAGAAATAGACAAAGTTCTGTCCATGTCCCATATGGTTCTCAGTCCCAAAGGTATGAGTTAGATAGAACACCAGCAGGAAGTGAAACATCCCTTTTAACCAGGAGTCAACACTGGCTCAATGTCCAAGGCAAAAATACTACTACTATTGAGGGCTTCCCGATTCTTTCTCCAAGTGTTGTGGATTTTTTTCCACGCATTTGCAGCGTACGCTGAAATGGAAAGTGAGCAAACTTAGCATGTGTTCTGCCTATTTGGTCACACTTAGGAAAGATAGGTTTGAATTTCCATACACAGAAGGGAAAATGAACCCTCTCTTTCCAACATCCAAAGCCAGGTTTCTAACCACTGTTACGGTACTGCCATCTCAATAAAGAGCCCTTCAGACAGTTAGCTCTGGAAGCAGAGCTTCAGGAAGAACTTGATGGGCACTCTGGAAGCAGAGCTTCAAGAAGAACTTGATGGGCACACAGGGCTGTGGAGTCCAGTATGAAACACTCAACACACATGAAGAGAAGCAGCTTTTAAACCTTCTGCCAGTGTTTCCTACTTTCTTAGCTCATCAGCTCTCATGACTGGTGGCACAAAAAGGAACAGGAGGAATACAGAAAATGGCTGAGAGGATGCAAAAGAAACAGCTTCTTGTGCCTACCTTTGAACAGGTGGAGTCACCCCCTCTTGCTGTCGCACTGACTCTGAAGGACAGAGTTCAGCAGTGCTGTCCTTGGTATCAGCAGGGATCAGCAGTGCCAAGAAGGAAGGGCTCTGTCAAGACTTTACAGACAGCATTTTGAGCACTGAGATGTCTGAAACATACCCCCATGGGAATACGGTGATTTAAACACATACACCAACCACTAAGCTAACACCTAGCACTTTTGGAATCACCCGTACAGTTCCCAGAGCATAGGCAGTAATAATCAGACCAAAAAGCAGCCATCTTACAGCTAATGCTCAGTGTCTCTCTGGCACAACCAAGCATGGCTGATTTGCACGACCTCACTCTGTGCAGCAAAAGCAATACTATGCCAGCAGAATCAGCATTAAACATCTTGTATCAAGTTGCATTATTTTGATTACAAGATGACTCACATTCCCACAGCTTCTTGGCTAAAACAAGAGAAATCAGATATTCCCTGACTGAGGGAAATGGTTCAAATATTTTAAATGCACTGCATGTCAGCCTTCTATCCCTGTTTCTCAAGAAAAGGGTAGAGTGACAATCGCTGGTTAAAGCAGAAGAATCTGGGAATAAATTCCTCAGAAGCAATGAAACAGTGGCTTTAAAAAGCTCAAACATACGATTTTCATGCCACATTCAAGATGAGGTGCGCTTTAGGGCCTACCTGAGCAGCACACCTCCCAGCTCCCAGCCCGCAGAGACTGGGGGCTTCCCTTGGCTTCCCTGTCAGTTTGTGGCCACTCAGCTCTCACAGCAGGAGCCAAGGGCTTACAGGGGGCTGCGGGCATGGCAACCCGCCACAGCTCCCACACAGCGAGATGAGGGCAGAAGAAATCTAAAGAGCCACGAACAATAGGGTAGGTCTTAAGTGAAAAATAAGTAATTTCCTCAAGAGGGTTCCACCACATGTAAGAATCTGTCTGCTCTTCAGAAGAGAGCTGATTACCATCCAGCTTTCTCACACCAATATGTACACCTCTTCAGAAACATGGCCAATCTTGAAGGAAAGAAAAAAGGTAACGAAGAAAGATGACGCTGCATTTCTAGCATCTGACAGTAGAAACCAGCACTGAAAACAATCTTCAATCGTCAGTACAATAAGATGCTTAAAGACAAAGAAAGAAGGATCCAGTTAGCCACTGTGAGCATTGATAAAATGGGTAAAATCTGCATCTTTCTAAAAAAAAAATAAATAAATAAAAGGCAAACCCAGGTGAGTGCAAGTGAGTGCACAACTGAGGAAAGGCAGCAGCAAGGAGACTTTCCAGAATGTGAAAATGTTCACCAAGATTAAATTGCAAGTTCTCTTTACAGGTTCAGTAACACTTGCCTAACACCAAAACACCACTTTATTTTTAGCTTGTTTTTTAGGAAGCCTGGAATAGGAGTGCAGTGGATATAAGGTAAGTTGTAGGTTTTACCTTTGCTGTAAATATTCTACCGAAGCACTAAGTTTCAAACAGACATTATTAATGGTTTCAATTCTATTGCATTTTAGGCAATTTACTTGAGTAAGGCAGAAATACCACCAACAAAACTTACAGCAGCAGTTTCTCAAAGCAATTAAGATTTATTCCAAACATCTTAGATGTGTCACCATTTTATTTTGTCATGTTTTGTAGGACTATGCATTTTTTTCTAAACAAAAAAGCCTATTCATACAATTTGTTTCGTATCAATCAAAAAGCTCACTATCAAGAAAAAAAGTGTACAATTTGTAAGAAAATTATGATATAATGTTGCCCTTTATGTCCTAAATTTATTTCCTTATAAAGGAACATGACAGCATTTGAAGCTGTCCTGGAGTAAGTCTACTGTTATTTATGCAGAACAGAAGAAGATTCTACACAGCAATCCTGAGAAAGCCCCACACTTACATGTACAAAAAGACAGTCCTACAAACTAGTTCATTAGCAAGCAAGATGATGTCTGGGAGCTGAAAAAGACTGCTTTTTGCTGAGCTCTAAAGATCATTCCTGTTCCTGAAGTAGCACATCATGTATGATCTACTCAAAGGCAGCGCACTTTTCAGCAGCAGGTGCCAAGAACTTACCCACACAAGCCTGAGACAGCAAGTAGAAAGGAGGAAAAGGAGGTGGGGAGAAGAAGGACAAACAGACACCAACTGCCATGCTTAGCAAGGGGCTGGCACTTTGCAAGCTCAGCACAAGATTCTACTCCTCTTTTTGACATCTGATTATTTATTTATTTTCCCAGAGTGGAATACTGAGCTTGGCAGGGCAGAGCATGGCAAGAAGAGCAAAAATCACGTCAGCTCAACACCCCACCTAGCAGGGTTTTCTCTGCCCCCACAAGACTCCTCACCCAATAAAAAAGGAACAGCCAGATAAGCCCATATCACAGGATCAAATTGCCCACTACCCTGAGCAGAGGAGCAGAATGTTTGCAAACAAGTTTTCAAGTCAAAGCATGGATTTAAAGGAGGGTCAGGAATCAACTGGAATTTTACAGCTCCATTCAACCAAACCGAACCAAATCAGACTGCACCACAACCATGTCAGGCATAGAAGTACTGGTAAATTAGCACCTTGTCCTGCAGAACCATGCTAGCGGGAATGAAACTTTAGTTTGTCCATTGAGAGAAAATACTGTTAGAGGTATGATAGAGTTTGGAGTTAAAACATAAGCATTACCTTCCGGAGGAGTTGCAACACTGCTCCCAAGTCCCAAAATAGCAATGCTGTGATTCCTTGGTTCCAGCATCATAGCGAACTCTTCTCCTCTTTCCCAGTGAGGTACTTTCACAGGCTCCAGGTGCACATTCTCCAGCCCGTCTTTCTGCAGAGCACTGTACATATACTTGATGGCTGCATCTAGATTTTTTGAACCACTTAGTCTAGGTCCTATGGTATCAGCAAAAACAGCTAATCTTTCATAAGATCTGTTCTGAGCTTTTCCATAAACAGCAAGATCGATAATAGCTTTAGCAATATCATAATAGCCAGCTATCTCATTTCTAATGTCTTCAAATGTTTTTGGGTAATTGCCATCTCTGCTCAAAGACTTGCCAGCATATTGTGGCAGTAAGTTCATGAAAAATATTAAGAATAGGTACTTCATTTTTTCTCTTCTCTACAGATGGCCTGTTGGGAGAGAGAAAAAGAGTATTAAAAGAAAAATTTACACAGTTATCAGCAATAGTCTCTCTTGTTATTTGGATTGGCAGACAAACCAAAATGAAAGGTAGTCAGTTTATCACGAAAATGCTTTCATCAGAACTGCCAGGAAAGCAAAATCAACTTGAGGACACAATTATTGAAAACAAATGAAAAAGATGCACAGACCACTGGACACAACCTTTGTTGTGGTCTTCAGAAATGCTTGTGGAATGCAGCATCTCTTTAAACAATCATATCCTTCACTGAATAAAAACCCTGAACTGCTCCCACCCAATACGAGCTCCATAGCTCCCTTCTGCTGGAAGCAGGATTTGTCAGAAGTGCTGAATTCAATGTTTTCACACAAAACATCTGGACAAAATATTTCTTAAACCATTCATGAATAAAACTGCTTCTTAATCTCTATCTTCATAACCAAGAAAGCACTTTCCCTCATGTTAGAAATACATGAGAGAAATTTAAGTCCAGTGAGCCTACAGAGAAAGTATTAACTTCTTCACTGCACAAACACGTGATTACCAGAGAAACCAAATGTTTTATTAACAAGTTCATCAGTTAAGGAGTGACTTCCTACAGCAGCACTGCAGAGAGGTGCGGTGCCAGAGGTGCTGACTCTGGGTTGAGTACTAAGTAAGCTGGAGTAGTTGCAAAGCTCTTTCATAGAACAGAAAGCATGAGTATCCAAATGAAAAATAGAAAGGCCTTCATTGATATATGCAAAAGGTAATATAATCGCTTCATTTTCCTTTGAAATTAAATTAGGCTGAAATCTGAATAAATATTAGTCTTCAACACTAAACACCCACAAACTAGCACTAAAAAAAAAGGCTCTTAAATCAGCCCTATCCCTGCAGGTATGAAGAGACTTAAAAAATAGTGATGTGACAATTGCTAGTAGACCAAAAAGATTTTGATTCATCACTCCTGCCATTCTCATGGACTTTCAAAGACACACTTTTTCAAAACAAATGAAATTTGCCCCAAAATATAGTAAAACCAAAGCCTAACATTAACCTCTATTCTACAAAAGGTGTTTTACTCGGAAACAATTTCTCTACAAACAACAAATGACTAATAAGTTGGATAACATGGATAAAATACAGGTAAAGCAGATCTGTACAGCGTAAGTATAACCAAAAGCTTTTATCATTAGATTTCCAGGTTATCCCTCTTTGTATTTATTTAGTACCTCTTAAGAGTTATACTCTTGATTTTATAATCATTGACCTTAGGAATTATAGTAATACACTCACTTAGTGGTTTTGATTCATAATGTTATAGGCATACAGAGAGCCAGTGCAAAAGTAGGTGGGAGGCTGTGAGTGCAGAAGTATACACGCATGTATTTGCATACACTATATCCACATATAATACCCATCGTATACAAAAAAAGTTAATTTTTAAAGTATTGCACACAACAGGACCTTTAACTTAAGAGTATAAATTCTCAGTCATTTTGTGGAGTAGGCAAGTTTCACAATAGCCAAGTAACTTTATAAATCAAACTGTCAGAGAGAACCAGAATATTTGTCTAATTTGACCACCAGAGAATGATTGCAGAATATGCCTGAATTAACTCCTACTACCAAAAGCCACAGAGCAAACCATCAGCTGAGCAATTCCTGAGGGAGCAGAAGTGAGGTTACACCAGCTGTGTACCCCTGGAAATGCATGACAACTGTACTGAAGCCTTCCACCGGCTCCACTCTGAATGAGCTAAATTAAGAAATTACATTCCCATCTAGGCTTCTTACAGTGAAGCACAAATAGCTGAACTCATTTTCTCACCATGTTCACTCTGGATCATTTTCCAGCATTTACTAAAAAATAAATAAATAAAAGAAAGCCTTTGAAACAACGAAGACACCTCAACATACAATGAATTCTGACATCACATCTAACATGTCTCCTCTCATTTCCTCTCCTGCCCTCTATTAGCTTCAGTGTATTTATATTTCCACCTAGAAATCTTTGGCTCAGTGCAAGCTTCAGGAACTATTCCTTTCACTTCCCCTCATTCAAGAAACATGTTAAGGAAAACAAGAATCTCAAAAATCCAGATCTAGATTTGGTAGTTTGTACAGTTGCCACTTCTGGTTTGTTTGGTCTTTTTCTCACCTTACTCTTTCGAAGAAGCTTTACCATGTCAGAGATCCTAGGAGGAGAGCATTATCAGCTGCCCTAAAGAGTCTAGTTGTGTGAGTGAAAGCTAAATGCTTATTCTCTCTGTATGTTACTGTAAGAAAGCACTTGTAATTTTGAAGCATAACCTCTGGGAAGTCACGAACATGCATATCACAGAACGGTGAGGTTGGAAGGGATCTCTGGAAGTTCATCTGGTCCAAAAAACCTGAAGAGTTTATATCCAGCCATTGCAGCACTCCGCTCTTCTCCATGATCTCAACAAGGCCAAAGCCCCACAACTGCTCAGAGTTCTCTAATTCCTTGAGTTTATTCCCCACACTGCATGTATTAGCACACAGGCACTTAGAAGCACAGATTGCCAATGGAAGAGGCAGCTGATCCACAGCACCCTTCTGAGAGCTGTGAGCTGACCAGCTCCCAAGAAGGCTGGGAGACCCAGCAGGGATGCATTCGTAAGACACCAGCTTAAATGCCAGCTGTTTTATAATAAGACAGTTTTGTAGAATGAAAACACAGAAAGAAGGAAAGGATTAAATCGCACTGCCAGAATTCACAAATCACCAGAGAAAAAAAAAAAAGACAAATTCCTTGGAGTCACGAAGCCCAGCTTACAGGCTAATCAATGCAAACCACCAGCTTACCTATCATAGGCCTTTGAGGGTCTTTCATAAAGAGCAAGTTCAACAGTAACTTGAGCAATGCGTGAATATTAAACTGTTCTCTTTAGCTATACAAATATTTCCTAAACTTGAGACCATGGCAGTAAAATATTCCTGAGAATATGTGCTGTTTTCCCAAAAGAACAACCTGTGACTTCATCTGCGCACAATAAATCCACGACAAAGATCTCCTCTCTTGCTGTGAGACACGAGGCAAAGGTCTGGCACAAGCTGGAGCTGAAGACTCTGGGGTTATCTCAGGACACTGACAGAGAACTGTAAAAAGCCTGTTAGAGTCTGAGCTACTGTTTATTTGCGGTTATAGTACACAGAGAGCATTGGTGTATTTTTACTGCTATGCTCTGTACTTTCCCCATACTTCTTCCCTTTGGACCAGTTAATTACAAGCTCACAGACATCTCCTGCTAGACACATCAGCTATTTTCTCAGGGCAACCATGCTCGTCCCTTGTTTTTTGCCAGGCTCATCATTCACAAGGGAGCAGGGAAGATAATCTGATTTTTAAAAGAAAACAAATTCTTGCCAAGTGGAGTAAGACAAAACTTAAAAGTTGAGCTTTTGTTTAATTAAGGGCTTGAAAATCTACTAGACAATGCTGATATACTTTAGTTGTTGAAAGGAAAACACAGAAAGAATTTTTAATTACCGTTTAAGACCTCAAGGAGCCCCAACTACTAACTCCATGCACTTTTTTTCAGTGGAGAAATGAAACCAGTTATCACATTCTCCTTAACTAAGAAATGTTTCCTTTGCTCTTTCTAGCCTCATCCAAAACCAGCAGCATCCTTGCTCCAATGACTGCCCCAGAGGATATGAATTTCAGAGCCATGCTTCTTCCCTGAATTTCCCACTGAACATTGAAAACAGACGTTTCCACAGCTTTTTAGGATGCAGCCAGCAGTGTTTCACTATCTGCCACTGCCTGCTGGTAGAGCACACAACTAATTTCAAATCCTGAGCAAAGGCACAAGGATGGAAACATAATACATCTCGCCTTCCTCGAATAGTCCAGCGTAATCCAGTCAATAACTAGAAGCATTCAGAAATAACATCTTGCTGGGTAAAGTAATGCCATACCCTTAGACTGCAATACAGGAATCACTCTGCTGCTAATTCAGAGAAAAGAGCACATCTGTTGTCACAGTCTGCAAGATCAAGTTTGTCATCCCAGTGAGTCAGAAAGTACTGGTTCTTGCACATTTCACTAGCTGGATTCAGCAAGTAAGCATCACTATGCCTGCCAAATTAAAAAAAAAATAATAATAGGATATGCATGCACAAATCTTCAATCCATTTAATTATTCACTGAATGTCTTCAGTAAAACTTCAGAGCAAAATCAGATAGGAAGAAAACACGCTTTCAGGAAGCGCCATCCTTTCTCCAAGTCCTATTAATGCAAATAATTTTGTGGGTCCTCAGTACAAAATAAGCATCTACTAGGTGTAAGAACCTGGGATCCCCCTTGTTCTTCCAGCAGGCAAGGATGATCAACAGAGCATTACAGTTAAGCTTCCTCTAGTTTATTTCTCCATATATGTACATCCTACATGCACAGAAAGGACACAGAAGGGTCACATTCCAGCCAGGCCTATAGCCTCATGCTTTGGGTATTCTAAAAAGTGAAGCTTTCAAGAACATGTACAACCTCTAACTCCCACCTTTCACTTCTCAAAATGAACTTCTAAATGCTGGCACACTAAGCAAAAAGTTGGAAGCACCACAGCTCCTCCCAACATTTTGAGTGGAACAAATAGCCACTCACATATCGGAGACTGCATGTGTATGGCAGATGAACTTGGTCTCTCCAGAGACTCCAGCAGGGCTTAAGGCTCCCGGGGGGAGCTCAGGGGGTTATATAGGTTCCTACCTCTTAGACAGTATAGAAAATCTGAGACAAATTTCATTGCGAAAGTCTGGAGCAAGGAAGAACTGCCCTCAGAGGAGAAGGATCTGTTTATGGAACTGATGAAGTTTGGGCTGGATGAGCAGGCACTGTGGTGGTTGAAAATGGACAGGACAAGCTCAGAGGTCTATAATTACTGGGACAAAGTCTACTTAATGGCCAATAACTAGTGGCATCCCTTAGGAGCCAATATTTGGTCCAATTCTCTTCAACACCTTTATTAATGATCTGGAAGCAGGACAGAGTGCTGCCTTTGTAGCTTTAAGGTGATACAAATTTACGAAGAGTGGCTGATGTAAGAGACAGTTGTACTGCTGCTCAAACTGAGGAGAGAAATGGGCAGACAGGACCTTTATGAAGGTAAACCCTCCAAATGCCTGAATGGAGGGTGCAAGGAGGATGGAGCCAGGCTCTTTTCAGTGATACTGAGTGCCAAGAGAAGAGATACAAATTGAAACGCGTGAAATTCCATCTAAACTCAAGAAAATGCTTCTATACAGTAAGGACGGTCAGGAGCTGGTACAGGTTGTTCAGAGGGGCTATGATGTCTCTGGATGTGGAGATATTCAAAATCTCACTGAGCACAGGTGACCTGGGCAACATGCTGCAGCTAATACTCTGTAAGCAGGTGGGTCTGGACTACAAGAGCTGAAGATGTATCTCCTCTAGTTTAGGTCCGTTATTCAGAATATGAAATGGACCCATAAACACAAGCTTAAAGTAGTGAAAAAAAATCAGGGGAAAAAAAGTTAGAGATGTAAAAGAGAAATAAAAGGCAGGAAAAAGTATTGTCCAGCTCCCATGAGTACTATAAGGGAATAAAATGTACAGCACGTTACCTTCATCGTGCAGACAGTGTAATAAATGCATTTAATAGTAGTTAAGCAGCTACTTTAAAAATGCTTGAACCTATTGTCTGATCCATTTGTCCACAGTTAACTATTTTCTTTGATGTTAAAGGGCAAGATCATTGGGATCTTCATCTTTTCTGGCACCATTATATATAACAGCCTTAGCCCACCTGATCTGTAAACAGCTAACCTTTGTTACAACCATTACAATCATTATAATACAAATTACTTAAATGTAACAGAAGGAAAATTGCGGCAGAAAAGATAATAAAAAAAAAGAAAGTATCTGCTGAGAATTCTATCTCTAGCAATCAGATAACTGAAAGAGGGGCAGAGGGAACAGAAATAAGAGAAACAAGAAGGAAAGCAATGCTTCTGCTTCAGTGTGGCAAAGTTTTCCCAAAATCCCAGCTGAAAATACAGACAAATGGATGCAAAGAGTTCACAAGAGTCCCAGTCATGGGAAATGAGGGAAAGGAAAAACAGTAAATTAAGGATATTAACCACGTAATTTTTAACTTTCTCCTAAATCTGTAAAGTACCTATTGGTTTCCTAACCATGTACCATTTGATTTTCCTCCAAGGAATGTAGGAAACCTTGAAATCACACCGTGATTTTGATAACATTAGAATAGACTGAAAAGCCCCAGGGTAACAAACTCACATGCTGCACAGTGATGTCTGATACAGTTAACAGCATCTGAAAGAAAGTTTGTTGTGACAGCTGTGGAGTAGAATGGCTGGAAGGGTAGGTGGACTTGCAAAGCGAGGAGGAGATTTCTGCCTAAAAATAAAGTCACAGAGCTCTTCCATCACTTAGAAAGATAAGGGAAAAAGAAAACACAACCACTTTATAATCTTGAAGAGTAAAGCAGGAAAGCAGACATTTCTCAGATTGCTCTTCCAGAGTTGTTAAGTACTCTCATCTGAGAGAACATTTTATTCCAAATCAGTTAAAAAATCCTGGCTTTCGGAACACACACATTCAAAATTATCATTTGTGTTACAAAGTCTTTAAAATTAGCTTTTTATGTCTAAAGCTAAGGAAAGGAAGAGTTAACAAAATATGGACAAAAGACTTTGAATATAATACTGAATCTTATCATATTTGACCACAAACTCTAAAACTCCAGAGTAAACATCAAATCCTGAGCTGTTTTACCTTTACTGGCTTCAGAAGAACTACTGTCATTTACTACAATTTAAGATACATCATGAAATCCTTGAAAAGGTAACTACAGCCTCACAATTTACAAGTATGTCCAAGCAGGTAGTGATACTGATTTCATGTCACAATGGGAAGTTTAAAAGAGAGCTAAGGATCAAAACTGAAGAAGCCCAAATATACTTAGAGACACCACAAATGCAGCTCCCCATCTGGCAAAAGAAAACACTTATACACGATTCACACCCTGTGGGAGAAGTACTACAGCTTAACACAGGAGGGAAGCAGTAACAGGAACTGCACTTAACTCTTCCCACACTTCCAAGTCTCAGAATAGCAACAGGTACCTTGCTATAAGCTTACTCAGCAGATGCTGTTCAAGAGGAAGGTAGTAATCTTGAAGAATCACAACATAACCTACACGCAGCTCCCTATCAGTGAAGCTACAGAAACCATTCTGCAACTTCCCTGTGAAGCTGTGGCAGCCAAGACAATTTTTTTTATTATTTTTTTTTTTTTTTTAAGATATCAGCACAGAACAACACCTAGGTCATGCAGCAGCTGATGCTTAACATGCATTCAAAATAGAAACAGTCCTCAAAAAAAGAGTACATTATCTTTTCAGAGGCAAAAGATGAGGATGCAGTGGGATTTTTAGACAAGAGTAACAGAACAGAAACATTCAAAGAAAGACAGCTAGAAAAACAACAGTAAAGAAATTCAGATACAGAAGGATGAAAAAAATATATATATACTCATGCACATTCCTTCCAAGACAAAAACAGTGGCCTCTTATTAATATACGGAATACTTCTTGATTGTGAATGCCCTTTGAACAAACAGACATGTTCACATGGAACTTCTTGCCCTCAGCAAGACATCTTTTGGACTAGACGATCTTATAGGTCGTTTCCAACCCTGTGATTCTATGATCTTACATCCTTTATTTAAATTATTCCTACAGTTCTAATGCTGAATATTTCCCTTCTGCATTTTTATTAAAAGACAAGTAGATTGCACGTGGCCAAAGGATGTAACATATACCAGGACAAATAATCCTATACCAGGACAAAGCCTAGAACGGAAGGTATGACTCATCCATATCACTGGACAGCATTACCTGCTAAAGTTGATGGATGGAAGCCGTAACAGGAGCAAAGTGAACTTCTTTATCAGCAGGCAGAGCCAGCCTCTGTTGCAATCTGGTCCCCGATCCCCGAGGAAGCCCAAAGCCATCAAAATGCCATGCAGCTGGCACACCTGGGCACGTGGCTCTGCTCCCAGCAGCAGTCGAGCACCACAGTAGCCAGTCCCACAGAACACGTGTGTGCTTTGTGCTGCTCCACCAGAAAATACAAATACTTCAGTACCTCCTGACAACAATTAAATCAGTGTTTTAAAGCTGACTATATATTACAAATGTTGATGGGCTGGGTTGTTTGCTTTATTTTTGCCAAAATGAAGCACTAAAATAGGTAATCATGTGACAGAGTGTGATAGATCAAGTTTTCAAAGGAAGAGATGTATCTGGTTTGGTAAGCATATACGTAAAATTGTCAGCTTTTCTATTGATTTTCTATGTAATATTTCTCTATGAGTACATACCTACAAATCACAGAATCACAGAATCATAGAACTGCTCAGGTTGGAAAAGACCTTAAAGATCATCAAGTCCAACCACAACCTGACCATACTACCCTAGCTCTAACATCCCTCTGCTAAATCCTGTCCCTGAGCACCACATCCAAACGGTTTTTAAACACATCCAGGGATGGTGACTCAACCACCTCCCTGGGGAGCCTATTCCAGTGCTTAACAACTCTTTCTGTAAAGAAGTATTTCCCAATATCCAACCTAAACCTCCCTTGGCACAACATGAGGCTCCTTCCCCTCATCCTGTCACCTGTGAGCATCTGAATAAAACTTTTCATTTTAAGTCAACAAGTAATACATGTTATTAAATGTTTTAAAAAAGAATATAAGAAATAGATTTTGAAAAGCATTCAACCACTTTAACTGCTTTAGTCCATCCACCTCCAATCCTATTTTATAGATATATGCACAATTCCCAATTAAGTAAAAATATATTATTGCTCAGCATTGCTGACTATGATCAAATATTTAATATTGATAATTTTTCCTTATTAAAATAGCTGTAACTCTTCCCAATATCTTTGTACTTTATACAGTCTCTCTGTAGTCACAAAAACTGTGTTCATCATACTCTTAGAGTATCAGCATTCAAGGGGTTTTGTGAAACATACAGATATGATGAACACACTGCTAGATTTGCTAAAAAGCTGATATTCTAGTCCTCTTTCTCCTTAGCTGTAAGATATGTCCAACAAGATTCTCTTTCCAGAGTAACAAGTGCGAATTTGTAAATACAAGTATATGAAAGGGCACAGCATCACGTATTGCTCCCTACAATTGATAGAAAAATGAACTTTATGATGCATACATTTATTTATTCAGAATGGGAGAAAGATATTAATTTCAATGAGACCTGCTATAAAGTACATTGTTTGTGATTTTGTCACGTTCACTAGGACATAATATTAGCACTCAAATATCATATTGTATTTCAACATATCAGAATCAGAAATAAATTGCTACTGCTCAGTGGCAAAGTACAGCTGAGGCCACCATTCCAAAGTAGACTGCAATGAAAACTAGAAAGAAAAAAAAAGGTTAAAATGTTTAAATGAAAGAATCGTGAAGAGACTGTAAACAAGATAAATACACTTTACTCAAAGAGCGTGAGCTGGTTTTCAGCCATTTTTGAGAAATAGATTTGCAAAGCTAGACCTCAGGGAAGCACCATTAACATTTCCTAGCCAAAACTACTCCTCAGCACAGCACACATTTGCCTACTTTGATCAGTACAGTTGTTAGGCAAAGGGAGGTTCTGATTCCAGATTTGAACTTCTGATTATTTTTCACTGCCACTTAAGAGGCAAAAAGTTATTCAACAATTTTGCTACTGCAGGGAAAAAAAAAAATAAAAATCAGTTACTTTAGGAGAAATCTATTGCTATAAATGTTTTTGTTGTTGTTGTTGTTGTTTTTTTTAAGAGGCAATCAGCCAGCCAGTTTGGATTAGGTCCACAGTGCCAGCCACAGCAGATACTCTGAGGTAAGCTTGCCATTAAAAACTGACAACTACAAACAGACAAAATGGATAAGTAATTGAAAGAGGAGGAACCCAAAAGTGACATCTCCAACTCAGTAACACCACAAAATACATTTCAATTAGCAAGGCCATTCAATTTCTCTCTGCTGAAACCTCCAAGAGGAGCCATCAAAAGCTTTCTGCAGTGAAGCATATGGTCATATTACAGAGTCAATTGGAAATCAAAGTCAAAACAAGGAAAAAAGAATATATAACAGCACACACACCAGTTATACAGAGAGAGAACAGTGACAAATGCTGACACAAGTGAGCCTCGTTGTGGCAATCCTGTTTTTCTGAGTCAAGCAATTCTACTTCCCAAACTGATTTTTTTAAAGATGTGTTTAAGACTTTTGATTGAGCATAGTGAAAACTTTCTAAAAGTAAACAATTAAAGTATCCGGTCTGCTGGTAGTAAGTACTTCGCAAAGTGTATTCTCCACTTACTTTGTTCACACTAACACAGCTGGCAAGTTTCCATCCAGAATTCTTATGCAGTGACTCCAAGGATTCCTCACGCAGCTGATGAAACAGCTACTGAGCTGCTGCAAGTTAGAAAATGTTACGTAAGTATCCCAAATTTTCTGTGTCGTCAAAACACATACTGGAAAGGCTAGATGCATAAAATTTTCACATGAAAGTGCATCAAGGCAAAATTAAGAAGTTAATTGAATAATTAGTTCTCAAACAAACATCTTGTAACTTCTAGCTACAGTATGTCATAGGTCCTCTGTGTGCTGTTGTTTTTTTTTTTTATGGAAAAGAGAGGAGCATAGGGCTGAGTCAAACAACAACTGACGCCTGAATGAACACCAGTTTCTTAATACCTCAATACCTACTGAATTAACATTTTAAGGAGAAGACTGAAAACAGAATAAATTTCTATATAAAACAGCCAAAAGTAACAGCATAAATCTGAGCAGATGTTCAAATTGGAGTTAAGATTGTCTAAAGCATCTTTTGGAGGGCTGTTTTTATTTCTCATTACACAGAAGTACCATTCATGTGCTCGAATTAAAATATTTGAGTATAGTGGCATCAGACTAACAGTATCACTTACTATAAATTACATCTGCTTTTTATTAAGATGCTTACATGATGAATTATCCCTAAAGTTAAATGTAGATTATGCATAGAGTATAGTTTTCAGGTTCAGGATTATTAGCCATTGCCCTTGAATAACATTTTCAAAGAGATTTCAAGTCATCAGTTTTAGGAAATATTTGTTTGCTTGTTTGTTTTCTTCTCAAATTTTCATAAAAAAGTCCTTAGAAAAAGACAAAAAATGACACAATTACTATATTGTAATATATTTTAGACAATGTTGTTAATGCGAGTAACTCTTCAAGCAAAAATAAATGTCTCAGTCTTGCACAGATGCATATGCAGAGGTACCACAGAACATATATGCACAAATACTAACAGCAGTTTCAGAATAAATGACAAGAGCATCAATGCCAAAACTTATTTATGAGCTACACTGGAAATAGCTTTCCAAAACAGCAAGAAATATTTGTGAGATGAAAAGTGGTTTACTGAACCATGAAACTGCTATTTCTCAACACAGTTGTTTGAATCTTGTGGTATTAAAAAAAGAAGTGAAGATCCATTCTCTAAAACATTCAGAGGTGCTTTGTTCTAGCAGTCCAACTATTTCTGGTATTCTTTGTTTGACTCAGATATTTGACATAGTCTTGAACGTGACTATACAAAAGTTGATATTGTATTTCAGCATCATGTCAAGGGAGAATACTGATTTTGGCAAACTGGAGCTGACTAGGTATATGTATATGACATTTTCTGGCACACATTTTACAGCATCTGGCACACACTTTGTAGCATCTGCAATACTATTCAAGGCAGAATGTGATCAACACTCTTTCTGCAAATATTATGTGAAGATATCTGTCTTTGCACTGACATGACTTTAATACTGCACCTGACCAATAATATTTAGAGATTAAATAATGCCAAAAAAGTACAGGAGGAAACAAAACAGCTTAAGCTTTTCCCTTAGGCCTTAAACCCTGCTGCCCCACTGCCTGGAGAGCCACAACTCCATTGCCAGACCCCAAGTTGCTCACTCTGTCCCTCCCGCTTTTGCATGTCACAGCCGTAACTCCTGGGTCTGCTGCAGTAGGTTTGCCTACACTCAAGATCTTCTCACAGCAACATGAAGTGACCTGGAACACAACAGAGGGTGAAGCCAGCTCCTCTTTAAATCACTATTTAACTACCACGTTAGCAAAGTGGGCTCCCTTTAATGGGGCATCACTGGCTTTTACCCCACCTGGTAAGTAGCTCTCTGCAAATACTGCTTTGGGAATGCCACCTCGATGTGTTTCTAGTCACAAGAATAACCATTAAGGAGATAAAAGTTTGCACAATTAACCCCTTCAGAGCGCTCCAATTTAAGTGGAAGACATACGAGTGGCTGAGGCCGCTGTGTTTTGTGCAGCCCAGAGCAGAGGAGCTGAGGGGAGGCCTGATGGCGGCTGCAGCTCCTCACAGGGAGCGGAGGGGCAGCGCTGAGCTCTGCTCTGTGTGACAGCGACAGGGCCCGAGGGAACGGCATGGAGCTGCGTCAGGGGAGGGGCGGGTGGGGGCCAGGGACAGGGTCTGCACCAGAGGGCGGTGGGCATGGAACGGGCTGCCCAGGGCAGTGGGCACGGCCTGAGTGCCGGAGTTCAGAGAGGGTTTGGGCAGATCTCAGACACGGGGTTGGAATTTGTGGTGGTCTTGTGTGGGGCTGGGAGTTGGACTCAATGATTCTTTCATCTCAGGATGTTCTATGATTATGATTCTATGATATTATGCATTTTAAGAGATCTTCAAAACCACCCACCTGCCTTGTCACATACTGCATAAAATTCTGGGGCTTTACAACAGCATGAATAAGGAAATTAACATTGGTGGTCCTTCAGCAAATCCAGATTATGCAAACGTCAGTCCCTTCTAAGTGCCAATTAAAATGAAACTGGTATTGGAGAATACATAAATTATCACTTAAGAATCAGTTACATATATTGTGGTTTAAATTTTATCACACATATTAGCTCGCAAGCAGGGACAATTATCAGGTGGAGTCTGCATAAAATTACAACTGATCCTTCAAAAAGTGGCAAATTTTTTTTTTTTTTCTTTTCAGATAAAGCAACATTCTATTGAGGAGGACCATCTCACCACATCTGCCCAAACTTTCATGATTTCCTATGAGGGTCACTCCTCAGAATGTTCTTTGAAACCACCTGGAAGCCAGGCCGGGGCCTCTGCAGAGCTTTGGTCAACGATGTCAAGATAATCCTGCTCGCTAGTCAATGAAGCAGGGATCAGACCTGCTCCCTGACAACTTCCCAGTTATCCAAGGGTGCAGATCAGCTCCGACCCTACAGCTTCTAACTTCACACTTACCACAGTCCTACTTCCTGAACACAGAATACTTAAGACCACCTGGAGAGCAGGAAAGTCAGCAAAAAGCCTGCATTTCTTAAATGGCTGTCCCATTTCATTCATAGATTAAAGCTCTTTCTACAGTAAAGTTACCTTCTGCTTTCAGAAGAGCAGCTGAACTTGCACAGACCTCCACTCTCCATTGCAGCAATGCTCTTTGTCAGCTGTTCCCTCACCATAGCCAACAATGTTTTCCAAGAAGAAGGTCAGTATTAGCCAACTTTCATCCTTTTTATGCCACTTCTCTGCTGGGACAGGAAACGTTAGACAGCATGCTTTATTTAGTTAATTTTGGAAGATTGTACAAGATCCCTACTCTAGTTATTATTATTTACCCACTATGCCTCTTTTTTTTTTTTTTTTTTTTAAAGTAGAGTTCACATAGTGATAAGCTCACATTAATTATTTTTATGTAATGTTCTTCAAAGGAACTTTCCCATGCTCCTGCTTCTGCTTTCATGCTGCTAACCAGGCTGCATGTTCTAGATTTTCAGAAAACAGACATCTAAGTACATATAATTCTAAAACCAAGACGCTGTTGAGAAAAGAAGCAATAGAGAAGTGCCACATCTTCCAGCACTATCATAATGAGGAACCAACAAAGGAGATAAAGCAGCAGGTGAAAGGAAGAAGTTAGAAAATGAAATGCCTATTTATTTTTTCTCCCCCCAGAATAACTGCTCTGACTTTGGTAAACACTTGAGACCTGCAAAAGCATGGTGGTGGGTCTGACGAGCACAGAATATAACTCAGTGCTAAGACTGCTGTGAGGGCTGCACCATAATCACAGAAAATGGCTCTGGTTTCAGAAAAACAAACGAGCATATAGAATCCAGATATCTTCACAGACACATATATACAGCCCAAATGGATTTTAGCTGTTGGGTTCATCTTCTGACTTAACATCAGGGTCACCAAAACAGGCTTCACTTTGTATGTTTGTTTTTTACCCTCCTACTTTAAATAAAATTTGCCGTATGATTTGGATCAAAGGAACATGGGATACATCACCATTGGTAACAGATATCTCTTCAAATAAAGCTTAAAGCACACATTAACTTTTTTCAGCTTAAACCTTAAAAGCTTAAAAGCTTAAACCATAATGCAATTTTCACAGACTGTTAGAGTACAAATAACATTAGACAGGAGATCATGATGTGGAAGAAAAAAATACACCAGGATTTCCAGCTGTGCCAAAATTCCCATTCTACAGAAAGCATGAAGTCTTGCTCACTTATGAACTTACTGCTGTTGTGTCAATAGGATTATCTTCACTCAAAAGCAATATTCTGAGCCAAAAACTTAGACCTATGAGCAATTAGAAAACTGCTAACTATATTAAAAAAAAAAAACACTGAAAAACACTTTTTTCTCTAGAGATAAAGACTTGCTAATGAGTTTTCAGTTCACCTACAGCCATATGTAAACACAGAAAGATATCATTTTATTCTTAATTATATCTGTTTCCAAGAAATCAAAAGATTTGTTGCCTCAGCCAAAATTAAGAATGGAGGCTGAAGGCAGCCGCTACCTGCAATAAGCACAGCAAACTGTGAAGAGATGTTCTGACTCTCACAGTAAGCTGCTCCATCCACATTTCTTCTACATCAGACACCACATTTGCTAGAGGAATTCAGAGGTGCTCTGTGGTTCTACAGCAGTCCAAAGTGAGGCAACTATCCAACAACTCCATAAGATGCACTCGTGCCAGAAACGTTGGGTTTGGCTATGTCAGGTCTTTACAATAGTTATGGCTGTACTGTGCCCCAGATAAAGCTGCAATGCAAGACGTATTTGCAGGTTCAGGCAGCATGACATGCTGGAAACAAGCACATCTGTCCTCATTCAATTATTCCTTGAAGAGCGGCCACGGAGTGATTTCTGCTCAATACCACCCTTCAGTCAGGTTTCTCTTTGGTAATAACAGGTAAGTCCAAAACAAAACATGAATCAGAGATCTTGGGTTGGTAGTAATGAGTATACAAATCAGCACAGGTGTATGTTAACAGCTGATGGACCACGCAACAAAAGTGTGGACTAGTCATGGCTTAAGTCCATATAGGTCACAGCTACAGTGGCTCTGCCCTCCAAACTGCCTTTCACTCACACCAGAACATTTCCCATGTGGTCAGGCAGCAAGTTGGTTCTGGGAACCAATCCAGCAAAAAATACACTCATTCTTGTTTCCAGAAATTAATCACAAGCATTAATGCCAGAGGTTATTGTCAAGGAGAAAATGAGGGTGTCCTACTCAAAGTAAGGTTGTTGGACTGTGGCAATGGACTGTGGCATCCTGAAAAGCATCCTGAAAACTGTTCCTTCCCTCACCTCTGCTACTGAAGAGCCTTGGGCAAAGGGACAGATGGTTGGCTGAGGTGGAAACCTCTGCAGCAACTGCAGCTGGATTTGACAGGGCAGTAACTGAGAGCGGATGCACAGAACTTTTCCAGACTGTTACAGAGACTTTTTTTTTTTTTTTTACTTCTGTACTATATAACTTCCCTATAACTCTTTGCCTAACAACTATTTGAAGACTACCGAACTCAACTAGTAATTAAAATCAATTTGACTTCTGCTTGTAGGGTATCTCACAATGCATCAAGAAGATAGAAATTGTCTGTTCTCTTATAACTCCTGGCAATGCTGAATACATTACCTGTGGTTAGTGTTATACTTTTCTGGTATTATGACAACTTAGCTGGTTGTCATAACAGAAAATATTAACAGCCCACTATACTATATGATCAACCTGGAAAAAAATTAATTACTTAATTTTTGTTTGCTTTCAAAGCAATGAAGAATTTCAACAGACCAGAATTCCAAGAAGTGTTTTTGCAGGCTGCCACAGAAGGACAATCATGTTTCATATGGGAGAGCACAACTAGAGAGAGTCCCAGAAGGTGAGCCCTATGACTCAGAACAATAAGAATCGACAAGATCAGAAACGCTAACCTTGAAACCCGTGGAAAGTAGATTAATCATTTCAGATTAATCAAATTTATGCTTTAGTTTTCAACAGCAATGGATAAAAAAAAAAAGCGCAAACTCTCCAACTGAGTCTACAGCCTCAGATCTCACTTTAAAGCCTCAAAAAAGCAGTCTTTTCTCAAATGTCTATTGGCACACTCACAATATTATGTAAGTGTCTTTTGTGGGGCTACTTGAAACACCAAATTACTTTCAACTCACTTGTCTTATGTAAATTTAGTCAAGTGTCTCCTCTGAAAAAAAAGTAATACAGAAATTAAAGACACAGGATATCAATATACATGTAACAGATGAAAGCTAGAAAAACTGGGGGAGGAGTGATCTCAAACCCTTTCATACATAGCGTCCTAGCAGGAAATGTACTACTGCTACATTCAAGTAAAAGATCAGACACCATAACCAGCAACTGAAAAAAGATGAAATAAAAAGAAAAATCAAAGAGACTAAAAACCAGAACTGTTTTCTTTTACGGATGCTAAAATGGCCTTCACAAGGGTGACAATCGCCAGTCAGATAAAAGCTAAATCAGTGGGGTCACAAAACAAGTCTGGGCAAATCCTGAACCAGTGGCAAATGCCACTGTTCTACTGAAGGCAGGATGTTCAGCTGAGCAAGTTTAACATAATTCTGCTTCGTTGCTCGTATTTCCTGCAACGTAAGAAATGTCTACAACACATTAAATGAGATCAGTCTCCTCTCACTATAACATACAGCAGCTTGATTTAGAATTCATCTTGGCAGAGGAAGAATTCAGATAAATCTGAGCAGAATTTTTATTTTCTTTTATAGCCAGGTTTTGAAGATTGCACATCTTTTTCCATACCTCTCATTGCAATGGATACTACAGAGAAACTGCTTCTAAGAGATACTTTTTGATCCAAATACCTGTTCACTGAATATTTCAACTGAATCCCCATTTGGCAGCAACAAAACCAAAGGAATTTTCACTTTTCTCTCTCATACTCACCGTGGAGAAAATTCTTCAAACAGATCTGTGTTAGCTAGATTTAAAAGACTCTAAGATAAGATTACCATTCTTCATACCTGAACAGAAATACAAAATCCAAATGAGCTGAGCATCTCAAGGCTCTCCATTTAAAACAGAACAAAACAAACAATACCAGCACATTCTCTCAGTCTCAAAAAAAAAAAAAAGAAAAGAAAAAAAAAGAAAAAAAAAATCATGCCTCTTGCAGGATCTCAATACCCAAAGTATCGTTTCTAAAACTACAGGCTAATGAGATTAACATTTTTCTCAAGCTGACATACAGTATTGTCTTCTATTGTAAAACTGAAACAAAAAAAGAGTAGAACGTTTTCTGCAGATTCTGTCAGAACTTTTGACTTAACCAAGTAATTGGCATTTAGGAGATTACAAATCAGAGCCAAAAATTCACTATTGCTATCAGAGTGAAAAATGTAAGTGACTGAGGGGTCAAATGAAGAAAGAACTTACATTTATTTTAGTACCTCGAGATTATTGTAGACATTTGGTAACAAAAACATGAAAGATTACTGCAATGCAGTTTTTGACAGATAATATTTTCTGTCCAGACAAAATAGAAAGAACTGCAGAACTTCAAGATTGTAATCGTTTTGTACATTTCTACACTCAAAGTACTTTTTTAAGCAAAATATTTCACCCCTGCAGCTGCTATCTCTTAGATGTACTGCCATCCTTCATTTTCATCCTCCCACAACTGGGAAAGAAGGAAGAAATGACAAGACTAAGTTTTCAATCTTGAAACAAGAAAGTTTATATGCTATAGCAGGAATAGATAAATGAATCCCAAGAGCATTATGAGTTTCTGCAATTGTATCAACAATAAGAGGCTGCGTAAGTCGCTTCCTTTCCCAAGTCGGTGTTAAAGACATGCAGGCATTTGCAAAACCACGTTATAAAACAAAAAAGAATTTATATGAGCTTTTACTGACAGATGTCTCCCAAAAGAGGTCAATGCCAGGTTGTTCTTCCTCAGCCCAGATTTGCAATCTGTTCTTATCTGATTTAGTATCTTATTGTTCTGCTGTTCAAAAGAATTATATGTATCTTAAACACCAAGAAACAAGATCGAGTAAGACAAAGGCTTAGTATGAAACTGTAAAGCTGCAGCGGCTCTGATCCAAGTTTATCTGTACAGACTTCATCTAAAAGTCTGAAGCTGAGCAAGGCAACACTGATTGTAAAGCACAACTCATACATGCTATTTAAGATACAGCAGATGCGTCTGAAGAAATGAGTCAAAGTTTACAAGGAAACAAGGCTTATGACCTCTCACAGATACAGTAGGCTTTGCAAGGTTTCTTTGGGGAAAGATGCATTGTAGAACTTATTCAAAATAATAATCTAACAGAAGGAACATCAGACAAGACTGGAAGGTGTTCCAAGGAGTGATAGAAGATAAGCATGAGAATGGCTTTTAACAAAAGCCTTTGTCCTTGTATAAAAGTAACCAAAGAAAAAACAAGGCTAACCCTTGTCATCCTGGCTTAAACCCTACTGTCTCAAGCAAAAAAAAAAACGGTACATTTTAAACAAAGACATAGATGTAAACAGTCCTTTCATTCCCACACAGGGAATCTGTTCTCCAGTCATAGCAAGGATTGCTCTCTAAGAGAAAACACCCACGCACTCCCCTCTCATCAACAGATTAATACACTCTTACCGTGCTTCAATACAAAAAGGCAACCAGATGTGGAACAGTTTCCAGAAACAGTAAAAATTAATCTAATTTTGAACTGAATGAAAACCAGACAGACAATTTTTTTTTAAACTCAAGTCCACAAAATCAGCATTCCAGCTGGTGGACGTGCGTGGCCCTTCCTGAGCAGTCTTTTGGGTACTCTTCCAGCACCTGGAAAAGTCAGGTCCCAAGGTGCTGCAGCTTGAAGGCAGAGGCAAGTTGCCATCAATTAAACATAAATCCAACATGTGAATTTTGAACCTTCTCTTCAGTAATACACAAGAGTTGACTTGCAACTTGCCAGATACAGCCACCAGATTGAAAAGCTCCTCCATACCAAATACTTTCTTTTAAAAAATCCATTTCAGCTTGCAAAATTCTTTTTTTTTTTTAATCTCATTTTTCTTTCATATCTTTAATAACTCTATGAAATATGTATATAATTTCATACATGTACATAAACTCTCTTACATACTTTCCTCTTTCACGTCAACTTGGAAAAAGCAGTCTTTGAAGAATGAAGCCCTGCCAAAACAAACCTAAATGGTACTAGTTTCTAGAACTTCCTACTCAGAAGCACTATATCACTTTCCATGCTTGCATTTTTTTCACCATGGTGTGCCATAAAGCCTAATTGACTACGTAATTCAGCTGATATCTGCAAGTTTTGTGTCTGGTGACATTCTTCAGAGCAACGTTCTCATCAGCCCAGCTGTTTCTAGGAGAGCCCTGAGCAGCCATGCCTCGCCTAGCCCCAATCATACATCCCTGAAGCACGTGGCTATGGCCAACCACAACCGGGCATCGACACACTTTTTAATTTCCTCTAAGAGAAAGGAAGGAACGTATTATTTCTGGCTGCGCAGGGCGGCCCGCAGAGCCACCAGCACACAGCCATCTGTCCTCCAGAGAAGGAAAGGCAGACGGGCCGGGCCGAGGGCTGCGACCCGCCAACCCCGGGGAGGGCAGGGCAGGGCAGGCGGAGGGCAGGGCGCCATTTCGGTGTAGCCGCAGCTAGAGCGAGCGGGCGGTAGGAGGTGACGGGGCAGCGCCCGGCCGAGGCCCCGCGATGGCGGCCCGCAGGCCCTCCTTGCCCCAGTCAGGACAAGGAGCCCGGGCACGCGCTTCCCTGCGGCTCTTTCGGCCTCCCGTCCCTCCCCGCTCGGCTCCCCGCGGAGAGGAGGAAGAGAAGGAGGGGAGCAAACACCCACCTTCCCCGAGCAGCCCCAGCGGCGCCAACAGAGCCCCCGCCTCCGCCGGGCCTGCCGGGGACGGCGGGGAAGAGGAGGAGAGGAAGCGGCCACGGGGCGGGGTAGAGGGACGGGCCGCGGCGTGGATCCGCCGGTGCTGTTCGGTCGGAGCCGCCTCGGGGCTTGAGCGGCCGTTCCGGCCTCCAGCGAGGCGAGGCTGGCCCCGCTGTCAGCCCTCAGCCCGGGGCCGGCAGGTATTTGGCGCCGTAATTAAAACACTGGCGGCGTAAATCCACCGCGCTCAGGGCTGTCGCTCATCTCCGTGCCGCTGGGAACGGGGTACGGGCACCGCTGCGCGCAGCGCGGCCCATCCACAAGTACCGCCGCGTTCCTTTCAATAAGGCGTGTTTATAAAAAGCGCTTGGGTAAGTGGGTGCGATTTCTTCTGTAGATAAGATCTGAAAATACAAACACGGGTCTTAATCTGCAAACACTTGAATTTAAGCGCTTGATTAGTTCTATTTAAGTCAATGGGACCACTCTAGTGCTCGCAGGTAAGTGTTTTAGGATCAAAGCCCTTGGTGCAGTTCCAAAAAGCTGCTCTATCAGGAAGACGGTGAAGAATTTCCCTCTAAAATTCAACGCGGTGTTATAATATTCACATTCTCCCTAAATGAAAAGACTGCAGTGCTAATGAGCGCGTACCCTGGGAAAGGATGTGAAAGAGGCACTGCAAGATAATGGCTGTTCCCGGGGCCCAACTCTCCCTTCTATGGGTCTGAGGTGAGGCACTTGTATTTCGTCACCTGTGCTTTTCAGTGGGCAATCTAGATAGTACGTTCCTACAGTGTCCTCTCCTGCATAGGTCGCAGAGTACTAGTGGGATGCAGTATTGCATTTCACTCAAACTGCTGTAGTCCTTGACAGCCCAGTTCCATTGAGGGAAATAACTGATTAAATGGAACTCTTAATAAATTGCTGTTAGAGATCTGCCTGCCCTTCTGTCTTATCACAGAATCACAGAATGGCCAGGGTTGCAAGGGACCTCAAGGATCAGGAATCTCCAACCCCCCTGCCACATGCAGGGCAACCAACCTCCACATTTAATACTAGACCAGGCTGCCCAGGACCCCATCCAATCTGACCTTGAACATCTCCAGGGACGGGGCATCCACAACCTCTCTGGGCAGCCTGTTCCAGCACCTCACCACTCTCATAGTAAAGAACTTCCCCCTGGCATCCAACCTAAATCTTCCCTCCCTCAACTTAAAACCATTTCCCCTTGTCCTGCAGTTATCTACTCTTTCAAAGAGTTGATACCCCTCCTGTTTGTAGGCTCCCTTTAGGTACTGAAAGGCCACGATTAGGTCACCCTCAGCCTTCTTTTCTCCACATATCCTCCCTTATAGGATGTGTCAGAGGCAAGGACTCCATGAAGAAATTATACACAGTGACTGAGGTTATAAGTCAGTGGTTGGGCATCCTGCAAGAAAATATTCCATTCTCAAAGGTTGGCTGTTGCCCCCACAAATTCTGAAACTTAACCACCAATGCATGGATCTCTCTTTTGCTTCCAAGGAGAAAGAGAATGGAGGACAGACCTGAAAGAAGGAACTAATGTAAAATTACAGTTGCATTTGAATTTACAATCTAGGTTGGTTCCTTGTGACTGATTCCTTCTCATTTTCCCCCCTTTCAATTAAATTACTTCCCAAACCTGATTTCCAATTAATTTTTCCTGAATTAGCTCTCCTTAATAATGCTTGCATAGCCAAGGAGTTAGAAGGATGAGTGATAATGAGCTATCTTGTTTCCCTATCTTCAAATAGTCAGAAGGATGGAGACATCTAGACATGTCTGTCACTAATCCCAGATCAGAGGGAAAAGAACACACTGCTCACATCTGCTGCTGTCTTTGCTTGTGAAGCAATAAATAAGAACTTGTAAAGAGATGTAATAACACAACCTAGATCTCCACCCTGCTCTTTTTCAGCCAGGAGCATGCACAAATCTGTTTATGGGTTTGAAATACATCAGTACCCACTTAGCCTCAGGAAAGGTATTTCCGTCACGTCCATCTCTTACATTATTTTCTCATATTTTGTATTATTCACTAAATGCATAATCTTGTTTTCCTTTACTTTGCAGCTTTAGCACTTTCAGATTATTGTTCTTCCCTCCTAGGGATTATAATTTTAAATCAGGGAGAGGCTGGAGCTGAAGAGGCCTGTGTTCAGTTTCCCAGACTTTGTATACTACACTGGGCAAAACTGTAGTCCTGCCCCCAAAGTCACCCATGCGATCTATGTTGCATGCGTGTGAATTTATTAAGATTATTCAGGTGCTTGAAGTTACCCATAAGGATGTATCTTGAGAGGGCTGCTATGATGACACTGCTAGGAACAGTGTCAGAGTAAAAAACTAACTTAATATTCGAGACAGGGATTGCCTATGTATATATATATACATATATAAATGTCAAAAATAATCAGAATTATGTGATTGTAACTGTGCTTCAGGGAATAAGCCTGTATCTACTTCTCGAAAGGAGAATGAAATCTAATGTGAAGATGGATGACACTTCTTACTGCAGGATTTTTTCACCTTCTATTACACAGTGTATGAAGCAACTGGTGCAATCTGCTCTTGGACACGGGGTACTGGCTGAAAAGATCTTGAGTCTCTTCTGAAATGACAGCTGCTTGGTACATGCTTTTCTCTGCATGGCATAGAGATGATACTATTTTTCTGCGCTTTGTTTTTCCAGTCTGTTTATGCTACATACTTTCTGGAGCAAGGGCTGCTTCAGTGGCATTTGGAACTTCACTACAGTCTCTACAATGCGACTGTATTAAAATAATAAAGAAATCACAAGCATGTTCACACACTAATTATTACGCAAAGTCAGGAGGGGGAGGGAAAAATGGGTGAGATTTCTTTGAAAGGCTGCCAGCACAGGTACAGACACAAAAGGTGTTTGAAGTGGGAGCACACTCTATCAGCCTGAAGGAATTACTGATGTACCCGCTCCCCTTGTTCAGAAGCATGCTCTCAACTTATATTTTATGACATTTATTTACTTCACTGAATTATTTTCCTTTTTTTTTTTAAAAAAAAAAAAACTTTGGTTCCTGAGAGTCTCCTTTAGGTTTGCACTTTGTTTCAGTACTACTAGGAAGTTTTTCATTTCAGCTGTCCTTTGTAGCTTTCTTTCTGCTATAGTCAAGAAAGTATGGACTGCTAATTAATGTAGACTTCAGCTTTTATTTCCTCTTCTTTTCAGTTAAAGGAGCTGAAAAGAAACATTCTGAAGTTTCCAAGAAGTGCTGCTTTTCAGGTCTTCCTGAAAAAAAGCGTTCAGGTTTGACCTTGACTTGTATGTCTTTCCATTCATGCAGCCTGGCAGCAAATTAATATATCCTAATAGTGCACATAGTGGAGAAAAGGGTAGAGACACTGAAAGAAAGGCAGCGAGCACCTTGTGACATCCATCTTTCTATGCAGTTTTGCTACCTTTTCTGCTACTGTGTTGGAGACTGTTTTTTTTTCACATCTCAGGAAAGTTCATCTGCAGAGAACAGAACATCTGAAAGCAGTAGGTTGGTAGGGCATGCTTGCTTTGTGTGCACTGCTATATAGGTTTACTGTTAGAAGTCTGCATTAGTTGCCCTGAGTTTCTATGTGGTTTCAAACTAATTTGATGTAAGCCAAGAAAATTCAGTCTCTCTTCCTGAAGTGAAATTTCTTCTCTGAATAACACAAGCCAACATACAGCAGCACACCACTGTGTACATGTTCCAAGAATGAAGCAGTGTTGGCATCTGCAAGCCCTGGGTTCTCACCCAGTGTGCAACAGCCTTTTGCTCTTACAGCCTTTCGCCATGGGGGCATGCAAATAAGCAGAGATGAACACACATGCTCCAGGGACATAAAAATATCAGTAACTCGTGACCTAGCCAAAATTCTGGCAGCAGAACTTGCTAGTCAGATATGGTCTGGCAATGAAAGTTTTCCTGTAGATTACCAGAAGATTACAGTGGCAATACCTTGGACATACCACAGAGAGGTTTTTGTTAAGTACTGACTGAACGTGTTCTGACTTGAATCTCTTCACAAACAGTGTGACCTGTGCTGCTGTTGATAGGGAGCAGAGAAAGGGCACCTGATGTAAAAACAGAGATTCAAGTAGCAGTTGGCTCACTTGTGTTAACAGGTTTTTCACTCGTATGTTTACAAGAAAGAAAAGGCATATAGACACCTAACATCAATTATCACGTATTTGCATTAAATATACATTAAATAATACTGCTCTAAATAACTTTCTTATGATGAAAGAATTCAATTATAAGCACTTTCACAGCAACTCTCAAAAGTTGTTTGCCCTCCTGTTTATACACTCCCTTCGAGTACTAAAAGGCCGCAATGAGGTCTCCCTGGAACCTTCTCTTTTCCAAACTAATCAAGTCCAGTTCTCTTTTTTGATAAGAGAAAGTGCTCCAGCTCTCTGATTATCTTCATGGCCCTCCTCTGGACCCAACTCCTCTAGATCAGCTATAGTACTGTAAGATGGAGCTTTCTTGAAGCAGCATGTAGGAGATAGGTGGACAGAAACTGAGCGCTGTCTCACTCCGATTTGTAGGAGGGAGATGAGGTTCTTTTAATATTATATACCCGGCGTGAGATTAAGAAACAACGGTTCAAATGTTGGTCCGACCAGTTTATTATAATCCTAATCAGGGAGACGGGGAAGGGAAGGAGGGCGATAGAAAAGAGAGGAAAGAAGCAAGAATTGCATAAAGCGGGGACAGTCACCACCAGGATCCAGCAGCGGTCCCGTTGCACGACGTTTCGATGGTCCGAGGTAGAAGCAGCAGGGGAGGGAGAGAAGCAGCGTGGCCGGCCTTGGGCAGCAAGCAGGTGGCAGAAGGAGGTCGCGGAGCCGATCCAGGAGGAAGCGGCAGGACTCAGGTAGCAGGCCCAGGGGAGTCCGCCAGCACGCAGGAATTCCGTGGTGAGGGATCTGATGGCAGACACCTACCCTCATGGTTTTCGGTTCCTCCTTTTATCCTTTTTCTCCTGCCTACGTGACATCCTGGGCGCTTGAGCAAGAGTCATGTGCTATCCCCCGAGATGGCCACCATCCTGAGATAAGTCCACACAAAAGACCGCTTCACAGCTATTTAGCTGCAGCTTGCCCCTGGCCTTGTCCATCAAGGTTCTCCAGACAAAGGATTTCACCACCTTTGCCCAGGACTTGCCTGGACTTGTATAAGTCCATCTGTGTCCCAAGCAAGCTTTGAGACACTGATGTTAACAGAATAATATCTTACAAGCGCCAAAATCAGTTTTACCATCTATCTCAACATGCCTGAAAGTATGAGGATTTGGGTTTTGTTATTTTTGATGGGTTTAGAATGCAGACAGATAAAACACCCTGTTCTGTACAAGGAGTCACTGAGACCCAGCTTTACCTATGTGTTGTTCTAAGTTCAACTGCAAGACTCTGAACTGGCCAGTAAAGCCAACCAAAGATAATAAAAAATTAATCACTCACATTCAAATATTCTGCAAGGGTGCAAATGCGCTACTATAAAAAAAAAAAAAAAAAAAAAAAAGCCCTACATTCATGGCAATTATCTGCAGAGTATAATGGAAAAGTTTGTCCACCTCTTCTGATTCCCTTTGGTAAATATTTAGAAGATAGCAAATTTTTACGCAAATTTCCAAATGTCTGAATGACCACATTGTGAAGGATTTGATACACATGCTGAAAAATACTAAGAACTGGTGTAAAACAATGTATTACTTTTTAAATCATAGAACCATAGAATGGCCTGGGTTGAAAAGGACCTAAAAGATCATCTATTTCAACTCCCCTGACATGGGCAGGGTTGCCAACCACTAGACCGGGGTGCCCAGAAGAACAGGTAGAGTACTTCTTAGAATCTAGAAGAATCAGAAGAGAACAGTTCTATGGAGTTTAAGAATCAGCATTTAAAAATCATATCAGGAAAGGCTGATGTCAAAATCGACATAGCTCTCAGTGGTTGAATGTGTTGTAAAAAGCAGAGAAAAATGATGATTTCTACTGTGAGAACTATTACAAAAGTCAAACCATGAACTGGGAGAAATCACATAGCTGACCATCTGTAGACACTTTTAGAGAGGATAAAAGAAAACTTTAGACTCTCTGACAGCTCTTCTGTAGGTATAAAATTCTCTTTTTTTTTTTCATTTTCAGGCATTTTTTTATAAAACCGCTTAGAAGCTAAGAAGGCAGGAAAGTTTTTGCTCTTCTAACCTACAGAAAACAAAAATTAAAGATTGCAGTGAGACCCATTGGTTTAAAGTCTTAAGAAACACCATGATTGGAACTAGTTCAATTCACTTGGCAAAATGCTTTTATCTAATAAATAAGTTGCTTTGGATAAAGACAGGTACTTGGAAGCCAAAATGTTTTTGCTAAACTTTCTTTCTGATTTGTTTCATACATGTGTTCTTAATGAATATCAGCTTCCAGCAAAAAACAGGTTGAAATAACACCTATGCATTCAGCTGGTAAATATTTATTTAACATTTTTAACATGAAAGAAAGGAAAAACCAGACTGTAAGAATGCAAGTTAAGCTATGTAATAGCATAGATATGTAAATAGTGTGTGCTCCTGAAGAGCAAAAAGGACAAAATATACTGCAAAAAATATATATAGTGACAAGTTAATAAGTCTTTTTGTTTACAAGCCAATGACAACTGATTGTCTTCAGGAAAATAGCAGTTTGTGCAAAACAAGGCAAAATGTTTTAAAGCAAGGTTTCTTGCTGCTGCTTTAGTTGTAATCGACAATTTAAACTGATTGTGATCCTTTGGGAAGACTTTACTCCAATATGCAGCTCAGACAATAAAGTTTTTTGGGTGCAGTACTGTTCATCTTGCATCAAGAGCATGAACACCACAGCCCGTTTTCCTGGAAGCAGAGCCCTTCATTCGACATTTTCAGTCTAAACAGAAGTCAAACTGTGCCATCAGTAATCTGAGACTCATTCCCAAGAGCTGTGCCTTCCCAAGATGTTTTTCCCCAGTCAGCAGTAACTCAGCTGGCACTGTGGGCTGGTCTAGGAGGAACACATGCTCCACTTCTCTTTCTTTGACGAGAGATTCCTCTGGTTAGTTCTGCGGTAATGAAAATTATAGGGAGGAATGATGAAAACTGAACTTTAGACTGTTTTACATTCTTTCACTACTGTTTAGCATGATGGTTGTTGACTTCTCCCCTGCTGCTATATTTAGAAAGGGGTGTAGGAGGGAGATGGGCGCTAGTATTATGGGTTATGACACAAAAACATCAAAAGTAACTTGGTTCCCGTTTCTCTTTGGTATCCTCTGGAGATCTCCAATATTTACAGAAAGCTCCAGTTCCACCACAGCAGTTCGAGAGAATGGGCTCCCGTTTAGACTCCAGGACCACGCAGAGCTGCACGAGGTGGGTGGGTAACTGGGACATGAACATTTTTCCTCCATAGAGCTTCATTTCCCACCACCAGATAAGCTGCGATTAACTGCCATGCCTGGTGTAATTTCTGTTTCTTATACATCAGTGCTTGGTTCATTTTAGAATTAGAAGAAGAAGAAAAAATATCCGAAGCTTCCTCTGCATTCAAAAAATCAACAAAAGATCCATGGGAAAAAAGAATTGCATAATGCGGCAGAAGAAATATAAACGAATTGAAGTCACCCCCTGCAGAGAACTTTGGGTTTGTTTATTTTAAACACACTATTACGGATTTTGTAATGTTTTTGTGGAAGTTTTTCATAAGCATTTCTACTTCCTCTCACTGCAGGCCGGGCTGAGCTGCCAGGCTAGAGGAGCCTTTTAGACCTGACTTCCAGCCATAAGAGCGCACCTCAGCTCCAGCCCAACTATGGCAGTTTTTAAACTGCAACATGAATTAAAAAACTCAACAGTTCTGCAGGCTATGCCATAAACACGTCTGATACCAAATGTGAAAACTTCGTATCTCCCAGAAATAATAAAAAGACAGAGGAAGAGCTCAGCGCTGCCCCTCTGCGCCCTGTGAGGAGCTGCAGCTGCCATGAGGCCTCCTCTCAACTCTTCTGCTCTGGGCTGCACAAAGCAAAGGGCCTCAGCTGCTCCTCATACACCTTGCCATCCAGACCCTTCCCCATCTGTGTTGCCCTCCTTCGGAAATTCTCTAATAGTTTCATGTTTACAGTTCTATTTATATTGTGGCACCAATACTGCACACAGTACAGGAGACTGAGCCTCTCCCAAGCACAGCTCGCACTCTCGCCCTTTCCTGTCGTTGCCCTCACAGCACCTCCAGGGGACAGCAAAAGGTGCATGGGGTCACCTCTGCAGATCCTCCACCCGTTTTGCTGCTGTAATTCCTCTGTGAATGCCAGGGGCTTGTAGCCAGCAGAAGCTGGCAAGGCCTGCAGCAGGCAGCACGGACCTGTGGCTGGGGTAGCTATGTGCAAACGAGAGCCTCTCCGGCTATGTCACCAACATCTGCCCACTCTCCTGCCTATAGATTCTCTCTGAAGAATAAATTCAGCATGACGGTAACAACTCAAGAAAACGAAAAGCCTTGTAACTTCCAGCGGAAAGCGTGTGCTGTCAGGACGGTTTCTCTTCCTGCCTTCTTAACATCACCCCAAATTAATGTCTGGCTCTACGTGGCTGCTGCCTCCTCTCCAGTCCCTCACTAGAAACTAAGCTGAGATGCTGTAGACACACAGAGGATTTCTCAGTGTTTCCATCCACACGGAAAACCATCCTGCACATCTGATGCACACGTGAAACTGCTTCACAGGGGTCAGGTCAGGAGACCACATTTCCATTTCGAGCTACACTGAGCCCAAGTTTTATCCTTTGTTTTTAAAGCAAAAATATACAACTCACTTGATTTCACAGGAGAAGAAAGCACTGCAGAGAATCCTTCACGCTGGCAGGGTTGGGTTACAGCTCCTCCACGTCCCACCCACATGGCTGAACCCAGTGCCTGGTCACCAGGAGGAAATGAAATGCACATGTCAGTGGTCCCGCTCTCCCTTCCTGCTCCCAAGCAGAGCCGTTCTGCTGCAGCCATAGAGATCCCAGGACCAGACGATGTGCCAAGAGGAGGGAACACTCGCTGTATCTCTTCTTGGACAAACTGTGTATCGAAATCAAGCTTCCTGAACCAGAAGTTATGAAAAAGCAATGCACTGAAGGCTTGCAACACTGCATTTTCACACCCAGGTTTAGAGCTGTGTGATACATGGGCAAGAGCTTAAATGTAACAAAATTAACATCAAAGCTCAACAAAACTGGACATCAATATTGCAAGTTCCTTAAAGGAGATTATGCCAGTCTGATTAAGTGACCAGTAAGTAACAAACATGACTGATTGCAAATTTAAAAGCAACATCTATTTTTCTTCTGTTAGAATAAGAGTTTTCTTAGACTTCTCTTCCCCCTCAGATTCCTTTTCCCTTCCCCTTATTTGCTTACCTGAGCAATGTTAAGCATACTATCATAACTTTCCTCGCACCTATAGTTTTAATAATAACGTTAACCTGAAGAATTTTTCCCTTATAAACATTTCCTGTATTCCATGCGTTGCTTAAAAGCAGCATCTGCCATTTAAGACAGCACTCCATAATATTGAATTGAATAATTTCAATGCACATTTCCAAGGGAAAAAGAGTAATGTGTAGTCAAAGTCATGGATATGTAATTCTTTTGTTAGCAGATCAGTTATTAACAAGATGGCAATTTTGATTGTAATTTCTGCAATTTCAATGAGTTTTAATGCTCAAAGAAAAAAAGAACAACAAAAACTGGACAGCCTGTAACCATGAGCTACAATTCACTTTGTAAGTTGGAAAGCAAAGGAACCAGGACATCAACTTCTGAATTTATTCCTCCATGAATAAAACAAAGGTGAGAGATTCCTTTTAATGTGAGCTTTAGGCTACCAGCACTGGGCTTCATTAGCAAAGAAGCTAAAAGGAATTAACCATTTATAGCCCAGAGAAAATCAAAGCAGAATGTCATTTTGATAAACATTAAAGCCTATCAATCCCCAGGAAGCACCATATCGGGCTGCTGAGGACTTCTGAGTTGCCACAGCAGCCCCAATGGAGAAGAGCCAAGGGGCTTTAGGGAAAAGCCACACCAGAGCCCCAGCCCGTGCTGAGAGCTGTGCATGTAGCACAGCACCCGCAGCCTGGCATGGGACCACAGCTGCCCAGCAACACCTTCTCGCAGCCAGAGCATTGCCAGAAATGCATCCAGGAAGGGGAGAACAAAAGGGAAGCAGAACTGGAGCCCAACCAACGCTAGGAAGTCTCGGTGTAAGAGAAGCACATTCAGCTGCCCATTTCTTCTGAGTAGCATTGCGGGAAGAGGGCTGTCTACATCAGCTGAGTTTTTAGACTGATAAAACTGAATCAATGTTTATAACTCAGATTATAACGTAACAGAGAGGATAATGGATGTGCAGGAGAAAAAAAAAAAAAAAAGAGTGGTGAAACAGAGCTGCAACTTTACCATTCCTTCTGCTTGTTAGCAGATGCAGGAGGAACCAGGCAAGCATAATATTTGACAGCCTGTGTAATTACAACAGATGTGTGTGTTGGCTAAAGTGTCCTGGATGTTAGGTGTAGAGGAGGAATCTGAAATGTATAGATGAAAACAGCTTCTTAATATCAATTTGCTTACAGAGAAGGAGACATTTTATCTGGTGTTAAATATTTATGGATATATTTCCAGCAATATTCATTGTAGCCTAAAAGAAAATTCAAATCTACTACCTTAAGCAAAGTGGGCTTCAAAAAACTGGATGTCAGACTGTACAAATAAAGTATTAGTTTAGGCATGGTAGACTTTATTTTGGCACTTTAACAAATGCTTTATTTTACAGCAGTGGCACAGCATTTGCCAGAAATTTTCTTTTCTTGGCACAGTTATTTCAAGCAGTTATTTTACTAATTGAATTTCACTAAATATTGCACAATAAGATATACCTGTTAAATTCTTACCCTGTTTTTACTTGTTGAACTTGTATGGCTTTGAAAAACTTGCCAGTAAGTATAAGTAATTTAAAAAGCAATATATTAAATATTTTAGCACAGGATAGCATTTGTTTGTTTCTAAATGACCACTGAACTTGGGACAGCGACAAATACAAGTGACGCAACTCTTATCTGAAGAGCTCGCAGCTCTTATTTACAACACGTTGCCATTTCTGAGAATGAGAAGCAGTTCAGCTTGACATCCTGAACATCTAACTCTGGAAATTTCAAAATCAAAAGAGCGGAGGTTAACAGAGCAGAAGACGAAGCCACTTGTCTGTGACAAAGCGTAATATAGGGAGGCAGACTATCGTCTTCTCCACATGTCCCTCTCTCCGACACCTATCTGCGATCTAAGTAACAGAGCCTTTTATCTTCTACTTGGAATATTTCTTTCTTCTCTTATGAAGATGTTCCACTCGTCTCAACTCTTCTGCTGGAGTCCGAGCAGAATAAAACAAATGTCTCCAAAAGGCCAGGGAAAAAAAAAAGAAACAACAAATCAAGAACTGATATACACAATAAATGAAACCAGGTACTCCTTTGGATTTTACAGTACTGAAAGCAACATTTGCAGGAAGAACAGGTCTGTGTCAATACTGCCATTAAATATAACACAAAGGCCAAATGACTCATGACTCGTGCACCAGATGTAACGCTTATACATTCCAGGCTTTCTCTGCCGCTTCAGCAGTAAATCTGGTCTGAGGATCAGCCTTATCAACAGCCTTTTTGGTTTGGTTTCGGGTGGATTTTGAAGACCTACTCGACGAACGTGGTGATATTAAAACATAACCACTGCAGACATAGAACGGAAAACGTACAAAAGTATATCACAATGGAATTTTCAGTATTAGGCCACATGATTTATTCAGTAGTGTTTATGTTCCCAAATTACAATTACGTCTATCCATGTAAGACTACAAAAGTTACCATTAGAATTGTCTGTGCTTATAAAATACCAACATTTTCTTTTACTGTTATATACTCATTAACACCAGTCTGCGACAAGTTACATATAATCATAGGCACTTCAAAGGCTTTAAAAGACGTTTACAACTTAAATGCATTTTTAAAGAACAAAAATTTAAACCCCTACGTGTACCTTCAAATTGCAATTAACAAATACAGTGGCCATAGAAATCTGCAGCAACTTCTCAAAATACTGTTAGAGTCTTTGGGTTTGCTTAGGTTTGTCAGTAGCTTACTTCAAATCTTCCTTACAGGAGATTTTAGTAAGAACACGACTATACAGTTTGTAGTAATAATCCAATTTTACACATTAATTTGCTGTTACAAATCTCACTGAAGCTACAGGTACGCTGAGAAACAATGCAAAGTGTAAAATTGATATTCCGACACTTAAATTTATACAAAGTGGAGGTTAGAGTTTACATAGCTGAAAAATTACATTTACACTAAAAGTTACTGTTATCTGAATTATCTGAAGACAAATTGCACCATGACAACTACAAAAAGGCTTTTTTTTTTTTTGAAACAGATAAATTAATGAAATAAAAACTAACTCGTAAGATCAATCTGAGACATGCTGACAAAAATTAAACAACTTTCATTGACTCATAGGATAAAACAATCATTTTCATTATTTTATATTTATGCATAAAGTTTTAAAAATGATTCGGTGAACATCAATGGTTTTTATAAAATAATGCTTTGCCACTGTTATTCACAGAACACTGCAAATGTTAAGTTTTAATTTTACATTTTTAAAGGAATACGTGAAAAGTTTTAAATACAATGGGATTTTATCATAAAGGTGCCGTGATGGCTCTTTAATGAAAAAAAAAAAAAGATCTTCATTATTCTATGCAAAAGCTTTATTTAAAAAAGTTCAGTGATCTCATAAATAGAGACACTAAATAGGAATTTTATGCATAAAACTCCTTAGTAGGTGCCTTCTGATAGGCAGCACTAGATGGTTTACGTTCACCAAGGTCGTAACTGCCTTCATCCTTCTTTCTCATGCGATATACCAGCAGCAGGATGAGGAAGATTGCAAACAGAAATCCAATAACTCCACCAGCAATAACAGCTGTAAGCAAAGAAAAAGAAATTCATAATGTGCCAGAAGAATGGGTCTGGAACCACCTCTCTTTTTCATCTTGCACAACGAGCATGCCATTATTTTCAAATTGCATAAAAGGGCTCCCATTCTGCAACTGTCTTGAGCATGAGCAGCCTGATATATATTCTGAGAAAGCCTGTTTATTTGAATGAAGGGAATCATTTAGGAGTGCATTTCACCTGCAAGCAAGTGATCCAGCAACCCAGAGTTCTAAATAAATTATCAAAACTTGACTAATAAAACTGCTAATACTGCCAGAACGTAAAGCTGTATTCATTTTTAATACTAACATTTAAAAGCTTTTCAAACTGATTCTCAAGCAGTTGACATTTTCAGGCTTAAAAGAACTACTTTGTTGCACCAGCTAAGAAATGCATTATCCTACTTCTCCACGTGCTCACTCAGTGACTCCTAACTGAATTCCCTATTGACGAGTAATAGGAGAGAACATTTCATGGAGCTGTAGTAGAGACACTACATTCACCACGTAGAGTGTAGAAAGTAACAACTCCAGCTGGACTAGAAGAGCAAACCCACGTGTTTCTGCTGATGTGCACATTAATGGTGTTTCATGTTTCGGTGCTCTGGGGGAGATTAAGTACAAAACTGTGTGACTTAACACTCCCACCCATGGCTCCCAACAACCCCTCCTGGGACAGAGGGAAAAGGTATACTTGTAAAGCCATTAAAAAAGAAAGAAAGGAAAGAAGAAAAAAAATCACATGAATCACATGTAGAAAAGCCACTGGAAAAAAATTGGAAGCCAGCCTTTTCCTCCCGAGTCATACACAGATACGGGCCCTTTACATCCCAATGATGGTGCTCTCCCATCCCTCTCCACTCACCCATCCCTGCTGTGAGCTCCTCTCTATCTGTATCAGACCACGCTGTGCTCCTAGGAGAGTGGGTGTGAAATACTTTTCTGCACTACAAGCATCAATCCAAATTGTAACTCCTTTTCTGAGCTGTGGAAGCTCCAGATACTCAGTAGGGAGTATTCAATTTATGAGTGTCAAATCAATTAGCAACAGCTTTTGGTATTAAAGAAGATGCCAGTCTCAGTCTTATCAAATCAAAATCAAAAACAACTAGCTACTTCCCTACAAATGTGTCAGGAACCCATTTGATGAAAACACAGATGTTGAGTTTGTGCTATTTGATGCGAATGCCTTTTATGTTTTTTTTTTTTGTTTGTTTGTTTTTTTCTGGTGAGGTAGTGGACCTTGGCAAACTACCCTTACCTGCAAGAACTTCTGTCCTCTGGAAGAGGTTTTCTGAATGCTTTTCAGTGAACACATCAGTGTCATCCCCTGGCTCATTGCTCTTTTTCTTGGAATCCACATCGGGTCTTTCTTCCTTATCGATTTCTTCAGGTGACTGTGGCACAGAAAGAAAAACAACCCTCACAGACAGGATCACCACAGATCTGCATTGTCACTGCCAGCCACAGAACTGTGGCAGCCCCACAGGTGTGCTCCACAGTATTGACAGTCGCAACACGTGGGATGCTTTTTGACCACAGAAAGCTGCCCTAGATATTGAAAATGGAACTAATCCTCATCATGATGGGATGAAAATCTCTGTCCAAAGTTTTAAGAGCTCCCAAAAATATATATTTAGCAATCAGCTGGTAAACACAGCCTGTGTATATAGGAATTACAGCTTCTGACTGAAATAATAATTCTGAAATTAACACATAAGATATGCTATATTCAGAACACTGCTGAGGATAACTGAGAAATTATTACCTGCAGTGACAGAGGAAAACATTGAAACGCTAAATGGAACCTAGGAAGTATTCAATCTACAGTCAAATCAAACAAAATTTTCCTTTCAGAAAGGAAGGCTTTTGAATAACTCTTTGAAAGATGTAAAAAAAGGTATGGTTCAGATTCAAACGTATTATAAGAAATTGTTTTCTATATTAAAAAAATATATATATGTTTTACACGTTTCTCTTCTTTCATGAGAAATCCAGATGTCATTACACAGACTTTCTAACAGAAAACTGAACAGCTCTGTATCCATTTAAACAGCTGCAGTAACATTTAATAAAAAATATACAGATTTTTTTTTTTTTTTGAAATTCATATATAACAGCAAGGCAATAATGAGGTACAGCAGAACTATTTGGAACGGTGTTGCTCTCTACCCACGCACCTTTGTTTGTGCAGGCATCTTGGTCTGCATTTTCACTGTGGTGGTCTCAGCTCTAGATGCATCACTAGTTGTTGGTAACTTTGGAACTATTCTGGACGTCGTTGTCACTGCGCTATCCTCATCTTCCTCAGCACCTGAAGACAAAACAGATGACATTTCACTGACTTTGTAATAGGTCTGGAAGAGTTTCACTTTTTGTTACAACGCTGAGGGTAGAGTGCTTGTATGGCCCACCCTTGGCAAATGGCCTAGAAAACAATGCCTGTTAAAACTAAAACGTGAGCCCTAAATCACGAGGGGGATGTTCACCCCAACTGATCCCATTAAAGAGGAAGGGAATCATCAGCTGGATTGAACAGCGATCAGGAAATTACAAAGACATTTTTGAAACAGAAGGAGCAAGCCTGAAAAGAAGTATGAAAAAAAGCATGAATGCCTGTAACAAGGGATCGACTCTGGAATGGAAGCGGAGCTATTAGAGCTAGTATGACTCTGTTCCAGCAATCATCTCCAGCTCTCCTATGGCCACCATGGGGAGCAGCACCTTGGAGACACAGCAAGGGTATATGGGTAGGGGTTATGGCTGACTTATGCACAGTTTTTCCCTGTGACAAACTGTTTCAATAACAACAACAAAAATCACTTCTCTAGAGCAAACCCATTAGACTCTTAAGTATAAAAAACCAAGCAGCTTCCATCTACAGAAATACTGCTATTTTATATATCAGTCACTAGGAATTCACATATTTTTAAACCTCACATAATTCAAAAGCCCTTTTCTTTTTAAATGCAGGCTTTTTTTTTTTTTTTTTTTAAAGAGGACAAAAAAAATCCCTTCAGAAGACCTTACATTTCATTTCCTCCACATTCAAAGCTCTGCTGGAGTATGAAGGCTCCTTTATAATACGATAATGGATATGTCTAATAAATATCCTTTAGTGATACTAGAAGGGAGAAGACACAGACAATAGACTAAATTATTGCGAGGTCTGAGAGATGAAAATAATAGATCAATCCACTTCTCAGGAATCTCAATATGTGTTCTGCTCATTACAGACACCAGTTGCCCAAATAACTATTGGGTAATATGTCTAGCAAATGTTCTTAAAAGTAATTCCTAACAAATAGAAATATATTTTACAACAGAACAGCATGACTCAGTCATTCCAAACTGGCTTTTATCTTATTTTTCTAGAGAGAGAAAACAAGCTGAAAGATGAAGCACAAAAACAAGCTTTGAACTCATGATCAAGAATTATATATATCTGGCTTTGAAAGAAAGGGTATTAACAAGGCAATAACTATGACAACTCCTGTATGATAGAAAGGAAAAATTAAAATAATTAAAAAAGCAGCATATGAAAACTGCCAGCATAGAATAATGGAGAACCATCCAGAGATACCAAAATTACAATGCAACTGCTCAAAAAAGACCTCACAACAAGAACCAAGTGTTTCCAAAAATACGACTCAAAGATCAAAAAAAGAAAAAAAACCAACAAAAAAACAAAAAAACCATCCTGCTGCAAAACACAGGTGAGAAAAGATATCCAACAGGAACATTTTTTCTGTCTTTGCCTTAAGAACTTTCTGTGAGAAATAAAGAGTTCTATGGATAGTTCAGCCTGCTTTACCTTTCAAAGTTTTTGCAAATTACACAAGACATTCACAGTCACGGAAATTAAAATCTGATGATCAGATTAGAGATCTGATAAAGCAGACTTTGAGAGTATAAGAACTTCATTTTTTTTTTTTCCTCTTTCTGTGAAATGACAAATCTAATTTAATCCAAACCTTTAAATGCCACCTTTGCTTCAGGCAATAGTAGTGTCCGCCTGATAAAGCAGCAAAACTTACAGGTCTGAGCCTCTCTGGTTATGGAGGATGCAGGTCTTGGGTATTTCAACAACTGGTTGACTAATCTAGCCTTTGGCCTGGCCACTAGACTTGCACTACAGACCTCCTCTGTCTGTCTCAGAGTAGTCCCTGACAGTCCCCAAACTACTGAAGCTCCTGTCCTCTAAGTCTGACTCAGGTACTGTTTCAGACACATCCCCATAGCTCATGCCTTGTAATTAGTTTTATCTAGACAGGCCTCTGCTTGGCATTAGCGGGTCTACACAAGAGTAGGTACTTCTCTTCCTAAACAGACAGTAACATTATTAGAATTTCCTGTAAACAGGATTGAGAGATCAAAAAAACATTCTCCAGAACACAGGAGTAAAATTTTATACAGTATCATGTTCTCTAAAAGTTAAAAACAAAAAAAAACCAAAAACAAACAAACAAAAAAAACCACCCACAACAAACACCCTCTCTCCACACATCCAACTAGGAAACAAAAATCTTACCGTGTTATGAATGTAGCTTCCAACTAGATTGTTAAGAAACATACTAGGAAGTATAAGAGTTCACATTTTCCTCTCGAAAATCACTATCTCTTTAGAAGGTTTCTGGGACTGGTCAGCTTAGAGATAGTGCTGGGCATTAATTGCCTTAAGACTCTACAAGTGGATAGAGTCTTCTTAGTGAGAGCACCACAAGAACTCCACAGTAATTAAATCCATATCCATGTGGAGAGCAAAGAATTGAGATCTCCCTGCCATCACAATATCTTTTATCCATTGCAATTTCTTCAGGACTTCCAACTGTTATCTTCACAGTGATCACAGTAGTTCTAGATTGTGCTGTGGCATTGGAAATATCTAACAGCCCATAGTGATGTGCCTATGAGCTGCGCCATGAATAACAGCAGCACAGATAGATGCCCCTTCACACTCCTGTTGCTTGAGGAAACTTGCCAGCAAATCAAGACTGTGTCATCTTAAGTTACTGTATAAACCCAGAGTAGTTAGCACTCTTAATCTGCCAAGTAGCCAGTGATTAACTCTTCCTACCAAACACAGTCATTTCATACTATCTTTTGGCATCATGTTTGTTTGCTGTTGCACAACTTCCTCTAGAAGTACTGCCACCACAAGCAAGCCTGGCAAAAGGCAGGTACACACAGAACCATCATCTACCTCACATCTTCCATTTCTGTCATCAGTGTGGCACACACCTGACTGAAATACTTTCAGCTGGCTTATCTCACTCCAATTTGCATAAAAAACTTCTAGCCCAACTCTTCATCAACACAGCAGTGTTATACAATCAGGGATGACACCATGACCATATTAATGCTCTATCAGGGAACTGCAGCTGAAATAAACAGGGACTGTGCATGAATGTCCTATCTCTGTTAATTCTCACAGGAGGAAGGAAAAATATAACAACGCAAACTTGAAGAAAGAATAGAAGGAAGAGTCTTAACTATATTGGAGTACAAGATTGTGTCCAGCACAATAAAAGCACACTCGTAAACAAGATATATCAAAGTAGCTTTTTGTGCTAAAGGTCTTGGAGAAGCAGGCAGTCAGTGTTGTGAAGCATGATCAAGGCTGGTGTAGCAAGGGGATGGAAGAAGTCCTGGCTCCAATCCAACCCAAAAGGCACATGAAGTGGGAACTCAGGAAGTGGGGAAATGAATACTTGCTGCATTCCTTGCACCCAGTGAGAAAAAACACACTGGGAGACAGGATGCCACTCTCCTGGGGTGCTGCCAGGTGCATTGTCACCCAGGGCAGGAGCACTGAGAATTATTAGGCAGGGAGAGGAGAAGAAGGGGAAGCAGAAATCTGCACCAGATTCTGACATGGATTGCACAGACTTGTCTATCAAGAGTAACTTCACAGAAGACACAAGATTCAAATAGATACTTTGCCAATGAACTTATAGATTAATCTAATAGAGATGATGCCTTTCCTGAATATAATGATACTCGTGCTGCAAGACCAGGGTTCAGTTAAGATCTTTCATGCCAGAGCTGAAAACAGAAGTAGTTACTAACATTTCAAGCTGTGTCTAAGGAGGAAATCTTTGAAACTAATTAAAGAGCATCCAAGGGATGGCAAGAAAGATGGTGAAGGGCCTACAGGGAAAGATGCATGAAGCAGCAGCTGAGGTCCCTGGTATGCTCAGCCCAGAGCAGTGAAGCTGAGGGGAGGCCTGATGGCGGCTGCAGCTCCTCACAGGGAGCGGAGGGGCAGCGCTGAGCTCCGCTCTGTGTGACAGCGACAGGGCCCGAGGGAACGGCATGGAGCTGCGTCAGGGGAGGGGCGGGTGGGGGTCAGGGACAGGGTCTGCACCAGAGGGCGGTGGGCATGGAACGGGCTGCCCAGGGCAGTGGGCACGGCCTGAGTGCCGGAGTTCAGGGAGCGTTTGGACAGATCTCAGACACGGGGTTGGAATTTGGGGTGGTCTTGCATAGAGCGACGAACTGGACTTGATTATCTCTGTGGGTCCCTTCCAATGTGGGATATTTTATGATTTTTATTATTGCTTTGTCTGAAGATGTACACTAAAAAGAGTTCTGGAAGAGTCCTCTCAGATTAAGGGATTACAAAAAGGAAACAATACACTCAATTCACTACAGATTTCCTGCTGTCAGTACGTGACCATAAGGATGCAGGCATGGCTCCATCAAAAACTGATGACCAAAATATTCGGACAAAACAGTTGGGTAAATTAATATGAAAGTACGTAAAGAATAAAAAGGCTATGAAACAAAGCCAAAATGAAGAAAGAAAAAAAAAAAGGAAAAAAGAAGTAGAAAACCGTCACCTTTTTCAGTCTCTTCAGAAAAAGCCCTCAGCCAATTTTCAGTTAAAATGTGTCATGCTTATACTGACATTTGTCCACGTTAATGCTGCTTGCAAACCTGCAAGGGCAGTAACAGTGGTGCTGACAATTTCTGTTTATCTCCATAGGCCTGGTGGCAGCTAATAATTTTCATACCAAGGAAAGGAGTCAGCATGTTGTCATCTTGGATCTGTTTGCTTAGAGTAGAATTACATAGAAAGAAAAGCACTTGAGTAGGAAGTCTCTTGCAGCTAGGAACATTACCTCACTGAGTATCAAGTAGAGAGAGACACATTTAACACAGGATGAGGAAAATTCATCACTGCTACAACCAGAGGACTCTTTGTACCTTGAGTAGGCTGTGAGGATGAGAACGAGAAAAGGGAGCTTGCTGATTTGCTTTGTTTTTGAGATTATTATTTTTTTTTAATAAGTAAATAAATTAGGTTATACATTGCTCAGAAAAGTATTTGAAGCTGAGACTTCGTTCTTTGTTTAAAAGAATTAGCTTTTAGTACTGTCACGTGAAATCTTTGGAGGGGCACCTAGACAATCTCAGTCTACAGTGAGACTTTTTTTTATTTACTTTCTCTTAGGTAAGGGGGAGCGACTGCCAAAGGCTGCATGAAGTACTCAGATTTCTTGGTATGAGTTATATACTCCATCTTCTATCCATGACTCAAGGCTGAACACAGGAAAAGGCAGAAGAGAAAGTAAAGTATTGCTGTAGGTGAGGTCTAGTGGTACATTCTGTTTCTGTTCTTTGGGCTCTACTTCCGTTGAGATGGGTGAAGGAAGTCTGAAGTGTGCTCTTGTATAACTCTCATCTTCAAAAGAAGGACTGCATTTTGAATCATCCACGTTAGAAACAGCTCAAATGCCATAGAGAGATGAAAACAAAAGAAAACAGACTATTCTCCATACCACAGTTCACGGTCAACCTAACTCCTTTTCTGAGGCTTACAAAATAACCAGCATCTGAAGACATGACAGAATGAGATGTTGAATGAAAATGCAATTTTCTCAGAGATCAGAATTTCATTTAGATGGTCCTTGGAACTGTGAGAAACCATTGAATATTTTTTTTTTTCTTTTTTTTCCCCTCAAATCTAAAATTTTTCATCAGAGAAGTCTGCGCAGGTAGGTCTGTTTTAGCCTCTGATCACAGTGAAAGACCAAATTCATCCCATGAAAGGCTTAAAAAAATAATCCACAAATTATCACTCAGTTGCAAGTGGCCAATAGGCCTGAATTTGTCTGACACCAAAAATAAAACCTCTGATGACTTCATTTTTATGTATCTTTGAACCTCCAAAGAAAAGGAAAAACAAAAATCTACCTATGGGTTACAACAAAAAGCTATGGGTTACAACAGTAACAAAGACAAGGTGCTATAAAAGAAGAGCTCAACCTTTCAAAATTCACAGAGGTATGTATAAACAGATTACGAGATGTGCAGCAACAAACAAGCAAGTAACACTTGGTAAATAATGGAGATTTCCACAACAGCTCAGCAAATACTGACAGCAATAAGGAAACACCTCTTTCAGAACTGGCACACAATCCTGCATTTTACTGCTTGGAGTCTCCCAGTTAGTCTGAAAGACATTCTACAGTGAGGGTTTTCTAAAAGAAATTATTAATGAGGTCTCACTGTCAGTTTTTTGAAAAATTATGAACTAGCTACATGCATCTAATGAGAGTTTAAGTCTGAGAATTCAGTATGTTATGTTTATGAATTTATTTAGCTTCTATGTGGATATAATTACCTCAGAGAAAACTGTCACGTATTTGGCAGTTTCACACTTCTAAATTTAAAAGAAAAACAACAAAAAAAAATACACGGACACAATGTTTACATGAACCTGAAAGCATGAGAGAAAATGAGATTGCTCCTGCTATGATTTCACACGGACTGCTAAATTAGCATTATGCCAAGTGAAAAGGAAGCTTTCTCTAATCCTAACTTCTAAACTCCAGAGAGATCTTTAAAAAAAAAAAAAAAAAAGGAGGAAGGGAGAGCAAAGAAAAAATAAAACAGAGTGGGGAGAAGTGAAATGATGCAACTAAGGAGTAAGAGCAGAAGGTTAATATTTAAAACCCAGGCCTCAGAGTTGCTCAGTGCTCTGTAATAGAGCGCTGATCGTACTCACTGAAAGTATCATCTCTGGCTCACACAGGAAAACTGCACAGCTTTCTACAAATAGCTGTATTGCTTCTTACACATTGTAAAAATCAAACTGTGACATGCTGTCTCACCTGAACCCGACCCAGAAGAATAATCATCATCATCAATGGGATAGACGCCTGATGCCTCTTCAACAGAGCTGTTGTCCAGGTATAAATCTTTATCAGAGGTCAAATCTGCTCTCTGGAAAACAGATAAGAGTGAATGGTTAGAAAGATAACAGTTCCTCAGCACAGCCAGCTCTTAATCTTCTCTCTTATTTCCAAAGTTGATGTTGGTATACTGAACAGTTTATGCGACACATTTGTTGAAGACGTTAAAAAAAAAAATTGTAAAAATTATAGCATAAAAAATATCCAAGTCTGCCCAATGAAAACCAAGGAATCACTCAATCTGTGGGAAGCAAGTCTCCTTCAGCTCACACTTCATCTCATTAAATGCATGAATGAATAAACAGGATTTGCAATATACTCTCAAGAGCTTCTGTAAAAAGAAAGAAGTAAATCCCAGGATTGAAACCCTCTGTCAGTACCTCAAATATACAAATGCTAGGGCTGTCATCTGAAGTCAGTCATTTGATCTCAAATGGAAAGCAATAAGAGCACATATCAGAAAACACCTCTGATACACATTGAGCCAAACTTCACTAAACTCTCTACAAGGTAGAGTGAACAACTGGGATGACAAAATACAGATATTTGAAGGACAGTGCTGGTGACTAAAAATTATTACATATTTCCATCTGGATGCAACAGCAAGTCTACTAAATTCAGGTCAGGCAAAGTACCCCATTTATAAATTAATACATCTCTCCTAAAATTCAGCTGTAGCTTCAGCAAGCTATAAAATTGGATTCTTCTGACTTCTATCACATGTCTACAGATTATTCCCTGCAAAAGAGAAATTCTGATAACGTGAGCTGATAATAGAACAAGGTATCAGTAATTGCTGTAGATTGACAATTCAAGTTTTGAAAGATTAGAAATTGTCTTCTTCCACAGCAGCGTATGTTTTCTCAATAGAGCATAAAATAGCCCACAGGTGCCATGTATTTTTTGTTACTAACAAGATACCTGACAATATGATTGCTATTAATTTTACCATAATTTCTGTGAACACTGGGTTTGCCACAACTTGTCGAAAAAAGGAGAAATATTTCAGTTGCAAACAGAGGTTTTTCAGGCAGCACTGCTGTGCTGTGCTGGCACAGGTTACCCAGAGGCTGTGGGGTCTCCTCCTTGGGGAAGTTCAGAAGCCACCTGGACGTGGGCCTGGGCCCCCTGCTCTGGGTGTCCCTGCTGGAGCAGGAGTGGGCCAGAGGGGCACAGAGGGCCCTGCCAGCCTCAGCCGTCCTGGGGTTTGGGAATTCTTTGAGGTTTAAGTCAAAGTGCAATACAGTGCCAATATACATCTGTTCTGTATCTCACAAAACTTTTGTTCCATTCTGAGTCCCAGGGTTATCCAATTGTGATTACATTTTACTGCATGGCACTGATGGTCCACTTTACAGAAAATGTATTGTAGCTATACTAACCTGTGAAAGGGGTAACTCCTGTATGAAAAGACCCATATCTGAGTTTCCAAGGTAGCTTTTTCCCCACAGGTCTAAAAAATAGAGTATTTCAGAATAAAATACCTTTGCACTAGAGATACCTAAGACTTCTCTAATAATTCTGAACTAAAACAGCCCTCTACGGCTTTCCTTCTAAAAAGGAGAAGAGAAAATCGTGCTACTTGGTCAAAATCTTCTCTCCTACTGCAGCTTTTACCTGTGCAGTAGGGGGAGATGTGCTTCTTGTGGGGAACAGTTTTTAAGCCAGGTTTACGGAAGGCCTCCTCTCCACCTCTGCTTCCAGTTCACACGGTCTGCCCGAAACCGGCTGCAGTCCAAAGCAGAAATTCAAGATGACGTCTGGTCACCATCAGTGAACTTAATTCCTTTAAAAGATGTCTCCAAAGGAAGCCTTACAGTGCCCTGGTGGGTGTGAAGGTGGTATTGTAATTAAGACTCAGCTGAGTCTGTTTATGTATGGGAAAACAACTCCCCACGGCAGGACAAATATCCTGCCATTGATCACACTGCGACAATGGGACAAGTCACTTTGCCCCACTTTACTTTCAGCCACAACCACGGTAAAAACTGCTCAAACCTCAATGTCAGGCAGGAAAAAAAAAAACACATATAAAAAGGAAAAGCAGGTGGCTGCCTATGAGTTTAAAAAGCCACATAATATTACCCACTATACCTTTTGAATAAGCATTACCAACTCCAAGCTGGGAAAAAATATATATACAATCCACCTGTAGAAATCTCCTAACAACGGAAATTACCAATAGAATTTGAGGACAGCTGAGAAACAGCTTGAGTTTGCAAATGCTAATGAATGAAAATAAGCCTGCATGACAACAGAAGCATCCCAAATCCATGCCTGGAATTTTTACTGTTGAATAAAAACACAAACTTACCAATCACTTTATTTTCCCAGGCCATCTCCCAGTTCTTTCTATATCAGAAGCAAATTTAGCAGATTTCAACAACCAACCAACCTTCCCTCCCCCGCACAAATGCACCTCCCGCAAAACAAACAACCCTGTTTTGTTCCTCTAACCAGCCTCAGAAGAGTCAGCACAGCCTGTAAACATCCCTGACAAGTTCTCCCGATGTCTCTTTTTCTGCAGGACAGCTGAGCAGCTAACCCAACCCAGCCCCAGCTTCGAGTGCCTAGCCAGACAGGCTCCCCAACATTCACTCCCTTTTTTCCAATGAGTTATGGCTTCTTGTCTGCCAAAAGCCATTATTTCTAGCTTCGCTGAGATATCCTCAATTTTAAGGCAGCTGAAAATAGAGGATCAGAAATGGAAGAAAAGCCTGGGTAGCTTTCAGCAGCAATTGTAGCATTCATTGTACTTTATTCTGGGGATGCAAAGGATACACAAGATGAAATGTTATTTCATATCTATATTGTGGATGGCACGACTCTATTAGAATGAGAAAACTATTCCCCATGGACTCTTACAGATTTAGTATGCTATTTACCATATGGAGAAATGTATGTACAGTGAACCTCAAGCACATTTAGATTAGACATCAAACTCCATCTGAAGAATGGGCTGTGCAGCTTCTCTAGTCAGAAAGTCCATTGCTGAAGCCCATTTCCATTACAAATGGTTTTCCCATAGGAGCCTCAGAATACAAGCCTCTTCTCAAAGCAGAGAAGCAAAGAAGTTCTCTTTGGCTTAAAAATCCCCAGGCAGGAGCATGGGCAAATGCACTGCACTCCCATACAGCCTCTTTGCAAGCTGGCTAGTAGAGCTAGAATGGGGCTAGAGCTAGAGAAGAGCTAGATCATCCCCGCTATGCCCAAAGCTTGCATCTCATCTCTTTCCCCAGTTGCTCAGAAGCACACAAGTCCATTTGGAATAGAAATTACCTTAAGAAACAAAATAGAGAGAAGTCAAACAGTTAACATTTTTGAACAGCCATTAAAAATATGTCTGGAAAGATTAAACTTAGAAAAATGAGAGCCAGTTAACGGAAATAAGAATACTTCACAGTGCTTAAGTGAGTATCAAGAACTGATGCTACACTTTGTAATTTTATGCTAAATAAAAAATAAATTTAATATTTTCTCAACAAATGTTTTCTTGCTGGTCAGCTGGGAATCAATGGGGGTTCATGGACTACTTCCAGGATGTCCACAAATGGTAAGCTGGAAAAACAAGTCTGCTGTCAGTGTGCTTAGACAGAGAAAGGTCTGTACTGGCACTTCAATACATTTAGAAGGAAGACTGCAAATTCTAATTCCATAAATCTTTTCTAAGCTACTCCGAAGGCCAAATATTTAAGAGATTATTTCCCATGGCTAACAAATGAATTGATGGCTCCCATGTCACTTTTATGTAACAACGTTATTTTCAGTTCTATTAAAACGGCAGGAACACCAGGCAAGGATGTCTCCGTTATCAGTCCTTTAATCTGGCCCCGAAGCACAAAAACTGCTCATTACCTCTTGACAGAGATCACATTCTCGTCCATCATTGTTATCCCACTTACATTTTTATTCCAAGAATAAAATGCTGCAATCCTGTGACCTGAATACTTCACACAGTACACGCCAATGATCATTGCTTCCTGTCTGGTTATTGACTGCAGTGGCATAAATTTAAATCTCATGGATGTAGTGTAGATTAGTGCTCATTAAGTACTAGATAAAAGACACTCCCATACCAGTCTATGTTGAATTTGAAATCTCAAAGTTTACTGAAGCTACCATTTTTAACGGTTTCTAACTTAAAATTCGTATCATCCAGGCCATACTTAAAAAAAAAAAACAAAACAAAACAAAACACCATCATTCTGGCAAAAAAAAAAAAGAGGAAAAAAAACCTTTTTTCTGACTTATCTTTTCATGAAAGGCATAAGCCATTAATCACAATTACAATGGCAAACAAAAGTTGAAAATGTTCCTTAGACAACTATAGGGTTGGAAATGGATGGCACACTTCTTAGAAAAAATAAAAAAAACTAAAAAAATGAAAATCCCTAAGGCCCCTGTTCTAGACATTCCCTTTTGCAGACCTGCTGTTACATTCAGTCCTTCTGTTACGTGAGCATGATTTAGGGGGTAAGACATCAAAGACACGTATGCCATGCGAGTGAAGCCAACAAAACCCGTGTGATGAGCAACGGAGAAGGAAGAGGAGGAAGTCATGTCTACCACGCAGCACGCCGTGGCTGCTTGAAACTCCATCAGAACAGCGATGAGTAACTGACATATGGAAGGAAACATTTTATTACTTACAGATGCACTCAAATTTATTTCTTTGCCTTTTTTGGTATATCTATGGGATAATGAATTTGAGGTTTGCAGCAGGGTTATTAATGGTACATTGCCTCCCTTTTTCCCCAGATGGAAATCCTTTAGATGTAACCTGTTTAGTATGCGCAGAACGAGACTCATATTTTAAAAGTGATGTTATATCACAAACCTTCAAGCCAGAAGGCTCTAAAAAATTTGCAAGCATTGCAGCTGTTGATTAATTTGAGATCTCATACGTAAAAAGGAGAAAGGAAAACAGATTTTCCTTTTGTTAAGAGATTATGCTGTTCAATTAGTGCAGGTATAAAAAGCATGTACAGCTGGTGATTGTGAGTTCATCAAAGTGATGAATTGTCCATAATATTACATTTTTGGAAAGCCACATATCTGAATATATTCATCTATAGCTCAAGGGCCCTTGCACACTCTCGTAGAAGGGTGGAGAAAAGGCAGTTGCAAAGGAAAAGCTTTATTTCCTTGAAAGCTTCTTGCAGAAGAGACTGTGAACTGTGCCCTGACAGCATGCAGACCTAGCAGACAGCACAAAGGCAGCAGACATCTTGCTAATGCTGATTGCAATTTCTCTATTTTTCCTCATCTCACCAGGAAGCCTGATGAGACTCTGATGTCCTCTTAAGAGTTTGTTAACTTGGTCCAGGAATAAGAATTGCCCAGAGAAGTTATGGGTGCCCCATCCCTGAAGGGGCTCAAAGTCGGTTTGGATGAGGCCCTGGGTAGCCTGAGCTGGTGGGGGACAGCCCTGCACACAGCAGGGTGGTGGAATTGGAAGGTCTTTAAGGTTCTTCCAATCCAAGCCATTCCATGATTCTTCGCTTCTATTTTAAACAAGAAACTCTAGTTCTTTCCAGAGAATCGTGCTATCCAGCTGGCGTGCTTTTCTTGCCATTTTCTATCCCATTCCCATACACAACCTCAGGGATGAGCTGCTGCCAGCTTGACATCACTCACTCATCTCCTGCAGCTCCACACAGCCCGCCTGCACTCCACTGCACATACCTGCTTTTGAGGGAGGTCTGTTTGTTATCAGATATGACCTTCCAGGCCTGTTTTCCAATAATTGTCTTATTGCTGATGCCTTTTTTCCCTATTCAGTGATCAGTCCTGCAGTTGGGCACAGAAGAAAAGGGAAGGAAAGAAGCAGTCTCTCTACTTTCAAGGTAGTCCCTATTATTTCCTTTTAAAGTCGTGGTAGCTATTTTTAGGGACTCACAGGCCAAGCTCTTCCCAGCAAAGCCCAACTTCCCGAGGTGGAAGAAGTAGGGGGTGGAGGGGGTTGGTATGCTGGTGAGCTGCTGTGGGATTTTTTTCAAAAAAAAAAAAAAAAAAAAAGATGCTAAGTGTTAGCAATGTCATTTGTGTACAGCACTCTGAGGATCCCCCATTTCCTTGTTTGCAGAAACACCAGTGATGTTAGCGCGGTGGGTGCCTCCACAGGAAAGCTGCCCCACACCACAGTTGGGGTAACTGCAATCACAGCAAAGATATTCTTCCCATAACAACAGGCACCAGACTGAATTTTGTTTGTTTCAGAGACAGTGTTTCGTAGGGATGCTACCATCTGCTTTGCTCATTTCCTCAGAATGCTTCTGACACAAGGACCATCTCCTAGCATTACCTCAGATCTCCATGAAACCCTGTATGCTCTCCCCAGAGTGCCACCTCCCAATGCCAGTCCTCCTGCTGTCCCCAGATGCAATATGAAAACCAGCCTGGCATTGGTAGCCGCCTGCACAGCATTTCTTAGGCCTTCCCCCACCACTGATTTTTGGCCTATTAAGCAACCAGGCTGGATTTCAGTGACTCATTTCAGTAGGGCTCATTTCCAAAGGTATTTTTAAAAGTAAAGAGGACATTCACTGCCCTTCCTCAGGTAGGGGTGAAACAGCATGTCAGCTTTGTGTAAGCATCCCTGCTGACACTAACGGGGTGTTTGCCCGTGGCCCAGTGCGGCCTGGTGCGGGCAGAGCTGCTCTGGCGCCGGCAGCGCACGCCAGAAAGATTCTTCACGCTGCCTGCACTCTGTGTGTAAGAACTCCCTGATGCTGCACAAAACTATAGCTTGAGGCTTTCCAGCTTCTTCTGATGGAGGAAGAAAGGGTCTGACCGTTCGTGGCTGCTGAGGAAAAGCGCTAAGCCCAAAATAAACCTGAGTAGTGAATAGAGCCTCTGCTAACACAAGCATTCAGCAGCAGAGGAGTCCACCAAAGAGCTGATTTACAGATTGCCTAACGTCGAAGCCAACAGTCAAAATATGCATGCTTTTAGGATGCACACAGTCTGTTTTGGTAATTAGTCTGGCATAACAGAGGCGTATTTGACAGCGACAGAATTAATCAACGCTTGCTTAAGTCGGGCATTTCAGCAGCCGCATGGCTCACATTGAAGCAAACCACCTCACAGCCATGGTGCCCACAGGGAAACACTCAAAGCCAAAGAGCACCCCAGGGCAAGAAGACATGAAGAAGCCACAGCTACCGCAGCCATTCCTCACTGGTGGCTATATACCAAAACAGTGGCTGTGCTGCAGTCACCAGACCACAGCTCACGCTCTAACGAAGTTGCAGAAACTTGTGTGCCTGTTTTCTAACGATCAGCTGTGCTTCAGAAATATTCCCCAACATGCAATTGCATGCTGTACGGTACATCATGTGATAAAAGAACTTAAAATGATAACAGAGGAACTTAAGTTTGACTAAAAATGGTTTTCCTCCCATCATAAATGCTCCACAGATCCTTCGGCTTGCTCACAGCATTGGAGCTGAGGCCTTTCCTGCCTCGAGGACAACATCAATGTCCTCTAATGTTTTGGCCTGACTGAGGTAAATTCCAATGGAAAAAGCTTCTCTCTTTCCACTTCCTCTCACAGCATCTGATTTCCAGCTGTGCATTGTTTATCTACTAAGTGCACACAGAGAAACTTCTGGTCTGTTAATCCAGTCCCTTGTCCATAACCTGCACTGCTTGGGGTGGGACAAGGAGGCTTGTGCTGGATGGTGGCGATAAGCACTGCAACAGGAGCAAACAGAGCTTTCCACTCTTATACGTCTGGGACAAAGGACATATCCAACAACTTACTCCACACTCTCCAGCTATGACAGATACTTAGGAGATAAGTAAGAGAGAATCCCAGTTATCCAACATCCCTTCAAGGCTATCCAGTGATGCTTTAGCCCACAAGAGGTTGTACTAAAGGACTTCTAGCTGAGCAAGACCATACGTGGGTCTGCCCCTATAAAATACAACTTCATCATCTTCCCTGCAGAACATACCTACTCCTTTATTCAGTCATACAGAATCTTCTGAAACAACAGAAGACCAGTCAAGGCTATACCTCAGTGAAAAGCAGAGTGGTCTTCTCAGAAGTTGTCCCATGGCCTCAACTCACAACTCAGCATGTAAAATTACCTAGATTACAGGATATGAAACTGCAGCTTTTCATTTGCTTTCTACAGAAATAAAAGTCCTGCTGTTTGACAGCAATTGATGCTAGTGACCACTGCTGAAGTGACCAGCCCTGTTACTCCCCTGCAGACCCACAGCTGGGAACTGTGTGGTCAGCCCTCCTCCACAATGACAACAGCTTTGGATTCGGAGGGTCCCTTGGTCCCATGGCCACATGAATTCACACAACCAGAAGAGGTTGCTTAGAAATGATAGAGCAATAAGGGAAGCTTGATACAAAAAGCCAAACAAACAGCACTGTCATGCTGTTTACATGAAGCCCCAGATTTGACCTCATTTCACATTCCCTAACTTCACACCAACAGGCCTTTCTATCTGTGAAACCCAGAATCAAACACTGCAATTCAGTTATCTCCTTTACCTAGAAAAACCTCAAGATAAAGCAATTATAGTTTCCCACATAAAAGCAAAAAGTTTAACACTAAGGTTTCTCTGGGAATCAGAATTAAAAAATTCAAAGCCCTTGCAGCTTTCATGCCGAGTCATCAATTAAAGCAAAGAGCAGTTTATTCCTTGCCTTTGACATAGGCGTGGTATAGCAGGGAAACTATTCGAGATGGGCTACAGCTCAATCAGCTTCCAGAGTGCTACTCCAGGCTGAAATACAAAAAGGCAACATGCAGGCGAAACAGCAGCAGAAGCCAGGAACGTGCATTGTGAATTGATTTATCTCAATTAGCATAGCAATTTTCTGCACGTTTTCCAAAAAGTGCTGATCAGTTTCACCAAAAATAGGATCAAAAACACCATGCAAATTATTGTCACGGCTGAAAACACTGAGCAGTTTCCTAAGGACACATCCGCCTGTCTGCAGATAGGTTAAATTTAAGGCACAGCCGTGACCGAGAAGCTAAATGTGCTCCTTTGAAACCACTGAATGAAGAGGTTAGTGTCTCTGTGTCACCTGTCACCAGCCTGACACTAATAACGGGAGATGCAGGTAACTTTTCTGTCCAGGTCATAACTACACGTACCTGGCCGCAGTCAGTGTTTTTGATGTGCACTGACTTTTCAACACATGCCTCCCCCATCTGCTTTTATACTTTACTGATCCTTTTTCCTAATCAATCAGAAGAACTAACACTTATATTTTCCTCCCTCCTCTTGAGAATGTGGATGAATGATTAAAGCTGCCAGGGCAACCTCTTTGGCATGCATGCCAATAACTTCCCACCTAATAGCCTTTCCTTTGCCTCACTGCCCTGGCCCACGGGTGATTACTGCAATCCCTTGAAGTGGTCAAATTGCAGGGCAGCCCCCATGGAAACCTATTTGGAACTGTTCAAGCTCATACCAAAGAATGATGTTTTTAATACAGATTGTTCTTTTTAAAGTCCTACAAAAGCAGCTGTAATCAATCGTAGTGGGAGCACTGCAAACCTCCACCAGTTTCAAAAGCTCTATATTGATTTCTTTCCAGTACATGGATTCTAACAAAATAACCTCATGTGAGGAGTCCACAATCGACTAACGAGGAATCACTTAAATTAAGATATTTTTGCCATTAGTAGCAACAATTTGCAGTAAGCCATCTCAATGAATTAAATTTCCACAGAATGAATGGGGAGATTACATACAATTATTAAAATTACATTGAACATCAACTAAACATTACTAGTAAAGGTTATGTATAGCACCTAAGTTGGTTTAAGTTCAGTGAGGAGTCAGTCTTCACCATTTAAAGACTGAGTATTTCCAACTCTTTGAATGCAGCATGGTGAACAAGCATAACCTGTTATTCAACAGTCAGTCTTTGAACAACTGGGTCCACAAATCTCCCACTGGACATTTCTGTTTGCCACCTACAGTCAGCAGACTGGCGACATCCCACCAAAGTTTGTGTGAAGGTGAAAAACAGTCCTGGACGATCTGAAATCTGTCGGATCTTTCTAACATTGTGTGCTGTCATAGCAGTTACCTGAGGGAACTTCCCTCCACTCAACAAACACACAAAACATTTCAGAAGATGGTCACAAACTGCTCAAAACCAAGAGAAATGCTGGTGGTAACACTCGCATCCCACGTTCTCTAGGCACTTACTCAAGGAGAGTAAAGCTCAAGTAAGCTTTAAGCATGCCTACATGCTCTTGGTTTTGCTTTAATAGGATATGCAAATTGTGCCCTCAACATGAGGGAAAATAATTATTTTTTAAACAAATATCTTAAAAACAAGCATCACCTTTTGTATTACTTTGAGTACTCACAGTCAGTTTCCACTGAAAAACAGTACTGCCTAATGATATAAAACATAAATTGAACTGCAGTTAAGTTGTTACCCTGCAGGATACACTGCAGACACTGACTTTCCCCAAGCCCATGGGAATGAACACCGCTGCATTTGTCCAGGTGACAGCTTCTAACTTGTCCAGTGGTGACTGGAAGCACAGGGCTGGGGGATCAGCTCTGATCAATCTGAAACTGGGTACAATAAGGCTAAGGGCAGCCAAAAAGACATAATGTGTCATTGCTGCTTTCTGCTGGCATGGACTTCTTGGACAGAGATTGAAAGCATGAGGAGACCAGACATCCTCATGAGATACCACTTTGTATTCCAGATCCCACAAACGTAAGACAACAAAGATGTCTTTATTGCTGTTCCCAGTTGCCAACCAGTCTAACGCCCACTCATCTTCCTGGTCTGTGAGATTAAGTTGTTAGATTCAGTGCTCTGATCCTGTCTTACGTTACTAAACTTGAAGAGAAATGAAGGGAAATCTGCTTCCCTTGATTTAAAGGAAAGTAACCAGGTAAGTTGTTTGACTGCACTTTGATAGTCATAAAGCTGACTGAAGAGTAAAACACAACAAAGATTCTTAATTGTATTAAATATCTGTTAACAAAGAAGTAAACAACTTCTTTATTTTCCCTCTAGCTTTCATACTTTAAATAAGAGTTCTGCTAGAGGGAACAAGGATATCTACAGCCAACCTCTGACTCTTCATAAAAAGTTCCAGTGCCACAGATACAAGGCTGGCAGCACTCTGAGGTCTTTATTGCCCGATCAACAGTTTAATGCTTTTAAAAATCCATATGCCTACAAAACCTCCTGGGGCTGTTGCACATTGAGGATTTCACAGCATTATTGACCTGGGCAGCCTCTTTATCCTCAGTAAGTTATTTTAAGCAACTTTCTGCCAGCAAGCAAGTCTCTTTGTTAGGTTTTGCCTGTATTATTGCTAAAGCCCTGCTTACAATACAGCATAGAATGGGGAGGTACTAAGCACACACCAGAAAAAAGTCTGACAAGTTCCATTCTTATTTTCATTGTTCCCATTTTCTTGATATCATTTAATGTCCTACAGATGACTGCACTGCTGCCAGGAGTCTTGCTAACTACCTGAGCTGCCTCCTGTGAGGGGGCAACACGAATGCACAGTAGAAGAAATAGACCAAATCCACATATTTTCTGGAGCATCTAATTTAATTTGCGTGCTTTCTTTTGCTTTTTTGGTGTTTTTTTTTTTTTTTCTTTAGTATCTGTTGTAGAGAAATAGAAGCAAGCAAATATATTTATTACCTACTCAGTAAGGAAGAACATCACCTGGCTTTGGAGGTAAGGAAGCAAAGAGGAAAGAGAACTTCTCAGATTTCCAACTCAAAGAACAAACACTATGCGTTACTCTTAAATCCCCTATGAGATAAATGTTGCCAGTTTGAGGACCACATTTCTGTGGCGCAGCAGAAGCAAACCTCAACATTGCTCACATCAGCGCACATCAAAAAGCAATCTCATGGTCTTCTGCAGTCTTAATACATGGAGATATCAATCAACAAGGCAAAGCCAGCACATTAGTGTTCCTTGAATTGTAACTTCTGAACAGACACAGGTGAGCAGCCTGTTCTCCTAGTCTGAAGCACTTGGAGAGCTTCCCTCTTCCTCCTCTCCTTCCTAAATTATCAAGACACATCCATGCTTCCTCTACCTTCCTACTAATCAGAAGTACTAACACAGTGAGCCTGTCTGGGAAAGCATCTCTAGGCTCAAGAGAATGCTCTTCAAATGAATGCTGTTCCCATGGGTCTGCCCACCAAGGTCACATCTCACAGCAGTGAGCTCTGAACCAAACGTGCTCACTGCCCCGCAGCTGCGCTTTAAGCATTGCTGCATCAGCAGTGCTCTTGGGTTCCACATCAACAACACTTCACAGTGGAATAATCACAAAAATTGTGACAGCTGAGGAATATTTTCTGCTCTTCAACAGCAAATGCAAAAGCAGGGAAACGGTTACAAGGCAGTTCTAGCTGCCATGACTTAATTCACCTATGAGTCCGTGTGCTACCTACAGAAGCCCATCCTTTCTTTACTAAGTTTCATATCCTGAAAGCCAGTGTGGCCAGTGACACTTGGTGTCAGCAGAACTGCTATTCCCATTTTAAATCTCTACCTTGCTGAGTGAATGGAAAGAAGAAATATCTCTTAAGTTATCATCAGTCCAGTTAAGTCTGCAAACAGCAGAACACCTTTCAACTCATATTTTATGGAAGCAATGGCGTCTTCATTTTCCTTTATAAAAATAGCAAACATCATGCTAAGTAATCTGCTAACCTTGGGATATTTTATATACAGCACAAATGTACTCCTATTATCTGCACCTTCTTTTCATTCCGTGAGATCTGCTTCAGAAATACAGCACGTAATCTGCTCCAGGTAGATGTCAGTCAATTGAGTATGTTCTCATATGGATTCATTGTTGATACTTCCAAAGTAATTGTACTTTACAAGGTTATCCCTAGATTAATAACAGAAGTTTAATTAAAAAGACTGCTTTTCCTCTGCAAACAATAAAAAAGGTTGCTACATGGCCAGCATTAAAAAGCTTCTTTGTTGCTGTTTTTGTTTGCTTCAGTAAAAAGGGTCACTCAGCATGTCAAAATGGGACAAACAAAAGGGGGTTCATCAGCCTACACGTTAAGGATGTCGGCTACTTTATAGACCTGACCTCACACAAACCTGTTCACTCCCCTGAGTTCTGGCAGCTTAAAAACAAATCTGAGGACACACGGGGGAAGAGTAAAGACTGTGCTTAAGGAGACCATACGGCACAATCTGCACATCTGCCACATCGAGGCCACAAGTTCTGTGCTGCCACAACATTATGAGTGCATTTGTATACTTCTATATACGAAAACAGAATAGTCAAGGTCTGCTTTCAACATGAGCAGTGTAACACAAAGCTATGTTTTTAACATACACATCTGTACAGAGACGTGCATCTGTAACATGGTTTTATTGGAAAATGCAGAGTTTTCTCTCACAGTAATAACTTCTTTCATTTCAGATTAGACTGTTGGACTTGAATCAAGAGTAAACCTCTCACAGGGCAGAGCATGGTGGGTAAATCAGTTTTTCTGAGAAATCAGCAAATTAGATCAAGAACTTGTCAAAAATACAATTCTGCAAACAATTTAAACGAAGACTGCTTTATATGATGACAGGGAAACAGCTGAGAACCAAAAAGGTTAAGAGCACTTCTGCTGAAAACTTCCTTCATGTCTGTCACTGATGCCTTTTCTTAAGTTACTCAGAAGTTCATTCGACTTCATAATGACACAATCAACAGCAATCATTAGGCAGAAGAATGGAACAGCTCTTGGTGTTCTGATAAAGCAGTCATCACTTATTCCACAAACAATGAATAATGCTTGTCCAGTGAAATACATAGCCACACTTCACTAACGCAAAAATTAGCTTATCGAGCTACACTGACACCCCAAGAGTTTGCTGTGCTGAAAGTGTTCATTTACCAGACCGACAGAGCACGATTCCTTCTGGAGAATAAAGGCCCACGGTCAGCTCCTGGCAGTGATTTTCCTTCCTCCATTAATTACGTGTGCACACACATATACTCATGCTGCAATCCCCAAGAGAAACGTGTGATGGTTTCAAAGAGCAGATTACTGGCTTACAGCTCAAATACAGCAGGTTATGCAACCGAAAGGCTTAACAAGCCTCTATTCCTCTTTTAAAATTAGTTGGAAGGGGGAAAAAATGAACAGCTATGAAGAAGAATACCAAACAGAGACATAAATCCAAAAAATAGTGCAGGAAGGAGAAAACAAGCTGCAGTATAATGCTTCAGTTTTCAATTACCAGAGTGAGGCAAGAGCCACAAGGTGCTGTCAATGGCTGCATCTGCTCAGATGCTCCTTGGCCTGCTGCGAAACAAGACTCACTCTATTTTTATTTTTTATTTTTATTTTTTAACCTAAATACCACTTTCTTCATTAGGCTGTTTGTGATTTTAAAAAGAAAGATTAGGCAATGTTCTGCAGGCCTAACACTCTTCCAAGGCTTGAGATCTGCTTATGGATGTTCCTCCAGCTTCCAACACAAAGCATGGAACAGAAAGGAGAAGGACTGGCACACTCAACATGCTATAACCAGGAGAGGTAAATCCAACCCACCCTGCAGCCAGCTGTTCCAGAGCCACTGGGCCACTAGCAGAATGACTACAGGGACACTGCCACTTGTCACATGGTGGGTCAGCAGCCAACAGCAAACAGCCCTGGGAGTCCAACACGATCTTTGGGAGAGCCCATCGCAGCATGGACAAGAAATACTTGCTTCCCCACTGGAGCCAGCCTGAAGTTGCACACAATTTGCACACCTAGATTGGCATTAGGAAGCTGTCAAGACATTTCCAGCACACCGTTGCTGGGCACAACTCATGGGAAGTATACTTTTCCTCGCCCCATCACAGCTGGCTCTGCAGCAAGTATGGGATCTGATTTTCAGAAATCCTATTTTACGGAGTTGAAGGTAGTTCTGCTGTCCCACTGGTTTTACTCATTACAGTAGCAATCCAAAGGTAACAAAAAATGACGTGTTCCTTCAGTGTTTGCAAGGTGTAAAAGTGTCACTCATAAATTTGACCACATCATGTCAGCACAGTCTGCGCTGCTTTTTTGTTGTTTCTTTTCCAAACAAATACAGAAGGTTCAAGCAAACAGAGGGATAATTAAGGATATCTCACACCAGCTCTCCATCTCGTATTACCTTATGAAATCAACTTAACATCCCATTGTTGCTTTATAGCCTGATCATCCCAAAGTCTGCTCGTGTCCACCCATGACTCACTTAGTGGAACAAGCTGCTCCTTCTCTTCCAGGCAAGCTCCCCTGGAACACACAGACCAAGGTTTCCATTTGCTGGAGAAGGTTGTCATCCATGACATTACGCAGCGCTGAAGGAGCCAAGCAGATTAAATGGACATCTGCCTTCCTAGTCCGCTATAAAAAGTGGTTTAATACCAAGCGGTGTTTAACAGTAAAACTGTCTGCAATTACTGCTCTATAATCTCTGAGTAATCAATCAGTATCAATGTTGAATTTTTATTATTGCTTCTCTGTAAGCAGCTGGAAAAATATCCAGGGCACACACTCTGTTTTTATATCTCAACACTAAAGATGAATTAATCACAGATTCGCTCTGTATTCACAGTGATCCCAGCACACACGTCAAGTCTTAGTCTTGTATTTTCAAAGCAAAGCACAGCAGATGCCATAAACCCACCCGTTACGGTAACTATTTGCCACATTATTTCCCTTCTGCATGCACTGTGGAAATAAACACAGGGTGGCTTTGCCAAAGGAGAGCAGCACATCCTCATCCTCCCTCCTGCTAAATGCCAGCACTGCGGGAGAAAGCCGTGGAGCCAGGCTGCTCCAGTTGCAGCCATCCTGGGCAGCAGCCTCCAACTCCGTGGCTTTTTCAGACTTGTTGCTTGATGCTGTAATGACTCTGGGATTAAGACTGTCATGTTGGGGATTCAAAGGCTTACTTCATTTCTTTTAACAACCTAATCCGTGCTGACACTTTTTTGTTAAGATGTAAACATCCCTCACTCAGGGAGCTACACAGACCCTGCAAGCAACAGCTACGCAGGCACTCGGCTGACATCTGTGCCGAGGGGAACAAGAGGAGCTTCCCTTTCAGTGCGTGAAGGCAAAGAAGGAAAAACGGACCCTCCAGCCAAGCCATGGCACTGGGACTGAGCTGGTGGCAGGCAGCTCCAGGACTCACGGCACCTTGTGGCAGGTCACGCCTGGATTACCCTACTTCTGGGCTGCACGGTGACACGGGACCAAGCCTTGCACTCTTTCCAGAGTGGATTAAAGTCAAGTCTTTTTATATTCCTTTATTCTGCTGTGCGGAGGTTGCCGCACAGTGTTTAAAGCACCTGACTAGCATCTGTCACCTGTCCATCCAATCATCCCCTGCCAACAGCAAGGATTTCATGCCCCAGAGGCTTTTGCCTCATTTGGCTGGGGCAGACAGATTGTCCAACAAATGCCACTTAATTGAGATGTGGCAAAGGTGAGACCAGGTCTTTACAAGTGGAATATCAGTGGTTGGTTTCACACATCTTAGAGGCAGCTCCTGTTCCACATATTTATTCACCAATGGTGCCTGGCATCACAGCTGCTCCAGATGGGGAACCCAGAACAAGGGCATCACTTTCAGCACACCTGCTGCTCAGCAGCCACCCAAGCTGGCTCTTGGCTCTGAAATGAGATGGGGCTTTCAGCTGAGCTGGTGGAAAGTGCCTTGGCCTAAAACACAGCACTGAGTGAAATCTAAGGAGTTTTGTAGACCTCATCCGCATCTGTTCCTTCCCCCTGTGCCACTCTCTGTTTAGCACAGGGAGGTGAAGGATCAAAGTGGCTTGGAACTGTCACATGTCCTGCGGTGTGCCATGGCAAACACGTGCTGGCAATGCACACGGACAACTGAATTTTGTAAGCAAAAGCATTTCACAAAATCATTACCATATGTCCATCATCCAAATCACGGCTTTACTGAAAACTCATGGCTATCCACATGAGCACAGCTGGTACCTTGGCACTGCAGTCTGAAAGGCAAGATGAGACATGAGGAGTGAGCTGCTGAGACTGCAGGGCTGCTAGGAGGGCCCAGAAGGCACTGCTCATCAGATGGCAACACAAAACCAAAACCTGTGCCCATCTCTCTCCCTCTCAACATTGCTATACAATTGGCATGACCACTACAGATGCATGTTGCCTCTAATTTTTTAGCGAATGGACTCAGGCTGGATTATCCATTTCAGGGCTTGGATAGAGCAGCGCTCTCAGGTGAGACTAAGGACACAGGGAGACAGAACCAAGGTGCATTCCATGCATCCAGCTTCCAGAAGCTCCTTCTACAGATCACAACTGCTCTCAGTCCTGGTTTTAGATGTCTGAGTTCAGACATCTCTCCTCCAACCAGAACCAAATTATTAGTGAAAACATTCCAGGGGCAGATGTGTGCCTTTTAAAGCTTTTAGCATCCTCCAGAAGTACTTAATTGGAACTTCAGAAGGAAAAAAAGAAAAAGAAAAGAAAAAGAAAAGGATAATCCTCTGAAGCCACAGGACACAGCCAGCAAAACTCCTGTTGTATACAAGATGCAAATCAACACTTAACAGCTGACCAGTCTCTCTGACACAAGTTAAATAAGGGTGTCAATCTCCAACTGAATTGGCACCTATGAAGTCAGGTTCTAGTAGGTCTGAATGAGTTTTGAAATAACACAGCAGAGAGGCACTTTGCAAAGCCAGCAAATCTGTATTTTCCAAAGGAACAATTACTGTGACAACAGGGTATTTACAAGGCTCAGAAAGAAACCTCAGCAGCTCAGTGCTGTCATAAGCTGCACGGAAAAAAAAAAAAACCCAAAGCCTGTGACTTCAGAGTACAGACTCATACTTTCACAGCCGATGGTTCCAAGAAGAGATCTCTGTTTATTGGTAATAACACAGTATAACTCAACCAGCTAGGTGACTTTTCCCTGGACTCACACAGCGGGTACTCATTTCCCCGGTTGCTTTATAAGGAAGGAAAAAAGAGCAAGCACAGCATAATTCCTGACTGCAGACTTCTTTCAGTAAGAAAAGGCTGCATTCCTCTGGTCATGTATAACAACAGCTACTGCAGCCCTACGCTACACGAGCAGAAATTGCTGCAAGTAAATGTGCAGAGCTTTGGTGGCTAATTAACACAGCACTATGTGACAAAAAAACTTCTTAAACATTTACCTCTTCTAATGCTGCTTACAGTCTATAAGGGCCGTGGAAGTTACATTGTTTCACGCCTGGAGCATTACAACTTTTCCATCAGTAGCTTCTACCCTGCGTAGCTGCTAAAGGAATGGTAACATACATCAGATCATTTCTCAATCCTACCCAGTATGTATAGGGGAGAGCACGCTGAACACATCGATTTAACATAAAATTCTCTGCTCTCCACTTTGATAATAAAAATCAAAGGAGTAGCTGCAGTGAATTATAGTAATCGAAATCCACACGGTCAGCGACTATTTAGACTTGCATTATCTTAGAATGATGTAATGCTATATAAAATGTGGAGCTTGCATAAATATACTTTGCTTTCACATGCAGAATGAGGATGAAGTGTAATCTATTAAGAATTAAAACTAAACACCCCACACCTATCATGCAAAGAGATCAAAACCAGTCAAACGTTCAAAATTCACAGTTCTTTCCCATACGCATTTAGCTTCATTCTGAAAATCAACAAGAGGCAGTAAGGCTGACATCCAAATGCAAGTGAGACAGCCTCCTGAAATTCTGCAACGCGTTTAGCATCAGAAACCTCCCAGGTGTGAAATGAGAAACTAATGGAGTTTGCTCGTGGTGAAAAGAACCAAACCAGAATTGCACGGCAGGAAACTACTGCAGTTAAACATGCTGATTATCATTTTAGTGACATTTTACCTACTAAATTCTTCATGGACCATAAATATATGTAATGCCCTTCAGTAAGAGCATAGTGTACCTATCAATTACAGAAGAGCAGAAAAATTGATGGAAGACCAACCTGTGAAAACATGAGATGTGCCTCTGTTAAGAAGTGCTCACAGTTTCTGGTAATCATACACCCATTCTGCCTACACGCAACAAGGACCTATTCCTTCAGCATAAGACAGCACTCCAGCTCCTGTTCCTGTGCCACTTACTTCTCTTTCCAGTCAGTCTGCTGATAAATGCCCACACAGTACATAAGCCCTCTAAGGATACCTGCAAATAATGCACTTACAAACAACGGTGTCCTGGTCAGCAAGATGAAATTACTTTACAGCGGATTAGAAAACCTTCTGAGAGGGACATATTGTCCTAATGTAATAAGAGGCTGTGGGAACAAACAAGGAGAGAACAAAACAAGGCAATTATACAAAAGCCACTTCCCAGCTAATGTCTGAGAGGCAATTACAGGATACCGGCGTGCTTCCTGGTCCCAAGCTGAAGTACCATTGCTGTTCTTCAGCAACAGAGGAAGAGGAAAATAAAAATAATAAGAATAAAAAATACCCCAAACAACAACGCATACAAGTACAGAGAATCCAAAAGCTCCTCTTGGGGGGGGCCCCTACAGCTCAAAAGGTCAGAAACAGAATAGGGGTTTCTCCTACAGGCAAAGGCATCCACTTTAGGCAGGCATTTGCCTTGAGCTCAGTGTCTAGAATCCTGTTTCGGATTGTTGGAAATCTGGTCGGTGCAGCCAGTGGAGCCCAGATCCAGCTCAGCTTCCTAACCGTAGGTACGTGGCCCTGCTCAGAATGTCCCAATGCCCTGTCTCATCTCCAGCATCTGCACCAAAAGGACACACACCTCCTGCAGGCCCCATCACACCTCACAGGGCCATGCAGACCTTCTCAGTGCCTGCAGACATCCCAAATGGCACAAGAAGTTAAGCCTGAGCAACTGAATCACTACAGAAGCAGCGTCCAGGCCTGGCTGGTTGAAATGGGAGCTCAAATGTGAGGCTCACACATGGGCATCTCCAGGCTGATAGTAAAGGTGTGAGACCCACACATACATACCTAAAAGCAGGCAACTTAACTTCAAAGAGTAAAAACCCTCAGTGTGGACTAGAACAGCAAAGCCAGTTACAACTTCATGGTAAAATAAGAAGTTTATACAGAATCATAGAATATCTCACATTGGAAGGGACTCACAAGTACAACTGAATCCATCTCCTATTTACCAAAGTATTAGCTCAGGGTTAGCTTTCTCAGAAGTGCTTTAACTTGTTTAGTCTATGTTAACAGCAGCACCCACTCTTGTTTAAGCACTGGAGGCAAATAAATTTCAAGTTCCACATTCAAAAGCCCAAATCTCATCAGGGGAGTAGCATCAAGGTCAACACACTACAAGCACTCAGCTTTGTAACCTCAGTACGTACTCCCTAAACACAGATACTAAACATAACATGAGCAAAGCCCAGTTTATCAGCTGTTAGCGATAGCAGCACCTGCACAGACAGGCAAGTTTTGGAGAGCACTCCATGATGTCACCTGACTGGTCTTCCAGAATCTATTTCAGCCACACAGAAGCTCCTCCTGTGATTGGCACAAAGTCCAGGCCAAACCCAGCATTCCTCACAACAGCAGACAACCAAAACTCCTGTATCCCATGCATGCAATAGGATTATATCAAAACAAGAAATAGGATTGAGATTGTTCTTCTCTCAGATTGCCTTTTTAATTAAGAATACCAAGTACAGAAAGTTTCCAAAGCTAATTTAAATAACTGTTGCTTATATTAGTGAAAAGAACAGGAAAGACTTTGCCACACAAATCTATTAGACAATCCTTCTAAGCAGTCAGCCACAGTCGTGAGCTGGATCCTGCCTTTAATGGGCAGTTGAAGACAAGTGAATCGTTACCGGTTGGCTGCTGGCATATTAAAACACCTGTAAGATCTCCTGCTTCCAGAGCTTCTCACTGTGAAGAAAACTAGCGATGTTTTTTCAGAGATTAATGGAAAATCTTGGTGAAATGCTGACTGTTTCTTCAAGGCCTGAAAGACATGTCCAGGCAGGATTTGAGGAGGCTGATCTGTTATTGCTGAGGTTTCCCTGTTGGCTGGATTAAACCCCACTTTGGCCAGATAGGGACTGATGATAGCTCTCCCCTCCTTGGCAAGGTGTTGATGAAAGCTCCAAATAATGCTTCCAAGATAAATGCTATTAATACATTTTTGGTGAATAGACACACCCTCAACTCAAACCAACAAGAAAGCTTTTGTTCTCCTGACTGAAGACCAAATATTTCAGAGCACTCCACTGAATGCTAACAAATAGGACTACCTATTTCCTTCTTTCCTAGGTTCTCAAAAACATTCATAAGAGTATTTCTCTTCAAATGCAAATCAGATTGCCTATGAACAAACTGCAGCACAAAATGTAGAATGTAATTTGCACAGGCAGTAAAAAAAGATGCATGACTATATTTCATACTGCACCCATTTATATTAAAAATAGGCATTTTGCTTTGTAGCAATGATTCTCAAGAGGATAAAGGGACAATTTCAGAGCTCTATACAGCAAAAAATCCCCAAACAACAACATCCAAGAAAGGACAAGTGCCAGATTTTAATTCCTTTTTATTCTTGTGGTCTTTGATAAAATTAAACATCGGAGCAACTAACTTTTATGGAAGCAACCTGTAAGATTTCTTGCACATACAGCTGGAGAGCTTTGGCATCTTACAGAATAGGCATTCCCAGTGGGGTTTTTAATTTCTTTTTAATACAAGTAACCTCTTATAAGGAACAGAAAACAGTACCAAACAATATATGAACTCCTCACAACAGCTTGATGATCATCAGAACACAGGCTATAGGGGACACAGGTTTTTTGGTATCTTTCTCTAGTACAGAAAGCTTCCATATACTTTCAAATCTCCTTGATTTTCATGAAGCATATTGTTAGTACAGCAGTAACATAACTAGAAGTCATTAGCGAGGTCCATACTTGATTCATGTTCTGTCATTTTAAAACAGATAAAATGCTCTCGGTTTAAACTTGCTGAACAAACTCTATTTTCAAGGCCTAAAATTTCTCCTTTGTGAACTGAGACGTCACTTGAATGTTTCTGCTCCTTTCAGATACATGGGCAGGATGTGCCTGAGCCCTGCTAAAGAGACAATATAACTCAAATCAGTACCACTACAGCACATCTCTTATTTTGGAAAGGCATTAATGTTATTTTCAAAACAGATACAGAATTTGCACTGACTGTAAATTTACTCTTATTTTATGATAACTTTTCCCAGCAGCAAAGACCTAAGGCTGGCGAGAAGAGGAGAAAAGAGCTTTGTTTTATTGGCAGTACTGCCTGAGAACTGTTCTCTCTTTGGTATCCATAATGAAAGCCATAGTGCATCAGAGCACAGGATTGCCTGTGTAAGAATCAGCCTTGTGCCATGAAAAATTGCTCTCCTGATCACTGGTGATAAGAGAGGGGAAAAAAAAAAGTTTAGCCAAATTCAGGCTTTGGCATACTCCTATAAATTTATAGGTTGGTGAAATATTGAACCCAGACCAGAGAGCACTTCCTGCTCCCCAGATAATTAAATCACATTAGGGGGAGGGGAAAATCAGTACAGCAATAGCCTAAAAACCTGTCTTTTATATTGGACACTAATTGTAAAAGATACAAAACCAAACAAGTTTAGAAAAACATTAACTTTAATTATACTGTGAAAATCCATGGCTGTAAAACAATCATCCTCATCTGATACTTACCTTATTATGTGTCTTAAGTAAAACTGAGTACATGGCTCAAGGGAATACTTGCTTAAAAATTAAACATAAGTAAACTGAAGCACAATAAGCCTCCGTGATGTAAAGGCAATCCTCTTAAGTACTGTCATGAAATAGAAGTCATCCTACACCATCTCACTTGAGATTGCGTTTGTAAAGATACTCCATTAGAGGACCTAATCTATCAGCAGAGTATGCAGCAATTGCTGCCAAGCCATTTGATAGAAACCAGGCACTGATATAACCTAATCTGTACAACTTCCCATTAGCAATACCACTTCCTAAAAGGAAGGCATTAAGGTTGAAGGACTCTCACAGCAGCTCCCGCAATGCACTACACAGAGGAAAGCCAATCTAGCAGAATTACTTTCCTAAGAGGTAAAATGAGCATTCTGAGATGTCTTTCTCAAGCAGAATTATTTAATGCACCTTACCAGAGAAGGACTTGTAGCAAACTATAGGATTTGCAAGTAGTTTACTTACTGTCTTTTTACAGGCACTCAAATAATACTTGTTATCCAGCCACCCTCCCTCTACTCTAGCTCTTGGCTACACTGAAGTTAATACTGCTGTCACTTCTGTATCAGATTTAAAATAAATAAATAAATAAATAAAAATCAGTGCTTACTCACTGCTGTGACAAGAAATATTCTGACACTGCATAGAGTTGTATTTTTCTCTCCTCAATCTCATTGAAGACTACAGCTCTCTTTTATTCAGCTGAAGTAACAGGTTTTAGCAAGTAGAATGTAACACTGAACTCATAGTAGCTCCATTTCTGGAACCTCAGATTACAATGACAAAGTGCTGCTCTCTTACTAACCCTTTTTTTTATGAAATAGCTATTCACAGATTCCTGGAATACCTGCAATTCTTTTCATTCACTATGAAGAAACTCTTATAAAGCTTAATGAATTGCAGAAACATTATATGCTAACAAAGGCAAGATGCTTCATGAAACAGGAGGAATGTTCATTCAGTATCTCACAGCTCCAAAAAAATATTACACAGGAAGTTAACTGTCAAAAAAGTACATTTGCATAAAGACTTCATACAGAATACATTTAAAGGATATTAAAAAGATATAAAAAGAAGAATGTAGCTTTATAATGCATTCTCTTTCTAAAAGTGACCAGTTCAAGCTAAGTTACAGGAAGAAAGTAAAAAATATGGACGTAGGGAAAAAATACTTGTAGTTTCCATATATAAATATTTCATAAACTGTTTTATACTTTCCTTGCCATGTTCTTCAAAAGGCTGGTGAGGCAGGCTGAGATGGCACGCTAGCAGAAAACTACATGCAAATGATACTGTGTTTTCGAACTCACTCAACACCTTTTTAGAACTGCAATGCCTTGGTGTACCTGAGACAAAAGAGGTCTGAAACTTTGCTTGGAAATGGAGAGAGGAAAAAGCTCCCCCCCCCCGCTACCTTGCCTTTACAAACATTACACAGGCAGATGTCACACACACACCTTGAGGGACAAATATGGGTCATATCAACTGCTGGTACCAATAGAAGTTAGATATCTGCTTCCCAAAAAGGCTGCAGTAGTACTAAAAGGCGAGAGAAAAACAAGGGAAGCAAAAGGGCAATAAAGGCATATAGCTTCTCTTCAGTAGAGTTCCTCACATTTCATGGTAGCAAAAGCCACCTACTAGCAGAGATGAGTGTCATAAAAGCTGAGCAACTGCAGAAAGAAAACATGATGAATAAAACTGTGATTGCACAAAGGCAGCTTTTCATCACTGATAAACCCCAACCAGATAAATTATGGTGAGAGATCCATTACATGGAAATTCAGCCACCTGGGGATTCAAACCGTTCGCAGCCAGATCTATTTTTAATCACTCGTCTATCTGCCAGCCTTAAGAGCAGAGAGGGAAGAATTTGGCAAAGCCCACGGTGATTCGGCAAACCCTCTGGAACAGAGCAGAACTCACCATGGGCTTTGGAGACACAGCCTTACTGCACACTCACAGGGGTACATAGCCCAGAATCATGATGGTATCCCAGTCCATGGTATCCCAGTCCAGGGCCCAAGCAAGCAGCTTTGAAGAGAAAAGAAGTATGTGAATAGCCATGTCCGCACCTCACAGCACACGGGGAGCACACACCATGGTCATCCAGGCTGCAAAACTAGCTGCTGCTGTAGGATAACTATCAACACAGTACCCAGCACAGCTCAACAGGCACAATAACTGCAGGCCTTTCACTTCAGCTGACAATCAAAGAAAAAAGGTGACAGGGAAGGGGATGACCCAAACATGGTGGTTACAGCTCCAGGAATCCAGGGCAATTGGTTTGCCCTCCATCCCCAAAGCATTTGAGGCAGTCTATTTAATAAATTTTACCAAGCTGTTTATCCAGAGCTAAACTACGATCCAGGAATTCTAAGCTGAGTACAACATAGCCCAATAATCCAAACATCATGTGTGCCTGATCAGTATGGGACAAATCTGTCAGAAAACAGAACAGAATCAGAATTATGAGACTTCCAGGGACGGTGAGTTTACAAGAGCAGAATTAAGGCAGAGGCCACAGGTCATGCATCACAAGTGGCATCAACTTTGGAGCACCCAACCCTGCAACAACACTGGAGTCTATGTGCACAACTGCTACACAACTAGACCATATCTATATGCCATACATGTTGGCCAACCCAGCACTAGGCCAAAGTCTATGAAGGCACATTCCCAGGTGCTATAATTTAGTTCCAGTAAACCTTCACATGGGGCACAGAAGAAACACTCTTTCTTCCAGTTCGCATGGCGAGAATTTGTCAAGACTTACAAACTTTGGCCACTTGAATTCTTGCTCCGAAGGGCTGTTGACAAAAACAAGCTCGTTATAGGAGTCTCCTCTAGAGCTGCTCATCTGTCCCACTCAAACAGCACTACATTTGATTCCAGTGATCTGCTTCTCTCCTGGGAACTGCATTCATAACTAACTGACAAACACAGCACATAAATTACCTTTGGTTTATAGAATCTGATTCAGTTTTTACTTTTTTTTTAATTTAAAAAAAAAAAAAAAAAGCAGCAGTTCTTAGAACAAACTTACAAGGCAGCCAGCTGCCTCTTCCCTGTTTATCAGGTCCTCTGCCCAACTGAGCTTAGCATGCTGATCTTCCCAGCACAGGGCATGTCGAGTTTTGCTTCCATCACAGCTTTTTCACTGAGATAAAGTTCTGAACAAAGCAGCAGTACTCCCAGAGTGTTTGTGTCATTTTGGTGCTTACACAGAATTTTGTGCATTCTGTCCTCTCTCTAGAGCAATAAGTAAGTAGCCAGCAGCCAAGAGCATGCTTGAAGAGTCCAAAACCATGCAATCACTTAGTGGAGCATTTTAAACACAGCCAACAAAACCTGCAAGGAACAACGGGGGTCAGCTGCCCTGGCAGCACTTCTGAATTAGGACTTGCCCACAGCCTATGGCTCAGCTTGGACCTCTGTCAGGTGCCCTCATCCACACCTCATGTCACACATCACATAGAATCCCACCAGGGACTCCAGTGGTGCTTGCTCAACATACTCAACCTGATAAATGTGCTTAAGTCACGGATTACATTGGATCTGTTGTGGTTTTGGCTGCTTATTTTTTAATTCATATTGCAAAGGATTGCTTTTAAAATACAAATTCTCTTCATTACTTGGTCTATTTACTTCTCCCCCTTACTTATTACCAACTCCAAAACACTGTAATACACTGTACACGTATGCGCTCATACCTCTAATCCACTTGGCGTCCAATTACCACAATTAAGAGGTTCTGGAAAATGAACTAGATGCAAGCATAAAATGGAATCCATCTAAGCAGAACATCACCATAAGGTGTGGTGTGGGGAGGCTATCACATACATCTAACACATGAGACCCAGCTCATATCTGTCTCAACACAAATTTTATCACAGTCCCACCAACTTTTATTTAAAGGCCAGGAACTGCAAGAATCTAAAAAGAGCCAAGTAAGGTGGACAGATCAAGAGCTACTTTGTGTTATTCAACCAAAACACCTTCTTCAGCAGCACGTACCACAGTGAAGTAAATGTCACTGTCCTAAGATCACGCAGCAGTAAACATACATCAGGGCATCATCCCCATGAGTAACTCGTGGTAGGGCTGGAGCTGGTTGCCCACCTCACTACTGGTGTTAAGGACACACTCATAAAATTGAGAGGGTAACGCTTCACTGAATAGCCACTGTCTTGCCGGTTCCAGTGCCTACCTTACTTGGAATTCATTTACTTACATCATAGCTGTGAAGCAGTAAACACTCCTACACCCATCAGAAATCTCTGATGGAACCCAGCACACCCAAAGCTCTTTCCTTTACTATGAAAAGGAAGTCCTGCTACATCTGTATCCTCCATGCACGGAGGTACAGCAACTGAAATTGCCTGGAAGAGGGGTGTAGGCAGAGCTGTGAGCAAGTAAGGAACTTTTTACTGGGGAGGGTTAAGAAGCACTTTGGCGAACATTATCAATTTTTTAGTTTGAAATGCATCCTAATGAATGAAAAGTTTTATTTTCTTGATGCTCAGCATCTGTACAGGACAGACTTCGAAGTATTTCCTCTCTTCACAGAGAAGACATCTAGACTTCTACCATTCCCATACCACATTTATTTTTGTAGTTCAGCGCTCGTTCCTCTAAAAATGAAAGTAGTAGAGAAACAGATGAGTATTACCTATTATCAAAGCAACTAACAAGTTAGTGATCTTTGTTGTGTTTTCACTCTATAAGACAAACTTCTGTGTTCCCCTTTATAACCGAGCTGCATCTCCAAAGCTACAGCATTTATAAGGTCTCTGATGACTGCAACTCAACCTTGACTCAAGTCAGTGGCATTTCATAGAATGGTTTAAGTTGGCAGGACAGAGACACACTCCACCAGACCAGGTTGCTCAAATCCCCATCCAATCTGGTCTTGAACACTTTCAGGAACGTGGCAGTCAGAACTTCAGGCAAGTGCTTGTGCCTCACCACCCTCATTCTTCCCAACATCCTCTTCAAATCCATCCTCCTCTAGTCCAAAATCATCATCCCTTGTCCTGTTACCACACGTTTGTTCAAATTCAATCAAGAGCAGAACAGAAGCATCTTGTTTTTTTCTTCCTCCCACTCCCCCCCAGTGGAAATTAAGAAATTCTCTTCCTCTTGAAGCAGACAAGGAGAAGTTTGCTACTAACATGATCGAATTTCTGTAATGCTTCTGGAATACTCAGTAGCAGACAGTTTTGATTCCAGCTTTTCAGTTCTGGTGGCGGTAACTAGTAACAATGATGCAATAGTGGAAAAACAAACAGTACTGCTTGTGGGGAAAGAGGGAAGGAGGAAAAACATCACACAACAGTGATACAGGCTACAAAACTCTTCTTTTTCTGATGCAAATTCAAAACAGTCATTTTTTGCAAAGCTTGAAGCTATTTATTTTCATCCAAGGGATACCAGCAAAGCTACAGCCTGTTCATATACAAATAGCTTTTTGCATTCCATCAGGGGCACATTTGGTTAAGTTTCCCCATAAGTTAAATGGATTCAAGGTCAATGTTTACTTGGCCAAAACCAAGGTCCCTGTGCCCAGTCCCTGTCCTTCAGGCACCTTTCCCACCAGTGCAGAAGGAAGTGGCTGAGCTGTCCCAGCACACGATGGGAAGGCACCAAGCAGGGCACAGCATCCCCCACTGCCCTCTTCACCCACACGCACTGCATGCTGGAAGCAGCCCTCACAATTTACTGTGTTGCATGAATGCCTGCTAGCTACGGGATGAATTATGCATCTGGGATAGCACCAGTTTCTATTTTCACCGTGCTGAGACGGTCATGTGCAGCTTAAAAACTGAACTCTATTTTCTTCCAAGCAAGAGACTCAAAATAAGTTTGATGCCTGAGGGTGGGAAAGTGGCTCAGGCTATAAAACAAGAACCTTTTCACTTTGTTACTGTAGATCCTAATTTAATGTAACCAGGGCAATGGGTAGCCAATTTTAAGCAGGTGGTTTGGTTTAAATATTAACCCTCACAGTACATAAGGCTTTATTCAAAGGGTAAGTTCAGCTGCACCAGTGACAGTTTACAAAACAAGTGTAATGCAGTGGAGAGCTGAGCAGTAATTACACTCCTCGGAGTTACTTTTAATCCTCAAAGTTTCATACGCTGTGGTTTCCTATAAGAAAAATAAAACCTCACACATAGGACTGAAAAGGAAATACAGTATCCAGTGCTTTTAAATCAGAATTGCCAAGAAGTAATGGCTTTTTAAATGGCAAAAGCATACAGCTAGAAACTAAATCTGGCTCCATGATCTGTACAGATTAAGCTGATGCATGGAAATCCCTAAGCAGCTGGGCACTAAAAAACTTTAGCTTTGAAGAAGTGAAGTCCCTAACTTCCAACTACAGCAAAACACCACCTAACGCATCAAGAAAAATCCACTGAACCACCACTTCTTTTTAAAAGGACCCAGCAGCACATCCCAAGTGTTGTGAAAGGCAGGTCTGCTAGATGTATCTGATCGGGCACAATCAGTTAGATTTTGCAGTGACTCTTCTCAGGATAGTTTGTTACCTTGCCAGTTCTTTCTTAACAGACAAAATAGCACCATTCTGAATAACTCCTGTGAATTCCCCCTTGTACTGCATTGTTCCCCAGACATTAATGGGAGTTTCGCCCTTCCCATCAAGCAGCCATAACGCACGTGATTGAATTGTGGAAGGACAATGTGATTGAAGAACATGTGATTGTCCTCTTGCTCCGTACAATATCCTGCCCTCTCCACTCCAGAAGTAACCAACACACATTCATATGGCTCATGCTGTCCTGGAAAACGGTAACTGTGGTACTCCCAGACTCATCATCCACTGCATACTGATGCTGAATCAGTCCTAGAGAGTTTTATTTTAGTACTGCCTTCCTCCTTCCTTCTAGTTCTGAAAATGCATCTGTCAATTCTGGATGCTTAAGCTTCAGGGGTGAGTATATTGACATTTAAAAGAAGACTTTAAAGAGTAAAAATGTATCCAGAGACTGAGCTCTGTAACATGCATAATATCTATCTGAATTCCAATGAAGAAATCACAGCTCTGCTTAAATAGATGTTCTGCTTCAACCCTCCCTGCAAAGAAAATGAATTCACACCTCTAATAGGATTTGTCCTGGAGAACAGCCCCCTTTCTGAGCACTGGGAGGGTGCAACGTCCCCGTATCTCCATCCAGCCACAGTGACAAGCACTGAAAGGAGGAAATTCCAACCTCAGGCAAAAAGCAGCAGGTGGGAAGGATGTCGCTCAATGCAAAACTGTGCAGGGACAGGAGAGATGCCATCCTAACTGGAGCTGCCTCCTGGAGACCCTCACTTATCAGGCATTAATGACTGATATTTAGCAGCCAGTAAGTATTTATTAGGTGAACATTAACCAAGTTTTAATAGCGTTTATATAAAATTACCTAATTTTAATCATGTAAGTAGGAGCATTATAACAATGTACACCATGATGCACAACCTTAAACTTTGTTGAAAGCTCTGAATCACTGATTTCCAAAGATAAAACACAGATATTTTACTAGAAGTATACATGAGTGTAACAAGGCAGTAATTTATGTGCCAGTCAGAGCTAGAAATTTCTTAAGCTGAGCTGAAGTATTGACAGAGCAGCCTTATCTGTGTAATTTTACATCAGTTCAGATACCTTCTGCCGTGAAGGCAGTCCACTGCCAAGCAGCTGCAGCAGCAGGGACACTTCTGCTCCCTGCAGGGCCACAAATCCTTCTTGGAGTGACATCACTCAGCCATGAGCAGTCACTGGGTGATTTTCAGCATGTGAGGTCAAGCTGTGGCTCTCCTCTTTCCCCATCTCTCAGCCAGACTGTCCCGGTGCCCCCTATAGCCACAGGGAGTAATGCTGCATCTCATCTCCTCTACCAATTTTCAGCAAAGGAATGTTCAGTATTTTTTGGCAGTTCAGGACAGATCTCTCTACACTGGAAATACAAATGCACAAATAAATTCTGCCAGCAACAGTTTCAGTTCAGAAGTCACAAATGCAAGGAAGTCAGTACTCAGCTCTCTTTTCCTCCATAGAAAGGGCCAAGAAACCACCACCGGATTTCCAGGCCTCTTTGCTCCAACTACTGGAAATCCAGAGAATTTACAGTAGAGCCATCCAGGCCTTTGTCACAGAACTATAAAGTCTTTCTAAATTCATGAAATGTGAAAAAAAAAAAAAAAAAGTTACAAACATACTTGATGCGAGACTTGTGGTGTTTCAGAGACTGCCTGCAATCACAGGCATGCTAAGGAAGGTACAGTGGGACAGGCCCATAGACATTTTCAATGTCAGGCTCCTTACCAAAATAGATATTTACTAGTTTAACCACGATGCTGCCAAAAAAGTCACGCTGTTCTTTCTGAAAGCATCACCTATTTCACAAGTTTTCCTAAAATAAACTTATACTTTTGTGAATACCTTGCCAAACAACAAACACAAGCATCATATACACAAGAAAACAAACTAGGACTCACAAACTGCTGTTTCTTAATCATGGGGTTCTTATCCCAGCATCAGAAAAAACAAATCCTGCTCTGCTTGGCATGCCAATATATTATTTTAAATAAGTAGGAAGGCTGAACGAAAGTTCCCTTCATCTCCCAAACCTCAAGAGAAAATGAAGGAGTTATTTCCAGAGCACGTACCCAGTGACTGCCCAGCAGAGCCTATTCATTTTGGTCAGACTTCACAAGTCCCACACCTAATGAACACACTGCCTTCTGACTCCTCTTCCACTGCCAGCATGAGAGGATTAAAAATACATATGGAAAGAGAAAAAAAAAAAAAAAAAAATAGAGATTCTTACATGAACGCCTCTGCCTTTCATTTCCACAGCGTTTGTTTCTGCTCCCTTGGAAGAAGCTGTCTTCTCAAGCAAGAGGACAGCCCACGGGATACTTGTAATCAGGGTACCTATTTCTCCAAGCTTTGTAAGAGTAAAAATCATTAGGTACAAAAGCCCTTTGGCAGATGTTCATGCCTCCTAACTACTGAGCATTTCTCTGCTTCACTAAGCACCTCTTCCAATGGGCTCTGTGCAGCGCGGCCTTGGTCCATGCTGGGTGCAACTGAGAGAAGATAAAAGGATAAAGCAGGAGCTTTAAAAAAACCAAACAGCTGACAGCCAGGAAACCTCGTGCTTCACCTGTACCTTAACTATCATCCAATTTCTCTGCACTGATGGGAGTATCAGCACTGCTCAGCATGTACTTCCAACTCTGGAAATATTTCACATCACCGATCACAAATGAAGTGAGATGCAGACATGCTTTTCCATTCGCTGGCTGCAGAAGGCTCTGTGGCCAGGAAAGATGAGGTTTCCAGCCGAGGGGATGCGTGAGGGAGCTCGTGGTGGGGCTGCCATCTCCTGCACAGCCCTGCAGGCCGCAGCCTAACCACCCACCCTCCTCCATTGAGAACAGACATCTCTTAATGCACCCTGCAAAACTCCTAATACATTTTATCACACCTTCGGGAGTTAAGTTTCATGAAGTTGATTTTTTTCAGGGCCTTGGCTTTTCCTTCGATGACTTTTTGATCTCTCATCCCCTAGGCACCTCAGCTAAAAATTCCTTCTGATGCTGTTCTGATGGACCCTCTGCAGAAGCCTGGGAAGAGATCCTCTACCTTGAAGAAAACCCAGCTTACGGACACTCCACTGGCCATCCATTCCCTCCACCCTCCAAAAACAAAAGCACTTAGGACTTGTTTTCTCTGAAGAGGAATCTACTAAGAGAAGGCTTTGTATCAAAACATTATTCCTAAAACTACGGTCACAACCCCACTATAAAGCTCAAAACCAATAATTTCCTGTGGTATTCATTTATCTTACTCTATCACATAAAGTTTTTCCCCACACAAACTTTCCCTTTATTACAGCCCCCCAAATCTGGAAAGGTATTTTTATATTTTCCTGTGGGTAAGACACCCACAGACAACATTCTGTTTAAAAATATTTGGCAGGTATTATTAGACAGAAGATATAAATAGAGCCCAGGAAGGACTCTTCCTCGAACACACTTCTCCCCAGCAGCACACCAATGCTATTTCAGGTGGCACCTCCTGCTTTTCATTCCTGAGTTCTGATGAGGTCTGCCAGGTTAAGTAGCCAAAGAAAGAAACAGTCATTTAAGGACTGATATAAATACTTATTTTAAATAACACCATGGTATGCCAAGCAGGGCAGGATTTATATTTTCTGGTGTTGGGAGAACAACCTCGTGATCAGGAAGTTCTGGTATAAACACTTAAGGGCAAGTGTAAATAGGGCACACGTCCACCTGCACTCCCGGTCCAGGGATAGTGATGCTCAGTTTTCCCCTTTGGTAACCATGGAAAGAGTCTGTCCCTCTGATATTTAATTAGTGAACAGTGCTAAGTGTTCCAACAACTTGTGGAACGAGTAAGAGTGTAAGGCCTTTATCTAAGGGTTTGGGATATTTTTTGTTTCAATATAGCGTAGGGAAAGCAGCTGTCACCTTGATTGTAATTCCCTTGTAACCGGACACATCTCACATCTCCAACTAATCCCAGCTCCAGCGTGCTCCCTTCTCCCTTCTGCTTGGGTGACGCAGTTACAGATTGCTCCAGCAACCAACTGCTGCTTGTGCACCAGTGTGCCCTGCAGCAACGCTGCAGTCCCAGGAGGCTCCAGCAGCTTACTGCACCTGCTGGCCCATCCTGCCCATGTGAGAGGAGAGCTGCAGGGCTTCCAAGAAAGCCCAAAGGGTAGCGATGAGTGCCAAGCTGCAGTGTTTGGCTCCGCACACTCACTTTCCAAAAAGCAGAGCAGATGAGGGATATCTTGCTCAAATCATCCACGTCTGCTGAAGCACTTGTCTCATGCGTGCTGTGCTGTCAGACAGGGCTGAGTGAGCAGAGGTGGATTCCCACCCCACACCGCTATCTCCTCGCTTTCCAGCCTGGTTGGGATGCTCCAGCTGCTCTGCATCACTCTATCACCCCAATCCCCTGCCTGCTCCCCCTTCCCCATCATCACTCAGAGCAAAGCCGGCAGAAAGGCTCCTAATGGTGGGCAAACAACCAGAACAGATCCAGCTTTTCATGTGCCTCGTCTCCAGCTCTTGGATCCCGTGCTTGCAACATGAGACCAGAGAGCTGTGCCAGGACTAGCCATTACCTGGCTGACTTGGCAGCACTAAAGTAGCAGGGAAGGGGAAAAAATATAATAAAAAAAATAAAAATCAGTCTAATGAGACTGGAAGCTTGAGAGACTGCAGGAAAAGAGCAAAGAACTTAAGACAAATTATAATTAAGTGCATCACAGTTACTGTGTGCTGCACAGTACTGCTCAGAAATGCCATTAGCACAAGTGAGAAAATCATACTGAACAAAAAGCTGCATTTCTGGCAGGAAACCAGTAGTCTAACAACAACACTGCAGTGATAATGGCATGAGAAAATGAAGGAGTGACAGGTTAGATGGAATTTAAAAGCCCTCAGTTGAGGCTGCTTTGTTTGTGTTTTATCTTATGATAGAAACAGCCTACAACTACATAGTAATGAGGAACACCTACCTGAACTCTCCCTATCACACCAATACTGTACATTGCTGAAAAAACAAGACTTTTTTCCTCATTTTCTTTTGAAGATGAAAGCCCATTAAGACAATGTCATTGCATCTGCTTTGATTTATCCTGAGGAAAGTCAAAGCACTTGTGCTATATCCTACAACAGAAAAAAAAATTACATAGCTCAGTGGACAACGTTTTATAATTTCACGATATATTTCCCTGAGAAGGAGAGCAAATATATTTGTAAGTCACTTCCCATTTTTGAAGTGCTGACTGAAACAGGAGTTCAGCACAAGCACCAAGTCTACCCTTGCACACAGAGCCAAGCACTGTCCTTCAGGCTTTCCAATTACTCACAAAAAGACTCGGCAAAAATAGGCTTAAAAAAATTTAAATGACAACTGCATGGTGTGGTAAAAGGGACCGCCTCTGTTTAATTGAAGGTCATTTCTGCTAAGCTGCATGCTATATTTACCACCTGGCTGATAATGGCTGCTTTTATTCAAATGCTCTGCAGTAAAGTACGTGCACGTGTAGGGTAGAAAGACTTTATCATTAAAACCTTTTGCAAGAAATTAGCAGAATGAGGAAGGCTCACACACTTCCTCAGCAAAATTAGGTCAGGACTCCTTTGAACAACTCCACTTGAAGGCTGTGCCAGATTCCAGATCAAATACTTTTTAGTGCGTTAGAACCAATGGCTTAAGAGATGAACTTCTACACTGATGATAATTATTACTAGTGCTGTGCATTGCTGCCTGCCTCTCCACCTGTGGATAATTATAAATAGCCCACATTTTCCAGTCCCTGACATATGCCACCTGATCTACAGCACTTCCAGAAAACATCCTTTGTAACCAATGGTCACACATTTCAAATATGACAACCATGTAACTCCACATAGCTTGAGGAATTATAATTTTCCCCACATGCACTCTTAATTGAGCACTCTCTGCATTTGCACATATAGTAGGTGATTAGTGTCACAATAATGAGCCATACTGGAAAGTGCCAAGCTAGAGCTCCACACACCCAGCTCCAAGCCATCTTCTGCTCTTAAGGGGCTCAGCGCTATCCCCACTTACAGCAGTCTCCAGTAGCCAAGTTGGGAGGACAAAGACCAAAGAACTGCCATGGACACAAAAATTAGGTATAAATATAATTATACTACTCTTCCTTGCTCATCTTTACAGCTCAACCCCGAGGACTGGTAGTGAGTGTGTTCAGTTGACCATCCATGCTCCTGTAAAATTTTAATTATAAATTAATCTGCAAATTAACTGCAAGCTCAAAGACTAAAAGTTTCAAGGAATAAAACAAGAAATATACACTCAGAGCAATAACTTTAGAGTCAACTACACCTTCTGTGGAACCAAACAGTGTAACAAATCCAGCGGTAAGAAAATCTTTAGAAGCTTAGCCTGTTCCTTTTTTTTTTTTTTTTTCCCCGCTTTTAAATTTCACAGCTCACTGAGCTCACTCTAGCAAGCCCAGCTGTTGGGAGAGTTGTTAAGATACACAGAAACATCCTATTGCTTTCCACTCTGTTCCCGTTAGGTGTCACTATTAATTGCACAGCTGGCACAGCTGCCTGCTCAACTCCTCTAAGGAGGTCTTCCAGTTGTATGAGCTGCACCAAATAACAAGAGAGAGGTTAGCTTTGCCTGTGCATCTACAGAAAGTCACAGAGAAATCCAAAGAAATATTCTTGCTAATCTTCTCTTCAGGCATTCATCTCTGATCACAAATACGTAACTGCCACGTGAGCTACCTTGCTTTATAGGCATTATACCAGGTCCAACCACAACACGGCCCACAATCTCCACCATGAAGGAGCCTATCTGTTTTTGTTGAAACTGGAAACATTTATCAGAAGAATTTTTCTCAGTCTTTCTGAGGTTCCTCAAGTGAAATATCTTTACATGTTTAAATAAGTTATAAATCCTCAGATTTTATGTAAAACAGCAAGAAGCATATGGCAAAGAATTAACACTGAGTGTCCTATCTACATGCTACAGATAGGCGTGATAGACACATAATCGTGGCAGAATTAAATATTCACAAGGCCGGAAGACTTCTTAACCTACAGCCAAAATACAAGGCTCTCAAAAAAGTTTCAGAAAACCTCCATTACTATTAAGCTGGACTGGTTTTTCATTTATCTGCCACCAAGCAGAAGACCAATTAAAGGTATCCGCCAGAAGAGACCTCTATCAGGATAGCAGGTCACTAACTCCCTGTTAAGTGAAGAGATACGCTCAGGAAAGCAGCATTAGTGAAATCACAAAATCCCAGACCAGCCAAGGGTAGAATAAGCTTTTCAAGGTTTTGAATCGCAGTAAGAACAGGAACAAAAAGGAAAAAGGTCATTTCCCCTTTCTAATGCCCTACAGTAACAAAGCAGACAAGGGATGACATTTCCAGCACAGCAATACTATTAACAGTACCCGACGCTCTTGTGTTAGCTGGAGCTCAGAATTTCTCCCTGCCCAGTGAGGCTCAGCACAGCTTCACGGGCTCCTCACCCCACAGAAGCCTGAGCTTCTGAGATAGAGAGACAGAGCCTGAGCCTCAACAAAGGCACAAGGATCCCTCCCCTAACAGTGCCAAACATAGCCCTAGTCATTGACTGCACATGGCTGCTTGGGTTGAGCGTGAGGGTAAAGCACTTCCAATATACAGCAGGAGTGGAAACATTGTCAGTCATCCCCAACCTTAATGTCCTGTCTTTTCAAGTAAGAACTGCACCTGGGCGCCCTAAGGAAGTATTTCTATTTAACAGGTGCCTGTGGGATCTACCTTCCTCACCCTCAAGCCCTGTGCATTCAAATTATTAACCTGCAGTGGGTTTTCCAAGTGTTATTCAACAGAGATATGGCTGTTAGATTATATCAGTATGTCTTTTTAATACACCCTTGTCTCATCCCTGCATCCCTAGGGATGCTCTGTACTGTGCTGTAGAGATAACCACAGCTGCTCCCAGAACAGTATCTCCTGCTTTGCTACAGGATTTTCTCAGCCACCTCCCATCCACTGCCAAACTCTCTGGAAACCTCAGCCATGGTTCCATGCAGCAGATAGACGCAACCAGCAAAGCTTTGGTCAAAAGCTAGGAAAAGAAGATGCTTGCCTGACAAATTCAGCCAACCCAAGCTGCAGCATAGATGGATAGTTTCAGCTGAGTCAGGAGACCACTGGTGCCACAACAGTCCTGGTGTCATCTCCCAGAAAGGACACCTGTGTATTCACACCCTTAACATTATTCCCAGTTTTTCTTTTAAGAACATTCCTTCCTCTCCCCCTCTCCCCCATCTCATTTATGCTTCACAAACTTATTCCTGTCCCCTTACCAGGGCTTTGAGGGGAAAGAGAAAGTTTTGCTGCAGAATAAAATCAAAAGAACCTGTTAGTGCTGTGAAGGATCAACTCATACTTACAGAAGAATATTTGTAACTTAATACAAAATTAAGAAACAAGAGGGAAAAAAAAATAAAATATGTAATACATAAAGACCACCTTGTGTTTTTTCCCCTGGTAAATAAGGTTAGAGAAGCTGCTCTTCCCCACCCTCATACCAGGATAAAAGAATTTTTAAAATTTTGAGGGCAATTTTGTTCTGTTTGTTCGACACTTGGTGTTCAGCAGAGCAGTTCCTTCCTGACACTTGAAAAACAGACTGCCCTTCATAACAGAAGGCACACACACACACACACACACACAAAAGCATCTAAAACAAGGATATACATAAAGCAGAGACCTACACAGGTTCTACACACAAAGTTCACAAGGTTTCAGAGAACTTCCCAGCTTGAGCTGCAACAGCTATAGAGAGATCAGTGCAGAAGTGCTCTGTGTATTTCAGACTTTACGGACACTTAATTTCAAATGTACTGCAAGAAGTTTCATTTTGTACCACCACAGCTGTTCCATTCAAAAAGCTGTTCTTTAGAGATGGAAAATAATTGAAGAGAATATGACTGGAAAACTGTAAGAAACCCCATCAATGAGAAGAACTTAGGAGATACAAATGGCACCTAGTAACTTCATTTATATCTCCAGTATTGTTCTGCCACGAAGAGATTTACGAGTTCCACATGCTGCAAATGCTTTAGTCACTAATAATCCCAAAGTATTAGTCTCCTAACACTGCGTGCTGCCCCAGCAGTTCTTGAGAGCTTCTCACCTTCTCACAATGAGACTTACACAAGCCAGTTGCTAACATAATCAATTCCCCAGGCTCTGTTCACGGACACACCTTCTCCCTGCCACACAAAGCCTCACATTAACGTACTTGCACTGCCACCAGTGGCTTGGGCAAGTACCCAGCACCTGTGGGCTCCCTGCAGGAAGGGGATGTAGCCCCACAGCCAGGGGAGGAATGGGATGTTCTGCAATGCAGAAAACTCAGAATCCTGTTCCTCAGCAGCATTATCTTATGCAAATCCTTGCTGCAGGAATTATACTCTATTATTATTTATAGGGCTGAGCCATACCTATCTTTATTTATGCAACGTCACAAATTTAAATTCAATGGAAGTTTGATTTTTTGCACGTCCTAGCGATGGTGCGTTTCCATTACTGGGAACTAGCCTCACCTTTCCAGTTTGCTTTCCTTGCAGGTTTTCATTTTAAGTTATAAGAACTTTGATGATACGAAGTTGGGAGGATTGGCTGACACGCCTGAAGGCTGTGCTGCCATTCAGCGAGACCTGGACAAGCTGGAGAGCTGGGCAGTAAGAAACCGGATGAGGTTCAACAAAAGCAAGTGTAGGGTCTTACACCTAGGGAGGAATAATTGCATGCACCAATACAGGCTGGGGGATGAGCTGCTGGAGAGGAGCTCTGCAGAGAGGGACCTGGGCGTCCTGGTGGACGCCTTCATGGCCAAAAAGGCCAATGGCATTCTGGGGTGCATTAAGAAGAGCGTGTCCAGCAGGTCGAGGGAGGTGATCCTCCCCCTCTACTCTGCCCTGGTAAGGCCTCATCTGGAGTACTGTGTCCAGTTCTGGGCTCCCCAGTACAAAAAAGACAGGGATCTCTTGGAAGGAGTCCAGCGGAGGGCCACAAAGATGGTGAAGGGCCTGGAGCATCTCCCCTATGAAGAAAGGCTGAGTGAACTGGGTCTGTTTAGCCTTGAGAAAAGACGACTGAGAGGGGATCTGATCCAGGTTTATAAATATCTGAGGTGTGGCGGCCATAGTGGTGAGGCCAGTCTCTTTTCAGTGGTACGTGGAGACAGGACGAGGGGAAACGGACATAAGCTGCAGCATAGGAAGTTTTGCACGAATGTGCGTAAGAACTTCTTCACGGTGAGGGTGACGGAGCACTGGAACAGGCTGCCCAGGGGGGTTGTGGAGTCTCCTTCTCTGGAGATATTCAAGTCTCGCCTGGACGCCTACCTGTGCGACCTGGTGTAGGGAACCTGCTTTGGCAGGGGGGGTTGGTCTCGATGATCTCTAGAGGTCCCTTCCAACCCCTACAATTCTGTGATTCTGTGAACACCATCACTGTCACACCTCCATGACTGTGTACTTGGATGTGGAACTGCACTCGAAAGTGATCTGAATGGAAAGGCTTTGTGGAGGCTTTCACCTAGCAATCAGTTTAAGTGACACAGATTTTGGGATCTCCACATCCAGAGTGAGCAAGGATAATTAACCCAGCAAACAAAGAAATATCTGCTGAGATATGGTTTAGTAGCTTAGTGGCAGTGATTGGTGACAGCAGGATGGTTGGACTAGATGATCTTGTAGGTCCTTTCCAGCCTTGTGATTCTGTGACTCTATGATTCTAAGAAGTCTTCTGGACAGCTGTGCTCTCCTACAAGATACACCAAACCACTATCAGCAGTCTCCTGCAGGCCCCAGTACAAAAAAGCAAACAGAACGCAGATTTTAATGCTGAAAGAGATCCAGAGCACGCTGTTTGGCTGGGCACAGCTGCATCCACCAGCTGTTAGTTCCAGCCAGGTACCCCACGGTCACCTACAGGTGACAACTGGGATTAATGCAACTCAGCCTAGAGAAAGAGGAAAGCTTACTGCTACTGAGTTACTGAGGGACATGAACAGGCGTACTGAAGAGGATGCGAAGTGAGGCAGGAGAGATGAAAGGCCTACTTATGAGTTCACTGGCAGCAAGCACATTATGACTTTTCTCTCAAGACATCCTTAGTCTGGAAGCCAGTCCAGCCACACACCCAGCTGCCCTCCAAGGAGCACTGCACCTCCCACACTGCACTGCCTCCTGCAGCTCTGTGAGACCACTCACACTCACACTTCTGAAATATTGTTCAGAAAATAAGGACGGGCTACTTCACACTGCTTTGAAAGGAGACAAGCAACCTCCACCAATGTGGAAGCACCTCCAGAGAAAATTAAGCTGTATTACATTTAATCAAGCAGGAGCAACACGTCTGACAACATAATATTTAAATCCAGACAGTAGCATTCTGGTTGTTAATCACAGTGGTACTTCTGAACATTTTGATTCAGTTCCTGCACATACCAAAGGCTGTTTGACCTTCAGTAAGTCCCTTCATCTTACATTTAATGAGAACATAAAGTATGTATTTATCTTCACCCTCACAACTCAATTGCAGAGAAACAGGTTTTTATTTGAACTTTCCCAAAAATCAGTTCACTTCTGGAACAAACTATTTACTTTAGATGGGAGAATTCTGAGGAAGTTGTTCAGATGTAAACTAAGAACAGTGATTTTAGATGTAGCATCCAGCTCAGACTTCAGCTGAACACAGCTTTTGCGACATACTAACACAGCCTATCTACAGACTGGGCCAAGTCTTGCAGATTCCTCAACGCCCTATTAATCATTATTTCACTTTAAATGAGCATCCTACTTGAGACATCATCAAGAATCATTTGTTCAGCATAAGAATACTTGTTGCAAATGGCTGTTACACACTATTTCTTCTCCTTCTGCAGTCAGTTTTCCAGCACATAGAACTACAAGTATTTTGTATTTCCACCCAAATGTCTAGTAGGCTTTTGAAAGCATCCCTCAGGGCTGAGCTAATCAAGGAAACAACATACATACGGAGAACTGTCATTATTACAAGGTCAAACACAAATGCAGTTCTTACTCGGGAGATAGCAAATTATATTTCAAATGTGAGCAAGAGTAATCTTGTTCCCAAATCACTGAGTAGTGCCATGTAACCTATGAATAAATTACTAGTCCTGAAGAGATTACAGATAGCAGTTCACTGTCATCATGAACTGCAGATAACCAAACAACAATCCTTTCACAGAACAGCCTAAAGTAAATTTTCTCATGCTTGCTGCAGTGCAAAGTACAGCAACTTGAACGTGGACCAAATTGCTTGCTCATTACTTGTGCATCCTCTCTCAAATGCAGCAACACAGAGGGCATATTTATGCCCTACATTCAAGCAGGGTCTTACACGACGCCTAGAATAAGCTTTCCATTCTCAAACACAACATTTCTGTTAAAAATCCTGGTCAGTCAGATCTCTTCGAATGACAAAGGAGCACTTTTCCGTACGTGAACAAGAGTCCTTTGTTCAGCCTCTGAGCCTTACTAAAGCCTGTAATTCTTTGCCATAAGGAAAATGTTTAAACTGGTCAATGGCAAAAGTCAATTTGGTGAGATAATGCAATTAATAAATGCCATCCATATGCCTCGGTTTGACATTTTATAAAGACAACTGGCCATGAAGAGCAGTGCAAACAGAGGGCTCTGCAGGCGGCTGGCTGCTCCTCGGGGAACTCGTCTACTGCGTGATGGATGAGCTCTTTGCCAAGCCTAGGGCTCCTGGCCCAAATGCAGCCACGTCCCCTGCAAGGACAGCAGGCAGGCAGCTCTCCTCCATCCTCCCTGGAAGGATTAGATCATGACAGCATATTTGAGGTGGGGCTTTACACAGCTTGGACCTCTGCTGGCAGTCAGGCCTTCATCTGGTCATCCTAAGATTGTACTTCAGATTATGAACACATAGACTCAGATCCATCAAACTTCATATAAACCTCAGGTTTGTGGCTCGTTATCTCCAGCCCACCATCTCTATCCCATTAGCTGCAGCAATTGCCACAAACCTACCACAGAGGTATCACCTGCCTAGGAACCACAACCCCAGCACCCAACTTCAAACTGGGAACTATTTGTCCTGACTTGTCCTTGAAGACGCTCATCTTCTTCCCTGATATGGATCTAGAAAAAAATGCAGAGAAAACATCTCTGCACTTTAGGCCTGAATATTAAGTCAGTTCCAATGCAGACCTCAGGGCTAAGATATTAAAAAGAGAAACTGCCTCAGTGTTTGATCTCGGGTCAAGAATCATCTGTTCTTTAATTTTTAAAAGATAAGCTAACCTGGGAGGGAAACCTATTCCCAGAAAGGTACTCCTGAGAACATCCAGATAAAGGGAGGCTTCCAGCAGCGAGTTGATTGCAGCACCAGAATGGCAAAACCTGAGGGCAGAGGCAGAAGCCGGAGCCCTCCCAAATTTCCAGTACAGAGGGGCTGCTGCAAGGCCCCCAAAACTGAGCCAGGGCAATGGGAGCAGCAGCCAGTGGTACAGGCTGGCTCCAGGTGCTGCCAGCCACAGGAAGCAGGAAGATCTTCCTCACTTCTGCAGGGAAGCAGCAGCCCATGTGAGCTGAGAAACAGTGGAAATAAATCAAGACTAAAGAAAAGTTTTCTATCTTTCTTTGGAATTGGCAATGTAGATTTAAACACGCTTAGGAGAGACGCTCACAGCACGTAAATCTGGAACACCACCCATCTCTTCAGCAGTTTTCTCTCCTCCTGTAATTACCATCTCCAAAACCTAGCTGCATGTTTCAAAACCAAAACAAATATTCACCCTCTCCAACATGGTATCTATTTTCCAGATTCTAAAAGCAAAGTAATGATTAGAAGCAATGTAGAAAAAAATTATAGCACCATGCTTCCAAAATACTAAATATTTCTGAAAAATACACAAAAATATTACCCAAGTAATCCTTCAATAACAGCATATGTCAACAAGCCAGTGCTCAGATGCTTACAGAAGGAACAGACAGACCACAGAGTTGATATTGGTGCTGCAATGCTGTACTTTACCGAACCCCACACACACAGTGCCGGGGAGCTGACATGAAGCAAAGTCCCCTGACTCAGGAAACACCACTACAGAAGAGGAGAGCCACGACTGTTCTCCCATTTGTGAGTGCAGCAGGATTACAGTGCAGCACACACAGAAACCTGCTTGCCAGCAAGGCTTCCCCACACCCACCTTGGCTTGCGGAGAGGATCAGAGCATCACACAAGCTCTGGAAAACCATTAGTCCCACTGATGAGGAGCAGGAAGTAGCAGAAAGGTTTATCAGTCTCGGTAGAATGGAAACTGACAAGGACAGTGAGATACTTGGCACTGCTCTCTGTTGCTATTAAAATCAGCAAGCGCTGACTCCTGCTATCATCAAGACTGAACCCAACCTCGTAAAAGACACACCTGACTCACACTTAGAGAGCTGGCCTTTTCTTTCCAGCAGTTACACATCACTCTCTTTCCCCCTCCTACAAGGGCACCAGAAAGAACACTTTTTCCACAATTCACCCAAGCCTGGGTGAGTCCCAAGCTGCTCCCACATCTGCCGATGTTACCAGACCCACTGATACCAACATCTCCCCATGCACAGCAAACTGCCCTGTGAGCCCAGTGCCATTTGCCAGCTCTGATGTGGGCACTTGCCACCTCCTGCAGCCAGGCACAAAAGGGACAGCTGCCTGGCACCCTCCGCATCCCGATGCCATTTCCCAGTGTCTGCTCATCCTACCAAGCTGACATTGTATACATGTACAGCAGCAGCACAAGAGCCAACACCAAGGCACACAGGCACGCAGCTCCCTACTACGTTTCCAGTAGGTTTTTAACATGACTCAAACCGACAGGGACCACCCCAGTAAATAGCAGGGTTTGGTGGTTACACAAAGCAAACACAGAACACACTTGTTCAAGAATCAAGCAAAGGAGAAGAACTTAGGAGCTAAAACCATTTGACAGTACTCCAAAAGCTCGCAGGTTTGTTGTAAGCATCCATATAAAAACCCCACTTAGGACCAGGACAGCGATCTGCACAGACAACAGATTTAGCATCCGTCTTTTCCCAGAGACCAGTTTACAAAACTCCTCCTTAAGGGACCACGTAGCCACAGCCAGAGAGGATAAAAGGAGGGGGAGAGAAAAGAAAATCCACCTCCCTTCACCTCTCCCATCTGCCCACAACTTTCTGGCAGCACTCAGGGTGCTGCTCAGGGCCGGCAGCACGGCTCCCCCCGCTCCCGCCGCAGAAGCCTGCTCATCCCAAGGCAAAACCATCCAACTTCATACTTAACTAATGACTGTGGCAGCTGCACAGTTACTCCGCCATCAGAGAACTTCGTAACAGTAGCAATCCTATGTGAAACTAAAGCATATCGTACCTCATCAGCAAGGGGGAGCGTGCTCAGCGGGAACGGGAGTCTGTGCTCGACACAACTCGTTCTTAATTAGCCCTTAAGAAAAGCGTTTTGCAATTGTATCCATCGGAATCACTAACGATGAGGCGGACCGCACGAAGGGCTGCGACGGGGCTTATTTATACAATAGCCAGGCAACTTCAAAAGCGAACCCGAGCCGGTGACATTATTTAGTTCAGTGGAGCAGCTCATTTTAATTGGATTAAATTGTCACGGTATTTTAATTTCATACTGAAACCTCCATTTATTATTTCCTAGTATTTGCCCGAACGCTGCAACCGCGTTCTTTTCTCGCCCGCCGAGAAGCGTTGTCCCGAAGCGCCGCCGGCGAAGCCCGAACCCTCTCCCGAGCCGTCCGCACCGCGGGGCGGGAGCGCTGCGCAGAGGAGCGGCTTTTCGGGAGGTACAAATCCCGGCAACGGAGTTAATTGCATTAAGTAGAGGTCCCCGCTCAGCGGAGACACTTGTGGCTGGGAGAAGCGTAAACAGCGGCATTATCCGCGGCAGCCCGCAGTCAGCCCGGGCGGGGAGGGCAGCCGGGATGGGCGCGCACCCCGCGGGGAACCGGGGGTTTCGGGGGCGTCCCGAGCCGCCTAGCCGCGGCCAATTACTCATTTGGCGCCCGCCGCAGCAGCCAGTCGCTCCACGGCAGCGGGTCTATCCTGCCGCCGGGGGGACCAGGACCCGCACCTCCTCGGGCAGGGCCGGGGCGTCGCGGTGAACCTGGGGCTGGAAAGGCGTTCCCGCTGCGCCTGTCGGGGAGCTTTCTCTGGGGCAACGCTGCGGACGGAGCCCAGGTGGCCGCCCCCCGTCCCGTCCCGTTCCCCCGCTCCGCCGCTCGCTCGCTCACTCACCGGCTGCCCGGAGGCGCAGGCCACGAAGCTGAGGGTGAGCGCGAGCCACACGCACCGCATTCTTCCCGCGGAGCCGGCGCGGCGGCCGCCTGTGGCCGGGCACAAAGAAGAAAGCGGGGCCGCGGCGCTCAGCAGCGCCCGGGGGCGCGGGGCAGGGCCGCGGGCGCCCTCCGGCCCGTTCCGCTCCGCTACTATCGGCGCTCCGCTCCGCGCTGCCCGGCGGCACAACGCTGCGCGGCGCTGAGACTGCTCGGCTGTTGCTGCTGCCTCCTCCTCCGCCGCTTGCTTCTCTCCTTCCTTCCCTCCCGCCCTCCGCCCCGAGTGCGCGGCAGCGGCGGCGCGGCTCCCAGTTAAACCCCGCAGAAATTCCTGCAGGATTACAACACAGATTGGCAGCTCCCCCAGCCAGTGGAAGGAGGCGGCGCGTCTCCACCGCCGGCTCTCGCCCCTCGCAAATTCAAGCAACTTTCCACCTCCTCCCCCCCACCCCCCCCCAAAAAAAAACCCTCCGCCCCTGTCTATCCTCCACTCTCCCGTCATCCCCCCCAGTGGAAAACATGAGCAGCGAGCGGGGGCTGGCCCCGGGTAGAAGTAGGGACCTGGAAAGCCTCCCTCTGCTGTGTTTTTGTTTTGTTTTGTTTTTAATTTTGGTTTTGTTTGTTTGATTGTTTTCTAAGGGAATTCTTCCCTCTGCTGCGTGTTCTCAGCTGCCGGATCGTGCCGTGCTGCCTCTCACATCCTCCCCAGCTACCTAGAATGCAACATCAGGTGTTGGGAAACGAAAAGGATGAGGCTCATGGAGGGCGGGTGCCAAAATGGCAGCTCATGTTGGGGTCCCTGATTTGCTTTCTGCCCCTTTTTTTCAGACTTTTCTCTGGAGACTGGTAACTCTTAGGAATGAAAGAGTGGCTGTGATTTGTGCCTCGTTACACAGAGCCAGAAAGAAAACAAATATTGCAGGAATCTACAGCACCAAGAATTTGCACACTTCGGAAGCAAAACCAAGAGGTCTTGCTGTGACTGGCCCATAGTGCTTATCATGCAAGGAAAATGGTAGTATTGCAGAGTTTAGGAGAATCGTTCTGACTCAGGCACCCATGCCAGTGTGTTTCCACTGCCAAGCGTGTCCATATGTTACATCAGTCATTGGACGCAGAAAGGTGAAATATATTGCTCTTGATTATGAACTGCCACCCATGATTCAGTTCAGAGGTTGTGTTTGTAGCCTGAGCGAGGTGGTCACCATGACTGTCATGATCGCTCTTCTTTTAGACAAGCCCATCCCATTCAGAGGACCCCAAGGAAGCAACAAGCACGGGGATCCCAGTGCAGGTGTTTCTCCATGCCCACTGCCTTGCCTGCATTGGCCTTTGAGTGGTGCTGAGATCTTATCTGCCTCCAGGCCCTGCTGTGATTGCTTTCCTATCAAAACAGAAGAACAAAACCAAATGTTAATTAAGCACACGCAGTCTGTTGCCTTCTCAGCCCCTCCCAGACAAAGGCACCCCACACATGCCTGTGTGATACAGCTATGTGCTGGGGAGTACCAGGACTCATGTCCCCACGGGGCAGGTGGCCATGCCCTGAGTGTTCCCACTGCCAGGAACGTGATACTTCTCAGCAGCACTGGCCGTGCTATTTCCAGACCCACCTCCCAGACATGCCGTGTCATTGATTTTTAGGCTGCATTCACCACTGAAATCTCAGCAGATTTTCAATGGTCTGCTCCTGGCAGGCGTCATGCACAAACAGGTTGTTTAATAGATTCCTTCTCCTTCAAAGGCCATTGCAAATATTTAGGGCTAGTTCTGTGTATTCTCTTCTTTGACAGGTGATTGGATTGCAACCTAACAAACTGAGGAACTGTTGCAGCATGACTCGATGAAAGAAGCTGAAGTACAGGGAAGCAAAGGGAGGAAAACTCAGGTTGGTCCAAACCTGCAGGACCTCATGGGGTCCTACAGGCACCCTATCTGCAGGGATGGCAGATGTAGAGAAGCTGCAGCTTGCCCAGTGTCAAAGCAGGATCCAGAAATAGCATTCTCTGGGCTGGCAGATTCCTTAATAGCATGAAACCAGAGCATTTGAAACAAGTAACATAAAAGGCAGCATCCTAACGCTTGTCAAACACCAAGGGGTAAGTGATTTACTACAGAAGAGATTTTTTTTAGCTTTCAGACCTTGCAGGCATATGTCTTTAATAAATAAACCTAGCTTACCTTTTTTTTTCTTTTTTTCTTTTTTTTTTTTTTCTTGTTACAATCCGTAATTATCAGGGATTTACGTACTCAGTAGAATATATCAAAGACAAAATGTAATCCACATTGGCTAAGGGAAGGTGTTCCTCAAGCAAAAACAGCAGTGCCAAATGAGCTCTGTATGGACAGCTGGGGTCCACATAGGTGGTGTCAATGAAAGACTCGGAGACGAGGCCTGCAACACCTGCAAAGATCTGCACACAGCCTCAAGTGCTGGGTCCACGTACTGATACTAGAAGGAGCAGGGCTGAAGGCCAGAAGTTGGACAAATAGTTTGGACACACAGAAATGAACATGGGAAGAAAGGAAGGGGAAAGGGGAAAGAGAAAGAGAAAGGAAAAAATGGAAGTATAACCCCCTGTAATTCACAGAAATAAGAAAAAGTTGCATTGAGACCAATTGTTGCCTCCCCATAGTCTGCCCCACGGAAAATGGCTGTGATAATATAGCGCGAGAGCCCTGGCACCTGCTCCTCTTGTCACCCTGTGTTTGTAGAGATAAAGGCAAGTGGGAGGCCCAGCATGAAGCTGAAACAAAAGTTTTTTAACCTAAAGCAATGATGTAATAAGAAATACAGGGAGAAGGTAGCCAGCGAGATCCCTGTGTTTGTGCAGCCCAGAGGAGCTGAGGGGAGGCCTGATGGCGGCTGCAGCTCCTCACAGGGAGCGGAGGGGCAGCGCTGAGCTCTGTGTGTGACAGCGACAGGGCCCGAGGGAACGGCATGGAGCTGCGTCAGGGGAGGAGTGAGTGGGGGTCAGGGACAGGGTCTGCACCAGAGGGCGGTGGGCATGGAACGGGCTGCCCAGGGCAGTGGGCACGGCGCCGAGTGCTGGAGTTCAGGGAGCATTTGTGCAGAGCTCTCAGACATGGGGTTTGAATTTGGGGTGGTCCTGTGTGGGGCCTGGAGCTGGACTCAGTGATCCTTGTGGGTCCTTTCCAACTTGGGATGTTCTATGATTCACCAAACGGTAGTTTTTATGAAATGTCATCTAATGGAAGGACCTAGCATGAGCTATGTGGTTATAAACCACAGAAAAGCCTGAGCTATAACCCAGATATCCATGAAACATGAAAATTCGGCTCAGGGTCTCTTCTAGGGGGAAGTTCATCTCCTGGGTGCATGGCCTGCCTTCCTGGCTCCAGCCCACGTGCACTGGCTGGTCAAAGCACAGAGCAACTTCACACAAATACAAGTGTTTCTAAGCCAGCAGTGCTTTGGAGCACAGAAAACGCTTTGCAGGACACTTCTAGTGGAATGTACCCTTGGGTTACTGGCATTTTAGGTAAGAGTTGTGGCTGGAAAGAGGTGGGAGCTGTGCAAAAAGCAAATCTAGAAATCTAGGGAAGACCTCAAGCTATGGCTACCGAGTCATGGGTAGGAAGAAGTGTGTTTAACAAGTTCCCAAGCGTTTCCCAAGCCTCCATTTCTGCATGACTGTGTCCTCCAGGACGTGCCCCACTACTAGGGGTAAGGTGAGAGAGCTGCCTGTGGAGGAGAGCTCCTCATAGTGCAGTTTCTTGTTAAGATTTGGCCAGTAACACAAAGCTTGGCCAAGTGAGGTGAAAGCCCCGCGCTGTGGTGAGGAGAGGGTGAGGTGATATTTGCTGGAGCCAGCCTGTATGGTATGAATGATTTGTTTCTGGGGTGGGACAGTCTTGGCATCATGTTCAAAGGTCAGAAGAGGTGACAAATGTTCCCAAGTAACTTATTCAAAGAGGAGCCAAACCTGTGAAAAGGAATAAATGAGACATATAAAACAGAGCGGGTGATGCTGAACCTGTTTGATCCTATGCCAGCAGCAATCTGAAATAAAATTGTTAAAATTCATCAGTGGGACAGGCCGCTGTGAGATTAATACATCCCCAAAATACCAAATTTTATGCTTCTAATTTTACAACAATAAAACTGCCCAACTCTTCTATGAAAATATCTCACCAAATATTTGCAAGTACAGTCATGTTGATTTCCATATTATAACCTGAATTCAGGGATGTGGTAGAGTGGGACTATTGTTCGTGGGGCCATTTAAAGAGCAGTCTTTTGAGTCTCAGGAGAGGTGGCAGTAATTTTGGTAACATGCCATTGAATGTTCTTTTCTGCATCAGTGCTTAACACTGGAATGTACAAACAGGCAACCTTCTCCAACAGACTCTTGTTCCAAGGGTACCTCTTCTAAGCATCTTCAAACTGCCTGGGGACATCTTTGTTTCTCTTTGATTCAAAGGCTCCTCTGTTGTGCAGCTTCTGAATCACCGGCAGATGCTGGTTATTTATTTCTTATTCTATTTATTTTGGTTAGATACAAAATACAAAATGTGTCTGCACAGAACTGGGCCCTCCCTGATAGCATGGTAGGAGCTAAGGCCACTGCTGAGTACCCAGCACTTGTTGTGTCTGCTGTGGGTGGGCAGGGGCTGTGCGCTAAGACTGCATGCTGCGTTTTGTACAAACACTGCAGAAGGTGTGAACGTGGTCTGCAACTGAGCCATGCAGCAACCAAAAGCTTTCAACAAACCTAACTTTTTTGTTTCATTTTTTGTGGAAAACAAGAGTGTTAAGAATGGAAGAGAATGGTGAAGGCCATGAGTTCCTTCCCTCCATAAGAAAATAAAAGGTAGAAAAATGCTGGCATTATCATCAGAGTACAAGCAACAGCCTTGTAGGAAATGGTGGGTAGAGTAAAAGCAAGCCAAGAGCAGCCTGGTTTGTATTCGTTGTTTTGGGACAAGTGGTAGTGGGTACAAAGAGATGCACAGATGAACATAGGCATTGGAGTTTTGCTGCAGGAAGACCAGCACTGGGAAGGCAAACGCTTCAGGTGAGGCAGGCAGGATATTGAGATTATCCCCTGAGTGATGGGGAGGATGTTAACAGGTTTTCTGGAAGATTTACATTCAGGATGTTCTGACACCCCCGTAGAGGGTGACACTCGAACTAGCCATTCATCCTGATTCAAAGGTGGCCTGGTCAGGTTTTAATATTCAGATTTGGCCGCACTCCTGGAATGTGTCTAAGTCCCTGATGTTCAGCAAATCTCTGAATTTTCTGTTTAAAAACAGAAAACACGTGCCTTGAGTGCCTGGCTGCTATGAAGGAGGTATGCCTACCAAACAACAAGAGCAAAGCAACCAGTGCAATACTGACAGCGAGGGTCTCTGCAAAGTAGGAGTCTTTGACACAAAATGTTAATTTCCTAACCTTGGGTCTGGATGTTCACTGCTGTAAAGACTTCAGTGTCAGTCTGTGCTGGCCTCCTGAAAAGGTTAAAATTCGCCATTCTGCCATTCTAGCCAAAGCTATTATGCTTTCTATTTTATTAGCACAAAAAGTACCTTTAAAATTGAAGAGATAATTCTTTATCTCTGAAAGTTTCATTTAGAGCCATGGCTCAATATTTTCTTGAGAAATTTGCATACTTGGAAGCATCTCCTATATGACAATTCCTGCAAATGAAATGCATTGTTGATTTAGTTTATTATTCCAGAAGATCATATCATGGTTAAGGTTTGTATGTGGTACATCAGGAGAAAAATATAGAAAGGTTGAATTGGAGTAGATTTTAATTCTGCCAGGTATATTGCTGAAGTTAATGAAAGTCAGTTAGACATACATTTGGCTGCCATTGCTAACTGAATAATCCAAGTAATAACAGAGGCATCTATTTAACTCCTGACGAACATGAGTAATTTCCATTATCTTAAAATGTGTAGGAGTTATGAATTATAGGTGCAGAGATTGCCCAACACTTTTTCGTTATTATATCTTGTTGTCAGTTTCTTATACATTTGCCAAAGTATAATGCATCAAACTGAAATTTCCTATGCTGGGTATCAGCCTCCAGCTGATTTCTTTTGTTTTGTTTTATTTTTGTTTTGAAAGTTTTATCTAGAATAGCGCATCTGTATCCAAGAGCAAGGTTAGGAGAAAGTATGTTATTTTGTCTATGCTAAGCCAAAGTCTTTTAAGCATTTCTTTGAGGAGATGTTTTACCTCCATTCACGGAAGGAAAGAACAAAATTTTGGCAGGAGTCAACCAAACAAGAGAAATTTGCTTTTCAAAACATTTGAGAAATTATTCCCCAGTCTGGAGCACGTGTAAGCGTAACTGTCTTTGCAGTTGTACATGCTTGGTAGAGGCTTGTTGAATTCAGACGTCTAAAAATCCCGACTCTGCTGGCCACATTCTGGCTGAGAACCGCAGAAATGTCTCTGTGGTTGGTCTCCAAATAAAAAAGCTTGGTGTAGACTTCCTCCCAGCCCAGGAGAGACAAGGTCTGCTGTGTGTGCATGTGCAGCAATGAGATGAGAAGGGAACTGGGTTTTTGAGCAGAGGAAAGTGTTAGCACAAGAGGGTGCCTGCACCAAGGGGGTGGGCTGGAAGAGGATGGCAGAGGAGGCAGAGCATGTGGGTGGTGTCCAGAGTGTCCAGGAACACCCAGGAGAAGAGGGGAATGGATATGATTCTACCGAAGACCAGGTAGAAACTGCCCATCATGATGCAGCTGAGTTCTCATTCAGACCTGAAAATGACATCACTTATTGCAAGGATCCATGTTCCTCTACTGTCTGCAAATAGCTACAGGGAGATGTCTCAGCACTCTGCATGGGCTGGTCAACGTAAATAATGGTCTGTGCTGCAAGAGGTGATGTCGTCAGGAAGATCCATGCAGTTTTTTGATGCAGAAGTTGAAAGCTATGACAAAGAAAACTGTAATTACAGATGGTATCAGAAGGCATTAGTTGAAGGACAACCTTGATTCAGATGTTTCTCAATTCTGAGCACTTTGCTTTGTAATTCTTATAGCATAGGTTTTCTTAATGCTTCTCTTAAAATATAACATGTGACACGTCACACTTTGTATAGCACATTTCTACTGTCTGTCCCTGTAAATCCTTACTTAGATGAGTAAAGGTCATTGGCGTAAACTAACACCACTTTCTATCTCCCAAATTTCGTGGGTAAACAGATACTGCACGACCTTCCCATATCATATACCAAACATGTTAAAATTAGCCCAGATTTGTATGTAATTGAGAAAAGAATCTTAATACAGTTTCTGCTACCTGCTTTACAGTTCACATATAAATGAATAAGTGTGTATGTATGTATAGCATAAACATATTCCAGTTGGAAGCAGCCATCTATGTCAAGCTTCATCACAGCTGTTTGTTGTTTTGCGTTGTTTTTTTCTTTTCTTTTCTTTTTTTTTTTTGCATTTCTCTGTTGCTGTTGTTTTTACCTTCTTGTGATGAAACAGAATCGAGAGCCAAAAAGACAAAATAAAGATGTGTCCGGGTCATGCTTGTTTCAGCATAATTATTCCAATCTCAGGATATACATCCTGTGAGCATCAAAACAAATTAGTCTGCAGTACAAGGAGAGTCTGGCTGTTTCTAAGAGAAGATGCAGCTGGACTTTTTATGTCAGTGAAAATTCTTTTTCATGTTTCTGGTTTTTCTTTTTTTGTGTGTGTGCACATAACTGGAAAACCATCAAATATCTAGAAGAGGTTACTTAATAGAGATGAAGTGAAATAATCACAAGTGTCCTTCAGTGCTCATAGAGCAGACAGGCAGCCAGGTGAGGGGAAGAGCCATCATCTACAAACATCAGACCATGGGGTGAGGGCTTCCCCTGATTGGCTCCCATGGGAGGCTGGAGCACTCCTCAGTTGGGGTTTCAGAAATCAAAGGATAGTACACAGGCATTCTCGATAATGACCAGCTAACTAATGATAGTAAAATGCGAATTATGCGGTGCTGCAAGCAAAGGACAAATTCTGAATGAGAGAAAATGAGTTCAAAGCATGTGATTAAATAGTGGTAGGCTTAAGGTCTTAATTCTCCTCTCACACTATGCAAAGTAGGAGTAATTCATTTGCAGTCAGTGAAGCTACGGAGATGTAAAATGGCATCGGAGGAGAATCAGGCCATTGTTCTCTGCAAAATTCACTGATAAGACATTAATTACTAAAGAGAAAATGCCATCAAAAGGATTTTAAATGCTTTGCAGAACTCAAGAGACAAACTCATTAAATGCTATGTCGTACAGGGAATTAGTTCCAAATTTGTGAATGCAGAGAAGGCAAATGCTGCGCTATAGATAAATGAATGATCAGTTTGAAAGCCTGAGTCAGAAGGCTTACTTTCTGTAGGGGGGGGAGCCAACCCCACACATTACATCCAGAGATGTGAAATGATTCCAGATAAAATAAATCACCCTGAACCTTGGTCCATCTTATGCACTGAATCCCAGCCAAGCTCAGTTGTTTAAGGTTTGTGAAAGTTCACTGGACTCTGCTTCCTGCCCAGCCTGTCTCCCTTTCCTCCCCTCCATTCCCAACTCTTGTCTTAGGTCAAACCAGGCTTGCAAGCAGAACAGTTAAACACCAATGCAACAGCATCATGTGAGGTCTTCCTATCTGAAAACATGAGTGAAGTGCTGGAAATCTCACAAGACAGAGCAGTAGAAGAGTTGTAAGCAAGGATTGCAAACACAACCTTGTCGCAGGACATAGCACCGTGTGACCTGGCCACTGCACGTCCTGCGTCCTGCTGGGGACACTATATGCTCAGTAGTGTCCAGCCCAGTGTCATGGAGGCCTTGAAGAACATCTCCCCTTCCTTCTCTTGTGGCAAGACATTTGGGGGTCATGGGACTGAAGCCCATGTCAGGCTGTGTGGTGTAGCACGGGAAGCAGGACAAGAGGACATGTTTTTCATACGAGCTGAGATTAAGCAGTGTTGAATATCCCCTTCCCTTGACCAGGAGAATACCTTTCTAACACATGGCCTGTGTGCAACACTGTCCTGTGATCTGGTGGGAGACTGCATTCCTATCCCAGGATCTGTGTGAAGGGGAATGTCCTCTTGAGTGTCCCCTACATCCTGGCTTTTTCCTGTCACTGTTGTTTGAGAATCTGACAATTTGACAGTGACAAACCCAGCCACTCAAAGTGGGAGAAGGTTCAGGCTATGTCCTTGGCATCACTGTGTGCTGATCACGCTTTGGAACTGGCGGCAGGAGCTCAAATGGATTATTCACAGTCTAAAGATGCCAGAGGCCATCCTCTGTGGAATGATGGGAGTGGGTTCCTGACTTGCAGGAGGACACATCTGCCAGGACAGTAATGGGCAGGGCTGCAGGACTTGCACTGTCATCCCTATCCACCCGGTATGCCTGCACTTCACAGCCCTAAGTGCCACAAAGATTAAAGGTACATAGCTATGGTCAAAGTGGTCATGATGACACAGTCTCACTCCTCAAAACAAGGACAACTCATCAGTTGGCCAAAGAGTGCCCTGATTATGTCTCTCAATGGCTGATGCTGTGGCCTCATGGACGTCACATCTGGCTTGAGTGGCACAGCAAGGCTGATGCCTTTCCCTTGCACACTAAGGCACCTCAGAATTTTTCCTGCTCCATGTAGTCTCCGCCTTTTCACATTTTGAATGCACTTAGTTGAAGAGCTGTGGTTGTCAATTCTATGGTATAATTCCGGGCAATAATATAGATGATACACCCAGATAAATTTTTTTTGTATCTACCCTTTTCCAGTCAAGTCAGTGTTACCACAGATGTATGTGGACAGTCATTGAAGGTGCAAAGTCTTAGACAGAAAGTGTGGAATGACCCACAGGTGTCCTGTCACACACAATTAGAGGGAGCTTTGGTTGTTGTCTTGCAGTAGTGGAGTTAACTGTTAGGACTGGTTAAGACTGTGGCAGGGAAGTGTGTACCAACATCAGAGAGCTGTGGGGCACGAGGTCTTCAATGAGGAGGGCTGCTGCATACCTGAGGTACATGGCCTAGTCTGTGCTGAGTGTGCTCTCCAGAGGCAGCATGTACACACAGTTATGGTTTAGAGAATAATCCAGAGGTGTGAGACACCCAAAGGTTTTGACAAGACCAGAAGTTAGATGACATATCAAAATTTAGAAAGGCCCAGAAGCAGCAACAATGGGTTTATATCATCAACCCTGTTAACTCTCTTCTGCAGGGCTGGCTGGGAGAGTGCCCCTCTCCAGCGGCAGGTCGCAGATGCAGGGAGACCTACAGAGGGAGCATCCTTTTTGAGTAGAGTACCTTCAGTACAAATCTCCATGAGGTCTCTTATATTAAAATATTCATACTAAACTGGGGAAGATCTCAGAGATATGTTTTTACTGCATTTGCAAAGGCATCTTTTAAAGCAGGCCAAATAGTGGATTAAGAATATGAAATAAAAGAAAGGATTAACAGCCAACATCAAAGTCATATCTGCATTTCTGCAGTGTCCGATCATTGGGCATCAGCTTGCTGGAACTGTGTCCGTTCCAGTGTTTTGTTAAAATACTGCATTGGGAACAGTAATTAAACAGATTCTGATGATGGTTTTTAACACATGCCAGCTGGCTCCCAGCCAGTGTCAAAGCAGAAACATTGTGCAAACTCATGGTCAATGATGACTTTGATCTTTGAAGGGCTTTGTAGCGGCGGAAGGAAATGGGAGGATAGGAGGGAGGGAGAAGGGTGCGAGCAGTGGGGAGAAAAATGAGTAACGTGCACTGCAGTGAGGATCATCTCCTGCACTTTGGCCAAGGTGGTGGGTGCTTTCTTCCTTCCCCTCTTTTTTCATGTGGGGCAGTAAGCGCAGTCATAAACATTATTATAAAGGCCCTGTTTTTAAGTGATAACCCATATGAGCAACAGAACTCCCTTAAGCATTTCCATGTGTGTACCGCTGGGATTGCTCTGGAGCGATTGCCCGTGCATGCTTACAAGATCCGGCCATGCCAGCCTCTTAATGTGCAATGGACCCTGGACAGCATTGGAGCTCGTCAGGTCAGAACCCGGGACAAAGGAAATGGAAGCACTCTTGTGTGGCCAAGAAAATTGTGAACACCCTGCTATTGCAATTATCTGCTCAGGCACTGCTTGAAAAGCTACAACAGCTCTTAAGGCACAAGGGAAATTGTTGCTTCCGTCCCATCAAGTTATCTGCCTAGCTGTCCCATGAACAGATGCAGAGGGTTTAGGTAGGTGACATTGCTGACTTCCAGGTGCGGAGCTGACTGTGCATTGGTCAGCAATGAGCCCACGCTTGTTTGCTTGTGTGCTGAAGGGCTCTGCCTGCTGATGCTGGCTGATGTGGCCCTCACTTCAGAAATCTCAACTGGTTTTGCTCATATTCTTCAGAAATTCTTTACAGAAGTACAATTATTTTGACAGTACAAGCTGCAATGCTTCCGTAGTGGCACAGGAAAGCTGGAAAACCGCACAAATGTCTTCATGTTGAAAAAGAAAATCTTTATTTCCCTTCCAAATTCTTCACCAGTGTGATAGGATGACATTTACAATGTTTCACTTCTTTCTTCTTTTCTGTAATGAACATTTTAAAATCATTAACTTCCAGCTCTTGAAGGACACTTGTAGCAGCCCAGAGGTTTTGGCATGACTCCTAAGAATTTCAGAGGAGAACAAAGTCCTTAATGAGTCCTCCTGCACTTTTGCATACACAAAAGATGCTGTCAGTGAGAATAACCTTTATTTTATTTTGAGGGCTCCAGTAGAAAATGGAGTTAAATATCTAACCTCATGTCAGCTGAGTTCCATAGATGTTCATAATCATCTCTGTGCGCTCCTCACCTGCTGTAATTGCAAGGTAAGGTAGTTCAACATGAATCTGGTGGGAGAATTTTAAAGCTAAAGCATCTACTACACAGCTGTATGGTAGTAGTTCAATTTTGCATCTGAGCCTCAAGAAAACAGTACGGTGGAAAAGATAAGAGTGCCGTTTACAGGACAGAGCCTCACCCCACTGCGAGGAAGAGATCTTGGAGTGTGAGTACAGGCAGTCTGCAAATCGGCCTTGCCTTTTGTACCAGTCAGATCCTCCGTGTGGACACATTTAATTGATTTACAACTGACTAATAGCAAGTAAATTGATGTAAATCAGTTCTAAAACAGTTTATGTCTGCATAGCTAGCTGGTCCTCTTTATTAAAATCCCATTAATTAATGCCATTTTTGTGTTTATACAGAACAGGTTTCTCTGATACCCCACATTGAGCTCTGACAGCAGAAATGGCTCTGGCACAGAGTATCCTAGCAGTACTCTGAAGTACATGTGCTGTGCACAGGGAAAGATCCTGGCAATTACATCCACCGTGGGCTTATAGTAAGATATGCACTCCTCTAATGTGCTTCATGTAGTGTGAACATCCTTTGTATTGAGTGCCTTTGGGTACTAAGGGAGGGTATCAGGAGCTCAGAGGTTCTGTAGATACATAGATGTGTGGTTTCTACCATAACGCAGGAGATAGTAACAAATCGTGCAGTAGGTACCTGCTCTGATTGCAGTAACACTGCTGCCAACATCAGTACTTACTGCACACGATCTTTTGGGAATGAGCTTCCCCCTAAAAATTGAGAGACCACATCCTATGCCTGCTGAAGTTCACTGTGATGTGATCTTCCATCGTGCAGTGAAGTCCCTCTAAGAGCAGCCAGCCTTGGGAGAGCGGAGGCCAGACTGGTACCTGAGCAGTACTGGCACAGCTGTACCCCTGCAGGCAGCCACACCAAAACATCACCTCATGAGTGCGTGCAGGGCTCACACTGGGCTGAGGAATGGCACCCCATGTGCAGCTTGGCAAAGCCTGATGAGAGCAGCATCTCAATCAAGCTTTCCATAATGAGTCATCTATTATTTTCCAGAAGGTTCCTATGTGTGATCCAAGTAGGGTCACCATTTTCATTGGAAATATGGGTTACTGCCATCCTTGTTCTGCTGGAGCTGTGCTCTGGCCATGTGAAAAGTGAAGGGGAGTTCCGAGGAGATGTTTAGTCACAGCTTCATTGCTCTCTGCAGTTCAGTTTGATGGCTCCCGAAAAGTGACTCCTCCCTTAACGAGTCCCAGGGGATCCAGTTGTGTACTTTTTCAAGATCTGTGATGCACATATGTATCTCTCTGGCATTCTCCCAAATATTTTCAAAGATAAAATGTGAGATGAACATCTGGTTCACGCTATTACAATCTTTATTAAACACTAATTTCTTCTCCAGAATAGCACCATCTGCTACAGCTCCAGTCCTTGTTTTCTAACGTGGCTTTTCCTTCGGAAGTACACAATGTAATAAACCTTTAACTGTTTTAGTCACCAGAATTTCTTCAGACGAAAAGTACAGTGATAGTAGCAGGCTTCAGGAGTTTATTTGCTCAAAAATCCTACATTATTAAACATGGTAAGAATCCTTATTATCAAGGATACCAATTCCGCTTCACATTCAGAAGAGTTCACTCAAGCATTTTGATAAATCCATTGCTGAGGGCTTTGATCCTTTTTCAGCAGCTTAGAGCAATGTGTCTTCAAGCCCCGATAGTCACGGCGTGGATTTTGCAGAATATCCTTTGCTTCTCATAAAATTTTTTGGAAAAGAGAGCTTGTTATAGATATATAAAAAGACAGTTTCATTTTCAATGGTTAATTCCACATCTTCACAGTGCAGTACAGGAGTACTCAAATGCTGGGAGAGATGGCACCTCTGAGATCCCTGCTCACTTCCTCAAAGGGAACACGATCTCCAGCATTCCTTGTAAGCAGGGCATAGTCCCAAGTCACCTATTTCTTTCTCATGATGTTTGGAGATTCACCTCTCTCTTTTCAGGACCTCAAGAGTATAAAAGGATTATGGTCTCCTAGACACTCAGGTCTATGACTAAAGCAAATCTAAATAAACTTTATTAAGAGACTAAACTCAATTTGCTATCTTGGTGTTCCACCACCACATCAATAAGAAGCTCTATGGTCATTGTCATGTGTTCAAGAATCTGAAATGACCACTTTGGGCCAGGCAAGTGCCTGTGGGGTGTCTGTCTTCATGAAGATTAGTATAGGTCATTTTTGACTAAACAGACCCCAAAACCCTGAATTTCTACCTGTCACTGGCAGAAGGATGGATGAACTCCAGGAGCCCTGTTTACTGTGTGGGTGCCAGAGCACTGGCACAGGCTGATCAGAGGCTTTGGTGTCTCCTCTTTGGAGACCTTCAGAAGCTGCCTGTCTGTGCGCCTGGGCCCCCTGCTCTGGGTGTCTCTGCTGAAGGGGTTGGTATAGGTGGCTCTAGAAGTCCCTGCCAACTTCAGCCATTCTGGGAATCTATGATCCTGTGAGCACCACATGATGATGCTTTACTCCTCCACAGCGAGATCTGAGAGCAGCCCCACAAACCTCCATCTCTCTGTAATGGTGTAGTGACATGCCAGGTGAGACACCTGGGGCATTTTGGAGCCATAGTCCAGCACAATACAGAATCAGCAGCAGTGGCTCAGGTCTAGCCCTTCTGGGGTGCCCTCACTGCCTTCCTACCTCCCACAATTATTTACTTGTGTTTATGGTCACAACAGCATCAAGAAGGAACAAAGAAAAATAACCTGACTGTGATACAACTCTCCAGTGAAATTCTGAAAGGATGTATCTGCCCACTGTGCTTCAAAAATTACATTTCAAATCTGGAACTACTCTTTGAAGAATTGTAGAAGGATGTACTGAATAATGACAATGTACTAGATAAGGTGTATGCCTTTTTAATGGAAATCTCAGATCAGTCCAGTATGTGCTGCCAACAACATAAGAGTACTCAAAAAATACCCTTGGGACCTAGAAATAGTTTAGAGGATTTCCATCAGAGTTACAGCCTTATAGGTGGAGATTCCCATCTGTATGAGCTTCACAGTAATTTTCCTGAAAGCGAGGGACAAACAGGTAGGAACTGAGACTAATGAAAGTGGTGAATATCGCTGGGAGCCAGAAATGGCCAGAAAACCTAGAGGTTTTCCTTCAGATGTTCCCACCTGGAGATGGGAAGGGTTCAGCTTTCCATGGGAGTGGGCACCAGCAAGAAAGGTTCAGAGGAGTGGCCAGGCAGTCCCTGGCCACAGCTATCCCAGGGGAGAATGGCTATTTCTGTCTGGATTTCAGTGGCGCTCCTATGCAGGGAAACTGCTCCTGCCCTCTCTGTTCTGACACTAGGCCCTGAATGCCTTCTGGAGAGCATCAGGTTGGATGTTAGGAAGAATTTCTTCTCAGAAAGAGTGGTGAGGTGTTGGAAGAGGCTGCCCAGGGAGGTGATGGAGTCACTGTCCCTAGAGATGTTCAAGAGACATGGAGATATGGCCCTGAGGGACGCGGGCATGGTGGGGATGGGTTCAAGGTTGGACTAGATGATCTTAGTGGTCTTTTCCAACCTTAATGATTCTATGATTTTATGATTCCCCACTCCCTTCCTGTCAGACTAGGAGGATGTCATACAGACATCGCAGGGCAGCTCAGAGGAAGAGAGGTCAGAGGCAAAGGCCACCTCTCTGCTGCCCTCTGGGTCAAAGATCAATCCCACAGCATTCCTGAAAAGAGAGGAGTGAATGTGTAACCCAGACAACGTTGCCAAATTCCTTCTGACCATTCGATGAGCTGCAATACGCATCCAAAGCCATCATGGCTGCTGCGCCCAACTACCTATCTGAGATGGTTGCATGCTGAGGAATTTATACTGCAGTTTTACATAACTCAAGCATGAAAAACACAATACAAAGCCAAACTTCCTGGGACTTACTCCACAGCAGTTCTGATTTTCAGATGGATCTTGCATTCAGACAGGGCAAGACAGAGGATGCACTCGAGGCACGGGGCGGTGCATTCAGTCACTCCAAACTTTCAAGGAGAACCTTTTTCCCGAGCGGATTGCATATTGCCAGGCGCATGCACAGAGTGATGAATCCTGAAGTGACAAACTGCAAACGCGCTCACTGAGCCATTGGCACGAGCTGCTTCCACGCACTGAGCTCAGAGAGGATGGCACTCACTGCCCTGCACCTTCTAAAAGGGCACCAGAGTTCCATCCCCTTGCCCAAGGACAGTTTATGGCTGCACAGCATGCTGCCATCCTACACTGAAACCCTTTGCTCTGCTGAGTGCACCTCATGGGAACATCTGGCTATTTGCAGAAGCTGCTCTTGTAGCACTCAGTGCCCGAGTATCCCTTCCCTACAACCTGTTTTCATTTTACCAAAGAGAAACCCAATTTCCTGATTTTTTAAACAGTCTTTGTAACGTAATCAAATTATGATGATTACTGGGCAGCGATTTCAAAAAGCCCTAGAAGTGCTGCTCCGATGTTGCAGTGAATTGTTGTTATGTGTAGAAAATTTTGTAAACACTTTAAATAAAATGCTTTTAATTCAATCAGAAAAGTAAACAGTGTTTGTTTTTTTGCTGTTCACTATATTTGAGCCACAAGCATTTTTCCAAGTGAGTGGCTATGGGGGTTTGTAACGCAACTCAAAGCAAACACTGAGAATATAAAATCACATTTGTTCAAACAGGATTAGAGAGTTTATTCTAGCAGAGCTTCCAAGGATTTCAAAGAGAAAATAGCTTTTTTTTTTTTTCTTTCAGTTAGGTAGGTGGAAAATATGTGCTGCCTGGTCAGTGGTGTTGCTTTGTAAGGTCTTAGATGTGCCACACAGCCCATGCTCAGGCTGTGCAGCAGCTCAGACGTGCCATTCATTTTTCACAATCTCTCCTCTCTCCATAGCTTTCTCCATCTTTGCTCAGCAATCGCTTTTTTTTTTGTGTTTTGTTAACATGGAAGCCAACAAAGAACTAAAGCCTATTTCTGGCATGGAATCACAGAATCCTGGAATCAGAATATCCCAAGTTGGAAAGGACCTGTAAGGATTGTTGAGTCCAACTGGTGGATGGCACACGACACTGATGGAAAACGTGGCTACTCCGTGCTTTATGTATGCTTCTTGCAGGATGAGTATATGAAATAGCAGTAAGAAAGGGAGAGGTTTTGCTATTACAGCACCACAGACCTCACTAGGGTGATAATTCTGCCTTGCACAAACGCACCTCTGAACCCTCCCTACATACCTCCATCCCTCGCTGTGCCTACCACAAAAGTCACAGGCACCTTTTGCCATCATTTGCCAGTGAACTTCCAGCCCAGAGCTGGAAACATCCCAAAACACAGAGGAAGCATCATCTGTCTCTGCTTTCAGCTGTGTTGAAACCCATGTTCACTGTCTTCCCCACAGCCCTGTTCCCCAAGACAGGTGCTCTTACGGCTAGGAATGGATCAGAGCATCATAGGAAAGGACCACAAACACTGCACAATCTGGGAGACTTAACAGCGCAGAGGGAGTGCAGAAGACTCCCCCAGGAGCATCTCCAAGATGCCACATCCTGTCCTCCTGCCATAATGATGGCTACTGCTCAGGGCTGTGAATACTCTGTCCCCGTTTGTGGTTAGCAAATCAATTCATGAGCCTGCACCAATTTCTTAAAATGCATTTGTTATTTGCAAGTAGGCACTGACTTGCTTGGACAGATGATTTTCAGACTACCGGTTGTGCTCCAACTGTTTTGTTTCAGCTACTCACTGCTCATTACGTGTTCTATGTGATTGGCAATTTAAGTGACACGGTGTCATTCCTGATCCTGGATTAGATGGCTGAAGTATTTTAAAAAGAAGAGAAGAGAATGGTGCGCAGAAAACAATGCATTTCTGCAGTGAAGACACATTTGCTCTACAGTTCATCAACCTTCGACTAGATTTTTGTAGGCATCAACAGTTGTCCAACTGCTGTCAAAATGTCAGTAATATAATTCTGCCATTTATAGTGAATGGAACATGGGGCTTTAAAAATATCAAAACTGTAGGTTTCTTTTACATTTATCCAGCCTTCATGTTTGCATGGGTGTGTGGGGGGGTGCACAAATGTAAAGAAAATACAACCCTTGTGCAAATATTGCATACACTGTTTCTGTGCTTTTTCTCTGCAAAGCTTAAAGAAATGTTTAGTGCTGCTTGCTATGGTGCAAAATCTCTGGATGCTCTCTTGGTACTCCTGGTACCTCTGTTTATAACTAGTAATCCCAGCCATAACAATTCAGAGAACTAAATTTTTATTTGTCATTGATTTCCTGGAAGTTAGTGTTCAAAATCAAATAACATTTAGACACTGTGATGGAACCTAATTACTTATTTCTGCTATAATTCAAGATGATGCGGTGCTCCAGAGAGCTTGGATAATAGGAGTGAAAATTTATGTTCTCATTTAAAGTTATTACCATCAACTGAAACCCTGAAAGAAAAATAAAAGCATCCATCCACGTGTGTGTTTCTCAAAATGGGGATGTCGATGCGAGATGTTTTAGCTGGGGGTAGCGACCCCGTCCCTGTAATGTTGGCAGTGCCCCTCTGGGGCTCCTTCTGTTTCTCTGGTCGTCTAAGAACCACATTCATTTGGCTAACTGATGAAGAATTTGTTTAAAGTAGGGAAAATGTATGCATCCCCTGAAAAATCCAGATACTGAAGAGTAATCACATATTTTTGTTGCTTGAGTGGGAGGATTTCCCCATACAACTTACAAGATTATGTTGCAGAAATGCTACATGTAAGGATTATATTAAGCAACAGTCATATTTTTAGTAACATTTTGAGCAATTCAGCAGCTGGAAGCAGTGGGAGAGAATGACTCCCACATGATTCACGCAGTAGGATTTGCTTTGTAGGCCACAGTTTGGGATTCTCTCCCTTACCAGCAGCTATTTCTACAGTCCGCTCCAGCATGACCCTGTGAATCATTTAGCACCAATGCAGAGGACTTCCTCATCAGTGCATAATGTTATCCCTACTTCCTCAAAAACCCAGTTGTAACAGCAAAACTTTCACCATGGGATCCCAAGACTGTGCCTTGTCATAGAAAATATCCTTGTCCATAAATTTAATGGTGAGGAATTCCTTCACGAGGCGATCCCTCCTCTGTCTGTGTTGTATTCCCATGACACTGGGAGACAAGACAGTAACCATGGCTCCAAACAGTGATGATCATAGAATCACAGAATCATAGAATGGCGTGGTTTGGAGCGTACCTTAAAGATCACCCGGTACCAACCCCCTGCTGTGAGCTGGTTGCCACCCACCAGCTCAGGGTGCCAGGGCCCCATCCAACCTGGCCTTGAACGCCTTCAGGGATGGGGCACCCACAGCTCTCTGGGCAGCCTGATGGAGTGAAATAAACTGGAACAATCCCCCTTCTCACAGTGTTCCAATCCCTCTTGCTCGGCTCTTTTTATTTAAGTAAGAGCAATCTCAACTAAAGAATCAACAATGGAGCATTTTAGAGACAGATTTCAAATCTTTGTGACCAGCCGATACAGGCATTCATCTACAAAATATTAACACGACTGTCTTCTCACTGCAAGAATTCATTCTTGCCTCACCCAAATCTTGAGTGGTCCATCCTGGTGGAGGGAGGAACCGTCTGTGGTGAACGCACACTTAGCATGCAAGTACCACCGGTTGTGGCAGAGTTGTTGTCACATGTTAACCAGCATGGTGACCAATAAGGAAGACTGGAGGAGATGCAGCTTCTGGGCTCCAGCAAATGTTGTAGCCACCTGTGCACAAGATCCTTCTGCCTTTTGCCATGACATGACTAATGATCACCTGAGGTCATTTGTTTCTTCATGTGCAAATATTATACTCCTTGCATTCTGCTATTGCTTGTGTGCTTTCTAGATGAAAGCCCTGGTAGGGCAGCAATCGTGCCATACTGAGAGCAAATAAAATAAATGAATGTCTTCTCTCCTGCTGCTGGATATCACAGCAAACACAGAGCACATTGCTGTGGCCTCCAGCCAACCCCTGCAATTCCCTGATACAATAGATCGGTTGTGGACAGTGGCAGCTAGTGAGGCACAGCGTGAAAGCTTTTAATTCCTGCTTTTTATCATTTTATCTCATCACCTTGATGTCATCAAGGTAGCATTCTGGTGGCAAGTTTTGGAAACCAGTAAAAAACATGGGGTGTTATAGCGGCGCGAGTTAAGCGCTGACAAGAGCAGTGGGCTGAGATTTTGGTACTGTTGCAGATGGTGGATGGAGGAAGGAGGTGGGCACCAGGATGTTTGAGATTTTTTTGTTTAAACTGCTGCAGGTTGCACAGTTCATTTGCAATTGAAATACCAAAGACAACACGGCCCCAGCAATACAGTCATTTTTGACTGCGGCACTGAAAGACAGGGATATTGTAATTTCAGTGAGTGTTATGCACAGCCTCTTACTTATCAAAAGAACCATGCTATTTAAAGGTAACTAATGGATGAAATATGAATAAAGATTAAACTACAAAGGCTAAAAAGGATTATTTAGAGCACTTCCATAATGCGGAGTCCTGACATTAATATTTAGACACTCGTGAACACTTACATAATGGCAGCTTATTTTTAATGGTCTTCTATCTTGCTTTGTTAACAGGCTGACAAAATGTAATTTAGGACTATGAGCTGTGAGCCCCACATGGAGAAGAAAAGCCTATAATTCACATCATGCTCTGGCTTTTAAGACTTAGGAGACGGTTGTGATTGTATGGCAGAATGCAGCTTGCAGGGCAATATCCATTTACATGCCATTTGAAACCTTCAGGCTAAGCATAGCACTGCAGAGTGCATCATAAAAAACGGAAGAAAAGAAGCCAGTTTAGTTACAATTGGACTGACATGATGGCAAATTAATTCATAAGGTAAGAGGAAGAAAAGGATCTGCAGCTCCATCAGTGTAGCTGCATACCCACAGATGCTCGCGGGTTGTAGGCTTTGCTTTGCATCACTGATTCATCACTCCTGATTTTCCATCATTCCCTCAGTATAAAGCTAAAGAAAGGGGGCATGCATGAGGTCGGTGTTTCCCAGGAAAATAGAAAAAGGCAAGAGGAGCCAACATAAATAAGCTGGTGTTGTGTGCACTAGGAAATCAAGGTTGTTAGTTAACATTTATTTTCTCTTCATCCAACCTAAAGTTAATCATTATTAAGCCTGTTATTAGAAAATCAGGGCTAGGGTTGACTCCCATTAAGGGTGGATGCCACCAGCAATTAGCCTGGGCTGTACCCTCCACATCTTTTCCCCACTATCTTCTTCCTGATATGTTGTGATGAGTGCAGGACCTCCTTCTCCTTCTCAGCCCATTTCACAGGTGTCACTGCTCAGGTGGGCAGTTTGCTTTATATTGCCTCAGTAACAACTGCTTTGGTCAGTATCTTCCCTCTCCACTGTGGCTGGTTCCTAGGTGGTCTGGACACACTTTATGAGCCTTCCCTGTGATCTTTCAGGGCAGTACACCACCTAGCACCTTCTGGACAAGTGTGGGTGCCTAAGGCAAAGCCAAGGCCTGTCTTTAATGAGATCGTTCTTAGCAAAATAGCCCTTAACAGATATTTTGGAGTCCCACAGCTTTGCCAACTCAATGATAAGTATAGCCCATCTCTGCACATAGATCTGTAGAGGCCCGATAACAGTGATTGTACACTAAAGAGAGAGGGTAGTGGCCTCAGGTTTAGATGAATGGCCAAAGGAAAACCTTGGTGGACACTTTGAGAGAGAACTCTTGGAGATGTACTCCGAGGAGCGTATCACTGGGGTCATGCTAAACTTGCCTAGTGGTCATTCAGCCCAGCAGCCCTAGGGTTTACTCTTAGGGATGATGTGAGTTGCCAGGCTGCCTCACTGCAAGTAGCATGGGGACCTCCTGGAAGATTCCCCCTGATCCACCATTGCTGCCAAGAGGGATGTGGGATAGCGGCTCTTGAGTGGTGGTATTTCAATATTGTGGTGGTGTACGTGCAGAGTCTCAACATCTCACACTTCTACTACATAAAACTGACTGCAAGAAAACATACTTTCAGCTCTGAAAATTTTAATTTCTTTATTCGGTGTTTAGTATAAATATAAAAATCTACCTCTCTGTTTTTTCTGATCCTCATCATCTTTATTTAGATATCTTGGGTCTTGAAGATAGTATACCAGATTTAATCTGTGACAAGAAAGACTTTTGGCAAAGGATACCCTGCTCAGAATGACCAAGGAATTCATTTTACTGTATGAGGACATCAGCCTGGGTGAACACATCTCAGTACAAGGAAGATGTAGAGGCCTTGGAGCATATCCAGAGAAGTGCAATGAAACTGTAAAGGGTCTGGAGCACAAATCTTATGGGGAGGGGCTGAGGGAACTGGGATTGTTCAGTCTGGAGAAGAGGACGCTCAGGGGAGACTTTATTGCTCTCTACAACTGCTGAAAGGAGGCTGTGGTGAGATGGGGTGAGCCCCTTCTCCCAGGTAACAGCAATAGGGTGAGAGATAGTGGCCTTAAGTTGTGTCACAGGAGGTTCAGGTTGGATATTAGGAAACATTTATTCTGCAGAACTGTGGTGAGACATTGGAATAAACTGCCCAGGGAAGTAATGGAGTTGCCATCCCTGGAGGCATTCAAGAAATGTGGAGATGTGGCACTGAGGGACATGGTTATTGGGCATAGTGAGGATGGGTTGATGGTTGAACTCAGTGACTTTAGTGGTCTTTTCCAACCCTTATGATCCCATGTCTAAACTTCTCCAGACCCTGAGAGGGAAAAGAAATTGCTAAGACAATCACTCTGCTTCAGAGGACTTCACAGACAGCTGTGACCTCTGGTCTCATTGTGTTAGAAAACCTGATGCAATGTGACGTTGCAGAACTGAGCTGATGATCAATCTCCCTGATGACAACAGGGAATCCTCCAAGGTTCAAGCTCTAATCAGGGACTGCAGAGGGCAGCAGAACTGCCAAGTACTTGGGCAGCTGCTCTCTGCCACTGGACCAGGAGACTGATTCTCACCAGAAGTGACAAGAAACTCCTGAGCCCTCACTGGCATCTTGGGCAAATAGGGTGAATAACAAGGGTTTTTTTGTACGTGATCATACTTTTCTTTGCTAACAGCAGTGCTAGTGGTTTTCTGGTTAGGGAAGGAAGGCTGAGTGGTGACACCCCTACAGGAACCACACAGGCACTTGTTGCCCTGTTGAGCAGCAGCTGGCATTACTCCATTGGGTAATTACAAGTCAGATTCAACAGAAGCAGATCCGTGCCCATCCTGTTGCTGTGAATAGTTTCCAAGCAACACCTTTACAACATGCCTATATTCATATATATGTACAGAAATAAACGTATCCCTCCAGCTCAGAATAAACTATGCTAGTGTCACAAGTAGGTGGCTGTTAACCCAAGCACTTTGGCACAGTTGGAAAAAGGATGTGACAAGACATACTGGGAACTCCACTCCTTTTTTGGGGGGGCTTTTAAGAAGGGAATTGCCAGTGCTGCTTGTGACAACAAACCTTCCCATTAGAAGCTTGATGCTGCTGTTAGTGGATAAAAGTAACATTTCTAATCTACTGATGTCACACAAAGCAGCATGGGTTAGATGGTATAGTGGAGGGGGTCATCCTTTTAATATGGTGATGCTCTGTGCTCACCAGATAAATTCAGCTGACGAATTCTCTAAGAAACACTGTACAAAATGAAACATATATTCCTGTTCTGAGCGTTTTTGTTGCTTGGATAGTACTAAACAGGAAATTATTTAGACTTTGTAAAGAAGCCACTATGAAGAACATCAGAGTACTTGCTGCTGCTCGGGTAGATTTTCCTGTGGCTCTCATAGGCTTCTGAAATCCACAGTAAATAATAATATTTATTAATGAAATTTAATTTTTACCAGATGGTAAGTAGTAGCAATGTGTTAGGCGTACTGTTCAATAATGCTCTGCTGCTGCTTTGAATTCTCATTACGTAGCATGCTCCTGGAGTTGAGAAGAAACCTCATTGTAAAGGCCTGCCTGCCCATGCCCTGCTGTGGATGGGGGATTTGCTGTGCAAGCCTTATCCAAAGCGGCAGATGCCAATGGAAACAACCCTGCATGCTGGCAGTTGAACTTTGGAGCTGCCAAAGTAGCTGAAATGGATACCTTTCATCAGAGAAAAAAACCGTTCTGCCCCAGCAGCACATACCGACCAGCATCAGTCATTTAATTTCGCTTTTGGTCTCAATATTCTTGATGCAAGAATAAAAATTCAATTAAATACCAAATGACCAAAAAATGATTTGTAAATACTGTGCACAGCGGAGAGTTTTCTGCTTATATCTTCCATTAAACTGCTTATTTATTTCCTACAAAACCTGTAGACTGGAAATCCAGGCATTTAAATTGAATGTAATTCTTCCAACACAGCAGGACAGCCGCCATATTCCACACAGAGCCATCTGTAGCAAGAAAAACACAACATAAAACACGGACTCTGTATGGAAAAGTCCTCTTCATCTTCCATACCCTCTTCTTTGCCATAGTGATTCTCTTCACGTTGCTCTTTCTTATTGGTGCTGCGAATCCAGATGGACCGGGCATCCTGGTTTAATTTGCTTCCTAGCATATAGTAATATGTCACTACAGGAGATACCTCATTATCCACCTGTCAAGGGACTTGTCCATGGTATGGTGGCTGCTGCTTTGATCTGACAATCTGCATTTTTTAACCCTTTTCCTTACTATGGACTGGGCACCAAAGGATGGGGATTCTTCTGCGGTGCTACAACCTAACAGCTTTCAACAATATTTGGTTTTTAACATTATTTTTTTGCTGTCTCAGTTCTCAGAGGCCACAGGGCATTGTGAGGAGCCAGGCATGACTCTTGTCCCCACTGGGGACTGCAGAACAACCCAATCTCCCATCTGAAAGAGGTCTGGAGCCTTCCTCCTGCTCAGGCCTTGTGCCCAACTGGGACATCCTCACTGTACAGGCTTGAAGTTTCACCACATACTGATGGGAAGTGAGTCTTCTGGGAACAAAGTCTTGGGTTTGAGTCCAGAAACATACTCGGTGTCCAGATCTTTATGCTGGTAGGCATTTTTACCTTGCACTTCAGCATAGATTTGTCTTGATGCTGTCTGGGTCATTTCCTTGGCAATACCTGCCGGCAGCAGAACTGAGGCTAGAGGCAAACTGATTCTTTGATGTCCTCGCAAATGAATAAAAGTCATTTCAAACACATTTGAGAAAGCTTTTTCAGGCTCCTGTGAACAGCCACCATTTAATGCTAGATGATTCTGGCTCCAGATATTTTTCCTGAAAATATCCCCAAAATAAACATGTAGAATCCCATAGAATCAGTTAACTTGAGTAAGGGCAAATCCAATTTTCTGCTCATAATAAATAATCTACCAAACAATGAAAATTCTTTAACTAGCTCCTGTCTTATTTCTAAAATAGGCCAAAGAAAAGAATGGCATGGCTTTTCTAGCACACAAAGTGCACAAATGGGTTTCTCCCTCCTTCATATACACATGGAGCTCCCCCCAGGAGAGTGCAGTATCAGGAGGAGGAGCATCTCTCTTGTGGATTTGGGTGCAACCTAATCTGGGACCATTGCAGCCAGTCACAGTGTTGCCATTCACTTCAGCATATGTAGGCGCTGAATTGTAGATGTGTATTTTCCTTTAAAGTCCTTGCACACCAGTTAATTGTTTGTGTGTGTATGTTATGTGCATGTGGACCAGATGCACAGAGTTGTGGACCCCAGAGAATTTCACTGCTTTCAAAGGATGTGATGTAAAATTCTGTACACTAAATTTATTTCTTCCCATGCAACTGTGTACAATCAGTTCTAATAGGAACTAGACACTTCCTGCACGTCTGTTTTTTAATGGAATCTGCTAAGTTTTATAAGGGCCATATTTAGCTGTACATCCTCTCCATGTTAACTGTATTATCCTTCTAAGGAAGCCGTTAACTCTTCACTAAACACTCTTCCTATAGCGGTTTTACAATGCATGAATGGTGAAACGTGGATCTCTGTGGGCTGAACAGCTCTTCCTAGTGAAAGAATCAGTGAGCACATATGTAACCGGGATAAATGAGGAGAACCTCTAAAAATGCATGACATGATCAGCAAGTAATTTCTGCTCGTCTGCCTTCCAACAGCTCCTAATGCAAACTTTGTATATTTAAACAGCTTCCTTTTTTACAGCAGGTCCTGAGACTATTGCTCATGCCTCTCAGAAATGATGTTTTCAGTTCCATTTTCATTCCAGCTTGAAGGAGAAAGGTGGTTTGCGCATCTTGGCTACTTCTACATTTGCAGCTGAAGACGCTTTCTTCATTGCATCATTCTGGACCAGCTCCCACATTTCATCTCACACTGTTCTGCTCTGCTTTCCCTGTACAAAGTGGAACCATCAGCTTTCAGCTGAAACAGTCTATTTTAAGATTAAGGAGAAGTAAAATAAGGAAGATTGTAAGTGAAAACTCTGTGGAGAAGTTCACAGCGCTTCCTTTTTATGAAAACAAACTAGCAGCTGCTTCTGGCAAATATGAAGGTTTTATTAATGGAAATGTATGGTAAAGATCTTAATCCTTGAACCTGGCACTGCTCTATTCTGTAAAGTCTGCATAGAGTTCACATGGGAGTTATAAATCAGAAAGAGGTAGCACTGAAATAAACAGTCTGTACTTTCTAATGGATAACGGTATTAAACTGTACAGCAAGTTTTGCCTTACCTCTTCTGCACTTGAATAACCAAATGTCAACAAATTAGAAACTGCATTCCAGTCTGCACTCACCTGCATCCACTTCCTTTGCAAAAGCCAAAAAATGGACAATTATTGCTCTCCAGTGTGTGTGTTTTCTTCCTGTGGTTTGTGGTTCTATCTTCCTCTAACTGAGGCTTGTGGAAGTAAGCAGTAAGCTAACAGGTGCCCAGATGGCTTCAGGGTATCAATGTCAGGAAGACTTCCAGCTCTGACCCTGCAAAACCCCACAGCCACTGGAGGTGAATCCATGTCACAACTGTTGTTGTGTTTGCACAGTCTAAGGCCTCTCTCTCATACCATCTACACCCCCGGGCTTCTCCTCCCACAATGGCAATAGGTTAATGTCAAAAATAAATGGTGGACATGATAAATCTTACAAGGAAAATAAATATTCTGCCTAGTTTTCTTGAGAATTTTGATGCTGATGTTCTTTTCTCCTTTCTGGTTCTGGGAAGGAGAAAATGAATGGGTAGGGTCAGACCCAGGTTTTATGCGGAAGCAAAGAAGCATGAAGAAACTGTCTCAAGTTGTACTAAGATTTACATTGGACAAATTAGGAAAAATGTCTTCATGGTGGTCAAACAATGGAATGGGCTGTTCAAGGAAATGATGTTGTCCCCATCCCCGGAGGTATTTATGAGATATGTGGATGTGGCACTAAGGGACATTGTTTAATAAAAGGGCTCAGTAGATCAGGTTGAAGACCGGATTTGGTGACCTTGGAGTTGTTTTCCAATCTAGATGATTCCCTGATTCTGTGATTCTGTGTAAATGCTGAGGTTACACATAAACAAGGCCCAGTGTCCCAGCTGGATGGCAGCCTGTATTTCAGGAGAAAGAGACAACAGGATGGCTGGGGAGGGTGAAATGTTGAAAATGTGTGTTCTGAAAAGACTAGTAATGATCCTTGGGAAGATATTCATTTGTGTCTAATGTGGCTAAGGAAAAGAAGGAAGAAGAGAAACCTGAGCAAACATATACATCGTGAACAGCCCAGCAGGACTGTTTCACAGCCAGTTCTGCAGCCCAGGAGCATCACTTTCCTTAGCTCATCCCAGGTTGCCTGCAGCACTGTGACCCCAGCCTGACTTGTGACTGCTCTGCCCACCAGCAAGTCTGGGGGAGCAGAGAGGAGATGATGGGTCCTATCTTCAGTCTGGCTGGAAGACACCTCATACAGTCTCAGGCTCTCTGAAGCCACAGGGCCACACCACATCCTTCTTCCCTAAACTGCAAATCCCAAGGGGGCTGATAACTAAGAAAATCCAGAGTAAAATATGTAGAAACTTCTTACGGAGTTTTCCCTTCATCTGCATTTGTAGGAGTGTCTCAAGGTTGCTAGCCTAAAGTTTGACATCCATTAAAAATACATCTTTATTTTCATCATCTACAAAATCACGATCGTGTGTACCCTGTCTCCTTTACAGAGAAAAATAAAAATAAAAAAATATCATGTGTGTATACAAGAACCTCACACAGAGTGCTTGCAAAATTATATGTGCCCTCTGTCTGTATAACTCTGCTGTGCTCAGGCATTTGTAGCATTTGGGCCTGTATGAAAGAAAACAAGAGAAACTCATTGACTTCAATATGTCTTAGGATAAAGATTCCTGAAGGATGATTTTATAGACATTGAAAAGAAATTCTTAGGTTATTATAGAAATTACTGGAAAAACTATATTTTAAGAAAAAAAATGCTTGATGTGATTTTTTTAGAAATAGAACTTTATTTTCTCAAAAATTCTCATTCGTTTTGTTTTGCTGGTTTGATCGTATGTCCCACGATGCTTCAAGTGCACTTCAGGCAAGGTCTGGTTTGCTCAGGATGGCTGCTGTCTGGCTTTCAGTGGGATTGTGGAAGCCCATTTTCATCTAACAAGGTCCTGCATAAACCCACCGAGATATGCACGGCCAACTAACTTTTAAGAGCAGGAATACACAAGTTATTATTATGCATTATGAAATGAAAGGAGAAGGTACCATTTTGATTAAGGAGTAAGGAGCAGATGACCTCTATTACATGCAGAAATAGATAGCAATTTGGAGTATGGGTCAGCAGGGAAATCAGACATTTTGATGGAGAATTTCAGCCTAAAAACATAAAATCAAGTGCCTGGAGTAAAGGCACAATCTTGCATCATGGATCTAGTGGAATAATCTCTCAACAGATACAAAGAATCCGCAGAAGACTGCCTTGCAGGGCCCCTTGACCAATTGCTTCTGACGAAACTCCTCAGCAGGATCTTAGGGAAACCGAAGACTTTGTCATAAGAGAGGAAGCAGAATATGACTTTCAGTCATGCCCAGGACCAGGACAAGAGGCCGTGGGCACAAACTGGGGCACAGGGACTCCCTCTGAGCACCAGGTAGCATTGCTGTGCTGTGTGATGCTGGAGCGCTGGCACAGGTTGCCCAAAGGCAGTGCGGTCTCCTCTGTGGGGATGTTCAGAAGCTGCCTGGTTGTGGGCCTGGGCCCACTGCTCTGGGTGTCCCTGCTGGAGCAGGGGTGGGCCAGATATCTCAGGGTGCCCTGCCAGCCTCAGCCATTCTGGGGTTTCATGAATTCACAGAATCACAGAATCACAGAATCACAGAATGTAGGGGTTGGAAGGGACCTCTAGAGATCATCGAGACCAACCCCCCTGCCAAAGCAGGTTCCCTACACCAGGTCGCACAGGTAGGCGTCCAGGCGAGACTTGAATATCTCCAGAGAAGGAGACTCCACAACCTCCCTGGGCAGCCTGTTCCAGTGCTCCGTCACCCTCACCGTGAAGAAGTTCTTACGCACATTCGTGCGAAACTTCCTATGCTGCAGCTTATGTCCGTTTCCCGTCGTCCTGTCTCCACGTACCACTGAAAAGAGACTGGCCTCACCGCTATGGCCGCCACACCTCAGATATTTATAAACCTGGATCAGGTCCCCTCTCAGGCTAAACAGACCCAGTTCACTTAGCCTTTCTTCATAGGGGAGATGCTCCAGGCCCTTCACCATCTTTGTGGCCCTCCGCTGGACTCTTTCCAAGAGATCCCTGTCTTTTTTGTAGTGGGGAGCCCAGAACTGGACACAGTACTCCAGATGAGGCCTTACCAGGGCAGAGTAGAGGGGGAGGATCACCTCCCTCGACCTGCTGGACATGCTCTTTTTAATGCACCCCAGAATGCCATTGGCCTTCTTGGCCACGAGGGCACACTGCTGGCTCATGGCCAACCTGTCATCCACCAGGACGCCCAGGTCCCTCTCTGCAGAGCTCCTCTCCAGCAGCTCATCCCCCAGCCTGTATTGGTGCATGCAATTCTTCCTCCCTAGGTGTAAGACCCTACATTTGCTTTTGTTGAACCTCATCCGGTTTCTTACTGCCCAGCTCTCCAGCCTGTCCAGGTCTCGCTGAATGGCAGCACAGCCTTCAGGCGTGTCAGCCAATCCTCCCAGCTTCGTATCATCAGCAAACTTGCTGAGGGTGGCCACTATCCCCTCATCAAGGTCATTGATGAAGATGTTGAACAAGACCGGACCCAGCACAGACCCCTGGGGGACACCACTGGCTACAGGTCTCCAGCCAGACTCTGCACCACCAACAACGACCCTCTGCGCTCTGCCAGTCAGCCAGTTCTCAACCCACCTCACTGTCCACTCATCTATCCCACACTTCCTCAGCTTTGTTATAAGGATGTCGTGGGAGACAGTATCAAATGCCTTTCTAAAATCAAGGTAGATTACATCTACTGCTCTTCCCCCATCCACCCAGCATGTGACAGCATCATAGAAGGCCACCAAGTTGGTCAAGCACGACCTCCCCTTGGTGAACCCATGCTGACTACTCCTGATAACCTCCTTTTCTCCCAGTTGTCTGGAGATGGTATCCAGCACAAGCTGTTCCATCACCTTTCCAGGGACAGAGGTGAGGCTGACAGGCCTATAATTACCTGGATCTTCCTTCTTGCCCTTTTTGAAGACCGGAGTGACATTGGCTATCCTCCAGTCTTCAGGGACTTCCCCTGTTGTCCAAGACCTCTCAAAAATGATGGAGAGCGGTTCGGCAATGACCTCCGCCAGCTCCCTCAGCACACGTGGATGCACCCCATCAGGTCCCATGGACTTGTGGACCTTAGTACTGCCTAGGCGCTCACGCACGTCCTCTTTCCTGACTAAAGGGAAGTCTCCCATTCCCCAGACCCTCTCACTAACCTCCAGGGTGTGGGATTCCTGCGGGAGAGCCTTTTCACTGAAGACAGAAGTAAAGAAGGCATTCAGTATCTCTGCCTTCTCAGCATCCCCCGTTACGAGGACCCCCCCCTCACTTAGTAAGGGGCCCACATTCTCTCTAGTTTTCCTTTTGCTATTAACATACTTGAAGAAGCCTTTTTTATTATCCTTTATCACTTTAGCCAGATTCAATTCCAGATGGGCTTTAGCCTTCCTCGTTGCATCCCTGCAGGCCCTGACTACATTCCTATATTCTTCCCAAGTGATCAGACCCTTTTTCCACATTTCATGGACCTTCTTCTTTCCTTTGAGCTTGCGCATGAGCTCCTTGCTCATCCACAAAGGTCTCCTGCCACCTTTTCCCGATTTCTTGTTCACAGGGACGCACCGATCCTGAGCTTGGAAGAAGAGCTGTTTAAATGCTGACCAGCTCTCAGAGGCCCCCTTACCTTCTAACACCCGAGCCCACGGGATAGCTCCAAGTAGGTCCTGGAAGAGATCGAAGTTGGCTCTCCTAAAGTCCAGGGTAGCAATCCTACTTATTGCTTTGCTTCTTCCACTCAGGATCTTGAACTCCACCATTTGCCGAGGAGAAGGTTTATAAGCAGACTGCAATTTGTGCTAGGATGTGCTGATCAACATACTGTAAACAACCTGGACAAGAAGGTAAGCAGCAAGGTGAGAACATTTTCTGATGACAGTAAGCACCCAAGGGCAACCAGCAAAGGATGGCAGAAGGGCCTGAATAGACTGGATGACTATGTCAATAAAGTGGTGGGTTGAATTCAATGTAGATAGATTTACAGCGACGAAAGAAGGAAGAAAAATCTTAATTTCACAAAAAACCATGGGTTCTGAGCTACTCCTACTACTGAGGAACTATCTGTTCTGTGGGGATGACAAATAGTTCTCTGAAAATTTCCGCTCAGTTTTTGCTAGTGTGCAAAAAGTAAATTTGAACTCTTTTAGGGAATTAGGAACAAAATAGAAAGTATTACTGCAGAACTCCACAGTTTGCTCAATTGCTGTGTCTTGGTGCAGCCCTTTCCCTTCATGACCAAGGGGAGCATTGGTGTAGAGGCAAGTAAAAATGATGGCAGATGAGGCACAGCAGCCAAGCAGGGAGCAGGGGAGCAAGTGGGCAATTCCCTGTGTAGAAAGGAGATGCATGCACTGGGGAGGTTTAACAGATAATTTTTACAATGTGATGATCATGATGAATCATGGAATCATAAAATCATTAAGGCTGGAAAAGATCACTAAGGTATTCTAATCCAACCATCAGCCCATCACCACCATGCCCACAAACCATGTCCCTCAGCGCCATGTCTAAGACCAGAAAGAGGCAGAAGTGTCTGAAGACCTCCTGACTGAGAAGCATATAGTTGCTGGAAGGACTCAGGGGGATTGAGCGTGGTGGTGAGGGGGAAATCCTGGAAGAATTTCTTCTTCTGGTTCAAGAGGCTTCTGTCTGAAAGCAGCTGGAGGCTGAGAGAGAATTGAAGGTTAGTACCATGTGTGCCTGTCCCGCTCTTCATTTTCTCCAGACTGCTGATGGAGATGGTTACATCATGCTGTTCTTACGATTCTGCAAAGTGCTGTGACCCTAAAGATTTCAAAAGGGGCATTTGGCATTCCCAAGGGTAAACCTGTAAAGTTCAACCTGCTGAGAACACGTGATAAATTCTCCTCATCATTTACCTCCTACTGGTAATGCTGGAAGACCTAAGCTGCCAGTGAAGTGTCACGTATATAAATACGCTCTAAATAGATTTCACTTCATCTTTTAATTAAATTCATGTATGTAAGCTGCAAAAACAAACACTTCCTGGGGACTCAGAAGAGCTATGCCGGATGGGATGACATTCTTTGGTTTTGAATCAGATCTCACAGCCAGTGAGAAAGTATGATTAAGAAAGATGAAAACATCTGGAAAACAGCTGATGATGATGTCCTCCCAGGGGACATAATCAAAATATCCTGAAAGAATATTTTTGTTGTGGAAGCAAGGCCAATATTGTGCACAGAGAGAAGAGTATTATTTCTTGGGAAAAACAAAAAAGTGCCCTTGTCCAAAAAAACTCTCCATTAACATAAAAAAAAAAAAAAAGGAAACAGTAATTCCTCCTTTTTCGGACAATGAAAATAAATGCTTACTAATATCTCCATATTTAGACAAGCCGGCATACTTAGGGGATATAGTCACTCGTATGGTACCAAGGGCTTCTTTGTTTGCAGAAGTAAAAATAGCTTTTGAAAAACCCTTGTGGACACTTCTGCCTTCAAGCGTAACGTGGCTATAATACCAAATCACAAGCGATTCACAATTCCTTTGAAATCAGTGTCAAAAACTGTCTCTTTAAAAAGTTGCTGAAGATACTGACTCTGGAGTTGTTTGCAGGGCTGAACATGGACACTGATCAAGTTCTCCTGGGTTCATCCTAGAACTGTGCTTCTTGGTTGTGCAGGCGCTCAGGCCATGGTCAACTGCCTGTGGGCAAGACTGCGCTCATTAATGTTGCTTCTTAGTCGGACAGAGAGAGAGCTACACATCAAAACTCCTTTTCACAGAGGATGAGTAACCTGACCAGTGCTGCCTTGAAAGCCTAAACTCATTTCCTCCTGGCAGAGCCAGCCTTGCTCTTGTTTGGCTGCTCAGGGATGTCTCCTGCTTGCGGCACAAGATTCGGTTCTGCCTTTTGTGGCCTGGTGCTGAATAAAGATGGTGCAGAGCTGAGCGCATTGATCTTCTACATGGCTTAGCCCAAAAAGGCAAGCAAGAGCAGTCACTGCTCAAAGGCAGTCCGGAGCCTTCAGCTGACCCTGTGCCACCTGACAGAGTTGTAACATTTCCTGTTCGTTGAGGCTCTTATGCCTTGCTCTATCCCTACAGGGCATAGACGTCCCCTCCAAGTCCCATTCCCATTCAATCCACCTTTTTCATCATTTGGCCACTTGCATTATCATCAAATCCTGCCCTGTCAAGGGGAGAAGAGATGCATGGAGAGCTCTGTCTGCTCAAGTTTTCCTCCAAGATCTCCTCTGTGAAAGTGAAGGTTTGATAATGGCAGGTTGTAGTAAATCTCTCAACTCAGGAATAGTACTGTATGGCTTAAGAACAAAGAGAATGAAAGCCTAATATCTTACAAGGGACCAGAGAGAAAATCAATCTAGGCAATTCCCAGACTATTTCTGTAACTCCTCTAAAGTCAAGTTCCAGAAGGCTCTACACAATTTAAAACATATTTTGCAGGGAAAAGTAATTATGACCATGGAGTTAATAGGAAAATGGGATAAAATTGAAGATTTTTCTTTACTAAGGAGCTGATCGTGTAGACAACTGAATTTTTACAGATCACAAATCTCATCTATCTAGACTTCAATGAACAAATTGATGGGAGAACAAAACGGAAATTATTTGTTGAAATGGGGAAGAGGGGATCTCAGTAAGAAAGGCAATGAGAAAGAAATAGATAATGAAGAACTATTAATTGGGAATTAAGAAATTAGAGGGTAATTCAGGTAGAAAGATCATACTGAAGAGCTGTTTTTTTTTTGTATATTGAGAAATGGTGTTGACGCAAAACACAGAAGTGGCTTAGAATAGTTTCAGAACACTGTCAGGTTGGACTGGGATATTTGATGGGGGGAATAGGGTGCCTATGAAGGCACAGGTAACAAATGGGAATTCAGGCACTTAAGGATCAGAAATGACTATTCCTACAATAAACCTGGAATTAAAAGTAATAGCAGACAGAAAAATTGCAGGTGTCTCAGTTATTGGCTGGCTGTAAATCACCACCAACACACTGAAACATATCCAGAGGAAAGGAGAATTGCTGATCCTATTTTCAAGACACTGGTAATCCAGTGGTATCTGTTCTGTTCTAGCTGCCAGCAGCCAGAAAGGATGAACTAAGGCTAGAAAAAGCACAGGGCAAGAGCAGTAGGTCACATCTAGTGTGCACAGGTGTGAAGGAATTCCATTGCAGGCCTTGGTGCACAACAGGACCTGACGGAGGCCTACAAGAGCAGGGCCTGTGCAATGCCTGGCAGCCCCTTTCTGGCCCCCAAGGACACTGCGGCTCTGGAGCAGCTCCCAGTTATGGCAGTGGGGACAAAAGGAGCTGAAGAGTCTTGAGCTGGAGTTGGATGCGTTTAAGTAAATGACTTCTGTGAGTTGTTGGACCACTTCTCAATGACCTGGGTGCCCCAGGCTCATCAAGCTGTTGGCTCCATGTTTTCTTACTGGTGCAGAACCAGCTGTGTTCCCAGAGAACCATGGGCAGCATCGGCCAGTTAATTCCTGGAGCACTCTGCAGAGCTACAGAAATGCAGTACCACTCTCAACATTTCATGATGGCATTTAGTCAATCCTTACTCACACTACTGCAGCAAAAGATTTCTTTTTATTCCCGAACTTGAGTATTTTTTAGTTCTGTTCTATTCCTAGCACATTTTTCTCAACTTCTTTCACATTGCCAAGGAAGAAACCAAGGAATCAAATGGCTTTAAAACAATAATTTTTCAGCGTGAGATTTTGCTAATGTCTTGTGGGCAGCACTTCCTATTATCAGCCTCTTGTGCCTGTTTCTGTGGGATTTGTTTTCTCCTCACGATAGTATTAACACAATTCTGCTATTACCTGCAGTGTTTCCAAGGTGAGTCAAATAATTTCAGTGGGCTCTCGGAAGTGAGCATGCTTGGCTACAGCAGTTTCTGGCACACTGAGAGTGCCACATCCCAGTGCGTGGGGAGCAATTAGCTCCATAGTGTGAACTTAAGGTTGGTAACAAGGTAAGGGAAGTGAGAAAATGGCAAGAAAGTAGGACAGTTGCAATTCAAAATTTAGTGAAACAGCAAGATCCTATGCTGTGAAACTTGTGGGAGATATCTTGCAGTGCTACTGCGTGAGTCAGTGCTATGGACCCTCTGCAGGATCCACCTTGTGTGCTTATGCAGCCGTGCTGAAGTCAGAGACAAATCATTTAGTTCCATCTACTTGGATTTTTGGGATTTTTGCCCAACTCTCGAATTGTTACTGGAATGTAATGGAAAATGTGATCACAAAGAGTCTGGTCTTTATAGATACCCTATTTAGTTAATAAGCCTGTTTATTTAAACTAAGCTATTTCCTGTGGTCTACAACGTATTTCCAGAGAGCACTCAAGTGCTGCTCTATAACTACTGTCTATAAGTACTACCAAAGAAAAAAAATATACAAACCACTTTCATTTAATTCACAATTTAGAAGCAATCGTGCTCCTTGGCAGTCATGTGTCTCTTACTCAGAGCTCTCCATCTACTTCTCCTTCAACAAGGTCACTCTCTTTTGCTAAAATTATTGCTTCCAAGATACTGATCTCGTGTCGAAAGAGCTGGTGACCACTAACTGTGCACCAGCCTACACAAATAGCTCTCCCCAGCCAGCAGCTTGCCAAGGGAGCCATACCTATTCCAAGTGAAGCTGCCTACCATGGGTCCATTCCCCAGTACCCTGTGTTTCAAACAACCTACCGAAAAGAATTGAGTCACAGCCTGATCAGCCAAGCCAGGTGTAGGACTGATGGCTTCTTGATTTCCAGCACCACACACCATGAGTTAAATTCCCATCTAGCAGCACAGTGACGTTTATTAAAAGCAATAGCAAAATCATTCTCAAAACTGTGCAGCATCCTGTTTCTGTCCAAAAACAATCCACTTAGAAGATGAGCACCATCCTTCAACACTACAAAAATTAATAGAAGAGGAAAATGAAGTGAGGCATGTTATGAATGGTTGCCAGCACCAAGTATCTCATGTTATTCCATGAGAGCCTCTCAAAGTACATCCCCATAAGACCGATTAAATCAGTTGTCAGTAATCTGACTAAAGATGGTGTATGGGGCTGAGGTAAAACAGAGGAAGGAAAATCATAGCAATAAAGGAAAGTGAATACAGGATAAGAGCAAGCAGCAAGAAATCTGGCTCCCCTTTTCAGCACCATCAACTGTTCTTAAATTTCTATGCAATCACTGTGTGCGTGCGTGTCAGATAGATATAATCCAAATAATTGCAGAAGGTTCCAGCCGTTAACACAGGGCCTCATGAGAGTAACCAAAAATGCTGGCTGTGCAGCTTACTCCAGGCAAACCTACACCCTCTAAAGCATCGGGTGGCTGGCACTGGGTAAGCCTGGGGAGAGAGCTGGAGAACATGCTCACAAAGATGTTATATTTAAGGGACAGAAATTCTGACCAGCAATTTTGCGGTCGGTTTTTATTTTAACATGTGTATTTATTGTTTACCCAGAAGATTGACAAATTAACAGTTTTTCTTATAACCACAGCAGTATTTGTACTGCCCAGAGTGCGTACACTATAACTCTGAAGCCAAGTTATAACTTGCAGTTACAACCGAGACTTTGCTCAGTCCTTCACCAATGTAGGTTTTTGAGTGAAACAATCTCCTGTCCTCCCTTTGGCTATGGGCCATGCACGGACTCTCACCCACATGCAGAACTTTTCAACCAGCTGATGAGGAAAACATTGGATAGGCCAACCATGCAGGTTCCAACTTGGGTCAAATCCAAGTGCCCAAGGCTCCAGGCTTACTCACGAGATCATGAGCAAAGATTATTCAGGCATGTTATCACTAGGGTAAGAGCGGTTTAGTCACCTAGACATTCCATCAGACTTGTGGGGATAGCGTCCAGCACAGTGAGTATTGCCCTCCTCATTTACTGGCAGCATCAAGCAGCATGTCCTGTCTGAGGTGGTTGGCATGGCCTGGGGCTTGGGATAAACAAACACATGTGTGCCCTAGAAATCCCGAGGGCACAACTGCAGAAATATTGACAAACAGGTGGACTTTAATTTGCGCAGGCAAACTCTTATGCCATTGCATTGAGGATGACTATGTACTGTTCCTGCTTTTCCAGTTAGCCTAAGGTCATTTCACTGGAAAGTGCATGTTTTCTCACATGTGGGTTTTTTGGAGGGTTTTCTTTGAAGCATGAACTGGGGGTGACTTTAACTTGTTGCTAAGCTGGAAGAGTGCAAGGTATCCTAAAGGGAATTCCATGGAAAGGTGTTCCAAAGGCTGTTACATAAATGCTGTCACACACGCGTGGCATTAGCAGTGCTATCCCAAGTCCCAAGAATGCTTCTCCTCACACCACTCTTTGCCACCTCCTTTTCCTCCCAGGTTTAGGATTCGTGTTTAAGATAACCATCTGGATCTGTGATTTAATGGGTTTGGCAGGAAAGGGAAAGATCCTTTTTCTTTATCCTTCTTTAAAACAACCTCTGGAGGAAATAATTTCACAGACAAAGGATAACTTTCAACAAAATTTCAGTCAGTTTCTGGCTGATTTTTGGAGGAGTCACTCTCACTTAGGTCTAAAATCCGATTCAGAATTTTGTTCTGGAACTCCTAATGCAATATGCATCACGAAGGATACATTTATATTAGGGATGCTAAAAGATGTATACAGATATCAGTTTTTCAGGCCATTATTAGTGCTCAGAATATTAAAAGAAAGCTCACCCATGCCCATTTAATGCAATAGAAGAAGTGGCAAGCGATTGCTACCAGCTTCCTCACACCTCAGACTGAAATTACCTCTGCCCTGCACATTCCTGTTTGCTAATGTCTAGGGAGATATTACATGAGAAGAAAAGGAGTGAGATGAAACCCTGTTCATAAGATGTTTGCACGTATTGGCTCCAAAAGAGAAACTACAATGACAATTAGATTTTGCTGCTGACAGCAGAGCAGCTAATCACTGGAGCTAAAATCAGATTACACAAAATGAAAGTCTGTTGTCTGGCTGCGGCTGAGTTTCAGATGTTCTTAGTATAAGTGTACCAAGAGGAATTGCAATCCTGTTATCCAAACAAGAACTAAAAGCCCAAATCAAATACCAGAAGGATCAAACTGCTCCTTCCTGCTTTCCACATCCCGCTCCCCCTCTGCCATCCTACAGCTTGAGCCCCGACTCCCTCCAGGTCCCACACTCCACTGTTCTCAGTGCTGCCTTCAGGTTCCCACAGAAACATCCATACCAACACACAGCACACATTTGGAAACATCAGCTTTGACAACGATGTGGTTGGAAGCTGAAAAGTCTCAGTATTTAATTTGTTGGCCTCTCAAGCTTTCTTTCTCGCTCACACACTGGTTACAGAATTCTACAAAAAAATCAGCAACAAATCAACAAACCTCTGCTGGATGCCGGAGCAGCAGTCAGAGGCATCTGACATTTTGGCTACTTGTTTTACTACCATTCACCCAAAGTTTGCAGAAGGGTTTAACCAAAATGTCAAAGAAAGAATATATGCATATTGTAAATCTAATGATCAAGATAGATGTAATTTATTGAAATTTGAGAAAAAATCAAAGTAAACTCTTTAAAGACGTTGGTCATATATTTGAGGCTTGCAATGGGGTAATAAAAATAGAAATTATGTACATAGAACCTATTGTGGTATAGGAACTTAACCTCAACATATTGATTGAGGCAGTTCTTGTCCCTGAATTAATATACACCTACGAGTGAGTATTTATTTTAGGGAAGTTAAATAGAAAGGCCATGAATAAATATAAAAGCTGAGATGAAATAGCCATCTGGACTACATTAAACCAAAATACGTAATTGAAGCAGAGGGAGCATGCATCCTTTGATCCAGTCACGCACAATTGAAATGAAAGTAAATGGGCAATTCCTATTATCTAATCATCAGTGAAGAGTCTGCAGCACATGCAAGTGCCTCTGTGGCATGAGGACCCCAAGCATGCCAGCCTTGGATGGCCCCATGTTGCCATGTTGCATGCTGCACCAGGGCCAGGACATCAGTGCCAGCCTGAGCTGGGCCTGTGTTTAACCTGGGGATGGCAAGCCTCTGGAACAGGATTGGTATGGATGTCCCACCGTTGGATCTGTCCAAAGCTGGGTCTGATGGGGTTTTGAGCACCCTGGTCTAGTGGCTGCTCATGGCAGAGAGGTTGGAATAGGTGATCTTAAGGTTTTTACAACTCAAATCATCCTGCGATGCTATGAATAAGTTTTGTAACCAGCTAGCTCCAGAATGAGCTAAGAACTCATTAGAAACTGCTTTCTGATGAGGAAGCACCACTGCTTCCTCACCCAGGCAATTTTCTGCCCATCCTCAAACCCAAGGCTTGAGTAGGTACCTCTGACTCCTGGTCCCTTGGCTTCCTGGTCAAAGACATCAGCCAGCCATAACCACCAGTTGGGTTTGCTGACAGCCCCAGTAGTGTAAGATCAATAGTGTTATGCTGGCAGAAATCCAGTAGGTAAAGTAAGGAACATCAGAAACTTTTCCCTGGTGTAGCTCACCTGGGAAACCTACTAGTATATCACCAAAGTTTTTCCAGCAGAGCTGTACCAATATCAGGAGAAGTTCTCTGGCTTAATAAATTACCCCCAGAGAGCTGCTCTCAGGCTAGACATCTCCTCTGGCTTTCCACCTGTTGCCCACACTTCTGTGTTGCTTCTGAGATTTGTGCCCAAGCCCTGACACTTGTCCTGAACATGCTCTGCTGCAATTAACCACAGCGACTGGACTGCTGAAGTCTTAAATACTGATACAGGTTGCACAACACTTCTTGTATTTCAAGCATTTCTCATTTCAAGCAGGACTCATCCAGCTAAAAGGTGCAATTCCACTGGTGACACTGTAAGATCCCCCTGCTGAGGAACGATGACATTTGGAGGAACAAGTTAAAGCAGGCACAGCATAAGGCCATGAGGCACCTGATTAGGGCATGAATAGATTGATGTTTGTCATGGTTTTATGACTTTTTGTTATCTGTATTCCACATCATAACATCATGTAGTGCACCGGGAGTTAAAGTGTTAATGCTCCAGTTCGGGGCAGCTGTCTGGAAGAGAAGAACTACAACTACTTTGTGGTCAGAGAGGAGATATAACCCCTGGCAAGCTCACCTGATGTGCTCTTCTTCATCAGGCTCTCCTCCCTGCTGCTCAACCGGATTGCACATCTCACCTCAGCGTCATGGTGAGGCCTATCCACCTTTCGGACACTCTCTCTCTCATTATATTTGATTCATTAGCTTTAATTCTAATTATATTGTATTATAGTGTGTTATCTTGCATTCCAATGCCATATTTAGTAAATTAGTTTGTTTCTCCTCAGATCGTTGCTGCTGTTTTTAATTATTTTGGGGTCCCCTGTTTCCCTTTTCCGGAGGCACGGATTCGCGAAATCCCTCTGCCCCACTAGTCATGGAACGGGGCCGAACCAGCCCGTAAACCATTGACAATGTTATAATGGGCAGCCTCACCCAGCCTGGGTGAGGACACAGCAGTACTCAGGAAAGCAGAACTTGCTGAAAGCCATTTCTAAATTCCTTTATCTGGCTGGAATTTCAGCTGGTTCAACCACAGTGAACGGTGTCCTAGAAAAGCCCTGTCTGGAGCAAAGTAGAAGTATCACTGAATACAAGCAAATCATTTTTCAGGATCCTGCTGTCAACTGCCAAGTTCTGGAAAAGCTTTTCCATCTCTCCTGTGCTCCTCAGTTCTGTGCATGTGGTTTTGTCCTGTGTTGAATGTGATGAGTTTTGGAACAGGCATAATGTGAAGTCACCCTTCTGTGCAGAGGGAAACAGGCTGGAGAACAGCCTTGAAACAGCTCTGTGGTCACCAGCATCATATTATCTAATTCATTTTCTTTGTTATTTTCTCGGCTCACAGAGCTAGAGAAATGATCTGCAAACATTCACTACACTATAAGTATGTGCATTTTCTGACATTACAACATAAAACATTCACCTGGAGAGAGTTCCCATTATTTCCCAAGCTCAAGCAGAAATTTCTCATAACACTCTGCCTGACCACATTATGCAGTCATTTCCTAGTTTCCACAGAACATAGTTGATAATTTAAAAAATAGTAATTTTTCTTTTAAATCCTTCACGAATTCCTCTACGACTTCTTTTGGAGCAATTTCTACCTGCTCTGCCAGGCAGATGTAAAGCCAGCTGAGTACCTGAGCAGAGATGCTCCTGTGTGTCTGATAGCCCTTGTAGGGTACCACAGGTTGCTTCTGTGACATGCTGCTCATGATGGGTGCTCCTTGATGAGAACCATCCATTGAGTGAAGTCATAGAATCGTAGAATCACCAGGGTTGGAAAAGACCTCTCAGATCATCCAGTCTGACTGTCCACCAATATTTCCCCCAGATAGGCAAGAAATCTAGCACCTGGCAACCCTGCCTGTGGCAATGGGATCGGAACTTGATGATGTTTGAGGTCCCCTCCAACGCAGGCCATTCGATGATTCTATTCTATGAAACTGTGCCTTTATAACCAGAGTGAAGATGTGAGGCAGGGAGGGCAGCTAAAAAACTAACAGTGTACCTTTGGAAAACAGCTGGGAACCCTGACAGCTCCCTTATTTGAATCCAATCTCCAAACTGGAAAAGGGCTCCAACAAGCCCTCTGTAACCAGTTTTATCCACCACAGTCCTGTTCCTGCTCTCACTAGAGCACGTCTTCTTCCCTTTGCTCTTGGTAGAAGATTTTTTTTGCCGTTTGCATCTCACCAAGATATTAGAAGTTGCACGTGAATTCAGAGGAAAAGAGGAAATCCCACATCCCAGGCAGTGCTGCTTCCCACCCACCCCGACCACCCTCCTGCACTGTCCTCCTGCCAAGCAAAACTCCACGTCTCCGAGATGAACAGTGAGGGGAAAGATCATACATGAGAAATGGAGAGATTTCAGAGCAAACATTGTGTTCGTATTTGTCAGGAACAAAAGGTGTGATCTGTGGCCGTGTGCAGCTGAATTTAAATTAGTTTGCACAGCCCAGTTAATCTTTATCCCTGCCTGTGAGGAGAATTGGCTTTCTCCAGCTGTGGTGCCCACACAACCCATAGCAGCTGGTTTTGGTAATGGGGGAATGTAAGGAAAAGCAGCAGGACTTGGAAAAAGCTCTTCCTTAGCGGAGCTTCATCATGGTTCCACAAAGTCCAGACCTATCATCTAAAAACTAGGTCAGTGTGACCCAGCTCCTATAGGAAGGGTGAAGTCAGAGGGCGAGGCAGATCCTTTGAGTGATAAACACAATTGCTTTTGTTTCATTTCCTAATCTGTTTCTTAAGGTTCCTAGTTTCTTATCAGGACATGTGGCTTAAAATTCCTGTTGTACACTGAACTTTCACATAGGCATTTCTCTGGAGCTGCTGACTTAGAGTGCTGTGAGCTGGGCTTACACAATACTCAAGAGTACCACTGCCCATACCTGTGAGGAGCTGGCCCTGTGCTTAGCAGACACAAGATCCTGTTTTTTTCCTGCAACCCTTGAGAGTCTTGGGGCGCAACTCAAATGTCTTTTGGAGTCTCCCAGTTCTATGACAGAACCTTGCAGGGGTGCCCAAGGGCTCATCAGTTGGCTTAGAAACATCTGGGAGTCACCTTCAGAGAAGATACAAGGAAGCATGGGGTCTGTCTGATGAAGTGCAAGCTCCTCAGCTTCCTCATCATTTGGTGAGGACCAGATGGAGGCTGGAGATACTCAAGGCGTCCTGTGAGAGCTGATTAACTGATGTGGGCTCAGTAGCAAATAGGAACGATTAGAGAGGACAGAAAAGCAGGGGAACATCATATGCCTAGGATTTGTCCTCTTTCCACCCCTGGAGCATTGGCCAAATCAAGTTTGAAGGTTCCATGTACTCATCTGTTTGTCAGCTGGGAAAAGCAGCAGCAGCTCAGCAGGGTCAGCAATGCGGGAGGGGTAGATCCCACCCATTGGAAGGATACAGCTTTGGTAAAAACACCACCATCTTTGCAAACCTTATTGCAGACCAGCAGCTGCACACACTTTGTTGCAGTCTGGGTAAGGCCCTGGAGCATCAAGTGGTCATTAGAAGTGTGTGGTTCTCTGGGAGGGACGGAGCAGTCCTAGGTTCAGCAGAAGAGCTGCTATGGTAGGGTTTGCTCCTCAGACCCCGAGAAACACTGTGAATATGGGCACTGAAAAATATTCAACAGGACAGGAAAAATGTTCACCTCACACACATGATTTCTACATTGAGATGCACTTGTCAGGAGCCACAGAATCAACACCTGGCTAAGAAAGCAAAAGCCAGGCAGGGCTCATTTGCTGACAGGCTCAGTCTCCTGTGGCTGTTGAACTGGAGACCTACAGGGAAATACAATCATTTATGCTGTGCAAAAACACTGTTTTTTATCGCTGTTGGAATACAAACATTTACAGACCTGGGGGTGTAGCTGAGATCAGCTGTCAAGATGGGAGAGGTTGGGAAGGTTCCCTGGGGCACCCAGAGCAGAGCAGCCCCCAATCCTTCAAAGGCAGCCCAGCAAGAGCAGCAGATCCCAGCAGTTGATATCTGAAGGCATTACTTATCATTTCAGAGGTGAGGCATTTTGCACTGCAAAAGCTCACTTCCTCTACAACACTAGGAAAACACCAGTACAATAACAAGGGATATTTCCCCTCTGCCCCAGTGTCAATCTTTATCTCCCAGCCTGCCATATCCAGACCATGAACACTGTTTGTGGCTCCTCAGCGGAATCCCTCATTCACACATAGCATGAGAACAATAAATAAACTGCAGACAGTTCCCCCAAGGACCACTTTCCCATTGTGGTTGGATTTTGAAGATACCTGATGAAAAAGAAGCGAAATGAATGGGCCTTACTCACAAGTGGTGATGCCTGTAGCTCATGGAGAGAGAGATAATTGCAGCCTCTATGCAAAAAAAAATCCACCAACAACACAATAAAATCACCATTTGGGGTGATTTTAAGCAGCCTATTAAGGACTATAGCTCTGACAAAAGATTAATTGCCAACATCTGTAGATGACACTACAAAGAAGACTTGAAATGCCCTAACTTACCATGTACATTAGCCTAATAAACTATCATTTTTGTGTCTTCTTAATTGTCATCTCCACCTATTCCTCTGCATTACCTTATGCAACAGCATTTTCTAAATAAAGCTCAAAGCCGAAAGACCCCACACTAGACAAATTAACTGAAGTAAATAAGCAAGCAGCTAACTGCAGTTAATTATACATCTGCTGGCAGCTTTGCTTTTAAGCACCTTACAGGTGAACATTTTAATTACTTAATATGCTCTATTGTTCTCGAATTAGATACGAGAAAAATAACATTGATCCAATCCTTTTCTAATTTTTATGCACCAGAGTTGTAAGGCAAGTGGCTTTGTAAGGGGATTACGTGTGTGCTCATCCTACTTAGCTATGATAAAGTTCTCTGCTTCCTAGAGAGGCTTTTTAACCCTCTTCTAACAGCTGTAGGGAGATCCTAAAGCTGGAAGCTTTAGGGAATATGAATTACACCTGGGGGAGAGTTCAGAGGGGAAAGAAGGATAACATATGCCAAAGGCTCTCCAAAGCATTTGGAAAACAGCAGCACACCACAATGACTAGTGCCACATCTACACGTTTCTTGAACATCTGCAGAGACAGTGACTCCACCACTTCCCTGGGCAGCCTGTGCCAATGCCTCACCGCTCTTCCTGAGAACAGATTTTTCTTAATATCCAACCTGAACCTCATCTAGCACAATCTAAGGCCTTTGTGAATGGAACAGGAGATGAGAAGCTGAGGGACACCACTGTCCTCTGTCACACACTGGAAGATGAAGCCTTATTTTTCATGTTAGACTGAAGGACAGAGATGAGCCAGGAACTCAGGTCAGAAACAAAAGTAGCAATTTTCATGCTTCTTCAAAATGGGTGGCATCCTCCTGTCAAGTATGAAAAGATGAGAGACTTTGATGAGAGCAAGAAGAAAATACATCAGTGTAAGCAGGGACAGGTAACCTGGGACGAGTATAGGAATGCTGCTGGGCTGCGTAGGGATAGAATCGTAGATGGGCCTGGGCTGAAAAGGACCATAATGATCATCTAGTTTCAACCCCCTGCCCTGGGCAGGGGTCGATGGGGTCAGGAAGGCCAAGGCCCAACTGGAACTGGACTTTGCAAGGGGCACAAAGAAGGATAATAAAGGCTTCTACAGGTACATCAACTGGAAAAGGGAAGTCCAGGTGGATGTGCTCTCCCTAGTGGGTAACATAAACAGGCTAGTAACAAAGGACAAGGCTGAGGTATTCAACAGCTTTTTTGCCTCAGTCTTCACCAGTGAATGCTCTACACACAGCTCTCAGGTGGATGGTTCTGAAGGTGGGAACTGGGGGAACACTGCTCCTCCTGCTGTAAGCAAAGATCAGGTTTATGACTGCCTGTGGAACCTGAACATCCACAAGTCTGCATGCCAGTGTCCTGAGGGAATTGGTTCATGTAGCTGCCAAGCCACTCTCAGGGATACTTGAAAAGTCATGACTGGAAAAAAGATGATTTAGCACCTATTTTTAAGAGGGGTAAAAAGGATGACCCAGGGAGCTGCTGACCTGTTAGCCTCACCTCTGCACCAGGAAAGAGCATGGAGCAGATCCTCCTGGAAGCTATGCTAGGGTACATGGAAAACAGGAAGGTGATGTGGGATAACCAGCACGGCCTCACCAGGGGCAGGTCCTGCCTGATCAACCCTGTTGCTTTTTATGATGATGTAACTGTTTCAGCAGACAAGGGAAGAGCCACCAGTGTAACCTATCTGGACTTCCGTAAGGTCTTTAACATGGTCGCCCACAACATCTGTCTCTCAAAATTGGAAATATAAGGATTTGACAGGCTAACTGGATGGACGAGGAACTCGTTGTGAGATCGTACCAGAGAGTAGTGGTCAATGGCTCAGCGTCCAGATGGAGACTGGTGACAAGTGGTGTCCCTCAAGAGTCAGTACTGGGACTGGTGCTCTTTAATACTTTCATCAGTGACATCAACAGTGGGATTGAGTGCACCCTCTGGACAAACAAGTTTCTCTTGTTTTAACCAAATAAGGAAAACAGCATGACAGGAAGGTAATCAGCCACTCAGCAATGCAAAACCAAAAAATTGAGGGCCTTAAACTCTGGGTATTCATGGCAGGACTGTGCCAAACCATTAACTGACACACACTGCAATCTCCTCGTGCAGGTGTAAGCATGCAATGCACGCCTGGGCACACAAACCCACAGCAAACACATTTTTCCATAACTCTGTAGAGTTGCTCATTACATGGAAGTTTAAGTATATGTAGTGGCCAGTGCTACCTTACCCTGGCATTGGGCTTTGCAGAAATCAAATCCCTCCAGGAAGAGAATTGATGGGTCAGTGCTGGTGCTCCTGGTGAAGTATAGCAGTGTATTTTTAAGTCAGCAGTAGCTAGGCAATCTCTGGTTATTTGGCATGGAGTTTCAGCCCTCATACACAAGCAGAGGCGTGGAAGGAGCATCCATAGCCACCTCCATAACTGAGGTCATGTTCCAGTGACAAACACTAACACTTGAAAGCTGCGCTGCTGAGTTGCAGGATTGTGCCATTAACCAGTTGCTGCAGCTTTCCTTGGAAATTTTTTCTGGAGATTTGTTGGAAGTAGATAGTTGGACACACAAGAAAGAAGTGATGATCATTATGGAGGCCCCAAACAGGTACAACTTTGCAGAAAGTAAGCTGCGAGACAAGTGACTGACAACAAGTGGCTCAAGACAAATGGACACACCTGAGAAAAGGGAAAGGTCTGAAATAATCTCACACCTCAGGGCAGTCGTAGCACACCTCTGCATATGCCCTAACAAGCAGAGAGGAGCCCAGAAGATCAACACACTGTTTGTACACTGTTTATTTTAGGACAGTTCCAGCTGTCTTTTTTTTCACGTATGTGAGGGCAAACTATAAGCTTTAGTCTTCCAAAAGGCAAATATTTCCCCCTGAAGTGGGTTTCAACTCAAAACCAACACGAGAACCTCACTCCAAGCCTCTGCATGATGCCTGTTCTGCTCTAATTCAACCAGCATCATCTGTATTGGTGAGCAATGAGGAACACAAGCTGCTTGCCTGCTTCATCACTTGGAAAGCCAAACATACGCAACAAGAATCAGACAGAAAAATACAGAGCTGGCAGGAAGCACTGTGCTCCACATGCCTTTGCACAGCAAAAGCACAAATCACAGAGCAGCCAGAGAGCAATGACTGCACTCTTAACAAAAACTGCAGTGTGAAGCTCTACTTTGCCCCACATGTGTTTACCTACCTTCTGTCAACATGAGTTTTAAATCAACAGTCAAGGCATTGGTCATGAAAGCTCGTTGGGAAAGGTGGGTAAATTGAAGTAACCCAGGAAAACAAACCAAACATCAGAATATATTAAAAGGGTGGGAGTACTGTCACCTCACTTCTGTTTCCTTTTTATAAAGCACAGTATGTCTTCATTTTTAGGGATTAAGAAATGCAGATAACACTCTTGGATTTACTACAGAAACACATTTTTTTAAGCAAATCCCATGATAATTTTGTGGTTACAGCATGGGAACCAAAGATCTGGAATCTTACTCTAGTCTTTGTCTTCAGCTTCCTGAGGAAATGTAGACAAGGCACTTACCCTTTGTCCCCATTTCTAATCTTCAGCACAAACTTGCTGACCGCCCCATCAACGTTGCCACGTTCTATGCACTGTTTGAAAGAAAATGCTTCGATTTTGAAGTGGTGCAAGAAGAAAAGCGGACAGCGTGAATGATCATCACTGCCAGTCATGCTATCATCACTGCAAAATGTAATGGGCCTGAATGAATGACACGTGCTGCCTAAACCTGAAGTCAACAAGTGGAACGCTTCAGTTTGAGAGATATTCTGGGCTGTTTAGAGAATGGCACCAGGAAATTGCAATTCAGCTCTACGTAATGCATCTGGCTTCTCCTCCCCGTTCTCAGTCCTGATATTTCAACTGCATTCACAATGTGAGCAACACCTCAGTGCTGTTAGCAGTCAAGGTAACTGGTACAAGCCAGGTGCCCTGCTGAGGTTTGGGACTGAGAGGCTTTTCTAAACCTAAATAAATAAGTAAATAAACGCTGATTGACAAAAGGCTTTTATAGGAAAAAGGGGAATTCTTTGCATATGGTATGCAGTTCTGAACACCTACTTGAACCATTGTGAACTCTGAGCCACATAAAGAGACAAAGCCCTTGTAATCTGCACATAGTGGCTTCCCCTTCCCAAAGTGCACGGATGAGGGATAGGCTCATCTGATCAGGCAGATGAACTTGTGGCTGCATTGCAATGGGCTAAAGTGCAGGCGAGCACGCAGCACCGGAGCCTGTGGGCTTGGAGCAGCACTGCTCTGGGAGCAAGGACCAAACAAGCGGTCACCCTGTCCTGACCCATAGTCCTGCAAAAAAGGCAGAGGGTATAGGAGGAGAGCCAAAGGGACCCTGCCCAGAGCTTCAGCCCAGAGTCCTTCTGGTGGAGCAGCACTGCCTTCAAACAGGAAAGGCACAAATTGGTAGCCTGTGCATTTGGTAGCAACCAAAATAGAAGTCCTTCTCTTCCTTATTCTCTGAAGATTACAGCTATCATTTCATGTTTTAATTAAAAGCCTCCTCAAAGCTACTCATTTGACTTGATTTTGCTTTGGTTGTCCAGCGGCAAGTTTGACAACATGGGCACTTTGCAGGCCCGTGTATATAGCACACATAATTAAAGTTAACAGAAGTTAAAAAGGCTTTAAAACTGAGCCAGGCTGGCTAAAGTTAGTGGCCCAAAATTAGAAGCAGCATCTGAAAACGCAGATGCATTTGTGCATTTGTGTTACAGCATCACCTAGAGGCTGCGATGCAGATTAACACCCGTTGTACACACGGTTCAGATGCTCTCCTGTGTGCAGACACACAGTAAGAACCCACTGCCACAAAGACCGTGCTCCATCAGGCTCTGAATATTTCGGTGGGATGTATCTACCAAATGAACTCTAAGTATATTACATACTCACATGCATTTACTGCTTTTTTTTTTTTTTTTTTTTTTTAAAGCAAGAACCGCCAACGAACTGGATTAGAGGGGTACAATAACTGCAGAACGTATTTTGGATCACATCCATTGGAATGCTACTGCTATAAATTCCCCTACTCAAAAAATAAATAAAAAATAAATTAAACTATCCAGTTATTCCATGATCATCTGCAAGCTGAGAACCACAAAAACTATGAAAATTAAACCCATGTGTATGCTCAGTATAGTCTGGCACTTACATCGTTGCTGATTATAGGAATTCAATGTTTACATTTGACATTCTTTCCCAGACTTTTTTTTTCTTCCCTGAATTGAAGTAAAAGCTCACTTGGCCTTACCATAAAACAAATCAGACCACTGAGAGCAGCAGGATTGCATCTTTGTGAGACAGGCAAAGTCCAAACATGAGACAGCAATTCCGGCCTGAGAGATGATAGAATCAAATGAAGACACAATCCAAATGAAAGATGTAGGAAGGAGCTGGAAATAAAATTTGATACCAAACATTTTGAAAACCTTTCAAAATAACCATGCAGTAAACCTTAAAGCTTATTATCTTCACGCTTTCACTAGTAAGTCCTGTTGGACCCAGATGGGCTGAGAAGTGTGAAAGGCATACCAGGAGCTCCAAAAGGAACTGGGAGCAGGCAGACATGGTGCCAAGTAAAACCTGACTTGGTTATTGTCCCCCCCCCCAACTCTGCCTAGAGACTGTGCAGATGGCTCACAGCAGGTATACTCTACCTACTGCCACCGTGCCACGATAGTCATAGAATCATAGAATGGCCTAGATTGAAGAGGACCACAATGATCACCTAGTCTTCATGCCCCGCAGGCAAAGTCGCCAACCACCAGACCAGGCTGCCCAGAGCCACATCCAGCCTGGCCTTGAATGCCTCCAGGGATGGGGCCTCCACAACCTCCTTGGGCAACCTGTTCCAGTGTGTCACCACCCTCTGTGTGAAAAACTTCCTCCTAATATCTAACCTAAACCTCCCCTGTCTCAGTTTAAAACCATTCCCCCTTGTCCTATCGCTATCAGCCATTGTAAACAGTCCTCAGTAGGGATTCCTCCTCAGATCTTCCTCCACACAAACACAGCTTATACTTCTGAACATCAGCTGGCTTGAGAGTCACAGAACTCCAGCACAGGCTGCCCACAGGGACTGTGGAGTCTCTCAGGAGATATTCGAAACCTGCCTGGACACTTTCCTGTGCAACCTACTGTAGGGAACCTGCTTTAGAAGGGGAGACTGGACTATGTGACCCTACCAGTGGTCCCTTCCAACTCCTATGATTCTGTGATTCTTGAGTCCATTTTGCAACTCAGTTCTCCCACTCAACAGTAAAACAAATTCCTAAAGAGTAACTAAATTTAAGACAAGACTCATCCTGTAAAATACAGAAGCTTCAGAAGACATTCAAGCGTTCATACTATCAGATATGCTGCGTGGAAATAATAAATCACAGTAAAACCTTAGTGTCTGCAATAGGCTGCTGAGGAACTGCTTTAGCTGTCAGCAGGAAATTGCACACAATAGTGCAGTAACTTCTGAAGGTAGTATGTCATTTTTTCCTATGCCTTACAGGTACAGACAAGCACACACACAGGGTGACACGGGTTGATTTACTGAGTTATTGCAAAATACAATACTTTGCAATTGATACAGAGCAATTCTATTCAAAACTATTAAATACATGGTAACACTTGTGTCCTCTTGTGATAACATGGTAAAAAATATTAAAAGTTTTAACAGCTGGAACATCGAATCATCATCTTCACAGAAGAGTAACAGAAGCACTGGTCAAAATCACACTCCAAAAAGTTAATTAGGTGCTGTATATAATCTATACAGCAACTTTAGCACTTGAATCAAGTACTCCAGGCTAGCATTGGTTCACTTCATGCCTGCATCTTAAAACTCTTCATTTTCATTTAGTCCACCACATAAAGTTCATGCCACGACCCTCTGCTTATGCCATGCTGCCCCAAATTAGCCTCCCTTCAATGGCTGACAGCATCAATGGACAGCCTCCAGAAGGCCAATTCAGATCTGTCATTAGCAGCAGGGGAGATCACCAGAGGACAGAGAAAGAAAAACATCAGAAGCAAGAAAGTAAGAATGAGAAAGTGAGACAGAACGAGTAGTTGAAAACGGAGCAGTGCATCTGTGACTATTTCAAAATACTGTTCAAGCAGCAGAATTCATACATGGATGCTTGTTGCTAAACAGCTCAGTGACTTGCCACTGTAGGTATCACACACTCCAAATTCAGCAATAGCACACTAAATGATAAAAGTGGGATCACTTTAAGTTTACAACGGTGATCAAAAGCACCTTTCCAACATGAGCTAGCACAAAGCTCATGCCCAAAGATGATGGGGCTGAAAATACAGTTGTCAGTCAGCAGAAGACTTGTGAGAACACGTGTGAATTCCAGCCAGAACTGTTGACAGAGGACAGGAAACGTCATTTTCCAAGCAGTGTTTGAAGAGTTGACTTAAGTTTATGCTCACCGTAGCCCTCCCTCTTTTAAGGAGCAAAGAAAACTCAGTCAACCAAACAGAAAAATCCTAGGAAATATTTAAAAGGTGTTGTTACACAACATTTCTTCTAGGCCAGTGCTGTTGTAACAGCATACAGAATCAGCTTCCACCAGGACAACACTTTGTATTTGCCTTTTCAATATTTTTTTAGGGTGCAGTTCAGCAGTGCAAGCACCAGGTCTGCATTTACAAAATGTGTGCTCATCCCCACAGGCAACTAGATAGTGTACTTAAGCATCTGCGTGCACATGCAAGGCCTTGTACACACAGTTGCAAGTATAAAACAGGCTCTCACCTTTCAAAACCACACTACTTAATGTATCCAAGCCATCGGACTTCCAACCTCTTGCTTTGGTATTGAATCGATAGAAAATTTACAATGCCACTCTTCAGTCTTACACAGACTGACTTATTAATCAAAACAATAAAAAAGTAACAAGCCTGAAGATCCAAAGAAATCTACAAATACATTCATCAATATGCAGCACACCACAAATAAAGACTATACATGGAAGTGAATGACAACCAAGTACTTTCAGGAAAGCTTTAAAGTCTTCCTATCATTTCTCTCATGTAACATTTAATGTTACCGTATCAATGATTAAATAGCAGCTTCTATGTTACCTCTGAAGTTGTACGCTTGCTTTGATTGGAAAAGGGAGGGGAACAAAGGGCCTCTGAGGAATTCAGCAGCAACACAGTTAAGTGCATTGAAAATGTCGATTTGTGGCACATAGGAATTCATGGCTTACACAGGATACTTTTTTCCTATTTACAGTATCATACACTTGTATCAAGTCTTTGCTGCCTTTACTTCAGTATTTACTCTGTGGCAAATCACAGTAACTTAACCATGGAACAAGAAAACCCCAGTCTCTTTTGCAGATTAATGACTAATGGGTATTAGCTTAAGCTACCTACTTCTACGAAGTCCATGAGTCCCAAAATCTAATTGGCACAAAACCATTTTGATAATTTTGATAATTTAATACAGGAATGGATTGTTCTTGATTGTTTACTTCTTGACAATGTCTGTTCACACATGGTGCATTATCCACTTTGCTAGACATCAGAATTAATGTTTCAAAACAAACAACAAACAAAAAAACCCAGCACCTGCATGAAAGAGTCCTTTTGCTGTTGGATATCTGACTGCATGACAGAAAATACCAAATCAACGTGGTATATCATAGTAATATCATGCTACCTCTCAGATGCCAAAGACCACAGAGTCTTTGCAAATAACTGTTTATGGAAGCAGTAAGCAACTCAACTTCAGCAGAAAACCTGCCTTATCACCAGGCCTGGCTGTACATCAGAGCCTCCAAAGCATTTCTGCTGTCAGTCTGAAGAAGCTGGGATTTCTTGGTTCCGGCTGAGGCAGAGGCAAATTAAAGGAGAGTGGAAAGAAACACTGAACACAAGATGATACAGCTAAAAGAATAACTTGAAAATGCAAAATTAAGTACTGCAGTAAAAACAACTAAATGATATCACTGAGTGTAAGATGCACGGCCCTCCCTCTCTACTTTGCAATAGGTTTTATCTAAGTATTTAACAGAGCTTGAAGAAATAAGAGTACGTAACAGTTAAGCAAATGGACAACACAGAACTAAAAAGTCATATTTGAAGGGCAATTTCACATCCTTTACAAGAAATCTGGACCCATTTCTTAGCTGGTAAAACACTGTCACCAGGTGTGGAGAGCCTTTAAATAAAAGCAAGCAGCTGGATATGAGTACAGAAATTTAAAATATTTAAGGAATCCCTTACAGAAAAGTTGTGAGACTGAGAAAGACTGGCAGTTGCTTTTAGTCAAAGGATTGCATATTCTTTTACACAACAACAAAAACACAGTGAAATAAAACAATCCCATCGACCGTGCAAACTGATTATCAGCTTACTATCCTTTGTGTTTATGTCCTCAACTAAGATATTAAAAACTTGCAACACCTGAACACAAAACAGGGTGTACCTGCTATGACAAGATTATATTCTTTCCAGCATACTCTTCGTTAGCTTTTGTTGCCACATGCTGAAGAAACTAGATTTAAATCAGTGAATGGCAAGTATCAACAGGCAATGATTTGCACAACACTGGTGGCTCCGTCATGACCATCCTTATCTTCAACAACTTTTTTAAAATTTAAAATCAATCTTCCATTTGGAAACTCAGAGCCAAATCTGAATTTCTTTGTCATCTCATGGTAGAATATCTTCAGACACCATTCTTATTTCTTGCCAATTCCATTTGTTACTTTTGATCTGGAGTGTCGATTCCTCCTTCGAGATGAATGGCTTTCACTATTGACTGCTTGTTTTGGTGGGCTGTTGTCAGCACCTGCTGAGAAATAAATATATTTGACTATTCGACATTACTAAGTTCTTGACCAAAAGACAGTAAAGCTTTCTAGAGCTGGTGAGGAATTATATGGAATAACTCAAGCTAATATAAACTGGCTGGTACTTGTACTCCATCTAGTGGCCTAATAAAAGAAAAATCGTGAAGATTTCTGTAAAATTCCTCATCCTACAAGAAATTTTAGAACTTTTCTATAACAAAATATAACAGGGCAACATCATCCATTTTAAATGACATCAGCAGTAGAGATATCCATACTGTCATTGCTGGCAAGCATTACTATCAGAGACTACGAGCTACGAAGTCACAGATTCTTTGAGAGAACATTTCCTGTTCCAGTCTTTTATATGACAGCCCGTGTGTGACACTGAATAGGCAAAGAGAGACAACAGAGACTGAAAGATGAAAGAGGCTGAAGTGTGCAGTTAATGAAGAAACAGATAAAGTTAGAAAATAAATAATTGCTTGGCTAGATTTGTCCAGCAACGTGAGAGAGACTTTTTGACCGCAAACAATTTAAATCCACATAAAAATCCACCAATACACAAAACTGTGAATAAGTTAATATCAGCATCTAGGAAAGTTGCATAATAGCACATATAAAAAGAAGCTCTGATGGGGGTGCTTTTCAATTTATGATACATATGATGCATAGGTATTTTAATGTTATAAGCACAACTGGAACATAAGCTTTGACAAGTAACTTCTAGATGTGAAGTTCGGTGTTTTTTTTTTTTTTTTTTTTTTTTTCAATATGCAAGCCCACAGTAACAAATAAAAAAGGAGTTAAGTAACTTAACTGGGCTGTAGGGTAGGGAAAAGATATCAGAGAAATGGGTTGTCTTTGCTTAGTATAGAGGAAGCTGTTTATGACAAGATCATAAGCTCCTGGCCAAGTTCTTGATAAAAAGCAGAAATAACAGCATAATCCACATTCACATGTTTAAAATCAAATATGCAATGTTCAAGTAGAAAACTCATTGAGAACAGTTATTAAATACATAATGTCCTAAAACTACAAGAACGATATATAATAGCAGCACAAAAATGTAATTACATCATGAAAAAATAAATACATTTGCAAGTGTTGGAAGAAAAAAGGCAGTAAAGCCAAATAGCTTTGCAGATGATTTATCTGTATAGCTCCTGCAGGCTCATTAAGGAAGTCCAGTTGTCTTCAAGTTTCTCAAGTTTCACTTCCTAATGCTAAGCATTAATGCTACCACTTTGAGAATATACGTGCAAGAGTGCCAATACCTTTACTGAATTTAGAATGAAGCCAGGAAGCATCTGGACTGTATGGGCTGTCTTCACTTTCTGATAAAGTCTGCGAAAAACAAAAGGGACATGTGTCATTAGGATGCTGGTTCTTGAAATCAGTACTTCTCCAGTTCACAGTCAGACTCACAAATTTATACCATGGCAGACGTTCTGGCAAATTCTGATACAGCCTGTACTTAGGACCTTTCCCTTCCTAATTAGGAGACACAATGTAGATGATACAATAACAACTCGCTACTTGCCAGGTAATCTGTTGTGAAATCAAATGTTCTTGCTATTCTCCTCGCGTACCAACTGTACAGTGGGAATCACAGAATGGCCAGGGTTGCAAGAGAGCTCAAGGACCACGAATCTCCATCCCCCCTGCCACATGCAGGGCCACCAACCTCCACATTTAATACTACACCAGGCTGCCCAGGTCCCCATCCAATCTGACCTTGAACATCTCCAGGGACGGGGCATCCACAACCTCTCTGGGCAGCCTGTTCCAGCACCTCACCACTCTCATAGTAAAGACTTTCCCCCTGACATCCAAACTAAATCTCCCCTCCCTCAACTTAAAACCATTTCCCCTCATCCTGCAGTTATCAATCCTTTCAAAGAGTTGATGTCCCTCCTGTTTGTGGGCTCCCTTTAGGTACTGAAAGGCTGCAATGAGGTCACCCCGCAGCCTTCTTTTCTCCAGGCTGAACAAGCCCAGCTCCCTCAGCCCGTCTTCATAGGGGAGGTGCTGCAGCCCTCTGATCATCTTCGTGGCCCTCCTCTGGACCCTCTCCAACAGCTCCCTGTCTAAATTCTATGACAAAATCACAGCTTAAATTTGAGAGCCTAAGAGCATTCTTTAGAAACCATATATATAGTATAATCTGGGAACTGTTCAAGGCTCATTGAATTCAGAGCTCTTTCTATTGATTTCAGTTAGACCCTGGACTGTCCCTCTCTCCCCCATATATGCCAGCTCTGGTAAAGAATTCTAACATCTTATTAGGTATAAAACAAAAACAGGCTTTCCAGTAAAGTACCTTTTCTCGGTGGCCATAGTATTCTGCGTACCAAACCATGCCATATAAACACAGGAAAGTTGTAAAGGCCTAAAAAAACAAAGAAGGAGAAAAAAAAAAAAGGTTTGTTTTTTTTTTTGGTCAAATTCTTTGCTAGTTCAAGATCTTAAATTGTGTTTAAAAACTGTTTGGATGAGGTGCTCAGGACATGATTTAGCAGAGGGTTGTTAGATTTAGGGTAATATGGTTAGGTTGTGGTTGGACTTGATTTTTAGGTCTTTTCCAGCCCGAACCATTCTATGATCTGAGCTCCTGGACATCCCACAGCTGGAGACTTTCATGACCATGAGTCCATAAGAATACATACATAGAAATAACTCACATACATGACCTGGTACAAACACCATAATCAGGCAGTTGACACTAGTAGGTATGTACGAGGAGCAATCAGTCTAGGAGAAAAGAATTCTCCTTTTTCTTGCTCCATATTTCATGCTGCCTTTCACATTTGGTTCTGCAGTGTTCTGATATGGGCAGCAATTCAGTACTTCTCCTCTGAAGTCTTTGGAACAAAATCATCATGCTAAATAACAGAAAATCAATTCCAGTTCCCTCCCACTTGTTCAAAGCTGCATTCCCATTTAGAAGGAAGAAGTGCTTATTGGTTATTTTTCAGTGACAATTAATAATATGTTTGACATAGGATTTACAAGTCTGGCATGACTAGCATACATTATAAAATGGGCATCTCATGCTGCATTTGCACTAATCACAATGAAATACAGAAGGCAGAGTTTGCCTGATAAAGCAGGGTTTATGCAGTGGTAAGACTTCAGTGTGAAACACGTGTTACTCATCAGTGTTAGTCATTCACTCCCGCTCCTCTCCAAAGGGCACCACTGGAAGCATCTCCAAAGTTAGCTTCAATTGTACTGCCATTTTCTCTCATGAAGATAAGCTCTCAAACTAGAGTTGCTCTCATTGTTAAGTACCAGTACAGTGGCTACATTACGTTCTGTTGAGAACTGTGAGAAAAAAGTTATTCTAGCCCCTCCAACATCCTAAATAACTTTGGATTTGCTTTTCCTAGGATGTGCACAAAGTTCTTTACTAGCATTTCCCCACAGTGACCCCCTGCTGCCAATTTAGGTACTTTTGATGCTTTCACATGCCTTACATTTCACAAAAGAAGTCTCACTTACCACACAGAGAAGCCAAAACACGACATACAGTATTTGTGTTTTGGAGAAAAGATCCTGTCCAAATTTTATGCACACAATAGCTTCAAGGAAAGCAATAACCCTGTGAGTAAAGGAAAGAGAGAGGGGGGATTATTAAAAAATAATAATAATAATAAAAAAAAATTTCACTCGTTCACAACCCAGACTCAGGACTGCCAGCTCTAAACAACAGCTACATTCTGGTTAGCACACAGCTCCCCTATGACAGTATTAAGTGGAAGACTCCGGGAAATCTATTTTTTATTCTTTACTTTTCTTCAGCATAAACAGCCGACAAAAAGTGATCATCTAGCAGTACAGAATTCCACAACTCTCTGCTTGTACAAGGAGCAAGCAGGAGTGTATGCCAATAGCAGAGAATTTCTATTTATACCAACCACTATGCCTCAGCCCTCACCAGATAAAAAAAGTCCTTCCCATGCTGAACAGCCAACAGATTCCCTGTTTTGTGAAAACTGTTTCAGATATTTCTTGATAGGACACAAATTTGCTACAGCTCTAATTAGACTACTTTGCTCACTTCAGATGGATTTTAATGAGAAAAATAACATTGATGAGTATTAGACATTCTCTGAGAACCTGCATATTTATTCCGGTTTCTGTGTAAAGCCAGGTCCACACTACAGTACCAGAGGATTTATGAAGAAAACTGCAATATTTACTTCCCTATCTGGCATTATAAGAATCAGAACAAGTGTCTCCATCTCTCTCATCACTAGATATTTACATTTTTGAGGCTGAGATCTATGGAGTCCTGTCTACCACGTGGTATGGAATGAGGGGACTATGGATCCAGGCCAAGCAGATGCCAAGAACAGCCAGTACACCCCAGATCTTCCATGAAAGAGGAGGAAAATAACACCAGCTGCACAAAAGCTGCAAGTTGCTGAGGTGCATATTGGTAAAAACTAGAGAATTGTGTTACTTTGTTTGGTCACCAGCTTTTTTTCTTTCTTAGTTTTATACTGCTCTTACTGATACGGCCACAGTAGTGGGAAAAGAAAGAGCACCACCAGGACACAGACACAGAAGGGTATGACACACTTGAAGGCATAAACAAAATAGGAGGCTATGTTCAAGGACTCAAAAAATGATACAGCTGTTTCTGCTGTTTTATATATTATATCCTTGATTCTTCCTAAGAACACTTGGCCTAAATGCATTATACAATTGGTCAGTTATATACAATATCAATACAAGAGATAGGAGATTAGAACACAGAAGAATGCTAAGAGAGGAAGGCGTAGCGCTCCTTTGGAGGGTGATGACAATACTCACATCACTGATTCCTGGGCTGAAGAACTGAATATCTAAGTTTGCATTCAATAGAAACAATCTTTTAACATCCAAAAATATACTGTATTTTTAAAGGATTTACCTTAATGAAAATGGTGCCATTTCCAGTAGACACGTTGCACTGGAATTGTTCATGCCTTATATTACTCACTGTCCATCTGCCACCAAGTGATGCTGTACAGTATTGTTAAGTTACAGAGCACTGTTTAACATGAATGCAAAGCACTGCTTTCAATTAATTCCACGCTTAGGCATGTGAAAATTCAATCTCTGACTTTGGAACCACCTCTTGATTATCACAGTACAAATATTCTATATGTGTGCTTTTAATCATTTCAAGAACGATACTCAACGTAGTTAAATTACTAGTGCTGTTTTCCCTGCAAGCATCTTGACATTGCTCTTTTTGCTAGCAGACTACAGCAACAAGCAGTATGAAGAGTACTTGCTCCATGCATTCTTTGCACAATTAGATCAGACTCTCAACAAATATTTAATAACAGTTCCTATGATGCAATATTTGACTCTGTTTTCTGACATATTACACTAATTTGCTCAGGGAGAGCTTTAAGCCAAGGCTGATATGCTTACCATACCCCTTAGTGATTTTCCAGACAGAGAAAGTAAACATTCAGAATCTTGTTTCCCTTTATCTTACAAAGGATTAACTTCACATCTATTCATATTTCTTTCTTAGTAGCACAGAACTTTTAAACTCTTCTTTCCAAATTATTAAATAGTTTAAACCTGTAGTTTACCACTTGTAGTTGAGAACTGACATGTTTGTACATACTGAAATGATTTGTTCCATATTTCAGAAAAACGTCTGTGTTTAAATTCAAATACCTGAAATGCTAGTTCAGCTGCTCTTTAACTACTAAGATGCTTATGCACAAACAGAGCAGGTTTATTTGGTTCTAACTGTAAATTAAGTAGTCATGTTAACTGTATGATTGATGAGTTATCTTCAGTGCTAAAGCACCATCCATACAAAAACCAGGACAGGTTACACTGCAATGATTACCACAAAAAAATGCTACTGGGGATTATGTATGCTACAATCTCTCTTTATCAATCATAACACATGTTCCAAGGAGGAGGATCCTCTGCAGGTAAGTAGAGGCATACAGAAAATATTACAAACTCCAATAGAGCAGCAGTAAAGCTAAACAAGAACAGAACATTACTACCTTTTGAAAATCCAGTGGAAGTTATGACCATGAGCTGAACACAGTAATAGATCCATCAAGGAAGATGGTAATTCAGTGAAAGAAATCAAAACTTAGGTTCATCCAAACTCAAGGAGACACGTCACATTCTCCATTGTACATTTAAAACAAGATTAGAAATCCCTTTAATTGAATTTCAGCATGTTCTGCTCTCACCTCAATTAACTGTTGCAAACGGTATTGCTTATGATGGTGCATCTGAAAACCAACCTGTTGCCTCAACACTTTCTGAAACACTAAGATTAACAGCAAAGGTGAGAAAGTTTGCCAAAGCACTGTCTCTAAATAAGATTTGAACATTTTATGGATCACTGAAGTGCTATTCTAACTTAAAAAGCAGCAACAGCTTCTTCTATTAAGCAAAAATGGTTCAGACAACTGAAGACACAATAATCTTGATAATGATAATAAAACAGCTGTTTTAATTTACAATTCATTGCAATCAGAAAAGAGTTTCTTGACTAGTTTCTTAAAATATATATTTTTTTCACAAGACCTGATGTAGGATTTCTTATGCTTGCCAATTTGTAGGTTTCCAAATCAGAGACCAAACCAGACATTACTGCGTTGCTTATTTACAAGAAGCTGTTACAGTGGAACAACAGCATACACTTCTGGTTTCAAGAAAGGTCTGCTCTGGTCAAGCCAGAGGAAGAAAATTCTCACCAGAAGCAATATTGCCAACTCTTCATTTAAAGGTTTCCAAGGGACAGCAAAAGAAATCACAGACAGAGTAACAATTGTTCAGAGTATTCTTCTTTCCCCTCTTTGAGGGCAGCACAAGCATTTTTGTCAACTGCGGTTTCTTTGACCATCTTTTATTGCAATTACTTGACCAGAGGCAACGTCCACCCTGACAGCCAGGTAAGTGTTACTCTAATGACAGGAAGGCAATAGGTGCAAAAGCTTTATCCTTCTCATCTGAGATGTCCATATACAGCAAGGCCAATGCTACTCTGAAAGAGGCTAGCTTTATCCAGCAGTCTCCAGTTTTTCCTTCTGTTTTTCTCCTTACTCTTTCCATCACTTCCCATTTCAATACCTCTAAATCCAGAATTTTCTTTTTCCTCTGAAGTAGCATAAAGAAAATCTCTCTGTACTCTTCTTTATACTACAAAGAACAGAGGACAGACACTGGTTTTACCAAAAACCTGTTTCTGTGCTGGAATCATGCTTCACACCTGTCCAATTTTAAGGTTAGGTTGCAGCAAGAACACTTACCCAAACACCCAGCACTGAGTTCCCACCCTCTTGCACTGTGTATCTGTGAGGTACGCATAGTATTGCCTGAGAAGGAAAACATAAAATTCTTCAGTGATGTTAAAAGTTCCCAGAACATTTACATTTAGAAAAGTAGTTTATGTTACAAGTGGATTTGTACTGAAAATGAAGTGCTGATACTTGAATTCACATGCAATCAACCTGGATATCTACCAGATGGCTTCAATTCCAGCAGCAGAGATTATCATACAGATCAAATGGCTTGAAACAACACAGAAAACAATTCTGAGAGCAAGGACTGGGAAATTACCTGAACTAGGTGAGTAAAGCTACAAATCTGCCTCCTGCCTCTCCACTGAATCTCCAGTTCCTCTGGGCAACATACAATAAATAGTCTCAGAAGAATTAGAAAATCCCTTACTTTTTTCACAGTTCCTTTTTAATTTGCTAACAATTGCATTTTCTTGACAGTTGTGTGTTTGAATCTTGTAAGTAACCGAACATGGCTATGCCACATCCTGGGCAAGTGCTCTAAGCATGTTTTCCTCTCAAGAACAGATTAGAATTTCTCACTATTTTTGAAAACAGCCTGCAGACCGTTCTGCTCTGCTTTCTTTAAGCTCCTAAATTTTAAGAAGAATTCAGCGATGAATCCCCCCCAAAATAAGAACAAAGTTCCTTTTCTCAGTCTCTGATTTCCACTGATAGATAGGGAAGCCAAGCATTATTAATCCAACAATTTTAGGGTTGTTTAAGAAAAACAGACTTCTACAGACTGTGAAGTACAGTAAAATGCCTCAAAAAAATCATTTATGCAAGAGCTTACAGGATGTCTGACATGATTTAATTAGCAGTGCAAAATCCCTGCATATAACTTCTGAGATTACCAGCTATAAAAACCACTGTATTTTATGAATAAAGCAATGCATCTGCTATGTAATTGTCAAAAGGTAACAACACTTTACTCATGAATATGAAATTGCTTGACCCTATCTTCAAAACTGGGTGAATTTTACCTTCAGTTATGTCATAGGAAAAAAATTCTGAGGACAAAGTGAATGCATGACTAAAAGGAGGTTAATGTTTCTACACTTGCTAACAGTGCACACATGCTGTTATGTCATTCCGAATAAGGTAACGTTCTACCTTTTCTTCTCACTTGCTAACGCTTCCTGTAGACAAGCAAAATAAGGAGCTCAGTTAGAAAAATCAACAGCTCTATTTTCCCTCATCTGCAGTTTCGTGAGCATTTGACTCAACAACTCAGCTACTTTTGCACAGGGTCCTCAAGGATAACATAGATTATGTATATAATCATAGCAGATTCTATACAAACAACAGATGGAACAAGAGACTCTGCATCCTTATGGAAACACACGTGTACCTCAACAGCTTACTGAGCAGAAAAGACACTTCATTGAAAAACGATGACTACTTTGTTTTTCATGGTAGCAAAAGCATGTACTGTTTTGAAACGTAATGTTGTTTTTCACATATTACACACAGTTCTTAGGCACCTGTAATTTAAGCTACTCTTAAGGTAAGAAGAAATACCATGGCAACAAAATTACCTTACAGTGGGTGCAGTAATGATTCCTATGAAGAGAATTCTCCCCCAGCTTAAAGGGTGACTCGCTTGGAACACAAAGATATGTTTCAAAAAGAATGTGTTCAACTCAGTCAGCTAAAACAAAAACAAAAAGTCAGACAACAGTTTTCAACTTGCATAACCTCTAATGATTTACCACCAAAAAACACTAAAACAGAGAAAAAAAACTGTTTATGCTTCACTGTAAGCATGCTTGTTAGGCTGAGAATTTACAGAGCCTAGGACAAATAAGGAACAATGTGCAAATAAAACACACAATTCTCCTCCAGACACCTCTAAGAAAGCATCTGGTCTGTTTCCTGCAACTTGTTAAGGGGATCAGACACTAAAGCAGATGTCTTCTGGAACCTTTCATATTCTAAATCAGATAAGAATGATTAAGACTAATTCGTAAGAGAGACAGAAGAGATCATAGATATATATATATATATATATATATATATTTTAAAATATACTAAACACTTCTTATCTCATTTCAAAAACAAAACATGACAAATTGAAAAAATGGCTTTAGTGAGATCTGTCAGCATTTGCATGACTACATGCTCAAGCACCTGGGTCATATTATAGAGTCTTGCTGGATCACAGCCAGAATTCTGGGTACCACAGAGTCATCTAATATTCAACGCGGAAGAAAAAAAAAAAAAAAAAGAAAAAACCCACAAAAATGGCAGTTTTAAAAACTGTATCAGTTGCAAAGAGAAATCTGATACTCAGTACAACAATCTATAACTTTTTTTTTTCCTAGAGATTCTGTAATTACACTCCTGAACTATCATGTAACTCCTGTGAACAATGCCCTGACCCGTTCTGTATAATCAATTCATTTAATTGTGCATTTCAATGATGACATACATTGCATTAGAATATCTTCTAGCCAAACACAGCCAGTAAGTAACTAAGCTGATGGCAGCTTTGATTTCACAGAACTTATTTCTTACCTGCCAAATGATCATGAAAAGATAGATTCCAGCCACTCTTTGAAATGAAGACTTCGGGTCAAACCAGCGGACATAGGTCCAGCTGGCTGGGGTGAACTGTAATACAGCCCTTTTGATTTTCCCTGTGGTCGTGTGAATATCCCTAGAAAAAGAGAATGGCTGGAGTTAAAACAAGGAAGATGCAAGGAAGAGAAATAAAAAAAAAAGCAATAGCCATTCTACTATGAAAGGCTGCCCTTCTCAATCTTGAGTCTAAAAGCAAAATTCATCGATCATTCTCTCCACGAGGGAAAGAGAAACAATCATGATGGTTCTAAAAATGCCCTGGAAAATCTAGAGGATATTTATCCTTATAGTGTACTCCTCCAGCCAATGCCTCTTTTTTTTTCAGAGCTCACAGATATCTGTCAAAGAGATCAGATTTGTTATTCGTTATGCACATAAGAGGCTGGCTGCACAAGTTTGGACACAGTGCACTTACAGCCCATCCTGGTCTCATATTTGAAGCATGAGAATCTTCTGGAAAGAAGTGCAATAGCACTGTTACAAGCTAGCAGACTTTTAGATTCCTTTTTGAAAGGGGACGTAAATGGAGGTTCATCTGACAGATGTTATGGTTTTTGCTTTTGATAACATCAATTCGCTTAAGTAACAGCACCAAAAAAACAGAAAATTTTAAGAAAAAAATAGTTCTGCCAAAGATATTCTACTGTTTTAATTCTCAGTGAACTCTGAACTCATTATTCTTTCCAAATGTGGGAAAACTGAATCGAGACTAAAGGCTGGATGGCTCTCAGAACAACGTACGTATTTGTGAGGGAAGAAAGCAGGACAGAAGTCCTTACAGGGAAAGAAATTGGAAGTCAGGGCTCGAGCTCCTTTTCCTTCTTCAGTATCAACTCAAGGCACTGAGCTCTGGCAAACCATTTCATTTCAACTAGCTTCATCTATGCTATTGGTAATGTGCAGATAACCATGCTTGCCACTTACTGGCAGGGAAGGTGAAGGAAGGGCAAAAACTATGGAAGAAAGCAAACCTGGGAGAGAGAAGAACTGAAACTTACTGGGCCATGAGCTGCCACATGCAGAAATGTCTTAATTTTGCAATCTGATTTATTTTAGAAGGTTAATAGCAGGGTAAGGCAATTCACAGCATATGTACAACCAGCCTGATCTCTCTTCTGCACAGATAACTAGTGCTGCCAGACCAACATCTCATCAAGATGAGCACCAGTGTAGTGTTTATTATAAACATTGTATAAGGAGAAAATAACTTCAACCAGCTTTGTTCACTGTCTTCTTCAAAGTTTTATTGGTATAAACAATAAACTGAATATGTAAACAACAATTTAAAAAAAAAAAAACTCAATTTTTTTTTAAAAAAACTCAGGATTAATGTCTGTAACTTAGATTGCAAAGGAAAATTACATATATGTAATCATATTTTAAGAATATATGCTCCGTAGCAACATTAATTAGATAGATTTTTAACAATTAAATTTACAGCACTGTTAGCACATACAGATTGCACGTTATTTCTGTACTACATGCATACGTAAAGACAGTTTGCTTTCCAAAGAACTGAATTTAATATTAAACTAACAATGTTTAATCAAGCTTTAATTTAGACCTACTTGAAACTGGCCCAGTGATAGGTCCTCATCTCCAAGAAACGACAAACTACCATTCCCAACCAGATGCCACCCCCGTTACAAAGCAGGATGTCCAAAATGACTTGATCCCACCAGCATTCAGCAAAGTTAGGCAGAAGATGCATGAAGAAGAGCTACAGAATACAGCAAAAAGATTTTGGGTGAGGAACAGCACAGAAGTCATATAAACTCATTCTGAAGAACACATTAAAAAAAGATCAGCTTTTTCATATTTGTCATACCTCAAGGACACAAGCCACAATCTGAAAATTGATGAGAGTCCTTCCATTGATTTTAGAAGGCCTTGAGATAAGATCACAGAGTTCCTTCTCCCAGTTCCCTGTTGGGGCTATGCTGTATACAAGACTGTGTCAGATATAAGGATAGTGTTCAGCTTTCAGCCTCAAAGAGGATACACAGAATGTTCACAGAAATGAAATGAAGCAAGCAAAATTACTATTTGGTGTTGTTTTCTGGAACAAAGCAAGTGTTTCCTGCTTATAAAAGAACATTTTTCTTTTCTGCTATTTGAAGTAGTATGCTTCTAAACAAGCAGTAAGTTGCAGTAAGTAGAATGGATCTGTTTTTAAATAACTGTCAACAATAGGGCATTTTGGAATTTAAGACTTAAAAGTTGTTCAAATGTAAACACTTCAAAATTCTTTCTTTCACTTATTATTTATAGGAAATATAATGACCATAAGAAGATTTAGAGTTTGCCAATAACTCAGACACTGCAAGATTTGCTGTAATACTTGATCCAGAACAGCTCAAGCCAATTGAGAGGACATTTAGATCCCTCTTCCTAGTTAGTCTCTGATAAGCACTAACTGTGAAGATACTGTTAAGATACTGGAAAATAGGGCAGAAACAAGCCAACATCACACTAAAAAGCTGCTGGGATTGGGATATATCAAAACATACTTAGGCTTCCCCTGGAAAGCATATGAATAATTTACTTCTTTAGCAATTGGCTTCCCTCTGAATGTAACCTACAACTTAACTGAAGACCACAATGAGGCACCAGTAAGGCAATTAAAAGTATTTGCAGATACATTTGGTCACTGTAAGCTTCTGGTGGCGTGAAGGAAGACAACTGGCTACACAGCCAATTAAGGCAAGATGTAAGCATAGTGTACTGTGAGCTAGCAATGGATTCACCTCTACCCATTCTCATTTGAAAGAAAGTAATTGAATTTTTTAGTCCACGAGGAAAAAATAATAATAATAAAAAAAAATCACAGCAACCCAAAAATCAGAGAGTGAAAATATCTAGTTGTGGACTGAAAACCAAAACATCCTTATGTCAAGCAGTCCCCCTGGTGTACACACAGAAATGCTTTACAAAGCACAAAAGCTAAATAACTCGTTAACTGACAAAACTTGTGCCACGTTTATGGGAGAGTTAACAAACATACATGATCTGTGCATCTGTGGAAGATTATTGGTATGATTTTGTAATAGAGTATCTTTGGTTGATAAATGTAGAAATAAGATATTCTCTCCCAAAAATCAGATGTGTGAAAAAGAACATGAAGAATGTTCTCTGTATACAGCAAGAATGAATAGAGGTCAATTTATAAAAATTACAGTGACCAGTGTCAAGTGACCCTTCCTTTGAAAATCCTTGTGAACTGTATCAAAGTAGCTTGGTCTTCTTTATCAAAGCTACATGAATTTCAACCTGTAGAAAGGAAATTTGGAGTTTTCCTGCAGGAACCAAGCTATACAAGATTGCTCATTGTCTTGCTACAAACAGCTTCCCTTTCATGTTTCAAGTAGATTTAACATGAAAGGGGCACTAGGCTATGAATCTCCATGTGCAATAAAGCAGCCAAAGACACCAGAAGTTACAGACAGTGAGGCAGTGAAAAACAGACCACAGGTGTTAGCCAGCCCGTTTCTGAAGTGCTTGCTGTTTTCCCAGAACAAGAGATCAAGGACTGCCTGAATCCCAACTTTAATCTGATAGACAGTAGCATGAGCCAAGTGTCCCATTTCAGGATGGGGAGCCAGCTGAAAACCATTAAAGCTAATAGGAGATGCACGGCTAAATCCCCACGTAACTGCCCTGATAACTTCTGCAGGTTTCTAGTGACTCTTTTGAATTAACTAATTCATTAAAAATCCATTTGGGTGGTGATAACCCTTCTATATGTTGAACCTTACCCAGCATATTGTCTGATCCAATGATCTGCCTTTCAACAACAGGGAATACTAGACAACCCATGTGGTGTCAAATTGAAGACAATGGTTGTGTGTCTGAACAATAAGAGCGTGTGAAACAACCCCAAATTTAAACTTCTTTTCCAGAGGAAAAAAAATAAGTAAAATAACTAGTAAAGCTATTCTTTGTGGCTGGGTACTTGTGAAATTCTGATTTTAAACAGCTCCAAAATGACTTGAAAAACATCATCAAATGCCACGGGACAAAAACATTTCTTTGAAAAGGAACTCAAGACATCAACATTTCCAAACCTGAAGTTTAATGTCAGACAACCAGATCCTTATCTACGTCTCTGAATTATAAATGCCCTCTATAGAAAACAGATTTTAAAGATTAAATTTGGGTGTTTACTTCTGTATTTAGTGCTTTAAGTGTGACATTTTAAACTACATTGTCTCCAAAGCTGATTAAAACTAGGCTTTTCTATTTTTGCTCTGAATTGTCCAGTCAAAGAACATAACGAAATAAAACTCACTTTTTATAGGAACACATCCTTACATTTTAGATGACACGTTCTACTAATCAACCTCTAGGTTACATGCAAATTAGATAATACTTGAAGAAACAAGAAACAATCAATCTGAATTCTCAAAACAAATTCAACAATAAGGACCAGCAATCCAAGCAACAGTCTAGTGATTGACTTAAGTATCAGAATGCTTTTACATCAAAATAGGATTTAAAAGTGTCAAAAGCCAACCAACTTAAGCACGTACTTGGGAGAACTGCTGTAAAGCTGGATAACAAACAAACAAAATAGTACGTGGTACCCCAAGCCATAGTACATGGTTCTATAATAGGTGTGAATTAGTTTAGATCCTGGATTAGAATAACTACATTTTTATGTCAGTGAATATGAATAATCAATGCTTTGCAGTATGATGAAAGAAAACAAGTGTGGCTTGTGTGAGGCTCTCAAGCCACATGATAGAAAATATCTCACTGCATTATGTCCTGCCATTCCATACAGACTTCTCCTCATGGGTCTCTCACTTTCTTTGCAACTCCTTTTTGCTGTACAGTATTCACAACTGAACAAAAATGTTCAAATATTGTTATATTTGGAGCAAGGAGAGATAGTAGATACTGCAAGGTGAAAAGGGTAATATATGATCTAAATCAGAGTATACAAACCAGCATCTGAATTCACAAGAGCGTTGGCTTCTATAGCAGCAGAAAGAGTAGATGGCACCAATATACTGGCTGAGATTTCCCCCCTTTCAGATAAGAGTAAGCCTCCTTTTTGGTAACAGAAAGCCATCATCTGCCCAACTTACCTAAAGCCCAAAAGCAACTGCACCAATTGTTTGACATCTAGTTGATAAGGCTTAAAATATAAATTTATACTGAGAACTACTATGTCATTCTTCTAGTAACAGTCGTGTTTTCCCCCAGAACAATTAAAGTCCCACACATTTTCTTACACTTGAGATAAGTGAGTGACTTACCTCAGTGAGCTCCCAGGTGATGCTAATAGTCCAGCACAGGCCATAGCTGCGGATCAGTAAAGCCTTCATTGCCCAGCCCCAGAAATGCCCAAAAGCAAATATATCAAAGTGGCTGAGGATTCTCTCCCAAGTGATAACATGGCAGTTCACAGCATACTCCTGTTAAAGACAGAATATAAAAACAAACAAAAAGCCTTCAATAAATAGACAAATGCAGAAATGCTAAAATGAAGTAACTACTTTCTATCCAGTGCCATAAAGATATTATTCCCCTTTTTTCTCCTAAACTCTGTGGGAAAGCTTGCAGTGTTAAGACTCAGTGTTACCACGCAGTTCCAATTCAAAGAGAGAGAACAGATCATGCTTGGAGGAGCATATATTTCTTAGGTAACAAAGGAACAGCAGGAACAATAAGATCAATAACAAAAGCAGCAGTATTTGAAAAAACAGATTCTTTGCTTTTCTTTTGGAGTTCTGATTTGCAATAACCACCTTTCCCCATTGTCATGCTGTCTCGTAGTCAGAAATACTCATTGGTGGTTAATTCTCACCAGTTTGAGACACTAAGATATTAATCTCAATATTCACTTGGATATCTTTTTGTCTTCCTTTCCTTACTCAATTAACATATTCATATTGAGAACGTTCAGTCATAGGACTGAAGGGAAAAAAATAACAATCAAAGTGAACTTAGAGCTCACAAAAAAAAAAAAACCCTCTGCTTTCCAACCCTCCTAAAATACACATTGCCACCTGCAGGTGACAAAACAGCACTGCTCAGTGCTGCTGAATTAAAGGATTCAGGCCCAAACCATGATCAAGAATTGATAGATAAATAATTAAATCCTGGTCTCCATGAGGACAAGAACACAATTTCACACAAATACATTGCCCATCTCTTACGCTCCCTGTTAAGAGGCAGCTAGGTCCCACTATGAAACCACAAATGTTCCTTGCCGGTGGTGCTCCCTGATGATAAAGAATGACACTGCTTCTTGCAGATGCCATTGCTGTTCATCATTCAGAGAAAGGTGTGCCACCTGTCCTAAGGAATGCAAAGTTGTAGCTTTATCACAGATACCCAGAGATTTGAAACTTATTTGCTGCATTCCAAGTACAACTGGGAACACCTTGGCATAGGAGTTGGAGAAATCCACACATACCAGAGCTGCTATCTACATTTCTTTTTCTTTTCTCTCATACACATATAGAGAAAAATATCCAGGTTCAAATCCCAGGAAACACTGAGTTGAAGACACTTATGTATCTTGGTCTACATATATACACAATACCTAAAGCCACTGTGTTTCATTTCCTGAACAAAAGCACAAGAAGCACAGAACGTACGTAAAATGGAAGCGACAGGCTCCTAGTTACATCATGATACCTGACATTTGTGATGACTGGATGCAATAAGGTTACCATAAAAGCAATTTTGGAAAAAAACCTTATTCTTCAAGTCTCTTGCCCTGGTATACAGACTACAAGAGAAAAGCTTCTCTGCTTTTATTTTTATGCTGTACCGTATCTTTTCAACTGCACCTCTGCTAGTCATACAGTGAAATGTGTTTAACTTCCTTTCATTCTCAAGTACAACCTGTGTTCTTCCTTTTATTCTGCCAGTACACCAGAAGAGACCAAGCTGCAGCCTTCATTATTGTTGCAAATTTATTCCAACTTTCTTTAAGTGATCATATCAGGATCAACAGTACAGAGTCAAATTTTTGCCACTACAGTCAGGACACCCGCTGTACAGTAATCTGGCAACAGTGCTACTACTGGTCCTCCTCTGACCTGAATCTATTTCTAGCTCAAGTGACAGGAGTGCCAGGTGAGCCTGGCTTATGAACAGACTCTACATGTCAGCTCCCTTTTGTTGCTCAGCAACGTCACAAACCCCCATGCACAGGCTGCATTTAGGAATGTGCCCTCCCAGCACCTTGGCAGCAAGCTGTCCATGCCTCACCACCACCACATATCCTGCAAACCAAAGTCACAGTCACCTCTGGATCTTCGAGCTGCACAGTATACTGCAGTAATACAGCAGATTAACTAAGGTGCAACATCTGAAGCATTCAGTTTTCCACAGAAGGAGCGTATATGCAGCTCTCACTATCAATCAACTAACATAAGTGCACTGTAAAGATTTCCATTCTTTCTTACATGCTACAGGGCAGAGTTCTGCAGCTGCCGTGGTAACTGCCATTGGCAAATAGAAACTTACTACATAAGACAATCAGTTTACTTGCTTACTCTTGGGGGCAAGAACAGATGACAGCAGATGACCATGGTGCAGAAAAACACAAAACAGAGAGCAAAGAGATGCTGCTCAGGTGGAGCACCTCGATGTGACAGTAAAGGGTAAACCAACAACTCTTGCTTCTCCCTAAAATAACTCTTTTCTGGTACTCAATTGTTCACACCCTCTTTTGCAATGCAAGTTTGTGCCTGTCATGTCAGCAAATTAAGATGCATTCCTTCCCACTCAGGTAGAACACACTTAAGTAGCCAAAATGCCCAATAAAATGCCAAGGATACATACCATAATGTCTGCTTCCCTTGTGGCATATCGAAGATTAGGATCCAGCCAGTACATGACTGCTTTTACCTGCTCGAAGTTAAGGAAGAGCACGAACACCAGGAACAGAAAATACAGCACACTGAGACCTGCAAAAAGACTTTGCTTTAGAATCACACACATAAAACTCCTTGGGCCACAGAGTCCAAAAAGCTGTCTTCCAACTGATACCCAGTGCGTGCCTGGTTAGCACAAATGAGTTTTCTACATACAGCAGTTACACCCAAAAACCTAAGGGACAAGTGAGGTGATAATCTTTGAGCAACTCAGCTTTTCTTTCATATCACCTCCTGTTTCTCATTATATAATATACACTCAACCAAAAAGCCAAAAAAGAATCGGTCTGGATAGTTTCAGCACAAGTAGCACAAGCCTGTGATCAGATAGTTCTGCAGTAAATGGTAGATTAGGATCACAGGATTGTTTTTTTTCCAACACAAAGATCAATGTATTAATCCCACCTGGCAATTCTGAGCTGCGCTTACAACACAGAACAGCTACAAACATAAACCAGCATACTGGCATGATCAGTTAGCTCTGTGAGTTGGAAAATGCACTGTTTCAAACTTCTCAATATAAAGATAACGATATGTTTTTACACCACTATACACTATGAAACACTACCGCATTTGAGACCATCTCCTCTTTCTTCCCAATGCCAAAATACAGCTTTATTAAAAGAATGAAAACCTGTAAGAAGTTAAAAAGAGTCCTGCATAGACCTATGGATAGACCAAGGTGCTTATGGCAGCACATCTTTACATTATTCACAAGTTCACAGACATCTAAGACCACGTAAACACTAACACTAGTTCTATAGTCTAATACTCAAACTTACTTGTGTCCTGCAATGTCACGGTAGGCAGAAAAATTAACATGAGTAAACTTAATATCTTCCATCTAAAATAAATTATAGCATTTCTTCAGGGGAAAAAAAAAAATTGCAACCGGACATGAAGTTATTAACTGCCAGAGTGTGCAAGAGAAGTTCCATTCAAGTGCACACGCATGTACAGGAAGCACATACTGCCCTCTGCAGTGCATCCTGAAAACACTACAGTACACAGATGCTCTGGATCCACAAACACTGGCATGAGCACAGCCTGCAGGTGGGATGAATCCCGAAACACCAAGGACATGCTACTCTTGCCTTTCACATACTGCACAGGTGTGAGAGTTCAGGCCAGAAGAAGCAGAATTACAGAGGGGAAAATGTTGCTCCTGAATGTTTGCAGTTTTTCCCGCCAGAAGTACAGAGGCTCTGAGAATGTTCTTTTACTTTGTATTTGTTCAGAAGGGAGCAGTAGGACCTGTGTTTCCCCCAACAGGATCAGGATTCATTAAGGAGTACTATCTAATCAGCAGTACCGCTCAATGTCAACAGATGAGTAATCAACCAATTTTGGAAGCTACTTATTTTTAGCTACGTAAGGTGGCCTGAGAGAGAAGTTTTCATAATCCCTTAAAAAAATAAATAAATAAAAGAGGGATCAGCTTTTAAAGCAAATGTGCCTAATTCTCTGTAAGCAAGTTTAATGGCTAGGCTATGCTCTGTGAACTCTGAATTATGTACAAATACAATTTCTTATGCTTTTGCCATGTAATTCAGATGTATAAGGATCAGGATTTCACTCTAATTTCTCTAATTAATGGAAATATCCTTCCCCAACTATAAATGCAATTAATATTTACACTAATTTTATGAAAGGAAAAGTTAAAAAGTAAAAAAACAAAACAAAAAAAAAACATATTAGGAAGACAAACATATGTTGAGCTGCACAACTCTGCCTTGTAAGAAATAAAGGAATAGCACATTTTGTAGATAATGAAAAGAAGTGCCTTGTTGAACTGGATTTAGTCAGAAGTCAACTAGCTCATACAACAGTTACAAAAACTTTTTAGAATGGGACGAAATGATGCTAGAGAGGGAACAGAATTCTTTGTTATAATCCAGTTTTGTCCTAATTAGAAGGAATGCTCCTTCTCTGACAATTTAATTTACACCATCTTGACACAGAAACTCCACTGACATTTCCCAACATAATTAAGAACAGATTATCAGTAATTGCTCAGAAGTGGGAAGGAAGAGTTATTCACAGAAGTATAATGCACAATTATATTTCATGACAAACCTATTCATCTCATCTGGGGGGAGGAGTGGGGACTATCAGTCCCACAGAAGCACCACATGAATTAGGAAGACAAACTTACCAAAAACCATTCGCCATATTGCAGGGTGGGGGCGTGTAAAAGGTCCTGTGGATAGTAAACAAAAAGCCTATTACAAGACAGTCAATAAGTGCCACACAATCTGTTTCTGAGTTCTCATACGAAGATTTGGCACAAACATTGAGAAATTCTCCATCAAGGTGTATAACATACCATAAAGTTTGGGGATCCTTGCTGTATATTAAAAAAAAAAAAAAAAAGTGGCAGCAGCAGAACTGAGAAGGACAAGACACTGCCTATTGGTAGGACAAAGTGTTCAATTATTTTAATGGGAGCTGCTTCCAAAACAGTAATATACTACTTGCTTAGCAGATACTTTATCTCAGCTAAAAATCCCCCAATCTGGATTCCAGACCACAACTAAGACATGGCTTGCTATCACTAAAGTCATCAAATACAATTTTTTGTGCATTATCAAAGAAAAATGGTGCTCAGCCTTCTAATGACTACTAAAATGTTAACAAACAGGCATACAAAAAAACCTTGCAGACTAAATACTAGACATCTAATAGGATTTAAGACACCTGTATTCTTTACCAGGATCACAATTATATACTTTAGAACCAGTGATTACACTGACTTTATTAGATCAAAAACCTCTGAGCCCAAAAAGCAGAAGAGGTAAGTCTGGTTTAGACATTTCCACTTTGGCATGAATTACACATTTAGGTCACAAGAAGTGGCTGAATTTTCAGTGCACACTGAGGATCACTCTTTCACAGTTATAAGCATGAAATTCATTTTTCTCTAACATTCAGTTTTTCAGGGATTACTTTTGAAAGCCATCAATTAATGAGGTTCAAACTCAAGAAAAATACATTCCAATCCTGAACTACAAAGCAGTCATGAGCACAATCACTGTTCACTTATTTCTGGATGCTGCCACCCCTGAGATTCTTTGCAGCTGATGCAATAATTAATCTCTTGCAGACAGAAATAAGCAAAAATTATAAATAAATCAAATCAGGAAAGATGCCATTTCCTCCACTGGATTGTCACCCAAACGATTTGTCCCTTTTGTACTTTCTGCTGCCCACACAATTACCAGAACTTTCATCTGACTTTAATTTCTACCAAACAACTGTGATTTTACATTGTAATATTATTTACATGGCTTTTAACTATCACTAGGTGATTTATGTACCGTGCTACATATCTAAGAATTTATAGAATGACACTGCTAAAAGTAAAGGTAAATTCATTTAATGCATTTCTTAAGGATCTGGCAACATTATTAGCAACTGTGAGCTGTGACTGTGCATCTGCAAATATGGACACTGATTGTGAAAACCTGACTTCCTTGTTAGATAAAGACAAGCTATAAATAACTTATCTCCCCTCAGAGTGACTGGAACCCATTTTTAGACTGTTCTGTAATACAAAGGAATTCAGAAGTTAAAAAAAAATACATTTCAAAGAGGTACTTCAATCCAAATAAATGTAGTGGCAATAAACAGAAATTTACGTGTTGCAAAAAGTGATGTATGAACCTTACTCACCATTGGGAAAAGCTAGAACACTGATGATTAGAAAGAAGAAAATCACAGAGAGGATACCCCTCCAAATATTTTCCTCTGGGACAGAATCATCCCTGAAGAGACAGAGAGCATCAAAGTGTTAAAGTGTCATTTTAAGGTTGAAGTTGAAAGACACTGAGTATATCATTATTTAAATGAAGATTACATAGAAAAAAGTACAAGAAGTAAGCATGCTGGCTATGTACCAAGTCAAGATAGGAATTGCACTGAGTGACTTTCACTGCACTTCTGGCTATCCCTGTTTTTGTGGTCTCTGCAATCCCCTTTGTTCCCATGGCCTGTTCCCAATGACAAATACCTGGTGCAAGTGCCAGGACAGGGCAATTAATTATTATAATCAGCATTTAATATTCTAATGCCCCAGCTTCCTGTACCCTAGTCACAGCCCAGAGAGTCCCTTTGCTGGGGCTGGAGGAAGCCCACAGAATAGTTTCTAGGGTATGTGAGGCAAAGTACTGCGTGTAACAGTGACACAATTGAACTTAAAAGAACCCGAGGAAAATATTAACCCGTTTTGTGATCTATTAAGCCATAGATTTGAATGAAATACGAGGTAACATTTGTGCTATTATCATATTATGGCCAGAAGAGAGATCTAAGAATTCAGTTTGGAATAACAAGGCACACTTGACTGAGCTCCTCTTTCTTTTCGAGCTGTGAGAAAATAAATGATATAGAGCAGCGAGATGACCAAAAAACATCTGCAAGTCTCATCAGCTGTCAGCTTCTAGCAGACTTCAGTAATAGGCATGGAAAAACTTCCAACTATAATAAGCACATTATTAGTAACATATAAAGTAATATTTAACAATGTATCAGCTACTACTACTCCAAGTTTTACTATCTTGGTACTTTTATGTACTTGTGGTCAGTTTATCTATTTAAATAATTATTTTATTTATTCTCAGTCTGTGATATAAATAAAAAAAAAAATCCCAATCAGTGTTAGAGGGACTACAGCTCTTCCTGGTAGAGCATTTGGCACATTGCTGAATGGTTCAGCAAAGAATCTGTGACAGATTGTGTTCCACCTTAGATATATGCTACAGTCATAAAATATTTCTCACTTTGCTGAATTATTTTCCTTTCCCTCAAAATTGCACCTTAACAGTTCCATAGCAGACCCTCATCATGATGAGGCACTTAAGCACTGTGTTAGTTCATCTGTATGGCAGGAAAAAGTACATTAAACATGAATGGTTCCTCTGCAGGCCTTTGGGATTCCATACAGCATTTCTCTCAAACCAGCTGACTCCAGATACACCAGTCATTTTCCTGCAGCCATGCTGCACAGGCTGAATCCTGAGCTCCTGGCCTTAACTCTGGCATCCTTGGCAACCCCAAAAGCCTCATGTCATCCACAGCACTTCCAGACGGAGCCCCAGATTCCAACAGCTCAGACGAAGCCATATTCCTGCTTTAACATACACAAATAACACACACTCACATGCTGTCACTGGTGTCATCGAGTACGGGGATTCCTTATTATTTTCTGAAGGGATAAGAAGTTACTGAAATCATATCAGCATACAGTTCAGTGCAGCCAGATAAGAACTGAAGGACAGTACGATCGCATCAATCGATTCTCACTCCAAGGCCCTCACCTCTGCTTATCAGCATTCAGGGTATCACTCAGTTTCAGGAAAGCTGTTCTAATCTTATTGGTTTAGGGGGAAAAGAGTGCCAGAGAGATATTGCACGAAGCGTTAAACCGCTTCTCATTCCAAGTGAGTGGTAGAAGCATTTCACTTTGGTCAGAGTTACCTTTGAGAAGGCATAGACACCCCATCTCCTTGCCAGAACAGGTAAAAGCAGGCAGCAGTAGGAGATATTTAGGATAAGAATTACAGCGCTTTCCTGGAAGAGTTATTTTGGGGAACACCAAAAGAAACAGAGAAGCAAAATAACTGTCAGAGGAAAGAGGCAATCATGACAAGCTGCAATCAGGAAAATGTGCTAAATCATCTCTTCACTTTGCCTTAGGAACTTTGATGCTGACTTTGAAATATAAGCATTCACGCAGCACAAATGAAGCTTGTGTGGGAGGGCAGAAGAAAATTCTTACAGCTTAAACCCACTTCACAAATGCATTTTTCAAGTCTGGTGCTTTCTGCATATAATAAAAAAAGCGAAGTGTATCATATCAGCACAACCTTTTCCTCTCTCTTGATCTCACTGTTCCAGAGCACTGTAATAAACTAACACGTTACAAAAACATAAGAAGTTATCACATCATAAAAGAAAAAAAAAAAAAAAAAGAGGACACTGAACTGGAATAAAAATAGTTAGAGCACTAAATTTAGAGCAAGTGGGAGGAAAAGAGAGAGTCTTCCAAAAATGCACCTAAATGCATAATAATCCAGTTTGAACAAAGGGATGTAAAAAACTACAGTTCAACACCCTCACAGGTCTTGTTCCTGTTCCTATAAAGCCACGCACTTCATGCTAGAAACTGCCAGTCTGCCACCTCCCTCAGTCCTTCCTCCAGCAGCAATCTGCCCTCTTGCAGGGCCACCATTTCCCTTCTCAAGGGAGGAAAAGAACAAGGAGAGCTAGAGCCACTCCACTCCTCCGCTCTGGGGTGCAGCCTGGAAGCAGAGGAGCCGCTGTCTGGCTCATTCAGCAGGAAACAAGCAAGGCAGCTGCAGCCATTGTCAGAGGCACTAGAAGGATGAGCTTTAAAAACAGATAACCCACTACTCCACACTTTAAAATGGAGAAGTTAAAAACACGTTTCTTTCTCTGGATTATGATTACTGATATGAGAATGTTACTGCTATCTGAAGCAGAGTTTCATCATCAATTGTCAGCTCAAAATCAATATCATCTTACTCTCATTGATCCCAAGGGAGATTCCACACTGTGGCTTGCTGCATCCAAGGGAAAAGTATTTTCTAATTTGACCTGAACCCTCTTGTATTCCTGACACTGAACAATTACAGAAGAGGCGGGAGACTTCAAAGGAAGCAGAATTTCCTCTAGTTGCACTGCAGTTCCTGAAAACAAAAATAATTTACTGAAGATGAATGTATTGTGGAAAATCCCTTGCTTAATATAATTGATCAGAGGTGCTATGGAACAACTGACAGCAAAGAGGAAGCAAAGAAGAAGAATCTGTCACATCTTAACTATGCACAGTGCTTAGAGCCCTTGAGGTAGAAATCCAAATGCAGTCACTGCAGATTCACACAGTAAGCTGGTGGGAGTAGGAAGATGAGAGCTGGGAGCACACGCTGATAGCACGTTGGGTACTATTCCCTCTCCACCTCAGCTTCTCAAACAGAACATATGGTTTGGGTTGTGTTCCAAATAAGGCAACAGAAGCAGCATGTTGGTATCACCCCCACTTAGACCCCATAAACGCCTGAGACAGTTGGAGATAGCAGAAAAGGAGGAAAAAAAATTAACACAAAAGAAAGCAAACAAAGAAAAAAGAGTAACTCTCACAACCTTCTCTTCTCTCACAAGAAGAGAATAAGAGAAGAGTTAAAGAGAAGCTGATAGTACTTAAACACAGGAAGTGAGGCAGAGAAGAAAGGCAGATAGGGAGAAGAAAATGAAACCGAAGTCAGCTAGAAAGCTGCCAAGACAAATGGAAATAAAAGCTAGCAATCCTCTTGGGGAACAAGTAGCCACTACGATATTAAAGCAATATTCCCAGGGCCATGAAGACTCTGTAGTTCTGAGCTTGCTGGCTGACTCATCCTCTACTTGGAAGAATTAAAGGTAAGAGTCCTTTCTTCTCCCAAAGGTGAGTGTTCAATTCCATTAATCCTTCAGAATGATATTTGAATGAGAATTCCCTAGTAACTCATAAATTTGACCTAAATCAGCCCTACAACAGGACAAGTTACCAGATGGAGAGACAGGGCCCTCATAGTAAAGATTCCTAATTTAATATCATACCAAAGCATAGAAACATACTTCTAATTTAAGAATTATAGAGAGATCTCTCAGAGAGTCAGCCTCAGCCAAGATCTTGCCACCTGAGTAGAACAAGGGGTGTGTTTATCAAGAATACCTTCACCGGGGCCATATACAGAAAGCAACAAGAACACACACACTGAGGGACATGTGCTGCTACACTCTTTTACATTTCCTCATGCTATTTTCTCAGCTCAGACATGATTGTTACTTCTGCGGCTGATATAACCTACCCATTGGAATCTTTAGAGTAATACAAATGACACACCAAATTGTATCACAGTCCTAGACATAAATAATGATGTTCCACTGACAAAGGCTACTGCAATCTGAGATTAAATACATATTACAGCACTAAAGAATCAATGAGTCCAGAACTCAATGCACTAGTTTAGTTAGAACCTCACAGGAATCACTGTTTAATCTTTTCCAACCTCAATGACTCTGTGATATTGAGTGATGTGGTTTTAGTGGGCATGGTGGAAGTGGGTTGATGGTTGGACTAGATGATCTTAGTAGCCTTTCCAAACCTTAATGATTCTATAATTCTATCAGAGGTTGCATGACATCGCTTTGAGGAGGATCATAACACCATCACATCCCCAGATTCATTCAATAGGAGGAGTAAAATGTATGGACAACCTGGAAAAGCAGTGCAGCATACCCCACGGAGAGCACTGCTACATCCGTTGTTTACAAACAAGGCTCCTGGAGTTACCTGTGCCCACTTTCAGCTTTATCACCATAAATGAGTGCAGCAGTGAAACCCACAGAGCTTTTCCTGCGGTGGGGAAAGGACGTGGCCGAGCTTATCAGAACAGGGGCCTAAGTCAACGTGTGATTACCCTCAGATAAAGTAAGTTACGTGAAAACGAGAGCACAAAGCAGCCGCTTCTGCCCGCTGCACACTTGGTAAATTATCTACTTGGGTGATGTCATCGCTGAGCTCCTTGATAGCCTAAGGAGAGCCATTTTTGGCGACTGCTCAAAGCACACGCTCTTTTATTTTTTTTCGTAAAGGAAGCCGCAAAACGGCAGACAAGCCCGAGGAGGGGGAGTGGCAGAGGACGGCCGCCCAGAGGAGGCTCTCCCCGCAGGGCTCCCTCAGAGCACGGCGCACACGGGCCCGGTACTGCACAGCTCCCGCCCTCACCCCGCGCGTCCCCTCCTCTCCTTCCCCCTCACCCCGGGGCGCGGCGCGGGGACGGGGCACCCGCACCTGGTGAAGGCGAAGGCCATGAGGCTGAGGATGGTGAAGCTGAGGAGGGTGATGGTGTGCGGCCGGTAGAAAAACTCCAGCGTGATGTCCTCCACCTGCTGCTCGTTGATCATGCGGAAGTGCAGGCGATAGTTCACGTCGTCCTTGCTCAGGGTCCGGCTCCCCACGCACGCCGCCATCTCGATCCTCTTCCCCTCGGCCCGACTTGCCCGAGCACCGGCGACGCCGCCGCCGAGGGGAAAACCGCCGCGCCCGCCGCGCCGAGGGGCGGACCCAGCGCTGCCGCTCACCCACGCGACGGGAGAAGGCGGGGGGGTGGGCGGAGCGGAGCCGCCTCCCAGTGGAAGCGGTGGGACGGACCTTTTTCCCCTCTGCCACCCCTCTCCCCTCTCCCGAGTGGTCTCGCCTGCTCTCTTCTTCTTCCCCCGCCCCGCGCAGGGGTTGCTGGGCTGGGGAGGCCGATAGGGGTTGAGAGAATGGGGCCGTGATGCTGCCCCGTGGGTGAGGTGCGCGCGCCTCGCTCCTTCCGCCTCTTCTGCTCCGCGGAACGCCGCGCGGAGGCGGTGGATGGCTATGTGGGTGCGGATGGCCGCCCGCTGCGGCTGGCTGAGGGCCGCCGGCTTGCTGGGCCTGAGGAGCCGCGGCGGCGCCGCGCGGGCGTGCTGTGGGGCGGCCCCGCTGCCTGCGCTGCTCTGTGGGCACAGGCTTCCTCCGTGGAGGCTGCGTGTGTCTGTAGGAGACTGTGCCCGGCCCTCCCGTGCTAAGGGTGAGGCCTGTGCTCCCAGAAGCAGCCTGCCTGTAGCAGTAAAGCAGGAGCAGGCAGCATCAGAGATGGTCTCTGACCTGAGCGCAGCCAAACTGTATGAAGGTAAGAGGCCTCAGGGAGACCTGCGTTCAGTGTTGCTGTTGGCACTCTTTTTTTTTCTTTTCTTTCTTTCCTGACCTGTTTAACTGAAGTACATAAGTTGTTCTGAAAGTAATGCCTCTTATTCATTTCCATGCAAACTACACTAGGTACGAAGAGCACAATAACTATTTGATGGGGCAAATTCTCAGCTACAAAACACTGTTTTTCAACATAGTTGCCACTGCTAGCTATGTGTTTTTGCCATTGATGAAGTAGAGCCTACATGCAGCGCTTGTAAACATCTACACAAGTGGAGTTGACCTGCTGTTGCCACCACTGAAATGCAGCACCCACTGCTTCGCTGTGCTCACATCCACTGTCTGGTCTCCATCAGCATTCAGCAAGCATCAGTGAATGTCAACGGAAACCATTTTTTCTCATGTGGAGGAATTCAATGATGTATCTTTGCTTCATCACGCTTCTGCTAATGCCATTCTGTCAGACTGCGTCTCTGCTGCCATCTGTCACACGGCAACAAAATGTACCAAAATATCAGTGGGAAGGTGCAACATCTCCTGCCATGCCACCAATATCCACCCCTGACACTGCAGGCCAACAGAATAAAATAGGAGGCGTTATTTTCAGAGCAGCCCTCACATTTATCTGACTTTCCTGACTTTCATTTGGTTTTACTCCCATAATTAATGTAGAATTCCTGCTGCAGCTCTTAGCATATAAATCCAAAATCCCAAAATAGAGCTAATCCAAAATGAAGTTGTAATGCGGTGGGCTGGAGCAGATCCTCGAAGGCATTTTGTTTTCATAACTATCTGCAGCAGCTGGGCAGGGGTGAGGGAAACTAATCCAACGCAATTCACACAGCACTGAGAGTTGGTCCAGACTAGGCAACAGGAGACAACAAAGTGTGAAGTACTGCCATAATGAGAAGTGCTTGTCAAATTGTCTCCTGAGGGAGATAGATCTTTGTGTTGTCTGCCTCACTTTTCTCTACTAAATATTTTTAGTGGCCTTTTTTTATATTCATGTCTGAGTGAGGATATAAAAATAAAAAATACTGTTATCTGAAAATAATGTCAGTATGCTGAGGAAACATGATCTGGAGTTATAAGGCAGTCTTATATATTCAGATTCAGCTTTGAACCCAGACAGCTTGGATCCTACAGAGCTTATTTTTGGGGTGGCTCAGAGCTGCAACTGAGACCTGTGTGTTTGTGCAGCTGGTTCTGGAAACAGTGCAGCACCAGATCTGACAGGTCAGCCAGCTTATGTGTCTCTGCACCTGCAGCACAGTTTGTTTACGTGCCAGATTTGATCTGCAGGCACATTTACTGTTGTGCAAGTATGTGAAGCAATTTGCCCAGTTGGCAGTACGTAATGGGAGAGACATAGCTTATTTTTTTAAATTATGATTTATTTATTAATTTGAGATCTATTTTATGATAGGAAATTTAAAGAACTTTGACTGCGGGGGAAAAAAAAGTGCATCTGTGATATGAGAATGAATCGTAGTCTATATTTATTTATTCCTGAATATTATATCCATATAGACTCCTGGAGAGCTCTTATTATTAAGATGTAAGTGTTGCTAAAAATGTTTTATTGGGCTTTTTTTGCCAAGGCTTTGAAGTGGCAAGAGGTGCAACAATTGAACTCTTGAATATGCAACTCTTCCTAGAACAATAGAATCTTCCTGCTTATTTTGGAACCTGTCTTCATAGTTCAGGTTTGTGTTTTTTGCCACTTAAGAGTCTCACCCAAGTGTCTAGGAAGTCACTGTGCTAAGTAAGGTACAGGACACAAAAAATCCTCATCCAGGGGAGTTTATAATTAGTGCTGCTGATCAATTGTTGAACAATTGAGGTGAATGCTGATGGGCAGCCGTCAAAATAACAATTTTGATTTACCAGCTGCAAGTTCCTGTCACTTGAGAAATAGATGAGTTGAGAGGAAATATTTTCAAAAAAGGCAGCAAGTTCTGTGTCTGAACAGGTGAGTGGGAGCAAACACAATGGTGCTTATTTGGAAATGTTAATAAGTAGGAATGGAGCTCAAATTTTTTAGCTGTCAGAAGTGGTGGCAGTCAGCAGCCCTTCTATAATGGTTAAGACATGATAGAAGAACTGGAGGTGGCTGTGAAATACCTTGAAAGTTAAAAACAACTGCAGTTCAAGCACTGTATTTAGAAGAGGTGCAAGACAGTGGACCTACCAGGTAATTAAAAATAATCTTTCCAGTAGCTTTTGATCTGGATGTGATCAGGCAAAAATGTATCTGGGAAGACAAAAAAGAAGTATTTTTTCAATGAAGTGATGTGATCTGTTGTCTGCAGTGATGAAGCTGGAGGTTGAAGGCAGGCTTGTTGGACATTTGACTCAGATTTAGCGTTATGAGCAAGAGTTGATGGACAGTACAAGGAAATGTCACAGAGGCAAAAACTGGGAGCAGAATCTTTTTGCATGTCCTTTCAAATAACAATAGATTAGCTGTTTATTTCTTGCAAAATGTTCTTGCTTTTTGAAATGGATTTGAGAAGATCTCCATAGCATTTGAGGGGAGCAGCTTTGTCGTTCACAAAATGCACCTTAATCTTCTGTATTTACTTCTTAGACTGGGATGATGTTCCACCTTCATCTGCTTTGGAGGAGATTTCCGAGGAAGAAGCTGTGAAGATCATTGCAGATCCACTTCTTCCCCCTCAGTCTTCCACACTTCGAGATTATGTTGATCACTCAGAAACCCTGACCAAGCTTGTCCATCTAGGTGTGTGTGATTTTTGTTTACGTGTTTTCTGTGTGCCTGCAGTTTGTGTTTTGATCTTATTGGTGGTTTTTTAAACTTAAAAATTTCAGGCTGTAGAAACGATGACCAATAAGAAAGGCAGCAGAATATTATGCAGGGTGAATGGAAAAAGACAGGTAGTTACCTGCATGACTTACAGCAATGCTATATTAGTTGAAAATAGGGCTGTTCCTTAATGTGTCTCCCAGAGCTTCTGGAAATAGGGAGCTCTTTGTGTAACTTGTCTAACTTCATTGGTCTTTTATTTTTGCCTGAGTAAGGTTATTTTAGTTTGCTGGAAAAAGTACTGCAGCTCTCCATCCTAGGAAGGAAAGAGAATGGTTGTTATGCAGAACCATAGAAGTGGGACACAGTAGACTGAAAGGGAAAAGAGGAAGGAGTGGGAGAGCACTTTACTTTGATTGAAAAGCATTTGGACCACCATGCAATAAGAATAGCTGAGTTCACAGGTTCTGGTGCCTTCCTTCTTTCCCAAAAGTTTAAGGAATCCTAGAGGAAGGTTGGTAAAAATGTATTTGAGAGGGAGAAATCTGGCCCTATGCGATAAGCATTAGCTGTGGATGAGTCACACACCAAGGATACTTCACTATGAAATTGTCCCCTTCCCTTGTGTAATGGAGTTAGGAGTTCCTTGTACATATTTCTGTGCAACAAGACAGGTCTCTGCATGTGGTACATACTAGTGTGTTCGATTTCTCACATACGAGATTCACTGAAGATATCTCCCTTCAGAAAACAAATTTAGCAAAAGAGTCTGAAAAGTCTGTTCGTTTTATCTGGAACATTTCCATAATATACAGCCTTAGTGTGTTGAGCAAGGTATGTTAAATAAGAGGAAAATTTCATATACACACACATACACACGCACACACAAACACACAACTCCTTAGAAACTTCAGCATGACTTCCTGAAACATTTATGGGAAATCAGGTCTGTGTTTAATTAAAACAATCTCTCATTTTATTTGTTTCTAGGAGTTGACTTATCTCAAGTGGAGAAACGTCAAAAGGCAGGTCAACTCTTATTGACCTTGGACTTTGAAAAAGATATAACTAAAATACTTCTGTTTCTGAAGGATATGGGTATAGAAGACAGTCAACTGGGACCGTTCCTGACCAAAAATCCATACATCCTTGGTGAAGATCTGGAAGCTCTAGAAACCAGGTATGCCCATAAAGTATCAACATGGTGCTAAGGCCTTAGGGTTGAAGTTTCCCAATTGCCTTAAGCTTGTCTGAACGAATGTTGCTGCCACATGTATTCAAGCTCCTGGCTCCACTTTCCTTTTCCCATCAGTCAGCATTAACGCGTGGTGGTGGTGTCATAAGTCAAATCAATGCTCTGATCCATTTGAAAACTGACCATCATATCAAATTTTACTGCTCAAGTTTTCAGTCTGACTAAACAAGATTTAAAGCCATACCTCCATTAAAAAGATGAGGCACATACTTCAGAAAGGAGAATAAACAGAAAAGAGTGTCTCTTTTAGTAGTAACTTGGAATTGACTTAATAAGGAGACTGCCCCTTGATTACATATGCTTCAGAAGACACTTTGTTCTGAATGTAATAGCTACTTGATTGAAAGTAAGCACTGAAGAAATAAGAAAAATGTATGTATATACTCCTGTTTCTCCAGCAGCATGATTTGTAAAGTGATGGGATTTGTGTTGGAAGTTGTCAGTGTGACTACCAGTTTTGTTGGTTTTAGTGTTGTCTGAATCAAGCTGTTTAATAGTATTACCTGTTCTCTGCCAACAGTGGAACATCCTCTTTAACAGTAATTATTTCATTAACAATTCTTTGTCTGGTCAGTTCTAGAGATATAATGACATAATGGTGGTAACTGTGAATATACATTCACAAAAGTCTGTCCTAAGTATTTTTGGATTGTTAACTTTGGACTATTATTTCTAGAACTTTAAAGATGAAATTTGTTTCTGTGACAGGAAACCCTTCACTTTTAAACAAAATCCTTCCTAAAGTTAAGTATCCCAAATTAAAAATACTAAAGATATTTAAGATAATACATAGCAATATATTTTTTTCCTCAAAAAAGAGCTCTTAGTTCTTCATTTAGCCAAAGTAATTGAATGTAGGTTTGGAACATGTATTTCTCTGCAAATGCCCCTTGCCACAGTGCCAATTTGGTGACTTCTAACTGCGTTACAGTCTTTCTCCTTGTTGGCTTATGGATAGAAACAGTTTCTCTTTATTCTCCTGTTTTACTGCTTCTTTCCAAATGTTTACAAGTGGGATACCATTAAGTTATGAAATATTCAAGGTACCAGCACCAAACTACACTGACTTATCTTGTAGCCATAGAGATTCTACCTCTCTTTATTCAGCTGTATTTGCTTGTTGCCTATCTTTAGTAGGGTTAGATTCTGAAATGGAGTGATTTAATTCTTCTGATCTATACTTTCATTAGGTGTATTGATTATAGACCAGAAAAAACTGCAGGAGATGGACACAATGTCAAAACTCCCTCAAAGAGGCTTGCATTAATTGAACACTTTTTTTTTTTTTGTTTTCAGAACAACTCACATACATGCACACATGCTTTGTAAAGGGCTCAAAATATCCTAGTATTTAGAAAATAAAAAAACAACCCTCTGTCTACTTGGGTTATGTATGTAATAACTTTCCAAGACTGAGCTGTGAAAGTACATCTTTATGGAAGCAGGTATATTACCATACTCAGGTCTAACACAGATTTGATTTTTTTTCTCATTTTTCTTCTGCTCTTCCATCTGCTTATTCAGTAAGTGGCCTTTTAGAAACGGTAGGCAAAACTAACCTAGCTCATTTTTCAGCAGTAGTCTTTGAGTTGAGATTGTCTGACTTACTTATGTTTTCCAGAAGAGAGCAGGTTTTGCTGCAGTAAACTTTGTAACTCACCTGTGAAGTTGGATCTGTTTTTCAGTGACTGTTCTGTGGCAGTCTGTGGGATTGGGGCTGAACAAGGCAATCCAATTTCTTATTCGTATTCTATAGCCTGATTTTTTTTCTCAGTAAGTTCATCTCAAATTGGCATTGATGAATGCCTTTCCACTAACTTTAAGGTAAGTGTTCCGCAGAGGCCGAACATGTCTCAAATAGCTGTCTTTTGAAAGCTGAGTGTCACCTTTATATAAACACTCCATCACAGATGGATGTGGTATCGGTTACATCACTCTGGAATGTTTTATTGCTATGGATTCCACATTGCCAGGAAACAAAACACAAATTTTCATAGATTTGGCATTTGACTTCGGATAAACACTGTGAAAGTCAAAACATTCCATAATTCATAATAATTTGACAGTTGCAAATCAGTGTCTGTACTGCAGCTGCACCAGATGCTTTGTTTTTACGGTATTGTTAATGATGACTTAAAACTCTTAACATGCTACATAGAACTGCTGACCCCTGCAGTAAGGATGAGGGCTAACCTTAGTGCCAATACTCACAAAATTATCTCTAGCCTTGGTCAGATTGAATGACTGTTCTTTAATGTGCTATCTTCTAGAGTCAGCTGATAACAATCTTGCTATCCCTCTTTTAAAATTCTTGCCTTTCCAGGTTGCCCAGAAGTGCTTCGAGTGTGAATCTTAATAACTTGTTAACAGAAAACAAAAGGAAAAGAATCAAAGTTTTTGGTTTTTTTGACTGCTCATTTAGCTGTATTTTTAAGATGCTTGACAGGTAAAGCCTTGAAAAACAGAACAGAAGAAGTACAGCACAGCCAACCTGCAGCATTCAAAAAAAAAATGGGATAACTATGAAGGAATAATTCTCTATTTTTGAGTCTTGTATTTCTCTCCCTTGTCATCTCTCTGTCTCTGAAGCTACTGTAGCCAGCAGTGTCAATATTGCCTGGAGACTAGGCTGCTACCCTTTGAGTTGAGATGCCTTCTTAGTTAAGAATTGGTCTTCTGGAGCTTATTCTTAAGTCTGTTCTGTAGAGGTTTTTGGCACACTGTGATCTAATTTCTGAGACTTTGTAGAAAGAGATATAATGACTAGAAGGTATTTTTACTTTTTCACTCAAAAAGATATAATTTAATACAGCCTCTTTTTTTCCTACTCTAGGAGTAAGCATCATTTGCTGAACATTCTGCAGTCTAGACGGTATCTCAATTGCTGTCAAATCAGTTCTTATACGACCAATTTTCATCTAACAACAATTGCATGCGTTTCTGAATGTCTGTATTCAAAGCAAACCTTTTCAGATGGTAGGACAGTTCTTTGTAAATGGCGATGTAAGGATAGGCAATAGCAGATATAGCTGCTTTAAACTGGTTTTGGATCACCCAAGAAAGGTTACAGTCTGGTAATAAAGAAGAAATCATTTATCGCTCTCAAAGGATTAGGGCACCACTCCAAAGGTGGCAGTCTCCAAGTAGAGGTGTTTCCTTTGCGGTTGCCAGCCCTTAAATGTGATTATGGAGGGGTGGGCCCAGGGTCCCTCCTTCTGGTCAAACAGGTAAATTTCTTCCACCTGTGCTCCTAGGGCTGGCTATGCCCCTTCACCAGGTGCTCAATCACTGGTTCAGGCTGTAACCTAACATTTCCCATACAGGTGACGCATAGGTTAATCATGTCTCTTTTGTACCCTGTATTTTCCCATCTCAGCATTTTTTTAACACCTCCAGGGATGGTGACTCCACCATCTGCCTGGGCATCCCGTTCCAGTGGCTGACTACTGTTTCAGAGAAGGAATTTTTCCTAACATCCAACTTCAATCTCCTCTGGCACAACTTGAGGCCGTGCCCTCTAGTCTTATTGCTAGTTACGCAGGAGAAGAGGTTCACCTCACCATAACCTTCTTTCAGGCAGTTGTAGAGAGAAATAAGGTCTCCCCTTAGCCATCTTTTTCTCCAGACTGAACAATCCCAGTTTCCTCAGCTGCTCTTCCTAAGACTTTTGCTCCAGGCCCCTCAGTAATATTGCAGTAGTGCTTGAAACAGGATTTCATTTTCACTGAATTCACAGAATCACAGAATTTCAGGGGTTGTAAGGGATCTTGAAAGATCATTGAGTCTAACCCCCCCTGCTAAAGCGGATGCCCTACAGTAGGTTACGCAGGTAGTTTTGAATATCTCTGTAGAAGGAGACTTCACACCCTCTCTGGGCAGTGTGTTCCAGTACTCTGTCACCCTTACCATAAAGTTTTTATATATGTTTTTATGGAAATTCTATCTTCAAGTTTTAGACTATTACTCCTTGTCCTATCGCTACGCACCACCAAGAAGAGCCTGGCCTCATCCATTTGCCTCCCACTCCCCTTTAGATATTTATAAACATTAATCAGATCCCTTCTAAGTCTTCTTTTCCCTAGACTGAACAAACCCAGGTTGCTCAGCCTTTCTTCTTACAGGAAATGCTCCAGGCCCTTCATCATTTTTGTGTCCCTCTTGCTGAACTCCTTCTAGGAGATCCCTGTATTTTTTGAACTGAGGAGCCCAGAACTGGACACAGTATTCTAAATGTGACCTCATCAGGGCAGAACAGAGGGGGAGAATCACCTCCCTTGATCTGCTGGCCACGCTCTTTTTAATGCATCCCAGGATACCATTGGCCTTGGCTACAGGGGTGCACTGCTGGCTCCTGGCCAACCTGTTGTTCACTAGAACATCCAGGTCATTCTCTGCAGAGCTCTTCTCCAGCATGTCAGCCCATAACCTGTACTGGTGCATGCAGTTATTCCTCCCCGGGTACAAGACTCTATACTTGCTCTTCTTAAACCTCATTGTGTTCCTCCCTGCACAGCTCGCTAGTTTGTCCAGATCTTGCTGAATGGCAGCGTAGCCATCTGGTATGTCAGCCGCTCCTCCCAGCTTTGTATCATCAGCAAACTTGCTGTGGGTGGACTCTATCCCTTCATCCAGGTCATTGATGAAGATGTTGAACAAGACCGGACCCAGTACTGACCCTTGGGGATCACGGCTAGTTACTGGCCTCCAAGCATGCTCTGCATATCAAACTCAATGAAGTTAGGAAAAAAAAAAAAATCAGAGTTGGAAAGAAAGACAGTTTTGTTAAATATAAAAACTTTAATCAGCCCCTTCACCTTTCTGACAAGCAGATGTTTTCTAACTAAAATCCTTGGACCAGTGACTGAAAGTAGGGACCTCTTTGTAACAGAACAGCTGATTTAGGAATGTCTTTGGACAATGTCTTTACAGATGGCACTGTTGTGTGATATTTCTTCTCCAGCGTTATTGGCAAAACGGAGATGTATGAGGTATATTACTCTGTTCTTTCAGCAGTAGAAATGGAATTCATTAAAATAGCAACAGGCTTGTTGTTCTTCTTGTCCGTATCCTACGATGATCTATTAATGTGTTTGTAATCTGGGAGACAGGCTGGTAGTTAAATGTAGGTTAACATAGTTATCTGCTGAAGTACAGCTGGAAGGAATTAAAATCAGTCTTCAGTATTGACATTCTGCTCTGAGGTTTATTTAACTTCTAATTAATTGGGAGGGATGGTATTTTGCTTTTATGATAACTGCAGATTTTCTTCTAATTATTTTTGGCAGAGTTGCATGTTAATGATAGAACATCTGTCCATTTATAAGATATCACTGAGGAATTTAAACAAGTACTGAATAAATGGAGGCAATAAAATTTTCATCACTGGATTTTATTTTGTTTTTGTTCTGTTTCTAGAGTGGCTTACCTAAAATCAAAAAAATTTGGTAATGCAGAAATTACTCAGATGGTCTCAAGAGCTCCATATTTGCTGTTGTTTTCAGTGGAAAGATTGGATAACAGACTGGGTTTCTTAAAAAATGAACTTGGCCTCAGTGTAAAAAAGGTAAAAACTGTACTCTGAAATCTTTAAGTACCTTGTCAGCGAAATCTCTACTGCCTTAGAATATGAATACTTATGTTTGTCATCACAAACCTTAGTGACACTGTCCATGTAATGCAGAGAATTACAGGACTAATAACGTTTAGGCTTCTAAAAATGTAATAGGGGCATCTAATATTCCAAAAATCCTGAAGTTTTGAGTCATACAGTGCTTGAAGATGATCTGCTGTAGGATATTGTCAAACAAGCACGTGTGTACCCAGTTTTATTACTCCTGATGATTCATGGGACTGAATGCGTTGCTGAAAACTGCATGCATCATTTTAACTTTGAGCAGATTCTGTTTTCGTTTCTTCAAGATACTGTAACATACTTAACTCATCAGCGAAAAATAGTCTATTCTCCAAATACAAATCAGACTAAACGCTGTCATGTGCTCAGTTCACTGAGAGTAATCTTTAAGACTGCTTCTCAGAGCACTACCATGTTAGGTGTTTAGAAGGTTTAGCACCATGCTTTGAGATTTTGACAAGAACTAGTATTTTAAGCTTCCTAGAATGAGTGGGCAGCATTAGTTGTTTCCTGCACCAGCTGGTGATTGCAATAAATGTCAGCTTTCAAGCGGAATCTTGTGTTTTTCTGTTGGCTTCTTTAGCTAAACAGTCATAGCTGTCACAATGCCTGTTCTCGGTCTTTCCAGGCTTCAGGTAAGAGATGTCTATGGAAAAGAGTTTAGTCCCTGCCTTGTTCTTGGGGTGGATTCCAAGTCAGCCCATGAGTCAGGAGACGTGGAGTAATTTCTTGTATTTCCATAGTATTATGGTGTTAGTAGATCCTGAAGGGGACAAAGTACTGCAATTGAAAAATTCTTTTATAGCCTCTATCAGGTAGTGTTTTGCTTCTTTCTTTTTAAAGAGATGAAAAGAAACAACTCAAGCACTAAGAAAGAGAAAGGGCTCTTCAGGGCTTTCTTCTTTTGGGGAATGCTTTTACTGTTGTCTTCCAGATGTTTTGTACTGGCTACAGTCATGTTCATTTGGATAACAAAAAAATACATTTGATTTTGCATGAAGATTTAATTTAGCAAGATGCAAAGAACTTACTCATTTTTGTGTTAGAGTTCTAATGAAATGCAAGTGAAAGTCCATTCCTTTTCTAATTGTACATAAAGTTTTTCCCTTCATAGATAAGTTTGTAGGCATGCTGTCAATAATAATCTTTCTTTTGTCTGTGGGTTCTCCCTAATTGCAGACAAAGGATCTGGTAATTCGTTTTCCTAGGCTGCTGACTGGCAAATTAGAGCCTGTGAAAGAGAATCTTCAGGTAAGCTTATTGGTAGATGTTGAAGGTATACTCCCTATCCACATAGCTTAACAGTTGATTGAAAATAAAATTTCCTGGAGGAGAATCCTGTTTTTTGTTTTTTTTTTTTTAAAAAAAAAAAAGTCATGAAATAATTCTGGGGAAGACGGAAAGTGATTGAGCGTTTTGTCAAACAGCTTCTTTTCCTCTATGGTTTGCAAGCATACAGCGTACTTGGAACAATGACTTGTTCTGTCTTCTGTTCTGATGTAGGTTAGGAACTTCATCTGACTCCCTTCCTGCCAAAAGTTGCTATCCAATGACACAAATTGTTACCCGTTCCTTTACAATGAGTGAAAAATAGAGCTTGTTCCTTGGGCTCTTTTGGTCTTTGGTTGTGTTTTTTTTCTTTTTTTCTTCTTAATTACTATGGGGTTTTGCTAACTTAGTTTGTTTATGAAGATTTAGGAGCAAGAAATGTGTTTTTGATTATTTTCATCTTGGCAGGTAGCTAGTGTGCCAAAATGTCCATTTGACACCTATTGTCTGATAGCAGATGGTCATTATTAACAACTGTTGGGTAAATAACTTTAAACCCACAGGGACTCCTTTCCCCTTTGAAAATGTGACTGTGTATTGGTTTAATTATTGTGCTGTAAAGCTGCTAGGCCAAACAGCATGATGTAGTCTAACAATTTGAGAAATCCCATTATCCTATAATGCATAACTATGAATTAAAATATGTAATTTTTCAGACGGACTCACCACTCTGAAGCCATTAAGCACTGGGAGTCTTGCAATCTGAAATGTGTGTGTGGTAAGGGAGGAGACTGGAAAGTAGCAGACTGTTCCAATTAATAGTGCTTTCTTTTTAACGAACATTCTTTCCACAGGCTAGGGAGTCAGTATATTACAATGAATGCACTTTTGAGACTTTCAGTTCTTGGTAACTATCTTTTGTCTACCTACAAGGAAGTGTGAAGTGTAGCATTCCTACTTTTAACACGTAGAGAGAAGAGGAGGAATTCTAGGTCCTTGATGTTGGAATCTACTGATACTTAGAAGCACCATCTTTTCAGGAGGTTGGATGAATCCAACTTAGAATCTGACCTGTGTATCCTTACCTGGGGGTGGGCAAGCAGCGTTCACAGAGTTTAACATTTAACAGCATTTGGAAGTGATCCGGTGCTATCCCTCACTGCTGTTTAGAAACAAGTGCTACGATTGACACTGGTTGTCAGGACATGCTAATATGGACTAAGCAATCTCAGGGGTGTAGATTATTCAATCCTCTAAAGTTCTCATCAAGCACAATTTGAGATTCATTGAGAGAATAAAACAGGAAAGTTTGCATTACCAGGATGTGTTGGGGGAATCATGTAGAGTGTGTTGGTAACAGCTAGGACTTGCACAGTAAGGAAATTAACATGTGGCATAGAGAACTACTGACCATTAAGTGTATTAACTGAACACTTAAAGCAATTTACAATTGAGCTCCTTATTTATGTCCAGAAAACTGTTGCTCAGTTTCACAGAGTAGAAAAGACAAGGTGAAGAGACTTGCCAGAACTAACTGCACTGGAGCCAGCCATATATCTCCATTGATTTAAGACCAGGTCATACTTTCAGTTGTAATTCTTAATGCAGTAAGCTACCCCTGCCAACTCAGATCTGTGGAAAGCACCTCTGTAGTGCAAACACATCTCTTCATACGTGACTGCTCTCTTGGTTAGTATTTCCATGATAGGCAAATATTTATAAAGCAAATAAAAAAGAATCAGGAGTTGGCAGACCTGATTTCAGTCGTCTTTGGAAGCAATTGCCAAAGGTATCTTAAAAGGTGTCTTCAAAACTCAGATTCCAGACCCTTTGCTTTGCATTTGCTAGGAAGTCCTGGAAAAGAGCTTTAGTGTTGTCACATCAAACTGGACAAACAAAAAGCATCATCTTCTTTGCCAACTGTGAAGACGTACCTGAGTTGGATTTCAAAGTCTGCTTTATGTTGACTGGCAAGCATACCCACTACGATTGAAAGCAAGCTCCTTGTAAATGTCACATTCGGATAGAAGAAATGGCTGAATTATGAGATGCTCTTGGATGCTAAATTCCTTGATCAACAGCTCTGAACTGCTTGCTGCTTGCATGTTGGAAGGAGTTCTCATGATTTTATTGAAAAAATGTGTTTTATTTTCCTTTTGAGGAATGATAATTAAAGTCAAGGCAGGCTTTGAAAAAGACATCTTACTTTAGACGTGAACCAACTGTAAAATGAAGTGAAGAAATGCATGTTTTGCACAGCTCTTTCAGTAGACTTCAGTTTAGGATTGAAATTATAGTCCCTAATATAGAAAATATGACTTGAATACATTAGCAAAAGAAATAACACATAAACAAAAGTAGTCACTTTGATTACTGTGTTTTACTGGGTTCAACGGCTCCACAACTAAAATGTCAGTATTTTTGGAAGTGTGGTTTTGGAAGTGATGAAAAACTCTCGGGGGAGGATTTTTATGCTTGTAACCGCCATGCATACCAAGATACAAGGGTTTTTTTGGTTCATATCTCAGACAGACTGTAAAATAGGTAGCATTCACACAAGTAATCTAAATTTCAAGAATGTTCTATAAACACATTATACTTTAATCCACGGGGGGATAAACAGTTCATGCTCTCTGACTTCAAAGGCCTAGATTATTACGGATTGCATTCATATTACTGTGTAATAAAATAATAATTTTAAATTAGTTTATTTCACTGGCATGTTAAAAAAGCTAACTTTGTTGTATCTGACTTTTGAATATTGTTCTCTTTTTCAGGTTTGTCAAGTTGAATTTGGTTTTCAACGTAATGAAGTTCAGCAGATTGCGTTTAAAACCCCCAAGATTTTAACTGCGAGTAAAAAGAGACTCAGACAGACATTTGACTATCTGCACAACATAATGGGCATTCCCCACAACATGCTTACTCGCTTTCCTCAGGTGAGCTGTTAATCTAAATTGTAGGTGCTGTTTGCACAGTAATTCATTTCATCATCATTTGCACCTTTTGATAGTCTACGATTCTTTTTGTGACAAATATCTTCAAAGGCAGACGTTGCTGTGCAAGAGAAGACAAGTAGGTTTTCTGAACTACTGGTTTGGTGAAAGTGGAGGCTCACTGTATGCAGGACATACAATTCTTCTACTTATATCTGACTTTTACTCTATTTGAGATAGCTTTTATTGGCAACTCAACAACTGTTGAGGATTGACTAAAACACAAAAATTGTATGGGGGAAATATGACTTCTCTTCTGGATTTTTATTACTGATCTTTTTACGTATTACATCTACCATTACCTGACACTGATGGTTGTTATATCTCCATTTTGTATCTCACTTCTGTTTTACTTGACCTGTAAGTGATCACAAGTCTTGTTCACTACCTTCTCAGTTATGTTGTTGTGGCTTTGTGGTACTTCACCTTGTTATTTTTGTTCATTTTGTTTGGGAGAGAAAGTGGAGAGTTTCTTCCGTTCCATGTTTTTTGTGCAGCCAAAACAGCAGCCATCTCTCTTCTCTCCCATCCTCAAAAGTGAGGGGTTTCAGGACAGGGTTAGGGGAATTCAGTTTCTATACATTCTGGCCATTAGTGCATTCACAAGTGCATGCTTGTCTCCATCTCTTGTTGCTTGTTGCTTCTCTGATGCCAAAATAGAGGCATACTGGATTTTTTGTCAAATTTTCTCTGATGTCGTAGCTGCTGTTGAAACCATGCTTCTTGTCAGCTAACTCCAGTTAGCAACAGTTAAGGTTTTTACTCTGTCTTCTCTCTTAGAATTTTAGGAAGGTAGAGGAGGAATAGTAGTGTTTTCTGTCCCAGTTATAATTTGTTTGCATCCTCATGGTGTTCTTCAATAGTGTAGTCTTCCCTATTTTAAGTAAAAACTCTGCCTTTTTTTCATTAATAATTAATGTTCATTTATTTTCACCATCGCCTTCTGTATATCAGCTTCTCTCTCCAGTACGCAGAAATGATTTAGATCTCTGCTGTTAAGATTTTTTTTTTTTTTACCATCATGGAATCACGGAATTACAGAATTGTAGGAGCTGGAAGAGAGATCTAGGGGCTCTAGAGATCATCAAGTCCAACCCCTTGCAAAGCGGGCTCCCTACAGCAGGCTGCACAGGCAGGCGTCCAGGTGGGTCTTGAATATCTCCAGAGAAGGAGAATGCACAACCTCCCTGGGCAGCCTGTGCCAGTGCTCCGTCATCCTCACTGTGAAGAAGTTCCTTCACATATTGGTGCACAACTTCCTATGCTCCAGTTTATGGCCGTTTCCCCTTGTCCTGCCCCGCAGACCACTGAGAAGAGCTTGGCCATATCCCTTTGACTCCCACATTGTCCAGTCATGATACATCTGCATCCTGCCATTTTCCCCACTTCTCTTCTTTCAAACATATTCCTCTAATTCATTTCAACATTATTTTCACACTCTGTTAGTCTGCAGTTCCTATCGTGACAATTATCTTCAAAGGTAGACATTGTTGTGCAGGAGAAAACAAATGGATGTTCTGAACCACTGCACTGTGCCTTTTGACTGTGTTATAAAAGAAGCTGCAGCCATTCACCTTTTCTGCTGCCACTGTTCCGTGGTTACTAGCTCTTCATTTCTTCCCCATAACAATGCTAATCTAAATCTGATTGTAAAACAAAGCGTTCCTGATAATAGAGGGAAAATGTTTTGGTATTCTTTTTCTCAGTTTCCAAATGTCTTCTTCACTTCTTCGGCTGTGATTACATGAATGTAGTTATCTTATATAAATGCATGTAGTTATCTTGTATAAATGCACTAAGTATCATGCTCAAGAGCACTGTATTGCTCCTTGATTTTCCTCGTGTATGCATCTCAGTATGTTATATTGAAACATTCGTCTAGAATGTAAATAATTTTATATATAAATACAAACTACTTGATGGTTGACAAAAATGAGAAGGAAAGATTTAAATTATCTGTTTTTGTGCTCCAGTTCATCTGAAGAATGTTTTATTTTAGATTCATCAGAGTCTGAAATTTAGACTACCTAAAAGATTCTCTTTCATGATTTTAGGATTCTTTCTTTCTCCTTTCTTAGGTTTTCAACTCGAAGCTATTACGAATCAAAGAGAGACATATGTTTCTTATATTCCTGGGAAGAGCCCAGTATGACCCAACTCAACCCAGCTACATCTCTCTGGACCAGCTTGTGTCCTTACCCGATGAGGTGTTTTGTACAGAGATTGCCAAAGCCTCCATGCAGGACTTTGAAAAATTCTTAAAAACGATTTAATTATGAACACATGTAGAAAGGAATAAAGTTATGAAAGAAACATTTTTAAAAACTGCTTCCTTTCAAGGTCTCAACTTTCTTATTGTGTTTTTTTTTTTTTTTTTAAATTACATCCTATGAGCATTTCATAAGTAAAGGCTTACAGCAATGTTTACGGTGACTTAAAAGTATATTTAAAAAGAATTAGGTGGGTATATGTTGACTGATATTAATGTAATCCTTGAAATTAATTGCTGTCTTTTAATTCAGCATAAATGATGGAGCATAGTAACAGAAAAGTAAATTAAAGTGGATTTTTTTGTTCTGTTTTACTTTCATTAATTTTGGAGTTTTGGGAGATGGAAAGACTGGTTAGTGATTTCTTCCCAGTCTCTTCTTCTGTCTTCTCCCTCCCCTTACTAAAAAACTAGCAAGTTAGTGTAGTTAGCAAGCTAATGTAGTAGCAGAGAAGTGAACCTGTTCACATCTTAAAAGCTAGTAATGTTATTTGCTCTTTTATATGTCGGAGAGGAATACACTGTTATGTATGTAAAGTTCCTCATACAAAAGGGTGTTTTTTTTAACAGGCTAAAGGTTTTTCTTTTTGAAGCTGGCTTCTGAAGTTCAAATCCTAAAAGCTGCACTTTGAAATTTGGCTTGAAATACAACAACAAAAAAAAAACCACAGTAAATTGAATCTAGGCAAGTCACATTAAGAAAAAACAAAAAAAAAAAAACAAAAAAAACCAGCGCCTTCTAAAATTTTAGGGATGTGTCTAGTTTTGTTTTAAGTCACTTTTGTCTTTGCCTTGTTGACAGGAGAAGCAGTTTGGCTTCACCCTGATGTGATTTGTATGTCGTTAGTATAGAAATAACCACACAAAAAGAGACTGTAGTATGTGGTTAATTGGCAGTTATCTTGCTCAATTATAATTGAAGTAAAATGGGAACTGTGGGGAATAGTAAAGATATTTTATACTATCAGTGTATTAACATAGTTCATTCAGAATTACGAAATGCAAGCTGATTGTCCAAATGCAAGCTAATACTTTATTGTTTAGAAGCTTCTATTCTTCCAGTTAAAGTAGGTCAGGAAATTAAAATCCAGATGTTTTCATTTGGATTTATGTTTATTTAATGAAAATGTCTCCATTTGTTAGAAGCTTGGTGTTGGAACATTAAGTGCCCCTTTGTGTCGCAGAAGTAAGGCTGGAAAAGGCTTTGTATGCAGATATGAGAGGGTTTTTTTTGTGAATTTACTCTGCTGTGCTCAGCACCTAACTGGTTTGTGACAAACAAACCATGGTACCATGGAGCACATACCACATTTTCGATGGCTTAAAATTTGAGCTTTAATCTTTCTGAATATATATATATATATTAAAAAAAAAAACAAAAAAAAAACACCGCAGCCACATCTAACACAGCTCCTTTGAAATGCTGAATGCTTGTGCCAGATATACTTTCCAGAAACACTGCGAAGAAAGACAACAACCCACTTTATGCAAGTGCTGAAAGAACGGAGGAGAGAGGACAGCAGAGCTGCCTCACGCCAAGTGCTTTTTGGCTTGAGGATGGAAAAGCCTGCAGAAGAAACGTTTGGCCTGCAGTCACCGGCCCTCCTCCGGCCTGCTGCTCGGCTGGGAGCGCTGTAGCGGTATAACTGGTGTAATTACGCTATAAGTCGTGTAATTACGCTTTGGGGTTTTTATTTATTTATTTTCCACTCTTTAAAGTCCCAGCGCTACGCTCCCGATAGGCCGCGGCCTGCCCCGGTCTCCGCCCCCTCTCAGTGGGTCCCGCCCACACCGGACCTTCTGCCCACGCGCATGCGCCAGCACCGCGCCGCCATTGGCGGCCTCTCCCCGCGCCGCGGCGTCCCCAGCAGGCCGCTCCCAGCAGGCAGTGCGCCGCGCCGAGGTCAAGATGGCGGCCAGGGCAACGGGTGAGAAGGGGGAGGGATCGCTATCGCGGCGGCTTCGGCGCAGGGCTCGTCCCATCGAACTTGTCTTCGTCCTGCCGTCCTTCCCGCGGCTGTGGGAGGCTCCAGGGCGGGGAGTTGGGGATGCGTTGGGCGCCGTGTGTCCTTGGCCCGTGTCGCCTCTCCGTGACCTCTGTCCCAGCCTTGTCCTTCAGCTCGGGCTTCTGTCGGGCTTCGAGCGCTGGGGCTGAGGGGCTCAGAAGCGATAGGAAGGAGCTTGGGAGCCGCCGCCTTTCTGGGAGGCCTCGGGTTCCGGTGACCTGCTCAAATGCTGGCATTGCTCTGTACCTTAGTGATGTTTCTTCTCAGGTCCTAAGGCTTAAGAGTATGAGATTAGGAAAGCGTGGTGATAGACACTGCTTTTAGCTCAAGTAAGAGTTGTCGAGCTTGAAACTATTGCTGCTGTCTTTGGTAGTGAGTGGTTAGTAGTGACGTAAGTCTTAAAGTAGTCTGATATTTAAATTGTGAGGAACAGGTCCAAATATCGTACGCAACAAGCACTCATTCCATATGTTTTGAGTATCCCTTTCTCAATACTGTAAAGCAGAGGGGCCTAGGTCTGTAAGTTCAGGTGGTGTCACATTGCTGCTGTGAAAGACATTGGCAAGTATTTGCATGCTGTTGTGGTGTGGAATGTTGAATTTTTATGCTGCTCTCCAACTGATGACAGTCGTTTGTAGTTTCAGGAGGTGGCCGCCTGATGGACAGAATTCGAAAGTGGTATTATAATGCAGCTGGGTTCAACAAATATGGTAAGTACTCCATTGGGCCTTAAAGCTTTTCAAGTGTAAGATCTTCAATCTGGTTATGATTGGTAACTTGTCAGTGTAGGCATTTTGAAATGTCTATCTATTTCTCATCGATATTAGCTGCTACACTTATTTGTGGAAAAAAAGTTAGAAAAAAGTGACTTCTGTTCTGTATTTCCTCTCCTTTTCTGTGAAATACCTTTTAACAGTTAATCAAGCTGGAGCTGTTGAAGACACTTCTGGAAAGCAGTCCTGAAAGCTTGATTCTGTTTTTCCCACCAAGTCGATTGCACCCATCGCTAACCTTATTACCTTCCCAAATGCTATCCCTGAAAATGGAGAGATTGATGCTGATAGCAGTCAGTCTATCTGGGACATTTGTGCAAAGTGTTCAATTTCCAAAAAAGGATTTATTCTCTAGCCTGTTTAGTGGTCAAGTAACTGTAAAAGTGGTGTTTCTTTAAGCAAAGGAGATTACCTTGATGGTATTGTACTTAATTTGTCCATTGTTATTACAGAGCTTGTTTCAGCAGTACAGATTGCAGAACTGTTTTTGAACGACAAGAGAATCTGAACATGCTACTACTGACTGTAGTTTGAGTGAATCATTTAAAGGCAGTTCACATGCTTTCCCCTGGAACATGAGGAAAAAAAAAAGTGAATGACCAATGTTCATTCCTCTGCCACTGTCTCACTAATAGAGGTGCAGTGTTGTCTGCTTCCTGAAATTCTTGAAGACTTTAATGTTTTTTGCTGCTTTTCTGAAATGTAGTGATTAAAGGAGCTGCCGTCCTTCTTGTGCTTTAGCAAGGAACTGCAAAACTGAGTTCAAGAATATGTTGCTTAAAAGAAATTCTGTTTTATTGGGACACTACTGCCAATTCAAATCATGTGAGATCAAAACCTTAGACCTCAAGTCAGTAACTGTACTCTCATAATCTGCATCAATCTTGGAATGATACAGAAGAAACGTTTTGTTCTTTGTTGTTCATACTGAAATTTTAAGCAGAGTTGGTTGAATTTCAGGAATTCTTCATTCAAAAAAAAATGTGGTGGTTTTGGCTTCCAGAGGACTAGATGGTCCTACTTGAATTAAATCCCAGTTGGAGGGAAGAAGTAGAAACTCACACAAACAACTCGACTGGTTTCATGTTTCCATTGCTTGTTACAGTCAATGGACATCAAGGCTTTTTTAGCAGTGAAGTTTAAGAGATTTGTTCTTAAATACTCAAGTAGTCACATCTGTGATCAACTGACTGCGATAGGATCAGCTCTTAAACCTCTTACATAGACTGCCATTTGAAATATAAGGATATAAAATAGAGCGGAAATCAACAATCAGATCTTAATTTCTCATGAAAGACCTTGAATCAAATCTCCATTTTCCATATTCTTTCTTGAGAAAAGGAACAAAAGTATGTGAAAATCAATATTCACAGTTTTAATCTCTTTGAGGAAGTAGTGTTTTTCTTCTCCTAGATGTGTCTGTTTTCTTTCTAACTTTGCATTTTAAGTGTTACATCCAAGTTTAGAAACATATTTGTTAGGTCTTGAGTCTTATTTGGGAGTATCTATTCAGTAAAAATATTTTTGGCACAGGATTAATGCGAGATGATACATTGTATGAAGATGATGATGTAAAAGAAGCACTGAAGAGACTTCCAGAGGATCTTTACAATGAAAGAATGTTTCGCATAAAGAGAGCACTTGATTTAAGCTTGAAGCATCGGATCCTTCCAAAAGAACAGTGGGTAAAATATGAAGAGGTAAGTGTGCAGTGTGTTCTCAAGGTGCTCTTAATGACAGGATTGTAATCAGTCTTAGGGACTTCGAATCTCTATGAAGAGGTGTATGTGACATATTATTTAAAATGAGTAAATCAGTGTATATCTTATAAAATACCTTTGAATAACATTGCTTTAGAATTCTGTTTAAAAGTCTGGATTTTAACAATGGAAATTCAAATGTTTTGTTCAGGATGACAAAAGCTTAAACGACAGCTCAAAACTATAGAACTCTGGTCTTCAGATGAAATATTCTAAGCTGTCGGATAAGGAAATACTCTCTAGTGACCATGGAAATTCTTCTGATGAGTTTCTTAATAAAAGCTTTGGCTCAAGATTTTCTATACAATTAATGAAAATGTGAAGGAAGAATAATTTAAAGGAAAACTGTGTATTAGAATAAGCGTCTTTCTGTAATATGAGAGCCAAATCAAACAAAATCTGCCTATTTAGTTGTAGTTTGAGTGTTTCTTTGCAGTGGAGTAACTCACAGATTTGTATTTCTGTCCATTTCATCTTTCTCCAAAGATAAGGCAAAGAGGAATCTTCCCATTAAACTTTGTACTGGAAGATAACACGAGCTTTAATTCCTCTCTAGAAGCAGAAGCTGTTCCTTGTGTTATTGGTCATATTTTGGTAAATGCTGCATTGACTATCTGTTTGCATATGTTGATTGAGCAGCAGTTTGATTAGCAAATTACTACAAATTTATCAGCAAATTAGCAAACGACTGAACATAGTCAGTTGTTTTGCTGAATCTGTTTGCAGTGCTGTTTAGAAATTAAGTTGAAAATAAGTTTCTTTCATGCAAATAGTATTTTACATGAACCTGATGTAATTAAAGTAGATCTTGATCATTGGATACTTGTCAAAAAAGCAGAACAGGAAAAAAACAAAAATAACCCAATGTCATTTCTGAAGGTGAAGCTAAAAGCATCATTTTATTTGATAATGCTGGTGAGGCATGAGGAATTAGAAGTGGTTACATTAGGGAATTTGTCTTTGCAGACTTGGCAGATACCATGTCTATCTTTCCAGAATGAGTAATGTGATTCTTTCTCTTTCTTTTTTAGCCCCCCCTGTCTTTCACTCTGTAGATTGCTTTGTAGTCAAATCTGAAAAAGAATGAGAGAGGTGACCTGCAGGGATGGTTTGAGTCATTTCTGGACCTTCCTTTTAAATATAAACATGTTTAAATGTATTCTTTTCTTTTCGTCAGGATAAGCCTTATCTTGAACCATACCTAAAAGAAGTAATCCGTGAACGACTTGAAAGAGAAGCATGGAACAAGAAATAACTTGAACTACTTCATGCAAATAGCCACATCTTTCTGATATTTCTAAAGTTTGGTTCAAGTCTTCAGGGAAGCACATGTAAAGCTGAAGGAATACTTGTTTCAGCTTGTTCATTGAGTCTGTTCGTCCAACTAAAATAAATATGTCAAAGTATAAAATCTCCTGGGAAGACTTCTTTATGAATGTTAGCAAGCTAATGTTCAGATCTTTCCTATGAGCATATGCATTACACATTAGCTTAACAATATGTAGTCTTCATTCCACCTTCTACATTCTTACTTCTTTCACAGTACAGCTGTTTCCTGTAGTTGGAGGGTTAGGTAGGAAACACCCAGAATTGCTGGTTAAGTTGTTAACTTAAAAAGGAGGTGCTACTTCCTTCATCTCTTCTCCCTGGAGGTGAGAATACAGGGCAAGTGCTTCATGTTGTGTTGGTGTCGTGAGACAGCAGAAGTAACAGTCTGTGGATATAAGCATGTACATATTACAGTAATGACAAATGGAAGTGGTTCCTTAACCATAAAATCAGGGAATGTTTCTCTAGCTTTTTATACTATGTGTGTTGTTCAAGCATAAAAAGATAATTTTCATATAAATCTTCATGTCTGTCTCACTTCAGCTTATGATATTTTTGTAAAGGATAGAAGTGCTATGCTGATGTGCTTTTTGCAGTATAATTAACTTCCCATTTCTTTTTTTTCTTGGCCTAGAGGATGTTGTTTACAGTAAGTGGCATCAAATATTTGAAACTATTGTGCTAACAGGCTTAACATTAGAGATGTGTATAATTCAGGCTCTACGTAAACACAGAAGTGATTCAGGTGTATCTGGAAATACTAGCCCTTGCTGGCTGAAGGCCTTGAGTTTAATGGTAGTGTTAATTTGGTGCCAGTTTTGTGTTATTACACACAAATTGCAAAATTTGAGATCTGTTATACCCTTTGGTATGAAGTACACAATCTTGTGTGATTACGTGATAGTAACAAGATACCTTTTTTGCTATGTGTGCTTGTCTGACAAATGCAAATATCCTTAGACTAAAAGCTATAGAGCAGTTTAAAAAAAAGGAAAAAAAAAAAAGTACACAGATACGGAGCAGACCATGACTGTAACTTTGTATTAGTATGATCACTAGATTCCATTTGAACTTCTAATCCAAGATTCCGGCTTCTAACTTTGCTCATGACACCAACTGATCTTTGTCTTCATCCTTTCATTGCGTGCATCTGTAAAATTACAGAATCACAGAATTGTGGGGGTTGGAAGGCATCTCTAGGTATCATTGAGTCCAACCCCCCTAGGCAATAGCAAATTCCCTACAGCAGATCACACAATGTAGGTGTCCAGATGGGTCTCGGATATCTCCAGAGAAGGAGACTCTACAACACAATCTCCTAAATGAATACAGCTATTCCTGGGTGAAATATTTATCCCAGTACTTCACGCCTGACATGGTAGAAACAAAATGGTGTGAAAATATCACCAATATTCCGTAAAAATTTTGCAAATGGATTACATTAAGAACGTGAGGTTTCTTTCATCTCCTATCTTAAAACCTTATCATTGAAACGTATCATTTGATAATGCATTTTTGAGAACTTATTAATAAAGATGGTATCTGTTTGATCCTACTTTTGAACTAAGGTTAATGTGATTCAAAAGCTTTTTTAAAAAATGGGGTGGAAAAAAGGGTTTTGATGACATGGAGCATTTGAAAATAGACTGACGGTTGAACAGAGTGCAAAGCATCCATGTGCCAATTGGCATAACAGGTAAAATCACTGACTTCTTAACATTCATATTTAATATTTTGAGAGTCAGAGTCAAGTAAAAGCAGCATTGTATTGAAGTACCTTATCTTATTGATGACAAGCTGGAGGGTCATGTGATTCCTATTTTTGAATCCTTAACTTCTTCATTAAAAACGTTTGGGTGGAGAAGAATGAACTTGTAAAATTTAGAGACAAGATTATAATACCTATAACCTCCTTGTAACACTTCCTACCTGTCTCAGCAGCTTTCTGTGGGATCCTGCACATCTCCTGTGTAAGCTGTGTGCTGTTCTGTGAATGATCTAGGATTGTGCAGCCATGGGCTGCAGTAAAATGAGATAGATTGACAAGGATGAAAAATAGTCTGATGGTGAAGGAAACAGCATTAAGTTTTGTAGTACTAGGTTTTCTTTCTTGTACTGTCATGAAGTCTTCTGTAAGACTGTACAAGGCAGTGTTCTGATTCCTATCTGCAGAAATGCAAAGTAGTTGTGTCTGTATCATTTCAGTAAATCTGTTCTGAAGAATATTAGATGAAGGTGTTGCTATTCATCTGATGACACAACAGATGGTACTGGGGCAAATGTTGCTAAAGTTTGTTAGATTTGAAAAAGACCTCACAGTCCTTATTCCTATGATGTAAAGAATAGAAATACTTGCACAGAAGCTGATACTTCTGTGTCCTGCATAGTGTGCAGTAAGCCACATGGAGCAGTGCTCTGAACAAGCCTGAAAAGACTTCCTAAATAAGAGGGATTCCCACTGGAGAGAGAGAAGAAGTTAAAAACAAAACAAAACAAAACAAAACAAAAAAAAAAAAAAAAAGAGACCTCCATATCATAATATATTAGGCAGCAGCACCTTGATTGGCAGCATCCAAACTCGATTTTGAAACCTTGATCTTCATTGATGTAGTTTTCTGGATATAAAGTTTATACAGATTCCATAAATGGAGATATTTTTCTTAGTTTAATTCACATTTTAGGCGTATCTAAATATCAAATTAAGAGAATCTGAGTTAACATTGTTAATCCTGCAGCTTGATGATGGTTGTAGCTTAAATTCATTTAATTGTTTTTCAGTGAACCTTTACTTCATTTAAGTTCCTTTATTAAATACACAGTGAAATATAAGAGTGCATTTGGATTTGTGGAGATCATGTTTGTTATGGCAGACTCATTTCTTTAAATTTTCAATAAGTCAACCAGAAACAATGGATGTTTTTTGCAGCTCTGTAACAAGAAACATATGCTTGTTTTACATCCAACTTCCATCCAAAGGAGAGCTACAGCAGATATAAATCTCATAAGAATTTTGATGAAACATCACGCTTGTCATTATAATGGAACTGTTTTAGGATTAATATGGTAAACACATTCCCACTTGAAGCGTTTTCTCTCTCTAGACAGCAGAAGTCAAAGATTGTCTTTAAGATTTCACCACGATGCTGTTGCACCTTTGTAGTTGGCTTTCATGGACCAGAGCTCCAGCTGTGGGAAGGGCTGCCTGTGCAATCCACAGAAGGCAAATGCAACCTGCACCACTGCTCTGGGGGAAGGCCAGAGATGGAACTCGGAGGCCCTCTGGGTATGCAGCTGACTTAAGGGCCCTGAGTGACTTCACTTCTTAGCCTCTTTTTCTCCAGCCAGTCTAAGCCCCAAAGGACAGATCTGGAAAGTACTTAGGCGACTATCTCTGTGGTAAACAGTTTGGGTTAGTATCTATGTGCCCTTGGAGAACTAGGCCTGATCCCAAAGCTCAGTTTCCGAAATTCTACTGCAAGTCATGGCAGAGGTGCAGATTTCCTCTAGTTTGGTTTTGTACATGCTTCAGTGTCAAACAGTTCTTGGCTCACTCAAGACCTCAGTGCTGGACCAGGTGAGAGGCTGATCGAACAGCATGGGATGCCAGACATCACATACTCTTCTATTTACCTGGCAGTGTTGGTTTTCTTAGAACCACATCAATAGCTTCTATTCACTAGCAATTCAAAGCTAATTTATGCTGGCAAGCAGTGGGCTCAATTCCTTTTCTTCATGAAAAGCTTTGTGTGCTGCTAGAGAGGGTGCACCTGTGTGTCTTAGTTTTGCTCCCTTCCAGTTCATGGTGCTCACCGAGGTTTCAATCTTCTCTGAAAATACATGAGTATCTTTCACTGAACTGAGTTGAGAGGGGCCCAAGCTATCCTTGTCCTGTTGCCAGAGTGCCCAGACATAACCAAAGTATCCATTTCCCCTGGCCCAACCTATCTGCTTCTTCCCATGAAAAGCAGAAGGGTTTTAAGAGGACATCCCAATAGTCAGCCTGGGGCTGGGAGTGGATATTCACATCTCTGCAGTGTAAAAGGAGACCTGGATCTTTCTCTCCCAAGGCCTAAGCAAGTGTTATAATTGCTGTTGCTGTTTTATGAGTGTGTGCTGCTTCAGTTCCTACTCTGGGAAGGGATCTGGGGTTTGAAACCTGATCAGAAAGAGGTACCTCAGCACAGCTGGGCTATGCTCTCTTCAGCGTTTCCTAAAGTGGTTCCCTGCTGGCTTGTGCGGATCTGGTTCTTTGTGTCTTAAGTTTTCTGGATTGCGCGGGGAGGCTGGATAGTGAGACACTCAGTGAAATGCTGCTGCGTTCAGTGTTACAACACCTAAGTCCTCTTGTGAAGCCTCATACTCCCACTGTGGCCTCGCAGATTGAAGCGATTGTTTATAAGCAGCAAAGTTCAGAGCCCAGAGCTCAGATCTCTTCAAGGCACTTCAGAGGGCTTTTGTCAGCGAGTTGTGCTCCCCAGTGGAGTATTAGCTTAAAAAGATACTGCTCTGAAAGAGTCATAAAAGCAGCTAGGTATGTTTGGTTTACCTCAATTAGCTAAAAATTCTCCAAATCCTGAAAGATTCTCAGCTGCACTCTCACACTGAAGAATATGGAAGGAAACTCCTTTCATTTTCCATCAGTGCTAAAGCAGGGCTGTGCTGATGTTCAGAGCCCAGCCTGCCTATTAGAGCTAATGAGACTGTTGTGGGAGTGTGAAAGTGGCTCTGATAAAAAGCAAAATGTATTCTGCTGCCAGGTGAGGTTTGGCTCAGCCCTGCTCTGTGCATTGCAGAACCTGAGTTACCAGAGTGAGATCAGTATTTTGGAGCTTTATTATGGCATTCATCCCTGCCTAACACTACTCGGGCTGTAGAAGGGTAAAATCAGAACCTGAGTCTGCACTGACAGCAGTGATAGGTGGGGGGGGGGGGTTAACTTTCTTTTTTTTTCCTGCAAAGTACAGAATAAAAAATTCTGGGGAAAATCTAACAAAGCATATTGCATTCAGAAGTACAGCTGTCTTAAGGAACGACTGCTATTCCCATTATAGGGCTGGTCATACAGTTATGACAGATGTTTCCTATCTGTTTAAAGCCTGTACGTAGCAGCCCAGGTTCACCTGGCTTGCTCCAGAGAGCACCATTACCTGCCCATCTGCTGTCCATGCCCTGAGGGCAGCTTCTGCTGGAGCAGCAGCTCCTGCTGAAGAGCCTGAAAGTCTGTGGCTGCTCCCTAGGGCTGGATTCAGTGCAGGTTTGGGGTATGGAGCACCTGGCTTTGCATAGCCTCATTCTTAACTGGTTGCAAACTTTGTGGAAAGGAGGGGAGTAGCCTTCTCCACTCCTAGAGCTTTGGGGGATTTCTTTGATTCATTTTTATGTTTAGCTTTTAATCCATGTATATAACCCCACGGATCTGCTGTGTGCCTGGACTCCTCCAAAACAGTCATTAAAGCCTCTCTGCTTTGCAGTGATCCAACAGACTGTTTCGAGAAGAACAAGAGAAGGTATGCTTTGAATGGGTACTTCTCTCCCAGCTGCTTCCACCCAGCACTTTAACAACACATAAGACACAATAAAGCACATGTTGACATAAGTGATCTTCAAAAAACCATTGGATTATTTTGAAGGAGTATAAACACACGTGGGGAGAGTTATCATCCTTCACCCAGCAAAACAATTACATCAGTGCTGCTTGGACTGGGATCGGCCTTAAGATCTCCCAGATGTTGCAGACAGCACAATTGCTGACCAGTTGCTCGGTGTAATTATAAGCTGTTAAATGGAGGAGGAAAATGGGCACAGAAGGCCTTGTGGCAAGGCACCAGACTTATGGGCTGTGCTCAGGCCGTAGAAGGACAGCACAAGGCACTTGTGGCTTGGGCAGCCCTTGGGACTCAATAGGCCAAGTGTTAGTAAGTGCCCCTCAGTGAAAAGGAGGGGAATAGGAGGCCTCAGCACTGCTATTTCTGTGGGCAACACATTTGGTGACCAGGTTCTCTGAGGTCCTTGCCAAATGCCCCAGCATCACCCATGGCTCATGAAGGCTTCTTCACCCCAACAGCAGGTGGAGCTGTTCCACAACAGTACAAGCACCACCAAAGCATCCTGGCATTGTCTTCTTTTCTTTTTTAATTTCATTTTTCAGGATGACAACACTTTAGAGGTTTATGACCAACAGGAGAATTTACTACTAAGTCATATACTGATGTAATGAAATCTAATATACGCTGTGTAATGAGTTATGAGATGTTATTTAGTTTCAGGGTTTTATTACTTCAATCAGTTATGACCATATTTCCTTTTATATGATTGCTCACTCTTTAAACATACCAGATGACTGTATAAAGAACACCTAATAAAGTCTGGAGATGTTAAAATATAAATGTTTTAATTTTTGCCATAAATTTGTTCTAATTCTACCAATAGTGGCCTTTGCACTGGAAGCCATTGTCGGGGATGCAGAGTCTGTTAGTATTGTCCTGGGCCCAGTGTGAGCAGTATCAAGGTGACCCTGCTTGATTACAGACTACAGTTGATCAACAGTGCTAGTGCTTGGTCCACAGAACTGGAAAGATTTTTTGAATAAAACTATAAAGATCGAAAACATCCATCTTTGAGATAAAACTTTGTCTTAATTTTCTCTCCTTTTCACCAGCGCAGCTGTGACATACTCACTCCTGGTTTAGAAACCACCCTTTGAGAGAGAAGAATAAGGTGTCATCAAAACATCAAAATCAAATACACAAATGCTCTCCCCAGGCACATTCTGGCAATCCTCCTAATTTTTTTCTTATTCATTTGTTGTGTTTAAAAGTCCTTTGGGATAACTTAATAGCAGCAGAATTATATAGCTGTGAAATAAGATCATAATGAAGTCTGTAATAAATCCATGTTTAAGCGAGTGAGGGACTTCCACTACTGAGCAATTGCAAGAACCAAAACGTGTAGATTCTCATTCTTGATGTATTCTTAGAGAAAAATGTTGTAGGGGACATTTTGTGATGGCTTATGAGCCTTCAGGAAGACTTTGTGTCCATGGTAGAATCATAGATTCATTAAGATTGGAAAAGACCTCTAAGATCATCTAGTCTAACTACTAACATATCCCCACCATGCCCCAAAAAGAAATTTGTCCTAATATCCAACCTGAAAGTCCCCGGCACAGCCTGAGATCATTACCACTTGAACAGGTGCTGCCCTTCTATCCACTACTTGTAATGACTGCAGCTACTGTAGAGCTCCAGTGCACTGCTGTACCTAGCGTGCCAAATGCCTGGGCAAACAGAGGTCTGCAGTGCATGGCTTTGTGCTGCCCTGCTCAGCCCAGCTGAAACCTTTGCTGACTCTTTTGCCAGGCACTTCTACCCAGGTATTGGTCCTAGCTGAAGATGAAACAAACAGAAGTATTTTCAGCATGTTTGGACTGTTGTAGCTGTGACTGCAACCTATATCATGGCCCAAGAATGATTTGGTCCCTGCTGCTCCTTAGGCAGTCCCCTCCATCCCCAGTCCCACTCCATGTCCTGAGCACTTTTTCCAAGACTTGGAGTTCTTCCATGCTGTTTTTTCTTCGGTATTTTTTCTTCGGAACTGTACGTACGTCAAAAGGCTGAATTTAAGTGTTTATTTGGTTACTGATAGATATACTAATGGAAGGGAAAAGCATCTAACAGTTCTAGTGGATCTAAATGATTCATCTTACTTCTTCTTCTATTAATACCTCTATCACTAATTGGATAAATTCAAGGTGAAGAATTCTGGTGAGTAATGAAATAAAAACTTTACTGTTCACAAATCCAGGGTAATAGTGGATCTAAAGAGAATCCTACTTGAAATAAATGGCCAAGCGCACTTAAAACATGTCTTTCTACAGTAACAAGGCACAACTTAATCCCATTAAGAAAATGTTGGCAGTGGCTCAGCGCTGGAGAACATGCCACTGAATTGTCCTGCTCTAACCCGGGATGTAGGAAATGTTGAGACAAAGCAGCATACCGAACTTGACAGATCTCTGCCCGTTAGGTCCTTAATGATGCAATGAATTACTAATGTGTTTAATATTGTTTAGCTGCAGAAATTGTCTCATATGCAGAAGCCGAGCAGTTTTGTGCTTACTGAATGTGCCCTATATGCTGCTTCATATGTAGGATTTATTTGCATAGTCATGAAGCACAGACCTCTGAACCAAATCAAAGAAGCAAGCCCACATGTTATTTTAATTTGCAAGAATCAATCTGTGTTCCGTATCTCTTAGTTAGTGGATAAAAAGACAGGTGAGTTTCTCTCCAAACAAAAATATAGCAGAAACATGGTGGGTTTTCCCCTGGTTTATTTTTTTACTTTGTCCCCAGTATTGTCAGTGGGACCCAGAGTGCTTTTCTCCAGGAATTTCGTATGTGGCACATACGTGCCAAAATAATTGGCTTCTCTTATTTCTAATTAAGAACAACTGAATTTGTGCTATCAAAGATAATATGGCTGGGTGAATTTCTCACAGCCACATCTTGTATCCTTTGTGTTTTAGCACGGAAATGATACGGTGCATAAAGCTCAAAGTGACAGATTTTCAGGACAAAATGAGTGCTGGCTCAGCACAAGAGCAGCCATGGTTCTCAGCACACCATGCTGCTCTGACATGAGTGCTGCCCAGATCTATGGCCCCATGGGGCTTTGGCACGGTACTCCCAAACACGGCTTTTGGGTTTTTGTCACAGGCAGCTTTCTAATTCCTGATAACTTGGAAAGAGAGTGTGTGTTTGGACTGTTACTGCAATATGCAAAGATCAAGAGTGAAAAATATTAACGTTCAGCACTGACCACTATGTTTTTATAAAGGTCTTGCCCTTAAAATATTGTCTGTGGGGTTTTCTCCCTCTGGTATTTGCAATGTCATTCTGTTGAGCTGAGTGCATCACTCGACAAAGCTTTTTGTCTCTTTTTACTGTAACAACTTCCATAAAGATTCACACTGACAGCTCCTGCAGTAAGGCATGAGGAAACATATTTGAACAGAGCATGTGTTTTATAGTGTGAGATCAGACAGTGTGCACACGTGTCAGGGTGCAGCGGGAAATAAGAGGTAACTATAGATATGTGCACAACACACAAACACAAGTGATTATCTTTTAGCTCTTGATCCATACTCCAACATCCACTGCCAAGTCAACAAAAGGAAACAAAACAAAACAAAACAAAACAAACAAACAAAAAAAGATGTTCCCAATGTTCCCACTCTGTGATCGCAGAACAAAACTTTGTTCTACAGAATAAGGTTTGGAAACCACGGAATGACCATGGGATGGCCTTGATTTTCTGATATGGGTCAGAGAAATGGGGTTTTTAATAGGGGCTGTACTGGGCTAGCAGCCACACCAGTGGAATGGTGGCCCCTTGTCACATCCTATGGGCTTCTGCAGGGGATCAGAAGGGCTCATAAGGACGACCCATGCTAGGTGGGCTCAGCACCACATCAGCTCTCTGCTCTGTACTCCAAGGGCAGCTTGTTGACAACAGAAGCAATGTGACATGAAGTTCCTCGTTGAGAGGGATTAAAAAATACAGAATCGTGTAGAATTTGTTAAGCTCAATTCCTGAGTCAGGAATCAGTAAAGGGTTCAAGGAGCTGGAAATAATTCCAATCTGTCATATCGGGAGTCTCCTTCTCAGAAACAGGCTGTGGGAGCGGCAGCAAGGCAGCCATATGGAGAGCAGATGTCTCCAGGGAGCTGAAAAGAAGATACTTTGCTAGTACTAAAAATACTCGATATGAGGAGGTGATAACAAGTGCTTCTAAAATTTATCATGGAGGAGACAATTTTTACTGTTTTCCTAGAACACAGCCCTATATGCTTGAATAATCCAGGACTGTCATAGAGAAAAGGCATTGATTCATGGCTCAGGGAAGGATCTGTAATAACAAGCAGATTGCATTTATTATTTAAATATGTGCTTTTCAAATCACATTTTATCACAGGCTGTCTCACAATAGAGAAATAGAAAGACAAAGAGTTGTTCTGTTGTACTGATGAACAAAGTAGTATGGTTATCTTTGCCATTTGAATCTTTTGTATTGTATTTTTTGGCACTTCATGTAGGAACAGCATTGTGGAGACTGACTCATGCCCACAGGTGGTCAATGGCTCAATGTCTGGACAGAGATCAGTGAAGAGTGGTGTTCCGATGTTCCCTAGTGGTCAGTATCAAGATCGATGCTCTTTAATATCTTCATCAATTACATCAATAGTAGGACCAAGTGCACCTTTAGCAAGTCTATGAATAACATCAAGCTGTGTAGTGCTGCTGACACACCACAGGGATGGGATGCCATTCAGACAGTCCCAGACAGACTTGAGTAGTGGGCCCAGGTGTAGCTCATGAGGTTCAACAAATCAAAGTACAAAGTCTGGTGCCTGAGCTGGGGCAACCCATTATCAATACAAGCTGGAGGATGTAAGGATGGAACACAGCCCTGCTGAAAAGGACTCGGGGATACTGATGGATGGCAAGCTGGACATGAGCCAGCAATGTGCCCTCACAGCCCAGAAAGCCAACCGTGTCCTGGGCTGCATCACAAGAAGTGTGGCCAGCAGGGCAAGGGAAGTGATCCTGCCCCTCTGCTCTGTGCTGGTGAGATCTCACCTGGAGTACTGCAACCAGATGTGGAGTCCTCAGTACAGGAGAGACATAGACCTGTTGGAGTGTGTCCAGAGGAGGGCCACAAAAATGATCGAAGGGATGGAACACCTCTCCTACCAGGACAGGCTGAGAGAACTGGAGCTGCTCAGCTTGAGAAGAGAGGTCTGCAAGGTGACCTGATAACAGCCTTTCAGTATCTAAAGGGGAGCTACAGGAAAGAAAGGAACAGAGTCTTCAGCAGTATCTTGGTGATAGAACAAGGGAAAATGGCTTCAAATTAAAAGAGGGGAGCTATGGAATGGATATAAGGAATTTTTTTTTACAAATATGTGGTGAAGCACTGGAACGGGTTGACCAGAGAGGAGGTGCATGCCCCACCCCTGGAAACATTCAAGGTCAGGCTGGTTGGGTCCCTACGAAACCTGACCTACCTGTAGGTGTCCCGGTTCATTGCAGGAGAGTTGGATCAGATGACCTTTAATGGCCTCTTCCAACACAAATAATTATATGATTCTATAATTCTACCACAGAGTAGGGTAGTTCCAGAGATCCTCCTCCAAGCACTAAACCTGCTTGTACTCTTCAGGAGTGAGGCATCAGAGCAGAACTTCATCTCAGCCCTCAAGTACCCAGGAAATATTTTAAGCACCCCATTGAGCAAGGAAACCAAAGGGCAGATGGAAGTTAAATGAGTGCCTGCTCTGCAAGCAAAGGCATTCAGCTGTGGATAAGGTGCATGCAGTACCAGCACCATGTGCTCAGACTGCTCATGCCCCAGAGAGGTGTTTGTGTTCTCCTCCTGCCACATTTCCCTGCATCCCCAATAGCAGATCCACAGCTCCCTCCTGCAAAACTCCAGAAAATGGCTGTGGGGAAAACAAACCAATCTCAGCAAAATAGGATGGGTTGGCTTGATCCCTGGTGTGAGATGGGCTGTCACAGACCATTTCCAACAGATCTTTGCCTCATCTGTTCTTATAAAGGTGTAATGGCTGTGCTCCCCCAACCCACATTGCCTGCCTGCTTCTGAGCTTATCTTTGATTACAGCTGATAAGTTTGTCCTCATATCTAACCTATATCTCCCTTACTTCCAATTAAAATTACTATTCCTTGTCCCACTCTCAGGCAACTCAAGGCAACTCATCTTCTTCCTCCTTATGATTATTTCTGAAGGCCATTATGCCGCTCCCTTTTGCCCCCCTCCATCTTCTCTAGACAAACAACCCCAAGTTCTTTCAACCTCTCATCACAGGTCAGATTTTATAAACTCCTCTATTGGTCTCTTGGGACTATCTATATTGTTTATACCACTCCTTAAAGCTGATGCACTTTGCTGGACACAAAGATCAAGCTGCAAAGTCTCCTCCACAACAAAACCCCCACCTCTCACCTTTCCCATCCCCATGAGCACAGCCAGGGGTGCCATGTTGTCTCTGACCTATGCTGGCTCTACAGCATCTCCCAGGTGCCTCTGCCATCTAGTCAGTCACCTCCATTTCAATAGGAGTCCTTTTGACCCCTTTGCTCTTTGCACATGTCTCTATTTAGTTCCATTTGTTGATTCTGGAAAACCTCTCCAATTTTTCATAGCTATTTTGAATTTTAATCCTGGGCCCCACTACACTCACAATCCTCCTGGCTTAGTGTGATGGGCAGATTTTATAAGCATACTTTATTCCATTATCCGAGTTACCAATGAAAATATCAAATAGAAACAGGCCCTGGACAGACCCTGGGTGACCCCATTAAAAAAGAATTTTCAGTTCGATGGTGAACTGTGATAAGTTCAGCATGTTTTTTGATCACTTGTGCACCCACTGACTAATGACTTAATCTGGCCTGCATTTCCTTAGCTGTCCTTACAGGAACGTGACAGGGGACAGATTCAATGCCCTGCTATGGTCAAGGTGTGTACCACCACCTGCTTTGTCCTCCCCAGCCCAATCTACTTTGGCTCTGCTATGGAAAGTGCTGCCCAGTGTGTTCAAGGCATAAGTTTAGGTATTGAGATTCTTGATGACTGCTATCTGGAAACTCTTAAAAATGCATTAATTGTAGTGTTTCTCGTTGATGTTTCTTCTTCACTTGTGGGCACCTGGGCTCATCGACAGTCCCCTCCAAGCTGAACACCAACACTTCTGGCAGCCACCAGCAGGAGCATCATCACCTACAGCTCTGGAAAAGAAGAGGAATGCAAAACTGTTGCTCTGTCAAGGTAAAAATCGTTCTCAATTCAAGAAAGGATTAATGCAGTCTTTGCAGAGAAGGAAAATTGAGAGACATTGTTTTGTTGAGGCCAAGAGGGGTCGCTGTTACAAGGAAGCAAAGCTCACAGAAGCCTTCCTTGGTGGAGCACCCCAGAATCCAGATTGAGGCTGACAGGGCCCTCTGGACCCTTCTGGCCACCCCTGCTTCAGCAGGAACACCCAAAGCAGGGAGCCCAGATGCCTTGTCTCCAAGGAGGAGACTCAACAGCTTCTGGGCAGCCTGTGCTCCAGCACCACAAAGCACAGCAGTGCTGCCTGGAGCTCAGAGGGTACCGCTGTGCTCCAGTTTGTGCCCGTGGCCTCTTGTCCTGGTGCTGAGTATCACAGAGAAGAAGCAAAGGCATGAGAGATGGCTGCCGGCACTCCCCAAACATAAGCCTGAAGAATCTGTTCCAGGTAAACGTTTTGTCATTCCTCACAGGGTGAGGCAAACAGTTTTTGATACACGTTCTGATTGCCCTAAGCAATTCCTAACACTGGAGGGTGCTAAAGTCCAAATGCAGCCAGGCCCTGGCTGCGATGTCCTGAACATGCTGCCCACTTCAGCAGTGTCACTATTTCTGCCAGGGATGCCTCACCCTGTCCCCATGTTCTCTCCTGCCACGACCACAGTTGCCGCCAGACCTGGGGCAGAGCCATTCGTGCTGGTAGCTCTGGGCTATGTATATTGCACCTTGATATTCAATTCCATGCTGCCTTCAGCTCGCTGGCCAGCCGCCAGCACAGCTGCAGCAGGTTTGGGGAAATTTGCCATTATGTGCTTGGGAATTCTTGTGGAAAGCAAGTTTCACCTACTACAGTGGAGGTGGATATGATGGAGGGACTTGGGTTTCTTTTTGTCCTGAAATACTCATTCCCACGTAAAAACAGAAGCGAGGTGGAGCTGAACATTAAGCCTACAAGTTAATGTTGGCTCATTGTTAATGTTGGCTCTGAAATTACACTCAGCTCATGCCCCAAATTAAAACCTGTGGAAGTAAAACATAAGTTTAACCAAAGTCCAGCCCTCACTACTAACACCCATGAAGACTCTGCTCTCCAGGTTTTGGCAGATGCTTTCAAAAAGCAGAGAGATGTGTCCTAACTAGTGCTGAGCCAGGATGAAGCCCTGTTGTGCCACAGGGCCACGATGCCAGAAGGTTTTCAGGCCTGGAGGAAAATAGGACACAAAAGATCAGAGAAAGACACACAGCGGACATTATCTGTTTCCTATCAGTAAAAGCTCCAGCGATGTTTTTGCTTTTCAAGAATACTCTAATTCAGCATTTTGCTGCAGCGGGGTGGTCACCAGGCTTTGGAGTGCAGCCCAGCCAAACAGAACAGAGCTTTTCATCAGTTAAAGCCCAAAGAGGGAATAATGATCTCTAAGGTTTGTATTTATCATCGGATTTGGCCCACCGACCTGCCTAGAAATGGCAGTGGCTTGAAACGGTTTGCACAAAGCCAAGTCCTAAAAGGCTACAGTAACAATTAATTTTATCCTTTTTTTTTTCTTTTTTCTTTTTTTTTTTCCCTTCTGAAAATACACATATTTCTGTCACATCTGGATAAACTCTGCCCTCAGCCCAGTCAGCACAGCTTTCCACTCTCCCAAAGCCCAAGGCATCCCAAAGAGGTTGGGTTTGGTACCCACTGACAGAACTGGTCCTTCTGCACTGTCCTCACTCACTCATCTGTCTCTGGCACATGCTGTGCCTGCTGCTGGCTGAAGGCTTCAAGAGTAAAAAAATCAAGCACTGCAGAAGGAATGTTTTCACAAAGCTGTGGGGTTTGGATGGTGAAAGCTCAGGTGTTTTCCATTCTATGGATGGGATCATGTATGGGATGGATCCCTGAACTTTTGTCTGTAGGGCCACAATATAAAAGACTGCAAAATTTCCAGCACGCTTCCCAAAAGCAAGAAAGATTTGGACATACAAGTGAGAGATCAACAGAAGGCCACCAGGATGCTGCAGGGCCGGGAACCCCTATCCTGGATGGAGAAGAAGAGAGAGCTGGACCTGCTTGGCATGGAGAAGAGGGGGCTCTGGAGAATCTCATCAATGTCCGTAATGAAGGGATAGAAGAAAGCAGACAGAGCCAGGCTCTATTCAGTGGTGCCCAGTGCCAGGACAAGAGGCAGCGGGAACAAACCTCTGAAACCAGTGCCTGCCTTGGGCGTGATAACAAATGTTAACGAACGCTCTATGAATTTTGCAGCAGGTGGAAATTACACCTGTGCAGTGATTCCTTACACCCTGACATCAAGACGTCTTGCTGATACAGATCCTCAGTAAATGAGTAATAGTTTTAGGCTTTGTTAGACTCACTAGGATTGCACCTTAGATTGATTGTAAGCTTTGTTATCTTTGCCTTATTATAATTAAACTTTGTTAAATCGCTGTATTGCATCCATATGATATCAATAAACGTTCTAGCTTCTCTCCTATGAGTGCAGTACAGTGCGGTTGTTTTCCACATGCAACAGAAGAGGAGAGAACCAAAACCACCGCAGGAGGTGACACGCATTCCTGCTGTGCTGGCTGTCTCAGCAGAGCGGCGATGACTGAATGGATGGGGCTCCGTGGATCAGGCAGAGAAGGTCTCTTTGCTGCTCGCTGGCAAATCCAGCTCAGCATTCATTCACTTTCATCTGAACACACCTACAGTTCTGACAGCAAAAGAAAACACATGCTTGAGATAAATGAGATACATATTGGATTTTATTCCACCTCCCCATAACATACATGATTACTGGAAATTCTTTCTTTCCCATGCAGCCTTTCTTTCTGTTTATCTGTCCCAACTTTGAGCTAACAGCTGTTTTTACCTAGGAGGACCAACTCACCGAGGCACTTTGGGATATAAAGCACATTTATGGCGAGACACCTGATAAATCCCTTTACGTTCTGCATCTTTCCTGTAAAGCTGGGTGGGAGCATGGGGGAGGAAGAAGGACCTGCTTCGGGATGATGTCAGCACTGCTGGGCACATCTGCCACAGATTAAATCACCATATAATGGGCTTATTTCACAAACATATTTCTTTCGGGCTTGGAAGGAGACATAAAGCAGTGTATCCCTTCAGTTTGCATTTGGGGAGCCTCTGAAAATCTGGGATCACCCTTCACAGTATGCCAGCAAGATTTACTAGTGCCGAGTCTCCCAGGTGATGATGCTGTACAAGTTGCATGAAAAATGAATCTTTCTTCTTCCTTGATTAAGTTGTGACTCATCATAAATCCTGCGGAGAAATCAAGCCTGTCTCACTAAAAGCATGAGGGACCTTTGCAAAGCCCTTTAAGAAGGTGTGAGAAAGGGATCTCACCTGGAAGGAGAAAGCTCACAAAAATGAACCTGTTTCAATTATAAAATACCCATTCTTAGTATTTCACAGATAAATGTACCATGCGTACCAGAAGGTGAAGTGAAAAATTAGAAAGCCATAGAAATAAACAACAGCACACTGAGGATAAAACACAAATAGACCGCTTTGGTCACAAGAATGCTAAATAAAAAGTTATAGGAAAAATGAAGGAAGAGGAAAAAATGCTGGAAAACTACACATATATTATATGTAAACATATGTATTAGTATGTTTCATAGAATCATAGAATTATTCAGGTTGGAAAAGACGTTAAAGATCATCGAGTCCAACCTCGACCTAACCATACTACCCTAACACTAACAACCCTCCGCTAAATCACATCCCTGAGCACCACATCCAAATGGTTTTTAAACACATCCAGGGATGGTGACTCAATCACCTCGGTGGGGGTAACTCCCAGGGTTTGATGCAGTCTTTCCCTAAGAAGACAGACTTCACACTCCAGGTGATGAGGAAGAGGCAGCCTGGAGGATCAGAGAGATCACACTCCATTCTCTGAATGGTCACTGGAGCAAAGTGTGGGTGATCCCAACGTGCCCCTCATGGCCACGGCAGGCAGTATGTGCCAACCACAATCACATTTGTTTTGCCATCTTAGAGAGAAAGGATATCCATGAGCCCATTATTTGTCCACGAAAGTTACTTCAAAATGGGACAAAATCATCCAAAAATGCCTCATTCCAAGCACTGGGAAATAAATAGCATGGGAATCCCACCTCTTAACCGATCTAGAAACCATGTCCCCACTTCTCTGCTGATGCCCACCAGTTTGGTTGGTGGGACCCTGCTGAGTTTTCACCTTATTCAGCCATATTTTCATCTGCTCCATGATGAAGATTCATAGACTATTCCATACAAAGCACTACTATGAAAAAAATAAACTAAAAAGAGTCTCCTTGCTTGGTCCACAAGTCCTGTTTCACAAATGAGTTATCTCAGCGCTGCTGGGTCCAATCTCATGGAGCGGACAATACATTTAGTGCTGTCATGTAAATCATTTCCTTTTGAATACTTAGGTCTAATCAACTTCAGACCTTGTTTTGGACACATTGTATGTTTCATAATCTGGAGAACTCTCTCTGATGAAATCCTTGCCTCCTGACCCCAAACTACATCTGAACAAAATTGTCCCATCAGGAGTTCAGATAATTGCTTGGCCTTTCCTGTCAGTCATAAAACAGACCAATCCAACTTTTTTGGACACTTCCCCACACTTTAATGTGCTTTTCAAACACATTCCGAACAGCATAACAGAATAGGAATGGTGCTTTTATAAATGTGTGGTACTTTATATGCTTAAGCAAAGAAATCAGAGACTCTCTTTGCTGGTGCCATATGTATTATTGTGCGATAAAAATTTACCAGCATGTAGCTCTGCAATTATTGTTCTTACAGCTCCATTAGTCCTAAATCTTATTTATGTACCGTGGGCTTTTTTCCTTGATTGGAACTCCCAGGGCCCTGCCTTGCCTCTCACCAAAGCTGAGGAAGCACTGAGGGCTCCAGACACCATTTCAGGACTGTCTCAAGTGCAGAGTGAGCGTGTTGAAGGCAAACACCTTTCTGCAGATTGCTCCAGAGGGGACAGCAGCACGGCTCCGTGGGGCTCATGGGGATGCCCACCATCAACATCCTCCTGGGGACATGGGTCACGGGATGGGGGGACAGCGAGGACCCCAGAGATGAAGGAGTGCTGCTGGAGGGGTCCTGGAGCTGTTCTGCTGGAGGATGGCAAGTTGCCCTGTGCACTTGGCTGTCTCTAAACCCTGAACAATGAGAAGCATTGCAAATATTCAGATAACACAGACAAGGGCTTACCGAGATCACAGTCTTGAGTTGAAAGCCTGGGAATTCCTCAAGGAAAAGGTGTGGTCTGGGGCAGCGCATGTGGGCTGAGAGCTCTCCAAGTGCGTCTGCAGCTCTCAACATCTGACGAGAAGATTAAGTTTGTGGGCAAAACACACTGTGAAAATGGAAAGCAGACTGCTACATTTATCAGCAAGTTGAAAGCACAAAATGAATGTGAATGCTAGAGAAGGAAAATAATGGAAAGGCCCTTCTGTATCAAGAAGAAATCTTTCCAAAGAGCAGGAGGCACAGAACCATGAGGCTCAGTGACATATCCCTCAGGTGCCCATGTCCCTGTTGGGCAGGCAGAGGCACAGTACATTCTGTGTTACCTCCTGGCCAATGGGATCCTGTGCCCATAGAGCTGCAACAGTGTAGGCATGGGTGCCAGCTCTGAGTTTTGTTACAGACGCACTTGGGGTCAGCAGCCTTGGGCAGGGTGACTGCACACATGGACTGGTGCATTCATAGAATCAGAGAATCGTTAAGGTTGGAAATGTCCACTGAGATCACCTAGTCCAACCATTGACCCATCCCCACCCACCATGCCCAATAACCACATCCTTCAGTGCCACATCCATACCTTTCTTAAATACCCTTAGGGGTGGTGACACCACCACCTTCCTGGACAGCCTATAGCAATGCCTCATCACTATCTTTGAGAAGGGATTTTTCTAATATTCAGCATGAACCTCTCCTGGTGTAACTTAAGATTATTCTCGCTCATCCTATTACTTTAACTTGGGAGAAGAGGCCAACCCCCACATCATTATAGCCTCCTTTCAAGCAGTTGTAGAGAGTGATAAGGTCTCCTTTGAGGATCCTCTTCTCCAGACTGAACAACTCCTATTCCCTTCGCCATTCCTCATAAGGCTGCTTAATTCTGAGCTGCTTGTAATGAAACTGTTCCTGAATCTATGTCTCGTGCTAAGCATACAAAAATAACTTTCAATTTTACAAAGCCCAATTTTTCCCCTCTCTGCTATTTGGAAAAAGTCTTTGTTTCATCATTCCCCATGCCATGAGGTGGCTTTTGGGATTTCCAGTGCCCACTGCTTCTCCAATTGCCTTCATGTTTATTCACCCCGATGTGCTTTGCAGCTGCTTCATATCCCTAATGCTGTTGCTGGTTTATCCTTGTAGTGCAAGAAGCTGAGTGTGCTGCTCTGAGCACAGAAATGAGCAGGGTCAGATCAGACATTTTTGTCAACTCCACACACGTCAGTAATTTGCCCATACATCTCCATCACTAGAAACATATATTTTTTAAAAAAAAAGTAAAAATAAATTTTAAAAAGTAAACAGTAAAAGCAAAACCACAAATAAATAAAAGTAAACTTTAAAATTAAATAGACACGAAAGTAAATGAAAATAAATAAAAATGAAAAGGCGTGGCCGCGAGGTGTCGCTGCCGGCCCGGATACAGCCTGGCGAGGGCCGGGCGCGGCCTCCGGGCGTGAATCTGCCGTGATCTCCTGCGCTGTGCCCGGCCGCATCCCGCCAGTGACCGTGGGGCTCCCGGCATTTGCACCACGTGGAAGCATCATTCTTGTTTTCAGCCGAAGGCATTCCCTTGTGGGAACCCATCCCCTTGGGGTCTGTTAGTCAAATCCAGTGATTTTTCCCGGGTGCTTCGAGGGCTGTGATTTGTCCCGGAGCGGAAGGAAAAGCCTCCTCGCTGCCTAGGGCTTTGTGCTGGCCGCTTAGGCTGCACACGTCACTGGGCTCTCCCCTCGATAACCCCTGTTGTGCTGGAGGCTCACAGTTCTTCACTCTGCCCATGGCATTGCCTGCAGCATTGTCACCGTGCCACTCAGCAGCACTGTCACTGCGCCACGCAGCAGCAATACTGGGGGACGTTTGATACTGAAACAAGTGCCCAACCCAAAAGTCCATCTCTGTTCAGACATGTTTTCCGGGATACAAAGTGCAGATCCCCATCCCAGCACTTCTCCTCCTGCCAGGCATTTTCATACAATCATCAGAGAATCATCTGAGTTGGGAGGGACCCTTAAAGACCATCTGGTTCAACTCCCATGCAGTGAGCAAGGACACCTACAGCTAGAGCAGGTTGCTCAGAGCCCCATCCAATCTGACCTTGGGTGTCTCCAAAGACAGGACATCCATCACCTCTCTGGGCAACCTGTTCTAGTGCCTCACTAAAGAAGAACAATTCTCCAGAGCACTTCTACAGAGCTGCCTTCTTTCTCCCCAGGTACATGAGTGAAGGGCAGCCTGTGACCCTTCCCGACCTCCAGCTGCCTGGTCTGGTCTTTCCACAGACATTTCCAAATGACTCTGGGGGGAAAAATATGGAACACGAAATTGGGGATAACCTCAGAAAGAGAGAAGCTGAATGGGAAGCTTCCGAGATTCTTATCTCCTTCTGCTAAGCCAACATCTGGTGCTTCCTCCAGCATCATCCCAACCCCAATACAGGATCACAGAGCTCCATGCTCCTCTTGAATGGGTTTTTGGAGTCTGCCCAGAAGCAAAGCTCTGTTCTGGAATCTGCCTTCAGCATCAAGTTGGATTTGGATGGGCAGAAGACAAAGCGAGCAGCAGATTTTCCTCTGATATATTCATGCTGTGGTAGGTTTCACAAGGAATCAATAAATGAGAAGTTATTTTGATAAACATTGAAATGCAACCTTCAAAGTGTCAAGTCAGAAGTCCCAGTTTGGTTTGCATTGTAACGGACACAGAAATAATGACAAACAGAGGAAGCAGAGGCTTGTAAAGCTGCCCGAGCAGCTCTATAATAGTCAGACTCACAGCCATCAAACTTCCTTGTGCTGAATAATATCCCATTACTCCCTGAATGAATAAGGGAGACCTCAATGGAGCTATCAATGGATACGATTCCAGTAAGTTATACACAATCCTGGCCTTGTTTTCTAAACATATGCTTTTTTTTTTTTTTTTTTCTTTTTTTTGGTCAAAATCCCATTACTTCTTTTCCATAGTCGGATAAATCTCAGACTGCAAAAACCTGGACACCTACTTGTGTGACCTGGTGTAGGGAGCCTGCTTTGGCAGGGGGGTTGGACTCGATGATCTCTGGAGGTCCCTTCCAACCCCTACAATTCTGTGATTCTGTGATATTTCTTAAGTTACCTCAAAGAAAGTCTTGACATCAACACAAGGGAAGTGCTAGGGTAAAAGAGATGCAATTGGGTCTGTGCTGTGGTTACAGGTGACAAAGCAGAAGATGCCCAGCCAAGCAGCCATGCGTTTCCATTGCCTCTGAGCTGAGACCCGTTGCTGAAGAAATACTATGAGATTTACAATGGGAGTTCAGCTCAAATTATATTCAATGAACTCTGAGGCAAAACAAAATACATATATGATGTTAATTAATTACTTGGTACGATCTGAAAATGGTGTTCCCACTGGAGAATATTAGTTGTGCCGCACGTCCCTTTGGTCTCCATCTCTCGCAGCACTGCTCACTGGATATTGCACACCTCCTGCTGTGAGATTGCTGCCCCGGGATGGGATGGCGTGGGGTGGGTGTGGGAGGGATGGGGTTTGCAGGGCAGCAATGACAGCTGCTGCTGGTGAGCACAGAATGCTGAGCTGCACCACCAGCTTGCTCGGCTACGACAAAGCTTTGCTTTCTTGTTTTCCCTTTTTCTTTCTTAAGCTTAACCAAAAAGAAAGAAATGAAAGAAAAGAAAAAAAAGGAAAATCCCCATTGATTGCATCCAGCTGTTAAAGTTTTACGATACAGAGATCCCCAGTTGTCACGACCACTTTGTGTAGTTTAATATGCGGTCGTATTCTTTTCAGTTTCATTTTCTCCCCCAGCTTCAGTTAATAAAACACCTTTTGGACAGCCTGTTCTTAGCAGTCATAGCGTGCCTGCTCCTTCTCTACAACGTGGAGCCTGGAGCTGATCCCCAGGCACACAAGTGGCCACTAACTGTGGGCTGCACAGCACACAGGGAGCTCCTGCGGATGAGATTCCCATGTTTGTGTCATCTCCGTGCGAAGGAGACACAAAGGAGCAGAGCAGCTCAGCATTTCAAAATGATAATTAAATTGGAAAAGGCACCAGGACACACGATGGGACAGAGGGGCTTGCTGAGTGCTGCTGTGTGAGAGCTTCCTACTGAGCCTCAGCAGTCTTTGGTTTCATCCTTTTGCCTTTGTGGGATTGAAAATCATTTGGGGAACTCAATTAATGGGGCAGTTTTATGTAGAAGGTAATGCACTACTGCACTAAATATGGGAGTAACTTAAAATAAACGGGTCTGGGTTTGTGAGGGAGCACCGATAAACACTGGGGTCAGCCAACATGCTTTGCGGACAGTGTTTAAGGAAACATCAGCTGTTAATGTGCGGAGCTTGAGGAAGCTGTGTCCTCCCTGTGCCAGTATTTATAGGAATAGTTTAATAGGAAGCTTCTAATGATAACATCTTACTACTTGTTTAATCCTCTTTTACTCTGCAAAATAACAGAGTTAATTTGGGAAGGAGGAGGAACAAGGATGCCAAGGCTGGCTTGGGATGGGACAGCCTCAATGGGCAGAATGGATCAAAGGGAAGGGAAGGGAAGGGAAGGGAAGGGAAGGGAAGGGAAGGGAAGGGAAGGGAAGGGAAGGGAAGGGAAGGGAAGGGAAGGGAAGGGAAGGGAAGGGAAGGGAAGGGAAGGGAAGGGAAGGGAAGGGAAGGGAAGGAGAACCTATTCAGCATATGAGGTTATTTGGTGAGATAGAGTCCAACAAAAAAAAGAAATAGAGAAAGAAGTGGAATTCCCACAAGAGCTGTCGGTAGCACAGGGCTTGCTTTGTCTATGTCTCCCCAAGTCCCCCAGCTCAGGGATAGCAGCACTCACTGCTCCTGCCACTGACTTGATGGGGATTCTGCTTTGCAAGGACATGTTCCCCAAGGGCTCCCTCCCACACCTTGGATGGAGCTGTTCATTTTCAACAAGTGATAGGGCAGAAACAGCAACAAGGAGAGATGCAGGGAAATTGTGGTTGTTGTGTGATCGTGGATGGAGTTGGTACTCATCTTCCCATCTTCAGCTACTCGCTTGCATCCCAACATCCACAGGGCAAAGGAACCTGTCCTGGTAACAGAGTGGTAACTGTGCAGCTCTAAGTTCCCACTATGGGCAGGGCCCGCGAGAGAACCCAGCTGGTGCACTCCTCAGTGTGTCTGCACATGGCTGAAGTGATGAAAGTGGAGCGAGGGAAATCAGAGGAGTGGAGAAGGGATTGTAAAATAAAAGGATGCAAAGAAACCCCTTTGTATTGTCCAATCACAAACTGCAGTGGTACATTTCTTTGCAAAGAGTCCCTCCTCTGTTTTTAAGACAGGACTTTTCTACAGGCCTTTTCTATATGTCCACATTAATCTGCAAGCAGAATTGTGGATGAGATTGTGCATGGCAGCAAGCATCTCTCTGCAGCCAATGCTGGGAGCCTCAGCTGGGTGTTCACCAACAAAAAATAATGAAATAAAGAACAGCCACATGCAGAGTTAATCCCAATTTAACAAATCTGTAAATGTTGTACTGTAGAATGAAAAAGTACAATACATCTCTGTCAATTATTTCCCTTTTTTTGAAAAAAAAAGAAAAAAGAAGCTGCTGCTTGTATGTTGCTGCACACATTGCACTGAGACAAAGAGCAGTCCTGGACATATGGCCACTGAGCATTAAAGCCAACAAATAGCATTCCTCAGCCCACAAACGGAGGCTGAACTCCTTTTGTGTCCCGCAGAATCCGGAGCTGTGGGCACCCAGCACCGAAGCAGAAGCGCCGATCTTCTTCGGGCTGTGTTGGTGGCTTAGCAGAAAGACAGACTGAAAGCAAACAATGACTGCGAATGCCACCGAGCTCCTCAGCGAGACAGAGCTGCACCAAAGCTTTTCCTTTCCGCCCCTGGCAGTGGCAGCTGGCTCTGCCTGGGCACCACAATGGCATCGGCCACATCCAGCAGCGGTGGCACAAGGAATGGAACAGGGATGCTCTGAGCTAATGGCACAGCCGAGAAATCAGAAACCATCATAAAAGCGGTGGTTGAGTTTATAGAGCTGGAGCTCCGAAACAGAACTACGGATTATGACAGGTTAATGGGGATTGTGACATTCCCTATACATGTAAATAAACAGTGAATTTGAGAACCTCTGTTTTCCCAAAGCAGCAGTAAATAAAAGTCTAACAGAGACCTCATGTAAAGGAACCATATGCTTATAATTATACAAACATTGTAGATCCCCTGTGTGAAATTTCACATCCTTATTGCTTCTATTTTAATGTTTACAAAGTTAGCAGTAATTTCTCGAAAACAAATCTGATCCTAAACGGGAAAGACAATTTCCTATAGAATTTTCATTTTCTGCCCCAGATTGAGCACAGTGAGGACCGCTCCGACGCTACAAACACCCTCACTTTCTCATGCCGCAGTTTGGTGCCCGACTCCGGGATCTGTTTGGATGCTCCAGGAAGGCAGGAGCTGCTCCCTTCCTCATGTCCATATATTACGCTGTTAATTGGAAGCAAGAGACAATATGGTTCCAATCTAGTGTAGAAACGCAGAGAGTTTGCAGAGAAGCGCCGCTGCCACTGCTTCGTGGCAAAATAAAGAGCCGTAAAAAGCAGCAGTGTCACGACGGGTTACCCTGTTCCTTCCTCAGCTTTTCTTGTGAAATACCAGCCCAGAGGCAGAAGTGAAAGGAGCAGCCCTATGGCAGTCCTGCACCATGAGGTCCCAGGCAAGCTCCCACCACACCGTGACCCCATGCAGTGCAAATATCCCTGCCAGTGCAGGGCATTGTGCAGCAGCACTGCCACGAGGAAGCAGAGATGTTCAGTATGTTTTTAGCTGAAAGCAATGGGGGTCCAATGCCTCAGCTCTGGGTCTCTGGAAGAAGAGTCCCATTTGCACGTTGGGACTGGCTGGGACCGGTGCATAACTAGAAGGCAGCGCATGGAACCACATGGAAACGTTGCACCCAATCTGTGCCCATAGGAATCTCTTCATCCTCACTGTGTGATTCCAGCACAGCTCTTTATGGTAGAGGGGCAAGGAGCACATACTACCACTTCGCCTGGATAGATTCACTGGTCATCCTGGTAGAGGGGGATTTTACTGCACAGAAATAAACATAAGTGGTGGACCATTCATGGATTGTTCACGTTAAAACAAATCACAGCCTCTAAGTCAAAAAATAATTATTAAAAAAAAAAGGATTCAGAGGGAGTAAGGCTGGATCCAAACGGATCGGCTCTACACAAATGCCATTCACACATCTCTACGCAAATGCCACTCGCACATCTCAGCAAATCTCACAAAAGTCCACAAAGCAGAGATGCAAAGAGTGCTGCTTAGGGCACCACATGTGCAACTCTAGCACCGGTTCTGAGTATCGCTGCCCACTTTGTGACTATAACAAGAGAAATCTCCATTGACTTTCCAAGGGCAAAAGAAATTTACTTTTGCTTGTAACTGTCTCCTGGTTTTCAAATGTTGCTTCTGGTATTTCGTTTTTGTTTTTGTTTTTTTTTTTTTTTTTTTTTTTCCAAGATGAGCAAACTGACAGAAAGCAAAAAACTTGGAATGTGTGAAAGTGGTGTGTTCTGGTGCAAAGGAATCAGGGAAGCTCTTCGTAAAACTACTGCTCAGAGGCTTCGCCCGATCGCTTCTGTTTAAAAGTATATCGAATAGAGAACGGTTACACAATATCTATAATGCAATTATAAACTGAAAAGTGGCCAACTTTTATTGTTGAGAAAACCGGAAAGGAAATCAGTTTAAAAAATGCCATTATTCTTCTCCGGCTGCTGCTGTTACTCCACCACTCTCATTGTGCCGCTGCCGCCACTGTGCCGTGCACTGAGCCCCGGGGCCACTGCGTGCCACTGGCACTGCTTCCCAGACCTCGTGCCCCCATCTGCCCCACGCCATCCCACATCCAGACGTCGGGCACAGGCCACATCGCTGGCCCCCAGCAGTGCCGAGAGCCCCGCTCCCACTGCGTGCTCTCAATCCGCCACGCACTTAGCTCACTGTCAGGACAATTAACTGCATGCTCCTGAACAATGGCATTGTCTTCTGTGATGTCAATAGGACACCCTGAGCAGCGGGGCCTGACGCTGCCATAAACCAAAGAGCAGCATGGGCGGTTGTAGCACAGGTAGGATTGAAGTCAGAGCGATGGAGGCGGCTCTCGGGACCACTCGACCCTTGCAGCTCTGCGTTAGTATGAAACCACCTTCCCCTGGGAGGAGAGGAGGCCGGTGGGGGAAAATGCAGAGAACAAAGGGGGAATGGAGAGATGGACCGAGAGACAAAGGGAGGAAGGGCCGGGCATCCGGGGAGCTGTAGGGGACCCTGCGACGCAGCGGGGTGGGAGCCGTGCGGCACAAGGGGACCACAAGGAGGGGATGTGGGAATGGAACAATATCAGAAAAGGGAAAATAGGACAATGAAATGCAGCATCACAGAAAAGAAAGAGCCTGGGGGGCTCGGGTTGGGCGGAAGTTGGTTGGCAGAGAAGAAACTGGAGCTGGGCAGCTGATGGGAGATAGCAGCCAAGAGCGTGGAAAGAGCGGAGAGGGCACCAAGGGGGCAGAAGGAAACAAAAAGAGGAGCGATAAGGCTCCGGAAGGAACTGGGTCACGGCCAGAAAAAACAGCCAAAATGCAAAGTGAGGGGCGGAAAGGATGGGAACGGCAGAGAGGAGCAGAGGAAACAAAAGTGAGCAGCAGAGAAGTGGAGCTGATGGGAGGGGAGACGTGGGGGTACCAGAGCAAGGAACAGTGGATGAAAAGAAGGGGAATGGTTAGAGGGAGGATGGGAAGACAGGGAAAAGGCACGAGGAGTGAAAGCACAATAAATAAAAGGGGGTGAAAAAACAGGATGAAGCAGTGAAGGAATTGATTCTACAGAAACGTTGCCTCATTTGTGCACTGTCACTGATACTCTTTTGTAGCCCAGTTTCTTCATAATTCATCTCCCATCATCTCTCAGTACTTCTATCCTACCATAAAGCAGCCAAGCCAAGGACCGGCCCTCTCTAACCCAAGTGAGCCCCTGCCCCTGGCATCAGTTTGATCCTTGTTGGAGCTGTCTCAAGAACTTGAAAACTGAGCCTCTCATTGGCTTTGGAGGTCCCCTTGCTGTCCCCATCTCCATTGGCACCCTTCCCACGGTCTGTCCATTGGTGGCACTGAGGTCCCCATGGCAAATCAGGACCTACAAGGACAGGTGCCTGCCCCCTGTGCCTCACCTCACCCTGTGTGCACGTCCTGCTCTGGGAGCAGTGCCAGAGCCCAGGCATGAGCTGCCCTCCCTGGGTGGAACATGAGAAGCAGTGAGAAAAAAAAAAGAATGTCTGAGGTATGATGGCAAGGCCCATGAAGAACTGCAGCTGAAGAAGGAGCATTGTCAGGGATGTCAAGTTCCTTTTATTTATTATGACACATTCCCTTTATTTGCTGTAGACAGAGCATTTGCTGCATGTGCCTGCACATGTCCCTCGAACTGCAGCATCTCCCACTGAAAGGAGAGGAAAATCCACCAGTGACAGAATTGGGACAGATAGCAGAGTGGGAAGAAGTGAGGAAATGGAAGACAGCAGGAGAAGTTGGGGAGAGCAGAAAGCTCGGTGTGGGACAGAGGGCAACAATGTGGTGGAGCAGAGGAGGAGGGACAGGGCTGCAGGAACCAAGAGTGCAGTGGTTTGGAGAGGATGACAAGAAGGAGGTCGAGAAGCAGTAAGGAATGAGCAGGATGGGTGGGATAATGCCAATTTGTCCACTTTGTCTATAGCTCTGAGCACTGCAACTATTTGGAAGTTAAGTCTTTCGCTGCGGGATGCATCTCTCTGAAAAGTCCAGTGCAAAGGGATGGGTGAGTCCTTCTGATGGCACAGGGGCCTGCACCCTGCTTGCTCTGTTGCTCTCCCCAGGTGCTGCCAATCTGTCAATGCCTTTCCCAGCCCACAGGCCAGCATCGTGCCCTTCTCGGAGTGGTTCCTTTAGGGGCAGTTCTAAGGCAAAGACAACAGCGTGCAGCTCTTCGCTCATGCACTTTCCCTTATGCTCCCAGAGCTCAGGCCCTGCCTTGGAGCTGCCTACTCGCAGGGCACATCTCCTCGAGAGACCCCCACTTGTGACAAGTTCTGCTTCTGAGCCCCGGCTACAGGACCAAGCCTACGACCGCTGTGTGAGCACACCCACACCCGAAACCCCAGCCCCCGACTCGCTGCTCCCATCCACGCGGAGCGAAGGGCACAACCGCGCTCCTCGGCCCGGCCGAGCCCCTGCCGCCCCCGGCCGTCTCGGGCACCCAGCCCGCCCCGCGGGGCGGTCCGCGGCGGGGCGGTCCGGGCGGCGGCGGGGCGGGGCGGGCTGCTCCGGGCCGGGCCCGCCCGGGTGCAGTCCCCGTTCCGCGCCGCTCCGCCGCGCAGTCCCCGCCGCACGTCGGGCCGCCGCCGGAGCCTCACGTCGGGCCGCCGCCGCCCCGCCGCGATCGCTATGAATGCGCGCCGGGCCCTGCTCTCCGCCGCCTTGCTCGCCGGCCTCCTCTGGGATTTACCTTGCTGCCGCCCGGCCTCCCTCCCCGCCGCCGCAGAGCTGGCCAAGGGCGGGCGGGGCCGCAGGGCTCCGCGATCCCCCCGGGAGAGCCGGCCGCGGCAGGGGGCACAGCCCGGGGGCCGGACGCCCCCGCGGGCGGAGCCCCACGAGTACATGCTGTCCCTCTTCAGGACCTACTCCGTCGCCGAGAAACTGGGCATCAACGCCAGCTTCTTCCAGTCCTCCAAGTCGGCCAACACCATCACGAGTTTCGTAGACAGGGGACAAGGTAGGTGCTGTGCCCCCGCCCGCCCCGTCGCACCCCGGGGCTGGAGCCCCGTCCGCAGCGCTGCCGATCCTCGGAGCCGGCGCCGCTCTGCTCACGTTTCCTTTTTTCTTTTCTTTCTTTTCTTTCTTTTCTTTTCTTTTTTTTTTTTTTTCATTTCTTTTTCTTTCTTATCTCCCTTCGGGGCGCAGAAAGGTGGATCTGTCGGTAAACGGCGCATTGCGCTGTGTTGTTTCGTAGCAAAGCCGCTCTGCGGCGGCCGTAGGTGGTGGTGCGGGAACCACGCGTAGCCGTCCCGAGCCCTCACCGGGCGGGGAAATGCTACTCCCGCTCTGCGGGAGCAGCTCGGGTGGAAGTGCAGCCTCGGAAACATCGCTCTTCTGCTTTATTTCCGCCTAAGAGAAAGGATCTCTCTTACCGCTTCGGCTGGAAGGCAAATAGAAAGCTCAAACTCGCTGCGCGTGGGGCTGCGCCGTCGGGGTCACCTGGAAAGGTCCGGTCCGACGGGTACACGGGGCAGGCACACAGCCGCTCCGGAGCCCCGGGGCTCGGATACCGCCGCGCCCCGACGTGCCCCGACGGAGCGTGGCTCGGGGCCGCACCCGCGCCCTTTGCACCTCCCGGATGCGAGGGCCGCCTCCATCCATTCCGGGGCCAGGAGGGACGCAGGTAGGACGGGGCGGGCGACGGGGCCGGGCCGGTATCTCCGCTTCCCGCAGGCAGCAGTGTTGCCGCAGGGATTCCCAGGATCTCTCCGCCACCCCCGGGTTCCCCGCTTCGCTTTTCTCTCGTTGCTTTATAGCTCGAGGGCGGAGATGGCGTGGGGATCTAGAGGAAAAGAGAAACTCCCTTCCCTCAAAATGCCTCTCCTTATTTATTAAGGTTTTATAATAATTACTATTACATTATCCTGGTTAATGACGAACTAACTCAGTGGCTCCTAAGGAAGGTCACGCATTCCCTCCTCCTCCCCCCGTCCCACCGTCACACCCAGTGCTCGGGGCGCCGCCGGGGGCTGCAGTGCCGCGGTGCTTCCGATGGACGGAGGGGGACGAGAGGTTTTGCTTTCCGCCTTCCCCCGACGGGGGCGTTTTTTTGCGTCGTTGTGGGAAAGGTGCGTGCGGGGGGAGGCTCTCCAGGCGTGAGGTTCTAGAAGTTCAGCCCTAAAAACGACTTCAGCCGCTTCCCCCGAAAAAAATCGGGGAGCTGGTGGGGATGGAGCCAAGCTCGGGATCGTCCTCGCCAGAAGAAAGACAATGTAACAACCGCAGCTCGTTGCGCTGCATGGGAGAATCTGCTCCGGTAGAGGCGATTCGCTACCAGAAGTCCTGCTCTGATGAAGGAAAAGCCTCACTTTTCCCCATTGATTTTGATTTGATGTGTCACGGGCTGTGACCTTCTGCTGGACCTTCCGAGGGTTGCTTAGCATCAAGCCACTGATTGGAATATTTCAACTCAGTGATCTAATTGAGTGTTCATGTCATAACATAGCGAATATTGTCTGGTCTCCCATAATGAAGCGGACCAGCCAATGGCACATCACCAAAAACTTCAAGAGAGCTTCCGTTCCTCTGAAGTGGGAGCCGCGTTCCTGCCCACCTCCCCGTGCGCTCCCAGCCCTCTTAATTGGAGCGCTGCTGCTGATGAACGGCCTTTGCTCGGGGGAAGCGGGGGGAAGGCTCTCTCCATTCATTTGCAGACGGCAGAGCCGCCCAAATTGACCCAATTAGTCGGACGGGCTGCGCTTCACCGACGGAGCGGCCGCGCAGCGCTGCGCGGGGATGGAGCCACTGGGGCTGCACGGGAGTGGGGCACCGCGGGACACCGCAGCGTCGGCCCCGCTGCTGGGGGGCACCGAGGGAGACCTCCGCACCTCTTCTTTCTTTCCTTCCTCCCGAAGCTCACAAGATCGCTTTCAGGCTGCATCGGGAGGGAGGAAAGCCGCGCCGCTGCATTACATATGTATATCTATATGTAGATTTTCAGCGTAAAGAGCACAGAAAGAAGGGAAAAGCTCTGCGATTCCCCCCCTTCCCTGTTCCCTCTCGCACCCCCCCCCCCACCCACCCCCCTTTGTTACGGTCGCAAGATCAGACAGGACCTCTCTGAATGTAGGAAAATTGCTGTTGGCACATGAAGTAACTCATTAAAACGCAGATGGTGCTCTCGCTGGCCCCGGGACCCCCAGCACTGCCACTCCGCTCTACAATTAGGGGCTGCGGGGCTGCACCGGGCAGGGTGGAAATAAAGGGAAGCGGCGGCTGCGAACAGCGAACCCCGCAAGACGCCGGGCGAACTGAGGACAGAACGCGGGGCGAAGGAGAGCAGTTCTGGGGGTGCCCCGAGGGGAGCGGGTGCCATAGGGCGGGCTGCGGGGCTTCGTGCCTTCGTGCCCTTCTGTGTCCTAAAGGCTCCCGCAGCGGGGAAAACGGAAAACGGGAATAGGTCGAAATCGTCTCGTTCTCTCCAGTTCCTTTGTACGCTTTCGTGTGCAGCCGATGGGGACGGGAGGGAGGAGGGGGGTGGTCCGATATGCGGTGTTTTACCGCTGTTGTCGGGGGGCGGGAGAAAGCGAAGAGCCCCGCGCAGGAGCTGCGATCGGCGGCAGAAAGGAGAGAGCAAATCCCGCTCGCAGTTCCCCGTGTCGAGCGTTTATGCAAAACAGCGGCTTTCTGGGTGGACCGAGAGCTGCAGCGCACCGCAATCTGCGCAGCGCCTTTGCCCAGGCGGTGTTGTCGTTGGCAAGAGGAAAATGAAATATAAGCGGGGAAGCATTTTAATGGGGAAGGAGGGAATTCACAACTGTTAATTATTTGGTGACCTTGTATTCGATTTGTTTGAGCCCCTTATAAAAACACTAATGCAGACCAGACGGCCGGAGAGCGCTGCGGCAGCGCTTCCAAACGGAGCCGAGCGCCCGGGGAAGGAGAGAGCGGCCCGGCCCGGCTCGGCTCGGCTCGGCTCGGCCCGGCTCGGCCCGATCCGGTTCGGCTCGGCTCGGCTCGGCCGTGCTGCTATCGCTCTGCCGAATCGGAGCAAAGGGAGCAGAGACTGCTCGGGGCTGGGGAAGCGGCAGACCGTCTCCAAAGCCGCTGCGAGAGCAGACTTTGTGAAAAAACACTGATTTCGCGAGAGGTTTCTTGGTTTCTTTCTCATTTTTTTTCCCGTTCTCCCCCCCCTCGCTCCCCCCCCCCCCCCCCCCCTCCTTCCCCTTTTTTTTTTTTCCTCCGTTTGTTCCCTTCTGCGAATCCTCCGCGGGGATCCTCGCCCTGAAGGGACTGGGAAGGAGGGGAAGGGGGACAAAGCCGCCCCGTGGCCCCTTTCGATCCGTGCCTACGACCGATCGTTTGCTCGGTTCTTAATTTCTCTCTCCTTTTTTAATTTTTTTTAATCATTATTATTTTAAATCCAGGATTCCTCCTGGTGAGACTGATAGGAGGCTGTGGATTTACTTTTAGTTTTAGTTTATGTTTTTTCTTTAGAGAGAGAAAAGAGAGCTTTCCGCTCCAGGATTGCTCAGTTCCACCGGCTGCACGGAGCCCGAGGAGGCCAAACTCGGCTGCGGGCTCGGGCACGGAGCGCCTCGTTGCTCTCATTTGCCTCCTCCCTCTTTAGCCCTACTGGGAAAAAAAAAAAAAAAAAAAAAAAAAAAAAAAAAAAAAAAGAAGGGAAAAAAAAAATCAAGGAGCCGTTGACGGCGAAGTGCTCGTTTCCCTGCGATCCCAGCGCTGCAAGTGAAGCCGGGAGCCTCTGCGTGCTTCTGGGCGAAAGGGGCCGTCCCAGCCCTCGTTGGTTGAGGGCAGCTCTGTGTGTTTTGTTTTCTCCGAGCTTTCCCGTACACCGCTCAGAAATTTCCTTCAAATCGTCCCCTTGCTCCTTCTCTAAGCTCCGAGCTCAGGGATTTCGAATTTCGAATATCTATATATCTATGTCTATACAATTAGTTGTTGTTGTTATTATTATTATTATTTGAGAGAGGGGGGGGAGCACAATGATTTCTCGTCGATTTCTCGTAGCGGACGGGAAGGGCACAGCTCTCACGGCCCCCCGCGGCACTCAGCAGCCCCCGTGCAGCCGCTCTCCGCCCCGGCGCATCCCCGGAACCCGGCGGGAGGGCGGCGGGGCCGGCGGGCCGCGGCACAACGGAGGCGGCCGTTCCGGAGAGGTGCCGGGAAAGCAGGGGAACGGAGGTACGTTGCTGGCGGAGGGAGAGAGGAAGCAGCCCTCCGTTCGTTTCTCGGGGCTTTGGCAGCGTTAGATCCGAGGAAGATGCGGTCTCTCCCGGTTACTCGATAGCGAAGGGAACGAAATATTGAAATCTCGTCGGGCGCCGTAAGAGAAAGCGGCGGCGATGCCGCCCGTTCGGAGAGGGGAGCTGAGAGCCGGGAAAGTCCCCCCTGAGGAGCACAGCGACCGGTCCACCGGGATCGGCAGCGCCCGAGGAATGCCCGTGGGTCCAGGGGGACGGATGCACCCGTTTTCACCTTATCGTCTGCGAAGGGTCCTTAAACTTCCAACGTGCTTTTGGTTTGCGAGTTCAAATACGGCTTGAAAGAGAATTAGGAATGGGAAAATTCTTCTCGAATGCGGTTTGGGTATAATTTGCAGTGATGTAAAGTTAAGATCGCAGCCCCGATGGGTTGGCCGAGAGCCCGGTACCTGATCTGCCATGAAAAGGGAAACTCCGCGTAGCCCTCTTTAACCCCCGCGCTCCTCGGAACCGCGGTGCCTGCGGGGAGGGGCTGCGTGGCCGGGGGTGCTCCGGGCTGGGGGATACCGGGAGCTGCCCGGCCCCTTCGTTGGAGTAACGACAAAAAGGAAAGAATGCTGCCGGCACCGCAACGCCGTGCGGAGGTCGGGCAGCCCCAGGCGGGCGGCTCTTTTCAAACCGTGTCTCTCAGCCCCCTCGGTTCGAAGGGAGCGCGGAGGAGAGGTCCCGAGCAGCGCGCGGTGCTCGCACAAAGGCGGAGGGGCGGCCACGGTGTTTCCGCACCGCTCCGTGCGGTGGGAACGCAGCTCACCCCCTCGGGGCCGGCCCCCCCACGCCCCCCCATCGAGGGCGGCGGTGATGCCGCTCTGTGTTCCCTCCCTCCGCTCTTTTCCCACCCTCTCGGCCCCGCTGGAAGCGAGCCAGGAGAGGGGCAGGATTATGTATTCATCTGGAATTATTCGCTTACGAGAGAGAATAAATCGTGTTTATCTGATGGGATTCGAGGCTGCTGCTTTGATACAGCCGCGATCGCTGCCCCTTTCTGAGAAAGGAGCCAGGAACTGATGGATCGGGGCGAGTTCTGCACCTCTCCTATCGCCGTGTTCCCGCCTCGACACGGCACACTGAAGCTGAGCCTTTGCAACGTGGGACACGGGGCGGCGAGCAGCATCCCGCCTCCACCCCATCCCCAAAGAGCTGTACCGAGCGGGGCGAGCTTCGCCCTTTGGAGCCATCCCCGGCAGGGATGGGGCTGTGCCCACGTTAGGGACTAATGTGGTTCCCTCGAGGCAGGAGGGTTTCTGCCCCAGCGGCTCCCTTTGCCCCCCCTCCCCCGCCCCGTGTTCCCGCTGGGGGCTGTGGGAACGCGCAGCGTTAATCCGCGCTGAGTCACTGCGCGCTGCGCAGCGTAAGGTTCTACAGCGTCGTGTCACGCCTGAAGGTCTCGGTGCGCATCAGTCGTGCCGCTGTTCCTCCCACCTTCCCCCCAGGAGGCTCCCCCGGAGCTGTCAGGTGGAGCTGAGGCTGTGAAATACGCTGATGAGGAGGAGCGCTGACCTCTGCTGTCAATAAATACCGTGGGCTGTGTATTTCTTCGGTCTCCCTCTGCCTCAGGAGCAGACCGAGCACGGACAACCGGAGAGGGGCGGCCCAACAGAGGCTACAGTGACACTTTTACTGTTGAAATATACACGGGCTTTACTGGCTTCTGGGGAGAGCGAGGGCTTGGGGAATTTCTGTGTTTGCTGGGCTGTAAACATTTTATTGGAAAGCAACTCAGGAGAATGTGGTTGGCTTTGTGAGCTGTGTTTTGTACGCCCATGTGTCAAAAAAGAAGTCTAGGTCATTCTCTTGGAGCTGAACGTATATATGTACATGTACATTTATGTGTATATATATGTGTATTTGTGTATGCATACAAACACAGAGCCATTGCTGGTCACACACACTGCAGTGCCTGCAGGGCTGGGGGGCCAAGGAAGTGCATGGAGCTGGGTTGCCACATCCTTCCTCTGGTGTGGAGCGTCCTGTATGATGTGGGTCCTTCAGTTTCCTCTCCCTCTCCTCTCCTCTCCTCTCCTCTCCTCTCCTCTCCTCTCCTCTCCTCTCCTCTCCTCTCCTCTCCTCTCCTCTCCTCTCCTCTCCTCTCCTCTCCTCTCCTCTCCTCTCCTCTCCTCTCCTCTCCTCTCCTCTCCTCTCCTCTCCTCTCCTCTCCTCTCCTCTTCTTTCCTCTCTTCCCGCATAGCTGACCTCCTCTCGCCTCTCTCCCGCAGACGATCTCTCTCCCGCTCCGCTCAGGCGGCAGAAGTACTTCTTTGACGTCTCCACGCTCTCGGACAAGGAGGAGCTGGTGGGGGCCGAGCTGCGGCTTTTCCGCCGCCCCCCCGCCGGCCGCCCGCCGCCCGCCGCCGCCGCCCCTCTGCTGCAGCTCTTCCCGTGCCTCTCCCCGCGCCCGCTGCACTCCCGCAGCGTGGACCCGCGGGCGGCGGCGGCGGCGGGCTGGGAGGTGTTCGACGTGCGGCAGGGCCTGCGGGCGGGCCGGCCTTGGAAGCGGCTGTGCCTGGAGCTGCGCGCCTCGGCCGCCCGCGGGCCGCCGCCCCGGCGCTGGCTGGACCTGCGGGGCCTGGGCTTCGGGCGGCGGCCGCGGGCCCCGCAGGAGCGGGCGCTGCTGGTGGTGTTCACGCGGGCGCGGCGGCGCAGCCTGCTCGGGGAGCTGCGGGCCGAGCTGGGCGCGCCCCCGCCCGCCGCCCGCCGCCCGCCCGCCCGGCGCCAGCGCCGCACCGCCTTCGCCAGCCGGCACGGCAAGAGGCACGGCAAGAAGGCGCGGCTGCGCTGCAGCAGGAAGCCGCTGCACGTCAACTTCAAGGAGCTGGGCTGGGACGACTGGATCATCGCCCCGCTGGAGTACGAGGCGTACCACTGCGAGGGCGTGTGCGACTTCCCGCTGCGCTCCCACCTGGAGCCCACCAACCACGCCATCATCCAGACCCTCATGAACTCCATGGACCCCGGCTCCACGCCGCCCAGCTGCTGCGTGCCCACCAAGCTGACCCCCATCAGCATCCTCTACATCGACGCGGGCAACAACGTGGTGTACAAGCAGTACGAGGACATGGTGGTCGAGTCGTGCGGCTGCAGGTAGCGGGCGGCCGCCCCTCGGCGGGGGCTGCGCGTTGGCGGAGCCGCTCCGGCGGCGGAGGGAGACCGGGAGCGGCCCGGGGCGGAGAGCGGCGGGAGGGGAAGGGCCGGCGAACGTCCGTCGAGCCGCAACCCCGCCCCGGGGCTCTCAGCGTTCCGGCCGCCCTTCCGACGGGGGGAGATACGGCCAGAAACGGGCGGGGAGGGAGAGGGGCAGAGCGAAGGGCTGCTCCGTTCCTGCCCGCTCTCTTTCGCATTCCTGCGGGGTGACGGGCCTGGAACAGCCCGCCCCACTCCATCAAAAGGAAAAAAAAAAAAAAAAAAGAGAGAGAGAGAGAGAGAGAACTGCCCGAGATTGTGATTACCGGATAGGTGACATTTTAAGGCAGCGACGAAAAGCTGTGATAAGAGCGAGGCGTGACGGACAGCGCGACGGGGTGAGCGGGGAAGGAGACGAAACGCCGTCGGATGTGGCGGCTCCGGCAAAGGAACGCGCCGATCCCTGCGCTGCCACAGCGGGCTCGGTGCCTTCGGACATCGCTATGGGCGGCTGTGTGTGGGGCCGCAGAGCTGCGAATCGGTGGAGGGGAAAGTTTGGGGGGGGGGGGGGGAAGGAAGGGGAATCAATCAAACAAAAAAACTAACAAAAAAAGAAAGAAGAGAATAATAATATAAAGTGATAAAAATGCAACTTAAAAAGACTCGACCAGGAGCAATAATTTAAAATGCACATTTTGCTCGGGATGCACCGTTGTTCATATAAAAGTTGTAAATATTTGTTTATTTAATCGGACTGGAAAGTGCAAAGCGGAGATGAACAGCGTGCATTTCTTGTTGTTATTGTACAAAACATTATATGCACTCGAAATGTTATAATGTCTAATATTTGGAAAAGTTTATATTTGAGTTGTACAGAATTAAGCATTAATCAGATATTTCCTCCTTACCTAACATTATCGCCTCCTTAAAATATTATTGCAAGATTTAAATACTGCGCTAATAACGGAGAAAGGAATTTTTTTACTGTCTACCTCACTATAATGCAAGTATTTACGACGCTCAAATTACCCGAGGTGAATTCATACTCAGAACTTTTTTTTTTTTTTTTTTTTTTTTTTAACCATACACCTTTACCGGACGGTACTCCAACTATTACTGTATTATTAAACTTTTTTTTTGTGGCAAAAAATCAGCTTGCTTTTATATGTTCCGTTCTTCGGTTCAGCAGCTCTGAGCTCCCAACGTGGGCTGAATGCTGCAGAGCTGAGCTGAAGTGCCGCTGTCAGACCGACCCCCCCCCTCCCCCGGAGCCCTGAAGCCGTTCTCCCGATGCGAGGACTTTTTGTACCCTCCCTTTCACCTTTGCTGTGTGGCAAATGGCTGAGAAACGCGAAGGAGCCGCGCTTTGATTCCATTCAGCGGGGTGATTCGTGGTGCTGTCAGTGGGGGAATGCATGGGCTGGGGCGATGCGGGCGGCCGTTTGTAAATCTCATCTGTACTGGGCACGTGTACATGCACTGTATTATGCTGATGAGCAAAAGATAACGGATGTTTTATAAATGATATTTATTTTTGTTGCGATGGGTAATGTATTTATTAAACCTTTCCTGGTTGTGTCTCAGCTAATGAGGAGCTGTTCTCTGGGAGGTGGTTTCGGGAAGGGAACCCCCCCATCACGCTGGGCAGAGGAAGGGTGAAGGCAGCCTGGGGGCTGAGTCTCTGTTGCAAAAAGAAACCCAGTAAAAACTACAGCAAAAACACACAGAAAAACCTCATTCCAAGTGCCAGGAAATGCTTCATCTGACGTGGGATTGTTACCAGGTCACAATCTGCTCTCACCTTGGCAAAGTGCTCCCACCCAGACGGGTGTCGAACAAAGGCTGTGGAACTGGGTTATGCTGATTGCATTGCAGCAGCTCAGAGTCCTGCGAAGAGCCCGGCCCCGTTCCTGGTTGTTTTACAACTTCCAGAGGAGTATTTCTGTTTGGCATGTGTTGGTGTTTCAAGTTTATGATTGATAGTAGATTTGGAAGGAGCGGCTGTAAGAAGCATTGCAGCGTTGAAGCCAGGTTCCAAGTTCTACCTGCTGCACTTTTGAGCAGCCATCGTGATGTGCCACCTTCCTGCTCTCATTGCAGAGGAAAGCAAAGAAAAATGACCTAGAAGATCCACAACCAGACAGGCTTCAATGTGCTCTCTGGAGAGGGACGCAATGTAAAACTTGGAGATTGTACCAAATTCACCCATAGCAGCGTGAGGGCTGAACGGAGGATCCCTTCATTTCACCAGCCGGATCCTTTGGCTACAACAATACCCTGTGGCTTTGAACGCAATTTCCTTTCAGTATAATCCCTGATACTGCTGCTATTGCAGCCCACACGTGGCAGGCTGTGCTGTCACCAGGCTCTGCTCCCTGCTCAGCCCCAGATGTGGCCTTAGTGTGTTGATCAAGGTCCAGCAGGACGAGGAAGCCCTTAGGAAGCAGCAGTGAAGATTTTGCTGTGCTGGATGTGCACTGTAGAGTACTTTGTACCTTTCTCCAACATCATTAATTGATTTTTTTTTTTTTTAGGCGACATCTTTCATGGCCAGAAACGGTGGGGAAGCCCTTTTCCCAAATGCCTGTGCTTGCTAACCTTCAGCAGAATACCCCAAAATCACCAAAGAGTCACAGCATCTCCTTTGGAGCAAAACCATTTGGACTTAGAGAAGGAGAGAAGACGCTGGTCTTGCTGTGCATGTCTTTTGCACGCTGTAACCAATGTAATGCTATCGGAGCCCATTTGAGCTCTTGCTAAGGATGGCATCTCTTTCCATGTCCTTTTTTAGTTCTGCAATATTCTTTTGTACAAAACTGAGAAGCAAAAGGATACAGCAAGGCTGAAGGGGGATTGTTCCTCTCTGCCCCTCTCCCGCCCTCCCCCAAGAGCTGAACAAAATGAAACCACTCACTATTTTTTCAGCTTTGACCACAAATACCGAAGTCCTTTGTTACAGAGAACTCCAAATATAGCAATTCAGTGGATGTGTAGCTCAGATCTCAGTGTTCTACCAAAGCAATATGAATTCCCATTTCCATTTCTCGATTCCCTGTGCTCAAAATCACGCATGTGGAGGGGAAATGATTCCTTTCATTACATCGCTGTCCAGAAGAGGGAGCAGGGTCTGCTGGGTGATGGGAACGGACATGAGCAGGCATTGGGCAGCCCATCCACCTCTGCCTGCACTGCTCCGACACACGTGGATGCCCAATACTTCTCTGAGATACAGATATGCATCAAACGGTTAAATAATGGATGTTAGAATGAAAAAAGAATGGGCTGCGGGCTTCAGCCCTTTCTATGTCTGCTTCTCCTTTTCAGACTCCAAGCTTACATTGATTTATGGAGGTGGGGCTGTAGGTTTACAAATGCTTTTTTGGGAAAATGCTGGACCTTCCATGAACAGCAAGTCCGGCTTCCTCTTTACTACTTCCATGCAGATGATAACCCAGTCTGTTTGCTGAAATGTGTAACGTTAGCATCATTTGGTTTTCCAAATGTTAGCAGAAAGACAGAGCTGATGACATTGGATGAAACATCTTCCTTTAACTTCTATTCACGGTGCTTCAGAAGCAGACCTGAAGCCTCAGGGAAGGACCAAGGTTTGTGCCTGCCAGACCCTGGGAGACAGACAGCAGTGGTGTGCTCTTTGCTCTCTTGCACAGCAGCCACGTGCTGCAAACTCCTCTGCAGTAAGGTTCTGTCTGCATCCAGCTATATGAGGCCGTCAGATTTCCAAATATTTGTTCTTGTTGCTTTGCAATGTCAGGCTGGTTGTAAACTGTGGATGTTCCAGCTGTTGGAGATTGCGAGGGATAAGAGTCAGCATCTTACTTCCTCTCTGCTCATCGCCGCTTATTTCTTGGTGGCTGCAGCCCTGAAAAGTGCCAATCCCAGTGAATATACGCTATGATTTAGTGCACTGTACAGCTGGGAATTGGGAAGGGTTCTCCCAGGGTTTCCACTGGGGCTGCTTTCATCCAGATACTGTGTCTGGACTCTAATATAAGACCCTAAGATAAGCACATTGGCCACTGCAGTCTGCCTCAAAAATGGTGTTTTTTTAAATTATGTTCACTGTTAGCCCTCTCTGGAGCTGAGAAGGCTGAAATCAGGCTGGAGACTTTTATTTCCTAAAATTACTTTTCCACTAACAACTTTCTGCCCCATTCTTTAGGAAGACACTTAGAATTTCCATCCTGCAGAGCTTAATTAACAAAAATGTCACTATTGTCAGAATGTCCGAAATTTATTGCTAGGGAAGAACAAGTGAGAAGCACCCAAGGACATTGGCTTTCATCGAGGTGTACAGGAAAGATCTCAGGTGAATAAAAAAATCAGAGATCTGGTTAACAACTCATTTGTGGAGTGGAAGTGGGAAATCGCAGGAGACCACAGAAGGACGAAAGGGATAACGTGAGGGCAAGCTGCCAAACATCTGAGATGTCTTTACACTAATGCCAAGAGTGTGGAAAATAAACAGGAAGAACAAGAAGTCTTGGGATGCAACGAAGGCTGCAGTTTAATTGGCATCACAATGGCTCTGCGGAATTGATCATGGCACTTTAATATTAGCAGTGTGTAACTTGTGTAGGAAGGACAGGCAGGAGGAAAAGGAAGAGCATTATCTGGTTTGTTAGGAATGTGTGTGGAGAAAGCAGGGTCCGACAGAGCTGCTGGAGATAAAATAGAGAGGAACCGTAGAACTCTATTAACGATCACTTAATGAGGAGGAAGAGGTCGATGCCAATCTTCTGAGCAGCTTCTGGGATTGTATCAAGGAGATGAGGTAGCGGCAATGGAGGACTTTATCTAAGCAGATAGCTGCTGCAAGAAAATAGACCAAAAAACCCAGTAGAGCACAGACTGTTCCTCAAAGTTTCTGTTTCGAAGAGCAGAGTCAGCTGTAGTAGACAGGGCCAAATGAGGTTGTGATAGATATAAGTAATAAAGAGGAGCTTGCTCAGAGGTAATTGGATCTCAAGCGTTAGTGGAGGACTGGGAGGAGGAGAGCGAGACCATATGGATCCTGTAAGTCAGATTTCCACACGTTCATGGGGCTGATAGGGAAGGTCCTGCGCAGAGGAGCTGAAAGGGGAAAGCAGCTTCAGGGAACAGTCATTTGGAAAAAGTCCTTATATAGATGGCCCTGCAGCAAGCTGTTCCGTTGGCAAGGGTGGCACTGGATGAAACCAAAGGGCCCACATTAGGACTTGTTTGGTTATTTGACCAAAATGGAAAAAAAAACTGCTCTAGGATTAGTAGAAGGGAAAGGCTTAAGTTTAAGAAGTGTAAAAGAGAAGAGAAAATAAGTAAAAGGAAAAGAAGGAAAAGGATGATAACTTCTTGGAAATGGTGAACAAAGGACAGGTGACAGAGGAGGCTGAGGTGTGAAGCACCTTTGCAAATAGAGCTTACATGATACAAGAGGCCAAGCACACTTAGAGCTAGCAAGGGAATGCAAACACAGGCCTTGGAAAAAAAAACATGAAAGAACATCTGAATAAAGTGCACATGATTCAGGAAGCCCTGATGACAGTTTCTCTGGTATAATTAAAGAACCAACCACAGTTATTTTTGTAATACTAAGAGTTACATTTAGGATTACAGAAGAGTTATGAGCTACCAAGGATTACAGATCAGCCAACCTGTCTCAGCTTTTTCAAATGCCTGAAAAATACTGTGAAAAACATCAAGTACTTCATAACTGCAGAATGAAAATGTGATAGAAACATCTGACATGAATGTAACCAAAACAAATCATACCCAGCTAGTCTATTTTTCTTCACTGATAAGAATGAAATGAAACTCAAGGATTTAAGAAAATGAGTTTCCAAATGATCGTGCTACATTCAAGCTGTGCTTTGACATAAGAACAGCGAAATGTAGTAGATTTAGGTGCAAAATAATCTCAAGCAAAATCTGCTGGTTAACAATCCTGCAGGAAAAAATGTGGGCTTTTTAGTGGAATGAGATCTGAACGTGGAATAACAAATGATCCTGTTGACCTGGATATTCCAGGATAAGATAACTAAAGTGATACATATGGGAAATACTTAATAGTGCTTTGGACTGATTAGGGCTCAGGTAATGTTCTGTGTTTAGTTTTAGGGATCTTGCAGATCATTTTCTGGTGTCTTTTGGACCATTAATGGTCTACTGGCCTTGTACTGAACATTGGGGCCTGGTGATGCTTTCTGGGCATGTCAAATAAGTACATGAGATCAGGCAGCTTCTGGCCCACAGACCAGGTGTTCCTTGGCTTCATTGTCTGTATTTTCAGAAAGGTCCACCAGGATGGGCCCCACTTGGTCCCTGGGCATCAGGAGAAACAGCAGCAGGGCTTCTGGGAGCTCAGTGCACTCAGTGTCATGGTTTTTAAGGTCTCTTCATCATTAGCTAACTGAGACCAAGGAGAAAGGAAGCCATGGTACTCCCAAAACTTCTGTTATGCACTCATCAGCAACTTACTCCCCTGGACAATACAGGCAACTTGAAGTGGGAGGAAGGAGGATTTAATGCGATGCCTATTGGGACACCTCAACTGGACAGTGCTGCTGCTAGGATGCCATTAGCACTGAGCAGAGTGGAACAAATGTAAGGTATTCTGTTTAAAACAGATGGCTTCAGGGTGAGACTCTTTGTTCACTTCTACTGCAGTAGAGTCCTGTCCTTGGGAAGAGTGCCTTTAAGCTGACAATAGCATAAAGCATGACAACAATGTGCAGTTTTGATAGGCTTCCATGCATTTGTCAGACAAGATCTGATGATGTCAATACTGTCATTAATTTCCCTAGAAACTGTCATCTCAACTTCCCAGTTGACATGCTTAATCCAACACTGCCATGTGTTGCAGCTGACTGCCAAGGACTTTTCAGAGGCTGGGTTTTGTGTCTTTTGGCATCCCTGTTCCTCTTCTCATTTACTCTTCACGTTCATTCAGATGAAGATCTCTGAACTGGCCAGATGAAAACATGCAGAAATCTCTGTTCTATCTTGAACCAGAAATGCTGCAGAGCTCTGGGAGGTGTCTGCCAGCCCTTGGCAGAGCCACAAGCTGGATGTAAGTGCCTGCTGATCCACCTGCTCACATCCACCTTCCACCACTGAAGATCAGCATCCAGGATGCCACCAGCTTCCCAGTCTTCTTTGCTTTGTTCTGTTGGTGTGAAATAAATACCTACTGGACCTAGAATGCTGTAAAACATATCCCTGTACCTTCTCACCAATACTTAGCATCAAGCCTTTTCATTATTTGTGTTGAAGTTGTGCCAACCCTTTGCTGTTGTTCAGTTGCTGTTTCTTTTAGTTCTTTGAGGGTCCTGCAAGACTGTTCAGCCCAGGATGTATCTCTGCCAAAGGCTGCTCTGCTGGGAGACAAGGGAAACTAATTCACCACTGACAAAAGGTGACAGAGCCATTAAACATGAAGCAGATTTACTAAGTTTGGCTGGAGAGAGTGAGAAAGAGGAGATAAAGAAGAAGCATTCCATTTAAGGACTTCACAAATATTTCTGACTTTCTTCCTAGTGAGGAATGGGTCTCCTTAGGAGACTGAATTCTGGATGGAGTCAGATGGGATCACCCTGAGGCCAGTAGGAATGTGCCTTCTCCTCTACACCTTCTCAGTTCTGATCCCTTCTGCCTGTGGCACAGCTCCCACCAGGAGCTCGATGGCATTTAGACTTGCAGCCATTCCAATGGGAGGTTTTGTGTTGTGTGAGGAAGCATACGGATTCAAACTCAAAGCAGATTGTTTTATGCAGTGTCAAATTCTGTGCCAATGGAACATGATATGATATGTTGAAGTGGGATACGTAGCATATGGCCATAATTCAGAGAAACACATTTCTCCAGCTGGATAGCTGCTATTGAGTTAGAAAACATGTGTCCTGCATTCTGGTAGGCTCCTACCAGAGCAGTGAGAGGGCGCATAAGACAGGACAGCCCTGGGATGGGGAGTCAGCCAGCACCTACATCTATCTCACTGCTCCATAGCGCTGTTCAGAACGAAGTCTCCTGTTGTCACAATGGGCAAAGTAAAATGGAACAGAGCTGTTGTTGAGCTCCATGCCTCAAGTGCAGGTTCAGAAGCCAACACACATGAACAGGTTGGGCTGCCTATCAAGGCTGGGGTGTGGGGCTGGCATTCCCATGCCTTGTCCCTGCTGTCTCCAGGTGCCCAGCCTACAGCTCTGCCTGGCTCCCTGTGACACTGCGAGGTACAGCAGTCTTCACAGCATCCCTGGGCAGGCGGGATCTGGGCTGTGCACAGCAGACCCACTCCTGAAGGAACACGGCCTGCTGAGAGGTGAGCTGTGAAGTGGCTTCAGCAGTATTAATCATCAGCTCCTGCCTCCTGCCAGGCTGTGCGTGCAGTTCCTCCTGTGGTTCAGCTGCTAAATACCTCGTGGTCAGGCTCATGAGTAATTACCTGCCGCAGCCTACTTTGAAATAATGAAGTAAGTGTAAACCACTGCCCCGCAGTGATCCATCCCTTTCAGCACCGCCGTTCCCTGCTTACTGCTCTGCTCCACTCCCTTGCACCTGGCCAGGCTCTAACACTGCTCTGCTGCATCACAGCCAGGAAACAACCATCCCATCCTTTAACCTTCTCTTCACACCTTCCCCTCTGCTATGTCTTTAGCAGGCTGCATTCCTTCTGCGCTTGTCTCCAGCTTTTGCACAGCTCCTACCCAGTCTCTTCATTAGTATTTCTTAAGACACTGTCCCTTATTCCCCTGGGGTGATGCCATCTGCTCATTCTCCTGCCTCTCCTAATCCTGCAGGGGCTTTTTCCATGTCAGTCACCCCTCCTGACCCACTGCTCCACCTCCCGAAGCTCTCATCGCACTCATAGCAGCAGAAGAGTATTTTATTCGGTAGCACAGGATTCTTGAAGTTCCAATAGCTCAGATCAATCCAAGCAATAAAATGGGAAAAGGACAGAAGTGAAGATGGAGTGACTCTGATGTGTAAAGACCTGTTTCCCCAGTGCTTTTTTTACTCTCTAATCTTTACATAACAAGGGTGATTTTTTGATGAAAATCTCCCACTGGAAGAGAGAGATTTATAAGAATTAAAAGAGGGATTTTGATGTGGGAAAGACATCACCGAGAAATGTTCACTATTGATATTAATAAGCTTGTGCAAAGTTAGTGGTGGAATCCCACCTTCTGTGACTCCATCTCTTTCTTCTCTGTCATTTTGATACCAAGCAAAATAAGAGAAGATGAGAAAGTCCTAAATCTTGAAGTTTTACATATTTTTAAATAAAGAAGGTGAGTGTTGTGTCGTCAACACCCAAACTGCATACAGATCTCCCTACACCTCAGTCTGTTTTTATTTTATTTATTTTTGCAAAACCTGAGGCTGTCCTGCCCAGCAACAAAGCAGGGACAGAGCCCCGCTGTGCCACTATCATGGAGGTTGGTCATGCTGCCTTTCCTGAGCACCCTGCTGGCTCCTCCTTGACCCAGCCTGACCCAACTTGCACAGAGCAGCTCATCCCTTGTCCTCATGAATTCAAAGGGATTCTTCCTGGAAGGCAGCAAAAAGGGAAGAAGTATGTATGTGACCCCAGGGCTTGGTATTTTGCTGATACAGATAGCCTGCATCGTGTCTCAATGTGGCAAACTCTATAATTGTGCTGAATATTTCCTAAAGGTTTTCATGCTGCAATAAGGGCTGAAAACTGTAACACAAGCACTACCCAGATCAAGTATTGGAAAGTTTGTGTTCCACAGGCAAAAAAGACCATTAGATTTTAAAATGTTATTTTTATTCTTAGCAAAACCAAATATAAATTTAAACATATAGGTATATAAACGTGGAAATAAATTGCAGAATTCTCAGGCTTTGAATTTGTTAAAACTGACTGTACTAGGAGGAGAGATAATACTGCGTCATGTCTGGGTCCAGTTGTAGCTCAGTGGCACAGCTCCACTATTGAGCTCTGAAAACAGTGTCTGCCTGGGAAGTTTAGACAGAACATTAGATTGAATTTCTGGAGAGGATGGTGAAGCATTGGGATGGACTGCTCAGGGAATGTTGGTTTCCCCATCCCTGGAATACTTAAGAAGTGTGTGGACGTGGACAAGATTTATTGATGCAACTCATTAGGTTGGGTTGGGTTGATGGTTGGACTTAGTGATCTTGAAGGTCTTTTCCAACTTAGATGAAAGAAGTAAAAGAGGGAGAGTGATGCCTGCTGGAAAGCATGCTGCACGCATCTCCCCCTGTGTGCCCGTGATGTGACCCTGGGAATAAAAAGGAGATGTCCAGGGGTTCCTACACAGCCAAGGGTGAACTTATGCTGGTGGCTCTGCACAGGCTCGAGCAGCTAAGCCTGGGAATACTTGTGGTTTTAGGGATTTCAACTTCTGTGTCCCTAGCTTGAAATTATTTTTCACATGTTCTGGATTCTTAGCAGCTTTGATGCTGTGAATATTTTCCCTCAAAGCCTCTCAAATTAGAGCTCCTCAAACCAATCAGTAACAACTGTCATTGAATTTAATCACTGGGACTGATAATATCTTCAGCCATTTTAACCTTTCAGCACAAAGTATGAAACCTCTCACCTGGAGGAGGTGAAATACAGGGTTGCGGTGAGGGCCAACACAAGTCTTGTATGTTGGTTTATACAAGGTTTAGCTGATGACAGTTGCAGGGTTCATGTCCCCTGCTCTAGTTGGGAAAGTAAACACTGTTGTTAAACTTGTGAAGAAACACATGCTTCGATTTACTCAATCCTTGCAGCAGAATAGTGTGTAGTAGTGTTGACAAGGAACAGATCTGCTTCTGTAGGTGAAGGAGTACCTAGAGTTAGGGCATGTAGATCCTCCTGTCCTGGGGAACACAGGGAAGCCTTGACCAACGCCCCCAGATAACTGACTGGCATATGCATTCCCACCAAAAATTGACTCTGATTATGCTCTTGGTGAAAAGGTTTGCCCAGAGAAACGATGGATGAACCATCCCTGGAGGCACTTGAGGCCAGGTTGGATGAGGCCCTGGGTAGCCTGAGCTGGTGGGTGGCTGGTCTGAACATGGCAGGGGGTTGGGACTGGACTTTGAGATCCCTTTCAACCCAAACCATTCTATGATTCTTTGAAAAACAGCATTCATCTTTAACAATAGAGGAAGTACTTTAATGTGAAAGCTGGCACACAGTTCAAACTTTGGACAGCTCTTTGCCTCTTGAGCCATGTGTTTGTGAGAAGTAAATAATACTTAATGGCCCACAGAAACTCGCCAGACCTAAATATTTGGCTGCCTGTGTATTTCACAAAAAGTTCCACACACAAATATAACAGCTTGGCCCAGATGTGCTCCCCCTGTGCCATGGAACAGCAGCTGCTGGTTACCTTCAGATGCCATTGCTCATCTGTTTGTCTGTTGGGCTGCACACAGCAAGTATCTCTGTGTGGATGGTGACAGCCTACTTTCTTTCGTTCTTTAGAATTACAAAGATCTTCTTTCAGGGAGGGTATCTTTGCAAGAAAGAGCACATGAGCTATACTTCTACTTTCCTAAACCAGTGAGAAATGAAAACTAACCCCATCTTCCCTTACAGAGGTGGTCATCTGGGTGGTGAGTCACTGCCAATTTGTGTGCAGTTCTGATGTGATCATCCTCCTTGTATTTACCCCAGCACATGGATTCAGGCAAAATATCGCAAGTGCAAAAACAAGGGAGCTACTGAAGCTAATGTTTAGCTTAATGTAACAGGAGAAGAGAGGAGAAACTGGGAGGTCTCACGTATGGTCTCTGTTGGCTGGAATCCATGGCTGCTTGGCTTACTGCAGCTGAGGATCTGTCTCCAAGCAGTTTTCTTCCTGTGTAAGCCATGGTCAAACTGCTTGGTACATGTCTGTGCAGATAGGTGTCCTCTAAAAGCCAACAGACAGCAAATGGGAGTGAGATTTAAAACATGGATGTAAGCATTCTGCTAACCTCTGACTCCGGCCCAGAGCACCAAAGCGATCCACGCTTGGTAGCTCAGGCAGCACTGGGCTTCTTCCAGGCTCTGCACTGCTCTCCCTGAGTCTTTTCCCTCCTGCCCCTTGCAAATAGCCTCACAGACCCTCCAAACCACCACTCATTCTCTGTCCAAACAGCAGCTCCTGGCAGCAGCAAGCATTCCCCAGGGACGAGACTGCATTCCCTTCCTTTTGTCTCCATGTCCCTCCAAGCCCACGTCCTGCCCTGGAGGCTGGATAGCAGTATCCCACAGGCAACTTTTGCACACAGCCTGACAATGGGACACATCCACTTAAGTTTCCTTAGTCTTATTAATATCCCTCATGTGTCCTACCTGCCATACACCACAGTTCTTTCGCTGGTATAATGTGTAGGATGTAGCCATCTCATTGTCCATTCTTTTTTCCTCCTGAATTCTGAGAGATGGATTCCTTCTGTGCTCAGCTGTGTGTGGGTAAGCTGCCTTCTTTTGGATTATAGGAAAGTAATTGTCCTTACTTCCAGCATTCAGATCTTTTTCACTGGGAAACTCTACGTAAGAGTGTCGTCACAGTGCTCTGGCTTGGGCGTGGACCTCTTTGGGGTGCAGATGGGACAGCTGGCTTGAAGGGTAATAATTTCTGTCCCTAAATGGAGGTCACAGAATCATAGAGGTTGGATGAGATCACTAAGATCATCTAGTCCAACCACTGGTCCACCCCCACCATGCCCACTAACCACGTCCCTCAGTGCTTCATCTCCACAGTTCTTGAACACCTCCAGGGATGCTTTCATTCTTTCTAAATTCTGCTTGCACAGGCAGAAAAACATACAAAAATCCACAATTTCAGAGTATCATCCTGCAGGATGGAGCCCTCTGCCTCCCTCTTCCTTCTGTGCTGCAGTCAGTGGCTTGATCCCCCAAAGGCACTGAGCCTCATTCATCATGCTCTGTCCAGCACCATAAAATATATCTTGCCTGCTCCTCCTGGTACTAAATAGTATTTTATCAGCAAAACAGAGTTTCCTTGCTCACCTCCCACCTCTCCCACCTCAGGATAGAATCGTGCCGGAGTTCTCCCTAGTGACAGAAGTCAAATGCTTCCCACTTTAGTGTTTATTCAGTAAAACATTTTACATTCCAGGGGAGATACCGGTCTGTCATTAATGGATCACTGGCTCGATGCCAGCAGCTAATAGTTTTATTGGTCTTCACAGCACAGCCCGGCTATGCAGGTACTGTGCTGAGCTGTTGTTGTGTAGCTTCCTTTGGCCCTGACCTGAGAAAATGTATCAATGGAGAGATGGCTGCAGGGTCTGCTGTGGGGGGAAGAGATGATGGTTTGTGCCCCACTGAGCTCTGTAAGGGCCACAGGGGTACCTTCACCACCCTATTCTGGCCCCTCTCCTCCCAGCAGAGGGGCTGGGTTCACAGGTGTCCGCTAGGAATACTTTGAATGATAGAATCCTTAGAGTTGGAAGAGACCTTTAAAGGTCACCTAGTCCAGCTCCTCTGCAATGAACAGAGACACCTATAGCTAGATCAGGTGGCTCAGAGCTTTGTCCAGCCTGACCTTCAGTGTATCCAAGGATGAGATATCCACCACCTCTCTGGGCAACCTGTTCCTGTCCCTCACCACTCTTACTGTAAAACAATTTTCCTTATATCCAGTCTAAATCTCTCCTTTAATTTGCAACCATTTCCCCTTGTCCTGTTACCACAGACCCTGCTAAAGAGTCTGTCCCTTTCTTTCTTGTAGCTCCTTCAGTCTCATTGCTCACCAGTGATTAAGACCAAACCACTTCTTTCGTAGACTCTTGTCCTCCATCAGTTTCCGTGACAATTGCTTTTAAATGGGGACTTGCATTTGTCTTTGAGCTGGAGAAGCAGGGTGTTATATATGTGCATATGCATTTCAAGGCCATGACGTAGGTGGAGAAAAATGAGTGCTTTGGTGCTACAGGTCAAGTTTATTTAACACTGCAATGTTTTAAAACAGGGTGAAGCCATTTCAATTAAATGTCTCAGATTGTTTTGCGAGGTAATTGTTTAAGAAACAGCTCAGGACTACTATTGCAAATCAGGCACATCCTGCGTAAAGCACACTGCCAAGAAAACAGTGTGTATTAGAAAAATGAAGCTGAGGATTTTACTAGAAATGAGGGAAGTAGTTTTATTCTTTACAGGACAGTCTGGATTGTAACAACACGTTACTACCTAACACAGCATCACAACTGAGCAGTATTGAGTTGTTACAGCAACAGTGTGATATGGCCACAAGAGACACGGAGGGGAGGAAGAAAAACAGGGGACATTACACTGGCAATGCTAACACACACTCAAACCTGCTCACAGCTCTTTCCTTTCATGTTAGCATGTGGCCGGGCAGGGAGACACAGGATACTTCAGACTTCAGCTCTGGTCAGTTCTCATGGCATCACAACCTCTGCATCTGAAACACTGGAGATTTCTGTTGGTTATTGAAAGTTGTGTGCTGGATTTTTTTTTTTTTTTCCCAGGACTGTAGGTTATGTGATCCTTTTCTGTACAGAAATATTTGAAAAAGCTGTGGCACAACGGTGTCTAATTCTGTCTCCAGCAAAAATGGAAATCAGAGGAAGGAAGTTTCCAAAGTGAGTGTCAGATTCTGATCTCTTTTACAGAAGGATAAATACAGAATAACTCAGTGCAGTTACTTTAGATTAATGCTAGCATAAATAAGATAAGAATTTGGCTCTGGGAATCTCTGTAGCTCCCCGTTTGCTCATCTAACAGCTGGCAGCTTGCTTCTTGCTATTCCTCTTGCTTTTCTAGGTTGATTTGTCTTGCCTGGTGCTCAGGTCAGAGCCAAATGAGCTTGGGAGTTGGTTAAACAGCAAATGTGTTTCGCACAACACACAGCTATGAGTGGCTCAGGACCCTTTGCATGATCATACATATTTCAGATTTCCCAAAGGTCAGAAATTAATGGTTAGTAAATGGATAGAAATATTACTTCACACAGTATGTAGTCAACCTGTGGAATTTGGTGCTACAGGAGGTCACCCATCCAAACAATGGGTCAGAGTTTGAAAAATGGCTGGATAATTTCATGTCAATTAATAACACCCAGAGCCAGGGCAGCAATGACTGGAGAGAACAGACCTCTTGCACCACAAGCTCTGCTGCAGGGACCAGGAATGGATTTTCCCTCAGTGCAGGCTGTGCCCGGCTGCCAAAGTCAGCACTCTCCTTCTCTCCTTGTCTGCAAAGGGGAAAATTGAGGTTTTCAGGGCTCTGACCATTGCAAATCATCAGGTCCCAGCCCTTTCTGGCTCTAAAGGAGATGAGCTCCGGTAAAGCCAAGGACCTGCACTGTCTAAACCTGGTTTTGGTGTACAGTATTGTCTGTGTACAAGGCCTGATATGCATGTGTTCATCAATAAAAACATACACAGAAGACAAAATAAACAAGCACACAGTTTTGTCCATATTTAAAGATAATCAGACAACAGAATCTTTTCCAAAGCATTTTAGAAGAAGAATAACCCAGACCTAAGCCACTAGTTTCCAGGCATTTAGGCATCTGATCTAACCTCTGCCTCAGGAATTTCCATGGGAAGGCACCAACCAGCTCAGAGAAGTTCTCCCTCCACTGCTCATTTACTGAGCCATCAGCTAGTGTCTGATGGGGAGAAGTTTTATGGGAGGCTCTAGCTGCTGGGACCTGGGTGAGACTGGTTAGTTGCCTCAGGCTGAAGCAACAGAAATATGCTTACCATGTCCCAGAGTGAACTTACCTCCCATTCAGTATTTCTCCAAAAGGGAACTGATACTGTTTTCCAGGACTGCGTAGGGCTTTCTGGCACAGTGATAATCTTTGCCACAGGGAAGATCAAAGGGATTAATGGTCCCAGGTGCTGAACCTGATGATCCTTCTGGGTCCCTTACAACTCAGGCTATTCTATGATTCTATGTTCCTGTGGTATGTAGGTGGTAATTTATGCCTTTAAACACAGACCAGCCTTGCAATATGGACATTACCATCTGCAGGCCTTTGGACTGGGTCTAGGCCTAATCAGAAGTGTGGACATGCCCTCAGAAGTAGGACTACTTGTGAATCTGTTTTTCTAAAAGGGCTGGCTGAATCACACAGCAAAAAAGAAAAGTTGGAAGGATTCATGGAAGTGGTGGTGAGCTCTCTGAAAGTATTTCAGTGAAGTCAGTGCACCACAGGTAGGTGTGATCTGGAGTCCCTAGAGTCTCTGGATTCTTATTTAGCAATGCACACATTCTCTGGAGATCCTTAAAGAGGCAAACACTGCAGTAGATGAGAGAGGTCTTCTTACACCCTTCAGGAAAAAAATGCAAGCAATTGTATATTGTAGAAAAAAGATGTTTCAACATTGCACAGCAGAGGTGCACAACTTTAAAAGCAGCCTATGGAAGAGAGCCTGAGGACTGCACAGAATTGGATATCACTGGAGTTTGATCCATGATCCATACTGAGATTCATTATTTTTTATTGCTGAGAGTTTCGACTGCATAAAGCACCTGAACAATAAAGGCATCGTAGTTTCCTGTCACAGCTGGGAAAGTGATGTCAATGGGAAATCTGTCCCCAGCTCCTCTCTAACCAACAGCTTTGCCTTTGTGAGGGCCAGAGGGATCTGAGCGCTTCTGCTGAGCAGTTGCAATCTTTTGGTTTGGTCAGACTAAGATCAACAAAAAAACCCTCTTCACACATAGTAGGATTTCCAAAGAAGCTTATACAAATGGCAGCTCTCTCACTTGACTCAAGAGAGCTGTCACTTGACAGATTGTTAGAGAAAGTCCTCACTTTTCTGTGTGGAAGCTTATTAGGAGAGTGGGTCAGCACATGGCAACTGTCAGTTCTGAACAAACTCTTCCCCTACCTTCTTTAGGCTCAGCTGAAAATGAGTCTGCAAGCAACCTCAGCATTCTGAGTGCTCCTTTGAACTGTTGATCAAAGACATCATGACATTTCTGCTTCGTTCAGTATGGCTAGAGACAGCTAAACACTCTGTGATGATCTTTTTGGCAAGTAGGAGAACTCCTTCTGCTGGAGCTGCCCATGATGAAGCTTGCAGCTGTGGTGAATAATCTTTGGATTCCCAGTCCCTTGCAGATGCAGACACAGGCCTCCTCCCCTATGTAAGCAACAACCTCTGTTTTCTTCTGCTTCTTTGTCAACTGCAAACAGAGACCTGCCAGCAGCTGCAATATACTCATAAAAAGGAGCAAAGATCTCCAGTCACCTCTGTCCCCCAAGCAGCTGTTCACAAATATCCTATTTCTTACTATGCTCAGTATGTAGAAGTACCTGCAAGGAACATTTTGTGACGTGTTGAGGATCAAGAACACCTTCAGCTCATGGCTGAGGCAGACAGTGGCAGCACATGGTCAACAGACATCTCATCAGCTGTGCAGAGCATGGAGCTCAGAGGAACTGATGCACCTAAGAGCTCAGTTCATTTCAGTCATACAGAAATTCCCTCTGTGTCTCTCCTGTACATTATAATCTTTCCTTCCAGAGATATACTGAAGCAGATGTGGAGGTGGTACCCATGAGTTTGTCTTCAATGAGTTCAGCTAAAAAACTGACCAGAATAAAGCATTTGCTTTCCAGCTGACCAAGGTTTTAATAGGATGTGCTTCACAGAAACACTGATTCATCAGAAAATGTCATTGTGGGGCATTTTTCTAAAATACAACAGTACCTAGATGAAGCTGCTGAGTAAGTATCTCAGTTCCAGAAGGAATTTCTGGTTAAATCAAGGGATAGGTTACTCACCTCTCTTCGGAGAAAGCCTGGCACATCACAGAGATTGTAGTTAATTAGCCACAGTAGGGAGCCAGGTCAGCCTGTGGGGCCACCAGATGCCTTGTGAGCCTGTTCTTTTTCTTGAAAAGTTTCATGGAGAACACTCTATTTTGATTTAATTCTATGGATAAAGGAGATATGATAATCTTCACTTTTTGCATGCAATGGATTCCTGGTCTTCTAGGCAGACCTAGCTACTGGTGCATAATAAAAATGAGCTTAAGGGACATTTTGAAATGTTTTATTAATATTTTAAGGATCTAGAAATACAGAGAATTTGCATAACACTTTAATTTACAGGATTTTTTTTTTGCTATTTAGCCATAAAGAATACATGTGTGTATCTGTCTCTGTGTGTAAGCATTTAAGTAAAAATTAATGTCTATAAAAATGATCAACAATTAACAACATTTAAGTGACCACATCTAACTCCAAGTTGATTTTGAGACTCAATGAGACATTATACAGTTCTTCTAGAGAAAGAGTAAGGCAACTTTCAACTTGTGCTCTAGAAAACATTTCAGACACATGTTCTTTATTAACAGAAGAGAAACAGTAACAAACACACAAAAAAAGAAGAGCATTTATGGCTCTATCTGGCCAATAATCTTTGGTTTCCTTACTCTTCCAAAGATGCTATTCTAAATCTTCTGGCCTTCTCAAGTGAGCTTGCCATGAGGTGCTGAGAAGAGTTTAGGTATGCAGTGAGTACAGCATACAACCTCCAAGGTCTCTTCTGTGAAGCATGGTCAGACTGGGGAAGTAATGGCTTCAATCATAGAGTCATAGAAAAAATTGAGTTGGAGGGAACTTGTAAAGGTCATCTGGTCCAACTCCCCTGCAAAGAACAGGGACAGCTACAGATTGAACAGGGTGCTCAGAGATCTATTCAGCCTTACCTTGAACGTCTCCAAGGATGGGTCATCCACCACCTCTCTGGGCAACCTGTTCCAGTGTCTCATCATCCTTACTGTAAATTTTTTTTTCTAATATCCAGTTTAAATCGCCACTCTTTTGGTTTGAAACCATTTCCCCTTGTATTATCACAACACCCTTACTGGTGCAGAAGCACTGCTGAAACAAAGTAAGCTGATGGAAAGCATGGCAGAAGGACTGTATTTTTGCCAACAGTCTTGGGTTGACAAGCCTGGAAAGGAGAGCCTAGAGCTCTGAGGTGGTTCCAGGCTGTACAGACAGCTTGGATCTGCAACTGTGCTACTTGTTACTTAGGATATCTACAATAGCATTCTCTTTTTTGACCTCTGCTAACACTTTGGATCACCATGATTTATGCATCAGTGTCCCTGCAGAACTACCCAATAATCCCATGTTAGCCAGCCATTGCAGCAAAAGAGGGCTAACCCTGTGAGGGAGTTAGTTCATCATCCTAGTTAGTCTCTCCAGGGTCTACTGCAAGCATCCACATCATCTTCCCCCTCTGGGTTTGCCAGGAGCTGTGTCTGACCTCTGAGGATTTCAGAACATGATTCATTGTGTGTTACAGCACGTTCATTCCTCTGGGCAGTGATTACATCTCCTTTGATGTGGGTCACCGTGGAAGGATGAAGGCTGCATGATGTCACCAGCTTCCCTTCATCCCTCTGACAGACCAGTGAGGTGCTGCCAATGTCAACATGGAGGGGTGCTGCTGACTGACTGAGAGAAACACGGCTCTGAGCCCTTGTAAGGCACCACCAGGGTTTTGTCAGCCTGCTCAGCTGCTTCAGGCAGCGTTTCACCATGCCCTGCAGAGAGGCAGTACAGACAACTATCTTGTACGTCATAGAATCATAGAATTGCTCAGGTTGGAAAAGACCTTAAAGATCATCAAGTCCAACTGCATCCTAACCATACTATCCACAGCTCCATGTGGAGCTGTATTGCAGCTTCTATTTTAAAATAAATATTTTTACAGAGCTTTTTATTGTTCCACGTGGTCTCTGCTCTGCATGTATACATGTGTGCCTGTGTGGGTGGAAGAGGAGTGTTTAAGACCTGGATGCAGCTAGTACTATATTTCTGAAATACTTGCAGCCATGATAAAATCACTTTTTGGTACTGATGGCTTATAGAAAAGAAAAATTGAGTTCTAACTAGTCTGCAGTCATCTTCTGATTTTACAGGACACTTGCAGCCAACTTTTAATATTTTATGATAGTAGAAGAAGAATATAGGGTAAAGGGAAACAGTAAAAATTGTAAAAGCAATGTATATCTGGTAACAGGAATATACTCATCTTTGAAAAACTTGCGAATAGGCTATAGGGAAGCAGAGGATCCCAAAACAGTCCCTAACCACTCCCAAAGCACTTCAAAGTACTTCTAAAACTTCTGACGATGATGCTGGCTGTGTTTTGGGATCTTACAGATGTTGTGAGGCAGGTGTCATTTGTCTCTAGTGAAAGCTGGAATTTTGACAGAGTCCAGAACTGGCCCTGCTGCATGAATCTTTGCAGTTATTTATGTATCAGACTAAGAAGGACGGGTTGAGCATAGGATCTAAAGCAAGAAGTATAGTCATGACACGAGGGGTGCAGATGATGTGAGGAGATGTGCTCTTACTCTTTAGGGGTGAAGAGGAAGACAAGTGTAGGACATGGATTTGGAGTCTCATCTTGGTGAGAAGCATTAAGAGGATGGTACCAGGCTGAGGTGCCAGGCTGAGATACTAGAAGTTCTTGCACACAGCCTGGATAAGAAGCCATGAGCTGGTGCTGCTGCCCAAGGCAGACTCAAGCAAGCCCAGACCGAGATGCAGGTCATGAGTACGACTAGTATTGGGTTATCCTACAAATGGTTGGCACCAGGTGGTCCAGGAGGAGTGGTGTATCATAAAACGTGGCCACATTATCCTGTAGCCTGTTATTTTGCATCTGGGAACTGAGAGTTACCTCCACAGCTCCCCAGCCATGTCCCAGGTCTGCATGGACCCAAACTGTCCAAATACAACATCTGGGAAGCAAGATTTCCTGAAAAGTTGCCATGGATGCCACAAACAAAGAACAGTGAGTTCATCCACACTACTCCTCTGAGTACGTCCATTCATTTTCTGTTACTTCTGGGCACAGAAATGGAAATTATTTTTAAGGGACCCGAGAATTTCAGAAAGGAAAGAGGTCCGGAAACTTGGCTCACCAACCAAAACAGCACAAATCATCCTATTGATGATTTCTAAGAAATGTTGAAACTTGCTGAAGGAATCGGGAAAGCCACAAAAGAAAATCCATTGATCAAACTGTGGACACCAGCCATGACTGGTGGGAGGAAGCTGTGCGAGCAGAGGGGTGTCATGGGGCATGTAGCTGGTTGTTAGCTTGGTGGGACCATGACATGAAAAATGAAGATCCCCAGAGAACTAGGTAAAAAGGACAGTGTAAAGCTAAAGACAACCAGAGGGAAGAGTTTGTAATGTGATCCTGAAAGAGATCTGAGTAGATTACTGCCTGTAAATGGGGGCTAGAATAGCTCAGAAATCATACCTTGATGCTTCGAATCAACATGTGTTTTGTAGAACACACTTGCTCTTTATTTTTGTAAATAAACAGGATCACATGAAAAACAACCCAGATATTTCCATCACTTTTGTTGACAGAAACAAGCAGAACTTCCAGTTCTGCTTGGATAGAGAAACACAACCCCAAGTCAGGAAGAAATACAACCAAGGCTGTGAGCCGGTGGTCTCCCTGAATTTAGAAGAACCAGATGATGGAGGTTTCCAAATGGCTGCCTGGAGGTAGGAAAAGATTGGAGAAGAAAGATATTAAACTAGACCCATGGACTTTGGAGTAGGAATTCAGATTTCAAGCACTCAGAGACTTCAAAGAAGGAATTAGAACAGGGCATACAATAAGAGCTGGAGGCTTTGAAAAAAAAACAACACAAGAGCAACATCTGAAAGTGTACCCAGAAAGAAAAAGGAAAGGTCTTAGAGAAGGAACTGCTGAGGAAAAATCTACAAACATCTCTTCCCTTGAAAGCCCACCCAGTTGCATAGTTTTCAGTTTGTAAAAGGTTTCCTGAGGTTCTTGGTTACCTGATTATCATTGTCTGTGGAAGATTTTCCACCAAAATGAAGGAGCCCAAGGCAAACTGTAACTGAACAAAACTTCTAGCTGTTTTGAAATTTGTAAACAGAAAAAGATCGAAGTGATATTTCCAGAGGGATCATTATGGCTCTGAGAAGGACACTAGAGGTCATGGTGGTTGTTTTACTGAGATACATATGGTGGTTTTATACGTTCTTAATACACTCATAAGCCTCAGCCTCGAGGAGCCAGTGTCCCTTGCGTGTGTCCCTTGAGTGTGTCCCTTGAGTAACACACAAAAAAATGATGAAGCAAAGGTCATCCCCAGACATTTTTGCAGATTAGGTAGCATTCAAATCCCCAAATTCATGACTGAGAGTATGAACAGAAGGGACAGCTTGAAGTGGCTTTCAAGTGGCCAACCAGACTGATTCAGACTTCCTGGTATGAAAAATTGCAGTAGTCCCCAAAGAGCTGCTATACAATGGTGTGTCCCATAAAGCATTCTCCATAGTTTTACTTGCTAAGAAGCCAGTGGTTAGTGCAGTAATTGCCATGATCACTTGTGATCATCACCTGTGATCTTCATCTGCAAGAGGCATCATGCTCACAGACTCTTATCCTCATGGAGGATTTCATCCATGCAGATATTTGCTGGCAAGACAACATGGCGACCTGCAAGCAGTCCAGGAGACTCCTGGAGTTCACTGATGATAATTTTTTAAATTATCACCATAGCAGATTAGATCATTGAAGATCAGAGGTAGCTTGGGCTGCAGCTACCATGTCCTGGTTGAGTTGGTGATCTTTAGGAATGTGGGCCTGGCAGGATATGGAGTCAGGACCCTGAACTTTAGGAAAGCAAACTTCAGGCTATTTAAGGTACTGCTGGATGAGATTCCCTGGGAAACAGTCCTTGCAGACAAAAGGGAATGGCTTTAAACTAAAAGAGGGAAGATTTAGATTAGGTGTTACTGGTCACAAGTGGTATTCCCCTGGAGTTGGTACTGGGACTTGTCCTGTTCAATATCTTTACTGATGACCAGGACAAAGGGATTGAGTGCACTCTCAGTAAGTTTGTAGATGACACCAAATTGGCAGGAAGTGTCAATCTGCCTAGGGGTAGGAAGGTCCTACAGAGGGATCTGGACAGGATGGATCACTGGGCTGAGGCCAATAGGATGAAGTTCAACAAGGCCAAGTGCCGGGTCCTGCACTTTGGCCACAATAACCTCAGGCAATACTACAGGCTTGGAGCAGAGTGGCTGGAAGACTGTAGCGGAAAGAAACCTGGAGGTATTTGTCAATGGCTGAACATGAGCCAGCAGCATGCTCAGGTGACCAAGAAGGCCAATGGCATCCTGGCTTGTATCAGAAATAGAGTGGCTAGCAGGAGCAGGGAGGTGATCATCCTACTGTACTCAGCACTGGTGAGGCTGCACCTCAAGTACCGTTCAGTTTTGGGCCTCTCACTACAAGAAAGACACTGAGGCCCTGCAGCATGTTCAGAAAAGAGTAATGAAGCTGGTGAGGGTTTTGGAGTACAGGTCTTATGGGGAGCAGCTGAAGGAACTGAGATAATTTTGTCAGGCAAAGAGGAAGCTCAGGAAAGACTTTATCACTCTCTACGACTACCTGACGAGAGGTTGTGGTGAGATGGGGGTTGGCCTCTTCTTGCATTTAACTAGCGATAGGACTAGGGGGAATGGCCTTAAGTTGCACCAAGGGAGATTCAAGTTGGATGTTGGGAAAAAATTCCTCCCTGAGAGAGTGGTCAGGTGCTAGAATGGGCTGCCCAGGGAGGGAGTTGAGTCACTGTCCAAGGAGGTGTTCAAGAAACATTTAGATGTTGTATTGAAGGACATAGTTTAGTGGAAAATACTGGTGGTAGGTGGGTGGTTGGACTGGGTGATGCTGGGAGTCTTTTCCAACCCTGGTGATTCTATGATCTAGACCAGAGATGAAATGATGTGTTATGGAAGGAGAGAACACAGCAGAAAATAAGGTGGCTGAATGTGGTTGAGACACCGTCATAGAATCACAAAATAATTGATGCTCGAAGGTACCCCTGCTTATCTTCTTGTCCAATCTCTGCTATAGCCCAGGACCATGTCCAGTTTGATTCTGAACATCTCCAAAGAGTGAGGATCCACAGCACCTTTGGGCAGCCTGTTCTGGGCCTTGATCAGTCTCACCATGAAGAGTATTTATGTTGTATGTAAGTGGAATTCCTTGTTTTTCTGTTGGTGGAGAAGCAGGTGCTTGTGTCAGAGTGTGGAGGACATTTCTGCTCTGCTGTGTATGTGGAAGGATCAGTCAGGAAGATCTTGGTTGGGGGCTGTTGTTTAAATACAGAGATTGCTTATCTCCTTTTCCCAAAATGTTCCTGGGGCACGTTTGCATTAAATTACCTTCTTTTTGGTGTTGGACTCAAAAATAAAAACAGTGGTAAAAAAATCCTGATGGTGACAGCTCAGCCTTAGATGTTAAAATCAGTACTCCTTTGTGGGTAGGAGCTCATTTATACACATGATTTATGCCTGCTGGGGTGAGAGAGGGACAGACTTAACAAATGACAGGTTCTGAATGGTTACAAGGCAATGTTATTAATGCCTGCTGCCTTGGTGCCCTGCCCGACTTTGAACTCCTTTCAATGGCACAGGGCTGAGCGAGAGCTGTGCGATTTTTGAAATATTTCCACATAATTAAGCTTCGAGACAGATGGAGAAATGTGAGCTTCCTAACGGAGCCTACTAAAAAGAGCAAAAAAAAAAAAAAAGCAGCAAAATCTTCTTCAGTTGGAACAACCCGATTGGAGGGAATAAATTCTAGTGCCACGCACCCTTGTCTGGGAGGGCAGGCTTTGTAAAAAGGCATTTGTGACATCTTCCACCACTCTCAGCCCTGGGGTCTGTAACCGCATAGCAGCCCTCTTCTGGGTGAGCGCGACCAAACCCAAGCCTAACTGTATTTAAACGCATAAAGATGATTCAGTAGGTGCTAATGCTGCTAATTCAGTAGGTGCTAATGCGTGAATAATTATAGACATATTTAAGCAGCTGGTGCTATGCCTTCAAAAGTTTCTGTGCATGGAAATTAATAGCTCTGTGGTTGCGTGTGTGCTCTACATGTTCTATGAAATGAAGATGTTGGTGGTAGCCCTGCAATTCGAATCAAGATTTGCACTTGAATTAGAATTAAAGTCTTTGTTTTGCATTTTCCTCAGTCCAGGCATGGAACAACAGATCTTCTGAAAAATAATTGTTTTTTTCTTTGTGTTCTTTTAAAAAATACTCCTCCTTTTCAGATTGCATCTGTGAGGAATTCTCCATGATTTTCCCTCGTGTTTCTCAGGTTCCCTAGCAGTGAGAGCTCAGCTCAATCCCAACAAATGCTCTCCACAAAAGTGTGCTGATAGCATCTCAGGGCCAGGCTGGCTGAGTACAACACATGATTGCCTATTTTGGGATCACTGTTATTCTGGGAGTAGACACTGGGGCTGTTTCATGTAGACATCTGGGTAAACCCTTCCAGATAGTGCTCTTCCTCTGAGGGTACCTCAAGCAAATCACAGAACTGCAGGGGCTGGAAGGGACTTCAAGAGATCATTTAGTCCAACCCCCTGCTAAAGCAGGTACTCTACAATAGGTTGCACAGGTAGGTGCCCAGATGAGTCTTGAATATCTCCAGAGAAGGAGACTCCACAACCTCTCTGGGCAACCTATTCCAGTGCTCTGTCATCCTTATCATAAAGTTCTTCCACATGTTTTTATGGGACTTCCAATATTCCAGTTTTAGGTCATTACTCCTTGTCCCATCACAACATGCCACCGAGAAGAGCCTGGCCTCGTCCATTTGCCTCCCACCTCCTTTTACGTATTTATAAATGTTAATCAGATTCCCCCTCAGTCTTCTCCAGGCTGAACAAACCCAGGTTACTCAACCTTTCTTCTTACAGTAGATGCTCCAGGCCCTTTATCATCTTTGTGCCCCTCTGCTGAACTCCTTCTAGGAGATCCCTGTCTTTTTTGAACCGGGGAGCCCAGAACTGGACACAGTATTCTGTATCTGGCCTCACCAAGGCAGAACACAGGGGGAGGATCACCTCCCTCGACCTCCTGGCCACACTCTTCTTATTGCACTCCAGAATACCTCTCAGTGTAGGGCAATGAAAGTACACAAGGCAGGAACGTGGCAGAATAACAGTGAAAACAGGGACACCGTATCCAGTAGCCTCACTCACTTCAGATGGTTCTTTCTCACATATTTTGCTGTGGGATGAGAAGGTTCCTAGGCCTCTGCCTAGGGTCGCTCAGCATCTTATAAGATTGGCCCCTATGGAGAACTGGGCTGATGCAGGGGTTGTTGGGCCGATGCAGCAATGTCCAGAGGTGTCAACTCTTTAGCTTTGGGACAGAAAGCAGGGTCGAGCTGATACTGTCTGGTAGATCTCCCTGGGTCATCCTGACAGCACTTTATTGCTTCTACCAGATAACCTAGGAGCCTGCTTTCTTTCTTCCATTCTCTCAGAAAGCAAGTGTCAAGGCTGCTTCCCCTCCAGTGACAATGCCTGGCACAGCCTTGCAGAGTGGGCTGCAAGCCAGCTATTTCCTAAATAAACACATGTGACAGGAGCAGGGAACTCACCAACCAACACTGCTGCTCTTCAGGCATTTTTCTCCCTGGAGCAGGTGGTGGGGGCTCTGGTCAGTGTTTTCTTGGCCACTCTGGAAGAGTGGCATAGCCTTGGGTGGGAACCAGCCCACAGACATCCAGAGTGCTTAGATCCTCATAAGGCTTAAATTAATTAAATAGGGATTGCTCTAGCAGCTGTTTCAAATAGCTTTGCATCAGTGTGGCTTCCAGTGCTCCGGTTTTAATAGATGACTATCACATGAAGGTTTCACATTATCATTTGGTTATTTGAAGATGGACTGATATCCAGTGTTTTTCAGTATTTCTGGGAATTTCATGTTAATATGCTCTCCGGTGCTCTCTAAAAGTCACAGAGCTCTCTCCACAGTATCAGAGACACTGCACAGAATGGCTTGCAACTGCTAATTAAAAAAATCCAGGATGACAGGCAACAAGGTCTGCTCTCATGGGCCTTGGGTACAGGCAAGGAAGTCTCCGAGTTCATGAATGGTTCATTTATACTGCACTTTAACTTATCTGCTTCTGAGTGCTCGCAGTCTGCTAAAAATGTTGGATAAATTTGCACTGGATACCCCTTGCCTAAACTGATTATCAGTATCAGATCCAAAAATAATTTAATTCCTCTAAACATTACCTGTTGCTTCCTGTTACACGGCACAATAGTTGATTGTCTGCCTCCCTTGTGCCACGTTTTGTCATGTCAGCCTGAGCCACAGATGGGCTGAAAGCGGAGATGAAAGTGCTCTGCGCTCCTTTACAATCAGTAAGCCAAAAACCAGGGAATGCACTTTACATCAGATGCCCCCCAGCCATGGAGGTAATGACTGTTTTACCTTCAGCTTTGTAGAGATATCCGTGAGCTGTCAGATATGCAGAAAGTATGCATGGTGCAGAGGTGAGGGGGCAGAGGGTGTTTGCAGAAAAAAAACACATTTTCCTGACTAGTCAGAAATGTGCAGTGTGAAAGAACTCACTTTGTTTTACAAGCAGCTCCCAAGGATTTGCATTTTCTGTGGTTAGTTACAAAAAATGTCTGTAGTCCTCCTCCTGCAGGAGGGCCTTTCCCCTCTGCCCCTTTGCTCCCTCCTGGGGGGTCTGGTGTCTGCCCTGCTCTCCCCAAGGCACTGCTGAAGGAAAACCTGCTCTGCTTGAAGATAACTCGGGTATGAAACTCAGGTGTAACTCAGATGTTACCATTCTTCATGCACTCTGTTTCTCACTCTGTTTCTCACATCAGTGAGAAATTTGCTCACTTGCTGTAATTTTATTTTGGGTTTTCTCTTTTCCATCATTATCCTGCATCAGTTTGCATCCTCTTTTGAAATATAGATTACATTTTTTCTACAGAGAAGAAAGGAAGGGACTGAAAACAGAAAAAAAAAACCCAAATCCCTAAAGATGAGAAAAAACGAAAGAGAAGAGAGCAGGGCTATACAGGGCCTTTGGCGTGTGCAAAAAATGCAGCCTCAGCGTGCCAGCGGCATCACACCCATCAGTTCTGCTTCCAGAATAAAATTCGAACAGCAGGAGGCAATCTCTTGTTGTATCCCTGGCTACAGTTATGCCAGGCTGCCCCAGAACCCATACAGCAGTGTGTCACTGCCCCTGCATCCTTCCAAACCTTGCAGAAGAGGTGGGACTCATTGCCTGCACTGAAGGACTGTTCATGTGCCTGTTTTGACTCTGGAGGAGGCAGATATTTAATAAGCTGAGAAGCTCCCTGGGCATATCATGTCATGGAATCATACAATAGTATGGTTTGGGTTAGAAGGAACATTAAGGCTCACCCAGTTCCAATCCCTCTGCCATGGGCAGGGCTGTCCCCACCAGCTCAGGCAGCCCAGGGCCCCATCCAACCCGGCCTTGAGCGCCTACAAGGATGGGGCATCCACAGCTTCTCTTCCCAACAGCTCTTCCTTTTTGCCCTGTCTTGACTGGCTGTGCTCTGAGCAGTAGTCCCATATGGCAAGGCAAGGAGGTGCAATTAGGCTGGAGCACTTTAACCTTATCGATCCTGCATGCAGTGAGCTGGAAATTGCTTCCATCATGAAAAAGCTACTGCTTATCCATTTGTTTAAGAGCAAGTGTGCAGACAAGATGGGATTTGGTTGCCAAGCCCACATCTGAGCCCTGAGTTGAACCACAGTTCTTTCAGCGCATGGGGAGGGGAGAGACTATTTCCAGTTTTCAAAATCTTTTAAAAGATCACTTCTGCCCCCTCCTAGTTGTGTGACAGTGAATTTACTTCATTAGTTAAGTGCCTCATCTTGCATACTTTGTACATTTTGATCAGTGTTTCCACAACAGGGATCATTTTGCTTGCATCAGAAAACTGTGTTCTTGGTATCTCTGTTCTGTATTTCCTTCCAGCATTCCTCACAGTTGTTCTGATGGTGTCCTGGAGTCTTCTTTTGGAACCTGGTTTCTGCTGTCCTCTTGAGATATGCCTTCTCTCAGACTCGCAAAGCAGCCAATCAAGGACTCTTCTGCACCCCTTGCTCAGAAGCAATCCATTAGTGTTACCCCTCTGTCTTCCCTCATCACTGCAGAACTGACAGATCCAAATACAGCAGATCATAAGCATTCAAGCATATGTGGTTTGTTTTTTTTTTATGGTTATTTTTCAGATCCACTTTTCTGCAGAGGAATAAACAGTCTCACAGTGTAAGGCAGAGAAATGTTTACGATGTGCTTAAATCCTGTTTGAATCAAACCACAAATTAGACTCCTCAGACCAGTGCATGACCACCTCCGGTGCTAGTGGCTGAGCTGCCCTAGTAAGCAAGCACACTCTGTGCCTTGATTTCCATAGTGTTAAAACTGGGTAGTAACGCATTCAATGAAATTTATTTCTTGACCCTATGAGCTGAAGTAAAAGTTTAAGATCAGACTGCCCACAGGGAGTAAGGGCACATTTGTCTGTGCCTGAGGTTGTGCTCTGCAGGAATTCAGCCACAGGCAGGGGATCACAGTGCTGCTCTGATGATCAGTTAAGTGCTACATGTTAAATAGTCATCTCATGAACTACTCACTGGAACAAGAATGAGGTCCCTAGTCTCCCCTTCTCACTAGTGATTGAGTACTGAGTCTGAGAGCACTGTCTCTCCCCGTGGTCCAAATGATTTTTAATGACTGCTTGCAAAGTGGAGCATTTCTGTAGCAGGGGCTGATGTTCCTTCTCTTTCCTCTCTAGAAAATCCTGGGGTTTGAGTCCTCATAGGCAGAGAGCAGCTCAGTGCCAGCAGGCATCTGAGTGGGAGATCTCATCATCACACTTCATCACAGCACTACCGGTGCTATGTAGGACTGTGCTTGGGTCATTTAAAAGTTGCAGTGAATGAGTTTGTTTTAAAGACAAAATACAATAAATAAATGACCTCATTAAAATATTTGATAAGCAAATGCACACATTTTAATACTACAGATTATGAAACATTTGAAATATCTGCTGATGAACAATAGATAGAAAACTTGTTCTGTGAGTCAGAAAAAAATGAAAAGAAGAAACACGGGGAATTTTGATTGAAGTAGAGGCTTTGTTTTTCAACATTTAGAAAGGATGCATGTTATACCTTGCAGTTTAGATTACAGAGGCATTTATGATGAAGAATTATTTAACAAATTTCACAACTAGGAGACATTTGGGCATTCACTCATAAAAAGTCTAGCGATGACCCTACTGCACAAAAATTAGCTTAAGCTGCACAAAATGAATAAAAAACCACAACAAACCAACCCACTACATTTTCTGTGTTAAAGTATGTGTATTCTACAGTTTTTCACATCACAGTAGTGGAGGGTAAACTACTGTGCCTGGAGCAGGGTGAAGGGCACACCAGCTCCATGCTAGCCATGACCAACATGGACCAATGTGTGTAAGTGCTGGAGATCTGCCTTGGCTGTATTTGGTTTGCTAGAGCAGGCGTAGGCTATTTGTCCAGATACTCTGGTTTCTCTTTAGATCGTATAAGTCATATGATTCTATGCTTCAGCACAGGACAGAACACAGCCATGGGAAGAAGCCACATCTGAGGATTTCTTCCATTAAGAGGTCAGAGAAACGAAATCACTGGCACTGAAGTGCTCTTTGCATGCAGTGAGTTACCTCTTAAAGAGATTAGGGCACATCCAAGACAGAGTCAACAAATTGGTCACGTAGAACATCCTTATTCCTTAACTGCATCCATCATATACAACCAGCCCGAAAACTGCATCTTGGCATTAATTACTGGCTGATTTCATGCAAATCTTTCTGCTCTAGGAGTTAGTCCCTAAGCAATTAAATGTTCAAAACAACAGAGAAGACATCTCCAAATGTGCCTCCGGTCATCTACAGAGGAAGCATGGTGTAATTTCTGTTATTTTGATGGTGCTTTCAGAACAGCTTAGCAAATTCTGGATAATGTAGTGAGTAAAGTAATGATGACTTTGTGATAGTTAATATTGTCACAGAAATAACTTACCAGGATATTAAAAGCGAATACAGGATGGTGCTCATGAATTTGGTGCTATGGCATGGCCAACCAACCATACAGAGATCTGGGCAGAGCTTACACGTGAGATAAGGCCTGGAGCTGACCTGTCTCTGCTCTGCTTGTTAGGGGCTCTGTGAGCTCTCTGGCCACAGGCTGTCTGTCTCAAGAGAAAGAGTGCAAAGGTTTTGTAGGTGGAAGGAACACATGGGACACCTTAATCACTGGTGAATGTGATGCAATGAGTAGATTTAGGGCAGGGAGGCAAGAAAAGATGAGCATCGTGGTGAGAGCCAGGAGAAAACACCTCTTCCTGAGGTGATGGAGGAAAGGAGTCCATAGGTATAATCTCTCATTTGGTTGCAGTGAACTGTGTGGAGCAAAGACAGTATTCTGTGTTCATGTTGTGCTTTATCTAAGCTCTGCCTCAAGCCAACCAAGACCTGGAAATCCTCACTAAGGGAGGAAAATGTGTTTTATTATCACTGCTTGTTTTCTCATGCAACAAGCAAAAGAAAGGTGCAGCAGAAGCTTTGAACGTCTGCAATTCACAATAATGTTGGACTGTGTTTCTGCCATCCTTGTGCATGTTTCAGGGCTTTTATATGTGCCAGTCAAGAAAGACAACAACATGGTTGGATTCCCACATTCCTACTCTTGACTGTATTTGCTATGAAATACTGAGCAAGTGGCAGTGGTAGAAACAGTGGAGCATGGATGGGATATGGTCACTGACCTGAAGAAATGTATGTCAGTGCAGAGACAAGTTGCCCCCAGGGAACAGGAAACAAACCTCCAAGAAAGCCAGCAAAATGTCATCAATCCATTTCATATCTGTGCAGTGCAAACTCTCCTCGCTTTTGGCAGATGATGCTGTAATGTGCCTAATATGTGCCAAATACCTAAAATAAATAAATAAATAAATAAAAAGAATTAAAATCCAAATTTACTGAAACCCGGGAATATAAAAATACTGGGTCACACAAGCACCAAGCAGAGAGTTTGGTAGTCTTAGCTTTAAAATATAATGTTGTGTCTACTGTTTGTCTGGAACAAACACCTGGATGTCATGGCTGAAAGGAGTATGGAGAAGGGCAGCCCAGGCACTTAAGAGAAGCTGTCCCCTGGGTAATATGGTGCCATGGAAATATAATCTGAAGGCCAAAGTCACCAGATGGTGCTATTGTGCACACTATCAGTGTGCATGTGTGACCCTTGCAAACACTTTGGAAAGACGTGGCTTCTGAGAAGTGTCCTGTGGTTTCTTTTTGGGATGAGCTACTGGTGATGGAGTGGTTTGCATTCTCTTTTTGTCCCTGCCTGGACCGAAAAAAACCTCTGGGAGGAAGCCCTCGCAGGGCTGGGCATTTCTGCACTGACTCCAAATCCCAAGGTGGGCACTGTCTTTGTGCCACTTCAGCCACCACTGCTTGATCTTAAAGCACAAAAAAAACAAACCAAACCAAAACAAGTTATGCACAGAAAAGCCTGGAAAAAAGCTTTCCTTTTTATCTTTGCTATGAGGAATGCCAACATATCCATACAAAGGATATAAAAAGTAATAAGCAGGGGCTCCCATGATGCCCAGATAGGCAAGGAGTACATTTACCCTTCTCTGATCAACTGAAAGACTTTCCAAAGCATCTCACAGCAAAGGTGAGCTGGACCAAACATGCCTGGCCTTTGGGCTTGGGTCCTGCAGAACCAAAGGGCACTGCTCTGTGCCCAAGGAATGGCTCTGTTTTTTTCTTCAGTAGATCATCTCCCAGTGGCAGCAGCATGGCTGAGATGTGATGGAAAGAGTATGTATGGGCCAGTTTTACAGAGAGCTGGCTCAATGCTTGACTCCTCTACAACATCTGTGGTATTCTATACCTATACAACACTAGATATGTAACAGTTGTATATTATATGTATAGAATCATACAGTTATAGATATATATAGACATATATTTGTATACGTAAATGTACTAGGGCTGCTCTGAAAGTAACACCTCCTATTTTATTATGTTGGCCCACAGTATCAGAGGCAGACGTTGGTGGTATGGCTGTAGAGGGAGGAAACATTCTGTGACATTTTGTTGCCGTGTGACAGATGGCAGCAGAGGGACAGTCTGACAAAATGATGTCTGACATGGAAGTGAGGTTGAAGCAGAAGTGTGTCATTGAATTCCTCCATGCAGAAAAATGTGTGTCCATTGACTTTAATCCATGCTCACTGACTGTTTATAGAGACCAAACAGTGGATGTGAGCGCAGTGAGCAGACCAGTGGTGCCTTTCAACAGCAGTGACAAGCCATATTCTGGACAGCCATGTACAGCTGTCACACCACAAAATGAAAAGCGTCTCGATCAGCTCATTCACATCAATCAGTGAATTACAAATAGGGAATTGTGTACAAAGCGGAATTTGGCTCGAATAGAATTGAAACAGTGGTGATAACATTGGAATATCTCAAAGTTTGTACTGGGTGGGTCCCGCAAATCTCTCACACTAGCAGAAAGATTGTCATATGCGTTTGTCAGGACCTATTGAACCAATACAAGGCTAATGATGACAGTTTTCTGGGTCTCATCATTACCAGTGATGAGATGTGGTGTCAGCACTACAAGAGTGACAACAGCAGACCATGTAGTGGTGACATGAGAATTCCATACAGAAGAAAAAGTCCAAGGTGCAACTCTCAGCAGGTAAAGTGATGTGCACTGTCTTGTGGGATAGGAAGGGAGTGATCCTTCTGGATTTCCTGGAACCCAGAAAAACCATCAACTCTGACCATTACATCACAATGCTTACTAAGCTGAAGGCTTGAACTTCTAAGGTCAGGCCAGAGAAGAAGGCAGTTCTTCTCCTGCAACACGATAATGTCAGGCCACATACCAGTTTGAAGACCATGGAGCACTTCGCCAGTCTTAGACAATCCTACCTCACCAGTTCCAAATAGTTTGGAAGCCTTCTGACTTCCATCTGTTTGGGCCAGTGAAAGACGGACTGCGTGAGCAACACTTTCCTAGGAACAATGCCATCATAACAGTTGTAAAACGATGGGTCACCTCTGTTGGTTCAGATTTTTATGAGCATGGCATGCAAGCTCTTGTTCATCACTGGTGAAAATACAGAGCTAATGGTAGTGACTATGTTAAAAAGTAATGATTTGTAGCTGAGAATTTGTTCTATCAAAAAATAGTGTTATTGTGCTCTTTGTATCTGCTGTAGTTTCCACAGAAGGAGACATTATGTTCAGAGCAACCTGTGTATGTTTACATATAAAGACCACATCAAATTATAATTATGTAATACATAGTACAGCGTATACCTCTATAGTAGTTCCTAATGCCTACAAAACACGTCCATAACATTTTTTTTCCATGGGGCCTTCTCCTCAGAGGGAGTACGCTGTCATTTTTGGTCATGCTTGCCGACCTTAGGATCAGCTGTGGGAACCAGCTATTATGTCCCTCCCTATCCAGTCTTGTTCTCCACCACTGTTATCAAATCGTGCTAATGGAGGCAACTATGCTAATGGAGGATAATTGCCTACCCCCTGATATGCCTTTGCAGAGCTCTGCTGAAGGACAAAATATGAGCTGTATATGAAGGCTGCCTGTAGGGAACATGGCAAGATGGCCAAGACAAGACTTGGCTTTTGCAAGCTGCAATAGGGGTCTATAAGCCTGAACTATAAAACACAGGAAAACTTGCATTAGCCCATATACAAGTCGCTGCAAAGAGAGTTATTTCCTGATGGGAAAAATGTAGAGTAAAAAGATTTGGGTTATTGATTCAGCCTTCACTACTGCAGGGTCTGAGGACAGCAAACACTGCCATCAGGGTCAGGAACTTGGGTAAGGCACAGGACTATTGGATGCTCAAGCTTTTCAGTAACAAATATTTTACCTTCTGTCCATTCAGCAAGACTCTTAGTAAACTTGTTTTCTCTAGTGACTGTTCTCAAATTCCTTTTTGTTTTAAATGAATAAGCAGTAATCTCACTGGTTTCTAAACAGTGTTCATACCAAAAGTGTGACCCTGAGATCCCAAGTGACAAGTGAAGGGTGCTACTAACAGTTCCATTACAACAGATACATCTTTCATTAGGCCCTTTGGAAGGTATTTCTGTGATTTTTAAAAAAACTTTAAGTTCCCTAAACCAAACAGTAAATTATGCAAAGCAACATGTAAAATTAAGGGTGATATAAAGTACTAATCTTTCTGAGAGCTTGTGGTTAAACAACGTTTTACAGTACTGTAACACTTCAAAGGACGATGACTTTTGCAAGGGCTTGGTGTGAGGTTCAGCACATTCCAATGACACCCACAACAGGAAGGATGGAAGCTCCTTAGCCACCTTACAGGGCTGCCCAGTGACGAGAAGGCTGTAAGAAAATGATCTGCCCTGGAAAAGGCACAAGGAGAAGCAGAATGGGCTGTCAGAGCCCCCACACAGGGCTGGGGCCTGGGACACGGCTGGGGCACTCCCTCAAGGGGGTACAGCTACCGGAAGGGGATGCAGCGGCATCCGTATGGTTTCAGCACCAGACACAGGACTTGAATCAATAATACAAGAACGCCTGTGGTCGGCGACATTTCTGGCCACAGCAGATGGACCACCATTCAAGGAAGGGTTTGAGGCTTCCTCTGCCTGAGGGGATATTAAACCACATTCCCACATTTCAAACAAGTACCCTCATCTTTCTCTGGCCTGTAGGTCCTTGTGAAAACAGCAGCACTGCACAGACAGATTTGCAAAAATCACGGGGCTGGAAGGAAAGTGAGCACAAGGCAGGAGTTAGAGGGGTGCTCCGATAGCAGTACCATCCTGGTGTCTGCTCCTCAGAGCACCTCCATCCCAGGAGACACCATACCTCCGTGGTTGTGACCCTGCGCTACCTGATCTAACTTGAGGTTGGATTTCACTTTGAAGTTGGCCCTGCTTTGAGTGGGGGTTGGACCAGATGACCTCCAGAGGTATCTTCAAAGCCAAGTTATTCTGTGATTCTATGCTTCTATCGCTGTTTTTTATCCAGTTGCTGTTTCATGTAAAATCTCTGGGTGAAGTCCCCCAGCCATTAGGTACAGGCGTGTTCCTTCTTGCCTGCTCTACCTCTGCCTCCATAAATCTCAAGAAGCTCAGCTGTGGAAGAACAGAGTCCTCAGTGGGCTTTTAGTTAATGCATAAAGATTAAAAGCTACTACACACATCAGTAAAGGCAAGACACTCAGAGACTCTCTAAATTAAGTAACAACTCCATTAATTTGATCAAAGAACTGAATTATACATTACAGTGATTTGTAAAACACAGGATTATTTAATTCTATATAAAACTTTGCGCATAAATCTGTATTTACCTGGTACAATTCAGTAAAGAAATAATTCCAACGTCTCAGAGACGGAAATCAGATATATTTAATCACAGCAAAAGACATTGATAAAATATTATTTGTGTATAAATATGTGCACATAAATGTAATCAAATACAAAAAAATTTCACTAAATGGATCCTGAAAAACAGCTACCTTTATTGCAGATTTTAAGGGAGAATAAGCAAACCTGTATTTTAATATTGATTTAAATATATCTGCAATCAACATATTCTTTCTCCCTTAGATTTAGATATAGCATACACTGTCTAGCTAAAGATACAAAAATATACATTAACTCAGACAGTGGATAACGAAAAAAATTTTTTTTGACATTTTTAGGGTGAACAAGGTTATACTTAAAAAAAAAATATATTGTAAATCTGTGTCCTGTTTTCAACTCACATTATTTTTCCATAAAGTAACAAGTTTCGAAACATGGTGTGTTCTACAGCAGATGAAAATATTTAGTACATTAAATTTATGGCCCAGGGCAAAAAGTTGAACTTGGGAACCTATTTAAAGTGCAGTGGAAGTCTGTAAAGATAATGATGGGGAGTTGAAAGCAGCGAAGCCTCAGACAGTAATATCTCAATAACAAAGAGGTAATACTTTGCTGCAGAGGCTTTCTCAGCAACAGTTGGTCCATTTTTGTCATTATGTCTAATCAAGTCCAGTCTTGCCTCAGCCTCCGCAGCCAGCAGACACCCAGCACTTAAATATAACCGTATGTGTCCAGTGTGATTACCAGTGCTGTAAGGCGCACCCTGCACTATACTCTTGCCTCCAGTTGGCCCTGGCCCTTGCAGTATCACATTCCAGGTTTTATCCGCTGGACATGTGTGCCCATGGCATGTGGGGCTGCCTTTTGCTGGGGGTCATGGGGAAGGAGGCATAGGGGACTGTTATTGTGCATGGAGACAGGGCACATCGTCCCCAACCCAAAGTGCCTGCAGGCCCAGGGTGAAGGACGAGGTACATCTCTTCATGCAGGGGAGGAGGGGAAGGAAGAGGCGGGAGTAGGAGAGGCCTGAAGTGCTTTCTGCAGTGACACCAGAAAATTCATTAGTATCAATCCATGGTAGGAAATCAAGAACACACCAAGGAACAAACGGAACCCTCTAGCACTCTGCAAGGTAAGCAACCTTGTTGGTAGGTTGCTGAGGCTTTAACGTTACCCACATGGCTTAAAGCTTTTTATGAGATTCCTACTGTGATCCGATAATTAGAATGAAGTCATTAAATTACCCCTATTGCTTATTAATTGTGCCCAGGCACTGGAATCCCAGTTGTGGCTTTCAGTACATTTTTATGTAGATTTTGGTAAATAATATCCACCACCCTGGAGAGAGGATGAACCGTTTCCTAGCTGGGATGTGAAGCAGGGCTGCATTCTGCCCTCCTGAGTTTTAACGAAGTCCCCAACTGCATGGCCTGTCCCATAAGGCAACGTAGCATTTGACAAGGGGGCACAACATAAAGGTCATTCTGGGTTCTCTTTGCTGTTCTGTAATGGCCATGACCAGTGTTTGACTCTTGCCAAAATCCACTGTGGAGCGTTCTGTTTCCAGAGGGAGTGGGCAGAACCTCACAGAATCATAGATTCATAGAACCACTGAGACTGGAAAAGACTTCTGAGACGATCTAGTCCAACCATTGACCCATCACCACTATATTGACTAGCCATGTCCCTCAGTGCCAAATATCTACATTTCTTGAAAGGATCCCTGATGACCATCTTAGAGGCCACTTCTAGAATCATAGGATTACTTCTATGGACACAGGCACCTCTCTGAGCCCATGGGATGCTGCTGCAGCTGGGGTCAGGATTGTTGCTCAAGCTGTTGTGAAATAACTTCTCTTTGTAGCAGGTTGTACATCCAGCTATGGAAAGAAGTCCTTGGAGATATGCTTCCACTAAGAGGTTTTTAGGACTGCAGTTTGCCTTTTGGTACAGTGAGACTGGGAAACAGTGGGGAGAACAGAGATGGGCAGAGAATTCTGCTGCCTCTGCAATGCGTCCCACTTGCACTGTAGGCCTGGAGGAGAATGTAGAGTCTGTAGTCCAGGCAGACTGATACATATCCATACTACAGATAAGCCAAATTGTTATTTTAGTGAGGAAACAGAGGTGACATACAGTGCACCAGAGAAGAGAAAGGGAAAGCCAGTCCAGCACCTTTCCTGCCCTTCCCTCAAGATCTGTGCTGAAGGTGGGCAGGCAGCAGGGGAACACAGAAGAATGGGTGATCAGTGGTCCTGCACTCCTCCCTCAAAAGGAAGTGGAGCTGCTAATATTATCTGTATTTATTGTATTTTTGTGGCACTGAGCTCATCTTTGAGACATCTGGGCCCACCAATGGTAATTAAAATGAACAACTGTTGACAGCAGTTGTCACAAATTGAACAACTGGCATAAATCATGCTGCCTGCAGTCTCAGCCGTCTCTCCCAAGGAGGGGATAAATACCATCCAGCCAAATTAAGAAAGCTCTGTGGAGAGCAAATGCTTGTGGCACAGAGACAAAACAAGCTGGTGCTGGTCTCTGGTCCTGCAGGAGCAGGTCCTCTGCCCACATGCCCTCCTGGAAGGGTGGCTGAGCCCCTGCCACCCATCACCTACTCTCAATTCCAGCTAAGGAACACACACAGCAAGCTCTCTGGCCACAGGGAAAGATAAAAACAGCAACATGTTATGTCGATGATGGAATTTGCATGATGGTCAAATACTGCTGGCTTTGCTGTGGACAGATGTCTGAAGCTAGTTACAGAGCAAACCAAAATCCCACCCCAAACCAGTGGAGATTCACACTATTCAGACTTCTTATGTGCTGTGAGCACCTCTCTGCCTGCAAGCTTGCCAAAGTGCATATCCCTCCAGCTCAGTGTCCCATTCCCTGCTGAAGCCAAAAGCAGCTTTTTAGGTGACAGCATGACCATGGGAGAAGTAGAGGTGGTACCGCCTTCCACATAGTTCCCAAAACAACCATACCCTGCACATTCCCTTTGATTCACACAGCACAGAGCTTTTCTAAAGGGCATTATCAGAACTGTCTTCTGGTGCTCATCCTTTTCTGCAGCCACTGGACACAGCAAAATTAAGGCTGAATGAAAGAAGGACTCAGAGACACCTGCCCTGGTGTTATGGAGAAACTCAGAGCCCTACATTGTCAACTGGATGAAGTGGGCTGCAATCCATCTACGGCCCCAGAGATGAAGGTGGGACAGAAACATGGGATAATATTTCAGGAAGCTCCTTGGCTTGGGCAGCACTTGCTCACAGGGCGCATTCCCAAGTTTGGCATTCATGTGGCTGCAAATAGGTGCAGATTATTGTGCCTTGTCACATAGTTCGAGGAAGTGCAGGGAGCTGCTTGCAGAGCATGTGACAACAACCAGGGCAGGAGGCACAGCAGCAAATGAAAATGCATCTGGCACTGTCCCCAGCACTGCCCCAGCTGCACATGGAGTTGGTGGCACAGAGCAGCCCTGCTTCTCTAAGCATTGGCAATTGCAGTGCCGGCTCAGGCTTGGCTGGCTTCAACCTTCAGATCTCTCTAATTAAAGCAGTTTTACAGGGGTGCTAAAATGGACTTGGGGCCTCGCTTGATGGTATTTGTTCGTCTTTGCTTGCTTAGCAGCAATTGTTCCACTTCTGCAGACCGAGATAGCTCCCTGTGTCTGTATTCAGAAAAACCCCAGTTTTCTGTTTTTTCTCAGAGTGATATAAAAGAGCAACATGCAACCTTTCAAATTACGTTTTTGGCTTTCTTCTTACTCTTATTTATTATGTGTTTGGCTCCAGTCATGGATTGGGGCATCATTACACCAGGCACCATGCAAACAGAACAGGGCTGCCAGTGCCTAGAAGAGCTTGCCCTCTACATAGCATAAATCAATGCTGGGACGGTAGGAAGAAAAAAGTGCTAATTCACATCAGCCAGCTCCCATCTGGGAAAAGAGAAGTGGATGAGCTCTGCTTATCTTCACATGGCCTCCTTCACACTCTCATCCTCTGTGCACCCAGCATCTTCATTGTTCTTGATGATGATCCTTCCAGACGGTCTCTGAGTCCCTTGCTGGTGAATAACATGCTGTGCAGCACGTGTACCTCCTCCAGACAAACTGGCTGGGTGATATTCATAACATTCATAACAGAAAGCTTCTGGTGACTGAAGGGAGGATTTGGACTTGGCTGTAGGTCTTCAGAATTTGGCCTTATAGGCACTTGAATGGAAATAATAAACTTGCTTTATTAGGAGATGTGTCTTGCAAGGCAGTAATTGTGATAGAGTTTTGCATTTGGTAAGATCAAGTAAACAATGATCTATCCAGATGGATACAACGTCCAAGTACTTCTCTAGCACAGGGGCTGAGCTGTTGGCTCTGCCTGCTCTGTTTGCACTCCCCGATATAAAACAATCTGCATACCATAATCTGAAAGGAAAGGTCAGCCCAAAGGTCACATGTTTTAAGGGTGCTACTTCAAAGACATTTATCTCCTTTACAACACCATTAAGTCTCTGGTAATGGTCTATTGTCTTTCATCATCTCAACCTCTTCACCTGCATGTTTACGTTGGGCCGTCCCCCTGTTGAGGGCGAGGGGTGGGCAGGTGCGTGGTGGCTCCTGCTTGACGGAGCACACTCCATGTTATTTGAGAAAGTGGCAGGCTGTAACAAGGCCATCAAACTGCAACCACAGCCAGTGGTTATTTAAATGCTGCAGTTTTCAGCTGTTGTTTCTCATCCAGCTGTTCTTATCTCTTTTGATTCCATCATTCAAGCTGGTATCTCCACCAAGTTGGCTCTTCTATGATGGCTGCTCCTTGCTGTTTGCCCTCTTGCAGCTCTCTCACCCTAGTGTCGTATAAAGCTGAGTTTGTTTCTCATCCCTAAGGAGCATTATGGCTCATTTTCACTTATTTTTCCTTTTTACAATGGAAGATGTAAGCTTGGCTTATCATCACTATTAGTCTATCACCCCTCAGGCAAGATCTCTACTTCTTGCTGCAGTAAATTAGACACTGTCCCATTGACTTTGGTGTTTGTCACTACAGCTGATATATCCAAATCAAGCTCCTTCCTAAAGACCTCAGTGATGCCTTCCAGGCTGATCATCACCTGAATAAATGCCCCTGTCCCATGAGCATCTCCTCCGGGTTTCCAGAATAACACTGTTGGAAATTCATCCTGAATAACATGCAGTGGGTGGTGTACTTTGACAGTTTTGACAGTGACAGTGGGTCAAGCCCACTGGTGCAGATTTTTGTGAGTGTAGCATGCAGGTTCTTGTTCATCAGTAACAATAATGCACAGCTACTGTGGTGATTTCTGAAAAATAACACTTTGTAGCTGAGAATTTGCTCTATCAAATACCGTTATTGTGCGTTTTGCAGCTGTTATATTTTCTATGTAAATAAATAGGAGGCGTTACTTTTGGAGCAGCCTCCATACTTAAGGGCTCAAACTATGTCCTTTCCCATCTCCATGAAAAGTTAGTCAAATTCATTGAGCTCTCAAAAAAGTTCAGTTTACCAGCCCTTCAGTAGGGTTTGCCTGAAATTTGGAAGCAGGCATCCCAAATCACTTATCCCAAATATTCTGCCTATACTGAGCATGACTCAGCTCAGGCAGGGAGAAACTGAGCAGAGCTTTTCCTGAAGGTGCTGCTCCTGGTCTAGTTGCTTGCTGTTACCCTTTACCCAGCATGGAAAGTGGAAAGCATCAGCGTCAGGCTTCCAGTGTCTTCCAGTTAATGGCCCTGTGGGGGAAAGAAGGGGCAGAGAGGAACGTAAGAGTATAGGACAGTAGAAAAGAGCAGGTTGGCAAAATTTGTATGTTTCCAGCCATGAAAGAAGGGACTGGAGCAGTACAGTACACAAAACAATGTGTCTTCATTGCCGCATGATAACCACACACATGAATGTGTCTGTATCTCTGCGTATTGCATAGACATCGAATATCAGTTTCCATCCACCCCACAGCAGAGGAAATACACTGTTTAAATAGGAACTCTGTCATTCCCAGGAAATTTATGGCTTTAAACTGTTTTGGTTTTAATTATTTTGAATGAAAAGTATTTATTTATCTAAGCTCTACACAAGTAGATCCATGTGAATACACAAATGCCTTCACTGCAAGTTCAAAAGGAATTTTATAAGTCTGATACCTCTTTTGCAGGAGCTGACCTACCATATACTGTAGATACACCGATTTATTAATTGCACTATCAGGCCCAGATTTCAGAATTGAGCTTTCCTGCATGAACATATGCTCCTGTGTGCAGACTGAGGCTGTATGTAGCAGCCTGTTTCTCATCTCCTTATGGCAGCTTGCATTTTAGTGAGCACAGTGCAGAAACGATAGCTGGGAATCATGTTCTTTCAGCTTCTGCCCTCCTCCATGCACTGGAAAGCAGAGAGGATGCTGTCCAGGTTCTCAGCTGGCAGAAGGTGGCCAAATGCCAAGAAATTCAAAGGGATTACACTGAACTTTGCCAGCCAGGAATTTTTGCCATCATTTTTATTTTAGGTAGAAAAGCGAGAGTAAACATTTCCATGGGCCTGGAAAGAAGAACTCATTTCTGCATGCTTAGTACATCCTCCAAGTGGACATTTTTAGAAATTAGTCAGTAGTCACTTCAAAAGTGAAAAATTAGCTGATTGCTCAGCTCTGTGCCAGCACACTTAAGGAGCTGGTCTTGTTCATCACTCATTACACAGAGTGAGAATTCTGCAACAGCTCCACAAAAAGTGGGAAAAAAGTACCTAATGGGATTTTCCCCAGAAATTATGAAGCTCCTGCTTGTTTTGCTTAATTTGGCTTCTTGTACAGCCCCCATGGATACGTGCTTCTCCCATCCAGCTAACAAAGCTGATTATGAAGCTTGATGTTTGGAGAATGCAGACTGCAATAGCACTAGCACTGTATTTCTGAAGTTGTTCCTTACCACGGAGTTTCCAAATAATTTGAATTTACCTTTGATGAGTTCTGTCTTTGGTGGATTAGTTTCACTGATAAATCAGCTAAAATTGTTCTACCACACTGTCAGGTGGTTCCCAGATCCCATTTGATCAGGTGCAGTGGGGGTGGACTTTCTATTTAAGTGAAAAATTCTTTTTTTTTTCTTTATGTAATGCACACAGGCAGTATTTTTGCAGAAGTTCCTTCCTTTTCAAGGATATAATCTTTGGGAGAGCTGGACAGTGATCTTTCCCAACTTGCACTGTATGTCCTTTCTAACATTTCTATTTCATGCTTTTTGGCTTCAAGAGTGCTGTATTACATATTAACAGACTGAAAATCAGGCCCAGGTTACATGTCAAGACTGTGATACAGGCTTGGATTTCCTCATGAGAGTGGAGAGGGAGAAAGGGACAAAGGATTTTCCTCCCTTTCCTGAGCATTGCCATAGTTTCCCTCTGGCCGACACCAGATATATGAGGATCATTCACTGCCAGCACCGCACTCCATACTGCAGCTCTCAAGGGTGTTTTGTGCCACATTTTTGGAGAGCGTAACATCTCATGTCTGCTGATGACCTTGTATAGTGGTTTGCACTCTGAGACATTCAAAAAAACTGCCAGAAGTAGTAGTTGACTGATGACAGAGGTGCTAGAACATGAAGGTAAGTGGAAAAACATCTGGTTTTGGAAGGCAAATGTAGAAGAACAAGGGACAATCCATGACATGGACGGACTCCTAATCATTTGTCATTATCTCTTGAAAATGCCGTGGAAATATTCTACAGGAGAAAGGGTAAGGATAAACCATGTGGATGCCTGGATGCACAACCTCTTTGAACAGAGCCAGCTTCTAGAGAAAAGTACGATTTGTCTGAGAACAATGAATTAAGCCAAACAAAATGGTGCTTTCCAATTTGTAAGTGAGCAGAACCTATGGTTCCTGTTGGACGTCTCTCCCAGGACTGGTAATCTGAGAATAAAAATTCACCCTTCAATTGAGAGACCTACATTCACAAATAGGTTTAGACATCCTGTGAAATCAATAGGAATTAGATCCCCAGAAACCTCTGAGAATTCGGTATAATTAGATCCCAAGGAACACTGCCCAGGCTGTTTTCCCATGCTACATACAGGACTGAAGCAAAAGCAGGGATATTCTAGAACAACAGCTGAAACTGTACGCTTCTGCATTTTGGGAAGTAGGCATTTCTTTCTAGTTTTGCTCGGATCAGAGCTAGGGCAGGATTCTGCTGGTTCCTGGCGCTGAACACTTTCCAAGTTGCTGAAAATACTGGAAATGGAGCAAGTACAGACGCAAGTCACAAATCAGTGGGTGACACAAGCCAAAAGTAGTTTTTAAAGGAAGGCAAACAGGCCTGGTTCTTAATGAGGCCACAGATGTTACTCGAGATTTTGCTCCAGTGACTATCAAGACCGCACTAGCATTATACACAGATGTTACACTGAGTGATGTTGGGAAGTGTGGGCGTGATGTCATTGGGGGGTTTCAAATCTGGAACACATAATCATCTTATCTTTGTTCTGAGAGCTCTTGTTATAGCCCCCCGGGCTTGTTCAGATGTCTGTTCACATAGGAAGTGCCCTAAGGAGAGATCCTGTTCCAGGACACAGACAGCTATGGTGACAGTCCAACATATCTCTAATTTAAGTTCCTCCTTATGAGTGGCTATAACATATTCTGGAGACAAATTACGGTTGGATCAATGGAAGATGAATGCTCTAACTCCCTGTCCAGTTCAGAAAATAGATCATTTCCAGAGGAAACCTTGAAAGCACATAAAGCCAAAGCTCTCCAAGCAGAGATATCATGTAGATATTTTCTGAGTAAATCAGCTAACAAAATTGTTTTGAAATTATAACAGTGAGTATCAGCAGAGATTACTAGAGTGATATTTTAATGTTCTTTTTCTCTAATTAATATTGTAGCATATTACCTTTACAATGATTTGTTTGTTTGCCTTGCTGCTCATTCCTCTCTGTTGCTGACTTCAATGATGTATTTGGTCTGGCTGAAAAAATCCGTCACTGCTTCTTAAAATACAAATTGGGTCAAATAATTATCACAATTCTTCTTCTGCTAGACAAATTTGAAGGAAATAATAGAAAAATGACCATCATTTCTATCACTGAGCGTTTCTTCTATACAGAAAACTCCTGCTCAATACATTTCTATTATTAGATGTTTCTTCTGTAAAGAAAACTCATGCTCAATACTCTAGTCCTAAAAATAAGTGGATGCGCTGAAGCCAGCATAGCTACTGTCTCACTTGTTTCCCACTGAGCATGCACTTAAGTACCTCCCTGAATTAGCACATTATAAAACAACCCTTGAAAGAAGCATGGAGAATAGTGATAGCTCTAACAATTCCTCCCCATCTTTTAAACGAAGCACATGGGACCAGTGTTCCAATGCAGGAAATGTAAAAATATCGTATTTCACCTCTAGAATAACAAAAGAGAACATTTTCCTATAGAGTCGAAAGATGAGTTAGGACTTTATAAATATGAGTAGGTTTCATTTCTGTTTTGTTTTCTGTTAGTATGCGTAAAAGTAAAACAAAAATACATTTGATTTTCTCTTTTAGCAGTTTCAAGAGCAAGAAAGGCTATGAATGCTACAAAGTCAATCTGGTAGCACATAAATGAAAGAGCTTCATGACATGGGAAAATGTTTTGATTGATCTTCATTGCTTCTTCCAGAAGCATAGGTCTTGTGTTGGGCTACCACAACTAAATATGAAGGATAAAATAAATTTCCTTAGCAGTGGGGATTCTTGACAATACTGCCCGAGAGAGACCCCATGCATATCAAGGTTGCAAAATTTACTTGGGAACAGAACTTCATCTCCAGAGAATGCCTCTCTAAGCTGACAACACTGCACAGGCAGTATTAATTTAAATCTCTGTGTTTTTGCCCTCATAAAACAGGGCCTTATAAACAGCAGTGGTGGGGAGGAGGAGCAACTCAGAGGACTGCAGTTCCCTGGGCTATCATTGCCCAGATACAACCTCACATGTCCTCCACTCTGGTGAAGGTGAGATGAGTCGTCCCACCTTCTCTTCCAGTCCTCTTCTTAAGTAGCTGCCATGCTGCATGCAGATGTGCTCATCCTGAAGGAGCCACTGGGGATGCTGAGACATTAAAAATGTGTCTGGCTTCCCCTGGATCTAGATCTGCTCCAAGGAGAGCTCATTACCACTCCCTTACCTGTAGAGAGCCAGTGATGCTGCAGCATAGGCTGACATCCCCACTGCTGGCAGCTGGTCCTTGCAGGAGATGTTGGCGGGGAAGATAACAGTTACTGCAGTTGACTGTCTTCTAACTTGCAATGAAAATATTGTTATAAATGAGAAGAGCTAAGGGAGGAAACTGTAGCAAACATAACCCCCTCAAAATTCACAGACCTATCCTGGAATACTTCTGAAACTGCTATTGTAACTGGGGATTCATCTCCATTTTCTTCCATCCTCCAGAAGTAACTGAGACCAACACGAACCTTGAATGCACCTCCAGTGAAATTACTCGTGCTTCACACTGGGGTAAGCTGGGTAATTTCTCTGCATAAGGATCATCATAGCATTGTCTAAGGGTTGAGTGGCTTCTGCAGAGACAGTTGAGTTGTAGAATTATTAAGGTTGGAAAAGATCTCTAAAATTATCTAGTCCAACCATCCACCTAGAAACCAATATGGCCCACTAAATCATGTCCCTACACACCACATCTACACATTTCTTGAACACCTCCAGGGGTGGTGGTTCCACCACCACTCTGGACATCCCGTTCCAATGCCCGACTACTCTTTCAGAGAAGTTCTTCCTAATATCCAATCCGAAATTGAATCCTAATATAGTTCAAGAGTTTCTATGAGCCAGAGTTTTTGAAAAACAGTCACAAATAAAGTAAGAAATACTTTATGAGAGAAAAAGTAATTTGGAAGATATTTCAAGCTGAATCCTCAGCAGATTGAAGTCACGAAAATCACTATGAGAAGGTAGTTGTGCGGGCACAAATAGTGTAAAAAAATGATTTGAGACACTGTGGTTTTGCTTTCTTAACATAATCTTCACCCCACTCCCCCCTTCCCCCCGCAAATACAAAGGGAAGGAGGAAGGGAAGTCTCTGGCTATTTAAATGAAAAATGACTTTTCTCTGCAATCACCTTCTGTCAATAAAATGCTTATTTTCTGACATGTCAATTAGGTGATTCAAAAGCCAGATGACCACTGCCTTCCATTTAGTACTGCTCAGCTGGGTTAAATGTCTTAAGTGTTTACCCTTTACGACCAGTGGCATGTATCTGTTCTCAGTCAAACTGTGCTATGTGTGACATGTTTGCCTGTAGGTTTTTCTCTTGAGGTAAAGTTGACCATTATTATCAGATGCTAAGAAACTGGTAGATTAGGATGGTGGTTTAGCTGACAGAAAGGGGTACAGCTTGTTTTACAGTAATGTGTACGAGAAATATGAAACAGATTAGAAGAATTCACATAGAATTAACCAGCCTATAATTTAAAGTGCTGTCATTAAGTAGGATCATGTATCCATTCTTGGTACTTCAAAAGGATCCTATGCTGTGTAAGACTGTTATTAGTGAGGAATATTTTGTCCAGTATCTCAAACGAATTTTTAAAGATCTTATTACGCACATGTAATTCCACATTACAAGCATGTGGAATTGAAACTCCTTTCTTAAGAATCTCTGGGACTTGATTCTACTTCATGCAAAACACTTTAGAGTTTAAGGAGGAATTTTCAGTGGACAAAGAATGCTGAAACTCAGGTTCTTGGTGAAGTCCTAGGAAGAAGGATGGTAACAATATCAATACAACATTTTATGGAGGCTTTCTCTGACAGTGCTGTCAGTATGTAAGAATGAAACAGGCTGTGAAATGAGAAAGAGTCACATAATAAATCCCATTTAACTAACTTAAGATGGGTTGAATCTTCAGCAATCTGGTTGTTGTCTCCATCAGAGAATGCAGCCTAAGACTTAGAGTGGGAAAAGCCAGAATGCTCCCTTTCTGACTTTTGACCAGAACTGAAAGTGAAACACTCATTTGGAAGAAATAAATAAATAAGCTGAGACAATGGAAGTCACTTTCCCAGACAGAAAATAATCACAGGGTGGCCACTGTTAGTTCGAGAGGGTCAGCAGTGCTCACTCTGCAAGCCCAGACACACCAACAGGAGCCAATGCTTTTGTGAAGAATTCCTGGAGACAGAGCCCGCAGGGCAGTGATCAGTGGTGGAGGCATTTCTGGATTCCAGGCCCTTCAATACGCACCCACCTTTTGTTCACTACCACAAACCCTGCAAGTAAATAGCAGTTTGGTTTGGGCTGTCTCTACACTGGTTTTGAATCTCTTCAAGGTTGGTGACTCCATAACCTTTTTGGGTATCCTGTAACAGAGCTCAGTTATCCTTACAACAAATAAGTCATTATGTTTAAATGGAACTTTCTGTACTTTATTTTGTACCCATTGCCTCTTGTTTAGTCATGGTGCACCACTGAGAAGAGTCAGTCTCTCTCTTTATTCCTTCCTGATGTGTATTTATGCACAATGATGAGATCCCTCTAAGCCTTCAATTTTCTGGGATAAACATTCCCAGGTCCTTCAGCCTCTCATTGTTTGACAGGCAAGCCAGTTTCTTACAAACTTTACTGGACTTCCTTCCATGTGTCCTCTTGTACTGGGAAGCCCAGATGTTGGACACAACAGCCAGATGTGTCTTACTAGTGCTGAGTAGAGGAGAAGGATCACTACCCTCAACCTGCTGGCAATGTGCATCCTAATGTAGCCCAAATGGTTGCTGGTTTTTTTGTTTGTTTGTTTGTTTATTTTTTGTTTTAATTTGGTTTGAGTTTGTTTTGTTTGTTTGTCTTTTTTTTCTTTTTTTTTTTTTTAATGCAAGGGTGCACTGCTGGCTCACGGTCAACTTGACATCCATCAAGACCTTCAGGTCCTTTCCCAGAAAGTCACCTTTCACTGAGTCAGTCCCTGTATATGTAAGAAGGATTGTTCCTGCCTAAGTGTTGGCCTTCACATCCCTCCTTCTTCAGCTTAATAGCCTAATTCTCCAAATTATCCAGATGCCTATGGATGACAGCACAACCTCCTGGTTTACCAATCATTCCTTCCAGTACAGCATCACCTGAGTATTTCCTGTGGGTGCATTCTGCCCCATCAAACAGGTCTACTATATATATTAAAGAAATATATATAGTAGTATAGGACCCAGTATTGATCAGAGGGTACAGCGACTGACCTCCAGATAAACTTTGTGCTGTTAATCACAATACTTTTAGCCTAACAATTCAGGCAGACTTCAGTCACCTCACTGACCATCTATTTCCCCTTTCTAAATCTATGCTAATGGCATCAATTCGCCTCCTTGCCCTTTATAAATTTGGAAATGGTTTCCAGGATTAGTTACTCCTACACCTTCCCAGAGGCTGAGCCAAGATTGACTGCCCTGTATCTTCCTTCTTGTCCTTCTTGAATATGGGACAGTCATTTACTCTCTTCGACTCTTCAGGAACCTCCCCTGACTGACACAATCTTTCAAAGGTAATTGAATGTGGCTTCACAAAGGCATCATCCAGCTCTCTCACCAGTTGCCTATGCATCCCAGCAGGCCCCATAAACCCACTTAACCCAGTTTCTGTGTTAATTAATTTGATCCTCCACTGGTCTTAGGGATTCATGAAGGCTGGTCTTATGTGTTAAGAAAGCATTGAATACTTCTGCATTTTCCATGTTCTTTGTCACCCACTCTCCTGCCTCATTCTGCAGTGTGCCCACATTTTCCTTAATCTTGCTTGTGCTATTGACATGCCTGCAGAAACCCTTCTTGCTGCCTGTTACGTGATTGTAGATGGTCTTTGGCTTCTCTAATCCATTTTAGAAACATTTACCATTACAATGAAAGAAATTTCTTCCTTGCTTTCACTGAGGCCAAGTTGGTGTATGGGTCTAAGAATGCCAACCAGGTCATACCTGTAGTACTGTATACTCTACAAGGAACTTCCCAACCCTCTCTCATGACAGCACTTTCATTAACTGCATTTTCCCATCATAATTTATTTTACCAACAAATATGTCAGTAATCAATTTTCCATGCCTCACACCTGAACTTCATGCACATTTTCAAGGTTGCAATCATGATCTCTCGCTGCCAGTCTCTCCTTGAAGATTTTGCCTAGGCTGAGATAATGTGACTTCTTTGAGCTCATGTTACTTTCAGAGTGATAATTTCAGCCTAAGTCCATTTGAGGAGGATGTTCCTGAACTCTGAGCTCTCTGTTACACCACATCCTGCTGGAATAAATGTGTCATTCTGAAAACCAGGGGACTGAGACTGGGTTTTGCTACTAACTTGATACTTGAATGAAACACTTCACTATCTTGCTTTCACTGTCTTTCCAAATAAAACATAAACCTACACCCCTATATATTACAGTGGTTTTTAGTAATGACTTCAGTGTGAGAAAACAGGACCTCCTTACCCATAAGTAGTCTCCGGATATCTTGATTTCTCTTGAAGCTGTGAAGAACTTCAGGAGATTTGGGCATTGCATTTCAATTAAATATAAATTGTGTTGCTTAAGTGCCAGGGTTTTATCAGTTTGCTGCTGATAAAGAAAAAGTTGTTCTTTTAAAGTTCTCCCCATGAGATTCTCTGTTTAATTTTCATGAAGACTCAACTTGACAAAGGAGAAATCTGCAACCTGGGTTTCATAGCCACTGAACATCTTCAGAGCAACACATTTAGCTCCATTACTCCTCTCCTACTTCCAAGCAGATGATCTTGATCTCTCCATTAGTAGCATGGTGTTGTTCCTGCAAGAGAAGCAAGGCAATTTGGACTAGCCAAGAGATAAAAGGATATATATATAACCCATATATATATATAGGTTAAGTTATACCTCAATTTTTAAATTTATAAATATGTAAATTTGGCCAGTGAAAGGATTTCCTGTGTTTCCAAAACTAAGGAAAATGGTGCCTCGGTGGAGGATAAACCATGAAGCTGTCCCATTTGAAGAACTTATTTTTAAGGACTACCGTTGTCAATTAATACTCAAAAAGAACATTAAGTAAAAATGTTGGGAAAAATACAATAGCACTGCTGAAAGGGTAGATTTTCTTGGTCATAGAAGGTTTAAAGCTAGCAGCTAGTAAAATCAAATCAACATAGTCACCTGGAGCGGGGGAAATTATTTTTCTATTGTGCAATGTTAATTCCTTAAAATGTTTAAAACAACAGGGCCAGGGATGTGAGACTTCATTTAATTAACATGCTCAGAAACCTTATTATCAAGTTGAATGTGAATTCTTCTTGATATTTTACTCAGTCTGTTGCCTGAGGCTGGCTACAGGAAGCCTTATCCCTATTTTCCTGTAAAAACTACTTCCACATTCCACATCCCAATTACTCTGAAGGGCATGCCCAAGCTCCCAATAAAATCATGCTTGGAGTCTACGCTGATTTCTAAATACTGTTCTACATGTGTTTCTGATCATCAAATCAGATTTCCAAATGTCAGAATTATACCCTGAGTGGAGACTGAAGAATAGGTTAAGTCTTTTTATTTGTGTGGAAACCTGAAAATGAAAATATGAAGCACCTGAAAATTCAGAAAATTGCTTTCTTTATTTCCACTTGAAGCAGCATACTGAGACCTATTGCATTGCAGTTCATTTACACTTCCTTTCGTTGTGAGCACCGAGGGAGAAAGGACTGCTTCCACTTGCTGAGCAAAACAGCCACACTGTGGGGACAACTGACTGCTGCCTTCCTTCAAAGAAGTTATTAAACCCAGAATAATTCTTAATGCCAGCTTATGGGTTGACCAGTCAGGCATGTGAGAGGAGGAGGAAGATGGTGCAGTCCTCTCCTGTTGGCATCTATGGTCTAATAGCTCCTATGGGCTGTCAGCTGTGGAGAGCAGCCTTGCTGGGTTTTGGGAAGGAAGACAGAGGAGTAGATACATGGAAGCTTTTAACCAGGTTTTCTATTATGGGACAAGCAGATAGCTGTGAGAGGATAGGACAGAGACCGTTTCCTGCCTTTGCTTGCAGATGCTGATGGTAGCCCTGGATGATGCCCTGCCTGCAATGGTTTCATCTGCATGCTTGTATGTGTTCAGCCACAGGATGGGAGAGGCTGGGGAAGCAACAGTGCTTGTCAAATGGGGAAACCTCCTGGTTATGGATGCTGGTGGGAGTAGGGAAGGAATTGTATCTCCCTTCCCTGTGCTGCCATTACCATTTACTGCTCCTTTATGAGCTATGTCTCCAGACACAGTATCATCTATAAAATGAACGTTGGCAAAATGTTCAGAAGCAAGCATTCCGTTTTGATACACCAGAGGCTTGCTCACTGATTCAACATGTTTCCTCTCGTGTTTTCCGCTTAAATATTGTCCTCCTCACCCCATTTTGTCAGCGCTGATAATAGCTAACAACTTACTGCATGACATACCCTTCTCAAACTCCGTTGCATTTCTTCTGTCAGATGCTCACTGTAAATCCTTGTAATGTGAAACAGCTCATCAGAGTGCGGCTCCACATATTCTGCTGTTTCTGGTAACTTGTGAGGAGTTGTCACTTCACATCCAAGAGATTTCCAGGGAAAGATGACAGACTCCACAAGCTGCACATTTCAGAGCCAGAGGAAATGGATACTAAACACAACGTCATTTAGATTTAAAATAATGGCTCTTAAGTGTTCGCTGTTGTTTGTAATAAATATAATATATATAAACTTCAGCTTGTGGCTGAAATCTAAACTATCTGTTTTAAATGAATGATAACATAAAACATGTCATAATTCCTGGTCCATTAGTATTGATGAGGCACAAATTAACATTCCACAACCTGGTTGGAGTGAACCACGTGTGGTTGTAGAAAGGCAAGCACAGAACTCGTATAGCCCTCACATCACTGCTGTTTAATAGCAGGACTTTCTTCCTGTCATTGCTTGCTTTAATGTCATCTGTGGGACTGATTATCTCTGGATCTGGGGAAGTTCTTTGTTTCTGTACAATGAAAGGTGAACACCCTTGACTAGGCTTGGTGGGACTCTTAACTAAAGGCCTCTTTCTACATCTATGCTTCACTTCAGTTCCCAATAGAAAAACTAAGTCCTTTTTATCCATTCCTGTGCTGCAGAAAAAAGTCCCACTTGGGGCCCATGGCCTTTACCAGGAAAAACCAGCAGGTTTTCCTAAATCAGAAGCACATCACAAAATGATCTGTCCAAATGGTGCTGATAGAAGCATCAAAAGAAGTTGAATGTCATATCCAGAAGCAATTGACAGGCAGGGTCAATACATACAAGCTTTCACTGAGAAAAAACTATTAAAGCAGTGAATGCTTGAATTGTGAGGAGATTTGTATCACCAAAGTCTGACATAATAATATCAGAATTCACTTACCACATGACCATGCAATTTAATTTAGGGAAAAAAAAGGGGAAAAGAGAAGGAAAAAAGGGGAAAAAGAGTGGGATAGAAATGGTCAACGGACATCACCTGGTCTTTAAAACCAGAGAGTTTGCATCCACCCTCACATACATTTGAAACTCTTCAACATGTTTGACTGCAGTTTCATTGATAGTCAGTCAGCATTTATTTTTTTAATTATTATTTTTTAAAATCTCCTTGTGCTATGCTTGTGGATATTCCATTATTTTGCCTGTGCTACCTGACCAGCTTTTTCATTGCACTGTCTGCATCAGTAAGCACAGTGATTTAGAAAGCTTTCAAATACAGCAGTGGAAAGTAAATTTAGAGTTTAGTTTGCAGAAGAACAGGAAGTCAATGGTCAAATGGGGGAATCCACAAACAGGATTTTCTTCCTAAAACTGAATTTAGTTTGATTAAGTTCAGTGGTTATTTTTCTGGTAAATGCCACAAACAAGCTAGCCTTCAAAAGATATGGTACACATATTGTGAGAGTACTCTACATATAAACAATCACACACACATATATGTAATCATAGACATCTGCTTGCAAGTTTAACAGTTAGTGAAACCAAGGAGCTCATTTCTGTAAGATTCAACAGTGCTCAGAGGTACAGATGTGTTCAAAAGTCATTAGAAGAGTAAAAGACAGAAATGTTCATCAGCAGAAAGCTGCAGATTCCATTTCAGATGGTTTTCAAGCCACAGGCTCAGAGTAAGTGAGAGGTTTTGACAGAGGAATGACCAGTGCAGCTTTTTGTGTTGTTGCAGCCCTGCCTCCAGATTGGCTTCCCTGCCAGAGGAGGGATGCTGGAGAAGGGGAACCTTCACTCCGAACCCTTTTGTCCTTTCTCATATCTGATACAGAAAGTCTTGGTAGGGATATATGGTGAAGAGCCTGGGAAATAAAGACACTGAGCTTACATTTGATATGATAGCAAAAATTGAGCCAGGGAAAAGACATGAAGGAATGGCATGGTCAACATGGAAAATCTTGATACCTAATCCTAAGTTTTGTAAAATTTCATGGGGCTTCAGTCCTTGCAACCTAAACTCATTGCAGTGTTTTAGCAAAACCAATGTGAGATGGAAAGGACTAATTTCTGTGCACTTTGATTATCTTCCAGGTTCACATCCTGTTAGGAACCTGCCCACTCTGGGATGGGAAGCAGTTATGTTTCTCTACTGAGACAGCAGGGATGTGCTGATGAACTTACTGTCACTTACTTGATAGCAGGATGCTATCAGGCATCTGGGCAGGAAGTTACTTAGGGACATGATTTAGTGGGCATGGTGGTGATGGTTGGACAAGATGATCTTAGAGGTCTTTTCTAACCTTAATGATTCTATGATTCTGTAGAGAAATGTGACATGGCGGGGCTGCCTTTCAAAATTCATATCCAAAACTAAGGCTGCAAGCATAGAATTTAGCTCAGCAGCCTCAGTGGCCCTCTGAGACAAAACAGATTTTGCAGGATATTTGCTCCCAGTGGCTTGTGCCACTGAATCGCAATGAGTTAATGAGTCACCATGCATTAACCAGATGACTGAGAGAGGACAGTGTAGACTGAAACCACTGTTAAAGATATGCTGGAAACGGATCTTGACTGTCTCACTTCCAGAAAAGTCACCTTAGCTGTGTTGGAAGCTTTGGTCCAGCAAACACTTCAAGACATAGTTGAGCTGAAACAGACACTTGAGATAATTGTCTCCCGTGTTTGAAACACTGGGGGATGGAAAGGACTTGCCAACTTCAATATGATCAAAATGTGTAAAGAAATTTTTGTGTTTTCAAATGATTCAAAATGCAAACAAGAGAGAATGAAAAGGAGAAATGCCATGGTTAAAAATATTTTGAGAGTGTCCCTGCAAGGGCTAGTGGTTTTCACAGATACTGAGGCTGTGCAGGTCCGAACTAGAAACCAACGAAAGACACATTTGAAATAGCATCTTACACTACAACTGGCTCAGATTAGGCAAAGATTCCCTGAAATTCTATATATCAAAAATATTTTGGATATCTAGTTAGATAGCCATTCCCCAGGACCACTATTTTGCAGGTTTATGAGATACTGGGAATGTCTAAGGGAAAATATCAGCCCTTTGTGGGAAAAGACCAGCAGCTTTTAATTTCAGTCATCGTCTGCAGCACATTCCATTCTGTCTTGTGAAACTGAAAACAAATTTGGCAGCAGGCAGTCATCTGATTTTCATGTAATTCAATAATTTATCATGAAAAATATTCATTTATAAACAATTACTTGCAGTGGAATGATAGCAGCTGTCATTCTGGAGTCTGCAGTTCCCCCCACTGGGATATTTTTCTGAGTTTATCCATCATTAAATCATGCAGTGTTCAATGTGTTTGGAATCTGGGCTGAATGCATTTTACAACGTGTTTATGTTTTGTTATGTGCATAATATCATTTTTGCTTTACAGACATGAAATCCAATATTGCCAGATGTAGAAATCTCTCTTTTCTGAGCAGCTCCCCTCAACATAACTTTTTGCTTTAGGGAGGAATTCCCTCAAATAGAACCGATATCCAACATATCGCCATCTCTGTTTCAGTCACGACTGTGTAAATACCCAAGTCACAGGCACAATAAACAGCTTCAGCTAAAGGCCTCCCAGGCTTGATTGAAAGGCTCGTGAAAGCACTGCCTTTTGAATTTTGAATGAAAACACAAGCTAAACCACATAAATATTTTCTCGTATTGCTATCATTTTACTGCAGGGTGAAAAATCAGGTAAAAGTGATGTGGCAAAGATGACACAGAAGAGCTATTGATCTCAGGCACAGACGTGCTGTTGCCAGCATCTTGCAGTGAACCAACCAGCAGTGTTTGTGCTTGTAGGAACCACAGAGTCAGGTGTTCTTGAGAGAAGGACTAGACAGCACTGCATTTATAGCAGCATCTTTTGATAAACAGCATCTCTCCAACCTTACACATATGCTGGGGAAAATCAGTAAAAGGTGATGAGCTTCTCAATAGTATATACATTAGTCGGCAAATGACTAAACAAAAATTGCAGTTAGCTTATCATTAGCTTTAGGAAATGCGAAGGTCTGCAAAAAGAGTCCTCTCTAAGACATAGCATTCCCATTTCCTTGGTAAGTTTATCTTAGAAAGGGCCTTGGGGTACCAGCTGAGACTACTCTGGCAGTAACAGAGCATGCCTTGTACCAAAAGGTAGATTGTTCTTTGGAATTTAAATGACAGCATTCATTTTATAAATTATTAATTAGAAGCTGGAATGAACAATTCTCTCTTAAAAACACTTAAAATGTACATGGTTTGAATACCAAAATTTTCTGTTCTCAGTTCTTCAGGTTAGCCTCTTGTGCTCATCTTTCTGATTGCTCTGTGCTTCTCTGGACTCAGTGACAAAGTAAAGATTAGCAATATAAAGATTAGAAAAGTAAAGGATTAGGAAAGTAAAGATTAAAAGAGACCTCCTTTGGGGAGATTGTTCAAGATTTTTCATATAAAGCCATTGCTATGGAAATTTAAAAGTATTGCTGCTAAAACACGGATAGTGCTATGGAAGTGCATAAGAGGAAATGAAACTTGATAAACAAAAAGAGAAAAACTAAGGTTTTAACATGATGGTAAGATTTGCGCTATTGATGCCCACCCAATTTCTGTCCAGCAGAACACTTGAGCACATGCTTAGCTTTAAGCCTGTGCTTAAGTCACACTGTATAAATTGGTCCAGGGCCAAACATGCACTCAGGCATTTCTCTGAGCAAAGCAAACAAGTCTATGTTTAACCACTTTGCCAAACTGAATTGATATTTGTCAGATTCATTAATTAATATCCTGGGAAAAGAAGAAACGTGAAGGAGTTAACTTGGCAACTGACTGTTGTTATATATAGGTTGGCTGATATCTGGGGAAACTCGCAAAGCTCAGTTCTTGGTCAACTCACTGAGAAGTGAAACCCAAGGTAGGCAAAGGCAGAACAATGCATCCTGGAGACAAATATCTCAATCCTTTCAGACTCACAACAAGGTCCGAAAGCAACTGCAACCACTCCAAAAATCAATCTTAGCACCATTGTGGACAGCTCAATGAACACCTCTGTTGAGCAGGCAGCTGAAGTAGGGAGTCCAAACAAAATGTCCAGATGCAGAAGGAAAGTAATGGAAAATAATGCTGAAGTATTAGAATGTAACCAAACCAAGGGTGTAGGATTTCATGTTCAATCCTGGTCACTCCTTCTGACAGATGGCTGACGTAACCAAAGCAAGTAATGAAAACAGCAGGAACAGAGAGATTTTAAAAATAGGCCATTTAGGTATTAGAAAGGGAGAGAGAAAAAAATGGGACCTGCTAGAAAGGTAAACAGTAATGGAAAATCAAGAAACCAAAGAGATGTCATGCAACCCTATTTACTGCTTTTCTCTCTGAGTGAAAAAAAGGAAGGGGTTCTCCTGGAAACTTGCCAAAGTTAAACCAATTGTTGTGTACTAAGACTTGGCATTGTAATGCAAACCAATTAAATCATCTCCTCTTAATTGTATGCATCTTTAACTTTCAGGTGTCATTGTCACAAGGTCACAACATTAGTGGGATTTGAAAAAAAAAAAGATTATAACTGATATAGATACTTGGCATAACCCCTATTACCAAAGACTGGATTTACTCCTATGTTCAAGATACATGGCTTCATATTTCTGTGCAAATCCCAGGTGGTGGCTGAGAAGGGCAAAAAAAGGATCTTCTCTTTGGAATATGTTCTTTTTTTTTGGTTTGTTTTCTGATTGCAGTCCCATGCTTTTGCCCGTGAGAATCTGCTAACTGAAGAATGTATAACAAACTATCAGGATCCTCTTGGTATTCAGCCCCAACAGTTTCTGTGTGCTTTCCTTTCTCCACAGAAAAAGATTCACAGCAAAAAAACAGAAAGGGCAGAAAATATATTTGTTATGGACAACATTCTCTAAAGAGAGATGTTCATTTGTCTGCCTCCTTCCTGCATCAGAGAGCAGCCATGAATCACTCAAAAAGGTCCAGAACGCCAAAGCATTGGAGCAAGGAGAAACCAACATTGTTCTCCTTGGCCCCTCCTTTCCTCATCTCTCTCAGGCTAGGACAGAAAAGATGTCACTGTACTACAGGATGGCTCTGAGGATGATGCTCACGCTTACAGGATGACGTGCTGTAGGAAAAGATGAGCACAAGACTGGGCAATGTTCCCAGGGTCTCCATGGGGGCACTGACAGAGCTGGGGCAGTGCAGAGGAGTCCCCACTCCAAGAGCCAGGAGAAAACACCAGTACTACAAGACAGGCCAGAATTTTCTTAGGACTTAGTACCTCTTGACAGTTAGTGTGTCTACAAGTGTCAGCTTGGAAATTTATGAAAGAAAAGAAAGGAAAAACAAGCTCCTGGAGGAATGTGGTGCATTTGAAACCTGATAAGCAGCTGCTGGTGTTGCTAAGAATTACTGCTTTTAACAAAGGTTTCTGGCAACCTCCAACCTCCCCATCACACACAGCAATCCAACCACAGAGCAAAGCTGCAGAGCCTGATTAATGCTGAGCTGGTTTCCTCTCACATGTAACCATTGTGTGTTTTTCAGAAGATATTTTAAATGATTGGGCCTACTTAACTCAAATGTGGGGAAAGAAGCCAACCATGAGAAGTAATAATCTGAGAGTGATGCAGAGTTATAAGCTGGTCAGTGCTGGCTTTACACAAAACACAGTCTTTTTTCACAAATGAAATTTCTGAAGTTTTTCGGCCTGCAGCAGATGATCTGCAAAGGCTGTGCAGTCAGATACTAGTAGGTGGCTCAGAGAACATGTACATCAGGGTCCCTCCAACATACTGGGGAAAGCAAACCAACTCCTTACTCTGTTGCAGCAGTTCCTACCCCTACAGCCATCCCATTGCAGCTGTGATTTTGGCCATCATCTGCTTTCTGCTCAGCATGGTGGGGAGAAAGGAACATGGGGCTCTGTGCTGGGCTGCCAAAGCAGGGATTTCCCCACATCTTCCTCTGGATGAAGCTTTTTGAAGTTTCTTCTTTTCATGTGTTTTTTCATTGGAGTTTGTTACCTGCTTCTGTAGAAACCATACTGTAGGCTATATCATGCAAGTGCTACTTTGTTTCTTCAGCCAAACCAATTTCCAGTACTATTTCTGCAAGAAAATTAAATATAGAAGTTGTGTTCTTACTCTTACATTAACCCCATGCCCAAATTTTCTGATCATTGCTAATATCTGGGCTTGAGACTAGACTACACACACAGTTTCACTGAATTGAGAAAGGCAGGGCTAGGAATAGACTACTCTTAGCAATGGAAAACACAAATACAGCATCCTAGTGGACAACAGGTTGCCCCTGAGCCAGCAGTGTGCCTCAGTGGCCAAGAAGGCCAGTGGTACCCTGGGGTACATTAAAAAGAGCATGGTTGAAAGAGATGATCCTTCCTTTCTACTCTGTCATGATGAAGCTATATCTGTAGTACTGTGTCCAGTTCTGGGCTCCTCAGTTGAAGAAAGACAGGGAACTTCTAAAGAAAGTCCAGCAGGGGATCACAAAGATGATGAGGAGCCTGGAGCATCTCCCATATGAGGAAAGGCTGAGAGAGCTGAGATCATTCAGTCTGGAGAACAGAAGACTGAAAGGGGATCTTATTAATGTTTATAAATATCTAAATGGATGGGTGTAAAGAGGAAGGGTCCAGGATCTTTTTGGTGGTGTCCAGTGAGAGGACACAGGGCAATGGACACTAACCGGAACACAGGAAGATAAACTTATTTTGAGGGTGACAGAGCACTGGCACAAGATGACCAGACAGGTTGTGGAGTCGTCTCTGGGTATGTTCAAAACCCACCTGGACATTTTCATGTGCAGTCTACCCTAGGGAACCTACTTTATCAGGGAGTTGGACTAAGTGATCTCCAGAAGTCCCTTCCAATCACAGTGATTCCATTATTCTGTGATTCTATGAGCCCATAAGGGCATATGAGAAAAGCAAGGCATCTTTCATACCCAGTGGTGTTAGCTTGTGAAAAACACTGTGTTCACTTCAATGCAAAGATATCAAATCTCTGAAAGTGCAAATAGGTTAGTCCACAGCTGCCAGGCAAAACAGGCCTGGCAAAAGGAAGTTTTAGTCAATGATATTTGAAGTGAAATCAGTAAAGTGTGCATAGTGATGAATATGTCCAAAGTCTTTTTATTCAGTGTAATAGCCTATAGAAACATAAGGCACTATTATAAATGAAGTGAATTCTAGTATAACTAAAACAACTCTTGTTTAGAGAAAAATGTTGGGATTTATTACCCTATTAGTTGCTTTTTTCCCTCCTTTTTTTAAGGAGCAGCTCTCAGGGTGTGCCGGGCAGAAAGTCAAATTCTCCATTTACCCAAGTTGTTTAAAAAACATCCTCTTGAAAGTTGAAACTACTGAGTTTTTGATGGGAGAACATAAATTTATTCAAACTGCTGTCAGTACAAACAAAGCATATCAAAAAGTGTAGCGCATCTCCACTGGACATAATAGTGTAAATGTCTTTGAGTTGGCATTTATTTTTAGATAGCAAAGAGGTTTGATTTGATTCTAAAAGGAACTGTAATCCCGAAGTATCTCCTATTATAATATTCTAAATGACTAAATGTGCATAGAGATAAACACAGCATTTTTGAAGGCTCAGCTGACTGAAAATCAGTTTGGAAACATGTGCTGTAAATCACTTTGTGCTGTGCTTCTATTTGGGTGTCAGCTTAGTATCTCTACTTTACTGTTAGATATTGGGTTTTATTGGCCCCGCAGCCAAATAGTAATCCAGACTGGAGGATGGGTTACAAAGTCTGCTGTCAGAGTGCAGACTCTTGTTAGCTCCAAGATCCTTTTGCTAGACCAGATATGTTTGTTAGACTATGTATGTCCCACAGATCCTGTTGAATGTTGTCCCCAGCTTCCCCAGCCTTCTTGGTCCTGCTCTTACCTGGGCAGGAATTAGATGGGAAGAAAGAGGAGCAGGAACAGTTCAAGTATGAGGGTTTTCAACTACCTCCCACTTCTCAGATGGTTTTGGAATACAGGATGAACCTAGGCTGGAGCAGGATGTCTGCTTTTCTTATCTTCCTGCCCTGTCTTCTCTTCCAGTCTGACATGAAGATTTGGTATTGGAATGATGGTATTTGTTGAATTTTCCCAATTGGAAAATTCTACTCAAAACTTTGGAGTTCATTGCTACACAGTGCTGAAGTCTGCTGAACAATTTGAATGCTGAGTGTTATGGTGTCAGATAGTTATAAATGGTCTTGGGTGCCATGTCAAACCACTGACAGTCTCCTTTCCCCATAGTGAGCGCTATGGTGTGTATGGTATGGGAACTACTTCTTACTAATGCTATAGATAATGAAAGGAAAACAATTCAAAAATCCACCTGTAAGTTACTAAAAAGGGCTTCCCCATCTTTTAGCTTTAAAGTATGTCTGGGAAAACTCCTGGCTTGAGGGTAATTTATAAAGCTTTTGAAAGGACAATTTTGAGAGAAAAGAAAAAAAGAGAAACCAAGAATAACTGGCAATAATGGAACCTAGTTTTTTGATTTACGCTTACTTCCCTGAAGACATTAAAAGAGCCCAAAAAATTACTCAAAAGGAGAAAGAAAAGAAGAGCAAGATAAAATTCAAATTGTTTCTGCTCTACTTTTACTTGCGGACTTATTGCAAATGATAGAATCACAGGATCGTTTAGGTTGGAAAAGATCTATGAGATCAAGTCCAACCATCACTAAACACTAGCAAGTCCATCACTAAATCATGTCCCTGAACACCATATCCACACATCACACATCTCTTAAACATCACCAGCGATGGAGACTCCAGCACTTCCCTGGGCAGGCCATTCCAATGCCTGACCTCATTATATCTGTGAAGCCTCTTGGGGCTGTACATCTTCCAATGCTTCCTCAGAGGGCATCACAAAGAACAGATGACTATGCTAGGAAGGTATTCACATATAACTCACTGACTGGAAACTTTATAAGCTGCATTTTGAAGCAAATCCATTTAATTTTTTTTAAGGAGAAATATCTCTTTAGAAGGATTCAGAATGGTACTTAAAGTAGAATTCAAAGATATTAATTTGTGTCTCTGGAAAAGACTTCAATAGGGACCCGATGCTGACCTTCAGAAGTTCAGCAGATGAGGAGGGCAAGACCAGGACTGATGCTGCTGGAGATCACCAGCTAAGATCTAGTTTCTCATTCCTACCCTGAAAAACTTCCAAGCCTTTTGAATCTTAACACTGGAGAAAATATAAAAACAGAAGAGAATGAAGGACACTCTGGCAGCTCTGTGTTGCTTTTTCTTTTATACAGAGCTTCACCAAGACAGGGTTGAGGAAGCCCTGTCTTCCAATGCACTACTGTAGCAAACTAGAGGCTGCATCCCAAAGGGGGTCACTGAATGCATCTCCTCCCATTGTCTAACTCAATGCACTTGTACAGAAACTGTTAGATGCATCATTAATGCATCCTAGGAGGGAAAAAAGTACATACAATTTCTTTACCCCTTAGAGTCTGGACAGATATGCAACATACACCACAGCAGTAATGATTCTCACCACAGCCTGCCCTTGCTGTTGCTGGTAGCTCTATTGGGCTTCTACGAGCTGGCCCAAGTCTGCACAGTCACCAGATGTTCCTACAGAGTCTTCTCTCCTGCCCAACTGCTGCAGCCGTAAGGAGTGATTCCCACATTCCATCCCTAGAAAATAATATGCCAGCTCCAAGATAAGCAGGTCAGAAAGGTGTTTGTGTTTCTTGAACTCTGCTGACACATGCCCATTTTGAAGCAGTAATCCTCATTGCAAGACCTATTACTCAACCTGTCAGCCACTTTCGTGACTCCCTTGCCATAGTTGGTGCATACATTTTGCAGGGACTCTCAGGTGGCAGGATGCATGCTCAGTTTCCTGCCAGGCAGGAAAGGAGATGGCGAATGACAGGTGCAAAGCTCATGGCATAAAATGATGATTGAGAATTGAGACAAGAGGAAGAGCAGCCAGCTGGACAGGACACGCCCCTAGAAATGCAAGGCCAGAACACAACATACACAGAGTCTAGCAGTTTCCTTCCTTTCAAACATCGTATCTGTATGTATGGGAACTCTTCATCATGACCTGAACCTCTGATTGACCACCTGAGGCAAGCAATGAGTCAGCCATGGGAGCACAGGTGAAGGCAAAAAACAGCCTGGCTCCACTTCTCCTAGATCCCATTTAAGTGCTGACTGCCACTGAGGAAGCATCTCTTTCTGGAGATTGCTCCTTGTGGAGTTTATTGTGAGCCTACAACACCAGTGAGCATTTCCATTTATTTTGATTATCTTTCCACCGTGATAATCCTGTTAAACCTAACCTCTGTATACCTATTGATTGTACACTGTACAATAATGCCAAAATGTATACCATTTTACTTCACGCAGTCTATTGAAAATTTCTAATTAAAAGCATTTTTTCATCAACTTTGATGTTAAAGTAGGATGTGGTATGAAACAATTAAAACCATCTATGTAAAGATCTCCGGAGGTTCAACCAGCCTTTAGCACGCTGAGCGGCCCTATCTCCTACAGAGCATCATCAGCATCATTTACAGGTTGGGATACTGAGCAGCCACTATTTGAAACCTGGAATCATTCAAATTCAGCTTTCATCTTGTTATGATTTGTCAGAAGCTGAAGTTTACCAGTAGACACCGGAGCTCCCCAGCACTGACACTCAGAGAGAGCTCAGATGGCCCAACAGATGGGCTAGAAAAGTGTTTGGGTCTTCCCAAAACACTGGGAAGAAAAGTGTTTGAGTTCTCCCAAAACACTCCAGCTATGCTTTACCCTGGTGCAGCTTCAAAGCATCCCACCAGCTGGATTTTGTCCAGGTGCATTTTGGTAAATTACCAAATTCTATCTCAAAATTAACCAAATCCACAGACAGCATAAACTATTCAATGAACAGGGTACTTGGACATTTCCATACAGAGAAATGTCCATTCCATATTGTAGTTAAATAGGGAATTCAGCAAGCAGGTCTTCCTACACCAAGCTACCTATGTTAACAGGGAGCACAAAGGATGCTGAAGAGCTATCTTTAGGAAGAGACATGAGAATCAAGTTACTCTGGATTAGTATGGTCTGTCAGGGCCTTCTATTTGAGGCTAAATGAAAAGAATTCTTTTTTTTTTGTCCTTTGGAAATATGTATTCTCAAATAATTCCCAGTCCTCCTATTAGGAACTCAACCCATTGGCAGTTTATATGTTTCTACATGCTTCTGGCAAGCTTTAGACATCTCTGATCAAGAAAAAGTCTTAGTGAAAATTTGCCAAAAACTGTGTCTGTAATCACATCACTGCATTTGACTGTATGATTGGTGCATATGGCAGACTTCAAAGATTTGGCAAAGAGAGCTCACCTTCAAAGAGAGCGTTCTAAGTTACTGAAAAATGAAGTCTGTTTCGTGCTAAGTGTTGAGGTTTTTTTCTTACAGCACTAAAACTGAATTCAATTAGAAGTGAAGAAATATGTTTTCAAAGACAATGACGAACAAAGGTTCGTCAGAAAAACAAACTCTTACAGAAGAAGTTACTAGGTCAAAGCAACCCAAAGAAGTCAAAATGCCTCTTAATTCAACTAGACTGGAATTCATGCTGTTTTGAGACTGAATCGTCTATCAAATTAACCTCTGACCTTTCCTCTGTTTTGACTTTTTGAAATTTTTATCCTTCCTGGAACACTGAACATCCATGTGGAAAAAAAGCTGTGTCTTATCTGTAATGCGCATAAAATAGTTAAGAAGAATGGTATTAAGACCGTAGTGTCAAGTATCTGAATGTTAGGAAATGTTAGAATCTAGGTAGCACTGAAGCATTAATTTGCTCTGTGCATACATATCAGATAACCTCTGATACCTCCACATACACCTTTTTTTAAGGATCCTTTCTTGGGCCACCCAGCCATGATATATGGGGGGGCTGAAGCCCTTCCTGCACTAGCATCATGCCCCAGCAGGGGCAATTGGAATAGACACAGCTGCAGCCCATGGGGCTGATGAAGGTTCTCGAGGGAAGACTGAAAGCTCTTTTCACTCTGACAGCAAATCCATGTTTGTTGGTAACTTAAGCACTGCAGTCAGTGTTCAAGCTGCATGTGCAGTCAATAGAGCTTTCACAGGATGATTCAGGGCACTTCATCTAGGGATGCCTACATCTACTAATTTCCAGGGATTCTAAATTCCCGAATCGTGGTGATATTAACAAAATGAGAACTTGGTGGAATGGAGAAGAAGTTTAGCACTCAACCACCCTAGCAAGAAGAATCTATGCTCTCACAGGCTTATCCCTCTCTTTATGAGCCATGCTTAGCAAAGGAGATGTATGCTGTTTCCTCTACCAGATTATAGCACCAGCTGGGTGAGTTTGTGGAACCAGGGACCAGCTATGGTGTGCTTGTGGCCATGCAGAGCTAGCATCTTCAAGCTTACAGCATCCACAAGTACAAAGTGGCCACAAATTCTCCATGACAGACACCTGTTGTAATTTTTCAGTTTTCTTTCTTTGAAGTAGGCAATATCTCTGCTTGATTCAACAGCTGTTTTTCCTTTCTCATTGCCTAGATTCTTTCAGCTTTCCAGGGAGGCTCTCTTTGCCTTTCATTATCTCCTCATGTCTTAAATAACACCAGGGCAACAAACCTGAGGCATTATTTTGGGAGAGGAGTGCAAACTCAGGTTGCTTATAGTAGCAATTGCTGATGCATACAACATGCTCTTTGGGCTATAGGGCTACTGATCTTGCTTTCTTTTAATACTATTACTATTAGACACCTACTCTAAGATGGCAATCTGGGCGTTTCCTACCTGTCCATGGTAATACCAGCTGTTCAATAGCTGGGAGAACTTTCCAAAACAGCAATTACACAATTCAAACATTGGCAACTTCTGAATCAAAACAAAGTGTGATCGCAGAGTTTTTCTGCATGAATTAAATGTACATTGTATACTGTGGTTTAAAAACATTTGTTGATTGGGTTGTATATAGTAAAGATACACAGAACACATGGTATTCTCATTTGCATATAGTATGTCACTGCTGTACTAAGAGCAGAGGAAGATCACAAAAACCTTGAAAAGCCAGCAGAATATAGGATGACAGCTGTGTAATTCGCAGAGTGCACTGTGGTAACACAGTAAACACTGAAAAAGCTCTGACAAACTTAGAAAACACATTTGCAGCAAGTTATGATTAAGCCAGCAGAGAGCTGATAGCTGTAGTTGCATGGGAAAGCTGTTAAAATTACCCTGAAGAAGTAAAAGGTTGCCTTTGTATCTTTTTTTTTTTTTTTTTCTTCAGTGCAGTGCATAAAATCCAAACAGCAGTTTCAGATGTACCTTCCTGTGTCCCTCATCATTCCAACCACTTACAGCCATTAGTGATAATGGGTCCTTTTTGGCTATGGCAAGAACCTTCTTGCTTGTGTCCATATAGCTGAGAGTCCCAAAAGACCTAGCACATCCTTCCAAGGCCTTATATCACTGTCCTCATCAAACTCCTGCTGTGGACAGTTTTACGTTTCTTCTTGAATTAACTGTATCTGTCTCTTTGAAGGAAGCTGTCCATCTGACTTCCTTTCCATAAAGAAGAGGGATGGGAAATTTTTGGCTGCTTTCTGCCCAGCTTGAGGTTGTTGGGGAATCCCTGAGAGCAACAGAGCCCCGCTCAGCCAGTTTTCTCCTCTCTCACTTTCTCTGGGCATGTGTTTGCCTGTAGCAACTTTCGCCTAATTAGTGCCCATGGGAGGCTAGTTCCCACTGACCACAACTGCAGCTCCATTTCCAGAACTGAGCCCTGAAGTGACTTGTGGCTGAATTCATGAAGGAATCTTGATAAAACCACTTCAGTTTTGGTAAAAAACATAATTCGACAACAATTTGTGATTTTTCAAATTTGTTAGAAAAATCCAAGACTAACATTTGGCATTTGTACTTATAAAGCAATTGTTTAAGAAAGTGACTAATCTCCCATCAGTGCCTTCAGGGAACACTTCATGTAAGCATGCACAGTCTGTAGTGGTTGTGCATTGAAACAGATCTCCTACAGCAGATAATGAGATAAGCACTGTATGGTTTAGGCAAAGCTTTTAAAAATAGCTTTTTGAAATAAGCTTTTTTAAGCAGACTAAATCTGTTTAAAATAATATCTGTAAAGATGAGGTGTGACGGATAGAGTTCATTGTATGAGATGTACATTTCTTACGTAAATTTCTTCACTTATGTGCTAACGTTGTCAATTCAAGCATGGTGATTTTGGTCATATCACTGGTAAAAAGAGGAAAAAAAAAAAGCTTACAGCACTGTTAATATTAAATCTAATGATTTGTCATTTCAGTGAAATATCTTAACTTATAGTATTAATGAGTTTAGGGGATCAGATGTTTGGAGAGTCCATCAACGTTTTGAGTTTGCTTAGGCCTAACTAACATTGCTGCTGACTTCTACCTACAGCAAAGTTGTTCCTGCCCTGATTTGTAGCACAAAATACAGCCCCTTTTATACCTGTAGGCTCTGCCTGCTGCTGGCTGCCGCATAGTATGTTCAGGATCATGGCTTAGGGAACAGCTTTAAAATCTACTCACTCAGCAAATAGCTGCCAGGAGTTGGCTAGGAGGAAACATGAAGGGTAGAGGTGTTACAAACCTGGCTCTGTTCACATGGCTGTAAGGAGTTAGCCATCATGCTGAGTCTCCTGCTGGAAGGTATAACAGCCCCTCTTGGGGTGTCAGGGGTCCCTTTTCCCTGTAAATGCACAGGGAGGTGGACTGCACTGCTATCAAGGCACACATACCTTGTTTAATCTCACATGAACAGACCTTGGCATGGTCTCTCCTGTGCCTTTGCCCCATCTTAGCTGAAAACACCCTTAACAGTAGAGCACAAAAGAAGTCATGTTCCTTCTCACAGCTTCCTTGTAGATCTAGGACTGTGGCCTCAAAACTCACATGTGTTTGTACCCCTTCAGCTCTCATGCTCTGGAACATGCCTTCTTCTCGCTAACCCACCTCTGCTGTTCCGCAGGTGTTCACCCAGCCAGTGTTTCGTGGAGTTGCTGTTCTTCTTCCTCTGTTTGATGTAGGAGCTTTTCTTTATGAAGGGTTTCTCCCAGGCAATGTTCATTAGAAAATGGACAAGTGTCCTGAGCATTCCAGGTACCTGGGAATGATATTTACATAGGATCTGCTCAGATCTGGCTAATGGGGCAGCATGGGGCACACACAGGAGTGGAGATTTGGGCACCAAGAGAGCCTGATGTTTTCCAAGTAATGCATGTACCAAATTCAGGCATCTCTAGGTCTATGCAGCTGCTGAGCAAGGGTATTCAGACTATTTTGGTGCACCATCCTATTAAAATATTCTTTTTTCTTTCTTGCATGGAGCTTCAAAACCCTTAGAACAATATCTCACTGTGATAGATGGAGAAATGGCAATCACTACTGTCTCGAAAAACGCCTCACGTGTATCTATAAAAAAAGTTGAATCCATTATTAAAATTTTAGAAATTGACATGTTTTTTAAATCAGCATCCATTTCTAGGGAAATTTGCTATCATGTCAGAGTACTGTTATCCAAAATTTGGATGACAATAATTTTTATTCAAAATGTGAACTAGTATAAGGATTGACATCTAAGCCTGGTCCTGTGCTTGTCCTCAGCCTGTTTCTCTTTTACTTGCACAGATTCATTAGGTTTTGGCTATGGCATAAAAAATTAACCCTGAAGTTTACTTTGAATGATATGTTTATTTTTTTCTGTTTTCCTTTAACGAGAGAAAAAAAAATCTGCTAAATATATTGGTCTGCTTTCCTAAAGAAATCTAAGCAACTAAAGGCCCAGTCGTACAGGCTTTCTCATGTGTGTCATCCTTGCTCGGACACAGCTCCCTGGAGACCAGAGGAGGGGCTTGCATGAGAGGGGACTGTAAACCAAACCCTGAGAATGGAAATGTCATTTTTAAACAAGCAAAACCAAAGCATCAATGTGGTTAACATTGCTTCCCACATTGGATTATATATTGTATATATTCCATTTTAGAACAATCAAAGATGGCAGAAGACTTTTGTGAGCCAAAGCCCAAGAAGAGATCCTAAATCCCGTGAGATTTTATTTGCATTTCAGAAAATAACCAGAGAGGAAATACACTAAAAAACAACACACTAGCAAATTCCATTACTTAGAGCTAACCTGCAACTCGTGCCATCTCCTTACACCAAATCTGCATGTTCCCACTGGCTTTCATGCTACTGTCTGTGAAGTTTCTGCTACTAATTACTACAATACGAAGTCTCTAGCCTCAACATTAAAATCTAATATCGAGGCTTTCGGTGGTAGCCCTCCTAGCATTAAGAAAATAAATCCCTGCTGAAAGACATTTTCAACCTCATGTAGGCAGGGACCACAGGGACCACCAGCAACTTTCTTGTGCTGAATTTTCCTCTGTTGCTTTTACCTCTGACACATTTTTAGGGTGTTTGCAGCTACAGAGACACCAGAACAGCATGTCAATTGCCTGCATGCTGACATTCAGATGTGTGCGCTGCTCAGCACCTCCTCTTCTGTTCTCAACCAGACCTAAGCATTGGCATGAGTGTGCATGACTAGCTGTGAGGCAGATGTTAACATGACGTGAAAAGATCCACTAGGTGGAATTTGGAGATGCACATATCCAAGTCCTGATCCTGCTCTCTAGTACTGTGTGTTTAACAACTCTGCCATTCAAAGAACTGTGAGAAACACAGCAGCACTGAGGCAGAACAATATGAAAGCAGAAAGATTTTGCTCAAGGGACTCATACTGGATGGGTCCCTTCCAACTTGGGATATTCTATGATTCTAAGAAGAAAGATCTTTAGCTGGTGTTGGTCTGTCAAACATAGTGCGCTAAATCTGAGGCACAAGGCATTCCCACCAAAATCAAACATCAGATGGACTGGAAGTGCCTAGCATCTTGCCAGAATAGAGTCTAACTCTTGAAAATTCACAAAGTATTGTAATAGAATAGTACTATGACTGTATGCAGTCTTAGAAATTCAAAGACAAGGAGAACTGAGAGACCTATACAAGGTGACTTTTTCCATCCATAAAGTGCTAAGCCTCCAGCTTTTAGACTTCAACTCCACTAAAAATATCTCCATTCTGTACACCCTCTGGAATAGAGAAAAACAGCTGGGTTTTTGAGATCATTATTCTTTGTGGTTTCTCCCAGTTCATCATAAGCAATTTTCCACTTTCCCTTCGCCATCATCCTTCAGTTACTGATGATTTTCAACTAGTCTCTAAGATTCCTGAATAGTCAGACCTAGTGGCAGAGAGCTCAGCACTGGTGATGAGCCAGAGGAGTGCCACAGCTCTGGTTCCATTACATTCCAAAGTGGTGAACCAAGACATGACTGAAGACTGGAAGAGGCAATTTTTGCTGGAGCTCTGTGCTGGTACCTGATCTGTTTGTCAGTTTAAAAGGGAAGGCATGCCTCAGTTCACCTGGAAAGCCCAGGGTTGTTCTCTGTCTTTGTGATGGAAGGTGTTAGCTGCAATCATAAGAAAATACATAACACCACACTTTCACAGGCATAACTTGCAGTGTGCCTGTTGAAAACCTCTTTATTTCAGCAGCAGAACAAGTGGCACAAGTAACACGAGAGCAAGTTTGTGAAAGAGATCCTTTCTCCTTGGCATGGAGTGAGGTCTTATTCCTGCATCCTTGACTCCTTTCATGGGAGCAAATGACAGATTTTGCTCTTGGGACAGGGCAACCCTGGATGTGTATACAGACTGGGGGATGGGAGGCTGGAGAACAGCTTCATGGAAAGGGATCTGTGGGTTCTGGCTGACAGCAAGTTGAACACGAGTCAGCAGTGTGCCCTGGCAGTGGGCATGGCCCCAAGCTGCTGGAGTTGAAGAAGTGTTTGGGCAGTGCCCTCAGAAATGATTCTCACATGTCCCTTCAAACTAAAAATATTTTATGGTTTTATGATTTCTTGAACTATATTATTCTACTCTATTCTGCTCTGTTCTGTTCTGTTCTCTGTTCCTTGGATGAGGGCAGATGAGAGCCCTTCTTGTTGTTCAGGTTAGAGGATAGGGCAGTTGTCTGAGCATTTTGCTACCCTTTCTTGGTGTACTTATTTAATATAGTGAGATCTGAAGAGCAGATTGCACACACGAAATGTAGCTATTCATGATATGGAGTATGTTTTAAGAACTGTCCTGTACTCTTCTCTAAGGGGAGTTTTGAACTGAAGACGTAGAAGTATTAATTCGAGATGGAAATCTAACTTGATATTTGGATTTTGTATTGAGGGACATGGTTTAGTGAGTACTATTGGTGATGGGTGGATGGTTGGACTGGATGATTTTGTAGGTCTTTTCCAACCTTGCTGATTCTGTGATTCTGTGATTTCAAATTGAGAAATACATAGCTGGAGGGTGTTATTGTACTTCTACCTCCCTCTCACATCAGCTCATTCCACTTACCACAAGTGGGGCCTTCGATCTCTTGTCAGATGCTAGCAGTAACAGCCACCACAACAGGGGCATCTTTGATCCCATCTGGTACACTTTTGCTTCAAGAAGGAGTACCACAAGTTCATGGGATTTCTACAGAAAGAAATGATTTCCTGAGGAGTATCAACTTCTTGATGCAGCTTTGGCTTGTCCCTAAAAACTTTGAGGAGCTGACTGCATGTCTGAGTAGTATCATAACAATTTAAGTAATACTAGGGCTGAGTATAATTCATGTGGCTTACTCGCAAGTGAATGGCACTTGAATAGGTCCATGCAGCCAGGCACACAGCACAGGTGAGAAGACGACTCTTCTTTTCTGCTTAGATCTGCAGGAAGGGTGATATGACAGGGTGCTGGGCAGATCTGAGATGGCAACAGGAAGGGTTTCTGGGCACTGAGCACTACTCTGTAAAGAAGGAGCTGAGAAGGACAAGGCTTGTGGTGGGAAGGAAGAAGAGAGATGTCTTTCCCCCTTAGCTCCTTGCAGGAACACATTATGCCCAGCACCTCTGTGTTCATGAACAGATGTCCCCTCAGCAGATGTTTGCTGGCTGGAGGCTCTGCTGCTGCTCATGTGTTCCTCAGAGCTCCTTTGAGAAACCTGCCTGTGCTGGTTCAGTGGAAAAACAGTCATGGCTCACACAGAGTATGTTGGAATATTGGTTTTGCCCTGGTAATCAGAACTATGGAGACCAGTTGTGATTGTTTGTGATTGTGATTGTTGAGGGACACTTTGGGAGGGCAACATTTTTCCCCACAGTACCTGGAATTCGAAGGGTTATGTTTGGCAATGGCCTGGATCAAGGCAAGCAAAAGGGACTCCACGCTTGCTAAATAGATGTGTTGAGGAAAATCAGACAACAACATGTATGAACTGACATAGTCTCCCTCCAGATTTCACTCTAAATTTGGCCTCTCTTCATCCAGCTGTTCCTCTGACAATATGGAGATGAGGGCTACCGTGGTAGATTCACCTCATGGAAGTCCTCCTGGAGTCCTCTCTGCATTATGGCTTGCCTTTGTGAAGGCCTGGGTTTGATGGTCTAGTAAGTCTTTTCCATCCTGTGATCCTACATGGCCTTGGTTCACATTTCCTCTTCCTGGCATGGAGTCTCCAACAACTCTGCTGCTCTGCCCAGGAGACTGAGTGCTTCTGCCAAGGCAGCTGCTCCATGTGAGATCCAACACCAAAGGAGAAGGGAATTTTATTTCCTTGAACAGAAAATGCTGTGTAAATTCAGGAATGCCAGGAAGGAATATTCTTGGCTTGTCTTTCATCCGCACTGTAAATGATGTATCTAGTGAGTAGTGAGTGGTGATAGAGAGCTGCATTCAAACCTTAATCAGCCAGAAGTATGGTCACAACCAATAAACTAATGAACCCCTACAAAGCCCAGCCTCCCAAGAGGGGTCAGAGTCTATTTATACAGAGTGAGAAAAGACTGTTTTTCACAGACCCTGGAACAGCAAAAGCAGGTTATTCTTTGGCACTTGCTTTCCCTCTGTGGAGCAGGGAGGAAGAACAATTGGCTCCTTCTTCCCTGTTACATAGCTTTAGAATATTTGGGGTTAAAACAGAGCAATTATTTGCTGAAGAATAAATTAGAAAAGCACTCAGCTATTTTTGAATTTGGCTTGAATTTCATGACTAGCTCCTGTTGGATAAGAAGGGGAGGAATTTTTTTTTAGAATGTCACAGTGTTTTATTTGATTGCGATATCTGTGGTCTGAAACATTTGATTTCAGAACAATATTTTCTGCTGGACACATCACCTCTAAAACAAAGTTAAAAACAGATTTTAAAAAGAGGTTTTGCAATTTCAAAAAGAAGCAGATCTTTTCCTTTGAAGTCAAGGGAACCATTTAATCTCAAATGACAGCTTTTTCTTTTCAAGTAGCTTTGCCAACTTCTCCCTTCATGGTTGTGTGCTTCTCTTTGGCTTGGCAGGAATTGGCTCCATGATTTCTGCTCCTTTCCTCTTCTCCATCATGGCCTATATCACTCTTTGGACTGAACAGGCCAACATAGTATAGGTCCTTTTGGATTAAAAAATAATCTGAAAACATTTCTGGAAGAAAATAGTTTCAATTCATTTTTAACAAAATGAACTTCTGAAACAAAGCATTTAAGAGTGGAACAGTTAGAACAAAGTAGTGATTTAACGGAGCCCTTAGATTTCATGATTTAATAAAACACATTGAGGATGTTGTAGTGACTCTAAGGTTAGACAGTTTGCCTGCATGAACCAAGGGCAGATAGACAGGGATCAAGAAAAATCCTGGGTCACTGCAGCTTTAGTATTCCTGTTTATCACTGTTGCAGAGGAAGCAACTTCCTCCTGATGTGTCCCTCCATCTAGTTAAAGTGATTTTGTGAGAACCCTATGAACACTTTTCAAGCACTGAAGCACCATGAAGCACTCCAATAGCTCTGCCTATCTTGTGTTTGGATGCCTTAGTAAGTAAAGCCTGCTTCTGTCATCACAGGCCCAAAAAACTTAAGCAAAACCTTTGAGTGTATTATAGCATTGTAGCCCTAAAGGGTTGCTGTTGCTTTCACACTTATTTCACTGTCCTTCTGTTGGACTTGGAGATACCAAAAGTTTATTTCTTCACTGCAGTAACTCACTGCATCCTGTTAACAAAGAGTGCTGAGACCTTGGATAACAAAGAATGCATCTTTCCAGCACTTGCTTTGTTTGGCAAAATGCAGCAACCATCCAGTAAATGTGTGCCTGATCTGACTTGCACAGCTCTTCCCTGCAGTCCTGCCTTTTCCCCCTTTGCTTAGGTATCAAAACCCTTTGGTTAAATCCTACCTCACTGAAATCAGTAGAAAATCTACTTTCTTCAGAAGTCCAGATCTCACATGCCTTCAAAGGAGGAAGACTTCCTCTCTCATATGGTTTGTACTTTGTGTTACCTGATGTTAAATGGAATCCAACAGCAATGGCAGTGAAAAAGATACAGGGGAATGACCACATATGAGCTGTAGCTAGAAGATCAAATATGCCAATCACATTATTAAACCAAGAACTGCGGTTTATCACTGCCAAGTAGAGACATGATTTTTCACAGGAAAAAATCCACGTGTTGGAAACTTAATCTAGATACACAGCCATTGAAAAGCAACATTTTTTAGAAGTCATGATAAGTAATTACCAGTACTCACCTAGATATGTGGTGGAGTTTTCTACTCTTCAAGTCTTAAAATAAAGATATTTTACTAATATATACACACTGTGTATCCAGAGTCTTGTTGCTTTCTGGAATAACATGTTGAAATCACATATGCATGCATAGATCAGAATAAACTCTAAAGATGATTCTGCTCTGAAAAATCGTGAGTTGTTTTTTCCTAAATAAAATCTGCTGCATATACAAATTTCGCTATACTTCTGATTATTAGAAATAGCATAAATAATTTTCTTGATTGTCAATCTATACTTTTATAAGAAAAACATTTAAATACTTCTGTTTTTTTGAGCCGGCAGTGCTGCCATGCTGGATATTTTGTGAGCACTTCACACACACCACTAGAAAGATAGGGAAGAATACTATGGATAGGGTTGAAACAATAATCCCCATGACTTCTAACCGTTTCCACATAAATCATCATCAGTAATTGAGGGCCATCTTCTTTATGTGTGACATGTTTCTGAATCTTTATTTTCACACTTTTTCATCTGTAAAATAAAGATTTTTGCCAGCAGAGTATCCTTTACTTGTTTGATACCTGACCTTTCACAAAGAAAAGTCCATTAGGAAACGTGATGCTTATCACACTTCCCTTCCTTCCGTATTTTGCTGGAAATGGCAAATGGCCCCTAATTATTTCTTTATGAGTTAAACCAACCTATTTTCTCATGTGGGGATGGTTCAGTCTAAAAGCCCAAGCAAGTGAAATTATTCTCCTTTTAGGGCAAAAATGGCTTTCTTGAAGAAAATATTAGATCAGTGATAGGCTGTCCTTATCAATATAATACAAGTCATTTTCTCCAGGTAGAAATTCAATTTTAAATCAATAGAAATGAAATCATGAAGGCAACTCCTATTTTTCAAGCAAAATTCCATGCAACAAAACTTGCTGTCTTTTGTCCAGAAAAGGAATCACTAATAAAAAGTCAATTTATGGCAGACCAGGTGCATGAACATATGATGTTTGGCTCCCCCTCTTGGTGGGTTATTAGTTGTGTGGGAACCCTTTTCTTCCCCTTTACTGAAAGCAGATTATCAAAATTTCCTTTCCCTATGTACATTATGCACCTGGAAATAGTTTCAGCTTGAACTAGGGTGTTTTGTCCAGTGATTCAACAAAAAGCTATCCCATCCCTGTTGAAACAAATGGACTCCGCTCTTGTTTTGCTCCTGCTCTCTCTCTTGGAACTATCTTGCACAAGTTTCTATGATCTGTTGTTTCACATTATGAATAAATTGGTTTTCTTCACTTTAGTTATCCCCTAATCCCTTTTAGGCATATGATAGTTTTGGAACCTTATACAGTGTCTCTGGTTAATGTACCTCTGAGAAGTTAGATAACACTGATCCTTATTTAGCCTGCATTCAGTAGAATTACATTGAGCTATTTTTGGCTAAATGCCCTTTTAATTTTCCAAGCTCTCAAATGGAGTCATTTAAAGTATAAAAATGTATGAACATCTTTCCTCTAAACTAAATGGCACTCTTTTTCTTGGCTTAATTTCCTTTGGAAGTAAAAGCTATACTATGCTTCACTGGTACCAACAATCAGTAATGTAGTGTAAGTTGCCAGACATAAAGATGAGATAAGTATTTGAATTTCCAGTAGTGTTTTCAAGGAATTATCTATATGCAGCTCTTATTCTATTCTGAGAACCCATCTGGGCCAGCAACACTAATTATATTTCTCATCTAAATATGAGGGACTTGTAATCTATGTGAATTGCGTATATACTTTTTTTCAAAAATCACTGTAAGGGTCAATATTAATATTAGTCCTAAACCTGAGAATGCCTTGATGATGCAACATTTGCACTGCACAATTTGTTATTAATGGTTCAGCATGGAAAGCATGGCATTTAGTTCCTCTTATTTTTCTCTCAAGATGAACTTACCATCCCATTTATTCAATACAATTTATTCAATTATTCAAATAATGATCAGTTCTGGTCTAGGAGGCAACCATGTAAAACCAGCCCAGGCTTCCACATCAGAGCTATTCCTTGAATGCACTGAGTCATTTCTGCAGACTGAGGACAAAAATAGCTTTTCACTGCTGACGCTGCAGGACAGCCAAGAGAGCTTGGAGAGATGGAGCTGGAATCGATTTCTCTTCTGCATCATCTATTTTGAATGAAGTGAAAAACCTTCTTTAAAAAAAGCAATGTTTCCTGAAATGTACATTTCTCAACAAACCTCTGTTCCAAATAGCCGAACTCTTCCTCTGCCTTCCCTTTTAAAACTTTTGTTCACCAGCTGACTTTTCTCAAAGTCCCTCTGTTTCCCTTGAAGGAAGCTGCTTGTACTATTTTGTTTTTATAAACCCGTACCTATTAATATCTCTTTCTTTTTTTTTTTTTCAACAAAACCAATAGTAAAATTCTGCTGACCAAGCCAGCTTAGACAACTTTTAGAGAAATACTGATTTTGGCAACTTTCAGAGGGGATCTGCAGAAAGTTCCTCAGGTTCCAGAGCTGAAATACTAAGTACTCATAACTCATTAAAAAAGAAGTCTCCAATTATTAATCTTGCCATCTTCCTGTGTAGATGAGTGGTTGCCCAGGATGGAGGGAAATGAGGAACTCTGGCTGGTAGGGTTTGCTATGCCATTCTGGAACGTGCAGGAATGTACAAGCGATCAGGGCACTTTGCCACTACAACCCACACTCTGATAAAGGCTTTCAAGTCAGAGCTGCTGCTTGGTCTGTGTCTGTGGGAGCAGTCAACCTCTTCCCCTGCGTGGGATGACTGGGGGCAATATGAGTGTCACACATTGCCTGCACTCACAGCCCTGTTCTCATCAGGTACATTTTGTGTCATCAAGACCAGAAGCTTCAGGAATAAGGTATTTTTTCTCACCACCTTTCCCCTACACATTACCTCCCACCACTCTTCTCAGTGAATGTTTAAGATATAAGGCAGAATGGTGTAGCTGAGCAATTCCTAAAACTGGGAGCACCCAGGTCTGGGAGTGCCAGAGCAGACTTCGAATGGGCTGTGATGAATGGTCCCAATGTTAAGCACCTAGTGCATGTCATGGGGTCTTTCTGTGCCCTGACCTAAGAACAGTTCTAGTGCTCTTTAGAGAGTCTGTGTGTTTAATCAGCAGCATGTGCGGGTGGGAGGTGAGGCTGTGTCTCTCTATATACTACTTACTCGTTTTTACCCACTTCCTAAATCCTTCACCAGAGTCTCAAGGGATTATTCGTTTGATATGAAGCTAATAACTTGTGTATCTTTCCAGTATTTAAGTAAGTGGAAAAGAGCCCGTTTTCCTAATCTCATTGGCATCTAGATTGTATTTTATGGATTTTATCATATGGAACTAATATTTCAGTACATTTCAGAAAAGACTATGCTTAATGCAATCCAGCACTTCTGATTATACTGGCCAATTTTTACAACATTATGAAACAATTAAGATGATACATATGCAATATGAATATGGCATAAGTAAAATATGAGCTGAGCAACATGATGGTGAGCAGATTTATTTATGGGATGCTTTTCGCTGGATACTTGACTAAATGAAGAGAGATAGGGACAAAAGTGTTGGGTAGGTGCTTCTCTGTAAGCCTGAGATCCATGCGTACAGCATGTTCAGCATGTAGTAAATGCAGGATGGGGTGGCCAGAAGAGACATCAGTGTGCACAGGTCCTAACAGTTGTCCCTTCTGCAAAGCTTTGCTGAAGTCCTACAGAAAATCCACAGAAGAGGAGTGTTTTGCCTTCCTGTTCCATCTGTGTGCTGATGTTAAAGCCATAAATATTGCTCAAAAAGTTTGGTTGGTATTACGCTATTGGACTTACTCACAGTGGACTGCAGGTTTGCTGGGCTGCAGGCATGGAGATGAGAGAATGAAACTGTCCTGAGAACATTCCTGGAGTGGTGGAGAGCAAGGTGCACCACCCTCCAAATGCTGGGCTCAGAGGAAGAACAGACATAGTGCGTTTGCTGGTAATTTATTTGAATAAAAGCTGATGATGAATCTCTTGTATGAGCTCTGTGCAATCGTTTTAGCATTACAAGACCCTGCTGTCCCATGCATGGTGCCTGGCAAGAATTTATCACCAGTGGTCTCATGGCACTGATCCTGTTACTGCTCTCCTGAAGGCACTGCTGCTGCTATTTCCACAGCTTTGCAGCGATCTCATGTATCAAAGTCCTACTGCAGTCTCTCCTCCTCTCCACCTTTACTGTGCAGGGGGCTTGTGGGACTCCAGGAGTCTCTCACTTCATTTTCCTTTAAGCAAATTACTTCTGCACATTCAGCTGTGGGAGGGGAATGGGATTCTGGCAGCTTTAATGAAATCCAAGGGTATTTAGGTTCAAGTGATGACAAATGAATGTAATTAATATATTAAAGTATGAGACTGTAAGTACTCCCACCCTCAGAGTAGTGTTGCTTGTTTTTAAGAGCAGTTTCAAAATATAATTCATTATGTGATCTGAGGGGATATCGAGCCAATTTCCACTTGGATCCATATCCTTGAGGACTGTAAGGAACGTGTTATTCTGCCTAGCACCAGGGATAATGCGTGCTTCTCAGGCTGAATTCATGTGAATTGCTTTCAAGTAGCAGTACTCAAGCGAGCATCTGGTTGGACTGAAAACTCCAGAGAAGGCATCTCCAAAGGCTCAGGCACATATGTAGTTGGATCTGTCCTGGCTTTTCCTAGTAGTCACTGCTTTCACTCAGATGCAGCTTTTGCTTTGAATATACTTGCTTGCCAGCACTGCCAGCTGTGGCAAAAACCACAACTTCTGTCCAAGGTTCCCAGCTTTGTATTTCAGAAATATGATCCACACTACCTTCTCTGGGTTTCACCACCTTTAGACCCAAACGTTGTCCCACTGGCTGTATTCAAACCTTCATCAGAATTCAGAAAGTGTTGAGGATTTGGATTTCTCCTTAGATGTCTCCAGAAATCTTTTTTTCTTTGATCCTTAGGATTGGTTAATTTGTGATCTTTATTGAGCTTTATTGGTTTTTGTTGTTTGCCTCTTTGGTTGACAATTTACCACCCTAAGAGAAAATAAATTTGGATTGCACAAAATGTTTTGCTGAGAGAGAGCAGATACGCCTACCTTTTACCTTTCTACATTTGTCTTCTATTTCATGGGTCTTGGGTTGTTCCGATCATATGATTCAGAGGATGAGTTGGAGCAGGAATCTAATCCAGATGGCCTGAACTGCCCCTGATTACCTCAGTCTCCAGAGATAGCTTGTAGAGGCCATGCAGGTTTTTCATACCGATCAAACATCTTCCCAGGAAGATTTGAAACAGCAGAAAATCTCTTCAAATTTACTCAGTCATCCATATGATAGGAAATATTTCCCAGTGATTTGTGAAAACTATGTCACGGCAAAGCAAAATTGTTTAATATATCTGTAGCCAATATGAAGTCTCTATATAGAGGGGCACTAAGGAATTAAAAATCCAATGAAAGAGTCCAAAACCAGGAAGGATGATTATTTAATGAAACAAATGTTTTTTTAGGGGCTTAAGGTATTTTAAAACCTATTCCATGTAGCATGTATATGCCATCTTGACTTATTCTTTCCTTGGGAATTATTTAACTGGATTACATTTGCACACAAAACTACAAACTGGAATAGGTGATGCAAGTATTTTAATTAAGGCTTCTTAAAGTATACAGAATGCAAAATACAAATAACCAATAGTTGTGCATGAAGTTCACACGGTCAACCAGACAAAAAAATTTGAAGTCATCCAAAACTTTCATCCATCGCACCATATATTGTGTGCAAATACCTATTATAATGTCTCAAGTGCTTTAAACCACACAACTCTCCAACTGAAGTCTCAGGTTCAATTAAAGTCTGAAAATGCCCCAAAGCAAATAGCTACAGTGATTTCAGTAAGGAAATCAACACTAAAGAAAAGCTCCCTGAACAGCAATAATCATACTATATCTCTCTAGTCAGTTGTAAAAATCATGATTTTTCATTTCCCGATGAAAATTAAAATCTGAGGTGTGCACTTACAGTCTAATAAGATATTCACTTTGACTTGAAACAAAAATGCACTCAATTTCTGAAAAACATGACTTGGTACCAGTCTAAATATTTCATCACTATTATTTATCCAGAAAGAAGTATTGGAAGGCCTTTGTAGTTGAGACAGCAGGTGTCTTCATAACAGTCCATTGAAATGTACAAACCACGTACAGGAGCGATTCTGTTTCAAATTATAAAAAAAATTGTCTGTAACAGGTTAAGGCTCAATAAGGCTATAGCCCTTAGTAGCTGCTTGCTGCACTATGTGATGTGAGTGAGTAGTGACCATGCAGCTGCATAACCTCTCCATCACCTTCCAGATGAATGTGGTTTTGCGGATGATAACTGCCTTACTCTACCTCCAAGAAAAGGCCTTTTGTAATAGTTCTGCTGCTGAGAGTGAGTATTCAGTGTGCACTTGAACTGTGCTGACCCCTCACCATCAGCTACACAAAGTAGGCAGAAATGTTGGCCACGTCCGGACTCCAAATGGCATGAAAGAGCCATAGAGAGGCACAGCATAGCTTCCTAGGTCTTTGCTGACCAGAGAGTAACTCAAGTTATGGTAGGTAGAAGAGTCATAAAGAAAATGAAATGGGTAAAGTGAATTGGTTGGAGCTCTCTCTCAGGCTGCATGGTGCTTTCTTTCTGGTGCCTTTGAGCATATCTATTTGGTGTCTTTCTGTGCATGCCCCAGGATGATTTATTCTTCTGTCAGGATCTGTTCATTCAGACTGAATCTGCAGACCAATGAGGTTTGTGCTGAGTAGTCTCACTCACTGTCCCATTGTGGATGCCATCCTCAGCACCTCTGGAGCAGGCCTAGAGATCCCACGAAGATAAAACCCAGCTGTAGTCACAGTCAGACCATGGCTGACACCCAAGGGTTTGGGTGCTTGCAAACAGCACCAAATATTCTTCCAACAGTTGTACAGTGGACTTTCAAACATCTACATGCAAAGCCTAGGACAAACCACATACTCTTTCCACTGTGGTGGTAGAGTGAATTGTTAAAACTTCACTCTGCAGCTCTTATATAGATGCCTGGTTATTTATGAATTTCTGATTGATAATCAACTGAAGATGTAGTATCGGAAGCCAAAAAGGTGCTGCAAAGGCCAGTCCAGGATGCGTCACTTTGCTACAAAGGGCAGTGTGGATCTGGTGCAACATGGGCACAGCTCAGGGATCTCTGCTCCACAGATAGGATTGGCCCAAACCAGATGAGCAGGGAGAGACATCTAAGCTATTTGGAACAAATCCAGTTGAAGCAGTCAAAATAGTCCCTACTTGATATTAAATTAGCACTCAACTGCACAATTAATCTATTTTTGAGATCTTTCCTCTGACATAAAATGGGCTGTGAATGACTCAGGTATTTGCCTTGCCTGTTATAGTGGAATAGATATGGCAACTGCCTATAGGAGAGATGACACGCAAAATCCTGTTTTTTATACGGTCATATCTTTCAAAATATTAAACTTCTCTATTGACTATTACTATAATGTTTTCTTACTTTTTGAATATGCAGGTTTTTTGCAGCTGCTACTAAACCCAGGCTTTTGGTTTCCCAGAGACTAGGACAGTACTCTCCTCCATTTGCAGAAATTCTGCAGGGCTGATAAACCTTTCTGCAGTATAGCCATTTGTTCTCTTGCTCAGGTTTTGTTTCTGGGCAGTTTATTGACAGAGGCTCAGACTAGTGTCATGTCATGCAGAAATTCCATTTCACAAATAGATATGGATTTAATTGTATTAGAGAAAGAAGGTAAAACCTGCCTTCTGAAAGCATGTCAGATTGTAAGCAACTGTGTCAGTGGCCTTGCTTAATCAGATTATTATATAAATTACCACATTGCTGATTTGGCAGATTTTCCAGCTTGCTCTACTTCCCCTTGCCTCAGAGAAGGGCGGTGCAGAATTTGGTCCATTGACTTGGGTTCATCCAAGGAGACTGACTCACTCAAAATGCCCAGGTTCTCCAGAGCAATGCCTAATCTGCAGCCATATTCAGGCCCTCCAAGACAGCTTCAGATTTCTGTGAGTTTATTATTCTGTCTTTGAATGTTTCCCAATCATCCTTTTCAGATATATAGCAAACTGTTTCCTAAATGAACTTTAAGCCAGGACATGAGCCTCACTCATTCGTTTGTGTGCTTTTGGCTTCCTGCAAGCAGCACTAGCTCTGTGGTTTTGTGAAATGGACTCATTTATCACCGAATGTGATGGTGATGATACCACCACCCTGTATGAGTGTCAGACGCCTCACAGCTGTCTGATCAGACAGATTTCTTGTTCCTCTGGCAAGGCTTCATGAAAGACACAATGCTACAGATGAAAGGTCAATTTTATATAATGGATGAAAACAATGAGTAGCAGATTAAACTAGTTTTCTGGTAAATAGGGCCATTACTTTCCAGTAAATAATGTCATGAATTACTTGATAAATAACGCAAGTTGTGAGATAAAGAAGATACTCATTAAAGTGATGGAAAATTAGGCATTTCTATGAACTCAAATATTCCTTTGGTTTTCTTTCCACTATGATCTAGTCCTTGAAATATTTACTAACAGGTCATTTTAGCAAGGCTAACTAATGAATTCTGTGTAAGAGTTTAAGCTCAGTCTAGAGAGATAGTACTTTTCAAGCAGTATTTGTTTTCTGATTTATAGGAATGGGAGATGATAAAAGGGGTACAACCTCTCAGGAAATACCCTTCCCAAGGAGTACACTAAAAAGACCCTGGGCATCCCCCTGCACTCCTGACCTTCCTGACCCTCCTTACCACTTGCATCACAGCCGTTTTAGGCAGTCATTACAGTTTCTGCTCATGAGTCAAAGCACCTCCCCTGTCAGCAAGTTCATGGAGAAGGTTGCTTTGTACAGGTAGGAGGTTTTTATGTGGCTTTACTTGCAGCAAAATTACAGCTGCATGTCTGCTAGCCAGTACAACAAACAGAACCATCCCTTCTGCAGTGGAAAGGGATTACTAAAAAGAGGAAAGATTTCCAGCCTGAAATACTCAATTCTGTTGTCTTTACAAAAGCAGAGAAGACAAAATCACTGGGGATTCTTGAACAATGAACAGGAAGTAATATAATCTGGTCAAATAAGAAAGTATGTTAAAGTAATTATCTTTCAGATAACTCCTCAACAGAGCTAGACAAATCCTAAAGAGCACTTGTGAGCCATAGCTAGTGGGTCTATGAATGGGAAAAAGAAGCTCTAGAAAGCTCTTCTAGTAGAGGATCATAAATGTGTCCTGTTAAAACTTAACTTGATAAGCTAAGAAATTATAACAAGTAGTTGCCAAGACCTTGAGGAGACTCAGCTTAGTAACCCTGCAAGATCCTTTCCAGTTCTTTCTCATCACAAAGGCACTTCATGTGAACATGTTTTAGTCATTTTATTTGGTCCTTCATAAGCTGTGGTGCAGCAGGGTTTCTCTTTGCACAAATAGGAAGCTGCACACTCAACATAAGGAATGTAGTGCCATGAAGGTCTCTGTCCGTACACTATGGCTCCTTAGCCCTGCCCAATCCCCTCCATGCTTTCTTGCACAAGTTCACTCCAAAAACAGTATCTTCTTAAGGCTTCAGTCAGTGAACACTGACCAGTGGTGAAAATCTGTTACTGAGGAGTGCCTGCCAGAACTTTGTTCCTTGGGCAAACTGTGCTGGAGAGCCTGCCGAGACTCCCTCTCCTCCTCTATCAGACAGGGCTGCAAATCAGACAAAGATGTTAATCAGGCAAACAAATATTTATACAATATCATTGACTGTTGCACCCTAGGGTTGCTGTGGAAAAAAACAACACAGTAAATTTTTATAAACATCTCTTACTAGTGTCCTGCTCTTTAGAAATTACAACACGTTTGCTTTCTAAATTATTTTCAAGGGGGATGAGGAATGAACCACAAAAATACACATTCTGCAATTATAATTCATCTTCAATTTAGTTGGAGGAAGCAGATTTGCAGATATATTTTCATCCAAACTGGCTTACTTTAATATTTCTGTCTTTTTCCATTTTGTCTGAATAAACAGACACAGAGCACAATAAAAAAGGGAATCTGCTATTATTCATTTTTTCCTTCTGGCTGCTGTAAAGACCTCTGTTTATTGTTTGTTTTGAAATACATAATAGCTCTTCTTCCTCACATGTCTGTTTACTGGTTTCTGCCTTGTCAGGAGATGTTATTCTCAACTGACACACGGTGGATTTGAGTGTTGGGAGACCGTCACCAGGATCTCTTTCTGAATCATCTGGAAACCTCTACCTACAGCTCTGCACAGAAAGTGAGAAGAGCCCCCTTACTACTTTTCTTAACGGCACCTGCAGTGTGTGGGGCAATGAGGCTCAGTCCATCACTCACGCCATGCAATCCCCACAGATGGGAGAGGGCCTTCTTTCAGCTCCTCATCAATGCCCTTACATTACTGACATAGACGTGACAACTACTACCAGATTTTCTGTACCTTTCACACAGTTTACTTTCTTTAAATGAATTCATTCCCACTATCTGCATTCACACTCATTTATTCTGTCCAGAGGCCCAAGCTGTGATAGTCCTTTGGTACAGATACTGTAAAACTCTGCATTCAAGAATAGATGACCTGTGCAGGAAACATCCAGTCTTTCATCTTCTTGCTTCCCATGGGGAAAGAGGTGTATATGAACACTGGACATGATAGCCCAAGTCTTGATCAGTGGCTCATGAGCCAGACCCCTGTGTTCCAGTTCATTGGCATTCTGCACAGGTGCACTCTCAGGCCCTTCAGGAAACCATGAGCAGTGACTGAACTGTGAATAGAGCATTAAAAAATGAAACTTGTAAAGCTAGGCTTACCCAATATATGATTGCTGTTACTTGTGCTATTCAGACATTTTAAGAGATGTAATTCTACACTTCGATATTTTTCTCCAAATTACCCTAAACTGTTAAAACTTGAAAACAAAAGTCTTTACCAATCTGGAAACAATATGTATTAGAACTGGAACATTAATCGGGTTTCCAAACACCCTCTCAAATAGCATTTAATTTGAATTATGGATGCAAGCTGCAGCTGTGTTCAAGTAAGAATGATGAGCATGGTTCCACCCTTCCAGGATGTGACTGCAACTTCGTGGTTTATCACCGAGCTGAAGGGTCATTTCTAATCACTCCCTTGGCAGAAACCTGCCATGGCCAACACCATTTGGAAATGTCGTTGAGATGTGGTCTCCAACACCACGTAATACAGAAGTAAAGCTGGTCTCTTATCTGTCATCAACTGCAAAGACTCCCATTGTTGGGAATGAGGTATTCAAACATTCATTCAGATATTGAAAAAATTTCCTCCTCATTCAGTATAAGAACCAGGCAGATTTATCCCAAAACACTTAACCTGCATTTGTTGGAGTGTGCAGATGGGAGTTCAGTAAATTGACAGCTGCAGAGTAGGTCTCCAGTTCTCCTGACTGTGTCCTCACAGCTCTCCAAAAAAACCAAACCAAACCAAAACAGTGGAAAAAACAAACAAACAAACAAACAAACAAAAACTACCACACAAACCCAAATCCAAACCCAAATGAAAATCACCAACACCACCACAAAAAAAAACAAAACAAAAAAAAAAACACACAAAAAAACTTTCAATTCTTTTCACCTAGAACCCAAACCTGTTCATTCTTTTTACCTGCTCTGTTGCTGCCCAGTCTGTCTCAGCCTGATGAATTTCTAGCTTCAATTCCAGTAAGCCCTCTCACGTCTCACAGGATCATTTCTGAAATGTAACATGAAAATCATAGAGTCACTGAATGGCTTGGGTTGTAAAGGATCTCAAGGAATATCATGTTCCAACCCCCTGCTGCAGGTTAGAACTTGATGTAGGTTGTCCAGCACCCCATCCAATCTGGCCTTGAACACCTCCAGGGACGGGTCATCCACAGCCTCTCTGAGCAGTGTGTTCCAGCACCTTACCACTCTCTCAGTGAAAAACCCACACCTGACATCTTATCATAATCTCCCCTCCTTTAGTTTAAAACCATTTCCCCTTGTCCTGTCACTATCTACCCATGTAAAATAAAATATCCTCATGGTGCAGCTATGCTTGTGGTCAGACTTCAATGTGCCGTTACTTTAATTTGACTCTTATAAGCATGAACAGATTCACATCTTCAGGCAGGAAAGCAACCCATCAGTGGTTTCTTTGCTCTTGATTTGTATGCATGCCTCTGACTCTCACTGTGACTGCCACAGCCGAAAGGAGAACTAGATCTCCATTTGATTCAGCCTTTCATAAATAGAAATATCTTTAAATGCTATTTAAAATATGTTACATTTAACAAATCGACATGAAGTCCCTCACAATTTATTGCATTTGGCAATATTAATAAATGTGGTCTATATTTTACAAATCAAGAACATGCTTGCTGGAGGTGTGTGCACTGGAAATCACTTCTATCCAGAATCCTGCTCTTATTTCCATTAGGAAGTGTTTTCTCCTGTTTTACTGCATACATGTCTGCAAGAGTGACTACAAGATACATTTTAGTCAAACAGTGTATTTTCTCTCCTTCCACCAGATGGGAAATGCTTTCTCCTCATTGAAAATGTCATGTTGTATTGATTATCAATCACAGTAAAACATTACAGGAGCTTGAATTGGTTTCTTTATTTAAGAAAAAGAAGGAAAAAAAAAAAGAATTCAGAAGACAGAACAATAGGAACAATTAAATATTGCAAAATGTTTTGTCATTTTACTGTGGAAATACTTTGGGTTAAGTCAGCAATGCCATCCTCCATATTTTTATGTGAATTAAACTGTTACTAATTTTTTACTTTTTCTAATCATAGGAACATTTTGTAGAGTTGTCACAACTCACAGAGCCTTATCCAATCCAGATGTGCTGGTAGGTGCACAGAAGTGTTTCAGTCTATGACTGATGTCCCAGACATGGCATTTGCATGAGATACCAACCCTGCAGAGGGCTATGGAGGCTGCTCTACATGTGCAGTAAGCTACATCTTGTATGTACAGCTTGACTAGAGGAGGAAGCACTAAATTCTGGGATTTTGATCCAGTTTGTTTGGAGTCTCACCTTTCTACAGCTTCTCTGAGCAACTCCAAAGCCATCACAGACACAGTTTTCTTTTAACTGTGAGTCCTGCTGCTTCCCAGACTCGGGTTCTCCAGATCACTCTTCAGTATCTCTGAGCAACCGAGACCCCACATCAGTCCTGGGTGTGACTCTGCCCTTCAAGGAAGAGGGAAGACAGACATGAATATGAAGACAGAAGGATCTAACAGAGATACTGAAGCCTTTGGGTCAGATAATGAAACTGAACTGGAGGAGAATGGATCTGCAGAAATGTAGCCTTTGTTCTCAGCCATTTTTGGACGTTTGGTCTTTCATTAACCCACATCCAATAACCCAGTACAGAACCAAGGTGGTTCTTGTGCAAAGTGCACTGGTGGAAGGTTTGTGCTTTAAGTGTAAAATGAAATTCTGGGGCTGATCCTCAGACTCCTTTGCTGGGTTTACCTCCTGTATTTCTCTCCTGTAGCACCAAGACTTTGCCTCTTCTTGTTCCCACACATGCCAGCATGTTCACACTCTTTGTACATCCAGGGGTGAGCTGCAGCTTTATGGCAAAACTTACAAATCAAGATGTTAGACTGCTTTATCACATTTAAGTATTAAGTATTAAATATTTTCTGTTATGATGAAAGGGCCTTTTGTGTTCATGGTTAAAACTGTCAGGGCTCATTTTTCTAGATCTGTGCATTTAATCTAAGCCAACTAGTATACTTATTCCTGATGGGTACACTAAACAGATTTCAGTACCTGCCTTGTCCTTTCTGTTATGTATTAAAATTCTTACTCCCCTTTTTCATTGATAGCACTGTAAATGTGATCTGATGAATCTGTTGTCAAGAAGCTGTCATTCTTTTCAGTTTTATATTTCTCAAATGAAAAAATGTTGGAAATGAGATTATGTACTCACAAACACATGCTCTTTTTCCCACTGTGCTTCTTTATATTAAGGCTGACTTTGACCAACCGACCTCAAGTCAGCAGAAATCTTGCATGTGTTCATATTCAGGCTTCAAGAGTTTGTTGGGGTTTTTTTCGTATTATTCTACCCTTGCATTCTCTTAAATATCTAACTTTCAAGGAGTCAACAATATAAATTAAAAAATTTCTATCTGACTTGATTTAGTATCTGATTTAATGTTTTTATCATAGAGAACAGTGTCCAATATTAAAAAGATATAAAGATTTTGTCATCTTAACTCTTTCTGAACTTGAAAAAGATGATTCTATATAACCTTTGCTGCTGTATTATATCCACTATTTGCAGTAAGCATTGCCAAGTTTTAACAGAGTTCTTTTAATGAACATTCTTTAACTTCAGATACACAGCTATCCTGATGACAGTCATGTCTTGTCTTTGCAGAAGCATTATGAACATCACCACCAATTGTGTTTAACTTCACTGGTTATTTTCCTTCTGTGCTCATGCTACTTGTTTGCAGTAGAGGCTATGACTTACTTCCAACAATATCTTTCACTCAGAAATACTGGCATAAATCATGCTGTCAGAATGGAAAACAAGTTAAAAAAGTAGCTGTAGGAATTTGCTGCTTTGTGAAAAACGCTGGGAGAAAAGTATAAAGTTTTAAGAGTTACTAACTTGTGAAGTGAGAAAAAGATCAGATCCAGGAAATGTGTCACAGTGAAATATGTAGACGTATGGAAGAAGGACTGGACATTCTTCCCAGATAAACTTTCTGGATATTAATGGCCACATTTTTAGCATTACATGATTATTCCATCCAGATTTGGGACAGAATCCAAGGATTTTGTTGCACTGAGGTATGCATTTAAGTGACATCTTGACCTGAGGCCAAAATTTCGGGTCTCCTTTTAGGTGGCTTTGTGCAGTCAGGGGAGTTGTGCTCGTGCTGAGATTGCTTGCCCTCCAAAATGTGCTGTCACCCAGCTGCAAATGCTCCCAGATCCTCATCCAGGAGCTCCTCTCCAAAATATACTGTACATTATACTAGATAAGGGAAAGAATTTCAGGGATTTTTTTCAAACGATTAAAGAAGTTGCATCATTGGTAATACATCATCTCTAACACAGTGCTCCCTGCCAAAGAAAATCCCACACAATCACATAAAGGCAACAAGCAAAGCAGCAGACATGAGCAAACCCAGGATTCCTGAATCCCTGTGTTAGAATGCTACTGTTGCCTAAAACATATACTTCACATGAAAGACCCAGTACACTGATCTACGCATAATTTAGACATCTAAGCTGCTTGGCTACAAATCCCCAAGGTTAGGCGGTGCAGGCTGCCAGGGCAGGAAAAAAAACAACAGGCACAAAAAGCAGACCCTTAGCCTGTGATGTACTCAATTCAAGGATAGAAAGGGAATGTGGGAAACATCTTTTAAATTTTATTTTTGTCTATATGGGAAGTGATACAAGTTTATTTACTAAAAGAGTGTGATACAAGAGAAAGGCACTTTCAGAGGTTTCATGTGGTGCTGTATGTTTAATAACCCTTTTTAGAATCCATATCCAAATCCATCACGGTCACTGTGGGTAAAACTTATCTGATGGTTGGACATTTAGATCTTCCAGTAAGTGGGAGCCCACAGTCAAACTCCCTCCTCAGCAGGAAGAAGGCAAAATTTCATCCTGCAGCCTCTCACAACAGCTGGGGTGTTGGCAGATGTGCACCTTCTTACATGCTGGGGCCATACTACTGGGAAGGAGGGCACTTCTCCATGCGCTGCACAGAGCAACTCTTTGGTCTTGTCTTTTTGGCGTTCAGCCCTAAGGCTCTCTACTCCTGAAAGAATACTGTACTTACTTTCCTTCGGCACAGCACTACTAAGGAATAGGTCTGGGAGAATGACTAGAGATACCAAGGCTGTCCTGATCAACATGGCCTATGCAGCACATAATGAAGTGCTCTCTGCCCTGTGTTGCAGCTCCCACAGGAGGTAGATGGAAGGCCCACGTAAACATGTAGGCACACTGGTGTCTCTACCCTCCAAGGTAGACTATAAGCCTCAAAAGGACTTTCAGAGGGGATGTAGCTGAGCCCAAAGCTACAACTCATGAAGAAATACATACCTTTGTTATTCTGATGGATGTTGGTTTGGCATAGCCTTAAAATTCCCACAGTAAGATATATTCTGCAGCCTCCCCAAGTAATCCAGTACAGGACTTCATTGCCTTACTGACAGAAACATATTCCCTTCTCTAACCAAAACCTTGTGGTAGTTTAAGCCCATTGCTTCTTGTCCTGACCATTATGGACAAAAAGAATGAATTATTCCCTCCTGGCTTACAGCAGCCTTATTTAATCTTTGATACTTGTCATATTCTAGTCTCAAGTTTTCCTCCTTCAGATTAACTCCTTCTCCTTCAGTCTTCTTTCCCTGTCCTGTTTTCCAGACCTCCTTCAATCTCCAGATGCACAGGTTCTGGTTGATTCATGTCTGTCTCAACGCATTGCACCACTATCAGTTCCACAGAGTCCTTGGACAAAGCTGAGAGGAGCAGAAAGTGTACTTAGTCTGGCAGTAAACTTGATAAAGGTAGTCCAGTGATGCTGATCACTGTTCATATGTCAGTACAGCACTGGATTGTCACAACTGAGTGCCATAACTCTCAAGGAGCCTACACTCTACTATGGCCTAAGGTCCTTTGCTGCATGAGACCTATCAAGCTAGTTGTTTTCCAGTTGTGTTTCAGCTGTTGTTTGACCTTATCATGAAAAACACACAGAACACATATTACTTATAAAGTCAAAAAGCTCCAGAGATAACATATATTTTGTGATTTCATTAAAAAAATATTAGTTCAAATCTTTTTTCCTTTTAACTTTGCTTATCTTCTCAATTTATTTGAAAAGCCTGGTGAAGATGCTACCTAAGTTTTACATACGTGATCCCAATTCACTAAGATTCTTTCCGGCAGAGTATTGAGTTCATCATAAATCTGTGTCCAGTGCTCAGATCAAGTGTGCAAAATATACTTCAAATTGGGACAAGGAGGAGCTGTTTGAGATTCATTAGGAACAATCAGTGGACCTTTTCTTTAGTACAAGTTATGCTGAAAGGCAACAAAATAATACGAATCTCAAATTTGGATGTTTTTTCCATTAACATGGGGCAGAAGCAGTCTTGCTACTTGTCATTACTATATTGAACAGTACACTTCATCAGAAGGATCTGCCATAACTAGAACAAGAATCATGGACCCTCTTTTTTTACTGGCAGCAAAAAGATCTTGTGTATTTTTCTCTTGAAAAAAAAAATGAAAGAAAATCTAAATTCAGATTTTTTATTTTGTTTACTTTTGTATTTTATGTTCAAGCAATTTGAAAATCATTTTCCCACACTTTCTATTCTGCTCCAGCTAATCAAGTAATCACTGTCCATTATTCCAAAACTTAAAACTAAACTTCCATAAGAAATCAATGCATCATTTCATTACCTTGAATTACTAAAATGTTTCAAAATTCTACTCTGTGACTTAATCACTTTCAAATGCTTCTTCAAGAAATTACTGAAAACATGTTGCAGTTTTATGAAGACAAGTAGATAGTGAGAAATAAGAAATGCACAGAATGTTTCAGTTATAATACAAAGAGAACTCATTTAATCCTGAAATAAAGTTCTTCATGACCAAGAAATGTGCTTTTATTATTGCATCTCAGTTTGCATTCAGAAGTATCAGTTATAAATATACAGATCTGATTCAAGCACTATCAGAGTTTATTCAATCGCTCAGATGTTCATTTATAGTATGCAAATTACAAAATATTCATTTTGCAAAATGCATTTAAAATAATTCTTAACCTTTGTAGTTATCAAAATTCCTACATGAGTCTATGCATCCAAATCTTTGACAAATACTACCTTAGCAGAGGTATTTCTGGTCTGTCTTTTAACTAAACTCACCTGAATGTGCAGGTGTATAGGACATTCTCTTGATGGTAACCAAGGCTGGTGCATTGCTTTGTTCCAAAGTGTTGCGCATTGGTTGTATCGAAAAGATTTATGTACACTGTTTTCAGAGGGGTATGCTTTGGGATTACTGACGTCAGACTGCTACAAAAAAAAACCTTCAAAACTGAAGAGATTTTATGCACTTCAGTGCATTTGAATTTACTGAAAAGGCATAAGCATGAAGTGCATATGACACAAGGTCTAGAAATCTCCCATCCTGCTGCATTTTGCCTTGAACCCATGAAATTACAGTTTTACAGCCAACATAGCTTTAAACCAGACCTGGTTCAGAATTTGGACCTGAATGTGGCCTTCCATATTAATGGAGATTTGACACATATGTGTGCAATCATAAGCAACCCCCCTGATATCTCCTACAGCAAACCCTGTGGCAGCATTATTATAACCGTACATAGCTACATATAAGATGTGGAATCCAACCAGCATCCAGATTTGAGGAATCATCCATAAAAGTTTCACATAGCTAAAGTGAGCAGTCAACCCTCTCTTAATAAATTTAACGTTTTCACAGATTCTCTGGTCAGTTTCACAGTATAAAGTACTCTTTAAAGAGACATGTACATTTATATGCATGTACACAGGTCACCTGGAAAACATCCAAAACCTTTCCTTAGAGCAGTCAAACACAAATTTCTAGATGTATTAAGCAAGATCCTTGTGCTGTAATAATGATATTTCTTGCAGTGCTGCAGATTTATGTTGTGTAGCAGTGGGTTCAGCAGAATTTCAAACCTGCAAATATGTCATAAGATAAGCATGTCAGAGGCTGTGGGGATGTCAGGTAATTTGACTTGTACATCTATCTTTGTTCTGGCATCTGCCCATTTGTGACATACACAGATGATATAGCTTAGGGAGTACAGAAGACCTGACTGTTACTGGTACTTGTTAAAGTGAGATATAAAATGGTAAATATTATCTATCTCCTTGATTTAGAGAAGTCAGACCATATATTTTTGGAAGGATGAAACACTATCTGATGTGGTACATGACATTTGTATCTGATACATGATCAAATCCAAACGTAAGTAAAAACACTACAAGTCTGCTTTACTCCATTGCTTCTAACAAAAAGATGCTTAACAGTGGTACAAGGAAAGATATGTTAGGAAAAATGTCAGTCTGAAAAAGAACATTCTGCATTAGTCAACCTGTTATCCTTTTCCCCTATTGATGAGTGTCATCTTAGCTTTCAAGTCTTGCCATAGTCCAGCAGATATGTCTAGTGTCTATCAGCCCTAGATGTTCAGAACCTGAATCCTACCCTAATTGCTTATGATACCCACCAGTTTGTAGTGACAGCCCTATGGTTACAACATGGTTGTGGTTGAAGACCTACCATGACACAAGGAAGAGCTGGTGCTGCAGGACTGATCCATCTCAGTCTCTGGAGGATAGTGAACACAGCCCAGCCTCCTGATGGTCATTGCTTTTACCACAGGGGTGTAAACACCTCAGGCAACAACAGAAAGAAAGTATTCCCACCTCCTCTACATTCAGAGTAGTCTGATTGGCGTGTGCTAAGAGCAGGGGGAAAGTAATGATCTGATCAGGTCACTCAGCTCTTGCTGATGAAAGAACAGATAGTTTATTAACCAGTGCCATCAGCAATGCCAAACTGCTCTAAGCTGTCCAGATAGAAGCAAAGGCCATGCTCTGGTGATCTAGAAAACTTCAGCCCAGAGAAGGATACTTAGAGCTCATGTACTGTGAAGGACTTCAGCTCCCTTGCATTTCCAGGTCCATTGCAGAGTGTACAACCAAATATTTTAATGTTTAGATGTACAGAGTTTTTTCCTGATGCGATTTGTTGAATGGTACTGCTGTGTGTTTGCAACATTTTCAGTGACTGCATCCATATCCACAGAAATATCTGAAGCCAAAAGCTAACACACCTTTCACACAAATAAAAGTTCAATTTGAACTATACCTTCAGATTGTTTTAACTGTTACTCAACTGTTGAAAGTCCCTTATTGCTCTTTCTAGGGAAGATGTGGCTCTTAGCTTAGACAGACAATCTTGCAGCAGGAAAAGCAGACACTAATAAACAAGAACAACCGGAACAACCCAGAGACTGAAGTTTCTTTGCATAAACTATTATTTTAGGATTTATGAATAACAAACACATCCACTGAAATGAGACTGTGAATGACTCACATTCAGAAAAAGCCCAGCTTTCATTGGGCATTCTGTTTATCACAAATAATTTAATCAACTCTAAAAATATTTGGGGGGTTTTTCCTTACAGGGAAAAAAGTGTCTCACCAAAATGGACTTGTTAAAAGGGAAAAAAATGTGTGGACTGGCTCGTAACCCTGCAATCCAGCCCAAATAAGGACAGTGTGTGGTTATGCTATCCCAGGAGCAGAGCTTTGACCAGGCAGTGCCTGTCAATCTAATACTTCCCCTCTGAGGCGTGGGAGAGAGAAACCACTCCACTGACTTTCAAAGCTCCTCAGCATTGCCAGGAGAGCCTGGTGGTGAAGCTAGTAGGCTCTGTAGCCCCCCAGCACTCCAACATGTTTTGGTGACACAAATGACTTTCCTGGGGAGCTGGGCAGTGCCTCACACTTTTATCCTTTCACAGAAATATCTGTGCAAGAGATATCTGCTGAGTCCAAGTCAGCAAAACTTCTTTTCCAAGTCTTGAGCAATAGGTGGGTTTTGATGTTTGCACAGTTTAAAGTGTGTGAATATCTCACACTTTTGCTTGTATTTGTGGATTCTTGGTCGACCCACTGCTGAACTGTTTCCTTTGACAGCTCCTCCCTCACCATCCGTCTAATGCTTTCTGACTTTCTGAGATTGCACCGATGTGTGGTACAATGCTAAATGCATTCCTGAAATCCAAAGACATTATGTCTATTCAGCTGGGGTAAAGTCTCTCCAAAAATACAAATACACTTATCAGACATGAGCTATTTTTTAATCGTTTCATGCTGAGTGACCTTTAATAAATCAGAATTAAACAAAATCCTTATAGGTCAATATGTGTGTTTCCTCCCCTTAATGTGCTCCAGCCTATAGGCAGGTAGGAGAATGCTACAACTTTGCAGTCTCCTGCAAATTTCCCCTAAGTGCAATGAGAATTGGTGCTGTTCTGGCTGGGAGCCTGTATGCATAAAATCTTATGAGTAAGAGCTCATCATGGAAAAATGTTGTTCCCTCGTATGGCATGAATTAGGCAGTCAGCTTTACCCTGCTGGAGCTGCCTGTGGGAATAAGGTGCCACCGTTCAGACAAAAGCAACATGGAATCATACAGTCCAGAAATCACAGAATCATAGAAACATAGAAACACAGAAACATAGAATCATAGAATCAAAGAATCAGAATGGCTTGGGATGGAAGGGACCTCAAAGATCATCTAGTTCCAGTGTCCCTGCTGTGGGCAGGGTTGCCAACCGCTATATCAGGCGCTGGGTCAGATTGTCCAAGGTTCCACCCAACCTGGCCTTGAACACCTCCAGGGATGAGCATGGACAACCTTTCTGTGCCATTACCTCACCACCCTCACAAAAAAAAAAAACCACTTTCCCCAACATCTAATCTAAATCTCACCTCTTTTCACTTAAAACTGTTCTCCTTTTTCCTATCATTATCCACCTGTGTAAAAAGTTATTTTCCCTCCTGCTTATAAGCTCCCTTTAAGTATTGGAATGCCACAATGAGGTATCTCCTGAGCCTTCTCTTCACGTGGTAAAATGAACTGGATGCTTGCAAGGTGCAACCACTATTCCTCAGAATCTCTTCAGGAAAATGATCCTTCACTGGGTAACAGAATGGAAAGATGAAGGGATAGATAACCTTACACTGGGCTGGATGAAAACAATTCAGAGTATAACACTGGAAGAAAGAATGCAGAGGGTCAAGGTTCATCCCTAACTCTGTCATGGGCAATGGGATCCCAGTGAGACACATTTAGGTCTTAGAGTGAATAGGATAAAAAAATTCCCAGTACATTACTTATGATGCAAGTTATAATTACGTTAGATGCAAATGAAAGGCAACTCATCAGTATTCAGAAGCAGCCAAGTGCTTTCAACTGCATGGTCCAAATACAGCTTCAATTCAGTTAGTCCATGAGGAAGAACTTCTTGCCCATACAGAGAGCACTGCAGAACTGGGGCCAAAACCAGCAAAATGCCTCTGAAGCATGGGAGACACAAGTGATTTTGTAATACAGTATTTATACCAGCACAATATATATCTTGCTTCTGCCCTTTCTGAAGAAAGTGCAAGAAATTTACCATTTATACATTTTTATTGATAATACATATGTCTGGGAAGTCCAGAAATCTCTCTGAAATATACAGAAACCTTGAAATTGAAAAAAGGGAGGTTTACAAACTGCCCCAAAATAACTTTTATATGCCAGCCTGAGTGTTGTAAGATTTGTGCCCATTGCCTTTGCATAGCTGTAGCCAGAAAAATTGTACCCCCTAACCAAGCACCTCAAACAGGAGTGCCCAGTTCTGAGTGATGAGCCAGACTCCAGTGTTCTGTACCTGTTGCTTGTCTCTCTTCCAGATTTGTGTAGTTTGGGGAAGGGGGATAAAAAAAGGTGATTCTGAGTTTGCGGTGGAATGAAGGAAACTGCCTGTGACAGAGTGTTTTCCAGCACTGGCTATTTGATTGCTTCTTAGAGGTTTGCAGTGCCAGAAATGGCCCCAGCAGAAATGGATTAGTGGGCAAAGAACAACTGAGAAGGTCAGAAGGTGGAAAACAAAGGCAGTTTAACATGTAGCTATGTTGTTTATCACCAAGTTAAAGAAAAACTCATCACTTTGCATAGGACGACCCTACACAATCTGAACTACCACAGTTTATTTAGCCTGTGCAAAGGGATGGTGAACTAGATCTGGCTAGACTGCATCAGCTGGCAGGCTCCTGTTTGGGGAGTAAACATATGTCAATACATTTTACATGACCAGTCTCCACTGCAAGGGGACAGAGAGGAGAAATCATACCCAGTCTGGGAAATTTCCATGGCAGTTTTACAGTTCAGAAAATATACATATCACACACACACACATATGCAGTAAGCACAAAAGATTAGCATTGGAACTGACAACTTGTAAGCCAAGTTTTAGCTTTATGTGATTCGAAACAGCTGAGTGATAAATTAAAATAAAAACAAATGCCAGCAGCTCTTTAATGCGAGTGGGATTGGTGGGCGCTCCTGTCAGGAGAGCCTGGTGCGTACATATTGATATAATTGGCCGGGTGGAGGTGGTAGAACAAACGTGACTCTTCCAAAGCAGTGTTGGCACTGACAATAATTGTTAACAGATTTGGTTTCCTATTCACCTCTTTTTTCCCTTATAGTTCCTTCTTAACTTATCAGCAGATTTTACTTTTGAATTATTAGAAATTGCATCCTTCTTTTATTGATTCTTGTGAGTTGCCAGCCAGCCACTAATTGCTTCCAGCTCTGGCATTTCAAAATTACTGATTTCCTTTTAGATACTTCAATCATTCATATATCTTCTTCTCTGTCCTTCCACCCCCCTTATGACTTTCTTTGGCTTGAGCTTTTCTCAGAGGAGCAGTAAGCTTAGTTAACCCTCGTCATTCTAGCCAAGCACTGTTCTCATTCTTACGGCAAAGGGTAGATCAGAGCTGCCACTAAACGTAAATCCTCATCTAACTCAACTCCAAGCACAAGCTCTCTCAATCCAAATACTTGGAATTTGGACATCTAGTTCATGTGCTGTGCAGGTATTCATATATATTTATATGTATGCTTGCACACATACATACACACTGTCACACATACATATGTGTATACATACATAAAATGAGTTTGTGTGTTTATATGTAAACTTATGTAAACTTATGTAAACTTCTATTTATATAGCATATAAACAAATGCATAAAGTAATGGAAGCGTCTTTAAGGTCTAGTGGACTGTTCTTTCCTTTTGTCTGTTTGCCTTGTGGCTGGTGGAGCAGGGCACTGATGGCACTGAGGCCATCAGAGTCAGGAACCACTTACAGATGTGCTGCTAACCTGTGGCAAAGGGAAGGGAGGTGAAAGGGAAGTCTGTGTTCTGAAGCTGTGGCCTGCACTGTCTGCTTCCCCAGGCTGGAAATTCCCATCACAACCTCATCAGCTCTTTGTGCTGGGAAGCACAAAGGGGAGGAAATACACGCATTGACCTATAAGGATTTTGTTTAATTCTGATTTATTAAAGGTCACTCAGCATGAAACGATTAAAAAATAGCTCATGTCTGATAAATGTGCTGCTTACTAGAGCTCTCTGAATGTAAGCAAAGATACCTGAATTGCCACACATTTTCCAGACACTACAAACATGCAGATGGGCTGCCATGGAGCACTGCCCACCTGAATGACTTGCCAAGATGCAGTAACTGATGTGTGAGCCTGTGTTCTGAAGCTGTGGCCTGCACTGTCTGCCTCCCCAGGCTGGAAATTCCCATCACAGCCTCCTCAGCAATTTGTGCTGAGAAGCACAACCTGCCACTGCTGTCAACCCACGCACCTAGCCCTATGGAGCAGGACTTTCCAGGCTCAAAGACAGGTTTAGCTGCTCAAGAGGTCTGTGCTGTCCCAAGTGCATGCTCTGAGCTGTCAGTCACGCTTTTAGAAGTGCCTGTCCCATAAAGCAATAAATACAGGACCTAGGAGCATTTGATGAGACTCCTTTTTTCCCTATTGCACAGTTTCTCCTTCCCCAGGCCTTGTCTAATCTACTTCCACTGCTCTGCTGAAAGCAGCTGATGGCAGCTGTTAAACATATGGTTTAATTTTAGGGATCAGTCCCAGCCATGCAAATTAGTATTCACTTGCTTTTAAATTCAAGAGTCTCTGCATAGTGAGAACAGAAGCAGTTGGAAACTGCTGCCCAAAGCAAGATCCTGTCTGAAAAGACCAAGAGTAGTCAAAGTATGTCCATGAGCACAGATGCAAAGGTGAAAGGAATGACTGGCTGCAGCTGAGCATGTTAGTAGAGCAAGAGCTTGGAGATGGACCTGCGATAAAGCCACATTTCTCTAGACCATGATGCTCATTGCAAAGACATGCAGTGAGGGTAAAAAGTAAAGCTTAGTCTGTTTTATTACAATCCTGTCTTGTCCTTTTTAGGATGGATCTCTAAAAATAGACAATATGGAATACTTTAATGAGCTGAGTTTAAGGAAAAAAGAAGAAAGGAAATTAAACATCAAGAATGTCCATGTCTTTTTCTTACATAATCCACAACTAGTCTTACCCATTCTGTTTTGGTTGTAAGTCTACTACGGGATGCACGCTCCAGATTTTCACTGACTGCACTCAGCATCCTGAAATCATAGAATCATAGAATCATAGAATGGTCTGGGTTGAAAAGGACCTCAAAGATCATCTGGTTTCAACCCCCCTGACGTGGGCAGGGTCTCCAACTGCTAGACCAGGCTGCTCAGAGCCACATCCAGCCTGGATGTGATATAGATAACAAGTATCTATATGGTGAAATGGATCTGTTTTCATTTTGGAGGACTGAATGTTCCTTTTCATGCAGTAGCTTGTCATCCTGCATACAGTTCAGAAGACATTTTTGCCAATGAGAAGCATAATTCATTGGCTTACTTATTCCAGAGTGATACAGAAATACATGGGATGTATTTATTGAATACACTGAATATTGAATGTATACATTCAATGTCTTGCGTTTTCAACCTGTAATGCTAAATGGCTGGTAAAGGTCAACATGATACTGCATTACTGTTACAAACCAAATCAGTGCAGGCTAGCCAGTCTTTGGGCATTGTTTTTCCACTGCATGTAAACAACAGAATTTGTGACTAGCAGTAATAAAGAACTAACATGTCTCTTTGTGTCCTAAAGTTAAAGAAAAATATGCATTCATTCTAAGCAAACCAAACCCTCTAATCAAGATTGATCCCTATCCCAGGTGACAGGTTTGTGAACAAATCTTTTCACTTCAGCAAAAAACTTCAGTTTCCTAGGAGCTTAGAAAGTCTGCAGCAGGGTAAGCAAAAAGCCAAGGGCAATTCTATTTCTAAATCCACAGACTCATCCTTAAAATTGCACCAAGTCTAGAATTCTTGCCGTGTTACTCATGATTCTTGAGTGGTATCTCATTTTTAGTCCTCTGCCTATAGAGGAAGGAAAGGGAAAAGGGGAGGGGAAGGAGAAGATTTGTGAGAGGAGATATAGTGACTGCATACAAAAAGTAGGAAGTTTGGGGATGGAGAATCAGATAAGTAAAATGCAAAACAGCAAAATGTGATGTAGAAAACAAATTAGCAAATGCAAACCAGTTAGCAAGATAAATTTAAAACATTCAGCATTATCTGGACTGATTTTCTTAAATGCTACTTATCATTTTGAAACTGACAATTCACGTAGGTCATCTCAAAATGAATAAAGGAAGAGGTGGAACCGTTTTATCAGTCTTCCTTCATCATATGTCTCTGTGTGACACCTGAAGTCATCCCATGTATTTCTTTATCACTCTGGAATAGTAAGTCAATTTAAATCAATATATTTACTACAGATTTACACCACATCACTACATGCAAGTCTTAAGTGAAGGATTTCAAACAGATGTGATCTGTCATGAGCTGTAGCCTGATATGAACTCTGTAATCCAGATTACGATCAATCAAATTCTTACTTGCAGTAACAAATGAAGATTTATGTCCTAGCTCTCCTTTTTTATGACCAAAGAACTGAATTACTGCATCCTCTTCTCTTCTATGACAACAACCCTCCACAAGATTGAAAGTGAGCTCTCTTACCCTTCAAAAAGTATTTCTAACTGTCTCAGTATTCATAACAATCCTTGGCCCATGCTAGATTGTGAACCATGCTAAGGAACTTCTTTGGAAAAGATAAAAATAGATCAAAATAGTATTAGAATAGTCTCATGTAGTTTAAGAACAAATATAATATTCCTACTTCTCTAGGCTTGGATGTAACCTAAGCACATTACTTGATAAGGAAGATTACTATGAAACAGCAAATTCCTGGATGCTTAACACTTATGCCTACAAAAAATAACGAGTGTGAAATTTTAGTGTATAGCCAGTGGCAAGTAAATGTGTGGTTAGTCTTAGCAGCTATCAAGTTAGTACTAAATAAAAGCTATCACCTACAGAAAACACTTAACTACAACAGAACTGTATTCAGACTTGTTAGATTTCTGGTACATATTTAAATCTTTATAAAGACTCTTGAAAGCATCATAACTTATGTGAGTTTGTTTATACAGTGCACATGGATAATGCCCTCACTTAGGACTGTTTGTGGTGGAGTCTCTCTTTTGAGAGGCAGAATATGACTTTAACTTGTTATTTCTGATGGGATCTGAAGAGAACAAATTTAAAGAGGCCTTGGTTTACCAAAGTCTTGCCAAACCTCCAGCACAAAGCAAGGTCAACACCAAATTCAGGCCAGATTTCTTTGGGCTCTACTCAGTCAAGACTAGAAACCCTCCAGTGACGAAGTCTACAGAGCCTCTCTGGCAGCCTACTCCATTTCTTCACTCTTCTCTTCATGGAGTCTTTTTTTTTATGTTAATGCCTCCCTTACTTCTCTTTATTGAATTATTACATTCCTTAAACTCCAAACCTCATTTTGCATGTACATTAAAGGTAATTTCTGAAGACACGTGATTTAGAAGACACATGATAGATTTAGATTAGATATTGGAAGAAATTCTTCACTATATGAGTCATGAGGCATTGGCACAGGTTGCAGAGAAGTTGTGGATGCCCCATCCCTGGTGGTATTGAAGACGAGTCTGGATGGGGCCCTGGCCAACCTGGTCTAGTGGGAGGTTCCTGCCTGTGGCAGAGGGATACAAACAAGATGGTCTTTAAGGTACCTCCCAGCCCAAATCATTTTGTGATACCATGATGACATAGGAAGACAGAAATCACAAAAACAAAGGAAAAAACAGCTAACAGTGGAGCGAATGACGTGAATAAGTGGAGACAGTTGCTGAAGAACTGCATTTCTACGCTTGCAGTGCAATGTGGGTGAAAAAGAGAAATGCCTTAACCCAGCAGCTAGAAGAAATGTTAAATGAAGCTTACTTTCCTCACAATGTGATACTTTCCCAGTGTGCTATGCAAATCATGTTACAAAAAAGTTATGCCACTGTTCTTTTTTTTACCTATTTGTAGAAAACGTGAGAGGATTGGATTTGACCAGCAACTATATCCATGCTAACCTCTGAGGTAACTCAATAAAAAATCCTCTTCTGCTAGGAAAAGTGGCCTCCCTTAGCCTTACCAGGTGTTTTGTGCCTCCCTCTCCTGTCTTATCACTGAGGACAGAGTTGGCTTCCAGCAAAGTGGGAAGAAGCCCAGCCCGAAAAGCAAAGAGATCCCCAGCCAAAGGAATCTCCTTGGAAGCGGTTCTTTAAATAAACTTCACATTCTTTCCTTTCTATAAAATTATTGTTTATAATTTTGATATTCTCTCAGATCAGCATAATACATTGGCATGGCTTGTCAAATAAAAGTCAGGCAGAAAGCAAGGATCCAAATCACACTGATACTTCGGTATAAAGCAATGACTTCATCAGGATATACACAAATAAGAAAAAAAATACAATTTAAATGTTACTTGTGGATCAGATCATCATATGTCACAAGTCTGGATTAATTTAAATAAAGCTACCTTCGCTTTTACCAGTTCATTTCTTTTTCTGGAATGTTAAAAAATATTTCACAATTTTATATTTTACTATTTTCCAAATATTGTTAGAATTTTGGGGAAGGGAAGTTATATTTTCTCTTTTTCTAAATGGCCTTTTGCCATTTAGCAATCTTTCATAAGATTTTCTTCTGAATTTGACAGAGGAACTCTTTAATAAAAGCAAAAAGCTGATCTGTTAGTTTTTGCTAGCCAACATTGTAAAATGTCATTCAGGTGGGAAATCACTAAAGAATTGGACATTAGAATCTGTAAAATGCTGGTCTTAGAAACGCCAAAATAAAATAAATGACGGGAAGGAAACTTTCTGTCCAGTACTTTGAAAAGTGGCTACTATACAAAGCAAAGTTCAAAATAAATACAAGGAAAAGGGATTTGTTATTAAGCTCCAAAGTCTTGATTTCTTTAAATGTTCACTTTAAATGTTCACTTAGTGAACATTTAGTAGGTTCATAGACTTGAGACGAGAAAATAATATACACACATTAAAATTCCATATTATTTCTGCAATTGCACCACTTTCCTTTAACTCCAAGCTTCGCTCTAAGGAATGATTCAGTGTCTTGTAAGCTACATCTGTACCACTGTGGGCAGCAACTATCTCACTTGGGCACTACTCAACTCAACTTCTTGCCTAACTGGACCTCATCTTTCTGTGGTGGCATTATTTCACCACAGAGAGAAGTCAATGACTAGTTAGCATTCATAGAGTATACACAAGGAGGGCAGCAGAAGCTATGAAACATGGGGAGAATCATTTCAGAACCCCAGCAAAGGGAAGGGTTGTCTCCTGAAAGTCTCTCTCCTTTTTTCTGTTGATACTAACTGTGCAAATATCTCTGTCTTTACAATATGCAGAGCGAATATGAGCAATTTGAAAATGTGAAAATAACAGAACTTTTAGAAGTTGTATGTTCACAATGTACCCTTTAGGTAGATTATTTAAAAATAAACTTACCCTTTTGACCCAGTTTTCCTCCAAACAGACTATTTTCGGTACATTTATTAACAATCTGAGAAATGACTCTAGCAAATGTCTTTGAAAATTCTACTGTATTAATACACAACTTTTCCATAGTTACTCTGGCAACTTTATCATTGAAAAGTAATCAGTCACTCAATTAAGTACGACCTATACTTCATAAAACCATACTGGCTAACTCTAATAAAGTTACACTTCTTATTTTTCTCCCTTACTGGGTTCTCTTGAAGTCTTTATGTTGATATCCTTACCATCAGCGCAGAGTACACTGGCTTACTGTTGCTCTTACTAATCACATAAGCTATAGTCAAATTCCCTAATCTTGCTGATGTGAATATCTACCTACATTTATCAGTAGAGACATCAATCATTTTTATGCTTGGTTCCTTCAAAAGTCAAAGATGAGGGCTAGATGAAGGCCTCTTCCTCAAACTGCCTACTCCAAGGGCTACTAATCTTTCTCAAGCCTCTGAGGTGTTTAGGATGGAATTCCTCTTCTAATGCACTGGAGGGCCTCTTGCCTGCAGTGTGTGGCTCTGCTCGCCTTGGCACTGTAAAGACTAGAAGGAGGAGAACAGCTTGCAATGAGTGACTTCCCAGGTTAAGTTTGCTTCTGATGTCCTTTTACAGATTTTCTGTAATTAGAATTTCCTACTTGCTATTTTGTAATCAGAATTATTTAGCTAAACAAGGCATATGCATACCTCTTAGAACCTATTTCACAGATAGCAGCAGAGTACACAATCAGACCTATGAATTAAGTCAGAATTAATGTAAAAATGATCCAGACAGCTCTCAGAGCAAGGCTCTTCCCAGCGTTGATCCCAAAGTGAGAAATACTGATGATGCCTGATCTGTGGCTATAGAAGACTTGCCACTGATGGAACAGACCCACACAGAATCAGAAAACCTTTCAGCTGCACAGTTGCACAGGGACTCCTGGTGTTCCTGTGTGTGAGGAAGAGCCAAGTGATCAACTCTACTCAGACTTTAGGTAAACTGTTTCCCAGAATAACCCACCTCTTTCCATTGGGAACTGAAGTCAACTAGTGAACTCTTAACTGGGAGACTTCAGGCTAAGTGCCCAAATTTATGGGGAATGAATCCAGGCCCTAACACATGCATTAATTCATCTGCATAACTCCAGGCACAAAAACATTCATTACTTCCATGCTGGTCCGGCTTATCTGTACAGTATCTCATTCTCATTTACATTGCCAGCCAGGTGAGGGGAGGGCTTGTCCCACTCTGCTCTGCTCTGTGTAGTCTCACCCTGAGCACTGGGTGCAGCTTGGGTGCCGCAATAGAAAAAGGACATAAGAATATTAGAGTGTGTCCAACAAACAGCAAAAATTACAATGAAGGATTTAAAGGGCAAGATGTATGAAGAACGCTGAGGCCCCTTGATTTGTGCAATCCAGAGCAAGGAGCGGAAGGGCAGCGCTGAGCTCTGCTCTGTGTGGCAGCGACAGGGCCCGAGGGAACAGCATGGAGCTGAGTCAGGGGAGAGGCGGATGGGGGTCAGGGACAGGTTCTGCACCAGAGGGCAGTGGGCATGGAATGGGCTGCCCAGGGCAGTGGGCACGGCCCCGAGTGCCGGAGTTCAAGGAGCGTTTGGACAGATCTCAGACACAGGGTCTGAATTCTGGGTAATCCTGAGTGGAAATAACCTCACCACAACCACTGGTCTGATCACACTGCCATCTATAAGGTGCTGAGACACACTAAAAACTTTGCTACCAGCAAAAGCCACAACAGGCCACAACTGCACATAAATGCGCAGCAGCTTGACTTCATCCACACTGACAATATTCACTTCACTTGCGTGAGTGTATATAACTCATTTCAGCCTATCTTGCTGAGAAGAGCTGAGCTCAGGATTCTTTTGTTTTGAACTTTGAAAACCTTTCACAGTGTTTTTCGTAACTCCTCATCCAAAGTCCCTGTACATTTAAATATCAAATCTTATTTTTCATTCTCAACTAGTAAATCTCATCTATTTCTAAATCCCTCTTGAAATATTAGTGTTATTCTGCATATTCTGTCATAAGCATTACTTTGTGGATTACATTGCCAAAATATTTTTGTGATCTGTCTGAGCTTAGCCATTTTAAATCCAACCATTAATACACATCTGCTCACAGCTGAGAAAAAAATTCTATTGGAACTATGAAAGATGAAGTTAATAACCAGTTATTGTGATATGTATTCTGTGTGTGTGTTTCAGGTTTTACTTATTCCTAGACACTGGGTCCTGTGGTTCTGCAAGGACATCCCTGATTGGGATGAGACACTCATTCATGGATTCCTTGGACCTCACTGAAGCAGCTTCAGTGGAGCAGGTTGCCACCCCATAGGGTAGCTTTGAAATTATATAGCGTGAGAGATGATCCCGGTTGATACCCTTGGTAGAGAGACATGCCCTGAAACAGTATGCATGTCTTATCACAAAGTCTTCAGTCTTTTCAAATCCACAACTAGGCTTGCAGAAGGAAGGCAATGGCACCATCAGCAATACCATTAGAAGTTTTCTTCTGCTAGTCTGCTTTGCCAGCCAGCGTGGCTGGGTTGATCACTTCCATAGATGTCCAGGAAACAAAGCCAAGCTACTGTTGTCAAAGGCATGAAAGAGAAGTAAGTTATCTTGTGTCAGCTGACTTGTGATAACTGTACCTGTAGTGCTCCTACCTTGCTGTGCCTCTGAGACAGTGTGACTGAGTTTATTCCTCATTCAAGTATTCTTCATTCAAAGAAGTACAACATTATTTCACATCTGCTCAAAGAACATCTAGAATGATTTCTGTTATGCTTTACTTTAATACCACATCTCAGTAACTTGGGTGTGGTTAAAAAGTATAGAAGAATGTGTAATATCACTGAAGGGCATCAGAAGAAAAATCACTTGCTTGCACTGCTCACTTCCCAGACCAGCCAGTCACCCTCCCTGCTGAATATCCATGTCTTTATTTGTAATTTTAGCCTGTTTCTCTGAAGTTCTCAGACCTTGACTTTCTCTCCTTCAAAAGGTGATTACACAAAACTGTTCCTGATTGAAAGTGTTCCTGGGAGAGGACTGCAGACTCTTCAAGGCCACTGACTAACCTTCATCACAGTCAGTGGTGAAATCACTTTTCTGCAATGAAGACTGGGCAACTCAGCTTTGCAGATCTCTGGCTGGAAGGAGTCCCTCACCAGGACTTGAGCGATTTCCGTGGTTTTCTATCCTCACCAATTTTTTATAACACCTGAAAAATCTTCTCAGAAAACTGAGGAGAATTTTTTAGCACTGGTCACATCAAGAACTTCCCTCCTCCATGGGAAGACACTTAGATGGTTGTTTATGGCTCAATATATTTCTAACTTAATGTAGAAAAATGGTAATGACAGGAGGAGCTAATCCACAGTCATGACAGGCTGCAAGGCTCCTTCATTCAATAAACTAAAGAAACTTGGCCATATCCAGATTGGATGACCATCACTGTCTTTCTCCATCCTCTGGCTTCTCCAAGTCTCACATACATTACACACCTCCAGTCTCACCAGATGATTGCAGACCAACTTTGATGTCGTCAGGAGGTTCCACTCCTCTTTTAAACCTTCACATTATTTTACAAATGCAGAAATCCAGGAGGACATCACCTTACTGGTATCATTTTCCAACACTTTGTTATGCCTGATCAGGATGTCTGAGGCTGGTGCTGGGGGAGAACAGTCCATTTTTTCTCTCTTCACACTACCTGTGGAGAGGTTACAAATTCTCAGGCTTCATTTGTTGATTTTAATCAGTCTGAGAGCTGCTGCATCCAGGAGGTGTGTCAGTGAGGTATACTCATCTTTCCTTGACTGGGTGGCAAACTGTCCCACCAGGTGTCGGAGGAGGGTGGAAGGAGTTTGGGAGACATGGGAGGGGATTTCCATCAAAAGAAAAAAGTGGAGAATGCTTGGCCTACATGAGGATCCTTGGAGAGCCTAGCTCATCTTCTCACACTGCCTGACATTTATTTATCTGTTATAATACAGCATTGCTTCTGGAGACTGCTTAACCCAGGAAATCTTGTAGTTGCAGCAAAGGGCAACAAGAATCCTAAGCAAGATGAAATCAGGGTTCGTCTTCCACCTCACACAAGTGTGGGTGAAAAAACTGTACTGCACCCTTTCTGGATTTTATCTCCAATCCTCTTCTCCACAAGCTTTTGAATAAATTCAGCAATCTGCTCAAGGATGCTGTCTTTAGTGGAATACAGGTCAAATGCCACCACACTACCCCAGAGGGAATACTTGTTGGAGAAGAGCCTAGATTACGGTGGGATGCCCCGAGTTGTGGTGGATCGCAGGAGAATGCTTGTTGCCTGCTCTCCCTGATTCCAGCTCTTGGCTCCTTGTGTCCAAGGCAAGGACAGCCCTACCACGTACCATAGCCCTCAGGGCTACCCCAGGGTAGCTGAAATACTGCCACACAGACACTGTGGGAACCACTGCTGGAACAGCTACTACAGCACTGCTTTCTGTGATGCAGAAAAATGAAGCAACAAACAACGTGATAAAAGAAGTATGTCAAAAGGACAATGCAGTCAACTTAGAACCCATCAACTTTGACACACACTTTCATAGAATCACAGAATGGCTTGAGATGGAAGGAACCTTGAAGCTCATCCAGTTTCAACCCCCCTTGCCATGAGCAGGGTTGCCACCCACTGAATCAGGTTGCTGAGGGCCCCATCCAACCTAGCCTTGAACACCTCCAGCGGTGGGGCATCTACAGTTCTTTTGACTGCATTGCAACTGTTCATGCCTGTAGATACACAGTTGTCAGCTGTAATAACAACCAAAATTGGCCTGATCTTATGTGAAAAGCCTCCTCCCTGCCTTCCAAAATGAAGTGGCAGTCTCAGAAACTTTTCTCTTTTGGCTCTGGAGAGGGTTGTGTATCAGGGCACAGAGGAGAGGAACACATTCATGCACAGATGTGTACCAAAACAGATATGACTACAGGAAAAAAAAGAAAAAAGAAAGAAAGAAAGAAAGAAAGAAAGAAAGAAAAGAAAGGAAGAAAGAAAGAAAGAAAGGAAAAAAAAAAAAAAGGAAGAAAGAAAGAAAGAAAAGAAAGAAAAAAAAGAAGAAAGATGGCTAGGAGGCAAGTATTTTTAATAGTGTTCCCTTTAACTGAGCCTAAAGAGAAGTAACACTTCATTTTACCTTTTCTATTAAAGCAAAGATCTCACCAGTGTCAGTTGTGTGCAGGTGCTATGCACAGCGGGAAACAACCCAAACCAGCATGTGTGCTTTGAAATATTTCTTTTAAACAGACACTAAGTATTTTCAGCTTTCGGGGAATGTGGTGCAAAATAACAAGTAGATAAAATATCACCGTGCTGTGCAAGGGAGGATACAAGCAGTTATCTTCTGCGATTTCACACTAATATTTAGCTATCATGTAGCAGTCTCTCTGCTGACCCGCCTGCATAAACACTCAGTAATTAACCAGCACCCTCCCCACTATACAACCAGTATGTATTATTGCTCACACCATCGCCAGTTTACAGATAAGGGACTTGGAGAAATGATGAAGCTTATCCAGACCTGCTCAGGATGTTTGTAGCAAAGCACAGAGCAGAATCAATCCCTGCAGGACACTTTACCCTGCTCTGCCTTTAATGTTACAGCCTGGAGACATGTCAAAGCAGTCCTTGGTGGAGAGGAGTCCACCTGCAAAAACTACTAAAGCCATTTCACACCCCTGGCAGTGTCTGGAGCAGAAGAGGCACAGCAGGAAACCACAGGAGGACTGTAAATCAGAATGGAGGCAGAGCAGTGTGGGAAAGCTGCCTGTGCTCTGCTTCTTGCTGGGAGCTTTTCTCAGCGCTTTTGATGCTTCTTCTCCTTCATTGCTAAAATCTGCTCACGATGTAAATGCTCCTCATTGACTAATCATTCCTTTTAATTACCATGCGTGGTTTAGTTGTGGAGAGGATATGAAAACAATGAGAGTACAAGCATTGCACTAATTTGTTGCAGGTATGTGGCTGCAGGAACGGCTTGTGAGCATCCTACAGATGATTGTGTCCCAGCAGGGACATTGTCCTTTGCCTGCACTTCCCAAAGGGGCTGCCCGTCTCTCTCATTTCATCCCACTCACTATCGCTGCCGTCAGAAGCAGCACACTGAATAATAGAGACCAGTTCTCCATATAGGAATAAATAAATAAACAAATAAAGCTATATTACATCTCTAAGGATTAACTTCTGCCATTTTACACCTGATTTTGCTTTAAGCTTGGAGTGATGAGGAAGAAGATGTCATGGACCAATGAGGTTGTTTTCATCACAGGAAATGATGTGAAGCAAAAGGAAATCTTCACGTGGGAAATAGTCAAAACACATTAAAATTTCAACTCACTGTAAGGACTGAATTTCTTCTGCAGGGAGGATGGACAATTTGAGGAAGTACAAAGAAGGGCTGTCCCATTTTTCCCATTTTCTCCTGAAGGACTCAATAAATGCAACTGCATTTCAATTAATTGAAAAACAGGTTTAAGAGTAGCAACAGAATTTTTCTGGCCTGGTTTTCGGGATGTTTTGGTTTGGCTATTGAAACAGTCGATTGTTTTTTTCACTTTGTTGCATGGAAACTATATGTGGCCACTAATCATAGCCCAGTAAGTTCTTATTCTGTGGCATAAAAGTCACACATTCAAACTGCAGCAACATTGCCCTACTTCTAAACCGGGCAGTATATTGCAGTCCTGACCATCAGATCTTGTGTCTATTACAAAAATCAAGCTGCATGTTTTTCCAGGTGCTACCATCTTGGAAACAAGGCACGTGGGAACCCAAAAATGTGCTTCAGGACTTAACATGAGGCCTACAATTAGAATTTTTTATTGAATCTCGTTATTGCAGCCTGCTTTCAACTGAAGTGTGCATTTGTTTAAACACCTCCAAACTCAAATTTATTCTGACCATTGAAGAGAGTTGTAGTCTCAGAGTCAGTCAAATAAAATAGTTCAGTTTAATTGTTAATGTTATTTCTTCTGATTGAAACACTTTCTTTAAATCGGGAACATTTTGCTAAGATGAGCATTTTAAAATATATTGCAAATACTTCAGGTGTGCAGGATAAAATTTCTAAGAGGAAATACGTTGTGCTTTGCACAAGCAATGCAACACTTACACCTCAACACAAATGCATATGGAAAAATGTGGAAGGTGCAATTTAGAGTTCCTGTGTAACTCAGACAAAATGCCCCAGAATTATTTTCCAGCGCTACTTAGCACTTGTGTCTTCAGCTGTCTTTAGATGGTTAACTCAGCTAGCTGAAGCATCTCTTTAGCTGCAATTCTAAACAAATCTGAAATGCAGGCCGTTTACAAAACTCTTCTGCTTCCTGTAAAAATGAGCCTTCAGTTCCTTGCTAATAATATTAGAGATAAATATTAGCAATACAATGTGCATCTGACCTGAAGTGTGCAGCTCTAGGTTGGACCTGCATTCAGAGAACATGAAACCCTTCATGTAGTTGTAGTTATATATACCAAGTCTGACATATCAGCAGCATATGTTATAAATGTAAGATTGACTAATATTGACTTTAGGGAGTACAGAAGACAGTGGAAAGTCCGTGTGAGAAGCTTAATATGAAGGAAGGAAAGGATCACCTTCACTCCACCAAGGGGTCTCCTAAAAAAATGGCAGAAATAGGGAATGTGGATTAGTGATAGACAAGAACCCACAGTCAGGCTGCTCGGGCATACTTGCTTTCAGCATATCCTCAATATGTCCCTCCAGCCTTCCTCATAATGCTTCCTGGCAGAGTACAGCTTAGATATTTGTGGTGTCTCCTTCTTCTTAGGGAGGACAGGATAGAAATAACATTCATCTTCCTCTGGGATGCCTCCAAGGATGTAATCTTTTTCACGGTTTACCAAATGATAAGTCTGATGGCTTTTCATTAGGCATTATTCCAAGAGACCTCACCGCTAGGACATTTCTCTTTTTCCTCCACTTGTCATTGATTTTCTGTAGGTTTCATTGTGATCTTCTCTGATAAAACCTCCTGAGCAATGAATGATAAAGTGCTCTTTTCAACACGGGGCAAGAATGAGCCCAAACATCGCTTCTAATCCCTCAGTTTTAGGAAATTCTAGATAGCACTAATGCAACATTTGCTACTTCCAAACTGGCTACATGAGCTACAGCACAACCTCTGGAATGAGTTTGGCAGAAAGAATAAAAAGACATAAACATTTTCTGTGACAGCGCTGGCATGCCTGTATTTGTTACCTTCCTTTTGTTACAGTAAAGAATTTCCTCTCTTTCTTCACTTTTCTTAGCAAACACTGACGAGAGTGATCAATGAATAGAAATCCCATCCAGTGTAAACTAGGCATGAGCTGGTGCAATGTAGTAAGAAGTCACCCTGCCTATTCCAGTCTCTCATACAGAACAGTCTGTTATTGCTTTCACCATGAAGAAACAACGTGCAGGAGGTACGGCCGATGTGAGAGCAGAGACGAATGTTCTGAGTTTGGAGCCAGGGTGAAAAATGAGTAATGTTTTTGTAAGCTCTTAAAGTGGCATCATACATTTTTCTCTGCCTCTACACCACTCCACCATATGTAGTGATTCCTTGCCAAAAATATGCGTATTTAGCTTTCAGAATCTTTCCAGTTTCTCTCTATATCCTTGACCATGTTGGTGGTTTGTTGGTAGGGATCACTGAGGTGATCCTTATTGAGGTATTCATTCTCAATCCAAGGATCCCAGAACAGTCTTGAGCATCTAATCCCAGAGGAAAGCCTCTTGCAGCACCTCCAGAGGGAGTATTGTGTCCCTGAGAATTGTTGAGATGTTTCTATGCACACAATCAACAAACACAACAGCTTCTTTGCCCTAAGATGTTGCAAAGTCACTTCTGGTTTGTTACAGTTTTCTCTCCTAAGTCTTCATGTATTCAATGGTATCCAAGTATTACTCTGCTGCTGATTATGTAGTTAAGATGATTTTCCCTGAGCTATATTAGTTTGTGGGGTTTTTTCTCAGTTGAATCTAATCGTGCTGTTTCCTGCCCATATTCCCAACCTTAAAAGTCCCTTTGGAGAAATGATTTCTACCTCCTCACCGGTGTACATGTGAGGAAGACTAAGCAATCGCCCAAGGCAGAAAAACAGGAAGGAGAAAAGTAATAAAGGGTCTCGGTTCCCAGGTCCCATTGATTTCATATGTACTGAGCAGTGCACAGAGGGAAATCAGCACCATGCAGGCACGTGAAACACAACTGATCCCCAAGACAGAGAGACTGGAGAGCTGGTAACGCATTACCAACCTCCAGTAATTTAAGAATCATTTTGTTAACTACTTCAACATGCTAGGCTTTTATATGAAAAAAATTAATTTCCTTTTATAGCGTAAATAAAGTCATTACATAAAATCAGGATCAGTTATAATCCCTGCAGACTTCCCTCCAACTCGGTATATTGTTGCTTATCATTAGCATTTGTTTCCAATCTTTTATTCAGTTTTCACTCCACATAATAAAGTTCATGTCCGAGTAAGACGCTCCAAATGTTAATAACAAGGAATTTACCAAGTGCTCCAATCAAGCGAGCATTACAGTGAAACCATCCAGACACCGAAGCAATCTGTGCTAACATTTGTATCACACACACATGCAGACACAATTTTTTGCACAATTCAAAGGTCACTTTAGTTGCTCTGACACTGCATTGTTGGCAAGCCAGTAATTTGCTATCACAAAATAAAGAATTACTCTGACTTTTTAGCCAATGGAAATGATTTAAGAAGAATTGTCTCTGGTGGTCAGGATCAGTGCATGTTATAATTTCCAAGAGAAATGCTAATAAAAAGTACACAATTCCTGTAATTTATCAAATTTTTAGAAATTTAATGGGATGTATCTGAGACAGTGAAAAAGAATTACCCAAGTGCTCCTCATCACACAAGAAATATCTACATCTTGTAATAATTATTCCCTTCCTAGATTCCCAAAACACATCAGATGATCATTTTTGAGAAACTCAGTTAATGGATGGAGTTAAGGCATTGTTTCAGGGAGCATTAAAGCTATCTAGGGTGCTTTAGGCCATTTAGGCTTATGTAAAATGTGCTCAGAAATTAGACTATGCTGATTAAGATGTTCTTGCAAACTCCTGAGACTTTCAGGACAGCCTAGGCTACTCTACAGCTATGTGCCAATATAGTCACTGATTTTCTAGTTTTGGACAGTTTCAGTCTAGAAAGTGAGTAGAGCCAAAGAGCTCTGAATAAGTTTCATTCTGTGATTTTTGCTGTATTCAGAGGTTTACTGGGTAGAAATCCACACAGATAAAAAACAAAGAAAATGTTCCCATGAGCTCCCATGAAGACTGAATTTTTGGCAGCTTTGTTGAAACCTAAAACAAGTGTGAAAGAGCTAAATTATTTGTCATCATTTTCACTATATATGGATGTATTTTATTTATTTTCAATATATTTTCTATGTGTTACGATCTATGAGCTGTTTTCCCATTTTTCATCATCACAGAATGTCTGGGCATTCACCAGGGTTTGAGTGTCCATTTTCCTGTGGCCTTACTTCAGAAGTGCTGAGTTCCTACTGATCTCACTTTTCTGAGATCACTCCCCACCACCTAACAAGAGGCCACTGGTCTTGAAAAATACAGAAATAGTGTCTTGCTTGTGGCTTGTCTGCTAGCCTAAATGGTGTGAATTAAAGAACTGATGTCTTCCTGCTATCATGATAACCAAGTCATATCAGTTTATACCAAGCCACCTGAATTCACTTCTTTTATTAAGCTGATGGGTAAATCCCTGGTAAAATAGCAGTAGAAAATATTTTTCATAGGAAAACTGGTTACAGAGGATCTATATTCTAAGCAAAATGAGCAGCACGTAAGAAAGAGATTTAAGGTAATCGAGTAATCATTAATATGTTTGTGTTCATTCGCTTATCTATGCTTCCTCCACTCTGAGGAGGTAAAAAAGTCTTGCAAAGAGGAGCTCAACGTGTGCTGAAGTGCACAAAGGCACTCAGCGCAAAGGGTGGACAAACATTTGTTCATCACAGTCCTCTTCACCGTGTCTGCCTCCCAAATTCCCTTCAGCTCCTCGCCTCTACGTTTCTTCCCCCTCACCCACAGAAAGAAAAATGTGCAGATGGGTCTTGTAACTCTGTGTAAATGGTGCCTCTGTGAATATTTGGACTTCACGAATGAGAAACGAAGCTGAACGTGTCCAGATCCCAAAGCACCCCAGAGGCACTCTGACAGAGTTATAGATGCCCCAAACGAACACTTCCAAAGACTGTATTAGTCAGAGATTTTTATACTTTAACCAAGAGGACGAAAAATCAAAAGAACTGCAAAAACTCTTTTCAACACTTTGCATGTAACTGATGATCCCAAATGCAAGCTGAGTACCATTCTCAGAGCTACCCTTGGAGCATTCCTGACTTGCAATATAAAAAGACAGGGCAGTCATGTGCAATAACAGTCAGGAGGAAAAAACAAGTCATTCCCACAGGAGACCATCCATAGCCACAGTAAAACTATACAATAATGTAAGTAAATAACTAAGTGGAGGGGGCTGACAGTCTTGTTTTATCTAACAAGACTGGGGGGAATGTACATTTGGATTCAAACTGACAGCTGCTTATGGGATGGAAGGGCTTTCATTCATGGTGCTGAGTTTGATGGATTGGTACCAGCATGAGAACTGCAGGTCCACATCTGCATACACAAATAGCTGCTTCTGGGAGGGTTTTCGAAATTTGAGAAGGAAAAATGTTATCGTGCGGTTTGCCCTTCTGCAATTCTATATGCAGGGAAATGCTGAGAGTGGTAAGACATCTGGCTTGTAAGTAAACTAGGAAGTCTGGAGAGAGACTGATATCACATGAGGTGAAAAAAATCTCTTAGCTGTAGAGTCTCAGAGCAATATTCTCTTGGATGAGTCCCTTTCTGTTTCTATGTTTATGTTTTCTTATTTAACCTACAGACAATTTGACCAGTGCTGTTCCAGTTCTATGCATAAGACAGCAATATTTTGAAATAAGGAGCATTCAAGTTACTGCAACATTAAGGCTCCAGCATTTAGAAAGCAGGATCCTCCTAAAGTCACGGTATGCTGAAGCCAACAGTTTTTATTTTTTAGTTGTTATGCCTCAGAGCTGGCTGCTTGCACTGCTGGCTCATGGCATGATAATCACGGCTACAGGGAGTGGTATTGCCATTTGGACCCAGTGAAGCTGGGCTGATTTTCCCTACCTGAGGATGTGACCCTTTCTCTTTCACAGGTGGGTTTGGCCAAACCTGGAAAGTAGCAAGATGAGCACAAATAAGAAGTAGTGGTAGCAAAATTATCGTGTCTTCTTCTGCATGCAGTGATAAATCCCTGTCAGACCTTTGCAGTTCCTTTCATCTCTCTCTTCTGCTTTTTTTTTTTCTTCTTGTATTATCTTTATCCTTAACGTTATCTTTATCCTTAGCATTCCCTCTGCATGTATTTGATGTCTGGGTACATTGCTTGTTCCTGCTGGCATGATATGGAGCATTTTTGCAGATGTTCAGCCTCCTGGTGGGTTGGGATCCTCACTGCAGTGGGGACATGTCTTCCCCTTATTCTATGAAGGAAAACCATTCCATATAACTATTTTCCTCACATATGAAGACCAGACCTCGGGCACTTCTACCCTCAGGCTATCACATTTAACTAGTTGAGGGTGGAGGAATTTTCCAGTGGTCCAGCCAAGTGAATGCTTATAAGGACACAGAGCATACACGAGATCTTTACGTATGCACAGAGGGGATGATCTAAAAGTTTCCTGTTACTGCAATACAGCTACTAAATGTAAATTGACAGAATGCAAAAAATATTATCATGGAAACATCAGCAAGCAGAGTAGCCTGTGGGAAAACATCACAGGACAAGGAAAAAAGAGTTCCCCTCCACATTTGGAAATTTGGATGAAGTGCTAAGCTGCAGGGATTGGATCTTGAACTAAATGTCAGTACCTTGGGGTCGGTGACCTTACCTCTACAGTACTTTATTGGTAGTGTGATAGATAATTTATAGCTTTAAAAAATGCTGGAAGGACATACTCTTTCATGGAACATATGGTTTGGATTTGTACTATGTCCATTACTCTTGTTTCTGACAGTCTGTAATAAGTCTATATAAATTTGTTACTAAATTGCTATTCTCTAATAAATATACAGTATTTCCATTATTTGACGATATCATTGTCACAGGGGTACATATGTCAGGTCCAAAAGCAATTATGAAACGTATGAGTATGTGCCAGGACTTCATTTTGACGTGCAACCTTTAATTTTAAATACAATCATATAAGCAAGAAAGCTTTAACATTTTAGCTTGAATTTCTTGCAATAATAGTCTTTTGTTTATTTCCTTCTTTTAAATAAAATTGACACTGACAGCATATTGGCAGGGTTAAAATAATCCTGTTATTACAAGCACTTAATCACAATAAAAAGGAAACAATGTATTTTTTTAAAATATTCCTTTGAAGCATTACTGCCCGATTACCTCACAATTTCTTTATCTCTTAGCAAGTCCCTGCCAAGCCTGTGTTTCATTTTTCTGTCTGTGAAGAATGACACTTCTTTTCCCCAAGTATAAGCAGATTTTTCAGTGGCTGTGAAATTCCACCCTATTTCTGGTATTCCTGCAAGAATGACCACGGTGGTTTATCTTGGGAAATAAGTTATAATTATTACTATGATTTATTTGGTCATTAAAACAATCTGTAAGTTCGTACCCTTTCTTTGGCAGAATGTGATTGTTTGCAGTAACTATCCATTTCTTTCTTGCTGACCATACTGAGTTCCTGTGACCCTGAAAATTTAATTGTTATTGTTGTGGAATCATCACAGGCTGGCTTGCATTGGAAGGGATCTCAAAGACCATCCAGTTCCAACTCCTTCTGGGGTCGGGCAGGCTTGGCAGGCACTAAATCAGGCACTAGGGTACTAGATGAGGTTGTTCCCATCTAGATCAACAGAGTTTTGTTGTCAGCTTCCACAGGAGAAGTTTCAGGTTCCAGTAAGAAACAGACGATTTTTTATTATTATTACTTTTACTGAAAGCTAATTCTACCATGAGATTCAGGAAAAATCATGCAAAAGCTTTTGTTTCTTTCACTATATTGTCCTACCAGCAAAGGAGCACTGAGATGTTATGTCTAAACAGAGGCTACCAAAGTTTGTCACTGAGAACAATCACTTGGGAATGTCCCAAACACTATTACTTTTATATCCTACATGATGATATTTTCAGTCAAGCGATATGCAATTTTTGCCAAACCCAAGTAATATTAATACAGCTTCTCTTTGGTCATATTGGCAGGACCTGTGTAGTGTGGCAGGTGTTCTCCAAGCTTCAGTTCCCCTCAGAGCTTGCTGGAACAATCTGAGGTTCCCTCTTGACTTTGAGTCTGGGTTTCCTCTGCAAAACTAGGCAGGATTGCCTGGAAATGGTGCATATCTGAGTCTTGTCCCAGCAGGAGGAAAAATCTTGGATCCCACATTTCAGAGGTTGAATTTATCATTGCCTATTCCCATTATTGAGTCTCTCTGTTCTTATGACAAATCATAACAGAACTAGCAAATGGTGTCTTGCCATTTTTTGTAGTGTTTCCTTCAAACAAAGTTTGCTGGTTTCATCTTTCAAAATTCAAGGTCTGCAACACGGCTGTTCTATTTCCAAGTCAAGCATTAACTTTACCTGTGCAACAAATGCATTAAAAACATCATCAATCATCCTGTTGCCATCATAGATCAGCAATTCCCCATAAGCACGCAAAGAAAGCAAGAGCACTTTGCTGCAACGTTTGACAGAACTGTGTCTTGTATTAGTAATAAAAATACATTGCACATGTAAATTGCATTTTATACAAATATCCCTGTGTGCATTACAAAGGTTGAATTATCATTATCCTTGTTTTACAAATTGCCTGCCAGTGTCACAACGAAAACCATTATATCATTTTCCTTCAGCTAGATCTTTTTAATCACTAGTGACCAGGGCTGAGTTCAAAATCCAACTCCCACGCAAGTATCAAACCAGTATTTAAACCTCCTCATTGTCCCCTGGCGACACTTTCATGGAAATAATAGTGATGAGCTTGAACATATTGCTGAGTGCTGCAATATTTGTGAGAGAAGATCTCTAGAAGCACTCCACACTCCAGTCTGCCTTCCATTTCAGCTACTCCTGCAGTAAAACAGGGTGTATGTAGTAATGCATTTCACAGCAAGCTGTAGAATCAAAAAGTTATCTGCAAAAAGTGCAGCTATCAAGATAGGCTGGCAGCAAGAGAGGAGATGTAGATCCATAGCATTTATGACTATGGGTCACACAGTGCCTTCTTTAGGAAATAGGAGAGAGCCTGTAAGTCTTTCCCTTTTGCATGTGCTTTAAAAGATCTTGTGACTCTTGTACTATCACAAAAGCATGCAGTTAGTAACAAAGTCATCTTAGACCAGACCCTGTTCCCTTGAAGTAGAAAAGATCTTTTGAGTAGTGGTGTCAGGGAAACGCCATCTGTGGAGCATCCATCTCTTAGACTCTGCATGGCAGAATGTGAACCTCCTGCAAGATGGGTCTTTCCTTGCTGTAAGACACTCTTCTGAAGTAGCATGAATTTCAAGACAGGATTTCCTTGCTGTCTCACATTTCTCCAGAAAATGAATACAGCTTTGGTGCTGTGGCAGAGGTGCTGCTCAGCTTGCTTGTCTTTCTGCATGTGGGGACCCTTCTCCATTTATGTCCATGAGGACCATCAACCCAATATAACTCCATGCTCCACACAGTCAACATAATCCAACATCAGTATGTCTTGGATTATAACTGAAAGACACTCTGACTTTTTGCAGGAGAGGAACCAAAATTCTTGTAAATCTCACTGGAGTTTGGGGCAAAAAAACTACCACTTTTACCTGTGTTATGTTCAGTCTTCAAAGACTGTAAGTCATACACAGCAACCAACTTGCCTTTGCTAAAGCTTTTCTTCTTATTTCTTCTTTGAACTCACCTAGTATCAGTGTTCAGCCTTCACACTCTGCTATGCCTTCATCTGCAAGGCATCCTGCTGCCAGCTTCATTGGTGTTCTCCTGGGGATGGCATATTTTCACCTTTTCAGGGTCCCCAGCAGCTGTCAGACAAGTGATGAAAGGGAAGTAAAATATTGGTCAACAATGAAAGTATACAGAAGAATAACCAAAACACCTCAGAAATCTGGATAGAATTATTTCATACACATAGAGGATCTTATTTTGATATTTCTGCTTTAGGCGCATTTATTTTTTAAGAACACCTGTGATTTCCACATCTGGAGTTCAGCAGGATGAGAGGCCTGGGTTCTTCCCTGCGAAAACAACTGGAGCTGCAAAACAGATCCAGATACCAGTGGCTGTGTGACTCAAGGACTGATAACTGGAGGCATTGAATTTACATTGAAATCCATTTCTGTCCAGAAATGAGCTAACGCTGTTGTCGTCTGATGGTTCACAGGCACTCTGTCTCTGGAGTGCTGGGGGAAAAAAAATTGGTGATTGGTCAGGTTTTTTTGAGAATTGCACAAGGTCACTGTCTGACACCTCTTCAATAACTTTACTAGAGAGAATAAATATCAAATGAAAATATTTTCATTTCTGCAGACTAGAGCTGATTGTAGCACTAAGTAAGCACTAGGACAACTGCTTGGTGTTGCCTGGGCAAACAAATGTGTGTAATATTCATTTTGTGTTTATAGACCAGTTTGCTGACTAAAACTCTAGCTGCTCTGTAGAACGTGCTGCTAATATACCAAGTTCGGACTAACAAACCATGACAGACAGTAGCTTGATTTATGAAGTACCTGAAACGCTTTTTATCAAAAAAGGAAAATTTACATTGGAAAACAATGAAGATCTACTCAAGCAGAAAGATTTAATGGAACTATTTCAGCTCTCTTGAAACTTTTTAAGGAAATAAAAGAGCAAACTAAGCTGAAGAAGAAACATTTTGGGCGTCAGCCTCTCTTCTCCTTCTTAACTAGCATCAGGACTAGAAGGAATGGCCTCAAGTTGCATCAAGGGAGGTTCAGGTTGGATATTGGGAAAAAGTTCTTCTTCAGAAGAATGATTGGGCACTGGAACAGGCTGCCCAGGGTAGAGTTTGTGTCACTGTCCCTGGAGGTGTCCAAGAAAGGTACTAGATGTGGTACTAAAATGTAGTTTAGTGGGAAAATATTGTTGGTAGGTGGATGGTTGAACAAGATGATCTTGGAGGTCTTTTCCAACCTTGGTGATTCTATGATTTTTATATTTTCTGAGTGTATCCTTTCTGATTTTTCTTTCAAAAATATGTTTCAAATTAAAAATAAAACAAAACTTCTAATTTTATTAAAAACAAAATCTTGCAATTGGCAAGATTTTTTTCACCTTGCAGGTTTTTTCCTTCTAAAGAGAAGGCAAATTCAAAAATCCTAAAGAAACTCCTGGAATTGACACTTTATTCTGCTCATAATTCTTGCACGTGCAGTTAAAGGACTTTATTTTTGTTGCCTGTATGTTGCAGAGAGTTTAGTATTTGAGTTTTCATAGTAAAATATTTTAGGAAACAAAAATTCAGTCACATGTCTCTGTTTCTGGAGAGAACAACCCAAATATGATGAATGACAAATCACAAAAAAGGAATCTGATTTAACACTAGAATTCATGTTCAGTTTACAAAGTAAAATAAACTGTTTAAACAAATTAATGGGAAAAACGAATTCATAAGAAGTCTGAGGTAATGGAATTTCCCCTTGTATGTTCTTTGAGCATGTTTTTCTTTGTGACAAATTTCCTTGGATCCTTTCATGACATAATATTCCATACCAAATTATTGGTGCAGGGGTTTTTTTTCTGATTATTCTAGAGCTTTTGATATATATAGCCTTGATTCATTGTGTAGATGCCAAGAATTTAACAAGATTAAAAGATGCAATCAGATGATTACTTAGTTATTAAGCATCTTAAGTGTTGTGCTACATATGTTTTTTTAAATCCTCTTACTTCTGTCCAGAAAATGCCTCAAGGCATTTTTCAATGAACCCACTTTTCAATGAACATTTAATACCATGTATAGAGAAATTGCAGTTGTCTGGAACTTCTATGGAAGTAGACTTTTCTACAGAAAGACTTAAATTAGAGAGGGATTCAATGAATTGCCATATTTATTCATCATTATTTCTCACTGATGTAAAATCCTAAGCATCACGTAAAATAAAATAAATTGATCTCATGACTTTCCCAAAAACTTTGATTTCCATTGATAGTAACTTTTCCAGACCGTTGAAGAAAAATCAGTACAACATCTGCAACTGAGGACCTGTCCTATCTAAATGCCTCAGCCCCTCTCTCAGCCCTGCACAGATGAGCAGATCATCCGCAATCAACAGAGAAGCAGAAAGCTTTCTTTTAGGAAAATAACAATAAACTACAGGGTGGACTGTTGCAGTAGAAACTACATTGCTTGTTCATCTAGAACCATGGTGCCCAGTGCTGGGAAGTCACAGATGTGGCAATCAGGGGCACGAACACCACTCCGCCGACCGCCATAACTCACTCTCCTTCTGCTTGTGCACTTTGCCAAAATTCTCCCTCTCTTCTTCAGGGATCTGAAGAGTCAGCAAACGGCTTGGCAATATCGTATTGCTCAAAGCCAGGATTCACTCAGTGTCCTGACCAATCCAGTGGCCTTTTATGATGGAGTGATGGCTTTAGTGGACAAAGGAAGAACAACTGAATCTGTCTAGCTGGATTTGCACAAGCCTTTGACATGGTCCCACACCACATCCTTATTTCTGAATTGGAGAGATATGGATTTGAAGGCTAGCTGAGTTGGTGGATGAAGAATTGGTTGAGTTGAATGGTTGCAGCCAAAATGTTGTGGACAATGGCTCTATGTCCAGGTGAAGGCCAGTTATGGGTGTGCGTCCCCCCCCCAGGGACTCAGGAGAAGACAAGACACTGAAACAGATTGTCCAGAGCAAAATTGGATGCCCCATCGCTGCAGGCCAGGTCAGGTTGGATGGGGCCCTGGGCAGCCTGATCTGATGTGTGGCAGCCCTGCCTACATCAGGAGGTTGGAACTGGATGATCTTTAAGATCTCTAAGAAATTCTGTGATTCTATGATCCTATGTTTCTATGATTCTGTGTGTATTATAATTACATTTGTTGCTTGAGTCAAAGTGAGCTAGTGGTCCAGGACACTGTTTCTGGTTAACCTGATAAATGCACAGCAGGAGCACTCTTCCAAATACTTGCAAGACACCTTGGATAGATAGTGCCCAGCTACAGTGAGAAAAGCCACAAAATGTTCGTACACAAATACATCTTCTATCTAGATGAACTTCCAGTGCTGTCCTCAGATTCAGTCCTTTCTTTTTGAGATGTTCACTGATCAGTCTTTAATGGAACCGCTGGCATAGGGCATTTCAAACCAAAGACATATTAATTTGCTTAGCATCTAAACAATACTTAAAGGAACAGACAGTCAATTTTATCTGTAACAGCCCTCACAAACAAAAGGGCTGAGGCTTTCCTTCTTTATGTTTCTCTTGTGCATCTATCTACAGTCATTGTACAGTAATGGTTAGACTGAGAGGAGCAAAGCAGCATCTCTTGAGGAATTTGCAAGGTTTGAGAATGAAAAAGAGAATTACTGCCACCAAATTTTGAAAGATCTTAGAACACCTTGCAGCTAATTTGGTTATGTTGTCACATGTATGCCTAAATTAAAACTTGTATGCCTTCTGTGTTCTTGTAGTCTTCTCTCTCTCTTTTTCTTTTTTTGACTCCAAGGGGAATGATCTCTCAGGACATTTACAAAAAAAACAGCTTTTGAAGTAAGGTGTGAACTTGTTACTTGTTACTGTGCTGACCAACCAAACAAACTAGGATGCCCAGAGCATTTCTCAGCAGAGGTCAGGGCTGTATGTCAGCCTTGAGCCATGCTCTGGAGATTTCTATGGCTGGACAGGACAAGTTGAAAATCATTCTGAGGCACATATTAAAATGTAAAGAATCATTGTCACTGGGAGCCTTTACCCTATCTATACATCTATCTACTGCACTAAATGCATCTGCTCTCCCCTGCTACTCTGAGCTATCCTTAAACTGCCCCCACACCATGACAGAGGTAAGATAAAAAAGGCCTGGGGACATCTCCATGAGTGCTGTGGCACTGGTGCAGGATGCTAGACTCTCCATGGGGTTCCCAGGACCTCCCCAAGGGCACAGTCCCTCCCGCAGACCCTTCTTCCTACCAACTCTGTGCACTCCACAGCTGGAGGAACACAGCATCCCTCACTGTGACCCATGCACACATAGGGCTATTGCCGCTTATAGGGACATTTTAATTCTTTTGTACTTTGTGAGTCTATTGTAGAAAAAAAATCATGCAAGATTGCCTGCAGGAATTTGGACTATTTCTGCCATGTGTTTGGGTGCAGAGATTTTGTTTGCCTGTAATCAGAAACATTACCTTTTCCTCCCCCCAATAAAATGATTCCTCTAATATTTAAGTTCCAAGCCTATACACTGTGTTTATAAGCCTCAAGCACTGAAATAATATAAGATTGAGTTTCCCTCAGGTAAGTACTTCCAGATACTTTATCTGCTATATCATTACAACTATACTCTATTTGTTACTGTACTATGTAATACAATACTTGCATTATATTCCACATGAAAAGCTGTTTCTGCAGCATCTTGTCATCATTTCACGAACGCGGCTTTGAAGCCGTTTTGAATTCTGAATTCAGTGCATAACAGCTAAGGCTCAAGTGCACAACACCGTATTATTTACTCAGATGGGGTTAATTGCTGAATAAAAGAATGGTTCCTTTCAGTTTACCTTTTTACAATCTCACTCGCACTGGATATGGAAGACAGGAAAGTCTGTGATAAATATCAAACTTTCTAATCAGAAACGAGCCCGGTCGGATTTGAAATCTTGAACTTAATCCAGAATCAGGAAATGCAGCCACTTGTGTTACTGTTGCTGAAAGAAGAAAATGACCTTTTTATTGTAGCTTACATTCACTATTGTACTTGTGAACCATGGGGAATGGAGCAGGAGAAATGGAAAGGCTTAAGGAGATCTTCTTTTAACAAGGAAACTGAAATTGGGTGTAATAAAACTATATAACTGATATAAAGGCTGTGTTACTCCAAGAGAAATAGGTGACTTTGACACAAATTCACTCCCAACATTCCTGCATCTTAGCCACCATTAATGTTTACTGTCAGACACATCACTTTGAATTTTACAAGCAGAGGTTCATTTGAATGTAGAAAAATTAACAAGGTGGACTTCTAATAGGAATATAAAAAGTAAGATAATGTTATAAATTTGATGTGGAAATTGATCTTAAGGAACTACTTTTATTTCCCAGTGATGTTACAGGGTGAGTGCCTGTAGGATTATTTCAATATAATGACTTTCTGCCAGTGATTTATTTGTAGCCAAAACAGAACTACTGCCAGTACCCAAGGGCCATAACTCAACAGCGCGGCACACTTCTGGACTGTACACGGTGGTAGATGAGTGGACAAGATGAGATCACAAGCATAAAATTATTCACTTTTTTGTGACATGGAACCCAAGCCACGGAATTTATACCTTACCCAAATCAAGGTTGTTTTATTTTTTTTGCATGAGTGTTTCATTGTGGTGCTCTGAAGAATCATATGCAAAGAGAGTTACAAACGCAGTTGGAGCTTGATCTGAAAAGCTGTCATAATACTGTATGGACACTTAACTGAAGTGGACAGTTTTTAAAATAGATTTAATATATTATAAATATTTTAGAAATACTGAGAGTCTTCTACATTCCTTACAGCTGACCATTCTCTCTGGAAATCAGTTAACTCAATTATTTGAAGAAATCAGATCCCAGCTATGAGTGAAAGTTTAAGTTGATGGTCAGACAGTGGAAAACAGTAAGAGCTTTCTGTGCATTTTGTAAAGTGTTCAGTGTATTTTAAAGAGATTCAGTCTTGTTTTCTGATCCTTAGGTCTCATTTTTCACTGTGTTGGATTCTGGAATTTAAGATTTTTGCTTCCTTTTCACTATGTATATTATGAATTCCCCAGAAGACACTTAAAATGAAACCAACACAAAATCACACACCAACACAAAAGAAAAACTCACAGGAAGATATTGGCATTGACTGAAAGGACAACCTTCTACTTTTCTGGAAAATGGTCTAGCAGATTATTTCATCTGCCAACCAACTCTTATAGAACATAATAAAAATTTTGCTGCGAGTTTCAGCTTGAACAGATTCAGGCCTTTGTCTGTATGGTTTGTTGGCTTTGATGTGCAAGAAATATCCAAGGCCAGGACCAACCATGCTTATACTAAAGGATGGGAGAGTTAGTGGTGAAATCTCACCACCAGCATCTACCAACTGTGCTGTGCGTGACTCCCACATTTTCAAACTCAGCAGTGGAGTTCCTTGAACAATTAAAATGCGTTGCCATGTTCTATTAAAAGGGAGTTGCAGCAGATGGGATGCTGGTAAGCACCTTGGGCCAGAAAGTAACTCTTGTTCTCGAGTTGAATAGGAAGCAGCTCCATAGTCCCACGTTTGCTGCACTGGATATTTTAATTTCTCACTATTCTTCCACAGGAAGAGGGAAATCAAGACCTTGTGAATTGAAAAAGAAGAGCAAATGAAATCAAGAAAATGGCTACACTGCAGAAGCCAGTGCTGTAGTTAGGTCATTGACTTGAAATCTGGGAAAACTAGTTCCAGTTTCTAAATTTCACAGTTTTACAGTTCTAAATTTCATGATTCTAAATCATTTGTAAGAAAAGAATATAACTGGTTGGCTATAATAAGCACCCACCATACTCAATTATTTTTGCAAACTCATCAATTCCTGCATGTCTTTAACCTGAACACTGAAGAAAGAAACATTTGTTGAAATGTTGACTGGTACCCGTCTTAGTAGTTTTGTAGCAGTTAAGAAATGTATCTCATGTATTTTCTTTTTTCTAGATAGACATCACATCACAGAAGAAGATCGCACCTTAAGTCTGGTTGATCTACTTTTGTTATCTCCATTATGTTCTTTATTCTGCTTTTTGTTTACCTTCATCTTTTCTGCTACTAGACTACCTGTCCAAAGCAACAGAAATCCAGGGCGGGGGTTGTTTGACTACCAGGTTTAACTAGAAAACTCCCAAGCTCAGCCTCCCTTCTGAGCTTAGAGTACTCAGGGATCATTTGCCCCTGCTTCCCTGTTGATTCTGAATTCATTGCCACAATTACTCCTCAGCAAACTAGCAGGGAGCACTGGTTGCCAATTGCCTTGCTTGTCGATGTGACATTCAGGAAACAGAACATGGCAAATTTCTTTGGTCTCGTCTCTGGTTTTGCTTTAACGATGTCATTGTGATGGCACAAGAAAGAGTTAACAGAACAAAAAAACAAGTCTCTCTCCAAGAATTTTTATAACTTTCTTTACGCTACAGAGCTATGGAGAAAAACAACATTTTAAGTGTAGCTCTTTTTTTCCATTAGGTTGTCTGCTTTTACAGGTGGTGAGTTGCTATATGACTCAAAAATCTCCACACATTCAAATCTGATAGAAAGTTGGTCTGGAACTGCAGCACTCAACTTACCTGACCCATTGCTTGAGGCTTTATAACACAGTCACTTATTAAGCTAACAGCAATAGCCTGCTGTGTGAACACCTAAAACAATGAAAACCAGAGATACAGCTTTCTGCCTGGCAACTGGTTCCCCTTTCCTGGAGCAATGTACATGGATTCATTTTCACTGTCCCTGGGAGAAGAGCCTGGCAGTCACAGTATCCACCCATCCACTGAATATAGAATTTCACTCGTAATCTCTTTAATAGAAGACAGAACCAACTGATTCTTTCTTGCCACTTTCATTGCTTTTAAGATTTGTGTGGCCATTTATCATGGAAAGTGAATCCTTTGTGTACTACAGTTTTGCCAGAAAGCTGGATCAAGATGGACATTTGGAGTCAGGGCAAAAAGAGCTGACAGCTTTGGTGTTAGATCTTCTCATGGCCAACTAATTCCACCAGGTTGCTATATGCTCAGAACAATACAGGATAATTCAGGCGTGAAGGGACCCCAAGGGGCTCCTAGCCCAACCTGCTCCTCCAAGCAGGATCCCGTCCCTGGTCAGCACAGGTTACTCTGGGCTGTATTCAATCAGGTCTTAAAAACCTTCAAGGATAGAGACAGCACAACCTCTCTGAGCAGTTAGTTCTGCTGCAAGATAGTCCATGTGGGAAAGAATTTCTTCTTATGTCCAGTTGGAAACTCATTTGTTTCAATGAAATTGACAAAAAAAAATTCTGTTGTCCCTTGTCATCTACAGTGCAACCTGCCTTGTCTCATGGATTTGTACAGACTGAGTTCTTGTAGATAATTTCTGACAAGATATTCAGCCAGAGCTGGTTATTCCTAACACCCTTAAACCCTTTTAATAAGCACAAACATCTGGGAGAACTTGTCAATGAAGAGTAGAGCAAAGCAGGCAGCATGTACCTGAGCTCTGTTGTGTCTGCTGACAGTAGATCACTTTCCCCTTTAGGCTACAGGATGATCTTTCCCTTTTCAGTCTTTTACTGAGGCAATGGTAGAAGTTCTTCTTGCCCTCGTCATTTTTTGTAACTATCTTCTATGGTGAGCCTTGGCATTCCTAGCACTGTCCCTATATACCTGGGCATTGTTCCTTAACTCCCTTGTGGCCCATCCCTGCTTTCACTTCCAGCGAGATGTTTCTTCACACATTTGTGTTCTCTGTTTAGCTAAGTTAGTCTCCCGATACATCTATTTGCTTTCCTGGGTATTGGGATGTTTTGTATTTGAGTTTGGAGAAGCACCCACCTTAGCGCCCACCAGATTTCACAAGCTCTTTACCTTCAGAGCAATTCCCAAAGGATCCCACCTGTCCACTTCCTGAATAAGTCACAGCACATTGCCATCCTCGTTGAGCTCTCATCTGACCCAGGGGCCACAAATTCTCACCCAGCCCATCAACCATTCCATTCAGGAGTTCCATACATTAAATGTGCTTCTCCACATGGAGGATAAGATAGCACATCTTCCCTGCATCTCTTGAAAACCCTGTATGCTCCATGGCACTGCAGTCATGTGAACCACCCCACTGCAAGATACTCTAGAGTGAATGAACTGGGGACATTGAAGGCAGGAGAGTCTGGTGTCCCAAAGTATTACTTACTGTTTTTATCCAAAGTCTTTCTTTCCCAGAGAGTTCACATAACTTATAGTAATACTGACTTAAAGTGTCTGCCTTGCAGAGCAAAGTCATGCACCACCACAGAGGAAGCACAAGGGAAAGAAAGGAGGAAAAAGATAAATCAGATCAATCCATATGATTTTGCAAAGTATTATTTCATATTACTTTTTTTCTTATCTCAAAAAGGACATAAACCTATGAGGAGGAACCTGAATGAACCAGAAGAATACATATGTCCTTCAAAGAGTTAATGAAAATTAAATGGGTTTGTTGCCTATTTTGTTCCTTCCATTGAGCTACTTTTGGAATTAGAATGCAAAACCCATGAGTGAAGCTGACCGCAATGTAAAATAGCCACTGGAGGATGTCCATGGATGACCAAGGGGATTTTGGAAGGAGGCTCATTTATTTATGCTGCCAGACAACACCACATGGGCAGTCTGATGGAATAAGACTTTCAACATCATAAAAGTCCTTGAGGCATAATTAGAAACTTTGGGCAACTAGATAAAATTTATTTTGGGAGGAGTGTTAGTCAGGTTTGACTTGTTCTTATGTCATATGTTCTTATGATTGTTTAATAATTTAGGAAATAAATGTATCTATTTGTTTATTTGTTTTTCTTCTCTTTCTTATCTATATTAAATCTGCCTGTACCAAGAAACACTAAGAAGTCAAAGGCCATCAAGACATACTACACTCTTTCTGAGATAGAGTTCTCAGACAGCCCAAACTGCTTTTTAAGCAATTTATTGGCAGCGAAAAGGAATGGAAAAGAGGTGAAGAGATGGCCCATAAAAAAAGGTTGTTCTAGGTTGGTGTCTGATCTGGAATTTCACATCTGGAAAGGTGGAAAGTCAAAAGGCTCAGTTTTGCCCTTTAGGTGTGGAAAAGTGAGCATGTTTTATAAATAGCATGTCCTTCCACTTGAACAAAAAAATAATAGCATGCTGTACATGACATTCCTTCTCTGAATAGGTGAGAGTGAGATGGGGGCAGTAACGTGTGAACTGAAGAGGGAGGTGAATCGAATTCTGCCACTTTTTACCAATTACAAAAATTGCAACTTGAGAGGAACAAATCAATCTGGCCACAATAAAGGCCCTTTGCCAAAACATAAACATCTCCATACAAATGACTTTAAGACGAGGAAAAGAACTTCAGAACTTCTGTTCATTTCTTGTTTGCTTCGCGTTTTTTTCCATTTTATTTGGAGTATCTGAAAAATCTGTTTTAGTTTTGCTCAGGTTTTTAAATGAATATATATACTGAACATTAGATGTTCATATTCCAACCAGGCTGAAAGATACTGTGACTGGGGATTTAGTAAAGGTGTGTTTCTATAGAAGAATGTGTTGTGAAACAGGGACTTTAAGGTAGCTAAAATGACTTTTGTTGTTTATTACACATATTTAACTCCAGCACTTAACATTATGAAGAGATGAAGACTTCATCCAAACCATTTAAGGTTTTATGAGTCACAGTTCTACACATTAATTATCTGCAAAGCCAGGCTTTTTCACACTTTTAATTATGATTTTAACTGTACAAAAGTATAAAGGAAGAAAACCTCTTAAAATACAATTTCCAGGTTGTTGTGTTGCATAAAATGGAAAAAAAAAAAAAAATTAACATTTTTAACAGGGTCAAGACTTTACGGAAATTTAGACCATTTGGGGGTGTTCAAGGAAAGACTGGATGTTGTGTTGAGGGACATGGTTTAGTGGGAGCTATTGGTAATAGGTGAACGGTTGGACTGGATGATCTTTTAGTCTTTTCCAACCTTGGTGATTCTATGATTCTATGATCATTTCAGTGGTTTTCTAAATGTGGCTACAAATTCCATTTTCTTTTGAAAACTATCACTTAACAGACACAGAAATTCAACTTGAGCACTTCACGCTTTTGAAAGATGTGCTGGTGACCACCAAAAGCCATCTGGCATACCATATGCAGCTCTGCCCATCCCACTGCCTTTTTTTACTGATGTTGTCCAAGACTGTCAGTTAACACACAGCCAAGATCAGTACAAACGTGAGGATCCCAACAATCAAACAGCTCTCTGCTCTCAGTCTCTGCATCCACTTGGTAATTAAAGGATGGCCTTCAATCACTGAAACCTGGACAACCTCATGGCAAACCATTCAATTCTGAAGATCTCCCTTAGTGACATATATACAACACAAGATGTCTTTAGTGGCATATTTCAGATTTAAAAAAATCATATTTTCTTGAGTGTTCATCATCACATGTTACTTTTTCCAAGTCTGAGAGATAAATGTAAGTAGATTTCCCAGAGGCATTGATGATGCAACTGTCATAAAAATGGACATAACAATGTCAATTAATGGATTGCATCAGGGATCACAACTATCAGCAACGTTGCTTGTGGGTTATTTTAAGCTGTACACATTGCATGGATAAATAAAATTACCAATAAGAGTAGACTTGTTGTGCCCTTCATACCTCAAATGGAGAAAAGGAAGTCTAGAACATTATTTTATTCTGCTTGTGTCAAACAGACTGAGCTCTGATCTTATGGGTCAGGATGGAAGGCTTATGGATGAGTATAGGACTGCTTCTTTCCCATATCTCTTCTATGCGGGCTCAGGGCAGATGGAGCACAAGCTGAGGAGGGACAGTGGTGCTGAGCTGCCTCAGGGTGTGCTGCTGAGCATGACACACAGGACCCCAGGTTGCCCAGGTGCATCTTACAAGGCTGAGAGAGGCCACAGCAGCATGCTGCAAATGTGTCAGGCATGGACTCATCTCTGGGGAAAGAGATGGGAGTCGCAAGGTGTCTTGCTCCACCCATAGAAAACATGACCAGGCAAGTGAGGTCAACCCCAACCATTGCTGGTTGCAAGATGCCCAGCAGCTCAAGCACTGTGCTGCAATCACAAGCCTCATCTACTGCATTGCTCCTGCACCTTGTTCCTAAATTTAGGGTGAGGACTGAATAAGGGTTAAGAAAATGCCCGAAGAGTTGACAGTAAACATCTGACCAGCACCCAGACTAAACTCTCCTGGCACTTTATGAAGCTCTCTACAGTATATGTGGCAAGACACAGAGCATCTGTGGTGTCCTCCATGGCCCTAATTTGAGTGGATGTGGATTCCTCCATGCAAGAACCTCTGACTGGATCCTCAGTTATCCATGCCAGCAACACAGAAATGGAAGCTGGTTTGATATCTGTGCTGACTGATAGCAGGAATCCAAGTTCTTCTGCTGCCATAGGGATCCTGCTTTCACTGCAGCAATTGTTACCCTGAGCAAGTGAGAAGGGAGCAGGCTCCAGAGCCAAGCCTGCAGTTTCCACTGTTGCTCTCAGCACGGGCTCGCATTTCTCCAGCACAGCTGCATTGTGTTGCAGGCCTTCTCATTGCTGGAGGATAGTGCCACTGGCAGGCCTGAGTGCTTCATCAGGAAAACATCTCGTAGGGCCAGTTCTGATACCAAAGTCACGATTTCTCTATCTGCACAAGGCTGCATGGGGAAAGCTGGAGGTGCATCGGGGCAGGAGCTGGCTCCCTGCCACCAGCTGTGCTGTTGGAATAATGCTGCGAGACACAGCATAGCCTTGTCTCAAGGCAGACAGCCCTGGACTGCAATCTATATTAGCTTTAAGTGGATTAGTTACAGCCTATCAAACTCTTGTGTGTGTGTTACTATTCAGAATTAGAGTGACCTAATTTCAGCACAACTTCATTCCACCTGTAACAGGGTTAAACTAAATCTGAGAACAAATGCTTTATTACAGCTGGTAAATCTGCTTTGCACCTCTAGTTAATTTGGATTAACATCTTGGAGGGACAACCCATGCTTGAGCCCTTGTTGGTGGCCAATTCAGGTTAAAGTATATGTTGCTATCACTGATGGGAGGAAAATGTGCCAGAGTGCTCCCTGCTACGAGTTGGAGAAGCAGGAGAGGGTCATACAGTAAGGACTACTCCTGCTGAAAGTCAACACTAAAGCCCTTTTTCTTGGAGCTCTCTCACCAGCTGCCTCGTTAGGTGGGTATCATAGCATTTCAGTGCCAGCAGCAGAGGAGAAGGAGGTGTCCCATGATTCCCAAATACTTCAACAAGCAAGTTGGTATTTCCTAAAATGGTGAGTTTAATGGTCAGGATGATCAATTAGTGTATCTGGGCATCACTGCTAACCAAGGAACAACAGTGCAGTTTTTTATTTCAGAGCAATCTACTATCACAGGGCATTTCCACCCCTCTGAGGTGTGCACATGGCTGATTTTCTACTGCTTCAAAATGATCAGCAGGAATCTGTTTCTGCCTGAATCTGAACATTATTCAGTTCATGAATATTTGTCTAAGATGTCTGATTATTAAGGCCAAACGAAGCCTTCACTTCCTCTAGAAATATTTGTGCAATGACCTATAACTACCGGCCAACACGCCTGCCAGCACTTCGTTAGATGACATCCCATTCTACAATAACTATTATCATTTGATAAACTCTTGAGGTTAAGAATACAGATGTAAGATCTCCAAGATTCCTAATGGGAATACTTCATATCAGAAGTATGTTTCCCTTGAGGATGACATCACCACAGGGACACATATTTTAAATATTTTGGCCATCATATTTGAAAGTTTCTTGTAAAATACAAAAATGATTTTTGAGCCATGAAAGAACTTTTCTACTGGTCTCAAGTAAACATACTACCATTTAACTCTTTTGAAAGCTTTGTGCATAGCACAAAAAATATCATGGGGAACAAATACAATTGTTTGGCAAGAATTATTGCCTTGCCAAAGAAAGAAGCATGTTTTATATAGAGCTTATACTATCTAAAATATTTATTTGCCACATGCTATCCTAGCTTTTTTTGTGATAAAACAGTTCTAGTAAAGTCTACTTCATAATATCAGATCAGAACTCTGAACGTCTGAATGTCTGGAGAGTTGGATTCTAGGTTCAAGTCTAAGAAGCATTAATCACATGCTTTTATTGTTTTTGTTTGTTTGTTTGTTTTGTAGTTGATGAACAGGTCAACAATGGCCCTGAAATGTTCTCTTACTTCCAACTATCAACTAGATTAATTATCAATAAAATCTCATGAGACATTACACCATCATTCAAAAGGTAGCTATGAGCTAATTGGCAGTATCTTTATAAAATTTAATTTACTTATGTTAATTTAACAGTACAGTATGCAAAATCACTTAAATGAGGCCTTAACTATATCCTAAAGAGAATATTCAAAATAAAAATGAGCACTTGAATATTCATTCAATGAGACTAGTTTGCGTCCAATCCTATTAATTCTTTTCGAATACAGCACTCGAGTCACTTCCACTCTCTAAGACTTCATAGAATTTCTGACTGACAGACAAACCCTAAAGATGTGTTTTAAAAAAAATGATGATAATAGGAAGTCAGGATTTCAAAAATTAATTGTATCTGAAATCTAAATGTATAATTAACACTTTGTGTCTTGGTGTCATAGTTTGAAGGCCTATTGTGTATTTTATAAAGTAGAAAATTTATTTTGAGCTTTAAGAAGAAAAACAAAGTCAGTTCTGCTTTCAGAAAGCTGTATTAATACCCATGTGCCTTGATGAGTTTATTTATACTCATATTAATTGGCATATCAAATTTTAAAAGGCCCATCAATTAAAAAAGCATGGTGCTTTAAGGTAAGCTACACTCACTCCCAGCAGTTCAGAGAGCCAATAGTTTGGGTGATTTGATAATACAGAAATCAGTGGCTACCGTGGGCAAGGGTACCCATTCCTCTGCCCACATGTGCTCAGAATCAGAGACTTAGCACCACCGGAATGCAGACTCTGAAAAAGAAAATTGCATCATGTTCACATGGAAACAACAACAGTGAAGAAGTGTTAGACTGCCTCTGAAAAATGACCTATCCTTTTCCAGCCTATCAGGAAATCTGCAGGTAAGCTTCATCTTAGTCTCCTCAGAATGGACACAAAAATCAGGTATGCTTTCTGGACTGAAAGGCTGAAATAGAGAAAAATACGTACCAATAACACAAACTTCTGTATGCCTTATATTTCAGTATCACTGTCAATCTGCCCATCTTTCTTAACTTTCTTAGATCTTTTCTATATGGGTGACAGCTCACAAGCTTGACTTCCGCGAAACATCTTCCAAAATAAATTAAGCATATACATATTCTCTTTCTTTCTTTCCCACTTCAATTTTACTCTACCTAGGCATTTATACCACACTTACTAGTAACTTGAATTTTCTACTACATCAGCCTGAACGGGAAAAAGGAAAGCAGAAAACAATCAGATTCTGTTGGGTAGTTTGGCTCTTGTCTCTATCTTTCCGCCATATTAAGAATGATCACTTTTGGGATTTCATCAGATCTATTGCTTGGAAGAACACTGCCACTAGATGTAAACTAACTCAAGAATAAGCAATGTTATGCAGAAATACAAGGCAGTCTTCTCTTGTGTTGCATAAGACTAGACAGAGAAAAAAAGATCCATAGGAATTGTATTTTAAGTCAACGGACATATGAAAGTGCATGGAGTACACGTTTGCCAGTCTAACAACCCATGAGAAGCTGTCACTCGAGAAGAAATATTTGGTAAGTATAATGAAGTTCATAAGAAGACACCAAATTAAGCAGATTTCATTGTCATTTTTTGACATCACTAGATAATAGACTTCACAAATCAGTCACACACAGATTGATTATAATGTGACCTAAAATTACAGAAACATAGGGGAAGGAATGAAAAACTTTCAAATTAAGTTTAAAACTACAGATGTCTTTGTTTTTTACATTGGCAACTCTAACACTATTGCCTTTGGACATTACATTTTTAAGAAACATCTGTCTAATTTGGATCTGTCATACTGCAACTGTGATTAGTTAGAGATGTTACAAAAAGTAAAACTACTTATGCAAGTAAGGTCTACACAGTTAGTATCTCATAAACACAAAGCAATAAATTTGTAAGAACAGATTGAATTTTTCTGTTGTCTTTTACCCATGGACCCTGAAACACCTGAAGATCATTATTTAATTAAATATTGCACAACCTAGAGAGACAGACAAGACGCATAACTGAAATTCAGTAAGTCTCCAGTGAGATGTAAAACAGCACATATTCCTTCAGCAGCTTCAGAGGGTATGAGGATAGAAGTCAATGAAAATTCAAGAGCTCACAAGCAGGTAAACTATCATTTATGCTATGCTTGAGTGAGTTCTTCTAACATGAAAGCTTTTGAGGTCTCTGTACCACGATCCTTGTGATCACGAGTGGTCAGTCATTCCCTCCTTCCCCCAAAAAATATGGCAGTGGCAACTGTTCTGTTTTAAATTTCATCTGTGAGAACTTTGAGATAAATTTCAGAGCAGAACAAAAATTTTTAGACAAATAGTTTACTCGCCAAAAAATGCAGGATGACTGAAGCTATTTGGGAGTTTGGATTGAATTCAGCGAATTGTTTCAGCCAAACAATGTGGGGGAGTAAAGCGGAATTCTGAAAATGTGAAACATTTTGTTCTAACATTATCAAAATTACAAAATTTTTCCTTTATTTTCTTCTTTTCAGTTAAAGCATTTGAACAAGCAGGCAGTGTAATCAAAAAAGAAGAAAAGAGGACAATGACACACAAGAAAAACCTGGACTGTGTCACACTTGGAAGCTTTTCAGCCTGACCATTCCCAGTTTGTGCAAGAAAGCCTCCAAATGAGAATGAGCTGTACCATGGAGAATAAGGATACGTGCACATTCCAGCTGAGAACATATTTCTCCTGTGAGTTAGAGCATAGATGCACCAGTTGAAAGCTGGAAAATGCCGTTACTAAAGTCTACCAGTTTGATCTATTTGCTCGTTTTACATAACGTGTTTGATGAGAAGTGATTCAGACAGCTTCTCATCTGCCTTACTGAACTATTTTTGCACGGGTCATCTTCTGCCTTATAGTGGTTACAAATATAGACTAGACAAAACTACCAGTTCTCTGGAACTGACAGCACATCTTGGACGAATGCTTCTCTTAAGCTGACTGCAGCTGCGTGGAGGTGACAAATGCAGAACAAGCCATCTCACCTGCTCACCAAAGGGCTGTCTGGTGACTGAGGAACTGAATAAAAGCAGCTAATTTCCCACTCACTGATGGAGCAGTATGCAATGTTCTTGAACTCTGGAAAACTCACTGACTGTAGTCCACATGACTTAAAAGGATTGCACACTTTGGACTAGTATACTCATACAAAAGGCCATAGACAACTAGCTCAAGAGCAAGCAATCCAAGAAGAATAGGGCAATCTTTGTGCATTCTTCTTGCTCTAAGCTCCACTGCAAGGCCTTCCATTGCAGCTGAAGACTGAGAACAATGAATTAGTTTCTGAGCCCAAAAAAGACAGCAAAAATACATGCTTACAGAAAAAGAAGGAAAAAAAAATGGAAAAGAAGAATAAACTTGAATTGTAACAGTTCTAACATGTCTCTCATCTGAGCAGCTGAGAAGAGAAGCTTTTAAGACACTGCTGCATACATTCAGAGCATGCCTGGCTGACATGGTGCTCTGGTAGGACCAAACTGTTGTTCTAGCAGGCTGGGTTGCTCGGGCTGCAGACTTGGAAATAGCTACTTAAAGTGTTCAGGAGGAAATGGAGTCTCTGTGACTTTAACCCCAGCACTGAACTCCTGCCTGATAACAAGCAGGGGGAGAGTGCTTACTCATAAACATAAGTGACGTTCAAATGTCTGAAACATCATTCCTTCCGTTGTATGAAGCTGGCAGAGAAGCAAAAGATTAGAGAACCTATAAAGATACATAGCTTAGAGATGTGTGGGAGGCTCCAACCCATTTCTGGCTGGATGCATGAGACTGCTGTCAGGGGCATGTTGACCAATCATCCACAATGCAAATCTTCAAGCCCTGGCAATTCACCTTGAAACTCAGAGTCTCTGGAGTCTGACCCCAACCTGTTGTAGCTCACTTTGTGTGGACAGATTGTGTAAATTTCAACTAACTACAGCTTCCACTACTGGCAGAAATCCTAAACTCAGCTGTACTTGGGGCTCTATGTCTTCCCTTGCTCTGTGATAGCTCATATAAGCTTTCTTGCAAGAGAAGAATCTGGCATCCAAGACTGCAACTGCTAAACTCCTTTTACAGACATCTGTATATGCTTTTCAATATGGAGCTGAGGTACCACATTATTGTGAAGGGAGAAAAGTGATGTGGAGGAGTGAAAAGCTTTCTACCATACAGGATCTAATTATTGTTTCAATATTTTCAAAGATTTGTTCACTTTGCTGGTGCACAGAGAAGGGGAACAGACCTTCATGTATGTGTATGACAGACACACACAGTCCACTGGGCTGTTGATGTGATTTTGGCTCAGCTTAGCAGTGGTTGTATATTGACTCATGTTAGTAAGCAGCTTATCCCAGTTGTGTTTGCTCTGGTGCTTTCTGGCTAGGGATCTTCTCGGGGACCAGAATTTGTTAGCGTGTGAGAAAATAGAGTCTACTTCCATAAGAGAAACCTTCACCTACCCAGCTAACAGAGAACAGGTGTTGAATGACCAAAAAGAGTGCTATGCAGCTGGTTGGCTAGAGCCACAACATGCTGTGAAATAGATAAACTTGTTCTGGTCTTGACTTTGACAGCTTTTAGTTTAAAGGACTTCTATCTTATTCACTGCAGTGATCCACTTTTCCTGCTTGCTTCTACAGAAACTACTCTATTTCAGCATGCTTTTCCCTTCCTAGATCTCATCTGTGAATACATATAACATATATATATGTATATATATATATGTATATATATATGTATATATTTATTTATGTTATACCAGCAAGAAGGTGGTTAGGCCGTGTAACAGGCTCACAGGCTCTCCAGGGCAGCAGTCATGGCCCCAAGATGCCAGAGTTCAAGAAGCATTTGGACCACACTCTGAAATACAGGGTTTGAGGTGAGCTGAAATTGATGATACTGTTGGTCCCTTACAAAGCTTGGCAGTAGGACTAATGTTTGCTGGGAAGCAGTTTTGTACCCAGTTTAAGAAGTCTACCTTGGGCAAACTCCACTAGGTCATGTTTCTTTTATGAACAAAAATTAAGGATTAATGAAAAGGATTTTTTTTAATCAATGTCAATTTTTTTACTCAAAAGGATTAAAAACAGACCTGCTGCATACAAAGACAAAGTGTATTGGTAAACATAATCATCATCTCTGCTATTTCCAGAGCCCTATTAAAACTCAATCATTAAGATATGTGTAATCACAACTAAATTTCATCAGTTATCTTACCTCTCTTCACATACATTCAATTTTACAAAGTGCTGAGGAAAAAGAAATTGAGATTACACAATTTACAGATGTCCTGAGAATGCTGCAAATTGTTGATGGAATAAACTGCTCTGAGAGATCACCTTTCCTTCATTTCAAAGCCTCCATTTGCTAATTTGGCTGATGCTGAGAGATGTTTTCTTCATGGGGCCTTCTGTCTCTTCCACTTTGGCAAGCAATGGAAGAAGATGATATAAGAGTGACTGTTCCAAGTTCAGCACATACAACCTCAGCTTTAATTCATGTTTGGAAGGAAAAGCTGTTTCTACTATATAAATAAATTACATCCTCTACAAAAACTTTTCTATGGCTCTCTGACAGTAATACTTGATGAAAAAGTATAATTTTTTTATCACGCACAACCTGTGAGAAGTGTCCCTTTGTCATAAGAAAGGATTAAGGCTGTGCTACTTTCATTCTTGGCACATTTCCTTAACTAAATTGTAATGGTTTCATTTCCTTTTCTTTTCAATGTGAATTTAGTGCTGATGAAAGGTACCAGCTTAGCAGCTCAGGAAGCTGAAGTATGTTATTCATCCAGAGGGTGAGAACAACACAGGTAATCGTAATGTAGACTACCACTGAAGCCAATCAAATTTCACATGGATGGGAAAACTATTTCAGTCAAATCATTTGTCCTTCTCTTCCCAAGGCACATACAATTCTCTGTCTCCCTGGGAACTTGGCTAACATCAAGCCCACTAGTGTTCCTAAAATTGGTTGCGTAAAAAATTCAACTGTTCACTCAAAATGTTAACAAAGCAAATGTGGCTACAACTATTTCACAGACAAATTTGTTGGTGAAACTTTCCAGGTAGCTTTGTTTTAAGGTCAAATGTCCCAGAAAGAAGTTATACTTCTTCGGGGCTGGACTCAATGATCTCTAGAGGTCCTTTCCAGCCCCTAGAATTCTGTGATTAAGATGCTGTACAGACTTCTTTTTCAGACATAAATTTTATGCATCCATAATTGCACTCCATGATACAGCCATTCAAAGCAGGCTCAGGTGCAACATTCATGCATTCAGTATGCTTCACATGCCTGATTTCAGGCCAAATGGGCCTTCATGCTAGATTGTTGGACTGTGAAGTCACCTTGATGGTTCTATATTTGAGTTCACTAATTTTATTTCTGAATGGAAAAAACAATTTCTGTTGGTGAACTTATTTCTAGGTTTGGGTGTCTCTTAAATGTGAACAGTTCAAAAGATGCACTGTTTCACATGTTGCCTACGTATTTGATTAATTAATGGGACACATTGCACAGTGATGTTATATGCTGTAGAAGACCAACTGTGGTATTTGCTAGATACAATGCAGAGTACTTGAAACTGGATATGTCATTTCTAAGCTAAAGGGCAACTGCAGTCTTTGCAGGCTGTTTCCAAATCTCTTTCCAATGCTGTCATCAACAGACAATTGAAACACTTTCAGTAAGGCCTTAATTCTGAATTCCTATTTCAAAGATTTACAGAGCAGTGTCATCCATGCTGTGAATATATACAAAGTCTGCAAAACGGTATGTAAATTCAAACTCTTCTGTATTCATGACAATGTTACTGCACAAATGTGAAAACAAAGTAAATATGACTCAGAATGTTTGATAATAGTCATTAGGTGATTTAAATCCAAGCATCCAGGGTGCTCTAAAGTTTTATCACAGCTGGATAGGAACATGAATATATTCTTGATGACCTATGCTATGTTTTTGTCTGTAAATGTTCTTCAGTTCTTCTCTTTTTTCTTCTGAAGTAGTAAATAGCCAGTAGCAAGTATGTAGATGATTAAATTTATGATACCATTGGTAACAAGAACATTGTTGATAGCACAAGACCAGAGTCCAATATATACACCAGAAAAATCCTCTGCTCCATATTTTAGATGTAATCTTATAATAATTTAAGTGTAAATGCAAATATCTAAGGCCAGATAATGTTTACTCATTATTGATCAGGAGTAACTGAGCCAGAAGTCCTCCAATTTCGGACTTAAGTTTTCCTACTAGCTGATCTTCTTAATCCACTCTTCTCTCTGCCCTTTGGTGGGGAGTTAACTAACTTCAGACTTTCTTAAATTCCTTAAACACAGCTTTGGATGGTCAGGTTCAGAGCTTATGTGAGGAGCTAGGGCATTTTTACTGTGGCTAGTGGATGTGAGCCTGAGTGCATCTCAGTGAACATAAATAAAAAGTCAGTCTGAGGGAAGCTGGGTCAGCGTAATGCACTCCTGGGAGGAAGAGAGGCGGAAGAAGGTGTAAAATACACCAACTCAGACTCCCTCCAGAATTGTAGAACACAGATTAACATCTGAATTTGGCTCCCATAGCCTGACTCAGAAAAGTGAACTCTTTCCAAGTCTGGAGACACCGGTACATTCTGTGCAAAATCCTTAAAGGGATACTGTTAAACTTGTCTAGCTCACAAATTAACTTAGCCTGACGTATCTTGGATTTTACTCTGGAGGCACAGCCCTGTTCAAAGAATCTCCACACAGCAGAAATGAGGAAAAGAGAACGTGCTGCTCATGACCCGCCACTGCAGCATGTGGCCTGCAGCTTTGGTGCCACAGATACTTATGCTGGGATTGTGTAGATCTTTTGTTTTTCAGATAGAAGAGGAAAGAGAACGAGACAGTGTGTTACCTTATAGCACAAAAACATAACAGAGAAGCTTCCAAGATCCTTACAGTAAGATGCTGTGTGGGAAGTACATGCCAAAATAGGGGCTGGTTGGCTTGCAGATGTGCCTTTGCTATATAAACTGCAAGAAGAAAACATACATGACAGGACTCTCTTCTACTGTCTTTGTAAAACGAAATAATTTGACAAATCAAAAGATGAAGAGAAAATACTAGTGCATGCAATTGGCTTAGATTTTAAATTCAGGATCAGATTTGAATCATAGAATAGTTTGAGTTGAAAGGGACCATTAAAGGTCATCAAGTCCAACTTCCCTTCAATGAACAGGGACACTTACAGCTAGAACAGGAGCTACAGCAGCTTAGGGATCAGTCCAGCCTGACCTCAAGTGTCTCCACAGATGAGGCATCACTGCCTCTCTGGGCAACCTGTTGGAGTGCTTCACCACTCTTACTGTAAAAAACTTCTTCATTGTATCCAGTCTGAATCTCCCCTCTTTTAGTTTGAAACCGTTTCCCCTTGCCTTATCACAACAGATTCTGCTAAAGAGTCTGTCCCCTTCCTTCTTACAGCCCTCCTCGAGGTACTGATAGGCCACTATCAGGTCTCAGAATTGCAGAATCACAGAATAGCCCAAGTTGGAAGGGACCTCAATAATCATGAGTTTCCAACCCCCCCACTACCATAGGCAGAGCCACCAACCTCCATATTTAATACTAGACCAGGCTGCCCAGGACCTGAGAGCACCTTCTTCAAGCTGAACAGCCCCAGCTCTCTCAGCCTGTCCTCACAGGAAAGGCGTTTCATCCTTTGGATCATTTCTGTGACCCTTCTCTGGACACGCTCCAACAGATCTATGTCTCTTGTACTGAAGACTCCACATCTAGAAGCAATACTCCAGGTGAGATCTCACCAGTGCAGAGCAGAGGGGCAGGATCACCTCTCTCACCCTGCTGGCCTCACTTCTTTTGATACAGCCCAGAATACGGTTGGCTGTCTGGGCTGTGAAGGCACATTGCTGGCTCATGTCCAGCTTGCCATCCACTGGTACCCCCAAGTTCTTTTCACCAGGGCTGTGTTCCATCTTTACATCCCCGAGCCTGTACTGATAGCGGGGGTTGCCATGACCCAGGTGCAAGAGCTTGCACTGGGATTTATTGAACCTCATGAGATTCACCTGGGACCACTGCTCAAGCCTGACCAAGTCTCTTTGGATGACATACTATTCCTCTGGTGTGTCAGCTGCCCCACACTGCTTGGTGTCATCTGCAAACTTGCTGAGAGTGCACTCAATCCCACTGTTGATGTCACTGATGACGAAGTTAAAGTGCACTGGTCCCATCACTGAACCATGAGGGCCATCATTCTCCATCCAGACATTGAGCCACTGACAACCATTCTCTGGGTATGATTTAAAAGATTTAGAAGATGTTTTGCAGCAGGGCCTGCTGGCCCTGCAGAAGGTTTAGTAATGTCCTCTCTCCACAAAATACACTTTTGCTTAGTGACTTAGGCTGGGGCAGAGAAGAATAACTGCTTTGCTGCTCTCTCAGTCAGTGACAGCAGTTACAATGCACTGGCCTAGTCAACAACTAAGTATCCACACAGCTGCTCCCCATGAAGGTTTAGCTCCTCATCTACCTACAGAGTGCTGGGTGGCAAACGCAAAGCTTTCTCTAAGGAAACCCTCTGCCACCATTCTCCAGATCTGCCCTGGAAAGGACTGATGACCTTCAGACTGCTGCCTCTTTCTCTTTCATGAGCTTTCTAAAAAATGATAGCATAAATTGTGTCTATTGTGATTCACATGCCAACATATAGTGGTGACTAATGAAGACTTGAGGAGAACATAGTTCATTATTTGGTCAGAGGGTGTGGAGGCACTGGTATTGGTTCAGAACTACCCTCCTGCTTTTTATGTATGTAGGAAGTCTGGGGAAAATACCACAGTTTCTCTTCTACCACCAAAATTTGGATTTACAACGGAAAGGTTGCAAAATTCAAAGAACACAAAATTGGAGTCTTGCAATTTTTAAAGACGTTGGGATGAACTTCTAAATTTGGTGATCAAAGCAGCAAGGAAATTCAGGAATTGTTTCATTTTAATTCCCAGCTCTGAACCCAGGGAGAATATCTGCAGTGCCATCCCTTTTCCTCATGTTCAACAGCAAAGAGATTTTCTGGAGGGAATTTTACTTCTTGAAAACTCATTGTGTTTTACTATAGAAGTAACCTTTTTAATTTTTCAGGTTTTGTTTCACTAGAATCATAGAATGGTTTGGGTTGGAAAGGACCTTAAAAATCACCTATTTACAACCCCTTCCATTGTCTTCTCAGGGCCCCATCCAATCTTGAATGCCTCCAAGTATGGTGCATCCACAACTTCTCTGGGAAATCTGTCTCACTACTCTGTGACTAAAAAAATTCCTTCTCATATCTAATCTAAACCTTCCCCCCTTTAGTTTAAATCTGTTCCCTTTTCCTATCACTATCAGACCATGTAAAAAGTCAGTCTCTGTCCTGCTTATGAGATCCCTTCAGGTACTGGAAGGCTGCAGTACAATATCCTCAGAGATTTCTCTTTTGCAAGTTAAGCAAGCCCAACTCCCTCAAACTTTCTTCATAGGAAAGGTGCTCCAGCCCTCTGATCATCTTGGTGGCTCTCATCTGGATCTGCTCCAACAGCTTCACATCCCTCCTGTGTTGGAGGCCCCAGGCCTGGACACAACACTCCAAATGGGGCCTCACAATGGCAGAGCAGAGAGGAACAATCACTTCCTTCATTCTACTGGCCTCCTCTCTTTTGTTGCAGCCCAGAGTACTGCTGGCCTTCTGGGCTGCAAGAGCACACTGCTGGCTCATGTCCAAGTTATCACCCAATGGATACCTCTCTGTCTTTCTCCACAGGGCTGCTCTCAATGAGTTCTTCTCTTAATTTGCACACATATTTGGGATTGCTTCCATGCAAGTACAACACTTAGCCTTGTTGAACACCATTGGGTTCATGTAGGCCCACTTTTCAAGCCTTTCCAGGTACCTTTGAATGGCATCCTTCCCTTTTTTTGTGTCAGCTGCACCACTCAGTTTGGTGTCATCACCAACTTGTTGAGGGTGCATTCAATCCCACTATTCAGTTGGATCTCGTTTTGTTTTCCTTTAATTTAGTACTGTCAGTGCTTGAAATAAATTGCTCAAATTATCACTTATTTTTTATCAAGTTCATCATGGACTTTGAGTTAAAAAGTATAATTAGTTCATAAAAAGTCTGCATCAGAAATTGACTTATTGTGGGAGCCCAGTGATCAGTGCTACTGGCACCAAGAATGGCAGGAGGGAAAGCAGAAAGATAACTGCATTTTTGCCCAGCAAGGATGCAAGGTAGAAATGCAGCGAGAAGGCCAGCAGTGTCAGCAGCTTAAGGCAGCATGAAGTGTCTGTGAGAGAGAGCAGCAGCCCCAGCACAGCTGTGTCCCAGAGACCACATTTGTAATGACTCGGCATAGCACATGCCAGAAAACCTGCCTACCCCCGCAGCCATCGGAGTTGTGAGTGGATGCTTTAGGCCGAATTAATCCCTAGTGGAAGCTCAGGAAAAGCCAGGGGAGCTAGAGGCTAAAAAAAAAAAAAAAAAAGTAGCTCTTTATTAACATCATAGTTTGGAAGCCAGTTTTTGTACATCAAGAAGCGATAAGCAACCAAAATGATGTCGGAGAAGAAGAAGACTTCTCTTTCTAAGAACTTCTAACTCCAGCATTACTCATCCTTATTTCCTGCTGTCCCTTCTGTTCACTCAAGTGGCTGGTAGAAATCCAAAGCCTGTTAATTATCCCTTGCTAAAGAAACAGACTAAATATCTCTCAGTGATTTGATCAGCTTCATGGACATGGGCCAAGAGATTAGCACCAGATCGTGCAAGCAAAGGATCAGCCTGAGGTCTGCTGCAAGCCCACACTTCAGGCAGGGGAAAGTTTTTCAGATGTAGGAATTGCACCTGAAAACTGTGCTCTGTAACATGATAGAGTGGGTAACATCTGCCAGGGTTTGCAAGATGTTAAATACACAAACATATGTTTGGGCAGCCTCATGCAGACTTTCGTAGCCCATAAAGAAGACACCTAAGGGGGTATGCTTTCAAGGGCTGAGGTCGGCATTTTTGGTTGGGGGTGATTAATTTTGGTTGGGAAGTGAGCAGTAATGGTGGTGAAAACTGGGAAAAATAAACTTCAATAAAAGTCTCTGCAAAAGCAGACGTTCCCAGAAAACATTTAGACCAAAGCCAATTTTCCTTAGAAAACATGCTAAAAGAAAGTAATCAGATCAAACACTGACTTACCTCAGCTTTTTGCATGCTGCCAGGCACTTCAAAGTGCAAATACGCAGGTTACCAGCTAGAGCTGAAGTGCAGGTGTCAGTCTGATGGCAATCAATGAAAGCAGTATGTAAAGCAAGTATCAGTGTGCAAACTGGGACTGCGCTTTTCAAACATTATGCACAATTCAATTCAATCTGTGTCATGCCTGACCACATAGAGTTAAATCAAAACAAGCTGTTAGGCCAAACAAAGAGGAAATTAAACAATGGCAAAGATAAGTTCAGACTGAAAAATATCAAGAGTTTTTGTGGAAACAATAGGGATGTTATTAATTGTAAAATAGCCATTAGGCTCCAAACAGCTTGGCAGCATTCACTTTTCCAAGCCTCGGGTCAGAATCAGAGGACACTAAACCATCAAAGCAGCCAGGGTTCAGAAAAGCAGAATTGAATGCATTGCTGAGGGTATGAAGAGCATGTCAGTGAATGCTGGCACCTGGACAAAACACCCAGATGGAGACCTGCAGACCCCACTGCAGCTCAGCAGTCTGCTCTAAGCCCAGAGATGGAGGTAAAGGGCTGAAGAGCAGCTGGTGCCTGCAGGGAAGTTCTCTGGAGGTTTTCAAGACAGCAGCATCCTTGGAGGTGTTCAAGGAACACAGATATGTGGCGCTGAGGGACACAGTTAGTGGGTATGGTGGTGATGGGACTAAATGATCTTAGCTGTCTTTTCCAACCTTAACAGTTCTACTACTCTGTGAAATTCCTGCATCACATTACTCCAGGTCATGGAAAGCTTGTAGTGCTGTTTAGTAAAAGTCTTATAATCTGTGATTTACTAAGCGTCAACATAGGTCTCCATGACAAATCTTGAGTCTTCATGAAGAAAGCATTTATCCAACCAGCCTGAAGTAATTCAAAATATTGGTCAGAGAAAGACAATGTCCTCTCATGAATAATGGAGCATGGCATAGGAAGAGAGTGAGGAAAAGGGCACACCCTTGTCTTATGCTGAGCATGGATAAAGTGGGGCAGCCCAGCACATTGGGTAATTCTTTCCAAGTTCTGTTCTACAGGGACTCTCTCAGGTGCTGCTTCCAGCCCCAAAGCTTCCACAGTCAATGTCACCTTAAATACCATCTACTCTACTCACCACACTGAACTAGTAGAGCAGATCGGGTCATGGTATTTGTCCTAACAGGATCATGTGTGCTCCTCTAGGAACCTGCTCCTGGGAGAGGAATCGGCATCTGCAAGGCACATAGCCCCAAATCTAGGACAGGTGCAATGCCCTGGGGATGATCCTTCCCTTCCATTGCTCAGAGAGCACAGACAGCTGGCTCTGCAACACTTCCAGTTGTTCTTAAACCAACAGTGGGAGCAAACAGTACTTTCTGATCTTGAGTTAAGAATTCAGGTGCCCGTGTGTGATGGGTTTGGTCTGTGCTACAAATCTTTCAGCCCCTTGGATATGGATGTAAAATATCATCATCTGGGGCTACCACCAATTATTTTTTGCTAATTATATAACTAGTTGTAACAGTTACTTAAATTATTAATCCTATAAAGTAGTCAGTTTAAATTACAACTGTAACCCAGTTGTGTGTAGTTTTACTTTCTTATCTGGTGATTGCCAAGAATATGAATGAATATCTGTATAGAGTCATCTAGACAAGAGGTATAAAATAGAAACAAAATGGAAAAATTATGAAAAGAGGTAATGGCTTTGAGTTGTGCCAGGCTGGTTCAAGCTGGATATTAGGAAGCATTTCTTCTTAGTAAGAGCAGTGAGGCACTGGCACAGGCTGCCCAGGGAGATGGTGGAGTCACCAACCCTGGAGATGTTCAAGAGACATGCAGATGTGGCACTGCGGGACATGGTTAGTGGGCATGGTGGGGGTGGGTTGGCAGTTGGACGAGATGATCTTGGAGGTCTTTTACTACTTTAATGATTCTATGATTCTAAGCTAGCGTTTAAATCAATGCCAATTCACATTCCAGTTCGATTCGCATAAAGTATTCAAGGTTGATTTTAAAAAATCTGTAACAAATGCTTTATATCAAACCACTTACTTGAAAATAAATTCTGTTCTAACAGAATTGGTTTGATTGTACTTCAGTTTTGAATACATTTTGATAAAAATTAAAGCAAAACAACAAACTATTGCACTGAGAACAGACTTTTTAACTAAAACAATTCATCACATTTAACTGCAATATGTTATGTTTTGGTCTAACATTTGTTGACTTAAATGTATGCCAAATTCTTGGTCTCACCCAGAGGCCAAATAACAAAATGCTTTGAAATGTAAGTAAACTTCTAGGATATATATCATAAAACAAAGATGAGGGAGCACCATATTGCATGCTGTTGGTAAGTTTCCATAGTTGTACATAAAGGCCGTAATGGAAGAGCTGAATATACATTGCTCAGATTGCCCCTGTCCCATATTGTCTCTGGTGTCACTACACAGACCTGATGGCACCTGTTGCCCAGCTCTTTGAGGAGCCCCTGGGTTTCACTGGGGAGGGTTACCAGGAACAGTTGGTGGAGGCAGAAACATGCAGCCCTCAGCAAGGTCCCCATGCAACCTAAAACCTGGCAGTGCTCTCAGGTAAGCAACAGGTCAGGGAAGGCACTGCCACAACTTAGTGTCAGGTCCTGTGTTTCTGATTACACAAACATCTCCTCTCCCAAAACTCCACCCAGAACTCCAGCATTGCCTGGATTCTGGTTTAATTCTTTCAAATTATGCTTATATAAGTAGATAAAATTGCTTCAGGGTCCATCCCTATTAATATGTCAGTGGTTCAAAGGACATTCATGAGAAGAGACTCTGGCCATTACCATTCCAGTTGGCCTTGGTGTCAGAGAATATGCTTTGGCACATTTAATTTTCCAGCATAGATGTGTCCATGAGGACCAGGAAATATCACTCAGAATTAAATAAATACATAAAAGACAATATTTTCCAATATCTACAAGGAAATTTTGGAGGAGTTGACTGATGCCAAATATTTTTTTACACTTGATGTGTCAGCAGGGTTCTGGCAGGTGCCCTTAGCAAAAAAATAAGCACATATTTTTGCACATTCAACACCCTCTTTGGGAGATAGTTTCCTCCAGCCACCATATGGGTTGTATTCAGTATCCAAGGTGTTTTACAAGTAAATAAAACTTTTTTTTTTTTTTTTTATCATATATAGAGTGCTTAAGCCTAAACAGATGAGGAAAAATAGCAAAATAACAAGACAAAAAGCTCCAAGAGCCTTAGAAATAATCAGATATGCTGTGAAGAAGTCAAACAAATAGTAACACTAATCTAAATGTGACATAATGAAAAGAGCACACCTGGAGAGGAAGTTTTGACAACACATTGTACAGAGAGGTCCTAGTGTATGTGGGCTGTCACTGACATGACTGTCCCAACAAGCAGAGGATGCTCAAACTTCTCATAATGGTAAACTCTAGAAATGAATGTATGTATCGAAAAATATGGAAAGTTGATATTGTTAAAGGAGAGACTGTGCTGAGACAGCCCAGTGCTAATAGTCCAACAGACCTACCAGTGCCTCTGAACATGGCGCTGGCACTGTGCCCTCACAGCAGGCAGGTCCGAACTGGAGGGCGGTCAGCTCTGTGCCACAACCAGCACTGAACATTGCTGTCAGATGTCTGAGAGCCATCATCTTTCTTCTCAAGCTCTGGGGTTTCAGATAGCTGCTTGAGGAAGTGCAGTGTTAAGATTTAAAGCCAAGTAAGAACAATATGCTGCTGTTACAAATTATGCCCTGCCAAGCCCTTCAACCAAGAACGTACAAAGCTTTGGTTCCTTCATCTTTCCAGCACTGCTTTGTAGTTGAACACAAACCCAGTCAGCACGGAAAATGTCTGGACCACATGAAAAAAATGTGAATGTTCTCAGTCTGAAACAGCTTATGTGATATCCAACTGGAGGAGTCAAAGGCTTGACTGGTGTCACGGAGACCTTGTTGGCCAGAAGTGTTGGGTGCAAGAATTCTTGTTGGCTGCTAGTACACGGCGATGCAGGGGCACCTCTGAAGTCTTGCTATCTCTATCGACATGATTTTCTTGGAAAGCATTGGTTACAAACAGCAATCATACCCTCAGAAACCAGTTACTCAGGGGCAGATGAGACCTAAAAACACCAGCCATGATTAAGTGTAGGACAGAGAGATGGTGGTCTTGCCCGGGAAGATCTAGTATGACCAACAGCCAAATTGACTTCAGACAGCTTTGTCCCACAACACAGCCTGGTCTCTGTACAGTCAGCACATGTTAGCTAAACTGTGCTGCTTGGTTGGCTGTCTGACATTTTGTATTATCTACGTTTTACTTGTTATTTTTATAGTCAGTGAAGGAAGAGGATGTCTATCTACCTTTAATAATGGCTTGCAGAATTCAATTGGAGCCGGTTTTCATGTTGGGCAGAAGCCCATATCACACTGTGCTACCACTTATCACCAAGGCACTGAAGGATGTCACCTGTTAGACTTCTCAACTTGGAATGATATGCAGTCAAAACAACGGATCTGGCCATGGACATCTGCACCCTGATACTCCATCTAGCCCTTAAATCCCCTTGGTATGTCAAACAGGACAAGGGTCACTTTTTGAGTGTGGTGGTAAAAGCATAGAAGTTCTAATGAGAGGAGGAGTGAGGTTCATTTAGACAGAGAAAGGACAAAAGTAAAAGGATTAAAACATGAGATAATCAGAACACAATGACCTGCTGTTTAAATCCAGACTAGAAATGCAGAGGGAGAAGAAATTAATCAAATAGTGAACCAACTATTCCAATTTAAATAGTCATACATTTCCTTTTACAAATAACTGGTATAAAACAACAGATGGTGGATAGAAGGGACTGAAGATTACATTATTTTTATTGAGCAGTGTTTTACTTGGGGATTAGAGGAACTAGTATTCATGATATTTTAATAAAGTCTGGTTTTGGCAGCTTTTTCAGCATCCACATGCAGAAAGAAATGTCACTTTCAAATATCAGATCAACAGTACCTCTAGCTCTTTCATTTCTCCTGAGCTTCATCCTATTGACTTTCAAATCACTCTGTGATTTAGAATACCAGAGTGTTTCAAAAATAGAATATACTTGGTGGCATTTCAAGTCTAACATTTTGCTCAAATGTGCATTGTCCAATTCAGCAGATTGTTTAACAAAAAGCAGCTACAGGGGTCAACAAACCTGACTCAGCAAGGAAGTTACTGGAAAAACTCAAGCTGATAGATTTTTTAAAAATCTAAGATAAACCACATGATTGGGTTTCAAGTTTTAAATGAATTTCACAAAGAAGTGATAAAAAAAACACACAGTATCAGAGAGAAATTAGCAGAATACTCCAAATCCCTTGCTTGTAACTTTAGTACTTGTTTTGTTGTGGGAATAAATCAGAGTATCAATACTGTCAGTGAAATTCTTACAATTTTCTGTGGGAAGCATATTATATTAAAGAGACTCTAATCTCGCAATCCCTTGATCATTAAAACTCAATAATAAAAAGAGGGTCAAAAGGCAAACAAATGAAATAAGATCCAGTGATTGCAAAAATAAACAACTGAGCAATAGATGGTAATTTCATGAAGCGTGTGCAGTAGTTCATATTGCCAGAGTGGACTGGGAACAAGACTGTATTTCAGAAAAAAAAAAAAAAAAAAAAAAAGGAAAGATATTTGTCTGAAAATGATGGTTTTTTTTCTTTTTTTTTGCTACTCTTTTATACACCACAATTGTGTGGTCTGTTTTTCAGAGAACGAAGAAGCCAACTGAACTTCCTTTGGCCAGAGATGTATTGTCTCAGGAGTGGAGTCAGGTTTCTCTTGAATAACTGAAGGCAAGATTGTTGTCTTATATTATATGTGTTGTTACCAAAGCTATTGTGGATGAAGACCATACCCAAACCATAGCAGGCTGTAGCAAATCCAGAGAAATATGTCCTTTTCTTCTTCTTCAGAAAAAGAAAAAACTTTTTCCATTGTATCACTGAGAAAACATCTGTTGCTAATCCATGTCATTTTAGAAGACTGACTAGTAGCAGTAGATTAGTCTTAAGAAAAAATCTTCCTCAGTGCCCTTTCTGCACCCTAAACATATCAAACAGGGGAAAGCAGATGTGCCAGACTCCAGCAGGAGCTGATGCAAGATGAGCTGGAGGCATATCCAGTTGTCCAAGTAAACCTTGAGTTTACGTGCAAGACTTTGTGTTTTTCTTACATACTTTTTTCCATTCTTTTTTAAAGACTCCACATGCAAAACCAGTGCAGAAGATACTGGGACGAAATTTAAAGATGTCTGAGGAATATCCTTAGACCTTGAGCACAGGGGGACATCTTCAGCACATAACCTTCAGATCTCAAAATCTGTGATGACTGCTGACTCTCTCCATTTTGTCTAGGAAGTGGTCTTTGACATTTTCTCATCCATTTAGAGATCTGTGTGTTATTAACTCTGTGTCTGCTTCCAGGAGAGCACCAAATGAGCTCTTCAAAAGTAAGCAGGGGCAGTATGTGTCAAGGCAGCCACACCTCTGCACTCCTGGACCATGAGCCTATTCACACAGCACAATGTAAGAGAATCGTAATGGGAGGTGATGCCTTTTGCTGCTATCTAATATGTAGTTGGGATTGTATTTGTTTATGTCATTTGAGTTGAAACAAAAATCAGATCATCTCTGCCTATCCTGTTCTTGCTACTGCCACATTTTCTTCACTCATTTGTTTTCTTCTATAATAGTATTGCACTCTCTGTTATCGGAATATTTTAGTTCCTGGAGTAATGTTGTTTTTGAAATTTCTCTCATTTCTCTTATTTTACCCTCTTCTCTTCCACTGTATTGTTCCAGCAGTCCCACAGTGCAGCCTGAGATAAAATATCTCCCCTTCACACCATAGCCCTGATACCACATTTGGTGTATATTTTCATTACATGTCTCTGTCATATATAACGTACAACAACAATCTTAATTACAGATTTTCAAGATGAGGCATCAGTATGCTCTTATGCTCCTTATACAAAGGTCAAGCACTCTTTTCTTTCTCCCTCCTCATGATGTAGTCCTATCCACATTAACTTTTACAGGTAAGCAACTAGTGAAGAGGACAAGATAACAGTACCTCAGCCCTTCATTGCCCTCTAGTGCAGTATTTCACACATAGACATCTCTAATGAATGTCATATTGTCAGTCTAAGTAGTGTTTCTTTATATGCCGGGATCTCAGGAAATGTAGTATATAAAGTGGAACAACATAAATGCCACTCCAAGCAATGTCATTTGATGGTCATTTCTTGAATCAGGACAAGCAGGAAGAGAAGCGAAAGGAGGTCTTTATCTGTCTGACAAGGCAGGATGATTTTTCTTAAAGAAGGCTGATGCACAAGAGTTACGGATTTGGGTCTGGAAAATAGAGAAGTGTGACTTCTTCTACTTGAGTACTTTGCTTTAATCTATTAAAAGTGAGTCACAGCAGATCTGCATCTTGGATGCCCTATAGAATTTAGGTTGCAGTGGAAGGATAGAGATTCAAGACCTCATGAAGGCACTGTTAAAGTGCAGAATATGTTTCCATCTCAGGTTTGCACTATCTCAGTTGTGGGGGTGTTTCGATTCAGTAACTGTTTCTGAGCAGAGGCAAGTTAGAGGTAGAGGAATCTGACGGAAAAGGACAAGCATGCAATTAAATGCTTAAGAGAAAGGGAAAGGAAAATAATAATTAGTGGCTGATGTGGTATTAGGAGCAACGAGAGAAATAAGCAAAGATGGAAAGAGAAAAAGCTCTTGACACTGTTCATTGGAGCATCATGTTGGTAGCACCATTACAGAAAGACATACCTGGGGTTTCACATACCCAGCTTCTAGCTAATGAAGGTACTTTCAGCGCACATTTCCTCATGTGTTGCACTGTGTGTTAAAGAGAGTTGGCTGAAAAATGCAAATGGCAATATCACAATTCCTCGAATCTTCACATTGATGAGGATTTCTTTTCAAAAAAGGACTTTACCAGAACTTTTAGAAATCAAATACAGGATGAGTTGAAAATTATTTTAATGTGAATAGTATAAAAAAAAAAAATAAAATGTACATCTCAAAGATGACGAACCTGCTCATTCCATCTACTTTTTCATGTGAACCAGGGAATGCTTTTAGAAAAATTCACCTCATGATGTGAAATTATATGACTATTTCTTTCATTTTACAGTGGAATTTTCACAGAATAGCTTTGCTTGTATTGCTGTGGTCCTATTTTCTCATGGTTAAAATAAATGGTTTTGTTCACCCTTGCAGGAATACAAAAATTGCACCGAAGAGTTGAACTTCTGCTCTAGTAAAGTCAGTCAAGGTTCTGCTATTGACTCCACAAAAACAAGATTCAGATCTGATGGCTTGCCTGGGCTGTACCAATGTCTGTTAGATTCCATTTGAGCCTACAATATTGTCTGCTGAATAGTACAAGGAAATTTGTTTCTAAGAAGGGCTGTTTATTTTGATTCAGTCTAAATGATCTTTCAAGGATATTTATGTCATGAAGCACATCAGTTCTCCACCAGCAATAATAATAATAATAATAAAAAAATAAATAATAAATAAATAAATAAAATAATCTTAAACTACTTTAGTTTCTCAGTGCATTTAAGTTTATTAAGCTGACCTGATTTTTTAATTAATTTATTTTTTTAATCAGATCAACATTAGCCTGTTTTCTCAACAAAAGCATTTTCCACCATGAAAGTTTTTAGCAGGTTGCCTATGCTCTCTTGCCTCCAGACTTCCCTTGACCACACTGCTCTCCCAGCAACAGGAAAAGCCCTTCTCTAGAAAGGCCTTGTGGTGACCCACAGGAGCTAACATACCACAGGGCCAGGCACAAGGCCATGTATCTAAAGATAAAGTGGTGAACATCAGCCTGCAACATCCAAGATACAGCACCCTCCTTGTCATCCAGAGATGTAGACGAATGTTAAATCAGGAGGTCTGGGCACTTCAGCAGTCAAAAATGTGTCTGTCTGGAACAGGAAAAATGAAAAGTGATGACTGAAAACATCAAAATGTTTCTCTCTTTTCAAGTACTTATGTGAACAAAGGGCAGAGTTTCCAGCCTCTCATCCTGGATGCCCCAGGCTCAATCTTCGATCATGTTTGTCAGGCGAATCATTTTTGTGTTCCATATGCTGGTTCCTTTGAGTACATCTCATCCCTCCCTGAGAGAAAAGCTCTGATTTTCCTGGCTTCAGACTACTCCTTGGATTGAAGTAACCTTTGCAACTGTCAGCCTTATCCTGCAAGGTCCCTTTGGTCTGAATGGTACGTTCATGTAAGCTTCTATAAAAAAACTTCTTAACACTACATCACAGCTTATTGTTTTAGAACAGAAGATTAAAAGGTTGTGAAAGTGGCATGCTTACTGTAGATTGTAGCAGGCAAGCAATGTTATCTAGATGTTTACCATCCTTCATCAGAGAGCTTGAGTGGCATTTCTTTATTAATTTCCCCAGCAAGCCCCTTGCTATTAATCCTGTTCCACGTCTCTTTAAGAAATTTTTTGACTCTGTTTCCTGGAGTTTCGATTCTCTTCCATATCCTGCCTGGGACACATCCTGCCCCAGTGGGCAGAATTTGCTAAATTCAACAGCTGCACAGATGTACAGCATCAAAGCAGATGGCATTTGCAGCAATCCTAAATGCGATTGTATTCCTCCTTGCCTATGGACAGTCAGCACCTCCTAGGACCAAACACATTTTCATACTGTAAATCCGTCACAGTATTTAAAGACACTTATAAACATATGGAATTCATAAATTACTCAAGAGCACTCCAGCATCCTTCAAGATTCTTTTCTGAAGCTAAATATTCTACAGAAATGCAAACTATTATTATTATCTTGCGACCAATAGCAGTTAGAAGTAGTGAAGAGATCACTGCCACTTTCTCTGCACTGTACTATCCTAGTATGTGCTTGAAGTCCCTTGGACATTTACAGTTCTGAATAACCCATTGCTTAAAAACATATTTGTATGAGCAAAGAAATTGAAATTAGAACAGATTGAGCAAAGTAATGTTAATAATCTTAAAAATAGTGATATAACTAAGTTAGAACAAGCAAAACACTTTCTCTCTGTTTCCATCAGATTTAAAATAAGGGTAGTTTGAAGAAAATGAGTCAGCTGTTGTTAACCAACAATATATGCACACTGTTTTCCATTGGAATTTCTGGGGCAAAGTGTACTGATACAAGTACAGGAACAGCTGGATGCACTTTGAAGAAACAATAAAAAAAAAGAAGGCAGCTTCAGGGGGCGTTTTGATATAAAAGGAATTTGTCTGAGATGGTTATGGTCCATTAGATTAATGTCTGAGCAAAAGACAGTTGAAGTCGAAGTCTCCCTCACAGCTTTGTTGGACTTTGGATGAGGCCATAAAGCAAATTACAAAGCAAGCTGAACGCCATCCTTAGCTATTGCAGGTGTTACTCTTCCAGATACAAATTACTGGCAAATAACATATACTGAAGGACCTTAAGTATTTCTAGCAGATGACACTGATCTAAGGCACTGAAAAAAGACTTGCTTTTGATTATTGAGTATTTGATGAATTTTCAATACATTGTGGTTACCCTGACCTGCAGTTTTCTGCAACCACTGGAAGTTTGTTCCACTGCTACACTTGGACCATATGGTCAAAGGTCTCTCTTGTGGTGAAAAATGTAATGTTAGACAGTTTTCTGTCTGGGATTATTGCATAAGTCTGTTCACTAATTCACTCTTTTCCACAGACACATGTTATGGGTTTGGAGAACAGCATGCTGAAAAGAAGTAAGGGGAGAGGTGAGATAGGGCCAGTAGAGTCCAATGGAGCAGAGTGCACGTTTCTTCAAGATGCAAAGCTCTTCCAACTTTCCCTGTTCCAGAAGGCAGAGTGGTCCCAAGGCAGCATAACATTGGCTTTTCTCCTTTCCCTCTCTCAGCAGCCATTTCTTCCACAGAGCTTGTCCAGCCAGAGGAGAAAATACAAAGTTTGTTTTGACCAAGGATAATTTTATCTTCTTTCTGGAATGCTGTCTCAGCTAGAAAGTGACTCAGAAATGTGAATAGTTGAGGGAGTCTATGGATTTTCATTTAGGTGAAAAATGAGACATTGATCCCTTTTCAGCCCACTAGAAACATTGTGGAATAGAAGCTTTTTATTTTTATTTAATTCTTAATGACTGAATCATAATTATAATAACTCACCCAATACTGTATGGCAGTATGTAATTTCAATTCATCTTTACTTTCCAAGACTCTGATTCAGCATTATAAAATACAGCCTGCAATGTGCCTTGCATTTTCCTTATCAGCATCACTAGGAGTGCTGTCACTCCAAAGTAGACAATGAGATCATGGCCCCATTCCAAGAAATTTTGACAGAGCTGGTTTTCATGGGACAAATTAGTGGGTATCACCCAACTTCTGCTCAGGTGTCATGCTTTCAGGAACTTCAGCATTCCTTAGAAGGCTGATGCACATCCTAAATGACAATACATAAGCTGCATAGGTATTACATTTTGTGTCAGAAAGCAATAGGATCACCTGAAGCCCTGCCTGGAGGCCACATAATGACATCTTGGAAGCATGGAGGGGAGTGGAGGGGAGAGGAGAGAGAGGAGTTCCTCTAGTGACTACAGGCTGGTCAGCCTCACTTTCATTCCTTAAATGTGAAAGAGCAAATAACACTGGAAATCATTTCTAAACATAGAAAGGACAAAAATGTGATTGAGAATCATGAACATGGTGTCATCAACATTTACAAAGAGGAAATCATACCTGATCAGTCTTTTATGCTCTGATTATTATTATTAATCTGGTTATTATCCCATGGGATGAGAATAGAACAGCTATAGAATCACAGAATGACTCAGTTGGAAGGGACCTTAAAGATTGACTAGTTACAGTCACTCTGCAGTGGACAAGGTTGCCAACCACTAGATCAAGCTGTCTGAGTCCAACCTGGCCTTGAATGCCTCCAAATGGGGCATCCACCACTTCTTTGGGAAACCTGTTCCAGTGTCTTACCACTCTCTGATTAAAAGATTTCTCCTCGTATCTAATCTAAATCTTCCCTCTTTTGGCTTAAAGCCATTCCCCCTTGTCCTATCTTTATAAGACCATGTAAAAAGTCAGTCTCTGTCCTGCTTATGAGATCCCTTCAGGTACTGGTAGGGAACAGTGATATCTCCCAGGAGCCTCCTCTTCTGCAAGCTAAGCAAGCCCAACTCCCTCAAACTTTCTTCATAGGAAAGGTTTTCCAGCCAGCCCTCTGATCATCTTTGTGGCTTTCCTCTGAACCCACTCCAACAGCTTCACATCCCTCCTGTGTTGGAGGCCCCAGGCCTGGACACAACACTCCAAATGGGGCCTCACAATGGCAGAGCAGAGACGAACAATCACTTCCCTCATTCTACTGCCTCCTCTCTTTTAATGTAGCCCAGAGTATTGCTGGCCTTCTGGGCTGCAAGAGCACACTGCTGGCTCATGTCCAAGTTTTCATCCATTGGGTACCCCCATGTCTTTCTCCACAAGTCTGCCCTCAATGAGTTCTTCCCTCAGTTTGCACACATATCATGCCCTGACCCTAGTGCAACAACTTGTCCTTGTTGAACCTCATTAGGTTCATGTAGGCCCACTTTTCAAGTCTTTTCAGGTCCCGAACCTCCCTTTTGTGTCAGCTACACCGCTCAGCTGAGCAAATGTGCTGAGTGCACTCAATCCCCATCATCTGTGTCATTGATAAAGATGCTGAAGAGCACTGGTCCCAAGATGGACCCCTAAAATTATACTTTATAACTAATGGGAACTTCTCTTTCTCTCTCCAGCCTGCACCACTGCCTCCTGTCAAGGCCAGTGCTTTTCTTATCCACAAAAGCCCCAAAACAGGTACTATATGAAACACTAAAGGATTTCCCACACCGGGAGTCGAACCCGGGCTGCCTGGGTGAAAACCAGAAATCCTAACCGCTAGACCATGTGGGAACACAATAGCTAGTTCTTATCTTGGCTTAAGCAAGGTTTTCAACACTGTCTCCTGTAATATCCTCACAGAAAAGCTGAAAAAGTATGAGCTGGATATCAATGAGGTGAATGGTCTGAGAGGTAAACAGAAACTGGCTGAACTGTTGAGTTCCAAGGACTGTGTTCCTTGCTATGACAGAGGCAAGTCAATGATGGTATACTCCAGGGTTTGATAATGAGTCCAGATCTGTTTGACATCTTTATTAATGACCTGACCAGTGTGGCAGAGTACACTCCCAGCAAATCTGCAGATGATGCAAAACCGAGAAGACTAGCTGCTACACTATACTGCTGTTTCTTAAGACCTTGACAGAAAAAGAGAAATGGCCCAACAGGTACCCCACCAACTTCAAGAAGGGGAAAAGCAAAGTGCTTCACTCAGGGAGGAATAAACTGCACGCACCTGGACAAGGTGGATGGCAGCTTTGGGGCTACTGCTGGACAAGGTTAACATGAGCCAGCAATGTCCCTTTTTGACAAAGAATGCCAATGGTCTCCTGGAAACACATCCCTTCCAACACCTTCCTCCCAGCAGGTTGAGGGAGGCAGATCTTACCCATCTGCTCAGCACCGGTGAGGCCACACCTGGAGTGCTGTATCTAGTTCTGGGATCCCCAGTAGAAAAGAGATTTGGACATACTGCAGAGAGTCTAATGAAGAGACACAAAAATGATTATTGGATTGGAGCACATCTCTCCTACAAGGAAAGGCTGAGAGCACTGGGACTCTTCACTCTGGAAGAGGGAAGGTTGGACGTACAAATGCCTGATGGAAGGTATGAAGAATATGAAAGCAGACTTCCCCACAGTATCCATTTACAAGACAAGAAAAACAGACATAAACTAAAATACAGGATATTCTGTTCAAACTTAGGAAAAACTGCTTTACTGTGAGTGCAGTTGAACACTGGCACAGGTTGCCCAGAGAGGTTATGAAGTCTCCAGTTTAAGAGATGTTCAAAACTGATTAGACATAGTCCTGAGATACCTGCTGTGGTTAACATGTGGTTAGCATGGGGTTGAACCAGGTGATTTCCAGAGATGCCTGCCAGCTTCAGCTGTTCTGTTATTCTGTGGTTCTGTAGTTTGGTCACATACAGCTGAACCAGGAGGTACCAGGATAGCTTTCACATTCTTCACACAGGAGTGCAGTCCAAGCTACAGCCTCACCTTTCAAGATCTTGTCCCTCACAGCCAAGACACTGGCAGAAAAGAGTCAAATACAGTGGAATCTTCCCAATATCTTGAGAATGTGCATTGGTTTGATGACAGAACTACTGGGGGCTACAATCTGATTTTGTATTAAAACTCCCTGTTCAAACTGAAATGAAGAAATGGCAGTCAGCCTGAAGGGGCAACACTGTCAGAAATTCCGTTTTTCTGTGAAATTTACCTACAAACAGGGGCTGAAAAACTGGATAAGTTGGAGGCAGGGAGGAATGCACAGCTGGGAGGAGAAAGGGAGAAGGAGATGATGAGTTTTATTTTAAACATATGTATTAATCATGGCACAGAAGAGAAATAAGGGTGGGAAACTGCAGCTGGGAGGGGGAGGGCAGACAGAGGCACTGATGATTATTGTAAATATAATTATTAAATCATTGCTCCAAGCGGGGAACCAGGGTGGGAATATGCAGCTGGAAGGTGGAGGGCAAGGGGAAAGCAGCAATTTTATATTCAGAGTTAGTACTGAGCATGGCTTGGGAGGGGACCAGGGGTACAGCCTTGCAGCTGGAGGTGGGAGTGCCACAGGAGAACACTGGTTCCTAGACCTGTCACGTTAAAATATGCGCATCTTGCCTCCGAGAAACTGTGGTGCAAAAGCTGTGCAAGGCTTGCAGGACAGGAGAGCTTTTATTTTAAAGGAGTGAGGGCGAAATCTTGTTCACCTGCTGGGTTTTTGCTAAGCTCTTGCAGCTCTATTACAAAATTACTCCATAAACTTTTACAATTGGCCTCACGCCAGCTAAATGTCATTATTAATACTGCTATAGAAAGTGCCAACAGAGCTGAAATACTCGTGGGGAGACGCTGCAAAAGACATACAAAACTCCAGACTTCTGAACAGTCAGAAGAAGGAAAGGGAGAAGGGGGAGGAAGAAAATTGCCATGTGGACCATGTATGAATTAATGGGGTTTATGAAAGAACAAAGTTCAGTCATCAAGACTGGCCACTGCCAGCATGTTTTCATGTTGCCCAAAGTAATTGCATCCACTCTGGTTCACAGAAATAGGATGCAGGATATGTTTAAGGCAGAGAAAGATAGTATTGTGTGTTTTAGGTATTCTACAATGGTTAAGTATGATAATGCAACAAGCAAACTATGAAGAGAACAAAATCCTCTCTAGTGCTGCATGCTTTCACCCTCCAAAGCTGTCACTGGGAGCAGAAGGTACTTAGAAACCCACGGGATCTGGCTCTCAGCTGTGTCATCACCTCTCACTGTCTTTCAGTCTGGCACAATCTGTTGGAAAAGTGATTATGAAGACCCTCTTTGATTTGGGCCTCCAACACCTGTGGCAATACTGCTGAAAATTTCAGAGCTGAAAAGAAAAAATTAAGAAACCTTTTAGTAAGAAATATATACAAACCATCACATCACAACACACCAGGAGTGTCATTCAGCTCTTGATTTTGAACTTATAAGGGACAACACAAAGTAATAAACTCCACAGCCACGTTTCTTGGGCATTGATTACCTGTGTCAGAGAAGGCCTCAAGTTGGAGATTTAGAACTGGATTGGGAGAAATAATCACCAAATTTGGAATAATCTGCCCTGAGGTTGGTCTGAGACTTGGTGCAGTTCATAGGTAATGGAAAAAATCAGGACTATAAAAGCTTGTACAGGCTCCTCAACCTGTTTTAAATTCTTCCCTGGATAATTCTGAGGGAAGCTGAATGTCAGTCAAAGAAGTCACATTAAAGTATACATTTTTAGATCTTTTTAGTACTGAAAATTTGTCACATTCTCATCTTCAGGTTGTAGGGATATTCTCTGGCTTAACCATTTTCCTGAGTAGGATTGCTTTATTGAATCAGGGCCACAGAAAACATCTGTCTCTGCAGCACAAGGAATGCTCTTCACGAAGCTCATCATCAGGAACTCCTTCATGAATGAAGCATTAAAGCAATATTTTCTCTTTTTTTTTCTTTCTGCTATCAGTTCAAGAGAAAGCACCATGAATAGAAAGGGAACCTGTGTCATTGCCTTGTAACTAATCACAGTGGCAGTCTTTTGTGCCCTTTGCACAGCAAAGCACTGATAATAATAGAATCGGTCATTAGAAAGGAAAACATCATCTTGCCATTTTCCTGCCAATTAAAGATTGTTTCCTGTCCTTTCTACTGCCTTATCTAGATCAAATTTTAAAGTCTCAAAGATTCAGCAATTCACCTTTTACTGGAAAAAAAAAACAAAACTGCAAAGAGCTCAAATCTAGAAGCTTAGTTTAGATGCTCCCTTTCTTAGCTCTATTTACATTCAGCCTTTCTCCTTCCTATTCAGTGGCTTGAAGAGATGCTCTTATAATCTTAAAGTACACCATTTCACTATTTTGTATCTGAAACTAAATGTTAGAAAAACTTATAAATATTTTTATATATTTAAATATAATCTAAACATATACCCACATATTATATAAACTTATAAATTAATATACATATATGATTTTACGAACAAAGTGAACTACTTATATCATTGGTCTCTGCATATTGACAATTAGAACTCTACAATTTAGTTCAGTCAAGGTTTACACTTGTCTTTCCCCAAAGATTTCAATGAAGTGAATACATTCATATGAAGAAACTTGATTCTAGAAGTTAACAAATTAGTAGACATCATTGCGCTTAATTTTAATATATTTTATTCATATATTCAGAAATTAATTTATCATAGAATTGTAGAATTGTTTGAGTTGAAAGGGACCCTTAAAGGTCATCTAATCCAACTCCCCTGCAAAGAGCAGGGATACCTACAGCTACATCAGGTTGTCTTTGGTAAATCCATAAAGAAGTCTCTATGATCTTCAGCTGGGAAATTCTCAAGTCTTCTAAGTTGTATGCTTTCATTGTGCACTCAGTCTCAGTTACATTGCAATGTATTTGTCTGTGCATCTTTGAGATGCACTTAAGGTAAGACTAAGGAAAGATGTCCAGTGCCCTTAAGACACACATAACAGGACTGACTAACTCAGACTTATTTGTCTTGTACTATGGTGGAAGATTAGAATATAAGCTTCCACTGAGCTCAGGCACTGTATCTAACCTAAAGCATGTGGCTTTTTGTTCATTTGTTAGTTTTGCTTTTTTTTTTTTTTTTTTTTTTTTTTTTGGGTGGGGGAATTTAGGCACATCAGATAAATATTTCTCTAGTCTTGGTAAGACAATAGATAAGATTCTTCTCTGGTTCACAGTAAGCATATAAGGGTGTAATAGTAATGACATCGGTGAAATCTTTCTTGATTTGCCAGGTGTGAGCAGAAGAAGAATCAGATCATCTTTTATTTCTTTTTTGCAGTTCTCCTATCCAGCCAGACAGGTGTGCCGGCCACGTTATGTTACCATATGTCAGGAGAAACAGTTTTTAAAGCAGTTAATACTATACTTGGGAAAACCCTATGTAGCATATGCCATTTAATATACACACATATTATCCATACAATTACACAATTGGGTAAAATATACAAAATCAAGTTGTATTTAGATGATTTTTGGTCATAAGCCAATGCAAATATTATTCTCCCAAGATTCCAGGGAGAGATTAAGTGTAGAGCTGTGACTCGTGCAATGTTCGCCAACTGCTGACTAATTGAACGCCCATCATTATTGCATTCATATATACAATGAGGGTGAAAATTCAGAGAAGAACCACACCGCACAGCATACTTCGAATAGCAATGGTCATTTTGAAGCACATTATCATATATTTTTCCAGTGTTAATTTCACCCAGTTGTTTTAGGGTCTTGGGGGACTTAGAGCATCATACCGTGGAGAACAAAGTACCAAACCTGTATCGTATAAATGAGAAAGCAGAGACAAATGTATGTGTACAGGCTGTACAACATGTTCAAAATTCTGTCTTGAATAAATGTGAAAATGGGAGAAAACTACACTGTACTGCTTTTTATGCATACTATCTCTCGGCAAACATTTTATAAGACAAGACTCTGGGAATGCTGTACATTATCACTGGGGAAAATAATTACAGCAACCACAACGTGTATAAAGACAGAGAGACATGTTGGAAAAACATTTCCTATAATTGTACTGTGACAAAACGTGCAGTTAAATTTTATACACGTGGTGAAAATTACACCACAATTAATGGCATTCCTTAAACATAATTCATTCTTAATGTTTTTTAGTAGGTTAGAAAAAAGTGAGCTGACAGTATTGTGTTATCATATAATTAGACAACAATTCAACAATTTTCAACAAATGTCATAAGCCAGGCAGTGCTGGTGCTTGGCAGAAGGTTACCTATGTTTGTGATGCTTCAAAGAGTAGTGTTCAAGATACCATTCCCCCATCGCATTTAAATTTGGAGGCAAAACATTCTACAATTTAATTGAATACTTTTTTGCTGAAAAGTATGTTTCCATTTAGGGAAATGGAGTTTGATTTCCTCTCTTTGCCACATTTAGCATCCTGTGGCAGGCAGGCAGTGTGTTGTGTATTTATTTAATTCTAACCAGTGGGTTACTTTGATAGCAGTTTGTGCTTTCAGTGAAATCTCTACAAGCAGGGCATTTTCCATTGCTGCATGAAAGGCAAGCTGTGTTATTTTCCAGTTCCTTCAAATCTGGAAGATAGCCAGGGGCAGTCAGACACATGCAGTGTGTTGTCACCTAGGTGAGTTCTAACCTGTATCTCAGCACTGCATTGATGGTTGCCATTCCGAAGGACTTGAACTTAAGAGAATATGAGTGCCCCAGTCACTGTAATCTCCTCCACCACTTAAAGACCTACTGATACGCACAGGCATTAAATGCCTCTTCCATTTCCCAGTCACACACAGCATGGCTAATTACTCCCGGGAAACTTAAACTCCCACTTCAATTTCGACAGGACTGCACTTAATTTCTGTTCAAATTTCTTCTACAGCAACAGTGTTTGCTGCAAAGCATAGCAAAGCACAGGGCTCCAAGCAACTTTCTGGGCCATTAAGTCAATTCTCCTGTTACTGCAAACAAACACAATGTACAATTTTTTTCATACACTATTCAAGCTACAACATAAAAGTAGTTGTTGGGTTTTAGCCTCTGTTACTCAACTGGAGAATATTCCAAAGTGCACTTGCTCTGACAGTGAAGAACTGTCTTCTCATTTCCAGTTTAAACTTGTTTCTTCTCTGTTTATACCCACTATACATGTGAAAATACCTTTAGTTTAAATGGCTCTTTTTTTTCCTGCTGCTTTCCCTTCTTTTCCTCCTCTTATTTTCATTTTGCCAGAGTAAGCAAGTCAGTCTTTTCTATTATCCTCTTATCATTATATTAGTGACAAAGACACTTCTTTTGAACCTCATTGATTCCCCATCTTCATCTGTTAGACTTGCAAGTCGCCTTTCTTAACCGTGAATGGGCAGACTAACACACAATGCTAGAGGTCTAGCCACAAACCTGTATGAAGATATCATCATTTCTTTGACCTCACTGGCAGAAATTTCACTGCAAAATTCTGGGGCTACATTTGGCTTTTGATGGTTATATCACACTGATGGCTCTCAGTTCTTTGATCAGTAATTGAAAGAGGCTCTTTCACAACTTTTTTTTTACTAATGGATGAACTCAGATATTCTAGCATAACTTTTCATTAATTCAATTATTGTATTTTATCCATTCCTGTTTGGGTCTTCAGACTGCCATTTCCAAAACAAGTGGATTGGCAATGCTTCTAAATTCTATACATCAGTAAGTTCTATGTTTGCAAGAAGGCATTAAACAAGACCAGTATTGGTAATCATTCGGGTTTTATCCATTCCTTTTTCACAGACCCTGCTGCTGAGCACCATTATCCCCAATACCTAATTTACAATTCTTCTCCTGATTTGCCTTGTTATAACTAGCAGAGGCTGCTCATTCATTTCCAGAGCACGTTTTCCTGAAATCTCAGTAGATTATATTTACCACATTATTTTTGTCCAGAAAATCAGTTATTAAATAGAAATAGTACAGTATGATCTACTTTTGCTAAAACTATGATTTGTATTTTACTGTTTTTCATGTGCCTCTTTCAAAGCCTGCTGTAGACCTTTGTGTACTGTTAGGTCAGATTTACACGTACATGACTATCTGGATGCCCTTTCCCACACTTGAATACAGACATTTTCTCTGCTGCTCTCCTGGCCCGATGTGCCAACGTTCACTCAAACCAGATGATGACTGCACTTGCTAACAACCTTACAAGGCTCAATAGCACACCTTTCAGTCGCTTGTGATAGAGACACTTAGCCCAAAATTCCAAGTTGAATTTCTCAGTTCTTTTCCTCATTCCCACTGATCCTTTTGTCCCCATGGTCAGTACTGTCATCCTTGCTGAACACTGGTACTTGAAACACTTTGTCTCTAGGTTCACAGTATCTTTAGTCACTGTCCCAAGTTCCATTTCTGCTTACCTAAAGCAGACTAACTCTGCGGTTTCCCTTTACATTCCTTGCTAAGCCCGGTTCAGGTTGACATCAGACTCCCCTTAGTCACACCTTTCTGACTGTCCCATCAAAGCTTTCCTTAGAGCAGTCATTTTTCAGCTCCTGTAGGTTCCCTACTTATTCACCACAATCTTTCTGAGATAGCAATTTTTCCAGTCAGGTCTGAAACACCTGCCTTTATGACTGTTGCCATTGCTTGTTATACTTTTCTCAGCATCTTTGACCTGAAGCAGTTCCATGCCTTCTCCGCTTTTAAGACCCTGAACTCCTCAGCTCCAGCTGTCTTTCCTAGCAAGTTCTCCCAATTAATCAAAGTTTTCCCCAATGAAATCCTAAATCTTAACTAGAGAACTCTTTGGCTCAAGACCACTTATGTTGAACAGCCCCCATGTTCCATCCAAAAGCTGACTTTGTTAGTGGATGAAGTCCTTGCTGTGTGTAGTATGCAGAGCCAAATCCTGACACCTTTCTTCTGTCCTCTTTATTCTGGCATAAGTTTGCTAAAATCAATGGGAGTTTTATTTATATAAGAACTAAAGGAGTGAGCATATACTTTGTAGCCCCCTTTGAAAACCCTTAATATGAAAGGCACTACGCAAATACATTATTATTTTTACTTGCTTTTTATAAAGCACAAAATATTATTGGCCATTGAAAGTTTATGGAAACTTGATGCAATTGCAGTTGGCATTGACCTTTTCCCCAGCACAGGAGTCCCTAGGACAACACAGATGTCATGTGCAATGAAATTAATGTTGTGGGCACAGCTGTTTAGTAAAATAAAGTGAGATAAAAAGAAACAATTACCTAATCTGATATGGGATCTTTTCAAATTTTTTTTCTCTACGTTATGCTACAGTTTGCAACTTATTGACCCATCCAGTTCCAGACAGTTTTTTTTCCCTTTTGTAAAATCAGTTTTCACTTACATGGACTGCTGGGAAGCATTATTCCAAATGATGAAGTGTAGGAAGTAGAGCTGACAAGAACATTTTACATAGCTAACATGTACACCCAGACTTCTTTTCTGCAATTTACTTATAGGCTTAACTTGATTGTTCTCAGGTTAATATGCACAATTTGGAAAATTGAAATAACCTTCTATAATGTTCAAACACAATCCCATAAACTGAATCAGTTGTTAAAGTAAGCTTTACCTCAAGACCCCACAATGAGGTATCTATTACCAGGAGCTCTAAGCAAATGTTCTTTTAATTAGCTACATTTATCTTTAATCCCTGTTTTGACAGAAACTCTAACATAAACATACATTACAAATACAGAAAATCCAACTCAAAGTATGGTTAATTTTTATGTTTGACAGAGCCATTTGGAAAAAATAACTGTGACCTTTTTGGAGCCTGGAAAAAAAATATCTTAATGTGATGTCATTATAACACAGTTTCAGAAATCAAGAAGAAACAGTGGCATCTGTAGCTAAAGTACAATAACAATTCTTAAACTACTCCTTAAAAGAGGCAATAAAACCCTAAAAAGACCTTTGGGCCTTATGCTGAGGCAGCTGCAAAATCATGTTAAATAATTTTTGTAAGGACAACAGTAATTACAAAACCGATTAAAGTTTACCTACATTTCATTCCTAGAATGTCTGCAAAGAGGACCATGAAACCAGATGGTTACAGAGAACATGTGATGGATATATTCCATCAAGCATGTCCGTTACCTTGGAAACAACAGAAATAACATTATCTTTAGTGTCTATTTCTTCACAAAACTGTTCATTTAAGTGCTGCTGCCAATCTAAGCAAAATCCATATGAATACTTGAGTATCAGCTCAAAAAAACAGTTTGCCTCTCCCTGCCCTGCAATAAGTGTGCTGGACATTGCTGAGTGTTACAAGAAAGGTAGCAGAGCACATCTTCTCCTTGGTGTATGTCATATTCAGCTGATTTTCTACAACCTTTTTCGTTTCTCTATTCTTTCTTTCTTTTTTCTTTTTCTTTTTTTTCATTTTTGGAGAGAGACAATTAGATTTGGGTTAAATTTCTGAGCTATCATATTCAGAGAGTTCAGTTGCTATTTGAACAAAAATGAAACCAGATGATAAACAGTTCCTCCTTTCTCTCTTTCTGTATCGATAAAAAGAACCAGAGGCAGAACAGAAGAGAGACTTTGAAAAAAACATGAGACAGTGAAGAAGGCTTTCACAGGGAGTCTTAACCTTGCAAGTAAGCATGTGGATGAGAAAACAGTAAATCTGAAGTTAAATGAGGGAGTGTATAAGAATAGAGATGATAGACAGCACTGTCACCATACTAACTTGGGATATTCTACCTTCATCCTCTCTGCTGTGGATATTTCATCTCCAAGAAGATAAATGCTCCATCCTCTTTTACCATTTCTCCTTCTTCCTGTTCCATTGAAGTAATCAGGAAACATAGGCAGTGTTATATGTAACAAGCCATGCCATGCTCCAGAAGCCACAAAATGGCATACTTTCTGGCTTTCACTCATCTTAGAAATGTGTGGAACACATAGATTATCTGAAATGATTATATGAATCCAGTGACAGCAGCAAAGAGAGAGATTTCAAAAGGATCTCAACATCTGAACATAGACTCATAGATTGGTTTAGGTAAAAAGGATCTTTAAGATCACCTAGTTCCAACCCCCTGCTACAATCAGGGACACCTCTCTCTGGACCAGGTTTCTCAAAGTGCTATTCAGCCTGGCCTTGAATGCCTCTAGGGAGGGGACATCCAAATCTGTTTGGTAAAACTATATGTGAGGTAAAGCCTCAGCTTGTTCCTAGAAAAGTATATGGCAAAAACCCTATCAGTACCACTGTGCAGTGCTTGATCTAACACCCTCCCCCTCACAAAGTAGACTGGTCAGGCCCATCCCACGGCACATATACACAGGTTAAAGCATTTCAGCCACAAGATTGTCTCACCATATGTTCCCACACCAACAAGCTCAATGATGCATTATGCCACACAGTCACTAGATCAAGAGTCCTGGCCAAAACTTGTGAAAACATTCCTAAGATGACAAGAATCAGAATCCCATCTTTGCTCCATCCGATATTCACAACTATGGAAAAAAAGAAAATAAGATAATAAAAAAAAGAGCTTCTAACAAAAAATGGAGGAGTTGAACATGTCATACAGAGTCAGATCTGCAGCTTAAGAATTTCACACCTCACAAAGCTGGTGTGGAATATGCATCACAGTGATTTGTGAAGGGAAAACAAGAGAGGGCCGAGGTGCAGAGACACAGCAATACAGGCTGGGAATAAAGAACCAGGAGTATGGTAATGTGTGTTACAGCTTGCTATAAGAATATATCCCCATCTCTCACACCTTGTTGGCACTGGTGTATCAGAAATGTGTTTTATATAGGTGGCAGCTGGGACAGCCCCCTGAAGTTCATCTGCTCGCACAGGAGCATGAAGTCTGTGACAGGGGCACAAGAGCCACAGAAGGCTGAAATTTCCGCTGCTGGAAAGTTAAAGATATTCACGTCTGAGGGATATCACATTACCTTGGTTCTTTCCACTTTCACGTTCAAAGCTCTGCATACCTGTGCCCTGACCCCTACTTAAGTCCAGAGTCATCATATTCCCTCTCCATCCTCCACTGAGGTCAGTGTTTTTAAACTCATTCCCTTGCCCTCTGCATGTCACAGAAAGCATTTTATTGTTATGGGTCAATATTTGGGCACTCTGATCTCACAAAGAGTGAGTTTTTCCCAATGAAAGTTGACTGGTTCTATCAAAACAAAGAGCAGTGTATTTCACGAAGTGCACTTTTTGTTCCTGTCCTTAGTGCACAAATTAAAATGAAGCACTTTTTCCCAGCAATGGTGACTAAATACCCTGGAGATAGTCAGGCATTCCCACAGTGCACACCTTTGTTTGGCAGCTCTGAAGGAAGTTGTTAAGATGCTGATTTGTCTCGCCATTTGAGCTTGGCTTACAGGACAGTTACACCCATGTGTTTTTTCCGGGATGGAATCTTTTCTGTTTCCGCTCATTCTTCTTCACCAAGGACAGATGGGGGCAAGTACCATAGGTTGCAAGGGACACATCTCCAATGAGTATCTCTGCAAAAGAGGTATTTATATTACCACTTCACATAACCAGGAGATGGGGAATGTGACACAACCCCTCATTTTTCTTTTTTAAAAATATGCACATGGGTCCCTATGCTCCTGTCACCTTACTTCTATTTCCACATTGCTGAATGAGCAAAGTTTTTCACCTGCTCTCTCATATCTAAAAATTGTCTTCATATGTCTGGGTGAGAGTGGCTCCAGAACAACCTTTATTATTGCACATATACTTCCTCAACAACTGACTTTGTTTTCTGAAACATCTGCAACCTGGGGCCCAATTGCCCTACACAGGACAGAAACAACTACCAGCAACTCAGCTTAGCTACAGCTTGGCTTTAACTTCAACAATTTTGACTTGCCCATCACTCTTTTATTCCTCCTCTGATAGTGGGGAGAATCTCCATCTTTGGCTATAACTGGCATCACTCCAAGACTTGAAAACGTGTACAATAGTTTCTTTAACTCTTCCCTTCTTCTTGTCCTGAGAAAGTACAAACCAGTGCATTAGTTTTTCAATGTGCTTGTACAATTCTTCCTTTAGTATGTGTTGCGCTTTCTGCTTTTATTAAAAAAACAGTTCAAAGAAATGAGCCTTCCCTTGGACCAGAAAGTAGTCTGCAAACAACGAGGGAAAATTTTGGTCCCAATAAATATATCCTGCAGCAATTAAAGGGAAGTAAACAGAGCAGGCAGAAAAGGACTGGAAACAACAGAGTGGAGCAGCTGCGTGCATTGCATTAAAACATGTTTATCATCTGGTCTACTTGGAGTTGTATTTTACATTGTGAATTTCTTATATTTTGGCTTAATAAACTTCAATTCTCACATTCTTTCAAAGTTATAAATAAGTCCAGATATCCTTCCCACATATTTCTTCATGATCTCAAGTACGATTTTTTAGCCTATGATTAGTATGATGATAATGGTAATAATGATTAGTTTCAATGTATGTGATTAGGCCACATCAGAAGCATTTTTCATATCTGATTCCCTTTGTTGAGACAAGATGTACAGACACCTGAATAAGAAACTGAACTTCATTCTTGCACACCAAATCTTGAACGCCACAATAACCACAAGTAAATTGAACAAAGGAGAAATACTGTAGAAAACCATATATTGAATTTGAGAAAAAAAATTAATCTGAAATTACTTTAAAATATTCTGACATGGTAAGCAGAACAAATGGAATTTCCATTGCTTTTAGAAGATCCCCTCCTTCCTTCTCTTTCCTTTGGGAGGGAGGGAGGGAGGGAGGGAGGGAGGGAGGGAAGGAAGGAAGGAAGGAAGGAAGGAAGGAAGGAAGGAAGGAAGGAAGGAAGGGAGTCATCTTTATCCACAGCATCAACTTGGATGAGGAGAAATTGGCATTTAGAGGAGAAGGTTAGTCACTAATGGCTGGTTGTGAGTGGGAAGCACTCAGCACACCAGTGCCTTGTCTGGCTCTTTTTTTTTTTTCTTTTTTTTTCTTTTTTTTTCTTTTTTTTTTCTTTTCTTTTCTTTTCTTTTCTTTTCTTTTCTTTTCTTTTCTTTTCTTTTCTTTTCTTTTCTTTTCTTTTCTTTTCTTTTCTTTTCTTTTCTTATGCTGCTGAGATAAAAACATTTAAGGATAATATTATTTTTCTAAAGGCAAAATCTTTCTCAGCAGCATAGAAATATTTATGACACTCCTTGTATAATCATTACCAAAAATTACTTTTAAAGTAAGGCATAAATTTTTCTACAAGAGTCAGTGTGTTTGAAATTACCTTGAAGTTGTTTAATGTAATTAGCTTTCAGACATCATTTCTATGTGTTAAAAATGTACTATGAAGAGGTGGAAACCTGAGAACACACTGAAGTGCAGAGTAGGCTCAAAGAATTAAATGAATGTAGTCAGAGAGGATTATGTATTACCAAAAGGAAAGGTTCCCAGATCTGGGAACCAGTTTACTGATTCTTGTCAACTGAAATGAGATCTATTTTCTTTTTTTTTTTTTTTCTGTCTCTCTCTCTGTCTTTTTTTTTTTTTTTTTTTAAACTCCCTAGGAAACGAATTCTGATTCTGAAGTATTTGCAGAGAAAAGATAATCCATGGAAACAAAATGAAGAGGATATCTCAAAATTGACATAATTTTATTAACAATAACACTGGATTTTTCTTTCTAAAAGGAAAAGAAAGCTGATAGAATCACCCATGCTAAGAAATGAGAAAGCCCTTTCCAAAGCCTGATCAGCCAGGTTGTTTGCCAAGGGTCAGCTTACAACTGCCACCCAAGGAACATTTTAATTACACTGTCCAGACCAACTTAAAAAGTCCCACTTTTCCCATTCATTTATTTCAGAGAGTGTCACATACATTTGCTGGTCACTGAAACCTCCTGTTTCCCTCAGCCATTTCCAATGAACCCATAGAGTATTAAATGAGAAAACTGCCAAAAGCATTAAATTCCCGAAAAGAAAAAAAAAGAAGAAAGAAAAAAGAAAAAAGAGAAAAGGGAAAAGAAAATAAAGAAAAAAAAGAAAAAAGAAAAGAGAAAAAAGAAAAAGGAAAAAAAAAATCTTGAAGGGAAGAAGTTGCCCTTTAAGCGGAGATAACAGCAAAAGGGAGAAATGCTTCGGAATGACTGACTGCTCCAAAGACACAGCAGGAGGCTGTGGAGGATGACTAGTGTCTCTGCCTTGCTCTGGACTGATCTGCTTTTTCTTCAGCTTTAGAAGAGAATTGCATGGTCCTTGAGTGTCTTGAGAGTAGCTTTCATGTCTGAGAGGAACTTGGTTGATAAAAATTGGCGATAGAGACAGAAAAATGGTTGGAGTGGGCACCTTTAGAGTGGAAATGTTGTGCATGTCTCTTACTTCTGTGAACATCCAATTGCTAAGACAGTGGAGGGACACTAAAGGGGATCTCATCCCTAGGGCAGGGAATGTTCCCAGCTGTATGGAACTGGCAAAGAAAGACAAATTTCAGACACACAGAAGGTAACAATGGGGTTTCCACTATGGTTACTGCTCCGCTCCTTCTTTCCCCTTCCCTTCTAAACTGTATTGACTATACTGGACTTGATGATCTTAGAGATCTTTTCCAACCTTAATGATTCTATGATATGCAGGAATGATTATTCACACATTTTATGACCTGTGTTCTGAATTCACAAGAATGACTCTGATATGTGGCACATAGCACATCTCTTTTACCTGTTGAGAACCTTGCCACAATGTTGGCAGCGTGCTGGATCCAGAGAGAGGACTATGCAGTGCTGGTCCTTCCTGGCTACCTCCTCTCCCAGCCTTTAGTCCTCTGGGCCCTTTGACTTTGCACCATGGAGTGCAATGCCACTTTGAAGAGAGGTGGAGATTGGCACCGATTTATTTTGAAGAGGGAAGAGTGTTTAGTGGGCAACTACAGGAGGAAAATGGAAGCTTTCTGAGTGGCTCTGTTCCCCGCCAACAAAGGTTTTGGCTTCTTTGAGCCTATCTGCTTAAAGTGAGGGAGGACAAGGAAGGACCAACTGTCCAGACCACATACATTTAATTTTTTTCCCCCATATTTGTAGTTAGGAAATCAAGTCAGATCTCAAGCAAGGCTTCATAAATACCCAAACAAGGTGTTCATGCTCTCTTGGTACCCAAGCCAAGCAATATCTCTCTTCTCAAGGAAAAGGTAGAGCATTTAGAGGTTAGGCAGCTCATGGGCATCTGCATGATCCCAACTTGATGACTCCCACTTCTCCCCATGGTTGGACTAGAAGATCTTAGTGGTGTTTTCCGACTTTAATGAGTCTACAATTCTATGATACCACCCACAGCAGGACCAGGCCGCACACTCCTTCAGGCCTGCTGGGACAATGCAGCTCTGCTCAGGCAAATAAGAGGAAGCAGGTTTTCCAGAGAGGTGATCTAATTTACATGTCGCTTACACTACGGTATATGGGAATACATTTGACTCTTTGATTTCCCAGTCGTAAATTTTACTCCTGCTGACAGAAAGAGTAATTGCTGTGACCAGAATCAAACTGATTGCTTAAAATGTCGAAGTTGACTTTTTTGCTCCACTTCCACAACATATACATTCCTGAAGGCTGAGGTTTAGACAGATAGATATGGTATTAGTGTTTACCAGAAGTATCTTTGAAATGCTTTGTAGTGCCAAAGTATACAGAAGGCTCATTTACTATGTTGGAAGAGTAAATGTAACAGGGGTATTTCTGCAGAAGTAAAATATATGTATGTTTTTATTTCCTATTCTCTTACATAACCTTGTTATTAGTTTGAAACTCTCCAGGCATTCTGTAGGTGATAAAAAGAGGAGAAAAGTTATTTCTAGAAAGCTGAGCAGTTCTAATTTCCCCTGTTTTTAAACTAAACATGCCAGCTTAAGCAGAAAGGTGTAACCACACTCCGCTTCAGGGACAGGATAGCAGTCAGACCAACAAATGAAAATAAAGGTCCAAGCAATTTCCATAAGGAGATGCAGCTGAAGGCCGCTGATCCTTTTGCAGATACAGCTGCCTGCACAGTACCAGAAGGTGCGGCAAGGAAGGAGGCCTGCGGTGGGGAAAGGGAAAGCAGCTGGCAAAAACAGACAAAGGTTTGCACCAAGCCTTGCACAACTCCTCCATCAACATAATCACCACCTGCCGGCTCTGCTGTTCCCACACAAAGTCCCACAGAGGGCTCAGGAGTGCTAAGAGATTTCACCAGGATTTGGGAGCATGAAGGCCACCCCATGCTCTCAGTTGTTCTCTGCCGTTCAGGGCTCAGGGCTGTTGCTCATATGGTTTGCTTCCATTCCTTCCCTGGGCTTCCATCTGATGACACCACTATCAATATATGCTCTGGTGTAGATCAGCACCGCATACTCCATGCATATTTCAATTTGCTTTAACTCAATGAAAGATGGAGGCTTTGATGGTTAATCAAGTGCTCAAGTGAAAAAGGTTATTCTGATTAAAGTTTGGTAGGCTGAGTTCAAATGAAAATTGCTAGACAAACAGGATAATAATCCCATGTGTGTTAGAATACTTCATTTTGCTCAGGTCTGGCCCTTTTCTTGCTGGCCATGCCTCCTCATCCTTCCCACACTATACTTGAATGGATATATCAACCCCTGTAGACAGTGAGAAGGAAGACTGTCCCATAGTGGTGTGTCTCCTTCGAGTCACTTTCCCAGAAACCATGTCAGCTGAGTAAACATTCCTCTCTGCTCAAGAAATGAGGAATGAGCTCATGGTGAGGTTGATAAAAGCAGAATCTTCCTCCTCAACACCAATGTATCTGCAGGAGGGATGGAAACCTGCTTCCATCTCTGTGCATGCTCAGCTATGGGCATGGGGCAGGAAAACCCACCAGCATACTAGGTTCATATCTTTAGCCTTGCGTCTCAGAATCATTGACTCATGGAATCACAGAATCATAGAATCACAGAATGACTTGTGTTGGAAGGGACCTTCAAGTTCCAACTCCTATGCCATGGGTAGGGCTGCTATCCTCTACATTGCCCTGTCACCTGTCCCTGGTGAGCCTCATAGAGCCTGAAGAGATGTCTTGTATAATGACAACCTAACTTCATCCTAGTGCCATTAACCAGCAGCTATCCTATATACGCCTGTGTCCCATAGACAGTTGCCACAAATGCCTTGAAGACAGGTCTTGACATTTTGTGCCACTGCAGGTTGGAAGCAGGACATCCAAATCATGGGAACGCCTCTGCCTACACCCTGTGTAAAGCAGAAACAGTGATATCTTCCAAGGAGGCTTTGCTGCAGGTAAAGTAATGAGCACATTGCAGGAATTGCAATATAATTATTATTAGATCCTTGTAATTTTTAAAGGTGTACTGTGTTGGATTTGCCCCCTTAAGAGCATTAGGAAGGAGTGGGACAAAATTTAGCTCTGTACTAAGGACTTTGAAAATCCTTCTCCTCCAACTTTAAAAGCAACCCAAATTGTTAAATCTAATACTAACCCAGAAAAATCTGGAAGCTTCTGAAAAGTTTGATACTTAAGATGGCTGTCAGAAAATCAGAAATCAGAAAATACTCTATGAACTACATCTAAATGATTTTACACAGCTTTGTAAAAACAATTAGAGCATCACTTCACAGGAATGGGTAAGCAGAATTGGATTCCCGCTTTACAGGGAAAACTGACAAAAAAAAGTCATTGTGAATAGTCGTAGAATCATAGAATAGCTTAGTTTGGAAGGGAACTTAAAGACTTAAGACAGCTACCTTTATTTTGAAATGGGTATTTATCGTGTATTAAGCTGGCTCCTCACTGATCTCTGTTTGGTTTCACAGGTATGCCGTGAAAGTCTGGTTTAGCTGAAGTACTGCATAAAGCTGTTTTAACAGGCTTCAGTTCTGAAGTCCCCAAGCTTCGTTTATTAATGCTCTGGAGGCTTATATTGGTGCCACTCAAGGGAACCCAGTCCGTAAGAGAAAGGCATGTTAATCTTTTTATTGTTACAGAGAGAAATTAAAATGCATGGCTTATTACACTCGCCTCATAACTGCGCATGGCTACATGCAAAAATTGACGGTAAAAATGAAGTCATGCTTTTTACAATGTGACTACCAGAATAATTTCACGTGAGTAACCATTATTTGGGATACATTTAAAGTGGTAAGAAATTCCGAGATGGCTGTTTCAGCATACTGTATTAATCAACCCAGGCTTAATTGTATGATAGCCCAAAAGTCAAACTTTTCCTTAAGTTTCCTGACCTTGACCTGAAGAAAATGTTATAACAAAATTTCAGATTGGGTTTCTTCAAGGCAACAGTTCCTTTTACCTAAACATACCTTTGAAATGGAGAGAAAGAGCTTGCTGATAAATGTTTCAACACCGCACTTTATTAAAACAAGTTATTCCTGTTGTTTACTGTGCGGTTAGGCCATGATGAAAAGCAGATCTTCACCAATACATTTCTGTGCAAATTCCTTACCTTTCTGTTTACAAAAGAAAGTGAAGTACCTTTCAGTGGTATTTGTCACAGAGCACTAGCAGCCAACAATGCGCACTGTCAACTGCTTAAGGTTTCACTTCCTAATTAACTTTTCCAGCAGCAAAGGAACTGTCTGAAACCACAAAGCTCTCCCATTTACCCGCCCGTCACCCCGCCCCATTCATCCGCGGCCCCACGGCTGCAGCCACCGCACAGCAGAGTCCCGCAGGGGGTCCCTACCATCAAGGGAAACCTGAGCAGCCCGCCTGCACCGCGGCCACTTTGCTGCTTGAGAAAACTGCTTTTTCTAAACGAAACTGCTTTTTCTAAAAGATGCGATTCTGCCACAAACTCCCAGTGCTGATATTTTTCTGAAGTAAAGCGTTTCTCTTCTTTCTTTTTTTTTTTTTTGATTTTTATTTTGCCTGTCCTCATACGGATAACTTCCCATTCAAACACTTGCTAGGCTTGTGAAGTGAATGGACTGTCCCCAGGTACAAATCGTCTTTTGTTCTACCGAATAGCAAAAATACTGGACATAGCTGAAATGGTCATAGAGGGTGTTGAGATCTACTTGAATGTGATAAAAAGGAAAAGAAAAAAAAAAAAAAAAAAAAGCTCTGTGTAATTGTTTGCAATTACAAAACAGCTTTAATTTGAACAGTTCAAAACGCAGATCAGCACAGAAGTCCTGCCCATTTCGAACACATTCCCCTATTTCTTCTAATAATTAACTCTTGGCTCGTTTTTCATTATCAGGTGTGTCTTTTAGAGCATGATTTGTTTACCTGAAGTAAAATTTCTGCAATAGTTACCAAAGCGTGAATCAGCTGGAAGATGCCAAACCCAGATGTTGAACACAAATACAATCCCAACAAGTTTCTGCAAACAAGTGCTCTCTGAACATTGTGTCCTAACTTCTGCTGTTTGCTCAGCCTTATGATGGTACAAAAACAATTTGGTATGAAGCTCAAAGGCACAGAAACCAACCTGTTTTCATTTTTGTGCTGTAAGTTTTTTTCCCTGCCAGGACGATTGTGGAATACTAATTGCTTTATAGCTCAAATATCTCAAGGTGAGGCTCTTCCAAATGCAGGCTCTCAAACTTATCGACACTGCACATTGCTGGTAGCTAAATTACAGAACGACAGATTCATCAACTGAATGAGCTGCTATCAGATAATATGAGCTGCAGACGTCTCAGAAGAAATCGCTGACATCTGCAGAGCCCTGGCAATTAACTGCTTACAGGTCCTACACCTGCCTACTGATAGGATTTATTTCACAAATCATTTTAATGGCCATTTTCTCCAGCAGAAAAAAAATATATCTGAGAAGGTAAAAAGTTCAGCACCGCAGCATGATGTGGGAAAGCAGGATGGAGAGACGAAACTCTACAGAGCTCTGTGTGCTCTCCAGCCCCAAGCTGCCCGCAGGCAGGGAGCCAGCACGCAGCTCCTGGCAGAAGGTGCTGCTTGGCCACTCGTAACTGAGCCACTGGTTGTACAGTAGGAGAGGCAATGACACTAGTAAGCACTAATCCTACCAAAGGCTTTCTGGTCCCTTTCCAGGTCAGCTCTAATCGGCTGTGACTGTAAGGGCCACTTTAAATGACAGCCCGTGACATAGGTTACACAGCAAGCCTTACAGATGAGTCACATCCAGCCCCTTGGATTAAGCAGGGGTTGCTTCACTAACCTTCTGCTCACTGAAGTCTGCTTAGTAAGCAATCACGCAATAACAACCTGATTCCAAATAGGCACGTTTCAGTAAGTAGGCGTTTCCCAACAGTGAACCACAGATACAAAATAATAATGATAGCCTAGAAAGACTGAGATGCCAGGTGGTTCCAAACATCATGCACTAAGCTCGCTTTCCCCTTCAAATTAGCTGCAGACTCATGAAAATCATAGAATCATAGGATCCTAGAATTGTAGAATCATTAACATTGGAAAGACCATTAAGATCACCTAGGCCAAATTGTCAAGCCATCCCCACCATGACCACTAACCCCACTAACATCTCACAGTGCCACATCTCCACATTCCTTGAACACCTCCAGAGATGGTGACTCCCCCACCCTTCTGGGCAGATTGTGCCAGTGCCTCACCACTTTTCCTGAGAAGAAACTGTTCCTAATGTCCAACCTGAACATGCCAACCTAAGGCCATTATTTCTTAACTATCACTAGTTAGCTGGGAGAAGAGGCTGACTCCCAGCTTGCTGTAACTTTCTTTCAGGTCATTGTAGAGAGCAGTAAACATGAGCATACAGGTGGCTGCATGTCACTTATAGCCAACATACTGATGCCACATAGCAGAAACTTCTGGGTGTAGGCACCTCCAGTGCTGGGAAGCAACCATGTTTTCCTTGTCTGAGTCAACAGTCCAGATATACTGTGAAGATTAATAACATGATTTTTTTCTATTATAAAGCAATATTTATATAAGGAAAGACAATAAATGTATTAACAGCAGGAAATCCCATTTGTGCAGGGACAAGTCCAGATGTTGCTCACAAAGTGCAAACTCTAAACTGCAAAGTGCAGTGGGTACCGCCGAAATTAAACTAAATTAAGTTAATGGAGGCATTTCCTATTCTGCCATTTTGGAAACAACAAAGCATCTGTTAATAAGGAAAAACTAGAGAAATGACCAGCCTACTGGGTAGCCCACCAAACAAACACATTACACTCTCTGCTCAGGAATTTCACTTAGATCCTTTATAAAGCAGGCATTAGAAATTTCCATATCTGCAGGTTCATATTTTCAAGAGCACGTGAGTTATGTGAGAACACAAGAATTGAAGTGTGCCTTCTCCTGCCATAAATAATCTGACAAATACATGCGAGTCCAGTCTCAGCTATTGTGCTTAGTCTTCTTGGCAAATCGCTAGTATGTTGGTTTTTTTGTTTTTGCCATACTGATTCTCACATGGGTACTGCTCACATTTGCTCCCAGTGCCTTTACATGCAGACGACAGCCACAGCACAACCATGCTTGCTCTCCAGCAGTGTAGACACACGTAACTCCAGGCTAAGATTTCACAAGAAAATAGTGGTAAAAAAACTTGGCCTGCCAGGCTAGCATACACAGATTATTACTGTTTTCTACACTGGATATCACTGCATCCAGAAAAAAACATCCTGGCAGAGGACAGCTGCTTCATGTCCCGAAACACCTGATTTCCTTCCTTCACCCTGCTACCACTCATATTTTGAAGGACTGGAGCTAAATCTGTTTACAGATACAGATAAACAGTACAGATATCCCCCAAGAAAAATTCCAGGTGTTCAGCACAAAGATGCAAGGAACATGGTTTTGTTGGTGATAACAATGTACGGATTTGGAAATTCACCTCTACTTGTGCAAAGAGTGGTGGCCCAGGGGGCTTGCACTGATTTTCTCTGCTGAAGATCGGTTTACAGCTCCCTCCTGCACCTCCTCAAAGTCTGTCTGGACAAAGAGTAAGAATCTCCGTTTTGTGGGAAATTCTGCCATTGAGTTCCAGCCACAGCAAGAAACGTACTTTTGTAGTTTCTAACACTTTTTCAAGGAGGGATAATAGAAACATTTCTGTCTGAAACCAAACAGATCAGCTGACTGCACCAGTCCTGGCCATGCAAGGAGCCTCAAGGCCCAGTGCCCACCCAGGGTTCCAGTGCAGAGTCACCCTCAGTGAGTACCTCAGCCACCACTGCCCCATTCTGCCAAAGGGACTCTCACCAGCAGCATCCCAGCTGCTGCATATACCAGTGCTCTCTAGCATTCTCCCCACTACACATTGCAGCTTTTCAGATGTTTGTGTGTTGTGGTTTTTTGTTGGTTTTTTTTTTTTGAAATTCCTAGAGGGTGCTGGGAACACAGATGGAAGGTGAGTATATCCAGATGCTCATATTGGCTTTTCCCAGTACTGCTTTGGGTTTTGCAGTTGCAGGAGGAAGGGAAACTGAACCCAAATATTCTGTTACTGTCATAAACTGCTCCAATTCTCCCACTTTCAATACTTCTAAAATTAAGGCCATGCACCATTGCCTCACTATATCCCTTTCACTCCACTCTTTATAGATATTCTATATGAGGCTGGTCTACAGTTTCTGTCATCATTAAGGGATTTCATGACAAATAGTCTATAAGCCTGAACCTTTAATCCTTCCTATTCATTCTAGCACAGAGTCCCCAGGGAGGACTTGCAATGTATTCTCACCAACGAGACTGTCTCAAAGTGAATGTCCTTCCCCTGAGGTTATTCAGCATCTTCATCACCCATGGCAGTTCTCTGAAAGGAGCTCCCCACAGCTCTTCCACTGAACCTTCACACTGCTGCCATAGTCAGGGGTCACAAATGCCTTGTTGGGTAATACAAAATCCCCGATGGAAAGGAAGTCAAATAGCAAAATTCCCATTGCCACTGGGACACATTTAGCAGATCGTATAGACCAAGGACTACACATGGAAACACTGTCATGCGTGTCTCTGTAAAAATATTATATCTATCTTGGCTTCATTATTCCTACTATTTCTTGGTCCATAATAAAAGCAAACAAATCCTAGATTTCCTCTTTCCTATAGCTTCTATTAATGAATCTAACCCTACTCCCGTCCTACTCCTTAACTGTAAGATAGATTTGGATTTTCAGATTAAGAAAAAAAATCTGCAGAAAAAAAAACAAAAATCAACATCAAATTTCATAACCTTTTTTTTTTTTCTTTTAAGTGTTAAAATTGTTCTTAGAAAAAACTCCAAATTTATTCAGCTAAGAAATGCAACATCAGGGTCCTTAAACAATCTACATGACAATGTGTAATAATTTGACAAAATAATTAAGTAGTTACGTTGGAAGGATTTTAATGACGTGGTTAGAGATTGGATTATATTTATTTTTAATGTGTTGTTTCTAAAAAATAGAGTAAGTGATACGTGGAATTTTTTTTTTTAACATTTTTTTGTTATTTTTCTTTCTTATAAAGAGGTTTACTGCTGCATTAAAAGCATACAAAACTCCCAGATCTGGCCAAACAGTCAATGTGGCTTTGAATTACATCGGTTACACATGAAGTGTAACACCTGGAGCCTGCCGGGAGTTTGGCCCTTATTGTTGCCTATGGAGCATCTGATAGGTCGGAGAACCCTGAACTGCAGTGTCCCACATTCTGACAGTGTGCAACAGCTTTCTGAATGTGGGAATGCATGGGCCAAGCAAGAGAAACGCCTGGCTGTCTCCCTCTCAGCAGGTTTACTGCTGCATTAAAAGCATGGAACTCATAGGACGTGAATGTTACAGATACGGAAGACTGCTACCTGCGAGGCTGCTTCTTCCTTCCTTGCAAAAAGAAGTCCAAAAATAACAAGACAGGGGACTACAGAATTTTGCATGTGGTCACCAATTGTAGAGGCTTCATTTGTTGAGTGCCTGGTGAAGATCTTGGCACTTGACTCCTATGCATTCCCAGATACAAGATCCTGGAAGCCAACCACATCTATCTAATGTTTCATATGCTGCAGAACCTTGCCTATCTGGGATGGGAAACCAAGATAAATAATCGCTTCTGACCTCTGTTCCTATAGATTTCACCAGTCCACTACTACAACTGGGTTAGTATCCCCTTCTTACCTCAAAATCCACTGTTTTAATGAAGCATGGATTAATATAAGATATACATCAATATCATGCCCATTACCACTCCTAGAAAACACAACTGCAAAAATGACCTGCATGTTTTCTGAGCTGGGGTTGAATGGGTTCAGTAAATCAGTTGTGGGGCCACTCACTGAGCAATTAGGGGACACGGCAACTTTAATAACTGCTCTGTAATTAAGAACTTGCACTTACTGTGTACAGATGGAAGTGGATATCGGATCATTTGAACAAGTAATTTGGACTCATATGTGAAAAAAGTGGAAAAAATGAAGGCTAGGTGACCTTAATATTGATGTTTAATACTGGCTATGCAGTGCTTCATTTTACAGTTTTTATAGTGTTTCTTGAAGAATGGTATATTTTTTTAACATAGAAGACTACAAGTTGACTCACTTGCTTTTCCACAAGGCCTGGTGAGATTTTTGATTTTTCAAAATTTTATAATATTAATAAATTTTGAAGATAACTGAGTGTAGGGTACTGATACTGAAGGTTGGTGATACTTTGTCTTAAGGTTGTTTTTTGTGCCCCAGAAATATAAAAAATATAAACAAACAAATATTTTCATGAGTTGAGTTTTTAAAGAAGCAAAAGATCTTGGTAAGAACTTCCCAAAATAACTCTTCCCATACATTATATAAAAGAAAAAAAAAAAAAAAAAGCCATCAAGTTTAGCAAAAATTTCTGGGAACAGGATTGAAAATATTTATCATCAATAGCATTGCCTGAAATAGCAGTTAAATATAACAGTGTATAAAAACCTAATCATGAAATTTCTATAAATATATCCCGTGTAAAACATCATCTTGCACAAAGCATTACAGCCGAACCATAGAGGAAGTGTCATTTTTAAGCAAGAGCATTTAGCAGACATAAATGCTAAACTTGTCCAAGGATCACATCTTTAACTATAAATCCAACTTAAATATAATTTTAGCTTAGAAACTGGTTGCAAGATTTACTTGTGAAATGCCAGAAAACTTATCCAATGCGTAGTGTTGTAAATTGCTAAGGACTGGCTGCACCTTTCATATAAAACCAGAGATTTAATCCCCTTGGAGTAAAACTTAGTCTTAAAAATGTCATCATGCTTGGTCCTTCCAGCATGCTTTCTCATTTATTATTATTTCTTGATTCTTATGTACACATGCTCAGCTAGCAACAAAATATTCCTAGTACTATAAACTAGATGAGTATAGAAAGAAGCAGAATCTTCAATTCCCAAGGTTACCAGCTACTTTTATTTTTATTCAAAATCATTTCATGTAGACTTTTTCTTTCATTTTGTATTGTTCATTATTGCTTCCCCAGTCAAATTCACTCACTTTAAATCTTCATAATCGTTAAACGGTGTGTGCCACTTCAATCTCAAAAAAGAAAAAAATTTAGTCGTGTAGCAGAGATTAAAGGCTTTTGACATGCTCACTGTTAACAGGAAGGAAAATACATTTCTTCATCAAATCATTTTCACAAAGTCTCATATAGTTCATCAGAAATGGCCATTAGTGTTATTTCAAAGACGTTCCTGTGGTTTCTGCTAACTACTTATTACACAACCATCATTTTATAATATAAACCAATGACTCGGTGATAAAGTACACCAGTTGGAAACATAAACAGATGCATTATGGATAACTTAAGTACTGCTTTCTCTTCTACAAAATTCGTTCTATGTCACTTAAAAGGAAAAATCAAAGGAACCTTATGTTTAATAATATTTAGATATTCAAGATATGCCTAAACTAAGCATTTACAATATTCTATGTTGCAGAATACTGAACTTTGGATTTGAAAATTAAATGAGATGGAAAATGCTTATGATCCCTTGATAAGCATAGCTAGGAATAAATTGGCATGCGGAGGAGAAAGAAAAGCCAAAAACAGCAAGAGCTGTGCTGCGCAGGGCTTTTGTAATGACTTTGTGGCCCTATTTCCCAGACTGTATTTCCAGTTTTTGAAAATCAGACAGGCAAAGAAGTACGTTAAAACCATCTTGAAAAATCAAAATTTTCTGCAAAACTATTTATATGTTTTTATAACTATATTGTGGTAAATGCAAACTCAGTCCTAAAATGTATACACAAGCATGCAACATTGACTGCGGGATGGCACCATTGTCTCTAGCAGTGACTTCAATGAAAATAATACCCCAGTTTTGCAGCAGAGTTTGTGTGTTTATTGGTTGCCTGTTTGCTGAGAGGAATGATCTCAAATCCATGTTCTTTCAGTAAGAGTTCAGGTCTTCACTACTATACTTTAAAATAAGAAACTCAAAAAAAATTCATCTTTCACTTATGTAGGAAGAAATGAGTTGATAAATTTAACCAAAGAAAGTGTATTAAAGTGTTAAAACCAATTAACAGAAGTTAAGTTGAAGATTTGGCATGCAGCTCTGAAGGACCCACAGCATAAGCAGCAACAGCAGAAGGTGCTGATCCCACCTCACAACGTTAGAAGTAGTGCCCTCCAAAGGCAAGACACTCCTTTACCAACACTACAGTCTCCAGAAAAGACACTCAGAGGTAGAAAGAGCTTCAAATGTTGCCGTATCCGTTGATGTGGTCACATATTTCCAACTAGCTAGCAGCTATGTGCTAAACTGTTCTCAGAAAGGAATTTCAACACACCGGCTCATTTTTTAAAAGGAAAAACCCTAGAAAGCAGCAGAGCAATTTCCAATTCTCCAAGCAATCCTCAGCAGCCATCTTAGGAATTGTCCTCTTATAAACAGCCCAAGAACAGCAAAGGTTTCCTTCAGCAAGGTTTTCAACACTGTCTTCTGCATCATCCTTATATCCAAGATGGCCTTTGCTGTCTTGCTGGGTGGACTGCAATATGGATTGTTCAGCGAAAGAGTAAAGGTTGCAGGTAGTACCCTACACAGCAGCTAGTGACAAGAAGGGTTCCTCAGGGGTCTGCTATGGGACATGTCCCATTTAACATCTTTATCGAGGATATTATGAAGGAGTAGGAATTCACACTCGTCAAGTCCACCAATGGTACCAAATTGAGAGAATCAGCTGACACCACCTAGATCAGAGGTGCCATCCAGAAGGACCTAAACTGCCTAGTGGGATGGCCCAACCAAACTTGAAAAAATTTGAAGTGCTACATCTAGGAAGGAAGAACCCTGAGCTGGAGAATTTCTGTATGCGGACCAGCTTCCTCAGAGAGGAGAGAATTGATGGACACAAAGATGGAAACAAACAGCCTGGCCATGGACCCCAGGGCCCAGTAAGGTGTACCAGTACTGTTCAGGGCTGTATTAATGTTTGTCAGTCAACTGTGGTATCAGTTATTCCTTTCTACTAAGCACTTCTTAGACCACATCTGGAATATTGTGTTCAGTTTGTGGGAACGCCCTGTATAAGAAGGATCAATAAAGTAGTCAGTAAAGTCCATAGGAATCACTATTAAGAGAGGGAGCAACTACTGTAATAAGAACTTGTACACCCTTGATTGAACAAACAGTACGATAAGCAATACTGTATAGACTTCTATGATGTCCCGAAGTTGCACAGTTAACACAAACACAAGTGAAGAAAACCCTCTGCTAATCTGGTATCGATATGTAATGCATCTCATAATAAGCCAGGCAATTTTTCCGTCAACGTGATTGCAACACATGACAAACTCCACATTGGTATTGCATGGAACCCTGATGGAGCTTTCAGTCCTTCATAAAGAAACAAGATCACTCTCATGGAATCCAATAATGTGGTTTTTTTCTGTGATTTAATTTTGCCATTACTTTTTTTTTTTTTTTTTTTTCCACCAGACAGGTTTGAGGAAGATTTTTACTTGTGAGAAAATTGAAAACTCATTTTTGAAGGAAAGGTTTGAAATATTTCAGGTAGCCCCAGTAGATAAATAAACAATAATAGCAAGACTAGCATCACCAGTTGACTTCAAACATCACATAATTCTACGTCTTCCAATGTGTTCTGGTTGAAAGTGCCAGAGGAAAAATATCAAGGAAACCTGGGGACCCTAGCTGTACTGCCCTGCCTCTCTTTCTTCTTATGTTATTTTCTTCTTAAATATTTTTTTCTCGTGTAAATTTTTAGCTAATATCTCAAACAAAAGGAAAAAACCAAAATGCAATTTACCATAAATCAAGCATTAGGCAGTCTCTTGCAGTATATCTTAAGACACACCACTGTGAAGGTAAGTGTCTGACTTGACGTAGCATGATGAAGCAGTAAGGAGAGTGAGAAGCTTCAGTGAATACAGAAAATCTGATGCCAAGCACTGACAGGACATGAGAGTGTGCAGCATATAATATACCTGGTTAATTTTAAAATCAAAGAAAAGAAGAAAAAAATAATAATTTTAAGCTCTTATGGTAACTGCTTAATGAAGAGCGACAAGAGTCTACGTGACGGGGTCATGTTATATCAAGAACAAACAGTGCCCTCTGTGGTTTAACAGAAAATGTGTTGTTGGTTTCTTCTGCATTGTATTTTTAAACACAGAAGCTGAGAGCACCCAAAATTGCCCTATTTAGTATAATCACTTAGCCTGATGAAAATCTTCAGTCTTTTTACCATGCTTACCTCAGGAATGCAGATTACAAGTAGCAAACAGAAAGTAATCCACAAATAGCTTTAGAATCCTGTTTGAAAAATTGGCCTGTGAGCTATGTAGGTCTAAAAGCCAAGTGAGTACATTATGATCCAAAAAAGTGAACGATTTTTTTAAATGATTTATGTAAACTAGGAAAGAAAAACTCACTTTAAAACAAACTAGAGCATGTATTGTTGATACGATCACATTTTAGAATACACTAAGTGTTCCAAATGGCCCTCAGTTCAATTTTGGGAAGTAAACAAAGCTCAGCTTTCAATGAGATTTAGGTTTTAAAACACAAGAAATTAGGTATATGTTAATTCAAACATTCATTAAATCCAGACTGCCATGAATTATACTCCATGGGCTAAAGTGATTGCTAATGCAGATAACAGTCATGCTTATGCAATCTGTTACAGATAATATGTTAAGTGAAAAGCTTTGCACAAACTTTAAACTAAAGGAACTTTCCAGTTAACAAAAGGGACAAAATTAAGGCACCATTTAAAACACATATTTTGTTCTATATTTGAAATCAGAGAGTACGTCCATGTTTTATACACAGACGCAGGCTTGTACACATACACATTATTTTAATAGATGCCAGATGTGAAGTGTGTTTGACACCCAGCTTACTTTCAGGGATGCAAATGTTGCATTCACGCAGCACAAAGCAGAAGCAGCATCCACTAAGGAGCACAGCCCTCCCCAGCATGACGGCGCTGTGGCCCCAGCACTGGGGTGGTACAGCTGCTTACAGAGGAGCAGTGTCCATGAGGCCATGTCCTCGGGGCTCCTGAGCACCTAGGGAGGAGAAAGCAGCCGAGATCAGTTCCTGTCCCATGTGAGCAGATGCTTCTCCAGCAGCTGGGAGGTGGACGTAGCCCATGGAACGGCGCTGAAAAGAGCATTTCAGCCACACCTTCAGGAAGGGGGTATCGGGAAACTGAGGGGGTTGCTGCTCCATTCCCACCTCACTTGCCTCACTTGCTTCTCCCCAGCTCCAGCTGCTCTTGGTCTCTCTCATCCAAGGCTCAGAGAACAGGACAGTGGGACACCTCTGTAGGCAGACAGTGGGGTGATTGAGATCCAGAATAGGACCAACACATGTGGGTGTCTCCAGTGTGTGAGGTGCTATGATTTTTGCTACAATGAAAGCCTAGAAAAGTCTTCTTTAAAGATGGTTTAAAGTAACTCATGTTCACACTCCTATGAGGTCCTGAACATGCACCAAGACAGCTGTGGACACTGCTAAGCTGGAAGACACTGGCAGGCACTCAAAGTCACCGTAGTCCATAATGGAGATGAGAGCAGGCATAGGAATGGTCCAGGGAGACTGGGGACACTCACAGCCCCCTGGGGATGCAGGACCTCATTGCACTGAGTGCCCATCCATGCTCAGTGTCACAGTGACAGAGAGGATGCCCCTTCCAAAATTTTGTTACACAATGTCTAATCTGCTCTTGTGGAGAAACAGGTAAAACCACGGTTGTCTGCAGCTCAGTTTCAGTGGTTCATCACCAGTAACATCACTGTATTATTCTCACAGGCACCAAGACCAGATTTGCTGGAGCAGCTGTAGGAATAGCGAGGTAGGTTTACTATGCAGTAAAGCCATTACCATACTTCATTGATGGTTGTTTGTAAAAGACTTTGAAGATGTAAAGGGTAATATAAGCACTGACTGATATTATTAGTATTTCAAAAGCTACTTCGGCTTTTAGGCTTGATACATTTGCAGCATGCAAAAAGCCGTATACCAATTCTTTGTCCTGCAGCTGCAAAGCCATCAGCGGACAGAGAGTGAAAAATGAGCTCACAGTTATCTATCAAAACACATTAATTTAGCATACTTGTATTTGTAAAGTATTATAGTGTAAAGTGTTATTAAAGTTAGCTTGGTGTCTGGGGTGGATATAGGAAGATGAAGAAATTAAACATTCATTTTCCCATCCTGGGTGTCACTTTTGTTATGATATCAAGGTGAACAGTGTTCTTCTGGCTGGGCCTCTCTATAAACCCTGCAGTGCAGAGCACAGCACAGATGTCTAAATAATCTCCAAAGGCAGTTTCGCTTTGCTGATTACTGTTGATGTCAGTGCACTTATGTGGGACCTCCTGCTCTATTTTCCAGGCTCCTCTTTATGCACTGGCATGAAGCTTTGGCACACCGATGGTGTGGCACCTGGAGGCATTGCTAGTTCCCAAGAAATGCAGCCCGACACCCACCCTGACCCTGACTGCAAGATAGGACACACAAGCAGGTGCACCTCTGGCCCTAAGTTGATGGTCAGGGTGGGGAGTGAGAAGCCACAGGAGTCAGAAGAGAGCGCAAGAGGGCTCCAGCAGGACCGGTGGTAGGAAATAGGATGCACTTACCCATCCCATAGCATAACCTCAGACAAGTAGTGCTTTTGGCAGAGACAGTTCCCTCCAGCAAAGCGCTTGCTTTGCCTAAGATGGCCAGTAAAGACCAGGAAAAATATTTTTAAATGACTGGTAAATTACTTCTTGTAGTTTAGTAACAAGGTGCTCGTTCTGGACAACCTGACCAAGTGTCTGTCTTAGTTATTAGTAATCCTGCCCACAGCAGGGGGGTTGGATCTAGATGATTTTTGAGGTCCCATTCAATCCAAGCCATTCTATGATTCTATGACCCTATGATTCTGCAGTCAAGTAGTTTCAGCATCTCCCAATGGGCAACAGGTATTGACAATATTCATAAGAAAAAAATAATAATAATCAATAAATAAAGCAGTAGAAATAGAAGTGGGCGAGTGGACACTGAGTCAAAACAAAGAACACTAACAAATGTATAATTTTTAAAAAATATATTGAAAAAACACTTTGAACTGTTGTCACAGGGTCTCGTCGGAGCTGTGGGCAAATTGCTTCCTGTTCTCACTTTCATTTGTGGCTGCATTTCTTGGCAAGACCTCATCTCCTGGGTGCCAAAGCGACTCCCAGGATGCACTGCACTGAGAATTTTTTTCTGTGAAAGATACAGAGGAGGAAGGCAAGGCTGACTAGGAGAAAGACAAAAGATTCTTAAATTATTGTTTCTTGTTCATGAAGTGATCAAAGGAGAAACAAAAAAGTCACAAAACTTCTCAGGTATAAAAATGTATAATCAACTTATTTTGAACAGCTTGGATGACATCTGAACACCCTATGGCAAATGGAAGAAAGGAGACATCATTAACAAAGCTATTATTTATAGGATTAGATTATATGTTGTTGAAGCTTCAGGCATCCTAGTGAAAAACCATCTCTCAGGCCTAGTGGAAGTGTAAAGGCCCCTTGGTTCTCTTTAAGCCTGAGGCTCCCATTTTTCTCTCATTAATATCTAAATAGATGTCCCTACCAGCCAATTCCCCCACTCTCTCACACACATGCTCAGAGTGTAGCAGGTGGCACAGCTGGTTTCTCAGAGATGCCAAAGCTGTTAAATGCTAAATTCAGGTGCTCTTTAGCTCACTCTCTTATATAGAAGCATGTATACATATACGTTATGTAGGAGCCCATCTACAAGCGAGGAAAGCCACTTCATGTACAGGAAAAAAGATCAAGTCACAGCACATAGAAAGAGCTGTTAATCCATCTGCTTTTCTTGGTGACAGCATAGGATGCTTCTACAATAGAGCTTCTTCTCTGCTGCAGCTGGCTGTTGATGTTTGGCTGAAAATTATTCTATTACTTCTTGCTGTATTCCGATATAGATTACGAACTATCACGCACAAGCACTCCATTGAATTTGCTTGAAGACTGCAAGAAACTTAAGCTAGAAAGTCACCTGCAGCAAAGGAGAGATAGAACGCAGTTCTTCAGAGCAGCACTCAGCTGCCTTCATCACCAAACCTTCCTTCCTCTTCCCGCAGTCAGCTGTAGCCTTTATCCTACAGCTTCTAATTTATGCAGCCAGAAGTTGGTGCCCTACAGCCCGGATCCACCTTCCTTGAAAAACCCCAATCCATCTCGTGGGCTCAATATACTGTGCATTGAACACTGTACATACCTACAGGTTGACCCCCTTTTTATAGATCCAAGGGAGGCAAATTGTTCCTAGTACATCCAAGTTTTTGTGTGACTGATTTTTCACCATTAGGTGCAGTTCTTTCTTCTTTGGTGAGAAATTAGGACAGGGAGAAGGCAGACGGATTTACTCCTAACCTGGAGTTTTGTGGGAGAGAAAAAGATCAGTACCATGGTATCAGTAGCCTCATTGGTTACCGTCTAGGAATGGTAACCAGGGAGTTCAGTGCCAGCACTCTGCCTCTTGATGTGAAGGCATAACAAACGAGAACAAGAATCAGATGTACCCATTCCACCACGATTGCACTAAATGCAGTCCAGCAGGTTACTGTACTAGCACAAACTTCAGAGAAATTTTTTTCTTGACAGCAGAGGATGAGCAAAATGTGGAAAGCACAGGCCCATTATGAAGCTTCACAGCATACTCTGGTGGTCATCAGCACTCAGTATAAACTCATTTGACCCAGCACCTTCCATCCAGTCTCTTTTCAGCTCAAAACAGGTATATTCTTTACTTACTCATTTTTCTTCACTTTTTATCCCTAAATTCTTCCCTGTCAGTCCTAGCCTCCCGTACAGCACTATAAACTCAAATATTCTTCCACTAGATTTATACATGTATTTCACTGTTGGGAATTGTTATGGTATTCTACTTTGATCTTCGCAATAAAATAACACATAAAATTTCACTGCAATAATTATTTGAATGAGGCCACATCTTCTCAAAAGAAAAACAAACTAATTTTAAAGTGGTCATTTAAGGAAAGGTACCATAAGTTTGTTATGTGGCTGAAATGATTAACAACCCCCAAAATATTTGATCCCAATTTCTACTCAAAATCTTCAGACTACAGCTCCGAGATCTCCAAGCGTGTTACATTTTTTGTGAGCCATACCATACTACAGCTCAACCTCTTAGCATTCATTAACTGGAGCCTCTTTGCAACTTAATCACCAGTGTTACATAATCACCAATGTTACATGGTAAAAGTAGCTTAAAGCTTTACCTGCCCTTTAACTCTAACTTCTCCTTTGATTAAAATAGTCAGCTTGACCCCTCTGAATATTTCACCAAAGGATATGTTTTCTAATCTTTCCCTCATTCTGATCTTCCTCTAACGACCTATGATGTACTTTGTACACTGAATAATCTGATTAGTTTATTTAGTAAAATACCTTGTCTGATGACACCCTTCGGAGAGCTCCTTCTGACAAATCAGAGCTACTTACCTCCTAAGGAAGACTCATTTTCTGTTTTGTTTTGTTTTGTTTTGTTTTGCTTTGCTTTGCTTTGCTTTGTTTTGTTTTGTTTTCTAGAAGTGTGGTGTTGCCTTTAGCAGTACACTGAGTCAGAAGACCCATCATCAGTAACCACCCATATTTACTCCTCCCCAATGTCTGCTAGTTGCAAACCTCCTCAGCAAATATTTCCTTTCAGATCTTATGTTAGAAAAACTCAAAAGAAAATAATAATAATAATAATTTTTAGAAAAAAAGATCTATAAGATAACCATAAAAATAGAGATTTTCAGCAATGATTATCTGTTTATTATGACATTATGGTACCTAATCTAGCTAGGGAAGAGAATACCCTGTTTTTGATTAAAATGCTGCATGGTACTAAATCAAACATTTTACAAGCCTTGTTTTTCAACCAACTTGGAAGGCTATCCAAAAGAAAAAGAAAAAAAAATCTGCTTAGTTTCAATTTTTTTCCCCTAAAAAGCTATATTTTGTGGATTAGTTATATTAATTTACTTCATTCTTTATTAATTGAGCCTTTCATCAACAACCATTTTTTTCAAACTAGTGTAGATGTACCTGCTTTAAATTACCTAGGTTGCAATATTACTCCTTTTAGTATAGTGTAACCTTAATTTTCACTCTGTCCTCTAAAACTTTGCACTGTTCCAGGACTTATTGAAAAATACCATTAGTCATCTAAAGAGCTCTTTGGTCACCTCTTATGAACTTCTCAGATGCAAATGATCTAGACTGCTTGATTTTCAGTTGTCTAGTTTCAGTGGCTGCCTCCGGGCAACTGCTGGGCTAAAAAGTATTTCAGTATCAGGATCAGCATGTAATGTGACTAATTCTTGTGGCTTTTTTCAAAATACATAACAGAAGTATTTACTTAACTTTTGTTAAGTAACTTTTGTTACTTCTCCATTATAACTGACACTTCTTCCATTTCTTCTCTCAGTGGCCAATATACTTTTTGTTCCTAGCTTCCAAACTTCATTCTCATTGCCTTTGGTAGTTTCAGACATTGATTTTTTGTTTCTATTGTCAAGCTTTTGGACTTCTTATTTCTTATTGAAATCAAACTTGTTATTTTAATGCACTATATGTGTTTTAGAGTTTTTTTCTGCCTACATGTAATAATCTAGTTATAGCACATGGTCTAATCATGGTATGTATTTCCATAATTATTTATTTTCTGTTCACTAAGATTAAAGTTGATGTACCACACAGTTAAGCAAGATGCTAAATCTTTTAAAATCCAGTACGTCTTGAAATTGTCTGCAGTATTTTAATGTTGACAGAATGGTGCAGCCAGGTTGTCAATCAAACCGAATGTTCAAGCAATTTATAGCTTTTTTTGTTGTTCCAACACTTATTATCAGCATGCATTATAGAAACACACTATTGTGATTTTGTGATTTCATTTGAAAACTGATTAGATGCTTCTCGTGTTTTCTCTCAGAATAATGTTCAATACCATTTTCGTAACATCATGCTAACGGCCCCAGAAACTATAAGAAGCATACTCAAACTCTTCCCTGTGTGCAACCACATCCCATAATACCTTGTCAGGCTTAGATTTTTACTTCTGTTGCTGTAAGACATTTCCTTACAACAGTCAAATGCTATGAATGGATTTTCTCTAAGTCCTCTCCAGGCTTCAATATCCCTTTCTGATGACAATCATCAGAGCTGGGTGCCATACCCTCATCAACACTACTCTTCTAAATACAAACGTACAATGGCAAGCAGCACAAAGAAACTCTTTTCTCAAAGTTTACACAGATGCTAAGACACACCTCCCATCCACCCACCCATCCATCCATCCATCCATCCATCCATCCATCCATCCATCCATCCATTCATCCTTCTCCACTTTCAGAAACACCAAGACCAGTTCCAAATGACAGTGATTAGCAAGGAGCTCCCATCTGCTGGGACAATATTCTATTAGATGTCAACATCTGGCTGAGGAACATTTCATGTTGTATAACCATGGCATCCATGCACTGGAGAAACTGCCAAGTGCTGGAGCCAAAGTGGCTGGGTCGTCATGATCTGCTTCCCGCTTTATTTTCTCCACTGCACCATGACTCCCCCAAAAGCAGACTGCAAACATGAGAGGAGAAGAGGGGAAGGGAAAGGACGTCCAGTGACTCAGAGAGAGATAACGACCCATTTTACATACCATACCATTCTCTTTCTCTTCTTGACTCTTCCTAAATAGGTTGCGTTCAGGGACTTTTGCATTCCAGGCATGTGAGTCCCATGGGTAGCATCCAGTGATACAGTGCAAGGCAGACAGATTTATTGTCAGGTTCACAGCATTGCTTCACGGACAATTAAAAACTTATTCTCCTCATATCTCTTTTTGCCATGGTTAATTTTAGCTTAATATCTTGATTGGAGTGAAAATGAGTATGCATTTGTTCCCACTTCTGCCATGGTAATCAGGTGGATCAGCTGCCCTGCTCCTTGCAAGGACAGATGTCCCAAACCTGGGGACTTCCCTGACCCCAGTCACTCTGTGTCCCAATCTTACCACACCACCCGCAGGCTGGGGGCAGCTTCCATGGGAAAAAAACAGACTGACATCACCCTAGCATCCCAATCCCAAGATGGGATGCCTTAGTAGCATTTCCTACCTGATCTGCTTGGCTGCTTTGTTTTCAGATCCAGTTAGCTGAATGACTTCCCTGTTTTGAAAAACATGGCTAATAATGGGAAAATAGATATTTTCTGCACATGGGCATGACCCCAAAGGTCACATTCTACGTAGATGACTCTTTTCTCATTGAACTTCAAAAGCTTGCTGACATGCTTCTGAAAACTGCTCCGAGAAAAGAATTTTTAATAGACAGCATTCATTCCGCCCAGCTCCATGTTGCATATTCATACTGGCATACGGTGCTCTGTGCCATTCCTCATCTACACTTCCAGGCACAAACAAGAGGGGTTACTAAGAAATGCTCTTTCACTTAATCTCAGGGACTTAAGGGTTCTTGTCAGGAAACACAGCTACCAATACCATGAAGTCATTTTAAAGGGATAAATAGATAAATAAATAAGGCGCATAGCTCAGGGATGATTTTCACTTTGGCTACAATTTTAATCAGGATAATAACACCCAAGAGTAGCATGGCAGTGCTTTTCCTTTCATTTTGTGCCATGTTCAAGTGATGTTGTTTCACAGCTTTAATAGTCCTGTCAGCATTCATCAGCAAATCAAAACAGCCTCCAGAATACTGCCATAAAAACACAGTAGATTTTTAATTAGAACAGGACAGCCTTTAGCACACCAAATACATGTTAAATTGATATTTCTCACTGCAAGCTCAAGATTACCCAGTTTCAGCTGTTTCCAAATGAAGCAAATCAAGCTTAATGTGAGCTCAGCTGAACAAATGTATTTTCTTAGGTTTACAGCAGCTTTTAACATTTAATGCCGTGTCTTTCCCCCCCCCCCCCCCGCCTTTTTTTTTTTTAAGATGATGTTATGGTAGGAAAATGTTACACTTGCCTATGTGAGATTTACAGATGACCTTTTTACTGGACAAAAGTTCTGTGGAACATGGGACAGAATATAAATCCCACTCTCTGCTTCATCAAAAGCTGATAAATATGTGAGGAAGATTAAGAGTGTAGCTTAACGAGCCAGTATGTTTTCCATTACAGTTGTAACTCTTTGCCAAAAAGTGTCCATTCCACATTCATTTTGTTTTGAAAAATAACGAGTACTTCATGAAGCCATATAGGTTTTCTAGATGCACCACTTTTCAGGACGTTAGTGGTTTGTGGTCTTGTTGATGTGGATCAGAAGGAGTCATACCCATTTGTTGCTTTTACTGCAATCTTAAGTACCACGAGCTCCTGGATCATTTGTTATTAGTATCTGGGAAATATTAAACCGTACTCAGGATTCACATCCAATCCCATTTTACAGTAATGAAAACCACAGGAAAAATGTGATGTTTGTTACTCCTATGTTAGTTTTCTATTAATTATGTGGAACACATGTCTTTTTTCCGTTTAGCAAGTCAGAAGGTGTGACCTCAGGAAAAAGAAACACTTTCAAAGACTAGCTTAAAACCATGGAAGAAGGGAATCTGTTTTGGTGACAGCATACATACACTCCTCATCTGCACAGCTACCACAGCAGCTAGTTGGATTCCCTGAAATCAGACAATGTGCAAATGTTCCTTGTCCTAAAAAGTAAGAAGGACTGGTGGGCATTACAGCCCACCTACAGAAGGAAGTGTCTTCAGGCACTTTTAACACGGCAGTCTCACCTCCTGGGCACGGGGCTTCACCTGGGCAACATAATGAATGGAGGAGCTGGGCACATTGCTCCTCGATCTGCATTAACAGAGACTCACTAGAGAAATTTTACTGATGGACTCAAGTGTATTTTATACAATAACTCATGTGTGACTTGTGTTACCCACTTAAGGAGATGCCTATTGTTGTAATATGTACTTTATCCTAGCAAGAAGTAGAAAAAGCACAACAGTAGGAAGGAAAAAATAAAGTTAGAAAATCTAGTTGGTTGACTGCAGAAACATAGAATCATAGAATCATTTGAGTTGAAAGGAACATTCAAAGATTCATAGAATATAGAATCACTAAGATCCAATGAGATCACCTTGTCCAACTGTCAAACCTTCACCACCATGCCCACTGACCATGTCCTTCAGTGCCACACCTACACACTTCTTGAACACCTTGAGGGATGATGACTCCACCACTTCCCTGGGCAGCCTTTGCCAATGCATCAACACTCTTTCTGAAAAGAGATTTTTCCTAATACCCAGTCTGAACCTCCCCTTTGGCAAGTTAAGGCCATTCCCTCTCATCACCATTACCTGGGAGAAGAGGCCGACCTTCACCTCGCCACAACCTCCTTTCAGGCAGTTGCAGAGAGTGATAAGGTCTTTCCTAAGCCTCCTCTGCTCCAAACTGAACAATCTCAGTTCCCTCAGTCACTCCCCGTAAGATCTGTGCTTCAGGCCACTCACCAGCTTTGTTACCCCTCTCTGGACACAGTGCCTTTCTTGTAGTGAGGGGCCCAAAACTGAATATAGTACTTAAGGTGCGGCCTCGCCAGTGCTGAGTACAGGATGATCACCTCCCTGCTCCTGCTAGCCACACTATTTCTGATACAAGCCAGGATTCCATTGGCCTTCTTAGTCACTTGGGCACACAAATGTCAACCAACATCCCCAGATCCTTTTCCTCTGCACAGCTTTCCAGCCACTCTGCCCTAAGCCTATAGCACTGCCTGGTGTTGTTGCAAAAAAAGAGTAGGACCCAGCACTTACTCTTGTTGAACTTTATCCCACTGACCTCAGCCCAATGATCCAGTCTGTCCAGATCCCTCTATAGAGCCTTCATATCCCTAGGCAGAGCTACACTTCCTCCCAACTTGGTGTCATCTGCAAACTTAATGGGGTCCACTCAATGCCTTCATCCAGATAATCAATAAAGATATTAAACAGGGCTGTCCCAAATACTGACCCCTGGGGAACACCACCGGTCACTAGCTGGATTTAACTCCATTTACCACCACTTTCTGGGCCCAGCCATCCAGCCAGTTCTTTATCCAGCAAAGAGTGTATCTGTCCAAGCCATTGGCTGCCAGCTTCTCCAGAAGAATACTCACTTGCCATTTACTCCAATTCCCCTACAATGAGCAGGGACACCTACATCTAGGTAGGGTTCCTCAGAACCCTGTTCAGCCTGACCTTGAATGTCTCCAGGGATCACCTCCCTGGGCAGCCAGTATCCTGGTGTCCATCTGGATGCCACATCTCTGCAACTCATTTTGAGCTTGACCTGAGGGTCTTAGAAATAATGCAAGGAAGTTAAGTTCTATAGAAAGGGATTAACAATGAGCCGGAAAACCACTGCATTGCCCAGCAGAGAACTGGTGGCAGAGCAAAGGCTGTACTATTTTCACTGCCATGCTGGGAGTGTAGAGCTGAAGACATCAGAGGATACACAATCCCTGCTTACTGGACAGTGATCTTCTCTGAGCCATGCCTTGCTAGAGAGGTCTGAAGAAGAGCAGGGGAGTTGCTTCAGGGTCATCCAAGCAAACCACATGTTCTGACTCCTCCAGAGTTTGATCCCCCTCTTTGTGAGAGGTTCACTGGTGCCAGTCCTTCTGGCAGCAAATTACTCTGTATGTATTTTTCTTTGGTCTGTCAGGAAACCTGCAGGACCTGCAGGCTGTTCAACCAGCTTATACCACATGGGAAATGTTGCACTCTGGCAGGATGATGGGACAAAATCTCCATCCAAACATATATCTTATTATTGATTTTGGGCTTAGTCCTAAATGGTTTTGTTTTGTTTTTTCCTCCAAATAAACATATTCATCACAGTTAAGACATTCCGTCTTAATCATTTTGCTCAGTGCTCAACCCAAAACAGCCAGAAAGTGAAATACCTCTAAGTCAATCATCAAAGCTAAGTTAAATAAGCACAAACCTTCACTTAAGTTTTAAATTGCAATGAAGTTTTGAAAAGGCGTTCTGTACCTGAAATTTCACATGTAAATTATGACTTCACTTTCAAAATTTATGTTGGCCAAATTTCTGTAGTGAATCCATCAAATGCAATAGTCTGTGGGAAGCTTACTTCCGAGAAACAATTTCCTACAGTGAGAAGCAGAAAATAAGTAGAATGACGAATGTATCCTTGCACGTATGACTGTTTAATAGAAACAAGCAGGCATCATGATAATGCAAAATTTAAAAGAAATGGGATAATGTCTGCATTTTACCATTTTCCAACTGTTTCAGCTCCATGCTAAGGCTCAGATCTGAAAGATGCTGAGTGTCCCCAGTTTGGCAAACACCAAAGGGCAAAATTTATTTCAAGTCTACGAAGAGGACTTCAAATCTAATGTAAAACCAAACAGATTAAAAAGCAATGGCTCAAAAAATACACTCCATCACAATACAAGTGGCAGAATTAATCACACATTAGTGTGATTAGACCTCAGTTGTGCTGGAATCTGTTTTGGAGAAGTGAAAGTCCATTTCCAACCACAGGCATTTCCCTGACCCTATTTTGCAAGCTATTTCTTCACCAGTCCTTATTTTGTCTGTGTATGCCTTCCCTCAGGGTGAGGTGAGATATCATCTTTCTGAGAAGCACCACATCATCGAGCCAGGGGTTGGTGGGAAACACAACTGCATGCTATGACAGTCTTCCTCTTTCTATGTGCAAGTGACATCATTTATTTCCAGGTGGCACTTGAGCTGTTGTCTTTGTCCCTATCACCATCTAGCTGAGGGAATTTATGCTCCAATTTTCTTCCCCCTGTAAAAAGTTATTAAGAATTTGGATATGCAATCCGTTAGGGAAAGATTTGAACTTTCTTCTGTTGTCTATTCTGGGTCAGGCTCAGAGATCTGAAGTAGGGTTTGTTACTCTTTGTATGGGTACTTTATTCTTGCTGTCCCAACCACATCAGAAGCAAGGCCACTGCACTCCAATCCCAACATTTTTATCTTTCCTCTCTTTAAACCATTACAACTTACAGCACAAGAAATGTGTCTGTCAAATATTTATTAGGAAAAACACAAAGCCACGGGAATAAAAATGAGAGACTACTTGTTCAATTACTTTTCAAGGCTATTATATGATGGTCTTCATGCTGCTGAGCATTTCCTATGTTGATAGTATGTTCTAAGTAGCTGCAAGCAGTTCTTTCAATAGCTCCGAATCCCATACAAGACACAATCAAAGGCAAGTTTAAATATTAAGAAAGAAATCTGCAGAAGAATGCTATTAATGCTTGAGGAATATTATGTATAATCCACAATGTTGGAAAAAGCAAAATACAAAGTCATTAACACTTTCTGCTCCTTTTCTGTTAGGACAAAAGGTAATGGCCTTAAGTTCGCCAGGGGAGATTAAGTTGGATATTAGGAAAAATTTCTTCTCAGAAAAAGTGGTAATGCATGGGAACAGGCTGCTCAGGGAGGTGGTGGAGTCACCATCCCTAGGGGTGTTCAAGAACCTCATGGATACAGCACTGAGGGATATGGCTACTGGGCATAGTGGTGATGGGTCAGTGGCTGGACTAGATGACCTTAGTGGCCTTCTGCAACCTCAGTGATTCTATGATTCTATGACTTGATTGTCTCATCTGCCCAGAGATAAAATACCTCAACGTCAGCCCCTGCTCCAGCAAAGAGTAGTTGGAGAGGAAACATCCCCATCCTGGCCTAGGAAAAGCCTAAATCCTGTTGCTGGAGGAATCAACTAAGTGATAGGGCACAAGGCTCCAGGTCCCCATTTCTAGAGAGTGCCCAAATCACTGTGACCTTAGGTAAAAGGTAAAAGTAGACCAGTGCCTTCCCTTCTAATGAACGTATAAAGATTTCCCAGTGGGAATGCCTCAAGCCATCTTTCAAAGAGAAATTGTTAAGGAGAAACATGTAAGAAACACTACTGGAAATCCATTAGTGCAAGAAAGGATTTGTTTTCAAAGCCAAAATAATTCAGCTAAAGCAGTAATATGCAACAGAACAGAGCTCACATAAACATTTCACAAGTGGGTGGCAAGGAGCAAAGAACCAGAGAGGAATAAATAAATTACTCCTCTCTGCTAAATAAATCATGTAAATTGTAAGCTTTCTGGGGCAGATACTCTAGATACTTTCTTTTCTGTATATATTTGTACAGTGTGCCACAAGACAGACCCCCAGATTCTTTGAGGGGGCCTCTGGAGCCCACAGGAATACAAATGGAAAATTGGATGAAAATCAGTCAATGCTGAGGTAGACCTGGCCCCATTCCGAGGGGATGGCAGGGCCGTGCAGCCGTGTCCACATCACTTCTCTGCAGATGTGGCCTTGCTCCTGCACCGCCCTGTACTGAGAAAGTTGGGACAGCTCCAGGCTGTAAGCACCCCAAAGGCTGGCCTGAGCCCCCACCTGTCACCATACATTTGCCATCGCCTGTGGAATTTTCTTCCATGCCTCTCCCCTTAGGGAAGAAATCAGAAGTGTTTTCTAGAAGCAGTCCCCAGGGAAAAAAGACCCAAGCAAATGTCCCATGGTGACTTTAAGTACATGCAGCATTTGTGTTATGTTTGGGTAGACATATCTCAGCACAGCTTCAAAGAAGTGGCACAAAGCTCCTTGAGACAGGGAGGAGGAAATGTTCCCTTTGGAAACCCTAGATTGATTATTTTGTATATAGGCTCCCCCAAAAATTACACTGGGTAATCCATGTGTGCTTAACCTTTGGGCTCTCAACTAATTAATTAAGTTACACATAGTACACTCAGTGTTAGTGAGGTAATATTTCATCATGTTTAAAGTAGTGAAGGTTTTGGCACAGTGCAGTCTTTTCTTAGTCCAGATTGGAATAACAGGGGTTATATAAATGCAAATTACACAATTTGACAGCTGTGTAACATCAGCATGTTATGACTGAAAGAGCTAAATCCCAAGACCCTCACTGACCAGTGAAATCAGACTCCCATTGAACTCTGCCTGCATAGGGCCTGCAGAAGACAGTCCAGGTTGGACGTCGTCGCTCTCCTGAGCAGCACATTTCATCGCACTGCTCCACTCACATGTGGGCTTTCAGTGCTTGCTCCTCCTTCCCCTACACATCGCCAGCTATTGTGGAATTTCTTTCTTCTCACACCAACTGTATCTTCTTCCTTGCCTTTTCTCTATCCTTTCCATTTTGCTGTCTTTCTTTCGAATGCTCCTTTATTTTCTTCTGAGTTCCTTTCCCTCTCTTCAGAATGCTTTCATTGTATTTTATTTGTTGTTCTAACGTGACTTTTTGAGCAACTCTGATGTCGTCTCCTGTTCCTCTGGCCATTGTCCTTCTAGACCAGCACATTCCCATTCCAGTAAGGATTCGCCCATCAATTTCTCTTCAGTTTCTTCTCAAAGTAGGAATCACCTTGGTTTGGTCTGGCCATCCACAGGTGACACCCCACCACCACCTCTCTACAACTTCCTGAAAGAAAACTAGCAAGGTGGGGGTCAGTATCTTTTCTAGGTAACAGCAATAGGATGAGAAGAAATAGCCTTAAGAAATAACCTTAAGAGTTGGTTCTGGTTGGATATTTAGAAAAATTTATTTTCAGAAAAAGTGGTAAAACATTGAAACAGGTTGCTCAGGGAGGTGGTGGAGTCACCATCCCTGGAGGTGTTCAAGAAACATGGAGATGTGGCACTGAGTGACATGGTCTGGAGCTGTCACAGATATGGACTGATGGTTAGACTAGGTGACTTTATTGGTCTTTCCAACCTTAATGAATCTATAATTTTTTCTTTGCCACAGCTTTTTGGAGTATTTCTTGTCTCAGTTACCTCCAGATCCCACAGATGTTGCAGCAAATGCCCAAGCCAAGAGGGCACCTGTAATATTAGCTTATTTACTCTCCTGTCCAGTCTGCTCATTCTGCTGTGTCAAGAGACTAATCCAGACACATGAGATTGACATTTGTCTTTCCCCCAGGACATGCCTAATATAATTCTTTATTTTTTCTACCCCTTAAAGTATCATTTTTTAACAAATGCTAATGAAAATGACTGAAACATTTACACAGAACAAATACAAAATGTAAACATGAGCTAATCTATCTTTTCCATCAGGCACTAGCAGATTCTCTCTAAACTTGTATAATTCATAGCCCCCTACTCCCAGATTTAGATATATAAATCCACAGGGATAAAGACTTGAGGTAATGTGTAATTTTCAATTGCATTATAACAACGATCTGAAATCATAGGACCACAGTATTTCTTCCATAGAGGCAAAGCACTGAGTAAGAGTCACCACAGAGTAGGAAAAGCCCAAGGAAATACAAGCTCATGGCTTTGTAGACAGTGGCTACAGCATCAAAACAATCTGATTGTTATAACGTTGTTTCACACAAAGGGCAGGCATGTGATAATCTGGAGGATGGGCCATATCCACACTGCTCTCCTGAGGCCCCTCTGGGGACCACTCCATCTCTGACTTCTGTCTGTGTCCAAACTTCTGACCTTAGTGTCTTCCTGTTCTCATTGCACATCAAGGTCACAGTTTGGATACAAAAGGATTTGCATCACTTTTCTCCGTCTCATTCCAATAGGGATTTCTCTCTCAGCTCCATTCCCCTCACCAAGGAAGGTCTCAAGCCAGCAGTGCTAAAAGGGAGCATTCAGGTTGTGGGAGATACCCATGGGGACTGCTCATACTCCCTGGTTCACCACCAAATTTTGTTCCACACACTGCTGAGCATTTCACCCTGAGCAGAGGAAGGGGCACAGTGTCAGAGGGAGGGACAGATCTTCATATGAAACACACAGTAAATGGGACATGGAAGGAATCAAGGATGATGAAGTTCTGCCAAAAATTAAAGAGCGTCTGACTTTATCATTGAAAACATCTCTGAGGATGTATTCCAAAATAAATACAGAAATTCTCTTTTTTCCTAGAGTTCTCAAAGATAAAAGACCTTGCTCACCCTGGTGTCAGTGCAGTTTATAGCACAAGATCCAGAAAAAAATTGTAAAAATTTGTAACTTCTGCCTTCGTAGCAGACAGTGATTATCCCTCACTTGCAGGTGAGGAGTAGAAGGTAAGTGAGTTGCTTAGGTCACACAGAGCTAGAAAAAAACACTGCTCTTTTGATTTCCAAGACTGTGGCTTAAAACATAATCCTTCCTTTTTCTCTACAGCTTCCACCTCATTCAAGTCTCAGCACAGTGGTTATCATAATTTTACACTAATTTTGACTAATTTTCTGCATCACTGCTCTGCATTTAATTACTTCAAAATGCATCTCTGAATCATTTAATATACTGTAACTGTTTTTGTGTGCTAAATAGAAGCATCGAGTGGTCTGGCAAAGCTCAACACTAAATAAATAGACCTTGAGGGAAAAATCTGAGGGAGATAGGGAGATATTTCCTTTCCCCAAAAAAGCTGTGGCTAACCTTATCCATGCTTCCCAAGTCTCTAAGAAAGCTCCATAGAGAGGAACTGAGAAAATAACTGCAAAAACCAATTTGATTAATGCAGCCTTCTTTCCAGCCTCCATAACATTCAAAAGGAGATCTTTGATTTCTTAATGTACTAATTATTTATGCTTATTTAATCACAAAAAAAAAAAAAAATCAAAACAGACTGACTAGAAAGGAAAGGGAAAATGAAATAGGAAAGAAAAATATACCTGGCAATGTCATTTCCTAAAATGCTTTTTATAAAACAAGAAGAATTGATGAACACAAAGTCTCAGCAGAAATTCAGTAACAAGGTAATAGCAGAGGGCAGAATAATACAATCAAGATGCAGACTTGCTGACTTGCTCTACTCTGCTCTTTGCAGGAGATACAGTTGGTTTGGAAGCATGGACCTCTAGGAAGGATGAAACCACAGACGTATAAGGATACTGATACTAGTCATTAAGAGGAAAAAAATTATTTTTTTTTTAATTTTCTTAACAGGAAATTCTACATCCTTTCTCTGGATTTTTAAAAATGAAAATAAAGTGAAAAAGTGATATAAAAAAACCCACAACACTTAAATGTTTGATAAATTTGAGAAAAACAATCTGTGAAAGTCATATTTTACAGTGACAGCGTTAGATGGAATGTAGAGTGATAGGAAAAATCAACTGCTAGCAGCATTTTTTAATCTTAGGACAGAATTTCTGGCAGTTTACACATCAAAAGGAGCCAGTTGAAACATCTGAAGACACTTACTCATTAAATCAATTGGGAAACTTCAGTCAATGAACACGTTACCCCAGCTTGGCAGTGGGTGCCTGGGTGCCATTGAGCTTGGGCAAGTTTGTCCCAAGAAGGGTTCTCTCCAGTAGGGGACCTTCTGTACTCAAAGGGCACCAAGGATGGATTGGGTGCCATGGGGCATCCATAAGGAGATTCATCTCACCAACATGAGACAAACATTAGGAAGGAATGATCCACCTTCTAGATGCATTAGGTTAGAGACCAAAGGCTAAATGAAGAAACCACTCAAAGGCAGCCCTCTCACAGGAGGCAAAGTGCCTTAGCATCAAGGGCCTGGGACGTGTCCCAGCAAAACACACAAACTTACATGTTGGCCACAGCAGTCACATGTGCTCTGGCACACCTGAGAAATAGAGATACAGTCATATTTTTCTGAGGTACTTTGAGTCCCACATTTCCCAGGGCTATTTATTCAAAAGCCTTTCTGTTGAACTGCACCAAAAGCTACAGCCTACTCCTTTTTTTTTTTTTTTTTTTTAACATTATTCAACCAGTTCTACCAAAATCCCACACTTTCCCTGGACATTGCTTATATGGTACAGAAGGGGAATTTTTAAATCACATGTATTGCGAACAGAATATAATTTAATGCAGAATATACTTTAATCACTTCCTGAAGTCTGTGATTTTGGTAGAACATATCTCTAGTGGCATGCAAATCTGGATTTTATTATTATAACCTGAGGTGTGATTGAATCTGATTTGTAAATTAATTCATTTTTGAAAATATGAAGTCATACAAAATTGGCTGCTATTAGTTCAAGTTTTTATCTGGCACAATAAATAAATCCCAGCTCTCCTCAGTGACGAACAGGGAGAAAAGTAGAGTACTGTAGAAAACAATTTGTAGGCAAAAAATGTGCAGTAATTGTTACTAGCTGTACTTCCTTGTCTTTTAATTAATTTACAGAGAAAAGAACAAACAAAACTCCTGAATTTGTATATTTTGCATTTTTAAACAACATTGTTTTTCTATGAAGTGTCATGGAAAAAAAATAGTTCATACACTCCATTTGTATGCTACATTATTAGCATAATGCTACAAACATGACTTACTCGTACTGCTCTATATTCTAGAGGCTCAGAGAAAAGGTTGCTTCTGTGTGTGTTATTATATTTTTTCAGTGTTCTATACAGGTAAAATTTGCTTCTCTATTGTCTGCTCAATCAAAACTGAAAACGATAACCACTGACTTTCATTTTTCAATGTCTTCCAGTCCGAAAAAAAAAAAAAAAAATCATATACCCATGAAGCAAGGAAGCTCTGTCATACTCAAGGACCAGGATTTGGAAGTCAACTCCAAATTCAGTTCCAAATCAGGACTTCCTGGTAAGAATCAGAATGCCAAAACTCATTCTCCTTTAAGTTAAAGCGGCCAACAGAAGGGTTGTGACCTGCAGGGACCCATTCTTTAGGTGGGGTCAGCAGTCCAGAGCAAGTTGTTAGAGGTATTATGGAAAACTCTTTGCCTAGAGATGAAACATGAGACTTTGGAGACAATAAGGGTGAAATCATAATTCAGGAGGAACAAGCGATCCCCTGCTGTTATAGACTTAATTCTAAACCCAGCCAAAGCAGCATAAGGACCTGACTGACACCCAGGCTACATTACAGACTGAATTAGTCCTGCCCTACTGCTTTGCTCATTCCAAATACTATCCACGATGTTCTGCTGAGAAACTTTAGTGCAGCTTTCTTTGCCAGTCTTGCTTTTTGTGCAGATGTAAGTGCTCAACCACCTTTTGTGCTGGTGCCCACTGAAAAACACAACAGCAAAATACATAGGGAGAATCTGTAATTCATCTGATCTCACAGTGCTACAAACTACAGCTTTTCTGTGTCAGTGTAATTCAATTAATATTGATCAACTACAAGAAACTGATATGGGTACAAATTCATAGGTAATACAGAAGAAAAAAATGTGTTTTTTTTTCAATTATGGCAGCATAAGAAAAGAAGAGATAGCTGACTGCTCCGTTGTAAAATTGTACATACATGGTGGTTTCTGCAAGGTTTCATTTTCTTTTTCCATTAGATCTAGGAGAATCACAGTGACTTTCCCCAATTAACATAACTGACTGAATGATTTCACTTCTTCCTTCTTTGGACTGGATTAGCTGTTGCCAGCTGCTTACTGTCCTAATTACTTTTGAGGAAAAACTCTTCTAATTCCCATCGTTCTGCAATGGTTCTGCAGCTTTTTGCCATCTTTGAATGCAGTCACTGAAAAGATAGAGCTAAAATTGGGGGGAAATGGCTCTGTATCATCATTACTTGTTATCTGCACTCTGTCTCCTTTTAAACCTGTCCTGCAGCAGGCTAACTATTTTGCAAACTTTTTCCTTTCTACTCCTATTTCTGAAGACCAGAAATATAGCACAGATAATATACTGCCATTAGGTTCTTTTTTATTGAGGTCTAGAACTATATGATTAAACTTCATTCTCCAAAAGGTTTTGGTATTAAGCTTTCAGGAAATGTAGAGTTTAGTGTTTTGCTTGGTAGCTCAATATTTTTCTAGGATTGCTTAAATATTTGTCTGATTTCTCTGCTGTTTTGGCCTGGTGTTAACTTGCATCTAGTACTTTGCTCTGAATTTAGAGTATATTAACTCTAGAGTATATTAACTCTAACTCTTCTATATTTTTACCAAGTGAAAGATCTTAGACACTGACCAAATAGTTGCACAAACACTTTTTTCTGATCAAGTTTTGTATATTTCAAGGTTTCAAATCATCTCTTCATCCTCTTACATATTCCAGTACAAAAGTGCAATGCTTCAGTCTTATAAATAGAATCATAGAATCATTGAGTAGTTCAGGTTGGAAAAGACCTTCAAGATCATCAAGTCCAACCACAACCTGACCATATTATCTTAACTCTAGCAACCCTCCGCTAAATCATGTTCCTGAGCACCACATTCAAATGGATTTGAAACACATCCAGGGATGGTGACTCAACCACCTCCCTGGGGAGCCTATTCCAGTGCTTAACAACCCTTTCTGCAAAGAAATTGTTCCTGATATTCAACCTAAACCTCCCCTGGCACAACTTGAGGCCATTTCCCCTTGTCCTGTCACCTGTCATCAGTGAGAAGAGACTTGCTCTCAGTGCAATCACTTTTCAGGTATTTGAAGACAGCAATAACGTCTTCCCTAAGCCGCCTTTTCCCCAGTCTAAACAGCCCCGGTTCCTTCAGTCTTTCCTCATAGGGCATATTCTCCAAGCCCTCCACAAGCCTTGTTGCCCTTCTTTGGACCTGCTCCAGCACCTCAGTGTCTTTTCTGTATACTGAGGCCCCAAAACTAAACACAGTACTCGAGGTGAGGCCTCACCAATGCTGAGTACAGGGCAGGATTACTTCCCTAGTCCTGCTCACCACACTATTCCTGATACAAAGGATGCCATTGGCTTTCTTGGCCACCTGGGCACACTGCTGGCTCATATTCAGCCAACTATCTATCTACACCAAGGTCCCTTTCCATCAGGCAGCTTTCCAAGCCACTCCTCACCAAACCTGTAGGGTTGCCTGGGGTTGTTGTGACCAAAATGCAGGATTTGACACTTGGCCCTATTGAAACTCATATAGTTAACCTTGGCCCATCAATCCAGTCTATCCAGGTCCCTCTGTAGTGTCCTTCTCCCCTCAGGCAGATCAACACTCCCTCACAACTTGGTGTTGTCTGCAAACTTACTGAGGGTGCACTCAATCCCCTCATCAAGATCGCCAATAAAGATGTTGAATAGAATTGGTCCCAGTACTGAGCCCTGGGGGATACCACTTGTGACTGGCTGCCAACCAGATTTAATTTCAATGAGCACAGCACTTTGGACCTGGCCATCCAGACAGTGTTTCACCAATTGGAGCATGAGCTCATCCAAACCGTGGGCAGCCAGCTTCTCCGCAAGAATGTTGTGCAGGACAGTGTCAAAGGCTTTACTGAAGTTCAGGTAGACCACATTGACAGCCTTATCTTCATCCACTAAGCAGGTCACCTTGCCATAGAATGAAGTCAGGTTTGCCCAGTTTGCTGACAGGGCCTGATCCCCTAATTGACCTTTAATTGGTCCATGATGGCTCCTGAGATTTCTGTTCCACAACCTTCCTGGCACCTGGAGACTGATAGGTCTGTAGCTACCAGCATCATCTTTCCGGTATCACATTTGAGAGGAGAAATCATTTCGCTTGTACTGATTTTGTACACATCAACTTCTTTTTTTATAGTAACACACTGGAAGCTAATTCTCTGTCATAAGTCTAGCATGACTCCTAAATCTTCACTTTTTTAAGCAGCAGACAAACTAATGTTGTAGTGTTTTACACTGAAATATCATGCAGCACTCTGAAAGCTATATAAAACTTAAATATTACAACAAAGATAACACACCAGGATATGTAAGTCTGTTCCAATAAATGAATAATCTTGTCACATCTCTATCACTGTAATTCTTGAGCACTTGCCAAGAACATACTAAGCAATGGGATTACTGTCTGTTTTGGGTGTTTCATTCATTCCTTCACCTTCTTCCTGAGGTTGGAGAGCTGACTGTGCAGTATTGGATTTTCCTTTTGCTAGGTTTCTCATTCAGATGTATTTTTTATAAATGCTTCGTCTGCTCTACATGTACTCAGGGAGAACAAAGATGGGCAACATGCCTCCTACATATGGTGTGGAAAGCGCTGAAGCTTGAGATGCTCATTATTCCCATAGGAGACCACTCCACAGCCTCCAACTGGCTGCCCAGAAACTCCTGGCTACACTACAAGGCTAGATTTTGTCTGTGGAGCTGTCTGAAGACTACTGCTAGCTGGATGTTAGCTGGATGCTAGCATCTGTTTGAGAATATTGAGCAACATTGGGCAACAGTTGGGGTGAAAATGTCAACTCACATCCATACACACTTCAATAGGAGTGTGAAAAGTTAAGTACTCCAACTGCAGTGTGGGAAAAAGATTAATATTCTGCTGATTCCCATGCAAAATATCTTTAATGACCACTTGAGGTTCAGTTTTTTAGTTCTATATCATGTGTAAAACAGGATCTCTCTTTCTGAAAAGTAGACAAAACGTTCTGTGCTAAATCACAAGAAGAATCCCAACTGCTGAATCAAAAGTATTGCTCAGAAACACCTGTGTATTCAAAATACTGTATAACTGAATATAGAACCTGGGAAAATAATTACAGATGGGGAAAAAAAAAAAAAGGAAAAAAAAGCTTGGATATTTTTTTAAATAAAATACAGATGAACTAAAGTTGCTTCTCATTGCTTTCTGGTTTCCAAGGAAAATCTAAGTATTTTCTACTACAAGATACATTGCTACCTCATAAATCCACAGGTAGAGCTTTTTTAGCTGATGCCTGTAAATGACACCCCCCGTATCATCTGTCGTTCCTTCTCCAGCAGTCTCCCTTTCTGTTGAATATTCCAGCCTCTGGAAGTCTCAGTGGACTAATATAAAGTACCCAATTTTTAAAAGCCCCAAGACCCCTTTAAATAAAACACTTTCCCTAGCTGAAGAGTAACACCAGAAACTTTTATTTTACCCCAGGTCTCGCTCCATATGACACCTATAAACAATAAATCAAAGCAACAGCATCAGATTTTTAACCTCCACCAGTACTCGTTTCTGACTAATTAAAAAATTTCTTTTCAACTTCCTTGGATAAATATGAAATAGCTGCCCAAGAATATGATGGGCTGGCATAGGTTGCATTTGGTATCATTGTAAAATGAAGTTCATAAGGTTAATCAAGTTACCAGCATTTTAGAAGTTGGGAAACTTTCTGTCCCAGATGGCTTAACAGGTGACTCCTATAAATTACACAGTACATTACAACGGCATCCGCTAGCCTTGTTAGAAGAAGGAGTAAGTCAGCATTTCCATTATAAACCCCTATTTTCAGAGTTTATTAGATAGCCGTAAAAACATTCTCCAACCTGAATTTGGCACACTAGGTTTTCACCTTATGAACAAACTTTCTGTGTTACAGAAAGCATATCATATGCAAGTCACATTTCACATTAGATCAAAATTTTCAAAGCTAATTAAAAACAAAACCTCTGAAATTTTTAGAACTCTTCTTACCATCCCTGTGTTGCTACCAAGGATATTAAGTTTAACAAGGTTTTGTTCCACTATGGCCTATAATTTCTTGCTAACTGATCCTGAAGGCAGGTTATTGAATTTGCAACATGATAATTCCTTTCACAACAATGCACCAGAACATTATAAAGGGAATCTTACACCAACTTCTGACAGAATGGCATCTTGAGATTTTGTGGGGGGGGGGGGGGGGAAATAGGAATGAAAATATAGTCTAAAATGAAGAACATGTTTAGTTCACCTAAAGTCGGGCAAACCCTGGAAAAAGATCTCATGTTAAAATGGTGACATAATTTAAGCAACCATTTGATGCCCAGCAAATATGCAGTATTAGCAAAAAACAAGGAAAGAATGACTTCACGTACACCAAAAATATTATTTAACATACATAACAGAAACAACAGAAAAGTATCAATGAAATAGTTATAGGTTAACAATACCAAAAGATTTAACATGGAAATGAAAAGGGAATTCCAAGCACCACTACATTTCATATATTTCTAATTCTAATCTACCCATACTGATATACTGCTGCACATCAGCCTTAACCCCAAGCAGCCCAAAAGTAGTTGCTCAGGCATGGAAATGGGATTTTGAATGACACACAGTGCTTGTTTCAATATTAATAAATATAATATTAAGTATTAAAACAGCTTAATAAGTATCCTTTTCCGAAACTTGAAGCAGACAGTGTCAATTCTTCAAAGAAAATTCTGTGCAACCTGAAGGATGCCTGCCTAATGTTTCTTTGCTGAACACAAGCTCCATATCTATAGGTCACCAGTTCAGAAACTAGATGATTTTAAAGCTCCCTTCCAACCCAAACTATTCTATGATTCTGTGATTCTATGATATCCTTTATCTTCCTCTCACCCAACTGCAAAGCCAGTTGAAGCCTCGCTGGCCTTTGGGGACCCTTTGGTTTATACTTTGGGTTCATCTCACTCTACACAGGGAGATACAGAGATTCAGAACCTGACAAGCACTTCTCATTGCCATACTTGCTTACAGAAGTACAAGGCAATACTGTGGCAGTTTTAGCTGATCATGCAGTAAGACCCTATTATTTCACTTACTAGGATTTATTAAATATATTGTAAGATGAAACAAAACTGAATTACAAAGTAATAAACCTGAAGTATAGATAAGAAGTGTCATGTTTGTAGTTTTCCTTGTCAGAAGTCCATGCATAAAACATGAGAAACTCCTTTAATATATTCATTGCTTCATCAGCTCATACCTTGCTTGTGCTCAATCACGAGCATTTTTATTGGAATTTTTCTTCCAAATTGCATCATTGTTAACATCTAATCTACTGCATTTAATCGTCTTTGAAAGAACATTAAGTGAAACTGGTTTCTGCTTACGTTTTGGCTTCTTGTCTGAGAAATGCTACTTCAGTGATGCCTTCTTGTCTTCACAACTGCCTTCCTTTGCCTTAGTTTTACATTGTCTAACACCTACCAGTATGCAGCATCCCATATGCAGACTGAATGTATATCTCCCACAGTAATATGGGAAAAAGGGAATGCAGTACGTAAGTATCTACTGATAGTGGACATATCCTCAAAACAGTTTTATTTCAGACGTATTTCAGCATAGAAGACCGCTGTCTTCTTACAAGCAGTCTGGAAATGACAAATCCAGGTCAAGTTTAACCAAGGAACTATTTCAAATTCTTGATTGCCCAGAAAACTGCCCTCTGTCAAAAAGATCCATAGACAAAGGAAACTTCTTCCCATGTGATTTCCAAGCTTCTGTTTGCCTTTGCTTTTTTCACTTTAACTCAGAAACAGGAGATGATATGTAAACTTCAGAGTGAGAAGAGCCTTGACAGTCTCAGTGGACAGAAGAATGTTTGCTTAATATCTTTCACATTTAGAGAGAGCTATATTCCTCTTGAGATACTCCTTTGATTTGGTTTTATCTAGGAGATGTGAGAAGGGTAATTAAAAGGATATACTTGTCCGTGGCAACTCCCTAAACCCTCACTACTAGATCTGTACTTGTCACCCTTGATCCACACTATTTTTCATTGTTACTTTTGTTGACACTATCTAGGTGATGATAAGTCCTCTAGCTGTAGTGATTTCCTGTGGAAGACAATATAATGGGTTAACAGACAACACGACTGATGCTGCTTGGATTTTATGCTCTGCAGGTTTTTCTCATAGCTAATGTAGGGATATATGCTTTGGTTGTTGCATTAATTACACCTAACTCCTGCTACCAAATACCTTTGTCTTCTAATAGTTCTCCCATCATAGTTTCCAGAGGAGTTAGAACAGCCTTACAACTGGCCTATCATGTTAAATTGCTATAAACTTGGAAAAAATAAAGGTCCCACGTACAATTATGCACTGTAAGCACAGTGTAAACAGGATTGAGCCCATTCAGAGGTCATCTCGTTTTCCCGGTGATGGGTCAGAGTTCTCCAAGGGCTGCAGAGAAGAGATGGTGAATATATCAAAGATATGACATAGTTTTACACCCTAAGATATTTGACTTATCTTTGAAGGAAAGCTTAATAAAAACAGTGGGTGACTCACAAGTGATGGGCTGTACCAGTCTGGAGACACTGGGAAACAACATGGATGGTTTTGCTCTTGAGATCCTGAATCCAGAAAGAGGTCTCTTTCATCCTGTTTGGCAGAAAAATCTTCTTAAAAAACATTAAACTTCAAAAGAAATCAAGATTTTTATAACTTACAGCAGCAATCACCCTTAGCTTTGAATACCATCTGAGCACAAAAAATATGTATAAATACATACATGTATATGAGTGAGTGGATGCAACTTGTATGACTGCGAGCAAAATACTTGAAGAACAAAATTAATAGAGAACATCCAACTCTTCTTACAAAAACAGACAAATCTGAATAAAGGCAGTTAAAAGACAACTGAATCAAAGTAATTAAACTAACATCTTGCAAATATTTCCCATATTATTCACTTGTTTACTGTGATACCTAGCCTACTTTTCAACAACTGTGCTTACCCTGCTTGTTCTGTCCATCAGTTTACCCTAATTGCATTTGGCAGACAGTAGACATCGTAGAGGACATTGACATCTATTTGCTGAAAATCAGAAATGTCTGATGGAAAACGCAAAGAGAACTCAGCTGTTGTTCAATCTGTTTGGCAGCAGCTGGTCAGTCTACAGACGTGCTCTTTAGAGAACGAATATGTATGTGTGCCTGCATTAGACATTGCACACGGTGTCCAACAGTGAAAACATGAAGGAGCTGAGAGTGCTGTGGAAGGAAATAAAACCAGAGGGAGAACTGATTGTGCTGCGGCAGGAGCGGCTGACAGTGTGGGTAATGTTCAGGAAGAGAGATTACTGCATTGAGCTAAGGATATGAGAAATGGGACAGCAGACACAGAGAAAATCACTGTTCAGGGAACTTCTATTTCAGCAGAAAAACACCAAGTTCCTTCCCCCAATGCTCACAGCCCTCCTCCTCTCAGCATGGAAGGAGCAGCTTCCACACCTGCTTCCCCAGGAAAACATTTTGTTTGAGAGCTGCCAGAAGTCTCGGATGCTGCTTGCACCAGGAGAGAGAGCACTTGGCAGCCCTCACTCAGCTCAGATATCTCAGACTGAGATATGTCTGGGTTACACCAGCTCCTGGGACTCAATCTGAAAAGTCACTCCCACACTTGAGCTTCTTCCACAGCAGTGGAGAGCATCGCCTCCAAGCCACTGGCCTGGCCCCTCCAAAATATCCCTTCATTTAATTGGTCTTGGCAAAGGAATGATTACAAATAAATCCATTGATATTGAAACTTAATGCACAGCATCTTTAATGCGTTGAACCTTAATATGAGTGAACTTATTCTCAGAGTACAATGTAAAGCTAGTCAGCGTGCATAAATCCAGAACTTGTAATGAAAACAATGTAGTAAAAAAGACATCTAACCACATACAGGATAGCTGAAATTAATTCATGCTGTCTGTCCAACTACCTGCCAGAGAGGTTGTAATTCAGCTGACAGAGTTCTCAACAGATGTTGTCTGTCTGTCAAAAAAATAAAATGTCTGGGTTCATTTCCAATATAAAAATGGAATGGAAATAAATATGAAATATTTTGCCATCTGTTACACTGCTGAGTCACTAGAGAATATCATCCCCAAATGTGCATACTTGCAGATTAATTGGTCTATAGCTGTCTGGCAAAAATAAATAAATGCTCCACGGCAGTGATTTGACCACATAACAGGAGATAGATGGAGACTGCTCTAAGGAGGAACAGTAAACCCAAGCATCAGAAGAAACAAGATACAAGAAACCCTCAAAGACATTGCACCATCATAATCCACATTAATTAATAAACAGATTTTTCTAATGAGTCTCCCAAGAGCCTGTGGATATTACATCTTCCACCAAGCCACTTACTGCCGTTCTTGGAGGGAGTTCCACGTGGTGCATGGCGGGGTGGGCTTGGGAGCAGAGAAGGGAGAAGGAGAGATTTCTCCTCAAAGAGAAAGAGGAACTTATTGGAGTGAGCCTTTGCATTATGTGCTATTTGAACACAAGCCCATGGGCAACATCATTAAATTATGTAAAGCTAGTTCCATTCTTTTTTCTGTCTTTGAGGATGAACCATATGCTTGAGCATAAAGCTGGATTCATAAACATGGCAGCTTTCTGGTGCCACAGAGATGTCCTTTTTAGAGACCAATCCAGACTCACTAAGGTGGAATTCAGTCCCATCCATTCCTGTCTACAGCACTGTAGGAGCTAACATGAGAATCATAGAATCACGGAATTATTAAGGTTGGAAAAAACCTCGAAGATCATCTAGTCCAACTGTCAATCCAGCACCGCTTTGCCACCTGAGATCCTACAGTATGCTTACACACAGCACCATGGGAGTGCTATCAGGGCACAGATACCTTCCCTCTGTTCACTTTCTACACAGTCAAATCCAAAAGATCTGAAAACCAGCAATATGTTGTAAATATCCCCTCAATACTCTCCAAAGCAATGCCAGGATCAACACCTTAGCCTAAGTCAAACCAATGATGACACTGAAAAACAGAAAGAGGATATGCTGTAAGCTTCAAGGATACTACCAGATGGTGGGTTTAAATCTACCTTAGCTTCTTTCCCTCCACTGAATTGGAGTTAAAAGAGAAGAAAACAGAGAAGCAGAAAAATAATCTGGTCTTCTATCCCTGCACAAAACACTAGAAAGTGGCTTCACTTTCTACATGGAGAGGAATGAGAACAGGTGACCTCAGCAAAAAAGGGTGATCTTGGCCGGAATTTGGCTTTATTTTTCACCAAAACTTGAAGTGGTTTTCATATTATTTCTTTCACATCATACTACCTATCTCTGGCAGTAAAAATCTATATGTAGGATATGTTTCATAGAACATCTTGCTGAGCCTTGGGTTCTCCACATCCACTCCAGTGCCATCTCCCAGGGAGCTCATCCCCAGCAATCCTCCTTGCCATCTCCTGCAGATCTTCAGCAGCACTGAGCAAGAAGGGCTGGTGAGATAATGCTGGCAGCACAAAATTCAGCAAACATGGTAGCCTCTTGGCTCATACACAGACATAGGAGTTTAGCACATCAACTTTTCTTGCATGATGATGGACTCAGTGATAATGACACCAATGGCAGCATAAGTGGAGGATTCAAACTTCTTCAAATTTCCCTTGTTCCTGACTTGTGATGCTCTCAGTACAGAAAGGCTCATCAGAGATATTTAATGATGGTGAAGTCACTTATGCAGGAACCATGCCAATGTCCCTATAGCTGGGCAAACTCTGCTGTGTGCCCTCCTGTCCTGTGGCAGGGCTGAAGGCAGTTCTGCTTCTTCTCTGCTAGTTGACAATTTCCCTCACTGGGGAAGGCTTTGCCTCCCAGATTTTGCAGCCAGAGTTCCAAGTTTCTGAAGCACTCAGATCACACTCAGGGTCAGCATCAGCTGCCATTTCAGAGCATAGCAAAGCTCCCTGAATTGTTTTAGGAGAGATAATGGATGCTTTAAGACACTGGCTTAGCATAAAAGATGCCAGAGCACCAAGAGATCAAACCCTTTGAAATCACGTGAGACCAGTCGTGAAGTACTTGGCCATACTATGCTCTACATGAGGCACTCAAATTTTCAAGTCTATAATTAGGTACTAGGTTGGTAATTAGGCCAAGGTCACAGCTGTGCTGTTGAGATTGAAATCAATTCCTACAGCCAAAAATGTCTCTTGTTCAATATTTACTTACAGAAGAGCAGCAGAACAGACCTTCTAGAAACCCCCTCTTCTTTTTTGTGATGTTTTTGATACAATTTTTTTTTTTTAATTGCTGTCTAAATACTAAGTATGGCACTTATCATTCATTAAAGAAGAAGCCAAAGAGACCAAAAGAGCCAGGATTACTAACTCACTTCTGGACAACATTAGGGTTAAGGTCAGATAAATGCAAGTGGGAGAAGAACATATCTCCACTCAACTTCATAAAAAATTAATGCATTCTTCTGACAGCAATTAATTGCTCACTGGTATGTATCAGAAATACAGTACAAGAAATCCCCTAAGACTTTGAACATCTTCATTTTACTTTGAAATCAAAGAAGAATATCAGTGCCAAATAATCCTCTCATCTGAGCTCATACCTGTACTTTAGATAAAGTCTATAAATACTCACTGCTTATAGAGCCAAAAATTTAAAAGCATTTCACCTCTCTGAAATCCAGCAATGTACAGAATGGTCAGGGACTTAAAATAATTCAAATTCACCTTATACAATTTTTGAACCTTTTTGAATTACAATGTTGTATTTGGATGAGGTGAACTTACTAAAAAGTTGTCCAGTTATAATTAACACTAGAAAATAATGTAAAAAGAAAAAGAAAAAAGGAAAAAAGAGGATAAGAAAAGGAAAAAAAGAAAAAAGAAAAATCTTGAATTGCTTGGGAATTCTGAAGAGAAGGTTCATTCAGATTAAATCAAGTACACCATGTGAGTCTTATTTTCCTGACTTTCATGATTTATATGTTTGATTCCTCTTGGAATTGAAGCAAACCTTTATTTCCCCTGGTCATGACCATACAATAGCAGGAACTCCACATTTGTCTGATCTAGCAAACTAATTTTGCCTTTTGGCATAGGACTAATGTCGCGCCTCTTTCATTCCCTCCATTCCTCTTATTTTGAAGACTTAATAGATCAGGATTTCAGTTTCAATAAGGTGAACATTATTGCTTTTTCTCTTTAACATCTTTAAATAGAAAGTTTCTCCATACTATAAAGAGAACTTCCTCAAGGGTTCAGTCACAGCTCTTGCCTCTCCTCCTTGAAGGTCCTAAGCTCTTCTCCGTCTTGGTTTTCCACATGGACATCACCTCTCCCACTTCTGAACCCTCATTACTGATCCCTATTCCTGCACTTTTTGTTAAGGCAAGGTTGCACTTAGACAAATATTTTCCCCAAAATTTCATTCACTTTGGCATCAGGGAGCTATCTAAGAGAGCTATTTACATATTTTTCCCCTTAAATTGCATAGATCAAGGCAAGATCCATGTTCTTGGTAAGCAGACACATGTCTTTTCCCACCAACCCACTCCCCGGAACACACCAGGGAAGCTTCCTGCCAGTTTACAAGATGTCCTGTGGAAACCTACTCACACTTCTGAGTCCACAGCTGACATGTCCAAGAAAAGCTGCCCCACTCAGAGTTTCTCAACAGCTAACTCACTGAATAGACATTGCAAAGATAAGCAAGAACAATGAAGATTTGCTGGTGGGTTTGGCTAGAATTTTTTTAGACAAAAAAATTAGTAGTTATTGTATCTTCCTGCTCCTTTCCATTTTTCATATTTTCCAGACATGCTGCACTCTTGCTGACTTCCATTCATGGAATTTCATTTGCGGCACCCATACATGCATACAATTCATTTGTCTTGAGGGCAGTATTAAATATTTCTGTTTGTGATATGAGTGATGAGTGATATTCTCTTATTTTGAGAAAGGGAAACGTCTGAATTTCTTTTCTAACACCAGCTTCTATACGTATACCCTCTTCTTACACTGTCCCCAGAGCATCCACTACAGCCATGAATGGATATTGAACCTGTGGTCAAATTCAGTATGGTTATTCTTATATTTCTGACTCTTTACTCCAGATATACTTCTGGGAATGGATGCAGCAGCTTTCCAAATGTTTCCAGCCAGGTGCCTGTGCATTGTTTCTGCCAGTTAGAAAGGGTCAGCTTGACTCACACTAGCCTGGTACAGGCATTATGAACAATAAAGCCTTAAAGAAGTGCAGTGACATTTTATTCACCAAGAGGGAGATGCAGTGCCATAAGTGGTACCAAGCAATTTGCTGGAGTTAGAGGTTTTCTGATCAGGTCTGACCTGGTACAGTGATGGAGACAGACCTCTTTTAATCAGGCAGTTCGCACCAATGCTCCATCCAGAGGTCTTCCCATGATTTCAAATAGGGCTTTTAAGGAAGGAGAGTCTTTTGAAATATTGCCACAAGAATAGCCTCCTACTCTGAGTATGCAGGTGAAATCTCCCCCAAATCATTGATCTCCAGGCCTTCTTTTACAGATACATCCAAGTGGAAGAAAGGAGAGGAAAAAAATGAGGGAGGGAGGAAACGGAGCAAATCTGTGCTAGTTGTTTTACTTCCCTGTTGAAATAGCCCCATAGCATTCAGTAGCACTGACAGGCTATTACTCTGCTGTTCTGGCAAGTTGATAATGGCTTTGTATTTTCTCTTATTGTCAGCAAAAGTGACTGGAATTCATTGAGAATTGTATGAACGGTCTCAGTGCTTTCATACCAGATTTGGGAATATGTTTAAAAGTGATCAGTGATTTCAGTTCTCTCTTAATTCTATTACAGCCTATCATAATTACTCGAGATTAAATAAATAAAAAGTAAAACACTTGGCAAAGTGAGGAAAACTGTGTTTAAGTCTAATACTTCTTGTAATTAAAATCAACTATTCAACTACTCCAACTACCCATTCGACTACTTTTACCTGACCATGAAGATCTAACTGTGTCAGCATTCACTTATCAGAACATATCAGGGAATAGCAGGACCACTAGGCCTAGTACATTTTTTTTAAAAGCACAAAGAATGCATGCTGAAAATGCAGAGGTTAGTTTGGGGAATTGTTTGCAGAGAGATTAAATGCTGCATGAACACATAACACTGACTCATATATAGGGACGAAAGTAGAAAATATAGCCATTTCCTTTTTATCTTCTATTATTTCTCAGCATGAAATATGTTTGTAAAGAGACAGAAATATACTGAAACATTTATTTTAGATTCATGTGGAATTTTAAGTCTTCATATGCTGCACTCTTGCTGACTTCCATTCATTTTTTCTTTTTGTACTGTATATAACTGGACATAGAACTAGATACTTCTACCACAAATACACGAAATGCTAATTAACTATGAAATATTCTCCCAAAGGAAGTGATGCAGGGTAAACTTTATCTAAAACTGAAATCTAGACCAAATAAAATACTAGAAGATAAAGCAAAGGAAACAATCCCCTACCGCAAAGATATCCGGTCAGACTGAGAAAGTCCTGTAATTGTTTATGTGACGTTTCTCATCCTGTAAACTTTGGTGATCCACAGGAAAGCACCTGAAAAATATTAGACTCACTCACTTGGTCAAACGCACAGTATGGGCAGACTTACTGACAGATGCTGGTCTTCAATGGACAATACAATTCACTTAATTGACTATTTTTGTGTCACTTGAACTTGGCAGAGAACAGTGTGTGTGTATCACAGTAAGAAAGTATTAGACAACAAAAGCCAACACGGCCAAACTCAGTGTGGTGGAACACTTACCCTCCCATCCATCCAACCAATGACCCCCAGCCCCACTTAGCCAGCTCCCCTTCTTGCCATCACACTTCAAGGTGGTCCCACCACCTCCACTGCTGGTGCAGAGGATGGAGAGAGAGGCCCACGGCCCACCACTCTAGGAGAAATTCTACCTGGAGTTACCAAAGGAGAGCACTGGGGATTTCTGCCTGAGGCAGAAACTGGAGTCCAACAGGATTGGGGAATGCAGGATTGAAACCAACAGAGACAAACCTCAGGGAAAATGCCTCTTGAACTAGACATAACCAGATGACACCAGAGGCTTAAGCAGTGGCTGGCTGACCTGAGCACTGCCTGGGAGGTGAGGACATGGCCATTACCACGATAAGTCTATGCGTTTTGATCTATACTATAAGGATGAGCATTATCAGCAGCAGTGACCAGGGCACAAGCATTCCCCTGGAGATTAATCACCATTTGGAAAGAGCTGATGGACAGAGGGCCTTAGGGCATTAACCCCAAATGGCCATTAATCCCCCAAAATGCCATCTACCAAGGCCTTTACCACTATTAAAAGATAAAAACCTTGGAAAAGGAGGGGGACAGAAGGGCTGCCTGAAAAAAAGAGTATTTTCTTCTTCCTTCCTGCAGTATGGTTCAGATCTTTATAATGATTCACATCAATCAACTGTTTTGAGTTACTGAACTTCATTGGGACAGAAACAAACCTCCCTTTTCCTCCTTCCTTCTTGATTAAGATTAAAAATAAATATGGTGACTAAAAGAAAATGAGAGGGGAAAGAGGGACTGAGAGAAGGAAGACACAGAACTGCTCTTTGAGCTGAGATGTTTTCTTAGTTGAAAGGCCACATCAATTGTGGAAATTCAAAACAGAAAAAATGATCTTCGTACTAAGTGCAACTGACTCCCAAGATATCTGTATACACATAAAGTGAAATAATTAGACCTTGGATGAAAAATCTTGACAGTACAAAGAAAGACCATGATCTAATATCAGAACAAAGTTAACAGATGTCATTAAGTGAGACGATTAGCCGATGACGGAAGGTCGCACCCAGTTTACTTTTCACAGTTGACAGATCAAAGTTATTCGTTCAGTTTGAGCAAAGACTGAATACAGTTACCCTAGGAAAATCCTTTCACATAGCATTAAGTCTCTTTCTGTCTTGTGTTTCTTAGATGTAAATTGTCAGGAAAAATACTAGTGAAAGAGTACAGAGCAAGGGTAACCAGCTCATGTAGTCCTCAATGGAAATTCCCTTAGTGGTAGGTAAAAATAAATGTGTAATTGTATTCAGCAGCCCTTACACTCGTGTGAATCACATGCCTGAGATGTTATGAGCTAGACCCCACTGCAAGTGACACAGCTGTGAGCCAGGAGAAGCCACTACACCATGTCCTGCACTGGGACAGGGCAGAGCATCCTATGGGCTCTGGCTGAGTCCCCATCATCCTCCTCCAATTTCTCCTCATGGACCACCACTCACATCCCACTCAGCCTCAATAATTGCTATGAAGAAAGAGGATTAGGGGACAGAGGGTGTTGCATGATGTGAGAGCAGGGGAAAAATACCCAGGGTTCACTTTCAATCCTGAGCCCTCATGGTCCCCTCGAGTTGGTCTGGATCATCAGCAGCCATGAATCACAACCATTGTGCCCTCTTGTCCAGGTGGGCAACCAGCCCAACAAAGACATGCCACAAATAACAGGCAGGATCATTGTAGTACGTTTTTTATTATTGAATTTTTACACAGCCTCTGTCCAGGTTTGGGATAGCTGATGTTAGTGTTGGGTTTTGCTCCTGGTTTTTCTTGTTTGGTCTCCAGAATTGGAAGGAAGGGGGATATTTAAAACACAGATTTTAAACCTGACCTCCTTCATACCTTCTCTACAACACAAATGTTACTAATTTTGTATTGGATTTCACTTAGGAAGACATGGAATTTATTCATTTGTAATCTTGAAATCTTCAGTGAAAAACATACAGAAGAAATTCTCAACTTCAGTAAACTTACTTTAGTTCAAGTGTGCATCCAGCCCTTGTCCATTTGCTTAGTTACACAATCAAATAATATCCCTTAGAGAGCTGCATTTCTGACCATTCAACCCAGCAGCTGAACTGAGTTGATTTTAAAAGCTATAAGCCTTTGACTCGACTTTGCCAATTTTGTACCACGCTTCCAATAAGGCAAAATGAAGCTACAGCCTCCAAATAATCCACAGAACAAATTTTAAAAATATGCTTGTACCATAATAAAATAAAGGAAAAATAACACATTTATGCTGTAATAAAAATATTCACAAATGCAGTGGAGTAGAGTTTCAACCGGCTGCAGTTCAAATATTCTACAAAACTCTGTGTCAGCTAAAGTTACCGTTTGAATGCAGAGAGTCTAACATTAAGGAATGTTTTAAAATGCAGAAAGATTATGCTGGCCACTGCCCTCTGAAGCTGGGGAATTTGTTCCCTGCCAAACCTGCTGCGGGATGAGAATCAAGACATTCAGACCCTGCCGGGGAAGAATGATTGCTTCATTGTGTGAAGGTCTTTCTGTTACATGCAGCACAATAGCAGAGTTCTTCATCGGAGAAGCACACAGTGGATTATAAAAACTCTTAACTCTGTGGTCATCAGGAATTTTAGCAGTATCAAAGTTAGAGGAACAAAGAAAGTGGTGACTAACAGAGAAAAGAAAGGGAGGGCTTAACCTTTGTCCTGAGGGTGATAAAATAGCATCACATGGCTGAAAATCAGTCTAACTTCAGCCATGTGATGCAGTTGACACAATCACTTTTGTGAAAGTTTCAGGATGGCATCAGTAGTCAAAAGGTCATATTTGAAAGGACTTTCTAATTATACCATCACAATATTGGCTGGAAGGCTATGTAAGGTTTTATTCCGCAGCTACAAGTCTGAGTATATGTTTATCTCTGCCTTAAAGTTTATGATGATATTCATAAGAGCAACAGGCAGACCACAGGAACATGCAATTGACAGTTATTTATGGCTAAGGGTAACAGCAAATCTTAGATCTCATCGCACAGAGCCCATCTCCACTTGTCTCAACTTTTTTTTACCATACCAGTTACAGTGATATATGCCATGAATTACAAGTGGATTTAACAGGCCAGAGATAATTGCTAAAGGGGCTACTGAAGACTTGGGCTGAACTGTCTGCTTTACTGTTGCTATTGTTGAAAGACTGCAAAAATATGTTTGTGTATCAATTTTCTTTTGAGAGAAGACACTTTCGGAATCTAGTGGTTCTCCTTCACTGGCGGATTCTCCTACACCTCCTCTTGAGGTATCTTGATCCTCTTGTAGGCAATATGGCTTTTTCCCCATTCTTCCAACTATGTGTCTCCCACTGCATAACCCTATGAATTGCTTTGGCTCAGATATTTCAGCCTGCTTGGCCTTCTGTTCATAGAATTATAGAATCATAGAATGGCCTGGGTTGAAAAGGACCTCAAAGATCATCTAGTTTCAATTGCCCTGCCATGGGCAGGGTCACCAATCACTAAACCAGGCTGCCTAGAGCCACATACAGCCTAGTGAGGTCACTGTGACCAGAACTCAATTCCTAAATATTCCTTTTGAAGTTTTCCTGCTCTTCCACCTCCACTGGCCACACCAAGAGGTTTTCGTCCACTATTTTTTCACTACTTTAGAGACACTGACTCTCTGGAAGTAGATGAAAAAGCTGTCATTCACCTCTTTCAAATAACCAGTGAGTTTCATTTTAAACTGACCTCTCACATTTATCACAGTTATTCAGACGGATTTTGAAGTTTTCTCCATGATTTTGTGATCATATTCCTCCGCACTGAGTGATGTAACGTCAGTTCAAGATCTCAGAGCATTAACTACCATAGAAGTCCATAAACCAATATAAGGTAAATTTCTCATACATCTCTTAGACAATCTCCCTGAGGGCCTTAAATGGGAACAGGCAGATACCCCAAGATGAATAATCATATGCAAATCAGACCTTGGAAAAAAGCAGTTTGCCAGCCTATGAAGAGTACCGAACTTCAGCTGAACTTCATCCTCTGTCACTGCTCTGTTTTTTGTGTGATGTGAATGAAGCTGGAGACTTGCCCAGGTGATGCCCACCAAGATGCCCAGGTTCTAGAACCTGCATCCCTGCCCGAGGCTCTCAGTGCCTGCCACTGATATAACACATAGATACAACACATCACGGAACACATCACTGTGCTCAAAAGACAGAGGAAGTTACAAACCACAGCAGTGATTCAAAGCTAATAAACACATGTTGAATCTAACATTAACTGAAAGATTTCCTGTGTTGGGGAAAATCAATGATCATTTTAACACCTTCTTCTCTTTTTTCTTTTTAAAGTAAAAATTACATTCTCTTGGGTATCAAAAACCTCTGTTTACAGTCAGGTTCTACATTTCTGAAACGTAAGACATATTATGGGAACTTTTAATATTAACTATATTTAGTGGGCTCTTTATTGTCCATACAGGCAATGCTATAAAAAAATATTTCTTTCATAAGCTATATATATATGCGTGTGTGAGAGATGTTGAAGAAATCCGTATGGTCAGCAAAAAAGCTTCGGGTCTTATTTTTAAATGAATAGAAAATCTCCCAAGATCTTACACCAAATGGAAAATGAAGCAGGAATGGACAAAGCATTTGCGAGTAGAAGCAGCCAAAGTGGTTTGCAATCTGAGTATCAGCAGAATCGGTCAGACACGTTATAACAAAGTTATTGTTAGTTTTTGCCCACACACCAAGAAAATGTTTCAAAGGCCTGCATCTCTTCAGACTTCCAACTCAGGAAATAGTGGGTTTTTTTTTCATACAAAAGAGCAAGCAGATATATTTACATTTAAAACGAGAGGAACAAAAGCACAGGAACAAAAGCACCGTTTCTGCATGAACACGTGTTCCCCTCTGTGATGGTCTGCACACGGGCACCAGAGGATTGGGAAATGTAAGAGTGTAGAAAGTGGAGATGACAGCTGCCCAGCAACACTGCATGCAAAGAAGGGAAGGGGCTGCCTCCAGCCACCTCCTGGAAGACCAAACCCACCAAACCCACAGCCAGTGTTGGGCTTTTCAGGGATGACAGAACTGGCCCCATGCTCAACCTCAAAAAAGAATGCAAATGGTGAATCTTTTTTTTTTTCCTGAACATGAAATATAGGTGCTATCTCTTTAAAAGAAGAGAGTGGCAAGCCATATCTTTATTAAACTTATTTGTGTAAGCCCTCATGTTGTCTTATCGTACTGGGGAATCTGTTACACAACCACTGCTCACAAAAGAGATCACGAGGTCACCCAAATCTTGCGATCTGCCTGTGGTGAAATTTCAACCAGCACACAATGCACCTCTTTTTGGTGCGATCGCACTGACCTGGTTTCTTGCAGAGATTTCGGCACAGTTCAGTTCTGATCGGACAGAAAAATATTCCTGATGCTGCACTGTCACGATGACCTACCTAACCCTACCATGGGTTGCTCTCCCCATCTGAGCAGCCAGCTGCACAGCCCAGCTCTGATGGGTTGTACTGGTTAAAAGGAGAAGCTGGTGCGTTGCCAGTGGCTTTGATGCCATTCTGTATTGTATTTTTGTTCTGATTGCTTAGAGCAGATTGAGGGCCATCAGAGACACGGGTCTTCCTACGGGCCTTACTGTCCTTGACTCAGCAGCTCAGCCTAGCTGTCCTCTCTCTTCTGCTAGGGACAAACACCAGTGCTACTCAGATTGCGTTTGTTCTTTTCCTTGGTACCATACCACTTCTTGCCTGCTCGCACATAGCATGCACCCAAAGGGCAGCCTGCTGCAATGGGCATCCAAACTGCTGAGCCCTGCAGTTGCCTTTGTCCTGGGAGAAAACCCTGTCCTGCAGCTAGCAGGAATGGAAGGCCCAAGTTAAATCTTTCATAACAAGATTTAATCCAATTTATAGCTGGACTTAATGTGAAACTGAAGATGTGTTATGGCTCAGAAGGAGTATCAGCAGCATCTCAGACAGAGAAGGCTCTGAGCACAGAGGTGCGTCTCCTGAGGGCGAGGTGTTTGATTCAGATGCACAAGCAGAGCTGGGTTTGTTATCCAAACTTCTCAAACCTGCAATGCTGGGCTGGAAATCTCATGAAAACATGATTTATTGGAAGCTTTCTAATACTTCCTGCTTCTGCCTGGGCTGGAAGTACCACAAGAGCTGCATTTCTGTGGTATTTTGGTATTTCCAGTTGTGGTCCCAGCTGGAACTGAGAAGGGAAGAGGCACACACACTTGAAAATGATCATTTCTTGGTCATTTGCATTTTTTTCAAATCATGGGAAAGGTTTCTGCCGGGTCCACTCTGAGGCAACATGTTTTGGAGAGGTATTCTCCTCCTAAATGCTACAGAAAGTCATGACTTTTTAGTTATATAAAATTTGCACTTCAGGTTGGAATTTTATAAAAATGACTCTCTGGCTTACTGTTTTATATTAACTCTACATAGTTCTGTAACATAAAGAATTTCACAATGTCAGTCATGCATAATAATAATATAACAATCTAAAATAATAATGCAATAAATCCACTCACTAGTCATCGTGGGCCAAACTCTGGCAACCTTTTGTGAAAATGTGCTGCAAACACATGTACAAAAAGTCTCTTAGCTCAGTCCTAGGGATGGCTTCAAGCCAAGAAGTTATCTAACAGCAAATCAACAGACAAGTGTCACCAAAAATGTCGAATAGCTAAGCAGTTCTGCTGTGAGCATAAGTTATTCCATTTCAGACGTGGAAAGGTTTAATTGAGTTCTACGCAATTAACAAACCTTAATTATGAGTAATTTGTTAGTCATGCTCACTTTTGGCTAAGCCCTTGCTTTTTTCCTTCTCTCAGCTTTCCCTCCCAAAACACCTGCAAGCAGATTTGCAGGGGGAGCGAGGCAGGGGGGTTCTGGCCTGAATTCTGATAAAATGTCTCATTGGTACAGATTTAATCGTTTTTATGAAAACAGCTGCTCTCCTTAGAGAATGTGCCCATGAGCAAAGCCGTTTTCACTTCTAACAAGGGCCTGAGGAGCTGCACTGGCAAAAATCACCTGCTGGAAAGAGTGAATCAGCTGTCCCCAACGCAGCACTGTGCTGCTCCTCGTCTCGTTAACCTACTCTACCTGGCAGCTGCACTGGGCCAGTCTCAATCATCTCTGATGAAGGAACAACCCCATTTGGGTGTAACCAGAGCCAGCAGCAGCAGCCAAGGGGTGTGGATGCCTTTGAATCACCTGATGGAGTCTGCCATCATGCAGTGCTAACACCCCGCTTCCGCTGGGAATAACTTGTGCTCTCCTTCCAGCTCTCCTGTTACATGGTGCGTATCTTCAACCATCATTTAACTCCTCAAATTTTAACCGTATCAACTTTCTGAATGCAAGCCAGTCTCACGTTACTGCTCAACTGAGGCCTGTGGAATCAACAAAGAGGGTGAATTTTACCCATCTGTTTCGATCTTTATATGAGGATAATTGGAATGAAGCAAAGCAATTTTGACTATGAAGAAAGAAGCCTGAGACTGAAACCTAGAGGTTACTAGAGAAAAGGTCTTAAGTATGTTGATTACACCACTGGTGGGACAAAGAAACAGCAGTTCCTCCCATGGCAAGCTCAGATTATTCATTCTCCGTAGCCAACTGTCCTTGAGGCTACTCACACTCGTGTTCCACTTCACTGCAATTTTGCAAAGCTCTGTGCTTTCAGTAGAGGGGAATTTTACTCTGTCTACCCCACTCAGTGGAGTGTCGCTCAGAGACTCCCAAGCAAATGGGAAAAACGTTAATCCAGAAGTGGAAGCAGCATAGCATGACAAAAGGTCATGCTATTAGCATCTTCTTTAGCACCGGTGTGCTAACACGGCAGTACTGTTTTCAGTGCCACACAAAGGAGCCTGCACATACTGGTGCGGATGGGCACTGACCTGGGTATCCCCACCCCACTCTGCTCTGTTCAGCATGGCCATGTGGCCAGCATTCCATTACAGTCTGTGGCCTCCCACCCTGCCAAAAAGAGATCCACAAGTTCTAATGGTGTAGAAACATAACCATGGGAACACCATAAGGATATCTAACATATAGGTGAGAAAAAAGAAGTCTGTGGTTGGGTTTCTCTGAGTCTGCAATAGAGAACTATATAAATTCTTTCACTGAGGCTCTGGAGCATGTAGAGAGAAGGGCGATGAAGCTGTGAAGGATCTGGAGCGCAAGTCTTATGGTGAGCATCTGAGAGATCTGGGATTGTTCAATCTGGAGAAGAGGAGGCTCAGGGGAGACCTTATCGCTCTGCAGCTGCCTGAAAGGAGGTCGCAGCAAGGAGGGAGTCAGACTCTTCTCCCATGTAACAGCAGTAGGATGAGAGGGAATAGCCTTAAGCTGCACCACGGGAGGTTCAGATTGGATATTAGGAAAAATTTCATCTCAGAAAGAGTGGCAATGCATTGGAATTGGTTGCCTAGGAAGGTATCTTGAACACCATCCCTGGAGGTGTTCAAGAAAAGGGTAGATGTGGCACTGAGGGACATGGCTTAGTGGGCATGGCGGAGACAGGTCAGTGGTTGGACTAGGTGAACTTAATGCTCTTTCCCAACGTTAATGATGCTATGATTCTATATAACTCTCCCAGCTCCATGCTCCTTCTGGTGGTAGCATCCTTTTTTAAGTCCTGAAAGTAGCTAGGACACCACAGAGAACAAGTTCTCATTACTCCAGTAATGAAAAACATCAGACTGCATCATAGATCAGCACTACACTCTTTGCAAATGCTGCAATCTTAGGAGAACACTGTGCCCCCAAGGACATGACAGAAAGGGGCAGGTTGTCTAAAAAGCCAGAACCTCAATAGCTTTTATACAAAAGTCAACTTAACCTTTAATGGCAAAACATCTGAAGATTTTGTGCCGGTTACTTCTAATCTGTGGCAAAAATTTACAGTTACCACAGCCCCTCAGAAATATTTAGAGCTCTCATGAACATAACCAGAGAGTAATTAAGCTTTGGAAAAGAAATCTCTGTGGCAACAGAGATTATGTGCTATATGTTCAATTACTAGGGTGGAAGTTAAAACCTAACAAGAAGAGTTGCAGATTTAACATAAAATAACAGCCAGGGAATATAAATAAAATGTAATACAGCAAATGGGGAATAATTATTTTGTGGATTTATGACACCTGCTTCCCCATTCCATTCAGCAGCGGTAAGGGAAAAGAAAAAGGTACGCGCAGAGGTGAAAAGTTCTTATTTTTTGTTATTATTATTTTTCAATTAATTTCAAGGCATGTAGTTTGGTACTGTGACAGGAAAAAAAAATATGAAGCCATAAATAATATTTCCACTCATGGGAGTTTCCCTAAGCTGCAAATTTTTTGCTGTTGTCAGAAGTGGGAAAACTCAGAAAAGGCGCAAGTTTGAGATTTGAACTTCAAATGACATTTTCAAGATCTTGCTTCTATTAAAGCCTTTTAAAATGCTGGTAGTATAGTATACTATAGTGTATATATATAGTGTATATATATATAGTGTATATATATATATAATATAGTGTATAGTAGTATAAATAAAAGAATAACACTATTTTCACATTTTTTCTCTGTCTCAAGTAGATTCAGGTGCATAAGCTTCCATACCAATTACTATGCGTGTGCTAAAGGAACGTGCAGCTCTTGCCTCCATCTCTTCCACTGTCTCCCCAACTATTCTCCAAGTGCAGTGCCTCATATCATAATAATATCATATCAACATTATGACCACGCCAAGACAGAGAGAGTATCAGCTCCCAGCAGCACACCCAGCACAGCCCAGTGAGCGTGGGGTGAGCTCCAGGCACAGCCATAAACCCCTCAAAACCTTCCCTGCCTCCTAAGGAATGTGGCAGGGTCACGGCTTGAGTGGCCTTAGATACTGCAGTAACGGGCACCCTGGAAAGGCTTATCAATAAATTGAGCCCTGACTTTTGGTGCTTAATTAAACCCAAGGGGTAAAATCCTTCTGCCACGAACAAGCAGGGGTGAGGGATAAGCACTTCATTTGTGAGTGCATGAAAAATACCATAAGGGTAAATGGGTTTGTGGACCCAAGACAAGGCTGGTGAGTTCTCCCATGTTTTTGAGAGCCTGTGCTGTCTCTTTATGCACCATGAAGCCCTGCGGAAGCAGCAAGATTTCAGAACAGCTGCCAGGGGTGGCAGGCAGCAGGACAGTGAGGGCTCCAGCCTGTGTTTGCTGCCCAAATGCTTGCCCCTGAACTCTTAGTCGAGGCAGGAAACTTTGCGAATGACTTTAACCTTTGCTTCTCACAAAATGCACTTTACTTTGATCCTTGAACCATGATCAATAGAAGGTGCAGAATGGCAGGGAAGAATTTTTCTGCTCAGGGGAAACAATGTAGCTCAAAACGCTCAAATAGCCTTAAAAATCTCCCACTAAAATGTGTCTGGAGATTGCAGACCAGTTATTTCCTTCTTTGTGTTGGTCTCAAATACTATCATGAAGCAAGTTCCCTGTCTTCATTCTGTGAGAGAAGAACAAGGCTGTCATATGACAGGGATTTTTTCCTGAAGCACCAGCAGCATTTCCCTCGCTTGCAGCAGGCTGGATTTGGTTCCCTGTCCTACACTTATAATAAAGTGGATGCAGGTGCCATGAGCTGTACTTATCAGAAGTTCCTGTACACAAGAGAAGGACATTCAGCAAACAGCTACATTAACTAAACAATGCTTCCAAGACTAGTTGGTCTACCACAGGAAAAATGTACTTTTTGCACCAGAAATAGCAGCATTTCACAGTCAGCTGGGGAGGTAGTTTCCAAGAATAAGAGCCACAGGCATGTGTACAAATTGACTGGTAATAAACATTCTGACTTTGGTTACAGTCACTGGGCCAAATTCGATCTGACAGTACATCTGAACCATCTTCAGAGCATTTCACTGTGACAGGATGCTGTGAGCCTGAAAATTATGGGCTAGAACCACAGGTGGTTTAAACAGATGCAGCTCATCCTATTCTGATGCCAGAAATACGCTGCAGTCATGGCTTAAATAATTGGTTCCCTTATTTTCCTCCATGAAAACACTGGGTTGGCCATGCTGCTGCCTGATAGAGGCTCGACCAGAGTGCAGAGCACTCGGAGGTCACTCATTTGAGCAGCCCAGCTACTGACAAGAGCTCTCATATGTACCGCAAATCAAAGAGAGGTAAAAGAAAATATTGTGTCTTCAGATGGAGCCTTGTGATGGAGGGCAGAGTCCATCTGAAGAAGAACTGTGAAGGTAAGTTTGCCTGTTGTCCAAGTGAATACACTTGCTCTCTTTTTCTGTAATCCAGCAAAGGGCAGCCCACACAAATATAAAAAATATGAACTCCAACACACCTGCAGTATTTGTGTGTGTAATTGCCAGATCCATCAGCAGGACTCATGCTACAACAGTCCTTACAGTTCTGGCATGATGTCAGAATGGCTGAACAGCAAAGGGAGGAGGTGATCAACAGTGGGGCAACAAAGTTGTGAGGGGTCTGGAGCACAAGTCTTATGGGGAGTAGCTGAGGGAGCTGGGATTGTTCAGTCTGGAGGAGACACAGGGGAGACCTTATTGCTCTCTACAACTGCCTGAAAGGAGGTTGTGTCGAGGTGGGGTTGGTCTCTTCTCCAAGATAACAGCAATAGAATGAGAGGGAATGGCCTTAAGCTGCTCCACAGGAAGTTCAGGTTGGATATTAGGGGAAATCTCTTCTCAGAAAGAGTGGTGAGATATTGGAAAAGGCTGCCTGGGTTGGTAGTGGAGTCATCGTTCCTGGAGGTGTTCGAGAATCTTGAAGATGTGGCACTGAGGGATGTGGTTAGTGGGCATGATTGGACTTGATGGTCTTAGTGTTTTTTTCCAACCTCAATAATTCTATGATTCTACGATTAACATAATCAAGAGTTAGAGACTTTAGTGCTGCTTAGGGCAACAACACTTTGCATCTGTTCTGTGCCTCTCCTCACTGCAGTACTGGTGGCAGCACAAACACTGAGGGAAAGGCAGCATTTAAAGGAGCTAAAGAGCTATCCTTATAGCCTGCTATTCACTGCTCTGCTTCTACAAGTGATAAAAGCAAATCAAGACCTAGTAGATGACGATCTCATTGAAATTCCCAGCTTTACCAGCCCGTGTCTTTCAAGAGATAAGAAATGCAGCAGTGTTTTATACCATCATGCATCTGTTGAAGAGTAAGCTGACATTTTTCCGTTCTGTTTGCCCAACCTGTAAGCAGGGACAGTACCCACAGCTCACCTGAGCTGCAGTGTGGGTGTTCCACCACCCAGGTGTCCAAACCTCACACCATTTTGAATGACTGCAGGGCATAACCTGGTGCTGGCAAAGCAGGCACTTCAGAGATTTTATATCAGTGTATTCCATGTGCCTGCTTTTAGGTACAATCAGGGCATGATGCAAATGATAAAAGAATTACTGCCAATATTTTTATGGAAGGTCCAAGAATTCATGACGCCTAGCAAAGCTTAAAGAATATTCCACTGAGTATATGCCAGTTTTCTATATGCAGTTTTTTACTCACAGTCTGAAGGTGGAACGAAGCATTATCTTCGTATTGCAATCGAACCTACAATTTAAATTACATCATATATAATAATTACAAAACTGCACCTCATGAGATTAGTGTGAAACTAATACTTTGTTTTTGGGTAAGTGGATACCAGTCATATCAGCATTTTATTTTTCAGCTCAGATAAAAGGTGTCTCTCTTAAATCTAATCTAGTATTAATAGGTGTCCTGATTCAAGGGAAAGGCTGCACCAGATGATTGCCAGTGGTCCCTTCCAGAAAACATTTGTGCAATTCTGTGATTCAGGTGTTGCACTGAACCACTCAGAAGTCAAGAGCAGGTAGTCCTTGTTTGGCTTCACATAGTATATATCGGGATGAATTATTTTGTGTTGTTGTTTAGTAATGCTTACAAGCATATGAAATATTTTGTTCAAGTTTTAAGTCTGTGCAAACACATGATCATTTTTTCAAATACAGTGGGACAATTTTTCAGATCTATCTGAAGGCTATCTTTGCTATCACAGATTATAAGTGATATCAAATGTATTATGGACATCAAAATTCTATTGACTCACAAGAATATCCAGCAGAGCAGAGTGATCCTGTTCCTCTCAAATGAAAATGTATAGAGGGAGTTCTTTCATTTTTATTTTTTCCCAAAACTAAGATATAGCTGTAGCTTGGGAGAAAGCAACTGAAACCTGCGTACTTGCACACTTCTGCAAAGGATGTGGGGTGAACAGATTCCTAAGCCAAACCAAGCAGGTGTTTTCAGAGAAGAGTGTTCTTGTAACTATTTTATTAGACAGCTTTAAACTGTATGTGGTTTTATGCTGTTATGTTTACAGTCCTCACGCGGTACGTGGTTTAAAAAGTAACACCTACTCTGTTGCTCCTACTTAATTCTTTCTAATTGTTTTTACCCTCTTTATATCTTCTCTAAAAATAAACACAGATTCTCCCTTCTGTATCCAAATGACTATAGCAAAATAAGCAAAATAATAATAATAATAAACAAAAATAAAAATAGGTACAGCTGAGCTTAGAGACTGCTTTGTTAGCCAACTTTCCTAGTATAAGTCAACATGCCAGAAAGTTTGAAGGTGGAGCTAAATAGAAAAGGTCTGGTTTGGCTGGCGTGACTAGAAAGCATGCCAAGTCATTGAGGTGACTGTATACATACAGAAAAATAAATACATAAAATGATAGATAGGGTCGCTTTGACCACTGGAAAGTCATGCCAAAATATTGTCACTGTCTTGGCTCTGCCATTTTACTGGGTTTTGTAGCCCAGCCAAAACCTGGCACTCCATTAGCAGCTGCATTCTCTTACTCTTCTCTGCCCAGGCAAAAGGAGTAGTATTTATGGGCTATTGTAGCCATACTACAGGAGCGTATGGTGCACATACTAAAAAGGATGAATCAAGCTTTTATGCTCGGGGAAAAGTTGGCTAATGAAAGGAAGTCACAAAAGGAATCAGTGACCACTTGCATCAAAAATAGTAGGAATTTTGACATTTCTAGATATAATCAGTTAATTGTAGCTTTGGCAATTAAAATAGTTCCTCGTTCTATGCAAGGAATCACCTTCAAAAACTATTTCATGACTGAAAATAGTTATGATAATCAAAAGTTCAGTGAAACTGCTAATTCCATGCTGGAAATATTAAGCCAGAGCAAGAGAAATGCCAGGCTTCAGCCACGTGCCTTACTTTCCAAGAAGGATGCTAATTTATTACTCCTATGCCTAGAAGAACCTGGTGGATTTTTTTACACCCAGCAGTACCTGCTACATGTTTTTGTAGATTGTGTTTACTGGGGTGGGCAATGGGAGGTGTGGTTTTGCTTTTGCTAAACCACATCGTGTGGGTTTGGATTTAAAATCCCAAACCAGCACAAGTTTGCATCCAAGTCCCATTGAGCTGAATCATAAAAGTCAGGAGGAAGGGGAGAAACCTCTGGTTTCATATAAAAATAACCAAAATTACTGTTGGTTTTGTTTTGAGCAAAGCAAAATCTGATTCATTTGGAACAGATTTTAATTTTGTATTAACATCCCAAAAGAGTTGGTTAGTAAAACTGCTTTAAGGTTTTACCCACAGCTAGGAAGAAAATAAGCAAAAACTCCTGGTAAGGAACCAGACCTACTCCAGGTGCCAAATCTGCTGGGATTGTGTTTCTGCAAACCACATGCATGCCCACCAGCCACCCTGCTTGACTTACCCTGGCCCTGCACACCACAGCAGCCCTGGCTGTGCCTATCTCACACACACCACGGCCATACAAAGGGGACGCCGTGAAGCAATGCTGCCCAGCGCTGGGCAGGGGTGGGCAGCACTGTGGGTGCCTTCAAGGGATTTTGTTGTAATCTACACATTCATCACTTCTGCATCATCTCTTTAGTTAATTCGTGTTTCTTGAATGTTTTTATAAATCGTAGTGACTTGTATAGCTGATTAAATGCTTCCTGGTAAACTCAGAATCCCATCAGACACGCAATGCTGCCCACTGCTACGTCATACAGCCTGGAGGTATCCATTTTTCTGTACTGAGGCCAAGCAACAAGAACCTGACTACGAGGATCCAAAAATTAGGTGGCATGAGTCTTACCCCAGCACTTAAGAAACCATTATATTGAGTGAACATCACTGTCAGCCCATTCTCACAATGCACACAGATATGGACGGCCCAACCCTCCTTGCCAAGAGCTGGTCAAAAATCAACAGAGGGAACTTCAGCACTCCCTGCACAGAGTCCATCCCAGGCAAGATGCTGTGGCTGCTCATTGCCCTAGGCATCAGGCCTCCTCAAATCCGCTTCTCTAAACTACTTCAGATGCACAGAAGGGTCAGTAGAATAAAAGGCTGTAAGAGAGTATCTAGAAGGCAGCAGCATGGGAAAGGAATAACTGCAGTCCTCCTGGGTCCTCAAAGAACAGAGCTTGGAGCATGAGGACTGAAATTCGCTAGATTAGAAGGCAACATGCAGACACCACTCTCACTTCAGGAGACATATACCCTCAAGACTCACCTACAGAACAACTCAGACCTGCAGAAATGGACTCAGAAATGGACTAGTTCAGCTCAACTCTGGTAGAGAGGCCTACTTTCCAAGAGCTGCTTCAATGCAGAAAACAAAGCTTTGTAATTCCTAACAAAGCCTTCCAAAGAGGAAATTATCTTTAAGTAAATTTTACTCTTTTTATTGCCTAACAGCTCTGGAGTTTTGAGAAGAAAATCTGCTGAATCTGCTGAAGACCTGGATAAGAGAAAAAGTCTGTCCCATTTGCCTCCCTGTCCAGTACAAAGTTTCGTTTGTCAAATAATTGCACAGCAGAAGCATTCTCCTGAGTAGTGGTTGCTCTGTGTTAGAGCTTCCTTTGCCAACATGATGTACAAATTATATAGGGTGATACTACAGCTTCCTCTCTATGGGAGAACAAGGTCTGAGAGCCTTAACAGTGTGTCCTACATTTTTAACTCTTGACCTCTATTGCTTGTTTGTTTTTTATTCCAAATTGAAAGTACTTGACAGCTATTCTGATCTCAGGCTACTGATAACATGCCTGCAGCTGAAATGTCACCCATTTATGGGACGGAGGGGAATGTAGATATCAAAAACAAAACAATCACTTCTCTCTTTGACTTGATCTCCGGGGCACCCAACCCAGATTTAGCATTATCTGAAGTACTCAGTGAGTGCTTCCACAGATGTTCAGCTCCTTTTGAACAAATGTCTCAAGCATCGTTTTAAGCCTTGGGTATAAAATAAACTTTAAATCTGTTACAGCTTGAACAAAAAGCAAAGCTGGCAGCCATTCCTTCCTTTAAAGACCTCTGTTTACTGTAGAGAGTTTTAGCCATGTTTTAATTTCAGAATTTTTAAATATGTATTTTCTGAGAAATAAACAGATGACTTAACTGTAAATTAAACCTGAGTCTCCTGGCTGCTAGCCCAGGTGTCTACCAAGAAGGCCAACTCTCTGGCAAGTTCATCTGCATCTCCTTGGCTGTCCTATAGTTAGGACCACCTCTGTTCACATTCCCCTTACAATACATATATTCACTGGTTAACAAACTGGAACTTATCCCATTGGACTTTCTGTTCCCAAGGAGTTACATATGGATTCTGGCCAGCACAGTTATGTTCACACAGGTACAATATAGGGAAAAGCTGGATAGAAGGTAAAAGCTGTCAGATGCATCCCCTGACTTGCTGCAGGCATGGCCATGAGTGTCACTGTCTGGTCCCTCCTGAGGTACACTCATAAACCTGATGTTGCTAGATTTTAGTCACTGCATTGACAAATCAGTGATGCAGGTATCTCTGGTGACTCAGGCTAATACCTGAAGCTGATTTCTGTTCAGCTGATACCAAATGGGTATCACTATATGGAATACAAATCTGAGGTATGAAGCCAAGCACAGGCCTTTGGCTCTGCAGACAACGCAATTACAAATAAAATTGTGTTCAAAGCCAGGTTGGATGGGGCCTTGGGCAACCTGGTCTAGTGCCCAATTAAGTGGTTGGAAGCCCTGCCTGCAGCAGTGGGGTTGGAACTAGATGGTCTTTGAGATCTCTTCCAACTCATCTCTGCATTACTTTAAGGAGTGACAGGTGTCCAATAACCATGCTTATTCTGATGGACAAAGATATTTTAGACTTTACAGTGTGTCTCACTAGCTAATGCTGCAGGGAGATGGCAGACATCACACAGCATGCATTATACGTGATAATTTCCTATTTCAAATATTTACCCTAAAGCATTTATATCAGCACTCATACCCTATTTCAGAAAATGTTGACCGTGATTTTTAATAAGCAGCCCAGTTGCCCAGTATTGTTTGGATGAGATCACTTGGATGTCATTGGATGATGTACTCTAAAAGACTTCTAGAGTACATGAAAAAGACTTCTGTAATGCAGCAACACAACAGGACTGAAAATGAACTTCTACATATCCCACTTTCTATGAACAGAATTGGCTTTTATTGGGCAAGTAACTCTGCATCTTGGAAAGAAATTTGGCCCAGTCTTTACAAAAGCCAAATTCCTGAAAAATTAAATTAAAAAAAAAATGTTTCTTCCTTAGAAATAAATGATGGCATGCAAAACTTTTTCCCATTTGACCTTCAGCTATGAAACTACTAAGAATGTTACTTTGTGAAATGCCAAAGTTGTCTTAGGTGGATGCTGCAGAAATGTTTAAATTGATGAAGATGATCCATGGATAGCCCAGGACTTACACTATTTAATCCTGGCTCATCAACAACTTACTGATGATATACATGAACTGGATGCATTCAGTTTCATCAGGACAGCATGGAGAAAGACACCATATTCACTCAAGAATTTTCAAGGGAGAAAAGAGTGAGTTGTCTCTTGCAGGAAAAGAAACTCATGCTTAGGCACCAGAAATTCATGAAGACATGGATTTCCGCTGCAAACAGATCACACTGTGAGCAAAGAATATGTCCATTGCATGCAGATATGAATTGGCCGATGGTCAATGGTGCCGTATTTGTTTATGTATGACACAGAAGAGATGTGAAAGCTGGCTGCTTGTCTCCCCTACTTATGATCTTTGCCACCTACGCTGATGGATGATGACAGTGCACTTATTGCACAAGCATACAGACTGACTGCAGCTGCAGGAAAGCAATATAAAGAGCTTTGCTAAGCATGTCTGATTCAATAAAAACAATGTGGTTTTCTAACACCATGATGGCTTAATATTTTCAAGCCTTGAGCCAGCTCCACTGTCACTCTGTAAATTCCAGAGTGAACTGTCCCTACAGGAAAAACATGTGATAGAAACTATTTATCAACCTCTTATGAGAGTATATACATGGCTCATGATGATTTTGAGGGGTTATAGATACAAAAACTGTTTATCCAATCTGTGCTGATATCCAGGGTTGGATTCCCAACTAAAAGCTCCTTTGAAAGCTTATGCTACTTGGCAGTTCCACAACAAGGCAGTAGCTGTTCATGCGTCTTTTCAATCACTGGAATGGACTCCCCAGGGCAGTGGTCACGGCCCCGAGCTGCCGGAGTTCAAGAAGCATTTGGACAACACTCTCAGACATAGGGTTTGCATTTTGGGTGGTCCTCTGTGGAGCCAGGAGTTGGACTCAACATTCCTTGTGGGTCCCTTCCAACTTGGGATATTCTGTGATTCTGTGATTCAATCCATTATTCTACCAGCATATGTGTGAGGAAAAAAAACCAACACTATCAACTGCACAACACTGTCAGATCAAGTACCATTTAATTTTCACTGTGCTATTGTTATCACTACTTTCACAGACGGAAGCATTTTTATATGCATTTAGGTACAGATGTGTGTATGTTTAGTTGTATGTGTTATGTATACGTATATGATGTATCGTGTTAATATTTTCAACAGGAATATCAAAACAACAAAGAGTTCATCTCAGACATCATTAGAATTTGAATTTTTCAAGAGAGAAAAGCAGCACATACAAAGATTCTCCAAATGCTACCTTTAAGCCAGTGGGAAAAAGCAAACATGATGAAGAAACTGTGAAAAGAAATTTACAGAATTTTCCCTTGGAAGAGAGTGTTTGAAGAGTTCTTGTTACAGGCACTCTACAAACACACTAAGTCACATACTCTGTAGCAACACATTTTATGAATTACTGCACGGAAAAACAGGTGCATTATGAAGTAAATGTTGATGATACAGGGCCTTGAATCTGAACCAACACGACATTCAGACACCTTCTTATTCTACACCAGCCTCTCCAACCCTAAGCACACACAATAATTTGAGCCAGCTCAGCATCCCACAAAATTCCAGCCTCACTTGCATGCATGGGAATCTAAACAAGTTCTGGAGTGAGATTGGGTTTCATTTATTTTAACCTAAATCACAGTTTGTCTATTTGTTCCCAGGCTATAGGCAGCCTCAAGAGTGATGATCCAGCCTGTGAACACTGCAATAAACAAAATCCCTTGCTGCTGAAGGAAAACCAGGTTTTCTTCAAGTAAAAGGTCCTAACAGACCAATAAGAAAAGCAATGTACACAGAAATCTGAAGCCCCAAGCTCTTGATGCTGACAAGAGGCAGTTAAAAAGACTTTATATTTCTGACTGAGAGCATGAGGACATCCTGGTATTATGCCCCAGCAGGTGAGCAGTTAAGGGGCTGCTAGGGCACAGTAGCCATGTGTGAATTTGTCACTAATCAGGTGAAAAAGAAATTCCTACCAGAAGAAAAATGTATTTTCATTTTAGCAATAGCAGTTTTCCAAGAGAGGTGGCCAAACAGAAACTCTTGCCTCCAGTGCAATCACCTAGACAAGGGTTGGGTGCTCAGTTGGCATCTCCTTCCTGGCAGCAGGACACAGCAGGTGTCTCAGCCCTGTGGGTATCTGCAACCTACAGGGATGGGATTGGTGATAATTTCAGGCATGCAAGGTGTAGGTGGGAGAAACTAAAGTATTGGTTAATGCTGTAGGATGCAAGCACAGAATCATAGAATCATTAAGGTTGGGAAGATCTCTAAGATCATCTTATCCAGTCCTCCACCAATCAACCACCATGACCACTAAACCACAACCTTCAGAGACAGAGCATGTTCTGCTCTCAGCACTGCCACAATGCAGTTTGAACTCTGCCTTCTGAGTTGCAGCTTTTATTCCTATTCACTTGCCTCATCTGCAGGAATTGCTACTCCTAGTCCCATGCCCAGTGTTAACTACTGTTACTCAGGGCCTCCAATAGCAGAAAATAATAATAACAATCTAAATCTTATAAAGCAGTGTTTGAAAAGAGAAACTGATTTTCAGAACTGCTCTGGTCAGCTTTTTAGTCTCTCTGTGCTGTCACCAATTTTACATTTACCCTGGGTGGTACGAGATAGAAATATGTGCATATAAAAAGGAGATTGTTGTGTAACTGTTCTTTTTTTTTAATAAAAGAAGTTTTAAAAATTTTAAAATCCATCAGAGAAAAAAGAAGAAAGAAGAACTTAGTCACCAGAATATGAAAACTTGCTTTCTCTAGACATGCTGGTTGTCTTCCAAGCTGCATCTGACAGCCAGAGAAGTGCAGTCCATCATGGCTCTTTTTCCATTTCCAAACCTTTCCCCGAAGCCCTTCATTTCTGTGAAACATTCCCTCTCAGTGTATCCCACACTTCATTCCACTCGCAACTGACTTAAGTGATGGATCTGAAAGATCAGAGCTGTGTGAAACAGGTGTGGTAATTTGGAAAACTCACAGATGCTGAATCTGTCACATCCATTAGTCTCTGCAAAAAGTACTGAATGTCTTTGTACGTGTTCATACAGAAACCTATGCACAATCAGGAGAAAAATCAGTAAAAATAGTAGAGTTTTCCTTTTCATTCACTTGTTCTTTCAACCATATCTTACTAATTTTAGAGGAGTGAATAGCCCGTAGCTTAGAGAAAGCACCGGTTTGGCAGTGACAGTATTTTTCTCTTAAAACCAACATATTTATCTTTGATTTATCCATCCTGCCTGTTCCAGTTTTGGCAATAGCTTGTACCATGTCAAGCTCTACTGAAGACCTCTCACTAATATAAGAATTGATATACACCATCAAGACACAATCTGCATAGTATAATACCTGGCTTTTGAGACTTTTCAAGGCGTTTCAAAAGAAATTCCTGAAAATACCAGTGGTACTCAAATTATGGGATAAGCTGTTTCTAAGAGGCTATCATCTCTTTAGCAGTTCACATGTAGCCTTATTCTTTCTGCTCTCTGTTGTCAATATCTATGTAAGTAACAAGATCAGATCTTCGTTCGTTGAATAGAGAGCACTGTTTCACCAATTCCAGTTATGATGGGTCATTTCATACCAACTGAAGATGTTTTCTCTCCTTATTTTGCCCATAATTGCTGTAGTATGAAAGCATCCCTTTCTGACACAGCAGGATTTTTCATTTGGTTTTGGACATGAGGAATTTAGTAAAGGACTTCATAGATCTGTCTACTGGTATCTGATTTATGACTTATCAAACAAAGGTCATTTTAAGTGTAGCATAAGTAGATTGGGTACTCCTTCCCAAGAGCTTCCAAGCATTCTGCCTGGTAGGCACTGTAACTCCATTCATGTCCAAGACCTCCTCTCCTTTTTCTGCAGGATCACCAGTGATGATATTCTACAGCCATGGGTCACACTAGTTTCTCTTCCAATCTAAAATCAGACATTCTTTCTTCTTCTTCTTCTTTCTTCTCTGTCTTGGCCTATTTCTAACCCATAACAGCACTTTTCTTCTTGCCCCATGACTGCTGAATTTCTTCAATAACCCCTTGTGATGGATTTTGTCAAAGACTTTTTGAAAGCTTTGGTGATCTTCTCCTGAGCAGGTTGTAAAATGTAATTTTAGAGTCCAACACTTCTTGTTTCCCTACAAAATCTGCTAAGGTCAGAAGGGAGGAGGGACTGAGTAGCCATTGTGCACGTGCTGGCTGGCACAACCTCCTCCATCTGATGGTGCATTACATGGAAATTGTGTCTGCAGTCACTTTGGCTGAGATTTGAAATCTATTTTTGGAAGGCCTAAAAACCTTCAGGGAGTGACTTTTATTCTTGTAAAGGGTCTTGACTTAAATTTATTAAAGAAATAAAAACTTGCTCTCTCTGCCTAACTTTAGTAGACCTTCACAGCGTATAAAAAAATTGTTTGGCTGGGGGGACAGCCAGGTGGGTACAGATCTCTGGTTTGGTGGGACAGCTTCTCTGAGCCAGGAAGAGATCAAACAGCCTGTGGGAATGTAAGTGGGGGAAGAGGAGCTGATGCTACCTGCAATAAGAGAATTGTCAACTGATGATGACAGCTTGGGACAGTGAATGAAAGTCCTTCAGACATTCTGCAAGACTTTCCTCCAGGAAGAAGTCAGGAGAAGAAGGTTTGGAATAAAGGTAGACGGAGCACAGACAGGAGTCAAGATGTTCCCACGCATGCAAATGCTGGAGCTGTAAGCATAAGCACTACAATGAAGGCACATCTCAGAGATCCTTAGCATTGGAGTGGCTGCCTATACCCTACAGAACTGTTCTTCTGCTACTGTGTAACTCAGCGTGAACTTATTGTCCAGCATTTCAAATCTCCTCTACACCAGGTTATGTGGACATATGAACAGAGAGAATTTTTGAGAAAATCAAGCCTTATTAGCTTTTTTCAATAGTGTACCCAAAAAACAGGCATTAGAGATCATGCTGAATTTTGTTTTGATTCACTGGTGGGTGAATTTGCCACTGTTTGATTTGAAAGAAAATTATTCTAGGGTTTCATAAATTGGAGGCTTTTTAAATCTGGGATTTCCACAAATCGGCCAGCGACCTTGAAGCCTGCAATATTGTTGCATTTAAATAATCCTTAGGAAATAGCCTCCAAACCCTGTACATGTGCTCCAAACTGTTTTTTCCTTCTAATGAAAGAATTCTCCCTCAGTTGAAGGCATCTTCTGTGGAGATCCAGAGACTTTTATCTATTGCCCTGACTTCTTGCTGCAGAGGCCCTTGGTCACAGATGGTGCCATATCGTCATAGAATCACAGAATCATAGAATGGCTTGGGTTGGAAGGGACCTCATAGATCATCAAGCTCCAACCCCCCCCCACCACAGGCAGGGCCACCAACCTCCATATCTAATACTAGACCAGGCTGCCCAGGGCCCCATCCAACCTGGCCTTGAACACCTCCAGGGATGGGGCATCCACAACCTCTCTGGCTTTCTCTTTCTCTTTCTCAACAAGTCCCAATTTTGGAATGTAAGATACTGCCTTAGGGGTCTCAGGAAACTTTTGAGGAATTAAAACTAAACATCCTTTGACTATAGGTGAGAAGGCAAATGAAGTGTGATTGCTTGGGTGTTATCCAGGAGGTTCGTATCTGAGTGTAATGTACTAATGAGGCAGTCAAAAAATAATAATGCCACTGTTTTTCAAGTTCAGAGATGTGGGTGGAAAAAAAGACCTCTGGAAAAAAAAAATATATATGTATATATAGATATTTATATATATATCAGTGGGACTGGGTGATTCAACTGTCATTTAGATGCTTTAGATGTCCTCTCTATAGTTAACCTAAAACACATTGGTCATGAGATCATTTTTCACCTCTTCAAACAAGAGATTTCTATCTCCAGCACTGTCAATCTGGCACTTTTCATGAGTCATAAAATCTTTTTTTTTTTTTTAACTGTATAAGAAAAAGAAATAGTCATTCCAGGAACAACTAATCCAGTATCGTCTCGTAAAATGGATAGGCATCTCCTGTAATAAACATTAAATAAGAACTTGTTACCAAAACAGATGGCGTAAGTCATACTTGATCCAGAAAAATGTTTTCTGCTCTGTATCTTAATAGCCTTGTTCTGTGTTGTGGTATTTCCTGAATGCACCATTTAGCTTATTGCAAGAACGAACGACTCAGTGTATCTGCAGAGCTCCAGCAGGCTCTCTTCTCTCAAGAGATAGAGAATCTGGGGGGTTTGGAAGGTTTGCCGCTACCATCAGGGCTGGAGTAAATGAAGTGAGCTCCGGATTTTGTACGAGAGTAGCTGTGGAGCCCAAACCAAAGCAGTGACATGTCAGATTCCACACTGAATGGTCCTCGTCAAGCAGGGTAGAGATCTCACATCTATCAACAGGACACAGCATGTACCTAAGACATATTGATACTGCCAAGGCCATCGGGTATTATGAGATTATAGCTATCCTAGTAATTGAAGCACTCTAGTTTTAAATACCTAGCCCAGAGGATCCACTGAAACATCACTCCCTTTTTCTACAGGGGGATCTCAAAATGGAGGAAAGATATGAAGATTTTTCCTGCAAAAATACCTTCAGATGTGCTGACCTCATGCTTTGCAGTGGTTTTGGGAGCACTTTTGCAGATCAGTGCCATTTCCTTGGGGTCAGGCAGCAGCTGGCACACGAGCGGTCAGCACACAGCAAAGCAAAGCTGCAAGAGGTGAACAGAGAGGAAAAAGGGAAAAAATGCTGATAAAAGATGTGTGAATATTGCCTTGTATTTAGAAACAGTGAAGGCTTTGGAGTGAACAAGATGCTTAAAAGATAGAATTAATGCAAGAATGAATTGGTGCACAATTAGCCATGAACACACTTATGAGGATAATTAAAAGGCTTTAGCTATCAAATGGCACATACTTCTGAAGAGTGCAAACTGCTTTAAAATGGAACTGATTCAGATTGAGAAAGTGATTGCCTGATGTGACTGTGGGAACAGGGGAGCTGCTGCGTTACCTCTAGGCTACAAGCCCAGGAATGGCACTTTTTAAGTGCCAGGACATCTGATCTGCTGCAGCAGGCAGAACAGACAAGTTCTCAGAGAAAGCTCAAGGAGTGAGGAACAACAGAAGCTTTCCACACAGTTTGCAAATGCTGAAGAGACTTTTACTTTCTGCAGCCTTAATGTAAATGTATCAGGGACTTCCATGTGGTACCCAGGAACCAGCCCAGTCAACACTGAGCAAACTGAGTGCCGAAGGTAAATGGATGTCACTGCATGAGACACCTGGAAGAGCATTGCAAGAAGATATGATTTCTTCCATACGCCCACATGCCTTGGCTTGTTGCCTTGATGCATTCAGCCACACAGGCCACAAGTACTACCAAAATATCTTTCGTTCAGAGGACATCATAGACTGGGACTCATTGTTGGCATCTCAGCCTTTCAGTTGGGTTTAGGTGAGTGATGCATTCATTAATCAAGTAAGTTCATGAGCCACTTACATTACACTGGTAAAATCACCATTGTTACATTGTTTGATCAGCTCTTAAGCTAAAGACATGCTGATTGTCGTGCTCTATTGGAATGCAGATGTTATTCCCATATGTACAGCCATGACCAGCTTGGAGCCAGCCAGCTTCATTAAGCCACTCCTTTGTAACACTTACCTGGTGTTATATATTTCCTCTGGGTCTAGCAGGCAGAACCCATCCTTTTCCCACAAGGCCAGTATTTTCTCCCAACTATTTTCATTTCTGTTTTTTAAAGACCACGTGGAAAAGATGAGATTAATGTAGCCTGATTCTTAACTACATGTTCCAGATAGCTGAAGTGCTCCACGCACACATGGTGTAGGATCATCATGGTAAACACTAAGTCTTTGGGGTTGAACCCTTCACTCTCTCCAGGGTGATGCTACACTGCATCATTACATTACGTTTGCAAAATGTGCCACCACTAAGGCAGTGTGTATTTGGCACTTCAAATTTTTTCTGGTTACAAGTTCTACTATGGTTTCTGACAACAAAGAGAAGTTTGTCTTCTTAAATTAATTTACCTTTCAGCAGAGATTCCTGAGAAGGAGACTTCCTACAGGTGGTTTATTTGCTGGTAGTTTTATTTTATTTTATTTTTTTCTGTAATAAAATTCTCAATCGCAGATGAGTGAGGGTCTCTTTCCCCCTTTCTGCTTTTAGCCAGCAGTATCATTCAGGTAGAATCTACATAGTTTGAGCAGCCTGTAAGGAATCTGGATTTCAGCAGATTGGTATTTGCTCGCAGAACCCAATCTTGTTGTCTGATCTGCTCTGTACCGTACCAATGAGGATTTGTCCCATTTTTGTTCAGGAAGTCTTGATTTTTTCTCAGTATATCATCCTCTGTTAAAGGCAGGCTTACAGTTTCTTTTACTTACATCTGTTTCTGACTGTGTTTTCTCACAAATCCTTTTATAAAATGTCAGAATTTTTGCAGAGAAATATGCAGTATTTGGAACAAATTTGAATGACCCTCCTCATGTCAAGTGGAGGCAATCTGGGCATAATTTCTTTTTTTTCCAGAAAATTATGATTTGCTGAAATGTTGAAGCCATATCCCAGAAAATCTGCATTCAAACAGATTTTTCATCATTTTCAATAACATTTTGGCAAGTTTTGAAATTATTGAAGTAAAAAGTCTCAGGAGTTTTAACAATCAAAATTCCAGTTCTTCAGTTCAGCATGACTTTGTTTCAAAATATAACTAAATTCAATTTAAAATCTCAAAGTTACAAAGCCCTTACTCTGGGAGGAGAAAATGCTGCTACATCAGAAAGCCTGTTTACAAAATTTTCACAATCCTTGGTTACATCGTACAACAAAGAAAATCAGAACCTGCAGCAAAATTTATCACTCACTGTGATTTGGGTAGTCAGTTAAAGTGGTGCAAAGTAAGACTAAGTCTCTAGCATTATTTGTTTACTAGCATCATTCTTCAGCAGATTACCATTATTTAAGAAGAAATATGTTTTAAGGAACAGCTGTAGAGAGCTGTTTCTCTGCCATCTGGAAAAAATAAAGGGAACTGATTCTAAGACATGTTTGTGACATTTGTAATGTAGATATGACGCTGTATGCAGAAAACGTGCAAGTAATGATTTTTCCTTGTGAATGTACGAGGCATTTTTTAGTGATTTATTGAACTGCTTTTCTGCAAAAATAAGGAAAAAGTATTTATGAGGGCCTAAGTAGGGGAGTAAATCTCCCAAAGGTACTTTCTGCCCCTCAGTGCAGCCCAGCCTCAGTGTCCCATCAAAGTGGTTTCTGAACCCTGCCATGGAGCTGGATGCCACTATCCCCAACTCATGGCCCTGATGGGCACCAAGACAGTGCCATGCTGTCACTGTGCTCTGCACCAAGTAGGATGGGACTGAGGCTGCAGGAAAGAATACAAGGAAAACAAAACCCTGTTTTCTGGAAGTCCAGGTATACAATGATTGAAAACCAAAAATAAGCACGCTAAGAAGATATGTAGTGTCACAGCGAGTGAGTGGCTCTCTCTGGGGTACAATCTGTACAAATCTGGAAAGCATACTTTTTTCCCTGAATAACCCCAAAATCATCACTTTACCTTAATGCCCCATCTTCATCTCATTGTTCTGCAAGAAAACACATGGCTGCAAGAGGGATCCAGTGTGTATGTGTGTGCTTTCCATAAGATGCAGCTCACTCTCCCTTCACCTCCACATGTAGCAAGCAAAGCCACGGGAACAGTCAGCCTTGGACAGAGGCTGTAGGTTCTGTCCGTAATCAGCAGCAAATGTCATCAACAGTGCTCAAGGTGAGCGTCCAAGCCCCTGCTCTAAGCAAGGAGTGTGGGCTTCACCATACTTATACACTGCGAACATACTTTCAAGTGCTTACATACATGCAATACAGCATCATAAAATGAAATGAAAACATGCGCTCTGTGAGAGTAGACAGAGACAGGCATTATCAAATAATCTGGCTGCAGTTATAAATACATAATAATATTTAAATTTACAGATCTGACCTCTTATATCTAAAGCCATTATTTACTTTATGCATAAAAGTGCTTTACGTCATGCGCACATAATAAAGAAATGGAAAATCTGAATTGCTCTACAAATATGGGACCTCATCACCTTCTAAGATTTAAGAAAGAAAAAGTAAACTTGGAAAATACAAACTTGGGCGGCCAGGGTGAGTTAGAGAGATCTAGTGATACATATCAGAAATCTGAACTCTTTTATTTACAATAGTCTTTGTACAATGTTTTAATTCACCAGAATAAAATCATACTTGTCACCATATTCTTTCAAGGGCAATTCAGAAATATCTTGCAATAGTTATTTTCATTGTGAAAACAAAATCATCTCATTTACTACAATATTTATGTTTCAGACATGTAATTCATGTTTCAATATATAAATGATGCAAGTCAAAATGTGATGCACCTAATCTATTTCTTTACCTACTGATTAATACTTTTGAGCCATTGGCATTCATCGGTTATTTTTGAAATCAAGTATTTGTAATCTTTAGTATTTGCTTTAGGGCTTTTCTTGTCTCTGGAAAGGATTTAGTTAAGGTCAATTTTGCAAATGAGCAGCTATTAACAGGAACATAACAGCATAGCAGCATATGTCCACATAACAGCCAATTTATTGAAAGCATGAAGGACAGCATGGGCATAGACATAAGCAAGTATTTCTATAGAAACTGGACGCACTGAATCTCACGTGGATTTCTTCTCAGCCATCTCTGCTTGTGAATCACACAAGGACTTCTCATGCTTGAACCCTTCATATTTTCCAGATATGGTTCTCCTGCATTCGTAAGGGTGGGAATGCTTACATACAGATGACTTTATTCCCTTCAGTGATTAAAGAAACTAGATTAAAACTCGACTGGATGGAGAAGAAAAAAAAAGAAAAAAAAAAAACAAGCAAATTCTACATTACAGTTAGAATCATAGAATCATAGAATGGCTTGGGTTGAAAAGGACTGCAATGATTATCGAGTTTCAACCCCCCTGCTATGTGTTGGGTCACCAACCACCAGACCAGGCTGCCCAGAGCCACATCCAGCCTGTTCACTTCTCTTGCGTTTAATAATGACCTCCTCTTCAGTGAGAAGGGTGGTCTTTTACCTAAAGTATGTGAGCAGCAAAACAGATCATTCAGGTTCTGTTTTGAGCTCTGGCACATTTGTCCTTTGGCTTCAGGAAAATTACATAATTCCCACCTATCCTTATTTTCACAAATGTCAAATAAGATAATAAGCTTGGGAGGGAGAGTGAGTGTTCGCCCTTGCACAGGTGAGACCTACAGCCAGGTGGTCAATTAGAGAGACACTCCATCCCTCTCGCAAGCAACAGAGCAGGAGCTCATCTTCAGAGTTCCTGGTTGCCCTAATCTCTCTCTTCATAGAGACAATGGAGGAATGGTGGACCTTTAAGTAGGCAGCCAGCTTTAGATGCCAAGGAGGAAAACATGCCCATCGTCCTTCATATACAGACAGAGAAACATGAGAATATGCATACTGTCACATATAATTGGGAAGAGATCAATGTCTTGAGATTAATCACAGGCAGGTGTTTTCACATTTTTCATACAAATGTGCTACTGCAAACTACACTTAATAATCTAACATTCAGTTATAATTAGTCTCATAATATTCATTTTTCTCCCACTTCTAAAGCAGATTTACATGTGCAAATATGGGAATAATTGAAGTGCATATTGAAATGGCTGTGTAAGACAAGATTTTGATTTCTGTACTGCAAAGCTATTACATATAGTCCGCTAGCTTGCAAATTGGATGCAATTTCATACTTTGGTGTGTATATTACAGCACCAAGACTCTTCACATGATCTTCACTCAACAGTGAAGATATTCTTGGATATTCAGCTTCTAAAAGTTGACCTAAAAACTACATATATGCTTAGGTTTTCTATCACAATCAACTGTCACTGATTTAAATGTGTGGCAATGAAAGGAATCTATTATTATTAATCCTTAAAGAGAGGGAGCTAAATTAAAATTTATTTCCTTACTTAGGAAGTCCTGCATGTCTTAGAAGTACCCAGTCTTTTTGTATATCAACTGTGAAGTGAAAGATCTACCATGTGGCACACAGATAATCAGAGAAAGAGAAATGGAACATTAGCCCTTTAGACATAATGAGGAATATTAATCTTATTATTTCCCTTCTGCAAGCTCACATGGTCATTGGTTGGTGGTAGTTTGACCAGCAAAGTGGGCGTGCAATTCTGAAATGTGAAAAGAGTAACACATGAAAAATTGTGGGAACAAGTAAGATAGAATGGATTTCAATTTGAAATTGCTTTGTTTAACCTTTTGCAGTCCTTTAACTTGGCCTCCATACTAAAAAAACATGATATATTTCCTTCTATTTATTATTTGCACTGGACTACTGAAGAAAAAAAAAAAGGTGAAGTATGCCTCTGAGTCAAAATAGTCTCTGCCAGGAATAACAGCAAATCTCTTGCACCAGTGCCTCATTAGTTTATGGAAAACAGTTCCCTAAGGAAATGCTGGAGTGTAAATAAATTTAAAGCTGTTCAGCATTGCAAGTAAAGGGAATAACAGATTTTTAAAACTCTGGTGGCTCAATGATGCTTTGGTACCATGTTGCAGAAATCATAAATTTCAGGTAGATTTTGCAGGCTGTTTGTAAGCACCTGTCATGTCCTGCCCTTGAAAGTTGGGAGGTTGATCAGATTCGCAAATCCTCTTGTTTAAATGTGAAAAAACAAAGTGAAAATTAAAAGTGAAACAACACTCAATGTTCAAACACAATTGTCAATTTTAATGAAAATCTCTGTTCTACAATTATCTTAAAAGTACTGACACCCTTACAATTACATCTATCTAAGCTGTGCAGCTAAACTATGCAACTTTATAAGAAAATAAAATAAGGCTTGCATTACTTTACCATGTTAAAAAAGAAAGGAGAGACACAGAGGTGGGGAAGGATGGAGAAAGCAATGAACAAAAAAAGAGATCACCAGTCTGAGTTCCACACTGGTCCAGCCAACAGGATGGTTCTCAGTCTGTGAGAGCACTCATCCAGAAGTCCCAAAGATCCCCTCCACCCTCAAGCATACTTTTATTCTCAGGCATTCTTTTATGCCTGCTAGATTTACAGGGTTAATTGTCAACAAGTTAATTGTCAACAAGTCTGCAGTTTAAACTCTGCAGTCAACAATTCTACTTCAACAGGAGAGTTTCGGATAGAGCGAGACTGTCCTGTCTCCACAGAGCTCCCCCCTCCAACCACATCTTCATCCTAAGCCTACTGTCATGGAGATGGTCTTATCTTGTAAGTATTTGTGACAACTTCAAGTACGCAGATAAAGTCTGCTACAGCACTCTAGAGTAATGCTATTACAGAGATATTCTGAAATTACAAAGTGCATGTGTGCTCTCTGTCACTTCTAAATAGTATTTTTCTCATGGCAAGAAGCCCTGCTAGAGGATTTGTCTGCACCTTGACACACCAATCGTACTTTGTGTTTGACTTGTGTTCGTGCACCATCCACCTGCCTGAGCACAAACACTACAGGATCAGAGAATCATGGAATCATAGTATCATCCAGGCTGGAAAACACCTTCAAGATCACCAAGTCCAGTCATCAATCTAGTGAGTCCTACTATTAAATCATGTCCCTTAGTGCCATGACAACGTCTCTTAAGTATTTCCGGAAATAAGGATTCCACCTGAATCCTGAATTCCACCCTGAGCAGCCTGTTCCAATGCTTCACTATCCTCTACTATCCTGTCTGTGAAGAAATTCTTCCTAATGTCCAATCTAAACCTCCCCTCGTGCAACTTGAGGTCATTTCCTTGCATATTATTATTTGTCACATTAGATAAGAGACTGATACTCTTCTCACTGCAACCTGCTTTCAGGTAGTTGTAGAAAGCGATGAGATGTCCCTCAGCCTACACTTCTTCAGACTAAACAATCCCAGTTCCTCAGCCTTTCCTCATAAGTCTCATATAGTCAGTGCATAGCACACTGGATAAGCATCTCTCTGGATGACCTGTGAAGTCCAAACATCTGGACAAAATCCTACTACTCACAGAGACTCAAATGTAGATAGCTCACCCAGGTGTTTAAAGATCCTGTACCTGTAAACAGCATAGGAACAACATGCAGGGCCTCCTTGCCACTCTGTGGATCCCAACTGCTGGGATCTGTTGTGATAGGACACACAAGGAAGTTGTTTCAAAGTAAAAGAGGGGAGATTTAGACTGGACATAAGAAAGAAGTTTTTTTACAGTAAGGATGGTGAGGCACTGTAACAGGTTGCCCAGAGAGGTAGTGGATACCTCAACCTTGGATACATTCAAGGTAGGGTTGGACCAAGCACCACTTAAATGAGCTACCTTAGGTCAAAAAAAGTCTGTGGTATGCAACCTCACAGGCCATGGCTGCACAACCACTCTCTTGTATTCTGGTGAAGCAATAATCCTGTCTTATGTTACACAATACAGGCAGGAGGTAGTGCCTTATTCAAAGGTGATACTCAGACACATTCTAAATCCTACATCTCAGAAGATAATAAATGGTAAGTGTATTTTTGCATCCATTAATAAGACACTCCTTATTGCTCAAGGCTTCTGTCTATCAGACTGATAGCAATAGGTCCTGTTTTTACTTAACACATGGAAGCAAGATTATATCCATCCCGAACTGCCAAAAATTTATGAAGGAAAAATTCTCCAGGGAAAGACTTAGCTTTATATAACATTACTGGGTATTTACAGTTACAGTGGGATGTAGGACTTCTCCATTAGCAGATATGTGTGAGAAAATAAATGAATCCAGCCATCCTCTTCTTGCCTTGCCTGTACATCTGGGGAAGCTGGTGCACATCAGTTATTTCATCTGAAGGCTGCAGTAATTGCTTTTACTGGCTCTGGCCTTCATCTAAGCCAATACCAGCACTGAAGATTTGATTGTACAATACACATCTCTGTTTTGAAGACAGGAAGGGATTAATCCCCACCATCTTCCCCAGGTATTCATTAATAGAGATGACTCTATATGAATATCTGGAGCAAACAACCATTCAGATAATCGAGCAGACCTCCGGTGTTTCATTTTTGACACACAAAGATGCTCAGCACCAGGAACTCCCCAGCGGAATATGTGGTGCTGTGAAACTTTGGCACCTTTGGTCAAGCCACATTATTTTTCAAGTACCAATTTGAGCAGGACAAGTCAATACTGAAGTAATTTCTTGTGTGCATGGACAAGTTCCTTCCCATCCTAAGGCATGCAAGCCCTGCGAGAAATGCTCCAGGACTGGGTGACGGGTCATTCTTAGGACTTGTAGGGTGATGAGAATAGCTAGGAATGCTCTGCTGAACCCAGCACAATGGGATTATGTTGGTTCAGAGCCAAGGAGGAGCAGAGTGCTCTGGTGGGTAGGACAGAAGACAGGACTCAGACAGTGAGCCTGAGCTATCTGTGACTGCTCCCCCATGGAAAGGGAGAAGATGGTCCAGAAAGTGAAGTGTGCTAAGAATGGATGAGCCTTAGAAAACATTCTGCTGAAAGACAACAGTCAAGCCTGATTCCAAACCCCAGATCCAAGAGCATGAGATCTCAAATGATCCTTAAAATAGTCATTCAGACTTAACTCAACTCCACTTCATGTTTAAACAACAGCTTGAACTTTTATGTAATAGGACTAGAATAGCCTAGTGCATTCTAAGCCTCAGTGGGTTTCCAGTGACTGAACTGTATAATAAAATTGAATGAAAAGTGTTAAAGAGGTAGAACTTATGCAGTATTTATTCTTCTGCTTTTGCATATTTAACTTGGATTTAGCTGCAACAATACTACATAAAGAACTGGGGTATGTTCAGAAATGCCTTTGGAACAAAAAAGGATGATGATAGGAGATCTTGCTACAGCTTCTGCTATTAAGTCCTTGGGAGAGCTGAGAAGAGATCGCTCATTAAATAAGTGTTATAATGCATTCAGCACTGAGAGACTAGTTCAGAAGCAGAAAGTGAAAGGTCAACCATTCCCACTAGAGATGTATCCATCCCAGCCAAGCCATTATTATTGCCTGTCGTCACAGTGCCCATCCCCAAATTGTGGGGGAGGTCTTGGAGAAGTGACAGAAACAAAAATGATGGTGATTAAACAGGACAGCAGAACATCTGGGAGTCAGAATGACAAGGCAATCAAGACAGCAGTCCCGTGCCACAGAGAAATATCTGCTAAATGCTTCCAGTTACGGTATCGTTGTCTCATTCACCAGTGAACAAACATATGTGGATGGAGGAAAAAAAGCACTCTCTGGGTCTGTGTAAGCTGATAAAACAGTCCATAAAAACAAATCAGAATAATTTTTCATTGTTTCTTAAAGTTAACAAAAAAAAAAAAAAGCAAATTTCCTCCATTCTCATTTGTACTTAGAGTATCAACTGTGCTCTACATCAGAGCACACTGTAAAATATTACTGAAAACCAGAATCTAACTCATAAATTACTGGCATTCTGTGCCAGACAAGCTTGTACTAATGTTTAGAGAAGCAGATCACCTGGGAGAAATGTGCTCTACAGGTTGCAGGAGAAAGTAAAGAGACAATTAATGGGCATTGGCTGTGCTGCACATATTGTTCCCATGTTGTTAAGGCCAAAGTTGACCGCCTGCCAATAGATATAGAAGTTATTGTCAACAAGATTTACAGTTACTTTTTCATTTGCACAGTTAAAGTAGAAAAGTTGAAAGAGTTATGTGATTTGTTGAAGGTCTGTGCTAACAACTGATAGACCATAGCATCCTGCACCAATGATTGGTAAAGAACACAGACCACAGACTTCACATTTTTCTTGATTCTGGAAGCTATTCTTCATGGCAGAAGTTGAAGTGCCTTGCTATCGTCAGCAACTGTTTTTTATTTTAAACATCCGTCCAAAAAGCCATTCTTCCTGTTGCCAAACTCGACACCAGGCAAGTTCTAATCCTACCAGTGGAATGAAAAAAAGTGTTTTTTTAACAAATTGCATTTTAATGCAGTAAAATGAAGGATGTGGTGTTTCAGCTTGCAGCAAAACTGCCATCAGTTCTTGCTATGGCCACACTTGTATATGAGCACAGACAGCATTATCTAATTAGCCATGTTAGAGTCTGGCCTGATGGTATGTATCTCCATTCTGGGAAAGTAAACATTCTATGATTGCCCATGAAACTGATAAAAATAGTCAAGTAGAGGTGGGTTAGAAAGATCTCTGCAGACTGTAGAGATCCCTCTTGCTCACATTACATGGGTATGATTGCCACTCAAACACAGAAAACAAAAAGCAGAAATTACTTTCAAGGAACAACCTGTCCCAGTAACTTGTTTGGGATCAGCAGCTGTTCAGGATGAATTTGGAGATCTAGGTTGTCAGTTTGTGAATTAGCTGGAAGGTGCTGGACTGAAAAAGGATTCATAAAGTCTTCGCTTTGGTGCATTTTCTAGCATATGGCTAGCTTTGGGGGATTATTCCAACACAGCTTCCAGCAGGCTTTGGCTGGCTTGTGGCTGCACCCTGTGAGCTAGTGTTTGTCTTGTGCTCTGACAGTGTACGCTGTGCCACAAGTGGCTCTTTCAGCCTTTCCTGAACCGGGTCTCCAATTCCTGGAGGAGAACGCAGTTTGTAAATGTGGCTCTGACACTGTTTGGTGCTATCCACACTGGTTTGCAAAAACATTCCATAAGCCATCTCAGCTGGAAGTGGGCTTAACTCTGTCCATTGCCAGAGGTGAAGTCCTTTGTCACAGCCAGTGTAAACAGGACCTCTGCTCAGCAGAAATTAATTGGGCTCATTAAGAGGTAAACCTAGATTTGTAGGATGAATCTATAAGGATTTGTATTCCCATCAGCATTTCGTGTTACAGTAATGCAGCAAGATTGTCACAGATACACCACTGGCCAAGCCTAAGCAGTTCTTTCCTCAGAAATACCACTGGCATGTGGTCAGGAGGCAAGAAAGTCAGGGGGGAAATACAACTTATTTTCAATCCATTGCAGAAAAATCTTTCTTCCCAGCAATACAAACATCAATTCTTAGTCCAGATCACCAGCTCTAACAGTCCTTGACTCCGTTGCATCCATCCTCCAGGGTGTGCCAAGAAGAGTACCATCTAACTTCTCTCTTTAAAGAGGGATTTCTAGAGCTGGGCTTCTTAGAAACCATGAAACATACAGACTTATTCAATCAATCCATAATCTGTATGTTAAATCTGTACAACTTTGCACACATTGCCCTTATCCCCTAATTCTGCCCTATCCCCATCCTTCTAGCCTCATTTTCCACACCACACAATGGATGCAGAACCTTACAATTGATAACATGAGGCCTTTAGGATAGCACAAACTCAATGCAATCTTCCTAGGAAGAATGGAACCATCTTGTACCAGGGACCCACTATGGCCAGATGCTGGGGAAATAATTTTCCCAGCATAAATGTCTTCTGTTTTATACAGGAAAAAAATAAAAAATGTTAAGAGGTTCAGAAAACATGACCTATGAGGGAAGAGCTGAAGGAACTCACTTTGTTTAGTCTAGAAAAGAGAAGTGGCACATGATAACAGTCTTTCAATCTGAAAAAGGCAGTTGGAGACAGAGATGATGAACAGTTCTCTGTGGCCCCAGAGGGAAGGATGAAAAATTAATTTACAGTGAAGGTTTCAGTCAGATACAAGGAAAGAGGAAAGGAGTGATTCAGTTTTTGAGGTGGTCATAATGAGTGGTGGACCAAAGTTCCATGCTACTGGGGAAAATAGTGCAGGTCATTAAGGATAAAATAGACATACATGCCTCTCCTGCTGTGGTATCAGGGCTGGCAAGTTCAGAAAAGTTTACACATCCTTGTTGCATCAAAGACATGCTATATCTAATCTAAGTTATGGGGAAATCCAAGCAAGGAGAGACCAGTTGCCACCAGCCCAGCTGGGACAAGTTGCTCACCCACTCAGATGCTGTTTACCCCAAAGTAACAAAAGTCCTAGGGAAGTAGAAGCTGCAGCTAATCTTAGGCCCTCGCTTAGATATATTCATCCATGAGATCACAAATACAGGTAAATGAAGACATTCAGAAGAGTGACTTGAAAATGCAGAATTATCCCAACGATAAAGAATTGTGTGATTTTTTTTGAGATATTTTTTTCCTTTTTGAAGCCAAAAATAATGTGCTCCAATCTTCTGCAGGTGACCAGTGTAAATTGAACATGTAACCTTAAAAGCATTGAAAGGGAGGGATTTTCACCTGTACTTAAGGCTTACATTATTGTGTTCCAACCAAAGTCAAGGGAGTTATCCATTTCAGCAGGCTGGGGGTAACAGTAGTCACAATAAGAGTTTTAGAAAATAACACAGAATAGGAGCTTGACTATTTGGAAAGAGATTTCACTTATCTGATCAATAAGGATTCAATACCTGTCATTCTTTTCCCTTCCAATTCTCTCTTATTGCTGTTATCCTTTCTCCTTCTTGCCTATCTGTCCACTTCCCAGTCATTTTCCCACTGCAACTACTCACAGGAGAGTCCCAAATCTCCCCCATAATCCCTAGAGGAATCCAGGCTCCAGAAGAAACTGGTTACTTGCACAGATATGCCAATAGCATTTTTTAATACATCAATAGGAATGTTGAAACTAAGTTTTGGAGGAGACTAACTAATATATTAACTCTACTGACAGGCTAACAAATTAGGATTTTAATCATAATTTAATCTTGTAAAAATTATTTTAATCAGACTAAATCAGAATGTTTTCATATTCTTTTGTTACTGCAGCAGATCTTTAAAAACTTGAAAATATTGTTACATTTTCATACACATCATAGTTAAGCAGAATCTCTCATCACTTAGCTTCTTAATCATCAAGGACTGTGCATCGTGTGTACCCACTTACCCATCACATAACAGCAGATGTGTCAAAAAGAGTACAGGAAAGAAAGAGATTATAAAATGACAATGTTTTTTATGTACACTGGTGAACAGTAAACATGATAGCTGGCTAATTTCTTTTCAAATTCATTACATTCAGATCCAATCAGTTTGCATGATACGTGGCATTCGCAAACAGATAGAATTCTGTAGAGCTGCTCTAAATATAATTAACTTGCAATGGGTTGAGGTAATGAATGGACCATCTCATGAAATTTCTGGCTCTTCTAGGAAGGACATACGGTCATACAACATGGGATTTCCAAACTGATGGATCTTGCAGACATCCTTAAATTGTGTCAGACAATGTCTGTACAGTGACACCACAGAAGGAACTGATCTCTTCTTCCTGTACTGAAGGAAAGAAACTACTGTGCATTCAGAATTAATATCAAATAAATCTCAAACTTCTCAATGTCTTTGTGTAGTCAGATACATGTACTTTATGTATACATGGAAGTATATGTTTGGAAAATACATGCAGGAGGGAGTTTCTTCAAACTATGAAGATTTCCACTGAAGAAATTGCTGCATAAAGCTAAGTCTTATACAACAAACTTCACTGAACTACATCTGTGTGTTAATAAACAACTGTAAACAGGTAAATAAGCATTTGAATGTATATTCAGCGTGGCCTATTCTGGAAGAATCAAAAGGAGAAAAATACCTCAACATTATTTAAAATAAAGCAAGAGTTTTTTGCATCTTATTCCTGATGAGGAAAAGGTGTTGTGTAGCAAAACTGGTGTCACTCACACAATTTTTATTTTTTTACAAATAATAAATATATCAAACTACTTCACCTTGGAAAGAACACAGATTTATAAATGAGTTCTAGTCATGTTTGGAAAAGTTGTTTTGGCTGATATAAATAATAAGAGAGATCCTTATTATGTTGAAATGTTTCAGATAGGAAAAGAAACATTTGGTTTGGGGAAAGTCAACACATTGCTTTTTAACACTTCCATTTCACATGGAAACTCAACAGCTCTTGTTTTAAACTGGTGTTTCTCTCTTTAAAAATTAACTAGAAAAAAGTAAGACTGCATGAGTGTGAAAAGGGAGCAGAGGCAAAGATCACTTGACTCACTTTTACCAGGAAAAGAATGACGATGTGAAGATGTGACCAGGGAGCCATAAGTTGAGATCTGACCAGTAAAGGAGAAAATGTGCTCATTTTGGCCAGAGAGCTCCACAAAACCCTTCTTTCGGTATCCACACACATCCCATGATCCAACCTGGATTTCGAAGGCTCCTTAATTTTTGAATGGTCTCAAAAGTGTGTTAAAAGCTTAACAAAGACAACAAATGTCGCCTTTAAGCTTTTACAGGCATTCGTCATCCAATCTGTTACACAGAAATGATTATTTCTATAGTCCTCAGAAATAGTTCATATATTCTTAAGAATAAAAGTAGCCATTATAATTTCATACTTATTGGTGAACATGGATATAATTCTTAAAGAATGCAGAAGTTCATATTAATTCATCAGCAATTTGCTTGTACTTTTAAGAATCATGTTTTTTATATTGGTAAAATTTTTTATACTTTTTTAACAATGCATGGAAAGCAGAGTTCCCAGAGAATGTTACTATGGCACACCAAAGAATTATGTCATTAGTCAAGACACCAGATCTACAGCCTCCTTGTACCCTAAAGAGATCTATATGCATTTCAATGGCATTACTCATGTCTGGCAATGTCTTCCTAAGTTGCTCAAACTAAAGGATCTGGGCATTGTTCAAATGGAAGGGTCAAGGGTTTTAAAGGAATCAACACCAAAATTTTTGTTACAGTTTTTATGTCTCCAACACAAGCATGGATAAATAATCATGCACTACAGCCACTGATCATTTCACTTAACTATCCAGGGGTGAATATTTCCATTTATTTGGGAACATGACAAAGTATTATTTTCATTACGCTAATAAATACTGTAAAAGTCAAAATAAAAGATTTTATAAGTTCTGGAACATGTCTTATCTAAATCTATGTGATCTGGAAATATTTAGCAAGTGAGTTCAGTAATACAAATCAGAAAGAGAAAGGTCCTGGGTAAAGCCTTAGGGAAATGCCAAACTATTAATTACACATTAAGCAAAAGGTTTTAATTTTACTATTGAAATAGCAAACTATTCAAAGTCTACGGTAGAGTGCAATGAGAACTACTCTCTGAGATAACATAGCATAGAAGTTTAAGTTATTTTGATCCCTAGAGTAAAAGTGCTTTAAAAGATGAAATGAAATTGTGTTGAGATTCTTTTAAATTAGGAAATAGGAAAGACAAATTCTGACCTATTAGCACAGAACTTGGAAACACTAATGATAAAACAAAGTTCTTCTCCTCAAATATTCTTGCAGATTTAACTGTATACTTGCAAATTCTTTTCCTCACCCAAATGAAGTTTCAAAATTGAATTGAATATTGGTAAATGATACAGCATACAGTTTTGATAAAATCAAGTATTCCCATACATGAGAATGTTTGTCCATCCAGTCCCAAGATAAAAAAATACTGCACAAGGCATAGCCATAAGCCTGCTCGCACTCTGTACAAACATAGGAATCTTAATTTATGTCCAAAGCCATAAAGTGTATGCTTACATGTGTATTTACACAATGACACAACTGGCACAAGCTACATAAATGCCATGCAGACACTTGCGGGACAGAAGAGGCTCTAATCAGAGTGAGGTATGCTCCTTCGCTCTGGGAAAAAGGTTACATTTTGCTCTGGACATAAGGATAAAGCCTTCCCTAGCATGTGCAGCACCACAGGATCTTTAATGTCTAGGCACAGCAGACATGACCTCAGTTTTCTAAGGTTTCCTTAATTCCTCAACTCCCACCTGTGAACAGTCACAGAACAGTTGCAGCGCTATTGAATTTGTGCTTTGCTTTGGATTTTTCAGAGGACTGTCTGCCTTAGGTTTGCTGGTTTTTTTTTCAGTTTACCAACCTGTTTCCTCCCTAAATTTCTCTGGGCCTCAGAACCACAAAGCTAATTGTGGAATCAGAAACAGACAAGACACATCATTCCTGTAATTTGCACTCATCTGTGTCCTTGTCAGTCTTCAATGGATGCATCTGGCATGTTGCAAACATACAATACAAGCATTAATCAATTTCGACAAATCAATTTGGTGGGAACTGAAAAAGTCAATCCTCAACTTATCAACAAAATCAAGGGAAAAGGAAAAAAAATCTCTTATAGTGAAAATACTTCCTTTGCTAACTCTAGAACTGTATGTATTTCCCTGTGAATGAAGACCTGTGTGTAGAACTCCCCATCTATCACTGGAGGGAACTCAGCAACCCCTTGAATACCAACTGGGGAGAAATTCATAAAAGAAATCCTCAGAGATCCTTATTCCAGAGAATCCCTTCTTCTTCTGAACGTTCCCACTCTAAAAAGGGAAAGCTGTTTTTATGTTCATGACTTATGTCAGCTATTACTAGTGAGCAACTGTCCTTCACTAGGAATAATTAGTGAGCTACCTAAGCACCTGGGACCTCTAGCACTGTTCACGGGCTGCTCCACAGATGTGTTAAAAAATTGGGAAAGATGCATTAAATTTATATGACTGTGAAATAATGCAGCTCCAATTTAATTGGACTTCAATTTTCAAGACAAACCCTTCCCTGAAGTCCATAGAACTGCTGTGTGTGAAAGAAAGATTAGTGTGGATTCTCATGCACGTTACAGTGACTCTAACACCCTTCAAGTCTTCCTGTACCCATCAGAAAGTACCACACCTGGAAACAAATGCTCCTTCCAAACATATATTCCTACTTTTGTGTGTGTGTGAACATTCTTCTTTGCGGTCTCTCAGGGAACCTGAGAAAGGATTTCCATCATCCACCTTCGCAAAGTCCTCCCCCCACCAGGATATTATCCACTTGATTCATAAGTTCAGGTCAATATAACCTTGAGGAAGTTATCACAGTAAAAGCCATGTGCATTTGTCTACAGGAGGGGGAACTGGCCAGCACTCTGTCGAAGCAGGGAGTTGCTCTAAGGAACTTCTCTGGCCTCAGTCCGGTGGTGTTTCATGACGTACCGGGGTCAATTTATATTTATGGATGTGTTCACTAACACAGAAGGCTAGCTATGGAGAATGGAGTGGAAGTCATTGCATAATGGTGGAAGGCAGGGATTGTCCATAGTAGCTCTCCCTTCCAGCTTAGAAAGTCAAAACAAGCTTGCCAAAAGATGGCTTATCTTTTCACACTCAAGCTTTATGTTGACTTTCCTCTGCTTGCCTCCTCCCCCGAGTTCCACTGGTTACATGCTCTTCTTATTACACTGAAGTCATAAAAAATTGTAAAATACCTTCATTTCACTTCTTGATCACTCTCAGATACCATAGTCCATGGTTCCTTTAATGAAATTCTCAGGCAGCACTTCTCTGTATCTTTATCTGAGTTGGGTAATAAAGCGTCTCTTAAGCCAACCTCCTTTCACAATATATAAACTAGTGCTGGGCAAGCTTTTCATAGCAAATGTTTTATTTAGTGAATTAAGCCTTTTGTTCCCGTTGTGAATTATTATGGACAAACCTTGACTTTAATTCATCTGGTTGTTATTCACAATTGTTCAAATAACTGTGTCAGTGAACATATTTCAGCTGTTTAGATTGTTCTCAAGTGATTCACTTCAGTTCTTTCTTTTGCTATTTGTTATATGCTATTTACCATTCAAGGATTGGATTTGGTATTACATACCCCACGGAGTGACAGTATTACCTGATCCCTACAGCACTGGAAGGTCTATGTGCAGGGGCAAAATCAAAGATTGTACAAATGCTTGTTCTTACTATTGCCTCTGTTTGCAATACATTTTTTCTATAAAAATCTATGCAAATATTTAATAAGCATCCATGAAGAGGCCAGTTTTCTGCAAATGGTCTTTTGATATAAATAATCAGGTAACCACATTTTAACAGAAACCATTAAGAGATCTGAGAAAACCATCCAATTGGATTGACAGTTTTAGTCAAATATTTAAGATCCCAGGCAATGGGACGCCAGATTCCAATAGTCCTGTGACTCAGTCAGCTCTTTCTTTTCTTTTTTGAAACAAACATTTCTAAGTAATTTTGTATAATATTCAGTTGGCTTTAATGAGTGCTAAGTAACATATGTATCTTCAGATTTCCAATAGTGCCAACAAGCATAAAGAAGCAGACAGAATACATCCTATTAAATCGCTTTGAAAGTATTATGATTTTTCTAAATTCAGATAATAATCTGTCAGGTATAATCTCCTTTTTTGCATTTAAAGAGATTCCCAGAAAGTACAAAACTTATATGTAAACCTAGATCTGACTTGCAGCAAAATTAGTGTCCCAGTTAGGCTTTTAGTTTTAGCCTGTATCATCTTTGCTATGTGCCTCAGGGTACTGAATATTTCCAGTACCGTTCCTACAAGTTTTCTCCACACATGCACAAATAAAAGTAATACATTTTATCAACAACAACAGAGGCTAAAATAACTACAGTGGGCCAAGCTCCATCCCAAAGTCAATACTGGGGCTGCAGATACTTTTTGTAGGCAGATTACAGCCTCTCTTCTCACATTTGAAAGGCGTAATTTGTAAGCTTTTTCTACAATTCAAAGCTTTTGTTTAGAACAATAATGAACTGTGATTCAGTGAACCCAATAAAACTACTTTGCCAAAATCTCTTCAAGGTGCTGCAGGTATCTGAACCTCCATCACTCATCTCTCAGAAGTGCTCGCTTATTGATTGCGTTATGCATTCATGTGTTTTCCTTCCCATCTGTTAAAGCTATCAGCCATGACAATAAGTTCTTCAGATTTCTGTTGAAAAATTGTGTTAGTTTTAACATTTACTGCATTTTTGCAATTTATCACTCTTTTTACCCTAGTATAACATGAGCTTTTCAATTTGCTTAAATAAATATTGGCAACAAATCAAAGAAAGTAATGTAAGCCCATAGAACACGATTTCAAACTAACTATAGAAAGCATGCCAGGGACAGCCCTGATGTTAGATGTGTTAGGCTCACTAATTTTCCTGTGTGATATAGTCTTTCCTGACTAAATGCATGCAAAGGCGGTAACACAACCTATGACATGCACTGGTTCCTACGATGTCTTTAGCAATATTCTGTTCGTATTTCCTCAAATGTCATAATAGCCAAAAGTGTTCAAGAAACATTTAGATGTTGTACTAAGAGACATGGTTTAGTGGGGAAATACTGGTGGCAGCTGGACAGTTGGACTGGATGATCTTTTTGGAGTCTTTTCCAACTTTGGTGATTCTGTGAGTCTGTAGCACTATCTAGACAGAGCTGGCAACCCGACTAATGACATCAGTTAATCCGTAATATTTTCATTAGTTACATTTTTCTGTTAGGTCTGAAATTTTCTAGAGTAATCCTATAGCGTTGTGTTATGCCTCTAGTTACTAGGAACCCCAGCAGGGCACTGGAAAGCAGAAATACCAAAGACAATTGGGATCTTTCTTGTGAACTTGCCTGTACTTGTATATATTCACCAAAGGATAATTACACCAAAGTGTCTTGGAACATGCTAGGCAGGAACTGTTTTATTCAGCAACAGTGTGGTCAGGACCCCCTGGAGCTCCCTAAGGAGTTAGTCTGGGTTTTTACCAGCGTGATTAAGATTTAACCTGGACCTCAGTTTTCTCTCCCTCCAGTTTTCAGTGACTGTACAATTCAGTCCTCTCAAGCACTTATCTTCTTTCCATAAATTGCATATAAACTACATGCAGGCACCCCAGAGAATATGAACTCAAGACTCCAATGCTGTCCTAAAGGAATTGTAATAATGGAAAACCCATGACTTATCAAGAAATAAACCTGTAACAATCTATGATTCACATTTTCCTTTAGAGCTATGCAGAAAATACAGCCTTGCTGCAGGTGCAGTTTTACAGATACTGACATTTCTTGCCTGGAAAACAATCACAAATCATCATAATGATTATAAAATTCATAATTATATGAAACCCGATTTTATCTTCACCAAGCAACTTCACTTATGCCCCTCTGCTTTCATTGGCTACTCCTGGCTTTTCCATGTTAGTTACAGCATAGACAGTGGTAAGAACAAATAACAGAAGCAAATTTAAAGCTCTGCTAAAACTAATAGCCTGTCTTCAGAATCATACAGGAGCTTGATGCTTGGGTGACAGCCATAAACAACTGCTCATGCTTTGGTGTCCAACAAGCAATAAATTCTGTCAGTTTTTTCTTATGAAGGAAATTTTTCTTGTTCATTTAGGATAAATGCAGCCTGTGACTCAGCCATCAAACACCATCCAGGCCCTATTCTCTTTTTCTTTCCCCACTTGGAAATGCATGCCCATCTCAGCTACCCTCATTCTTACCCCATTCCCACATACAAGGACAGCAGCTTCTCCTCCTTTTATGCACCTCATCCTCCACTAGCTATATTTCATCCCTAGAAACAAATCTTTGATTCTCCCAGATGAACCCCAAAGTATTGCCAGATCTCAAGGCAGGGACCTGACACACTGAGGATACATGGCTATGAGACAGACACCAGGAAATATCCAAAATAGGTGCCAGAGCGTGTGAAATAAAGGTTGAATGGCTGGTGCGCATGAGAAAGGAATAAGTGCTCAGTGTGCCAGGAGCCTGTGACTATGAAGGTAGAGCATCAGGGCACAGGGTAGGCTTGGGGCAGTGAGTAAGTATATGTGTGCCTGATCAGGCCCCAAATTCAGGGCACTGCTTGGCTGGCATGGTGGTGGAGGACACAAAAAGAGGAGCATTTCAGTACTGACAGACAGTAATGTACTTGGGAAAGGGAAGAAAAATGAAAGAAATTGGTGAGGCAGAAAAAAGACACAGAAGTTGAAATAAGACCATGGATACATATATACCATAGGAGCATTTTTAACTGCCTGGGAAAGAGTGGACACCACTCTTTTAACTCTTTTTGTCTGCACAACCCAGAATATTTTACCTTTATAAAATTAATGTCTCTTGAGGTAAGCTGTTTTCCTTCCTGGAAGGAAGTGAGATCTGCTCACCATCTCTTGCTTCAGTGGCTCTGCCCAGCATTTGCCACAGCACTGACTGAAAGATCATTGTTCATCATTAAGATTCTTGATCTATGTGGAAAAGTTGAAGCTAAAAATGTGAAGGTAGCTAAAAATAATGAACTCATGTCATTTATTTCCTCGGTCTTGGACTACGTTGTATTTATTTATCCCTTTGCCAATTCTATTCTACATTCCTACTGTGCTGGGCCCATGTTAGAGAGGACATATAGAAGTCTGAGTGAAGATGTATGCCTGTTTCAGGTTGATTTCAGCAGTACCAACAGAATGAGTAAATGGATATGACTTGCAGATAACCAACAGTTACTATTTGTGTTGTGGATGCCCCATGCCTGGAGGTGTTCAAGGCCAGATTAGATGGGGCCCTGGGCACCCTGGTCTAGTATTAAATGGGGAAGTTGGTGACCCTGCATGTGGCAGGGGGGTTGGAGATTCATGATCCTTGAAGTTCCCTCCAACCCTGGCCATTCTGTGATTCTGTCTACAAGTGAAAATACTATGGAGCTGGAGCTCCTCTCAGATGGTGTCTTCCATTTAAATGCTATAAAGAAAAATGATTTGTGAATCACAACCCACTGAGGTAGACATCAACAACTGCATATATGAATTCTAGTATTGGGCAAGCAAGATTCACTAAAATGGTCAACTTTGTAGCTGAATACTGAAAGCCACACAACTCCTCTTCAAGTAGGCTTCCCTTGCATGCATTTTTGAGGCAGAAATTCTGGAAAGGGATCCCAACACTCCCAGCCCTGAGGAGATTTATGTGTAGAGCTAGCTAACATGAAACATGGATGCAAAAGGGTGTCAGCAGCTTCCTTTCCCCAAAGCTGGAAATCTTTGCTTTGTGCTGCAGAGCACCCCATCATCCTTTGAATCAAGAGCCCCAAAGCTCCACCTGAAGCTCTGTCTTTCAGAAGCTAGCTACAGATCATTCTTGTCTTTAAAAAGTTGGTATACAGAGATCCTACCACCGCTATTTTATACAACAGCTAACTTTGGTAGAGCACTTCAGCAGTTCTTCCCTCTGCTGAATAGTTCACACTTCCTGTCCTAACCACAAAACATTCCTCCAAGGCTCTCTGGCCAAAACCATACAAACATGACTGCATATCCTCCTGGGATGCTCATTGAGGATGAGCAGAACTCAAGTCCCAGCCTGTGGTCCAAGGTGCACACTGAAGGCCTCCTTTAATTATTCAGTGTGAAATGAAAAATCACTCATAACACTCTCGGAGAAGAGTGTCCCTAAAACCACCACAAAGCTAACAATAAAGGAACATTAAATGGTAGCTATTAAGTCTTGGTTTCTATTTTACAAGAACTGAGAACACCTCTCCAAACAAAAGAGGATAAAGACTTTTCCTGAAATGGGTGGGGAAAATAGTTCTGTACTTTTTCAAGCAGAGAATTGAACTAGATTTGGATTTTGCACATCCTTGGTAAAGGCATTAATCTCTAGGATTTGAGGGGTGTGGTATGAAAGAAGATGTAGTAATAACCTTCCTCTGAAAGAGCAGAGGCTCTGTTGCATCCTCTTCAGGACACATTGATGTTGTCCCTGAGACCTAGCCCTGAGAAGATCTAGAAGTTTCAGTCTATTTGGAGACCTAAACTAGATCCCCAGCTGGCTTGAACGCCAAGTGGGAAAACAAAACTATCATCAATAATCAGCCACATAAGAGAAAAAAATGACTTGGAATCAGAATGTTAATTCAGAGAGTTTTTAAAACAACAACTTGAACTTGCCTGGACAAAGCAAGTACAAAAATGTAGAAGGTTTGGAAGGTGTCACTCACTTTAGATGGCATTAGACAGGGAGAGCAGGAAGCAGCAGGGCAGAATGAAAACTGACATAGATCAAGAGCACCTAGAACTTGCTATCGATAGAAATGTGTGCTTTATTTCCACTACAGATTAATGAAACACCTCACAAATATTGTGCATTTGTGGAGAGCATGCAGGTCTGTAGGCAGCATACATATTACTTAGTGTGCACTACCCCTGTGCATTGCTTTCAAGCATCATCACCAGAGGCTTTTTAAGATTCTGTAGCCATGGAATTAGCTGTGGTATTGCCAGCCAGCTGTGTATCCTCCATGGACTTTGGAACAAGCTATAAAAGTAAAAAGAAAAACATACTTTGCCAGCTCCTTGCAAAACAGAGCCAGCACTTTAAAACCAAGTGGGTCCTTTTCCGCCCGGCAGATCTTGAGGTCGGCCTCTCAGGTCACCATTCAGGATTACGTCAGGGACCAACTAGCTGGGTTCAGGCAGGCTCGGGTTGGTCTGGCAGGCTGCGTGAAGCGAACAAAAGCCAGACCAAGACAGAAAGTGGAGGGAGTGGGATAGGAGGAAATGAAGAAGACTGTTCCAAAGGCCTTTAAATTACGATGGCCATGTTTTTGCAATACTATTGGAAAACTAAGTGAATTGCTCCCTTCCTTAGCCCCCTCCTGCTGTGGCTGTATTTCTTTTAGCTAAGGGCCTGAGTCAGTAAAGATGCATCCAGTTTCCATGCTGTCCAAATGCTTGTAATCGCTGCAGAAGCCAGAGATTTCAAGACACTGGACTCTCATGTTAAGCACAGCTGTCCTTTGGGTGGGCTTTCAAAGTTTTCAAGACCACAGAACGACTGTCAGAAGATCACAGATACACTGGAAGGTCGTCACAAATTTACCCTAGAAAGGGCTGATTTGCAGAAAATTCTACTCACCTGTTTTCTTAAGAGCAGAAGCCTTTGAAGAGTTACTGTTCAGAAAACTAACAGCTGAGGGAACTTGACTCTACAGTCACTGTGAATAAAGCAGACTATTATGCTTTAGTTCACAGTTACATTAGTGGAAAGCCAAAGGTCTTCTATGTGCTGTAAAACCACATAATAAAAGCAGCTGACATTTTCTGGAGGAGCCAGGAGATCTCTAACTTTGCACTCTGTCATGCAATTTGTAAGGACACAGCCACATAGAAGACAACATTTAGTAGTTACATGGCAGTAAAGAACATCTAAATCTAAAAAAAAAAAAAAAAAATTTGGACTTCACATAGAACAAGTTACCAGAACTTCATCAGAAGCTTTCCAAGGAAACACTACTCATTATATGCAAGATATATCACCTTTTCTTCAGTTGCTCTGTACCCATTAAGCACCCCATGAGAGCAATGACAACCATGTAGGCTAGCAAGTTGCCCGTACAGAACAAAGATCTATGTTAAAAGAACCTGAAATTGTAGAGAATGAGAAGCTGTGAATTTCATGGTGGATTCCCATTCCCATTGTTTGCCCTTCTTCTCCCCTTAAACACCCAATGTGTCTGTTTAAAGAGTGAGCGTTGCTTTCTATTTTGTATTTTGTTTCCTCTTGCTTTATTCATGTAATTCATTGCAGACTTCAGGACAGTAAACCCTGTAGAATTTGCTAGTGGCCCACAGAGCTAGCATAAAATAAAAAGTTACAAGTCCACATAACCTTAATTTTATGTTTATAAGCTATATTTATTGCCATATCATAAGTTTGAAAAGACTGCTAAGTGTTCAGTGTGGGAATGCAGGGAATTTCTCTTAAGTTAGTTTTATGGAGATAGGTGTTGTTAAGCTGTAGGAAAGGTTACGGCCCTTTCAAGTCCCCAGAGCAGAATGTCTATGAGGTATTTTTAGAGTATTTATTAAATACCTCAACCACTCCCTCAATATCGTTCATTGAAATTCAAATTTGGGACCTTTGCTCTGTTCAGGTAAGCTTGGTTTTAATGCCATTAAGTATTCTTGGTGAGAACACTATCAAAAATCAACGTATGAGAATTTGCCCACCTACATTTTGTTTTAATTTTGCAAGTGCTCCTCCCTGCAGCACATAGGTATTATACAGCCAAGTATAACACAGAATGTACTAGGCTTAGACTTCAGCAGCAGAAGTGATCAGAGGGTCTTAGTACTTTTGGGGCTAATTTTACCTGAGGGCTCTGGGCAGAATACACTCTCCTGCATGCTTCAGTTTTCCTACCTGTAAAACTAGACTGATAGAGTAATTTCTGAAGCTTCCTTGTGACCTACCAAAGAACAACTGCTAGACAAGAGAAAGGATTATCACTCCACACACTTCTCAGCCTTTCCTTCTCCCCTCAACCCTTCACTCTGCTCTTCCAAGACATATGTCCACTCAGATTGCTGGAGGGCCACACAGTAAGCCAGACTAAAAGCTGCCTACAGACAAAGTCGTAACAGGATGCTCGTGTTGTGGAGTCAACCTGAACACTGCCTAGAAAAAGGACGGGCCAGGATGTCGAACAGGTTGAGACCACACTTCATCTGCTCTGTGGGGCACCAATATCCCAGTCTTCTCCCTGGAAGTGCTGCAGTAATGTAATGTGGAGAGGTGCAGGGCTTGGGGCAGAGCTGGCAGAAAAGACAGAAAGCTGAAACTGAAGGCTACTCATTGCCCGTGAATATGAGCACAGGCCTTTTTTTAAATCTTTTTTCCTATGTCTGCTTTTTGAAATCGTGTTTGCCTCACCACATCCACCATGAATTATGAAGTTCCTCTCTTCTTAATGCTCATATCATTTTTATTTGAATTCCTCATTTAATTTTTAAAGGGAAAAATTTATTATTTTTTACAGAACATCAAGAGGATCTCAGATTGAAACAAGCTTTTGCAATTCAGCCTATAGTGTCATTTAAGAGAAGAAAGTAAATTGTGTGATAGAGACTCTGAAGTGTAAATGCTTTCTGGCATTAGTTTTCTCTTTCTGGCAATTAGAGTCTTTTTAGATTTCAAGAAAACATTGCTTTTATCTTCCAACTACGAGTTCACCAGCAGCATCTTTTAAGTGACTGATAATCTATTTTCCCAGTGGAGGTAATTAAAATAAATTCTAGATCAGTCAAACAACTCCTTGAAATTCACTTTACCTTCTGACAGCTTGTTCTAAAAACCATAATGTCACCCTGCAATGCCCTCTGCTGGGAGACACGACTTGGAAGAAAAGTTTCCAGTTTGTGTCCTCAAGCAAGAAACAATACTTTGATGAGATGGACTGGATTTTCACCTTCAGTATGAAATCCTGACACCACTGAAATTGGTGGGTTTGTGGCTTTTAGTTTTAGTGACTTCAGCTTTGATCTTTCCCCTTTAGAAAACAACATTGTTCATTAACTGAACTGGAATAAAACTGTTTATTTCAAGACCAAATGAAAATTACTGAGTTACAGAGATAAAGGTCTCTTTTTAGTATCTATTGAGCTCATAGAGAGGTGTTATAAGGAAGCTGCAAAAGACATTATTCTTCTTGACATTATTAAAAGTCATTTTAACTGTAAAAGACTGTACATGTACAAAGACAAATGCAAACAGCATTCACATATCACATGACTACGTCTAACATATATTTTCACTGATTGGCATGCTGGTATCAGAAACAAGGTACATATTATGCAGTAAAACAAAGAAATGTATCTGGAACCTGAAATGTGAGAATGCCAACCCTGTTAAGTGTCACCTCCAAGTTCCTCCGAGATGCAGCATCATTCAGAAATGTCTGAATCTGTTCTGCTGAGGGCTCTGCATCTAGAATGATAGTATCTCAAACTGCTAATTTTATCACATGCATGATTCATACCAAAAAAAAAAAAAAAAGAAAACAGCAAAATATCACAGTGCCTACATAGAACTACAAAACATTTTAAAAAGATCCAAAACCTTTTACATAAAGCCATACTGAACATTTGGACCAGAAACAGATGCTGATTTGATCTAGTCCATGTAAACTACCAATAGGAAAATATTTACTATCCTATCAAGGAGGATAGCAAGGAGCAAGAGGAAGCTTTGGCAAGGAGAAGAGCTGACTGATTATGTGAAAGACAAGGCAAGAGAGCATCTATTTCTAGATGCCACAAAACAGGGATGGACTCCCTGGTAGTGATCAAAGTTAGAGGGCAGAGAAGCCACACAGCACATAGATTCAGATTTGATCACATTTTCCTTAAATTCCCCTACTTCTGTGACATAGCCTTTGGGCTGGGTTGCTGAAAAAGAAGGAGATGGGAGCCTGTCCCTATACTGTTCCCCTCAATAAACCTGTGGGTCCACAGAGAAGCCTGATTTGAGCAGATGTGGATGCTCAGGGCAACATCATGGGAGAGACAGAGCAGATAGATCAGCAGATACAGAAATCTCAGAAAACTTGCAGTGGGGTTACACATCGCTGGCACCACCACTAACCAGAGTCCATTTCTTGGCACAGCCTCCCACTTGGGTTGCTCTGGAGGGGAAATCCCTGAACCTAGTCCCTGCCTAGCTTTTCCAAGGCCAGAGCCAATCAGAAACTCCACAAAGAGCAGATCCAGGTTCACCAGCACTACTGGCAAGGCATATGCACAGTTTTGTGTCCACATTTCAGACTTTTCCTCCAGGTCCTCTCCTGCCATGCACTTAGCTGAACTATTACAGCTGGGTTCTCCTGCGTTTGCTTTTGATACACAGCATCATCTCGAAAGAAAGGCACACACTAAGGCAGTGCTGTGGCAGGAGATTACAGAATTCCTTGAGTTCATTTATTCTAGAATAACAAGTCACTTAAGAAGTGTAAGAAAGCTGCATCCATTTGCAGGAATGCAATGTTAGTTGGCCATTAAAATACCTCAAAAAAATACAAAATCACACAAACTGCAATCTTCCCCTTCACATGCATATTCACACCACGACCCCGCAGGTTATGGGCCAGCTATTCCCAGCTCACAGCTCATCTGGAGAATCATCCCTGAAAAACATTTTCCAGCCTTGGCAAGGATAACGTAATACTATTGCTGCTTTGGTTTCAACTCCTGCATCCCTCAGCTAGGATGGCCTTGCATGTTGTCTCTCACCGCAGCTATGCAATGAGCAGCAAGTAGGTAGGATTTTTCCACAATAGCCCCCATTTGTCTCTGCTGGACATTTGCTCTTTACTACTCGTGTAGTACTTCCTAGCAAGTCAGTTATGTTACATTTACTACTGATTATTACTTCTATCTTTTAGATGGAAACATTTTTTCCTTGTGATGAGATGGTTCCCCTGCATTAACTTGCTTTATCGCCACGTGCCTCCCTGTGCTCTACTTTACAGGGACAGACACCCTGGGTGCCAGAGAATGCAGGTGCAGGAAAGCCACGCAGCGCCTGGCAACACCATTTTTATGTGAAGTTACACATAATTCTAACATTTCAAAGTGTAACCTTCTTGATACACAGCCTTAGAAGCTAACAGGTTGGGGTTTTTTGTAGGGTTTTTTGTTTTGTTTTGTTTTGTTTTATTTTCCAGAAATGACTTTACAATGTTTGCTATGCCCTCATGGAGATCAAAATGTCATGTTTATAGGCAGTTTTCAAGACTATGCCAGGTTGGAGCTGTTGGAGTAGGCCCAGAGGAGGCCATTGGGACGATCAGAGGGCTGGAGCACCTCTCCTATGATGAAAGGTTGAGGGAGCTGGGCTTGTTTAGCTTGGAGAAGAGAAGGCTCGTGGGAGACCTCATTGAGGCCTTCCAGTACTTGAAGGGAGCTTACAAGCAGGAGGGAGACTGACTTTTTACACAGTCTAACAGTGATAGGAGAAGGGGGAATGGTTTTAAACCAGAAAAGAGGAGATTTAATTTGGCCGTTAGGAGAAGAATTTTTACTCAGAGAGTGGGGAGGCCGTGGCACAAGCTGCCCAGAGAAGCTGTGGGTATCCCATCCCTGGAGTTGTTCAAGGCCAGGTTAAATGAGCCCTGGGCATTCTGAGCTGGTGGGTAGCAGCCCTGCCCATGGCAGCGGGTTGGAACTGGATAGGCTTTAAGGTTCCTTCCAACCCAAGCCATTCTATGATTCAGTCCATGATTTTGTAATTCAAATTGCGCCCAGACAAGTACGTTTTGCCCTGAAAACCTTCTCCTTCCCTTAGCATGTGCCTCGTTGTCATTCTCTCTTGAAAATGGGCATGTGTGGCTGCAAAGATCCAAAACAATGTTAACAGGTTTGGTTGTCTCTGTGGACACTTACTGCTCTCCTCAGGAAAGTCTTCCTATGCAAAAGAACTGGATGACACAGTAATTAGGTAGTGGGTGCTCACATCCTAGCTCTGAAATGATTTCAAGATTGGAAGTAACTGAAATTTTTTCCAGTTCTAATGCCAGTCTGGTCCATCAAGAGTGAGGGGGCTGTGCCAGAAAACCTAAATGAAAATTTACCCTCTGTGCTGGCACCTTTGATGGGAAGGATCAGCAGTGAAGTCCAAGTCTGAATTGGCCTCCAGCTTAAATTGCTCTTTGATCCAAGGCTGTCTCTCAACATAATAAGCGAGTAACATTACATAAGGAATCTTGCACACTTTGCTATTTCTTCTGCCAAGCAGTCTTTCAAGACGTTGTCTCCCTATCTGATATCTTTACAGAGAATAATTTCATCCACAGAAATGCTTGCTAGTGATTAAATTATGGCCAAGAATCTACATGTGGCCTGGATTTACTCATGTCAGTGCACTGTACCACTACTGGAAAATAAGCATAGTGTCATTCAAAACGATATACTGGAGTGTGACCAGGAACAGCACTGGAACAATATCCTGTGACTGGAAGCAAGAAGTTGAATTGGTTGTAAAATGAGGTTCAAGCCATTCACATTTGCTACAGGTAGCATATCACCTTGGTGACAGGCAGCTGCTGTGCTTCTACCATCCTCTGAGGCAAGAGATTACAAAGCAGAAAAAGCTCAGCCATGTTATCACCACAGCAAGGAGGTCTCCCTGCATTCCTTTCACTCGTGGCTGGCAGCAGTTTGGAGGAACAGAAGAAATTACAACTTCATCAGTCTTTATCACTCTCTGAGCCCCAGAGAGTTTGTCATTCAGGGAAGAGAGCTAAGGAAAGTTCTGCTGAACTGCTATTAAGGCTGGTTTTGGTTCCGAGAGAAAACAGGCAGGCAGATTGACATCCTGCTCTAGGAAGGTATTTTGTCCTTATCACTGTGGTAGCAAAAGCCAGTTTTATCAGCACTGCTAAGAAGGCTGCAGTGGCTTGAGCATTAGAGAGCATGATGGCTTCCACCCAGACCAGCCTCCCAGTCCTCTTCTCCATAGGACACACAATGAAAGTCTTCAAAAAAAAAAAAAAAAAAAAAGCAGCATTGACAGACGGAATAACAGAATGGTCATTCAGTCATTCTGTACTCAAGACTGACACATTTCCAGCCCTCAGTAGTTGGTAACCATTCTGTTTGCATCAATATAATGTCAGCAGAAGACATGATTTGCACAAATTAGTTCACTCATCTCCTAACAGAGGGCAAAATTCAGGACGTGACCTCAGATCCTTTCTCCTGCACTCCTCCTCCTGACCACAGCTTAGCTAATGGCCCAGTATGTCAGATTCACCTCAGTGTGATTCCAGAAACTAGTCTGGAATTAATTTGAGCCAGTAAGTTTCTTTGATTGCATCAGGCAAGTTTTGAACAACAAGATCTAAACAGCAGGCAGCACAAAAACAATCTCTGTAGTTAAAGGAATTCTAGAGGTCTGTGAGGTCTGTGCCTTCTTTTTTCTTTTCCTTTTTTTTTTCTTTCAAATGCTTTCCAACTGAGCAAATGCAGCAGTGGGTTCATGGGAGAAGGCCTTGAGGCATCCCAATTTTGGCACACTTATCCCATAGACACTCCATACATTTTTGGCACCTTACAGTAGACACATTGACAGCCACAGGATTGATGGAAAGGGAAAGAAGCTGTTTTGCAGTCAAAAGAGAATGTACTCGGATTTCTAAGGCCATTTGAAAGAATGCCAGAATGATACCGGATTTCAGCATTCTTAAGCTCCTTTACGATGATGCAGCAAGTGGTCTTTTCCACATGTGATGATGTACTTCAGGACAAGCATTTCTTCAGCATTTTCCAAGCCTGTGGGCTCCTGATCCTTTTTCAAATTACGGAGATGATAGCATACCAGGGAGAACTGTGATTAGTTTAAACTCTCCACAGCTGTGAGAGATGGATGTAAAAATTCCACCCAAAAATCCACTTCTTCTGGATTGAATTTACCTACATGACATTGAGTTCTGACCAAGGGACCACTTTAAAGTACTGGAGCAGTATCAGTGCTATTTGGTTTCTTCCATCAAATCAACAAGGGCAGGCTCACAACTGCCTTAACCCCACACATTTCCCAGCAGCACTGCCATTGCCTTGGCCAGGGTATCAAAGAGCCCCAAGATGCGTGAGGAGAAAAATGGAACAAATAAATAAAAGCTGAAGTAGGGAGAGAATCCAAACTGGGCTGGCAGTTCACTGCTGGCAACACTGGGAGAACTGTAAAACACCATGTAACGGAGAGGCTTCGCTCCGTGCTATGAGGGATTGCAGCCCCAATCCAATTGTAATGGTTCTGGTGAGGGGGTGAGTGCCAAGCTTCCTGTTAGCAGCAATAAGGGCGGGCACTGTCTGTGAGGACAGGGGAGGCTGAGCACATACTGGAAGGCTGTGGCTGACGCTTGGTTAGGTTATCTTGTAGAGCATCCTTTCAACACGCTGTGTATGTTTGGGGCACTCTAAACTGGGAAGCTGCAAATTACCTTGGTTATAGCCTGGCCACAGCCACTTCCCTCATTGCTACCCTCAGCACGCAGGCTGGAACCAACCACAACAGGCAGAACTGCCCAGAACCAGACACATCCCAGCCCCACCCTCCTATCCACGCCAATGGCCAGTTGGAAGTTTCCTACAGGGGTCCGTTAAGCATCAGCTCTGTTTTATACATTTTGCTCTACCGGCAGAGACTTAAACTCCAAACCACCATGGCCCCGGTTCTAAAAACCGGCAGCTCTCGGCCCCGAGGTGGCTGCCTGGAGTGACGGCAGCCGGGCACACATCCCTAGTAAGCTGGGGAGACCTCCTACAACATGCGTAGTCGTGGCCGAGTGGTTAAGGCGATGGACTAGAAATCCATTGGGGTCTCCCCGCGCAGGTTCGAATCCTGCCGACTACGGCCGGAACTGTAGGGTTCCGCGCATGTGTTTTATTTGTTCCTCTTTTGTTTAGAACAAGTCCACCCTCCCGAACAGACCAGGCGGATGGGCTCACGGGTTCCACCGCGACGGAACTGCCCCAGGACCCTCCCGGCACTCGGCGGGAGCGGAGGCTCCACTCTGGAAACGGGGGCGGTGCGAGGCCGCCCTGGCAACGGCCTGCTGCGGCAAGATGGCGGACGAGTTGGATCGGCTACTGGACGAAGTGGAGCGGAGGTTCTGCCGCATGCCGGAGCGGGGGGCGGCGGGCGGAGGTCGGAAAGGCGACATGGAACGGGCGACGACGACGGAGGGCGGCAGGTGAGCAGCGTTCCGACGTGCGAATCTCCGACCGGCGTGGCAAGAGGGGGGCTGGGGCCGGCATGGAGCTTAGCATGTGGGTTTACGGCCCCGCGTCTGATTGCCACCGTTTCTCAGGAGTATCGGAATAAATGTGGCACTAAACCTGCGTCTGTTTGTGAGTCACGGCCAGATGTTACTTAGCTCTGTCGTTTGGTTTCAGACTGAAAGAGAGGAGATGTAGATTGGATATAAGGAAGAAGCTTGTTACGTCAGCGCAGTGAGGCACCCCGGTTTGCCCAGAGCGGCGGTGGGTCCTGAGGCCGGGCTGCAGGGACTCTGAGCAGCCCGTGAGCTGTGGCTGTCGCTGGTCAGTGCAGGGGAGTTGGCCTGCAGGGGTCCCTTCATGCTCAAACGTTCCCGGTTAAGACTACGCTAAAGCTGACCTTGCTATGGAGCAGCTTCTTTCAGCCGGTGGGTTAGCTGCCTGGCATTGCCCTCCCTGGAGTTTTTTCCTTGGCTGCAAGCCCACAATGGGAAATGTTTCATAGAGTCCTTTGAGGCTCCCGAGAAGAAGGATGCTCCTCGCTGCTTCCTCAGCTAAGCCTGCTCTCACTGAGGTGTTCAAACAGTGACCTGTGCAGTCTTCATTGTCACTTCAGCTTCTTCCACATCCATCAACTGAGCCATTTTTATAAGCAGGATGGAGAGCACATCTCCTTGCAGACAGCTGCCTGAGATGGCCAATTCTGTCTCTTACACCATGAGAAAGATCAGAGATTTGCATACGAAGTCAGCATCCTCTTTCACAGGCCAACAAAGGTGAATTTTCCAAACGCCTCCCGCCTCACCCATCTAGCTTTAAAGGCTTAATGTGCAGTTAATCCATTTTGAATTGCTAACAAAAGCTCTTAAGTTTATAATTATGGATTATAAAAATAAACACTGCTGCTACAGTTGGAAAGAATAAAAAGAAAGGCTTTTTGAGTGGGAACTGTGCGCTGCTAGGTTGGAGACACAGGGTTAGTGAACAGATTCACTGCTTCAAGAACTAGTTGTGATACTAAAGAACAGGTTCAAATTTCCATACAGACATCCTTCCAAACACATCTGTCACTTCTCCTGTGTACTACTGCTTTATTTTATCACTGTCTGCTTTTAGTATTGACCTATGTCCTGCAATCTTGTCAATCCTTCTAAAGTGACAGTAATAGAACCATTTTCAGCGGTGGTGCACCCCCAGAGAAAGCCTGCTGTGTTTGCATCAGAGACTGCTGGGTACATGAATAGTGACTGACCTGAGCACGTTAGATGGGATCTATGAGGCATAAAGCTTGCTAATTTCAAAGTGTTACTTCACTGTTTTAGAGATTTCTGCATTTTGATTGGTCTGAAGGGAAAAAAAAAAAAAAAAAAGCCAGCAGGAGACAGTAGCCCAATGCATTGTGTTCTAAATTGTATTTGCAAGTCGTATAACATCAGGAGAGAGCTCCCTCTGACCTTTTTGTATATCTGCTGCTGAAAATAAATGTGAAAAATCAGAGTTGTCCAATCTGTTACTCAGTAAATGCAGCAGGGGTTCTATTATCACTACTTTATTGAAGGTTGGTAGTGGTAGGGAATAAAGGGAATAAGCAGAAGGCCAATGACAGGACAGTTCAATGAAGAGGCCTTATCCTGCATGGTACATCTTGTCCATAATTATTTGGATGGCCTACCTTAGATACTACAGTAATATTAGAGGAGAAGATTGGGACTAATTTTATGTTTTTAACTTACAGTTCTTATAATTGTTTTGATCGTGCTACAAAATGAAAGTTGATTTGCTTGTGTTTCAGATCAGCTAAAACATTAACGGGTGCTGGCAGCGATGAAGATGATATAGATGACATTATTGATGAAATCTGTAATGACAGCAGCTTTGCCAGAACACCTCTGGTGAGTACAAGTTTGGAGAAATGCAGAAACCATGGAAAAAAATAAAAAAGCACTACAAACTAAAACTGATTTAAAACAAGAAAGAATTGAAATATGCTGTAGAATAAACATGAAAAATAAAGCAGGAAGGAAAGCGCAACAATCCTGTAGTGATGAACAAGAGAGATATAAAGGGATCATCTAACCCAGGCTGTTAAAGGAAATGCTAGTTCAACGTAGAGCACAGTGTCAAATATAAAAAAAAAAAAATCTAACCTTCTACTCAAGCCAGTTGCTTAGGAATATGTCTAGTTAGATTTTGAATTTTGAATTAGGCTTTTCAAGAGAGGAGATTTCAAAACTAAACCTGTAACCTGTTCCTGTGTTAGATCATCCTCACAAAAAAATTTTTTCTGACGTTTCAGTTTGTGTCCATTACCCCACCTCTTGTCAGTGGGCACTGACACAAACTGACAGTATTCTGAATATGTCATCCTTGCTTCTCCCCAGCATATACTTGTATCCATTGACGAAACTCTCCTGACCTTGATCTTCCACAGGCTAAGCAGTCCCAGCTCTCTCAGCTTCTACCTGTATGTCAGATGGTCTAAAGACTTTAATCACCTTCATGGTGGTTTGCAGGACCTATTCCATGATGTCCATATCGCTTTTGTATTGGGCACAGCACTCCAGGCATATCCAGGAGGCAGGAGAAGGTCTTGATTCTAATGTCAAGGTGATTGTGTCAGTTCCTTCAGGCAGAGCTGTAAATTTGGTATGGGGAGAGAAGCCTTGCTACCTATCCATCTGTAACTTCAGCACATTTTGTCTCAGACAGCCTTACAGAAAACTGAGCAAGAAAAATCCCAAATTCTTAGTCTCCGTTTTACTGGATTATTTGAATTTCCTGGCTCTTGCTTTTTAAGTAAAACGGCCTATTGCCATATTGCTGAAACGCTGCCTTTTATTCTTTGCTTTTTAAATAGAAATTGAAGTCTAACTACCCAAGTGTCAGACCTGGAAGCAGTAGTGCTGTTGTACAGGCTCATAGGAAAAGGTAAACGAAAAACGTTCGGGCTACTTTAACATAGCTTGATTAAAGCTTGTCTGATAGTATTACTCATGGTTCATTTGTCTTGATGTGAACTAAGGAAAAAAATGAGTATTCAGTCAACTTTATAAGAAAAAGCACACTGTTGAACAGAAAGTTAATATTAAAGAATTATTGATGTGTTTTCACGTGGTCAAAATTATTTACATGTAAGTAATTATGGAACAACAATTTCCTCTGCCTTCTGGACAAATGCAGTTATCAAACACTGCAATGTTTAGTCACGTAGAATTGAAGAATCATAGAACAGCTCAGGTTGGAAAAGACCTTAAAGATCGTTGAGTCCAACCACAACCTGACCATACTACTCTAACAACCCTCCACTAAAACATGTCCCTGAGCACTACATCCAAATGGATCTGAAACACATCCAGGGATGGTGACTCAACCACCTCCCTGGGGAGCTTATTCCAATGCTTAACAACCCTTTCTGTAAAGAAGTGTTTACTGATATCCAACCTAAACCTCCCCTGGCACAATTTGAGGCCATTTCCCCTCATCCTGTCACCTGTCATCAATGAGAAGAGACCAGCCCCACTCTCAGTGCAATCAACTTTCAGGTATTTGAAGAGAATAATAAGGTCTCCCCTCAGCCTTCTCTTTCCCAGACTGAACAGCCACAGTTCCATATAGACAATGTTTATCACAGTTTTTCTATGAATATCTTGGCAAAAGAAAAAAAATTGAATTAAATCGTTCGCAAGCATTTGATGCTTTGCCTGTATTGAATAAATATTAACTTGCCATGCCTTTAAACGACTAAAGGGAAAATCTTGCTGAAAAAGTACTGCTTGAAGCAGTGTAACACACAACAGTTTAAGTTAGTATTAAGCTGCCTTTTTTCAAAATGTTTTGCTACCATTTCATTATTTTCTTTTAATTAAATCCATATAGGTGCTGTCCAGTGTACCTGGGTGGAAGCTCTTCACCAAATGGCATAGGAACGAATATTTCAAAAAGGTTAAAAAAAAAAATCTATCATTAGTTTTAATCACAACTGTGTTTCCGTGGTGGTTTAGAGCCCTGAGTTTGAACTGTAGGGACAGCTCTATATCCATTGAAATGCACAGCTGCCTGTAACTGCAGTTTGAGTTTGCTGATCCCCTCCAGTCCCCTGTTCATGACTACAGGATCCTTTTCTTCATTTGAGCAGTTGAAGAATCTGTGCAAATGAGACAAGAGACTCCAACAATCAAAGCCATGTAGTTAAGGAGGCTTTTTGTGTGATGGCAGAGTATGCCACCTAAATCAGTAGACTGGTTTAAGTCATCTCACAGCTTGAACTGAAGACAGGCATCCCAGAGCCTCAACTGAGGACAAGCAGAGTGCTTGGTAGCTTCAGGAAAGTTAACTGGAGGAAAGGGACTTCAGATATAAAGCTCTGATATCCAATAGAAAATTAGTGCATTTCCATCTGGGATTTTTCGTAGTAATTATACACATGATGCCCATGCAGGTGATAGTCAGGTGCCACACCAGTGAGAAGGATCAAAGAGTATATATGGAGAATATCAGTTTATTTGGTGTATTCGAGGAATCTGGAAGAGTTACTACATGATCATAGGTTTGAATGCGTACATAATGAATCATCCAGAGATGTGAAAAATTAAGATTACAGGTCAACCACACTTGTAGTATTTCTGAGTGTGTTTTGTTTTAAAACTAATGATTTGTGTAGCTTCTCTTACTGTTACAAGCTCTTGGAGGTTTCTGGTGGTTTTTTTGTCTTCGACCAGAACGTGTGACCAGCTGCGTTGTACTGCTTGTGACTTCCGTGTATCGCTTTTCAATGACTACATCTGGGATCAGTCCTGTGATTATCTTTTTTTCAGGTATGTCTCAGGAGGGTTTGGTGTTAATATTGTTTTACTTTGCCTCAGGGCTAGATGGGAACAGGGGGAGTGAAGAGTCCTTGGCAGTCTGTGTTATTTAATAAGGAGCATGGGTGCAACCTCTTCAGTAATCGCTTGGGAAAGTCTGCAGGAAGAAGAATGCAGCATCTCCCACCATCTGTGTTCATGCCTTTCCATTTCTTCCTCCATCACCCTCACCCTCTGCTTTTCAAAAGAATTCAGGTTTGGTAAATTGTGAGGTAGCATTAGTGTCAAAACAAGCAGGTAATCAGTGTGATGGGTTGGCCTCTGATGGGCCACTGCTGGATGTAAAAAAAAAAAAACTGAATGTAGTGCCAGCCTGTGCTTCTCACCATACCTGCAGTGGCATAAGCTACAATTGTTTCAAGGCAGTTTTTCTGCTTTCCAAAGTGAAGTATTGTCCTGCCATGTTCAGTGAAAATCAAATAGCTTGCTTTCTTAACAGGCTTTTTTTTTTTTGAAGCAGTATTTGATTAACTGGAGAGTTGGGGTTTTTACTTTCTTGTTATGTTGTGAAGTCTTTGATTTTAGTCTTTTTTTTTTTTTTTTTTTGGCAGAGTTAAAATTAAGGCATTCTTCTTTCCAGTTTATCTGCAACTGTACCAAATGCCAGGACTTAGAGAAGTGTTACATAGTAGGCATGCTCCTAGTGCAGATAGCAAGTTTACATTCTTACTGTGGTGAATTCTCTGTCTGTGTCTGTTCTCAGGTGGAGGTAATGGTTCAGAGTTCGTGTTTGGCCACCAGGGGGTGTGGTAGCTGGAACAGAACAGTAATGGATAAATCCTCTCCTGTTCCATTGTTTTTCTTATACTACGTTTTTGGTTTTCCTATGATTTCCCTCTGGTTTCAAAAACTTGCATTTCTCTTACAGTGAAAATGTTTTATTCTCAGTGCTTAAAAACAGCAACATTTGTAAAATAAATGTAAAAATGCAGTGCTGCTCTAATCTCCTAAGGTGAGTTTGGTTGCTAGAAAGGCTAAATAAAAATACAGTTCTTCAATTTACCTAAAGTCTAAATTCTGCTGCTTCTGCGATCCTGAGTTTATAAAAAATATAATAACATGAAAGGAGGTAGTATCAGATAATTGTAATATTGTGAAAGTTTGATAAGATTAATACATTTTTGTATAATTTCTTATTAATGAGATTGATTCTACCTGGTTCTTTCTCTGGAGGCTGAAGCAGGGTTTCTAGACAAGACAGAGAACATTATTTATAGAAACATTAAACTGTAGCTGATTTGAGAGTACAGAAACCACACACTGAATTTTGCTCTCAGGAAAGGATTGTGTTCAAAACAGAGTTTAAGCATATCCCTAAATTCATTCCTATCAGTGGCACTCAGAAATGTTAAGAGCATTTCTGAAATGAAATAGCCTCGTGAGTTTTTTTTCAAAAGAAAAGAAAAGTTTTAAACTGAACTCCTTTGTTTGACAGGAATAACATGCCTGAGCTCAATAAACTAAGAGCAAAGATGATAAAGAAGAAAGGATCGCGAGCATATGCTTGTCAGTGCAGCTGGAGATCCATCAGTGAATTAACTGACCTCCAAGCAGACCAGCAGCTTCGGTGGGTTTGTGGTAAACATGCAGAATGAAGTCGTCCTGTGTGTGGTACCTGCAGTTTCCTGACAACAGAAACCTGAATATTTCTATTTAGAAATAGATCATAATACTCAGAGCAGTATGGGGAGTTGAATTATTAGGAGAAACAATTTGGAGGTTTTGTGGAGACTAAATAATGTTAAAGCTCATATTCAGCAGTGTAAGAGAAAGGAAGAGGAAAAGGACAGATTTAGACACAGATAAAGCACCTTAAGGATGTTCCTCCTATCTAGCACAGAGCCTTTTTTCTCCTGGCTGCAAAATTTTGGACTCAGAGAAAACAGTGGGCTGAGATGCAGCCATGACACACAAGTGTATAAATTTCTACACAGAAATTAATACTGTTTTGCTTTGCTCATAGTTGCTAATGAGCAAGTGGTCCTAGATCTCTTAAAAGTATACTGCAAGATCAACTCTCACCTCTAAGGTTTCAGCACACCCCAACACTTTATTTTAGCTGACAATAGCCAAAACCTGCAGGTGTTGGAAATTTCTTTTCAATTCATACTGCTTTCTTCAAAGCACTTTCTGCTGATTCAGGACTTTTACCACAGGGAATTTCTTGGACTTCCCTTCAGCCTTCACTGCAAGTGATGAACAGGTTATTGTACAACTATTAAATATGCCATTTAAAAGATATTTTGAAGACTATATGACTTCTATCGATACTTTCAAGGGGAAAAAAAGGCTCAGTCTGTAAAGAGTGAGAAAGCAGTATATCCCCACTGACTTCCACATTTGGATTTTTTTCAGCTTCTGTAGCTTTCACTTCAGCCTCACTTCTGAATGTCAGTCAGAAAATGTATCTGTCCTGTTACAACACACTCCCTTCCCCCAGCAACATCATAACATACTTCCAGTATTATGCTACTTGGTGAATTGTCTTGATTATAGCTAGTGTCACTGTAGTTTATGAACTCCTGCTTTTCACTATGTATAAATAATACAGGGATGGATTTGGGTTTCAGGGGAGAAGAAGGAAGGTCAGGATTATCTTGGCAATCGTGTTATTGAAAGGTCCCATAATGGGAAGTCTGTTAATATTTCTGCTATGCAGTGTGTAATATTCAAATACCTGAAAGGTGTTTACAGCGAGAGCAGAGCTGGTCTCTTCTCATTGGTGACAGGTGACAGGATGAGGGGAAATGGCCTCAAGTTGTGCCAGGGGAGGTCTAGGTTGGTATCAGTAAACACTTCTTTACAGAAAGGGTTGTTAAGCAGTGGAATAGGCTCCCCAGGGAGGGGTTGAGTCACCATCCCTGGATGTGTTTCAGATCCATTTGGATGAGGTGCTCAGGGACATGATTTAGCAGAGGGATGTTAGAGTTAGAGTAGTATGTTTAGGTCGTGGTTGGACCCAATGATCTTTAAGGTCTTTTCCAACCTGAGCTGTTCTATGATTCTATATTCTACACATAAATTCAAAATTACTTCCTTTGTGCAAATTCTTGGTATACTGATCTATTTCTGTTTTTGTGGTGTTTTACTCATTGCTATAATTTGTACATGATCAATCTGTTGTTCTTCTGAGCTTTTTTAGAACAATTACATGATCTTTCTTAGGAAAGTCACCTCTTGAATCTGTAGCCTTTTCTGTACCCGTCTGAAAGAGCAGATTTTGCTTGTGACCAGAGGCATTCTGCTTCCTGCTCACCTTCCACTTCTATGAGTGTTTCTTAAAGCTTTTACGACTTGTAGTGTGCCTGGGAGACCTAGCAGTGCTTCCCTGCACAGTGCTTTGGTGCTGTAGAGTGCATGTGCATGTTCCACTGGCACACACAGCCTTGCTAGTAGGTTCAGAGGTGAATTGGCTTTGGAGAGATACTTCAGTCTCCCTTGACATAGCAGTATACACAAACTTTGGGGCCAGGTATTATTTTCAACACAATTGCTGTTTCAGACAGCAGTTTCAACAGTTACAAGTCTAAAACAGCAGGTTCAGGAGACACACAAACCACAGACCAGCTGATTAATGTCCAGTCTGCTACTGGAAGAGGTCAGCTGACGTTTCTATCCTCAGTGAAGAGATGGTCCTTATGTGGACTTAGGAAGTAAGTGTTCGTCGGTTTTGTTCAGATGGGTCGAAGCTGTTTCCATTCCTGGAGAACACTAGTTAGTACCAGGTAATGGTAAGAGAACAACTCAGTTATAGTGCTTAATTTATTAATAAGCAAAGAGAAGAAGAAATTTTGTTCTTGAAGACGCTTCAAAGAGTGCTGAGTTATCTTGGCTTGCCTGTTTCAAGGCCATTTGAGACTGATGACCAAGTAGCCCCATGGGATGCTGCTTTGGTCAGGGTTTCCACGTGCCATAATGTAGAAAACATTGTGAGCAGGAAACAGGCCAAGTCCTAGCGCCTGTCTCAGTTGGTGAGACCGAGTCTCATGTGACTTAGAGAAGAAGCGTGTCTCCTGCACCCTGTTTTAAACATGTCACCCTCTCTAGATCTACCAAATGTGTGGGGCCTTGCTGGAACAAAGTTCAAGGCATCTGTCTTAGTGATTGTTATGACAAGAAGATGACCTGCAGCACCTGAAAAGGGGAGGCTAGGGAGGAATTGAGACATGTAGACTAAAAGTACAGAAGAAGTAAAAATTGCTGTGAATACTGATACCATTACATCAGCAGTTTTCTTATATCACCTCAGTCTTTTGTTAACTCAGACAGTTGTGGAAACTGTGTGCTCTCATACATGACTGTTATCAAATGATCTTGTCACTAACACCATTAAGACCACACTCCAAGCCTTGAAAATGTTAAAAGATAATCTTTATTGGTAAGTGTGTACTGAAACCTGAGCATTCCTCTGAAATCACATTTATTCAAGTACATTTACTTGGTCCTGACCTTGGTCAGATTGATGGGGTATGACAGCACGTTGTCCAAGTGAAGTTATTGATACATGCAGAAATAGTGCTTATTGCAGTGTTCTCCCATTACAGAATTCAACAGAATTCAGATTTCTAGATCTGAGAATAGTATGTCATTAAATGTAATTATTTTGTTGGAAAAAGAACTGGTATTAAGCATTTGAGTTCCCTACGTTCAGTGTTAGATGTTACAAACCACTTCAAAGTCTTCAAATGAAAAGAATGTAAAAAGATGTCACGTTGGAGCTTCTGTGTTTAACGGTATTCTAAGATTGCACAAAGGTTCTCAAGATATAGCCCAGACTTTACGTGATACTTCTGTGTCACTTCTCTGAGACAGCTGGGATTACAGAAATGATTTTGTTTGAGAATGCCACTCAGCTGTTGTCAGACAGAAGTACTGGAGAACAGCTTTGCCGAGTATAAATGTGACCATTATTTTCCTTTAATTTTTGCTTTGGAAGAAATAATACCATTTCTGTTTGGGAAGCAGGCAAGGTGATAACAAGACTTTCATTTGGCTTGCGTGATGTACTTGGAAATTTTCTAGCCTGCAGCATTAGTCCGTAGCAGATCCCTCAACAAAACAAGCAATGAAGTATAATAAAATGAGAATCCACGCAAAATTGCATGGAAATGTAGTTGGTGGTTTAATGTCATAGCAATTTCTTAAAATCTGTGTTCTTGCAGTACTTCTAAAGAGAAATAAAGTTCTGATGTACATAATATCTTTTATTATAGCTTTACTTTATAACTTTTTTATTAAGAATATTGGCCTGCCATAGAATTTAACATACTAAAGCATAGTAGCTTTACATATGGCAGGATCTGCGCTGTGTAAAATTGAATAAAGATTTCTTTTTTTCTGAGCAAGTATTTCAGTTTTTTACTTAAAGCATTCTGTAAATGTGAGGCACCAGAAGCTTCCACTTGTTAGAAGACTGCTCGCTTCTCTTCTTTCCTGAGTCTGCAGCTGGCACAAGTGGCAGTCACACAATGGGCTGTGTTGGGAGCTGCCAAAGCAAATTCCTCCTACCAGGCTTTTTTTTTTCGCACTGGGCCCAACCAGTTTTGCCTTCTATGCGACAATCTGATAACCACAGTCAGGCCAACCTATCGGGGATGGAAATAAAGGAGTGCCACATGCTGCTCATGTGTGAGAGCCACCTACCATGCCTGGAACTGGGCATATGTGCATTGAGGAGTGTCTTTTTAAAATGTAGATGTGTCAGTAAAATGCAGAGTTGGAACAAATCTGAATTGTGTTTCTTGAAAACTGTGACTCTTAATACATTGTTTCTGTCTAAGAGAAGACTTACAAAAATGATGTGGGACCATGTTTTCTATGTTGAAAGGGTCATGAAATTTCACCAATAAAAAAGCATTGCCAGATCACGAGAAAGAGCAAGTAAATATTGTTTTCTTACCTCAGTGGGGATGTAGCAACTATGCATGAAGTAAAAGAGTTTTATCATTCTCTATCAGACAGCACATGGACAGTACATTAAATTGAAGTGAATTCATAAAGGCAGATGCATTTACCACATTTCTCAAACGCTTAGCTAGGATAGAAGTTGGAGGCAGTTGCTGTGGGAGGTGGCATATAGCTGAACTTGCAGAGTGGGATGCTGGTGCCTTCATGTGTCAGTGAAGGCAGGCTATCACTGGTTTCGTAGCAATCACTTAAAGATGGGGCATCGATGAAGGGAGCACTCCATTTGCAGTCTCTTGGATCTTTTTATGACAAAGTACCAGGAAGAACTTGCTCTGCCTGCGGGGGTTGGAATAAATCTTTTTTCTCCAGCATGAAGAAATTCTGCATGACACAAATTAGAGTAATTGACCTAAATATCTGTCATAATCCATTTTGCACTTGAGTTCCAGGTATTGGTGCCATTGGGGCAACAATTATTTCACATTCTGAATGGGCAGTGTGGATGTGGTAAGAACACACAAAAAGCACTGTCTCACAAATACCCCCAACTTACCTTACTCGTGCTTTGCAGTGTCACAGTGTGTGGTTAGAGGGTAGCTCCTATGCATGTTCAATTCACTTTGACAGCTTTAGTTCTGCTGCTTCAGACGTACTTTCGAAGTCTCTTTGGGAGTAAAATGTGATTACACAACGTCGTCTGTAGAGGGCAGAGCAACACCGCTGAGTGTTGCAGTCCGGGCTTCTGCTTAACGATACAACCGCGGACTTTTTTTCTAGAGTAATGAAGATTTACCTATTTTTGTATTTGTCTCCCATTGGTGTAATTACAGATGGAGCAGCCAGATCTGTGGCAACTCCACTTGATTTTTGCATTACTTCATCCAAACTACTCAAGTGGTCCTTGACCTGTACTGAAGCTGATTATCTTTTAGCCCTCAGCTAAAGAATCATAGTAAAAATGAGTGTGCATATACATAAACATATACACATACATACGTACATACACACACATATATCTATCTTCTAGCAACATCAGAGGAAGAACTGAGTCTTCAGGATTTACCGTTCACCCTGCCCAAATTAATTTCCTCTGAGGATGTTGTTAAGCAATTTTGGCAAGCAGAGGTTGTGTAATGTAGAATCTCATGATTTCCAGTACAAAGTTTATGTAGTTTATATACTCTGGGCAGCTTGGTCTGGTGGTTGGCGACCCTGCTCATGGCAGGGGGTTGAAACTAGATGATCTTTGAGGTCCTTTTCAACCCAGGCCCTTCTCTGATTCTACGAAAGCACACTGCTCAAGGTGTGACAAGATGGCAAAACTTACAAAGAAATTGTAAGATCAAGGTCTAGAAATGCCAAATGATTGTTTCTGTCTATGAAGAAAAGTAATATGGAAGATGGGAGCTGCTCCAAAGCATGTGACTGCTGGCAGTGAGAATCTTCCAAGTACCTGCACCTTGCAGTACATCAGCTGTTAGCCGTGGTTAAGGTTTTGGTGAACAGCAAGATATAAAATGTTGTATCCACTTGAACTCTCTTCAGGTCCTTCAGTAAGTCAGCAGATGGAAGTACTAAATACAGTCTTTATTAACCTGTGAGGTTGTGCCTCTTTCTGTAGTTACAAGGCTAACTGCTGCACCTGAAGCAAAAATGTGCTTTTAACCAGGAGCAAGATATATCTAACCCATAAAATCAAAAGTTGCTTATTTTGCTGGTGAAGAGTATCATCTGAATTTAGCCTAGTTACACCACAGATGAGTAATCTCAGTAACTTTTTTCCTTATTTATTTCCCTTTAATAGGAGAAAAAGTTGGCAACAAGTTTTAGTAGAGAATAGAACAGCAAGCAAGGCTGAGTAGTATACTGCAGAAGACTGCATATAAAAAGGCTTTGTAGATACATATTTTTCAGCTGATAAATAAACCTTATCTTTGCTTTGGATTTTGTTTGTTTAGTTCTGAAGTAATGCAGACACACCTAAATAACAGAGATAAAAGTAGTGTGCTGTAGGGGGAAGTTCAGATGTCTTCAAAACATTTATCAAAAGGAAGGACAAAAGGACCACGTAGGAGGTGTCCCCTCTAGGAGATTTTTAGGATGACTGCAATCCCATAGGTCTGGCCCAGAAGACAGGGCTGGATCTGCCCCACATTGCTGCCCCCCAGTCACTTCCACGCTGGACCCCTGAGCTGCAGAGTGAAGTGACGTGCAGAAGAAAGGAGCTGCACCTCCAGAGGGTACCGTTGTGTTCCACAAAGATGTCCACAAGGAGAAGTGAGCTGAATGCAACTCATTTGGGTTGAGGTTTTTCCTCTAAAATTTGTGCTATGGGCTTCTTGCAGTACTTTTCAAGCTGTTTCCTGGTGATAGACTTTAGATACATTCGTTCAGGTGAAAAGCCTCTAAGCCAGTGGTTTATAACTGTTACTCAAATACAATAAAATTGTCAAAGTTTTTCATGAGCATTTAATGAAACTGAAACCCTTACAGCCTTAGAGCTTACACTGAAGAACTGGGAGAAAGAAGAGATGTTTTCATACTGGACAAACAGACATAATATTTCAGACCCAAGTACCCTAAATACATCTATTTTAAAAGTGATTGTCTACAGAGGGACAAAATGCTAATTGGCTATTGAAAACTGGGATTTATAAGGTGTCTATTGAATGTTTCAGTCTCTAATTAAAGGGGAGCAGTATGGCCTTATTATAAGATAATGCAATGCTTGTGATAGCAAATAGAGTGTATGTCTTTCAGCTAATGCAGAGAAGCATTGGAATAGTCAGCAATCTGTACTTGGAAGACTGTGTCCTGCCTGCACTGATGTAAACAGCATTGACAGGAAGGGGGAAGCAGCTACCCCAGACAGGAAGATTGAATTTAGTATCCAGCTCCTTATCTTGGCAGAGCGGCTGCTCAGGATGCCGGTAAGGAGTGGACAGATTGCTCCAGCAGACCTGCCTGTCCCTTCCTGGGAAGACCTTCATGTCAATGTAATCAGGGTATGATCTCAAATATGCTGAAGGGTTTAGGAGGAGATTGTATCTGGAGGCTGATTATCCAAAATAATGCTTACCATGGTGTAGTGCAGTCTCATTCTGTCCCTGCCACTGTCACTTGCAGGAAGAGATTGACTTGCATGGTGAAGAAGAAGGGTATGTGTCTTTTAACAGGAAAAGCTTTTATCATATTAAGTGTTATCATTAGTCTTATTGCCTCTAAAGAAGTCAGAGACGTTCCTGAATCCTAGTGCACAACGCAATATCTAGTTTAATTTTTGGATGAGGGGCTTGGTAAGAGCTGATGCAGACCAGTTCCAGCCCTTCAGAGGTATAAGCAGCATTGCTGCAGCATTGTTTTATGTGCTTTGAATCAGGAAGGCACCTGGTTCACAAGTGAAAGATGAATGGTCTCAAAACTCTCTTTACAGTTGCTCAGTAACATTTGACATGAGTTTCTTTCTGATTTCTGTGTGTATCTTGGGAAATCCATCTGCCCTGAACCTACAGCGAAGCAAGGCACCATTCAGTCAATGCACTGGTGGATGAAATGAAGAGTCAACACAAAATCATAATATCCTCAGCATTGACTTTTCTATGAATGATGATTTCTGTTCCTCTCTTCTTCCCCCAAGTATGCTCCAAAGTCGTTTCAGATTTTTCTAAAAACTATTCAAGCTAAAATTGAGACCTGGAAACACTTCAAGGCAGTTTTTCAGCTGCATCTGCCCACACATGTCTGAAACACCTCTTTTCACATTTTTTTTTTTTTTTCCACACTAGATATATATTTAGTTCAATTCTGGTGAGGAAGGCTGGAAACAATCAAACTATGAAAAATGAGAGTGGTATAAGAGTCTACCAATGCTTCTGAAGAACACTGACATATATCTGTCTTGGGGAATCATGAAGAGAACGTTCTGGAACCAAATTACTAAGGCAACTTAAGCCAAGGAGAAACCAGGGCCATCTGCTCAGCACATGGTGGGTTGGGCACATCTCCTGCTGTGCCTGGGATCGCTGCTGACACAGCTGGCAGCAGCCAGCACCCAGTGCCCAGCCAGGTGCTTCACACACAGCTGCTGGGGTAAGCAAAAATCCTTCGTCTCTCTGTTTTTGCAAAAGAGTTCCTTTCCCCCTGCCATACATTGGAAATGGCTCCCAAAGCCTGGAGAGTATTAGTTCTTTATAAAGGATGTGTTTGTAAAGCGGATCATTTCCAGATGTCCAATGGTTTTGCAGACCTTGCAATAACAATTCGCTACCGAGAGTTCTCAGCCAGCTCCGGGCATTTGGTTACCTGAGTATTTCTAGCATCTATCACAAGGCAAAGGACACCTTTAAGCAGGGAAAAAGCAAACAGCCTAACAGCACAGTACCAGCACCTCATCAGGTCTGCCCCAGCACATTCTCACTTCATTGTCCCATACCTGACAGGCCATAAAAGAGCAAAACAGCCACTTTCCTTTTCTGTCTGATGCTGCAAGTTACTCACATTTCCTGTCCTGCTATTTCAAGGACTAAGGTCTCAAAATGGGAGCCCATTAACTTGTCTGAAATGACATATTTTCCTCTCTTCCTACAGTCATGTCCAAGTGAACTGTATCAACACTGCCTGAGAGGCATCACCAGGGTCGAGGCACACTGTGCTGAGCCCATACAGGTGCCACCAGTTGTGCAGGGGCTGTGGTGGCTGCTGCATGCCATTGGTGGCCAAGGAAAGATAGCGAGGGTTCCTCTGCCTGGAGGAGCAGGAGGGACATCCCTCTCTCATGCTACCCAGTGGTTTGGGCTGTATTTTAGCCCAGAGTGGATGGACACAGGAGAAGAGGACAGGAGCTCAACACTTTTGACAGTCTCCCCTTAACTTAGCACATTTACACTTAAACCATTTTAAAATATAGCATTGCTTCTCCTGTGCCCTTCCCTGCTGCACTGATCAGCTCTGGGCCTGGGAGGTCACACAGTACATCTCAGAGGCCGAGAAGTGGAGCTAAGAAAAGCAGATCTGTTGTCAGCAGCCTTGCATTTGCTTTGCAGGTGTATGTGCTGCTGGAAGAAAAACTAGAGCTTGCAGATAGAAAGCAAGATCTGCAAGCAAGGCCATAAGCTGAGCAGCAGCTGACTTTGGCTTTTAAAACCCAGAGGCAAATTCTCAACAAAATGCAAAGTGTGTTTGTAGGGAAATCTTTTCACTCCAACGTACTCTGACTCAGCACTGGTACGTAGAGTACAGCTCATTAGCACACTCATGTGCAGATATCCTCATTGAGCTCCTGCCACTGGGTTACATGCAGGAGAGTGTAAAGGGCTGCATCCCTGCCATGCTCCGGGCAGCATCCCACCAGCTGCCAGCATTGCTTGTGCTTCCATGTACAGTGCCTGGGCACTATAACAAAAGCCAAGGGTTCCAGCAGAGCTTGTATTTTTGTCAAAGTTTGGGGAATTTCAGACATTTGCATTGCTTGGAGCGTCTGAAAGAAAGATGAGCCCTCTGTAAAGCATCATATCTTTAAAAACTCCACAGATGATAGCCCTAGTGAAGAAAGCACAGAAAGGTAAAGAAACGTAGAAGTAGAAAAGCTACAGCCACAGACTTTAAAGTGTAAATAAAATGTGGCCCTGGCCCACAGATTTCTACTTCTTAGAACCTTGAGAAATTATCTCCACTTGATTTGTAAATTGAATCAATATGACAGTGTTGGGAATGTGGCAGTTTCATGAGCAGCTGATGCTAAAATAAGGTCCGCAGGCACCAAAATGTCTCTGTGCTACGCAGTCTGAAGTGTGGTTATGCAATGGGGATAAGCACAGCATTTCCTTGGAGCATTAACCTGAATTAAAGGATGAAATGGTTGCGCAGGGATCAAGCCCCCCTGGTCACCACTGAGGGCTCCATCAGTGCTGGTCAGCACTGCTGCACAGTAACAGCAAGAAGAGAACAAACACATAGTAAGTCACACAGCTGGGCCCCTGCAAGGGGGTTCTCTTCCCCACAGCACCTCACTTTATGTCTGGGAAATGGCACTGCTACCATCAGTGTGCTATCCCTGTGACAAGTGCTGGGTAGGCTTACTGCAAAGGATGCTCAGCTGGATGGTGCCACTCGGCACTAAAGGGAAGAGCAGTCCCTGGGTATCATCATTAAGTGTCCTAGAATTTGAAACTAAGGGAAGAATGAAAGAGGTTTTGACCACGAGATGAAGATTTTAAGGTTCTCAAATGTTTGTTCCCTGTTTCCTTGCTTCAAGTACCCATGGGCATTCCTGGCTCCCTGTGATGCTGACAGTGATGCTGCTCAATGCTTTGGGTGACGTTCATGTTTGTAACTTACTAATGGGATGAACAAGGCTGCAGACATGCACGCAAAAGCAGCACTGCTGAAGGCTTCATGGGGCTTCTGTTCTCAAAGTCAGCTCTCCCTTACAGCAGAATGCATCCCTAGCCAAGTGGCGTTAGCCTCTAATTGCATGCCAACAGTCCTCTTTTGCCACTGCACTGATTAAAGGCAAAACGAAGGCAGTTGGCTGATGTATTTCCCTATACTGATTTTGTGTCTGAGCTCTGCAGCATCCTGTAACTAGGCATGGCTGCTGGCTCTAGAACAGCTTCCCAGTAGGACCAGTTTGGTGTTTTGCTGTTACATCAAACCGGCTGGGGTAGTTTTGTATCATTCCTTTATCTCTGCCCAGGCCTAGGAAGCCAGAAATAAGAACAGTCCTCCTGATACTCTCCTAGGGAAACCAGTTTAAAAATCATACCTTAGGAGCTTATCTAACTACAGATTACATCAGTTCAACAGAGTCAATTAAATTCATTTAAGCTTCCACAAAACACTGTACGCATACTCTCGCTTGCACTTCAAACAGGCTTATTGCATACCTGCCTTTGTCATCACTTGCTCAGTGACTTTCGGTGTGTGCTTCCTACACCTGCAGGTAGGTCACAAAAAATGTTTAAGGGATTTGTCATCCTCTGAGAAGAACATCGGGTCTCCATTTCTAGTTACAAAATTTTACATGCCAGCCCCACTCTAAGGTGAAATCTAGGGTGGTGACATGCTATGGAAAAGAGGAAGGCTGATCAGGGACTTTGTCCCTTTTCGTTTTTAACTCAGAGAGCAGTGAAGCACTGACACAGGCTGCCCAGAGCAGCTGTGGTGCCCCATCCCTGGAGTCATTCAAAGCCAGGTTGGATGGGGTCCTGAGCAGCCTGAGCTGGTGGGGGGCAGCCCTGCCCATGGCAGGGGGGTCGGACCTGAGTGGGCTTTAAGGTCCCTTATAAGCCAAACCATTCTGTGATTCTATGACTTCATGATTTTCTTAAACCACATTTTCAAAATTATAGAAACATTGTACACATAGTTGGCTGCCAGGTTGGCAGAACTATTGCAAACAAAGCTGTTCTCCTTAAAGTGCTTAACATTAGAAACAAATAAAGATACATTACAGATATCATCTGTCCATTGAAATGGCCATTCTCTTACTGCACACTCACCTCTTTTCCAGTTTGACAAAGCCTTTTTTAGGAACACTTTTTGTAGAGGCAGACATGTAGAAAAAGGATCGAGTCACTGTCTTTAGTTCCTTGTAAATTCTTGGTTTTTAATTAACTGCTCAGCAACAATCACTCCCAGATACATCAGTTATGCTGAAACAATTGACATGTTAAATATTGATAAGGATATAGGAAATAATAGAAGGAAAAATCTACCAAGGAGAAACTTTAGGAGGGCTGTGTATAGATGCCCTTGTGTATACATGTCCTTTAGCAAACTGTTACTTAGCTAGCACATAAAAGAGAGAGACTGGGGTAAGAAGCACAGCTATTTTTGCAGCTGTTTTACATCTATCTAAAGCATGGTGCAAGGGCACCGCCTCTCTAATTGTAAACATCAACATGCAGATGTTTCCTCTGGCCAGTGAAAGCAGCTGAAGCTCACATGGTCTGGTGCTCATGGTCATGATCATGGACTGATCGCTGACACAGAGCTGATGTCATCAGACTCCATCACTGCCACCCCATGTCACCAACAGGCCTCACTGAGAGAAAGGAGGGATGCTGTAGTGACAAGCAGTGACAGGGAGGAGCACAGGGCACCATGAGCAGTAGAGAAGTGAGTAGGAGGCTGAATGCAAGTCATAAAGTGAAGGACACAGCACATAGATGCCTTTGGCAAGAACACAGTAAGTCTCTCCAGATATGATGCAGGGAGGGATGGGGCTGAAGAAATTTGTGCAGAGGAAACTACACAAGCAAGAGAAAATGCTCATTCTTTTGGTTTCCTTCCTTACTCAAGAAGACTTTCTGCATCTTTCAGGTGTAACTCCTGAAGTTGCTGATGCACGCCATGATAAAACCACATTGCAGGTGGATGCAGAGGGAATGCATGATGACTTGAGCTGCTGTTTTCTGGGTGAGGACATGGCCAATAACAGGCCCTCCCCTGAGCCTGCAAGACAGCAATCTGAGAGCTATGCAGGGGCACATGTGGCGTTTCATGTTGCTTATTTTGCCTATGTACTTCATGCAATATGGTACAGCTTGACATTGGTGTGTTTTGCATGGATTTCAGAGTCTCTGAGAGCTAATATTACTTGGAAAAGGGGATATGCTGCATTTGGAGAGAAGTAAAATTCTCAGAAGTGCCATTGACCAATAATCAAAGTGAGAATGGACCAAAGAGATCTGAGATCCCATGTTTAATATCATCCCACGTGGCTGGCACAATGGCCAAGCAATGATATTCAAAATGGCAGCAGCCTTCCTACTGAGAGCACAAGACCTTCCCTAAGGCCCAGCAGTGTCCCCTGCCTCAAGCTCCAGCAGGCCTGCACAGTGCCAATTAGTGCTAATTAGTGCTAACGTGTGCTTGCTCTCGCAGCTGTCCCCACCTGCCAGCCTGCAACAGGTTAAAATAAATGAATAATATTTAAATGAAGAGAATGTTTGTGATTCCCAGCCAACTGCCCCAGAGCAGCTATGACCAGCAGGTTACCTGGCAGCATTCCATCACACTCCCTATGATGCCTGTAAACAAATACCTGCGTGCAGCTGCTCTCCCCAGGCAGAAGCCATGAGCAGTTTCTGTGGGCAAAGGCACTGGGCAGGAGTGAGGACAGGGTGAACGTGAGGCTGACCTGCTGTGACTAGGCCCAACAGGGCTGGCTGGCTGTGACTCAGCCTCGAGCACCACAAGTGGGTTTTCTGGTTCTTCAGGGTGGAGCAAAACCCATCCAGTGCTGCATCCCATGGACCAAACAGGGCCTGAGGCCTGGAGGGACCCATAGGCCCTGCCCCACATCTGAGTACACATGCTCAGGGAGCCAGGTGATGACAGGACCTCACTGATGAACGTGCTGCTGTTCTAAATCTTGGCAGGCAGCTGTGCAATACAAGCCTCAGACCCTCAGAGGGATGCTGCAGGGCTGGTGTTTGGCCAGACACCAGCTTGCCCCTGGAAATCCCATGCAGCCAGTCGCCTACCAATGTGGCTGAATCAGACCTGGGTGTTAGGCGCTTTGATTTGATTCCACTGCACCATCAGAAAACATGTCCTTATTATAAAGAAAAAGTAAAAGCAAACCACAAGCACAACTGCTATGTTTTAATGTGAGTGGAGGTTTTTATCACCCTGCAGTGAGAGCTCGGGTTGGGTTTCTGAAATGCAGCCAACTTCACATTAACCACACTTGGACATCCTCCCCCTTCCAGTTCCATTTAAGGCCTAGTTGTCTTTGTGAGCAGCAGTGCTGAGGAGGATCAGATCCTAGCACATTTCTTTCAAGCTGACTGGAGAGGAAAGAGCTCCTCCAGTCTGGATTTTTGTCTTTTGATAAGAGTGACACCAACACTTGCTTTCAGTCAAGTGTTGTGACAGAAAGCTGCATGCCAGAGCAGGACCATAGACAAGGACACATAGGACACAGCAGGGACATGGCAGGGGCTGTATCAGTACTAGCACCATGGGGAGCCCTGAATTTACCTGCTGGCACCTAGCAGCACAAACGATGTTCTCCTTGCCCCCATGTACGTGTAAGTACAGCTCTATTTCAGGCACACGGCTCTTCCCCACTTACAGTGGAGCAAGCAAGAGGCAAAAAGAAAAAAAAAGATTCCTAGCCTCCCCAAAGGCAGATCATGCCCCCTGGGCTGCTACAAAAGCTGCCCTTAAATTATTAAGCAAGAAAAGTGGCCTGCTTTGCTTAAAAGGTTTGTGCTTTCAGGCCATCATGCTATTTACTGCAGAAGCCAAAGGAGAGTAGTTGATACAAGCAGGCAAGAGTATGGAGATGCGCCCAGGACAGCAGGATCTGGCTGTAGGAAGAGCTTCAGAGTCTTCAGATACACTGTGGCTTAGCCAGGAGAGGCACCCAAGCTATCAAACAGAGGATGAAGAACAGGAGCACAACAATGCCTTTCTCAGAGCTTCCTTCTCTCAGCAATTCAAAGATAAGGAGTCAGCACTTCCAAAGAAAGAATTTACATATAATACATTCAGGCTCTTTATTTCACTTTCAGATTAGGAACCTTCAGGGTTCATGTTTTCAGTTTTCCTCCAAAGACCTGTTGCATAGTGAAACCTGATGTTTTGATGTTGCTCTGGGGAGATGGAGCAGTAGGAAAACAGCTGGCGTATCGGCAGCCAGCAGCATTGCTCCAGCAGCCCTTTGCATGGCCCTGGTGCTGAATCAGCAAGAGAATGCTGCAGGGCTGCTGGAGCAAACTCAGCATGCCAATGCTCCACTGGAAGGAAACTAGCAGCATCATCTGTCTACCTGCAGGAGCAGGAACTGCTCTGTGGGTTGAAACGCCCTGTGGACTACTTACCAGTGCAAAGTGCATACTGTTTGGGTGATAGAGGCTCCATGTGTTCATAGAATCATAAAAATCACAGAATGGCCTGGGTTGAAAAGGACCACAATGATCATCTAGTTTCAACCCCCCAGCTACATGCAGGGCTGTCAACCACTAGACCAGGCTGCCCAGACCCAGATCCAGCCTGGCCTTGAATACCTCCAAAAATTGGGGCATCCACAACCTCCTTGGGCAGTCACCAGTCCAGTGCATCACCAACTTCTGTGTGAAAAACTTCCTCCCAATATCTAACCTAAATCTCCCCGTCTCAGTTTTCTCAATTTAAAACCATTCCCCCTTGTCCTATAACTATCCACCCTCATAAACAGCCATTCCCCCTCCTGCTTATACACTTCCCTCAGGTTTTGGAAGGCCACAATGAGGTCTCCCCGGAGCCTTCTCTTCTCCAAGATAAACAAGCCCAGTTCTCTCAACCTTCCCTTACAGAGAGGTGCTCCAGCCCTCTGATCATCTTAGTGGCCCTCCTCTGAACTCGTTCCAAGAGCTCCATGTCCTTCCTGTGCTGGGGACCCCAGGCCTGGATGCAGTACTCCAGATGGGGCCTCCCAAGAGCTGAGTAGAGGGGGACAATCACCTCTCTCTCTCTGCTGGTCACCCCTCTTTTAATGCAACCCAGAACACAGTTGGCCTTTCAGGCTGCAAGCGCACACTGCTGGCTCATGTCCAGCTTCTTGTCTACCAGGACCCCCAAGTCCTTCTCTGCAGGACTGCTCTCAAGGAGATCTTCCCCCAATTTGTATAAATACCTGAGATTGTCGTGACCCAAGTACAGCACCCCGTAGTTGGCCTTGTTGAACCTCATTAGGTTTTCATGAGCTCACTTCTTTATCCTGTCCAGTTCCCTCTGGATGGCTTCCCTTCCTTCCAGTGTATCAACTGTACTGCTCAGCTTGATGTCATCTGCAAACTCTCTGAGAGTACACTCGATGCAATCATCTATGTCACTGATGAAGATGTTGAAGAGCAGCGGTCCCAAGACTGACCCCTGAGGGACATCGCTTGTGACCAGCCTCCACCCTGACACAGAACCATTGGTTACAACCCTGTGGCCAAGGAAAAAGCATCGTGACCCTACCACCAGGCTCCTCTGCCTCCTCACACCATGCTATGCTCAGTGTGCCTGCTCAGTTGGATCGTGTGCCTCCTCCCTGATTGCCTCCCACACCATGGCTCTTGATAACACAGCATGGTAAGTGTTCAGCTGCCTCACAGTGAGATTACAGATCAAATGTCTGCTGTGTCTTCAATTTTTTTTTTCTTTCCCTTCTGAAAACAAAAACTCACACTTGCAGCCAGCAGGAAAAAGATTGCTCACTTCGCACTTCTCTCGCATCACCAGATAATCGACTACAAATTCTGTGCTTTAAACAAAAGAGGATAGGCAGATACTTCGCAGTGTGCCACAGTGACATTGGGCAAGGTGTTGGATCCCTGCTGGAACCTACTTCCCTTCCCACAATGGCTTTGGGCCCTGTCCTCCATGCCACACGCTGCTGTGCCAGCACACACTGCCCTTGTTCCAAAGAAGGCCAATGGTACCCTTGATTGTGTTAGGCAATATGTTGCCATCAGACGAAAGGAGGTGATCCCTCACCTCTGCTCAGCACTGGTGAGGCCACATCTGGAGTGCTGGGTCCAGTTCAGGGGCCCCCAGTACAGGAGAGACATGGACATACCGGAGAGTCCAGCAGAGGGGCCATGAAAATGATGAAGGGGCTTTGTAGAGCAAAAGCTGCACCTTGAATCCGCTGCAGGAACAGCCCTGACCCTTCTTCTCCTCTCCACCACCATTCCTTTCCCTGTAGCTTCCTGCAGCTCCAGCGCAGGTGCTTACATGGACTATAGCAGGAAATTCCCATCTGTGATGTTACTTAGTATTTTAAACAAAACGCTGGTCTAGCTACCAGGCATCCAGCAAAATATGCCTGCATGTCTGCTTTGGCATCTGTGTGTGTAAACAGAGCCCCAGTTGCTTAGCCACTAATGGGTGTACTTTGACTGTCACACAGCATTCTCCCTATCTCACAAAATCCAGCTCTCAGCATCCAGAGCTGCAGCCCCTGACACTCATCAGCTCCATCAGAACTCATCAGAGAAAGCAGACAGCAGGAAGGAGCAGACCAACCCTGCCCCAAACATGTTGTTCCTCTGTGACTCACTTTCCTTTTTCCTTGATCGAGGTTTTTCCTTTGAAACCTATTGCAAGAGGCAGGTTCAGACATGTCATAGAGTGAAGCAACTGAGGAGCCCTTATTCAAGCAGGGATGCACAACAGTGTCTATAATAACAAGGGTGTTGCCTTATGGAGGCATGGTTGTAACCATATGCTTTCTCTGCATGGTAAACACAGAATGATTTAACACTGAGGTACACCATAGGACGTTCCCAGAGTTACTGTCTGAACTGCTCTGAGCATTGAGGAAAGCACATGCAACACTGAGCAGGAGTCCTATCTTGCTACAGGACAGAGCATTGCTGGTGGCAGCTGTGCTGCTTTAGGGGTAGGTAGGCCCGTGGCTGATGATGCCCAGGGCAGTGTGACTGCTGGAGTGACACCACTACAGGTGTCAGCCCACAACAAGAGGTTTAAAGCATAAACGATGGGATGGAGCAAAGCAAAGAAATGCGCTGTGCTGGCATTCCAAACCTAGACAAATGTCAGCACTTATGCTGGGGAACAGAAAATGAAGTGTTGAGATAGGATAGTTCTCCTCTGAAAGAACTATGTATGGGTGAAAATGGGGAACAGAAGAAAGGGATAAAAGCAGCAGAAGAAAAACATCTTGTGTGAAATACCTGGATACAAATAAGGAAAATACCAACAACTCTTAGATGTTCTTCCATCTTCCTGCTTCAAGAAGAGGCTGGGAAACAAGGCTGAAATAAGGAATCAAGTTCCCAAAAAGATCCAGTACATATACATACACACAGCCCTTTAGTGGACAGGACAAAGGGCAGTGGTTTTAAACTAAAAAGAAAGGAGATTCAGATTGGATATAGGAGAACTCTTGTCACTGTGAGGGCAGTGAGGCCCTGGCACAGGTGGCCCAGAGAAGCTATTGATGCCCCATGCATCCAAACTGCTCAAGGTCAGGTTGGATGGGACCATGGGCAGCCTGATCTGGAGGTGCCCGTGGCGGGGGGGTTGGAACCGGGTGATCTCTTAGGTTCTTCCAATCCAAGCCATTCTGTGATTCTGTGTAAATCCTGTATACCAACCTTCCCTTTACCCTGTGTAGGTTGCACTGCACACTGCAACAAACAGCATTCACCACCAAAACAGTAGGGACAGACACCTCAGACACACCTGTACACATGCATTCATGCTTGCACAAGTGGAAGGACAACTAAGGAAACCTCTAACACCTCACACCTCTAACAGCACAAGATCCAACACAGAAACTGCAGATAAAATCCACAGGCAGCAGCACTGGAGCCAGGAGTTCATAGCCAAGCCCCACCTGTCAGATCCAAACTAGGCGACACACACCAGGCGTGCTGACGCTTGCTGCCACCAGCAGATTGCAACCTCTGTGCTTGCTTTGCTCAGGAATTTCCACATTCATTCAACCCTCCCCGACTCCTGAATAAGTATTCAGAGTAAGCGTAGTTCCATCCCCATTCCTGCTTTTGGGATGCCACAGCTGGCAGTACTGGGAGTTATCTCTCCCAACAGCTACACAAGAGGACTCTGCCATTGGTAGCCGCTAAGGATCACACTCGACCCTTGAGCAGGACCCTTTGTTTGTATGTGCTTAGCAGCTTAGCAGTTAACTGCTTTTCATGGTATCATCCAGGTTGGAAAAGGCCTTCAAGATCACTGGTCCAACCACCAACTGGATCAGTCAGTCCAACCACTGACCACATTGCTTAGTGCCATGTCTACACCTTCCCAAGCAGCTGACCCATAACACAAAGTGACAAGCATCAGAAAGCAAGCACCCAGAAGGCAACTTCCCTCTGCTTCCAGAGAGCTCGTGCAAGAACTTAAACCACAAAAACCAAAGGTGAATCAGATTCAAAATGAGCTCCTTGCATACAGTACTCTCAGTTTTGATGAACTAAAGCAACATGTAGGATCACTACTCAAAAGACTGTGTTATGCATAACAAGGGTCAGGTCAGATGTACACCATAAGTAACACTACTACAGACTTTTTAAAAAAATAGATAGTAACTTTCACTTCAGAAAAAGAGCCAAGAGCAGACTAAGCTCTACAGCCTCTTCTCACCACAGCTGGTTTCTTTTCCTACTACAGCAAGCCCCATAGCACTCTGGATGCTCGTGATGGACTGAAAGGCTTCCTGACTATGTTAACTTATTAATGCATTCATTTTCTCAACATAGTCATTACCTCTGTTGCCTTCCTTCTTCCCCACATGCACACCTCAGAGCTCCCACAGCCCAGCCTAACTGCAGAGCTGCATTCACATCGCCTGTGTCAGGCCGGAGAGCAGGCTCAGCCCACAGTTGTTATCTTCACGATAGGACTGGTATGAAGCAAGCCAGGTGGATCAGGAAGGAAGTGGTTGCACATATCTCTGTATCTGTATACAAGGAAGCAGGTGCCCATCTCATGCTGGAAAGGGACTTCACAGAAATCTGCACAAGACCGGGCTGGGGACACACCAAAGGAATTGACCAATACTCAGAACAAGCAGCTCTCCATCCCCAGCTGTTTTCTTGGAGATTGCTGTAACTTGGTGTAGAAGACTTTCCAAAAGCTAATATTAGATACATTCATACCATTTAATCCAGTTACTCCCTGTATAACTAAGAATAATCTCTGCACTGATGAGGCCACACCTGGAGTGCCAAGTACAGTTTTGGGGCCTCAGTACAAGAGAGAGACATCTGATGGAGAGAGTCCAGCAAAGGGCCATAAAGATTCTGCAGGGCCTGGAGCCCCTCACCTGTGAGGAGAAGAGAGCTAGGCCTGCTCAGCATGGAGAAGAGGGGACTCTTGGTCTACATAAAAACCTGAAGGGAAGATGTTAAGACAGAGCCAGGCTCTATTCAGTGGTGCCCAGTGCCAGGACAAGAGGCCATGGGCACAAACTGGAGCACACGGGCTCCCTCTGAGCAGTAGGCAGCACTGCTGTGCTGTATGGTGCTGAAACACCAGGCTGAAGCTCCAGAGGCCCTGAGGTCTCCTCCCTGGGTCCTGGGCCCCACTCTGGGTGTCCCTCCTGGAGCAGGGTGAGCCAGATGGCCCAGAGGGCCCTGCCAGCCTCAGCCATCCTGGGGTTTTGTGAAAGTACAAAAATCCCAAAGCCTGCTTTCATCATATGCTTGGTTCTGTTGCTACCCTGTCACTTCTTAGGCTACCAGAAGTTAACCAAAGACAGACTCTTAAAGTACTGGGTACAAGTAACACTGAAAATCCTGCTCCTCACAGATCATCTCATTGTCAAACCAATCTTATCTCACCCTTGTTTTCATCCTAAATGTGCCAAAACATACATTCAATGTAGTGTTCCAATTTTTACTCAGGTCACGAGTAGCGTTTTATGGACAATTAAAAAGTAGTTCAGAAAGCACTTACCTGGAGACTGAGATTCAGACTGCTTATTCCCAGAGCTGCTTTAGGACTCTTTCAGACCCATACAGGGTAACAGAGCCATCTCACTGCACGGCGGGCCCATCTGTCACTGCACTGCACTCCCCAGCAACTCAAACTTCAGCACAACAAGGGAACAGAGCAGAGACTCTCCACACCCAGCGCTGCCCAGAAGCACGGCAGCCAGCTCTGGCAAAGGTAGTCCTCAGGCACAAACAAGGATCTTACATTTCATCCAACACAAGGCAGCTCGTGGCCAAGACGATTTCTAATATTTACCACAGTAATTTGCTGTTGCTAAAAGAAAAAAAATAAATCAGCCTTCAGACATTGGAAGATCTGTGCCCTTCTGTAGCATTATCTGCTAACAGAACCAGGCGGTCTTCTATCAGTCCATAGCAATTAGAGGAAAACACAAGATGACTGTAACACAATCCCTAATCTGCTTCCATTTAAACATTAACCAGTAACAATGATAACCCCTATTTCATTTGCACCGGGAGATTAACTCAAGCCTATTCCCAGGGGAAAGCCCCACGATAAGCAGAATGTTTCTGCACGTCATCTTCATAATCTGCCTGTTAGACAAGGGACACTAAAAGCCCCTCTCAGCTTTCACTAAATCAACTCTCCTGGTTTGGTTTTTAAAACTTTCTTTTAAGCCGAGCAGTAGTGCTCAGTCCTTGCAGGTTACTCACTAGATGCAGGAAGTTCACATGCACCAGATGCAAAACAGTCTCACTTATCTCAAGATAACAGCAGTGATTAAGAGCACAAGCTGAAGTCGTGGGCTTCAAATAGAAACCTATAGAAGCCACCTCCCTGTCACAGAATCATAGAATAGCCTAGGTTGAAAAGGACCTCAAAGATCATCTAGTTTCAACCCCCCACATGTCTTTTAGCATCTCCAACAAATGAAGTACAGGCTCCTGGGCAAGGTGCAGAGCATGCAAAATCTGAACTCACTGAAGCAAAGCAGGATTTGTTCCTACAAAGCAGATGCAGAGCGTTGCCAAAGAGATGCTGCAGGCAACTGAAGAAGTTGCTTCTAAATCCGTAACTGTATTCATTCCAAGGGTAATTGTTAATCTCACCCTGCATGCGTATTTATCCCCAGTTTTATTAATCGGTCTTGAAAACAAACACACCTGCTGTTCGTTTGGGGGGCAGTTGTTTTTCCCTGTCACCCTCCAAGGCCCACAGTTAAAGAAAAGTGAACACGTAGGCTTGAAGCTACACCATGTATTTGTAAATAAAACAATCTGACAGAATACAAAGAACAAAACAAGCCCTTTCTGGAGTTTGTAAGTAACGAGAGGAGTTGATGGCAAGTCTGTTTGGTGAAGTTTTAAGCAAATACCACTGAGGGATATGACTATTACCACAGAACACTGCTTTTTTTAATACTTCCTCAAAAAGTATGGACCACATACATCAATTTCAAATGAGAAATGAAAGAATCCCTCCTCCCCAAAAAACATTGGTTTGGTTACAGCTTCAGGGATCAGTGCAAGTTTCATTCACAGAGAAAAGGTACTTGAAGTAGATGCAAGAACATTCTGCAGAATATAGGATGTGACCCAACTCCTTTCCCCCACAAAGTGCTAGAGAGTAAGCACAACATATAAAAACACACAAAAAAAAAAAAATACACAGAAAGACTGAACCTTCAACAAAGTCTGACAGCATAGAAAAGGAAAACAATCGTATCAGGAAGAACATTTCTGTTAGTCATTAGAATGTATGTACAAGGGAAGTTTGCATTCTGAATCTGTACAAAAACTGAAGCAAACAAGTCTCTGTTCCTGAAACTTTTCAACATTCTGATTAAGATAGATACAAAAAGTAATCACAAAGCGTCTTCTCAGAATAGCCCATTTTCCCATTCCCCTGCCTTTCAAGGAGTGAACGTATGTAATTATTTATTTCAGTCTTTAAATACATACAGCTGTACATTGCTTATCTGACAATCTTACATAACCTTCCTGGTCCCCAGCATCTATCAAAGTGTTTTCTCCTTTTTGTGTTTATTGCAAAGCAGATCAAATGCTCTTCAGTGCTTTCAAAGAGTTATTTTCAGAAACTGCCCAAGCTAAAACCATTCCTTTACTTTCACCTGAAGTACTGCAGACAATTAACGCAGAGTGCCTCCCTGAAGATGCTGAGCGCATCATTAGCTACCAGGAATCTCACTGAGTGAGATGGCTTTGAAGAGCTTTGCTAACTTTTTTTTTTTTAATGACTGACTTACAGTGTACAAGAATGGGAGACTAGTGCAATATGCAGCATTGATTGTTTATTCAATAAATATTTAACCCAATTATTGCCACCAAGGCAAACAGTGCAGAAACTGTCACTTAAAGATACACAAAAGTTTAACCTTTTTTTTGTATAAAGTCAGTTGCTATTATATTCATACAACTATTTCAAAGATATTTTTCCCCTTCAAAATTGACATTACCTTTATAAAAATATAAAAACATAGAATTTGGGGGAGAGGGGCTAACATGTTTTTACAAGTCTAACCTTTACATATACATAGGAACATGACATTTCTGTATTAAGAAATAATTAAGAATAAAAATGAATACTACGGTAGAGACATTTTCTGCACTATCTTATTATAGTTCTTAAATATATCTTTCTTGGTCCTTGGGTACACGTTTAGAATGAAACAACTTGCATCTCACATGTATCCTGAGGTCAGCTGTGTACAAAGGAAAGCCAATTTCGTATGCAGATTTGCAGGCTGCTTGTTCAAGATTTGACATTATTCTTATACAAAGCCAGTAAGATTTGGGAAGAAAGTGAAAAAAAACCTCTCATCAATGTTTTAAGAAACAAGTTAGTGTCGCATTTGGGAAATATCTCCAAAAATATAAACTATCACAGCAAAATGCTATATTGCCCCACTAAAATCTCAGTATGCATTTGCCAGATTTTAAACTTCTAAACTGCTCTGAGAAGAAAGAGTGTGGATATCCCTGTGAAAAGTCACCCTCAGCTTCTCATCCCCAGGTCCCAGCCCACAGCACAGCTCCTGTGGAGAGAACCCCATCGAAGCCCACAGGGTTGGGCAGCTTTGGGGCTGCCTGAGTGGTGAGGGTGTGGGATCCAGTTCCCCTCAGCCTGTGGGTGTGCAGTTGAGAGCTCCACTTTGAACACAGCAGTTATTCTCTATAGCACCAGCAATCTCTCAGACACCAGCATCAGGTGAATACAGACAACACAGAATAGGATTGTTTCTTCCTGAATCAGCACAAGTGTTACAAGGCACTGCTTGGCATAGGAGGTCATAAATAAGAGCAAAACAAGAAAGTTCCCAAGTTCTGTGACACTGAGGTTTGTAATCATGTCACATTTCAACTCATCATATACCATGTTTAGAGAAAACAAATGGTTTGCAGGATTAACCAAAACATCACTGTTCTAAGCATGCTTACAGTTTCCCTCTCCATACCAAAAAAAAAAAAAAAGAAAGCCAACCCCACATAACACATTGATATGAAACATTAGGAAGCGTGGGTTGTTAAATTAAGAAAGTACTTTCTATTTTCCAATCTTCCACAAAAGTCTAACCTAGACATAACTCAAGTATAAGAAATTGGAAAACAATCTGATAACATTTACAACAGTCTATCCCTGCAGAGGAGTGAAAAATCTATTGTCTAGAGAACTCATAGATCGAGGCACATCGCAATTGAAGATATTCAGGCATATTTTATGGCTAGAACAGGATTTTTTCAGGGAACCTTGCTACAAGCTTCCCCAAAAGCAGCTCCATACGGTCTGAAACACAAACATTTGGTCTTTAATCACTACTGTCTTCATCATCATCATCATCAGATGCATCATTTAAAGAAGACTTAGGCGACTGGCTGTAGGAGTCCGATCTCGTGGACTGACAAGCAGTCACCTCCCCAGTAGAAAGAAGATCATAGCAGAAATCACAAATCCTCACAGGCTTGGAAGACTGGCTGGGGAGAAGGAACCTCTTCTCAGAGCAAGGCCCGCAGACGACAAAGCCGCACTTGCGACAGTGGTGACGACGGTTGACGGGGGTAAATTTTGCTTTCTGACAGCGCATACAGACAGTGGCTTCTGAGTCTGGCACCCAGACAGCAGCATGCTCATTGCTAGGAGTCTTCCCACTCTTGGAAAGCAAATCAGAAACGCACTTATTTATATGGTTCATCCATTCAGACTTCTCCGTAGCAGTGGCAGCATAAACTGCAAAAGACTTAGTAGGCGTCTTGATGAGCCACCCATTCCGCAAGTCTCCCTCATCCTGGATGGAATCGATGGTGACGTTTTCCAACGGGATTATGTGCTGTTTATTGTATTTCTTCTTCTGGATGACAATATTACCATAAACAAGAATGTCATTGAACAGGAAGAACTGCCTCGCTTTGGGCTTCTTCCTACACAGCTTCGTTAATACTCCCTCTCCGATGAGAACGCGACCAGGGATAGTCAAAGGCTGACCAGCTGCTCCAAAGCAGTTTTCCACTATACTTATTCTTCTAGTATTTGCCTCGCTGTTTGCCAAGCGATCCACCATCTTTCACAAGTATCCTAAAAGTAGGAAAAAAACAAGTTTGTAATTAGAACAGAACTGATTCAACAGCAGACTTCCAGAAGGAAGGCACCAAGCCCGCATTTCTGAAAATATCCAACAGAGCCTGCTGGCTCAGAAGTGCCAACTTGGGCTAGATTTCAATAAGTATTAACTCCTGAGAATTTTTAGCAACTGATTAGTCCTTTTTAGAAGCATAAATGTTCCATTCAGCTCAGCTGCTATCTTTATCAGACACACAGCACCTACAGTGCTGTTTCTGAGAGCTTCAGGCAACAGACTAGGAGGCTTCCCCTCTAGTAACGTTATTACATACATCTTGAACACATCTACATCAATCCCAATTACATAATGCACACAGGCAGTCCGCCACAGAGGAAAGGTCACACAGTTCCCCACTGCTCCTGACAAACAGTGAGTGACTTGCACTGGCTGAAAGTTCAGACAGGAAGGCTTTGCATGTCAGGAAATGCTGATAAAATAAGCTACAGAATAATATGTTCCAGTTATGGTTTAAATCATCCCCTTTTTCTTCCCCTAACAGCAAATAAAATCTTCTCATGAAAGGGCAAGACACTAAAGCATCCAAAGGTTAGCTATAAATAAGTTCCTGCAGAGATTCACACCTCTGCAACCAGCTCTTTAACCTGCTTTTAAGTCAGAGCTTTCCATACAGAGGTCAAAAAAGGAAACTTTGCCAGGCAGTTTCAGACACATCCCTACCAAGATCCTTGTGAGTATGGCCACAAACCCAGCTGTGTGCTCCACGGAGCTGTAGGAGAGCTGGCAGCAGCAAGCACCAACTCCACACCTTTCCCCAGACAGGCAGAAGACCGCTCTCTTGCCATGTGATTTAGCTAACACAGGAGTGATGCTCAATACACCCTTTAGCAGGATCCACGTCTTTACACAGGCTCGAAGGAAAGAGCAGTAGGAAACACCCCAGTATCTGTAACCTGTGTTTCCCAGCACAAATCCAGATTGTAGGGACCTCTGTATTCACTTATCTGTTCTTCCAGATTTACACTGCCTGCCTCCAGTATGGGATCACCCTTTAAATGAAACAGGGCTGGAGCAAGGCCTCACTGCTGCTCAGGCTAGCACAAACACTGAGCACACCAATCTTCTTCCTACAAACTCAGATACTTCCCTACAGAATAGCAACAGAACTCCTGTACAGAAATTCATTTGCAGACACATCTCTCATCAGGCCTCACCTAGATAAGTATGCTGCACTTACTCAGATTACATGAACCCACAGTTAAACGTGATTAAAAAGTTACCTCTAAGTAACTGCTTTAAAAGCTGTACTACCACTATGAAAAACAATTTCAATGAACAAACATACTAAGACAATTTCAACAAACAGACTTACTCAAATATAACTAAGTCAATCGTTTTAAAACTACGTACAATATATTCAACTATGTTCATTGTCGTTGTTCAAGAGGTGTCTGGATGACGAGCTACGAGATATGGTTTAGTAGCTTAGTGGTAATAATGGTGATAGGAGGATGGTTGGACTAGATGATCTTGTAGGTCCTTTCCAACCTTGCCATTCTATGATTCTATATGATCTTGTACCTATGCCTCACACTGAAGACAGAAGAATAGTTTCTCAGAGGTACTGTCCAGCATTTCTTCTGAATTGTCATTACACGTCTCATGACATGAGTTAAGCTATTTCAATATAGCAATAATCAGGTTCACAGCCTGATAGTGGAAGTACAAAGCTCCCCAAAATGAAGTCATTTTGATCTGCAGTCGGTCAGAATAAATCACAAACAGGTTGATAAAAGAAAGAAATGAATCAAGAAATGCAACTGTGCTGCATCAACGCACACGGGTAAGTGCACCCACACCACTTCCACCAGGTACCAGTCAAACCTAAAAACTGAATGAAAGAAAAAAAAAAAAAAAAAAGCCTGACCTCCTCTCCTGCCTCACCTACTGCCTTCCTATTTGATCAGATAAAAATATTTCCCTAGCAGTACGCTTAAGTCAGCTTTGCAGCAGATGATACACTTCTTTCTGGCCTTCAACCAGAATAACCACCTCTATCTTCACTAAGTTTCTGAGTGCTGAAATGCTTGTTGCTTATCTCTGAAGAGAAGACATGGAGTCCAAGTGGAAGGAAAAAAGGAAAAAAAAAAAAAAAAAACAAGCAACTCCCATTGCTATTCATCCCCTTCCCTGGCCAGATGTTCCAAACTGGTTTTTCCTGTTCCTAGTCTTGCCAAGGTCCCCTAAGTTTTGTCCATCACTCTCTTAAAGAGAGATGCCCAAGAAAGGCACTACTGAATCCCTACATCCCACAGCAACAAACTTAAAAGATGATAGAGCCCCACCCTCCTCATGTGGCGATGCTCATTTATGGTGAGGAGATGCTCTGCCAGGGCCAGGCACAGAAAGCAGGCTGGCTTAAACCCACGAGCAAATGAGTATTACAGTAAATACTGGGAGATTTTCCTTCCCCCGCCCAGAGAATAGCAACAGATTCAAGTTACATCAACATGACTCATTCTATTGTGTTTCTTTTTTTAATGACATTGTTATTCAGGCATACCCCAAATACACCTTCCAACAAAACCTCAGTTCTTTGAAGCACTCCAAGTCCCAAAACAAATACAAGCACATATAGATGTGCACACAACCTACATTTACCTGCTTTTTTCAGCATTAACATCTAGACACGCTGTTATCACTTTTTAAATCTCTACAGCCACCTACCACCATCTGCATTGGGGAAAAAGCTTAAATGAAGTTTTAGGAGAGCAACCAGCTTCACCTCTACTACAGCACTACTGGGAAGAAATTCTGCTGGTGGTCCCAGCTCCCAGCCCTCTCTCTACCCAGGAGAAAGCACTAAGGAGGGAATGCAGATGAGGTTACACAAGGCTTCCCGGTTTGTTTGCTGTTGTCCTAGGCTCAAAAAATCAAATTCAAAGAGCAAGGCTAGCAGCGAGGGCTAACAGCAACCACTGCTATCTCACAACACACAGCAGCACGCAGCCCTCCTGAGCAACTTGGTGCCACAATCCAACCAAGGGTCGCCTTGGGCTGCCACAGCAAGGGGTCACTCACAGCATCACCCAGCAAACCCCCATCCTCCGCAAGGAGGGGAAGGAAACTGAGCAGCAGAGCAGAGGGATGCTGAGCAGAGCAATGTGCTTCTCTGCTAACCCCTACCAACACACACTGGTGCTAAGCCTACATGTTGTATCACCGATGCGTAAATCGCAACAAGCTGAGTGATTCTGCTAGTTCACAGGGGATAAAAAAAAATAAAGCAAGACTAAAAACTACTCACAACCATACGTGTCACCGCAGCAAGCTCTTGGTGTGAGATGACAGCAACCCTCAAGCTGCACTCCTGCTCCTGCTGCCAGCAAAGAGCAAACTCGGCCCAAGGTCACCGCATGAGCTTTCAAAATACAAGTCCCTACGAGGAGAAAACGGGGGGAGAAGAGACTAAAGGTTTAATTTAATGTTCTCTAGGGCGACCTAAGAAAAAACAGCTCTAACAGGGAGTGTTTAATCATCACAGTAACTTAAAACTGAGGCACATGACTCCAGAACTTGGGCAAGGCTGTACTTTCGTCTGGTTGTTAATGACACCGCTCATGGGACTCCATGCAAGAATTTTGGACAAGTTAAGGACCATTAGGACAGACAAAAAGAAAAAAGAAATAGCATCTCTTCCACATTGAAGCTTATGTCTGTAATACTCAACAAATCCTCGCTCAGCAGTCTCAGCTAAGGTCACAAAAACCATAGGCTGCAGATGGATCCCTCCACTTTCTTCCAAGGAAAACATATGCTTTTTCACAGTAACAGAACTTCTGAAATAAGCACTCTGATGTTTTTCTCACAATGTTATGTCTTTAAATTCAAGCTTTTAAATCCTTCTGAAATCCTATGCGATGCTCATTTACTTTGACCAGCATTTTTTGAGAAGGAAGTCAGTTGAGAAGTGGACAAAAAGCCTGAAGAAGGAGAATAATGATTAGAAATAACCAAAGTCAGAAAATATTAGACTAGCAATAGAAAAAGAGAAGCTATCTGACATCAGAAGAGGTGCCCCCTCTTCTTCCCACAGGAACACAGATCTAGGAGATGTGAAACCAGAAGACACTACAGACTTTCTACTCTCTTGGTAAGTAAAACAACGGTGCTTTTGATCCCAAGAAGTCACAGTTCAAACCCATGCAAAAAATTATCCTTTACCAGCCTTTTACAATTACTGTCTTCTCTTAAAGCACATTCAGATATACTGCAGAAGATAACAGATTACTCACTGAGGCTAGGTGGCAACACTTCCTATGCTTTCTCTTGAGGTTTCCACTGTTGAACACTGTGAGAAGCAGATACTCGATTACTGCCCTCAAGATGCAAAATTTCAAGATCTGATCAAACAAAACAATCCCCAAGTGATGGAAAATTGCTGGAAATATTCCCCACATCTTCCCCAAAGCAAACAGGGAATAAGAAAGAACCATGGGTTTCAAAATGGCAGGCTAGACAAATCCACTTAAGGAAAGCAGAACTGTTTTACACATAGTATCTGTTTGTGGATGCTATGAAATCAGAACTCTCAAGCATAGAACTTCTATCATGTTTTTCTCATTTCCCACTTCTGGCATCCACACTCCCAGAATCACAGAATCACAGAATTGCCTGGGTTGAAAAGGACCACAATGATCATCTGATTTCAACCCCCTGCTATGTGCAGGGTCGCCAACCACCAGACCAGGCTGCCCAGAGCCACATCCAGCCTGGCCTTGAATGCCTCCAGGGATGGGGCCTACGCAACCTCCTTAGGCAACCTGTTCCAGTGTGTCACCACCCTCTGTGTGAAAAATTTCCTCCTAGTATCTAACCTAAATCTCCCCCGTCTCAGTTTAAAACCATTCCCCCTTGTCCCATCACTATCCACCCTCATAAATAGTTGTTCCCAAGCCCCTCTGCAAGAAGGGCTCTGTTTGTCTGAGAGGATCACCAGCCCATCACATCAGCTCCCATTTCTGCACACTGGGTGCAGTGTGGTGCCAGTTGCTAGTCGGAACAGCACAGAAATAAACAGATCATCATCTGAGAAAGATTAGCTACGTACAGCTGCACCACAAGTAAGTCTGCCAGCCTTTCCAAACAAAGAAATAGCAATTCTCAGGATGCTGCAATACTCTCTGTTCGCCCTCCTTCTGACATTTGCTCTCAGGAAGCCCATTTCAAGATAGGGATGCTGGGCAAAGGCTGTCTTCTCTGTAGGATAATAGACAATTTAAAGGTGATACGTTATTTCATGACACGAAGTCCCCCCACTTCATTACCCTATGCAGAACTGTCTGACATTAAGGTATTTTTACTTCTACTCACAAGAAATTTCACTTATCCACAACAAAACACATGTTCAGGAAGTCAGAAACTTCAGCAAATACATGGCACTCCTGGCCACTAGACTGATAATATCCTTGAAGTGGCTGCATATGAAACCAGTCACTTGACACACACGTTTCTTTTTGATGCAGCATCCTGATGATTAAACCAGCCTTTCCAAACGGAATACTTCTAAAGATGTTGCTTAAAAGAGAAGAATGCTTATCCTATGTCTCAGTGATGCAGGCTGCATACAGCTCAACAAAGCCTCGTTTCCCTACCCCACACACTGTGCAGCGCTTCCATGATCAGGGCTCCCTGCCAGACAGGCACAGAAGGCATGTATGAGAAGGACACAATCCCAACCCTCTGGCTCCTTCAGCAAAGCAAACAGCATCAGCACAGCTCCATTACTTTCTGACAGGGCAAGAACCAGCCTCATCCAGTGCACAGCCCTCGTCATCAAGTGTTAATTAATAAGCACCTGATTTTTAACATTATTGTGCTTCAGCATTCCTTGAAGGGAGGAAAATGCTACCAGCCTTGCCTTAATTGCTTGTTCATCCATCATCTTCATCACAATGAGCAATTAAGTTGCTAACAATTATGTTTAACATGTTATATTTACATAGACCAGGCAGGCTGGATTTTTCAGAGTCACGGTATCAGGAAGCAGGCAGCTCACTCTTTACTACATGCATTTACAATTCAGGTGACAGCTGTACAGGAAAAAAAAAAAAGCTATCTGTCAATATCTGAGCTGCTGGAAAGCATACAAGGGCTCAAAATCAACAGCACAAAAAGTCCATCTTGTCTAAAGCAGCAACGGAGCTTGGATGTTTCCAAGTCAGATTCAATAACACAAGTCCAATAAATAAATATCAGGAACCACAGTATCTGGTCACACCGCCTTTACAGGTGAAACGGGACCAGCACAAACCTGACTGTAACCTGTGAAGCAAGCGAGGAGAACTGAAAGGAAAAAAAAAAAAAAAAAGAGAAGAAACAGAAGAATGCTGAAGCAACAGAACAAAGAAAGGAGGCAGAAACAGCAGATCTAAGTGAAAGCACATAATATGCCACTGGTTTGTCCAGGTGTCGCAACAGCCCTTTTTCTTGCACCTGCATTTGTGCATACAGGCTCAGAACATACATTCCAGCCTGTACGTTCAGAACTAACCTACTTTCCTTCTTGCCCATGGAGAACATACTTTATAATGAAAGCTTCTGCTTTCTGGAGCTTTTCAATACAAATGAGAGTCAAACAATTTAAAGTTTCATCAAGTCTGATCCCACACCTCAAAGCTTTTGATAGAACCAGTTTCAAGCAGAACTCCATCCTGCTTTATTACAATTAATTACACAAGCTGAACACCCATGAAAGGTACAGAAGCTCCATAAGTCCTGTACAAACTCAAAGCAAGTAAACTGTAAAGGCAGACAAGGACCATCTGCAGAGCAGATACCTAATCGGCATTAAGTGACTGATTTGTAAGGAAACTCCTCTCTGGGATCAGAGGAAGAGCTCACCCTCTCCCAGAGGACGGCCCATCAGTGCAGTCACTTAGCATGCATTCCTGTTACATATGCTTTTTAGTAATAGGCTTCAAGTAATGGTTATACTCCATATTTTCAGGTCACACGCCTTCAGCTTTCCTCCTGCACTTTGTCTATGCAAGGAGGACACGGTAATTTGACTTACTAAGGAATAAACATGAACACAAAGGATTAAGTTACCCAAAGCCCTCATACAACCCTGTGATTTAAGGCTCTGACACAGTAATTCTCTGCCTTTTTGTGGAGGAACTCAGCTATGAAGGCACATCAGTACTGCAACAGTACTTTAATCTCTATTAGCATTAGAAGTAGTGTTCGTAAGTGCAACACTTGACCTTCTGCATTACTGCCAAACAAAACAGCCTGAATTTTTCATGTGCGATCTCTAACGCTTCGAAAATAGTTCCATTGGGGAAAACTGCTGAACTAAACACAAGCACAGCAGTAGTCCACATTTTTGAAGGTTAGAAAATAAATCAGCACAAGTCTTCAATCTCACCAATTCCACCTCCTACACAGCCTCCATCAACACGTACAAAAAGGGACGATGCCATCACTTGTCCCAAATGCTTCACCACACCATCTCTGCTGGCAAAATGAGGCGTGCTGCGCGCTCAGCTCTGAGAGCTGCAAGCAGAAGCCAAGCGCTCACACACAAACCAGCACTGCCTGTCGTGAGCCATGAAGGGACAAGGGCTGGATGAAAGATGAGACAGGACAAATCTACTTGTAAAGCAGTGCAGCCTCCTAACAAGCAGATCTCCAGTTACTCTGCTTGCAAAATATTCCTTAAAGCGCTTCACAAACTGCTTTGCTATCCAAAGGATGTTAATAACGGGAATGACAAAAGGAGACATCGTCAAGTGGAGGTATTCAAGGCCAGATTGGATGGGGCCCTGGGCAGCCTGGTCTAGTATTAAATGTGGAGATTGGTGGACCTGCCTGTGGTGTGGGGGTTGGAGATTCATGATCCCTGAGGTCCCTTCCAACTCGGGCCATTCTGTAATTCTGTGATTATGACACTGCAGAGAAATATGAAGCAATAGATTCAAGGTGGACACAACAGCAGAAATGACGCAATGAGATCCTCTGCAGTTCTCCAGCACAATTGTTACCCAGAATCTCTTCTGACCTTCAGAGACATGCAGATCGCAGGACAGAAAGTCAAACACTCCCACAAGCAGCTGTCCTAAGTCTCACTTCTTCAGGGCGCAGGCCATTGCAGCTCCTGTTTTAACGACATAACATCCTGCAGCTTAAGAATTCTTTGAGTACATTGTAAGGAATTTTAGAATACCCTAACTTAGAAGGAAGGACTGTCATTTCCTTTTCATTCACTGGTTGGGTAAGAATAGCTCAGGGAATGTAAATGTTTTTAAATGAAGAAAAACAAAAGCTTTATTGTCAAACTTGCAAGACAAGCCCATTACCCTTAACATCTCCCAGAGCCATTATCCAAGCCAGATAAAAATGCCTAGAAAGGCCTATTACATTTCCACTATGGAGACTGTTTCTAGGAGGATCTTTCAAACTATGTGACCTTACATTCCCCAGCCCACTCCCAAGTGGGTTTGGATACAGAAGCTATCTTTAGCAGGAGACTCCCCCCACCTGCTTAGCCCAGAATGGCTCGTGTGGATTCTGCGCACCGCCTTACCTACAGCTTGGAGTTTAATACAATCAACTTCAGCAGGGAAGAAACACTGATTTAACCTCCTTGTAAACTGACAGACGTGCCAAATGAGTCATAATGCAAACTAATCATAATGGAGACCGGAGGAAAAAGATGAGGCAAAGGGAAGCAGGCTTCAACCCATTAAAAAAAAAAAATATGCAGAACTCAGGAGTGCTGACTCCCAAAACTGTTACCACTGCTTTGTCCCTCTAAGTCACAATAACTTGCCTGACACTACTCCCAGGAGCTGTTTATCAGCATATTTTGGTCTCAAAAAAACAGAGCTTCAGCACTGCTGCTCTGTGAAACCAAGCAAGGTTCCTAGTAATGGGACACAAAGCCTCATTGGGGAAAGCAGTGAGGCGCAGGCAGGCGGGGGCTGAGCAGGATACGTGCAAGGAGCAGGGCACAGGGCCTGCCTCAGCAGCACAGGTACACTGAGCTCACACCATCACGCTGGGAGAAGGTGTAGAAGCCTAGGAGCAACGTTCCTGTAAAAGATCCTGCATCGTAATGAAATCAGCTGCTTATTGCCACTGTCAGGCTGCTATTTGTACCAAATTTTAGTAGCTGATAGTGCTTTTGTCTCCTGGCAGGACAGATGCCTATCTTGGAGCAGGAAGGGGAACAGCTCCCCAAGCCCCAGCCCTCCCTGTTTTCCCTTGCTCAGGATCACACCAGGATACCATTTCAAAACTAAGACATTTACACAGATTTGGTGCCCCAAAAGCTCAAGCTCTCTGAAGCAACAGCACAGACGGCCAGAGATGTTTTACTTTTACATGGTCAGCAAGTAGCACACTGCACATTGCTGTTGTGCTTAAGATGAGCATGGGATGAGGGCCGTGACAAAAGTCAACAGAAAGCACTTGACCAACTCTGGCATAAGCTGATGTTATATCAACACAGCACAGGGACAGGAATTCCCTGTCACAGCATATCTTTCAAATGGGGAGATAAATTATTTAAGTGAGCATTCTGGGAAGGTGCAGGGAAAGAGGCAGAGAGCATCATTAGCACAGAACGTAACCCGTTACCCAGTTACAGCAGTTCGGCATGAAGCGTCACCAAACCCACTTCACAAGCTTCTCTTCAAAATCACATTGGTTTAGTGGTAAGCATCAATTACTGCGTTTGGAGGCACATGTAGAGACACTTCCACACGTCACATGTCACATGTCAATGTTATACACCATACAGAAGTGCTTTAAGAAAAAAGTTACTACACGCTTCAGGCCAAAAACCAGTTCCAGGGAGGCAGGCCGCCTCTCCGACGAAGCAGAACAGGATTCAGAGGATTTGGTCCTCTGACATAAGCAGGGTCTGCTAGCGTGCTCCCTGCAGCATTGCCAATGAGTACATCAAGCTGCCAGCATTCTCATTACTTCCATCACCATCACGAGACTAGTTACTCAGTTTTAACAGTGGACTACACATAACTGATTACAGCATGACCACGCCATATAAAGAATTAGTGAGAGTGAGAAAAAGGCACGAGCCATTAGCTGCTAACAGGTAGCTACAACAAAAGAACTTGCTTTTAACCAGCCCTGCTTTGAAGCACAGCAAAAGTTTTTCCCTGCAGCCCCACAATTCTGAAGTACTGAAGTATAATCACATCATCACTATTTTGTTGTTTGTTTGTTTTAATTATATAAAATATTATTTTCATGTGCATGCATCCTTTAAGAATTCAGATGCCTTATTTGGGAAATAAAGGTTTCTTTAACCAGTTTGAAGTAGTGGGCATTCCCACAAAGGGAAGCAGGACCCAGGCCAAGCATCAGCACAGCCTCCAGCCACCCTGACTTTCTGCTGCTCTTGAACCCCAGATAAGTTTAGAAATCTCTACTGTGGGAGACATACCAAACGCTATGCTGTACTGAAGAATTACAATCAAGAGATTGGTAGCTGGTACATAACACAGTCAGATGCAGCACTTTTTCATTATTATAGTGGGGAAAGCAGAACAGCCAGAATATTTTGGCAGATGCAAGGGGCTCGGAGGTAGCTGGAACACAGCGTGGTGCTCAGAGCCAAGCACACATCCTGCCACACCTTGCTTCAGGACACCTGAAGGCACCCAAGGGCTGGAACTCCACATCTCTCTCCTCTGCCTCTAGCAATAATTAAATTGCATTTCTCCAGCAATATTTAAAATACACAAGCCATGCGTTGCATTGCTCTTTCACAATCAAGCGATGGGCAGAGGAAAAAAGAGAGGAAAAGAAAAATAAAGAGTCAGTTCCTGAAAGAATTCCTTAATCGTAACAGCTTAACTACATGGCCTTCTTAGGAAACGCACTCACCAGCCTTTGACAGCCTGTCAAATGCACTGTCGAGTTCTGTGGAAAGCACGTGGAGTGCTGGAGCACCCAGCACGATGCCATCCCTTGGTGCAGGAGGGGTTGGCAGCCCACTGCCCCTGCTGAGCACCAGGACCCATCGCATTGCAACATTGCAGCTCACTGCTTCCCTGGTGTCATCTTATGTGCAGGAACAGGACTGGGACAAGCGTTACTGTGTTCAAAACCTTCAAGATACAACTGTTTGTTCTTCTTTTCTACTTATACAAGATGCCTAAATGCGGTTGAATATGCAATATTCTGAACACTGTATTACTGTAAAATATCAAAATGCAAAGGGAAAAAAAAAAGAAAACAACACTTGAAAATAGATTTCAAAATCCTTAAATTATTCATTGTTGCAACAGAAGCAGGCAGAAAGTATCATTACACCCATGGTAGCAGCATTCCTATTTATGTAACACCAGAGAGCCAGAACAAACATATTAGTGCATTTTTGACTACGTAAAATATCAGGCTGAAAAAAAAAAATCATGAAACATACTACTCTGTTCAGTAACACTCGCACACAGTGATACTTCCTTTTGTAGAAAGAAAATCTTTGTCCAGCAGCTCTCATGTGGTCAAACAATTCTTCATGCACACAAACCCACTCACTGCAGCAGCACTACTGATGTGGGTAGGAATTTGCAGGACTCTACTTGCTAACACAGTTGTCATCAGGGCTTATAGTTTATGACAACGCCAAAATAATGGTTTAGATGTAAGCCTACCACACCTACCTACACAGCAGCTTTAATTCCCCTTTCAGCTGTAAGGAGTCCCTCACTAAATCATGAACACAAAGTCATTCTACAACAATAAACCCTGTATTTCATCGAATCACAGAATGGTTTGGGTTGAAAAGGACCACAGTGATCATCTAGTTTCAACCCTCCTGCTATGTGCATGGCCGCCAACCACCAGACCAGGCTGCCCAGAGCCACAGAGTATTTGCTGCACAAAGTTTTAAATACGTGATTCTACTTCAAAAGTCTGCTTTTACACTTGTTTATTTGCTTTCAGCACAATCTCCAGGTCGGCAGACTTCCATCAAATTACTGAATTACTGTGAGCTATAACACACGTATACAAGCACCATCCGTCATTAAAAAGCCACATAAAGCTAATGGAAAGGTAAGTCTGAATATTAAGAGAGCCTGGAGTATGTCACAAGCATACCTTTAGCACTTAGGCAGTAAGAACAAGCTTTAATTTCTTAATGCAGAAGTTAAAAGCAAGCCAACAACTTCCTTGCCTACTAACATCTAAGAACCTCACCCACAATTAACATCTGAGTCTCCTTATTTGACATCACCTGATAAGTGGTTTTTACATATAAATAATCACTGCCGTTAATGAAAACTTGTGTCTTAGTGAAAAGACACTGCTCAGTTTCTGGATGATCAGACAGCAGTAAGTCAATCCAGCTCTGAGCTCCCACACGCCGGTTTCCACTTAGTGTTTCAGGGATTTCCTCTGTGTGGTTTTCTCTGCAGAACAGAACTCAACTGCTCCAGAAGCCACATTAGCTATTTACATGCAGAAGAATTTGGGCTTCGTGCTTACAATGCTTTACTTTCACTGTGTTTTGGACACACGGCCTGAATGTCATTTTGAACATAAGCACAGCCCTAAAACATTAGGAAAAGAATTATTTAATGACTTGAGCTGACAGACATATTGATAAGGTTGGAATTTGATGATCCATGAGGTCCCATCCAATCTTTCTATATCCCAACCTGCCTTTCTACGAGTCTGCGTTGAGCTATGCAGGGATCCCTCACTGGATTAGTCAACATTATTCACACAACACAATTCAGAGGGAAAAAAAGCTCCTCCTGTGCTGACGAGCCCCGTCCTCCCCTCACGCTGTTGGGCGCAGTCTGTGGGGTCTCCGCACTGACAGCATTAAGCCTTTAAACGCTTTCCTTCTTTCAGAGAGCCTCAACCACACCAAAACACACCGTTCCGAACCGAAAGCTGGAGCGCTGAAGTTCTCCTTATTCCGGGAGCGAAAGAGGAACCGGCAATCGCGCTTCTGAAATCCGCCCCGGCTGCGGGGTTCGGTTTCAGGCCCGCCTCGTGCCGGCACAGCCCGTCCCGGAGCACGGCGGTACTGAGGAAGCCAAGGGAACCCGGTCCCGAGGGCCGCTCCGCTCGCTGACAACTGCAGCACCCGGGGACAGACGGCACACAGCACCCCGCAGCCGCTGCACAGCCAGCTCCCCGCCGCGCCGCACGCGTTTGCGTCCATAACCTCTCGGACGAGCGGCAGGCAGCGCTCCGCGGGAGGCGCGAGGAGCCGCGCCCCGCTGTCGGGCAGCATCGCAGCGGCGCTCCTCTCGGAAACACACATCCAACCGACCCGCTGACAGACGAGCCTCCGCAATTTCACCTCTTTCCCGCTGCTGCTTTTTAAATTATTTCTTAATTTAGGACCCAACTCACGCACCCCTCGAACCCGCGGACTCCGGGGAACCCCGATCGAGGGTTCCACGCACTTACGTAACGCCCGAGGCTGGCAGCTGCAGGGCTTTTTCCCCCTGTTAAAGCCCAACACCTCTCGGACGGGACAAACGGACAAACGAGCGCCCGCCGCCGCCCCTCCGCTTCCCGACAGCCGCCCGCTCTCCCCGCAGCGCCCTCCCGGCGAGGAGCGGCAGCTCCCGGCCCCGCGCCGCGCCCCCTCCCGCGGGGCAGCTCCCCGCCCGCCCGCAGCCCCCGGCTCCCAACATGGCCGCGACGGAGCGGCCGGAGCCCCAGCAGGGACGCGCTCCGTCAGGAAAGTTTCTTTCTCTGCCTCCCCGCCCCGCTCCGGCAGCATGAACCCGAGCGGAAAGCCGCCAGTTCCGCGCCGCCCTCACCGCGCTGCTCGCCCGGCACTCCGCGCTTCGGCAGCCGCCCCAACCCCGCCGCGTTCTCCCCGCTCGGCCGCGGTCATGCACCCGCCGAGGCCGGGCTCCGGGACACCGCCCGCGCGGGGCGGGGCCGCCGCCATCTTGGGCGGAGCCAGGCGGGCGGGAAGCGCTGAGGGACGGCCGGGAGCTGCTCTGCGGGGTGCTGCCGGCGTGCGGAGGGGGATTGTCGGGGCTCGAAAACATTACCCCAGTTTGGGGATTTGTTCGAAAGCGCCTTTCCATTCTTTGCATACCATCCATCTGTCGCTTCAAGCACCGTTTTCTTGAAGCGAACGAAAAGGACTGTCATGTTCTTTTTTTTTATCAATCCCTATGTAAACGTTTTGTAGCACACAGAAGGCAGTCGCTGACTTGTTTGAGTTTGAATAGCTGCCAGTCAGCTCGGAAAAACGCGCCCCGGCCTGATAGTACAAACTGTACCAGAAACATCACAGAACTCATAAATACAGAGAGGCAGTAGCACAACTCCAACACTTTGGCATTAATCTCGCCCTATGCAGAGGAAAGACTCGGCCTGCTGTGACATCCCTCCAATGCAATGCCTGCGCTTTGAAAACCAGCCTGAGGGTCTGCTTAAGGAAAATCTCACAAGAAACACTGTGGGTTTCACTTTCCCCATTTCACAGTGCAGCCAGTTGTTGGGCAACAAGGCAGGGTGACAGTTTTTCCCCATTTTCTAAAGGGAAAAAAAAATTAGTTAGACAGTGGGGCTTTCCTGTGGTAGCAACAAACCATTGAAATTTCCTAATTTCAACTGAATCTGTAAAACCTGGGACTTTTCATTGCTATTGCTTCTCCACCGCCATTTGGAATTTGTTCATCTTGATACAGTCAAAAAAATAGAAGGGAAAATAATAATTTTTTAAAAGTCACATAATGTCCCAAACAGATCTGCCCATTCTCAGAGCTTAGGAGTGTAAGGAGTCCTGTTTGGCACCCATTAACTTCACCCTGTCCCCAGTAGTGACTGCTAGTGGAGACTGAGGAAAAATACATAAAAATAGAGCAATTTCCTATTTGTCTTGTGAATTGAGCTTCTAAGGAGTCTTTTTTTTTTTTTTTTTTTGAGGTGTGGGCCTCAGTGCCTCAGTGTTAAAGAAGCTGTTGTTAATACACTGCTCTAAGAGAGACCAACTGATAATATTTCACATAGAATCACAGGATCACAGGGGTTGGAAGGGACGTCTGGAGCTCATCTAGTCCAACCTCTTGCTAAAGCAGGTTCCCTACAGCAGGTCACATAGGGAGGCATTCAGGCTGGTTCTGAATATCTCTAGAGAAGGAGACTCCATAATTTCTTTGGGCTCTCTCGCCCTCATATTTATCTAATTTTTTTTCACCTTCATAACATCACATGCAAATGTAATTATTATTTTAAAATTCATTATTTGATGATTGAAGGAAAATATATATTATCTAGGAAACATGCTACTATAATTTTGCTCCCATCTACTTCTGTTCATTCTGTAAGAGCCAGCAGTGTTTGTATTCTGAAAATTACCACATGCTTGCTAACCTTTGATCAGTACTTCATGGCAAACTCACCACGGCCAATTAATGGGCTGGCCAGAGCCAGGGATGAACCACGGAAACCTGTGTTAATCATTGCTGAACACCTTGATCCTCTGAGGATTCAGGTCAGCGAGCATTCTAACTCAGTCAGGTCAAGGTGGGATTAGAATTGTACTCTTGCCATTAAAAAAAAAAAAAGTTCATTGTAAAATAACCACAGGAAATACCTGAGTGATAAATAAGGACCTCACACTATTTTAATGGAGCTGTATTTAACATAAAATTGATAAACAGTGGTTATTTTTTGCATGTAACATTAATGAGAAGAGGCATTCAAAAGAAAATCTGATGTACTCAGATACAATTCTTCTTATACATTTCATCTTTTGAATAAAAACATGTATGGGCTTTCTTTTTCCTGTGAAAAGACACACCATTCGTTTCTTTCGTATGATAAAAAGACCAGTAAAACAGGACCATCTGTAATTTTAAATAATTGTAAAATAATTTCTGTGAGGTCACATTAATAACATGGATTTTTCTACATTAGAAATCTTCAATTTTTTTTTCCAAAGCTTTGAGAGTTACAGAAGCTACTGTTGCTTAGTGAAGAGCTTGTGCCAATGCATTATTGTGAGAGCCAGTATCTTTATGTGTACAACAGAAACTAAACTTCAGGAATCAAATTCAAGACCTCAGACTGATTCCCAACTTCCCTCAGTTAAAATTATTTAAACATGTTCTATACACTTAGACCCTAGTCATGGACTATAGCTCAGAAGGTATTTGTAATTTTTGTCTCAGGTTTTTGTTGAGCTACTGCCATTTATAAACATTACAAGACTTTAACATCTTAGCCTATTTTAAAAGCCAAAAATCGCAAACTGATCTGCTATTTCTCAGCTGAGATCAAGATACACTCAATGCAAGATTCTTCCTTCTTCCTCTCTGTTGTACTTACCACACAGATGAGACACAGCAAACACTATTTGGCACCAAATCTTAACAGATAACACAAAGGCTCAAGCCATGCTCATTTTCTGATGTATTGTCTCTCTGGCGCTACTAACAGGAAGGGATCACTGTTTTTGAAAGAATAGTTTCTCACCATTGCTAACCATCTGTATATTCAAAATCTCTTTAGAACCTGAGGACAACTTCCTATCAGTCAAGGGAAAATCCACCATCTGTGCTGCATTTTCATATGCTGAAGAGTTCATCATAACCAAGAGAACCCCCTCATGTTGAAGGTACGAAAGAATTTGGCAGAGAAGTAGCAATAACAAGCAAGGCCTTTCTCTAAAAATAATGTTTATAATAGAAAATAACGTACACACAGAACAACCTTTCATTCATTTAGTGTTCATCTCATCTCTTCCAAACAGCATTTTTTGCTCAGTTTACATAGACAAAGTGCAAGCCAACAGCCTGAGAAGGAAGGGCTCAGGAGCTGAATCAGAAATAACTCTCTGTTTCCTAAGGATCAGCATGTCTCACTGTGACTCTTCAAATATTCACATTTTCCCGGTGTCCACTTTCATTAGCTAACCCATAATGATTGATTCTGAACTTGCTCCGTTGAAATCAGAATATGATTCTTCACTCCTTCCAAGAAATTAATCTGGTAAGATAGATTTCTGAAGCAGAAAGCTTCACTTCGTCCAGTGTTTTGTACTTTCTGGCTTTCCAAGTTCCATAAAAGCAGTGTTTTTACAGTTCAATGTGTATTATTACTAAAAGCTTAAACTATACGATTTGTAAATATACAAATCATATAAATTTTTCAGGAGTCTGGCATTGTGAAACATTCTGCAAAACACTGAAGGAATCTGGTCCCACGTGTTCGTTTCTGAATAAACCATATGCTAAAATTTGGAATTCCATCCTTAAATTGATCTGTTCAGGGCTATGGTTTGAGAGGATGAACACTTGTATGGGGCTGCTGAATCACGGCATGAACCTTTGATTGATCACCTGAGGCGAGCAATGAGTCAGCCAGGGGAGCACAGGTGAAGGCAATTCACCTGTGCTGCAGGAAGGGGTGGAGCCTGGCTCCACCTCTCCTAGACCTATTTAAGAGCTGACTGCCAGTGGGGAAGGATCTCTCTGGAGATCTGCTCCATCAGGAGTTCATCTTGTGAGCCCAGGACAGGGTGAGTGACTTTCTCTTATTTCTCCAATATAAATTATATTAGCCAAGCTCCTGGACACACACACACAGGCCATCTGTATATCCATTGATTAAACAACACTTCTTTGTGTTTCATTTGGACAGAAATGGGCAATAACTCAATTAAAAAAGTGTGGATGGCCAGTAGGGTGCTTTTACATCTCCTGACATTAGAAGACAACAAACAGATGTATTTGCTGTATTTGAACCTTTGGGGGGTTTTGAGCAATGATAGCAGTGTCTGACTGTGGGTTGGCTGAAAAGGATTTTCAGACCTCTGTCTCTCCAGCAATGATTTGCAGTAATGCTTTCCAGCAGACTGAGATCCAGATCTCAGAAGCACATAAACACCCAACTCCCAGTCTTAGAAGAGGTCTCAGAAGAGGACACCAGAGCTTCATGCTCTCCTCCCAGAAGTGGCGAATCCAACCACCAGCCCTGTACAGTCATCTCCCTCTTTCCAAATGAGCTGCAAATACTGTGCTACATTGTGGAGTAACACCAGTACAAAAAGCTGTCATGCTTTTTGAGAAGCCTATTTACATTGTCAACAGCTTCATGCTAGCTGTCTCCTGGCAGATATGGCATCCTCTGGCATAGTGAGAGCTTGAAAGGGCTCCAAGCTAGGAGGGAAGCTGGTGGGGGTCTTTGCTGCTGAAATGCCCCTGAAGGAGTGTAACCACAGCTGTATGTGGTGAAAGTCCATGTTCTTAGGTCCTCAATAGGAGTATGCCTTATATCCAGATCCTGCATGACATGCTAATGACATAAACAGCGTACTACTGAGACTGGGACAGCTCTGAGCCCACCCAGAGACACAGCTCCAGGCACCTTTACAGACAGGGCCTGTAAGGATTAGCAGCAGCTGTTGTGCAGCAGTTATTTGCATTGTGGTTTCAGATGTATGGGGTGAACTGCTGTTCTGCTGTGCATTAGTTACTCATGTCCTTCACCTGCACTACACAAAAAGTTGTATTATTTGCATGCAGGCAGACCTCACAAAACTTTCACAGCTACAGTTCAGATCTCTAATTTCTGAAAATTGCAGCCGTTATTAAACCCCCTTACACACTGCCACATGAGCTCAGCTCTCCTAGAGGGGTTTTTGCACACTTGTTTATTTGAAGCTGGAGTGAAAATAACTGAGGAGCCTGACTGAGGCTGGGAATCTCACAGACTTGTGCAGAGTGAAAAAATCAGCTCACCTTTACTGCAGCTGTTTGGTTAGGAGGGACACTGGACCTCTAAACCAGAATGCCATACATAAGCACTTTGAAGGAACGAGGTCCTTGTGACACTGGAGAAGTCTGACAGTGACAGCTCAACTGTTTTTTCCCTCCCCTTCATTTAATTTTATGCTTATTTAAGCATGGCAATCTAAATAGCCACGGATGCCCTAAACCCCAGTGTTTTGCTTTGCCTGGGGTAACTAAAGAAGGTGTGAAATTACAAAATCTAAGCTTTCACACTTCAGCCTTAACTGATTACATGCAGTAATAAGTCAAGAAACAGCATATAAATACACTCTGGTAAAACTAAACACATGCTCTGAATTTTTAACAGTTTGGAGGGGTTTGTTTTGTTTCTTAAACTATGAGCTCAATGAAGTCCAAACAATCCCCCCATCCTGGCCCCAACGTTTTGGCTTTGATTCCCCACAGTACTGTGATGCTAATTTAATACAAGAACAACTCAATTAGAGCAAAAGTAAAGAAAATGTAAAGTTTGAACTGTCTGAATAGGAAAGAGTTGTGCTCAGCATAGGACACACAGGACAAAATCATCCTTAGCTCAGCCCGCAGTACACAGACAGCTGCTCCTAGACCTTATAGCACATTACACAAGAGCAGCTACCATTTACAAGTTGCTTTCCGCTGCCAACTTGCAAAAGAAAGATCTCAACCACTTATTATTGCACAATTAAAAGTTTCACAGCTGACAGTCAGCCACATTGTTAAAAAAATCTGCACTTAGAGCAAGATTCACAAAAGCTGAAAAAAGGTGGAAATGCTTGGATTATTTACAGGTAATTTACAGGTGTAAATTTTAGGAACACACAACTGCCATCAGAAAATGGAATTCTCAGAACATTCAGCATAATGCTTTTTTGTAGTTCAGGTCTTAAGCTGGCATGACAACAATATGAAAACAAAATCCTTACTGTTTTGGCACAGATTGCTCATAATCATCTAAATGGCTCCTCTCTTTATCTTCCTTTGAAAAACATTAAGGCAAATGCAAAAGAGGAAGGGTGGGTGGCACCAGAGAGGATCATAACAAGATGCAAATATTCACATGCAAAGTTCTGAAGGTCTGAGAGAAGCGGGTGCAGTCCGGTGGATGTAAATATCAAATGTGATGGAGATTTTAGCATTTTTCCCTGAATTATTTTGTTTTATACTCAGGTTAAGCTGGAAACAAACTCAACTGCAAACTCAAGATGACCAGTCAAGTGATATCTGATGTCAATTTGTTTGTTCAGAATTTTTGACTGCATAGTTTTTACATATTGCAGATAAGATGCAATCCGTTACAAGAACACTACAATTACATTTTACAATCTTAAACCTGCAAGTCTAAGTGGAAAGAGACTCTGGAACACTCCAGTAAGCCACTCTGAAAAGAAAGATGAAAACAAAATTCAGTGACTAACCAAAAAAAACCCAAGACCTTAATGATCAAATAGATGCGCAAGGCATCACATAAGGCTACTCAGGAGTACACCAGCAGCTATTTTACAAGAGCTAAATTAATTAAACATTATTCAATTAGGCATGGAAATTATTTTCAGGCATGTAATTAGCGGCTAGCAACGTGCTAGTTTTCTTCTGATATGAATGACTAGTAGATTAACACCACTGTAAGAAGATATTTTGTCAGATCCAACAAAAAAAGCAGAAGAAAGAGGATGTTTTTGTAGGATGCAGAATTACAAATGATCAGAACTGACAAGCAGAATTTCTCCTGTGGCACCAATTGATACGAAGAAATAAAATGGGATAGTACTAGTGAAAGCAGGCCTACTACAGCTACCTTGTTTGACAGGTGTTCAACGCTCCCATTTGCAGCTCAGTTTCTAAGGGCCGAATTTGGAACGACCATCCAGAAAAGAAAACTGTTCCTTGAAGGATACAAATGAAATACTGGCTGCTTATTCAGGCAGCCTCCTATCACTTGCATTTCAAACTATTTTACTTTCTGAAGTCACATCTCTCTTGCAACTGAAATCATAACTTGAATTCCATTACTCCATATCTTGTTTGCTAATTCACTGGTAAGCTCCTCTCACCACGCTTACCATTCAGTGCATCACACAGTTTCTTTTCCACATTAGAACAAGTCAGTCCTTCCACTTCTTCCTTTGTAAGTATATTGTCAAGATTTGTTCCACTTCAACACCAAAGCAAAGCATCGCCCTTGTGGCTTGGAAGCAAGATATCACTGTAGCAACTCAATGTACTTGCTATACTGCATGTCTTTTCTTCTTTTCCTCCTCCCCATAGATGTTGAGTTACTGTACTAAGTTCCTGCCAAAAGTTAACTTTACAGGAGAGTGATTCCTTTTGAAAGGAAAGACAGGGCTGCCTCTATTGTCCTGACTCAGCATGCTGGGAACAAAACGAGGACCAACTGCAGAAAGAGACATTTGTAATGCTTTCTCCAGAACATAAACAGAGTGAATGTGCAGCTGGTCCGGTAGTAGCAACAGAGCCTAAGCCCTTGCTCTTAATTTGGCAGGAAGAGCTGTGGTGCCTGCAATGGGAGAGAGGATTTTCTTTTCACCAGACCCCTTTGCCCGATTCAAGAACACCAATGCTAAGATACAGCAGCTGAGTTGAGGACACAGCCAATTAAAATTTTACTTTCAGAAAATATCCAGAGGACTCTTGATGCAGTATATGCAGACTTTTACAGGTTCATCTTAACTGTGACCATTACATCTCTAATACAGAAAGCAAGACAATGAGCTAAACAAATTCAAAAAGAACTGTTTTACTGAGGCATAGGAAACTACAGAATTAACTAAGATCTACGTCACAAACCAACTTCAAACACATATAACGAAACCACTGAATGAAGGATTTCACGTTGGGTTCCTGCCACGCTTGCAGATTCTGTGGTTAAAAAAGCCACCAATCTTCTCAGAAATGTGCTGTGTAGCATTGTACACCAAAATACAGGATGCTGTTATACAACCAAGCATCTGGAGAGATTAATTCTGATGAAAAAAATCTCTAGGATAAAAGCTATTTAATAGAACGAGGATGATGGCAGAGGAGACTACTGGATTTGTGCAACTGAATCAAGCTAGATGTTAGGAAGTATTATTTTGCTAAAAAACAAGTCAAGCAAGTATTTTGCACTTAAAGTTTGATCTTAGGAGATGCTGAGTACAAAGCTCCCTTTAATTCCCCACCAAAAAAACAGAGCAGTACATTTGCAAGGAGGGAGGACTAAAATGACCCAGCACATCCAAGAACGTATCTCTTAATAGTATCAAAGAAAAAGAATTCAGTGAAGCTACATAAGAGGGTTTCCTGAGAGACACAGTGAATGTGAATAAAGGGGCTCTCAGACCCACGTGGCAGTGAGAGAGAGAGCAGGAGGAAGACAATGCCAAGCTCAGAGCACAGCGAAAGTGCTTGGCTGAGTTAGAAATAATAACCATGTAAGAGTTCTCTTCATCTGTTGCAAAGCTATTCTCCTACTGCCCAGAGTCACTTCAGGTTGGATATCAGGGAAAACTTCTTTACAGAAAGTGTTGTTAAGCACTGGAGCAGGCTTCCCAGGGAGGTGGTTGAGTCACCATCCCTGGATGCATTTCAAATCCATTTGGATGTGGTGCTCAGGGACATGATTTAGTGGAGGGTTGTTAGAGTCAGGGTAGTATGGTCAGGTTGTGGTTGGACTTGATGATCTTTAAGGTCTTGTCCAACCTGAGCAGTTCTATGATTCTACAGTTATAAAGCTCAACTTCAACATACAGTTAAATAATTACTACAGGTCTAATTTTGAAATGCTACATAAACACTAGGTAATTAAGAATGCTGAAGCTTTTCCTGACAGTTTTCTTACATCCAAATATACGCAGTCATTCTTTCAGCTATGAAGTATCACAGTGCAAAAAGTTTGCACTTTGCCCTAAACAGAATTGCTTAATTGATACACAATATAAGGCTTTACTGCTTTGGAGCACAAAGGTTTTTTTGGGAGTTGGTTTTGGGTTTTTGTCACTAAGGTAGAAAGCGTTACAAGCATCCATTAGTACAGAATTTGTCCAAGAACAACTCTACCATGCTACTCTTATTACAAGAAAAGAGACAAGGAAAGTAATCTCAGACAAGGACAGATGACTTGGCAGACGTGTGAAGCAGAGATATCAGCCTAGTATTCCAAGAACAAATTTCACTACTGCCAGCAAGCTGACAGCTACAGTCCATGCACATCCGCTATTTCCCATGAACAGCAGTTTGTACAATTTGCAGAAGTGTGAAGTCAGACACTTAACAATTCTACCAAGTCCTTAAAGAGAAAAAAAAGCAGCAATCCGAACTTCATACTAAGAAAATTTTAATATGTTTTTTTCCAAGTTCTAATATATAAATACAATGGTAATAATGTATTCCTCTTTTGTAAGCTTGGATGAAATATATTGAAGTCCACTTTCCGTATGTTATATAAATAATCATCTAAAGCAACCTAGAAAAGAAAAGAAAAAAGGCTTAGTCCGTATGGTGCACACAGCTAATTGGGCATTAAATTTAAAATGATACATGCAACCAGATTAGGAACTGCAAAAAGGCTTGACAGTATGTCTGTTTTAGCAAGTGCAGCGTGACCATCACATTTGAAGAAAACACAAAAAACAACTTTTGAGAAGAGAAGCATTATCTTTCACTACACCAACCAGAAAATGAATAAAAATAGACAAGATTTTGGCCCCTTGCATTAGAAAGGTTGTTTAAGAGTACAGACAGTGCTAGAGAAATTCTGTAGTTAAAAAAAGAGTGAAAGTTTTGCTCAAATTATGAGGTTCCACAGTAGTATCTAAATGAAGTCTTCAGTAAGTTTCAGGTACTACACTTTCCCGTGGACATATAAAGTATTAGTTAACAATTTTAATTAATTAGTTTAAGCTTCATTTGAGCTTCTACTTTTCACAAACACACGAGCACAAAAGCAAGGTCATCATTTCAACACTGCATATCACACCCACCGTATGGTAAAAAGCAGGATATGCCTTCACAGGAACTTTCTTACTGAAAGATCTAGCCTGAAAGTAAATGGGATAAGATGGAAAGGAAGTGGAAAGAGTAATTATCAGAAGAGTTGAACATTTCAGACTAAATATAAAGTACCATATATAAATGCTTAGAGCCAACAAAACGTGCTGTTCTCTGACATACTGAAACTACTACTTTTCACTATGGGTAAACCATCCTTCAATGTACACAAAAGTAATTATGCAAAAAGTGTACTATGTTGGGAGATCCCTCCTAGAATTCTTTAACCTTCTGACAACCTTACAGTTTGCATAATGATATAACAATGTAAATTAGCATCCCTCGGTTCCTGCAAAGTTCCAAGTTGCATCTGTTTTAATAAATATGGCATCATATTTATTAAAATATGACATATATCAAATAATTCTTTGCATCCCAAGAGACAGAATCAATGGTCCAGAAATGCATTTCTCTGAGTGGATCTTTTTGGGCCAGTCTTACCATCAGTTCCAGAAGTTCAATTATGCTCTATCTATATTCATGGGACTCTGCAAGTATCTCAGAGCCTCAGGCCCTCAGTGTCTATGGGTAAAAACTAAACTAAACCACAGATGAATCAAATGTACAGTTTAAATGCACATGCAAGTCAGCTGCAGCAAATCTTCCTGTAGGGCTTAATTATAAATACAGAATCCCTCCTTCTTTCATCTCTTCTTACATGCTAAAACAAAAAGCCAACAAAAATACTCTTCACAAATACTGGTGAGTATTTAGGAGTCTGTGTTAGTTTTCCATGGATCTCCCAGATAACTGAGAAAATGTGGCTAAAACTTTAGGAGGGGAAAATACTGAATCTTTTCAGATGGCAAATTATTTTAAAACTCTAAGATGAAATTAATGTGCATACATATAAAAGGAAAATTGCCTTCTCTAATCTAGCTTACTATTGCTATTTGTAAGAGCAAAGGAAAAAAGTAATCTTGCTTGATTGTCTTAACTCAGAATGGGTCTGCATGACTGCCATTTAGAAAGCACCTTATCTCCCCTGGCAAACTGATGTACCATAAAAGAGATAAAGGCAAAAGGCCAAAAGGAGTCCTCCTGGGAAAATGCAGGAGATAGTACTGAAGACAAAGACAGGGAACAAGTAAAGATTGCTAACACATTTCAAAGGGCTGCGTGGGACTGACACAGCACCTTCATCATATGCTTTTATTCTGATAAAACACAACGTTCCTAAAGAAAACCACAATCTTCGCTGTCTTACTTTGCCCTCTGCTGGTCAGCGGTCACAGTATCCAAAAGAGCTGACCATGCTTCAGAAACTTCTCTCACAAGATTAAGTGCCATTTTAGTACAATATACTTCACATAATATCCCCGAGATTTATTTAGCATTTTCAGATTGTTCCTTCTGACTGGGAAACAGGCATAACAACTGTTATCCTTATCCTCCAAAGCATATGTGACTCATGTAAATTCTGTGACTGTTAAAACCTCTGCAGGTTTAAGCTTCGCCACTCCCTGTAATTCCAAACAATCCACTTCAGAAACTCTCTACTGCCCATTATTCTTCACGGATTGATGATGGAGTTTGGTAGTGTGTATTAAGAGATTTTTTAAATTAAGATTATTGAATAAAATGCTAGCGTTGCTCTAACTTGGCTTCCTTCTGTTCACGTTTTCTGCACAGCCTCCCATGACGTAATCACATGGCATATTATCCACAGAGCCCTCCCTGCATAACGTGGGCAGGACTCTAGGAATGGGGTAGGGAGGAAAAGGAGTAAGGTTCTGACTGCTCACTTCAGAAGCAGTTTGACAAGGAGGGATGGGAGCCAGGGGACCATCACAGTGAGAATGGTCACACGGTTACAGTATTTGAAAAGCTCTGAGGAGATGAATTTTCTCTTTTTGCTTCTTTCCCAAAGTTTTCGTGCAATACCACCAACAAAATTTTAAACAGCTGCACAATAAATACACACTGCTCGTTTTTTGTTTGGTTGGTTGGTTTTTTACACCTGCTGTCACTGATTTGAGGCATCACAGGCCAAACTCTTAGCATTTTTGTAATGACAACTGCAACCCAACAGGTTTCACACCCTGTACACTGCAGGCAGTACAGTAAGGGATAAAAGAAAAAAAAAAAAAAAAAAAAAGGTTTCTGCTTGAACACTGATGTGGGCAGTTTTGACCTTCCGTTTTCTTTGCCACTTTTTCAAACTCTTCTATTAACAGCTTCCTTGGGAGCAGGACAACAAGACATCAGGTGAAACAGCATGAAGACAAATACATCTAATACAAGTTATAAATAGTCTGTATTAAAGATAAAGCCTAAAGCTACATATTTTTGACCCCTAAAAATTAATCAGCTAACAAACTCACAGAACAAACCAGGGATGCCTTATTTTATCTTCAGAAAAATGAAAATTAAGAAGGGCTCTCCTGCCTATATTGCAGAAAATACTTTGTGATTGTGGCTAACATTGTAACTGAGGATTCATGATGCAAATGCAGAGAATTTCAACATTTCCTTACTTTGAAGCAGTATCTTTTCAGAGTCCCTGTGTTTGATGCGATACTCAAAGTACACACGGCACGTACTGCTGACAAAGAAAACTCTTTACAGTGCTTCCTGCAAGTTTTATTTTCCAGATAAAGGCAGACTAACCGTGCACTGCTGATGAAGCATTCTTTTGCTTCTTGCATCAGGTTCTGAGTGTAGCTAAAATAAGAGTATTTATTTAAAAAAAAAAAAGACTATGCAGGTCTTCAGAATTCATTATCTACTGCTCCAAGCAAGAAGCACCCTTCCTAATGTACTTGGCTGTGAGCCCAAAAAGAAATAAACAGAATATACATTTCCCAACACAGTTCTGAGCACGTCTGGTCACACTGAGAAATGAATTCCCCTCTCCCAAACACTAACCAGCAGTCAGAGCCGCAATGCCCTGCTCTCCTGCTGTGCTGTGAGGTACCATATGTGCAAGTCCTTCCTATGGTGCTGATACCATTCTGGCTCATTCTTGCACTTACAGTCTGCTCAAATTTTCTCTCCCAGTAATAAGGCTTTTAGGCAGTACTTATAATTTAGGTTAAAATATCTGAAATAAAGCATGCAGGTATAAGATTTCTAATAATACATTCACAGTGCTTTGTAAATCAACTATGTTTATCAAAAGAAAGGGGGAAGGAATCTCACATGTTCTAGGTGAATATGGGCCTGGCTGGCAATGTCATAAATTACATCTCTCACGTTTTTCTCTTGCTTGCATCTTATGAAATCCTCTTGTGAAACTCCATGCTAGACACAGGAAGGAAAAGCAAGAAGTAAAAAACTCTCAGCAAATATCATGTTTCCATTTTAGCTTCACAAAAGATAGGAAAATGCAAAAGCCTGTCCCAGCAACCGAACTACTGACCTAAGACTGAAAAAGCCCAAGTGTGTTCTGCTGCTGCCCCTCCCTGCAACTCCTCTATTTTTTTTTTTTTTTTTTTTTTGTCAATTACTTGCAAAACAATTCAAGAGAATAAAAAGAACATCTGAAACTGACTCTCTCTGCATGGACTTGTTCCCTAAAGACACTGCGGTCAGACAGACAGCCCTGTTAGGCTTTAAAGTTCTGGGAAGTTATATCAACTTAACCATACTCCAAAAAACAGTAGAAAGTGCAACAAAGCCAGCAACAGTTAACACAGAAGCCATGTTTACCTTGGGATTGGCAATGCTAGGTCTGCAAAATAAAAACATTAAAAAAAAAAAAAAAAAGCATTCTCTGACTGCAGTAACCAGGAAGATAAAATATAGTACATTCAGAACTGCACCAGTTTCCTGTTCTTCTCAGCAACATTCAGACATGAAAACTGTATGAAGCAGGCAAGTGAGCCTCCCAGAAGTACAGATTCAAGTACCACTCTGCAGTACTTGCCTGCAGCTGAAATGCTTACACAGAAGGGACACAAGCTGTTGGCCTGTCCCCTGATCTTTACGCAGTTTCGCTGTACAACACCTTCTACAGCAGGGATGACTGAATTTTCAGCCTACAGCTGAAAACCTAAAACCTTGGAAGGTCTCACATACCAGCCAATCCCAGAAGTGCTGAAAGCAAGGACTTTCTTCCTGCAGTCCCATAAGCCTGACCTACATTAGTGTCTATGCCTTTCGCAGACTACTTAAGTGACTAAACTTCAAATCAAAACTTTCAACTGTACTGAAATTACATACAGTAAAGAGTAGAAGTGCCTTAAGCGTCACCATAATGACATAAACTTTGCTCAGGTATAAGAACAGCATTAACATCTAAAAATACAGACTGGAGATAAAGGAGTAACTGCTGCCATGGCTACAAATGTAGCCAGAGAACATTAATGAAAAAATATGTTTTAATTCCAGTTTACCTGAATTGCAAGAGCTACTAAGTTTCAGTGGTGTACTGGGTGTACAATTCAAACTGGAGAACTATATGCCATCTCATACAGCAACATATGGAAGGTATGGTTATAGCTATCAATTGTGTAAGATCAAAAAAAGAAAGAAAGGAACACCAGAACATTTATAAAAAGGTAATGTAAAGAGAAACTTGAGAAGATTGTTCAGAAGTCCCTATTCTGCATGTGTATTTCTACATTTTAACAGAAAAGTTCCTGAAAGATGAAATACTACCAAATTTAACAAAAGATTACAAAATAGGGGAGGAAAAAGAAAAAAAAAAAAACACATTCTGCTGTTTCCTGAAGGTCATTCCTCTCACTTTATATCTACAAAACCACTGGGCTGCAGCAGAAACCAGAGCACGAAGGAAAAAAAAAAAAAAAAAAAAAAAAAACATGCTGTTTCTGTGCTAATATAGTACAAACTCCTATCTAGTGTTGAGAGATGCAGTTAGATACCACATTGTTCAACTCCAGGTAACTTGTTTCTCTTACCAACATACAAATGTCCATGGGCAGAAAGACCTTTCGTCTTGTACAATGATATGGAGTAGCTCTCAAACAGGTAACGATGCCTTGTGCTTTCCCAATGTGACTGGCTGCATGGTCAGCATGGATGTCCTTCACACCTGAAATGGCAGAAATAGCATGTCTTACTGTCAGACCTCTTGAGGAGTCTTCTCCCACGTGTATTTCAGACATTTTTAAGGAAAGCTAACAAGTGTACCGATGCATTACAGAACTGCTTATGTTCATAACCTGCCTTGAGACCTCATCTCAGAGGTGCAAAGCAGTAGGGAATGCACTGATTCCTGTTCAGATACTATCCATTGCTACACCGAACCATTTACACTGGCATACCTTCTTTCAGGATAGTAACATTCCAAGAACAGTTTGCCCTGCCAGAGAAATCATTCAAGTACGAAATTCCTGATTAGCATTAATGCTTACAGTGTGGTTTCACCCATTAGCTGCAGCTGATTCAGCAGTGTCCCGAAGCTAAGGGGAACGGCCATATGCTTCCTCCATATGTCTGCCACCTCCCTCGTGCTGCCAGGGGTAATGAGACAGCAGCATGGTAAACCAGTACAGCTAACTTTGGTTCCTGCCTGGCTACTAACTGAGACAAGAGGATGGTGACTGGGGTAAAGCAGCAGCATCTTTCTTCGTGGCAAGACCATATAATATTGGCTCACACTGACCACAGGGTTGAACCAGGATAAAATGAAAATTTAAAGGAAAATAAAGAAAACTAAAATTCACAAGAGTTCTAACAGAAGCAACATTCCACAAAGACAGAAATGAGGATACCAGATCAGGGAGCCTACCTGACAACTGGAAACGATACCAGATATAACAGATTCATTGCCTGAGCCTTGCCTGGGTCTCAACCCTTTGGAAATAGTGTATACAGGCAGACTATGTGGAGTTACTCTGGCAATGGTGGTAGAAAGCAGACTTTGGAAGATAAGTTTACAAGTTAAAATGAGCCTGACAAGAGAAGTAACCCCAAACCAGTAGAATGAAGCAGCACTACTACAAGAAAGATACACACCACCTGGAGATGGCAGGAGTGAAGAAGCTAAAAAAGCACAAGAAATTTAGCAAAGAAGACTTGGTCTGTGTAGTATAGAAAAGACTGCTGATGAGAAATATCTAGCCTACGTTCAATTAATTTCACCATTTTTGAAAGAAAACACAGGATAATTGCTTAACATATAGCAAAGGAGATTCTTGCTTACATATTTTGTTAAATTGTCATACTTAAGAGAAGTTAAACATGATAGGAAGCCACAGAAAATCTGGAGTCTCCAGATTTCAAGAACAGGATCATCTGACTTTCAACAGACGTGAGCCAAACATCCTTCAGTATTAAAGACATTTCTCAGCATGGAAGACGATGATATTTTTCATAGTCCTACATTTCTACAATCAAAAGCTCAAAGAAATTGGAAGATTTCACCGAATCCCTACTGAGAAAGCAAATATCACATGTTAAGATGTGGGTTCTTCATTTCCTCCTGAAAAGAATGTGCTCTTTCTACTACTTTTTTCCCCGTCTCTTTCAACTTCAGCTTTGACATTCCATCAGGTGACTCTGATGTTGCAACTACAATATTCATGCTAAATATTATACTACTGATAAATAAACACCAGCCTTTTTACATCTGAGCTCACACAGGCAATAGTACCATGATGCAACGCACATCTCCAAGAAAATCATCCTCTTCTTCACCTCAAGTGAACAGTTCTTTTCCAATTTGTGGGTATTCTATTACGCAACATTAGCTTTAAACCACAAGGATCATATTGTCTTCATTGCCTTTTTTCTAGCTATTCAATTATTGATAGTGAATCTGCTTTTGGGAAGGAGAGAGGATTCAAGCCCAAGTTAGCAACATCACCAAGGGAAGCTTATAGGTTTGGAACTGTTTCAGAATAGCCAGTACATATCACTGCAGTAGAGAACAATAGCTGCTGAATAACTACAGTGCTCTGTGTTCTACCAAGTGGAACAATCAGAAAACAAAGTAAAGAGCTGAATTTACCATCCTGCACAATAGGGGCAAGAACAACAGAACAGTAGAAAACTACACTGAACTTTCCACTCAGTTATCTTCTAAGGAAAGTATGTAGTTCTAAGAGAGCTGCAATAAGATTCCAGGTTTATGGTTGAGCATTCAGAAAAAACCTCATGTGAGAACTTCTACTGAAATGAAAATTGGGTGGAAAATTGGTTTGTTTTTTTTTTGTTGTTGTTGTTTTTGCAACAATGATAAATATTATACCAGTATTAATGAGTCATCAACGAAATCTAAAAATGGGAAAATACCTACCCAGCATTTCCAACGTGAGGTATAAGAGAGCACTCTGAGTGTTCTCAGCATATGCTTCAAGCTCCTGGATGTTACGGTATGCTCTATCGTCCAAATTCTTCTCCTGTAATTTGAACAGAACTTCAGTAAAAAGTAAGTGTAACTGCTATTTGTGCCAGCTATTTGTTCAGATTAGCCTAATCCACTATTATCAAGAAAAGGTAGCATTGAGAGATATAAAAGGAGTATATACTGATAGAAACAGGCACTGAAGCCCATAGCAACTCTACCACAAATAAGTACATATAACCACAACCAAGTCTGGTGACTGGAGCAATTACAACTTCTTGCAATGACAAATCAAAATTTTTCAGAAAATTATACTGCCAATAGAAAACATTTTATTGTATTCTTAACTATTAAATTGCTAATTTTAATACTTTGTTAGCATCTGAAGAATGGAAAATAAACAGGAATATATACTTTAGAACACGCACATGAAACAAGAAAAAAAAAATCCATCCATCACACATAGGAGTTTCAAAGTCACGTGCAAACACCCCCTAGAATAGAATTTCTGACATTGTTCTTCCTGTCCTAGTGGCTTTTGTGGCTAAAACCAGTTTTAATAAAACTCTCAAGTCTTTCATAGCAACGACACTGAAAGTAAGTGACCATCAATTTGCTCACAGTGTAACTTCATGAAAGCAGCTTCAGCAGCAAAGCTACTTCAAGGAATTCCTGCCCTTAGTCTTGCCCTCGTGCCAGAGTTGGTAGCAGCATCACTGTATCTGTGAAATTCTCTCTCATTTTCTCCTCTTATAGGGTGGGTATTTTTAGATTCATATCATCTTACAGCTCTGACTTAGAGCACACAAGGGAGAAAAACAGCAAAGTATGGCAGAAAAGTTCAGACAGGTTTCAGCCAATTTTGAGGTTTTATATCCGTGACTCATCACAAGATAAGGCAATTTAGGGGCAAAACTGACATGGTAATATATAGGAGATGAAAAAGAACACAAAGATGCCAAGAGCAGGACTGGAATGGCATAAAAAGAGGCTGTGTGTGAGGTTTGCTTCTTACACAACTTCATTTCCATTTCTATTAAAATGGAGTTTTCCAGAATTTTTAACAGTTGTATATAGAGACCTAACTATTTAATCTAGCAGACAGGACTTCCCTCAGTTACAAATAGAAAGGCCAGGTGTAACTCACAATGGACTACTACTAGAGGTAACTACTTTAAATCAGAAACTAAGGTCTGCGGTATAAAAATGTGAGCACAGATACGTTATCAGAGCAGAGAACAAAAAAGATTCACACTCGCAAGCTGTACTTTAAGTTCTAAAGGGATTCTATTACCATTTTGGCCAAGAAGAGCAGAAATTGTGAGAACATCAAGGGAGAATTAAAAGGAAATACAGAGTGCTCTTCTCAGGAGAAACAGCATTGTCTGAAAAAGATGAATTACTTAACCTTTGGTTTTACACACAAATGCATGAAATTATGGGGAAAAAAAGTCTAATATGATTGAAAAGAGAATGAGACTTTGAATGGTAAATACTTACTCTTTCATCAATGATCTTCGTGAACCACATTTTAGACAAGTTATGCCTCTTAACTGCCTGAAAATTATATAAAAAATTGCTGTTAATGTATAAAAAATAATGGCAATATTGCATTATGACAGTTGAAAACAATTTTTGATAGTACTTTTTCACAAGGACTGTATTCACTGAATCAAAGTTGAATCAACTGGTAAGTTAATGAAAAATGGAGAATCTTCAAATATAAAAATTGTCTAACTGGCATTTGCTTCGACTTAATTCACACACAAAAAAAGAAATCTTGGATGTCAATTAACTAAAAACATTTCTATAACAAAATACATAACATAGGTTGTTTGGGTTTTTTTGCTTTTATTAAAGCATTTCATGTTCACATATCTGTATTTTGGCTCTTAACTTGCACTTGACTTGCTTACTGCAACTCAACTTCTCTTCAATCCTCTTACTTACATCAATCCATGCACACACGCTCCTCCAAACCTAAATGAATTTTGCAGACCACACTGTCAGGCAAGACTCTAATCATACATATAAATATTTAAAAATAAAACTCATGGAGCAGATTTCTCATAATCTTCACCCTTACAGTTCACTATCCACTTCTGTACACACATTATATCTGTAAGTATTTTTTCATGGTTTGATAAAACTAGGTCTTATTGCTGATTCAGCTAATTGTGCTTTGGGGAAACACCAGGAATGCAAAGAAGTGAGTTCTAAGTTACATCTACACATCAGTTTGGCTTCTCACTCATTCATCTGAGGAGCGAGTCTGCAAATAAAGTCCCTGAAACAGTCACAGAAGATCAAGGTGTGACGCTTTAACTCAAGCTCTGCTGAACTACCCCACTTGTGCGTTACATCCATTTTAAGCTACCATCATTCAAGTAAGTTCTCATTTTTCAAATTCTCTCATTTTCCCCAGAAATGAACAGAGGACTTGAGCTCACTTTGCACTGGTTCAAAATGGATATACACATAAGAACAAATAGAACAACCTTGGCACCTATATTTATATTCAAGTTACTAAGAGTTGAGCCATTCGCAGTTCTAGAAATATTTTTACAGACTATTTATGTACTTCACTGGAACGCACAACTCTCAGAATCCAAATTTGAGTATTCTGCAATACACAAAACTTTTCAAAAAGTTAACATAATAAGTTAGTATTTCTGGAAAATCAGAACTGTCTGCATTCAAACTCAACAGTTTGAATGTGGGAACAGAATATACTCAAAATATACTGTGTGAAAGGCGTGCTAGTTCTGTTAATAGCTCTGCAATACTTAAGAGTCCAGGTGTCTATTTCTAAATCTTACTTTCTCAGAACTGTAGTGATATTCACAAAGATTCACAAAATTGAACTCTTTGAATAAGTCATTCTTGGGGTATTTGCTGAAATACAGAAGTTAAATCATATCTTGAGTGCAGAGGTCACCAGGACAGGTTGTGCTGTAGCTCATTAGAATGCTCTGCAGCAGTCAGAGGTAGCAGAGCTCCCAGAAATACTTTCAGACCTTTTCCCAACACCTTACTTCACAACCTATTCTGTTTGGATTGTCTTCTATCAGTCTTCCTTCAGAGAAGTCACATGTAAGGTCAAATCTTACTATACAGATAGGTCAATTCTTTCTTCTACTTCAAAAACAACTTCCTCTGTGAGAACAGAGCATGACTAGCAGTCATAGCTGGTGGAAAGGGCTGCAATTTATATCTGAACTATGTTTGTTGAAAGTTAATCTTTAGCTAACAAACATTTCTGCCCCACACTGATATACACATAAGCAGCCTGAAATTAGTAGTGGAAAGAATATATACAATCATATCCAAAACCAAATTGTACCTAATCTATTCAGACAATTAAAAGTGAGGATATTTTCAGAAATAAAAATAAACTCCACAAAAAAAGCAAGTTCCTCCTTGGAAAGGAGACAAGCATTTGGGGTAGAAAACAATCCTGTTTCTGGGCAGTTTGCCATACACTGAAACAGAAAGAATAAAGAAAAAAAAATTCAAAGGCACAAACAGATTGACATGCAGAACTATCAATACTGCATTCTAATGTTTGTGTTAAAGATGGAGCATGGGTGATATTTTAATGCCCATAATTCAGCAAAAAGGCTTGCAACATTTGCCAGTCTTCATGCTAACTGTATGGACACTGCTGTGGCAATGGCACGCTTTGTAAGAGCTAAAGACACCCATGAATAGCTCTGCACCTCCTAAAAGTGACTGACTAACAGGTGGTCTTCCTGGCTTCACCTGTGTTTTCCCTTACTTAAGCAAACAGTATCTTGTTTAAATCCAATTTTAACCCACGTATTGACAGAGGAACAAATGCTGACTTACGCTTCATTTCACACTTGAAGGAAGAACAACCAGGGACAGGCCACAGTTTCAGCACTGTCAACAATCATTCAAAGAAGATTTCTATGATTTGGAAAGAACTCATTTTTGTGCTCTCACAGGTGCAACAGAGAACTAAAGTTAAAACACTCCAGTCCCACAGGATCTGCATTGTTCCAACCCAGCATTACAGTGGGAGTCAGGGATTTTTAATGCAAAGAAAGCAAATGAATACTTGGATGAAGAGTCCATATTTGTCTGCCTGCTTTTCAGCTGGTCCATACAACTAACTACCTAAGGGATCTACATTAACTGTATTCAGCTATGGAGACCTAGACAAACTGCAGCTTCTCTGTCCAGGAGCCCAGAGATCCCCAGTTTAAACACAAGTTCTGATCTTACAGAACCTTTCAAAAAGCACCTGCTGTAAGGCTTCTAAGACTTGATGTGACCTGTGGCCCTAAGATGACCAGCTAGCACCATACAAAATTGCTATCTCTGAATAAATTCAACATGACTCTGAAAATCTGATCCACTAGCTCTGAAGTTCAACCTGCTCTGAATGGGAATTGGTATGGCCAGAGGCCCATACCAATTAAATTATTCTGTGACTCTAAATCATGATCATGAAGAGATCAATTTATAATGCCTTCAGTCATCTGATGAACTTCTCGATGGCAGTTCTACTTAGAAATAAAACATTCATACAGAAATTTTCTTCTTCAGCCATGACCCGAAGAGGAACAGGTCTGTGGGCGTACTTTGTGAGTAATGTTCTGGTGCCTGCTAGAATTCACATACAGATGTCTCAGTAAAAATAAACTTCAAAGTTCACAAGTACACTTCCTGTTACTCAACAGACAAAAAAGGATCTGCACAGAATATCATATATAAATAGAAGTCATCAAGCAACCCTTTAGCAAGGAGAGAGGCTGTATGAAGATTCTCCCTGTTATCCAGTAACTAGGCATGAAGATCTTGGGCTTTTCTTCGTACACAATTTGCTAATTAACCTCTATGCTTTGTCTCCTGTCTTTTTGTAAAACTTGCTCTTCAGGCAGGACCAGCACTCGCTTAGGTAAAATACATTTGACAGTGGGATTGTGTGCACGCTCAGCAAGTTGCCAACAGCATCACACTGTGTGGTGAGGTCAACACACTGGAGGGAAGTGACAACCCAGGATGACCTCAACAGACTCAAGAGATGGACCCATGCAAACCTCATGGAGTTCAGAAGGGCCAAGCGATAGGCCAAATAAATGGACTGGGACAATCCCAAACACAATACTGGCTGGGCAGAAAACTGATTGAGAGCAACAGTGCAGAGAAGGACTTATGAGTTTTAGTCAATGAGAAGCCCAGTATGAGTCAACAGTGTGCACCTGTAGCCCAGAAAGCCAACTGCACTGTGTTAAAAGTAGTATGGCCAGCAGGGTAAGGGAGGTGATTGTCCTGTTCTCATTAGAACCCACCTGCAGTACTGCATCCAGGCCTGGGACCCCCAGCATAAGAAAGACGTGGAGCCATTGGAGGGAGCTCAGGGGAGCCTATGAGGACTCTCAAAGGGCTGGAGCACCTCTCCTACCAGAAAGCTGAGTGAGCTGGGCTTCTTCACTCCTTCAGAAGCGAAGGCTCCAGAGACACATTACAGTGGCCTTGCAGTACCTAGAGGAGGTCTTATGGGAAAGATAGGGAGAGGCTTTTTATCAGAAAAATGTAATGACAGAACAAGGGGTAATGGTTTTAAACTAAAAGAGGGCAGATTTAGATTAGACTTCAGGAAGAAATTCTCTACTATGAGAATGGTGAAACACTGGAAAAGGTTGTCCACAGAAGCTGTGGATATCTTACTGCTGGAAGTGTTCAAGGCCAGGTTTAAGTAACCTGACCTAGTGGAAGATGTCCCTGCAAGTAAGCAGCAGGGTTGGAACTGGATCCCATCCAACCCAAGCCATTCTGTGATTCTATGATTTCAACTAGGTCTCACCTAAATATCCTCCTTCTCTGATTCTATCCTGTGATCGTAGGTGAGAAAATACCATACAGACATACACGCCCTTTACATTAACTGCTTTATATAAAATAACAGTTAACAATGCAACACAACACATACAAAACATTATTTCTAACAGCAATATTTTCATCAAATGAACTTCAGGATAACAAAGACGTATCTTACCCTCCACAGTGCTACAGCAACTGGCTGATGTGGTGGGTTATTGCAGTATATATCTTCCACAGCTTTCCTCCAGAACTGCATTCGCATCAAACCTGTAGTCTTCTGAGTTATGGAGTCTTTTATCTGAAAAGGATACATATGGAGTGAAATTCACAGTCTCCTTAAGGCACTATGGTCCGCCTCTACTGAAAAGTCAGACAGAGAAACAGACTAACTCATTGGGAAAAGGGCTCAGTTCTCAATTTGTTTACTCCTAATGAAACTTACAACCACTACAGAGAATAAATAAAAATGAAATCTTCACCACAAGGTGACTTTGGAACTCACAGAGTTTAAGTCCAGGACAACTCCCACCTTGGCATTCTTCTCAGGATAAGAAGCAGTGGTAACAGCAGTGAGGGAGAGAAGCACTATAGGCTGCCAGAAGCGCAGCCCACAGAGACTTATCACAGGGTTTGCTGAGAAAGCACACATTTTGAACTGCTCTGCTTCCTTCTGACAAGTGCCACAAACGTTTGAGGTTGCATTAGAAGTTTCTGGCCATCCAGCAAAAGTGAGAGACTGCAGCCACTCCCATACCACAAATCTCTAATTACAAACTTCCCTCTTAGTAGTATTTCCTTTACTTTGCTTCTACCAGCACCTGACTCCTTCACCCAAAATTCTGATGGGCTTTTTACAGATAGGGATTAGCTACACTTTTCTAATTCACTCAGTGCATTTGAAGCCAGCACAGATGCAATCACATAGCAGTACCACAGACCACAGCCTGTTTGTTATCACATAATTTTGAAAATACAGAACATAAAGAAGAGTCACAGCATCTATACACACGAACAAAACAAAGTGGGGGAGGCAATTTTCCAAGGGCCACTCAAAACTAGAGGTTTGTACTGACTTCTTTTTTCATTGCCCTTTATAATATGAAAAGTTAATCTCAGCAAAATGCCAGCTGCTTGTTAAATAACAGTTCTGAAACTCTAAATTATACATTCCCAGAGTTCACAAATATATTTTAATACCTGCCTGAGCCAGTTCCACATTGAATGCTCTCAAGGCAAAAGCAGAGGTTCGAGATTCTGCAGGCAACAGCAGAGAACACAGAAATCCTTCATAGTCACGCTTTCTATGAAAGGACAAAAAGAATGGATATATTATTTATAGCTCCATGTAAACCAGGCATGCTACTGCTTAGTATAGGGCTCCTAAAATAGGAGCAGCAAGTTACAGTTCAAAAGTCCAACTTTTTGCAAAAGCAGCACCTTTCAAGCTTATTTTGAAATAAGGCAAGTTCCAAGAGGGGGGAGTGCAATCTGAACTCTCACTGCACCGCTCAAATCCAGATCTCAAGATATTTGGCTAAAGGCACGGAACAAGCTTGTGGAAGAACTGTAAACAGAATCCAGATCGTCTGACTTCCAGACTTCTGTTCTAAATAAGAAACCACATTTTGTTGAAAGACTGCACGTTGAAGTTCGACAGAAGAGCAATGGATTAACCATTACATTTTGGTTTACTGACAACTATACTAAAAGTATAAGAACTCTGGCACTTGCTGTCAATCTAAAGTGGCATACTTTTGTTTGGCCGCTTGGGTGCGCCATTAAATGAAGAACAAACAGAGCACAGGAAGAATGATTATAAAATGCAAAATCATATGTAGGTGTAACTACCAGAAACACTCGGTCACCTCAGAAATGCTAACTTTCTTGATTTGAGCAATATTTGTGTACTTTTGATAAGCTAGGAACATGGTTCTTCAAGAGAAAGAAAGTAGCAACCCCGACTTATGCCTTGAGAACAGAGCAGTTGCGTCAAGTTAAATATTTACTCATTTTCATGAAGTTTGTCCTTAAATGTACTCCTGTTTCTTTTGAATGTGAACTTAAGATAGCAAAACCAAACCAGAGGGTAGTACTGGGGTTGCTACTTTTGGCATGAAACAAAAAAGGAAGTGAAATTTAACAGCTGTTCTTACCCTCTAAATACATAACAGCTGATAACAAGCAAACACTTAGAGTTCTCATAATACTTGTGGAACTTGTGTTAGAGCCTTATGCAAAGCCACAAATATCAACAAAAAAAAGGTATTTCTGGATTTTAGCAGGCTTTCAGCCACATTCGTAATAGAATCATAAAATCGTAGAATGGCCTGGGAAAAGGACCACAATGATCATCTGGTTTCAACCCCCTGCTATGTGCAGGGTCGCCAACCACCAGACCAGGCTGCCCAGAGCCACATCCAGCCTGGCCTTGAATGCCTCCAGGGATGGGGCATCCACAACCTCCTTGGGCAACCTGTTCCAGTGTGCCACCACCCTCTGTGTGAAAAACTTCCTCCTAATATCTAACCTAAAGCTCCCCTATCTCAGTTTAAAACCATTCTCCCTAGTCCTATCATTATCCACCCTCATAAACAGCCATTAATAAAAAACAAATGCATCAAACCTTCCTCAGTTTAAGACAATTTCTGCAAAGCATAATCAGCTCAAAACCTAGGAATTGTTTCTGAACAGACTGTAAAAACACCCCGGTATTGTCCAACCTGGGCAGAGCTGTGAAGCTTACGTTCCCCAGAAAGAAAGTTTTTATTGTAATAAACAAATGAGAGCTGCCTGCACCGCCTTTAGCGGTTTATTTCTGCTCGACCCCCTCGGCCTTTTCGTTCCCCGGAGCTGTTATGATTCCCATGCCATTTGAGCTGTCAACAGCGGCTTCAAATCAACGACGTCAAAAGCATAAGCACACTTCATTTCACTACTCTGAATGCTTGTGAGCTTTTATAAGCAGTCTATTTTTAACAAAAAAAAAAAAAAAAAAAAAGGTCACATCCATCTTATCTTCCGTGACTGGACCGACCCGCCTCCCGCAGCCGCATCCCCGGGCGGGCCGGGCCGCCCCCCCCCCGCGTCGCACAGCGGCTCTCCCCACCCCCGAGGCGGGCTGGGAGCGGCCCGGCCTCCCCGCGCCGCACTCACCGCAGCAGCTCGGCGCAGTACTGCGCTTCTCCGCCGGGCTCCGGCCGGCTCCAGCCCGCCGCCGCCCTCCCGCCTCGCGGCCACGGCAGCCCGCCGCGGGCCCCCACCGCCCTCAGCAGACGAGGGAACGATGCGGACCGCAACCCTCCCGCAGCCGTGGCGGCCGCCATGCTGCCCGCAGCGCCGCGTCGTTCCGCCCCTGCCGTCAGTCAGCCCCAGCCCAGGGGGCGGCTCCTTCCTCGCGCCGCGCCGAGGAGCGCACGGATCGAGGGGCCGGTAGGCGGCGCCCGAGAACGCGCGATGGCGGGCCGGGTGTCGGAGCGCCGCGTGGCCTTTTGTTGTCCTGCAAATGGCCTCCGCTGTTGGCTGCTGCGGCGGGTTGAGCTGGGCGCCCCTGCTCCTCGCAGGTCCTGCGTAGGGCCTCACACAGCGCCCGCTGAGCCTGGAGGGGCGAGGTGATGAAATCTCTTCTTGTAGCAGACCCAAACTCTGATGGGTAGTGTTCACAGAAGGCCACTGCCAGGCAACGCAGCACTGGTACCACACGCGGGATGAGGCTTCAGGGCAGACCTAGCGCTACACGAGCCCCCTGCCGTCCTAGCGTCTTCATAGGATGGCTTGGATTGGAAAGGACCTGCATGCCCACCGAGTTCTTACCCCCAGCTGTGGGCAGGGCTGCTGCCCACCGGATCATTGTGCAGAGCCCCACGTAGCTTGGTCTGGAATGGATCCAGGGATGGGGTACCCACAGCTTCTCTGGCCAACTGTGCCACAGTCTCACCAATATCACAGTGAAAATTTTCCCCTGGCAACTAATATAACTCTTTTAGTTTAAAATCGTTCCCCCTTTTCCTGTCACTATCAGACCATGTAAAAAGTTGGTCTCCCCTCTGCTTACGAGCTGACTTTATGTAATGGAAAGTCACACTGAAGTCTCCCCTGTGCCTTCTCCAGGCTGAACAAGCCCAGTTCCATCAGCCTGTCTTCATAGAAGAGGTGCTCCAGCCCTCTCATTGTCCTTGTGTCCTCCTCTGGACTGTGTCCATCACTGGAGGATGACTTAGAAGCCTTCAGGTGCAGGCTGGGGCACTGCTGGACCTTGTGCTGGACACGGCTTGTCTTCAGCGCTAGCTCACAGTGCAGTCTTTTTAGTCCCATAGTCACAAGCAGAGCAGCTGTGCTCCCTCCATGTTTGGCCTAAATGAGGATAAATCAATACATTAACATAAAGCTTGCCATTATTAAGAGCTATTTTGTCTTAAAACTACACCAAACCGAACTGTGTGTAGTTACTAGTAGAAGCAGCAGCAGCAGCTGAGCTTTCTGTCCTCAGCCTTGCCACCCTGCTTCCAGTTTCACTGCTCTGTTTTGCTGAGTTAGTCTTCTACCAATCTGGTGGTGTGAATCAGTTCACTGTGAGAACTTCAGCAGGGTAATTTAACATGAGCATAGGGCTACAGGCTGGAAAGTGAAGGTCTCCCTGACAATGGCCAGTAATATACATGTTTGTTAGCAGAGCTAGCTGAACTGAAGCCATGCAGTGCATATGGGGCAAGTTTTGAATGGGCAGCAACATTCAAGTCACAAGACTTCTGTTTGGAAATGAGAGCAAGCTTTTATTTTGTGTCATGGCAAGACAACACAGGGGAAAGGAGGAAAGGAAGCCTGGGAATCTCACCCCAACCTTATTTATTTTATTGATTAGTGGCTCTTGTGGGTTTATGCTGAGTCTTTATTTTTCCCTTTTCCTCTGTTCTTTCCCTCGTCTCTAAAGTTCTCTTTGTCTTGAAACTCTGGACCTTGTTTTGAATCCCTGCTCTGCCTCGAGCAGGAATTATGTTTGTCAGGGCACCCAAAGGAGGTCATTTAGCTTTGGTAGATTTCTGGGTGGAGGCTGAAACTGCTGTTGTTTAAGTTTTCAGAGAGAACCCCTAGATAAATGAATCCAGCTCTTTCAGCTGCTGCCAATTCCTGGCAGAAAGGTTACATAAACATACCCTAAACCTCAAGGGTATTATAAATAAATCTTATAAAATATTAAATTTTGTTAATCTCTGAATGAACCAAAACACTGCTAAACTGATTTAAATCCTTGGTAAGAAAAGAATTAACCAGGTGTCTTATAAAAGTCCTGACCTCTTTCTCAGCACACTGACATTTATTTCTGGTCATTCTGTACCCTCACTGTTCTCATTAAATTACTTCTTTTTTTTTTTTCTTTAAACAAAAACTTCACATATCATGAATAGTTAACAAAAAGCTTCTTCAAGTCTTGATTGTAGCACTAGTGGAACTGCTAGTGACAACAGTGGCTGGTTTAGGCAGAGATAAAGAAATGCTTTAACATGGCATTTCTGGGGGAAAAAAATGACAGAAAATACCAATCAGTTAAAACCAACAACTCTTACAGATATCTGTAGTACTTGTCAGCATATAAATGAGAGAAACCCTGAACTATCCCATGATAGCCAAGCAGAGCCTGAAATATGAGAGGCCTACTTGTATTCAGGTGCTTGTGCCCAAAAAGTCATCATACAGAAAAGAAAGGGAGAAGAGACCCACCTCAGGATATCCAACAGGATGGAGACTGAGGTACTGACGGGGAGATGGGAGACACCGGTATCCCTAACCTGTAACAATGAGAGAAGAAATAAGAATGGGGACCTGCGCTTGTATGGGCAAGGATATATTCCCGCCTCCTCTCATTTTCCTCTGCTGAATAATCCTGGATTCATTCCAATATGAGAGTTGAGGAAAAAATCTTCGTGGAGTAGCCATAGTATTTCCTGTCCAGTTGCATGCCACAGTGAACAGGCACATGGCAGTTATTTTTACCTGAACTACAAAAAATACTCAGCCAAAAATCCTTGTTTTAAGGGAGTATACTAACAAAACATGACTAACTGCAGTCGTTCCATTCCTGGCCACAGAATAATACATTCATGCATGTGGTAACAAGCAGTGAGCTACATTAAAACACACTTATCCCATTTTACATGGTTTACATAATAAAGTCTTTAATTGCAAAGTAGATAGAAAGTTTCAAAATGACGTTGCAGTGAAGGGGTTTCATCTTTGTTGCTGCTGCATGTGTTTATTTTTTGTGGTTTTGTCTGTAGATAAATGTGTTTATAAACTTTCATTTCTTTCTTATTACCATTTTGCACTCCCCAGTTTCAATCACAGATGAAAACTGCAAGAGGTTCTATACTAATGACACTGGAGAACAAAGGTCTCTAATTTATGAAGCATGAGAACCACTGTGTGCTTCCCTGGCTGTGTGCTGAAGGACTGAACTGACTGCCCTGAGTGAAAGCAAACAGCTCTTTTTTCCATGTCCACTGACACCTTTGCCAACTGTGGGCACACTCCACTGCACTCAGCAGGAATTGCTGCCCACCTGGTATTCTCAAACCTCCTGCAGTTTTACGTGGGGTTCAGTTTTACTCCCATAGGTAGATCTCTCAATGAACTTCAGATATGCCGTCAAGCATATTTATGGATGTTAACTAGCTTTCAGTTATTTCTGATTCAGGCTGCAAAGCTGTGAGTGAAGCAGCGGGTATTCAGGTCATGCAACTTCTGTTGCACGATACCTTTCAATACCTATCTTTTCTTAGGATAGTCTCTTATCTCTTTTTAGCCAGTGGAGCAAAACAGGACTTTTGCAGAGAGTAACTCAGAATAAGGATATGGTATCACACACAGATCATTCTAATTAACCTCAGACTCTCTTCTAATTGCGGGTTACTAATCCTCTCTGAACCTCTCCAGAGCTGTACCACAATCTCTGAGCATACAGGCAGAAGCAGAACTTGGAGCCAAATTTTCAAGGGCTTAGCACATAGCTGCTCGGCTTCCACTTTGACATCAAAATGAGGATTTCAGAACTGAGAAGGCATTGCTGTTTATCTAAGGCATTCCTTTGAAAACCCAGCTCTCTGTGGGGACAATGCACTCTCTTCAGAATTTTGGCTCTGGTTTTTCAAGAGCCACCCTGAAAACTCAGTATTGTCATGAGAGATGACTTATCTGTCTGCCCTTGCGCAGAAGCGCAGGCCTACGCAAACACAACTTGGTTCCATGTTGTTGCCTGGGGTGATATCAGATGCAAATACAGGGAGTATTTGAATGGAATTCACAAAGTGTATGCTTTTAAGATAAAGCAGAGCCAAGTCCTGCTGCTGCTGCTTTGGATGCAAATGTATTTGTAATGAACTCTGGTTTTGTACGTGTCCCTTATCTTGCACCTGTTATCATCTTTGTTGTAAAAAGCTTACAGGTAAGCTTGCCAAATGATACGCCCCATCTGTGCTACCTGGATAAACACTGTTAGCAAGAAACATGCAAACTGAAAAGCCACAAGTTCTTGATGGACAGGTACCAGTGCTGTTTCTCAAACTAGCAAGGACAAGGTCTTTGTGTTCCTTCAACAAGTTGCCAGCCTTTTCTTGTCTGAAATTCTTGTGAAGTTGTTGGGAGGGAGATGAGAAAGAAGAAGCTGGGAGCGTGCAAGCTGGTTTTTGGCATGCAGATGAAGTCAGTCCCAAACAGAAGAAGGATTTCAGTGGAATCTACAAAATGAATGTTTTTTAGCCAGTGCTAAGCTAGAGCTGTATTGGAGGCAGTTGTGTTTGTTGTGAATGTTTGTTTTGATCTTGCAACCTGAACTAGCAGTTGGATGGAGGGAAGGCGAATAATAGAAAACTGCATCACTGGGGCTTGTTCCTAAGAAGACTGGAAATAAATGACCCAGCAGGTGTGACATGGTGAAAGTCCTATGGCTTTCCAGTGAAGAAACAACAGTAGGGGAGAACAGTTTGTTCTGGGAGCTTATCATGTTCCACTGAGACCTCTACATTTTCCTGTGTTATTTCATTTTAGGAACTTGTGAGAACTACTGAGTAACTAATGTACAAGGCTGGTAGCTTGGGTTTTGAAGGCCTATCACTAAGTTCCTGTGGGCAACATTTGTACTCTCAGATGGTCACATCTGAGAGGGACTGACACTCTGGCCCCTGGACCAAGCCATTTTAACCGACTTGCATACTTAGTGCCCAAATCCCAAGGACTTTTGGATGTAGAGAACACATCACTACTGCATATTAGCAGGGACACAGGGAGGTATGAGATGTATCCCACCAAGGAAACATCCTTGGGCTTGTTGCCACCTTTGCTACCTGAGGCAAAAAGGATGAGACCAGCAGCACTTGGTGTGCCTGAGTACAGACCACTCCCTGCTCTGCTGCCTTGCACTCCCTGTGCAGGCATGCTGCTGCTTGCTGCTTTTGTGTTAGAGCAAGGTAGAGGGTAGAACTTGGCATCGTGAGCACCCTGTCCTAGACCTCCAGTCATAAGGGAGTTCACCTAATGCTATTTTCCAAAACAAAAGACACTAACAGGGCATATGTTCCTATTGCTGCCTACCACATAGGGTCTGTATGTGTAAGAACTGGGAAGGGCACCGCATGTTCTCACTGAGAGTAACCCATAACCTGATTTCTCTAGCAGAGTCCATGGTGACGGAAACTTGGCACTTGGATACCTCTGCAGTACCAAGACTCTTGTTGCTTAAAAAAAAAAATAGTGGCCTGAAGGGATCCCTCTCCATTATGGTCAAGGAACTTTAACCAGGCTCCAAACTCTTGCCAGCTGAACGTGCTGCCTGGCAGCTGAGCAAAACACTGCAGGTCTGCTGGCAGTTATACAGCATCCCAAGCACCCTTACTTCCTCCAAGGCTCTTGTACAGCTTGTACAAGGACTCAGAGAAAACTTTCCATTCAGAATGGGCATTCCTAGGTGGTGCAGGCCACCTTCTCACCACTGGGCAGTATGCCAGTCTCTGGGGAGGAGATAATGCTTTGGGACGCTCACATTTAACAAAGATCTAGCAGCAACATGTCCAAAAGCTACAGGTCTGCAAGGACGCAGAACTGCATCCATTTCACATTAACCTTTGGTCTCCAGTTCCCAGTGGCTCATTATATGGAACTGATCTCTCCTTCCTTATCCCAGCCCGCCATGGCACGTACCAGGCTGTCCCCATTTGAGCAGGCCGTGCAGTCAGCAGCTTGCAGGAGAATGCCTCAAACCCTGCTAGTTCCTCACTGAAAAGATAGTGCCTGCTGAGTGTTGCTGATAGCCACAGTTCTCTTCCTACCACAAGTGTCTTACACTGTGCAGTCTGTGGACAAGGGCCTTTTATGGCTGAGCAGGGAAAAAGAAGCCCCAGGAGCCTCAGAAATCTTTACAGGGGTGAGCAAACAGCACTTCAACTCTGTGCACCTCTTGTGTTTTCAAACAAAAGGCTGAAAAGCCCAATGGCAATTAAGTTTTTGTTTATATATACATACATGAATAATGAAAGCCTTGCCCTTCTGACTGGGCTTCCTGGCAGGAGCTGAGACACCAGAAGCCTTCTCCTTTACTCTTATGCCTTCTCTTTTGAAAAACTGTTTCTCTCCCACGCCATCATACCTGTGGGTTGGTTCCAGTCCTAGCACACCTTATCCCAAGGTCACACGTAGCCGCTCCAAACTGTGGATGCTCAGTCCTTTTGCTGACCCTGTTGCTGGGGCGTGATGTGGAGGAAAGCAGGGCCCAGCTCTGCCCACGGGCTGTTAGTGCAACACAGCTACCTTCCAAAGTCTAACTCCACCTTGTTCATCACAACGCAAGCTTAGCCCCATTGTTGATAGCTCACATGGCTGCCAAGAGATGCGTTTTTGCTGCAAGGAGTGGGAAGTGTGAGCACTGAGAGGTGTAAAAGAATGCAAGGCTGCCAACTCTCTTGAAATATCCTTGAAGGACAGGACAATTTTATACCCTCCAGATCACAGGGGACCACTGTAGGGATGGAACTGCAGAGTATAGCATGGAGATGCCTACGTAGGTTCCTGGGACACTATAGTGCTTGTTCTATGTATGCTCCTTTGAAGAGGATTGTTGGAAAAATACCAAGTTTGCTGGGGTTGGTCCCTGAGGTGGTAAGGGATGCTGTTGTGTAGGAGATATTACAGCTGGCTTTACCAACTTAATGGCACCCACAACCATGCACAGAAACAGCACCTTGGGTACTTAAATGTTTTTCCTGACAAAATTCTGGGCACTTACAGCTCCTCAGAACAGCGAGCAGGGCCTGAATTCTCAATTAGCATCCTCACTGACATAGAGATGGCACGCTTACCTCAACCAGGATCTGTCCCCTCAAGCTCTGCTTGGTCAAACACCTGTCAAATCCAAGGAGGCAAGGAGAGGGAACTCATCTGGGCAGAAACTGGGAGGGTCTTCTGCAGAGGGTTCCAGGACACAAACATGGGAATCTGCGGTGGTGGGCAGAAATGTTCTCCTTCTAAAGAGCCCCTTACCACCCAACCATAACTGGTGAAGTACAGCAGTTGCTGAGAAAAGGATGCCTAGATATTGCCCTGCTTTCCACCCTCCCCCTCCCCCCCCCCTTTTTTTATTTATTTTCTATTGGATCCTAAAGCATGTCTAAAACTCCTTTTAGAGACTGACTATACTCATATACAAACAGACCAGAGTTCAATTCCGAACATTATAAATGGTCATGTTAATTAAATGCAGCTAAAATACTGAAAAGAGATGCGGAGAAGACAACGTTAATGACAAAACACCCTCAGAGAGCATAGGAGGAGAAAAAGTGCTGATGTAGTAAGGTAATTTATGGTGATTCTCTGGTTGCTGAAACAGATGAATTATTGAGAACCTTACAGGAGAAAGAAGCTTTAGGTTGGAAGATTGATGACTAAAAACCATGGGGAAGTAATCCTTTCTGCATCAGTATGGCAGAGCTCAGTCCTGGGAGGCAGGTCACCATAGGTCAAGGCCTGAAGTGGAACCCTGAGCTGGAGAACTCCTCTGATCAACTCCTGCCCCCACACTGCCTTCTCTCCACTCCCTCATTAACAAAAGGAAGCTGTGCATTTCAGTGGTGTGATTTCTCTCAGCTGCACAGTTTGGCTCCTAACCAAAAGCTTCAGTCTGAGCAAAGATAAAGCAAGTTACTCCTGTTTTGTCCTGAAGTTAGCAAGTTATTAAATGTGGATATTACTGTATTTTGGCATATGTGAGATTAGGGAGTCATTTTCTCATCTTTTATTCCACATAGGTCATTGTAATCTTTTAACACAAAAGCATATTGAGAGGGATTCAGTTTAGGGAACTCATACATAACTGTGAGTTACTGTGTGTGCTTCCCTCAGTAACTGCATTACAAATAAAGCAAAGAGAAACTCCTGTACCATTGTTATTCTTTCCTATAATCTGAAAACGTTGTATGAAAAAATGATCACCCGTAGTCTATGCAGTAAGTAATAATCCAGCCTTACTTGCAGTTCTACTGCAACAGAGGATGGCAACCTATGGAAAGTTAGCATACTGATTTTCAAAACTTTTCTTTTGGATGAATGGAGTTACGCATTAGAATGATCACACTGTTATGTTCGGATAATTATATGATCATATGACCATCATTGGCTGTAATTAGACATAGCTGTCTCACTATAAAATTGCTATTTTCTTTATTTCAGGACATTTCAGATAGTGGTTATTGCAATTGGATGGCATTTCAATAACTGATCTCTATCACACGCCTATGATGAGTCACATCATCAGCAAAACATGGCAAGTGTGATGGCACAATGTCATGTAACAGCAAGGCACTGTTCTAATGTTTTAATGACAACCCTCTTAAATAGACCAAGTTTTCAGAAAATGCTTATTTTTCACACATAATGATTTGGGTTGCAAAAATGGCCCAGGAGGATAGAGCTAATAAAATAAGCAGCTAGTTAGAACAAACTTCTTCATTTCATTTCATTTTATTGTGTGGAGAACAGCATAGTTTTCTCACACAAGAAATGCACTGCTGTTGTCTGGAAAGTTTCCGTGTGGCCCTGCAGCTTTCACATTCCTCTGGACAAATCTGTCCATCAGTAGTTTGCTGTACTTTCACTACTGTAGACTTGAACATCTCTATGCATTTCACAGACTGGCTTCATTTGAAAAGCAATGTATAGCTACAAACCATTAGTCATTAACCAGGCACCAGTTAGCTGTAAAATATTAATCAATCTGGTGCTGTTACATGCCAGGTTTGCACCTTCATTTGGTTTTTCTTGATTGAAACATAATGTTTTGCAAATGAAATACAAGATCAAGGGCTGGAGCACCTCCACTGTGAAAATAGGCTGAAGGGCTTGTTAGCCTGGAAAAGAGAAGACTGCAGGGAGATCTGGTTGCGGCCTTTCAATATTTAAAGGGAGTTTATAAACAGGAGGGAAATCAACTTATTACATGAGTAGACAGTGATAGGACAAGGGGAAATGGTTTTAAACTAAAGGAAGGAGATTTAGATTAGATGTCAGAGAGAAGTTTTTTATTGAGAGCGGTGAGGTGCTGGAACGCATTGCCCAGAGAGGCTGTGGATTCCCCTTCCTAGAGGTGTTTAAAGCCAGGCTGGACGAGGCCATGAGCAATCTGATGTAGTACTTGATCTAGTGGTTGGCAACCCTGTCTGCAGCAGAGGTGTGGGAACTCGATGATCCTTGAGGTCCCTTCTAACCCAAGCCATTCTATGATTTTATGATCAACTCTGTGTTTCTTCTGTTCCAAAGATGCACTTAAGAAGCTATCTGTTCTGCTTCCTTGCATCTGAGAAGTCAGCAAACCTGCACGGTTCAGTCCTGCCTGCTGGCCCTGACTACATATGCACAGCATGGCAATTATGGCAGGAGGAAGTCTGAAATAATTGCGTGTTTAGAGCAAGAGGTTCCTCTCTAGCCAGACCTCAGACTGTGCTTTCCACAACATTGAGATTGCTGAAGGACTCTTATATAAGCATAATTGACACAATTAAAAGAATGATTCCTTACAGATGTGTGTTGCTTTAGCAACCTGGGGTGTGGGGAGCCAAAATGCCCTCCGTATTTAGCAAAATAATATTAATCATAATAGGTAGAAGCACTTTATCCATTTTACAAGACTCTTGCTGTGGAGCCAACTGCCTTACCATGTTGCAACAAGAATCACTGTACTGGAGCTGTAATAATTTGAAGGTGAGCTAAAAAGTCTCTTGGTAATAACCAAAATTACATGGAGACAGAAGTGTATTCACATTGGTGTCTAAATCTCCCAGGATGTAGGCAGGAGGATTAGTTGCTCAAGGCTTTGATTGTGCTGCCATAGGAACACAGGTTGAAGAAAAACACCAAAGGTGTTTGTAGAAGCAGGATGAGGCCTGAACAGCTGTGCTTGGCCAAGCTTTGTCTTTCCTTGGGGTCCAACTGCCCGGTCAGATCATCGTGACCAGGTTTAAATCTACCTGCAGCTTCCTGTGTTTTAGAGGGACTCCAAGCAGCACCATGAATATGCATGGTAACATGGCAGCAAGTCTCCTACCTCCCTCCCCTGCAGCAAGCCAGAACTGGAAGGGATGCTTTATAGACTGGATCTATGTGCTTTTATTCCTGACTCTGCTTTGTTTGTTCCAGTAAAACTGCAATGTTTATCCAAACACAGTCTCTCTAAAATGTAAAAGGGACTGTGAATTACCTGAGACACACAACATATAACTTGTTTTAATTAAATCTTTTGATATAAGGCCAGTGATAGGTATTTTTAATCAGTATGAGCGTTGCTTCAAATTTTACTGTTTTAACTAATGCTATTCTAAACTTGGTCCTGACATCTTGGCAACTTAAACACAGTCACGCTGTGTTGCTGCTAAGTACAAGAAAAATCTGAAATCAGTGCTGACTAGGACTGAACAATTTTATTTCCATTTCCAAGGTGAAGATGGAAGTGAATAGCATGGCTCAACAAGCATTACTGAAAACCCTTGTCTTTTGGATGATTGTGAAATATCCAGATGAAAAGGGATTCAGGAAGCCATCTCTACCATCCCACTCTCTAGAGAGAGATTCATTTTATCTCTGTCATTCCTGACTAAATTTTCTCTGATCACTTCTTAAAAAGATTTACAATCCCCAGGCAATCTATCTTAATACATCACTAGCCTTATTTTTAGAAAGCTTTGTAACGTCTAACCAAACTATTTATGCTGAAATTGAGTGTCTTATTAATCTCTAATATCTTTGTGTTTGAAGACTCTTATCTTCATCAGATTTGCCTTCACTGGAACAAGCACCTCCTTTCTCCAGTCTTCTCTTTAAGTCATGTTTTTCGAGAGCTCCAATCACACACACTGCTCTCCCCTGATCCTGATCGGTGCTGTATGTCTCCTGAGCACGATGCCCCAAGCCAGACTCGTGGAGTTCTAACTGAGTTTTGCCAAGACTGTGAAAAGTGGAAGAATTACTTCATGTAATTTATAGCCTCTCTTTTATAGCCTCATCTCAGTATGAAGCTTGCTTTTTTTGAAACAGTATGTAAGCTCCAGAACATTTCTGCAGGGCGGCTCCCTACTCTTTGCTCCTCAATCTGTTTTTGCAGTTGACCAAACAGAAAACCTTGCATTTTTTATTGTTTAATAGTATCTTTTTTTTTTTCCACTAACAACAAGTGTGCAGTTAATTTTTTAATGTGTGTTGTGGTTTAACCCAGCAGGTGGCTGAGCACCACACAGTTGTTCGCTTGTTCCTCTCCTGAGTGGGATGGGGAAGGGAACTGGGGGGAAAAAAGTAGAACTCGTGGGTTGAGATAAAACTATTTACTAAGATAGAGAAAAGGACAAGGACAATAGTTATGACTCTCTCTCTCTCTATGTATATGTATAAATGAATAACAAGAAACACATAAGCAATTGCTCACTAGCCATCAACCGTTGCCCAACTTGCCCCCTGAGCAGCAGAAGAGGGAGGCCTTGGCTCTGTATAACACTGTGTAGCAGCAACTATAAACACTGGTGTGTTATCAGCATTGTTTTCATCCTAGAACCAAAACCAGCATAATTCCAGACACTCTAAAGAAACTAATTCCATCCTAGCTGAAATTAAGACAATGTGGCATTGCTAATTGGAATATTAAACTCATATTTTGTCCAATTTACTTCCATTTCTTTTATCTATCTCATACCACTTTGTGTTGGGGTCTATAAACCTTCAGCTTTGCTCTAATTATAGCTCCAGAGCCCAGGTACAATGTGTTCATGTTCAGGCTGCATGTGGCCCCTGTGCTGACCCTATTCCAAGTGCAGTGGTGTGATTACAGCTGTCCGACCTCTTGCATCACTGGAGGCTCAGCTCGTCCTGATAATAGTGCAGTTATGTTTACTGTCCTTGCAGCTCTGGCAATTGCATCTTGTTACACCACTTTAATTATTCAAACACTGACATTAGGGTGATGAGATTTAGAAAATTCAAAGAAAAAAAAAGAATTCTTTCAATTTAAATGTATTTTATTTAGCTCTTCTCATGAGCTGTGTTTTCTTACAACACATTCCTCATTCTGTCACAACCACAGTCGTGATGTTTTTCCAAAATCCCTGGAAGACACTCCCAGGCTCTGCTTCTGCCAGACACTTTTTTATAAAAAAGAAAAAAAAAAAAAAAACACATTTATAATACTTCATAGAATCATTGATGTTGGAAAAAAAGTCTAAGATCATCTGATCCAAACATCAGCCCAGCCCCACCATGCCCAGTGACCACATCCCTCAGTGCCACATCTCCACGTCTCTTGAACACCTCCAAGGAATGGTGACTCCTTCAGCTCCCTGGGCATCCTGTTTCAACGCCTCACCACTCTTTCTGAGAATATTTTTTTCCTAATATCCAACCTGAACCTTCCCTTTCTCCACAGCATTGAAAGATGCATCTTCAGAACGCGTGCATTAAATACTGGAACGCATGTAGTAAATTAGCACATCAGCTCTTAGGGTTGAGCCTCAGTAATCTTGGTGCTTGGAGACTGCTGGCAATGTCACTGTTGAGTTGTCACATTCTGTCATGCTTCACTCACAGTCAGGAAGTGTCATTTTGGTGTGTCTATGGACAAGAACTGAATCATACACGTAACTCTGGGATTCAGACCTCATGCTACCTGGAAGAATAATCCAGGAGCAGTTTGACTTCACTGTCATCAAAGAGCCTTTCTGACAACTCAGAGTTGGAGAAGCTCTTGGAGAGCCTACAGCACAGCGGGTTAAGTGCACGAGGCCTCTTGCATCACCCCTCAGTGCCTGGCTGGCTACCTGACCACATCCTACCTATGAGGAACTCGAGCAGAGTTACACAGCCTGCCCAAAGCCCCACAGCAACTGAACCCGAAGCACAGGTCTCTTGCTATAGCAGCTGGACAAGGCTACCTCACTGGCACGATTTACTGAAAACTTTGCTGGCACCTGGGGAGCTATCTTGTTTTGCATAGAAGCTGTACCTCTCTGTGAAAACTGGCTTTTCCAGCCAGGAAGGGCACGTGGCGTCTGTCTCTTGCCAAGAGGCTTCATTGCACTCAATCCTGCAGACACTCAGATCTCGCTGGTTTGTTGTTGTGCATAACCAGTTTTAAACTGCGATCTGAAAAGAGCCCTTCAGTTGGATGTTACAGCAGATTCACAGTTACAGTGACTCAGTATGCAAGGAGAACTCCGGCACCTCGCTCCTGTGAGATGCTGTCTAGTGCAGCAAGGCCTCCCGCAGCATGGATTCATTCAGCAGAGCTCTGCTGGCACAGAGTGCTGGCATTCACCATGTGTGTCCTAAGCAAGCAAGGGGTGCACAGAGCCCAAAAGATATTTGATCTTCTTTCGGAGGTATTTGGCACATTTTTTATCTCCTGAGGCCATTCTGAGTAATGTGGAGAAACTCTGGGCTCAGAACTTGCAAGAAACACCCACGGCTGAAAAGAATTACAGTGTGGGATCAAATGCTTTGTACTGCAAAGAGCAGGAGCTCTTTCTAAGGTAATGGTAATGCACAATTGGATGGAGTTTTGCGAATGAAATCCAAGGACATTTTAGAATGACCTGATTTGTATTTCTTGGTGCTAAGCTGATGTTATTAATTCTTTTGTAACTCATCACAACAAAACAAAGATAGTGCTTTCTATTTTGGGAAGCTGATGAATCAGTGGGAAAGCCAAAAGGAAACAAGTGGATCCCTACTAAGACCAGAAATGCCTCAGAGATGGTTAGTGCATGTCTGCAGACTCTGTGGCTGTGCAAAAAAAAATTTAAGAAAGGGTTTAAGCATGGCTGGCCCCACAACAAAACATGCTGCGAGCAGGCAATTTAAGGAGGAAGCTCTGCAAGCTTCTAATATTTTATCACCATCTGTCATTCCCACATGATTTAAAACACGGATGTGCTACCAACAGAGAGAGAGAGATACTTATCCCTTCACCAAGCATTAACTGACAGTCATTACAAAGATAAATCCAGTGCAGGAAATAAATCATGGCACCAAGGTACGTTTGTCCTAAGCTCAGCCTGCAGTGGGTGCAGAACAACTTCTGATTGAGCAGCAGCTTCCCCTGCATTGAGTGTTACTCAAGAGCACTGGCCAGCATGTGGGATGCCCACCACTGTGACATCACCATTGAAATAAAGAACAAAAACTGGAAGGGCTAACAGCCACAGTAATAACCTATCCGGGTTAGGAATCTCATAAATGATGTACAGGAGTTTCTTACGTGTAACAAAGACAAGTTCAGTGCCGAAGTCAAAAAATCCCCAGGTCTTTTCTTCGCTGAGTGATGGGACCACTTCCCTTGAGTTAGGCAGGAGATGTGCTCCTGGAAAGCCTCCAACCACAAAGCAAGGCTGAAAGCACTCAGAGAGCGTGGCTTCTGGCTGTGCTGGAGGTGTACCAGGGTCTTCTGTTAGAGAGTGCTGAAGGAGTCGACAGGTTCAGGCAGGAGCAGTGAGCAGTGCTGGGCTTTTTCTAGCACAAGAAACAAACATGAGAGGACAGCCAGCTCTGACAGAAAACACTTGAGTGCCTCAGGAGGAGAAAATCATTCACCTGATGACATGAGGACCTGCACTGCTGCCCCGCGCTCTGTGTAGCACTGCCCATGGAGGTGCCCCCCACCCGACAGCCCCAGCTCACAACTCCGCTCTGAATGCAGAACGACGGAGGCATTCTCAGAAAACCCACACGGCCTTCTGACAGGGTTTTCATTTTGGATGGAGTCAAGGAAAAGAGCTTGAAGCACGGCTAAAGCTCACCATTATTTCTTAATGTGGCAGGGATTTACAGTGGCTTCCTGCCAATGAACATTTGAATAACACCTGGTTTTGCTCTCCAACAATGTGAAATGAAGGGATTACATCTTGACAGTTCCTAAAGGAAAACAAGCTTTCCCCTGTCTATCCAAGGCCTGTTTGTGAGAGGGCTGGCAGAGTTGATGTTTTCAGATCATAGTTCCTCCCCAGAAAACCAAACCCTAGCTTCTTCCAGTCCAATCTGAAGGAGCATGTCCTGTAACCTCCACCTCCCCAGCCCTGTTAGCCAAATTGTGGGGTTCCTGGTCACATCCAAACTGGATTATTGAGTTTGCTCACTTCAATACTCTAGAAACACAGAAACAGGTCTCTGGCACCTGTTCTGCATAAGTCTGGAGGGGGCTGCTCTCACTCACAAGTGTAGCTTGCTTTTTGGAAAATAGCATTACAGACTGTGACTTACAACAGGACCAACTAATTTGATGTCATTAAGCCAACACTGCAGAAAGCTCTGCACTAACCAAAGGCAGAGGAAGGAAAGCAGGAAAGGAAGTGGCTAAACCTGATGTTAAACCTAATGTCGACTTTCACAAAAGGACATTTTGCACATGGACATATATATGAGAGTGTGTTTTTTTGTGCTGGGCCTGCTCCAACACCTTGTATGTTAAACAACTGGAGGGGCTTGTGCCTAAATTTGAGGCAGGAAACCTTGGAAGCGGATGTGTAAGGAAAGAAGAATGGCTGGGAGGTTCCTTTACAGATATGCTGAGCTCGTGCTGCATACAAGTGATTGATGTTCATGCAAACTGCTTGGAGTGATAGTTTGCAAGCGATCTGTATTTATCTCTGTTTGGAAGAGGAAGAAAGAGCTGGAGGCACCCCCTGCAACTGGTGGTGGTGTGGCAGGGAACAGCCAGACATGTACAGTGCATGCTGTGTGCTGCAAAACTAGCAGGGGAGAGCTGCCCAATTACTTCCTGCTTTTACGATACTTGGAGTGCCGGGGCATGGTGGAAGTATGAGCAGGTCATTGCTCCCAAGATCACTTTTTTTTTGTCTGCATGCAAATACAAATGTCAGTTTCCTTGAGGAAATCCCTGAGCCAGCCTTTGTGCCCAGCTAGTCTCGGAGCACAGGAACTGCTGTTCCCTTGCCTGCTGGGCTCCAATGGCAGCAGCGGTGGGGACAGCTAGGAGGGTCACTGTGTCTCCACTTCGTGATGTGGGGTATCACAAGGAGGAAGGGAGATGTGGGATGTGAGAGCAGTGCTGCAGGGAGAGGAGAACCTCTCCCAGGGACTTCACAGCCGTAAGGCCCAGGCTGTCTCCTCTCTGGGCCTCTCAGATGCAACCCAAGGGCTTGACTGAGCCAGAAAAATACATTGTGCTAATTCATCGATGCATAATTTTAATGTAAAAGTCACTGTGAGCAAGGATGGCCACGTTGACATGGTTGCTGACCCAAGGTGACCCAGACACGGTGGCTTTCACCTCCTGAAGCACTTTGTGCAGCCTCAATTAACAAGCCCTAACACAGTATAATTCTGTAATACACACACATCCCACGGGGCATTGATTCTCTAAAGTCACCTTTGGCCCCGCCTGCCTTTGGCTCCCAGGCATGCGTTACCTCCACACAGACCCCATTCGCTCCTGGGAGCACTAACTCTGAAAATAAGTAATTCTCCTATCTGTGGTGATTTTCACATGTTTTTGGGGTTGTGGATGCCCCATCCCTAGAGGCGTTCAAAGCCAGGCTGGATGTGACTCTGGGCAGCCTGGTGTTTGGCGACTGTGCACATAGCAGGGGGTTGGAACTAGATGGTCTTTGAGGTCCTTTTCAACACAGGCCGTTCTATGATTCTATGAAGTCCACCCGCACGGCTCCCAGCGAACACCGCCATAGCCGAGCACCAACTGAACGCACGCAGCCCTACCGCGCGCGCTGCGCGTCCCCGTCCCGCGGCAGCGCGCCCCGCCGGCCCCGCCCCTCCGTCACGTGCGTTAGCGACAGCCGCCGGCGGCGCCGATTGGGCGCGGGGCGGGGTCGCCCGTCAGCTGTGCGCGCCGCTATAACAACAAAGGGCTGCGCGGGGCGCGGAGTTGGCGCGGCTGCGGCGCTGGGAGCGGCAGCGCGGTGCGGTCCAGAGGTGAGTGCGGGGCCAGGCGGTCCCGGCTCGCTTCTCGGCTCCGAGCGCCACCCGGCTGCCCGTCCCCGCCGCACCCGGAAGGGCGGCCGGAGGAATCGGGTCGCCACCGCTTTGTCTCCGCCGGGCGAGATGGCTGCGTCCCGGAGGAGCCCCGCGGGGTCCCGTACGCTGCGCTCCCCCCGGGTCGGTGGGGTCGGGCAGCGGCGCCCGCCGCGCAGCGCCCGTAGCCCGACCGGGAGCGCCCGGGAGCCGCCTGGCGGCAGCGGGAACAGCCAGCCCAGCTACAGCGGGAGAAGCGGAGTCTGACGGCCCGGAGTTCTTCTGTTCTTCGGCTCTTTCTTTTCTTTTCCTTAAATTCGTTTCTTTTCTCCAGCGCGTCCCTCTGTCCCGGCAGCTGGGCTGTGCGCTGGGCGGGGCGCTGCTCGTTCAGCCGCCCTCATCCAACCGCGTCCCCAGCTTCGGTCTTAGCGGCCCCGTGCCTCGCTGCGGGCGTAGGGCTGAGCGGTTGGAAAGCTGAACGGAGAAAAGGGTCTGGGCGTGTTAGCTGACAGCCGGCTGGACGTGAGCCAGCAGTGTGCCCAGGTGGCCAAGAAGGCCAAGGGCGTCCTGGCTTGTATCAGAAATAGCGCTGCCACAGCAGGAGCAGGGAGGTGATCATCCTTCTGTGCTCAGCTCTGGTGTGGCCGCATCTTGAGTGCTGCGTTCAGTTTAGGGCACTTCAATACGAGAGAGACATCGAGGTGCAGGAGTGTGTCCTGGACAGGGCAGCAGAGCTGTGAGGGGTCTGGAGCTCAAGTCTTGTGGAAGGTGGCTGAGGGAGCTGGCGTTGTTCAGGCTGGAGAAGAGGAGGCTCAGGGGAGGTCTTATTGATCTCTACAACTGCCTGAAAGGAGGCTGGTGTAATGTGAGGGTTGGCCTCTTCTCTCAGGTAACAGTGACAGGACTAGAGGGAATGGTGTTACATTGCACTGGGAATGTTGAGGTTGGATATTAGGAAAAATCTCAGGAGTGGTGAGGCACTGGCACAGGCTGCCCAGGGGTTTGCCTCTTCTGTCAGGTAACCTCAATAATAATAACTTCAATAATAATCCTCAGTAGGATGGGAGGGAATGGCATTAAGCTGTGCCAGAGGCAATTTGGGTTGGATATTAGAAAAAGTCTCTCCTCAGAAAGAGTGGTGAGGTATTGGAAAAGGCTGCCCAGGGAGGTGGTGGAGTCGTGGTCCCTGGAGGTGTTCAAGAAATGCATTGGTGTGGCACTAAGGGATGTGGTTAGTGGGCATGGGTTGACAGTCGGACTAGTTCACTGTTTCCAGACTCAATGACTGTGTGATTCTCCCCTGCCTCTCCCACTGCTGACTCTCAGTAACAATGTTACTGCTTGGTGTCTAATGGCCTCGTATCAGGTGAAAACATAGCATGTTAAAAAGCTCTTTTCTAGAAAAACAACTAAAGTCAATGCAGTTTCAGATGTTACCATGCATCTTCCTTGTAGTGGAGAGGAGGAAACAGCACACTGACATTGAAAGCCAGTGTGCCTCATTAGTGCGGTCTGAGGGCTGTGGGTGAGGTGGCATGCAGGCCTTGTTAAAGGATGCAGCCTGTAAGGAGTACTGTTGGTTGGTTTTGTCTGCTGTGGTGTCTGTCCCTTTCTGGATGGATATCTGCATATCGTTTTCCTTAGTTAATTATTTAAGCAGGCATTTCTCTGTAAGAATTCCAACAAGCTGAAGTAATTCAAATGTTGTTCTGGTGAGATGAGAAAAGTTTAGGGACTGAACACTCACATGTAGCTGTTACTTATTCATCTGGCTTCAGTTCCTTGGGTTATACATGGATATTCAAGGGCTGTCAGCATGCCAGTGTGGGGACAACTGGCTGCTCAGCTCTCAGCAACAATTGGGTGCCCTCATCCCAACCACTGTGTGCAGGGCTCAGGCTTGCTGGCTGTCATTACACAGATCTAGAGAAGTATGCTAAGAAGTAAACATTACTGTAATTAAACCAAGTCGCCTCTCCTCATTCCGTGAAGTCAGTGAGGTCGGTGCTGAGGGAGGGTTTGGTGGGCCTGGGTTCTGTGTAGATATTCTCACCTAGAGGTGTGGGCCAACAGTAGAGCAGAGCTGGGAGGGCCTGGGAGGAAGGCTTTGGAGGGATCTGGGCTTCTTCTGTGTGTCACTGGGATGCCAGTGGGTCTGCTGTCTCCTGGGACAGACTTTTGCTGGTCCCTCACCCTGCACCAGTGAGAGGGCTTCAGTTTGCTGCCCTCAGCACGCTCTCTGCTGCTTTGTCACTAAGACACCTGTCACTATTTTTTTTGCAGGTTTAACACAAACTGTTTACCAGCCATGACTCTCGGTGTCCTGTACCGAAACTAATAAAGCATCTGTGCACTTTAATCTCAAGTCTATGCCACCGTGCTAGAACAGAGTGAGCTGTGCCTTGAACCTTGGATATAAAGATCTACTAGCCAAAGTCTTGTTCCTGCCTTAGTAATGTTCCAGAGGTTAAATAACATGTTCATGGGAGAGATTGATGGCTTGTCCAGCCAAGAGCCAGAGTTCAGTGAGAAAGAAGATGACGAGTGGATTCTAGTTGACTTCATAGGTAAGGCACCTGTCAGACGTGAGCTCTAGCCCATACTGGTTCTGTTTCCATGTGAAGAAGCCATACAGTCAGCAGAAACTTGGTGAAGGCAAAGTTGATGGAAGTGCAGAGTGCCTTCTGAACACGTGCACCAAAATGTGTTATGTAAACTGGTGAGAAAAATTACATCAGGTTTATAAGCCTGACATGAGCTTCAGCAGAACCACTTGTACAGATAAAATGTGTGTTTGACTTATTACACAGTTGTATTGCTCTGCTGATAACAGCTGCTTTACGTGTCTAACCTGCGTTGTCAGGGAACTCCCTTTTCCCCTCCCCTTGGCTCATAAAAACTTGTGTACATACTGATAGGGGTTTGTTTCTGTTTTTGTTTCATATCCTGTTTCTGACTACGTGTGACCTTGCTGTGTTTCTTTCTGCAATCGCTGATGTTGATGGCTCCCCCGATCATCTGCAGCAGACACTTGCACTAACTGCACCACGGAGCAAGATGACATTGCTGAAACATCACCTGCAGGCAGCTCGCCTGTCTTCACCTGCCTGCCATCTCCCCTGGAGCACTTGCCTGAGGCTGGCGAGTCGTGCTTCATCCAATTTGAGTCATGCCCCATGGAGGAGAGCTGGTTCATCACCCCTCCGCCATGTTTCACTGCAGGTGGGCTGACTGCCATCAAAGTGGAAACCAGCCCTATGGAGAACCTCCTCATTGAGCACCCGAGCATGTCTGTCTATGCTGTCCACAATGCCTGCCACAGCCTCGGCGACACTGGATGTGGGGATGAGGAATTCTGCAGACCAGGCAGTCCCAGGTACCTTTGCTTTCTGCCAAGCAAGTGCTGCTCGTCTGCTGCTAAATATATCTGGTTTCTACTTCATCAGTATAGACACTTAATACTGAATTTTCCAGCTTATTTCAGAGCGAGTGAATAACATGAATACTACACAGGTTGAGTAGGGTGATCAGGGCTGCCTGCCTAGAAAGATGTTATAAGAGATGACTGTGCTAGGAGGAAATTAGCTGTGCAGCTCTTACACTGAGAGGTGTATTTATGGAGCCCAGAGGTTGCTTACAGAGCACGCTCAAGTTCTGTTGAGACTGGTGGTGGTATCTCTGTAGCTGATTGTGTATGCTTGGAAGACATTTTGCCCCCTTTGTAACTAGAAGAAAAGATATTTAGCCAGGAGGTATAGAGTTTTATTATAAGGATGGCAAAGCACTGGAACAAGTTGTTCAGAGAGGTGGCGTATGCCCCATCCCTGGGGACATTCAGGTTCAGGGTGGGTAGGACTCTGGGCAACCATATCAAGCAGTAGATGTCTCTGTTCACTGCAAGTGAATTTGACTACATGGCCTTTAAAGATCCTTCCAACTCAAATGATTCTATAGCCATGTGTATTTTATCATAAACATTAGTCAGTACCCTTTCTGTCACCTTGAGTTGAAAAATGTTACTCCAACAGTCTGAACAAGGAAGTCTATTTCTTTTTATCACTCTCAACCTACTAATAGGTTGGGATAGAAGATAAAATCTTGTACACACAGCTTGTGGAACAGACCCAAACTGAAATACTTAACAAAACTTGCATCCCTCAATGTGAGAATTTGCACTGTAAACTTCTACTTAGACCAAGGTGAGAAGTTGTGCCATTTTAGCCTTGAGTTCTAAAGACCTTGCTAAGTGAGATTACTGTGGATATGTTTTCTTGGTGCACTGCTTCCTTGCTGTGAAGTGCCCAGTATATGCATCTAGACCATATATTGTGTGTATATGCATGCAAATATATTTTTGTTGCTGTCACTACACATTTGCCTGTGTTCCATTAATTGGAGTTAGTGGAATGTTTTGGATATCCTGATTGACAGCAAAGTTACTTAAATTATAGAAAGTTTTGTATGGGAAAACAATGAAAGTGCAGAGAAGCTGCTGTAGGTAGATGCCCAGTGACTTTGGATCAAGTCCTTGTCATGTTTAAACTGTTCACTTCAGAGAAGTGAGTGACTGAGATGGTGCACGTTGCTGTGTTTTGAGCATAGTGCTGATACCAGCACATGTGCAGAACATGGCATTCCTTGTGATTATCTGAGGAGGGCAGTTTGTGATGTCAAACACTGAGGATCTAGCTGAACTTAGGGGGAAGCTATATGCACTCGGCACCTTTTAAAATTTGGGTTAGAAGGAGTCTGCAGGACAACTGTAGGCTCTTAGGCATGGCCTAGTAAAGGAAAGACCAGCTTTGATGAGTAGTCTCCAGTGGATAGTAACACCTGAAGTCAGATACTGGCTTCTCTGGTGACTTCTTTGCAGGAGGCAATGATATAAATGATTTGGGAGAAGAATCTTGTGTTATGTTATGCAGTGGAGTTAGGCAACCTTAATGTGTTGAGTATCTCAGCTTTAGTTTCCCAACTGGTGTATGATTAAATTTCCACATGCTGTCTTCTCATTTGTTACCTTATCAGAGGATCTAGACCTCTGTATAAAACACAACTATGTGGGGTGGCAGAACTGGGGGTTGATCTCAAGTCTAAAGCTGAGATAAATCACAAACTGGGAAAATCAATTGTGCTGAAAGCACAGTAAGCTTTGAAAGCTGTCTTTAAGTCCCCAGTGGTTTAATGGTTGGCCGTTTAATGTTGTAGGGCCAAGAAAAGCTGCTTAAGGCACACTGGCACAGTAAGTACTGCTGTTTTGGGATAGTGCTTCTTGTTTGATCAGTTTGCTAGCAACACTGCTTCCTCTAGAGCCTTGTATGCCAAAACAGTACTCCTTTTTAGGACTAACCTTTGTGCTGAATAATGTAAATTGATCAAGCCTAACTACATCTGCGTTAACAAGCCTAAATGCTAAGTGCAGAAAAATTACTTTAAAATATTAATTGGTGTGGGGTCTGAATCCTTTAGTGTTTCTTGTGAGATCTGGCTGTGTATTGTAACTAGTAGCAGTGCTTTCTAGCAGCACAGATGCTGGGCACACAAAGTGTATGGAGCAGCAGGCTGGCTTTAGATACAGCCCCTCTAAAAAGATGTTTTTGACCATGTGGTTAGAGGCTCATCAACCCAGTTCTCCCGGTGCCTGGGGCTCACTAGGGCCTGGCTACTGAAGGCAGCCACTGAGATACCAAAATACTGAAAGACTTCATTTGTTACTTCTAAATTCCTGCCAAAGTGAAAGGATGGCACAAACTTTTCTTGTGTTCTTTCAGTCAGTTGTATTTTTTCCCATAATAAGTCACAACACTTAGGATTAGCAGTTAATGCACTTCTTTAGCTAATGACATGAAGTAAAAGTGTGTTTAGGAAAAACACATTCCAAAAGCACACTGTGGTATGGCTTCTTAACTTTTTAAGGCTTTCTCTTCATCTGGAGTTCCAGCTCCAGCACTATGGAACTTATGAAGAAGCCATTATATATGGAAAATGGTAGCCCCATGTTTGCAGGCACCCTTGTGTAAATTGAGCTGGTGCAATCTGCTGAGCAGGTTTGTGTTCTTATCACTTGTTTCTTGCTTCATTTTTGAAGTGCTAGATTTAGGATAAATCCAATGAATGGAGAGAAGAAAATGAGCATATCATATTGCTATTCTGTAGGCTTTGGCGCAGTTGCTTCAAGTCACCTAGGAGCTTAAAAAGCAAGTGGATTAAGTGGATTTTGATATTTAAAAGAAAAAAGGAGAGAGTAGGGGCAAAGTTCCACTCTGACAGAGCATTTACATCCTTCTACATGGGATGGAGGCAGGTAGAGGAGCTCAACCCTGTGCCAGTCACCTCCTAGAGGAGACTGAGAAGGATGAACCGTGGTCATGGCAGTCCACGCTTACTACAGACTCTCCAGGAGCCCATGGGGATGTTGTATAATAAATGCAAACTAATCCCTCTCCCCCAAAAAATACTTCATAGAGGCATGCTACTGCTAAAAGACAGATTTCTGAAGGGATTTCTTGCTCATGCTTAAGCAAACTCCTGGCCTCTCAGACACCTTTCTGGGTACCAGTGAGTTGCTCACTGGTAGCTTGGGAAGGGAGAAGACCATTAACACTGGTGCCTCTGGTCTCACGCCAGCTGTGGCTCTCAGACCTGGGATTTGCTTTTCTCAGTTCTAAAACCACCAAGTTATTTTTACCTTTGCTCTTGAAGTTTCAGGAAACGCCAATGATTGTTTGGTGAAGTAGGGAAGTCCTCTCTCAGTATATCAGTCCCTGCTTGCATAGGCTGCTGTTTTGTTTCTCACTAGTGCATGATGCAAAGGTTTGCCAAAACTGCTGACTCTCCACTCGTAAAATCAAGAGGACTGTTTAGAGAATGATCCTTTTGAGATCATTCCAGCGTGTGTTGCAACTTGTCTGTCTTTCCCACTCCTGTGCATGAACATTGAGTTTACTTGCTCACAATCCAAATGTACGCTTTCATTAGTGTGCTTTTGTTTTCAGCTCAAACAACCAGTGTTCAAGGTGATTTTCTTTAAACCAAACTTTGCCTGTCGGATAAATTTAAGTCTTCTAAAGCTGGATCGGTGACGCACGTTCTGATCTGTGCTGTATTGTGAGGTTAGGGAAGTGGAGTGGGAAAGTAAGGGCACAGTGGCATAATACACCAGAAGCCCAAAAGCTATTGTGTTGCCTTGGTGGCAAAAGCAAGTTGGCAGTGCTGCTTACCAATCTGATTTTCTTAAACTGGCTTGGCTTAACTTGAGCCCAGATCTTTGTCCAGTACAGTCAGTGTGCTCCTTCTTGAAATGCTGGATGTTCATCTTCTCGTGCCCTCCGTAGCTTGCATCTTTCAGACCTAACTCGGAAACAATCTAAATGTGCTTCTTTTGTTTCTAGACTGGAGGCCCGAAATGAAACAGGACAGCGTGTTCACTGCTTTGTCACAGCTCTTCCTACTCGTTCAAGTTTTCTGGAAAAAAACAAGAGCTTTCGTCCTACCCACTGGATAAAAGAACACAGCGAAAGACACTATCTCAACAGAAATGGTCTCCGTCGCCAAAACCTCACCAGGGATTGCCACTCTCGGCATATCAAGCACAACGGACTGTTTGTTCACCAGCCTTGCCAGCGTCAGTTCAATTACTGATGGCTCTCGTGTTTTAATCTATGATCTGATTGTTTCTTAGGTTGCTCATGTTTTCATGCATAGGTAAGTGTGGTCAGCCTGCTGCTGATCATCGATTCCCTCAGACACAATCACACAACTAGTGATGCATTTGGTTGAAGTGACACATCTCCAAAAATCTTGCTGCAAGTCTAAATTATGTTAAATATGGGTGTCTTAGAAGCCTGTCAGTACAGTAGCTCATGTGCTGACCTATCTACTATGTATAGATAGGTTCATAGATAGTTAAGCTTCTTTAAAAGACTGAGATAGAAAATCAGTTACGTCTTTGCATTCATCAAAGTGGAGTTTGAAAATTTGAAGTTAGCCATATGCTTTAATGACAAGTACTTGACAGCTTGTGTATCTCTCTGTATTGGGCATACATGATTAAGTTCTAACAAGGAAATACTGTAGCTGCTAGTGGATATTACGTAGCTATGCTGAACTGTTACAAGGACAACTAATCTGAATTGCCTAGTACCTACCTGTGTTTGCATGGAGTCTGTGTAGTTGTGTTAGGTACTTAATGTGAGTATCAGAAAAGGGTTAAACGTCCCTTTGGTATTTCCGCAGTATCCATGGCACTGGTGTTACAGATGAAGTACCTCACAGTGGAGTGAAAGGAAAAGTGGGCCTATGGGTTAAGTACAGATGCATAACCCGGAGAGCTGAACTGTTCTACTTGGTACAGTTCGAGTTCTCTTCCCTTTCTAACTCTCTTTATTATTGAAGAAGATCAATTTCTTCTAAAACCTAATCTATTCCATTTGTTCTGTAGTCTAGTTACCCCAAAAAATAGTGGATCAACTGTTCTTCTAATCCCACTGGTAGCTGACTGCTTTTTCTAAGAAGTCAGGCTGATGCTCAGTTATTTCTGAGCTGCAGATTGCTGTTAGATTTTCTTGTTTACAGGCTGAGAGTTGCTCGAAAATAGCTGGAAGGAGGACTTCTGATAGAAGTTCTTCTAACTCTTCTCACCTGTCCTCCCACTTAATCAAGTCTGAGATCAGTTGTGACTGGAAATGAAGGGCAGTGGGTAGCAAGGAGAAGAGAGTGCTGAAACAGTCTTACAGAACTAAATACAGATAATGGTATATTAAATTTGAGGCACTTCAGCAGTGTTTTTTTCTTTAAGTCAACAGAGAGCAGAAAGACTGAATATTAATTTTGTGGGCCACCAGGAAAGAAAAGCCATTCAAAACTAATAAATACTTAAGTATTCATACTTAAGTATTCATTCTTAAGAACATTCTGCAAGATACATTGGAAGTAGGTGGGCACTTAAAGGCAAAAAAAAAAAAAAAAAAACCCAGCTTATTAATAGATTGTACATTACACTGCAGCCACACTGAACACTGATAGGTAATCTAGAAAGTGGGTTAAATCTCTTTGAAGGAGAGAGGGAACAAATTCTCACAAAAAAAAGGGGGAATAAGTAATTTTACCTCCTTTCTGTCAGTGCTCAAATGTTGTGTGGTCCTTTTTTTTTTTTTTTTTTTTCCCCTCCCTGTGCTGGGTGCCTAGGGCATTAAAGTGTTAATGTTGCATTCAGTCATGTCTTCCAGTAATCCTTAGACAGAAGTTTCCATAAGGACTCATGTGGGGAGCATTGGAAATTGGGTGATGTCAATGTGAATTGTTCCAGACCTGCAACACTTGTTTTCTGAATCCATCCAAATGCTTCAAATTTTCTCAGAAGCCCAACAATTTGAATTAGTATTGATGTAGTTAGAGTGTAGTGCATGATGTAGTTACTGCACATAGTGCAGCTGGAATTGCTGGGGAGCATACCTAGTATGCAGAAAACAGCATTTATTTCAGTTTTCATTTCTCACTTCAGTTTTGCTGCTTACCTGGGATTAGATAGGGTCGTTGCAAGGGGATGTTGGCAAATACATGCATGTGTAAGAGCAAGTGGTGCTTTCCTGGATACGCTGGTCTTTAAAACACATGGAGTTTGTGTGAACTGGAAAGAGAACAAAATTGGCCATGTTATGAGGCTCAGAAATAGCAGTGAGGGTGTTACTGCTCTTTAAAGCCTTATGTACCCATGTTCATACAAAACTTTTGTGGTCCAAATGCTCTGGTTTATCTCCAAGTAGCTGTAGTCTCTCCAGTCTTGCGTTTGTACGTATCTGTATCTGGCATGAACTTCTACTTGCCTCAGATGATCTACCTTTACCACTCCAACTCTTTGTCCAGCTTAAACTTCCTTCTCCTCACTGCCAACTTTCAAGCTCAGGAAAATTCTGTGCTTTCCTGTATTTTTTTTTTTCTTGATATATCAAGTAACTACTTTCCTTCAGCTTTAATTTTCTTAAAGTTAAATGAAGGAAGATGATGTCTCCACCTCCCTGTGTTGGAAGGAGTAAGTAATCCTTTGATCTCAACAGGGAGATGGAATTGAGAGTATAAAGGCTCCCAGGCATTAGAATGAGAGCCTTGGTCTGTTCTTCTTAGCAGGCAAGTAAATGCAACTTTAGACTGCTCCTAGAGTTGGGAGAAACTGATCTTTTTTTTTTAATACTACATTACTAGATAACTTTCTGGTGATGAACTGCTATATCTTTCAGGATATAAACTGTTTTGTTGCACAAAGCTGTGCTTCTCAACTTGTGATATTGGAAACCGTATTGTTGTGTGAGATAGTACTGCATCAATGGCTTTTTGTTAATTTGTTTTAAGTATTTATGTTGGTCTAGTCCCATTTTATGCCTGGAGCTATTGGGTGATTAGATTTGTTTTGATTTTTCATTTTAATAGTGAGCTGTGTGGCTTTTTATATGGTTTTTGAACTGTACTAAAATGTGTTTTTTCTTGTAAAAGTGGAGGCCTTGCAGTGTCTCAAACTGATTGATATTCATGAATTTTGCTGAAATGATATTTTCATATATTGGTCAACAGACAGATCTGCATTTTAAACTGTGCCTTCTAGGTGTAACTTTACACAGCAAACTTGAAGATACAAAAGGGACATTTCAGATAGGATTAATACTGTACATCAGTCTATGCATATATGGCAGCTTCTTTCCAGAGCCACTTTCTATTTGTAGCAGTCTTTTTGATATGGAAGAATGTCTCGCTCTTATTTTTAATAGTTTAACACAAGCCGAAAGCTGACGAAATACAGCACTTTGCCAAAAAGTAGCATTGCTTAACCAGTGTGTATTTACTGAAGCGATCTTCTGTATTTTGTTTTCATGGTGTGTTATGCACCGTGGGGAGACATGATCTGAACTCTCAATAAATGGCCTATTCAAAAATTTCAGCCTTCTGTTGTGTCTGTTGAATTTGAAGTGTACAGGTGTCCCATTGGGGTCTGGTAGACGTGAGTACAGTATATAGCAAAATCCTTGCTGTTGTACAAAGGTTTCCCTGGGTATTGATTTGCGTTACTTGATCGAGTGATAATACACAGTCTAAGGGATACCTTGTGTCCCTGCCATCTACTGTGCCTCCTGATGAGCCTGCTAAAGTGCAGTAGGTGAATAGGATAGAAAGTAGGGAAGTAAGCACACGGGGCAGGAAAGCTAGTATCAAGATAAACAACCCTGCTGTTACACAGGCTTGATGCTTTCCAGAGATAATTAAAAAATCTAGTTGCTGTTGTATTCAATTGTTGGTCTGCCCACTGGCTGATGAATGCTGATGCCCTCACTCGCTTCATCCACTGGTGGGGTTTTGCCTCAGGACAACAAAGCTGCCTGTGAGATCATGACCAGGCTGCCCAGGGCTTAGTCTCTTCCTGTCTGGAAACTGTCTCCAACAGTGGGGACTGCACAACCTCTAGGAAACCTGTTCTGATGCTTGACTTTTGTAATTAGGGCCCAGAGAAGCCCTTCCCATCAACCTAATTTTGGTTCTCAATTCATTGCCTTTGCTTGACCTCCCATGCACAGCTGTGACAAGTCTGCATCTTGTACTAGAAGGCTGTGATTACCATTCAAGAGGTAGAATTAGGGATAGGTAATATGAGGCATGTAAAGAGCCTGTGCAAATGTGCAGGGGTTAGGAAAGCCCAGCCACCTGCAACTGAGTAACAAAGACTGTATCATGGCTGGAACCATAATCCTCTGGAAGGCAGTAAGGGGCTTCTACATGTATACCACCTGCAAAAAGATGGTTAGGGAAAAAGTAGAGCTGCTTCTGAATGGGATAGGAGACCCCATTTATGACCTCTATGTCAAAGGCATATGGAAGGCTGAATGCCATGTGTTCTTTGCTATAGAATCTAGTGGTAAAAAAAAGTCTTTGGGAATCATGGGCTTCTGAGGTTAGCGAAGGGAAGGCTGGCGCTTGGTTGAGAGGGACTGAGTAGAAGAATGCTTCAAGAAACGGAACATAAATCTATAGGATGCATCTGTAACTGATAGCAATCATTGACTCTCTAATGGTGTTGTGAGGACACTCAATCTTTCAGTGGTTATGGCAGTGAACAGGGTTCCTAACAAGGGGAAGAAATTAAATATTGTGCTTGTCTTCAAGAAAAAAAAAAAAAACCAACAACAAAACCTGAGCAGTTATAGGACAATCAGGATGGTTGAGCTCAGAAGGTTGTATACAGTGACATCAAGCCTAGCTAAAGGCCATTACCTACTGTTGTACCCCAGGTACTGGGACTGCCACAGTTCAAGAAGTGTTTGGACAATTATATTAAAAATAAGATTTGATCTTTGAGTGGTCCTGTGTGAAGCCAGGAGCTGGACTCAGTGATCCTTGGGAGTCCCTTCCAACTTAGGATATGTTATGATTCCATTACTCCTGTGCTGCTAAACATCTTCATGAATGACTTGGGTGTTGGAGCAGAATGTGCCATCAGTAGGCTTGCAGAGAGTAGGAGAAGCTGCTGGATGCATTTGTGCTGCCGCTCAGAAGGATCTTAACAGGCAGAGAAGATGTACTGGCAGGAACATCATAAATTTCAGCAGGGGGAAATGCGAAGTCCTACATCTGAGGAAACGTTACCACTGACAGTTCATACTGGGGCCAAGTGGCTGGAAATCACCTTTGCAGAAAAGTCTCTGAGTATTGGTGGATGCCAAGTTGACTATGAGCCAGCAGTGCACCCTCGTGGTCTCAAAAGCTAAAAGGCTCCCAGGCTGCAAGAGGAAGGAAGAACAGAGCCATCAGGTTGGCAGAGATGCATCTGAGTGCTGTGTCCAATGCTGAGGTCCCCAGCACGAGAGAGATGTGGATATGCTGGAGAGAGTCCAGTAAGGGGCCAGAAAGTTCACAGAATCATAGGGCACCATCCAGTCCAACCCCCTGCCACAGAAGTTCCTCATAGTGTGTTACTCAGGAAAGCATTCAGGTGTGTTTTGAATATCTCCAGAGAATGAGACACCTTCTCTAAGCAGCCTGCTCCAGTGTTCTGTAATCCCTTTAGTAAAGAATTTTTTCCTTGTGTTAGTATGGAACTTTGTATGTTTCATTCTGTGCCCATTGTCCCTTGTCCTGTTGCTGGGCACTGCTGGAAAGAGCCTGGCCCCTCATCCACTTGGCAACCACCCTTTAGATACTTATCAGCATTGATAAGATCCCTACTTAGCCTTCCCTTCTCCAGGCTGAGCAGCCCCAGGTCTCTCAGCTTTTCCTCATGAGTGAGATGCTTCAGGACCCTCATCACCTCTGTGGCCCTCTGCTGAACTTTTTCCAGCAGTTCCCTGTCTTTCTTGAGCTGAGGAGCCCAGCACTGGGCACAGTACTCCGGATATGGCCTCAGCAGGGCACAATACAGGGGGAGGAATCACCACTCTTGACCTGCTGACCACACTTCTTTTAATGTACCCCACAATATCAGTCAGTCTTCTACTTCTTGAACATTTTCATTAAACTCAGAGTCAAGGGATCTTCCTGATCAAGGGTGAGGCAGAGGAGGTGCTGAGTACCTCAGCCTTGTCTGTGAGCATCGGCACCAGCCTCACCAGTAAGAAATTCCAGTTAGCTGGCTGCTAACCCTGTGTGGATTCAGGTGCTTTTTTCCATCGCAGTTTTTGCTGCTTCTTGTGTCCTCCCCTCTCCCTGAGAGCTCTAAACAAAAAACTTCCATCTAAAAAATTTGTGGAGCAGCTTAGCTTCTTGCAGCCAAGAAAAAGATGAGAGGTGTTCCTCCTGGTCTCACTTCACGCGCAAATGAAAGCAGTGACAGTCTGAAAGAAAAACAAGCACTTTTTCTTTGGCTACTCTCATCTGATCAACCTGAATTATCTTTGAAGGTGAGTCTCCTGAGTTAATCTTTTCTTAGGGAAATCTGTAGATCTCTGGGTTTTCTTATGCTTCTTTTTTTTCCTCCTCCCTGTGATAGGATGGAAAGCGGGGTCCAGACAGGTAAAACATTTCCCACTTGTGTTCTGTCAACTGTACTGGTAACTTCAAAGAGCACGGTTCTGTCATTTCACAGAATCATAGAAACACCAAGGTTGGAAAAGACCTACCAGATCATCCAGTCCAACCATCCACCCATCACAAATAATTCTCACTAAACCATGTCCCTCAACACAACATCCAAACGTTCCTTGAACACCTCCACGGTCAGTGACTCCACCACCTCCCCGGGCAGCCCATCCCAGTGCCTGACCACTCTTTCAGAAAAGTAGTATTTCCTAACGTCCAGCCTAAATCTCCCCTGGCGCAGCTTGAAGCCATTCTCTCTAGTCCTATGGACACTTGCAGCTGTCCAATCCTCAAACTGGAACAAACTGGGGAACAAAGTGGTCTGTTTAACTGAGATGACAAAACAGAATCTGATTAACAAAGCATCTGTCTTTCCCAAAAAAACACTGAGGGAAAACTTTCATTTCCGAGTGTAGATTTTGTGTCCTGTCTGTTTATCAAAGCTGGAGTGTGTGCTCCAGCTTCCTGTACGTATAGATCCTTGCACATCTCTGATGAAGCCATGATACTAATTACTGAAAATGAACGCTGATAGAAGTTCTCCACGTTGTTTCCTTGTTGAGTTGTTCATTATCTGCTTTATTTGTCTCACTGAAATATTTTGGTGCATGTTTATAACCACAAAATGCTATCACCTCCACAATTCAGTGATACATGCAAGTAGGGTTCAGGTTTTTAATGAGAAGTAACTCTTAATGTGGCCTGGTTGTTCCCATGGTGTGCTCATAATAAGTTGTTCTTAGAATAAATGGGTCTGAACTGAGACTTAGCAGTGTGTTCATAAATTTTTGTGCCTCAGCCAGTCCTTTTCTCCATGAAAATACTGTCTTGGAACTACTGCTCTATGACTAACGCTTCAGAAGTTAAGTCTCTGTAAGTGTTCCAAAGTGTTGCAGGCAGATAGATGGTTGAATCCTCAACAACCTTAATGAGACAGCTAACTGTGTTTTAATTTCATGGACAAGCCAAGGAAAAAGAACCATAGAAAAAAGAACAGCAACAAAAACAGACAGATAGAAATAACAGAATTAGGCCAGGAGCAGGTCGGATCTCAGTTAGCAGGCATGAGCAGTCTGTATTTCTTTTGAAGCTCAGCTTCTACTTTATGTCCAAATAAAGAGGTGACCCAGTCAGGCAATACAATTAAAAAATATAACTATCATAGAATCCTAGAATGGCCTGTGTTGAAAAGGACTTTAAAGATCGTATAGTTGTGCCCAAACATAATTCTGAGTGCTAAAATAGTCCCGTATTCCCTAAAGTGGATTTCTGTAGAGAAATTAGTAGAGTCACAAAGAAGTGGGAAGGAGCCCTCAACTGCTAACAGCTGAAAGAAATAAGATGGCATTATAATTAAGAAAGGAAGGATTGATATGGGGAAAGGTATCCTCTTGTCTATACACAGCTGAGAATTTCAGCTCTAATTCACTGGTCTGTGGTACAAGACAGAGAAACAGAAGTGAGGGATTTGAGTTCTGTGGCTGGTGAGAAATCAGCAAGCAGCTGAATCAAGATTGACCTTTACCAAATGTTTACTAATAGTGTGCTGTTTGGTGCAGGTTATTGTGAGTCATTCTTACATCTGGAGAGATCTACAGCGTGCCCAAATCACAGTCAAGGTCAGGGCTGTGGAGAATCATTAGTAAAGCCTTAGTCCCCTAGCATTAACAAAGTTTTTGCTTCATTGCTTGGGAGCTGGAGTACCTGTAGCAAACATCCTTCACTTTGCATGCCTGGGAAATAAAACCCTCAGTTCAAGGCCTGCTACAGGCGTGGCCAGGTGATGCGAGTCACTGGGATGAGGAGCTGTATCCCCTAGTATTTTGGGGGCTGAGTCAGGGAGATGAGGGCTTGCCTCTGTGGTCAGCAACTGGCAGCAAGGGTGTGTGGTGAGGATAATCTATTTTTGATAAAGAAAGTACTATGCTATTGTCCAGCTTGTGTTCTAATGATCAGAGATTCCTTTCTTTTCCCTCATATTCATAGCTCCTTGCTCAAGAAGCATCATGCTTACAGACTAGTGGTGAAGGAATGCTGGAAAATGTGAGGAAAGTGGGGCTTGTTATTTCTCTGAGCTGCAGAAAGGAGACTGAATGCAGGAGTAAGTAGGGATGGACTTACTGTTCGCCTCTAGGTTATAGGTGCTACTTCCCACTGCAGAAATGCTGTCCTTAGGGGAGTTTGAGTGTGTACTGAAAAATAAAGTCAAGAGGAAAAGAAAATTCATCATTGTATTGTGTTACATAGTAGATCTGTCTCTGCAAGTTGTAAGGGAACTGTTAAATTACTCTTGATCTTTCTCTTGTTATAATAGTAGCTCCTAGTGGTGGTTGTTGTGAACTAATCTGATTGTCAGAAGGGCTGCTTATGCAGAATAGTTTTTCTGCTGCTGGTGTTGACCTTAGATGTATTCACACGCCAGCAACTAAAAGTTTTACTCTTTTTCTTATATTTTGCTTTTATCAAGTGTTTATCAGACTAATGTCTTCCCTTGAAATCAAGAAGTCAAATTTGTAAGATTCAAAAAAGAAAAAAAAAAAAGTCCTTGATGTTTCTCAGATTGGTTCATGTTTTAAAACAAATCTCTGAAATGAAACCAGTAGAATTTTACAGGTTCTAACAGAAAGCCAGGATTTTGAAACCTTAGGGTTTCAATTATCCCATGCTGTTCAGCAGATGGAAGCCTCAGTTTGGGAAGGATATAGCTTCCTGCTAAAGGATTCCTTTTAGGAGTGGTGTAAGTTTTTCATGGCACTTAGGATAGTAGCTGAAGCCACCCTGTAATAAACAGGCTTAAAACTCCTCTTATAAGCTGCTTAGTTTTTCTACACAGATCCTGGTTCGAGCCTTCCTTTAACTGAGTTATCAGATAGCTTAGACAGTGCAGATGTGACTCGGAAACAAAGTCTGGCAGCAAAAGCAAACAGCTATGATGAAATGCTTATTGCAACATGATAGGAATACGGAGGCCAATACCTCATGTAATGTTGAACACAAATACTCCCTGCAGTGTGTTTCAATTAATATAAAAGTTACTTGCTCATGTGAGCTCATTTCCCTTCAGGAGGCATGCATGTAGTGAAAGAGGATGTCCTATGCATTAACTCCTTTGGAAATAATCCCAAGTGACTTCAGTCACTTCAGTTATGTTGCCGCATCAAAAGGTCAGTACATTAGCTTGCATTAGAATCATAATTTCATTGTATGCAGCGGAGTTTTATTATGCTCTTTTGGTTTTTTGTTTTTCTTTTCTGTACTGCTCAGACTTTGGGGAAGAAGTCACTGGCAGGAGAGTGCTTACGGGCCTGGGCCAAAAACACAAATACATTGGGGTGCCATGTGAAAGCAGCTCACGGTAAAAGGGGTGGGAAAGCAAGTGGCAGTTGCTGCTGTCTGTGTGCTGTGACCTGTTCATGGTAAGCCTAAACAGCTTCAACACATTTCACAAACATTGTCACTAAGTCTCAACAGGCCTCAACAGATGAAAGTGATTTATTTTTATTTTTTTTTAATGCCTTCTGAGCCCTGAAGAGAAAAATTCCTTTGTGAAAAGGATGAGAATGGCCATTTTGCTGAGCTGAGAAGGCTGGGCAGTTCAACATCCACCTCGTGCTGGTGTCGTGCACGCTGTTCTGCTGGAAGTCTGCAGGAACCATTGTCCTGGCAGTACCCACAGGTGGGAGATGGCCCCTGCTGCCTGAACCTGACACCTGCTAAGGTCACTTAGATCTGTTGGTAATGCTGCCACATCTTTGCCTGCGGTGGACTGCACTGCCTTTCCACTTGTAAAATGGCAAAGCAATGAGAAGGCAAGAACCAGAACCTGGTTATTGTGGCTTAATTGCTCACTTAGATGTTGTAAGCTACAGATGTGTTTACTCTTCTGTAGCATTACACTTGGGAAAAGAAAAAGCAGAAGTGAAGAAAATGATGACAAGGTGGACTCATTTGAAGGCAGCTGGGGTATTTCTTCACATGTTTACTCTCTTGTCTCTTTCGTCTGTAAAATATCTGTGCACAACCCTGCCTTCCTGCACAGCCTCCTTTTAAGAAGGAAAAGAGGGGTGGTTTGTTTTTTTTTTTTTTTTGCTGTTTAATTGCAGTGAAGTCCTTGCTTGGAACTGGTTTGCACGGGAGGTGGGTTTCAATCTGCCCGGGGGTCAAAAAATTGCAGAATGGTTTGGGTGGGAAGAGTCCTTAAAGGTCATCCAAACCCTGCCATGGGCAGGGCTGCCCCCCACCAGCTCAGGCTGCCCAGGGCCCAGACAACCTGGCTTTGAGTGCCTCCAGGAATAGGGCACCAATGCTCTCTGGCAGCTCTGCCAGAGGATCACCACCCTGTGAGTGAGGAATTTCTTCTTAATATCTCACCTAAATGTCCCTTCTTGAAGCCTGAAGCTATTCCCCTTTGTTTTATCTCGAGGGATGGCCGTGCTGGGCTGCTGCTGCCATTTCTGGACGTGGTGTGCGAGAGGAGTGTGGGTGTCCCTGGGCAGCAGTATGTGCTGCCCCAGCGGAGCTGTGCTGCTTCCACTGGGGCCTGGCTCAAAATCGCTTTCAGGGTAACCTTTTTGTGAAACGAGGCGCTTTTCTCGGTTTGATGAACTTCCTGGTGCTTAGACGTGTGGAGAAGCAGGAGGGAGAGGCGGTGCCTCAGCGGAGGCCGCGCAGACCCGGCGGGAGGCTCTGTCACCTCAGCACCCGGAGGCTGCGGATGGGGATCGCCCCGGCGCGGTGTGTGACCGCCGCCCTGTGAGGGGGCTCCGGGCTGAAAGCGGAGGGCCGCGGGGCGCTGACAGGGCGGCCCGGCTCCGCCCTCAGGCGGCGACGGCGGGAGCGGCGCGAGGTGCGTGTTTACATTCCGCCGCCGCCGCACGTTGCCGCCGCGAGGCGGGCTGCCATTGGCGGACGGGAGGCGGCGGCTCCGCCCCGGGGCCGGGCCTCGCCGGGCGCGCGGCGTGCGCGGCGCGTGGGGCCGCCCGGCATAGCGAGTGCCTGCGGGAGCCGGGCGGCGGCGGCGCGGGACGGCGATGCGGGGCGGCGGGGGTACGTACGTGGAAACGGAGACGGCGGGAGGAGCGAGATGCGGCGGCGGCGGCGGCGAAGAGGCACTCCCGCCACTCCCTCGGGTCGCCTTCACGGGGGAAACAGAGGCGGGCGGTTCCCGGGGGTGCGCGGGCGGCGGCTACGGCGGGGTGCCCGCCGGGCCGGGGTGGGCGCCGCGGCCGAGGGGCGGCGCTGGGGCAGCGGGGCGCGGGCGCGGGGCGGGGGAGCTGTCTGCCGCCCTCGCACATGCGCAGCGCGGGCGCGGGCCGCGCTATATAGCGGCTTGGCGCCGGCGGCACTGGAGCAGCGCGGCCCGGGCGGTGGCGGCGGTGAAGGTGTGCGGGGAACCGCGGGGGGCAGCGGGCGGGAAGGAGACCTCGGTGCGGGCTTCGGCGATGGCGGTGCCGGCGGAGCGTGCAGTGGGGACGGGAGGGATCGGGGGCTGGGGGGATTAGGGGATGGGGTGCCGGGGGCGCCTGGTGCTGGGGGCACGGTACTATGCTGGGGCTGCGCGGGACCGTGCGGATCGGTCTGGGGCTGATGTGGTTCTTAGCCCTGCGGGCGCTGTGGAGGCGCGGGCGGGAGCGGCGGGCGGGATGCGCGCCCGGGCGCCGTTTTGGAGGGAGAGCGGCCGAGGAGGAGCGGCGGCGGCGCCCATCCGAGCCCGCAGCGCCCCGCTCAGCCCCACGCTCGGCGGGATCCCGTCCCGGCTCGCCGCCCGCCCGCCGCTGGTGGGGGCGGGGAGCGCTGTTGGCGCGCTGACCCCGTTTGCCGCCCGCCAGCACCCCGCGGCGCTCCGGGGCCGCCGCGTCCCCCAAGACGAGGCCTCGGTTCCCCGCGCTGTCCCCGTTACCCCTGAGGGACGCGTCCCCTTCAGAGAAACATCCCCGCTGAGGTGGGGTGTTCCCTCCAGCGCGGGCTCCCCGTGAGGCGGCGGTGCTGTCCCGGAACCCCTCCCGCGTTTTGAAGGGAGCCCGGCGCGCACCGAGGCGGGAGCGAGAAGAGGGGTGGGGGGCCGAGGTCCTGCCGCCCCGATAGCCCGTGCAGCCCCGCCTGGGGGAGCTCGGCGCCTTCTGCGGGGACCCCCAGTGTGGACAGCTTTCTATCTTTTTCCCCCCCCAACCAACTCTGTTTGAGCCCCGCTCGCCCCAGGGCCGGCCGAGGCGCGGCGCTGAGAGGCCGCCTCCTCCTCCTCCTCCCCGCTCTGCAAATTGGCGCGGAACCGGCGCTGAGGGGCGGCCGCAGCGCGGGCAGCTCGGCCCGGCAGGTGGGGGGGCGGGAGGGATCCCCCCGATGAGTGTGTGTGTGTGTGTGAGTGTTTATGCATAGGTATGTGTGTGCGTGTGCAGCCTGCCTGGGGTGCCCCCTCCGTGTCCTCTCACACGGTAAAGGCTGTTTGGCTGCTTCCCTCCCCCCACCTTACAAAATGAGCCCAGGTAGGCATAGGCGAGCTGTGTAAGGGAGTGCCCATCTGCTGAGCGATGCGCTGCGACAATCTGGGTTTAGCACCATGACATCTCCAAAGGATCATGTAATGGCCTGGGTTGAAAAAGACCACAATGATCATCTAGTTTCAACCTCACTTCTATGTGCAGGGTCGCCAACCAGCAGACCAGGCTGCCCAGAGCCACATCCAGCCTGGATGTGGGGCAGCATGTTTGTGTACCACAGGGATTCCATGTGAGGTGTGCCCCTCTGCTTCAGTTGTGAGCCACACATGGCAAAAAGCAACGTGGTTGCTCTGTCTTAGGGCACAAAGTACCCAACTTTCACAAGATTCACTAATCCAGCTGTTATTCCTTTGGTCCAGGTAGAGAGATCTTACCGCCCAAAGATGTCAAGACGCAGGTAAGTTGTCAGCCTTGTGACACACCAATGTGCCCTTTGCTCACCTCCCAGCTCTGTCCCCTTAACGCTGAGTGTCTCTGCCCCTTGCAGCAGCCGACTGCAGGCCAAGCAGCAGCAGCAGCCACCGCTGTCGTGTCAAGAAGAGACTCCACGTGATCTGCAGGCACCAGAACATCTCCAGAGCAGGAAAAGGAGAACGGCAGAGGTGACCCATTTGGTTGACTCAAAGTTTAATGTTGCACGTTATTATGGTCACTGGGTTGGGGGAAACCTTCTCCGCAGAGCTAGAAAATGGGGCAGGAGTAGCAACAGTTTGCTGTATCTTTAGAGATGGGTGTGCTGGTCATTGTCAGCTTACTGATTTACAGCTTACTCTGTGGCTTTCTTTTCAGCAGGAGTTTAAGAAGAAAGAAGATGGGAAAGTTGCTAAAAAACATCAATATGAAATTAAGGTAAATCAGTCTTTGAATACTTGTTCAGTCTAGATGAAGGAAGTAGTCTCATTAAAATTGGTGAATGTGAAATCATGTATTCCATGCTGGAAAAGTGGAAATTTCTTCCTTTGGATGTGGACAGTATGTGAGCTCTGTGCCTTAACATCTCTTTATGCTTTTTTTTTTTTTTTTTTTTTTTCCCCTTCACTTTTATGAAGGGTTTGGAACTAAATTCACTCTTAGATACTTCTGTCTGGCCAAATAGGTTTTGAGATTTTGTATGCTAAGTAAACTGTATGCACTTTACCTTGAGAAGAAGCTCTGTAGGAAATGTTCATGTGTTCACAGGCAGGTCTTGTCATTCTTTGTGAAAGGAATCTCCTTAGTTCCACAGACCATAATTAAAGCTCAGTTGTCACCATTTTGAAGGCTGTCAGCCATTATAGCGTTGCATATGCTTCAGGTGCTTAATCAATACAAGTAAGGAGGTATCGTGTACAACCAAAGAACACTGAAATAAGTTGGAGACTCAGCTGAAGTTACTTAGAATTCTTTCTCTGAAGCTTTCTGCATGAATTGACTTCAGACTCCTCTCCTTCTAAGTCTTTGCATATTTGGTGTCGGTGAGTTGAGAGATAGTTCACAGCTGCTGCTTGCTGGGGGGGTATCTAGCTTTGGAGCCGAGATGGGTGGCTCCTCCCTGGAGTACTTGGAAGATAACAAGTTGTTGAATTTCCCTTAAGACAGTAGAACCTCCACCCTCTCCTTTCTTTTCCCTCCACATAGATAAGTAGATAGAACCAGCAACCTAATGTCCTGTTTCTTAGTAGCAGTAAAAACCTATTCCATATATACTGTAACTGTAGAGCTCACGTGATGGATAGGCTGCATGTGGGTTCATCGACCCAAGGCAGTTTTCTTCTCAGAGCTGAGTTCCCTTGGTTTTGTCAGGTTTGTTTCTTTTTATGTGTTCCGTCTCTTGGCTACAAAAGGCTTTGTCCAGAGAACTTAATGCACGCGACATGCATTGTTGTTACTGTAGTCTGCATCTTGCCTCTCTTGCTGTCATGGTAAAACCTTCATTCAGAAGACAACTTGTTTGTGTTGCAGAGTTGTTGGCCGCCCGCGATAACAGGAGGCATCTCGCCTTGCATCATCATTGAAACGCCTCACAAAGAATCGGTAACCACTGACTTCTCAAGGTTCAAAAAATACAGGTTCAGAAACCTCTTCATAAATCCATCACCTTTGCCTGAACTCACGTAAGTTGACTGAATGCAGCAGTTGCTCTTTTATCACGGGTGCTGAACTACTGTAGAAGTATCTGATATTGCATTGTGCTTGTAATAGTGGACAGTACTCTACTTGTCTCCTCGTCCCACAGACAGTTCAATATCTGGAAAAACACTCATCCTGTTGTGGGTTTTTCTTTTCCCCACTCAGAAGTGTCCTGGACAGAGCTCTTCTGCCTGCTGTAGCCATCCTTTTATAACTTAGCACTGCAGCCTGTCAGTGGCTGAAAGGGGTGCAGTGGTTAAAACTCACCTTCTGCCAGCACTATTGAAACTGAGCAACCAATAAAGTGGACAAAATACTGAACAGAGTTTAATAACTTTAAAGTAGAACTACACAAACCTGCTGCACTGGTAGCAGCGTATTTGGTACAGTCACAGTTCCAGTTTTCTAGTTTAGTAAGCAGTGTTGCAGAAATTACATACATGTTATAAAAATTGCTGAAGAGGAAAGGGTAATCACTCAGTAGAGCAGTTTCTTTTGTTAGTATGTTGTTGTAAACATCTGTTAGTATGCTACAAGTATGCTGAGACGGTTTCCCTTCGCAAAGGGATAGGTTAGCTGTATGGATAGAGGTTCGGAACTGAAAAACCCTTAGACATTTGGGTATGTTAGGTAAGTGTGCTGGCTGCTGTTTGTACCAGCCCAACATTAGTGAAAAAGCACGCTGCAGTGTGTTACAGAAAACTACCGCTCAGGTGACTGGGGGGAGAACCAAACACTGAAAGGTCAAAATGAGATGAGACTGTGAAGCAGTTCCTTTAAGAGAACCCATCTAGTTATGCCATGTTTTCATGCTGTGATCAAAACTTGACTGGAAGTGGGAGATGCTGCGTAGTGCCTGCGCTTAGCCTCAGTGCCATGTCTTTCACTGAGTTTCAAGCTCACTTCTCAGTACTGCTCCTACATCTGCTGTGTGTTGCTGAACTGCAATTTAAAAAGCAATATACTTTTATCTGTGTTTGGCAAATCCTATTTCTGTAAGCACTGGGAAGCTTAGCATGCTGAAGGGCTCTCCTGTACTCCCTTAGCAAGTTGCTGGGAACTTCTGGATCCCAAAGATACATTCAGACATAGATTTCCACACAAAGCATTTCATCCTCAATGTTAACCTCTTGTCAGTCAGTATCTGGTAAAGCTGAGCTCTGTTTTCCACTTAGCCAAATGAGAGGCTCACTTCCTCTCTGCTGCCTTCTTCATACATTCCTAACTGCTGCAGGAAGATGAGAGACTTGATGGCTGCTCACTGAGAGACTTGTGCATTAAAGAAGAGTCTCCAGCTTACTGCTTATGGTGGCAGCTGGCTGGAACTGATTTGAGTTAAAATTTTAAGCAATAGTGGTGGTGAGGTCTGTTTAATTTCTCTCCATTCCTGCTTGGGGGAAGGTATTTAGCTCTGAAAACTTCAGGGGAAAATTGGCATTATGTTGGTTAATCTGTTGTCCTCCTTAATAACTGTAGAGTGAAGGAAAAAAAAAAGTTAATTAATAGTAACAGCAGTTCCAACCTAAAACCAAATCAGATTTATTATATAGGCATTTTCTTGCCAAGTATGCTTGACTGCTGATAAATCAGTAGTAACCAAGAACCTAATATTTATTGCATGTTTCTGAGCCTTAAGGTAGATTAGTCATACTATAAGTCACTGATTGGTCCCTTCCTCTTTTTTTAAAGATCATCTGCAAATAATTTTTCCAAAATGAAAATGGTCAACCTTGTGTGTGTTGTGTTTCTTAGGTAGTGATGTATTTCTTTGTTCTGTGTGTTTTGTACCTTGCCCTCTGGGAAGCCAAGCTTTAAAGTGGCTGAGTTATGTGTGCTAATGGCTACCTAAGCAAAATGGGAATCTCTCTGTGGTTGCATGTGCAACTTCAGGATGTACTCAGTTTTATTGGCTGTTCTATGAAACTGGACTTGCTGATGATCCTGGCAAGCTGCTGTTGTGATCATGTTACATGTTCAAAGTATGCCTGCAGTTTTCTAATTAGTGTAAGGATCTTTTTGTGCTCTGAATCTTTATAAATAATGTTTTTATACTCCCCTTATGAAGGTGTGTGCATACTTACAATGATTTGTAACTTTATTCCATAGCTGGGGGAATTCCAAAGATGTGTGGCTCAACATCCTGAAGAAGGAGAACCGATACGCTCACTGCAAACACTTCACTTCGCTACACTCAAGTTTGCAGCCACACATGAGGTCGATACTGTTGGACTGGCTTCTAGAGGTGTGTGCTTTGTGTTATTTGCACTGTGTAGTCCCTGTGAGGAGAGGAGGTGAAAACAGAGCTTCTATGTTAGGGGTATAAGAGCAAAATATACAGTAAATGCCCAAACAAGGTTGCAAGTTGCACTGGGTAAACTGCTCTCAATACACCCTGTCAGTGAACCTGCCAGAAGAGGGCAGTGAGCGATAGTTCTGAATGCTTGTTCTTATTGTGCTATATAACTGCCTGGGAAGGGGGAAAACGTAGTTCTGAGGCATGTGTAGTGGGGTGGCTGTAACAAGTTACTTCAGAGTTCAGGTGCGTTCTAAGATGTGAAGTTGGAGCTCCATAGGCAGCTGTGTTTGTATTGAGGACTTGAGTTGTTCCCTGGCTATATCAAGAGCCTTCGGATGTCTGCTTCCCACACTACTTTTTCTGACTTATTAGTAAATATTTAGTTATATCTTATGAAGAAAGCATGTTAGTGGCTAACATCTGAAGGTTCTTGTTGTAGATGCGTTCTTGCTTGAAGTAGGAATGATTTATTTGTAATCCTTTTCAGTCTGCAGTCAGTAATTACTGTACTTCAGACTTCCAGCTGTCAAACAAAATGGAGGTTCCCATTCTGGCAGCCAACGCTACGTGAGGGAGTACTAGTGTTGTAAATAGAGAGCTATGTTCAGGAGTAGTTTCCAAGAACACGCTGTATTGCAGAATATTTGGTCGCCACTGCCAAAAGCAACCTTTTACTCACGTAGCTCTTGCTCACCAGTAGGAGGGATCTTGCAGGTTCATCAGTTCTGTGATGCCAAGTACTCCAAGGAAGCAGATGTTACAGTGGCACTCTTACTGCCTGGTTGTTGAACGGTGCCAATAGTGGATTTCGGGGGAAGGGATGTGCAGTTTTTAAACATGGTATGAATACAGCAACAATGCCACTCGTGTACTTCACAAATTCCTTTAACGTGTCGTTGGCACATCACCCCTGGATTGGGTGTAACTTTTTATTTTTAGTCTTGAACTGTTAGGAAATCATCAATTAAAGTGTTCACATCGACCTTATTACCACTGTCCACCTCAGTATTTCTACATGCCACGCTAAAGTAAAATCACTTGGAATTCTCCAGTAGCTCCTAACCTGGTCTTCTGTAACATCACTTTGAAGATAATAGAACTTGGCCATCTTGAGTATTGCTTATGCTTGGCCAATACATGTTAATAGAAATCATACAATTTTTTCATGGTGTGGATCTTCTTTGTTCCAAACCTTGTTTGGAGCAGTTGTTATTCATTTTGTAGTAGCACGTCAGTTGGTGAATATTTATTACATCAGCTCTTAAAAAGAACAAAAAAGTGTTCCTGCCAACCAGTTGCATTCTCTAAGGTCAGGAAGAGATGCAACCTACAAACAGGCTTTCAGCCTTCTCGTGAAGTAGCTGGAGGTGGTGAGATTTTATTCTGCCTTTGTATCCAAGTGAAATAGGGTAGTGAGGCAGGACAATTACATCTACTCGGGATCTATTTGTTCAGGATTTTTACTGCTGTCTGTAGATTAGAAATTAGGGAAATATAGTTCTTTGTTTTTGCTGCCCCCCACACTAACAACTGTCTCCTGAAACATCTAGGTTAGTGATGGTCTGTATATGTAAAAGATGAATCTGTGTACTGGAGTACTCCAATGTGTGTATGTGAATTTTATTATAAAGATATATTTTTTTCTATTTGTTGTAGGTATGTGAGGTGTATGCACTCCACAGAGAAACCTTCTACCTAGCTCAAGACTTCTTTGATAGATTCATGTTGACACAGAAGAACATTAACAAGAGCATGCTTCAGCTGATAGGAATTACCTCATTGTTCATTGCCTCCAAACTTGAGGTAAGCAGCACTGTTATAGGGAAGAGAGATTACCATGGAATAACTAAAAAGGTAGTGGTAATGTATTTATTTCTGCTGTCTGAACCTTTAGAACTTAGTGTGCATGCGATACTGAAGGTCAGAAGGGGAAATCTTTCTCTTCGGTTGTGTGTATGTGAACCTCTTGGAGGATGGTCTTTGCCCTCCCTCTCAGCAGTGGGAAGGAGACCGCCTAAACTTCAGAGTAATGCAAATTTCTAATTTCTAGGAGCAGTTTTGTGCTGTTTTGTCTTTTTTTCAAATGTACACCTATACCCTGGTTGGCAAACAGCCTCAGGGATGGGTGTGGGACTTGAAGAAAACCAAACCTGTACAGATGATGTCCCTTAAACCCATTTAGGGGAACTTTTCATTTCAGAGATGATGTGATCAGTGCAACAATGATGATGAACTGTGTTGGTTTCTGTATGTCTCCTGGAAACTCTGTAGCACGTGGTAGGCTAAACTGAGTGGCAAATTTGGGATGTTAAATTTGGGTACTTGCAAACTTCCCTGATCAAACTGCTGTTTGCAAAGCGAGATGGTGCGAGATGGAGCTGTGAGCTGTTCTGCTGGCAGGAACCTCTACACCTACCCATATGTATCTAAGATTGGCACAAGTAGGTTGGTTGCATTCTTTTTTTTAACTGTCTCTACACCATGGATTCTGCCAGCTATGTTGGCAGTGGAACTTTTGGTCTTCATAGCCACATCAGCACTGACTGACATTGTGCCTACCCTGCTTTGCTGGTGTCTCTATACTTCAAAAGTAGGATGGTTCTCATTTCTTTTTTCTTTTTCTTTTTTTTTTTTTTTTTTTTTTTTTTTTTTTTTTTTACAGCAAATGGAATGGCTGAGTAGGAAGCTGTTTTAATGAAAGGTTGTTCTGATTGTTCTGTCAGCATTTATTTCATAGAATCATAAAATCATAGAACAGCCTGGGTTGAAAAGGACCACAGTGATCATCTAGTTTCAACTCCCTGCTATGTGCAGGGTCGCCAACCACCAGACCAGGCTGCCCAGAGCCACATCCAGCCTGGCCTTGAATGCCTCCAGGGATGGGGCATCCACAACCTCCTTGGGCAACCTGTTGCAGTGTGTCACCACCCTCTGTGTGAAAAACTTCCTCTTAATATCTAACCTAAAGCTCCCCTGTCTCAGTTCAAAACCATTCCCCCTTGTCCAATCGCTATTTTCTCCAAAGCTAAAAAGGTTGCAGAGGTTCAACAAGACCAAATGCCGGGTCCTGCACTTCGGCTACAACAACCCCAGGCGACGCTACAGGCTTGGGGCGGTGTGGCTGGAGGACTGCATAGAGGAAATGGACCTGGGGGTATTGATTGATGCTCACGTGTCGCCCAGGTGGCCAAGAAGGCCAATGGCATCCTGGCTTGCATCAGAAACAGTGTTGCCAGCAGGAGCAGAGAGGTGATTGTTCCCCTGTACTCAGCACTAGTGAGGCCGCACCTCGAGTACTGTGTCCAATTTTGGGCCCCTCACTGCAAGAAAGACATTGAGGCCCTGGAACGTGTTCAAAGAAGGGGCAACAAAGCTGGTGAGGGGTCTGGAACACAGGCCATATGAGGAGAGGCTGAAGGAGCTGGGAATGTTCAGCCTGGAGAAGAGGAGGCTCAGGGGAGACCTCACTGCTCTCTATAACTTCCTGACGGAAGGTTGTAGTGAGCTGGGGGTCGGCCTCTTCTCTCGTGTCATTAGTGATAGCACCAGAGGGAATGGTTTCAAGCTACGGCAGGGGAGATTCAAGCTGAACATTAGGAAGTATTACTTTTCAGAAAGGGTGGTCAGGCATTGGAATGGACTGCCCAGGGAGGTGGTGGAGTCGCCGACCCTGGGGCTGTTCAAGGAAAGACTGGATGTTGTGTTGAGGGACATGGTTTAGTGGGAGCTATTGGTAATAGGTGAACGGTTGGACTGGATGATCTTTTAGGTCTTTTCCAACCTTGGTGATTCTATGATTCTAAATCTGTTGTGTTATGCAACACACAACATAGAACCTATTTGGTTTGAGTATCTTCTACTGTGCAAGTTTCAAGTCACTCCATGTAGCAAGAAAAAAAAATAGTTTAAGTGCTAAGAAAAGTTAATATTTCAATATGCTCTGCCAGTATCAAGCTCTGTCTTCTAATCTTTTTCTTCCTCCTTTTGAAGGAAATCTACGCTCCAAAAATACAGGAATTTGCTTATGTCACTGATGGTGCTTGCAGTGAAGATGATATTGTGAGAATGGAACTTATTATGTTAAAGGTAATAACTTGGTGCTTGTAAGGCTCACTTGAAATCTTGCTCCAGATTAATCTTGTGTTTTAATGTCACTTTCTTCAAGAAGTAGGAGGAACATGATCTAAAATAAGTACTTAAAAGTGTGTATGAACTCAAGTATCTTTTGGGAATCTGTGCTATAAAGTGAACAAACTCATAAGGGGAAGCATGGGGGAAAAGATCAGAGCTCAGAACAATCCGTGCATGGTTTAAGGTGTTTACATATTTGTTTAATGCTTACAGGCTTTAAAATGGGAACTGTGTCCTGTGACAATCATCTCTTGGCTGAACCTCTATCTTCAAGTGGATGCTCTGAAGGACGTTCCAAAAGTGCTTCTACCTCAGTATTCTCAGGAAAAATTCATTCAGATAGCTCAGGTAGATAACAAACTGTATAGGGAAGTGCTGGTTTGCAGTGATTATGGTGGATGTTGTACCCCCAAAAGCTGAAGACTTTCTTGTTTCACCTCATCTGTTACTTTGTTAATGAATGCAGCCAGACAGCTGCATACAAGCCTTAAGGAGAAGCAGCCAGGTGCTTGCCTCCCTGCTCTCAGATATTATCACTTTCTCTGTATGCTCAAAATTGCTACTCACTGCAGTGTTCTGCAAACAGCAGGCAGGGGGCCCAGTTAGCTGCCTTTCCCTGTGTTAGCTGTAATGGTGTTTCTGCCCCAGAATGTAGGATGAGTGTTTTTGCTCTGCTTCGCAACTACTGTGGTTCAATTTCAAGTACACAGGACCAGCCTCAGAGATGTTTACCGAAGAGTAAATGGAGCTAATTAATTCACTGAGATACCCTGCAACTTTTTAATGTAAGATAATACCTTCCTTGAGCTCTGCCCACAGCTTAAAGATGTATTCACATTTGTACAAGCACTTTGTCTTGCACATCACTGTTTGGGTGAGACCTGCTTTACTGCAATTGGTACTAGAAATAAACTAGATGCATGGCAGTTGATTCTAAATAGCACAGCAATGCTGCAGAGCATGAACAGTGAGTGTAGATACAGCACTTCCTGGGATAGGATTTATAGGATTTTACCAAAGCATTTTCTTGGAATTTATAACACTTATGTCCTCAATTCTATTTCCTCAGCTCTTAGACCTGTGTATTTTGGATGTGAATTCTTTAGACTTCCAGTACAGAACACTAGCTGCTGCTGCACTCTGCCACTATACCTCAACTGAAGTAGTTAAGAAAGCTTCAGGTAAGAAGCATTTATCATCTTGTTAGGCTGTGATGGCTGTTCCCCACCTGATGTTGTGAAGGGCATGCTGGTTAACGACTGCAAAAGCTCTGCAAGGACACTAACAGCTTGTTTTTCTGTGGGGCTTTCCTTTTTTTTCTTAGCTCCTCTGCCTTTAACATTGTTTCCTTCCTACCACCATTTCAGACATTACCAAGACCTGAAAGAGAAGGAAGAGCTTTCAGAAGCACAGTGGAAACTGAGCAGACGCTTGCTTGCTTGCTTGCTTTTTGGGCCAGTTCTGCTCCTCTAATAGATTCCTACTGTTTGGTCACTAGCAGGACTTTATTTGGCAATTTTGTTTCCCCAAATACAATTTGCAGCCGGGCATCCTTGGCTGTCAGTGGCACTCAGCCTTTGTGTGGATCCCATAAGTCTCTCTTATGAAGAGCAGCTGCCACCTGACCAAGTTCAGCACTGTGTTGCAGGAGGTGTCTTAAAGGCAGCGCTATGGTGTGTGTTTGCTTTAGAGCATGAACCAAAAATCTCACTCACTGAAAAAGTCACAGTAGGGTAAACTGTTACTTTAATGTTCTGGTGAGCAACAGAAACCCTCCTGGCCACAGAGCTGTTTTTTTCAGGCTTGTGGTCACCTCCTTTGCCGCAACATATTTAAGTAACAAATGCAAGGAAATACAGGGGATTTCTGGGAGGGTAAATTCTTACCTACAGCATTGCTTATTCTAAATTGGCAGCCCTTTAGGAATTCTACCTAGGAGACTGTACAACTTCAGGATTTCTAAGTGTATCACTGTTTTCTCCTGCAGGCTTAGATTGGGACAGCATTTCAGAATGTGTAGAGTGGATGGTTCCATTTGTGAACGTGGCGAGGAAAGTCTCTGTGAAACTGAAGCATTTCAAGAAGGTTGCAGTAGAAGACTGCCACAATATCCAAACACACACAAACTACTTGGACATGCTGGTAGGTGGCTTGCTGAGCTGTGTTTTATACAGCCCTTCTGCTGAGGTGCTGAAGGCTCTCCAGGCTGATGGGGTCAGTGTGCCTAACCTTGCGGTTCTGGCTTTCTGGAGATGAGCTGCATGTGCTCTCACAAGCTGTGAGCAAAGAGTTGGGTGAGGATTACTGGTGAAGTGTTTAAAAGGTGGTGCTCTTTGTCATGAAACATAGCTGTGGAGTACCTGAATTGTACTAGCAGCATGAGGGGAAAAGCTTCCAAATGCCAGTAAAGCTGAAACATAGAGCTCTGTGTGCTATTGACTGTCTTCTTCACCCTCTACACAGGAAGAAGTTAATAGTGGAGTAGCAGCTACTGCCCCAGGTCAGTTATCACCTGTGTCAACAGCAGGAATAATAACTCCTCCCAAAAGTACAGAGAAGAAATGAAATCCGGACAGCAATCTTTATGAACAGTTTCAGAAACAAGACCAGGTGCTTCAGAACAAGACCATACTAAGGGTGACTCACTTTAATGATCTTTACTGCCATTCAAGACTCGAGCAGTAAGGGATGCATCAAACAGAGCAGTGGATGGAACTGATAGCAGCATCTTCCTTGAGACTTGATTAAAGAACTTAGACCAAGCATCCTTCCCTGTGTCATCACAGGAGCGTGGACTACTTGAGTCCCTTCTCAAATATGACTTCTGTAGTTCAACTCTCAGAACATTCCTAACTTATGAATTTCAGGAATATGTTTTGTAACGGCTGAGTGGCAAGGGTTGTCCACTCAAGTTCTGTGTCAATGTGCTTTAAAGTGGGATAGCCACACACGAGACCTTGATGCCAGCATGTACGTATTACCTCTTCTTGGCCTTTCTTTTCTCTAGGAGCTTACTGCCTGTAAGTTAGTCAGCTTATGAGCTCAGGTGCAGTATTACAGAGGTCAGTGAGTAAACAGTTTACATTTCTGAAACCACTGTGCCCTCACATTAAGGCAGGGCCAGCCCTGTTTCAAATCTTAGCTTCCTCAGGAGGTCAGTAGCACCTGTTTAGGGCTGCCATAGACTTAAGTTCCTGTGAATCACTGACCTCAGGTAAGAGTACAAACAGAACAATGCTGCTGAAGTAATCTTAACTAACTGGATGCAGTACAGTCTTGGAAGGAAGAAGTTCTATTTTATAAGACTCAGCCACCAGCTTTCAATAGATAAGAACATAATGAGCAACAAGCTTTTTTTTCCTACCTTTTCCCATTCTGGTTCTCTACAACCACTCAAATCCTGCCAGCAGTGTTAAGAAGCAACTGTGTTCCTAAACAGCATTAACTACTGTGTTAGTGGAATATTCACTACCTCTGGATGTGAGGTGCTCCTCTTGAAGAGACAGCATAGGGAAAGCTGGAATGTGGTCCCTCTCCCTCTGGCAAGATGCTTCCACCTGCAGAAGCACACAGGGCCAATTCCCAGCATTGAGCAGCACAAGAAGCTGCACTAAGCAGCAACTCATTAAACTCTTCTTTGCCACCTTTGCAAACTTGAATTCAGGGCTTCTTCAAACAGTCCTTTCCAGAAATACCTGAAGTTATTGTTTTAGGGCTTCTGTACAGTTTGTAAAGATATGGTGTTTTATTATAATATTTCATCTATTTCTATAAGAAAGATACCAGACTGTAAATGTTGTATAAAAATTTAAATGAATTTTAAAAATAAAAAAAAAAGTCTCCAAAGAGTTTTTCTGTCCCTTTTCATGTATTTTATGGTAGTCCTCCAGCATTAGCCTTAGCCTAGAAATAAAGCTTTGCCATTGCTTGAAGAAACTTCTTTTTCCTCCTCTGTGCAGCCAGCTGTAGGACTTCCTCAGGATTACTGGCGTTCAGCTCTGTCTGGCCAATAGCTTTTATCTTAAAAAAAAAAAAACAAACAGAGCAGTAGCAACAGTTATTGCATACAGCTATTCTGTTACAGTTTCAGTGCTAGTCAACAAAATGATGGATGGGTGGATACTTCTCCAGCTCCTTGTGCCCTCTGCCCTACACCATGAGATCATGCACTTAACACCAGCCTTCAGACTGTGAAATACAATTACAGCTGGAAGTGGCCATTATGTTAAAGAACTCCTCCCCCAAAGCACTGCGTTAACTCACCGCTATCTGCCGCTTGTCTGTCTCACCTCTCTTGTGGTGGAGATCTAAGGAGAAGTTAAGGCGAGCACAGGTGTAGGAAATACTCACTTTCTCCAGCCATGAACACCCAGCTTACGCATTAGCAGCATTCAAAAGAAAGGATACATGTCAAATACTCCAAGATTGTGACATCCCAGATGTATTCGTAGTATGAATCCATGGCATCATGACTGAAAGAAAACACAGATGATTATATATGTAATGTTTGTGTATCAACATGTTACTAATCTAACCTCTAAGTTTTACTGTAATAATTACCTGTTTTGTTCCTGCAGTGCCTTGAATGCTGTCTTATAGTCTACTTCTCTGAGGAACTGGCACAAAATAGCCACCTACAAAGATACTGTATCAGTAAACACTTCTTTACAGAAAGGGTGTTAAGCACTGGAATAGGCTCCCCAGGGGGGTGGTTGAGTCACCATCCCTGGATGTGTTTATAAACCATTTGGATGTGGTGCTCAGGGACAGGATTTAGCAGAGGGATGTTAGAGTTAGGATTGTGGTTGGACTCGATGATCTTTAAGGTCTTTTCCAATCTAAATGATTCTATGATACGAAGACAGGCTCAGGTGTCTTTCACAGCCTTGGCCCCCACTAATGGGAGTCTGCCACAAGAAGCAGTGACCCCATCCAGCTTCCAAACCCAGGCAAGAGTTCCTTCTCACACTGAGCAGGGGGGAGAAAAAAGGTTTAAAAAAAGACTTCTCCAGCCAAATGGGAAGGGACAGACCAGGCTTCAGGGTTTCTAAATGTATTTACTAAGGTCTGATATAGGAGCTACTATAAGCTTTGAACAGTCAATTGTTACATGTAGTTATCAGATGGAACAAGGCTACCATTATTTAAATATTAAGAACAAATGGAGGACAAAACCAAAACGACTCACCTCTGACTACTTCTATTTCTGCAATAATCAGGTTGGATATTAGGAAAAATTCCTTCTCCAGAAGAGTGGTGAGACCCTGGCACAGACTGCCAGGTTGGTGGGGGAGGCACCATCCCTGGAGGCGTTCAAGAGACATGCAGATGTGGCACTGAGGGGACGTGGTTACTGGGCATGGTGGGAATGGGCTGATGGTTGCACTAGGTGACCTCAGCGGTTTTTTCCAACTTTAATCATTCTATGATCATTTCTAAGCACGCATTTATTTACTTGTTAACTTGGGTCCTTAAATGTTCTACAGGCAATGGGAACAAATGATTTTACTGCAGGTTGCACTTGCAAAGAAGGCTGGATTCCAATTTTACTTCTAGAAAGTTTCCCGGTAGCTTCTGAATTAAAAACGTTTCCAGATGCCATTTCCTTAGTACCACACTTGGGCTCTTACCTGTGTGTGACAGTTGAGTAAGGAGCAACACTTTATCATTCTTTTTATCACCTACAGAATGGTTAAAAAAAGTTTTCAAACTGTTAGCAATGGAACAGACTGAGCAACAAATCTCTACTCATTTTTCAAATACGATCAGCTATACATCAACCTTCTTCTAACCCCTTCCCCCATCCTTGTGTTTGGGCACACTCCAGCATGCAGCTGAGCCCAGCAGAGCTCACAGAGCAGAGCACTGCACTCCTGGTAGGGGCTGCTGCAAAGCAAGCTGCAGCACCAGGGCACAAGGTCCCTGCCAGGAGCTCTGGATGGCTGCAGCCTGGCACAGAACGTAGCTCTGACTGGGCTATGAAGGGTCAAAAATCACAAGAAAGAGGCTGAAGCACTCGCTTCCCATACAAACAGAAGCAAACAAGCAGAAGCAATAGAGCAGGGTATGAAAATAACCTCCTGCCCCGGACACAGACAAGCAGTTACTTCCCACCACCTGCTGAAATGCAGGAAATTTATATCTAAAGAGGATGGGAATGCTGAATCCATCCCATCCCACTTGTGCACTTAAATTCTACTCCAACAGCCAGGTAACTCACCTGGTCTGTGAACACATCAGGTGGTACCATCTTATTGAAGAAATCAGAGCACACAGCTCCTGCCTGCAGATAATAGTGAAGGGCTGCTGAATACTGGTTTGTTGCTGCAGCGGAAAAAAGGCAAAACAGGGACTTACAATTGAATACAGTATTTCAGATCAATTGTTTATAGAATTATTCAGACCCTATTAGCTAAATTCTATTTAGAAAATGACTTTTACAGCACATCAGCTGTAAAAACATGAGAGGTAGTAAAAATTTGTAGAAAAGGACAGAATCAGGCAAACTGCCAACACAGGCAAAGGTCTGAGCTCTGAGAATTCATTTTCACTTTCCAGGTATTTGACCCCAAGCTCATCAGCTTCAGAACAGCAAAGGAGTTTGCTTCTTGGAACTCAGCACATGGGTCGCAGGGAGGTTCAGGCAGCCCAAGCACCGCTGCTCTCTCAGGTACCAGCTTCAGAGGTACCCCACATAAACCTCCTCTCCCTGGGATGCTGTCCCACTTCATGCAAGTGAGCACTTTGTTCAGTTTTGGGCACCTCAGTACAGAAAGAACATGGAGGTGCTGGAGCAGGTCCAAAGAAGGGCAACAAGGCTTGTGAAGGGCTTGGAGAATATGGCCTACGAGGAGAGACTGAAGGAACTGGGGCTGTTTAGTCTGGGGAAAAGGAGGGGAGACCTTATTGCTCTCTTCCATTATCTGACAGGTGACTGCAGTGAGAGCAGGGCTGGTCTCTTCTCACTGGTGACAGGACGAGGGGAAATGGCCTCAAGTTGTACCAAGGTAAGTTTAGCTTGGATATCAGGAAAAACTTCTTTACAGAAAGGGTGGTTAAGCAGTGGAATAGGCTCCCCAGGGAGGTGGTTGAGTCACCATCCCTAGATGTGTTTAAAAACCATTTGGATGTGGTGCTCAGGGACATGATTTAGCAGGGGGTCGTTACTTAGGGTTGTATGGTCAGGTTGTGGTTGGACTTGGATTATCTTTAACGTCTCTTCCAGCTTGAGCTGTTCTATGATTCTGTGAAGTAGTAAACACTGCCTGTTTATAACCCTGAATCACTTTCCCATATTTAAGAGGGGAGCCCCAACCATAGGACTACAACCCCTTGTCCCACTTCAAGCACTTTCTGGATAAATCTGTCTCCCTTTGGAACTATGGTGCTTTCTACACTACACATTCCTGCATGACACAGCCATCCTGCCATTCAAATGTGGTTTGGAAACATGCACCCTGCCTTCTGCATAAGATCCAGGCACAGCAAATAGATGGCAGTGGCAAAGCACCCCTCCTCCTGCTTTACTGGCAAAGAACAATCCAGCTTCAATGCTAAATTCCACTAGAATGGAATCTATAGGTAACTGAAGCACAAGAAATACCCAGCTACCTTTGGAGACTGTTTTAACATTACTATTCTCTAGCACATATTTGTCAGGCTGCCTTGAGAAAGTTCACACTTCACAGTGTAAGTAGAGCGCTGTTGGCTGCTCCCAACTACGAGCCCCTGGGATAAGCACTGGAGAAGTGGCAGATTGAGGACAAAAAGACAGAAAAGGGTTTCCCATTACAACCAGTACCAAACCAGTTCATGTTTCCTCGTTTACAAACCCTAGTTACCTCCTGTATAAGATACAGATCCTCTTTGCTTGTCTTCTGCTTCAGTAAAGCTGATCTCCACATTTGAACACAAACACTATCCACAAAACTTTTTTTAACTTAATAAAATACTAATATTGCACTAATATACAACTTGAACGAAGCAAAATTATCAACAACTCTGAAAGTTTCCCTTACCCTAGGAGCAAGTCCACATGAGCCACTGAAAGCTCAGACAGCCTCCTAGGTAAAGTCACCTACACTACTGCCCCCAAAGACTCTGAAGCCACGTAGTACCATAAGCTTCTTTCCACAGAAAGAACTATAAGGAGGGTTATGAAGGCAGGCAAACTTCAAAAGAAACACTGCCCCCACGCATGCAACTAAACAAGATACTGGTGTTGCTTACCAAAATAAATATCTGCCTGGATAATTAACCAGAAGTGGTTGTTGGAGTTGATTGTCAGTGCATAGTTGACAAGCTCTTTCACTGTAACAGCCACGGCTTCAAAATCCACTGACTGAAGGCTAAAGGGAAAAAAAGGAAAAAAAAGAATTCCTAGATGATTGTGCAAGGCTGTAGCTCCATGGAGCTTCTGAACTGGAGAAATGCAGTTCAGTCTGGCCAGGACAAACCAAAACATGCCACATGCCACTTCATATTTTGGCAATTATTTTAACATCTTTAAAAACTACATCAGTTATTTCATACTAAAATATCGCAGAGCTCACATAGCTACATACAGCTTGATAAAGTACACAGCTTAAACTAAATAACAACCCTAATTGTATAATAACCCTAAATAATAACCCTTCTTATACCTGCATCTTCATTAATACCATCAAGTTAGGAACAGAAACATCCATACAATCAGACCAATCTATCTGCCAACAGCAGGGGTCAGTGATGCCCTTATATGCTGACAGTCACACTAACACTGATAACTTCTGCACAGCAACTGGAATTAAACCAACTACCTAAGTGTATTTTTAAAGTCGTCCTTGGAGTTACTGATCTTACTTGGGAATAGATGAGGGCCAGATGGAGATGTACTCTGCTGTAATATCATTCACAATATCTTCCTAAGGAAAGAGGGACAATAAAGCAGGTTAGAAAGATAAGTGCTTCAAGAAATCCTAACCCCATCCATATGAAAGATACTAACCCGAACATTATGAAGCTTGACAAACAGGGACAATATTGTAGTTAAAACCAATGGTTCCTGTAAAGAAAAGAAAAAAAAATATTCCCATGAAATCAGGGAAGTCTACTTTTCTTCCTATGCTTTAAAGCTGCGTAGTATGTTCTGACATTGCTATGATCTTCTACTGAGACAGTATTTTGTTAAGAATCCTACAGCACAGGAATACTGCAAGAGAATTTCTTTATGTAATCTTTAATTATTTCAGACTATTTCCAACACTGCTGTATAACAGGTATCATAAACTGAGCTCTTCAGCCATCCAGTTTTCTGGACTTTTCGTGTTAAATTCCAGAAAAATGTGATACTAAAAGAAAGTTCTGGTTCCAAACATATTCAAGTCCACTGTAACTTACCCGAAGCTTTTTGATGAAGGACAGCAGTTCACTCCTAAATCAGGAACACAAATATCTGTGAGCCACCATCCACAACTGAGAGCACAGGCAAACTTAATTCACTGGAAACAAGTCAGTAAAGCAAATCCTTCATCTGCCAGAACATCCTTTCAGCTCTAAGCTTATAAATACAGGGTATATAAATGAAAATATTCAACCATTTTCAACACAGTTGCTAGCAATTTCACTTTTATTAATGAAAAAAATAAAGAAGCTAAAGAAAACACCTGTCACTGTATCCTGGGTTGCATCAAGACAATTGTGACCAGCAGGTCAAGGGAGGTGATTCTGCCCCTCTACTCTGCTCTCATGAGACCCCACTTGGAGTACAGCATCCAATCCTGGGCCCCCAACACAAGAAGGACATTGATATGCTGGAGTGGGTCCAGAGGAGGGCCACAAAGATGATCAGAGGGCTGGAGCACCTCCCGTATGAGGAAAGGCTGAGAGAGCTGGGGCTTTTCAGCCTGCAGAAGAGAAGCCTCCAGGAGGACCTTATAGCAGCCTTCCAGTACCTGAAGGGGGCCTACAGGAAACCTGGGGAGGGACTTTTTGGAAGGGCATGTAGTTATGAGAGAAAATGGTTTGAGACTGGAAGAGGGTAGGTTTAGACTAGATATTAGGAAGAAATTCTTTACTGTGAGGGTGGTGACACTGGAACAGGTTGCCCAGTGAGGCTGTGGATGCCCCCTCCCTGGAAGCATCCAAGGCCAGGCTGGATGGGGCTGTGAGCAACCTGGTCTAGAGGGAGGTGTCCCTGCCTGTAGAAGGGGGTTGGAACTGGGTGATCTTAAAGGTCCCTTCCAACCCAAACCATTCTATGATTCATTTCATCAAGCTCCAAAAGGCACGATAATCACTTTGTATTAACTTAACCATAACCATGCATTCCAGAGTTTACCATAAGCTCATAGTTGGCCTTGGATTTGAGAAGAGCCCAAAAACATCAACTGTTTGGACAAACCAGAGCCCTAAATCAGTCACACCAGTCAACATGAAGGCTAGCAGAGGTTACAAAATTGACAGTGAAATGACTCCACTCAACAGTATTTTTGTTTCAAGACTGTTTCAACAGGCTTTGTTTCAAGACTGAGTAACAGTTAGTTTTCAAAACCTAAAGCCAGATGTGGACACCTACACTGTGAGCTAGGAGTTTAGAATATACACAAAAGAATCTGTAAAGCAACTCTATCCAATGCAGACACCACCAGTTGCTCAAAAAACTGCCCTCTAAATGTCACTGACTTCACTCAAAGATTTCTTGCCCAGAGAGTTGTGGATGCCCCATCCCTGGAGGCATTCAAGGTCAGGCTGGATGTGGCTCTGGGCAGCCTGGTCTGCTGGTTGGTGGACCCTGCACATAGCAGGGGGTTGAAACTAGATGATCATTGCAGTCCTTTTCAATCCAGGCCATTCTGTGATTTTATGATCTATGCTCATCATGATGAGAATACATCACGCTTTTGGCATCTAAACACTGCTTTGAATCCCACCTGCCCCTTTTCTCTCTCCAAAAAGGAAAGCCAACACACTACCCTAATACCCAACATTGCCCGCTGCTCGCAACTGTTGGGTTAGATACACAATTCAAACAACCTTTAAAAGCAATTTAAGGAAACACACCTGTACATAATGCCTAGTGTAGATTCTCTGTGCTTTATCAAACTCACTCTGCCATCGTTTCCCCGTTTGTGCTGGTTGGATACACTGCAGATCTGTACGACAACTTCCCAGAGATCTTTGGCTGTCCTTCTGCTTTCCTTGGGACCTGGGAGTTCTTTGCACGTAGCAGCCAGCAACTGCCCCAGCTATGCAGTGCAAGAGAAGAAATACAATGCATAGAGCTTCTCTGACTCTTTACTAGAGCAAAGAGATTATTTGTATTTAAAATGGCCAAGAAAACAATTTTAAGCTACAAACACCATATCAATGTAGCTAAACTTCGCAGCAGAGGACACTGATCTGTAACATGGAAGACAGGAATAAAACAACAAAGCATTCTTTCCTTTAGCAGTTTCTTTATGGGGTACTTCACTATGAAGAGCTCCTGAAAACAAGCTTTACGTTCTACCTATTCAAATAATACCTTGCACAAAACCTAAAAAACAAATTGTAGTTTTAAAATGACTCGATCCTTTGATATCTATACAATAAATAACCTGAAATAAAAGAAGAAGTTGCAGTGGTACTCTTTGCTACACAGAGAAATCAAAAGGTCAACATGGAAATTAAGCAGCACCTCAGCTAACCAAACCTGGCCAAAAATGAACATCACATAACACAACTGCATTCAGCTTCATTGCCTCGCTGATGTGAGAATGCTCCTATAGAACTATTCTGAAAGCAAGGTTTCACAAAGGGCAGTGCTTGAATGCCCCCAGAAACTAAACGCTGGACTCAGGCTCACAAGCAGAGCTATCACAGTGCATTTGGGAAAAAAAAAAGCATTTTAGGAATAGAAAGAGTCAGTGAATGATATCTAAACCAATCACATCCTCTCCTTAAGCCTGGGCTGAATCCCAACTGAGTGTCCAGGCCTTCAAGGAAGGTGTTTCAGCACTCAGCTTGGGGATCCTTCCCACACATACCCACCGCCTGGGGTACCAACCTCAGCTGGTCTAAGGGCTGTGAGGGACTTTGTTTCATCTGTTCTGCAGCAGGGCCTGCAAGTCTTTTACCAGCTGTCAAACAGGTTTGCTGCTTAGCCTTGCTAGGCCCTCCACTTTGCTACATTTCACTTATTACAGCAACAAAAGAAACTGACACCCTCATGACAGAAAGGTAAATGCTTTTAGAAGTACAAGAGAGCTCAACAACAAAAAACCAGTTACAGTCTGACATGGCTTTGAGACTGAGTGCTCATTACCTTTACATAAGGATTAGTCTGAACCAGAGGTAATGGAACTTGCATGGTCAAGTACTCATTTTCACGCCAGTTCAACAGGAAGGCCACGCACTCCTCAGCTATAACTTGTCGAAGAGGAATATCTGGAAAAAAAAAATGAGCATTTTTATTTTTTTGAGAAAAACAGCATTATAAGAAACCAAGCAAAGCCAAAAAAACAGATTAGGATCAATTGCTTCCTCCAGCTGCAGCAGTACTACACAGTTCCCTCAGCATGAAACCACACGGCCTGCTTTAAAGACTAGGAAAACCTTGCAGATGAAAGTGCAGATGTTTATCCTGTTCAAACCCTCTGAGTGGTACCCAACAGAAACTGTCAATGTTTAGCAACGTGCAGGCATCATGACGCTCCTGTTCTTATTTCTAACTTCTAAAGACCAACAAAAAAAACACATGTCAAACTTCACTATTGTTTTTCAAGTTATATACTGAAATATCTAAAATACAAAGCTATTGCTCTTTCCCTTTTTTTTTTTTTTTTTTTTTTGTTTAATAAAGCTTTGTGCTTTGCTGCATCACAGGAGAAAGAGCATACTTACCAGGTACTCTCATTTCCAAGTATCCTCGGACTCTGCTTATAAGATCAGAAGGAGGACGTTCCCCAGTAGCACCAGCTCCAGCCTCATGTGTGTAAATGTCCAAGAGCAGCATTTCATTCAACATGACTTGACGGAGTTTTGGAGAAAATTCTGTGACAAGCTCTAAGCAAGCAGCAAAAAGCTGCTTAGCGTGGACAAAATCCTGCAGCGAAGAGGTTACATATTAATGGCTCTGAATGGATTCATAAGGAAAGACAGAATTGAAATCCTGGCTGAAGGAGCATTCACTTTCATTGCCAGCATTGCTTAGGAAACTCACAGTTGTCATCTGCATTATTGAGTTCCTTGGACTCGCTATTAAGCTCAAAGTTGCCACAGTTTCAGGCTTTTCAAACAAAACAAGAAGCTAAAACATAACAGAAGTTGTCTATAAGCATATTGTGCAGACATTTCGGTTTGTCCCTGCAGATCAGCAAACTACAGAACAGTCAATTACAAGGCAAATAAAACAACATTCTAATAAATCCTTTATGTAAGCAGGCCAAAAACCAGCACTTCCTATCAATGTGTTGAGTTTAGATACATCATTTAGCACATCCCAGTCAAAATGCATGAATGAGATTATCTCCAGGCCCAACTCACTGGAAAGCCATTATCCCTGCTCTGGAAAACTGAGAGAAATATTTAACTATTATATCACACACACAGCTCCTTACTAGATTCTCTATCACCTCCTGATTCTTCAGGCCTTTTTCTCAGAAAGGGCTTTCTATGCTGCTGTTGTTAAACTTCAATTGCTCAAACCAACTCACAGCAAGTTGGGATGGCTTGCTCACCTTAATTGCACAGCAGTGTAATCCCTTCGCCATAAGGATGTAGACCAAATCCCTAGTCAGATTATCTTTGATTCCTAGAATAACATTGCCATAAACATTTGGTACTTCCCACTGTGAGAGAAACATGCAAGACATTTGCACAGAAACAGGGTTTAGAATTCATACATTTGCTTGAATACTAAAAATAAAGCTCAAAATGTTGAGAGAGATGAATTTTTAAGTGCCAAATCTTTCAGAAACGTTTGCATTTCATCAGCAGTAAGGTATGGCTCAGGCATACAGAAGTACCCTAAAAAGGGCTACCTCTTGTACTCTGTTCATATGCTGAGTATGCAGTCATTTGGGAGATAAAGACAAAAAAGTCAAAAACTTAACCAAAGAGAAGAAATCTACTTCTCTCTCTTTTTAACTGGTCAGAGCACCGAAAACGAAAGCTAAAGAAATTTACTTCATGCAACAGGTTTGCAATAGAAACAGCAATTACTTAAAATGAAGGTTAGGCATTTTGTTGCAACATTTGAATTACAGAATGTCAGTTTAGATATGCATTGTTATTTTTGGCACTATTATGCAGAGAGATGAAAATGAAAATAGTGCATTGAGGATCTGTGGTAAAATCTTCACCATTCCCAGAAAACAGTTCTATCATACGACCACACAGAATAAATTACCTTATTTGAAATAGTCCAGAACTGGCGTTCAGAAGTCATACCATGCAATTCAATCAGGATCTGACGAATCCTCCAAGGGTCTACTGACAATATGAGCTGATGTTCAAGCTGGCCAATATTGACACTTGCTGAAGCTAGGGGAAAAAAAAGCAATGAGGTCTCCAGGGCATTCCTTCATAACGCAGATCCTTACAATACTTCAGTATGTGACATTTTAAACAATAAGCTAAGGACAGTGGATACACCAATGCCTTTCTAGAATCACAACTGGTTAAAGTCAATGTGTGACTGCATTAGAGCAGAAAAGGTTTGCTCTTCCCAGGTTCAGCCAGCAGCTTGTAGGCCTTTTTCTTATGCCAGCTTTGAGCTGTGTTCAAGCAGCATGTGGATAAGGAGCTACAAGATATGGTTCAGTGCTTGCGGTAGCAGTGGTAATGGGAGCACAGTTGAACTAGATGATCCTGTAGGTCATTTCCAACCTTGCGATTCTATGATAAATCCAAAGGCAGAAGAAATACCCTTACTGTGAACACCTGTCAGACAGATCCAGTTTAAACCACCTGCCATACCTCTCTTTCACTTGTCAGCTAGCACGCACTCAGCTCAGATACAAAGCACAGGCAAAGAACAACCTTCTTTAAAAGGCAGGGCATGCACTGACTGAAGGTGAGAATGTTACAACCATTCTTCTCTGAACTTGTTCTGAGAACAGGTCTATGCATAGTAACCTCAGGTATGAAAACAGGCAGCTGCATACATATAAGTCAACAGAAACACTGAAAATTACCTGGGATATCATAAAATGAAGTCACAGGTTTTGTGGACAGGTTGATTCGAAGAGATCTCTTCCGCATTTGATCAACAAGCAGTTTCCGTTCATCATCTTTCAGAAGCTTTATGAACAGCTCGTGAGATGAAATCATGAAGACAAGCTGAAGGTCTTCCAAACCCAAACACAAGTTTCTAAATTAAAAAGTTGATAATCAGCAGGAATAACCTGTTTGTTTGTCAAGTTGTAAGTTCTCAAAAGTACTCATTATGTTGCATTATATTGCTTATAAGATGCAAGTTCATGATGCCCTAGAAGCAGTACGTACTTGAGAAATGCTGCCATTTTTCTCTTCAGAGATTCAGATGCAGTCTCCAAATTTATTGATCTTGAACAAACCTGGGAAAAGTAAGCAGTAAATAATTAAGGCAGGGCTCAGAAAACTTAAAATATTTTGCTAGAGACAGTGTTGCTCTCCAGTCTTCTAACTCCACATTAGCATCAGGTAGTAACCCTCTCTCTCAAAGGAGGTAACAAAGTTACCTGATAAATACTGTAGCTATCACAGATGGATAAGAATCTCTTTCAACTGGGATACAAGAAGCTGTTTCAGACAACTGTGACCTTCCTTGACATAATCCACATTCTTTTTGGCCAATTCCTCAGATATTTAGGCCTGCCAACACTGAATGTCACAGTGCGAGTCAGTCAAAAATATCATTAAGTACATAATGAAGTCCTTCTGCAGGAGTTTAGAAATGAACTGATGTTTCAAAGTGCAAAACTGTAAGACCCACTAGGATTAATTTGTTTTAAAAAAAAGTAGTTTCAAGAGAACTGAACAGCTGAGTAATTACCAGCTTGCAAGAAATCCTTTTTTTTGTTTTGAGAAATAGGTTCACTCCTAATTTAAACAATTGGAAAACCTTTTGCTGGCTCTGCAGTACAGAATACATCAGTCAATTTCTGACACATACTTGAAGAGAAATTGAAGAGAAGCTGCAGCTGACAAGCAAAAGACAAGACCCAAATTAAGCAACAGAGGATATGAATAATAGCAAAGCAACAAAAAGAGTAGGTTCAGACTAAGTAACAAGAGTTTCTTAAAAAGCTTCACTGAGGGCAAGAGCTTAAGTCTCACATGTACAGAAACTGAGCTGCTTCATGACAGGCCAGTTTGCTGTAAAAGCTAGCAAGTATGGTCATCTTCACAGATTACTTTGTTCCAGAATCTCTCTCTGAGACTTCATTTCTTTGTTCCTCAAAATAAACATCCCATAACATTGCTATGCATTTTAATGAAGGAAGGAAATGCAGCAATTTCAAATCCAAGCTGAAGCAATATATCAACACAGCTTCAGTCCAGCAGATGAACCATTAATACAGATGGAAGAATGATATAGAGTGTATTTGTGTTAGCTGTAATGAAGCTGAATAAAGTTTGAGAATTCACCTTACAATGCATTATTCTCTGCTTCAGAAATAAGTGTTACTTGAAACAGCAATACAGTTAGTGAGGGAAAGATGTACTCCATTAAATACCATTTCCCCTTCCAGTTTCAGACGATAATTCCTTACCTCCAGGAGGAAGTCTATTTTCTCTTTGTTGGGTTTGAGGAACAGCTGACAGAACTGAATATCAATTATTTGACCCTGCAGTACATCACAGACGGTGTTGCATACGCAGATTTTGAAGCAAACTTCATCCAGAGCGTCATTCCTGCAGGAATACAAAACTCAAGATCACGACTTCTCTGACAAATGCAGTTGGTATCAAGGCAAACCTCTACATGTCAGATCCCAAGACAAGTCTGGAGCACATGCCTTTGTCCACACCTCTGAAAAAAATGACTCAGAATGTACATATTTTACCCAAGACCTCACTTTTTTTGACAGAGAATTACCTCCTTGACCACTGGTCTTCTTCACATGCAAGCTTCATTCCCAGCTCTGCTGAGACCCCAACTAGAGCAGTGTGGCTGACACACAGTCGTGTCAGCTCTCGGTAACCACACCCTACACATCACTGACAGCCAAAACAATTTCAGGCATATTCATGCACCTCAGAATGCACAATCATCAGACAAACTCAAAGTAAATAATCTACAGAACCCTCCCCTTAGGTGCGTGTCTCACATACGTGAGTATATTGATAAGAACAGCCTCTAAGATCGTTTTCTAGATCTTGTGATCCTGAAAATGAAACTGTCATAATTAGTATCTTCCTCTTCCCAAGTGCGTTTGTGAAATATAGCCTTACTCTCTGTAACTGAAATGCCTGTAGGCACCTTCACCTCAGAGACAAACTGTCTTCATTAAATGATGTGTTTTCCGCAGAGCCCTGATTTGAGCGCCTAAATTCCACAGAAGGTTGAATTTCAGACATGGCCACAAGCTTAGCACTTCTCAGGAGCCATCGTAACATGCTTAATTGTCTTTATCTGTCTCTCTGCTAAAATTCCCATGCTGATTCTCCAGGACTGGGCTGGTTCAGCAGTGCACAGGGCACCTAATCACAGGCAAACCGCAGGGCCAGTGCTCCCAATGAAGTCCACATCTCCTGCAATATCACTTCTTAGTATGCAGTGATCAAAGCCTTATCAGCTTTGATTTCAAGTCTTAGAAGACCTTCAAAGAGGTATTAAGTTGGTTATAAGTTTAAAAACATGTGTGTGTACATATATTTCCATAAACATTGCATAGATAATTAAATTAGGTCTCACCCTTGCTGAGCTTTTTGGAACAGCTCCCTCAGCACCGACTGTCTGAACTGAACGGGTAAACTGAGGGCTAGGTTATCTTCAAGGAATATCTTCACCAAGTCCTGCAACACAGACAACTGGAATCATTCAATGGATAGTTCAAATATAGATAAAATAATTTTCTATCTGTCAAAACATTCAAAGAAAGTGAAGCAGCTTACACCCACATATCACAATAAAAATCACTACACACCACTAGAAAGAGAACAACCAACAACAACGTTCCTTCTCATCAGAGAATCAAAGACAAAAACATACATAACTCAGAAGCATACTCTGAAATCCAAAGAATTACAATTAACCTGAAAAAGCCATTTAGAAGCTAGTAGAAATTATTTACACTGACTGGAATCCAAAACATTTTAATCTGATACATATCAGATTGTATTTCTATAGAAGCATGTTCTATAACAGTATGTTAATGGCTGAACAAAACACTTCAGTATTTCCTGAAATTCCCACCAGATCAGATGGAATCACCAATACAATAAAAAACAACTCTCCACTGTAAGTGGGCATTAATCACAGTACCTGATAGTTGCCAGATTTCATGCAGTTATGGATTTGATTATACGGAGTTGCCTGTTGAGCTGCATCATCATCAGATGAGGTAAGAACTCCACAAGCCTGACAATATCCAGCTAACCGTTTTTCATCTATGGTACAATGAAGTGATGATGAACCAATCTGAAAAGTAGCAGTCCATTAAATCTCAGTGATCAAAAATATTATGGAACATGAGCTTAATTCTGAAAGACAAACGGAAAATCGCAGTTTCCCCTAGCAGCAAAAAAAAAAAAACAACCCAAAAAACAGTAAAGAACATGTGCATATGGACACATTTTTATGCTCTTCTATGTGCTCTTTACAGCTTAGATTGTGTTTTGTCTATTCAAATAAAACTCCAGTTTTGCAGTTTTGGAAATACAGATTTAAAAAAATGTAAAAGGAAGCATATCTTAGATGTAGATGAAAAAGTTTTCATTTACAAAAGAGGTGAGAAAACAGATACCTGATTTCCAATGGGAAGTTAGATAAGCAAGAATAGGAAGTGCCTACTGTTCATATGGTTTTCTTCCTCACAGACACACTGTCACTGTTAGAATACCACTACTGACACAGAACGTACTGTGCTGGTCAGCCAAGTTAATATTAGCACTGAAGACACTACCACTGCACTTCTTGCATCAGTGCAATTTACATAAGGGAATATTCAACACAAAGCAGAAGAAAACAGTGACACATCACACCTAATCAATCTAATTTTGAACAGAGCACAATGTAAAAATCACACAAAAAAACCCCAAAACTGTCATCAAAAATCTCATGAAGTTTATTAATAAACACTTATAGCAGTTTCTACCTTCCTAAAGTTTTCCAAAAGTTTTTTTTTCCCCCTTAGAAGAGCTGAACACACAGTAATATAACACTCATTACCTTTGCAATCAACTCCTTTGTTTTGAAAAACTTCTCTTTAGCATTTTCATGAAGAGCAGCGTTTGTCGCTCCTTGTTGAAAGTAGATTGCACCCAAATCATAGCAAACCTGCAAACAGCATTGGTATAAAAGGCAGTAACTCAGAAATTTATGTAACATCAAGTATTTCAGCCCTTTTTTTTTCCTTAGACACTCTTCAAACTACTCCCAGTTTTGTCTGGTGCACACACCATGCATCTTTCCCCACGTGCTCCAACTGTTTCCTCTCTACTTGTGATCTCAGTACAGGTAACTCTGCACGGGCATTACAAAATTACAGAATGACTTCCACATAACAGTAACAACACAGTCCTTGTCAGATGCTGCTTTACTCCAGAGTGAGAAAAAATGAGTTTGGGGGGGGGGAAAAAAAAGAGTGATAATATTTACAATACTGAAAGAAGCATAAATCAGCATGAAAATGATGTCAATGGTATTTTATCACTTTACGGATAGAACAAAGAAAAGATCAACAGAAAAATACTGCAGCTTACCTCAAAGCATGGCACAACAATTTGTCTAAAGAAACAGAAATAAACAGAAAGCTTCAGTCTAGAATGTACAGTACCTGGCACTGTATCTCCTCTGCACTGATTTTTAGCCCAGCTGTGGAACTCTCCGTTTCTCCATTCACCATACCAGGCTCCATGGCTAACAAATCCAGAGTTCTTATAGTGTGCACATAGAGATCCTTATTCAATTTAAGTGCTCCTTCTAGCACCAGGATGGAATCAGCAGCCTGCTCTTTCAACTGCAATAATTCAAACACATTGAGAAAAAAAAATCTCTTAGTTTTGAGTTTAGCTTTGGGTTTAAATTAACACTGTAACAGCAAAATAAAAAGACAGCCAAGAATTTATTTAGCACACTTGTCTCACTGCACCTGTATTTCTTGTACAAGAAACAGATATGTCACTGCCATTTCAGGTGCTTAGAGCAACAGGATCAGAGCTTCCAATAGAAACAATACTTTTCTCTTGATTTCACCTATGCTTCTGTCCACTTCTGGAGCATGAAGTTATGCAACAGTTGGACTGGAAATTCTCAGCTATTATTTCACAGCTGAAATCAAAGCAGCTTCTCTTTGAAAAGCAAAATTTTGTCACATTTCATGACAAATTGGTAAAACTTCATTTACATTCACTTATTTGAGAAAAGAAGTTTTTGGTGATTTCCTTTTTAAGTGCAGAGAAAAGAATGCAGTGACTGCAATTGATTCTAAGTATAAGAGTAGGAAAGGGAGCTAAGTTGCTTATGGAAGTAGAGGCTTTATTCTTTCCCCTTTCCTCCCTCTCTCGAAGTGGAACACATTAGGCACCCCTAAGCAATCTGGTGGCAATGTCACACAGAAAACATCCCTGCTAAATTTTCTTTAAAAAGAAGTTATGCCCTATTTTGTTGTCATACACTTCTATAGCTCACGTATAGTATGGCCTTAATTATTAATTACACACTGGTTTTGTAGAGGCTTGCTTGATTCATACAGTGCCAAGCAAGGACTGAAGAAAGAATGGCTAAACCTCACAAAACAAATTCCATACAACATCCAATACAGGAGCAACACCATCCAAAACAAACACGAAGGAACTGCAGGAGATGCTAGAAGTAGCTAACATCACCTAAGTGTACTGAATCCAACAAAACTGTAAATATGAATGCAAAGAAGATAATCACATCACATGTATGTTCAAGTAAAAATTAGAGTACAAAAAAGCTCACCACTTTCAAAATGTTTTCAGTTAGTTCCTTTTCCTGCTGCATCTGGTTCATCCTGGAAAAAGAAGGATGCAGTTAACACTTCAGTTCTAAAGCAAACCATCACATTACTTTACTTTGTGCTCTAGGCCATGACAATTAATTCCTAAATACCTTTTGTTTACCTATCTTTTTAACATCACTATGCCAGACCATTGAATGTTCTTAGCTATCTTTATCTGAAATAAAAATTATATAAAGATAAAATGAATATGAGATGAGAACATGATTTCATTAAAAGGTAGTTTCAAAGTTTTCATTGCCTTCCTTTTTTTATTTTTTATTTTATTTTTTATCAGATTGTTTATATCAGCAAAAGCAATCACTTTGCACAACCTGAAGTCTCTTGAAGCTTCGCTAGCAAAATCACAAGCAGAATCATATCATAGAACCATAGAATGGCCTGGGCTGAAAAGGACCACGATGATCATTTAGTTTCAACCCCCTGCTATGTGCAGGGTCACCAACCACCAGACCAGGCTGCCCAGAGCCACATCCAGCCTGGCCTTGAATGCCTCCAGGGATGGGGCATCCACAACCCCAAAAACATGTGAAAATCACCACTGAGATGCTCCCAACTTTATCTGAGAAATTTGGAATGTAAAAGTCAATTCCAAGAACAGGCTGTAACTGAAGCTGCACAACTCCTAGCACATAAACTCAGTATTGACTTTAAGTTACTATTGCCTAATGAAACCAATAAAATAATTTCATTATTTCTCAGGTTATCAGATATACAGTCTGGTAAATTGTTAGAATAAAACTGTACTAAGCAAGCCAGAGCAGGATGTAAGAAATACTGCCTGTTTAAGCTAGAGAATAAGCTTTCTGTCCCATAGAGACTGCCATCTCCCTTTCTCCCATGATTCTTCACACTTCTACAAAGTCACAGATAAGATACTAAGGAAGTAGAACCATACACATACAAATAAATTAAATGTGCTTGACAGAAATAAAGAATATACTTGAAGTAAACACAAGTTTTCCATATTACAATTAACCATGTTAAACGACTGTATATTAGCATGATTTAATCCAATTACAAGTTCTATTTCTGATTACAAAATACATATTGAGTCCAAATGAATTGTATTGGTAACTTACACATTTAGTTGAGGTGGACCAGGTTTCACTTGCTTTACAGGAAAACTGCTTTTAACGATGGTCCTAATGGCCCTACACAGGGGAGAAAATTAAGTGAAGAACGGCATGAGCCTCAGTAGTACAGTAAGATTACATGCTTCATAAAATATCAGTTTATCGTATATTTACTTTTATCCACTATAGTACATCCTGTACTATTTTAGAAATGCTAAAAAAGTTAAAAGGCAGCAATATCTTTTTATCTTTATGAATATGCAAACCACTCCCTTGACTACTGAAAAAGAAACAGCTTTAGAATCACTTTTCTAACTTAGCTCCTCAATATAATCCACCCAGAGACCACATTACTGATATTACTTTGAGATTCCCTCATTCTGCATACAAATACGTAGCTCTACTGGGGTTTTAAGGCCATTGCCTTAAAAGTACTTTACCATCTGTTGTAGAGTAGTATGGCCATGGCAGTGGTTGGGGGTAGGCTGGACAGGTCAACATCCACATGTTTTGTCCCTGGGGGAACTTTGCTGATGCACAGAAGCTCATTCAGAAGCATGTTCAATACAGGAACAGATAAGCTACGAAAGAGAATATAAAGTACTTGGTATAGTAAGCCTACTTCTGGAATGTTTATGTGACATTGGTACTCAGTACTTCTTATTACATAACAACTACAAAGTATGAAATCACAGAATCACAGAATGACCTGAGTTGAAAAGGACCACAATGATCCTCGAGTTTCAACCCCCCTGCTACGTGCAGGGTCGCCAACCAGCAGCCCAGGCTGCCCAGAGCCACATCCAGCCTGGCCTTGAATGCCTCCAAGGATGGGGCATCCACAACCTCCTTGGGCAACCTGTTCCAGTGTGTCACCACCTTCTGTGTGAAAAAATTCCTCCTAATATTTAACCTAAACCTCCCCTGTCTCGGTTTAAAACCATTCCCCCTTGTCCTGTTGCTATCCAACCTCGTAAACAGTCACACTCCTCCTGTTCATATGCTCCTTTAGAATACTGGAAGGTCTTGATGAGGTCTACCTGGAGCCTTCTCTTCTCATTTCCCAGTTCCCTCAACCTGTCTTCTGAACACCAGAATATATACTCTGCCAATTCAGCAGAACAAAATGCTCTGCCTCTGATGGCATTCAAGATCAGGGATGTAAAACGGTTACCATTGTTAACAGCCTAAATTAAATCCAAGAGGAAAGCTGTTCCAACAGAGCTGAGCTACTTCCATGCATGCTGGAATATTCCATATTTCAGACACATCCCAGCAACTCAGTCATCTACTGCAGCAGATCCCAGCTAGTGAGGAGTCTCAAAGCAATCACAGATCATATATCCAGAAGGTAAATAATTTCCATGTCACGGGGAACTAAACTCACATAAAGAGGCCATCTCTCTGTGCTGTCATAGCTTATCTCCCTTTCTACTGCATTCATCACCAAACAGCAAAGGTAAGACTAAGAATTGGAATAGCACCCTGTAGTTCCGTTGCAAGCTGCAGTACATGAAGCCAGATATCAGGTGGGACAGAACCTTCCTTGGTAAAACCAGAAGGCAGGCAGACTGAGTCCCATCACTCCTAGCATCTATGGTCTAATTTAAAACAGCTGAAACGCTATTACTTCAACATTCAATAGCTGAACATCATTCAACTGCTCATAACAAGGCAGAAATTTTAGAAAAAAAAGGTCCCAAGCTGGTTTTTTTATGTTTGTTTGTTTGTTTTTAAACAATCCAAACTAACCCCACTTAGTTCTCAACTACAAGCAATCGGAAGGATCAGGAATTCACAGAAGATGAGCTCTTGCTACTATGTAGAGAGATGCTCTAATAGTAACTGAGATGCCTCTGGATTATTTCACAAACCCAACAATGAAAACCAACAACAACAAAACACCCAACAAAAAAAAACACCACAGGTGGACCAAAAATTCCCACTGAATCCTAGAATAACCACAATATTGTCATACAGTAGAGCTCACTTTAGAATCGGGATTATGCCTGTAGCTTAAAAAGGTACCAACAGAAAGCATGCCATGAATAAATGCCAGCACAAGTTCCTCCTGCAAGAAGGGAAGCAGCCTTGAAAAAGCTCTTATGTGCAAATTCACATGCAGCTAAAATATATGCAAAGCCTATTGTACGCCAGATGCTTTTTTCTGTAGACTATGGTGGTTGCACTTGTTGGTATTGAAGGTCTTTTCCAACCTAAGTAACTCTGTCATTCAGCAGTTTTAGTATGAAGCAATACAGACTGTACCTTTTCTCCAATACATCCAAATCCCACTTCAGATGAGCAGCAACTTTAAGAGCAAGAAGTTTTAGAATGCGGTTTCTTTTGTTATCAGGAGGTGGCTGGACCTGGTTCTGTTCATTCACTGATGGTTTGGAAGCTTGTTCCAGGAACTGGACGATCAGCTGCACAGGAGGAGGATCTGCAGAGAACACAGCCGCTCATCAGAGGGCAGCTAAGCCCAGAAATTCATTTCTTGTTGCGGCCACGATCATCACACACAGAACCAATTGTAGGGGTTGGAAGGGACCTCTGGAGATCACCACATCCAACCTCCCCTATTACGGCAGGTTCCCTACAGCAGGTTACACAGGAAAACCATCTCATCTCCTTATCAACTACACAGACAACACAATCACCTGACAGATTCTAATTCCAAATGGTATTTGTTTATGTTGAATCAGACTGGCATTTTTATTTAGCCTTCACACTTACTTGACCACGGCCACGGAACTCATACTTTGTCATTTATTTCCTATATGTTGCATCAGCAAAATTTGTTGTCTCATAAATCATGCAAGATATTGTAAAAATACATACCCACTTTTCAAAACGTTGAGAGGAATTACAAGTAGGTATGAGTAACTTCTGGCATTCCTGAATACGCTCAGAAAACACCATTTGTCTGATTTTGGGGATATATGAAAACCAAAGATGCTCCCCCGTACAATAAGACTTCAGTACTGCAGGGCTGTTCTGAAGAACTTCAGACAATCAATAATCAATATTTTTAATTGGAAAAGGACAGCATAAGGTGTGAGCACAAGAGATCTCGCCTGACTGTGCTTCAATCTACTTTCTGCAGAAGCAACGCTGTCACAGGCGTCCCTGTGTCCGCAGCCTGCCGGTAGAACCCATGAAACGCCGAATTCAGGAGACGATTCAACGGGATGACTAAATGGGACGACTGCCGCAAAAGAAACAAGTTCTAACCGCGGTACCGCCGGGCACGGAGCTCCTCAGCGCCCCGAGCCGCCCTCAGGGAGCGGGGAGAGGCCGGGCCGCAGCGGCCGAGGAAGACGGAGGCCCGCGAGGAGCCGGCAGCGGGGCCGGGCCGCGCCGCACGCACCGGGAGAGGGCTTGCGCAGGTGCTGCTCCAGCAGATCTTCCTCCAGCAGAAACTCGAACCAGGAGGTCTGCGGCGGAGTGCAGGGCCGACTGGAGGTGGCGGCCTCCCGGTCCGCCGCTTCGGCGCTCATCGCTGCCGCTGAGCACCCACGGACACGGCACAAACCGCGCCCGCCCGCCCGCCGAGGAGGCGGTCCCGCCAACAAGATGGCCGCCGCGCACAGCTACGCGAGGGGCGGTGCTGCGCCCAGGCCCCGCCTGCTGCCGGGGGGCGGGGGGAAGGCGGCTGTTCTGAGGGCACTGCCCACGGGCCTCGGTGATGCTCAAGAGAAAAGCTGACCAGAAACGCAGGCATTTTAAATGTTTTATATTTAAGTTTTATAATCCTTATTTTGACATCTAAAATGAATGCAGCTGAAAATAAGAGGGCCCTATGCATTGCTAACCCCTAGTAAAAGTCACATCAGGGAGAAAATGAAAGTTCTTTCATCCAAGACAATTCTAGTAGCTTTCTGCGCTCTAGACAAATAAAAAGGGATATTATAATTCCACAGTACTCAAATCCTGCATTCCAAAGTTTTCAAGAAAATTAAAAGCCTTACCCTTCTACCATTAAATAACAATTTATACAGTACATATTAAAAAAACACTATTTTCCTGGGAAAAGTATTTCATACTATTGTAACTAAAAACACGTTTCAAGTAAATTACTTGGTGTTCTTTATGTATAAAAAAGGGTGTCTTTTAAAAGTAGTGTCCATCTGTCACAGCAACATCTCAAGGTCCTTCAACTCCAGTTACAAATGTTCATGTGAGGGCTCATAGAGTTCTTTAAGCTTGTCAAATTTTGACCCCCACTCACGAAGGAAGTCATAATTTAGATCTTCATCACCACTAACGGAGTTTAAGGAGCTAAGACTCCCTGCTAGAGAGCACTCTCCTTCTAAGCAGTACAAATGAATAGTGTCAGCTGGAACATTCTGTAGATCATTGTCTGCATCCTGGACAATTTGAGAAACATATTCCTTGAAGTCCGGAACACTGCTAACAGCTGACGTTGATTGTTTTTGGTGTGCACGGTTTGGGACTGAGTCTCTTTTTGGTCCAGTGGGTGTCCTCGAATATGGAAATGTTGCCCTCAAGGAGAAGTGGGGAATGTTACGGAGAGGTTTCCTCAGTTCATCCACATTGTAAGCATTCTGGGGAAATAAAACAAAAATGCAAATGTCAGAGAGAAAATTAAAAAGGAAATAGATTCAAAAAGTTTTTTTAAGCCTGATGCAACACAAAACTGGATTCCGAGTTTTCTATGAACTAGAGAGAGAGCTGAGTTCATATCATGCCCTCTGGGGTGATGGCAGTCTTCAAGTAAATCTAGAATGGTGTGTCCAGAGAAGTCCTCTCAAAGGTGCACATAGATGACCAGCATGAGAAGGACAGATTATGCTGAAAGAGAATTCTCCCACTCAAAGAGTGGGAAGAGAAAAAAAAAAAAAAACAACAAAAAACTTATTGGCTAAGGACAATAGAGAAAAAAAAATAAAAATTATGGGAAAAGAAGGTGAGGAGAGGCTGGATTTGCAAAGGCTGGATTTACGGAGACTGGATCGAAGCTGCATCATACCTGGTCGTGTTCTCCACCTCCTTCTTCATTATAATTGAAGACATTTTCTCTAACATCCTCCCAGCTTTCACGCTCTTCAGGAATGTGGTAAATTCCTCCTTTCCGAAACCCTGAACTTCCCCACTGACTCCACACTGTATAGGAAACTAAGAGAGCTGAAAGAAATGAATACACATATTTGTTATATGACATATGAAAAATATGATGTGCAATAAACAAATAGTTACATGATTCCTGGAATCATCATAGAATGGCTTGGGTTGGAAGGGACCTCAAGGACCATCAAACTCCAACCCCCTGCTTTACACAGGGCCACCAACCTCCACATTTAATCCACTTTTAATTTGACAATCAAATTCCCAGTTAAGAACTGTGTAATCATTAATATATAAACAATTTATATTCAGGAAGGTAAAGAGTCATCTATGCATATTATATCATAAACTTCATTAAAAGAGTATTTTACTTACCTAAAGGAATCCATTTAAATAGAAGGCATTTTGGCCAATCTCTGGCCTTTCACCAATCCTGAGTAAATAAGATATCCAAAGTAAGTAAAACACTGTTTTAATGAAGGTTACAAGTTGTAATATAATCATTGGAGTCATTACTATTCTGAGATATGTATGCACTTTTTATATGAGAAACATCTAGTTTTACAGTGTACTAACATTTCAGCCAAAGTGTGCCTAAAAGCATACAAATTGTGAACATTTCTTTCTGCCCTGCACTTTTAATGAGACTTGCCTGTTAAGACCATAAACTCTCTAGAGAAAAGCTCTCTACCTTCCTAATACGTGAACAGCACATGCTAGCTGTAGATCCTACTTAATATGAATGTGAGGGCTCTGGGCAGGTGGGAGTTTCAGATGGATATGGCTGCACACAGATTTGCACACATAGGTGAAAATCCTTATTTACGAAGAATTGAAAATAGGTGATTCTGGAAAAGAGAAGTCCTACATTTGCTTCAAGTGGCTTCAAGCAAGTAAACTGTAAATATATGTTACTTAACATCCTTAAATGAGCTCCTAATTGACGATTTCCAGAAAAAGAGAAATACTGATCACAACATCTGAGGCTAAAGCACTTGATTCAATGGATTTAAAAAGATTTTAAAATAAAAAAATAAATTTTTTTTAAAGAAGTACTTGCTTTCCTACCTAGAAAGACAAGGAGACACATGCTGATTGCCAGAATAGAGCCAGAGCTGAGTCCAACAGGTCTTCCTGCCTTCACCTGGCTAATTTCACACCATCTTCCCTTGTAGCCTTCAGGGCACTGGCAGATAGTCTTGTCTTGGGATTGAGCCACACAGGTACCCCCATTCCTACAGGTCCATTGTCCACAAGGTGATGAGGTACAGTGTCTGAGCCCTGTAAGATTATCAGTCACTTCCACTTTCCCAGCTGGACACCTGTCCAACAAAAGCACAAGGTATCTTTAAGGCAGGTGAAGCACCTGCTTTTGAACGTCAGCTTTTGAATGTCACTAACCCTTTTTCTACAGAGGTATTCAAAAACCCTTAGCAAGAAGTAGATAGCTGAGATCAATGGGGAAAAGGCTAGCTAGTACTTAGAATAAGCTTTATAATGTTCATGTGGGTCTTTGGGAAAAAGATGGTCATTGATCTGCTCTGAACAACCATCGTGTCTTTCAGATCTTGAATCTGCAGAGAAAATCATTTCTTCTGATACGTAGTCAGAGGGGTCATATAGGAATACTGTGAAGAACACAGACCTGTTTTCTGTAGAAGAGCCTCAATACTGATCTTCTGCACTAGAACTGAAAAATAGAGTGTCTCAAGGCACGCTTCAGACCATCTCAGAGCCTCCTTTAGCAACAACTTGGTAGGACTCAGATATGCCAAATTTTGACTATTGAAAGAATTCAAGAGGCACTTTCTCCCACTCCTGCATGTATGTTTGTATTATTTTGGAACACAAATGCCTGTATTTTGATTTAGCTGGCTAACTGCGTCGGATACCGGACTGGTGGGCTTTGATTCTGACCCTTGGCAGTCAATTTTAGAACTCAGTTTTTTGAGAGCTTCATACAAGGCATGACTAACTCCAACTTCTTTACGGAATATATATATGATATATTCTCTCTATATATTGTACATATATATACACACAATATATAGTCTGCATTACAAAATGTATATTTTTCATACAGACTAGCAGAGAACAATCCAGCTTTCATCAAAGGGCATTTCATATCCCTGGTGTGATCTTTTTATTATGGGGAAAAAAATGGTGGAACAAGTAGGTTTGACACCAGATTTGCAGGAAAAGGCAAGTTTGGCCCGTGACAGGAGATGAATTGGAGAGCAGGATTTGTCTTTGGGATACTCTCCTCTAGCCAAAAGCAGCTGGGAGTTCTGCTGTTGAAAGCAATTTGCCTGAAAATTTCTTCCCAATCACCCCTGTACGAAAAAAAAAAAAAGCTTAATATACCGGCATTCATATTTTCTCCAGAGATCAACACAAAGGAAAGGGCTGTAACAGGGATGGCTGCTGCAGGCACTAGAATGGCATCCCATCGTGACACCTTGCCGCCTCAGAATGAAGCCAAACTCTGTGCTCCTGCCTTCCACAAGTAGTGGCTGGCCGTTGAGCTGGACATCACGCAAACAACCTGCAGCAAAGCAGAGGCATGCAGAGAAGTACACTGAGTTATCAAGTTCCCCACCTTAAGCCTTGCCTCCAACATGTATACTGAATTGTAGAAAAATTTAATATTTATAAAGATCCTTACACCACTTCCATTGTTTTATTTTAGAAGAGCTACAGAAATGTGCCTGTATGTCCTGGCCCACCTGCAGATTGACAATACTTATAGAATCATAGAATCATAGAATCACAAGGTTGGAAAAGACCTATAAAATCATCTAGTCCAACCGTCTTCTCATTACCACTGCTACCACAAGCTACTAAACCATATCTCGCAGCTCCTCGTCCAGACGCCTCTTGAACACTGCCAGGGACGGTGACTCTATCACCTCCCTGGGCAGGCCATTCCAGTGCTGATCACTGTCTGAGAGAAAAAGTTTTTCCTCGTGTCCAACCTAAACCTCCTCTGATACAACTTGCGGCCATTTCCCCAGGTCCTGTCCGTTGCCTGGGAGAAGAGGCCAAACCCCTCCTCATCACAACCTCCCTTCAGGAAGTTGTAGAGTGCAATCAGGTTTCCCCTGAGCCTCCTCTTCTCCAGACTAAATAATCCCAACTCCCTCAGCCACTCCCCATAAGACTTGTGCTCCAGACCCCTCACCAGAAGGGGTTGCCCTTCTCTGGACACGCTCCAGGGCCTCAACATCTTTCCTGTAGTGAGGGGCCCAAAACTGAACTCAATACTCAAGGTGCGGCCTCACCAGTGCTCAGTAGAGGGGGATGATCACCTCCCTGCTCCTGCTGGCCACACTATTTCTAATGCAGGCCAGGATGCTGTTGGCCCTCTTGGCCACGTGGGCACACTATCGGCTCATGTTCAGCCGAGCATCAACCAGCACCCCCAGGTCTCTTTCTTCTTCACAATCATCCAGCCTCTCGTCCCCAAGCCCATAACGTTACTTAGGGTTGTTGCGGCCAAAGTGCAGGACCCGACACTTGGCCTTGTTGAACCTCATCCCATTCATCTCAGCCCAGCGATCCAGCTTATCTAGATCCCACTGTAGGACCTCCCTACCCTCAGGCAGATCCACACTACCTCCCAACTTGGTGTCATCTGCAAACTTACTGAGGATGCAGTCAATCCCCTCATCTAGGTCATCAATAAATATATTAACCAAGATGGGCCCCAGTACCGACCCCTGGGGAACACCACTCGTAACGGGTCGCCTGCTGGACTTAACTCCATTAACCACTACCTGTTGGGCACGACCCTCTAGCCAGTTCCTTATCCAAAGAAGTGCATATCTGTCCAGACCATGGGCAGCCAGTTTCCCCAGCAGAAGCCTGTGAGAGACTTTGTCAAAGGCTTTGCTGAAGTCTAGGTAGACTACATCAACAGCCCTTCCCTCATCCACCAGACTGGTCACCCAGTCATAGAAGGAGATGAGGTTGGTCAAGCACAACCTGCCTTCATGAACTCGTGCTGGCTAGGTCTGATCCCCTGGACACCATGCACGTGCCGTGCAATCTCACTCGAGATGATTTGCTCCATTACTTTCCCCAGTATTGAGGTCAGGCTAACATGCCTATAGTTCCCTGGATCCTCCTTACAGCCCTTCTTGAAGATGGGAGTCACATCAGCAAGCCTCCAATCCTCCGGGACCTCTCCAGTTAATAACCAGGAGCGCTGATAGATGGCCAAGAGGGGCTCGGCAATCACCCCCGCCAGCTCCCTCAGCACCCGAGGGTGTAGCCCATCCAGTCCCATGGACTTGTGACAGTCCAGATGGAGGAGAAGCTCTCTGACTGTCTCCACCTGAATCGCCAGGGGTATATTCTGAGTAGGGTCCTAGACTTCCAGATCAGGGCATAAAATGCCCAGCGGATGACTGGTCTGGCTATTAAAGGCAGATGTAAAGAAGGCATTGAGGACCTCAGACTTCTCCTTGTCCTCAGTGGCCACATTCCCTGCTGCATCAAGTATAGGATGAGAAATATCCTTGGTTCTTCTTTGGCCATTTATATATTTATAAAATGACTTTTTATTGTCTTTTACTGCAGTGGACAATCTGAGTTCAAGTTGGGTTTTTGCCTTCCTAACCTCCTCCCTGCATACCTTAGCTACTCCCTTGTAATCCCCCCAAGTAGCCTGCCCCTTCTTCCAGAGGACATAGACTCTCTTTTTCTCCCTGAGTCTCAACAATAGTCCCCGGCTCATCCACACCGGTCGTCTTCCCCTACGGCTTGCCTTACGGTACTCAGGGACAGCCTGTTCTTGCACCTTTAAGATTTCCGTCTTGAGGAGTGTCCAGGCTTCCTTGACCCCAGGACTTCCTCCAGGATGCTTGGTTGTACCATTGCAATGATTTAGCTGAGCTGTGCTACGGACCAGAGCAGCTCCACTAAATTAATCTAGATTAAAAATACTATTTTAGAAGTGGGGCTGAATGAGAATCAGCATAATTAAAAAGCTGTCTTCTACAAGGCATAGTCTCAAAGTCCCAACCTCCACCCCAGGAAACGGAGAGAGGGTTAGGGTTAGGGTTGCCTCCCAAATCTTTCTTTTCCTATCAGTACATGTTGCATTCCCTATTTATGACCTCTGCCACGGAAAATGCAAATGTCAAGTGCTTTTTTTTTTTTTTTAATATTTACAGGAACCTTCACATCTTTGGCAGGACCAAATACAATGGCAAACAGAAATTTGAACCTTAGCTCTGACTTCTCTCTAATACAGAAGGAGGGATTTCATGAGCATAGCAGTGTACATGGGAATGAATACTTTCTTGGGCTTTAGACTCTTTGATATACTCAAAGATGCCACCTTTAGGCTGTGATTCCCTCTTTTGACAGCTCATCACATCACTTACCTTGGAAATCACTCTCTGAATGACTGGGAAGGCGGTTTCCTAGCACAACACTCGTCCAGTCCATTTCAAACCACCTATTTGTGCCCAAGACAGATGTCACTTCCTGATCCCCACCACCACTGTTGACACGCAGAGTAAACTCATTGTTGTAGCGCTCCATGGTCAGCAGGACCCACTGGCCATTATTTATACGTAACGTCTTCATTCTCAGAGAGTGACTTTTGTCCCCCAAACTGAAGTTAACAGAAAAGTAGCCCTCATCCACCTAAAAGACAATGAAGACCTTTAATAGCCCCTTCTCAGTGCTATTGCACTGTCCTGTCTCAAAAAAAAAACAACTGAGTTTTTAAAATTGAAATGGCATTCTTGTTTTTAAGGGTGTGAAAAAGTGCTTTATTCCCAGATAAAAATTATCACAAGAAAACTGCAAGTTCAGTAGTTATCAGCTTTCTACTTTGCAGAGGATGTTCCTATATTGTTTCATCAGTAAGCATCACTGTTTTGATTGTGCTTCATTTCTGAGGACAACACAAATGAGAGTGGTTGCCCTCATATGGACAATTCTTGCTGTTTATTACACTAAAAAATAGATGCTCTTAATCAGTACTGCATCATTTCCTCCTGTATACCCCAATACAAATTAGGAGGACTGAGACAGAAGGGCTCCAAAGCACCCACCTCCAGCTGGATGAAGCTGCTCCCATCTGCAGAGGCCAAGCTGAGCAGTGTGCTGCGGGAGATGCGGGTGCGCACCATCAGCTGGATCCGAGTGCTGAGAGTGCTCAGGGTATTCCTTGGCTCATAATGGATCCAGCTGTCCCTTCCAAAAGCCCATTCTGGAAGAACTACTCACAACATTCACCAAAGCAAAGAAAATCTCAGAAACAACTGCTCCTTCAGTGCTTGAGAATTAACCAGTTCTGAACATCAGAATTTCTTAAGGAAGTTCTTAAGAAACTTTGACAAAGTAATGAAGCATTCTGGAAAGCACTCCCCCACTCCAAACAAATTCACATATACATGTATCTCCCTGTATCTTAAGAGAATTAAGAACAAAAAAAAAAAAGAACAAACCAAGAATAAAATCATTTAGGCATTCTGCCTATCACAGACTATGCATTCTGCCCAGTCACTCCTTACACTGAGCCCAGTAACTCTTTGTTTTTGTCTAGCTCAGCGCTAGCATTTGCAGCCCAACATGTTAGAAGAAACCAGAACCAAACAGAGTATTTCTAACACATCAGGGTATGACTTGTGGATTTTAAACAACTGTTTTCTGAGTGCTTAGTTTCTCCCACAGTGGTGAGAAGTAGAGACCAATACAGCTATATCAAATAAGCAGTTGGTCTTCTGAATCAGCATCCCAATATAATGCAAAACAGAATGAGAATTAAATCCAGGCAGATGTTTATAAAATAGTATCATATATCTGCAAAACATTAATACAAATAACTGAACTGTATTGACCATTTATGTGGTCGTTATAAACTCTGAACAATGAGGGCTCCAGGCCTAGAACGTGCTGCCAATTGTGACTCCAGTCCTCACCACATCAGGCAAGCTTCCACTGAGTCATTTAATGTCACCTTTTAAGTCTTGTGTGGGAGGTGGAGAAAGGAAGAAAGGGTCTGGCTGACTGCAGGGTATTATTCTGTATGCAGGATGGAAAAGTAAGACCACTAAATTGAAAGGGTATGTGCAATACATCAGTCATGCATATTAATCTCAACACATTGATTCAGTGCTACCAACATTATACTCCTTTCCAGTGCTTCTCATTCATGTTAAGGTGCGGAGGGGACTAATTCCCCTCCAACAACACACAAAGCCCCAGATATTATGGGGAACTGGTATCGACAGAGACTGTTACTACTAATTTCATTGTTCCTAACTTGTACCTAGAGACAGAAGACAGGCATATGGCAGATAGTCCCAATAAGCACCTATAACTCACGTCTGGTTTGTGCTTCCAAGCAATGACTGATGAAGGTATTAAGATGAGGAAGTCAGAGCCAATCCAAGCATATGTGCCCTGAACATGGCTGAGAGCTATTAGAAGCACTTCACATATGAAAGACTTCATTTTTTAGATTTTTGGATGTTGCTAAAACTTTGTACTTTCTTACAATGCATCAGAGGCTTTCATTATCGCCTCTTGCATGCTTTTGTTCTCTGATGCACATTTCATGCTGATTTTGCACAGGATAACACATTTGCTGGAGCTGTCCTCATTTTATGTCCCTACACGAACCCATTGCTGTGGTCTAATGGCATTACACAACCTTCATTTCATTCCAGTGGCAGAAGAAAATGCAATTATCCCCCTTTTATGGACAGAAAATTGGGCGGAGGACTTGAGGTTTGTGTCTCCAGGTTTCACAGAGAGAACATTCCAAGTTGGCACCTAATCACTCTTAAGACCACTGCAGGATAACAAACAGCACCACATTTATTAAAATAAACTTTTAATCAGGATGGTCAGAGGAAGAATGCACAATGCAATTTCTTTTTCCATCTTTACCACTGAGAAATAAGGTGCCATGCAATGAAAAATGAAAAAGGCAAAACAATGCATTTGACCATTTGCCTACTCCAGAAAGTAAAACAGAAGACCCTCATCTGTGTCATTACCTTCATTCAGCAAGATTTAGAAGGATCTTTACTTCACTGCAGATCTAAAACATTCCCAGAATACAGCATGGTCTTATTAAGATCCTAAGTTCAAAGCAAAGGCAAATTCAGAGCAGTTTGTTTTTAACGCTGTTCCCACTGATCCCTTGCATGAATTTCCCCTTAGAACTTGCAGTACCTTTGTCACACACTGGTCCAGCATATCCTGGGGCACAGTCACAGTGAAAGAAGTCCCAGTCACCAACACACCTGCCGTGGACACCACAGGAGACCATCCCAGCACTCTGACACATTTCATCTGTGAGAATGCATCCTGGAGAGCTGTTCAGGGACTCTGCAGGGTGCTCTAAGTCATAAACCTAGGAAAGGACAAAGAGAAGCATCACACCAAATGTTCACAGTTGACAGTGGTAGACCCAAGACTGGCATTAGCAGCTCTACCTTAGTGTCAACAACAACATTGCGAATGCAGCCAACAAACCCTCTGAAGCGCTCTTGTGAGTCACGGTAAGGCAAAATCTTCTTAACTCCACCAAGCTGTAGGGGCTGGTGACCACTGAAGATCCTGCCTGTGCTGAGGAGAAGACGGAGAAAGAAAGAATTAGTGGAAAGAAAGAACACATTTTGTTTTTTTTGTTTGTTTGTTTGTTTTCCCCTTCCTCTCCCTTCGTTAGCTCTTTTAAATAATCACGTTTCCAGCTCAGGGATTATTAGTTTTTACCTCCAAGTTCCCATAGTCTCTTCAGAGGCTTCACAGGCAGACAGATCCACTTGAGAGATCTTCTTAACAACACTGTCACTGTCTCTAACTGAGCCATTTATGCAGTGGTCAAGAACCAGCTTCACTTTCTGAAGAAAATAATTATTTAAAGCAATTGCATCTGGAGACATGCATACATTTTAATTTCACTTTTTTTTTTTTTTTCCTCCCCACTTATCAGAAGGAAGGATTTTATCTAGTGATGACAGTGTAGGAAACTTTATTAAAACAATAAAACACTTCTACATGCTAATCTGGAACGTTATTGAATACGGTATATAACTAAGGAGCCACAGAAAAAGAAAAATTTGACTCTATCACAAGCTGTCCAAGTCACTGACATGGCCAAGAGAGAGCAGGATTTTCTTGGAGTTTGCTGCCAAATCAGAACCTGAAAAGATAAGCTGTCTTAGAGCCTGACGTGTTTGTTGTCCTGTCTTATGGGCGAGAGAAAGGGGCAACTCAGCAGATGCCTTCACCAGCATTATATTAGCAAGAATAAATTATACGCCCTTATATAAAAGCATACATATCTGCTTTGTATGCATCTCTAAACTCAGCTGATGGGGCAGGGTTTCTCACTCTGAGAAATAAAGGATACTCCAGTCCATCAATCCATCCTGTCCTCTGGATCATCACAGCTCTAAGTTCTAAGCAATAGGTAGGATCATTAAAAATAAACTGGACTTTTCAAGATCTTCTGATTGACTGCCTCCTGACTAAGGTGATTGCTGACCTTATGAACATCAGTCTTTGGCATCGCAGTGATGGAAGGATTGATGAAAACCTCTACAGAAGAATGAAAGGGCTCTTAAGGGATAACTAAGACATAAATTAGTACTTCATCAGGATGATCCACATTTACACTTGCCTTTCCATCACTTTTAATTTTTATATTGTGCCAGCGGCGATCTGCGACATTAACTTTTTTGGAAAGCTGGAGGAAAAGCTCACCAGAGCTGTGGCTGACAGTCAGTCTTGGAACACCACCAGACAGCTCTGCAGAGAAAAGATTGTTATTGGATAAGCACCCACGTTCCCATACATACCCAGCTGAGCCCAAAGTAACATTTTAGTTTGAGGAGTTCTTCAGCCAGTGGAGGGAATTCAGTTTTAAAAAGTCCAACTTCCAGTACAGCGTTAGGACTCAAACTGTTGGGCATGGTGGCAAATTCATAGAATAACAAAACATTCTGAGTTGGAGCGGATCCACAGGGATCACTGAGTCCAGCTCCCAGCTCCACACAAGACTACCCCAAGTGCCCAAATGCTCCCTGAACTCCGGCACTCAGGCCGCGCCCACTGCCCTGGGCAGCCCGTTCCATGCCCACCGCCCTCTGGTGCAGACCCTGTCCCTGACCCCCACCCGCCCCTCCCCTGACGCAGCTCCATGCCGTTCCCTCGGGCCCTGTCGCTGTCACACAGAGCAGAGCTCAGCGCTGCCCCTCCGCTCCCTGTGAGGAGCTGCAGCCGCCATCAGGCCTCCCCTCAGCTCCTTTGCTCTGGGCTGCACAAACACAGCGGCCTCAGCCGCTCCTCATACGTTTTGCCTTTTAGACCATTCACCATCTTCATGGCCACCCTTTGTACAATCTCTAATAATTTTATGTGCTGCAGACTGTTCTATAACGTCTATATTCTCCTTATTCTCCAAAAGTAACTTTTGAATCTTAAACAAGCAAAAAAAACCCCAAACAAACAAAATGATTAACTGCCGGTAATTCATGTTCACATAAAACAAACAGAAGAAATAATGATGAAGGTGCTAACCCAAAGCAATGAAATCTTCCAGCTGTCCAGGCTGCCCTCGTGCTACTGGTCCCTGGTACAACAGAAGGCCATCCGCGACTTCAGTGATGAACTCTAAGGAGATGCGACTCTCAAAGCAAGGCTTAAGAGGAGGGAACCAGGCATAGCCATGGCCCTTAAAGCTGTGTTTTGTTTGCTGGCAGTCTGGTCCGTGAAAATTAGCAGAACATCTGCATCTATTAAAAATAAGAAAAGAATTTGCCATCTAAGCAGAACTCTCCAAGGGCTCATCCCATTGTAGAACTGAACCTAGGAGCTTCTGTTGCCTCGGCCACAGCAAGTTAAACAAGCACTAGCAAAACTTTCTTTATAAAGGGAGCCCCATTTACTTGTTTGTTCAAATGCTATTAGCTCTAGTTCTAGCAAGAATAATTCTGTGAATTTGTTATATACAAAGCACATGAAAAACTTTGATCTCTTCAGTCAGATAAGGGGAAGGACAGGGGAGAAATTCAGTCTGCAGTTACAAAAAGTGTAAGGAAAACCCAAGTGTGACAGAAATGGGAAAGATATCAGGCAGGGAGAACAGCTGAACTCCTATTTCTTGGTTTCCCATAGTTGACTAGTACCTTGTGAGAGCAGAATGACATGGCTGGGATGCAGCAAAAGTCCACTCATAAAACTACTGAAAATGCAGCAGAAATGAAGGAGCCTCGGAATTGAGCAGATAGTACGTAGCAAGGAGCTACCAAATATAACAGTATTTCTAGGCAGCAAAATCTCCCTGCTTGATTACAGCTGAGCAGCACTGTCAGCCTGAGATCTGCACTGTGACCAAGGCTTCTGCATCTTCAGATAGGGCAGACAGTACTCAGACTATCAAGGCTCTTCAGGAGATACTGGCTAGTTGTTTCTGCGTTACTATGCTGGGATTTTTCAGCTTCATACTATTTTGTTGATGAGATGTCACTTTTGGAGGTAAAAAGGAGGCAAGGATCATGAGGAAGAGGTTATTAAGTAATGTAAGTGATTAAAGTGTTCAATGACATTGAGGTGGGGTGCATGAAACAAGGACATCTTGCAGGGTGACAATAAAGGAACCATGACTGCTTGCAAGATTCCCAAGGGTTTCCTGGAGACTACAACAAACCTAAGTACCTACTTGAAAACAGAAGTCTGTTTGCTGGACCCGTGTGAAGTATTCTGACCTGTCACAGTGAGGAAACATGCAGTGACATCCATCCCCCAAAGCTGCCTGTCCTCCTCCTTACAGACCGATATAGAAGCACTCTGCTTGCACCCCAGACAAAGCTCTAACCAACCTGTAGCCCAAATCAGTATCCACACATGTGCCGCCATTCAGACATGGGTTTGTCTGGTAAGAGGAACAAGAGAGATGAGGACTCTCCCGAGCTGCACAGCTACACAGGGCACTGCTCAGGACTGTCACAGACACCAGTGAAATGCTTCCAGCTGTGGTTATCGTTGGCACATGACTGTGCTCATACTTGCTGATGCATCCGCTGCTATGAGTGCAGTTTGCGGTCACACATTCATCAATGCCAATCTGGGTGATATTTATATCCAAGATGTTTTCCAGCTGCGGAGAACAATTAGTTATATTCATCTCGCTTATCCACAAGAGGAAGCTGACAAGTGACAGCCATGAAAAGCGCAAGTCTTATTTATTCTCAAAACTGATTGCTCTGCCATTTCCTTCCATCATCTACCACAGTCTGTGCAGCCAAAGGCAGCTCAGCCTGGTATGTGTTAAGGCGAAAGCCTTGATAGAAGTCAATTATAATGTGAGTAAGCATTTAGAAGGCAAAAGTCTTGCCACAGTCTTCATAAGTTAAGTGAGTAAGTTTTATTCACTTTTAGTTCTGATGGATTATTTCCATAGAATCTGAGATGTACTTTTAATTTGGACTTGTGTCTTAATACTGGGAAGGGTGAACTAGCCTTGGCAAGCCTTTTCTGGCAACAGTGAGTTATTACTGCAGCATTGATTACACATTTCCAACAGAGAGTCATTTAGATTTCAGCAAGACTTTCTTTTTCTTTTTTGGGATGTGCACAAACTTCATTACATTTTCAATGCATACATCCAACTTATTTCTCCACTGGACAATGGTTATTTTACTGCTTTGCTCTCTTTACTTAGAAAGCTGGAACTGTTGAGTGAGCACAGGTTTGTGAGCTTTAGCTACAGAACATTTCTGTATAAGAGAAAATAAACTGAAACATTAAGGCACCGTGTAGAAAGGTAGCAGCCAGACAACATCCTTTTTACAGGGTTTTACAGTCTTTTCAACAGGCAAAACATGTTCACATTCTCAAAAGTTAGATCACTGTGACTCAATATGAGGCTTTTAAAACTTTCCTATTTGAAACTTTTAATATAAATGTTACAGGACAATTCGACTTTGTTGATTAAAGTTATCCATTTTTCTCCCACATTATTCCCTCAGTCCTCCTAAATAGACACATTCACTAGGCAGTGGACATTATCTGAACAGATGCAATGAGAAGATGCTGTGGTTTCTTATGTTTTATATGTACTTACCCATGCTCTGGAGGCTGCTACATTGCCATTAAGTTTTTCTGCTTTATAATAGGGGGGGCCATAAACTGCAAACCAAACATCAACCCCTCGTGTTTGACTTGACTTTAGCACACTGAAAATGTGAACATTTTCAAGTTGGACTGATATGATTTCTGAGAGCAGCTTCTTCAACTGGTTGTATTTACTCTCTTTTTCAGGGAATTGGGATATGAACTCCTCTGGGGTGATATCTGTAACAGAATTTAAACAAACACATGCCTCATAACTACTATAGCAATAAAAGAGGAGACCACTGCAGAGCAAATATAAAAGCTGTAGAACATGAATTCAGCTGCAAATTCATGACTGTTTTCACTTTTAGGCTCTGAAATTTTTCATGTTGGCTTCCACTCCAACATGTGTTCTGAAACTTTTTGAATCTTATTTGTTTCTTTCTTTTTTATTCTTTTAAATCAGAAACATAGTTAAGAATATTTTACTTTTTCACAAAGATTGAAACAATTTCCTGAATTTCAGGCAGGCAGTTGTTCAAACAAGGATTTTTTTCTGAAACATAAATTGGTGTTTTGTTGAAAAGTTGGTGTAGAAATCTTGTATCTTTGTTTTCAGCATCTGACAAGCATTTCTGGCTGATTTTTCTCCAGACATTTTCCTTACATACAGTAAGGACATGTCAGAAGACCATGCAAATGTAGATGCATTTTCAAACCCTCACCCACAGCAAGCTACTAACTCCTATCATGTTAAAGAGCATTAAAATTCTAAGTAACGTGGCAGTAACACTGAAGAAGTAGATTTCTGCATTATAATCCTAATATACTTCATCTCCTTACTTACCTTTGATTTGTAAAGAACCAGCATTATGGAGGGCATCATCTTTGATTTCCTTCACTATAACCTTTACAGTTGAGACAACATCTGGCCAAACACCGTCGATGACTCTAACCTTTATGTTGTATGTTCCCGGTGGGGTTCCTTCTTTAATAGTTAGCAAACCTGAGTTATCATTAAGGATAAAGTACCTGCAATAAGAGTTAAGCCAAGGAACAAGCTATGAGAAGTTAAAAAGATAAGAAGTAATTATTATCACTGATGGTTCTTCTGATGCACTTTATTTTGGGAAAGCTACTAAAGACGGCAGATGTGTTCCCTCGTGAAGGAACAAGGCAGAACCTCCTACTGACCCTCTAGGAGTCACTGAGAGTACATTGAGAAGGTTTCTTCCTCCTTCTATGGCATAGAAAACTGAGTAGGAAGACTGTGGCTACTGTAGCCATACCTTTGGAAACAGCATGAATTGCCAATTTAGGTACATTCATTCCAATGGACACAACCCACCCCAATGGCATGTGTACATCCCATCTGCTCACAACTTCGGTGTGAACACATCCGACACATATTAGCTCTTATAAACGGTGGTGACACTGGAACACTAAACCCCAGGAGTCAGGAGAAGAGAGGCTGGAAAGCAGTGGGTAGTTCTTCCTGTAGTGGCTCAATGGTTATGGATATGACTAAGAACGGGGATTTTGGAACAGTGTCCTAGTGGATAGGGCACCCCAGTAGGCAACAGGTAACGGATCGCTTTGGCATGCAGCATTATTTACTGTCGTCTCACACTCAGAAGGGATTCTGGAGAGCAATCTTACCAACAACCTGCTTTTGCACACTTGTTTTCAAATAAAGACAGTTTAAATACATTTAATGTTTTGTGTATGTGGGTAATTTTTCCATACATTTCACCAAACTTCCACTTTTCTGTCTAAATACCTTGATGTTTTTCCTTCAAATTGGTAAATTTTACGATCCCAATCATCCTCATCAGGGGCAAGGACTTGACCCAAGACAGTCGTAGGCAGGATACCTAAAACAACATAGTACATAACTGGCATAGTCAGAACAATCACATCTTCACAAACAGATTGGCCACTCAAGGATTACTGGTTTGCCTTAAACCTTAAGCCCCTACAGAAATAGTTATGCTGATTCCTTGAAGATGCGCATCAGTATGTAAATACGATGTGCTGTAATGCTAACTGGGTGTTTGCTACGCGGCTGTATGGATTCAATGCAATCATGGCCTGCATGAAAAAATAATCAGGAAGGAAAAAACTAGCCACCTCTGAATAAAGATGCAAGAGAGATCCAGAAACAATGCCAGAACAATTCTTTTCACTATTTTGGCTGTAATCCCCAACCAGTTTGAAGAGTGGTTTAGACAGGGATTGGGGTTTGGCAGAAAAAACAACCAAAATACTGATTGAATTACAAAGGGCAAAAAAAAACCTCAAACAAACAATAGCAATTTGGAAGAAATTGCAGCAACATTGAGAGGATGTCTAAAATATAGTAACCAGGCTTATTTGGGTAGGTGGTAAGACTTTGGGGTGAGAGGGAAAGTGGTATGTATTGTGCTGTTCTTAAATCCTCTAAGAAAAACTCACAAATGAATGGTTTGGAGTTTGCTTTTGTTTCAAATCAATAGCCATTTCTGAAGGGAAGATCCACAAATATTTCAATTCATATATCTATTAAGTAAAGAATCAAGGATACATAAAGAGCAAAGAATGCAGGATTTCACCTTGTGAAAGGAAATAGCACAAACACTGAAATCTGAGGGGCTGCAAGCAGCAGCAATAGAACAACAATAGAAAATTGCACTTCTTCTGAAGCTGTGACAATATTCATTTGGTATTTTGCAGAAGAAAGTATGTGGGATGCCCTGGTCTTTGATTGCTATATTATACAAATGTAACACACAACACAACAGTAACCGTCTGAGTCTGTTTCAGCTGAACATTTAAAATAGCCAAAGATGTTTAGACTTGCTTCTCCTTCCCAGAAATCAGCAGTACAGATGAGTTTTACCTGGAAAGGGGCAGCTAACAGAAAATTCAGGCTTAATGAAAAGATCTGGTACTTGGCTTAGAAGCAGAGACTCTCAGTTTTTGACAGGAAAAAAAAAAAAAAAAAAAGGCTTGGTTTCAACTTTACAATAAGCTGAATTGAGAGTGGGCATAGAACATGCAGAACATTTCAATACAAACAGAAGGCCAAATAGAGCATCTGTACAGAAGTAGTTTCTACTGTGCCCACAATTCATACCCTATTTAATGTGCTATTGCACCATATGTCATACAGCAGAGAAGAGGAATGAAGGACTGACCTGAGCCTACATGGATGCAAGCAACCCAATATCTTTTTACTTGTGTGGTTTAACTTGCTGATGGGCATATTATGGAGGACACTGGATCACAGGAGAACTGCTATCTAATTGCCAAAAGAGCAGGAAAGGAGATCTCTCTCACACTGCTGCAGCCAACATCTGCAGAAAATTGCCCCCTAATAGCAATTGTCAGCTTTTCTTTTTTTTTCTCTGATATGTTAACTGTGCTGTAAAACTGCACCTGGAAACAAGCAATCATTACTCAAGTATGATAAAAACATACATAGAATAGCAGCCAGCTATCCTCTTAAATGAAGGCTGTCTCAGTGTCTTTCACAAAGCAAGAGGCCCAGAGACCTTTGCACTGCCCACTACCATTCTTTATGTGGGCGAACCTCAGTGGCACCTCTGCTAAGATCTTAACTTATGTGGAACACACCAAAGTCCTCTGAAGAATCTCACAGCTGCTCCTTTAATACTGTAATACTTGGATGCAAGCATCAGAGAAGGACTTACCATCATAGCTGTAGATGAGACATTCCATGTAGCCAGCAGAATGTGGGTGATCATTTTGGTCCCCAATATTCACAGTTAATGTGTTGGTGGAGCTCATGGGTGGAATCCCACTGTCTGTGATCAGAATGGGCAGGTGGAATACCTTGTGCACTTCCCTGTCAAAGGTACGCAGTGCAGTAAGCAAGGCACTGCCATTATGGAAATCCTGCAAGCGGAAGTTACCAAGACTGTCAAAATTGCTAAGTAAATGAAAGGAGAAAGGTGCTCCGTTAGCAGCAGTGTCACGATCCTTTGCGTACAGTAAAGTAGAGGTCTCATTCATTTGGACAGACTGTGGAGAAGCTGTGTTCTCCCAGACCACTGGGTTATAATGGGCCTCAAACTCTGGCCCATTGTCATTTATATCTTGCAGAGTCACTAGAACTGTGGCACTGCAAGCCAGAGGGGGCTGCCCCATATCAGTGGCAGTAACAATGAGCTGGTATTGTGTCACTGTCTCGTGATCTAGCACTCCTGCAACTATCACCCAGCCATCACTAGCCACAGAAAATTGGCCACTTGGGTCAGACTTGTTTAGCAAATGGAAAGAGAACCTTCCATTCAGGCCAGAATCCAAGTCAACAGCAGAAACTTGAACAACTTTGGTGCCTAGAGGCACATCTTCTGCCAGAGATACCACTTCATAGAACTGGGGGTAGAAGACAGGAGCATGGTCGTTGGCATCCTCCACATAGATGACACAATGAGCAATGCTGAAGAAATCCATGTCCTCTGCTTTCACAGTCAAATTAAACACCCTCTCATGAGGCTTCTCAAAATCAATCTGCTTTCGTAGATGGATAAACCCACAGTTGTTGACTTTATCTGTCTCTATGGAGAACTTGTGGTCATTGTCACCGTCAAGGATGCTGAATGTCACCATGGCATTTTCTCCCTCATCTCTGTCCACAGCAGACACCACCGCAACCTCAGTGTTAATACTCGCATTCTCAGAGACAAATGCTGTGTAGATCCTTTGTAGGAAGACTGGAGCATGATCGTTTACATCAGTCACCAGAATAGTGGCAGTGCCTGTCCCAGTGAGTCCTCCTCCGTCTCTGGCCTCAACCACTAATAGGTACTTGTCTTCTTTCTCCCGATCCAGGGACCTAAGCATGGTATAGATGGTGCCACTAACTGGGTTAATTGAAAACAAGTTCAGGTTAATTTCATTTTGGACATTCTGAATGATTCGGTATGTTAGCACAGCATTCCTGCTGGCCTTTGGGTCATCAAGGTCCACTGCTGTCATCTCCATGACAGATGTGTCTGCTGGGGAATCCTCAGGGACATAACCCGTGAAACAATCATCTGACACACAGAGAAAAAGGGGTGCATTGTCATTCGTGTCCCTCACTTCTATGATCACATCTGCAAAGCCAGTCAGTCCCTCTCCGCTCTCATCCGTTGCAAGAACAAGAAAGTGCCACGTTGATCGTTTCTCACGGTCCAATCTTCTGTTTGCACTGATCTCACCCGTGTTCTCATTGATGCTGAATTCACTCCCAGCTCCCTGTCCATGCAGGGAGTAGCTAATAGCATTTTGATCTGCCTCTTGGTCGGGGTCTGTTGCAGACACCTAGAACAAATCACAGCAGGGAAACATTTATGCAAAAGAAACAGTAAAACACTCTTCTTTTATTGCTAACAGTTAGGATTATGCAGGCTAAAAAAATAGCATGCATTTTAATAACAAATATCTCTTGGCTTGAGTCATCCAGGTCAAGTACTTTCAATAAACATCAATGCACAGCCTGGAGAAACAAAAAGATCATGTTTAGACTAATATATTCTACTTTACATTTTATTTTGGAAAGAGGAAATAACTGCGGAAAGAAGAAAGTGGGAATAATAATAGATCTGTTGAACATATGTTTCTTATGAAACTATTCAGAGCTGTAATACAAAGAGAAATAGGGACTTTCTCTCAGAGCAAACAGAAGACTGTGAAGACAGGGTGGCCGCACATCCAAGCTGATTACCAGCATAGAGAACTCCCAGCTCCTGATCTGCACTCAGGGATAGTTTGGAAGACTACTAGTTAGGCCAGAATGGCAATCCTCTTGCCAGGGCATGCTCTAACAACAAAAAAGTGAAGATGACCGAGTCTCACAGTCAAAGAACATTCCATGTAAATGTTTATTTTGTATAGCCATAGAGTCTGTGAATTTAAATGTATGAAGTATGTGTGTCTCTGCAAACTTAAATGCGTGAGCTCAAATAAACATTCCTTTGCTTTGTAAGGAAAGCCAACTTATTTTTCAACATTTGTGATGGTCAAGGGAGAAAGTTCACACAGATTCAACCAGGCTCTCTTTATTCTCTTGTTTACAGAAAGTCGATAGCTAAATCCCAGTTACCAAGGTTTACTCACTTGAAACTGTCTCCTTCTATTTGTGTGAATGGATGGGATTGAGCCATCCTGAGCTCAATCCTGGAAGAAAAAGTCAGGTTTTGTTCAGCTTCATGCAAACTCTTTTACCTTTAGAACAAGTACAGGCAGATCTGTGAGCTCCTCCAGGACACTGCCCTGATATTCATTCTGAGTGAAGACTGGTGCTTCATCATTCTTATTGACAACATTGATGATGATAAGAGTGTGATTTTCCCATTTTCCATCAGATGCTACAAGCCGGAGTTCATAACGTTGTTCTTCTTCATAATCCAGAGACTGAACGATGAAGACAGTACCAGCTTCAGGATCCACATCAAAAACACCTTTTGTGTTTCCTGATGTGATCTGATACCTGAGTTTGGCATTTGCACCTACAAGAGAAAGCAAATGACCATGGCCTGTATGCTCCCTCTTCAGTTCAGTCCTACGTGGTGGACATGTACTTGAGACAAACCTTATTCACTCAAATTGGAAAAGGCTGTTACAGAGCGTGTAGGAAACACAATCACAAACAGAACAATCCATGTATGTAATCTGAAGGGTATGTGTATGGGAGATTTGGGGTCCGATCTGTATTTTTAGCTACGGATATGATTTGCAGTCACAGACAAGTCCCTGTTTATTGATAACAGAAGAATTGTGTGCCTCTAATTTATTGTTCACTCACTTAAAATAAAAAGGTAAAACACCTAATTAAAATATTAGAAGCTGTTTCTGCTTAGGGTTTCCTTAACCTTCTACTTCAAGTGCCAACATTCCTTAATTTTTTTGGTTTCTTTTTTTTACCACTGGATGGTGCTAAAATATAATGGCATTGCTCTATTTTGAGAAAGAATTCATCTGAGAACATTTGACCTGTAAATTTGACCACTAGAGAAACAGCTTTATGGACAACACTTAGGAATACTAAGAGGACTTAAAGAGAAAGACATGCAGGGTAAGACCACTCACCCTCATCTCGATCATCTGCCGTTGCTGTCACAACCGGACTTCCAACATCCCTGTCTTCATCTACGCTGACCTCATACACCAGCTGAGGAAATGCTGGGGCATTGTCATTCACGTCACTAACAAAAATCCTTACATAGGCTGTGTCTAAGGAGATGCAAGATGAACAAGCACACTAGAAAGGCAGAGGTGAAACACCTTATTCCAGACAGCTCACACACTTTCCTAGTCTAGTAAAGCTAAGGAGCCCAATTTCTGATATCTTTACCTAATATAGAATTTGTTACTAGCTTTACCTGTGTTGGGCTGCTCATGGACACCAGGTCTGGCAGATTTTGAAGAGTCCTGAGATTGAACTTCAATCAAATAAGAGACTCTTTTCTCTCTGTCAAAAGATGCTTGGGTGGAAATAATTCCTGTCTCAGGTTCAATGGTGAAGAACTGGTAGTCCTCACTAGCATCTTTCAATATAAAGTAGCGAACCTAAAAGGAAAATAGTCAAGGTAGGTTGGATTTTCCACTTCCATTTTCATGTCCAGGTGTCATGACTTCCCTCTCCCTCACTAGCTTTCTGGGTCTCTCCCAGAGATTGCAAGGTGGCAATGCTCTAAGGGAAAAAGCTCTCATCTGGACAGAATTTGAGAAGACTTTTCTCTATTTCAAAAAAAAAAAAAAAAAAAAAAAAAAAAAAAAAAAAAAAAAAGCCCAATACAATTCTCAGAACAACTGCAGCAATCATGCCAAAGCCCATCAAGCACAGTATCTCACCTCCAACATTGGCTGGTAGGAGTCAATTAAAAAAGATCATAAGTAACAGAAAGTACAGAACGACACTTTTCCTGGTGCCTCCCAGACTTCAGGCAACTCACACTGCTTCTGGTATCAAATAAGCAGAGCTAATTGATAGTTTGGGTTCACTCCCAGAAGATTTGTAGGATTTTTAGAAAAGGCTCAGGAAAATGCACAAAAAATGTCTGTTTCCATCCTAACACTGCTTTTTTTTTTTTTTTTTTCCCCCAAGAGTCATGTCACTGCAACAATAATAGTTAAATGAAAAGCTATTTAAACTGAAGAGCCAAGAGCTTGGAATCGTGTCATGGGAGCAACCCTGAGAATCAAACAGCAGTGCTTTGCCATGGTTGCTAATTCAGGATGACCTGATACGACAAAGGATCTCAGGATCCTGAACAGCATTTTCTCTGCCTGCACCCCACATTATGCACATCAGACCCAAACATATGCTAGACAAAGGTGCTGTAAATGGCACTTATAGTTCATTACCCTGTCATCTGCTGCCTGTGCACTTTCACTAATTACAGTATCAAAACTTGCCTATGGGAAGAAAAATATTGGATGCAAGGTCAAACCTGTCCGTGAAGACCTGAATCCAAGTCTGTTGCTAAAACCTGAACCACCGATGTGCCAACATCAGCTCCTTCTGGCACAGATACCTCATAGTTGGAAGACACAAAGAATGGAACATTATCATTGACATCTGCAAAAGATGATGGATTGAGATAATGCTTGAAGTCTTCTGGAACATCTTTATTTATTCTAATTTTTTCCCCACAACTATAATTTCGTTTGGAAAAAAACTGGAGTTAGGTTTATGTGGTTTTGTAAGAGCAGAGCCTTACAGCAGAGCAAGTTAGGTCAAATCTTTGAAAATTGATCCTGTTGTAAGGACATTTTCATTAAAATTGTTTTTACCACAGTGTTGAATAAAAAAATATGAATGTAATGAAAAAGTTAAATATCTTATATCAAGCAAAAAACTAACCTACTGGTAGCTTTTTCTATAGAGAAGAATATTTCCAGTGATAATTTGGGAATCTTTATTAGATTTCTCCCTTTACCAAAAGGAATTATTTGTGCTTACATTTATACAGGCAAGCATTAGCAGCAGGTAAACATTCACACACCATTTTTGCATTACTACATTTCCACATCTTCTAGTTGTACTTACAACATGTCTCAGGCTTTTTTATGACTGTACAATTTCCTTTGATAGGACAGAAATGCACAAATTGTTCTTAGGCAGTCTGTAATTTCACGTACTTCATCTTAACTCACGGTGTTATAGTAAAAATAAGGAGAATATTGTTCTGAATGAGTGTTCAAACAGCAGCAATGCTTACCTGTTACATTAACATAAACAATGGTAAAGGAAGCTAGAGGAGTCATTGCCACATTCTGTGCCCGGACTGTCAGGCTGAAGAACTTGGTTGTCTCAAAGTCAAGTGGTTCAGCAACAAGAAGAGAAGCAGATCCGTCAGCTCTATTTGGCCTCAGGTAGAAACAAATTGGCATGTTTGTCTCTGGAACTTGACCCTCTTCCAGGTTATATGTAACCCTGGGATCACCAAGAGGGGATGTGGCTTTGATGGTCTGAAGGAGAAAAGAGCCACCATGTGTGTTGGCACAGGGTTGGAAGTGTTCAGTGTTCAGTTTGATGGGGAGAACAGTGCATGCATGACTAGGACAACAAACAAGAGAAACAGTTAAGGTCCATCCATTGAAGATATGAATTTCATTTCACAACATTTAGGCTTGTTGCGGGTCTTTATCAAAAACAAATGTACCTGCTTGTACAGTTTAGCCTAGAGAAGAAAAGGCTCCGAGGAAACCTTATAGCAGCCTTCCGGTACCTAAAGGAAAGCTGGGGAGGGATTATTTGTCAGGGCAATGTAGTGCTAGAACAAGGAGTAATGGCTTTAAATTAAAAGAAGGTAGATTTAGATTAGATATTAGGAAAAAATTCTTTGCTATTAGGATATTAAGGCACTGATGTAGCTTGCCCAGAGAAGCTGTGGATGCCCCAAGCATAGAAATGTTCAAGACCAGGTTGGGTGGGGCTTGAGGCAGCCTAGTCTAATGGGAAGTGATCCTGATCATAGCAGAGGGTTGGAACTAGATGGACTTAAAGGTCCCTTCCAACCCAAACCATTCTATGATTCCACGTTTCTGACATGGATGCAGAGGGAGCACAGCAAAGGAAGACAAAATGAAAAGAACAGGGAGGTAAGCAATCGCATTCATAACATACCAGTATCTTGGTGTCACGGATGGTGTTTTCAGGGATTGTGACCCAGTATCTGCTCTGCTCCCAGCGGGGTGGCTGGCTGAGCGCATTGGTGATGGTTACGGTCAGCTCCACGGTGCTGCTCCTGTTGCCCCCATCCGTTGCTACAATATAGTGACTAATGCGTGTTGTCTACGAAATGAAGAAGATGAAGGATATTTGCAAAGTATTTTGTGCAAATCAAGACCCTCTGTGACGGGTCTGGGAGTTGCTCCATTCCAGCAAGCAGTCATTACCTGGGAGATCCGGTGGTTCACATACACCCAGCCTGTGCTGGGATTGATCTGGAAGTACTGAACCTGATGCGCTAACATGGAATACGTGATGGCAGCATTCACACCTTGGTCACTGTCATGAGCTGTGACACGAAGAAAACTCGTCCCTATGGGAGTGTCTTCACTGAGGAAATCTTTGAGAAGAGAAAGGTACTGTCAGCAGGTTTGTTCTGCTAGCCTCTGTCAGGACAGTTCTGGGGACGGTCACTCTTAGAGCTCCCAGATGCTGCTGTCCCTCTGTGCCTGGCATCATGAAGGTCTCTGTGTTTGGAATCAGTGCTGAATGTGAGCAGTAGCACCCCCAAGGGGAGGCAGGGGGCGATGGCAGAGCAGGAAGCCTCGGGTCTCGCTCCTTGCTCCCAGCAAACTGACTGCAGCAGAGGCAGCGCCTTTGTGCCAATGGTTTGAGGCAGACCAGTCCTTCTCTGAACCTGTTTTTGTAACTGTCATCTGAAAACCTGACAGCAAAAAGGTGCACAGTTGCACAGAGTAATTTTGTTTTGTCTTCCTGAATCCTAGCAGGGATTCCAAAAAAGTTATATAGAAATATATATATATAGAAAAATATATATATATAGAAATATATATATATATAGAAATAGTTCACAGTTCTGCATTTTTGAGCTGGGAAAATCAGTACTGCTCAGTATTCATAAAACAGTGAGCTCATATTTTCTGCTTTTTCTCCCTCTACATTTTGTGGCAGCAGGGCACTAAAATTATAAACCACCACCACTCCATGAACACAAAGTTGAGCTTTAATTAGCTTCTCTTATCCCCCAGGACGTTCAGTTGGCCTAGGATTCGTGTCCCCAGCGTGTCAGTACAGCCAGAACTACTCTCAGAAGAGATTTACTGGCATTAAAATAGATTAATGAAAATGGAATTTATTACAAAGAAACACTGTAAAATATCCTTTCTTTGCGTTTAGATTTATACTTTTATAGTCAAATCCTGTTAAATCACATTGTAAAAAAAAGCATTCCGTTACTTGGAAGGGTCTTTCTCTCTCATTTCACGTACTTCTACTTGCTGCTGGCATAACTAGCAATTACTATGCCATCCATACTGCACAGAGTTAAGCATTTGTTTAATGCCTTCATTTCACACAGATTTATAAGATACATGGCTTAAATGAGGGATTTGACTAAGATGCTAGTGCTCAGAAATAAAGAACCAGCAACTTCCAAGAAGAACAGAAACCTATGAATAATGGCATTTGGTCCTGTTAGAGAGGAAGCTATTTTTAATTCTGTGACGTACAAACATTGATTACTTAGCTGTAGACACTGGAAAAGTACTACACATAAAGTGACCTCGTTATTTGCGGTTTCTCCACCCCAAAGGACTGCCTAGATGATCACTGTGGCCCTTTTCAACCCAGACCATTGTATAATTCTATGATTCTGTAGACGTATACTTAGATTATTTCTCAGCAGGTCACTTTTTCATGATAAAATCCTGCCATAAAGCATTCAACTTTTTGAATCCTACGAAACATTCTGGCCTCTCTGACACTGGAGACAACATACTTACAAGCCAGGATCAGGGCTCACAGCCACCTGCAGACTAGCCAAGGATTTCAGGTTGTTTGACAAGAGATATATCTAATATCATTCCAAACCATTTGAACAGGGGCACTCTATCAAGGAAACAAAGATGATGATTGCTCTTCTAGCCACGGTTGGTGAATTCTCAGCTACAATGTCATGTATTGTTTTACGATACTGAACAAAAAGTCAGTGTGCAGAAAGATGGGGCAAGGGAAAGACAGAAAGTAAAGGGATCAGATTTGCATAGTTTGTAGGACTGAAGACAGTCAGTGTTTTTAAGAGTACTGCACTGAATAAGACACTTATAACAGTGATCAGTTCTGCCTACTTGCACTGGCAATGAGATAAGCAGTAACTGACTCAGCTGGCAGCAAAGAAAAACCTAAAAACTTGTCATCAGTATTAGGAACTATCGAACAGGCTCATGTTACAGCACTGGGACAAGGCGGTTAACCAATCACTCACATTGGTAGCGACTGTTCTCAAACTTGGGATCGTTGTCATTGACATCAGCGATCAAAACAGTGATCTGACAAACGCCGATCAGCGGCTCCTGTGCTTGGTCCGTCGCGGTGACAGATAGGGTGTGCTCCCTCTGCTCCTCACGGTCAAAGCTCTGTGTGGTGGTGATGACCCCTGAGGACACAGACATCACCTGTCTGCGTGCCACAGCCTCAGGACTGAGCCTGCAGAGAGGGACCACCACTGCTCCTCTACAGGAGAGAGCTACAACTGCTCACAGCACAACCCACAGCAACCCTGCAAGGCACAGCCCCAGCAAGATCAACCAGACAGAACCACATGTTCTGTCTCTCCTTCTCTACTTGCTAGACACTAGCAGCAGTCAGCAGGTTTCTCTCTTGCTGCACCCCTAAGGGGTTTCAATCTGAGATCCTGGCTATCTCATTGCCCGGTCTCCTCATGAAGGTGTCCCATAGGGCTGTTCCAGCAATAGTCCATGTAACTGAATATTTCAAAGTTAGCTCATGATTGCTCTGGAATCTTAAGTGATATAACCAAGGTCATCTCGACAGTGGGAGCCTTGCTGAACAGATTACAATGAGATGGAATCATGTTTCAGTCAGTAAATGGAACAACTTTCTCCCAGTCCACAGCTTTTCCTCTCTGTTGACCAATCCTCTCCCAGCCTCAGCTCTTTTTCTCTGGTTGTGAGCCTTCAAAGTGGCCTTGGGACTACTTCCAGACCCACATCTCTGCTATGCTCAAGATAAGGACTGTGTTTCTCTGTTGACAGCTCTCCGAGTTTAAACACCAACACACAAATACCCCACCTGACTGATGTGACTACAGGAACTCTTTCATCCAGGAGGCATCAAGAATCTCTGCCAATGTCACCTTCTGGTATGAACATTTTGCCTCTGTACACATGACACTGTCCTTCCCATTTGTGCATAAGCTGAGAAATAATCTGCATTAAAGAACTGTAAACCCCACTGAAGGGAAGTACACACTCAAGCTGTTTGATTCTACCACGCATTTTATAGCTGCACTTGGTTCAATAGGAAGAGAACTGACTCAAAATAGCTTTTTACGTTTGTATTGAACGGGGGTTTGTTGCCCTACCTAATTTGTCTTTTCAACTACTATAATCTTAATTTAATCAATATGCATAGTTCTCCACTTAGTCTATTTTTCAGTATTTATTGTATAAGCCGTTACAGTTAATCCAACAATCAGACCGTGGCATTCTCACTGCAACACAATGGCATTTTCATTTCATCTCAGCAACGCAAAAGCCACTGACCTGTGTCCGAATCGATGCTGAAGCCCAGGGAAGCTCCATCACGGTGCATGAGCCCATACTTCACCTCTCCATTAACACCGAGGTCTGCGTCGTAGGCTTCTACCTGCAGCACGTACGTGCCCGGAGGCTGGTTCTCCAGAACCCAGGTGCTGTCACTGTAGTAAGTGCACTAAAAACACACCCAAACATCCAGCCCTATGTATTACATCAAGCCGTGTGAATTAGCTGCACAGTGGCAGCACATCTGAGAAGAACTCAGAAGAAAACTATTACTTATAGTCACAAAGAAATCAAGCTGGAAGGAAGGAAGATGGGAAAAAAAAAGAGAATGAATACTTTTCTGTGTAAGTACAAAGAAACGTGTTCAATTATAGACTTATTCTCTTTTACACATTTCCTTCACCTGGAGACAAGAAGAATCTGTAAGGCCAGCTATGGATGGGAAGAGAACACCTGCAGGAAGACATCTTACCTCTCTGAACACAGGCTTGTTGTTATTAATGTCATTAACTCCTATGATAACCTCAGCAAAACTGCTGAGAGGAGTGGGTCCCCCGGAGGCATTGTCATCTATTGCAGTGATGTTCAGGATGTATCGAGGCCCTTTCAGATTGGGCACAGGGCTTCTGCGGAGCTTAATGATACCTGCATTTGGAAGCATAAAGTGCTTTATTTTACCATGTAAACAAACAAGCAAAATAAATAGAACATTATATTTCCCTGCCACTATATCTTCGTTGCAAAGCCACAGAGCTCAGTTATCACTGAATCACATCAGCCATCATATCAGACAACACAGCCCTTGGACAAGTTCTCCAAATTTTGGCTGATACTCAAATCAACCATGCATAATCAAAGAGCTATTTCTAACTGATATGAAGCATCTCCACTAGCAGAATATGTGAATATGGTGCTTTCTTATGGTTTTTGGCAGAGCAATGAAGCAGAGTCAGTACAGAGTAGACAGTATCATAGAATCACAGAATGGCTTGGGTTGGAAGGGACCTTAAGCACCACCTAGCTCCAACCCCTGCCATAGGCAGGACTGCTCCCAACCAGCTCAGGCTGCCCAGGGCCCCATCCAGCCTGGCCTCCAGGGATGGGGCACCTGCAGCTTCTCTGGGCAGCCTGTGCCAGGACCTCACTGCTCTCACAGTGAAGAATTTCTTCATTATACCTATACCTAAGCTACACATAAGCTCTTTTTGTTTCAAAACGTTAGCCCTTGTCCTTGGAAAACGTCTCTCTCCATTTTTCTTATAAGCCCACTTCATGTACTGGAAGGCCGATATAAGGTCAGCCTGGATCCCTCTCTCCTCCTGACTGAACATCTCCAGCCCTCTCAGGTTTTCCTCACAAGAAAGAAAATGTTTCCTCCTTTTTGTGGGAGCCAGGGGAGAGAATGCTGGAGAAGAATGGACATAAAAGGAGGAAGACAGAGGCCAGGTGTAGTTTTCCTGTGAGATCATCTTGTTCCTAAACACTTCCTACATCTCAGGTGGGGTTGTCCCCATGTCCCCACTGTTATAGCTTGAGAAGTCAGTGAAAATATCCTTCTTTTTATTTTTTTTCCTCAAGGTTTCAAAACATGCTTGTTTTGTGCATTCAACACATCAACAGATGTACCTGCAAAGAAGCCAATCAGTTATTTCTCCATTATTGAACAGTACCACACTTTATTCAAAATGCAGACATTTAAGTGACGTAAGGACTAGTACTGAGGTAAGATATTATTTATTATGTGACGGCAGAAACTAGGCTGTAGCAACTCAGCAGCCCTGGACTGTATTCATTTTAAGTAAAACCCATTCTCTTTTTAGGACCCATTTTCTCCCATGCTAACTTTGTGTTTGGAGTATGGAAATTAAAATAGAAAAGATTGCTTAGAATTATTATATCTCCCAGATGTGCATATATGAGATAATTGCTGTAGACTAATGCTGTAAAAGCTACAGATAGTAAAAGGATGTGGACTTTGAGTTACAGGAAAATTAATGATGGAATTTTCAAAACCTCTCTGAACATCTGCCTAAGAGTGATTAAACCAGGTACTTGCATTCCCTTACAGCAGTGCCATAAAAGCTCTCTTACCTTTATGACTATCCAGTTCAAAATTGCCCTCCTCATTTCCTCCAGCAATTAGATAGAGCACCCCATCTCCATCAGGGTCCTTGGCCCGGACAGTAGCCACTAAGGTACTGGGACCAGCATCTTCCGAGAGGAACGTTCTGTAACTGAGGCAATCACATTCAGTACCAGCTTCCAAAGCCTTTCTTCAGACAAATCACCCTTTGGTTTCACTGGTACTTACAAATGCACAAAAAACCCAACCCATTTAGTCAAGTTTTATCAAGATTACACACATGAACAGCATCTGTACAAAGCAAAGTGGCCGTTCAGGCTGGCTTACACAGGCTGGGAGAACACGGGCGCCTCATCATTCACGTTGGCCATTCGAATGCGCACCGACGCGGTTCCTGTCCGAGGGGGTTGTCCTTTATCGACGGCAATCACCACAAACTCATACATGTGGTTCGCTCGCTCGAAGTTCAGCCTCTGGTTAGAATTAATGACCCCGTGGTGGGTGATGGAAAAATCAGTGCTCTGGATGAAGTAAGTGATCTCCGAGTTGGAGCCAGAGTCGCAGTCTGTCGCAAGCACTGTCAGGGAACACATTTAACAGACCCGTCATGCCACAGAAGAGGTTTCGGTGTGCTGTTTTCCACCTAGTAAACCTCTTTTGGAACAGACTTTGCACTAAACTGTTTTCTCCATGAAAGCTGTGTTGCTGCTGGAAGGAACTCAGCAGGAAGCTAGCCAAAAGTTCTGTCCCACTTGCATCCCAGCAGCAACGCGAGAGCAGCGAGCCCAGCACTGCAGCCTGCCTCGTGGCAGCAGCACTCAGCACCAGTAATTACCACACAATCAATACACACACTGTTAGAGCATTATCAGCCACAAATTGTGTCCTCGCTCTCTCAGGGGATGCCGTTCCCATTTAATTAGCTCCCAGCTATGTTATAGCTAAAGCACTTTTTAATTACCTGGCACTTCAAGGTATAAAGAGTGATTAAACATCGCTCCCTGGCAAGTGTTTGCTCAGTACGGCGGTGTCCCATCTGCTCAGCAGCAGCAAATCGGCAGAACAAAGAGGGCTTATATGTTGTATCACAAGCGATTGTAAGAGCGGGAGCTCAGCTCTTTAATTACCCTGCCATTTTCCTCCTCAAACAGCGAGGCTTCAGCTCATATCCACACCAGTGCTAAACCGCCTCCTCTTTCAGGCAGTAGGACACAAGCGTGGCCGTTGCAGTGGCCAACAGGCTTGAGGAAGGCATAGCAGTGACTCCAGTGCTTGCAACAAGCACATGGACACCCCAATAGACAGCTCTATGGGGTGCAGAGGCAGCGACCCACAGTGATCAGCAGATTTGTTCAGAAAAAGGGAAGAAAAGGATTTGAAAAAGAGCAGTGAAATACTGAGCTACTTATCTGCAAAAGGAAAGACCAACCACCTCTGCCTTTGGGAAGTTACTCACCTCAGTGTATGGTGGTTCTAACTTCTCGTTTCACGTCTCAAAATTCTGCTGTGAGTAAATAAATGGTTGGCTGTATTACGACTATGAGAGTAAAGGTTATGGAGTTAACCACTCATGCTGCACCAAAGATCTACATCTATTAAAAACCCGAGAAAAGTAGAAATGAAAGTGAAATAAAACTGAAATTTTGTAGTAAAGTGTCTATTTCAGAAAGAAAATTATAAAGTGTAATGCAGCTTTGATGTGGACAGTTCTGATTTATTCAAAAGAGCTGACATGTAACCATGTTACTGACATGTAACCATTCACAAAAACATATTTTACATGCTCATTGATTACACTCTTCTATTTTTCCTGGCTAGTAGGGAATGTGATGCTTTCTCATACACTGTAAAGCAATCTCTTGCTTCCCAATAGTAACAGGGAATTCCATTTCCATTCCATTTCATCCTACAAACTCATCTGCACTGCAACAGTATTTTGAGACTCGTGCAGCAAGTGCAAGCAAGTCTGTGCTAGTTTTGCCCATGCTGTGTGCTAGCTTACTGCATGCTAACTACACATCAAAGCCTGCTAGTTTGGCTGAAGTTGACAGCTACAAATCCAAGCCCTGCTTTGCTAGTGCAGCAGTGCAGTTGAACAATTACACCAGCAAAGGAGAACAACCAGCCTCAGCACAGCAAAGGCTGTCCTGAATCTGCATTTCTCTTTCTTTGTAGGACAAGCTGGGGCTGCTACATGCCTCCTAGTCCTCCAGGAACTACAGCCAGGTAAGAGCTGCTCTTTTCTGAAGTGGTATTAGCTTTAGCAGCCAGGTTTAGCAGCTCCATGTGCAGGTGACTGCACTTACCCCTCCCTTGCAGCTGCTCCAGATGCTGCTCAGCCCTGTGACCAAGTGGCCCATTTTTACTGTCACTGTACTTACACTGAGCACTTTCTGTTTTAAGAAAGCTCTTTCCCTTGAAATTCACTCAATGTAGCAAGACAGTCAAGCCGGATGCAATTGTAAACCTCACCGCACAGCTTTGCCATTCTGTTTGCCCTGGATATGGGACATACATCTTTTCCCACAGTTGATCAGCTTTAGAGGTCTCATGGAGAGAAGAGCTTTCATCTTTTTAAAGAAAATCACATACTTGAGAACTTTTAGCAGCTGATCAGCTGGCAACTTATTTCTTCCTGTGAGCCATCAGACCAAAGCATGAGCTGCAGCTGTTTGCTTTCTTGTTAAGTTTCCACGGAAAGCATTCCCTGCAGCCCTGCTATCAGCATGCCATCACGAAGGAAACTAAGCTTATTATCCCCACTGTGTCCTGTGCACGTTCAGCTTCAAATGCTGGAAAACTACATCCTTGTCCTCAAAAGCGACATCTTCTACACATGAATTTTTTCACTGAGTCTTGCCTTGGCACTCATCCATTTCTCACACAGTTTATCACTACCCTGAGGTCTCAGCCTAAGTTTTAAGCAGTGCATCCCTGTGCTGTGTGTGGCATCACGATTGGCTTGATCAGAAGACACCTAAGATAGAGGGTGTTTAAGTGACATCAGTTTGAGGAACGGACTTCTACTCCTTTTCTTTTATGGAGTGAGACAAGACATACCACACCATCCAAGTTCAGTCCTTACTTATGCAACCACAATATTTCGAAAGTGACTGAAGTTTGGGTTGGAACTTGGGGTTTTAAATTATTTCCTAATTTGTCAGCAGGATACTATTCTGAAAGAGAGTAGGTTTAGATTATATGTAAAGAAGAAACTCTTCATTATGAAGGCTGTGAGGCCCTGGCACAAGCTGCCCAGAGAAGCTGTGGGTATCCCATCCCTGGAGGCCAGGCTGGATGGGGCCCTGGGCAGCCTGAGCTAGTGGGGGCAGCCCTGCCCATGGCAGGGAGTTGGAGCTGGTTGGGCCTTACGGTCCCTTCCAACCTAGAAGACTCACATTTGTGCTCAGGGTTTACATTCAAGTAATATGTGATCACCTTACACACAACAAACTTGGGACAATGACTTGGGATAAAACAAAAGAATAAATGTAAGTTCACACGTTTTCCATAGGTTTCTCCTTGAACACTTTTTAAGTCAGTCATACAGCATTTAAAACCAATTTACGAGAAAAAAATAGCTGCTGCCCATTAAAAAAAAAAACAACAAAACACTAAAGAAAGAAAAAAAAACAAACCTAGCTGAAACTGCTTCCAGGAATCAAAAAGATGACCAATCTCAGTAAAAATACAGCTACAAGGTTTAAAGTTAAAGCAGTCCACTAAGTTACTACCTGTCAGCTGCCTTAACTGCTTTGATGTGCATTAGAGGGTAATGCTCATGGCCAGTCATCTTTGCCCAGCTGCCTCACGTATTATACTTCATGTGGGAGAAGTTGTCCATGAGGAACTTTGCCAGTATGACCTGGCACAGCTACATGACCACCCAGAGGTGCTCTCGACGCATCATCTCTGCACCACTGTGCAGATGCTTCTGCGTGGGGCTCCCCGTGTCTTGCAGCACCACCAGCACTCTCCTGTGCAGCTCTGCCTGGCAACCCACACCCATTGCAGCAGCTGTCCCTAGACTCAGGCATTCAACACCAACAGACACTAATAAATCTACTTCCAGGATATCTAAAAGCCATCTGCAGACCCCAGACAAGGCCACAACACACATTTTATAAAGCCACTGCCCACCATGGAGGAGTATTTTCTCATGACAGAAACATGAACCTGTAACTAATGGGTCTGTGACAAGACTGAAGTGAGAGGTGCCAGGAAGGTGTTCACCTTGCAGGAGAGATGTGCCGATGGGAATGGTTTCAGGAACGCTGTCCCTGCTGTAAATGGAGTTCTGGAATTCAGGAGAACAGTCATTTTCATCCGTGATGTGGACCATAACCTGAGACAAAAAGGACACGCTGAGATATAAGTTCATTTTCTATGCTTAGGAAAACATGCACCTCACTCCAGACGAAGTCTGGGCATTCATTGGAGGCTTAAGGATGAGACAGCAGCAATGTTAAACATTTCCTTGCACTATGCCCTCAGCACTGAGAAGTGCTACCACCTCCACTTCCAAGCTTATGGGAGGCAAAGCCATAGCCAAACAATAAGAATTTTTTTTCTGGAGCCTAAACTGACCTCATATAAGAGTCCAAATTTCTGCCTTGACCACAGGACCTCCCTCTCAAGCACCACCTACCTTCATAGAATAGAATCATAGAATTGTTTGAGTTGGAAGGGACTTTTAAAAGCCATTTAGTCCAACTTCTCTGCAACCAACAGCTAGATCAGACTGCTCAAAGCCCCCTCCAGTCTGACCATGAATGTCTCCAGGGATGGGGCATCCTCCGTCTCCCCAGGCAACCTGTTCCAGTGCCTCCGTATACATGGTAAATCATTCAGGTGATGAGGTGACGGAGATGGATGGGACAGTGGGTGGCAAGTGAAGGATTTCCTGTACCTCAGTCACACTGCTCAGCGTGCTCCCGGCTTCCATGGCTTTCAGGAGGAGGTGGTAAAGGTGGTGCTCGCCCTCATAGTCCACAGGGTGGGTGAGCACGAGCTCGCCGCTCTCCTGCCTCACAGTGAACAGACCACTGGGGTTCGTCAGCAGCGAGTAGGACAGGGGCTGGCTCTGAAAGGAAACAGCCTCAACCACTGCCACTCTGCAAAGAGGGAGAGAATAGTGTTTCACTCCAAGCTGATCCCTGACACAGGTGAGACAGCTCACCTAACAAAGCAGAACTTACTTTTCTCCCGGTGGTGTGTTTTCAGGGACAAACACACTGTAGGACATATTAGTGAACTGTGGAGGTCGGGAGCCCACCAGGATGGAGATGGAGGCAAAGGGGCTCTTGTTGCCATACTCATCTGAGGCTTGCACTGTGACCACATATTCCTTGTTCCACACCAGAGGTAAGCCCGTGGTCATGACGATCCCAGTATCCACATCGACCTGAAATCGCTCTTCGCCACCTACCAATGTACACACAGAGCTGGTCTGAAAAATGCCCCACAGCAAGAACATTTGAATCACAGAATGGTTTGGGTTGGAAGGGACCTTTAGGGATCTAGTTCCAACCCCTGCTATAGGCAGGGACACCTGCTCTACAACAGGTTGCTCGAAGCCCCATCCAACATGGCCTTGAGTGCTTCTGGGAGGGAGGCATCCACATTTGCATCTTTGGTGTTTTAAAGTAAGCTACCCTCAAATCATCTACCTGTACCCTGCATGCATTTCTTTTTCCCTCTCCTTGTCTCTCACTCACACCATGTTATCTTGACTGGTACACAGTAAAAGAGGACAGAATGTATAAAAAATATAAGGCTCCACTTGTTTTCAAAATAGAAGTAAAGCAAAGCAAGGAAAATTCCCATCCACACATCTATTTTTCTTACAGCACCTCCAGCTTCTTCACCTGCTGTATCCATAAGGATCTCCCAAGAGGTAAAAATCTATCAACCGAAATGATAATATGGGAAACTGATAGGAAAAATCTGCAGCTTTGCAGAAGTTCGTCATTTCTTTCAGATTAGATCTACCTGCAATCAGTGTGTAAGATACACCAGCACTGGTGTTCTCACTGTTGCTGTATCGTGCAGCAAGCCGGTAGACAAGAGTGCCTTTCCGCGCATCTGGATCAACGCGTGCCAGGTAGGGGTATGGGTACATGGCCCAGGACAGGAGCTCCTCTTCTGGGGCCAGGAGGGTCACGTGGCAGAGGTACCAGTCATCATCTGCAAAAGATGAACACACTGCCAGATTGCTCACAAACTCTCATCAGCAGTGTTTACGGTCGGATCCTTCAGCAGCTGCAAACCAAACTGAATCACTCATCACATTCATCCTATTGCATGCACGAAGAATTCAGTTCACATATGGACTTCTGAAGCTTGATGTGCACTAAGTACAGTTAACAACTACTTAAAAATACTTTCAATAATAGATATAAATTAACTAGATATGCATGTTAAACATTGTGCCAGTTACACCACTTAGCCATGAAACAGTTTAAAATGCGCATCTAAACACAGGTGAAATTTGATCATTTTATTTTCAACAGATTCAGCATAAATCTCTCCGCGTGCTGGTCACACCACTTTTAATGCAGACCAGGATACAGCTGGCTGCAAGGACACGCGGCTGGCTCATGTTGAGCACTTATCAACCAACATCCAGGAGCCTCTCCCCTCAGGGTTACTCTCAATCCATTCTGTGCCCAGTCTATATCTGTCCTTGGATCACTAAATACACAAAATAAGTTTAAAAAAAAATAATAATAATAATAATTAAAAAAAAACAACAAAACAAACCAACCAAAAACCCAACAATCAGACCCTAAATGTAGAAAGGGAGAAAAGTAGAAATCAGCGCATGAGAAATGTGCATTGCCTGCCTGACAGAATATGGTCAGGTATTCGGACAAATTGCTTCAAGGCTGCAGGTCTGCTAAGGTCTACAGCACTGTCAGAAGAGACATGCACACCTGGGTATCCATATGTCTCACATAGGAGGTCCCAACCTCTGCCTTTAGGACAACCAAATTTTACATTGGACCAAAGAAGAAAGCAGCATGTGAGCAAAACTGAAGGCCAGAAAGAAGCTAGAAATTCCAAACAAATCTTAACTGTAGACCTCAGAGATCAGATACCAAATAAAAGACTACCCACAGACAGAGACATCCCCCGACATGGAAGACTAGCATTTATGGGCAGTCTTACACCAGTAAAAATGTGGTCTGGACAAATTTATTCCTCAGGAGGGGAAAGACTTCATTGAATGTTCAGTTTTTGAAGTATTTAAAATAATTTAAGACAGGGTTTCTTTAGCTAGAGTAAATTCTTAGATTACATGGTTTCTCTTTTTGTAAACTATCAACACTGAATTAATGGGAACACTGTTCGGAACGTTATCCTAAGAAACTTCTACAACCATTCAGCAAAAGGTAAGGCTCAGCCCTCAGCACAGGCTAGGAGATGACCAGCTCTGCTCTAGGTTTCAATATTCCATCCACAGCTGAGAGGAGAGCTGAGAAACATAAACCAGCCCATCCATATACAGCACCATTTGGCGAGTACCAAATAGAATCAATAACAAGATCCTGCTGTAAAGAGTTGTAAAAAACACCACTACACCAAAATATCAGCCCTTCACATAAGCCTTACTCATTAAAATAAAACAAACAAAAAAAGGCACAAGCCATACACAAGAATACATTTCATTGAGTTCAAGACAACATCCAGGGAAATAACTGTATTGCTCAAATTAATGATAATTTTCTTACGCTGAACTCACCCATGTCCCATTTGCTTGTGCAAACAGAGCCCAGCAGGACTGGGAATTACAAAAGGGGGGATTTAGACTGGATGTAAGAAAGAAGTTTTTTACAATAAGGGTGATAAGACTGGAACAGGTTGCCCAGAGAGGTGGTGGATGCCCGGCCCTGGAGACATCTAAGGTCAGGCTGGATGGGGCTCTGAGCAACCTGATGTAGCTGTAGGTGTCCCTGTTCATTGCAGGGAGCTGGACCAGACAGCCTTTAAGGGTCTCTTCCAACTCAAAGATTTCACTGATTCTAAGGAAGCTTTCACCTTCAGAAAGACTGAGATTTTTGTCCATTAAACATAATTTTCAACCAAAATAACATACTGATAATTTTTTACAATGACCAAAGCTTCAAAAGAAACAGCTAAGCATTTCAGATCCCAACATCCTTCTAAAAGACATCAAGTTCTTTAAAAAGGCAAGTAGGTGATGCAAAAGCCACTGCTGCCTCTTCTTCTTGGTGGACAGAGGGGCTTCATGGGCAGAAGCAGCAGTGCCACAGCGGCCTGATTGCTGTGGTGGTTTTCCATCACAGTGTCCAGAAGCACAAATCCCTCCAGCACCCAAGAGGACTTACAGCTCTGGGAAGTGCCTCAGAACACTGTGATGCTGGCAAAGCAAAGATGAGACACTTCACGTTCAGAATGCCAGACCACACGAGATCTCAGGACACAGCCGAGGGTGCACGCGTAGGCCTAAGGCCCGCACCTGAGGTGTGCACCTCTCTATAGCAGTTCTTAGCTGAGTTTTCCTGCCTCAATCCCTCCTGCTCACCACATGAGCTGCTCTCAGTTCTCATGCCCATCTCTTCCCTGGGCATGAGCCCAAAGAAGGCAGATGCCACACAACCGCACAGAGCCTCTGCCTGCCAGATGTACAGGCATACAACAAAACCAGTCCCAATGAGGAAGATAATTTTCTTCCAGCTTTGTATTGGTTTTTCAGCTGTCAGAACTGGAAAGCCATTAACAGATCAAGTCGTTGAAATCAATAATGTTTTATTTTGTTCCCCTGTCACAACTGTAGCATCCTATCAAATCAAAATACAACAGCTCACCCATTTTGTCAATATGAATTTACTGAAAACAAACAATCCAGGAAAACAGGCTCTGTAGCCTGTGAAGAAGACTACCAATGGGATAAAACACTGGGATTGACACCACATGTTTGAATAAGAGCCCTGGTACGATCCAGCTAGAAGTCAGAATTAAGGGGCTGATTTTCATGGATATACCAGCATGCCCCCAAGGCTTCAGAATTACTCCTTGGAAACAAATAAGAACAAGGGGTTGGCAAAGGCTGGTTGGGTTGGTGGTTGGACTAAATGATCTTAGAGGTCTTTTCCAGCCCTATGGATTTTGTGATTCTATGGTTCTGTGATTCTATGATTTGTGATGCTATGAACAGCACATCAGGGATGAGGCTGCTTGGCAGCAGCAAAAGCAGCCTTGGGAACTTAAGGAAAAGGGACTTAAACTATTGCTCAGAGGGCAATTGCCCCAGTAATTGCCCCAGGAGAGCAGCAAGCAGATGGACAGGGAGAACTCACTGTGCGACTGTCCAAATGATAAAGAGCATTGTGTCCATTGGACGAGAGCATGAAGAAAAGACTTGGAAAAGGTTTTTAAAATACAAATGGCTTTTCTTACAAACTTGTATCAACTCCATGTCCATTTAATCGTTTTTCTCTCCCTAGCAGAAAGAGGAAACATGATAGATGTGATTTTCTCTTCCTGAGAACTGAGTCTTGAACTACATCAACTAATGTGGGTTTACAATAGAAACCTTGTATGAATTGAGAAGTAAAAAACGTTCACATCTGAGAACTAATGGTAGTTTGTCTTGTTTATATTCTCTGTGGCAAAATAAACCATTTGAATGTAAGAGACAGCACCTTGCTATGCTCTTGGGCCAAGCGGCCACAGGGCAGGGTCAGGAGCTTCTGCAGAACCTGTGCACCTCCTGTCAGCTCCATCGAGCCTGAGAAAGGCTTGCAGTCTCCAGGACTGAAATGAAAAATTAGCCTCAAGTGACCTGCTTTCCTCAAATTAAAGAAAAAGAAGTAATGGCCAGGAAACACCTGGTGTGCTGAATAAGCTAATAAACTTCTATCTCAAATGTCACACGAAGAAAGGAAAGAAAGTGGCTCTAGAATCCTATAAATGCATGTCCTGTAAATCCACAATTTTCCTTATGAAATGTACTTTACAGGAGCAATTTTTAAAAATGGAGTTGAACAGACTGAAAACTGTGGAAGATCATAGTGTTTTGGTTAAAGCAGAAAGGAAAAACAGGTGGAAGGGCACTCATTTGTTTCTATAGGCTTAAGCTGCCCTCAGGCTGCAGGCCAAGCAGCTGCTGAGGCAGTAAGGTAAAACGCTTGGCAGGCAGCTTGCAGAAAATCTGCATTTGCCTTTAAAACCGCACTTCAACAGAAGACTGGGACAATCTGCATCCACCTGTTTTTGCAGTTATGATCAGTCACACCACTCCAGTGCTGCCTAAGGCATCACATGTCTCATAAATCTGCTTTCTAACAGCTCCTGCCCCCAGGTACCTGCAACCCAGTCCTCAGCAACTACACAGTGCCCAAAAGCACGGAAGAAAAGCATTGGATATGAGAAAAAATAAAAGAGATATAGATGGAAAGAGTTCATGAAAATTCCTCTGTGAGTACTTTTGTGCCTTTCAGAAATGTCCCCCAGACACAAGCATTCTCAGGAATAATATACTTACAGAGTACTTGTATTTCCAACAACATGCCTCATAGCAGCAATTAATCTTTCAGCAGCACTCATTGTTGGTTTTACAAATGCCTCTGAGCCTACAGCAGTGATGCTCACACAATTTCGCTGCCAGCTGGGCCCACCCTCTCCTGCCCAAACAGTATTAGGATCTGGTTGCTGGGTTGTTCCTACAAGCTTTAGGAAAGCAGCTGGCCAGAAGACGGGGATCTCAACTAAGGGTTTCCCCTGAAGGAAAGGATAAGAGAAATCAGTTTTCACGAGGTCTTGACAAGCAGACTGGTGAGCGATGCCTGCGATGCTCCCATCTCTGCTGCCCTTCCCATTGTGGGGAGAAGCGGAAGGACAGCTTCACAGCACAGGTAACACTCTGGAATAAAATCTTTCCTTTTTTTTCCATATCTTTCCTCCAACTCTCTCAAGAAAAGTTGCACAGGGTGGTTTTAATGTAGTCTTGGAAGTGCCAGGTCAACTCTGCTCCAATCAGCCATGAGAGATGCTTGGGAGTGAAGTTTCTGATAATGAATAGATGTGATTTCTCAAAGATATCCTAAGGACATTGGATCCAACGCTCAGGGGTACCATATCCCCTTGTAACACCCTACCTCACCCAATGCACACCACAGCAGTAAGTAGCTACGACCGTATCTTCCATATCTTGAAGGCAGGGCAATACCAGTAACATTACAGAAATGGGAGTGCTTGCTTCTCTGAAGGCACACAAAGCACTACATCAGTTTGTGGATCAAAAGCCTGCAGCCACAGTATACCTTGATGAGGAACAGTGCCAAGTGCCCCATCAGCAGCTGTTTCGGCAGCGATGGCTTTCCCCCCTTGGTTAACCACAGACAGCAGCACCACAGCCCACCCTGCTGCCATCACTTGGTGACATTTCTGGGGCACATTTCTTTATGTACCCAACTTGTATCGCCCCTCAGGTTTCAGTTGGCAAGGTTTAAGGAACCCAGTCTGTTCTCTCATTGATGTTCTCCTATACAACAGGTCACCACATTTCCCCTCTTAAGTGACATCTATTACAGTGAAAGTAGTTGGTGTCCTCTTCCCCTTCCACCGACACACAGAATTACAGGCTCACACACTATCCCAAGTTGAAAGGGACCCTTAGGGATCATTGAATCCAACAGCCCTACCACTTTGCTATTCTTCCTTTCCCAAAGCTTTTATCTATTCTATATGTTTGCTCAGCCCAAAGCTCTGCCAGCTCGTTTGATATAAGCCAGCAGCTGGAGGAACACAGCACTGACTGCAGCCTACACACCCTGTGCTCAGGTCCATCCCTCAGTCAGCAATACATAAGCCACCAAGAACTGCACAGTTACAGGAGCATAACCCCAAGTTCTTTCCATCAGCCCAATTCCTAAGGCCACACGTTCGAAGGATTTGTCCAAACTTTCTCTTAAATTTTTGACAGTTTCCACTAGCATGCCTACCTCACTGCTCAGGCAGAAACTTCAAAGTTGGAGAGTAATGCATTAAATTACTGCTTTAGTACAGAAACTTTAATGAAATGCTGCTGAGGAGACCCCAGCTCACATGAGTAAGGACAACCTTCAAAGAGGATGAAGGAGGGGATGAAGCTCCCTTCCACCCCAGGTTCAGATTTCCAAACACAAAGGCAGCACATGTGCTTGCCCAGCTGCCCTTCATGGGCAAACAGAGAATGTTTGTGTCCATGTTCCGGGCATCCTGTCCTGCAGCAGTGTCACAGGATCACAGAATATCCCAAGTTGGAAAGGACCTAGAAGGGCCATTAATCCAGCTCCTGGCTCCACACAGGATCACCCAAAAATCAGGAGCTGCAGGCTCCTTGGTCAGAGCAATGGTCTATTTCCTTTGGCTTTAGTTACAACTGGAAATGCTTCTTACCAGCTGTTTCCACAGGGCCAGCTATGGAGCCTCACAGCACTGAGGGTAACCCCATGCCCACCAGTGCTACCAAGTGAGTTGGGAAACAGGAGATTGTGGCACTTCATACACAGAACACATTTCAGTATTTTAGCTGTGCAGCACGAGTGCTGTGTCTCAGCATCACAGAATCGTTGGAATTGGAAGGAACCCTTAAAGGCCATCAGGTCCAACTCCCCTGCAATGAGCAGGGACACCCACAGCTACATTAGGTTGCTCAGAGCCCCTCCAGCCTGACCTTGGGCATCTCCACTGATGGGGCACCCACCACATCTCTGGGCAACCTGTTCCAGTGCCTGCCAGTCACCTGCTGTTAATTATATTTGGCAAGAGGCACGAGAAAGGGGAAATGATAAGCAAACACAAGTAAATTCTGCTTGGCTTCAGACAGCTCACCACTTTTTTCAAATGAAACTAAGACAGTAGAAGCCTCCAGCTCTGGTCGTGTAACATAAACTGCAAGAAAGAGAGCCTCAGTTCATCCCTGGGCAAAGCTATGGAATAGTTTTGATTTAAAAAGCAGCTCAAAAGTGCATCAAAACGACCTTGTCCCAGTTGGCCATCGAACTCCTTTCTCCCTGAGGCTCATCCCTTGTCAATACATTATCTGTGCACAGACACGAGTGAAAATACATGGCACAGAGCTGCACTGGAGAGGACAGCGTGTGTGATTTACACAACACCACTCGCAAGGTTAATTGCTGTGTTCAAAATAAGCAAGGCCGCCGGGCAGCACGTTGTCCAGACAGCTTCCAGTGCTGGCTGAGTCTTGGCTGAGAATCATAGAATCATCATGGTTGGAAAATACCTCTAAAATCATCTGGTCCATCCGTCAGCCCACCCCCACCCATGCCCACTAAGTACATCCCTCAGTGCCGCATCTTCGTGACTCTCGAGCACCTCCAGGACGGTGAATCCACCACCTTTCTGGGCAGCCCGTGCCAGTGCCTCACTACTGCTCCTGAGAAGAGATTTTCCCAAACACCCAGCCTGAACCTCCCCAGCGCAACTTCAAGCCATTGTACCTCTCCTCCTACGGCTGCTACCTGGGAGAAGAGTCCGACGCCCACCTCACCACAACCTCCTTCCAAGCAGCATAGAGCGATAAGGTCTCCCCGGACCTCCTCTCCCGCAGCCCCGAGCGCCCAGCCCAGCCCAGCCCAGCCGAGCCCGCTTCCCCGCGCCCCGGCCGCCCTTACCTCTCCCCGCGCCGCGGTGCACCTTGACGAGCGCCTCGGCGCCGCCCCCGGCCGGCAGCTCCCGCCGCAGGTAGAGCCGCCCCGACACGCGGTCCACGCCGAGCGGTGCGGCTCCGGGTGCCGCCAGCTCGAACCATCCGCCGGCGTCGCGGCCCCGCGGCAGCGTGAACACGGTGTCTCCCACCCGCGCCCCCGGAGGCAGCCGTGCCGCGTACCGCCTGGGTCCGGGGGACGGCGAGCGCGGCCGCCGCCTCCTCTCCTCGCCCGGGCCGCGCACGGCCAGCAGCGGGCGCGGCGGACGGCCTCGGTCCCGCGCCCGCACCCAGAGGCTGAGGCGGCGCGACGCCGGCGGCGAGTCCGCTCTCAGCGCCCGTCCGTCGCGGGTCACCGCGAAGAGCGGGCGGCCTCCGGCGCCGGGCGGCCAGGCGCGGTAGGCGAGCGGCGCGTCGGGGCCCTCGTCGCCGGCCGAGGCGCGGAGCCGCGCCAGCTCGCCGCCCCGCGGCGACGGCTCGGTCGCCTGTAGGTTAGCGGCGAGCGGCGGGCGCGGGCGGCGGTCGTCGCGGGCCGGGACGCGGACGCGCAGCAGCGCTTCCCGGGGCCGGACGGCCGCCCGCAGCAGCAGGCGGTACTCGGCCCGCGCCCCCCGGTCCGGGCGTCGCGCCGTGCGCGCTTCCAGCGCCCCACGTTCGCTCCCCGGCCGCCGCTGCAGGGAGAAGTGGTGCGCGCCGTCCCCGCGCAGCGCCCAGAGGGCGGGCGGTTCCCCGGGGCCCCGCAGCGACACCCGGGCTCCCCGCACCCGCGTCCCCGCCGGGCTGTTCTCGGGTACGTGGCCGGAGAAACGCGGCAGACGGGGAGCCCCCGGCCCCGCCGCCGCCCCGCAGAGCAGCGGCAGGGCCAGCAGCAGCCCGCCCGCACCCAGCATCGCACCGAGGTGGCTTGGCGCGGCTCCGAGCACCTCCACGTGCGGCCCGGCCCGGCCCGCGCCCCCGGCAGCGAGGAGGGGCCGAGTGAAGCGGGACCTGCCCGCAGCCGCGTCCTATGGGAAGCTTCGAGCGAGATCAGCGCAACGCCCCAACTACGTTTCAGTCTTTGGGAGGGATATCCCCGGGAAAGGATTAGTGCGCTGCTCAAGTGCGATACTGAAGCAGTCCCACCGAGTCAGGGAAACAAACGCACCGCTTGCTTGACACCTGATGAGAGCAACCTGGGCTTGGCATCATCGTGGTGGTTGAAACGCAATCAACAGAATCATAGAATCATTAAAGGTGGAAAACTCTCTAAGATAATCTGATCCAGCCATCAGCCCACCCCCACCATGCCTGCTAACCATCTCCACAGTTCCTGACCACCTCCAGAGCAGTGACTCCCCACCACCCAGGGCAGCCTGTGCCCCTGCCTCACTGCTCTTTCTGAGAATAATGTTTTCCTAATATACAACCTGAACCTCCCCTGACACAACCTGAGGCCATTACATCCCATCCTACCAGTGGAAGTGTGACCCCAGGCCAACCACTTTCCACCACTCACTAAAAGGAAGGTCACTATTTCCTCGAAGCACAGGTCCCAGCAGCCTCTCACTCCTGCTAACATGCAGCACAAGGTCTGCTTTCTCCCAGGGACGGCTTGGGAATGTCCTTTTGCTGAGCCTCTGCATGCAGCTGGCTACACTGGGCTCACGTTTATATGTTGGTTGCTGCAGCAGGAGCTGATGGCCAGGCAGCTGTGCTGTAACCTCAGCGGCAACGCACCCAGACTGGAAGAAAAACTGTGCTCAAGTGCCAGGTGCAGTAGCAGTCAGCGTTGGGCAAATACTGTGGGCACCCAGGAAAGCTGACAGCCAGGTGTGCTGATGCTGAGAATGAGCAGAGCTGGGTCACCACGTCCTGTGGTGTCCTGGGAAAGCAGTGGGTTGATGGCTCCCATCCGCACCCCGGGATGCTCAGGATGAGAAGATAGGCTGCAAACCTGACCACTTCCAGCAGTGGTTTGCTGTAACGCCATAAAGCTGGCCATAAGGATCCAGCAAGAGGCAACTCACTGCCCCAGGGTTTGAGTGCATCCCCTATACTCTCATCTAAAAACAACATAAATAATTCCCGACCTCAGAAAGGCACCAGGAAGATAACTAAATTGTGGTCCTTAATCTGAGCCGGCCACATCAGAGCCACATCCATCCATGCAATTTTTTGGTACAGCAAGTTTGTCACAAGAGAAAAGTATTTACTATTGTTTACTATTTATACCTCATTTTGATAAAATACCTTCCACAAAGCAAATGGGATGGAAGGAAGTGGATTCCTTAGACTTGCTATCAAATACTGCACGCAGATCTATCCAGATGCCATCCACGCTACTGCTAAATGTCACCATTAACAAGTTTAGCATCACTGATACTTCGCTGCCTTGAAGCGAGTTTGAAACCTCAACAGGCGTTAGCACCCATCTCTTCTCCATCAGATAACAGGTAACCTCACTGCTTGGAAGGCAGGATTACGTATGGGTTATAAGCCAGGAAAACAGCAATATGGCTGGCAGACAACCCAGCTGCATCCACTGACTGCAGGAGCATCTCTGCAAGCAAGGCTAGTGAGACACAGCGGAAGCTCTAGGAATCAGAGGCACAGGAATTTCTTACACCTTCACAACAAAAAACACCAGTGGAGTTGTTTGTTTGTTTAATAAAAGCTCGCAAGGCACATATTTCAACTGAATTGCAACATCTACAGCAAAACAGATCAAAATTTGCAAAACGTTTCCCCAACCCTCTCAGGAACTGAAACCCACGACCTGGGTTGAAAACCGAGCTGGGTTGTGTGCACCAGTCAGATGTGGTTATGCCCCATGGTTGTCCTTCCGAAGGATATCACAGAACTTACTGTTTCCATCTTTTCCCACAGAAGGTGGAGACTAGAGCATACAACAGTATTTTTGCTAATCCATAACTGCATAAGAAATTCAAGAATATCCTTTTCTTCACAAGATATGAATCTTCCATGCCTTCTGACTGGGACAACAGTGACGTTTCCCTCAGCAAAAGGCTCCTTCTCTGTTACTTAAGGCTGCTGTGCCAATGATGCTGCTACACAATCTTCTCTAATATAAAAAGCAAGGTAAAAATCTTAAATGATTCTCCTTATACAGAATCGACTGAAGTATCAAGAATACATCTTTATGACAAAACTAATAATAACTATGTCACAGTTCAAATAAAGTTCAACATGTTCATTCAAACATGTATAAAGGCCAATGTGCTACAACATATGTAATTTCCTTAGGTGTATGGTTGGCCTCATTTGTGTTTTTCTTAACATGTGTGCTCTACATGTAAGTATTCAAACCAAGCTCCATGTGGTCACACATACACACAGCGTCGCTGTAAAACACAACAGACAGTCCAGGATAGTTGATACGCTGCACCTTGGTGTGGCATTATAAGGCAAGAAGCCATAAGTTGAGCAGCTTCATCCACCCAAGTGCAATTGTAACCCTGAAATGTGGTACCTGGTATGCCTTATTGCTGGTAGGAAATAGTGCTCACGAACAATCAGCTTCAAGAGAGCAGATCACTGACACGTGGACATGTAATTCCAGACAGTGATTCAAACAAATTTAAGTTGTACACAGAACTCTACACTTACTTTCAGTTATTAACTCCATAGCACATACAAGGTTCCTGATTGCCTGCCATAACCCAAGTTAGTTCACAAGCTTATCTTGATATTGTAATTGAAAAGCCTGAAACTGTAACAGTGCAGCAAAACATACACACTTGTGCATAAGCAAATAAACAGGCTGCTTTTGGCCAGAGAGACATGCATGCTATCCTGAGCACAATGACTGCATCCCTAGAAAGGATATTTACTTCTAACATATAACCCAGTTACGCTGGTAAATGCTTCTCCTAATGATCAAATCGGGTATTTTCGATGGGTTTATCTGGTTTCAAATAAAATGAATAATTTTTAATACTTGGTCTAAACTCACAGGCCTAAAAATATAACCAGATTAAAAGAAAAAACAGATTACGGACTTGTTGACATTTACAACAGTAAAGCTTTTCTCTTTTAAATCACTCCAATAGTGATAATAGATGTTTAGAAACCTCAGCACTATTTTTTAGTGTAAGGTAAACAACATATCTGCATACAGCAGACAGGAATCATGCATATACATCAACACGTTGCAGTTCCTAACAATTTCAGAGTCAATCCCTCTGAATTTGCATTTTAATCAACAAATGTAGTAGGGATAGTTTCGCAGCTTTCATTTGCAGAATGGTTGTTCAGTTGAAGGTTCATCCTATTAAGCCAGATGTTTCTTTAAAGACATCTGGACTCCAAAGAATCATTCCCACATGCCTGACAGACTGGTCTCTGGGCCAGGTGTAACAAAAATCCATAACTGCATGCAACTCTTGGTGGTGAGGACTCTCTCCCGGAACTTAAGTCCTGGCATTCTGTCCAGCTGTACCTACATCAGCAAAGTTACGATTACCTTTTGTTGAGTTTTCCATTCGCAACACCAGGATTAGGCCCAGAGCCGGAATTAAAGCATCATTCATTCTCTTGAAAGCACCTCAGCTAGCAACAAAACAGGATGAACAGAAAATTCAAGGAAGTCGCAGAGACAAATGGGGTCATATAATGAAGGCAAATTTTGGAGGGAATCAAGACTACAGAATGTTTTCCCATGTTTTCAGAGTTCCCAGCATAGCTGCATAATTAATGTATAAAAAGCTATGAACTACTGTGCCACTTCTGATTAATGATGGTGATGATAGTGTTTAAAATTAGTCATGACTACCTTAATCTATCATGAAATAATAAGTTGAATGAAATCACCATCACCCATCCCTTGCCATACACACACACACACACACACCAGCTTGCACACAGGAGTGAAGAGCAGCAGTCTCAGCAGCAAACCTAGTCTCATGCTACACTTGTCTGAAGTACAGCATAGTGTTGTATACTGGCCCATTCTGATGGCTGCTAAAACACACGTATGCTCACATGCATACATATATAAGCATGGAAGAATCCTGAAGTCAAGCTCTTTCCAAACTGAAAATCTAACTTTGTCAACTCCTACAGCTACGTCCAAGTCCAAGCACTTCCTCCAACACGTCTCCAATAATGCAGAGATCAGTGCCTCAGTCTATGGAACTGTTTAAATAACATCTTCCTTATTTGATTTATACAAATACTTTACCTACATATAAGGTGTATGAACGTGTTCAATAAACAAAGCAGTGTTTATAGTGGAAAACAGGAAGAATAAAAAACCACAGTAACCAAAGAAAAATATTAGAAATATTAAACAAACCCAAACACTTGAAGACTTAGGATACACCACTTGATTTCTTACTAGAAAATAGAAGCTACATGACTTAAACAAGCTCTTCAACATAACTTTTTCCAAAGTCTATCCACATCAGCTCTCTAACACTGAAGTTAGAAATATCTGTTGATATTTAGAAATAGCTGTTGATATTTCTAACTATTGTTGAAATGAAGATTAAGATGATTTACAGTGGGAAGACAAATGCAAGAACATGGAAGACTGTCACACTTTCTTGTGGAGACTGTAAAATTGTCCAATTTTCCTGGTTCCTTCAAAGAAGGTATCTGTAACAGTTGGTCTGTAGAGTTCAAACAGTTCCAGTTTGGTGGAAAAAAAAATAAACCCAAAAAACTGGTCAGTACACTGCACCCACGTGTATCTGTAAAAATAATTTTCTTAATCAAAAGGAATTTTTCCAGCTGAATTCCATCACAGTCAATCCTCAAAAAAAAGCTTGCAGGCTTTGTCACGATTGGAAGGATATCACAGTGTTGATCCTATACACAAAGTAGGATCTATTCCAGTATACTCGAGTGAAATAATTCACATAGGGAGAATAGTTCATTTTGATTTCATGACAAAATCGTCCATATTTTGAATAAGCATAACTGTCACCTTCCTCACAAACCACCTGTCAGGAAAGAAGAAGATCGGTTAAAATACTGAAGATAAATGACTGCAGAATGCAATTCTGTACGTTCATTTATTTCTGCATTCTGTACATTTCACTTGCACTACAGATATTTAATTACATTCCCTTACAATTTGTTTTATCATCTAAAACAGCCTTATGAATTCATACATCACTTCCCTACCTTTTCCAATTGCAGAAGTTTGCAGGGATTTAAAAAAAAAAAAAAAAAAAAAAAAAGTGGTAAGATAAATTCACCAGAAATATAAATAAATAAATCTTTCAATGTCTCCCAGAATACAAAGATAGTTTCTCTCAGTGAGAAAGTCCTTTAGCTTCATACTGCTGGAGAACATTTCTGTCTTGCTCTGTATAAACCATAAAAGCTTATGCTCTTAGCGAGGGTCAGAAATAGGATATTGGGCAACAAAATTTTATAGTCCAATTTAGAAGTTATTTAAATGGTATTTAATGATTGGCATAAAAGCAGCACTGCTTGATATTAATGTATTAGAAGGAATTAGGACAGGTAAGGAATAGGACGAGGTCAGATTACAGTTATGTAAGAAACAGACACCTCAAAACTGAACGGATCGCTGTTAAGTCTTTTGAGTCTTTGTCTACATATTATAATTAGAAAAACAAGATCAACGCTACAAGAATGTTTCCTTTAAAATGAATTATTTATGCATTCAGACACTCACTTTTGTCTCGCTGTTACTTACATGACCATTGGCAATATCCAATAGATCTTTAACTCTACATCCTCTTACGGGTCCCACTTCATTGCAAATTGAATCTTCAATGATCAAAAAATTGGCTTTGTAAGATGTGAGAATCTTATAAATATCCTCTGCTGACCTCTTTGAATATATCTGATAGATCTATAAATTAAGAACACATTTTAATGCATGGTAAAAATCAGTGGAAAATTAAATACCATGAAAATGGTGGTGAGCAAAGGATGACTTATCTTTAATAACAAGTTATGTACGCATTGTATGTAGATGCCAAGCTATAAAACATCTATTTTTGAAATTTCTAAAGCAGGTGAGGTAATGGGGAGCTGAATAGGAAGCATTTGTCTCTGCTGGAGTAAGTTCACATTTTACATACTTACATTGGCCTGAAAAGTCTTCAGAAAGAATATTCATTTTTGTCCAGAGTACAGCATAGACAATTTATTTGATATTCCCCTCCCTATTTGCTGGACTATCCCCTTTCTTCTAATATTTTTGTTTGTTTGTTTGTTTTTTCCCATTATATTTGGGCAAAGCAGCTCCTATCAGTTGTTTTCCAAGTCAAATATCCCGCTAGAGACTTACACTTGCCTTCCGTAATCCTGAAGTATTCAAACAGAATGAGAACTGAGGCTGAGTAGCAATTTTGATTTCTTTGCTAGTCAGAGACAGGGTAAGTCCACTCTGATTTGTGACTTTCCCCCCGGCAAAACGTATAGAATAAAAATTGCTCAGAATCATTCAGAAATGACAGCCTGCCTAAAACTCAATACTGTCATACTGCTCAGTAAGGAATCTTGTTCTTGGGTTTACTGATTATGTAATGGCATTACCTTTCTTTACGATGCTTCATGCTCTTTTTTCACCTTAGAATGTGAACACTTTGGGGATAAAGAACTGGGAACATGGAAGAGCAATGCAAATGAGTACAGCATGAGGAATATTACAAGGTCATCCTCTTTGAAGTGCTAACGTTTACAGTACTCCCACACATCTCAATCAGGCACTTGAGTCTTACAGGATAGAATAGTCTATAAATCACTGGTAATGCATACACATTTATGAAATTGGATACTCACATTTTCATTTCTTTTTAGAAGATCATCATCATATAAAGGCAAGCTTGACACCATCCATCCTGTACAAAGCTTAATCACACCCATTAATTGTGGGCTGCCTGCAAACACAGCAGCCACAGGAGCTTGTCTTCTGCAAAAGCAACATCAACATACATGTCTGAGTGCAGGATACATTCTTCAAAATGATGCTTTTAATTTTAATAACTGTACAAATCTTTGCAGATGCTAGGGCAAGAACTGGCGTGCATGACAATACCTACAAAGAGGGGGACAGGGTCTGCTGTGATAGGACAAGGGGAAATGGAGGGGACATTTAGATTGGATACAAGGAAAAAGTACTTTAGAATAAGGGTGGTGAGGCCCTGGAACAGGCTGCCCAGTGAGGTGGGGGATGCCCCGTCCTTGGAGACATTCAAGGTCAGGGTGGATGGTGCTCTGAGCAACCTCATCAAGCTGTAGGTGTCCCTGCTCATTGCAGGGAGTTAGACTACATGATCTTTAAGAATCCCTTCCAACTCAAACGATTCTATGATCTTTGGGGGTCTAATTACAATTGGCATTAACACTCTGGTAGCATTGGTTTCCCTACCGGGAAAAGCACAGACTTGCAGCAATGAGGAGTTTGCAAGGAAGGCCTCCTGAGGGTTAAGAGCTCATGGCCATCCTCCCCTCCTTGTTATTCATGGAGCACCACTCAGAGTGGTCCCAGAATGGATCAAACTATTGCTTTTCTGAGTGGTTGCTGTCTCGTGACAAAGCAAGCTTGAGATGGAGGGCAGGTAGGCAGCGAAACAGTATGATGTTATCTTGTAAGTGAAAGACTTGTGGTTATGCTCATTTGATTTGTAGGACAATCTATTTCATCATTTATGAGTAACTACTGTCATACAGAATAACATTTACAATAATTATGCTTCTAGATTTTTAGTTCATCTTTTGATTATTCATATTGCAGTGTTAGTGAAAGAAAACAACCATTGTCACACTTTATCACAGATCTCCAGCAACTTTTCCCACAGAGAAAATTCAAGTTAATTCATTTTATCAGGGAGAAAATCATAAGAAAGTATACTTATAATAATGACGTTCAATTAAAATTCCAATATGGATATCTAAGCATAAGCACTAAAAATCCTTTTCATTAAAAATATGAACAGCTGCTACAAATAAGGGTAGTCAAATTGCTCTTAGCTGAGTGAATCTCAATGCAATTCACCATGATTAATTATGTACTTGAAGTGTAATATATGCAGACTAATGTAAAAGCCATTAGGTACTTGGCATTATTCCACTTGCTGCCTTCAAAAGCTGCAGCAGTGACAAACAACGTACACTACTATTAACAGAAAGAAGAAATTGGCTGGAACACCATAATTACCAGCCTTGTCTTTTCTGAAGATGAACAGGTTGACATTAAAGACACCATAAATACAGAAAATAATATTCTTTTAAAAATGCATTTAAAGGTAAGTAAGTTATTTGAACACAGGGGACCTCATTTTCACAGAAGTGCAGTTAGTAATGACACAGTTCCAAATTAAATTGAATAAGGCCAGAATCTAGTTCTGAAACTTTTGATGAAGATAAAAATATATCTGTGAAAATATCCTTACTATAAGCTCAGCATTTGCTATGCCCTACCTAGTCAGCCAGGTCAGATCATTGCAGCCTTCTGCTCAAAGGGGAAGTTTGAACCCCACATTGCACTCCATGTTTCTTTACATCAGGCATTTGTTTCACTGGCTTCTGTACATACGACTTTCACTGTTTCTCTCCCTCGTGGCATTATAGTCAATATGAATCCTCTAACCCACTGAAAAGTCAGCATGTAAAGAATCAGGATGTAAAGGATGCACATCTTTCTTTGGAAATCACATCTAGTAATGATACTAAACATAAGGTGACTGCACATTTCAGGATCTTCTCTTGTAATCAATGATAAACTCCTGCTACTTTGCATGGGAGGAATACCGAGCCTAAAATAATCATTTCTCTTCCCATCTCCCTCTACATCATGTAATGACTTGGCAAGGAAAAGCTCAGATTAATACAGGTAGCTCCACAAAATACTGAGATGTAAGTACCCTGGCAAAGAATTAAAACAGAAGTGCAGAAATTCATACTTACTTTATCCACGTCATAAGCTCTACTGTATCAGGATCATAGAATTCTTGTAGTTCTGAAAGCTCTGTCATTATCCTAGGGAAAAACTGATGGAAATGTTATTTGATTACAACTACGCCACACTAAAGGGACAACTTATTATGGGACAGCCATAGTGGGTAAGACACCTGGAAATGGAAACCTGCTTTTAGCTGAGGAAATTCCACCCCCATTACCGGTCTGAAGTCAGACAAATTAGGGTAGCACAAGAACAGCTGTGAGAGTTGTAGCACACAGGAGCTGTTATACGTATACCTGCACCATCCCAGAAATAGGAAGAGAGAGAGAGAAGAAAAACCACTGCCACCCCCAAGAGAACCAGCTTCACTGATCACACAGAGCCCGTAGAAAAACGTAGCTGATGAGGGACTATGCCTGGCTGAGAGAAGGCAGACAAGCAGAAAGATGCTGAGCTGTACACTCATCTCTTTAAAGCCAGAGTAACAGAGTACAAGTCTCAGGGCATTTGCACTTCCCTCATCCTAATAATCAAACTTTCCAAGTGCAGGACTGAGTTGAGAACCCAGAGAGCAAATGTTCACTACTGCTTAAAAGCAGAAGTAGGATTGCCAAGGGATGAAGCCCTCTAGAGTCCAAATCCCCACACTGCTATTATTAACAAATAATCTGTAAATGAATTCTTTCGTCACTAAGTTTTCTCTGTTGTAACTGATAGCATAATTTTGAGCACCTTTAGCTTTTCCTTCCCTCCTCGGAAGCATTATCTGTTACTCTGATAAAAGCACATAACGAGTCGGATTGTGCTGCAAACAAATTCTCTGTTAAAGACAGATATTACAGAATTTGTACAGTCAGTGAAGATTGACTTTTATATTTCAATGCCTTGTAAAAAATACTTAAATTCTTATAAAGCTACTCAGAATAACTCTTCTGAATCTGTCAGTACAGTAGAGAGTTAAGGGATATATTTTCTATTTTTTTCAAACTTGTAGAAATTTTTAAAATAATTTTCCAAATATTCTTCTCCCTGTGTGCCAGTCTGTCAGGCAATGTGACTACAAGTAAAGAACCAAATACTTAATTTAAACAAGGAAACATCTGTAGATTTTTTCTCCCTGTACTGGTGTAAGGATTTAACTCTGTTATAATTTGACAGCTTTTCAAACGCGTTATTTGCCTATGACCTTCCATAATTTTACTTCTCAATAAAAAGAAGATAGACACAAAATGCTTTTCAGTATTCCAAGTGTTTATTTAGCAATATTTTCTCTGTTGAGTCAGTTCACATATTCCAAGCGTAAAAGCTGAATGTAATAATGTCTTCATTTAAATTCAAATGCTTCTTAATTACAGTAAGTCATTGTTACCAAACTGAATTGTTAAATATCTCATACTGAAAAATTTAAACAGCTTTGTTTAAAAACAAAACAAATTAGAATTAAAAAAAAAAAAAAAAAGCCAGCACATTTTCAGAAGATGTCAGCTTTTATTTCACCTTGACATTATATTTGCTCAGTGTTTTGACTCATATGCTGCCCAAAGACAAAACAAAACACAGAACAGCATGTTGCTTACCTCTTTCCACAAGCTGAATCCAATTATTGTGGGAACTGCCATACTCAGAATGAGAGCCTAGAAAACAGATGTTAGAAGAAAAGGATTATGGATTGTTCTCCATTCTCCAACCTCAACTATGCTGATGCTGTTTGTACAGCAGTAGGCTCCATTTATGCCTGAAACCTTAAGAGTGACTGCAGATGAATCACTGCAATTTTCTACCAGGAAAAAGTTTTCTGTAAAAAAAAATTTGTCTAACTTAGCACTGAATAACTGATTTGACCCATGCTGTATTTACCACCAATATTAGGGACTGTTAATTACTGCTCATCTAAGAATGAATCAACGCACACATGAAGTACGGACAGGAGAAAAGTAAATACCTCTCAGATACAAATACAATGCAATAATTTGAAAAATGAAAAAAAAAAGTATGAAACAAACATTTCAAACCTCTGATCTTAGTGATGCTTTCATTCAGATTGACAATAGTGACAGGCAAAAACCAGAAATTCATTCTCCAGCACCCCATCATTGTAGCTGGTATCCCCTCCACTTTCCAAAGGGGACTAGCTCACAGAGTACAGAAAACACTTGGTAAAGAGCATACCCAAGGCATTCTTTTGGTATTAACCTGTTAACACATCTACTATATAAAAAAGCAGGTCTATATAGCAGAAAGCGTGTAGTATATAAAGCATTATGTTTAATATGTATGTGAATATATTTTTATTTTTTACTGGAAGGACACTGTCAATATTTATGATGCAACATTAAATGGCATTTGCACAAGTGCCATATATAACTTTAAGTTTTAAATATTTATTCTTCTAAGTATCTTGAAATTAGGGTAGAGTAGTAGAGTAACACCCCATTCTCATTTCATTAATAAAACAAATGCAGAAAGGTGTCCAAAGCAATTCTCATCCCATTATAAACAAAGCTAGAGTTGGAAGTGGAGGAGCTGTTTGCACTACAGCACAAGCTCAGCTTTAGTTACAGCACTTCTCTGAAATGGCTACACCAGAACATATCTTACACAAAGTAACTGCAGCTACTATTTCTTAGGAATGTGTTTTACTCTCATCTATTAAATACACCTAACTACCACATTTTAGCCAAATTCCCTAGTGAAAGAAGACTTATGTCAATGCTTGTCTGCATGCCTGTACTTTTTCTTGTGCAGTTTTTCTACAGAACATTTGACGTTCTTGGCCAGTCTCAACTAAATACGACAGAGAGCTTGAGGTCTCAAAGATCTATTAAAAGAAATTAAATATGTCTGAGAAACAGAGATAAAGATTGTTCTGCTCCTTGTGAGGAAAAGGCTCTGCTTTATCACCAGGTACCAGAGAACATGGGAAAACATGCTGATAGGAATGCAAGACAAGAAAAAGCAGACTATGTAAGATCTATTGCTTACAGAACTACATGTTCTTTTAGTGGGTTTTTCTTTAAGTCTTAAGTAATTGTTGTTGGAAAAGTGATATGACAGTGAGTTGTAATTTCCAAGACATTGTCTCACCAGTAGTATCGGATGCACAGCTTTCAGTCTCAGCCACTTGAAAAGTGTCATCCAAAGTTCAGGAGAGCACACACCAAATGCAGCCAGCATGCAAACATATGGAGTCCACAGATATTTCATTCTGAAAAATATTGCAAGAACTTGGTTGGCACTTTGCACTTATCATTGTATTTTTTTTCAAAGTCTGGATATGCAAGCAATCAGATCTAATTTGGTGGCATTGGAGGGCAAAACAAGGAAATCTCTAGCAGGCACCTGATTATTTGCTGTAAGATGTAGAAGCGTGATCCCAGGTCAAAGATAACAAAATCCTTCACAGAGTTCAGGGGAGGACGAAACAAAAAACAAACAAGACTAGTAAAGTCACTTGGCTGTTACAGTTTTCCAGCCAAACAAGGACAAAAAACAGCTATTCAGCGAAGCTGCACAGACACCTTATTATAAGGGATTTCCTGAAGGAAGGAAAGTATTTCATATACAATTTACTATTTGCTGTTTTTGTCTGCCTCTTGAGGATAGACAAGTCAAGACAGCTACTTGGCAACACAACAGTTTGCTCACTTTAATAATTTATGCATATTCAGATATGATCATGATAAATGTAAATGTATAAACACAACTGGCACTTTCCAGCTGATTTGGCTGAGAGCTAGACTGGAACAAAAAGGTTATCCAAACATAAGCTCCTGAAGCTTAAAGAACTAATACTCAACACTATTTTTGATAATTGTTTCACTGCTGCTTAACATGTCAGGCAAAGGTATATTCAGTGCTTGTCTACACACAATAAGATGGTTGACAAATCTTCTACCCCTTGAAGAACATTCAAGAACATACACTACCCATCCAAACACTACACAAGATCTCACAAGAGCACAATATTCAAAGAATGATAGAGCACTTCTATGCTTAAATACCACAAGAAGAGAGATCCAATTTTCTCTAATTAATTTCTTGGATTTTGGCTGCATTAAAGCTTACAAAATGCATTGAAGAGACCAAGCACGATTCATCATACTCCTCTATCCAATTTATAGTGAAAATTCTCTTTGCTACCTCCACTACCAACTAGTACCACTGTATGCCAAATATATTTCTGAAAAGAATTTGAGTTGTAGATACATTTGAAAGGGGCAAATAGCCTATCACATCCAGTTAGGAAATCTCTGTTGCTTTCAAGAGAGATACATCAAAACAAGACTTACCCTTCCAAACACATCGCTAGAGAACCAAGTAAAATTGTGTGAATTACATGATAAACTATTTCTGGCCTCTCTCCAATTCGACCATCCTCAAGTTTAACTGTCTCTTTCAGTGGTTCACCACTGCAGTTGGAGAAAATGAGACATCACTTAATTCAGACATTATCTCAGGCAAAGGTGTCAACAAAAATACTTTTATGACCATTAGGTAAGCAGTACGCTGAGATCATTCTGTGTCATATCATATACTATTGTTTGCACTGCTTATTTGGCTTTTGATCTTTGTCAGTGATCTATAGGTACCTGCTGTCCCTTGTATTAGACTGCAACCTCTTTGAACCAATGGCTGTGAATTAATACAACAGGATCACCATCTATGACCATAAATTCTATTTATGGTGCTTCAGCAACAAGAGCCAACCTAATTCAAGAGCATGCATACTCCATAAACATTTAGATGAAGCACTCTGTATGTGTGTGTTCTAAGTTCATGTCGTTAAGTTGCTGAAAAATTACAGAACCCATATTACTATATACACACCATTTTATCACAAAATAAGACTACAAAACCAGTAGTTAGTCACAGTACTAGAACTTCCAGTAATAAATTGCAAATAAAAAAACAATCACAACCAAAAATCTTACAATGAATGTTTTTCCACAAACATGATAGCGAGGCACGTGAAATACATTTTATTCTACCATTAAGTGATACCAGTTACAAAGTTGTAACAAGCAATTAACTGCTTCAAAATCAGAAAGTTTTTACTGTGAGGAGGGAGAACGTTTATTTTAAACTCTTCTTAAAAACCTGTAGGATATAATAAAGTTACTGCCCTTCACAAAGCAGTACATAGCTAATAGAGACACTAGCAAAGATCAGAAGAGTCTGCTTTATTGTTTTGAATTTAGCATTTTACCTCCAACATGACATACATTTTCACTTACACCAGTATAACCTGTATCTATTGAAAGTCTTAGTCCTTGAAAAAAGAAGAAAAAAAAAAGCTATTGATTTTTGCTGCAGGAAAGTGAGAAATTTGCTCTAATACCTGAGCAGTTACACCATTTATCTCCTACCAGGGAGATGTAATTTCCCAACCATTCAGTTTCCAGGATAAATTATGCTAGCATCTACACAGCCTTGCATTCAGAGCCTGCACGCGGACAGCTCCAGTACCCCTTCTCTCCAGGGAACTGTAAATCACTGTGAAACTACAAATAATTGAGTCTGTGCTACTTCAGCTTTGTTCCAAGCAGCAAAGAGTTATGAACTTGATCACAGTAAACATAATAAATAAATAAATTACATGGAAACATTAAAACTGGAAATCCTCTAAACTCCACCCTTCTCATTTTTCGCAAAACGAAAACTTGGAGGAAAAAAAAAAAACAAAAAAACACCCACAAACCCAAAGGAAAAAAAAAAGAGAGAGAGAAATCCTCCAGCAATAATCCAGTGACTCTGCTGGTTGGAAAGGAAAAACAGACAAAATACCTTTCTCACAATGGTAAGAGACATAAACATGTGATAAAATCGAAAGCCAGATCTCTGCAGGGATTTCCCTTGTGGAAAACAAAACAAAACAAGCAAGTAAAACCAGAGACAATTCCCTACCCTCACTAGACGGATGCTCAGGAAGCTCTTTGCTAAAAAGCTTTCTGCAGAAGCCTTAGGGCTTTCCACTGCTGCCCACAGCCTTGCAAGCTCCATGGTGCAATGGGTCCTCACTTAGGCTGAGGCCTCAGCCAGTTACACAACTGGCTATTCACTTTTATATCCAAGAAGCTCTTATCTCTAACTTCTTATATTCCAATAAAAAGAAGTTACTTACCAAATTCTCCTAAAAATGACCTGAGTTACAGAAAAAAGGCAGATAATTAATACTAAAATATAGAAAGGCAGAAGCGATGACTGTGTTAGCCGCAAAAAAAAGTCTTGGGAGGGTGCCTGAAGAGATTCTTGACAAAGGAGCCAATTCATTGTAAAATTCCTAGTAAGGCAAAAACATCCCATTAAAAACCAATAACAATGCCACATAGTTTAGGAAGAGAAAAAAATAGTACACAACCAAGCACATTTTCATCTACTCATGTCATAGGAAACTATTTGAAATTCATCTTTGAAAAGTGATATTCTATAATTTGGAACTGCTTTACAAGTACTCTTTATAGTAACTGTCAAAAGCTTATCTTCTAAAAAAAAAGAGTCTGTGATCCGAAGAGGCCAGACTATGACTCTTCTATGTCACAAAACCCAGCTTCCTGTGTAACTCTGTTATGAGGACCACAAAGAACTTTGTTGTCACAGTGGATTAAGATTCTAGAGATACTGATGCAGGAAGGTATGCCTGTCCTCATTCCAAAGGGAAAGTGGTCATCTGAGATCACATACAAGCCTGAAGCATCACCAAGAATGCCATCCACAATGCTGAAATTCTAATTCTGTAGCTGACTCCACTTGATCATTCCTCTTTCTCAGTTAATGAGCAAAAAGACTATATTCTGCCAAGAAGTACTATTAATGCATATTCTCAACTGGAACTGATGTGGCACATCACGTAATGAAAGCATTCTTGTCTTTATTCTCTTTTGCTTTCCTCCCCCTCTTTTTCTATCCTCAAGTGAAGACAAGAGAACTCTACCACTTTCAGTTAGACAGAACCAGTTTTAGGATTAACAGCTGAGCACATTCAAAGCCTTAAGAGACAGATCTTGAAGTTTTCATGCTGCAAGCCGCAATTCCAGCATTTAGTTACACAACTTTCCAGGGGTAGTTGCATCCAGTTTGTTTCAATCACCACCTTCAATGAAGGGTTGCACAGCCTGGAAAGTAATATGTAGCAAATTGCCAGGGAAATAAACGTATCTGTAATACCTGGTAGCTGAAATAACCAAAATCCTGACCAGAAGCAGTCTTGAATTTTTGTTCAAAACAATTAAGAACACTCATATACGTGTGTTAAATAGTGCATCTTAGTTAAACTCTTAACATCTTGACTTCCAAAAATGCCACAACATTTTCAGTTGTGTAATGTCATTTTCCAACTCTTCTCCTGAAATGACTTGGAGTAGTTTTGTAAGAGACAGATGCAGCTCTCAGGAGAGAGTATCAACTCCAAGCAATTGCTGACTTGGTTCCAGGAGCTGTTTCTAGTCCTTACCAACATTACACTTAAAGCTTTCCAGAAAATCTGTATCCGTGATTTCTTCTTCTCACAGACTAACATTCAACTCTTTTACAGATGTGAACAGTTTTTCTTAGAATCACAATTTCCTCTGACTTTTAAGTTGTCCCTTGTCTTAATTTCTTCTAAAACAAACAGGGTGTTTCAGGTGGTTATTCTTAGAAAACTAAAAAAATAAACATCAGTGTTTTGAGGTGGTAATTACTCCCTTTAGAGCCCTGTTCTCCAGCTATGAGAAGTCAGGACCACTACCCTGACCATATTATCTCTGCTTCCAAGTCTCATTAGAAACATTAGATGGGGTACAAAATGTTTTTGCTCTTCAACGTAAAGTAAAAAATCTATGTAAAGCTTTCACCCCCAGGGGATGAAAAATACTGAAGTGCCTCAGAAACCTCCAGACCTTAAGTAAATTCTATATATGCATCTCTTAAAACTCGTTTGTAAAACCAAGTGAAAAAGGTAAAGTTTCTCTAAGTCCTCTATAAATACAGACAAGCCACTGAAATTTTATATTTCTTAGAGTAGTTTCAGAAGTTTAAATATCTTATAAGATGTAAAAAAAAAAATAAATAAACTTACTTAGTTGTGTTTAAGCCAAGTTTTATCTCAAGAAACTTCAGCAAATGCTCATTTTCTTTATGAGGGACAAACATCTGAAAATTAATTTAGCAGAGAAAAATCTCACCAAGTGTTGGAAGCAGCTTTCACTACTCACTTCATTCAGATTACAGATTGGCAGGGAAAAATCAGTTATTTGAGATTGAGTTAGAATGAATAAATTAGATTAAGTGTGTCAATTAAGGTATCAACATAGTACTGTAAATCTCCACTTAAATGAATCTATCTTTAGGGTTTCCTGGAGACCATCATACACTGCATTTTATACATGTAGCCCAAAGAGAGGGCAAATGAAAGCTGTCAACAAGATGCTGGAAGGTTACTGAGTAATGTGAAAAGGATCATGTAAAACAGACATACATTTACACCCGAGCAAGCCAAAGAACACTGTGTTTGGCTCCACTAAACAGTAGGACTGCAGCTTAGCAAAAGTTATGAGCATTTGTAATCTTCACATAAATTGTTTGAGCTGCCAAAGTTCTGTGCACTGCCTACATAATTTAAGTCATATTTTTCAAGATTAGGTTTTATATTCCTGGAGATACAGCAGAGCTAGCTGATATGAGTGGCACTAGAGAACAGCAGGTTTGAACATCCTCTCAAAATTTTTTAGGGTTCACTATGTTCTGAATTTATAAATTGATGCTGTTTATTAATACAACCAAGGTGAGCTTGAGACATAAGGGAAAAGCACTAATTATGCACAAGGCAAAGGCAGGTAAAAGGGAATTACTAATCAAATGCAAGACCAGGTTAAAATCCCACTGAAAATTATAATCTACTCTAAGACTACTAGCTCTTTTCCATGCACAAAAATACTGATTTAATATTCAACCCAATTGGTAGAGGTGATCCAAGTTATAACAAAAAACACATCTATAAAATAGCTAGTGTGTGATTTAAAGAATATTTCAATACTATGCTTTAATCTCAATCCATAAGCTCCAAACCCCCAAACAAAAAACAGCTGCTTAAGTTGTTAGATAAAATATTTTTAAATAAATACATCGATACAAAATTACTCAGTCTTCAGTATTTCAATTTGCTATGAATTAAGCTATTACTTCTCAGATCAATATCATAGAATCATAGAATGGTTTGGGTTGGAAGGGACCTTTAAGATCATCTAGTTCCAACCCCTTGCTAGAGCCAGGGATACCCCCTCCTAAAACAGGTTGCTCAAAGCCCCATCCAGCCTGGCCTTGAATGCTTCCAAGCATGTATGATGAGCAGCACTTTAAAAAACATTTCCAAGATATAACTGTTGCTTTCCATTTAGACTATAACAATTAAAATAGCTTCTACAGCAGAATCTTACCTTTAGTAACAAGTTTAGTGTTAGTGTTACTGTGAGTACCAAATAAATGTACATAATTTTCAGCATTCTTGACACAAATGTACCTTTCTTCACATTCATCTGCAAAAACAGTTCAAGAATGTCGTATCACTTGGAGTTCAGTTGAAGTAATAAAATCTACATTCAGAGTTAGAGGAGAGTCTTGTTACCTGAAGGTATTTAGAGAGCATTAAAGCTGTTACAAGACTCAGTAATGGTGACACTAGTAAGGCCGAATTTTCAAACTGCAATAAATACCCCAGGAAGAGAGAAAACATGTAGATTTTGTACACTTCATACACCTGTCAACAAGAAAAGATAAAATTACAATGGATACACATTCTGCTTCCTAGAGCAGATAGATAGTTCACTGCATTTCCTTCCTAATCAGGAGATCAATGGATACATTTCAATCCTCCAGCTCAGGAGGCTAGCAGGGTACAATCTGGCTGTGAAAAGTATTTCATACCAAAACAATCCTGGTCAGCCTCCGGAACAAGCATACCACCGCTCCACAAGAAAAATGAAAAATACCAAAAGTAATAGGAATATTTTACAAGGGCTCTTTATTCTGTAGCACTGTGCTTAGCAGTAACCACAGTGTAACAGCATGAAAACACACAATTTGGGTGAAGGAACTGAGTACTGTCAACATGTCTTTTACCTGTCCTCACAAAAACTTGTTCATTTAACCTAAGGAATACATATTCTACTACTGACACTCACTTTGTTATATACTAATTGATAAGCAGATCTTATAAATTCCAAAACTTGATTCTTTAGAACAACTTTAAAGCTATTTCATTCCCCCTGTGGTCAGGACATGTACTTCAGCTGCACCCAGACTGTGAGACACTCAAGTCATCACCCAGTGTATGCTCTTTGGAGCAGTAGGAGGCTGTATTTCAGTCCTCAGTTATAGGTAGGCTGATGAGTTCCAATACCTTCTCTGACTGTGCCAGGGCAAAACTGTCAAGCAGAAAAAGAGACACGGCCTGGAGAAACAGGAGGTAGTGACTGTACTCCCACATCATCATGAAGGTGTACGTTGAGGCACTCACCAAAAGGTAACAAAATTTCTAGAGGGAGAAAGAATGAGAGGAAAAAAAACTTTAATTTGATATTTATGCATCTCTGTCACTAAGCAAGTGAGAGGTCATTAAACCAGAAATTACAGAAATTCACTATTTTAGGAAATAATTAAGATACAGAATTCAGACTTATTTAACACCTCAGACAGAAAAAAAAAGTCATTACTGAAACACTGAAAAACATTCAAAGCCAGTCGGAAGAAATGCCTTTGTCAGAGAGAGGAAGCTACCACCATCTTCTCCCAGCAACAGGAAAAACAACAGAATAGCTTACACATTGAGAAAAAATTGGCATCTGTTCATCTTAAAAAGGCAGCACGCAGCTAATTACCACATTGTTCTCTCTTAACCCTCACTGGGGTGTAACAGAGCAGGGCACTTTTGCTTAGCAAAACCCACACGTGCCTATGTGAAATCCAAGCAGCTGTTTTGAAAAGAACAAACAAAACATCTGTTTTCTGCAGGTAACTACTCTAGAGCACAGTTCTATCACCAACTCTTTATTAAGAAATTAATTTTCTTTTACCTCTGCAGAACAATTTAGGTTTTTTTTTAAATAGCCTGTGAGAGCTGCTACTTGACATGCAAAATATGGCAAAGCCCAATTTTCCCTTGATGGTATGGAGTAATCAATTCTTGTTGTATCTGTCCTAGAATAAAGTACAGACAAACAAAATTATTAAAGATTTATGGAACAAAAACATCAAGGAAAGCCTAAATGTTACTTTTAGTTAGCACCGTGGCCTTGCAAGCGAGCTATTCCTATAATAGGTTCAAAGTAACACTAATACAGTTTTGCTGCTGATACAGGTCACAAACTTAATATCAGCACTCAAGGCTCAATCTTTACTCACTTATTAAGCACAACTCCTAAAGGGATGGAATTTACAGGACTGAAGCCAAGAAGCAGGGCCTCCAGCCATTTCTGCCCACACCTCCACAGGAGATGTCACATTATGATGGTCTCATTATGGATATGACAGCAGCTTTTCATGTTACCATGAATATAAGCTGAGAGAAAAGAGCACTTCCAGTTCTCACACGAGATGCTTTAGGAGTGGATTAGGCAGTAGAGCACAACGTACTTAGAATCCAAAGCAGTGCAGCACCAGCAGATACTTTGTCTACAGGGAAAACTCTGCCCAGAAAACAAGAGACTAAAGATGGACAGGGAGCACGGGACAGAACAGCAGCAGGGACTTCTTGTGGGATGACCTGAGAGTATCTGCACAATTAGAGCTGGAGGAAAAAGTTATACAGAGTGCTACAGTGACTCAGAAGCACAAGAGACACTTTCAAATGTGACAGAGGTACATAGTCTTCTTCGTGTCTACCATGCTTTTAAAAAGGAGCCTGAAGCTCCTTTATCATTTAGATATTTGAAAGTGTCACCTTTCATTTTTACAGCTTAAGTATCTCACAGAGGTGTACTTGGAGCTTTAAACTACTCGATCTTTCAGTTGGTTAAGTGTTTAACATTCCTTGCTGTTGAAAAAAGAGACAGATTTATTCACTATTTTTCCTACTTCGCACTGCTCACATCAGGTTGGTGAACAGTATTTTTACGTATTAATCACAGATTTGGTCATGATGACTTCACATTCCAAAAAGATGTAAAGACACTTCTCAACAGTTCAGCTTTAAAGGTATATCTCTAATACTTGGCCAATCCATAGCTCTTATTTTTTAAAGGGCCTCAAATTTTTTTAGAACTAATAAGTGCTGGAGTCAAGGCTGGATGTGGCTCTGGGCAGCCTGGTCTAGTGGTTGGTGACCCTGCCCATGGCAGGGAGGTTGAAACTAGATGACCTTTGAGGTTCTTTTCAACCCAGGCCATTCTATGATTTTATGATAAGTGCTCTCAAGTGCACAGAAAGTGCCAGAGGCTATCTGGTGACAAAGCAGAAACCAGAACACAACTGTTATCATTGCCTAAATGAGGTTCCCTATCACTGTGGTGCTTCATAAAAGGAAGAGATACTTTCATGCAAACAACACATTATAAGATGAAAAAATCTTGAGGTCAGAATCATTTAAGAAGATTCCACGTTGCACAAAGAAAAGCTACAAAAAAGCAGATAAAAAAAAAAAAGAAACAATCAAAGTCTTTTTACAGAAAAAAATGCGCTTGGTCATTTCCTTCAAAGCAACAAAATAATGGTCACAATGTTTAGAGCTGGTCACAGACAATAACTCCGTTTTCAGCAACTTCAGAAATTTATTTTCATTCTTCATCAGAACAAAACCAAAACCTTCTGATGAATGTTTTTGCAAAATGGAACTTGTGTGTGAAAATATTCATGTATTCACACAAACTCACAAACTTAGGCCAACTGTCAGCTTGGCTGGTTTGGACAGCAGAAGGCCCTTCCATTAATAAAAGCATCAGCAGAATCAGCGCATCTCTGGGAAACATTCTGTACTCAGTACAAGAACTTCTTCTCACAATGAGAACGCCAAGTTTAATAAAAAGCATTTTATTCCACTCTAACATTTTCAAATGCCTTATTAAGAAACTAGATTGTATAAAGATGTTTTTCTTACCTGTTAATAATGAACCATGCTACAGTCAGCATTCCTGCCAGCCAAGTCCCACTCATAACCCAACTGGTTACAAACAATGCAGTCACATAAATTCCCTGCAGTCCAAAAACTATACCAATGTAGAAATACACTGGTTCAATAACTTCCTGAAATTACAAATAAAAATGAAGAGACATAGCAGCAACTGAGCTGAAGCCAGAAATTATTGCTATTTACTGCTTGCATACTGCTAACAGCGTGCTAGATGCTTCACAAACAGGTAAGAGACAGTTCTATTCTAGAAAAGAATCAAGCATGCTTTTATTGGGGCTCAGGAGGACAAAGTAGTGTCAACTGACAGAACACTCAGAACTCAGCTTGCTACTGCTATGACTTTTGCATATGCTATAGCACCAACATTATATGCGTCAGATTTGGAAAAAAATAAAACATACTGCAGTGGAATATAAGTTTATAGGACTACTAAAGAAATCATGCAGGAGAGGAACGCTGAAAAGTAAAGATGTAGCAAAAATGGTTCTAAATACAGGAGAGTACATATATATATATATATATATATATAGGAAAAAAAACAAAGAGATAAATGATAAATGAGAGAGTATAAGCAGGACAGAAGTATGCAGCATAAGCAGAACAAAGCCCATGTGGAGCAGAGAGAGACAATAGGTGCATATACAAAAATGTATTCCCCTTTTACCCACACGGAATGGATAGAGACAGGTACCACTGTAATAAATGTCAGTACTCTGAAGGATCTAACTTTTTGTTTTGAATGAGTAGCACAGTTATTCTCAACATTTCTAAGTGGTTTGCAGAAGCAAAGAAATATCAGACAGAAAAGTATAGTGTATATGAACCCCCCAAAAAATCCTACTCCAAATGCTGATGAGAACTGAGAAGAACATGGAGCTGGTGGTAGGCTTAGCTCAATTTATTCAACAAAAATTGCATGTATTTACTGTATGCAGCAGAAAAAGGCACACATGCACACGCTGAAAGCAGAGAAAGCAGGAGGAATGCACATACTTCACTACCAGATGCTTGATATAATACACTGGCAATCAACTCAGGGTACAAGGTCATCTGCTGGACTGCATTTATCGTCTTCAGTGATACTGTTTTATTGTTGTGTGTCAACTCATAAACACCTACAGACAAAAGAAAATAAGTTATTCTTGGAATCACTTACTACTGCTGTTCTTGAAAGGGTGCGTGTATATTCAAAGGTATGGGGAAACAGATCTGACCACTGAAGCTACTGACTGATTTAATGTTTCTAATTCTAAAAGGAAGAAGAAATTATCGTTTTATATGTCAATGCATCCTGCTGATACTGCAATTAAATTACTACTGTTTTTTGAACTAGTCTGTAGGCACAAGGTGTCCCCATTCCCCTCCCCCCCAAAAAAAACCAAAAAACCCCATAGTCTTTTCAGAAACAACACACTCATGCAGTCCTATAGATCACCTTCACAGGAGGTTCTTCAGAAGTGACACAAAGATCTATGAGGGATGAGCAGGACGCATTAAACCTGCTTACACAAAGAGGTCAGATATGATGGCCTTCTCAGTCCTGCATTTCTGAGAATTCTACGAATCTCTCAACACGGTACACCTCTGTATGAGACTGAGATAAAGTTGGCATACTTGTAGGATACATCACTCTCAGAGGTATTATAACTAAAACAATAACTTGTCATTACTTGGGACAATGGAGGGAAGGGGAATAATACTCCAACAAAAAAAAAGAAAAAGAACAATAACCCCAAAAACAATGAAACAGCACAACAAGATTACTGTTTCCAGCTCCAAACATATCCTGGTGTGTGGTCTGCAGCTGCTTCTCTGCAGGCCAACCTCACTCTTACAGAGCACAAAAAACCATGCTCAGCATTGCCGTGACACACCTCTGTAAACCGTATGCCTCCAAAATACCAAGTAGACATACAAGTTTTGCAGAGCCAGCTGCAGAATGCCCACGAATAAGGCAGTTCATCTGTCCACAACAGCAGTAAACCTCCCAGAGATAATGAGAAGTTAAGTACACCAAAGCCCTGTTGTACACTACTGGCACATGCTACATATCAGCTGGGAAACTGCTACCAAAAAGACTATACCTATAAAGTTCAAATGGCTTCAGATTTAGTTTCATAAGAGGATCAAACTAATTCAATAGCTTAATTCTACAAGGGAGAGCTGCTCGCTCCTTCCTTCCTCCCAGCATTCTCACCTTTCCCCTTGACTTAACCCTGGTGCTCTTCTAAAGTCACTAAAATAGCAAAAAACTGTTCTAGCTTCTTTTCAGTGTTTTAATTTTCCACTGGCTCAAGGACATGACCCAGATTACAGGATGGGAGCGAGCTCCAGAGCCAGTGCTGGACAGAGAGCTGAAGCACAAAGGGAAAAGACACCACTACAACCAACTTCTTCTTGTCCCCCGTGGTTTCTGTCCCCCTTTCTCAATCTTCATCATCATCTATTCAGAAGAGCTGTCAGGTTTAGGAATGGTTGGCAGGGACAGCACTGAGCAGATCAGTTCTTGACAGAGACCGTTCTAGCTTCTGACAGGGGACAAAACAGGAATTTCCATCCCACATTTCCAAATTAAATAAAAATCATGCTTTCAGGGATAAAAATCAACTACGCAGCATAGGCAAACCTAAAAATAACTATGGGACAGAATTGGTATAATATTAATTTCACTCTCCAAAGTTCAGTCAGTGTGCAGTTTTTAGTTAGCCTAACAAATTACAAGAGTATTTGACTCCAAAAGGGGAACAAGACCTTTCAAGGTTAAGAAAATAAACATTTTTTTGTACCTCTTTCAAAGGAAGGAGCCTTTAGCAGTTCCTTATAGAATGAGTAATAAATGGCACTGTCCCCCTGAAATGTAATTTCTCGTTCAAGTTCCTAGGAAAAAAAATATATAGATATATATTCACCTGCAATCTCTTCTCATAGAAAACCATACATTTTTAGATAGACTGGTTTTGTAATACTGCACATGGTTATGACTCCACTGTACATCTCCAAAATATTCCACAGAACATTAATCTTCCCAGCTCCTCCATCAGGTATATAACGCTCTATGACTTGGCAAGCATGCTCGGAATGAGAGCAACTGAAATCTCTGTTGTAAGTCAGTAGGAGACCCACAGGATCACTTCATAGTCACAGACCTGAATTTCACTCGACTTTCCATAATCCACTGAACAACAGTTCTTACAGCACAACATCCCTGACATTTAGCTTATACTAAACACAGTTTATCCCAGTGCATATTTTTTTCCTCCAAATTCTAGAGAAGTTATTTCAACTAATCAAGATGAATTAAGAAAAATCAGCTAAAAACATGACTACACAGAACTGCTGTGAGTAGGAGAAACACCAGTTTTTAAAGAGCTATTTCAAAGACAGAGGCCCGAGTAGAAAAGGCACGGGATTCCGAAAGCGAGCAGTTCCAAGCTGGCACGGATCAGCTTTGATTTCAAGGACACAATTTGGCTTTCGTTTCAGTAGTTTAACTTTTTCTTTACCTGCCTGCTGGAAAACCAGAATTTCCGTTCATGATATGTGGAGAGGTACACAGCATACATCATTCCACTAGTGACTGCCGCAAGACAGCCAAAGAAAAGTTTCGCAAAACGCTGAATTAACATATCTGAAAAGGGACAGTGAAAAAGCTAAAATAGTCCAGAGGACTTAAAAAACAAAGAGCATGCCCTAAGTACGACTTGTTCTGAAGAGCAAGTAAATATTCCTGCATCAGAATTATCAGCACAGATACATTGAGAACTGGATTGTTATTCCTTCGCCGCAGTTTTCTCTCTTGATTACTGCCACTGCCTCGTGGGCCTTTTGGATAAAGTACCACACACTGCATTGCAAATTTATCATCCTTCTAACAAGCTTCAATTGCAAAGGAATTTCAATAACAGAAAATGTATTACAAGTAAAGAGAGAAAACTCCAGGCTTCACCCAAAACACTGTAAAATTCTTAAACACATCAACAGAAAACACATCTACCGTCAACACTGAGATATTCTGTTCTCAATTATTCTTTTCAAATGTAAAAAGAAGGAAATAAATTTTACCCGTTTTTTTCAACTGGTATCTACCTCCCCTGTAGCTCCCTCAAGTCAGTATGTGCTTTTAGCTTAAAAGCTTACGGTAGCTTGATGAGCGTTTGCCTGAAATTACACCTGGTCTTAGTTCTGTGCCATGAGAAGCTGTAGGTACTCTGTGTGTGTGCTTGTTTCAATATGGTTATTTCATGCTTTTCAGCTTCTCAACATAAAGATAACTCCAGATGCAGCTAAAATATTTATATGTGCTCAAATAGACAACAATCAGATTCATAACATTCTCCCTTCAAGTGAAACAACCCAGGAGCAGCATTTTACTCTGCAATACATAACATGTCATTATCGAAGAATTCTACTGTGAATGCCTGTTCTTCTTGAAACATTTTGAATTAGATTTTTGAATAAGTCTGTTATAAATTACTGCGCTAGAAATATATTCCCATAAAATGTAAAAGAAGAATGAATTAAAAGAAAACCCAACAAACAGAACTTAGCTAAAAATTCTGTAGCTTACATTTTGGCGATCTTCCCAGCTTAGAGTTTTCTTTGTTTCTCTCCTCTGGAGCCATTTTGTCAGATTCTGTGCAGTTTTGTTTCCTTCTCTGTCGCAGGTCTGCTGCCCCTGAGGATATTTTTTAGGAAGTTATTGCAGCACTATTCCTAAAATCACACCCTGAGAAATCCATGTGGCAGCAGGTAACAGCCAGTTACTGTTACGGTTCAGCCACACAGCAAACATATTTGACAAAAACACTCAGCTAAAGTATTTCATGTACCTAACTAAAACAGCGTAACAATGCAGAGATCAATCTGTATGCTATTCCTTTGAAAACTCAGTCACTTTCTCTGGAGGCCATAGTGTGGGACTGCCTAGAGCTCTAACTGTAAGTTAGCTGTTTTATTCCCTGGTGAACATGTTACACAAAGGAAGGAAAGAGGAAGAGCAGGTAAGTTGGCACTGACACTGGGACAAATCAGTGCCACTTCCATTCAGGTTTAACTGTAACAACACTCCAGAATTTCCATCTCGCTGACCTACTGCCCAGCAGTGGCTACAGAACTCCAACCAGTGCTCTCCCCTTTCATACAGCCGTTCTACTTTCAGTTGCAGCATCTATTTTCCAAACCCCAATAAAGCTGATAACGACTCTGCTGGCATATTCACATCAAAACTGGTCTACTTTTAAATCCCAGTGCTTGGATTTATAAGATAGAAACAAGGTGGTAATATAAGCAAACTGTTGAAATGCTGTCTGCCCATAACAGGGTACCTGTATTTGTGTTCTAATAGGATTTTCAAACAACTACAAATTATTCTAAACAGACCAAGATCTCAATTGTACCATGCTTCATGGAATGAACAGAAAATACCTAACTTCTTCCATAGAACAATGATCAGAAAACCATTAGACAAAACTATGTTTAAGTCGTTCAATGTCACATTTACCATGATGTCAAACCAAAGGACACACTGGTACTTCTTCATATGCTGTGCATAAAGTCAATCAGCAAAGCAAACACAGCACACTGCAACGTGAAGTCACTTCTATCACACAAGATAACACTGGAGAAAGTATTTAGATCACCAGAACAGTCAAACTGCTTGCAAAGCCAACTGCCTGGCCTTGTCATCCTGGTTACAAGCAAAGCTATGGAGTGAAAACACAGGAAGAAAGTGCATTTCCTACATTCCTCTAGCACATTAGTGAGCCAAATTGGGAGTGTAAGATGCCTGTAAAGGCCAGGGTTAGCAGCAGCAATAGAAAACTTTTAAAGTAAGTTAAAATCCTAATTCTGAGATGGCTACACCTCAGTCAGCAAAAATGCCCAGCAGATCACCCTCCCATGCCCCCCCCCCAAAAAAAAGTAATAACAAAAGGTCCAAGCATGCAATTTCTGTTTCATATGCAGCTGCCTCCAGCAAGAATAGTGTTGTTTCCACTCCTATGAATCCTTTACACGGGGTGAAATTAAAGTCAAACAAGGTGATGACTAAAAATAATGTAGGAGTCCGAACTGATGACACAGCCTCTGTCCGGTACCTCTCTATTCAGCAAGCAATTTATCATCCAAGATTGCTCTTTACTTCCCTGCAAGTTCTCATTACGTTTTTAACTCTTGCCTAGAGAACACACTCTGCTTAGCTGTGGGTATCTCTTGCAGCCTCCTTGCTCCTGTGTGCCACACCAGTAATCCATCTATTGCCTGCAAAGTGACTGCTGTCTGCAGTTCCTGTTCCGTCATTGACAGAGAAGTGGGCAACGTTCAGAGAAGGACCAAAAGAGCAATCAGGGGTGCGTGAGATGGCTCCTATACAAGGCTCAGCGTGCAAGTTAGGCTATTATCATTGGTCTGCAAAGATGATGGGACACATATCTGCGTACAGCCCTGCTCCTCACACGAGGATACCGGAGCTGGCTTGTGGCAAACTGCGCTCCAAAGAGTGCTCCGTGCAAGAAGAGCTCACACGGCCCCGCCAGCAGACAGCTGGAGGAGCACAGAGCCGAAGACTTTGAACACACGGAGATCACCACCAGCTTGGGATGCCCCCGAGCTGGGGACAACCGGGAGATGCAGTGGGACAGCGCGGGGTGTGCGTTTCCCTCCTGCGTTTCTCACAGCGCTCACTGTGCTCCCAAGAAAGCCAAATGCCATCTCAGCCCCCCACCAAGGGGGACGGCCGAGCGAGACCTGGAGGAAAACGAACGCGGAGCGAGCGAAGAGCTGCAAAACATAATAACGTGGAAACGGAGCGGATGCGGAGCCGAGCAGCGCCCGCAGCGCCAGGGGACGGCAGGGGCCGGGGTGCTCGCTGAGGGGCGACGCCAGGAGGGCTGAGCGCAGCGCGGCTGCTGCTGCGCGGCGAGGGAAAGGAGGAGGGCTGGGCTCGGCGCAGGGGCGAGACCGAGCGTCCCCGAGGCGGGAGCGGGCTTCACCTCCTCGCGTCGGCCGCCGCCCCGCAGCGCCGCCCGGAGCCGGCGGGAGAGGAGCGCGAGCCGCTACGCCGCGGCCGAGAGCTCCGGCCGGGCCGGCCCCGCGCCGCCCTCCTTCCCCCCGTCACCCGGAGGCGGCCGGGCCCGCCCCGCGGCGACGGAGGGGTCGGGATGGGGGTGACGCCCGCGCCGCCGCCCCTCACCTTCCTCCATCCTGCGGCCGCCGCCCGCCGCCGGGGCCCCCCGCCGCTCCGCGCGGGACGGCGAGGCCGCCCCCTCCGCGCTCCGTCCGCCGCCGCCCGCCTCTCGTCGGCCCCGCGGGCGGGAGCGCTCTCGCATACCACGGCGAGCGGGAACGCCGCGGCCCCGCACTTCCTGGAGCCGGCGCCGCTGCCGGGCGCCCGCCGCGGGGGAACGGTGGCGGCGGGGCGAGGGAGGCGGCGGGGCGCGGCGCGGCGTACCGAGGCGGTACCGAGGCGGGCGGTGCGCTCTGCCCCGCTTCCGGGGGAAGGCGCTGCCCCTCGAACCTGCCGGCCGCGGAGCTCTATGGAAAGAAAAACGCGGTAGCGCCGCGCTCTGCCGCCTCCGCCTGGCGGCCCGGCTGCAGCCCCGGGGCTGCTCTTCGCAGAGGCGGCTGTGGAGCAGTGCTGCTCAGCGCGGCCCTGCGGGTTTGTAGCTGCCGCTCTAATGTTTCCCATTACGGCCTGCTTTTAGGGCAGGAGGTCTCGTTTGGCTAAAAGAAGGGCAATGGACGAGCGTAAGGACGCGGGGAACCCGGCGTCCCAGTTATCAGCGTCCCAGCAAAGCAAGGAGTTGGGGGAATGGTGTTATTCCCTGCGTGCTGCCTGGCAGCGCCCTCAGACCCTAAGGGTTGGCATGGGCAGCTGTGTGAAAGTTAACAGAAGAGTGGGAAGTGTTGTGTTTGCTGACAGGACTTCAATCTTGGCAGGAGGAGTGATTAAGGAGTCAGTAGGTTGGAAAAGACCTGTATGATCACCTGGTCCAACCACCACCCCCGCCGTGCCCACTAACCACGTCCCTCAGTGCCACATCTCAGTCCTTGAACACCTCCAGGGGCAGTGACTCCCCCACCTCCCCGGGCAGTCTGTGCCACTGAATCACCACTCTTCTGGAAAGGGATTTTTCATACTATCCAGCCTGGGTCTTGGGATGCAGCATTGCCTGCAGTCAGGCTGCTGTCCCATCAGCTGCTGGAAAGCAGATTGGGTTTCTTGTCAGACAGCTGAAAAGACAAACTAAACCAATTCGTGTATCCTGTTGGAGCATAAAATGAAATTTATAGGTTTCCTGGATTTTTTAATAAAATTTAAAATACTTTTGCGATTGTTGATTTATTGGATAGTTAAAAGAGTTGCTTATGTTTTTAATGATCCGTAAATTACCCATTGCATTTTTAATGTAGTTGGTTTTTATCTGTTTTATTTTTTTCATAACTTGATTCTATTATAAGTTACTGGAATGAGCACAAATAATCATCACAATCAAAACAACAAAAACAGCTTTAAATACTTGTAATCAGACCATTAACACATGAACAGGAGCAAAACAAATGACTGTACAGTTATGCTGTAAACTTTGGTCTTCCTAAGCGTTCTTTGTACCACTGTTTCATGCTGTACCTTGTTCCATTTCTTGTGCAGTGCTGCAGTGTGTCCAACTTGCTCAGTTGTTTGTAGTTTTTTCCAAGGTATTTTGTGGGAAAATGGAAGGTAAGAGAATCAAAGATCATTTTTCATGCGAGTTTCTTTCTCTCAGCACAAATGGGCTGAAATACTTTCTTTGATTAATGTTGAAAATGTTACTAATACTCCTCTTCAATCTTTCAAAACACTTTCTATAACTAGTGTTATATGCAAGTTCTTTCATTTGGCAGCTTATTAGGTATCCTAAACAAAGTGCTGTAATACATTAAAATGAATAAATATAGGGATGTTGTGTACTTTTCCCAAGCTTTCTCAGTACAATCATGAATTGTGTATCTGTGTTTTGGCATTAGTCCTCTATTTACATTCTGTTTCCAAGCCCTGCAGACATAACTTTTCTTTTTGTTTACAAGTCCACGTTATTGATGCTTTCTAGTGTAAAAATATTTTTTCCTGTTTTAGAGATATCATGAGGCAAACAATTCACAGGTGGACTTTAGAGTAAAGCATTAATATCGGGCGTACTTGTCATTCTTCAAAAGAGAAGAATCTACACTTGTTTATTTTGTAAACAAACATAAAAATACATATTTTTCTTAAATAGAGAAAATACTTCCCATGCCCCAAAATGCTGTCAAGTTTCACTGCAGTGACTACTGCAGGTATTTCACCTGTTTGGCCTTCCTGGGGATTAATTTTGTAGATGTTCTGTGATATCAGCATCCCAAGTTTTTGCTTATTTTGACTATTTCGGACCCTTTCCTCCTCAAAACTGTTTGTTCTGCTGAGATGTAAAAAATACGACCTGGATAAGATCAAGGTTTTTCGTTGTGCTGTCCCATCTGATGTGGGAAATTCGAAGAATTAAGAGTAGGGAAAAAGGAAGATAATGACAGCGTGGTATCGTTACTTAAAACCAGAACCAAGAAGTCAGAAAATTAAACCTCATAAAAAGAAATAAGCTGTTTCAAACTCTGTGTTTCCAGGATGTGATTTTCCTGTGTTTCTGTGTCCTCTTCTTGTCCAAACCATATTTATCATGCTGGATAAGTAGCGTGTGGACAAGAAATTGTCAGGTTGGGCGGTTCTTGAAAGCATTAGGTGCATCTTCATTGCCATGTTGTTCAGAGGTGGTTGCAGGAAGCCTTTCAATTAAGATTTTTTTTATAGAAACATAGAGAACCTTTGGAATTTCTCCACCTGTTTAACCCACTTCCTACTTTACAGTGCTTCTAATCACTTCAGTATTGCTGCATTGCCTAGGATGTGAGTAAGTCAGATTCTACTGACATCTTCTTCATTGTAAAACTCAATGCCCAGTAAATCAACAGAGTTCATTTACATTTGCACTAGTGAAACCAGTTAAATCCTCTAGTTGTAAATCTGTGGTTTGATTATTTCTACTGCGGCTTTCATAATTTTCCTTATCCCTTGTACCAGCTCTCCACCAAGGCAGAAGGCACTGCTGATGTGGTTATAAAGACCACCTTCCTCTTTTGCTTTCTATCCCAACTCTTGCACTTGCCATGTCTTCAATGATGAGTTTTCCAATGCCATCTCTGAAGCAGCAGGAGATCTTGCATGCTCATTTTCTTTCCTTTTCTTGCCATTCCTGGTACTTCCATGTACAGTTTCCTAAGCCAGCTGGTGTTAGGGTCTGTGGGGTGCTGCACAGCCTCTCGTTCTGTTCATGTTCTGTTCTATCTCTCTCTTCCTTGTGTTTTTACCCTCCAAAAAATGCATTGATGGTTAACATAGTTGCCTTTATCCAACCTACAGTTTTCTTTATTAATTTCTCACTTCTCATCTTAGTAGCATCTTTAGTAGCTTAGTGGTAGTGATGGTGATAGGAGGATGATTGGACTAGATGATCTTGTAGGTTCTTTCCACCTTTGTGATTCTGTGATTCTATGATCTTTCCTCATAACATTTAGCCATGTCAGCTGACAAAGTGCTGTCCTGCTGTTAATTTGATCTTGCTGCAGCATGCCAGAATTGTTTGGATTGCACCAAGCCAAGGAACCTCCGAGGAGAGCCTGGCTGCTGCTGCCCATGTTGCCATTTGGAATGTGTTCTAGAACATTTCTGTACATGCAACTCCAAATCGTGCTGGACCTTAGGGCTGATAAATAAAAAAGCTCAAGTGCCTGCAAAGCACTGTATCAGTAATAAGGTCATGGTAAAGGAGCTACAGAAGAGCTCAAAACACACGTGTAGTTCTTTATCTATTCTATTTATTTATTTCAGCCCCCTTTTAGGGATGTGATTTGCTTTCTCTACCATTTCCCTCTCTCTACTCTTGCTGCAGTTCTTGTTTGTGCTTGCGACAGTGTTCCCCAGGACAGGAGCCTGACCCTTACATTTGTAAAACATGCAGCATATGATGTGCCTGGCCAGAAATAGCTCTAGGGCAGCACCAGGGGCTGGTACCAGTCTTGCCCTTTGCGTGGCCTCTGTGCTGTGAGACGACTCAGTGCCTTGCCATCACCTCTGTTCCTCCCCACACGCCTTTTTCTCTCTGGGCCGTTGCTTTGACTTTTATCCAAGGATAAAGGCCTTTGAGGTGGATGACTCACAGCTTGGCACTTCCTTTGACTCACGCTTTGCCACCTAGGACATTGGTCAGCTCTTATGAAACTGCTATATATTTATTTTTTTTATTGCTTATGACGACACTCACACAACACATATCTCTGATTTCACTATCACTTCTTTCGGTTCAAAGCTGTACTTTTTCACGCTATTTTTTTGGTGACTCCCATCTCCCTTCTTGTGGATTTATTTGGTAGCCTCTCTGTTCTGCTCATTCCCTGCAAACTGCAGAGCCTCGGGGGTCTCTCCTCTCTGCAACCCTGCTGTAGGGGCTGCATTTCCAAGGAAATAGGCAGTCTGGCCCTTTGCCGCCCTGTGCAGCAACTCTGCCCCTTCAGCAGCTCTCTGGCCCAGAGCAGCTCCTGGTGACACTGGTCGGATGATGGTGCAATTAGTGGCATTTCATAGGTGCAGGTGATTAGGTCTTGGCAAACACTTCAGCTGGTGCAAAACAAAGAATCCAGGTCACTTCCCAGTAACTGTGCTGTCTGTGCAGGGCAGGACTGACGTGGCTGGAAGTTGCTAATACCTCATTCCTGGCACTGCCACTAGCAGAAATGATTGATTGCAGCCAGGAAGCCGCTCTGGGAATATTGTGCTTGTCTATTGTCACAGAAGGATTTGTCGGAGAAGTGGTGCAGTGCTATCTTTCACATATTCACATATTGGTGTCTTTCTAAAGGTACTAGCAGGCTCCCTTCCTCTGCAGACCCTGCACTTGCACCCCCACTCCCTGGTGCTGGCCCAGCAGCCCACCTTTCTGCTCGCAGAAGGAGGGGAACTAGCACTACTTCTGGTGGGTTTCCAGATTTAAGCAGGAATGATTTTGCCCTGACTTTATAAATCAAGAAAACAACCAATAACACTGACGTGAAGCAGACACCAGATCCCTCCTGGAGAGTTGCATCTCATATTACTAAAGGACTCAAGCAGCTCTCAACAGCTGGTGCTGCTTTTCAGGGCAGTGAGTAGGAGTAGACTGCAGCAAGGGCAAAGCACAGTCCGGCCATGCACATGGGTTGCACCTATTCCTGAGCTGTTTGTTGGCTGCTCGAATTTCCTAGACAGCAGCAGGAGAGGTGGGTCAGGCATGCACTGCTCCTCAATGCAACTTCTACCTGGGGATACAATTCGCAGCTCCCAGGCAGCACTGAAAATCACAGATGTAATTTTTGGATGTTCTGGAGAAGAGTGATTCATCTGGGAAGAGCACTTTGTTCTCTCCCTGATCCATTCTCAGCATTGCTGTGCTTGAACATCAGTCCCAGAACTGATGCTTCCCAAACCCAGAGTCATGCAAGTTGAATGGCCTCATTGGAAATTATTGCTTTTACTGGCACCTACATCATTCCATATAGCTGATTTAATAAGATATGATGCATTATGAAAAACACATCTAACAAATGCATCTAACAAGTGGGCAGGACTTGCTTTATAATTATGCATAACTCTCCAGTTTCATAAGTGCTTTTCCTGGGGAATCACCATGACGGAAGCAAGCCTTGCTATCATGTTTGGACTAGTTGAGGCACTGATTCATGACAATCTATTTCCTGCTTGTTCCACAGCAAATGCCTACAATTTCAATAGCAATTAATGATGATGAGAGATTGATGCATGATAAAGCTGGGTCTTCTGAGGAAGGATTCTGACTGATTGGAATGATTCACCCATGTGTCAAAGCTCACAGTGTTACTAGAACATCACTGCCTTGTTTGCAAACTATTTCTCTTCCGCACAGGTGCATTTCTATCTGCTCTGATAACAGATATAAATACATGAGCCATGAGTTAGCTATTTTGTTCCTCTTTCATCCAAACTCTCCGTATTTTTCTGTTTATGCCACTCTCATTGATTTCTGCAGTGCAGTTCTCCTCTAACAGTGGCACTAACCTTCTCTGCTTCTACCTCAGCTTATAACGTGCATAAAGTTTATCAAAACTTGAGCATAGAGAGCAGCACAACTCTTTTACTGTGATGCTTGGATTTGTGCTCTGCTTCCAGCTGAAGTAGCCGTAACATTTCTGGTACCCATGACAGCTTGTTTAGCCCATTCAGTTTGCTCTGGGTAAACCTCATTGTGTTGAATGAACTGTTGAGACAGAGATGGCAGCAAAAAGAGCAATGCCACAAAGAAAGAAGCAATGCCACAAAGAGAGAAGCAATGCCACAAAGAGGAGCAGTGCAACAAGAGAGGAGCAAGTTGCGCAGAGGCCTCAATTTATTCCATTCACAGAGAAGCTGTGGAAGAAATGCCAAATCTGATGTTTTAAAGCACAGCGTGAGCCCCAGAGGAAAGGCACTGCATCATTGCAAGATGTTTATTATCAGTGTTATTAGTGGTGTTATAATGGCTGTTACTGTATTACCTTATTTCAGTGCTTAAGGAAGAGGAAAATATAGGCAAAGGGAGGGAACGAAAGCCATGGATTTGCTTCAAGCAGAAAGTATCAAAACTGGACATCTGGTCTGAATACAATGATCTCGAAGCAAAAAGTATGTTCTTCACTTTTAAGTCTTTTCTGGGTCTTTTGTTTTGTGGGTTTTTTGTTTTGTTTTGTTTTTTTTTTGCTGTTGATGTTTTTTTTTTAATGGATTATGCAAGTGCTTTCTGCACAGGTAAAACAGATATCTGGGCTGAGATCTGTCATTAGTGAGTAATTTGTGAAGAGACTCATTTATGAAGAGTTCAGATGAGCAAACATTTTTCATGTTGGTTCATATTCCTAGTGAAAGTGCCAAGCATTCATATGGCTCCTGTGATGGGAAAGGAGGCATTGCGTTTGAGCTCAGCTGGCTGCACTACTTCTTCCTGCATGTATCAGAGTTGGACTCATTTACTAAATAGCTTTCCCAGGCTTACGTAACTTTGACCTTACAGGTGAAGAGTTTGGTCCTGCCCTGGGAATTGCAAAGAGAATGGTATTTGTTGACAGAGGCAGATAACACCTCCCCATTCAGTGAGTCGGCACGTCAACGGCAATGGCTGGACAGGAATTGGCAGGAAATTCAGGCTTAGTCCTTGAACTCGTCATTTTTGGCAGAGATGGGAAAGAATGAAACAAAAAAAAGACACAGAGGGAACCTGGATTCTCTCCCAGAGAGAAAGTTTGCTGAATTGCTTGGTCACGGGCTAGCTTGTTTCATTCACAGAAAGCATCGGGGAGGTCTCATGGGAGACCACAGCGTGAATCCCACTGACCCTGGGAACAGCCATCACATAATCCTTCCCTAGAATATTTCAGGATGGTGTAGTTCATCTCTATAAGGCCCTCGTGTGGCTTAACTACATTCAAACTGCCCCACAAGATTCACGGAAGCTTCTCTAAGAGGTTTTGATGATAAATGTAAACCAAGCCTGTATGATGAGCATTCAAAACATTAGTTAATTTTATACCAACACGATTTTTTTAGCATTGAGTTTAAATTTTCATTAGTTCAAAGAATGGCCATTTATTTAGCTCATGTTTTCCAGATGTACGTGGTTGCAAATCAATAACCAGTCCCTTGCAATAAATTCTTGCGTTAAACACTTTATAGCCAGGCTAAAGGGTACATAAATAAGAGGAGAGCAAACTGATAGATTGCTAGAGAACCAGTATTCCTGCCTTTCCTTAGAAAAGTTCATGTACATACCAGCTGGCACGTGTTATATTTGCTTACAGGGTTTTCTTTCCTTCTACTCCTCACCGTGGATTTGCAGTTGGCACTTGCAGAAATCTGGAGCTTAATGCAAGCCAGCGTGCCTCCGTGTAACAACCTGAGCTGCACAGAGGGGCAGGACATCTGTGAAAGCAGCGCTGGGAAAACTTGGCTGCTGCCTTTGCCCTCAACAGGGATCTGTGAGGGGAGTTCAGCATGTTACGAGAACAGAGCCGAGCTGAAGGCCCCCCCAGCTGCAGAGAAGTGCAGCCGTGCCCGAGTGTGGCTGGGAGGTGTGCAGTGCCACCCATGACACACCCAGCAGGTTCCTGCTTCTTGGAAATGTTATGGCAACATGTCGTATTGTCAGTAGGCCTCGTGCTTTCCAGTTTGCTTTGTCATTTTGATCAGTAGTTTCTACTCTGTAACAAAACACATATGTGGTAATGTAATCATATTAACAGGAACAGTGTTTTCAATGACTTGAAAAAAGAAGGTAGCATGCTGGAGTGCACCATTCTCACTTCCAGCAGTGAGCAGCTTTTGCACTAAATGCTGGATTTCTTCCATTGCAACAAACGGCTCTCAGCAGATACCAAATTGTTCAATGCACTGCTGCTAAGTACTGCTTTCCCATTGGTGTGAGACGCACAGAAATGGTCATGACTCGCCCCTTGCCAGTCAGGCTCAAAGATAAACAAGCAAAAAATTCAAATTCAGGTAGAAAACTATCCTACGGCACTGGCCGATGGACATTTCTTGTTTTGCGGTGAGGATATTTTTACTCAGCAGAGTGAAACAAACCCATGTCAGAAGGCTGATTTATCGCTCACGTGTACAGAAGTTTCTGCCCCCATTTGCCAGCCCTCTGCTGCTCTTGTTTGACCTCATCCCTAGAAGGCTGAAATTTTATTACTGTAATGAATCTTGGCTTCTCATTCCCAGTACCTGAGGGATTTGCACACGCTTGTGCCAAGCCGCTGTCTCCTTGCCCAGCAGTATAAAAGCTAGGATACATGAAGGTTGATTTCACGTGGGAGTTAGAGAGAAGAGATTTATCACAAGACATTTTTGACCCTTGTTACATCAGCCTTTATGAACACAGTATATCAGCTAAGATAAAGACTCACTCCACAATATCATTTACCGTTAGCACCAATAAACAGCGCTTCAGCAAAGAGGGAGTTGGGGGTCAGGCTGAAATACTGAAGTCATTTGGGACGTGGAGTTTAACGATTTGTCCACAAACAGGTTAGGGGTGGAGAAGGGCAACCTGCATGCCTGACCCAGCAATTGGGCTGCCATGCTCGTGCCAGCCTCTGCGGGAGAACTCTGATGTTCACTGCATCTTCGTTAGTGTTGGATTGCTGCTTCCTTTCTTTCTGTTAGATGTACCAGGTCAGAATTCAGCCAGTCTCCTGCTCTTTTCTCCTACTGCCAGTAGCACCCCCCCTTTAGTTTCAGTGCTATTTATTGATGCAGTGGTTCATGTCAGATTTGATCTGATGCCAAGTGGCAGTGGGTAATGAACGTTTTCCAAAGAAGCTCTCCTTTCCGAAGGACACAAGCCCCTTCACCTTCACACTGCTTCATAAACATGGGTTAAGTAACTCCAGACTCAAACTAGTCTTTCCACACCATTTTCAGAGCGTGGTTCAAACACTTTTCATTTTTTCAGTGATTGTTCAGGTTCCTTCTTTTCCTCTAGGGCCAACTAGTCCAACATTGTTTAATCCCAGCAAACCAGGTGAGAGATCCTAGGAAAAGGGCTGGGATTCCTCTTCACCATTCTTGCCATCAGGATGCAAGCACACAACTTGAGGACACCATTCCTTCGGCAGGGGGGTTAGACTCAATGATCTCTAGAGGTCCCTTCCAGCCCTTAAAATACTGTGATTCTGTGTGTGTGATTCCATCTCCATCGCTGGCTATAGGGAGAGAGGAGCACCTCAGGGGACGGTTCATCTTCTCCTAGGATCTGACTGAGCCAGGGAAGATGTGTCATGAGCTGGAAGCCCTGGCCAAGGAGCTAGTAGAGCTGTGGGGCTGGGATCTGGGGACACTAGGTGAGCCGTGCACAACTGAAGGTAACAGCCACGTGGGATAAGTGGGAAAAGGGAGATGCTGGGGTGAGGGTTGTTTGCTACTGTGTTCACAGGGAGGATCACTAAACTTCTCTTAACAACTTCACAGTAGTTTATTTTTTAAAACTATTTTGTTACAATATATTTTAATGAAAAATACCTTTTAGTATATTTTTTCTCTCCTTCCAGCAAATCTTTCATTTGAAACCCTTTTGTTTCTTCTGGAATACTTCTCTTGGCTTTTGTATTTTCAACTAAGGTGAATCACACCTTTACTGACAACACCCAGAAAAGCTCCCAAGAAAACCCGCCGTTGGCCCACGTGGCTCCCTTTGCACCTCAGAAGTTTTCAGCAGCCAGTTCAATGCCTCATCTCCCTATGTAAGCACCCTTCATGCATTATTAACTCTCGTCCTTTTCAAAACATCACTGTGCACATTTACTGCATGTAAATGCAGAGTTAGGTTCTTATTTATTTCACATAGTGCCAGAGAGTAAAAGAGCTTTTAAAGTACAAGTATATGAAATATGGTTTTTCAGAGAACTGTTTAGTTTGTTTATAAATCCAGACCAAACATAGAGCTTTTTACAGTGTAGATCATATATCACAGTCATTATTTGTTGTTTGACCTCATCGTTTATTTACTCATGAGGCACAATAAAAGCTATGCAAAGATCTATCTTTTCTGTGGTTCTGCTTCTCGTGGCTTCTAACGCTTTATGTTTGTTTTATGTTTTGATTTTAACTCACATTCCAGAAGTCATGCGTCTGAGGAAGAAACTGTTCTCCTTAGGTGTTGCTTTGTGCTTTTTTATGACTTTGTTTAAAGCTAATTCCCAACCTTCACCATTAAATAGAAAATTGGAAACATAAAGACACAAAACCTTACAGCAAATCTGTACCCAATACATTGCTTTTTAAAAAAGGAATCAAATTACTTCGGGGTTAATCTCTTGATTTGTGATTTGCTAGTGTATGCTAGGCACATGCTATGCTTTGCCTTATGAAAGCCATGCTGCTGTGTGAGCAAGCAAAGAAACAAGCATCACAGTTAGAACCTGGGGGAAAGAGGTGGATTGCTTTCCATCAAGGCTGTGAGGCTGTTTTAACTGTGGAAAAGGGAAAGAAGGAGGCAGAAGTTAAGAAATGGGAATGTTGGAGAGAGTAGGGTTTGGAACCAACCTCTTTTCTTTTGCTTCAGACAAGGACCCTCCCTCAGGGCCCCACAGGCTTTGTGCAGAGGATGCTCAGTGCCTAGCAGCAGGGATGTGCTGAGCGGCACAGGGCAGGGCTGTCCCACCCCAGCCTCAAGGAAGGTGCTGTCACCGTGTGAGCTTCACATAGCACACCCAGGGAACGTTCAGATCCTCTGACAACATCAGGAACAGCAGTAGTGCTTTGTTATTGGAAAGAAGCAAGTGAACAATAACATTCAAGCTGTAAATTAAAAGCCCACTGTAAACGTAGATTTCATGAGCAAAGCTCTTAAGAGTATTAGCATGCATATTATAAGAAATTAAAAACAAGGAGGAATGCTAGGCAAGAACACTCAGGTTGAAGGAGAATTCACCACTCAGTTACACAAGAGCAATCTTGTAAATAAACACACCATGATTTCCATGGGTGACGTTGCAGTCATGCTGTATTTATAAGCAGCTTAACCATAATGCTGGAAGCTGAAACAACAGCATGCCATTTACAACAACGAGAAGATGAAAAATGAATGAAAAACAAAACAAACTTGCCTGTCTGTTCTCAACCATGCCCTGGAAATGAGGTTATACTCTCAAAAAAAGCTGATAATTGCTCAGGTCTTTGTAGGACTGGGATTGGACTGCTTTTCTCTGAGTAACGTCACTGATTGCTTTAAAATATTTATTGAGAAGCCTTCTCTGACAGAGCTGGCTTTTACTCTTTTTTAAAACATTGTTTACAGTAACAGTTGTTCATACTATTTTACTGATGAATTTCTTCCCCTTCAAGTATATACCATGGCCTCTATCTTCCTTCCATTGATTCTTTATTTGCAAGTGTTCTATCGATGATTCAGACACTAACTTCTCGTTTCATCTGATGTTTAGAAATGCCTTGCTTCTTGTCACTTGCTATTTATAGTTAAGTTGTAAAATAATTACATCATTGTGCTTGTTCCTAACTGGAAAATGCAACATTTTGAAAACAGGTGTAATCAACAGCAATGCTCTTTTGATTAAAACAAGTACATTCTTCAGAAATATTTTCCCTATTATCCAAGAGTTGTGTGACTAGTCAAATAAAAAGATGACTCACATTAGGAAAAAATACATATCTTGTTTGCCCAAGTGCCAGCCAATCTTTTAATAGTCTGCAGATCAATTTACTCATGTGAAATTGATATTCCAAGGTGCTCTGATACCTATCAGAGCAAATCAGTTGCTGACCATAATGCAGTCATTGAAGCTCCTGTGTTCCAATGAGCTGCACCAAAGGAGGGAGTTGAGGACAGGTAAAATGCCGGGCTCCTGAGATCATCTGCTGCAGAGAGCATTGCGGAAATGTGCCTGGTCAGGTCTTGTTGCATGAAGTAATCTGACGTGCCTCTCCTTCTAGGTCAGAGGGAGCTGCAACGTCTAGGCGATACGCAGTGCCATGCTATCGTGTGTATCGCAGGAGTTAAAAATGTGGTTAGGCTGCAAAGGCAAACACTCGAAAGTTAAGAAATGCCAGAGTTAAGGACAATTACTCAACTGTAATTTGTCTCCCAGCGCCAAATTACTCTGATACCATCTCCAGCCACAGGATTGCCTGAAGTTTTCCCCCTCTGCTGTGCAGAGGATGAGCTGTTTGTTTACTGTGTGCCCAGACCGTATTTACTGTACACTCCTCAGCCTGCTTTGAAAACAGAGCTTTTTATTCCTGTTCAGGTTTTCATGGGATCAGATCTCTGGAGTAGACTCGGCTCAAACATTTCCCACCTTTGGGTGCTTGGCTTGGCGACTGCAATAATATTCCTTTGCTACAGAGTGGTGAGGGACAGGGAAACCAAACTGATGGTGATTTCCTGGTATGGGATTGAAGTTCACTGGTCTCCTGCCCCCTTCTCCCAGTTTATTCTCTCTGTCTCCTGTTTAGAACCATGGAATCACAAGGTTGGAAAGGACTTACAAGATCATCTAGTCCAACTGTCCTCCCATTACCACAAGCCACTAAACCATATCTCTTAGCTCCTTCTTGAACACTGCCATGGACAGCAACCCCACCACCTCCCTGGGCAGGCTATTCCAGTGCCTGACCACTCTCTATATGGCATATCAGGTCCTAAACTCTCCACATTCAAATCAGGCCACCCTTCCACCTGGTTGCGTGGTTGTGTTAAGAACCAAAAATCACCATTTGTCCTTAGTTCTGGAATCTGGGCTGACAGTGCTTCCCAACTGTAAGTGCAGGCGAAGTGCAGCTCTGAGGAGCACACCCTGGTCAGAGAGGGGCAATGCGTCTCTGCCAGGTCAGTGTCAACTGATTCATTTTGCTCCCAGAGAACATAATTCACCAGATTTCTCTAATTTTCCTGTAGAATAGCAAAAAGCAGATCTCTAAAAAAAAGGCTGCTTTCACGACCATCTTCTAACACTAAAGAAATCCGGGTTCCTCAAAGAAAAAGTCACTGCTGGTTGTTTTAATGAAGGTTTTTTCCCTCACAGCTGGACAACAAGCTGATCTGGCTGAAATTTTCCACAGTAATTCAACAGAAGACAGAGATTTGGAATTAAAATGCTGTTTAAGGTTTGACAAAACCATAAGCAACAGAAAACAAGGCTTCTAATGTAGCGTGATGGAGACCTTAGTAACAGATATTGTCCCCAGCTCCGCTTGTAATAAGTGGTGGGAATTGATGGTGGTCATTGTAAAATCATTTCCACATTTAAATGTTGATGGGGCTCATTGATCAGGTGCTGCGTGCAGGGCCAATCGAGAAAATAGACTTGTGAAGTCATCATCAGTCCTGCGGGAGCGTGCTAGTGGAACTCCCTGTGCATTCAGGAGAATGGAAGGTCCTTGCAAATGCCCTGTGTGTGATGCACAACGTGCCACATGCTGCTGCCCCCACATGGATTAGGCTCACTCTATGGGCATTGGTCAGCAAGGGGCTGGTTGGGAGGCCTGGGCTCCCAGAGGAGAAACTGATTTGCATTTTCAGTTTCCTGGCCAGGCAAAGCCAAGCTTCTCTTCAATGGTTAGCAGAGGGTTATAAACTACTAGGAAGTGACCTCAGCTGACAAGTATATCATGTTCTTTCATTCTATTCACTTACAGCATTTATAGCATCCCCCCATTATCGTTTAGACTTTTACAACTCTTAATGACCCTTTTATCAGAGCAGCAATAACCAGTAAATCCACTTTGGCATTTATTGCCCTGTCTCTAATACATAAAAGCCCCAATTTATAACATCTCATGGATGCTGAAGATTATTTTTAAACTGTTAGTGCTGTAGAACTTCTTCAAACCTCACTACAAAAATAACAGCAAGCTCTGATAAAGGCCCAGTTTCTGCTGTTTGCTCAGCATCAGCCCTATATGAGATTCAGCACCAACCTGCAATAAACAACTCTGTGCACTGGGTCTTGTATGGCAGAGAGGGAGAAACCAGGAGGCCAAACTTTTGGGGCCCAAGGAGCATTTTCATAGGGCGAGAAAAGCACACTGATGCCTGTATCTAAGCCTCTATCTACCGTAGTTGCTTTTTATCACAGTATTTCACCATTTCTCCCCGTTTCAGCTCCCTTTGGGTGCAGGCTGGGCTACTGCTGCTGTCCGAGCTTTGCTGCATGCTGTCAGCTTCTTCTGACTGCTCCTTGGGAGGCACAGAAGGAGCTGAAGGGGCAAACTGAAGCGTGATACTGATCTGCAAAGCTCATAGCCATGACCACCACCCCTGGCAGCCCAACATCATCCCATGGATATCAGGGTTTGCTCAGCCCTGTGCCTGGTGGCCAGAGTCATTCTGCAGTGCGCAGGGCACTGCTGGCCCAGGCAGAAATTCCAGTGGCACCCCAAGGCCTGCAGTATTCAGGTGCATGCAACGTGATTCGGGGCTGCACGCAATCACAAAGTACGTCACAGACAGACAACTGAAAAAGAAGCATTGTTTCCTGGCTAGCAGGCACTGGCAGGCTTTGAAAAAGAATATTCTGAGGAATTTTGACCAGCAAGAAGGGCTGCTTTCCTGTTGAGAGAAAAGATGCCGGGGGTGGCGGGAGCTCTGGGCAGAGGGAACACAGCTTTCAGCACAGCAGCCCTGGGGTGGTACAGATTTGTCCACCTGCCAGGAGTCAGGCACCTGGTGTTACGTGTCTGGGCTTTCTGTTTGAGAAGGGGAAGGAAACAGGTGCTGCCAGAAGAGATTTGATTGCAGCCCAGGCCTGTCACACATCTCTAGACCTGAGTTTGCTGTGATGAGAATGTCACTTTGAAGTTATCTCTGTTATCATAGGTGATGGCCAGGCTCCAAACTACCTTGTTTACTCAGCAGTGTCAATTTTACTCAACACACAGTAATGCTCTGCAGTCCCTGTAGGATGTTTAATTGCCATTAGTACCTCCAAAATCCTGCCTTGACTTTACTTGTCTGCAGGCAAGACACATATGTCCATGAGTGCCTGCAGGAAGTGGGATAATTTCTGCTCCCTTCAACCTGCTGAAATCCTCCTGTCTATTTCCATATCAGAGCACAGCAAATTAATCTTCAAGAATCGTTTCAAACTGAACCATTAATGAAGGCAACACAAGGATACTATGTGTTCCTGGCAGGCACCTCATTTTCTGCTAACTCTATTTCTAGACACCAGACTTGGACTGGATTCAGAGTCCAGCACTGGCAAGACTTGACATCAGTGGATTTTGAACAGGCTCATGGATATTTCTGTATGGCAAAGACAGTGCCAGGTGAAGACACCCAGGATGGGTCTAAGTGAGCTTCTGCAAGGGTAGAAGGTTGGAATTGCTGCTGGTAATCCTGGCTAATTAGCCTTGCTGAAACATTCGCTTTTGTGATCTGGGCAGAGAGCTCAGCTGAGGCAGTGATTTTCCTTCTGATGTGAGTGAGCTCAGGTATCTCTGAATCACTCCATGTGCCATGTGAAGCTGATTTCAGTGCAGAACCATAAACCCAACAGGTCTCTAAAGAACTTTTCATTAATATAATTTATTGGTCAAATCATTTCTCTGACCTATTTCCCATTCAACTAGCATGTCTCCCCATCTACTCAGTATAATTGCTGTAGAACCTGAACTTCACTGCCTGGGCTTAAATGGCCTGACATCTATCACTGAGTCACAGGATATTAAGAGAAAGGTGAGAGAATTCCTGGCGTGCTGCCACTGAGATCAGATTGGGTTTCTTGCCAAGCAAAAACACATGGCTGTATAAAGGGGCTCATGCCACTTCAGCTTGGTCCTTGCTCAAGGCTTAGCTGGAAAACAGTGGAGGCTTTTGCTGGGGTCAGAGGTCAGTCCCAATGCTTTGGCTGTGTTGTTGTATTGGTCTGCAAAGGTTGAGGCTGAGGAGAGCCTCTCTGTTAGTTTCATGCTGTTACCACCCAACCAGCCATAGGAGGTGGCACATCCCACTTGCGTTGCATGCCAGCTCATCCGTGGCCTGATCTTCTCCCATCACTTGTGCTCTGTACCATCGTTCTTTTCCCCACTCATTTTCTCTCACTAACTGTAAGGAAATATAGGATGCTGGGTTATATGCTTTTGCTGATGATTAATTTTGTTGCACACTGTTTCCACTGCTGAATTATGAAACATCAAAGAGCACAAAACATAGCCACTGTCTTTGCCAAGAGACATCCATTCAGTTTTTTTGTCCTTTTTCCTGGGGAAGAAAAGCTCTGCTGACGTCGCCTGTGTTGTTCAGGGTCTTTGCAATTGGCTCTCATCCTTTTTGGACTCCTCCTCTACCCTCACCTTCCTGAGTCCCCCACCCCATATCACAGGGTAGCCAGGGAAACCAGAAACCATGGCAACAAAGAGCAGGATAATTTGTCTCTGAGGAAAGAAGTATAAGCATGCAAAATCCTTTTAATGTTTATACCAGGCAAGTGGGTCCAAGCCTTCTCTTTTTTAGAGGCAAAAGGCATGGATTGTTTTCCAAGTGCTGTGAGACCCAGTTGATGCTCAGCTTCTACCAGGCCTGGCCCCACATGGAGGGATGTCCTCACACCATGCAGCAGGACCTCCATCTCCATCAGCGGAGTCCCCATGCTTGGGACTTGGCTGCCCCACGACTAACTGCTTCTCAAATAGGAATACAGTCTTTGATACTACTCTTGTGCTACAGGGCAGGGATTCTATTACAATTGAAGATTGAAGAGCTTGGGCACAGGAGGTTTAGGATCAGCTTTTCAAATGAAGAGCCAACTGAGTGTTTCTCTAGCTCTGGAAAGCTAGAGCGAATCACTGATGAAGAAGGGACAAGTGGGTTCTCACAGTCCCATCAGTGGCTCTGCCTATGGTTTCAAACTCTTGTGCTGGGGGTGAGGCTTTCTTGCAGCTATGCAGAACCAAGGACACACAAGTCCAGAACACAAATACATGATGATGTTACTATTTACTATAAACTAATGAACATAAATAGCTAAACCAGTGGTGCCCTCTGTCCCTCATAACACTCTCTTAAAATGCTGGGCCACAGTTAACAATGGCACTTGCCATTTTTCTCTGGCAGCAAGTCACAGAGTTCATGTTTTTAGTACCCATCTTAATGCTCGTGGTTTTAAATAGACATCCTGCTCCATGGTACCATGGCTGCTGGAAATAGAGGCTGCTGGAGGAAACATGTCATCCCTGTTGCAGCCCACATAGCCAAGTCCAACCCTGCCGGGTCTCTTCCCCTTGCCCTCTCCAGCATTGCAGCAGTATCATTTTCACTATCCCTCCAAAATCGGGAAGGGAGGAAGGCGGTGTAGAAAAGACCAAGACTGCTGTGGGAGCATCATATCCCTGCTCCAATTCAGCAAAGAAATAACTGCCAGGTTTTTCTATTCTAAATGAGGGCAAGAGACAAACTTCTCTTCTAGCTTCCAAAATAGAACAATGACTATAAGTTGCTTTCTTTAGGAAAAGAATGATGACAGTAATAATAAATTGTGCACATTTATTTTTGAGTTTGCAGATGGATGAATGCCGAGAGGTGGTTGGGAAGAAAACAAAACAAACCCTGGCAAGCAGCTATTTTTATAGGATAGATTTCTGTTGAAATTTCTATAAGTTGGCAACAGAGCTGTCATGAGACCTTTTATCCAGATAAGGCCATGCCAAAATGCTCAGAAAACATCTTGCTTGCTTAATTTTTTCTTTACAAAAATGGAGGGAGAGAAAGAGAATGAAAGCTCAGGGGAACGTTTGCAGACACACAGTGTCTGCTCTGTAAGACACTAAACAATTTTTATTCTGGAGATGTAAATGGGACTTTTTCCAAGTCTGCCACTTGCTAAGTTCAAATCTGGGGTGGCTCCAAGATTGCCCTTGCACAGAGTTTGTTTGCTGGCTGAGAAGGGAGATGTCACCAGGCAGAGTAAGAAGAGTTCAGGGACCTGACAGACAAGCTAGGACTATCTTGCCTGTAAGTTCAACAAGGCTGTTGAGAGAAGACTGACTCTACAGTCTCTCCAAGCATGGTCGCATGAAAGAGAAGTCAGAATTCTGCTGGTTGTGTTGCTCCTGCCCCCTGCCTCTCTGCTTGCCCTCAGGCAAGGTCTTCTTGATAGGAGTGTTGAGCCAAGGGGACGTCTGCAGCTCCAAACCCAGTTCTGTGGGAAATGTCTGGGCTTTCTTAGACTTTACACTACGTCACAGAAGTGTTGCTGTATATGTGCTTGTAAGTGTCCATTCCTAAAATCTGCACAATTAAGAAAATATTTTAGGTGTAAGTGATGGTTCATAAAGAAAAAATCTTTTAAGAAGAAGAAAACACACAAAAAAACCCTAGAACCCTTAAATATGCTCCGCATAGTTTCAGGATTATAAGAGATACTAATAAGAGACATCAAAATACTGTTTATTTGAGTTGTTCTGTTGAAATCTCTGATATAGTATGCCTGCAGAGGAGTGGAAAGGGTTACTCACTCTGCAAGAATGGAAATCTAAGAAGGCAGCTGTATAACTAGCTCTCTGATGTGAACATTAGATAGTAATGTCTCAAAACTAAACTATTTATGCAGCTCTAGTTTCTATGTTAAATTGACTTTAGCATGTTTGTAACCAAAAGGACAGCTGCTTCCTAAAAGTTTTTCCTTAACATTTATAAAGATTAGCTATTCTTCTGTTGAGATTATTGAGATCATCTTCATGCATTTATTTGATTTTTATTTCTTGTCTTGTAATGCTTTGTTCTTTGTAATGCTAATAACTTAGCCTTAGGAGCGTCTTTGCCTTGACTGTACTCCCCTTGTTTAAACTGAGTTTATTTTAGTTGAATGGGGGACCAGAGGAGGGTCAGAAGTGGAGGCCAGCAGGCCATCTCTAGGTTTGACCACCTCCTCCAAATTTGCACACTGTCACCTCTCTGAAGATTCATAGCAAATTCAACAGTTTTCACATGTGTGCAGTTGCAAGTCACTTAGTGATGTTCCCAATGGAATTTGTTGCAAGTTTAAGCAGTGATGGATTTTTCAAAACAATTTGCGAGTAGTGCCTTAGTGTTCTGAGTATTTCTAAGGGCGTTTGCAGAGGCTGCACCTGGGCCTCAGCAGCAGGTTGGTCTCCGCTGATGAGCTCTCTAAGGACACCACATATGCTCACCCAAAAACATGTGCCTTATTTACATTCCAGGCATGACAGAACCATGAGGTTCAAATCAAAACCTCGAAGCATCAGTCACTAATTAGCTTATGTGCACACTATATACCCATGGAGCCCACCCTAGGCAGATGAAAGATGTACATGAAGCACTTAAGAGAATGTGGGAGAGGAACAGAGAAGAACAGCGAGAATAACTGAGGCAAGGCAGGAAGAAAGGCTATCATTTACAGCCAGGCCCAAGATAGGGAGGGGTCGTGAGCCTTGAGGAAAGGAGAAAGCTGTCTCAAATGATCAGCAGCCCCTAGCATTCACTGTTACTCTGTCCAGAGGGAAGAGCCATAGAAGAAAAGGGTAGTACAAGACAAAGAGCCTTGGGAGATGTGCTCCACCAAGGAGCCAAAGAGGGTTTCATTCAAGATTGGTGCTATGGAGTCTTACACTGCAGCTGCCTTAGCCCCTCATGCAATGAGATGCAGCTGGGAGAAGTCATATTAGAATTCTATCAAACTGAGATCTTCTGAAAGAAGGTCTTATGGGATTTTGTTGACATTTGCCAAATTTTGTGAAACAGGACTTTACTGTCTCTGTCAGACTCAGGTTTTAGCATAATATGCGTAATACTCTTATTTTCTTTAGGATGTCTGAACTTCTTCCTTTGAGGCTCCATTTCCCTTACAATTACCTAATTGCATTAGAAAATATATCTAATCTTCCTCGGGCTTCTGATACCACCTGCCTCTAGGGATGATGCAGCTAGATCCAACCAGCTGGGGTACATGTGTCCATCCATTAGCCTGAGCGTACAATCGCTGGCTGGATGTTTCTGCCACACGGGCAAGATGCGGGTGTTTTCCACACAAAGGGCTCAGCTGCCTGTTCCTGAGGAGGAGGAATTCATCAGCCCAATGAGAACTCCTCAAGGTTTTGTGCTGGAATGCATGAGAAACGATAATGCATCGATTAGGTCTCTGAGTCAGCCACAGGCGCACCCTTGCCACACCACTGACTGGCCCATTCCCTCTCCCACTTGTTTGTTCCCTAACTTATCTGCTTGACTCATCCCAAGCCCAGCCGATGCTGGAGATAGCAGACTACACATGGTGGCACCTTTGACAGCCTGTGGTGCACCTTCTGCTGCCATTCCCCTCAGGATTGGCATCAGAAATAACAATACAGCAATGAACTTTTCTTTGTCAAAATGGGAGTAAAATATGGGGAGCACAGTGAAAAAAGGGAACCATGGAAAGGGAAAGTGAGTTATGAGAGCTCCCGGGCTAAGAAGAGGTTGTTTTTTTTTCTGTTGTTGTTGTTAAATTGTTTCCCTTTCTTGCACTTCTGCTAAAATGATATTACACTGGCATTGGTACCATGTTTCAGTAATGATGATGTGCTTGCCATGAGTGAAATAGCCACCTTTGAAGTAGTAAGGGCACGATACGCTGTACAGTCATTCATCTTTATCTTTGCATATGGCAGGAGTCCATCACTGCTCTGTTTTTTGTTTTGTTTTGTTTTAATGTCAGGGATGCTGGCATTTCACAGTGTCTGATGTCAGCAAAAGGGCCAGCATGATGTCCAAGGACACGCCAGCTCTGGAGGTATGTAAGCATCACTGTTTCAGTCAGTTTCTGCTCCTTAGTGATTCACAGATCAGCCATTAAGACCGAAAGCATCCTAAGATCCTCTGCTACAATTACTTTTAAATCAATATAATGTGAGCATGGTGTAGCTGGAGTGGGCATGGAGATTTAAAGGGACTTGGGGAAAGGTGCAGAAGACTTCCTTCTTCTTTTCTAGAACTGCGCAGCCTCAAACAGTGGGCAACACTGGAAAATCAAATAACTTCCCTCTTTTCTTGAATTTGCAATGGGAAAATAAGAGAGGCACTGTATGCTGCTGGACAAGAGTAACTCACTTTTTTACAGGAAGTAGATCTTACTTTCCAATGTAAGCTACAGTAGCCTGGGGAGACCTGATCAGGCCCAGGAAGATTGTAAAAGGAAATAGTATGGGCTTGGGTGGCACTTGACAGCAAATGGAGTTGAGAATGGTGTTGATCCAGTTTTGATGGGGATGAGGGAACTGGGAGTCAGAAGAGGTGAGTAGCTGGACAGTAGGAGCTAAAGAGGTAGGATTCTATACTGGGAATTGGAATGTGCATAGGAAGATGGAGGTAGAAGATTGATATATTAGCAAGGGGGTGGAAGGCAAAGACATAGCAAAGGAGGGCAAGGTGGATAGTGTAGCTGTACTTTTCCTTTGTGCACTTATGGTCTGGCAAAGAGACACCAAAGAACACTGGGAATCCCTGCTTCTGCTCTGATGATCTTGTGCTTTCTTGCTCATCTTGGCCTGATGAGTCCAGTGTAGTGACAGATCTCAGGCACCCATGAGGTCTCCTGGAAGGAGTGTCCATGTGTGGTAATCTAGCTGTGATGAAACCAGGAGAGGACTGCTGTGCTCCAGGAGATTGTCTCAGTGGGAAGAGTCAGGCCATGCACAGGCTGCAGGGTTCTGCAGCCAGGTAGGATCTGCTGGTGTCACATGTACACCTTCAGCAAAACACCTGCTGCTCATGACACCTAATCCTAAATGACCCTAACCTCAGATAATGCCTTGAAGTCTTTATTTTCCAAGCCAAAGTTGCATTATGCACAACCACTCAGGCTTCTTTCCTCCAGTGGTCACTTCTTCCTCAAAGAAGTGCCAGGAATGAGTCCGTTGTTTAGAAGGAGATAGGCTCTGCTGGAGTGAGTAATGGAGGTATATCATTCTATAAATGAAGGGAGATGTGGATAGTGTCTCCTTCACCTGCTAAATGCCCAGGTTAATACTTCTTGTAAATTCAGCTGCTCCAGGGCTCAATTTTATAGCCAGTTTCTTTAGTTTTATAAGTGATCGGGATGGAGAATTCTAATGCACATTAAGAAAGTTTGCAGATGATACTAAATTAGGAGGAGCTGTTGACTAACTAGAGGGTGGAGAGGCCTCTCAAGAGATATCTTGATAGATTAGAAAGCAGGGCAATCTCCAACTTGACTTGTTCTTTAACAAGAACAAGCACTGGATTCTGAACCTGGAACAGGCCAACCCTGGATATGTGTACATACTGGGGGACGAGAGGCTGGAGAACTGCCCCACTACGAGATCTGTGGGTTTTGGCTGTCAGCAAGTTGAACGTGAGTCAGCAATGTGCTCTGTCGGCCACAAGGGCAATCGTACCCTGGGGTACCACCCCCAGCTCTGCAGCAGGGGAGGGCTTGTCCCACTATGGGGGCCCTGTGTCTGTGCAGCCCAGAGCAGAGGAGCTGAGTAGAGGCCTGATGGCGGCTGCAGCTCCTCACAGGGAGCGGAGGGGCAGCGCTGAGCTCTGCTCTGTGTGACAGCGACAGGGCCCGAGGGAACGGCATGGAGCTGCGTCAGGGGAGGGGCGGGTGGGGGTCAGGGACAGGGTCTGCACCAGAGGGCAGTGGGCATGGAACGGGCTGCCCAGGGCAGTGGGCACGGCCCCGAGTGCCGAAGTTCCAAAAGTGTCTGGGCAGCGCTCTTAGACATGGAATTTAAGCATTGGGTCGTGCTATGTTGGACTCAATGATCCTTGTGGGTCCCCAGGCATCTTTTACCATCTCCAAAATGTTAGTTCAGTGTCTGTGAGGATCTTTATTGATGACTGTGGTGTTCAGAAGGAAGGAGGGTTGCCAAAGAAGACCTTCCTCCTCTAACTCGCAGCCCCAGGCATTTGACACGAGGCATGGTGTTGGTCTCAGTTGTTCCTTCTAGTCTTCACTTAACTCACCCTGGGGCAAATAGCCACAATTCTCCACCCATGGTTGAGTTTTGACAAGGCAATACTCCCCGGCATTCCTTTGAGGCAGCTCCCCCCTTTTCTGCTTCTCTGGCTGCTGCTGTGCTGATAGAAAGCACAAACTCCATCTGCTGCTGTTGTGCATTTGGGAACAGTGTTCCTTGCAAAGCTCAGCAACTCATGAAGGAAGGTATCTGCTTTAACTTTTGCTCTTGGAGGCAGAGGCATTCATCTGAGTTGACCCAGAGGCGAAGATGGAAGACTTCAAATTTCCCTGCTCACCACCTCCCAGACATTGGCTTGGGCTTTCTTGTCTGGGCTGGCAGCAGCTGGAGCTGTCTGGGCATAGGTGGAACTTCACCTTCAGCTGCTGCTAAGGCAAATGGGCTCTGCTTTACATTTTGCAGCCTTCAAACACTAAGGGAAATCTGTTGTTCAATGTCATTCCTGCTGCAGTTGGTGGAGGCTGAATACCCTTGGTTTGACACGTGTTACCCTACGCCCTTGATTTAACCAGCCTGTATTTGCAAAGTGAACAGCTTTTTTTTTCAGTCTGTCCAGCTGCATTAGAAAGACCCGGGTTTTCCACTCCCTCTGCAGCTGAAAGGACATGGGAATTCCTATCAGTAGATATTCAGGAGCACTTTAACTTATTTAAATAGGCAACTGTAACTTACGGATAATTTGCTTTGCTATGTTGCAAATGTTGCAGTTTGCATTGTGCAGTGAGTATTGTGGATATGTGTTGCACAGCCTGGGATAGGCCCTTACTTGTCCTAGGCAGAGAGATGTAATCACACTGGACCAGATTTACTCCTCACATAAACAGTCACAATTCCTCAGTAGGGCTGGATTTGTTTGTGAAAGCAGTAAATATATACATTACTCTCAATACAGGGATATTTGACCTACCACCAAAAAAGAGGAAGTTGTCAGGAAGATAGCTAAAATTCAAACTCGCTATTTATAAAGAGATTGGAAGTGAGGCATTTAGTTGGCTGTAGCTCAACCTTCTCCTGATCACCTTGGCTGTAATCTGTAAGTTAACCAGTTGGATCCAAACTATCCTACAGCCAAGTGTGAAGGAACCTGCAAAACTCCAAATTCAGATCTGCTTGTAAATGCAGTGTTTATTTAGTAAAACACCAAACTAAACCCCTGTGATCGAACAGCTCTTCTATGTGGACATCCAGAATCCTTGTCCAAACTGAACCCGAGTGCTGGGGTACTGAGCAGCACTGTATTACTTCCAGAAGGAGCTTGAGGAAGTTCCAGAGGTGAACCTGCTGGGTGCCAGATGATGCTGGGAGCTGTGCCTGTCTGTCCCATGCTGGGTATGAACCCTGCTTGGAAGGATGAATTGGGCCTTTAATGACTACAGAAAAGCTTTGGAAACAAAAGTTTATGTTTACATGGTACATTTCATCCCAAAGGACCCTAAATCACACTGCACGAACTTTACATAAACAGCAGAAGTGAAATGCAGCCGTGTCTGGAATGGAGGGTGGCAGCCAGCTGGCGTACATTAGCAGGACAAAAATAAGAGAAGTGACTATTTTCGGCCAAGGACAGCAGGGCAAACCCCTCTGTTGCGAAAGTGCCTTCAAAACTTCAAAGCAGAGTTTTACTCTAAACAGTGTTGGTGAGTAAATGGATCTTTTGTAGCTGATCGATGTTTCCCCAGGCACCTCTGGGGAATTCACTCAACGAAACAATTTTTTGTTACGTTTTGTGCCTGCTAGCACTACTGAACTTCCTCATTTATGACTGCACATTTCTACTCCAGGTCCATACTCACTGCAGATATGTGAGTCCCACCTCTGCAGCCCCCAGTGCTGCAGGTAGGAGAACCAGGAGAAGCCTCTTCAGCTCTCGGAGCTGAGCTTGCCCTGATCTGGAAAATATGGAAGTAAACATTTTGCTTATCAGCTGGGTGAATCTATGAGTTGATTAGAAAGATTTCCACAATGCCTGGCAATGTCACTTTTTGGAGAACAACTGACCTTCAAATATCAGTGCAGAGCAGCCAGGACATTTGGAGACCTTACCCCCAAGACCTTCTGGAACAGACTGTGTTGTATGTCTTTGGTCTCTTTGAACAGCACAAATACATCAAGCTTCCTGGCATGATTTTGCTCAGACTACAGCCTAGCCTATTCAGGGGGATACAAACAATACAGGGACCACTCCCCTAGAGGTGGGACAGATGAGGAGCATTTAGGCACCCTAAAGCCCAGCCCCTCACCATTTCATTTATGAATATTTCTGTGAGCTTTGGGAACAGAACACTCCTTCCACAGCTACACTGCTCAGTAAACAGAACAGGACAGGGAAGGGAGAAGTCAGCCAGGAGCCAGATGTCTTACAAGGAGCATTCAAAGCTGGGACACGTCTCTGCTGGATCTCAGTTTGAGTTTATGTGGTGCTGTATCCTCCTTCTTTTCTCCTTGCCGTGCAAGACATGGCAGGGGTTCTTACAGCGCAATGTAAGGCCACAGGCACCACAGGTCATGTAGAGCCAACAAGGCAGTGGAAAAGCCACTTTTGAATTTTGGATGAGTAGAGGAGGGACTGACTTGCATAATTCAAACTGGCTTTTCTAATACTACAAAGCATTTCCAGTTCATAAATTTCTCCATCAAAGTAAGTATATGAAGTCTGAGTAGGTTGTACCTCACAGAGTTCTAATCGTAAGGCTTTGATCTGTTTGGCTCCCCGTGTCTTAAAACCTATTGCAAAGCCCAGTGAACTCAGAACAGGATTGCAAGGAGTGACATTTTAGGTGCGCAAAGTGTGGAGTTCTGGGCTGCCTTCCCCAGGATCCCAAACCCATGGCTATCTCCTTCTCTCCAAGAAGAGCATCAGCCAAGTCCTCACCATCACCTAGCAGTACTATGAGTCTCAGTGGGTTTCCCCAAGCTCCTGAGTCTCTCAAGAGTGAGGCAAGCCTCTGAGGGAGGCACGCTCCACATGGGGCAGCGGATCCCCCCCTTAACTCCACTGCCATGGAGAAGGAGTCACGTCTGCCCATCTGTCTGTGACTTCTTGAGTCTTACCAAATCTGTGCCTGAGGCTTACTGGGAGGACCAGAGATTGAAATAGGAGAAATCAAAGAAGGAAATGTTTGGTGACATCGTATGAGCTCTGAGAAACACATTCATGTGCAGGAATTGAAAATGATCCTCGGGGAGGAGCAAAGTGCAAGGAATGAAAGACAACCCTTCCTGGTAAAAGAACTGGTGTAAAAATGTTTGTCGGAGGTGGAGCCACCCTTGGTGTGGTCAACAGACTATAGAGCCGTGCTACACCAGTTTCCCAGATTCCTAGACAGGGAGAGCTGGTCACACATGCTGGGAAACTCTCTACAAGGTGTCAGGAGCTCCCAGCTCCTTTAACTTAACCCCTTTACTCTGTTTGCACAGCATTAAAAAGCACTGTACTTTCCAGAAAACAATTTTTGCCACTTATTTTAAGTTCCATGATTTTATACATTCGTGAGTGTGCTCACGCACTTTGATAACCTCCCCCTCTCCTCCAGCCCTGCCACCAACATGGGGCCCTGTGGGGAAACGTGCTGTCCTGCTGTTGATGTTTCCCCTGAGTAGACGTACGTCTATGACTGCATGAAAAATTAATAAAGGAATACAGAGAGCGTTAACAAATGCTGACAGATCTCCCACAGTTAATTGACACCAACCATGTTTAAAATTAATAAATGTTTGCAGAGCACACAGAACTCACACCTCATCACAGAGCAAATGTCCCACACAGCTCAGCAGGTCATGGCACTGCATCAGTGAGGCTGTGTGCCACAAATCGTGACACACATCCCAGGCATTGTGTTAGGCCCACGTGGGGTGCTGCTCTCAGTCCAGGTGTAGGAGGGCTGTCTGACGCATGCACAGGAGATTGCCACTGATGGATGTGCAGTGTGGGCTGCAAGGGAGGTTGCTAAGGGTCCTGTGGACAGGAGAAACAAAAGGAGAAACCCCAGCACTGCTAATGGCAGTGTGATCGCAGTCTGCCTTTTATTCAATGTTAAAGGCAGCCAGCAAGCTGGGGAATTATATAGAATGTAAAGACCGAGAGCTTTGACATTTTGTGAGCTCTTCATGAACCCTGAAGCAGACCTGACAACTCCTAGATGAAGTTTTATTAGGAAGCTGTAAGTCTTGAGGTATCACCAGTGGTGTGGCTGGAGATGGGACTGGAGCAAGTGAGCAGGATTGACCCCACACTTGTGCAGTATGCACCACCTAGGCTAGAGTTGCCTCCAAGTGTATTTAGCAACCCCAAGCCTTGGCTCAGGGAGAGCAACAGGGTTGTGCTGCCAGTGAAGCCAATGAAACTAAAGACTGACAATAGTGAGACCTGGGCACTTTCACATTTTGCTCTGAATGGTGATATCTGTCTGGAGCAGGTTGTCCCATGTGGATGGGCTGATGCGATGGTTCTCAGGTGAACCACTTGTGGAAAGGTGCCTATTTCACCTCCAAGCAGCTCCGGTGGAAAGCGCATGGACAGGGGGAAGATGCTTGAACAGTTCCCCCAGGAGAGCACCTTGCTCAGCCATATTAAACTCCTCTGCTTCTCATTTGCATCCTTATTCTTTTGGCATCATGGCAGGTGAGAAAGAGGAAACCAGAAAATTGGCAGCCAAATGACAATGACGTGGGAGTGTTGTGCCTGGCTCAAACCCCTGCAGCTGTCTGGCCCTGATGTACCAAATATACTCATTCTGGTTGCCACATATGCACCATGACCAGTCCAACTACCACAGGGAGAGCTGCTTTGTTCACAGTGATTTGTTTTGGAACTCAGAAAATGGTACTAGCTACTCCCAAAAGGTGAATCATAAGGGTTTAATAGGGTGAGCATCTAAATGGAAACCAGTGACTTCTGGCTATGCTTTTTTGCCTATCCCACCATGTTCCACAGGAGTGATCCCACAGACCAGCAGCACCCTATGGCGATGTGGGATCACAGCTCATGGCATCATCTGTTCCTGCTGATGTGTCCTCCTTCCCTTTACCCCAGTGGAAATAATGACTCATAAAGTAAAAGCTGTGTGTCCATTTGCAGATTGCTCCTACCTGCCGGTGTCTGTGACGCAATTTCATTGAAACACACCACACTGCAGAGTAAACTCCTTTAGGTAGTCAGATCTGAAAAGAGAAAAGGGCTGAAATTTGAACTTGGTAACTCTACAGCCTAAATGAAAATAGTTTGTAGTTACCTCCTTGAGAAAGGCACCAAACCTCACCTGATTCTCAGCTTTCTGTCTGTACACAGGGGCTTAATCAAAGCAACTCAAATTGTGGCTTTGAATACCATTTCCAGAACTGGCTCAAGATGCAGCTTTGTGGCCTGCCTGCTCTCTGCTCTCATCTGCTTGCTGGAGATTCATCCCTCTCCAGCAGAGTTGGTGGACCTGGATGTGGATGTGCATCTCTGTGCTTTGATGCTCACAGCTTCTCAGGACAACATTGAAACTCGGCCTCTCATGCTCAGGGATAATAGTGAGAGCTGGTGAATTAACACCTTGAATTAATGCCTTGAAATTTCCTCATTTGATTCTCTGGGATAATGCACTCAGTATTCTGGTTTTGCAGTGTTTACACATCCCCCTGTCCAGCTGTTTACATCATACTTTGTAATTACCTTCACAGAGCTGTTTCCTTGTTTCTGGAGGTGATGTAATCTTTGCTTTGCCGACACAGTTTGCTATATTGAAGGGCTTTTGAACACTTCCTTCTGTGATTTTATTTCCCTGGCTCTTTAGAAAATGCTGTCGCTATTTTCTCATCTAGCAGTGGCCAGAACTTTTGTCTGGGTGAAGAATATGGGAACAGCCAACTTCCTGCCATTAAAGAAGTCTCTCATTGTACAACTGAGGCTGAGACAGATTCATTTGATCTACACTTGCTCCAAAATAGCTTGGATCTTCAGCTGTGCTAATGCCCTGCTTGGTCTGAAAGAGGGAAGGGGGAAAAGGTTTCAACAGCCTTCCTCTGCAGCCCATACTTAGCACTGCATATCTTAAGCAAAGCTGCCACATGAGCCTGGAATGGGTAAACTGGAGTACCTCATAGCTTGGGTGTATTCCATCACACTCCTGCAGGGTGGATGGGCAAAGGCTGAGCCCCTTTGCAGGACTGGAGTGGTGGAAGGGGACCTAAGAGGGAACAAGACAGGCTCACCTCAAACCTGCCTCTTGGTCAGAGGGTCGCAGTTGCAGGCATTTAGCTAAGGTCGGCCTCTGCAGACACATTTTCCTTCAGTTGGAGGACCTCCCTACTGTAATGAAGTGAGTGGGTCACTGGAAGTTGACATTTTTTTTCCAGATCTGTCATTTGGTAAGTGATTTTCAGGAAATCAGTCACCTACTCAGTGGTATCAGTGTAGTGTCTGCATGGAGTGTAAAACCGTCTACCTCCAAAACCACTTTGAGATCCATCAGTGATACCTAAGGTCTCTGTCCTCCTTCTGGCTGAATTTTGACCTTTGCTATCAAAAGAAAATAAATCACAGTATGACACCAAGCACCCTTTCTCCTCCAGCCATTGAACTTGGGCTCTCTCCTGGGGTGTGCAGGAGGAGCAGCCGAGCTTCCCAGGGTGGTAGGAGCAGCTGTGTAGGGACGAGCCCTCTGAGCTGCAGCCTCCAGGCACCATGACATTTAGCAAAGGTACCAAAGTGCAGCTTGCTCCATCCTTGTCCACCCTAAGCAGAGAGCGAGGGCGGCTCGGGATGGAGCAGGTCAGCAGCTCACTGGCTCTCCTCTAGCAGGATGGGGACCAGGATTAACTCAGATTCATGCTTAAGATGTCAGTCTAATTCTGGTCTGAAGTGCAGGGTAACATCATAGCCCTCTATTAGCTGTGCCAATTACAGTTATTTCCTTCCCCATTTCCTCTCAGGTGTCAGATCAGAATGCTATTTCTTTTCTTCCTGAGAGCTCTATTTTAAAAACAGAAGAAAAGCACGTTATTACTGTGATAGGTGTTGGACTGTGTGGCCCTTGATGTAATGGGGTGTTTATAGCCATGATGCTCTTACCCGATCCGTTCATAATCAGAAGTAATGGCAGCACTTCGCCACTCGCTCTGCTTGAGGATGCCACAATAAATCCAGCTAAGGCGTAGTGTCGCTGCAGCTGGCGTGTGGTATAGAAGAGCTGCGCTTTTTTACTTCTGTAATGTTTATTGCTCTTCTGCATTATACGAATATTGCCGGTCCTGGCGATTCAATCGTCATGAATCAACCCTCAGAAAATAATGAGATTTTACAAAACGTGTATTTTGGAGGTGTTTTTTTATGGCCCATCAAATGCTTGAGCCTTTGTGTCATGCTGTCAGGCTTCCCTCGTTTTCCTGCCACAAGATAGAAAGGAAGGAAAAAGAAAATGTGTTCATATGTGATGGTGTGATTCCATCAGCTGGTCCCTACCAAAACCTCCCGATATCACAGAACCCAGGGTAAAGACCCTGTAAAGACCCATCTGAGCTCTGTGGAAGGAGCAATGAAGCACGCATTTTTGAGGTGACAGCAATAGAAAGCAAGGGCTGAGCAGAGCAGGGAGCACAGTATGGGACTGGTTGTGCTGGCAAAAAATGGTCCAGCAGCACATGCTCCCAAGCCACCGGCTTGTCGCTGCCTGCTCTGTGAGCAGATGCAAGTGGCTGCAAGGCTGCAGCATGAAGCGGGTAAGGGAATTGATCCAAGTTAAAAATAACCCTGCCTCTCCCTCCCTTCTCCTCCCAGTTTTACAGCATTACCTCAAACCTGCATCGGTTTTACTGATCCCGCTCACTGTCTGGCAACGCGGCAGCAGCAGTAACACAGTTGAGGGAGCTGTGGGGAGTGTTGGTTGTAGGGTGTTGGGTGTAGGAGGCACTGATAAGGGTACCCCAAAGCCTTCCTGGAGCTGACTACAGGTGCATGTGAAACAGAAAGAAAGCAGAAAAAAATACAAAAAGAGCAAAGAAGTCTCTTCTCTGGTGCAAGTAAGGAAGAAACTACAAGTCAGGAATGGTGTTTTAGGGGAAAGCAGGTGTGGATTTCTCACAACATTCAGGGAAGCATGACTCTGAAGGGCTCATTTTTAAAGATTACACCTGAGAAATACCCACCCTGGCATCAGCTCCTCTTAAATCGCAAACACGTCCCCATATTTGGTTTTCCTTCACTGAAATGAAGGATGACTGCTAATGGATTTGAATCCATATTCTGCATGTTTCTGAACAGCAGAGCGAAGGACTGACTGATCGAGACAAACAGCCCTATGAGCAATCACTCAAAGAGCAGCCCTCGTGAAATGGTACTGACGGGGATACAGCTTGGGAAGTGCTGGCCACATCCTACCCTGTCCCTCTCTGGCCAGTCTGCCTTGCTGTGTGCTCATCAGCTCCTTCTGACACCTCTAGAGCTCTTAATCTTCACACAGGTTTAAAGCCTTGGCTATTTTTCACTCTTTTCATAAACTTCCAGACTGCTGTTGCTGCTTTGTGCTCCTCTACTCCTAACTCTGCACCTTGTCATCTTCCCACATCATTGTTCTCCTTCTATATCTCCATCCCTGGAGGTGTTCAAATCCAGGTTGGATGGGGCCTTGGGCAGCCTGATCTAGTGGGTGGAATCCTGCCCATGGCTGGGGCTTGGAACTGGATCATCTTTGAGGTCCCTTCTAACCCAAGCCATTCTATGATTCTATATCTTTTCCATTCCATTCTTTCCATTTTTTCTTTTTCTCCCACCAAACTTATCTTTCTTATCCTAATTAACTCTCTTCCCCTCCAGCACTTCTACTCCGGTAAGTCTTCCCTGATTCCAGAATTGGATTTCTAACCAAAACACTACAAGCAGGAAAGCTGGTATTAACAGTTCTCCTGCCCACGTATTTCTTTGTGTGCTGCAAGCACTCCTGTCATTCCCTCTCTCTATGTCTAAGAGACAGACAGAGGTTTCCTTTCCTCCAGCCTCCACCTTCTTTCTCTTTTATAAGTGTCCCCTAGTGACAGAGACTGTATTTCCCAACCAGAAAGTACAATTTCTAGCACATCTGATTGCTCCTGCAATAAAAATGCAAGGTAATTGTCGAAATAACACAGAAAGCACTGTAATCTCAGGATGTCTGGAACTGTGCACTGCGTAAGCAATTCTCTCTAATAATCTCCCACTTACATAGCACTGAGGAACTCAGAGAATTCTCCAGAGGGGATGAGGCCCTCGTATCCTCACACCACGTGCAAGAATGGTGATGTGCCATGGGACACATCACGTGTCCCTTCAGATGGGGTGAGGGGACAACCAGAGCCTGCTGAGTGCACGTGCTGGGCTCTAAGCACTTGGCTCCTACTTCTTGCCACACAGCACTGGGACACTGAATGTGATTCCAGAGAGCAGTGGAACCCAATGGCCATGGGATGAGTGGTTTTACAAGTCCCCTGAAGGCAACCAGAGCAGTAGGTGGGTTGGCAAGGGGAAAATGAGAAGGGAATATGAAGCCCACCTCTGTTTGCTAACATCCTTTATTTCTTTTGTAAATAATGCTCTCAGCCAGCAGTCCCCAAAGGGAGATCTGCAGAGAATCACACAGACTCCACATGGACTCATGTACGAAATGAAGCTGCTGGTCCCTGACATTTATTGCTCTGCTCAGCTTGGGAAGTTTGGCTGAAATGCTGCATAAAAACTTGTTTCTCTCATAGGTTGTTGGTTTATTTATTTATTTCTAGTTAAGCAATTAAGACTTCAAGAAAAAATGCTAATTCTTTTCAGCCAGGACAGGTTGTGCTGGAGATTACACAGGGTAAAGCTGCAGGACACAGGTTTTTTCCTGTTCTTATTTTAGCTGAGCCAGTCTACCCTCCCTAGTAAATACATGATAGTGCAGTTTGTTTATAGCAGGTAGCATTCACAGCACAGCTGTTCTTCGAATTATGTAACTTCATTGACTCATAGATGAAATATTGGCCACCTACTCCAGCCACTTGCCAGGCAATGGTGCTAACCTCATACACACCGATGGGTTCTACACACACTGCAGCTTTTCTCTGAGGTTAGGTGTAAGAACTGAGAAACTTTCTCCCTGTGCTATCAAGTTGTCTCCTCTGATTTCTCCTAGGGGTGCTGAGATCTCCTTTCAAAGAGCCAAACACCCTCAGAGCGGGAATTATCATTTGGTATCAGCACACTTATGGAGTTCCTGGGCAAAACTTTGATACTTACAGTGGATATTTGGCACTTAGATCCAAAACAAACCGAAAATAAGTGAGTTCTTAATAATCATGCTAAAAACAGGAGCTACATGCCTGAAGGGCCTGTTATGTGAATTCCCAGGTGTTGGAGCAACTTCATTGGTTTTTGGATCTGTTCTCCATGTTGACTGAATGTGAGTGAGCTTTTAATGGATATCCTGACCCATCTGTCTTGGCTTTTAGGGGAACTGGCATGAAGCTGTTTCTGTAAAGCCACCCTTGTTTCTACAGATGCTCTCACATTGATTCCAGTGGTTGCACAGCAGCTTTACAGCCTATGTGGTCAACAGTTCTATGTCCAGGTGGAGGCTGTTTACAAGTGGTGCCCCTCTTGGGTCCGTCTTGGGACTGATACTCCTCAACATCTTTATCAACAACATAGGTGATAAGATTGAGTGTACTCTCAGCAAGTATACAGATGACACCAAGATGAATGGTGCAGATGATATGGCAAAAGGATGAGACACCATCCAGGGGACCTTGACAAACTCAAAAGGTGTGCCCATGTGAACATAATGAGGTTCAACAAAGCAAAGTACAACATTTTGCACTTGGGTCGAAACAATAGCCCTGCTGAGAAGGACTGAGGGGTCCTGGTAGATGAAAAACTTAACATGAGCCAACAGTGTGCTCTTGTAGCCTGGAAGGCCAACAGTAACCTGAGCTGCATCAGAAGAGGGGTGGCCAGCAGAGACAGGGAGGGGATCGTTCCTCTCTACTCCGCCCTTGTGGGGCCCCAGCTGGAATACTGTGTCCAGGTCTGGTGCCCCCAACACAGGAAAGGTATGAAGCTTTTGGAGAGGGTCCAGAGGAAAGCCATGAACATGATCCAAGGGCTGGAGCACCTCTCATGTGCAAATAGGCTGAAGGAATTGGGCTTGTTCAGCCTGGAAAAGATAAAGCTGCAGGGAGATGCCATTGTGGCATTCCAGTATTTAAAGGAAGTTCAGAAACATGAGGGAAATCAGTGTTATACACAGATAGATAATGATAGGACAAGGGGAAATAGTTCTAAACTAAAAGAGGGAAGACTTAGTTTAGATGTCACAGAGAAGTTTTTTACTGAGAGTGTGGTGACTGCTGGAACAGGTTGTCTAGAGAGGTTGTGGGTGCTCCGTTCCTAGAGACGTTCAAGGCCAGGTTGAATGGGGCTATGAACAATGTGATCTTCTACTTGATCTAGTGGTTGGCAACCCTGCCTGCAGCAGGGGTGTTGGAACTTAATGATCCTGGAGGTCCCTTCCAACCCAAGCCATTCTCTGATTCTATGATTCTACGATACTTTGTCCTCCATTCCCACCTGCCAGTCACTGGGGCCTACCTGCAGCATCCTGAGCTGCACCAGCCAAACTCTTTGTGTAATTGTGTGATACCCGTGTTAGGAAATGACCATTCTGCTTGTGATGGCTCTCATATCTGTTGGATGCCTTTCTGAGGTGCTTGAGCTCACTAATCTGGCAGAAAAACTAAGCTAGCCAAAAAACAAGGAGAAAGTTTTCCAGCAGGCTGTGAGATTGCTCAGCTGTCCTGTATCTCTCTAGCCTAGCTGACTAGGCCCTTAATCTCTGTTACTTACACAAGGGCATGCATTCACATCCATACTTGATAGAGGCAATCCGCATTTACAATGTAAACACCAGAGAGCAGAAGTGTAGCACACGATGACTAATTATGTTCCTTTAGCATCATTGTATCGGTATTTTGTTTATGGAGCAGTACCATTCTAGTTCAAGACTTGATGCACACGTGTGCCAGCCTCTCCCAGGATCACTGCTTAGTGGAGAGCTTCTGCTGAGGCTGCTTTGTATCTCCTTCACTTCTCAATCCAAAGCTTTTATTGAGTTGGACATACCTGTTCCCTGCAAAGCTCCCAGCAACTTCACTTTCATATCATCCAGAAGCAGCTTAGCCAGGGGTGGTTTCTTTCTTCCTGGTTTTTCCCTTGTGATTTTAGATGCCAAGTTTCAGCCTGAAAAAAAAACATTTACAGCTGTGTTATATAAACTAATGAAAAACAGTGTTTAAAATGAAAGTGCTGGCACAACTTTATGGAGAACAGGAGTGGAAATAGCCATATGGTAATAAACAGGCTACCTGATATGGCTTATTGTTTAACTCCTTGCTTTCTTCTAAAAACTTAGGTTTACGTTCCCAAATGTTGTCTCTATCCCTGAGTCCTCTGAGACACTGGCATGTGTTCAATCACTCAAACCTGATTTTGGATCCTTCTGAGAGCATAGCCCTGCAGCAGCTCAGTGAGCAAGGAGCCTTGCCAGGCAGGGGATGGCTCTGTTTTCATATGCTTCACAGCACAGAACAGACTGTAAACAAAGTATGAATTTCTACAGTAAACAACACACTTTTTTTTTTTTTTAACTAAAATATTTGGACATAAATGGGTTTTCCTTTTTTTGCAGCTCATCGTTAGGAAGACCAAAGAGAAGGAGAGATTTTGTACTTGCAGTGCTGACTTCCTCATGCGTATCTGCAACGGTTTCCCATCTTGTGATCGCAATGTCACAAAGAGATATTTACAACATGCCAGGAAAAATGTTTCCTTTTTAGAGCCCATCACAGTAGCATAATAACAAGCCTTGTAATCTGTCTTCCCCATATACCGAAATCACTCGATGGAAATGATTTTTATATGCTGACTGTTGGTGTGCATATTAAAGCCATTTCTAAGGAAAGGCTGTAAAACACACATCCATGCACAGCGCTGCCACCCAGCAGTAAAATGCCCGTGCCTGGTCCACTGGAGCTTCCGCAGTTGTTCCTGCAGCTGGAGCTGGCACCAGCACAAGTGGAGAGCGGCACGGGCGCAGATAAACCCTTACGGTAAACCAGCTATAACGTGGTTTGGCTCCAGGCCCAAGTAATAACTAACCAGTTCTATGTTAATTATTTGCTATTTTTCTACATATAGGAATAGGTGCAGGCCAGTGCTAAGCATAAATAACTGCCATGTGCTGCTGGCCTTCATAAATTCTCTTCGTTTTTTTTCTTACATATTACATCGCTGGCTAATTGACAAGAATTATGAATGACTGGTGTTTTTTTTTTCCTTTTGTTCTGGGCTCTTTCTTGCAGCTCTCATGAAGGAATAATCTAGAGTGTGCTTGTAAGGATAAACAGAGGCTCTCATACGTTTGGATATTTCATTCCACAGTTCCCATGCATTTTATATGGTAATTCACCCTTACATGCTGCCTGCGAAACAGCCATTCTCTCAGGAGTCCCCCAGTAAATCTGCTCCAACTGGAATATATTTCCAGATCTGCACTGTAACAACCACTAAGGAAATGGGCAGCAAAATTGCAGAGCTGCTTGCCCTCCTCCTCCATCCATTCTTGCCACAAACCCTCACTCCCCAAATTCTCATGTACCACCTTGTCAGGGGCATCAACAGAGCTCTTTGTGGGAGTGATTGAGAAACTGGCCCAGCTCTGAGCAGTCAACTTGTTGTTATTTTTTTTCCTGGGTTACTTTTTTAAGTGGACAAAACAAAGGGACAGCCTGCAGCAGCACTGGCAGGGGCAAATATGTGTCAAAGAAAGGCATACCTGTAATTAGCACCTCCTAGAAGCTTACCTCAGTGGAGCTCTGAAATGATAACTGTCTGCATCACAAAAAGTTCCATGTAGGAACTCAGTAATTGAGGGGAGTGTGGACTCCCTGGACAATCCCACTAAGTGACTATCTGCCCTCTTAGAAATCTCAGCCTTTACACTGACCTGTAAATGTTGCTAAAGTGCTTTTGGAAGTGCTGCTCTAGGTCTTACCAGCTTGGTGTCCATTTGTGCCAGTGAAGGTTTACGCTGGGCATCAGGCAGAGTTTGTAAGGAAGATGGTCAAGCACTGGAACAGGCTACCTAGGGAGATAGGGAGTGGAGTCCCCATCCCTGCAGTATTTAAGAAATGTGTGGATGTGGCACTGGGGGATATGGTTAATGATGGAACTCTGTAGGTCGATGGTTGGACTTGATGATCTTGAAGGTCTTTTTCATTGTAGATGATTCTACGATTCTGTGATTCTGTGACAGGATTTTGAGTCTCTGCTGCAACTTGACAAGGACCTGTAGCCTGGTGTCCACCTGGAAGTGTGGGAACACAGCAAGAAATCTTCAGCCAGAAGTATTGTAGTGCTGGCTTAACATTTGACTCAGTAGGCTTTCACAGATGCAGGTAAAATATTACTAAATCTCAAATTTATACTTCTCCTAGCATTTGACGTACACTTTGCATGAGTATAAATGGCTAGCTAGAAACCAAGAGAAAATTAGGCCCAAGAGAGATAAACTTTAACAACTCTGCAGTCTTCCCTAGGAGGTAATTTGTGCAGCCATTAAATGAAGAAAAATTATTTGAATTTAACAAATAACACAGATTAATAACGGGGGGACCCATTCTCCATTATCTGGTGGGACGTACATTGTTTCATTGATAGTGCTACACTGCATAAGGAATGAAATAAATCATGTTTTAATTAAAATAAAATGGAAATAATGGAAGACAAAGGAATCACTGATGTTCTTCTAATCTACTCCAGAAAGTGCTGTTCTTGATAATGATGGACAGGGGTCATCTGGGAAAAATTAAAGGTGGACATGTATGGGGACATGATGATAAAAATTGAATGGAAAATGTTTTGAGTCAGGCTGACAGCTTGGTTAATAGAGCAGTGTGCTAATGAGTATTGGCACATACATGGGTCCACCATGGCTTTGAAGTGATTGGAGTGTGGAGGGAAGGCTCACAGCTCTGCTGTTATTAGAACAGAGCTGGCTCCCTACATGCTGAGGCTGCCTGCTAAGTGTGCACTGCTGTGTTTCCTGGCTGCTTGCAAAGCGAAAACTAAACAGGACTTGGGAGAAATTATTCTAAAATACAATCCCTACCTTTGGAGAAACATAAAGGTAGTGGTGAGGGTCCCGAGATCTCATGGATCTGAAGGACAAGGCAGATCTTAGACACTGAAATTTAGACTCAAGGTATGTCAATGTCAGCAACTAGCCACTGAAGTACCTGAAACGGGAATCTCTGTCCTGATCACACCTGGTTAAAGTCATGCACTCTGCAAGAACCACATCTGAGACTTACAGCAAACTGTATCACAAGGAGGAATATGACAGAAAATTAATCTTGTTCTGGGATCTGTGTCATATCCACGTCAATCCTACTCCTGTGTCACCCTCTGGAAAAGGCAGTGTTGAGAACAGGACCATGCATTGCTGTAAAAATGAAATGATGACTTTGTCAAAAAAGATAGGAAGAGTGTTTGGAAAGAGGCCAGATCTTGCAGTCTTTTCTTTTCCTTCTTCTTCTTCTTTTTTTTTTTTTTTTCTTTTTTTCTTTTTTTTTTTCCAAGCACTTATTTGTTTTATTCTATTTACAGCCTCTAGTTTTCCAGCGTGGCTGATTGTATTTCATCTCAGAGCGCTCCGGCCCGGGAAGCAGCCGCAATCCTGGCTGCTGCCCAGCTGGCCTCTGCCCTAGTTCCTCTCCCACTACAGCAGGCTATGGGATCTCTCCTTTTCAGGGCTAAACCGTGCCGCCCACTTTTGATCATTAAAGGAAATGAAGCTGAAATCACATCTGAAGAAGTAAACAAGACTCACGTATGAAGGCACTGAAATGGCAAAGCAAGCAATCTCAAAGGCGAGTGCACACAGCACGGGCTGCCACTCGTTCCCCTGGTTCAGCAGTGTTCTACAAGCACTTGGCAGAGCTATAAATGATGGCACGAGGTGCTAGGCGGTGAAGAATAAAATCCCGAGTATTTGGCTTTCAAGGAAATTTACAAAAGCCACCATCTCAACAGCCAAGATTTACATGTGTCTTCCAAGAAAGAATTACTTTTCTATGGGAAAGCAATCGTCCCCTGCATTGCTGAGCTAATGATGTATAAAATAACTCTGACACGCCAGAGTCCCACGGTGGCACCAGCCAACAGCAAAGAGAAAAGGGATTCCAAACAAGCTGTTGGTGACCAGAAAACAACTTGAAGCAGATCGTTAGCAATAAATCTTAATATGACATTGGAGCCGAGCTCATCTTACAAAGAGCAAAGAGTAGACGGAGAAAAGCAGATGGCAGAGCCTTTCCCAGTGGTATAAACAGAGATGAGTGCGTATCGTTTCTGAGTACTGTAGAAGTCCCTGCCCATCTCAGTTGTGTAAATAACCAGAAAGAACATTAATACATTTCTAAGGACTGAGTTTTAATTGTTCTGTGTTTTATAACCATTGCTTGCGTCTCGTTCTATTTACCATGGCAATAGTTCCAAATATTCCACGTTATGGAAATGATGACGTTCAGCTGGAAATGTTTTACCTGCCAAGTCCTGAACTTCATACTAGCGGTTATCCGGCAGTAGCTGGCGGCAGAACAATCCTACTGCAGCATAACTGGGGGTTACATCCTTTACATGGTTACATTTAATCACTTCTGATGCCTATCTAAGTTGTAGCCAAGTACAAGGAAATACAGATTCTACACTCAAATTTTTGGAAGTATGAAAATAAGAGCAATAGCAATAAGAATAAAGCATAATTATCACAACTGCCTGTCCAAGGAACCCGAGATTTGTTGTATATTATGAGTGGATCATCCTTTGTTCAAGTCTTTTCTGCAAAAGTTGTTGTGTGTAAATGCCATGCAAACCATGAAATCTGCCTCGGTACCGAAGCACTGGAAGAACTGTGGACCTGATCATGCCGAACATACCATCACATGCATAAAATTAAGAAGCTAAAAACTCGAGTGCTTATTATTTCTGTGATGCATGTTAATTACAATTCTTTAAGGGCTATCTGTAGCAACAGGATCAAAAAAAAATCAGATAATAAAAGAACTTACAAAAAAATCCATGTCCGTACCGTTACACACGACTAAAACTTTCATTTTTCTATGCTATTTATGGGTATATTTGTGTGGAAACCTTTTAAAAATGTCCTTTACAACTTCTTGAGATTTACTTACACCATTTCATAGTTCTGCAGAACAAAGCTGACGTCTCCAGATGGCAAATATAAACACCCAAAGATGGACTGCCACTCAAAGACACGTGGGGAATATTTGCCAAAGCTAAATACAGCACTAAAAGAATTTCAATAGTGGAGTAGAAGTTCTTCTGAAAACACCATTAATACTGGCACAATAGACCTAACTGATGCGGTGGAGGCGGTGAGCTGCACTCAAAATCTTTGCTACCCACAAAAAGGCACTTATTTCTGGATTGTTATATAGTGAGGAAATCATACAGTAAATCAAAGTGACGTATTATTCAGACCCTGCTATAAAGTGCAGCACATATTAAGTGGCATACAAGAAACATGCACATGTGCATGGCTGGGGAAGTGTGCATGGGATTCAACCATTTTGATGAATAAATATTTGAGACTTTTACAGTTCCTCAGTATCTTCTTTTATGTGATCAAATAACTGCAACTACAAATTTTACTTGAGGACTGACATTTTTGTATTACAACAGTTTCTTTGTTGCTCCAAACAGCAACGCATATACTACAAATCAGTTCAGAAAGAAGATGCTTTCCATTGTACTCATCCTTATTATCAAAAAGAGAAACTATGTGCACAAAGTTTTTCATAGCTTTTTTACCAGCAGCATTAGTCTCCTTCAGACATTGGCCAGGGTGGGTGGAGACCTGCCATAATGCACTACACATTCTGTCTGAGCTGTAACAACAGAAGGCATTCCTTGTGAGCTGTGTGATTCCAAACGTCTAAGGACGGGAGAAGGAGTTCACTCAATATAGTGAATAAGTCCTTTCAACTTTGCCACATTCTCCAAACAAAAATTGCTTTATGAATACGCTGTTTGACAAATATCCTCATCTGGAGAGGTTCAAAAGGTTCAAAAACCTCACTCCCACCAACCTCAACAGAGGTAGATCTTTTTGGTGATCAGCCCTTGTTTCAGACACCAGTTCTGTAAGTTGTATGGTTGCATCAGACACTCGTGGCTTTCAGAGGCTTGTCTACACACAAACCCCCTGAGAAATACTGAGATTGCCTGGGAAGACCACACCTTCAGGTACTTTGGTCCAAGTCTACACGTACACCCTCCTAGGGGCTTTCTTTCCCAGCATAACTCTGTACACTGTATATTGTCAACAAGAAAGAAATGGGATTTCTGTTTATTCCTAAATCATGATTAAAACATTGTATTTTGAAAGGGTGTAATGTGAACTAATGCGTCTGCATTGACTAGATCTTCATGGCTGAATGCTGGAAAGGAGATCTGCGGCAACAGTAAGACCCAATAACTGTTCCACAGTGCTACTAGAGTTCTCTCTGCCGTGCCTGTCTATGCTACAGAACTGAAAGATGTACAGCTATGGTGTCATACACAAGCCTCAAATAGCTGTAACGAGGCTTTGCTGTGATAGCTGCATAACAATTTCATTCCCCAGCAGAATATTTTCTATGAAGAAAACTCAGCCTACAATTGCAGCTGCCACACAGAGCATTTTTTGAAGTCAAAAAGCACAGAGTAACTTCAGGTGTGGATGGGGTCTGGAATATGATCCATGGAGATGCCTCCAGCATGCCTCATGACACTCTGGCTTTGGCAACTATTTGGGTGAAGAAGTTCTGCCCTCTGGTCTCCAGCTACTCACTACTCTATTCTGTAGAGTAGAGCACTACAACTCTTTTGTAGAGCTCACCAACTTTATTTTGTGTGAAAAGATACATACAGTGGTCCACTGCCCAATCCAAGAAAAGCTGTCCTCAGTTTAATATTCTACCTACTTTGATAGCAGAGGCATCAACAATCACAGCACGAAGAGTTCAGCAGCTGAATTATAGCAGCAGTAATAATGAGAGCACAAGTGGGAATCCCAGGAAAACCTTAATCATTATCATTAACATTTTATTTTCTGCACTGCTATCCCTGCTCCAATGTACCACAATTTGCTGTACCAGGCTATTCAATGCCCGATGTCAGTAAGAATCTGCATAAATATAAGGAGCAGGATAGCTGTGATGAAAAAGTCATCAAAAGCTGGAACTGCCATGGGACCTTTTGATATTTTAAAATTATTTTTGTTCTGCCGTGTTGTACAGTTTTAGATCAGGTATGGTTTTGAGGTACAAGGGATGTTGTTACAAGGACATAGACAGATTATGCCTAGACTCCCTTGTACCTAACTCATTTATATATATGCATCCTTGCAAACCATGCTGCAACTCCTGGTTTCATCACTGGTTTGCCCAGCTTACTCTCTTAGTCAACTCAGCGTTAAATGGAAGTAGCAAAACCCACCAGGTTGCAACAACAATGAATTTTGGCAAATGCTGTGGAGAGTTTTCTCTCTAAGCTTGACATTCAGAAAGAGAAACAAACTTAAAATAGGAACCATTTACAATGGATCATCATGTGGATAAATGTACTAAAAGCCCAACAGAGGGAACTTCTGAAATGCATGAGCTCCAAACACCAGAGATATATAGCTAGAAATATCTTCCTCGCTGAAGATGATGATCTACTGTGTATTTCTAAGGAAAACTATAATGAAAGTAAATAATATTAAGTGTTTTATAAAGCGGTTCATTAACTGAAAAAGGATGTTTCTTCCTTGAACAAATTGTCTTAGAAATGTTCCTTCGGGGTCCTGCCTTCATTTTTAAAACAGAATTGTGCCAGCAGACCTACTTTATATAGTTTTACATCAATTTTGCAATCAGGTTTTCTGTTTACAAGCTCTCTGGGCTTAACTTCACTGTAAAGTTAACATGAGTTAGAATTTATTCTGGTTATAATCAGAATCCTTTCTACATCCGAAAAAAAAGAAAAATAAGCCTGAGTCTGCAGTTGCTTTTCATTTGAGGCAGTGAGGCTAACAGGAAGATACAGGCTGGTATGACAGTGAGCCTAACTCATCAGCTACTCTGCATTGTGAGCACAGGTTTGCACTATTTGAATGCTGCTGATCTTCCTATGCCTTCCCACTCCTCTTTCCTTATTCCTGACAGGATCCCACTCATCCTTCCTTATTCCTGGCAGGATCCTGCTAAGACCTGGGCCAAAAGTAATGGCTCAGTCACTGACAGGGCTGACCAGAGCCATAAGCAGTTTCAGAAACCACAGCCTATGGTTTCACGGTGTAAAGTTTTCACGGTAAAAGCAGCTTTACTTAGCCCTGTCCCATCATCCTTCCTCAGCTCTGCCCTTCTCAACCATAGCACTGCTCATTTATGCTGACCCATCATTATCTAAAAGTCCAGAAATGAAGTGTTTTTAAGAAAGATCCCTGGCTCACCACATGGATCAGCATCATTTTGCCAGCACAACAGTAAGGGCTTCAATGTGAGCACTGAAGCAGGTCTGAAACCCTACAGCAGTATTGGTACTAAGAACTTCTCATTCAGAAGCTCAGCACCAGGCACAAGTGAAAGTACAAAGACATGCTCCTTAGGGAGCCTGAGGCTCCAGGTGTCCCTTTATATCTTAAAAACTGTCTTGAAAGTGCTCCCACAGGAGCAACAGATTACTTGTAAATGCCAACACACGTCATTAGTGCTCAATAGGTAACGATAAACTCTGTCTCTTCAGGTTTCCAAGAAAAGAGTAGATGTTGCACGGACTGATGTGCTTTGTAGTGTGGTGGTGATGGGCTGATGATTAGACCAGGTGGTCTTAGTGGTCTTTTTCAACCTTAATGATTCTATGATTCTATGAGAGAAGCTTGAGAACAATTGGCTGTAATTTTCCTAACAGAAAGCATCTGAAGCCCCATGACTTGAACTTCTGAAATATAGTCCCGTCTCTCAGCAAAAAGGACAGAACCAGAGAATCAAAATGTCCAGTAGCCACTGTTCTCACATTGTACAAGTTGCTGATGGAAAGAGGAAACAGGGAAATGCAAAGACATTGCTGCTGTTTTCAGTAAAATATTGAAAGAATTTCTCATAACTGAAAGGAATTTTTCTTTGCTGCTCTTATACTTGATGCTAGCAAGAGGGAAGAGCAGCAGTTATTCCAACATGCCCAACCTGCACCTCTGTAGCTCCACAACGGCTACGAGTTTACATTTGCCGTAGAGGAAAGTGAAAGCCATGGCCAACTTTGGTGCCCTTGGCTGTGAACTATGACTGTTCAGCAGGACCCTGAAGAAAGGAAATGTGAACGAGGCAAGAATGTTTCCATGTGTCTTACCTTGAGCCAGAGCTTTTTTTCCCTAAAGTCTTGAGCACTGTACATCAGAAGAAGCTAAGTGACGTGACCTGTGATACTTACTCTAAATTATGCATGTTTAACAGCACCCAAGGACTATCCAATCTATTACATTGGACACTGAACACTGAAAGGTTTGCAACCTAAAGGGCTGTTTTTCATTATCCACTGAGGGTGAATTTAGCTCTAAACAAAATATACAGGAAAACACAGTTGCTAATGCAGTGGAAATTATTACTGGGTAATAATTTATGGATCTTGTTTGTTGACTTTGCTATTGGGAAATTCACTGTCTAAATATATTGGCTTGATTTAATAAGGGAAAATCAGGCTGACCTAATAGGTGACTGTAAGAAAAAACATGCAGCCAGGATTAAAAAAAAAAAAAAAAAAGAGCTTGAAGTAAGTCAGTGATTCACAAATGCTTGTGAATTTTTAAGTGTTAATAGGAAAAAATGGAATAGAAGGAACACAAAGATCAAAAGGACTGTGTTAGCTTAAAAGGGGTTCTGGCTGTCACAGGCATCATTTCTGAGAAGGAAAAAGAGAAGATGCATCAAGAAGCTAGACCCACCTGTCTTGTACTGAGGGGATTAGAAAAATGGATATAAACTGTAGCACTGGCCAGGACTAAAACAAGTGGAAGAAGTGAGGAATTCATGATGACATTAATAACACCACAAGGACTGGTGCTGGATGAGCTGTAATCAGTGAGCAGAGAGGAGGAAAGGTGACATGCCTGTAAGCAGAGCCATGGAACCAGGATGTTTCTCACTGAGGACTGGCTGTGCTTCTTGAGCATGTTGGGCCCTGAATTACACAAACAAGTTAAAAACACAAAGTGGGGTTATCAGATCTCAGGTGCTGCCCTGTTTTCTTTTCTCCTTTTGAACAACATTCATCTTTTTCTAACAGCTTAATGTCCAAAGTATGCATGAAGGAAGGATTTAGGCAAAGCAAGCTGGCAGTCTTACTCAGGTTCCATTGATTCAGCAGAGTTGGCTCCAGTCCTCTTGGGACAAGTGCTCCCTTAATTTTAGACAAGTCTACTTCAAACACAATTAGACAAGAGGCTTTTCTTTCCCCTTATTTTTTGGCCTGCACGCTGAGTGAGACACATTACTCGTAATCATTATATACTAGTTTATTGATTGTGGCTTTTCAGTATTCGCTGTAGATAGGCTTGTTTTAACAGAACTGTCAAGAGACGTGTCTGGTTAACAAACAATTACGGATTGGAGGTATAACAGCATGGCTATTTTGTCAAGAGGTATAGAAATGCACTGAGAATTTTGACAACACGTGCATGAGGTTTTCTTCTGAATCTTTGGTATTTTTCAAGAGATGTCACAGAAGTCTGTTTTTGTGGAATTTCAGGGCTGGCTCGATATTTTGTTTTCATCTCTCCTTCATGCATTTTAATATTGAAAAGATCAGACAAATGGAAATTATTTACAGGAAATATGCATGTGGAAAATCCATAACATCCCACATGACTGACTGCACCAGCCCATTGCCTGTAATGTAATGTCACACACAAAATGTATTCCAGTTATTAGGAAAGCTGGAAGTGAGTCAATTACGTGAATAAACAAACAAAGACCTGGTCTCCCCGTAGTTTAATGCATCACTGAGGTATCCGAAGGCTCCTTTCCCACGCCTGCTGCCTCATTCCTGAACTAGCAGGAGCTGTTGTGCAAGGCAACTTGACAGCCCATAATAACCAGGTAGCTCGGCACACTGGTCTGAAGCAATCCCTGTAACACCGTTTGCACATCTGGGGCACAGGGGATGCACAAGTGCTTGTGGATGTCTGGGGATAAAAGGAGGCTTTGCAGCTTAGGGAAAGGGAAGGATCGGGCTTCTCTGGTCCCTCCAAAGCGGAGACAAATTCTTGCCTCGTGTGCATGGACACACTGGGATACAGCAGTGTCTGGCTAAAGGTGAACAAACCGCAGTAACTTCAGCCAAAAGAAGTAACTCTGCCTCAAAGGTGGCTACACCGATAGCCTTGCCGGTACGCAACAGCCCTAAGGGAGAATTCTCAGGTAACCGAACGAGGATAAGCAGAAGCAGTGCATGAAAGAATCAAATCCCATAGATCTGAACGAGGGTTCTTGTGCTGTGACATAATGTGCATATTTCAATTTCTTAAGAATGAAAGTCTACACTTCAAAAGTGAACAATGCTGTTTCCATTAAGGTCTCTGACTGGGTGTCCAAAACCCCGTAAAACTGTTGGCCAATGTATTTATATTGACTCTGGGAGTTGGTGCAAGACTCATGACATTTCTCCTTATTAATTGCCTGGCTCTAGTGTGGTTGGATTTTGCAAGTTATGACACAGTAAATACATTTGTGTCACTTAGCAACCTCAGCTGTTTCTAAAGGAATGTCTTTTGTTCTTGGAAATGTATTATAAATGCAGGTTACAAAACGATTATAGGGGAATCTAAACTCGCCTTAGTTGGATGGCATTCTGGCCTCTCCCCATTCTGCATTGTAAAGCGTGCATAGGAAATTAATTTCCTTTGCACAAGCATCAGTCATTGGCACCACATCTATTGTTATGAAGAGAAGCTCTGCATATTTAATAGATATGACAGAAGTTTCTGTTGAAAATAAAAGACATGAGAAACGACCATGGAAACAAAGGGCTGGAAAGGACCTCCTCGGCCCGGGGTTCGCCGAGGGCAAAGCCCTCCGACTGTTTCATAAACAACTCTATAAATACTTTACCATCATGATGCAACTCTCCACAGCCTCTTTCATGAACTTATCAGTCTGATTTATTTTAACACGCAACACTGAAGCCTGAGATCAGAGATCACCCAGCTCCAGCACATGGGGTTTGGAAATGTAAACACCTGCACAAACTTGGTGTATTTCTCACGGCACATCAGCTGGGCTGTTGTTTCTGTGTCAGTGCTCAGAATGATCCTGAACACATACAAACATGTAGTGGAAGGACTCCTACTTACGCAGCTGAGATTACACCGGATTGCAGACCTTCACACGGGATTTAAGGGTTTTCTTTGTTTGTGCTTAATAGGTTTAAAGCGAGGTCACACTCGCTGGTCCACCTTGTCAGGATCAGTACCTCAACTATAGGTAAGGTTTATAAATTGACCTTGCTGTTCTGAAATGAAACACGTCTCCAGGGTACACTGTAAAAATTACGTAAAAATTGGCGGTGGCCACATAATGGACACAATTAGTGCTTGTTTACGAAACCTGCAGCCACCAGCCTCTGCCCGAGGTATCTCAAAGTCAAGGATTACTAAAAATAGCTTAAAGACTGTTTTCTAAAAATGTGAACAGATGAATGCAAGAGAAGAGAGCAGATGAGCCATAGCAATGAAAGGAAAGGAATCGATGATTGTTTGCAACTGTAAAATCTTGTCACTAGAACGACTGAGACAATCATTTGTCGTGGTAATTTGGGCAATCCCAGAACAGAAGCAGACAATGCAGAGAAATGTAGCAACCCCAAGGAAAAAAAAAAAGCAGAGTCCCAGAATGATGTTCAAACTACCACTCAGGAAAAATGCCATTAGCGGTCAGAAAAATATTGTCAACAGTTTTGGAACTGTCTTCACCCTTTTATTTTTAAAAGAATTCGCCCCATCCATAATTTTTTGGCTTTTTTTCTTTCATAATGAAAACTATTGTGCCGAACTGCTAAAGCAAAAGCAGCACTCGAGAACCCACCACCAGCACTAGAAGGCAAAGAACATTAACTTTGATTTTCCCAGTCTGAATGAGAAAGCTGCTTCCCAAGGGCACTCCAAAGCCTTGCTAGAAACTAACCTGAGGCTCAGCCAAAGGACTTCATGGATGCAGTGCAGGAAACCCCAGCCTCTACCCAGTAGCCGACCCTGTTATTTATGCTCACAAAATCTGCATCGGGGCACGTATATGTTCGACAGCTGCTGTTATTGCAAAACTCACTGTTTGTGTTGTTCTTGCTTCTACAGGCGGCGAGGCACAAGCGAGCAGCTCATGGCTAACAGGCCGCTGTTGTGATCTCTGCCACCAACATCTGATCATGGCTGTTGACAGCACAGACCTTGCTCTTGGAGTTGGTCTGGATTTAACCCCAGAAAGGTCACTAGATGCTGAGATCCCGCCTGCACAAGAGCACAGAACGTAAATTCACACCGAGCCTGGTTTGGCATAGTTTGCCTTTGTAAGTAAATCAACAAAGGGTACTTCAGACCAGATGTGGAAAATATTGTACCTTCTGCAGCATTTAAACTCTTCACTCTTGCTGCAAAGAGCAGCTAGAATTCCAAAGCAGTGGCTGAGGTTCACGTTATCCTCTAGAACGCAAACTGAAATGCCCTTCTGGCATATTTACAATACTAATTTTGTATAGGTGGGAAAGCTATTAGCCCCAGTGAGCAGTACCCAGCGTAAACATTTTCAGTGGGTTCAGTCCTCACATCCCCAGCAGGTATTTAGTTGGTTGACTGCAAAGGGGGCTCCACTGAAGTTTTGCATGAAAAAAGATCTGAGGAGATGAGATTCTGTGACCGGCTGCGCTCTGATCTCCCCATCTGGGCACTGATCTGCTCTGCGCTGCAAACTTCTCTCAGCACTGCTGCTGTCTGGGGATGCAGTGATGTGCCATTTGTGATTATCGCTGCTGGGCTCATGAAAGCCCCAGGTGTAGATGTAATCGTGAGTAACACTGTGCTTTTGCTGGAATAGCTTATTTTGCTTTGTGGGAGGAGAAGAAAAGGCTAGAATAAGCTGCACCGGCTTATTGCAGTTTTGCTTGTACAGAATACCAGATTACCTACTCAGAGGTGCTCTGAATATAGATCTCCTGTAGAACAGGAATTGATCCATCTACTGCATCTGTGCGGGCTTTGATTTCACCACACAGTGAGTAATGAATGGTACAAGTGCTCGCTTAACGCTCAGCTGTAGAACAACGCGATCCGAGTTTAAATGCCTGTTACCAACAGGGAGCACTAAATCAGAAAGTATCAGTCCATTGAGCATATGTGAATAAATAACAGGGGTGCTGCATGCCTGGCCCAGACGTGCAGCATGGGTGCACAGAGGACACCAGGCACAGGCACAGGCACAGGCACAGACACACACACAGGCTCTCTTCCATTCTATGCACAGAGTGGAAGCGGCTTAGGGCAGCACGGACAGTCATCTTCAAGGCTGTTCCCTCTCCCGTGCCAGGTGCTCACTCGCGGAGCAGGATGCGGTGCTGATAGCAGCTCTGTGTGCGAGCAGCTGCCTCCATCGGCACTCCCACTGGTGTCAAGGCCGCTGCTATCACACACTGTTACGTGAATGAGCACATCTCGGACTGTTTTGAAATCCAGGCAGTGCTGTCTGAGGAACTCCTGCGGGATGGTGACAGGCTGAGCCATCCTCTGAGCCTCCGCGGACAGCCGCAGCAAGGCATGCTTCACTTCTGCTAGTGGTTGTGGTGGGGACGAGACCCCAGAGGCACTTCTGTGCTGGGGAATTAAAGGCAGGATCAGTAGCAGCTGGAAATAAGGGCACCGTGCGCACAGCAAGCAGAGCAGACACGAGCGTGGCCTGCGGAAGGTGCGAACGCACGGACAGCTGTGGCACGGCCACACTGTGGGATGAGAGCACCATAGAGGCAGCACGCGGCACCGCGACCCGCTCCCGCCGGCAGCACCGCATCGTACGGCACTCTGTGGAAAACGCTCGGCGTTAAAGGGAGAGCAGAACCACCCGGCCGCGCCCACGCTGCGGGCTCCGCCAACGGGCCCCGGGTCTCCGCCGGCCCCGAGGGACCCCCGGCAGCGGCGCGGACCGCCAGCCCGCCCTCGGCGCGCGGCCCCGCCCCTTCACGCCCCTCTGCCAATCACCGCGCCCCGCCCCGAGCCCCGAGCTGCGGGGTTTGAAAGCGGGCCGCTCCACGCGCCGCGCAGACGGGGGGGGACGGCGCGGCGGGGCCGCGGGCCGGGGGGGTGGCTGGGAGCGGAGGGCGTTCCGCCGGCCCGGTAGCGCCCCGCGGCAGCACGGCGGAGTCCCACCGGGGCCGAGCGCCGCGTTCCGGCGGAGGAAGCGGGGGGCGGGCGGATCGGCGCCGGGCCTCGCCCCCCCCGCCCGGCGCGGTGGGAGGCGCCCGGGCTCCCGCGTCACCCATTGTTTACAAACCAACCCCAGCGGGCCGAGCTCCAGCCTCGACCGCAGCCGCCGGAGCCGCGCGTGCTGGCGGCGGTGCCGGTCCCGGTCCCGCCGCGCGGGCCGCCATGCCGTGCCGGCCGGGCGAGCGCTTCCTGCTGCTGGAGCGCTCGGTGGCCGTGGGGCCGGCGGGCTCCAAGGAGGTGGACGCGCTGGTGGCCAAGCTGGGCGAGGTGCTGCAGCTGAGCGCCCAGCGGGCGCCGCCGCCCCGCGGCTCCAAGCACCAGCCGGGGCCGGGCAGCGCCCGCGACCGCGCCGCGCCCTACTCGCCGCGCTGCTGCCCGCCCGCCCCGCCGCCCGCCCTGCCGCCCGCCGCGCCGCGGCCCGAGCAGCAGCGGGTGGCCAAGCAGCTGTGCGGCCGCGGCTGGCTGCGGAGCGCCGCCCGCCGGAGGAAGCAGCAGCGGCGGCTGCCGCCGGGCCCGCCCGACCCGCACGAGGAGGACCCGCACCGGCTCCTGCAGCAGCTCATCCTCTCCGGGAACCTCATCAAGGAGGCGGTGCGGCGCCTGCAGCTGGCGGCGGCCGCCGTGGGGAGCGGCGGAGGGGACGGCGAGGCGGCGGCCGCGGCTCCGCAGTAGGCGGGCGGGGGGCGAGGGGCCGCTGCTCGGTGCCCGCTGCTCGGTGTCCCCCGCCCGACGGACCGCTCCTCCCCGCGCCGCGGAGCCCCGTGCAATAACCCCGGAGGGACCGACGGGAGGTTTTTATTGCTTTTTACTTGAGACTTTATTATATATCTATCTATTTTTCCCCTCTTCGTGACTGTATGAAGCAGTTCGGGGGAAAAAAAAAAAAAAAGACAACAAATGTGAATACGGGAGGAGGAAGGCAGCTGGACTTACCCTATGAGGCCGACGGGTGCTGCAGCCGGAGCGCATTGTTCCAGGAGGCCGCCGGAACCGGGCTTTTCTACAAAAAAAAAAAAAAAAAAAAAAGAAGAAAAAAAAAAAAGAAAAAAAAAACAGAAAAAGAAAAAAAAATCCCCCCCTTCCCCGACAGACTCTCAATGGCTTCGCTACGAGATGCGGCTGTTGGTTCCATTTATGCGCTTCGTACCGGAGTGTGTGCAATGTGTTCCTGGTTCGCAGGACGATGTCTCACTGAACCTGTCTGTACCGAATAAACGTGCTCGTGTTTGTACGTGCGCTTCGCGTCTCATTGTTACGGGGAGAGGGTTCCGCTTCGGGCAACGAACCCGCGGTGGCTGCTGGGGGGGGGCGAGGGAGGGGGGGAACGGACGGTCCCTTCATCTCCCATTCTGCAGACGGAGCAACAGAACAAAAAAAGCCCACGGCGATACGCAGAGCAGCGGCTGCGGCCGCCGCCGCCGAGCCCCTTTGTTCGGAGCCGGGCGATTCGGGGATCGGACCGCACCGAGGGCAGAACGAGGGCTGCGCGGGCAGACCGGCTTCGGCTTTTGGGGGAGAGGACAAAAGGAGGATTGGTATAGGCAGCGGGAAGGGCACGTTTTTTAAAAAGCCATCGAAAGCGCAGGACGTGGCTGTCGTTGGGCTCCGGCACCCGCTGCGAATGCGGCGCGACCCCGCGCGAGGGTTCCCCAAATCGCGGAGTGGCCCCCGGCCTCCGGCTACGGAAGCGGACGGCATCGCCTTTGTCCGGGAGCGCGCTCCGAGCCGTGCCCGCCCCGTGCCCTTGGCGGCGTTGTGCGTCGCTCTGCCCCGGCGCTCCGCGCCCGCGGGGCTTCCAGCGCTCCGCCGTGCTCCGCCTGCGCCGGGAGCGGGACGCGCTGTAACTGCTACCGCTACCCCTATCTCGGTTCAGTTATAAGCAGAACGCAGCGTTTCGATCTCAAGGTGTGCGAAATGCACGGGAAGAAGTTCGGCTCTTCGCAGAGCTTCCTTCGTTATGGACATCCGAAGTCCTTTCTCTCTGAACTTGTGCTGCTTATGTGGCGTTTTGCACCGTTTGGAATGGGCTCAGATGTGTCGTGTGTCCTTCACCTTGAACACATAATGCAGTGAGGAGGCCGTCCTTGCTTCAGAGGGGCTTTGTGTGCCATGTTGCTCTTTCCTTCTTAATCCAGAAAGAAAACTTCAAGAGAACATAACCCTAGAATCAACCCCCAGCCTCAAATACAACTGCAAACCAACGGCACTCTTGTGCTCCTGCATGTGCCGTGGGGATGGCTGGGCAGATCCATGTGGGTTGTGCCAGCAGTGGGATGTGCTTGGGCTGAGCACTCAGATTCCTGCACCTAAAGGGCCGGAGGGGTTGGGAGCACAGGAGGGGACCAGGAGCGCAGCTCGAGAGCTGCAGGTAGGGCTGTCATATGGCTGCACTGCCAGCTGCGATGCTGGGAGCTGCTGGGCCGCCCGCAGTCTCTTCCCACCGATAATTATGCATCAGTTCTGCATTCCCCTCTTCTCCCCCCTGCCAGACCTCAACCCTGTGTACTAATGAGAGCAGCTAACTTTACAAGTGTCCTTTGTAGTCGCTGAAAGCCCGGAGCCATTCCTTGGAAGGATTTTACTAGAATAACACTTCTCAATAAACTGGCGGTTGGAGTGAGGCTTAGAAAAGATGCTAATAAATCTCACAGTGACGGGCTGGTTTTTAAGCTTCCTAAATTACTTCCAAAATAGCTCTTACTTTCCCTTTGTGAGCGGCAGGGTGGTGTGTGTATGGGAAGGGTTGGAGTGAGCGCAGTGCAATGTGGTGTGGGACGGTTGGGCACAGGGATTTGGGCACTTGTTTGAGATAACTTCTGTTACTCATTGATGTGTCATTGATGTGTCTCCATCGTTTATAACACGAACATCTCCAGCTCATGCCAGTAACCTTCATCCTGACGTACATCTGCCTTTTAAAGCTTTAAAATTGGCTCATTCAAAACAGTGCACGTGTCTCTTCTGCATGGAGAAACATTTATTTTGTTGCTGGGAGCCAAGTGTGACGTGACGTTGGATCGATGGAAATATCACCATAAGGTTTCCATTGATTCATTGCAAATATCTCAAATATTGTCGCTGTGCTATGAAACAAAATGTCGCTTGAGCATGAAACAAAAACGAGCTTTGATACAAAAGTCCTCATTGATTTTGGTGCCCAAAGGCTGAGCAGTGAAGTAAGCATTTCTGTAAGCCTTAATACCTGTGTTGTGGAGTGGGGTTTCTTTCATTTGCCTATCCTGTCCTGGCCCTCGGTTACCAATTGCCTGGTTTCTGGAGGAGCAAATTTGGGTATGTGCTAAATTCAGTGCTCTGGTGTGCTCTGATTCTCTTCAGTAGTAAATGAAAAAGCAGTGGAATAAAGCTGTATTTTCACAATAGGCATTGAGCTATGTTTTATCACTATCTTTTTTGTTTCATCTCGTGAGGAGATATCTGTTCAAACATGAGATTTTACAGCAGGTCCATGTATGAGCTGGGGCTGAAAAATAGCCCTGTGAGGCATTTGTACTGAATGGTATGGCACGACCATGCATTTGGGAAGATGTTTGGGAACAGAAGAGTATATCTGGGAGGTAGACCTGAAATTGAATACACTGGAAAGGTGTCCCTTGTGCCCACCCATTCCCTGGCCCTGTGATTCTCCCCTCCTCACTCTGTGTTCTCTCCTTACCTGGGCCTTTTTTGTTGCTTTTCAGGAAGTATTCTTTGATGTTTCTCCATTTGGTTTCAAATATTGTACCTTTCTCACTTCTGGGCAGCCCAGGTCTGTTTTAATTGCTATAGGCCTCGTGTTATTTGGAGGATGAGATGCAAGTATCTTCTATGCCGGCTTTGTACAATGTAGGGCAGCAGTCAGGGGTGAAATCCCAGCTGCAGTGACGCGAGATGAAGAGAAAAGAAAAATTCCTCCCGGCTTCTGTGGGAATTTCCTCCTGTATTTTGTATACGTAGCTGGAAATGCTTCCAAAAGCGATGCTTACTCTGTGTGGATGACTTAAAATTACTCCAAGTGGCAAACTTCTGCAAATGCTGTGAGGAAAGGCAGTTTGCTGGGAGGGAGGTGGTGCCCTCAGTGGGCAGCACAGCAGCAGACACTGCAGAATCCACACCAGAGGCAGCTACAGGAAGCCAGGCTTCATCAGCTCTGGGGCACAGAGAATTAGTGGCTCCTTATGCAATATCCTGACTCTAAACTGTATTATTTTTGCTTCCCTTTATCTAATCTGGTGGTTTCTGATGGAGTAATACACCTAGCCAAGGGTACTCTTCACTCCTGTAGGCGTTAGGATATCGGTGATCAAAACAAATGGTAGAAAATGATCTTGTTCTTGGTGGCCTCAGCTGCACGGTGTGCTCTGGAGAGGTTTTAGTCCTACAGCTCAGTGCCATTGCGCTTAGGAGCAGCATCAAATTTAGGAAGCACACTTTTCATTTGGTGTTATGTGATGAAACAGCACCAGCATGAAAATGTTTTAATTAGAGGAAATGGATCCTGGCTGGCTTTATGCTACATATTTGCTGCTCTAAGCGTTTTCTTACAAGAGGTCGAGACTTATTCTGCCTGTATCACAACAACTGCCCTAGTTTCAAAGCTTAAACCTGCAGAATCACAGGCTCTAAGTTAAGGTGAACATTTGGGTTATTAGTGCTCTTAAATCCACATCGAAATGCCTTTTTGGTTTTACAAAACCGGTGGTTTTCCACAGGAAACCAAGCAGCATTGCAGCAGATGACAGAGCACATGTGTGCACGTTCCCAGGTTCTCCAGGAGGATGGAAAGCGAGGGGATGTGTAATCCTTTCCCCTTGTCAGAAGGCAGCTTTAGCAGTTGGCATTCTGCCCAGCTGCCGGGCAGCGTGCAGGTATGCCCTGCCAATGTGGTGTGTCGTCTGTGCGTCAGTTTGGAAGGTCAAAAAAATGTATATTTTCCATCTTGCTGCTGTAGCTCTTCTGTTAGCTTCTCTTAGCCTGCTCCAACATCTGCCGTCCTCCAAGGCCTCCCATACAAACCTCCTCTGTCACCCTCTGCTTCATGCTCAACCTGGTCTGGGTCCCTCCTGCTGAGTCATAGGACAAGGAAATTCTCATTTAAAAAAAAAGTGATATGGCAAACGGGGGGCTGCTAGACCAGTAGCAGAATGGAAATAAGAGAAACTCCCACCTCTGCATCTTGTGCTGTTTTCCCCCTTATTTTTCTCTCTTTAAGAGGAGCTACAGATGTTGGATTTGATGATTGTATTTGGACTTAGTTCTTTTCCAAACAAAATGATTTGATGATTCTATGTTGAGCACCTCTGAATGAAAAAAAGGCCTACCTCTTAGGGATGTGAAAGTGATCCAGAACTCCCACTTTTAACTTTTTCTTTAATTTTTTTTTTTTTTTTTTTTTTTTTTTTTTTTTTTTTTTTTTTCTGGAGACCCCTTCACAGCACATTTGTTTTGTGATGCTCGTGTTCTTCAGACTGTGGTAAGACAGAGGTGCTCTTGGAAGAAGCAGTAGACATAGAGTCATAGAATGGTTTGGGTTGTAATGGACCTTAAGATCATGTAGTTCCAACCCCCTGCTATAGGCAGGGACACCTTCCTCCAGACCAGGTTGCTCACAGCCTCATCCAGCCTGGTCCTAAACACCTCCAGGGAGGGGCATCCACAGCCTCACTGGGCAACCTGTTCCAGTGTCTCACCACCCCCACAGTAAAGAATTTCTTCCTAATATCTAGTCTAAATCTACCCTCTTCCAGTCTCAAACCATTTTCTCTCGTAACTACATGCCCTTCCAAAAAGTCCCTCCCCATCTTTCCTGTAGGCCCCCTTCAGGTACTGGAAGGCTGCTATAATGTCCTCCTGGAGGCTTCTCTTCTCCAGGCTGAAAAGCCTCAGCTCTCTCAGCCTGTCCTCACAGGGGAGGTGCTCCAGCCCTCTGATCATCTCCTCTGGACCCACTGCACCTACTCCATGTCCTTCTTGTGCAGCGGGCCCTGGGACTGGATGCACCAGGTGGGTCTCATGAGAGCAGAGTAGAGGGGCAGAATCACCTCCCTCGACCTACTGGTCACTCTTCTCTTGATGCTACCTGGGATACGGTTGGCCTTCTGGGCTGCAAGCCATAGCAGAAGTGCAAGAGATAACCACACACAAGCATGGGCTCAGATGGAGACACTGAAACTACTTGTACACTGGTTGCAGATGGATTGACGCCTTACACGAAGGACATATGCTATTAAATAGCTTTAAAATTAGACTTTTAGGGGAAAAAAAAGATAGGATGCAGCCGTAAGTTGGAAGCCTACTGTTGTGGGTTTTTTTGCCTCATCGTCTAAGTTAAAGGAAAAAGTTGTTTCTGGTGTGTGCCCTGTTTTGATGGCTGCTCCTGGGCAAGTCTTATTCTAGTAAAAGCTGATCAGACCCATCAGAGTCTATCAGATTAATGTTAGAAATAGAATTTCAAATAGATTTGTTTTCACAATCATGGAATCCTACAATGGCTTATATTGGAGGGGACCATAAAGAACATTAAGGTCCAACCCCCATGCTGTGGGTAGGGATGCCACTCACTTTCATCTGCTCTTCCAAAACAACACAAAAATCCCCATTGCTACTGAGGTGCAGAGAATTTCAGCTCAAAATTGAATTGCAAAAAACATTTTGGATTGTATCCGTTAGGGGAAATGATATTACAAACTGATCCTTGCCTTTAAATACAACAGACAGCCATATGGCAAATGAAATTATCCGGGAGGCACTGCTTTTAAGCACATAACATTTTAGAAAGTTTTAAACTGGAGAAGGGAGGTTTAACTTGAATGTTAAAAGTAAGTGGAAAGAGAGAAGATGTTCAGTGGGCAATTACAACTCCGCAAGTAGTCCACTCCAATTTATTTGAATGTCTGTGACTCAGCAGAGGAGATTAATGGATTGACACCAGAGCTGATCTGTCATAAGTGACAGTTCCACATAATTAAATCTGGAGGACTCTGGCAACAGTCGCACTGTAATGGTGAGCTCCGGTAGCTCCGTAGCTGGGGTGCTGTCAGCTGCTCAATGCCCACCGAATGGTGAAACGGCCCCAGGTCTCCTCGGCCCTCTGGCAGCTGGGCTTCCCCTCGGTCATCACAACTTCATATCCCTTCTGCATTGTTGGGTTTTGGCCTCTAGTTAGGGCAGCAGCTGAGAAATGGAAGATGATAGAGAGAAAATGATCCCAACACAAGGAAGTAAGTGAAGGATTGTGGGGAAAAATAATGGTTCCAGGCATTCTAGGCCAACCTACTGACACTGCAATGCTGGGAGATGTGCATGAGCCTCGGTCTCTCTCCCCAGCTCCTGGGGAGGGCGACCAGAGGTCTGTTGAGAGCAGATTATGGAGCCGCACTGTGAGAGGAGAGATGCTATTAAAGGCCCATGTGGAGAGCTGCAGGCACAAACAGGCTTCCTGAAGAGGAGAAGCAGTAGCAGGGCAGAGGAAACCAGAACCAGCTCACAGCAGCTTCCCTTGGTTCTGTGATTCCAGTATACCACCAGAGCTCTGTCACGAGGAGGCCTACCCTGGGCAGTGCTCCTCCTGCCCTCCCCTCCATCCGGGGAGCTTGTGCCCTCAACACCTGCTGGGGTCACTCTGGGATGTGTACTCTTGCTTTCACTGGTTGCCTCCAGAGCACAGCAAAACAGCTATTATTTGAGGGCTTGACCATACTTATTCCTATATTGGTGCTGCTTGTTCCTTCATTGCTTGAGATCTGAATCCCCATGTAACGCTGCCTCAGCTCCTCTACCCGCCCTTCCCTTCAACAACTGCTGTCATCCTCTGGTTAGCACACTGTGTGCAATGATGTTTTTAAGGCACATAGGGTCTGGTTAAAGAATTTGCCACATCCTTCTAACCTGAATACAAGGAAAAACCTCTCCCTCGTGGGACAGGCATATTTCTCAAGTGCTGTGCAGGCTCCTTAAAATCCATGGTGTTTTTAAGGATCAGTCTGGATAAAACATAGAGCAACACGGTCCAACCTCAGAGCTGTACCAGCTTTGCTCAGGAGGATAGACTAGAGACCTCCTGAGATTCTTCCAGCCTGAATTATCCTACAGAGCAGGCACATCCACTTAAAGCAAAATATTCCACTCAAGTTCTGAACGAAATTCACCTAATACCTCCTGAAATCCTGAAATCCTAGTAAAAAGATGTAGCCTGTCTGCAAGTGTGCCCTTCCAAGACTCTTCTCTGTTACCTTGTGGCCAATTAATCTCGAGTAGCCTTCTCATTTATGGCCCTGTGGTTCACAGCACTATTCTCCTTGGTTTTCTCAAGGTCAAGATTCTGCTTTTCCTCAGTGAGATCTGCAAGGGCTCAAAGGTAATAACAGCCTTTCTCTAGGTGCCCATTGCTCATCCACCACAGGAAGGAAATTCAGGGATCAGCCAACACTGCTCAGGCAGATTTGCATCTTTTCTGCCATCACTGAGAGAAAGAACCAGATGTCACCTTCATGATTCTGGTGCTCAGACATTCCCCCACGGCTCACATCTGGGTAACTTCTTGTTACCTTTGGACTTAAGAGGAGACAAATGGGTGCAATGTTAATGTGTGCCCCAGGGTAAAGGTTATTTTTGGTTCCCAGGAGAGCAAGAAAAAGCCCTCCTCCAGAGTGGAAGGAACACATCCCTTGCATTGTTAGGATCGTGCTCCTAGCGGGAGGTGTTGTCTCAGTAAATCTAGTGCCCTGGGACTCAACAAGAGCTGACAACACCCTCAGTATCAGGAGGCGGCTTGTTGTGAACCACTGACTTATCAGAATATGTTCCAGCCCAGTGCCCAAAGAGGCAGTTTTCAGAAACGCAGAGGGAAGCCCATAAGTATGACCTTTCTTGCACAGGGCTGGCCCAGGCAATTTGGCTATTCCGGCCCCCTAGCGCTCTCAGTTTAGCCTTCGGTAACGTGGCCAAGCTGCTCAGACAGTCTTTGTGAATGAGAGCATCTCTAAACCTCCTCTGGAACATCGGTTGGCTGCCTGCCATGGGGACTGCTTCTTCTAGGAAAAACAAAACTCCCACAAGCCCCAAATTTTACAAGCCCAGTTACACAAAAAAGTAGGTGGAGTTCTCTACAGTGGTGGAACAATATGGTATTTCTTAGCCAAGTGACATTTGCAATAGAGACATGAACCCTGAGAGCAGAGTATATATGGCCAGCACATAATGAAGAGCCAACTCCAGCCGTTTTTTCCTAATTAAATCTCAAAAATGGGAAATGATGGATGATCTAATCAAGCCCCTTCATATCATTTGCTATGAGATAGAATATCATTCACAGTAGTTATTTTTTCTCCAGACATGTCTAGCAGAAGGGCTTTTCTCCATCCTTAATTCTCCTCTCTCTTATCTGAGCTGCCATTCTTTTCCATCGCTCAGTGCGAGGCACAACCAGCACCTGTGCAGCAGTTACTGCTGGCTGCTATTGCACACCGCACGGCACTCACTCATCTCCATCCCTGCCTCTGGGAAACTTGAACAGCTTGTCTAGCATTGAACAAAACTGCTGAACTGTCTCCTGTAATGCTCTATTATTCTCCTCTGCCGTAACGCACTGCTTTTGATTTTTGCCTTGCCAGTTTGCATGTGTATGTAGGTACTCCCTCGAGTGTGAAAGGGATGGGGACTACAGAGAGTCAGGAGGAATGCCTGCAGCTTGTGTGGGCTCTGTGTTCCCTCTTTGCGAGCAGCAGGGCTGTGACAATGCGGACACTTCCCAATAGAGCCTTGCAGACACTACACATGGACACTCCATTACTGCGGCGTGTTGGCTGGCAGTAATGATAGGGCTCTGCTCACTGGTTTAGTTACACACTGGCAACCTGTCCACTTTTCGTGCTTTATTTATCAGATATTAATTGCAGCTTCCACTCATCACTGCCTGCCCAAATCGCTGCATTGTCTGCGCTGCCATCAGACGTTCCCTTATTTCTGCTTCTGTTGTCAGCATCAGAAAACTCAATTACGCGCGAGCACGCATGCATACCCAAACACACAGTAGTAGGCTTGTGCTGATGTTTTTAAAGATACACATCTGCTGATACTAAAAATAGGTCCTTGTCAGCAGCTTGGTAATTTTAGGCTCAATGAGAATTCATCCCCATGGTAACTGTACAGTTGTTGAATCATTTATTATTTGAGCTTCCAAATCACAACAGTGCCGGCAGTTTTCATCCTCTGAAGGACCCTTTGCAGTATTACAGCACTCCCTGCTTCACACCGGTGATATTTATCAAGCAGACTGCCCTCCTACCACCCACATCTCCCTGCTGCAGGAGGATGGGATGCAGACAGCAGGCAGCAGCCTCTGCAGAACTGCTTGGATGCAACTTGAGAGTGCAGCCCCACGCCTTGTTCTTTGTCTCAGTGACCATAAGAGGATAACACAAGTTACAAGAGGTTTTGCAGATAAACGGGTGGCAGTTTTAACCCTGCAGATAGACGTGCTTTGGCTCCCAACTGTGGGGGCACACTGCCTGGCTCCTTTGTGATAAAAGCTGTTTGTACTTTCTCCCACTTGCAGATGACGCCCATTGGCCAACAGGTGCCAAAGCAAGCAGAAGCACAGGGCGACACACGGATGCCTGAGCCCAGGGGCTGTCACAGGGCTCTGTGCTCTGCAGAACATGGAAGGCAGCCCTCAGTGCTAGGGATCCAGCAGCAGGAGCCCCTCCCTCCCAAATGGGTGAATTGCCATCACAATTAGATATTATAACCCATCTATCAGCTCCCTGTTACTTGATTTTTCCATCTATTTAGAACTGTATTTTTCATCTGAGATTTTGGCTAGTAAAAATACCTTATCTACAATTCATGTTATCATAGTGGCAAGGGTCTTCTAACCAAGACAAGCTCCCAAGCACTGCGGTGTACTAGAAATGTTACCTCATAGCTTTGTCCTCACTTATGATCATTTATAGGAACCATTTATCCCATGTAGCATCCTTTCCTTCTTTCCCTTGAAGCCGATTCACGTGGAATGAAACTTTTCCACAAATAAAGAACATGAGGCCCTGGGCACAGGCTACCCAGAGAAGCTGTGGCTGCCCCAGCATTGGAAGCATTCAAGACCAGGTTGGATGGACTCTGGGCCACCTGAGCTGGTGGTCTATTTAGGCTCGCAGATGTGTAAGAGCTTTGTTTCCAATTGCAAGAAGAGATATCACATAAGAGTGTTCCACACTTCTATCTGCCCACCCATCACTGGAAGCATTGCTGGAGTAACCTGTGGACTGATCCAATGTCATCGTGTTATCATCAGGGTGACAGCACAGCATCATGTCACCAGCTGGCTTTATTTCAAAATTGTCTGGGTCTTTTCAGGCTATCTTAGCTGCCTGTGCTCCAGTGACCAGGACACATTACTAACACTCCAGGCCCTTTTCTGCAGAGCTGCTCGCAGTTGGACACCTCTTGCATCTTCAAGTACCTCTTACCTCTCCAAGTAGCAAGGAACTGTCACAGTTGTAAAAAAAAAAAAAAACCTCTTTTGATTCCCTATGCCCGATGGGGCCTTTGGACACCTACAACTGTACCCATGACCAGGGCCACATGTGGTGGCACAGGGCTGGCTGGAGAGAAAGAAGAGACTTCCATTTGGGACACCAAGAGATGCATAGAGACACACTCTTAGGCAGAGGTGTGATAATCAGTGTGGTAAACTTGGAAGAAAAAAAAAAAAAACAAAACCCACAACAGTTTGGATTTCCAGACCCTTCTTTGGATGCAGTATTTCAACCCTCTCCCAGGCAGCCACAGCTAGGGTATGGTTTATTGATGTTCCAGAGAGCTACAGAGGGCTGTCATATCTTGCCTAGCCAGGCTGACATGCACAGCCCAGACAACACAGAAGTAAATGACATTCAATTTGGTTGATATTTAATTACTTTAATAATACATTTGACTGGCAGTTAATCACTTTTCCCCCACGTGACCCTGGTGTTTCTTTACAGCTGATTCCCAGGCGAGACCTTTTGCACTAAGTCTGCAGCTGCTTTGCAATCCAGCACCTCACCATCACCGACCAGCATCACAAACCAGAGGTGAAAAAAGCCAGAAAGAAGCTTGAACCATTCTGAATGCTCCCAGCTCCTTTGGTGGGAGCTGAGCCCACTCTGGGCCCAGTGATGCAGGGACGTCAGGCAGCAGACCAGATGCAGCTTCCATTAGAGAGTACTAATTACATGCTTATAGACTTGGGGTATTTGTGTGCAAGTTGTATTAATCAATGCATATTTACTTTCAGCTTGCAGTCTTTGAAAAGAAGAAAAACCTCACATTCACAGACCAAAATAAAACTGAAACACTTCAAGTATTCAGTAGCTTAAAAACGGTCTGGTTTTGGTGGCTCAACCTGCATTGTAGGAAATGTGAGATAAGAAACTTCACTGTTATCAAAATTGGCCAAATAGGCACTGATAACAGTGCTTTTCCAGGGGGCTGCGTAACAGTCTTCCCTCTGATAAGAAGGCTCTATCTGCTTTTTCAAAAAAGTAAGCATTTCCCACGTGCAGTGGCAGAACCCATTAGAGCCAATGGGATGTTTCTAGACTCCCAGTGCAGCATGGCACCGCCAGCACACCCCAAAGAGTACCCACACTCCTGCATGGCTGCTGGAGCAAGGAGTTACAGGGGAGACTGCCCTCCTTCCATCACTCCTTGTGCAAAAGTGCCAATAGAAGAATAAAACATTAGGTGAGAGCTTTAGGAACTCCTCTACGCTTAAAAAAAAAAAAAATCCAACTCTAAATGAAAGGGATTGTTTTAGTAGAAAAAAAAAAAACTTGTGATGGAATTCTCTCATTTTTTAATGCTGTATTAAAACAAGGAAAAGATTGTACTCTTTCTGGTCAAACAGCATTGTATCGTGTCAAGCAGATTGGTACCTCAACCACAGAGAGCAGCATTAGACAAAACCCCATTTAAGCAACTCTTAACATTAAGCTCCTGCAAAAACCTCAAGGAAGTGCATAAATATTCAGACACACCAGACTCAGTGTAAAGCATCCCAGAAGAAAATTTAAATCTAGATTGCTGAGATGGTAGCATGGTTCTGTTTTGTTGGTATTTTTAGGGGGAAGGTAGCTCACAGGAAATGTTAATTTTTAAAGAGAGATACAGCCTAATTTCCACCATCACTCACCTTGTCTAGAAGGCTTTCTCTGCTTTGCTACCCTCTTCGTCCCCCTTGTACTTTTGTACCAAGCAAGGCACTGCTATGCATTTGGCCATCCCATAACCATTTGCTGCTTCAGAGGAACATAAAATGACCCTGCCCAGATAGCTTTACAGAAACTGAGGTTTCCTTTGGTCAAGGTTTGGCAAGAACCGTAGAACTCCACCTCTCTATCTGCAAAAGATGGAGCAGAGGGGCACAGCCTACCCCAGCACTCACACAGGTACCACAGAGCAAAACAGCATTTCTTGCCCCCTGCTGCATGGCAGAAGGAGGAACCCAGGTGAAGCTCAACAACTGCAGCAGACCCCACTCTTCAATACCCATAACAGTGTAACAAGGATATAAATAAACCATTCTCCTTTAAAACAGGTTGGGTGCTGGGCCTCATAGTAGGCCCCAATTCCTTCTCTTAAACAGAAGATGAAAGACCAAGCCCACATACAGAGACTTCTTTTGCACAGAACTATCAGACAAACACATACAAGGCAACACTTTGATAAAAATATCAAATACAAAATTAGTTCTTAAAAAAACATTTTAAGAAGTTTGATGTTTGTGCAAGATTAATTTAAAAAGCTCTTTTATATTCCAAAAGATCTATTACTAGAGTTTGTAAGTCCAGGCTAAACTATTTCTATGTTAAGAGCAGCTTAATACTTTATTTATTCAACAAGAAACCTGGAGGAATTGTGTGAGTTCAGCATCTTTGCTCTCAGTGAAGGGCCTGGTGATCTGACGACAACGTGTGTACCTGTGAAAATTGTGCACTAACTTAAAGACTTAGAAGTCCATATCATGATTTCCAAATTTCTGATGACTTCTCTTGAGCACAACCAGGGAGCAGTAGCAACCAGGGAATATAATCAGGATCTCCGCTCTAGACTTGCTGCAGTTCTTTGAGCCACCAGAAAGGTTGGAGGAATCTGCACAAGAAAGTACTGCATGTCACCAAAGCCCATGATCGAAAGCAAAGAATTTCTCTGTTTGGTTTTCACATTAAATACATAGGATATGACCAACTCCTGCCACATTCCTTGAAAACCATAAAGTTGTGGAAAATTAAGTGCAATGTTACCACCAACCCCGAAGTGGCAATGCCATCATCCTCCCTCAAACTCAGCAACCTGGACTGGGTGAAAACTACCTGGAATATGAACCCTTTTCCCAACAGGTACAGCTTTCCAGATCCAGATCCGGAATAAAGAGCAAGGTGTGAATAGGATGCAGTGCACCGTTGCGTTGATGCCAGTACACATCCAACTATGGCCTCAAGCTATAGTAGGGATGTTGTATGATGAGGTCTAGCTTTATCAACCCAGCCAAAAAACAGCTTGTTGATTAAGGACAGTCACTTTTGTCCTCAGATATGTTTCACTGTACTTAGCGGGGATCCAAATAGCTGATAGCTGCAGGTGAAGATGTTGTCCAGAAGTGGATTATGCTTGGGGCTGAAATTGCCCTTATGTCAGAGGACACACTGAAAAAGAAGAGCTTTTTTATTGTTATTTTTCAAGGAACAGGTGAGGAGAGTAAAGAAAATTGCTTAAAAAGACAATCTTCTCACGTCTGACTATGACTTTTAAAAAAACTAGGTATTACAGAAGGATTTTTGTAAGCATACTTCCATATGCTCCTTTAAGACTGCTGCATAACAAAGCGCACTGTGCAGCCATCAATGCACTGCTTTTTCAGTTCTACTTGTGTTTTCCTCCACAAATGCTTTCTGGGTGACTTCACCCTTTGACTGCTCATATACAGAAGATCAAGTAAACCAAGCTTGAAAGGCTGAAATGGTCTCATCAGGAAGCTCACAAAAGCAAGAAAGTAGCTGCCAGCTATAAAAACACCATCTACTCCATTGCTGTAATTTTACAGCAGTGGAGTTTAAATTTCAAGGATTAGAACTAGATTTTGCAGTTACCTAAGCAAAGTGACTCCTTCTGTCTAATCAACACTACATCCTGCTTCTAAAAGCTTCAGTGCACTGCTAGCGGAGTAACATCTCACACCTCAGTGCTGTCTCTGAACAGCTTTCTTGAGGCTCTCAGCCTCAACACCCAAGGAGTTGGAGCCCTAGGTAGTATGCAAAGCAGCAACGCACAAGAACGCTGGAATAGTCAAAATCCTTTCAGAGGTGGCTTCAATGTAGCCAAGGTCTTACAAATCAGTTGCCACCCTAGACCTAGCAAAGAACAACAATATTCCCAGAACAGCAAATGGAAACTGATGTTGAGTATGGTGTCTATCTGGAGCAAGCACTTATGATACCCCCAAACTTGCTTTATGGGGTTTGTTATCCTTACCTTCTCTAAGGAAGTCTAACTGCTGGGACCTTTAAATGCAAATACATTCTTTGGACACTCTCCTGGCCAGATCACTTGTGCGTACAAATCCATCCTCTGCTGCATACTACAAACACAAGTTAAGATAGAAGCAATCAGAAGCCAAACTAGTGTAGTAGGTAGCTAGCAGTTGGCTGTGCTACTTTAACCTTTATTAAAGCTCTGGGCAGATAAAGTTCAGACTATATGATTAGACATTTCTGATGTGTCTATTGCCATGGTATCAAGAGCCATTCAGCAACAGAATCTACACTGGGACAAGTAGCCTGCCTAACAGCTCAGCACATGGGTGCACATAGTATCCTTTTCAAGGCAACTGTGTAGACTCCAGCAGCCACAACCAACTGGTCCTTGGCTTCAGACACAAACACACCTCCTGCACCATCAGAGCCAAGAAACTCTCCAGGTCTCTAAGGGCCAACTTAACACATTTGCTATTAGGTGGGTCTACACAGGCCATTTGCTCTGATACTGATAACACTGAGAAGTGTCATGACTCCTATCTATTATTGAAGACTGAATTAAAGGAAAGAAACAAAACCACATAAAACCTTCATACTTTTTTTGTTTAAGGCCACTTTGACTATTTTCTTATCTCCTTTGCTTGTCTTCGAGCACCTCCCATTTTCAGAAGTATTTCCACTTGGATCGAGATCACCTCTACTTTTGTTCTCCAAACCCAGGGCTCTAAAAACAGCATGGGAAAAGTCTCTGCTAGGGACTATTAACCTGTCCTTCATTTGCTTACATCTGTGATAAATCCTTAGCTCCTGACACTTGTGAATAGTAGCTTTAGCCTAAAGGCCGCTTTCCCAAGAGGCTTTCTGAAGCAGGAGAGACAGGGGAGTAGAAAGGAGTCCTATGCTGTTAGCCTATGCTGTCTTATCTTCTCCAGTTCTTCTGCACCTTCAGTAGGTACATCCATAGGCAAATGCGTTCTTGCTGCTTTCTGCCTTCCTTAATTCCCAATGCTCACAAATTCCTTACTCATCTTCAGTGCTGTGCTCAAGTGGACAGCTCAGTCACAGCAGATGACAACAAGCAGCTCCAGCATACAAGAAATGCTCCTGGACACAGCATATATATGGTCATGGTTTCTCCTCAGATCAAAGTCTTCAAGAGGTATCACTAAGTAAACATAACCGAGGACTCACACAAATTCTTCAACAGTGAATTACTAACCACATCCATAGGAGCAGTTTACAATGCTTGTTTACTCCCACAGTATTGTGTTCCTGGGTACCTTCATCAACAATTCTTCACTGAAGACTCCACTAGGTAGCAGAGATGGACTCATGCCAATAGGGGACACTCACAATCACCTACATCACTTTGGAGCTTTTTGTCAGAGAAACAACCATGGGGAGTTAAGATTTTATATGAAGATGCTATGCTCCAGCATAAGTTTATCACAAATATCTGGTGCTAACGGTTCCTTGTAAGCCTTTTCCATAGTATTATTAACTCTGCTAATTTCTACTAGCACAGTCCATACACATATCTACTATACAACTTCTCAAACACAAGATTCAGCGGTCACCTTATGGTATTGCAGGGATTGAAAATAAGTCTGCCTAACAGTGCTCCATTCAGCTTTGGACTTCACTGCCATAACATGCTGTATATGATCACAAAATTTTAGATGCCATTAAATAGCAATGAGATAAACCTATGGCAGATGTACCCATCCGTTGTTGGGATGGAAGCTCCAGGACAGTGCTCTCCACCAGCTGCCTGCCAAATGCATCCAATAAAAGAGCATTCCACAGCTGCTGGCAATGCTGACTTTGCGCCAAGACTCTAGAGCACTTGCTAATTCACAACACCAGCTTGGAGACAAACAGCTTCTGTGACAGATTAGGCTAAAGGCACTATCTGCACTGAGGTTCCAGTACAAGAGAGCATTGGAACTGCTTTTTGCCATTTCAGCATTTCCTCAAACTGAAGGGTGTCAACCTTTGGGAAGAACAGCAGAGGAATACCTAGAACGGTGCTCACTCAAGGCAGAAAGGCAGCAGATAGAGGATGCCATTAATAGTATCCAAGCTCAGTAAGTAGCTGTTCTAAGCTATCGTGGTCTGACAACGATATGACAAGGTGGAATGGTTTTAAACTAGAAGAAAGGAGATTTAGATCAGATGTCAGGGAAATTTTTCACTCAGAGGACAGTAAGGCACTGGTACACCTGCCCAGAGAGCTAGTGGATGCCCCATCCCTGGAAGTACTCAAAGCCAGGTTGGATGAGGCTCTGGGCAGCCTGAACTGGTGGGGGGCAACCCTGCATATAGCATGGAGTAGGAACTGGATGGTCTTTAATCTCCTTTCCAATCCAATTCTGTAATTCTTCAGTTAAACAAAGCCCAAAAGCAAGTACTGACATGTTTTATAAAGGGTCAGAGAAGATTTCTACAACCATTCTTAATATCACTATATTATGATGCAGTGCAAGATCTAAACTCTTTCCACATCAATATAATTCCTGAAATCAAACATGAAGTGTTTCCCTGTACAGCCTTTTTTTCCATATAAGTTGATCTTTCTTCTTGGGTCTAATTGACAACCAGATTGGATTTTTTCCAAATCAATATTTCTGAGACTGTAATACTCTCCAAAGACTCTCAAGATAAAACACAATTAAACTTTAGAAATCAGTTCTGGGTGCAAGAACAAGTTCTCACATGTTGATGCTGGCATTCAGACAGCATTTATTTGCCTCAAGGGATCCCGAACATTAATCACTAAAATCTTATGGAGAAACTTTGAGGATCACTGCCTCTCCTGTTTGATTTCCTATCTCTCCCCTCCCCGCCCTTGTACATTTGCTTAATAGATAATGATATCCAGAAAGAAGCCCTGATTTATATTGAAAGTAGGTGAGAGCTGGGAGCAGTCAGCACGTGTAACCAAGCAGATCTGCAGATCTCTGCCAACTATTTGGCAGGTCAGTTGATAGAAACATAGACGTGCCAGCACTATTTGCACTTAGGAGCAGGTACATGCATAGACATAATTTGCAGGTTTCAGTTCACTCCTTGTAGATCTCTCCCTGTTTTTCCTACAGCTTTGTTCTTCGTAGCCCTGAAAAAGGGTTCAGGTTGTTATGTATTAACTATTTCCTGCTCTATGACAACAGATACTGAACTACATCAGGCTACTGATTGACAGCTTACATTAATTTCCGTGCTGTAGGCCAGAGCCTGTATTGCAGGTAAGTCTTACAACACAACCCTCACTGTGCTGCACAGAGGAACACTGCTAGATAAAGCTTGACAAAGACATGAAAAGAGAGTGGGCAGGAAAGAGCAACCTGTAGGACCTGTCTACTGGTGTTACACACTTTCCCCATCTTCAGTTTTACTGAAGCATGCAAGCAGCAAACAGAAAACCAAGAAATTGTAACAGATCACCCCGATATCCTACAACAAGGGGACATTTTTCAACAGGGATTCCCCAACAGGGATTTTCAGCTACTTCTTAGGCTACAGATCATGGCTATAATGCACATGCATACACCAACTTGCAGCATAATACTTGTAACACTCATTACTGGAAAACAGCCCCAAAGCAGAAGGAAACAAAACTTTGGTGTACAGTCTTTTAAGGGGTAATTCACATAGAGTTTGAGAGAGGTGAAACTAGTCTGTTCTGTGGTGTCATTACCAGAGCTGGAAGTTTTAACCTGGTACTTTGTTCTCAAAAAATTAACAAGATACACTAATAGCAAAAGAATTTACATAACCACAATAATTCTTTTCTAAGGCTGACATGTTTATGCATTTTTAAAGAAAGAAAGGCCATATAACTTGACAAATACCAAAGTATGAGTGCTAAATCATAAGGTCATCTGTTAATCAAATAGAAACATTTAAATCTGTGATTGTCCTTTAATCACAGACAAATATCACATGCTGTTCTCATAGGCTCTTTTTTTAAACCAAGCTTTCAATATTAAGGAGTTGTATTCCAAGACAAATACCTCCACCTCTAGAGACACCAAAAGCTCCTTAGGCAGAGATGCTATCTCTGCACTTAAGCAGATAACCCGCTGCAGACTCAACACACCTAACCAGCCTGCCATGTCCCATCCATGCAAGGCAGCAGTGTGACAACAAGCAGTAATGGAACAGTGCCAGAAGTGCTGGTTGCCACAAAACTGCAACAGCTTGCCCTAAGCAGTGTTGGGAACCACAGCCCAATGCCCCAGTAGAAGGCTACTGCTGAGTAAAGAGAAGCGTCCAGCAACATCTGTGTTCTCTGAGTTACCTGAAATCACATTGTCACCACCAGTGAAGTTAAAAAAACAAAACAAAATGCAGCCACCTGCATAGATGATGCAGGTACCTTAAGGCACAAAGGAAAAAAAAAAATCACCTCTCACAACAAGGAACATTTTGTAAGTATGCAAAAGGACAAACCATCCTCAAATTGATCTCCTCACTTAGCTTGCACAAATGTTTTAGTATAAACTAATCACCCCCCAATAATCTGAATGTTTTACTAGATAGCAGAGAATGAGTCAGAAGATAAAATAAGAACTGCCGACTAAACATTAGCACATTCAGTGTATTCCGTGAACAAAAGGAACTCACATCTTCAAGAGCAACCATTGACAACCATGTTGGTATAAACTGATCTCTGATACTGCTACCAGCAGCAACTTGTTTTAAGCTTTATGAATTTTGAGGGCTTTTTTTTTTGTTGTTGTTGTTTGGGTTTTGTTTCTAAAGACAATTTTACTCTCTTGGAAGGAAGATAACCATTGATCAAGGCATTATGATTCTGCTGCCTTTCAGGCATTGAGACTGTTTGATTGAGATCTATGAGTGAGAAGATAATGATAGACCATGGAGGCATGTAACAAAATTAGCATACAGATTAAAAAAACCAGTCCTTAGCAAGAGAACGTGGAGGTAGACTACCATATAACCTTGGATTTCCTCATGCAGGAAGTACCAGAATCAGAAGTACCAGAATCATGACTCTCTACCTCATACCAAGACACTAATTTAAATCACTGCAATGGACAGAGTGTACATATATGGGGTTAAGATGCTATTTCCCTGTTATTTAACTAAGCTTGGCTGGATACAATCATATTTTCATTGTAAGAGTTTATTGTGCTCAAAAGCAGAAACAATCTCTCCTTCAAACAAACAATACTTCAAAGATGCTAATGAATAAGCTCACCTTCCAAGCTTAGTTCAATAGCACACACATTTACCATAGGACACCAAGCATAAGAACATTCTTCCAGTTACTTCAAGTTCAAAAGACTTCCTGAGACAGACATCATTTCTGTGTTCACCTACCCTTGAGTTTATTCCATCTGCTTGAGCCCACACCAGTTTTCAGCCTCCAGAACATTTTTTGGCTATGAGTCTCATGAGCATAGTACTCACTGAACATTAACTGCCTCACTCTTCAACTATTTTTTTTTTTTTTATTTTCAAGCAATAAAGTGGGTTCCTACAATTAAGCTTTTTGATGGCAACTTGAGATTTTAAAGGCTCTGCTTAGGACTGATCATATGGCATTAGAACTGAGTAAATACAGTAAGACTTAAGCTTGTTTCAGAGCTATAGGGTTTATAGCTTTAACTTTCAATTTTCTGTATGGTATGGTTTACACAGCACTTGCTAACAGTTGCCAAGTAATGCAACCATTCATAAATTCCTACATACTAGCACACCTGTTTGCCCAGGATTAGGCAAAGGAAGAAACCCATCCTTCCCATGAACCTCTCAGAAGCCTGGGAATAGGCAGCAATAAAGACCACCAATTTGCTGTCAGAACATGTTGCTAGATAAAATTACAAGCTGAACAGAGATATCAAAGATTGACAGAGCCAGAATAACTTGCTCTCCCTCCTTTTCATTAGTAGTTCACCAAAGCTATCTTACTAGCATAGAGAGCATCCATTTCTTTACATTCTCATGTTTCATGACTGAAGTTAAAAGAATATTGAGAATAGTCTGAGAGTTTCATACATAGAAAAACCAAAACAATCCTTCCCAACCCCAACTCTGCTGATTACCATGTAGGGAAAGAAACGAAAGAAACTGGCTGTTATAAAGCAGTTTGACCTTGCAAAACACAAGCTGTAGAACCTTTTGGCAGCAAGTCAAAGAAACTTTCCTTATTGCTATAAATATTCACTACGTAGATTTACGAACCATTGTCTGATCATTAGGCATCAGCTCTGTATTGCCTTTCCATGTACATGCATTTAAATGCACCGCTTACTACAGAAGATACTCCATTCTTTGCTGCTGCACGTTTAACTTTTTTTGAGTTAAATTTCAGAACCAGAAAAATCCATTTACAAGTTCCGTTTGCTATGTGAAAGGGAAATGATTACTTATTGCACCTTTTATAAAGTATGAGAATGTGCATAAAAAAAAAAATAAGAATTGCTTCATCTAGGAAGATGCTTTCTACAAGGGATCACTACTACTATTAGTCATATACAAATTGTCTGATATCAAATATTTATTCTGGACAGAAAAAAAAAAAAACAATTTCCAGATCACAAACAGATGTCATTAAATGGAAAGCATCCAAGTTCGCTCCAGAAATCTTTTCATTTGAGAGAATAATAAAAAAGAGACAAGTACTTGTAATCCTCATAAGAATTACTATATAGTTTCCAAAGAATTTTATAGCACCATCAGTTAGTTAAGGACATAAAAAAGGATATTTTCACTTGGGATTGATCAGGCTGTAACCAGCATAACCAACAGCCCAAGCAGCCAACAACAGGACTCATGTGGAGCCCTACTCAGTGTGAGGTCTCTGTAGGGCTTGGTGCTAAGTCTGTAGTAGCAGTTCTATAGTCACCATAAGAACCACAATATGCTAAAGTCACACCAAACTACTACTTGACATACAGAGCTATTATATTGAGAAATGTGTTTTATATTGCCAGTGCAAGTTCTGGAATTTTATTTTTCTTGATCTTACATTAAAGAGGCTGAGTTTGGTAACAAGTCATAACCATAGGACAGTCAAGAAGGCATTATAAAAAATAATGCATGGGTGCAGAAAACACTTTAATGAAAAAACAGGCAGTTCACAGACATTCTGATTTAGCTTAAAGTAATAAGAAAACTTTGTTTATCTTACAAAGTAGGAGCCCGCACTGGTCAACAACTTCATAAGTAATTATTTGGACCCTCTTCCAGAGATAAGAAAACTCTTCTCAGAACCTGATAGAAAATTTGGTGTTCTTTATCAGGTTCTCTGACAGATGAGGAGTGTTTTATGGCTTATGGGAACACAGCTCTTTTCAAGGCCTCATGACTGCAGAGAATAAGCATCACCAAGAGTCTCCAACAGTCTGTTCTGCAGAAAACAGTTAATATCTCCAGAAGAGCCAAAAGCCCTTTGTGTGAGGTGTTCATGAGGTCAGGAATGTATGCTTCAAGGCACATATGCCTCACATATGCATTCAATTCACGTATACTTCAAAGCAATACTTTCATAAATAAGTAAACAAGAGCATTTTCACAATGAAGGTCAATTGTACTTTATTACAAAAACAAAGAGGCAGCAAAAGTTCCCAATCCACCCCTTCTGAAAAGGGGCCAAGGATTTCTTTACGGACACGAGAAGATATAGTGCACACATCAGCTCCCACAGAGGGCATAACAATGCAAACAAATTGAAGAGGCACGTCAAAAAAATTCCTACTGTAACCACGTGACTTATGTTTTAAAAATACTCTAAAACTTGGGAAAGCCCTAGGTATCCTGAAGTTGTTTCCCTGAACAAGATACTGAACAAGCTGATCTTGGTAGCACAAGCCTTTAGCATGACAGACAATGTTCTTTTGAGAGTTTTGTGCATTTGCTGCAAAAAGACTTCTTTGTTCCTGTTTGATTTCTCTTCTGCTTTACCTGGGGTAGTACGCCGTGTAGTTCATGAAGAGCTGAGCCCCAGCAGGGTAGTATGCTGTGGAGGGCTGGAACGTCCGCGGGTTCAGGAGTACAGATGGCTGATATAGAGCAGCTTCTGTTGGCACAACTGCAGAAGGAGCCGGAAAGGAGTAAGACGGGGGTGAAAGGCCTAAAGCAGACAAACGGAGAACAGATTAAAACCTTTTATATTCCAGCATATGCACGACCTTCATTACTGAGCAACTCTGCGCTAAGTGAAGAGCTTTCACAAGTTCTTCATTTTCCTGCTCATCACAGAAAATAAATCTGAGGCACGGATACAGGCCTGACTCCAAGACCAAGGTGTGTACTTCCAACCCCTTGTCAAAAGCGAAATAAGACACAAAAAAGCCATCTCTTGCTCTGCGACTTGGGTCTCTTTATGAGAAGGAAAGCAGTTTTTCTTATTTAGGCTCAGATTTTAGCATAGTCTCCAGCCAAGTGAAACAATTCTCCACTGTAAGAAAACTGCAATGCCTGAAATCTGCCTAACACACCCAGCACAGGGGACATCATTTCATCCTGATACTCCCTATCCTCCAAACAGCTCTGTCTTCAACAACAGAGTGGGAAAAGCCATGGCTTTGCAGTTTCTCACATTAATATTCAGTTTAAAAATAAAAACGAACAAAAAAAGCAACTGCAAGAGGCAAGGCATTACAAGACCTCACAGCCAAGAGTTCACTCTCCCCCTTCTTCTTTCCTTCTTCCCTTTTTCTCCCCTCTTTCCACTACCATAACAGTGAAATTCAGACAGCCCTGAATAAAAGACAGAAGCTTATTTTAAAGCAACAGTCAGCATCTCACTGCACTGTGGGATAGGAAAAAATAAAAGTAAAAAATAATCACTTGCATTGTAATTAGAAGTGGGAACACTGCCATCTAAGAGCTTCCAAACTTTGGGATTCCTGTTCAATAACCCATTCCATGAGCTCTCCGGAGAAGCTTCCAATTCCTATCCAGAATATCTGTCACATGTAGGGCTGCATAATGCAGATCCCTTCTTGGATACTTGCGTTGCAATAAATGCTAGTAGACTGTAAATCTCAACTCTTAAGGATTAGCTGAAGATCTATTCACAGCTCAAGACAAACCACACCCAGGAAGTTCACTATCAGATTAGCTGCTCTGACTATCCAGGGTTAGAGGATGTTTCTTAGAAAAGGCACAATCATCAGTAATACTTCTGCATAGAAGGAGAGAAAGAAAGCTTCTACCCAACTGCCTTGTCATTTATTATCTTGGAAGCAACGTATTATTTCTCCCATAGGCTCAGATTTATATGGCATACATAAGTCCTTAAGTTCTTAAAGCACTGTCCCCAAATGTTTGTCTAGATCATCCTAATAGCTCTGGAGAGCGTAACTATACATGAAATACAATTCCTGCAGTTATCTCAGGCCAAAAATAAGTGTGTTTATCTTCCACAGAGGCAACTCAGTTCTGTACAAACAACAGAAAGCTAAGGAAGAGTTCAGTCAGTAGTGGTACGTAGAGCACGAGGTTAAGTCCAAAGGAGAGCCTTACCAATGGTTTCATAAATTAAGTTTTGAGAGCAAAAGGGCAAGGACTTACTTGACATGTTCACCATGATAAAAAGTGTAAATACAAATCAGCTTAAATGGGAAACTTCTTTAAGCCCTAGGCAGTCAAATTATTTTTTCCATTGGCATGGCTCACCCTGGCCAGCTTGTTTCAAGAAGGGGAAGGCAAGTCTGTTACTGGAAAAGCAAGAAGAATTTCGAAGTAGTTCTTCAATCATAGTAATCCACAACCAAAGGGAAAAATGAACGCAAGCTGCTGCTGATTTTAGATGGAGTGGCCTTATTTTACCACCCCCATCTGAGACTTTTCCAAGAAAGAGAATCAGAATCAAGAAAGCAGCTCCAACACCTACCCGCACACAGCATACAGTATTGGCAAGACCCATGCAAAACTTACATGGTAACTTACATGGTGGTGGGGACAAGCCATTTCGATTTAAAGTGCCCCCCATTAACACAAAGTTCATCTCCTCAGCAGAACACTGAAAGACTTCAATGTATCTGTCCTTCATAGTCTTCTTATGACACTTCTGTGCAGCCAGAAAAGCTCGGTCTGCAGATTTCATCTGAATAAAAGCATCTCCCGATGGACGTCCCTGCAAACAAGGCAGATGAGGGAATGTTTTTGGATCTCCCATGAATTAGCAACATAATATTTCTGCTGTTATAAAAAACAAAAAAAAAAAAAACAGAAAAACAAAGCAGTCTTGAATCATAAAAATATTTATCTCCAAAGTTAAGCACATTCAGTCATCCCTACAGACTCCTACACCTACCAGTGTGTTTAAAGTCTCCCTGAGGTTCCCCACTATTACTGGGGAATCCTGATCTGCCCACTGCATCTCATGTTCCCTCTTCCCTCTTATGCTAACTTAACTGAGAAAACAAATACAGTCAAGTGCTAAGCTATATTTTTCTTCTTAAGGCCAGCATGGGCCAGAATATTTTGCAATGGCACTAGCCTATATCTAATCAAGTAGGTAAGCTTGGTGCGAACTTACAGAGAAGAAAAAGTACATCTTTACAAACAGCTGTGAATGGGATAAACATGGAGTCACTTCAGCCACATACAACTGCCAACTCTAAGTAGCCAAAACCAGAGGTAAAGCTCTGAAGTCAGTTCTGACTTCAGTTCTGGGCTAGTTCTCATTTCTGAGGGAAGAACAACCACATCACTATCCTTTACAGACTTGGTTCTAACTCTCTCATCAGAAACAGGGATAGCAGGAGTAGGGAGAATATTCAGAAAGATAATCACATAGTTAGGTACCTGGAGAGAAAAATAAATAAAAGTATCTGACAGCTTTGGGCAAAGGTGGCTGGTAGCCCACAGGTCTATACACACACCCCAGTTTCTTCCTCCAGTTTTTTAATCATTTCTCACAAGGGCTGATACTTGCAGAAACCACTACTTGTGCTTTAGCATCTACGTCTTATTATTTGTTCCCCAAGCCGTGCTCATTCCTTATCTATGGCTAGATCAAGTTTTCAAAGACAAAGAAATCTCAAGATAGAGAGGTACTGCAGTAACTGTAGCCCCCACTCTCTTCCCAAGCTTCTCAAATGTGAAGCTTCACTCTAGGAAAAGGAACCATTTTGCATTTTCAATGTAGTCTTAGTGTAGCTCAGAGCAACTTTAGAACCATTTTTTACAAAGCAGTAATCAGTACAACCACTGAGGGCATCTCTGTGGAGTACGTATGAGAAGCTGCCTTCTCCTTCCTTAAGTCAAAAAGCTACACAGATGGACTAGGAGATAACATTTACCTTTGTCTGAAAGGTTTTGGTAGAAACTGCCTCCAGCAAACAATGGCAAATATCTGACTATCTGCCCTGACTATACAGGACAGTGAGCTGTTAATCTGCGTACTTGGCCTGGCCATTTAAGGGAACACTGCAGTTTAGGAGATCTGAAGTTTAGCTAAGCTTAAGGACTTGTGCCATAGGAAATCCTTACACCTCTAGAAGACCACAGTCACTGATATCCTCATGCATTACCTGAGGCACACTGTTCACCAAAGCAGGGGCAAATCGCTCTTTGCGAGATAACACTGACCACAGTTTTGTTTTGAAGATATACCTTCCATAAGGGGAATTAAGCACCCTATTGAGCAGGGCTGTTCAGTTCAAGCCTCCAACAGTGCAGGATGACAGTGCTATGGGAACACTTTCCTCTCCCCTCAAATTAAAAAAAAAAAAAACAAAAAACAAAAAACAACAACAAAAAAACCAACAGAACTATGGCTTAGCTTTTAGGCATATGGGTCTCACTGGTAGAAACCACTCTACACAAAATGCAGCAGCTGTTAAAGCATGGTTCAAACACACTCATCTATGGTGAGTACACTTTTAGAAGGAAAGCCAATTAATGCCATTGGTGACAGTCCCAAAAGCGCTCCCCTCCTGGTAATGATACCGAGCCTGTTCACGTATCCAACCAGCAATAAGGCACCTACCAACCTGGTGATTTAGCACCATGTGAACGCCGTGGGTCCGAATGTCTGTAGAGAACTCTCCCAAGAAATCCAGGATGTCCTCAATAGTGGCAGCATAGGGAAGTCCACGCAAACGTATACAGTCTCTGACATTAGTTGGAGGCACAAACTGCTGAGGTAATACTGGAAGAATAGGAGGTGTTGGGAGAGGAATGAGAGGTGTGGAAGAGTACCTATTCAGCACCTGTGTAAGACAGAAACAAAGGTTACAGAAAGCCTTAGTTATTCTTCAACTCACAGGAACTGAATGCAACATCCATCTCATCCATTTTCAGTCAGGAAAGTATTTTTAAGAAATATGTGAGACATTTTCTGGGCTTAAATCACAGCAGTAATGGTTAGAATTTAAATACTTTGCAATAGATCTTGGGAAGAGTCAGCTTATTCTGAAGAATTTACCTGAACAGTAACACAAAACCTGCATTTCCACAGGATTTTTTTGGGGGAAATATATCCGAAAATATTTTACTAGGTATACAAGGCCACTTCTACCCAAAGTTTCTCCTCTGCTAAGCATTAGGATAATCTCCAAACTAGAAACCTATTTTACTACCAAGCAGTCTTATGTTACTGAGTCACAGTATTTGAAATATGGGAGTCATGCTCTGAGATTTCTTGGGTAACCTGATCAGTAGAAACCCCATGCCATCACATGTTCACCACCTATTCAATCACTTCCCTTTAGCTATTTCTGAATAACAGAAATATTCATTTATATTTACATGTGTATCAGATGGCTTTGCTAAACAAAGGAACTGGGGGAACACCCAAGGAAAATACAATAACGAGAGCAAGCACTGCAGCTCATGTTTACTCCATGTCATTTCAGTGCCTTGCTTGGAGGATCTCTGAATAATTGGGGGCAAAGAGATGTCATTGCTGGGTTACAATGAAATGACTACTGCTAGGCTACAGCTTGCATCCTGAACAGAAGTTAGTGACATGAGCCTAAGCTCTATAAGTTTTTTGAAACATATAATCCTCTTATCCCTGCTTCATCCCCTAGACAGCATAATCAATGGTCCATTTAGCTATGCGAATGGCAGGAGGGACTTCTCAAGCCCAGTTCCATACAACTCTGCCACTCTCTGCCAGGTAGTCAGTGCTGTTAAGAGATTGTTGACAGCTGTCATAAGAGACAGTTTCAAAGGTTCTTGACCAGTTGCTCTTTAGAAGACAATGACATCAGAATGCTGTTTTTCTGTGCTGCTGACTTTCAGATCAAGAATTGGTGCTAGCACTCCATTTGAATAGAGCTAAGTGAACTTGCAGAAAATTTGTCAGTTTAGTGTTTTACATTACAGATATCGTAACTATTGTAACTACATATAACTATTGCTTGCAAGTCTATCAGAAGCCAAAAGTGAGAAATCAAGGATTTTTATTGTAAGTATATGTGCATATGTATGTATGAGTGGCCACATGTGCTCAGACAGTTGTCAAGAGTAAGAAAAGAGGGGAAAAAAAAAAAAAAAGCTTTCAATCGTGGCCAGGCGGTGTTTGCTGACACCAATCTGTGGTAGTGTAGAAGTATGGAATACAAGGTGTCTGCAAGCTTTTCACCCACCTGCTGAACTTCTGCTGCAGTGCTCCTGAAGAGTTCGATGTACCTTCTTCCAAGCAAGTCCTTATGCTTTTTCAGTGCATTCTGTGCATATTCTTCACAAGCAAACAACACAAAGGCATCCCCTGTTGGCCTGCTGTCAGGGTATGTGACGAATAGGACTCCCTCCTTCCCTCCTGTTACAGGACAGTGCTGGCCAAAGAATGCCAGTACTTCTTCTGTTGTCACGTTGAAAGGAAGACCTCGCATCCTGACTATCACTTGGTTTTCTTTTGATAAGAACTGTGCAACCTCATTGGAAGTGCCTTTAGCAAGAAAAAAAAACAGAACAGACAGAAGCACTTAAGTCTTGGCAGCCATATAAAACCCTGAGTAAGTCTGGCATAGCCTCCTCCCTGCAGAATCCATTCTGCATGAATAGTGCCTCCGTGCACCTCATCTTTTTAACTAAGGCCTCTGGCACACACTGAAGCCACAATAAGCAGCAATCAAGTACTCAGACTATTGCGTTGGGAAAGAAGGCTGGAAGAGCACGATGAACACAGCTTAGGAATTTCATTCTATCCTGAGAAAATAGTCAAAGTCTGCAATTCTACTTTCACTATCCTTACAAGACCACTGATGTTCAGTTAAAGGTCTACACTGCCCTATCCAAAGCTACCTGCTAACCAACTCTGCACCTTAGTACAGTCCGTTCAGTTACTTCTAATTCATTTTAGAAAGCTGATATACGGAATGAACTTGTGCCAGACATGTACTATTTTTCCAATATTAGTATGCAATGTCTTTACTTTGACAGGTGTAACTGCTATCAAACCTATTAAATAGACATCTATTCAATAACTTAACCTCTCTCACTCCAAAACCTTCACTTTAGGTATTCAGTCATTTATAAACCTGTTATGAACCCAAAAGCTCTTAAGGCAGTACTGCTGATACATAACAACTTATCCAGTCTTAACTCTAATTCTCTATGATTGTAATCATAAAGGGAGAGAGTAGTCTGCCCCCCCCCAGTTTCCCCTTTATTTAAAAGCAAAGATTTGATATGAAGAAAATCAGTTCCTTAAACCCCTTGTTATTTACACTGTGGTATCTGTTTGCTTTTATATGCAAGTCTCCTAAGCAACAGCAGTCATATTCTTTTGAAAAAACTACTCAGGTTTTCATTTTCAGCAGCCAAAAACATTTAGGTTATCTTCCTAAATGACAGGACCTAGCAAACAAAACTCAATATCATTTTGACAGATCAAATCCTTATGTGACAGGGTACTTGAAAATGGCAAGGGTGTGGAACAGAGAAAGGTGGGCAGGTAAGACATGGAACAGCTTGGACTGCTAGCAGATACACACCAGCCACCTAGGTTGGTCAGGGAAAGGAAGTGAAAGACTACATCCAAGAAGAGCAATTTAAAGCTCCAAGTTAATTGCAGACGCTGATAGAACAAACCACCTTCTTCTCAATCCCTTAAACATTACCTCCTGCGATTTTCAGGAAATCTTCACCTGTTGCCTTGTATACCTAATGAAAGGGAAGAGAGAACATGTGATTGACATGCAGTTTGCACTCCTGCTGAGAGGAGGACCTCAGAGCCAGCGGTACACACCTCAATGTATCGGTTTCCCATGTGATGCTTGTGTCTTTGCAGCGCTAGATCTCTATGCTCTTCATTTACAAACCTGACGAGAGCCTCCCCATTCCTTCTACCTTGGGCATTGAGGCAGAGTGCTGCACCTCCTCTGCAAGATTTAAGTTAAAGACATAACCACTCCATGACTAAGGCAAGTGAAGCACTACAAAGGTACAGGTAGGTTCTTTGCTACTAACTTGGCAATATTTAAGCCTTTGAAGAACTTTGCTATGTCCTGGTCAGATGACTGCCAAGGGAGCCCTCTTGCTCGGATGACAGCGTTGTCGTCCACAAGCTCCATCTTGCTGCTGCAGGCACCAAGAGAAGAAACAATGCAGAGAGGGCTTCAGCATGTCTCAAACACAAACCACTGCCTGTCACCTGCACTCCAGTAACAAGCTTCTGTCTGCTAGGTGAGGGAAAGGGACTGCAGGGCTGAGATCCATAACAAAGTCACAGCAAATGCCAGGGTTTGCCAAGCTGCCCCTTTCCCAGCTCCCCTCTGCACTGCACCACACCTGCTCCTTCAGCTCTCCTTTCCTTGAGCATTCTCCCGCTTCACTCTCCCCTCATGACATACTGATGCATTGCACTTCCCTGTTAGTCCAACAAGGTAAGTACAAGTACAAGTGAAATACTTGCTCTGCTAATCCTGGCTAACTGGAGATTGAAGCAGAGCAGTTAGACATAAGCAAAGCTAGTGTCTGATGGTGTGCAAGGGCCAGTCACTGACTAAGAGTGGATTTGTTTGGGATTTTACTTAGGCTGAGGACTCCTGCCCAAGGGGTTTTGCCTTAACATTTTGTGTTTGGGCCACTGTTGCACTACTGGAGACCAACATAGCCACAGGCAAGGCTGGCTGCTTAGCACGGGAATAGCTCAGCTACACAGAGCCAGATTTAATTGGTCATTACCACAGCTCTTTTGTTCTCTTGCATGTTCAAAATGCCACGTAGAACAAAACGCTGACAGCTACCCACAGCCGCCTTTCTGGCTATTGGAGGGACAGGCTGCCACAAGGAGTCCATGGGACTGACTGAGGAGCTGCCTGCCCTCATGTGAGAGAGCTGTGCCATGCCCTGCTGTAGGAGAGCCACGTTTCAGATTGTATTCTAAGTTCTCAGATGACTTTTTCTGTAGATGTCTGTCCAAAACTGCTGCTTACATCACCCAATCCTCTATCTCAATAGTTCGCCTCAAGAAAAAATAACCAATTAGTACATGTGTTTGTGCAAATAAGATACTGTTACCTTTTTTGAACTTCGCCGTTCAAACGAAGTCTGTATTTCATTTATTATCACAAATAAGACAGGAATCTTTTACCTCATCACCGGATTTCATTAGTGAAAGGGGAAAGACTTAGAAATCTAACTAAAACTAAAAGCTGCCTGAACTGATCTCACTGGGTAATTCCTGCCAGTATTGCTGCATTCTGGTCTTGCCTCCTTTGGTTCAGAATGCCAGTATCATCAACTATGATGACAGTTCATTAATCTGGAAGGGGTAAATAAGCATTCACCCAGGAAGGGAATCTGAATAAGGTCAGTTTAACATTGGTCTCCTGTGATAGTGCAGATATCCAGCAAGTATCCAGCAACACTGAGGAAAAACCCATATTTGTACATGCAAGTGCATGATTACAATTTTATATATTTACTTTTTTTTTTTTTTTAAAGCTTTATCTATGCCTGATGGCATTTATGTTTAAAACATTTTTGGGAAGAAGACAATCACTGCAGCTCAAACAATTTACTGGCAGCAGCCTATTGCTTGGAACTGTGTCTTTATGGAAATGCATCTTTCCTACACAAGAAAAAGTCATCATAATGTGTATGCAGCAACTGTGAAGCAAGCTGCAGGAAAAGTGCAAGAGTTAATACTAACAGAGTTACCTCTGCAAAAATGCTTAAGTTCTTTGTTAACAGCACAGCACACTCAACATCCATTACATGTACTTATCAGAACCCAGAACTACCAGCACCTAACAAGCAACAGTTTCCTGCCAGGCTTCAATCCTACATCTAATGCAGTTCTCTATACCCTTTCCTACTTAATACATCTAATTTATTCCCACAGCAGTGACAGGATAAACAAAAAATAATGGTAACAGCTATTTGCAAGTTATTAATACAGAAAAGTACAGCTTGTATAAGCAGTGTCTGGTGCTTTTTTTAAATTATTTTTAAGAAAGAAAAGGGAAAAGATACGTACCAAGGCCCACTTTCAAATTTGTAGTTCACTCTTTCTGGATCTGAAAACCTGTGATCTAGGAAACATGGTACAAGTTATTTCCTTTTGCCACAGCAGGCAAGACACACAGGCAATTAAAAAAAAGCAATACAGAAGACTAGTTCATCACACTTACTATATGGTTCAGATATGAGTGTTAAAATAATGTTCCCCATATCTTCAACTCGAGAGGCTCCATAGGCGAGTTCTGAACTGTTCTTATCAAGATTTAAATCTTTGTGTGGAGTTAAGGCAATCATCACCAGATAGATTTCAAATTGGTCTCCTACTAAAGCAGCAAGCTTTAACATTATCTTAATGGTAAGTCACTTCTCTGGGGAAGATTTAATCCATTTTCCTGCAGGGATGCACCAGCTGCACTGGGTTTGCTGCTGCTTTCGCCTCTAACTACTGCCACCTGCGGGAGTGTGAGGTCAATCCAGAAAGTGTCTGGGGACATGAGACCCCATAATAAGGACATACATATTTAATACACTCATGCATTTTGTATATCTGAAAGACAGAAACACTCTCGCATGCAGAAAAGACTGGAGTCCTGTCCTCTTTAATTAAGATCATCTTTAATCTCTAGGGGAAGATCCAGAGATGGAGGAAAAACAAACCATCAACTAGAAACTGAAAGAGACATAACACATGTTTTCTAAACGATTGAGTACTCTACCTAAAGTAGAGTAAATATGTTACCACTTTGATAAAATCAGCACCTTGCCTAATCTCACCTACTTGAAGTTCCAGCCTGAGCTTTGTGCTGTTAAGCAGTGTTGGGGAAAAAAAAAACAAAAAACGAAAACAAAAATCAGCTTAGAGTGCATAATTGTGGATAACCAAGAGACAAACCAGAGTCTGACAACCCATAGTGTCTTCCTCAGCCCTTCAGATCAGAAAAAAAAAAAAAAAACAGCAAGGATAAGCTCCCCTGCTAATAAGGAGCAGGAAGTATTCTATCTTGGGCTGTTGACTGACCAGATACAAATCCACATTCATTGAGAGTCACATTTAAGTTGTATATACCAAGCGTTTATTATAGTCTCTCTCCTCCTTGCGTTTGATCGCCGTAACAGAACAGTAAGATTACTTGCAACTTACAATTTATCAAGTCAACTTTTAAAAGGACTCTTTTCCTATCCCCATCTCTTTCTTTAAAGAGAGAATGGTTTAAAAAAAAAAAAATCAAAACAAGAAGTAAACTATAAAGTAGTTTGGAGCAGAACTTGCTTTTTCTGTCTTATCACTTCAATTTAAGATAGTAGAGAAGAGAAAAAAAAAAAACAAGAGTTTTTTAAACATTAATCCCTATCCTGGCACAGCAGAACAGTAAAGCACGGCATTCAAAACAGATGAATGCAACAGTTACTTGCTCACATTTCCATAAATGTACAAAAGATTCATTTCAAATGCATAGCCTGTATTTTGATGCTCAAAAGTTGCTTTTCCATCCCAGATGGCAAAGCTCCTATTAAAGAAAAGGTTTTCTCCACCTAAAATTGATCATATTTTGAGTTGGCAGATGTCTGCATGAAAGACAAGGAGTAGACGAACAATTTCTGTTAGAAACAGGCAATGCACACTCACTTTATTCTATCATCTCAACACAGGTAATGGGGAAGGAGCATATAAATGTCACTGGGGAATAAAGTCTTCCCATCATTTGTGATATGACAGCAAGTCATTCCTACAAAACACATTTTTTTTTTTTTAAAATCTCAGGACTAAAACAACTTTAAAGAGTAATTAACTGAGGCAACAAATCTCTTCCACAACAAAGATAGGAAAAATGCAGCACTGACACTCCGAGACTAATTTGATTTTGAGACTTTGTTGGGCTTTAAGTCTGAATTGGAGTGTGGAATGTGAGAGGACAGCGCTTTATCAGCTTCAGATGCACTTGTAAGAAGACTTACCATAGTTTAAAGTCAAGAGGCAAAAATCAAATCACATAAATTAAGCCAGTGATCCATCCCTGCTGCTTGCACTGCCAAACAGTCTGCAAGCCATTGCCATCATCTGCCCTCCAAGTATCATTGGAATAAACTGGTCAAAAGCATGGTCCTCTTAAAACCAAACAAAAATCCTGAACAAGCCACATGAAACAACCCTAAAACATAATTTAAGAGATAGTCACCAGTGTTTATGACAACACAGTACTTCTTCACTGCTCTCTCTTCCTAAACCATCCACTGAAGCTTGTCTTCCTCTACCAGCACCTGGGAAAGGAAGGTGGGGGGCTGAAAAGAAAACAAACATTGCACAGATTGCCTTCATCACTGGCACAGAGGCTGTCTAGTCAGCAGCACGCAGATGTTTCTGGGCAGCTCAGGTAGCAAAACAGAGAAGCACTTCTCCTTCACCAGACATCACACCTATGCAGAGCTTCTCCTGCCGAGCCAGGTTATGAGACATTGCTGGAAAAGCAGATATTGGAAACCTGGTCTTGCCTATTTCTTTATGATTATTGGAATTACTTTTTTTTTTTTTTTTTTTTTTTAATATTTCCTATAGAAAAGAACTCAGGTAGTAGTTTCAGCAGGTATTAGGACAAAGATACATGTACTCACACAGTGGCTTTGCTACCAGACCATGCAGTCACAACTGAAGACACAATTAACAATTGCCACTTGCAAAGCCAGATATTTCTGCAAGTGATGAGCTCCAGAAGACCGGACAGGGCACTGAAGCAAGGCCACAACACAAGGAAAAACAAACACTCCCACCCCACCTACATTTTCTTCAGAAAACATCCATCAACAGGAGATAGTTCCTAGAAGTACCCCGGTGCCAACAAAACTGGTGCCAGATGTTCAGACATAGGGAGTCAGTTGAGCAAAAAGCCCTCCAGATTAATGTAAGCACAGCGGGAGGGGAGGAAGAAATTCATCACCTTTAGTAGGAATGAGAGAAGAGACATCACTCCCACCTTTGCCTCTGATTAGCTGGAAGCAAGGCTTTCAGGCAAGGCTGGAGAAGAAAATTGATCACGTTCTGCACATGTTATTATTGCGCTCCTTCACAACTTCAACTAAGTTAAAGCCTGAATTCTGATGAACATGCCTATCTACAGACAGATGCACCTCTACCAACCAAGTAGGAAATAAAGGGTGCTTAGGAAAAAAAGCTGCTAATGGAATAGTCATTAAAAAACAAAATCAACACTTGCTTTCTGAAGATACAGGAGCCCCCACATGTTTGTGTACACTGATGTTTAAAGCTTGAAAGCGTGTCGATCCTAGGAAAATGGGGGGGGAAATAAAGTTGATGTTAGTAGATAAATCTAAATTTACATTTAAAGCAAAGGAAAAATGAAGTTGGCTGTCTAAAGCTACTAGAATGCATACTCTGATACTGTATATAAGCAAAGTACGGCCCAAAAGGTGCTCTGAGACAGGATAGAAAACAAGGATTTTCCTAATCTTGTTGCACAGCAGCAGTACCATGAGCAACATACCACTGAGGGCTGGTACACCTCACATCAGCTCATAGACAGGGGGAGATGCTTCTAAATTATTCCCTGATTCTTCACTGCAGCTTCACCCACTGTCAGTGTCCTCCAAGCCCTTCTCCTCCACAACCTCTCTTCCACTTCTCAGGGTTTCAACTCCCTTCTTAACCACAGCAAGAGTGAAGTTGAACACTCAATTACCTCAGAGGATACAAGATGAACTAGAAATACTTTTATGCTTTGCACGGATGATGCTTCTCCCTCTTTCTGCTATTTTAGGTCTCTACTGACAGAATGCTACCTTAATTCAAGTAATATCTATAAAAAGACATTATCTGACGCTACGTAGTTTCTGGGTACTACCACAGAATATACAAATAGCAGTACACAAGATTCTTGGGTAATATTCATTAATGGGGCTTTGTTAGCTAATGTTAAGTACTGGTGGTTATAACTGTGCTCTGCATAATGGTTCTCAAGACATCCAGGTCAGAAAGCAAGTTTCAGTATTGTAGTATCCAGATCTTATCCATAGCATTAAACAGACTGTTCTGAAGTACGCCTGCGTTTCTACTGACAACACCCAGTAGTACTCCTTAGCAAGGAGTTACCCCCACAAAACCCAGCTGAGAAGCAAGTGGAGCAAACCATCCAGCGGAGGAAGCAATAGTTATTTGCCTTTTAATGACTTCTGCACACCCAATCTTGAGGCAAAGGATGAGTCTTCTGCAGACTGCATTCTGAATAGTCATGCAAGCTTTGTTCACTCCACCCTGAAGGCACTCACAGCAGTGAGAACTGGCTCAGCAAGCTTTGCAAATCAAGAGGTGCAGCAAGTTTGGGAGGTAGGGAGGATGCAAGAACAACCCTGCTTCTTTGGTACACTGACATGTTTAAAGAGATTTCAACAGAACAGAGTTCCTCTCCTTGCCAGAACAGGATCATTTCTTCCAAGTTTTTTGTTACTCAAAATTTCTCATCATTGTCCTGCTGTCCTAATGCTGACTTACATAATGCTGACTAAAGGAAGTCTGCCACAATCCCATCTCTTGGGCCCTGGAGACCCTAAATTAAGAAGTAGTGGCAGAGATAACAGTTAAAACTAGTTTCAGTTCTTCCTTAGTCCCTCAAATCCAATGGCATTTGAAGTATTTCCTTGTCCTGCATTAAGAGAAATCAGGGGCTGTTTGTAGAAGGATTTCATCGTTTCTTTGGGGGCTGAGGGCATGATGCAAAGCTTTCACCCAAGCTCTTAGATCCAGAAAGGTTTAATTACTATACACAATTTCAAGTAGTACGTTGAAGGAACAAGGCCCAGAAGTTCTTTCTGAAAGAAAAGTCACTTAGCCAGATACTTAGTTTAACATGTTTCTTTTCAAGATCACCCAAAGAAGGCAAGCACTAAGTATACAGCCAAGCATCAGCTGTCCAGTGCTTTACAGCCTGGAATACCTTCCTGAATTACAGTAGCAGGAGATAATATCCTTTGACTGCTGGGAGCCATGGAGGACACACTCCATCAGCCTTTAGCTTGTTTAGCCAAATGCTACCAACCAAAATAAAAGCATCTAAAAGACTCCTACAGATTTAACTGACTGTACATCAGCTTTCCCATAACTCTTTCATATCACTCAAGTTTCCTGTCATTGAGCACAACCATGTTATATCTGGGTCAGCAGATACAAGCACATCAAGGGATATGCCTAAACACATTCTACTCCTGCTCCCACCAGTCTGGGAATGCAGTCTTCTGCACCTCTGGTCAACACTCGACTCCTTAGGCAAAACCTTTGCCCACCAAACGCTAACAAACCTGGCCCACTGCAGACTGCATGGTGCAAAGGAATCTCAAAGGATTTCCATCATGCAGCCCCATTAACTATGGGGTAGGAGAGCTACTCTTGCTTCCTGGAAGAGTAACAAGAGACAGATCAGGTTCTGTGTACTAGCCTGAAGCTTCATTTCAACTCACTCCATTGCATTTTAGTTCATCCATCCTCCCTTCTTCACCACCTCCCCAACACTTCAAGTTCTGATTTAAGTTACTTTTCAGTTAGACTTGTCTTGTTACATAGCAGTCTCAGAAAAAGAAGCTGTCTCACTCAAAGAAAACACCATACACAAAGTTGTTGGAACCAATCCTCAGACTTAAACATCTATTTCAACAAAAACTTTATCACAAGCATTACACACATACTGTCCAAGTGCAATTAAACTTAATCTCCTCAGTGTCAGGAGGTGTGTAAGTTGGGACATTCCAGCAAGGCGAGGAAAAGGAAAATTATCATATTGAGCAATAAAAGGAAAACGAGCAAATTTTTCTTATCCCTTGAAGGGACTCCTCCTAAGTCCCTGCAAGGACTCTGAACAATACAGGTAGAGACAGTTAATTCCAGCCATGTTGCACGGATAGAACAAGTTTATAAATAAGAGCATCAGCAGTTACAAATCAAGTCAAACCACAAAGATAAAAACAAAGTTATTTAGACATACATATACCTAAAGAAAGTCTGAATTCTGGATCCGATACACCTTAAGACCACTTGGACAGACTGTCCAAGCCCTGGAGGAACAACTACTGGTAATAATTCCCCCTCAGCTGGTACTGACAGGCAATGCCCAGAGTCCTGCTCTCCTCTCCCAGCAGATAGGAGTACAGTGAGTCACCATGCATCAACTGAGCAACGAGTCTCCAGGTGTCTACATTAACAAAACTGTTTCAGCAGTGGCAAGACATACATCAGACATTCACAAAGGGAGAAAGCAAAGGCATCTCTCCAAAACAGCTAACAAAGCTCATTGCCATTAACTCCTCCAACTCGTGTTACATGTTCAGTTTTTCATTATAATTTACGAAGTCTCCATCATCCCATTTATAGACTGCAATACTTAAGTTTTCTTTTCTACATAGAGGTCCACACTCCAACACTTAGAAAGTATATGTCTTTGCTTCAGAGCAAAGTGGGGGGGAGGAGGGTGAAAAAGGGAAAAAAAGATTTCTGCCCCTTCAGTAGAAGAACTGCACCTTAACTTGTAGCATTGACTTCAGCTCCAACAACTGCACATGGCACTCAAACAGAACTGATCTAAGACAGTACTGGGTTTCAGAATCATCTGATGTGGTCTGTCAGTAGTTTTTAAGACATTCCTACTACTAAATTGAAAAAATGATACAGACTGCATCTCACTGCCAGCACAGCCTCACGTTGAGATGTGTAGCACACACAGCTTCCATGAGACTGAGGCTGTATATCATGTTTATCGGCAGCATTCCTGCCTTTGCTGCACTCCTGAATTAAAAACTCACTACCAGTTCACGTGGACAGTAACTGCTCCCTCCCAGCATTCACTTTCACATTAAAATAAAAGCATTAACTGTTACAGTGAATAACCTACCAACTTAAAATTTAGATTCACAGCAGTGATTTGGATAAATATGTTAGTTAAATTAAGCTGTAAAGTTTAAAGGACATCTGTAAAGGTAGTAAAGTAAATGTTCAGAAGTCAGGAAGAAACACAGGACTTTTCCCTATGGCATCGTGCATCCTCAGAGGTTTTGTTAATCTTTGTGAGAAGGCTCTGTGCAGCTCCGAGTCACTCATTAAAGTTCCATCACCCCTAAACAAGCGTTGCAAGCATTACTCACATCTGTCCCAAAACTCAAGAAAAGCTGTATCAGTAGCAGACACCATCACTGTTAGAAGGATACATTCTGTCATGGCCGCAACATCCAGTTTGCTGATGTCAGGTGAGCCAGGGCAACACTTCTTGAACTCTTTCCGCAAGTCAAAAAAGGAGTAGAAGCATTCAGGCAGTAAGATATTCTGTAAAAGGAGAAGGTAGCAACTGTCAGCTCGGGCAAGTTTATTTCACTTTGTCTTTACGCACCTAACTTTCCTTATAAAGGCTAGGAAAATAGCCAAAAAAACAACAGCCAGTGCTGCAGAGAAGCACATATGGCTCCTCTCAGCCATTTAAGCAAGTTTATCAACTTGTTTTTCACTTAAGCAGCATCCTCTCTGCGGTTTAAGAAAGAGAAGCATGCTTTTTCACTGCCAGAGAAACATTTGCTATTATTACTACTGCCTCAAATCCAACATGTAAGAGAGCAAATGCATGCTATTGCAACATTTATCATCAATTCTCGGTTCCAATTTTTATTGTGAAAAGCCAGAGGGCACTCGCATCAGTTTGTATAGCCAAGTAAATTTTGCAAGTCTAGCAGAAGGCATCTTGGTTTATAGACAAGGCAGAATTTTCAGAGAAGAGCCACATATCAAATATTTATTCCCTTAATAAAAAGGAAACTGGGGCAGATGAAGGTTTGATATCGTGTAGAAATTATCGGCCTATGCTTGCTAACTGCTTTAATTACAGCGCATGAAGGCAGGAGCAAGTCATGGAGTCAACTGCAAGCGTCAATAAAATCCTTTTTGCCCCACAACTACACCTATCATATGCTTCTGTTTGTTTCAAGATGAGGAAGGAACAGTTTCCTCTGATTTTCTAACTAACACAGACACCCCTCTCCTTCAGCCTTCCTCTGAGCCACAATACTCAGCACTCTGCTTGGCAGTAGTCTGCATTGCCTCTCTAGACAGAGAGCAGATTTAATGACAAGTCAGCATCATGGCATCATAGCAGGATGACAGGATACATGGATATACATTTAGAAAGCAAAAAGAAGTTTAGTCTCTGTAACAAGTTCTGCTTTGAAAACATTAGAGCTTATCTTAGCACACAGACAGGTGCATTAGGCAAACGATCACCTTTAAAGACAAACTTATGGAAATGCAGACGTGCTTGCCAAGACTGCCTGCTCTAGTTTTTGCACAGCTATTTTCTTCCTCCATGAGAGAAGAAATTCTGCACTCAAATTCAGTTGGAACCATTTAGCTTGGTTCTTAAGACTGGGCATCTTAAAGAAACACACACTCCAGAGTCCTGTGATTTCTGCCTATCTGGATTTTATCTGGCTTGGACATTCAAAGGCCAAGCTAAAGGGGCTCGGAGCAACTGGATCTAGCAGTAGATATCCCTGATCACTGCAGGGGAGTGAAACTAGATGACCTTTAAAGATCTCTTCCAACTCTAAGGATTCTAGGATTTCATGATTTTTTGATCCGCACATCCCCAACCTCACTATCAGGGCATTCACCAGAAGACTACTACAGGTCTCGTAAGAACCTGTCTTCCTTAACCTAGAAGCAGAAAAAAGCAAATTTCTAACAAATAATTTGTAACAAGACAGTAACAGAAGATTTTGATGACAGTTTGATTCCTATCACTGAGACTGGAGACATATACAGAAAAAAGAAGGAACCCCTACTGTCTATGCAAACAACTGTAAGAGCTCTTCCTTCTGTTGTTCACATAATTTAGCCGCATGGGAAAGCTGTGTCTTAAAACATTTAAGACATACATCCATTTTAAGTGAGAAAAATCTGTTGAAGACCTGTTTCCCCATTTCCTCCCATTCATGTTATACTCTAACACAAAGTTACATGCATACAGGACTATTTCGGTATTATGAACCACACGTGTAGCTTTTCTTCTAAGGTTGTTTAGGTATAAATAATAATAGCAATAACAAGTAATAAAAAGCTCATTCAATATCACTATCAGAACAACACGGACTTGCAGCATTGTCCCTTCAAAGATGGGGCAGTGAAAAGACAGGCACAGAGATCAGCAGCCCGTGGTTCAGACCAAAACTGCTCTGATGCAAAGCAGCACACCTTCATAGTCAGCCAGAAAACAAGATGCTATTAACACTGAGGCAGTTAATGCAGGCCTGAAGGCTTAGCGTATTGCTGCAACCCTATCACTAATGAAAAGTTGGAGCTCATAACACTGTTAGTGATTTGGCAACTCTGAAGTTACAGAAAACTCTACAGTACGGGACTAGTCATCCCCACAGCATGCCTCCTACCACTGCTCAGCTCCTCACAAACGCAAGCATCACCCTCACAGGGCCAACTGAGCGTATAAAGATTGAAATCTACTGAAGCTAAAGGGGAATGTCAGATTTCAAAAGGCAGTTAACCACATTCAACATGAACTGCTTGGCAACATCCCCAAACTACCACTTGTTAACCCATTGTAGCTCCCGCAGCAGTAGATCAGCAGATATAGAGTATTCTGTTAATATGATGCCCCTTTCTCAAACACATAATTCAAAGATGTCCTTCTGGCTTAACCTTAAAACACCTGGGGGCTGCACAGACATTAGCATTCACCACTGCTTGTGCCACCCATGCGGACAGGCTCATAGTTTACTAATTATATACTGAATGATAAACAATACTTGGATTACAGAGGTCCCCTCAAACTACACATTTTAAAGAGAAGTTATTACTATTTTTAAAGCGAATACACAGAGAACATTAAAAGGCAAACTTAAGTGACAGCTACATACCTTTTTGGAAGTTTCAGGATGCAGAACCTGTCTAATGTGCAACTGTCCATCAGTACAGAAACAAAAGGAAGTACCTACACCGATGTTCAGCTCATTGCTCACAGACTGATTAAACTGGAAGCAGGAACAACAAAAGACACACATGTAAGAGATCTGAGCTGCTGCATAAGGAAGTGTCACCACTTGATAGGATTAATCCTGGTCAGCCAGATTACAGAGCTGGAATTTCTTTTTCATTTGCTTGTTGCAGACTTATTGCTTACTAGCTAAGTGCGTGATGTCTCTCATGGTATTATCTTCATAAGGAAATTGCCCTTTTCCCCCTTCTATCAAGATGTGGCCACGCACACACAGTGTACATTGTGAAAGCAATTCTTTTTTCCAGAAGCATTTGTGAGAGCTCTGCAGAGAGCTCTTTCTGGTCACAGAAAACGCTCTTGGGCACATCGAAAGAGAGAAAGGCTTCCATCCCTGAGCTCAATGAGAGTCACGTATGCCCTTCTTCTTTTTTAGAGGCTTCAGCGGTACTACACTCTTTCCAGAGTAAAGAAGATACCACGAGCCTTAACAGGGCTTGCCAGCACCCAATCTTTTCACAGGGCACCTCAGCTTAGCCCCTTACACGAGTGAAGAGGCAGCTGCAGCTATGACTCAGGGCCCAGCAGGGCAGGAGACAAGATCAGGGGGATGTCTAGCCCTCACCTTCCTGTCCTAGGGGTTCAGCCCTACCTGCCAAGTCGGCAGAGCAAAAGAAAGTCTCACAACACCCATCACAGGCCACGCTGCCTGACCCATGCGTGGGTATGTGCCAGGCTCCACTGCCCCGATGGCAGGGAAGGAGGGAGGGATGTGGGGTAAATGCAGCTTCCAGCTCCCACCCAGGGCCGCTAGCACCCATCAGCTGGCTATAGGGTATCACCTGTCTCAACGCCTGCTCCAACGATGGAGCCTGTGCCAGGCTCTCCACGTCCACCTTGGTGACCTCTTGGCACTCAGCCGTCAGCTCCGGGTGGTCGGGGCGGACCAGCACGTCGTGCGGGTGTCCCAGCTCCAGGGAAAGCAGAGTAGGGGCGAGTCAGCACTCAGGTTGAGCTTCTCACCTGCAGCCCCAGCCCTACCCTCCACCAGGACCTGCACCAGCCCGAAATACCCACAGCCAGCCCGGCTCCCGGACCACCAAGCATAGCAAGGGGACAAGGGGAGCAGCAGCTAGGGGTCCTCCCTCCTCACTCGGAGGAAAAATACCTTCTTAGTCCTCAGGTCGACCACCTTCCACAAGAGCTGGAGCAGCTCTCGCTCATCCGAGCCTAGTCTCGCCCCGTTGGTGCCCGCCGTGGTCACAAAAAGGATCACCAGGTAGTCGGGAGACGCCGTCATGGTGCCGCCGGGCCAAGGGAAATGGGAAAGGATGGGAAGCAAAACAAACAAACAAACAAACAAACAAACAAACAAAAAAAACAGAAAAAAAAAGTGGGGGGGAAGGGGGAAGGGAAAGCGAGGGAGGAAAAGAAGAGGCCACAAACTTTCCCTGCTGGAGGCGCTTCCAAACAAGACTCAAATGGTATAGCCCCCACCTGCAGCCCGGCTCCCTGGGGATGGGGACTTGACGCGGGGCAGACGCTCGAGCACCCCTTTCTGTCCCCTTCCCCCCCCCTTCTTTTTTTTTTTTCCCTCTTCTGGGGGCGGGAGGCAGCCGCTCCCACGCCGGCTGCACCCCTGGGAAGCGCGCAATGGCTGCGGGCTTTTCTGTTTGGGGCCGCGGCCCTACCTGCCCGCCCCCCCGGCCCACGTGGTGCAGGTAGCACACACACCTGGCCCCGCCCGCCCCTTGGCCCCGCCGAGCCGGGACGTGGCAGCCGCGGGCAGGGAGGGGGTTGGCGGAGCGGGCAGCGCTGATTGCGGGCGGGGCCGGGACCGGACGGGAGCGAAGCACCCAGCGCCGCCCCGGCTCTCCAGGAGGCCCCGACGGGAATCCCCCCCACCTCCCTCCCTCCTTCCCTTCCTCCTTCAATCTCCCAACTCGGCGGCTCGCACCCCGCTGGGAACCGCGCTCCTCCCGCTGTCGGCAAGGTGCGCCCGCTCCTGCCGGGACACGTTGCGGGCGGGCAGCGCGCAGCCCCGGCCCCTCCCGCCCCGCCCCGCCTCGACGGCAGCACCGGGAGCCCCGAGCGGGCTCCGACCGGCTGCTTCAGCTTCTCCTGCTGCCGTGCTTCAGGCAGAGGTTTCCCTCGTCACCGGTGCTCTCGAGCCGGCCGCGTTTTAGGGTATCCCCTAACTTTGGCACGTGAGCGCAGCTCTTCCTCGAGGGCAGATGAGCAGTGGTGGTTTTGTTCCTTGTGACGACAGCTTCTTCTCCGAAGGCTTTATTATTATTATTGTTATTTATTTATTTCCACTACTAAATTGATTTCTTATGTGCATGTGGCTCAGAAAGTGATTTTCCTTTACAAAACTGCAGACAAGCTCGGTGAAAACAAATCAAACAAATAACTCCGACTCTCCCCGATGAAATCCTGTAGCACGTCCAGTTCTTTAACAACACAGTGGCACATTTCTGGCTTCATAGTGATGCTTCTTTCCGAGTGTTTGAGAGAAGATTTAGGTTGGATGTCAGGGGGAAATTCTTTACTCTGAGAGTGGTGAGGTGCTGGAACAGGCTGCCAAAAGAGGTTGTGGACGCCCCGTCCCCGGAGGTGTTCAAGGCCAGATTGGATGGGGCCCTGGGCAGCCTGGTCTAGTATTAAATGGGGAGGTTGGTGGCCCTGCATGTGGCAGAGGGGTTGGAACTTGATGATCCCTGAGGTCCCTTCCAACCCAGGCCACTCTGTCATTCTGCGATTCTGTGAGCGTTTGCCAGGACGACAGTGGACACTGTACTCTTGTCCATCGCCGCGCCTTGTGTCAGAGCAGGATCACAGCTTGCACCATCTCTCATTACCGTGGGCACACGGATGGTTTGACAGCACAGCCCGCATTTCGCAAGCGTGCTGGGCTTGGGGATCCTGCCAGCCACTCATGTTGTGCCGGCTGCTCTGTCCTGACGCGTTTTGTCGGGCTGCCTGCAGAGCGTGCGCCTTGCAGCAGCTTTCACCAGGCTCCTGCTCATAGCTGATGTGCCCCGCTGACAGCCTTTGCACGGTGGAAGCTGCCTGGAGTCATTTTCAACTTCGAGGGGTTTTAAGATTCTGCTAATGGCCTTCACTGACTGATGGCAAATGTGTTCCTACTGATTTAAAAGTTGAAATCTGATGCGTTAATCTACATTAGGAATACATCTGAGATGACTGTGCCCCAACTGTAGGAAGGGCCCCTAGTTTTCTTCGTGGATTTGAATTCCATCTATCCATCTTGCCTCTTTCCATTCAGGAACCTCAGACTCCCAAACTTATTTTTAGCACAAGCTACCATGATGATGAGTAATCTCCTTCATAGTTTAAACAGTACCCCAAAAGCATTTTCAATTTCAATTACGTCTCCCAGGTTCTTCAAAGAGTTATAGAATCATAGAATGGTCTGGGTTGAAAAGGACCACAGTGATCATCTGGTTTCAACCCCCTGCTATGTGCAGGGTCGCCAACCACCAGACCAGGCTGCCCAGAGCCACATCCAGCCTGGCCTTGAATGCCTCCCAGGGATGGGGCATCCACAACCTCCTTGGGCAACCTGTTCCAGTGTGTTACCACCCTCTGTGTGAAAAACTTCCTCCTAATGTCTAACCTAAACCTCCCCTGTCTCAGTTTAAAACCATTCCCCCTTGTCCTATCACTATCCACCCATGTAAACAGCCGTTCTCCCTCCTGTTTATATGCTCCCTTCAAGAACTGGAAGGTGACAATGAGGTCTCCCTGGAGCCTTCTCCAATCTTCTCTTCTCCACCTTCTTGATTAATCAGCATTTTATTTATTTGCTAATTTTTGAAGCCACTTATCACTAATTGCTAGTGCAATGCCATTAAGTTCTATTTTTCTCTTTCTTGGGTAACGTGTCCCCTAAGATGCCTGTTTCCCAGTCACAGTTCCCATTCCACCCTGCTTCTTTTATGCCTCCAGTACCCGGTCTGACAGCATGCACCAGTTGGTCAGGTTCCTGTGTTTTGTTGCCCAGGCTCTTGGCATTTGTGTGCTGCCATTCCAGTTGCTTCTTCCTGGCTGTATGTTATCCCCAGGCCTGGTTAAGCACAGTGTTTGCGTGAAGTGTCATCTTCCGGTGTTTCCATCAGTGTTAGTACCTACAGAAATGTACTAGGATGGTCTGGGGCACAACAACCTCTCACAGTTGTTGCTCTCTCAGCACCGTGTTCTCCCTGTACTTCTATATTTGCTGTACTTCTCTCTTCTCATATGCCTTCTGTTCCTGCAATGTCTTAATTTTAGCCCCTTTGCTAATCTTGGTATAATCTCAGGTTTTCTGGCCCCTCACTCCCGTATCATTTTGTACCACACATTCTGTTTCAGGGGATTTCTGAAACTATCCATATCTTCCTGCATGCCAAGAAGCCGGTCTTAACACTGCCTTCCTGACCACTGAGACAGACCTATGTAACTACTTCATAGAATCACAGGGTTGGAAGGGATTTCCAGAGATCATCTAGTCCATCCCCCCTGCTAAAAGCAAGTTCCCTACAGTAAGTTGAGCAGGAGAGCACCCAGGCAGGTCTTGAATATCTCCAGAGAAGGAGACTCCACAACCTCTCTGGGCAGTATGTTGCAGTGTTCTGTCACCCTCACAGTAAATAAGTTCTTTTGCATGTTTGTTTGGAACTTGCTGTGTTCCAGTTTTTGCTCATTTCCCCTTGTCCTGTTGCTGCACAACACTGACAAGAGCCTGGCCCCATCCACTTGACTCTCATACTTTAGATATTTATAAACACTGCTAAGATCCTCTCTCAGTCTTCTCTTCTCCAGGCTGAACAACCTCAGCTCTCTCAGCCTTTCCTCACACAGAAGATGCTCCAGCCCCTTAATCACCTTTGTGGCTCTCTGCTGGACTCTCTCCATATAATTCCTGTCTTTTTTGAAGAGGAGCCCAGAACTGGACAGTACACCAGATGTGGCCTCACCAAAGCAGAGTAGAGGAGAAGGATAGCCTCCTGCAACCTGCTGGCCACTCTCTTTTTAATGCTCCCCAGGACACCTTCTTGGCCACAGGGGCACTTGCTGGCTCACGGCCAACCTGTTGTACACCAGGACACCACAGCTCTTCTCTGCAGAGCTTCCTTCCAGCATGTCAGCTCCTAACCCATATTGATGTATGCACCTGTACTTCTGTTCCTGAAGCTTCTTCTCTCTCACCATAGGCACCTTTCCTCCAAGTTTATTTTGTATCAGCCTGTGACTGCACATCTCATTTCTCCACGTTTCTCACAAGCCTGTTAGTTCTGCATCCCATCCTGCTCTATTTCTCCACAGCAAAATCTTCAGTTCATCCCAATACCACTTGCAGCTCTGTTCTTCTTCCCTGTGCAGACTTTTGGTCCAAGACAGATCTCCAATCACAGCTTTATGCATCATCCTACTGTTTTCTTTCAAAACATCACCTTTTTAAATCCATAAGGGGAGAATCAGCAGAACTATATCATGTTGTTGAAATATGTTAATGGCTACCACCAAATATTTTTCTAATCTAATTGCTGCTGGGAATCAAATTGTTTTCCTCAATTTCACTGGTCAATAATTGTATCTGATCATCATCAATGACATTGTATTCATCACCATCTGAACCTAATATTGCAAAACACAGAATTAAAGTCACATTCCCAGAGGCACAGCTATTTCCAGCAACAGGGAGTCTCTGTAAATAAAAATGAAGGTCTGGAATCGCTCTACCACTTGCTGCAACTGGTATTAGCTGACCTGGCTGTGACACTGTCCTAAGAGAAGCCCTTGACTGTGTACAGACCACAGTGCCATGCTTGGAGTACATCTAAAAAGAGATGCTCTTGCTTAAAAGTCAAAAAAGAGCTTACTGGTGTAACCAAAATAAGCCATGGCAAGTGCCACTACCATCTGTAAGGCAGTGTGTTATTTCAGCAAAATAAATTCTAGTATTTGTTTTTCAATATAAAAAATGTTACATTTCATTCTGGGAGTTGCTTATCCATCAGGGCAAGAGATGGTTCCAGCTCAGGACAAGACTGAAAGCTGACTAATCATTTGCCAGTATTGCCAATGAGACTCTTTGATTCTCAAATTCCACAATGTTTCTGTGAACTGATTTTCAGTATTTTAAGCACATCTGTTGAAATGGTATGGGGAGGCAGCATTGTGATGTCAGTGGTCAGGCACTGGAAATGAGCTGCCCAGGGAGGTGGTGGAGTCACCGGCCCTGGAGGTGTTCAAGGAACGTTTGGATTTTGTGTTAAGAGACATGGTTTAGTGAGTACTATTGGTGATGAGTGGATGGTTGGACTGGATGATCTTGAAGATCTTTTCCAACCTTGGTGTTTCTGTGATTCTGTGATTCAGAAGCCATTCCAGTTCCTGGATCTTCAGCAGTGCCACAAAACCTGCCTTCTGTAGCACCCATGAACATGGCTGTGGAGCAGTGCGTTGCACCGTGGGTCCCCAACACACGACATGGAGACAGAGCTTCCTGAGCTGCTTTCAGCACGGGCAATGGAGACACAGAATCAGAACTGATGCAGTGAGCAGCAAGCTCAGCTACTAGAACGAAATAAAGGGCCTCATCAGTTCCTGGTGCACACACAGACAGCTTATTTCATTAAGAACCAGAAGACACAGATAACGAGGTATAATTATCACTAAGGAAAGCAGAGATTTGCCTGAAGCTCTGGCTGCAGTTAGAAGTGCCTTGAATTTTCTCTCCTTCCTCTAAAAGACACAGACAGCCGTTCTGTGACGGAACCCAACACGGAACCCACAGAGAACCTCCATCACCGCGCACAACTCGCACCGCATCAGTCCCACGGGTACTGCGGGCTGCCTTCAGCTTCACAGCGCGTACACTCAGAACGCCTGCGAGGAACTGTTCTGCACGTCGGGCTCGATACGCCCCGTGGGTCCCTCCCAACCCAGGATCCCCGCCGTTGCTTAGCGCTCCGTCCCGCTTCTGAGGGGCGCCGCGATCCCCCTCGCCTCCCTCCCCCAGCTGCGCTGACCCGGAAGTGCTGGCGCTGACCCGGAAGCGCTTCCTTTCCTCGGCGCAGCCAAGATGGCGGTGGACACTGCAACCGAGCTGCTGTTTTTAGACACGTTCAAGCACCAGAGCGCGGAGGTAATGCGGCGGACTCGTCTTTTCGGTTGCCGTAGCCATGTTCCTGCCCGCCCCGATACCCTAAGAGCCCGTTGCGAGACATGGAGGAGCGGGGCTGGGGTAGGCCCCTGTGGGCGGCCTGGGCCGGCGGTGAGCGGCTGGGCCGGAGCGTGCGGTGCTTGGCTCAGCTCTGCTGAAGAGGGCACCTTCGCCTCCTCCCGCCTCTTGGGCTGTACTCTTCCCGCTGCGAACACTGGCGGAGCTAAGGGAGCCGGTGCCGGCCCTTTCTGGAGATAACGGGGAGAGGCGAGCTGAAAGCGTGGGGTTTGGGAGTCGTGATTGCAGGCATCTGCGAGGGAGGGAGTGGAAGAAGAAAGGGAGGGAGTGGGAGAGATTGCGGAAGGAGTGCGCTGGGTACTTATCAGATGGCTGGTACTTCCTCGTAGCATCCAGTGGGAGCTGTATGCATCATGAGCAAAACAAGCACTTCAGCTCTGTTTTCATAGTGAGGGCATAAACATTTCACTTGGAGCCGCTTGTGTTACAGCTCAGCCTCTTGTGCCCATCTGGAGGGAGGAAGAAGACCTTGAAGGGGAAAATGTGAAGCATAGTGTAGCTTGTGGAAGAAATTTAGTGTAGGGGCAGATGGGAGAGAAAGAAAACAAAGCATTTTGAGCTGATGCTGCAATTAAAAATAATCCAGAAGTTATTCTGCTGCCCTTTGTAGTTGCCACTCTTAGCCAGACGTGAATGTATTTCTCTTCTACTATTTAAGACAGTGTTGAGTAGGAAGTGCTCACCATTTGCCTTTTTGTCAGGGCAGTATGCTCTCTTACTGAATGGTTTTTAATTATATATATTGTTTTCTGGCACTTTCATTCTTGCCAATGATGCTTTTTGAACTTGAACTAGTCTGAATTCTCATTAAAAAAAAAATTAAAGTGAACAAAATGCATTTTTCATATTGTAGAAAAGCTACTGTTATGCTACAATAATTCTCCAGCTAACTGGATCATCTGCCTTGCCTTGGGTCTTTCTCATCTTGAAAAGTACTGTTTAGTTTTCTAGTGAAATTATTTATTTGATGCTAAAATGTGTTGGGCGGTTCAGATCTAGTTCGTTTTTCTTTTTTTTTTATTATTATTTTTTTTTGGAGGAAGACTGAACTGGACTCAGTTGTGATCTTGATGAGGTTGCTATATGGCAGTCCTGTATCATTTAACCAGAAATGTGTCTGGGCTGTGCTGCTGGCAGCATGGTTTCCTCCAGAAATTTTGAGTCTTACATGTGACAAATACATCTCTTTTAAAGCAAAGCACTCCCACAGTCATCAGTCCTTTAATAAAGCTGTACTTCCTGTCGCAGTGTGTTTCCTTTTGTTCTGTCCTCCTAATGGCAATGCTTCAGTCTTTAGAGCAAGATCCTGTGTTTGTGCTAAAAGATCATAGAATCCTTAGAGTTGAAAGGGACCTCTGAAGGCCATGTAGTCTAGCTCCCTTGTAGTGAACAGAGACATGCGCAGCTAAATCAGGTTGTCCAGGGCCTGATCCAGCCTTGCCTTGAAAGTCTACAGGAATGGGGCATCAACCACATCGCTGGACAACCTGTTCCAGTGCCTCACCACCCTAATTGTAAAAGATTTTTTCCTTATATCTAAGCTAAATCTAGCTTCTTTGAGCTTGAAATCATTTCCCCCTGTTCTGCTACCAGAGACCCTGCTAGAGTCTGTCCCTTTCTTTCCTGTAGCTCCCCTTTAGATACTGAAAGGCTGCTATCAGGTCACCTTGCAGCCTTCTCTTTTCCAGGCTGAACAGCCCCAGCTCTCTCAGCCTGTCCTCATAGGAGAGGTGTTCCATCCCTTGGATCATTTTTGTGGCCTTCCTCTGGGTGCATTCCAAAAACTCCATGTCTCTCCTGAATTGAGGACTCCACATCTGGACACAGTACTCCAGGTGAGGCCTCACCAGCACAGAGCAGAGGGGCAGGATCACCTCCTTCATCCTGCTGTCCACACTTCTTTAGATACAGCCCAGAATACGGTTGGCTCTCAGGGCTGTGAGGGCACATTATGGCTCATGTCCAGCTTCCCCCACCAGTACCCCCAAGTCCTTTTCAGGAGGGCTGTGTTCCATCCTTACATCCCAGCCTGTACTGATAGCAGCATTTACATTAGTGAGCAACAGGTCCAGTATTGCATCTCCCCTGGTGGGGCCATCAATTGACTCAGAAAGTTATCCTCAGTGCATTCCAGGAGCCTCCTGGATTGCCTACAGCTCTCTGTGCTACTTTTCCAGCAAATGTCTGTGTGGTTGAAGTCCCCCAGCAGGACAAGCACTTGCAATCGTGACACCTCCTGTAGCTGCAGGTAGAAGGCATCATCGACAGGATCTGACTGATCTGCTGGCCTCTGGCAGGCACCAATCACAAGGCTCCCTTTGCTGCCTCAGTCTCTAACTGTCACTTCTAGGATTTTGACTTGCTCATGGCTGTTCTTTAGGGACAGCTCTTCACATTCTATTCCTTTCCTGGTGTAGATAGCAACACTCCCATCCCTCCTTCCTTGCCTGTCCCTTCTGAACAGCTCATAACTGTCAATAACCACATTCCAGTCATGGGAATCATCCCACTAGGTTTCAATGATGACAACTATGTTGTAGCTTTCAAGCAGCACAGTGGCTTCCAGCTCCTCCTGTTTGTTTCCCAAGCTGTGTGTACTGGAGTAGAGGCACTTCAGCTGGTCTTGTCACTCCCTTAAAAAGTAACTCCTTAGTTCTTTCTAGGAAATACCTAGATATACCTAGACAGACACTGAATTTCCTCCTTGCCTTCTCCTCTTGCCCCAGCAGCCACTGCCTCACCATCATAGAGTTTTGTATATGCTGCAGTGCTGCCAGCACCTCTCAAGGCAGTGGGTCAGTTGTTTGGTTGTTACTGTATGGGAGGTTGGTGATGTTACAGTTACTTCATAGTTTGCTTAAACATGCCTTTTAGGACTGCTAAAGCATAATATTTCTTCACATTTGCTATTTCTGTGTTCTGAATGGGCTTCCAAATATTGCAGTATTGAATAAATAAGGTTCAAGTGGAATTTAAAAAAATGCCAGGAGGTCACTTAAAAAATCTTCTCTGTTTAACAAGCAATTAAGATTTTACAGAATTGAATTTTGTAATTAGTATTGTAACCTAAGTTTGGTTAATAAAGAGTATTTGTTACATTGCTTCCATTTGATATTTTACACATTTTGCATTTCTTTCTTCTTTGTTTTTTTGCAGCAAAGTACCAATATAGATGTGGTTCGTTTCCCATGTGTGGTTTATATAAATGAAGTACGTGTCATTCCTCCAGGTGTGAGAGCTCACACGAGTTTACCCGACAGCAGGGCTTATGGGTGAGTGTCTGATTCAGGAACACCTTCCTGTTTGTTTTTCTTCAACTTCTGTATTTCACTAGAACTTCCTGTCTAAAAAGATAAAATGCATTTGCATGTCTGCTGCTCTTGTAATTATTTTGGGGAATCATTTAAACAGCATTATTTAAGGCTTTTTCCTTGTTAGTCTTGCTTACTCTCTGATAAGGAGATTGATGGGTTTAATTTTTACCTTTATTGTGTTTCCAGAGAGACATCCCCACACACGTTTCAACTGGACTTGTTTTTCAACAATGTCAGCAAGCCAAGTGCTCCTGTTTTTGATAGGCTGGGGAGGTAAGCACTTTCGCAATTACTTCAAGACTTCATTATCCACCTTCCCTTTTTCTTCTTGAGAAGTTCTGAGTGCAGAATATCTGCAGCTCCCATATTTTTCTCGTTTGGTCTGCCTTTTGCTAAGGAGTTTGTATTCTCCTTGCCCTTTTGCTCCAGTTCTTGTGAGAGGACAGATGTTCATACTTAAAAGTTTTTATTTTTAAACTTCCGTATCTCATATGTGTTAATGAAAAGTATTATGTGGAAATAAGCAGTTCTTCATTCCCGTTTTTCAGTGTGTGTTTTTATTCAATATTGTGTCGTTGGCTGATCTGTTTAGTACTGCTATGTTTCGTTTCTATGAAATGCTTTGTAGTAATGGAAAAATAATTTTGTATGTTTTACCTAACAGCCTCGAGTATGATGAAAACACTTCAATTATTTTCAGACCCAATGCAAAGGTAATTCAATGTGATTTAAACCTCCTTTTCTACACATTTGTCATCTGAGTATAAAAGTGTGGTGCGATGGAACTGAGTAAAATGTTTGCTGTTTAAGATCTTATTCTAAAACTTTCCTGTAGCTCAGGTACTTACTACTTTACAGTCTGTGTCATAAATGCCATATGAATGGCATAAGTTGAGGAAGACTTGATTGCTTGACATTTCTTACCAAGATTGCCAATGGAAGTATCTGTTGTGAGCAAAGATGAAACAGAACGTTATGGCTGCAGGCCACAAAAAATCATATCCTCTTCGAGTTTGTTTGATTTATCTCATTCAGATCAGTACATGTGTGGCCCATGGTAATTAATGTTGTTCTTTTTTTTTTTTCCTTTGTTAACTGGAGGTATGATACAGGCTGTATGAATTAGGCAACACAATGCAAGTAATTGAATGCTTTTAGAGGACTTATTTCTTATAATTATTTACTTATTTCTTATTTACTTATTTACTTATTTCTTGTAATGATTTATATATCTTAAGTTTTCTCAGTTTTCAAAATGCAGATTGGAGGGATACTCCAATGTTCAGTACTTTGTTTTTGCTTCTATGCAGATACTGATACAGCGATATAAACTGTAATTTTTATCTAGTTATCTTGTATTCTTTTAAAGTGATTTTTTTTTTTTTTCTTTAAACAAATCCAAACAGGTCAACACAGATGGATTGGTTCTGAGGGGGTGGTACAATTGTCTGACTTTGGCAATATATGGCTCAGTTGACAGAGTAATCACTCATGACAGAGAATCACCTCCTCCACCCCCACCTCCTCCTCCTCCTCCCCAGCAACAGCCTGGTTTGAAAAGAACCCCAAAGCATGGTAAGCCTTGATGGCGTTAAAGTAAAAAATGGCAATTAACCACATTAATTTTAGTCCTGCATTATATTAAAAAAAAAAAATCTGTATTGCTAATAGCCTTGCTTATTAATGCAATTCTTGTTTACATCAAAAGTGGTTTCAGAAGACAGCCTCACGTATTGTGCTGAGGCAAAATACAGGTTAAATAATAGCTGGGAAATTAAGGTGTTTCTTTATTCAAAGTAGCACTGAAAAACTAAAATATACTATTTCTGTTTCTATGATTCCATTAAATATGAGTTTTCATTTTCACATTAAATTCAGTTGATGGAGAGAAAGAAGACCAGTTCAATGGCAGTCCTCCAAGACCACAACCTAGGGGACCAAGGACACCTCCAGGCCCTCCTCCTCCTGATGATGATGAGGATGAACCTATGCCAGTGTCAGGTAGAATGACAACAGGCTGTGTTTTGGCTGCTGTGTGCCACTGCTTAGTGGAGGCAGAATTCTGTTTCGTGTCCACTGTGAGGTTTCCTATCTGCTGTTACTGCTGCTGGACAGATTCCACTTGAGGGAAGGGATCTGAAAGAAAATCTGTATGATACGTTAAATTGTATCAATTTAAAAGATAATAGATTTAAGAATATCAGCTATTGATCAATACACTGCTCGATCATTGTGTGCATATTTTATATAAGTTTCCTGTTGACAGTTACTTGTTGTCCTTTCCCTGCATCTCTCTGCTTGCAGCGTCTGTTGCATTGTGAGCTCTGTACAGATGAAAAGTGCCAAGAATTCTTTGCATACTTCTTGTACAGCCTTGCTGAATTAAGTGATTGTTGCTTGTTTTCTGCCAAAATATTCAAAGATTTTCTTTAAGATGTTGTTTTTGCACCTCCACTATGTGTAATGAAAAATTCTAAAATTATACTGAGCACCGGATTTCACAGAAGCATTCTGATTTCTTAAACTTTGTTTTTTTTTGGTATTTTTTCTTTAGTGGTTGGAGAAAAAGAAGACGATGTGGACCATAGGGAGGATTACTTTGAGCCCATTTCTCCTGATAGAACATCCATTCACCAAGAAAGCCAGTATTCTGATGAAGGAGAGGTGGAAGAAGATCAACCAGAAGAAGGAGATGATGAAGAAGATGTGGATGTTGAGGAGGAGGAAGAGGAGGACGATGATGATGGACATACAGTAGAGAGTATTCCCGATGAAGATGAGGAGGAGGAGGAGGAAGATGAAGATGAAGAGGATGGTGAAGAGGAGGAGGAGGGTGAAGGTAAGTTAAGAAGTTTATAAAAAAATAAGAAAAATAAAGAAAAAGCTTTTTGACCTTTAGATTGCAGTACTATTATAATGAGTTGTAGTGTAGAGAACTGTATCTCATTTTGCTTCCCTCAGTGCTCCATTGTGTGCCTTGCCCATGGTTCTTGGGGAGAACAGTTTTTTGCTGAGGGATATTTATTTCATGATAGTAAATCTTTAGGGGGGTTGGAGCTTGATGATCCTTGAGGTCCCTTCCAGCCCAAGGCATTCTATAATTCTATGATCTTCCCTTCAAGCTCTACAAGAAGAGGAAAACAGAGGTGGATTTTATAGATAAGAATGAACACTGGATCCTGTTATCTGATTTTTAAAGAAATAAGAGAACTGTGAAGCAAACAATAAATTAATTATTAAACTGTTTTTTTTTTCATAACGATGTCAGTAATTGTCATCTTAAATTATTTAAATTTGCTACCCATCCCTGTGTAAAATGTTGAGCTAGATGTTTAGTGATAGATACAGTCATAAGAAGAAAATCTGAGTATTCTTGCAGTAATACGTAATCCACTTGGAAGAACTTTTTGGTTTATATGTTCTTCTGAGTTGTCCCTTGTTACATAAAATAGTCTGTCAGCTGGGGCTTTCACTTATAGCTGGACGGAGAAAACTTTCTGTATGTTGTGTGTGATTGTTTTCTAACTAGTTTGCATTGAATATGTAATTATCTTGCTTTGAGCTGCTTCTCAGCAGTAATGAACTGCGTTATTCATAAGTTCTCTCATAACTGAATTATTTTCTTCTTAGGAGATGATGGATATGAGCAAATTTCAAGCGATGAAGATGGAATTGCCGATCTGGAACGCGAAACATTTAAATATCCAAGCTTTGATATTGAATATACACCAGAGGATCTGGCATCTGTGCCTCCCGTGACATATGAACCTTTTGAAAGGGAGCTTGGACCTCTTCTATACTTCAGCTGCCCATATAAGACTGTATTTGAGAATGAAGTTGCTAAAATTAAGGATCTAGACCCAGAAAAAGAAAATTCAGGAGCAGTGGAGGCCTCAGTTAAATTAACAGAGCTGCTGGAATTATATCAAGAGGAAAGGGGTGCGAAGTGGGTGACTGCATTAGAAGAGATTCCAAGTTTAATAGTAAAAGGATTGAGCTATTTGCAGGTTAAAGACACGAAACAAGACTATATTACCCAGCTAGTAGACTGGACCCTGCAAGCTTTAAGCCTTCAGGTAGCTCTCAAGCAGCCTATTGCTTTGAATGTCCGACAGCTCAAAGCTGGGACGAAACTGGTGTCATCATTAGGAGAATGTGGGACTCAAGGAATAACAGCACTCTTGCAGGCAGGAGTTATTAATGTGTTGTTTGAACTGTTGTTTGCAGACCATGTATCCTCCTCTCTTAAACTTAACGCTTTTAAAGCTTTGGATAGTGTTATTAGCACAACTGAGGGAATGGAAATGTTTCTCAGAGGTGGTGCAGATGCACATGAAAAAAGTGGTTATCAGAAACTGCTCGAACTCATACTGTTAGATCAGACTGTGAGAGTAGTTACTGCTGGTTCTGCAATTCTCCAGAAGTGTCATTTCTATGAGATTCTGTCAGATATTAAAAAGGTGGTTGATCAGTTGGCTGAGAACACTCCTTCTCTTCCTAATCACACGGAGACAGAACAGGACCAGGACTTGGCAGGACTTGACAGAGCCAACCAAGAATATGAGAACGATGTGGAGGCTCCTATGGATATGGATCATCTTTTGGAATCTTCTAATATAAGTGAAGGAGAGGTGGAAAAACTCATTAGTCTTCTTGAAGAAATCTTCCACTTGATGGAGACAGCTCCTCATACAATGATTCAGCCACCTGTGAAATCTTTCCCAACCATGGCACGCATTACAGGCCCTCCAGAAAGGGATGATCCTTATCCTGTTCTTTTTAGGTATGGTACTTGCAAGTTCCCTTTTTAGAATGTATTTCCTCCAGCTCGGTACAGACATTTTTAGGGATGACATTGTTGACTGACACTTTTTTTTGTTTTGCTTTGTTTTTGTTACAAGTTTCTGGATTGTTCCAAGAGAATTTGACGGTTAATGGACCTGTTACCTTTGTTGGCTTTCAGTCAAGCCTACCACACGCTTGACAGCAAGCTAACCTCTTGCTACGACAGATACTGAGCTAACATGTCAGTTGCATTCATAAATCCTGGATGGTTATGCTAGGTGCTGTGCAACTGGCTATTTGAAAGTTGTTATAGATCTAAGTGTTTTCCCTTTTTCAACCTGGAAGATGTCTACGCATATGGATGAAGAGTCTGGAATTACCTCTTTCACTGTGCTGAGCTGGCAGGATATAAACCAACATGCTGTTCTGTAAGCCTGGCTCAGTGTTCCAGAGCATGGGCAGAGGAGTTCAGGCCTGTCTGTATTCAGCTATTTATAGGATCCCATGTGTTATTTCTCTGTTAGCAAGTTGTTATCTGGGAAGTATTTCTGTAAACGTTAACGGCTTTCTTTGATAATAGCAGTGTAGATCACAGCTAAATATTAATATCTATAAGCAGACAGTCCTCAAGTAACAATATAACAAGGAGGAATGGCTTTATACTAAAAGAGGAGGGATCTAATTTAGATGTTAGGTGGAGATTCTTTACTCGGAGGATGGTGAGGCCCTGGCATAGCTGCCCAGGGGAGCTGTGGGTGCCCCATCCCTGGAGGTGTTCAAGGCCAGGCTGGATGGGGCCCTGGGCAGCCTGAGCCGGTGGGTGATGTCCCTGCCCACGGCAGGGGACTTGGAACTAGAGGGTCTTTAAGACTCCTTCCAACTTAAACCATTCTGTGATTCTTTTCCTGTAAATATTAGAACAGCTATGTTTCGTATGTTTAAAATTTTGTGCTGCTTTATTATTAGTTATTATTTCTCATAGTCCACAGAGCAGGTAAGTACTGAAGCTAGGAGGCACGTAACTTTACATTCTGTTGTTGTACAGTGTTGGCAGATGATTGTAATGTTACTGATTCTTTTCCTGTACGTTTTTTTCAGATATCTCCATAGTCACCATTTCTTGGAATGCATTACTTTGCTACTGTCTATTCCAGTGACAGGTGCACATCCAGGTGTGCTACAAGCTATCCGAGATCTGTTGCGTTTCCTGGCACAGTCACAGAAGGGTCTCCTTTTTTTCATTTCTGAGTATGAGGCGACGAATTTGCTGATTAGAGCACTTTGTCAGTTTTCTGATCCGGATCAAGAGGAAGGTCTCCAATCAGATGGTGCAAATGAGGACACGTTTGCCCTGTGGCTCCTCCATTCGACACAGACGTTACAATGCATTTCAGAATTATTCTGCCACTTTCAGCGGTGCACAGCCAGTGAGGAAACTGACCACTCTGACCTGCTGGGAACGCTTCACAACCTTTACTTGATCACCTTTAACCCTGTGGGAAGATCTGCTGTGGCTCATGTTTTCAGTCTGGAGAAAAACCTCCAAAGTCTTATTACTTTAATGGAGTACTATTCCAAAGAAGCTTTAGGGTAATTATGCATATATTTGCATTTTTAGATTTCTACATTTTGGAAGTATCTATCTTCTAAAAATAATTCAGTATAATTAAATAATTTGTGTTCCTTTTAGACCATGAACTTGTTGAAAATACCTTAAGTAGAACAGTGTTATTGAAAATAACAGAGGGCTGGAGCACCTCCCCTAAGAAGACAGGCTGAGGGAGCTGGGCTTGTTTAGCCTGGAGAAGAGAAGGCTTCAGGGTGACCTTATTGCAACCTTCCAGTACCAAAAGGGAGCCTACAAACAGGAGGGGAGTCAACTCTTTACAAGGGTAGATAATAGCAGGACAAGAGGAAGTGGTTTTAAGTTGAGGTAGGGAAGATTTAGGTTGGATGTCAGGGGGAAGTTCTTTACAAAGAGAGTGGTGAGGTACTGGAACAGGCTGCCCAGAGAGGTTGTGGATGCCCCGTCCCTGGAGGTGTTCAAGGCCAGGTTGGATGGGGCCCTGGGCAGCCTGGTCTAGTATGAGATATGGAGGTTGGTGGCCCTGCCTGTGACAGGGAAGTTGGAACTTGATGATTCTTGATGTCCCTTCCAACCTGGACCATTCTGTGATTCTGTGAAGATCAGGCCTCACAGTTGTGATCAAGTTCTTGATGCCCAAAATTTGTGTAGGTCATCCATAAAGACGTTATGATACAGATCAGACGTTTGGCTATATGAAAAAATCAATAAGCAGACAGTTCTCATTCAAGAGGAGGATTTGTCTGGGGATGCACACTTCTCAGGGCTGGGAATCTCTTAGTTCATTAAGTTCTTATGTGTGTTAAAAGTAGTCATGTGCTCTGGACAGGCAGTTGTTACTTTAGGTAGCAGCACTTCCAGGCAAAAATTTAAAAGCAGAGACAAAGTTACAGAAAAAGATTTGCTGTTTAGTTGACTCTTGTCAGTGCCCTCAACTCTCATTTTTTATGGGTGCTAAAATATGTGTTAAGCAAATATAAATGGAAACTTCAAAAAATGCAGGAGAAATTTCTTTTTTAATGATAATTATATGGGGAAAGCCTTGCTGGAAGTGAAAGTTCTGTGCATGGACTTTTAGGTGTTAAAGTATGAAAATCAAGCAAATTTGCATTAGCTGGGATCTAAAGAAGATTCTTATCGTTGTTTCAGAGACTCAAAGTCTAAGAAGTCAGTTGCTTATAATTATGCCTGCATCCTTGTTCTGCTGGTGGTTCAGTCTTCCAGTGATGTCCAAATGCTGGAACAGCACTCGGCGCCTTTGCTGAAGCTTTGTAAGGCAGACGAAAATAACACCAAATTGCAAGGTACAGTATGTGTCATTATCAACTGAATTGTCTGAATGTATGGAAGAAACCTTTTATGTGTGGGTAATTGGTACTTCACAATCATCTGGTTTGGATAATGTATGTAATGAAATTCCTTCTCCAGCTGCAACTGATTAGTTGACTCACAGATATTATGTGTAATTTTTTTTTCCTGCTAATGACAGTTTAATAGGAAATTCTGTATAGTTAAATTATTTTTCAAGTAATATTAACTGCCACAAATTTTGGATAATTGCAGGAAGTATGAAATTATTTTTGTGTTGAAAATAACTTAGGAGAGCAAATTTCAGAATTGGACTAACTAGTTAGTGAGCGGACTCTTAACTTTTGTTGTTTTCTTTAGCGATGTGGGCTTACAGGGTCTGTATATGCAAATAAAGGAAGTATTCCTGGGACTATTTCCTGGCACCTGGGCCAACTGGCATGGAACAGTCAGGTTTCTGTTACGAAGTCTTTCGACCTCCAAGTTGTGCCGTGGGATCTTCCCTCAGTTGTGTTGACTCAGATGGGGCTGATTGGACGAAGGCTGCTGGGGACCATTCTGGCACCTGAACAGTAATGCTGTGATGGCCAGAGTTGTGCTCTGCACTGCTGCGCTGCTGTGTCTAGATCTCCCAGCAGTTTCTCCCAGAAACTTAAAGGCACTGCCACAAATCAGAATTCTTCAGAACTTCAGTTTGATTTCCCCCACTGCCATGCTTTTATTTCTTTTCTCTTTTATCTCTGCCTCTGCAGATTGTCAGACTGTTTTGTGAGGAGCGGATCTAGTTTATATCCACCTTGTTAATTTATAGCCATTTGGCCTTTGAACTTCACGTTCTTCTGCCTATTTTCAGGAGCAATGAGTTTAAAAACTTGAAATCTCTCTACCAAAGATTTGTGACATTCAGGTTATTCTGATCAAAGAGAAATTTCCTGTGTAAAGACTTTCAGAGAGAATAGGTGCAGAGATTGGTTCTGTTTGGGCATTTATGGGATGTTTGTTTTCAGTTTTTAATAACCTGTTATGTACATCAAGAGCAAGGACCTGTTTTGCTTAATGGCTTTTTCTTTATGTGACAGTGGGATCCGCTGTCTTTTGTAAAATATATTTACTTACGAATAAGACAAAACAAGCTGAGAATTATTTGAGTGTTCAGGTTGACAAGCAGAATACTTGAGGTGTATTGATTGTTTTGAAGTCTTCTTTTGTTGGTGCTTTTCTGCTTGCTACAGAGTATGCTTTATGGATTTCACACTTGAACTTAGTGTGAAATTGTGTAGATTGAGTACGTTTTTATTGAATAAAACTCTATGTTCATAAATGCACTGACAAGTTACTTGATTAACAGTAAGTTGTTTTTTTTTTTCCCCCAGAGCTCAGCAAGTGGCTTGAACCTTTGAAAAACCTTAGATTCGAAATAAATTGTATTCCAAATCTTATTGAATATATCAAACAGGTTAGTAAAATACAGAGTTGTATTTTACTTTTAGTTGTACTCTATAGGCTTATGCTTTTTTGTAGTTTGATACTTTATCTTGGGTATATACCAACATGATATTTAAAAACAGATGTTTCTATTAAAGTTTATGATCTTTTGGCCAATTTTTGCTTTCAGTTATATTTAGCGAAACAAAGCTCCAGGTAGCCGAGTGCAAAGTTTATATCATTGTATAAACAATCAGAATGTAATTTGTAAAAAATTAATGTAGCCTTATTTTCTATGTATCCTTCTCTATCCTTATTTTTGGTTTTGAGTTTTTAATCCAACACTGAAGTGTGTATCCTGGTCATGTGCGTTGGGAACCTGGGGCCAAGAAGTGTGACCAACATAGGAAGTAGAGCTGTCAACTGCCAGTTCTTGGGAAGTAATTTTGCAGGCAGAGACAAGTTGCTTTTTCACCTGCATTGAGCAGGCAGCAGTTTTTCATTTTGCAGCTTTGGTTACTAAGAAAGGCCAAATACGGGGTTATTCACCAGGAAAGCTGGAAGAGACTTCCAACTGTTTTTTCCTGGAGCTCCCAGAGAATAATTCTCCCCTTAAGTTCACTGAAATAGCATTAGCAGTTAATTTTCCTTTCTTGTTCAAAACATCAAGCAGAAGAATACCTGTATTGGAAGGATAGAATGTAAAACATTGTCATTTATATGTTTTGAAACAGCAGAAACTTAGTCTGTTTTTCTGATTTTTGTTAAATGAAAACCTCCCTTCTGGAAAACGGTCTTGAAGACCTCCATTCCCTTCAGTAGAGGCTGGTAGTCAGTGAATGATAAATGATAACTATACCTGTGTGTGTCCATATATATGTAGGTATATAATATATGTATATACCTTAAGCATTAACAGCTGGTTTTCCAAGGTTTGGACTGGTGGACTTGTTGATGTATTGGTCCCTGGTTTGCATTACAGCTCTTCATTTAAATGTAGGTTATCAGCATAGTGCATAGTTTGCCAGTTTAAAAAAAAAAGTTGAAAATGAATGAATTAAAATGCTTTCTCTCTAAGTTATATTAAGTTTGCTTTTCTGTATAATTAAGCAAATGTGTTTAACAATCTGATGACTAAACTGTTTGTTTATTGCAGTGTCAGAATGTAAAGCAAGTAAAACATTTGATATAAAGTCATTTCTTGTAATACAAGTGTTTTTTAAATTTTGTTTGAAGAACATTGACAGTTTGATGACCCCAGATGGAGTTGGTCTTCCTACGGCACTTCGTGTTCTTTGCCATGTTGCGTGTCCACCACCTATGGTAGAAGGTATGGTACATACATTTGTACTGTTTAACACAGAAATCTTAGTTTCCTGAGTCTTTCACTTAAACATGCCTGAAATGTAACTGTGATTTCCCAGGAGGAATTAGACATTCAGAAGCGTTTTTTTGTTTTCCATACAGGTCAGCAGAAAGACCTTAAATGGAATCTAGCAGTAATTCAACTGTTTTCTTCTGAGGGAATGGACACTTTCATTCGTGTTCTCCAGAAGCTGAACAGCATCCTTATTCAGCCTTGGCGACTCCATGTCAACATGGGCACCACACTTCACAGAGTTACTACTATTTCTATGGCCCGCTGTACCCTGACGCTACTTAAAACCATGCTAACAGAACTGCTGAGGGGCGGATCTTTCGAATTCAAGGACATGCGTGTCCCATCAGCACTGGTTTCTTTACACATGCTCCTGTGTTCTATTCCCCTCTCAGGCCGCTTAGATAGTGATGAACAGAAAATTCAGAATGACATTGTTGATATCCTACTGACTTTTACACAGGGCGTTAATGAAAAGCTTACCATTTCGGAAGAAACCTTGGCAAACAATACTTGGTCTTTAATGCTAAAAGAGGTTCTCTCCTCCATTTTGAGAATTCCTGAGGGTTTTTTCTCTGGACTTATACTGCTTTCAGAATTGTTGCCTCTTCCGCTGCCCATGCAGACAACTCAGGTATAATTTAGATTTAGTTAGTTTTTAAATAATTTCAATTGTCTGTAGCTGTTTTAGACCATTTTCCTACCTGTGGGATAACAGATAGATGAAAGGGTGGATTCAAGGTTTTATAAAGCATTTATGTTCACGTAGATTCTTTAGAGGTATGTTTCTCGTGGGGAAGGGGAGGAATCGGAGCATCTTTTTCAGTTAATAGTTAACCATTTTTCTTCTCTAGATTATCTGGACTACTATTGTATTAATGAAATAATGGCTGGCAATGCCAGCTCTCACTGTAGTAGGGCACGCATCTTGAATTTGTCATCTTTAAGTAAGCATAAAAGATGCATGGCAATCCATGCTCCCAATGGAATATCTAACTTGTGGCTCTGTACTCTGTCATTCAGTGATATTAATGAAAATGGCATTATGTTTTTTTGTTGAGGACAATATCAGTACTTAGTATTTGTTTACACTTTGTAGTAGAAATGAGTTTTTGTGATGAAAGTGGGAAGGAAAAAACCTGTTCTTCTGTTCCTGCAGGTAATTGAGCCACATGATATTTCAGTGGCACTCAACACCAGGAAGCTGTGGAGCATGCATCTTCATGTTCAGGCCAAACTGATACAAGAGATAGTTCGATCCTTCTCTGGTTCATCTTGCCAGCCTATTCAGCACATGTTGAGACGTATTTGCGTTCAGTTGTGTGACTTGGCTTCACCTACTGCTCTTCTTATCATGAGGACTGTATTGGATCTAATTGTAGAAGACCTACAAAGGTATCCTCATTTTTGTATTGCAAAGATTTCTTTAATGGACCGATAATGTCTCCCAGGTTCTGTGCTGATTCAGCAAGAGAAAAATACTTTCAATATTTATCTATTATGAATGGAATGAATTCTCAGTCCATAGTATATACTGTGTCCTGATAATGCATCGTGTTGGCAAGGAGCAGTATCATATCTCTCTACTGCTTCACTCTGTGCGTGTATGGAAAGTATTTTAGGAAGGCTTTTTTCAGGCTGTCCCTTCAAAGACTTTTCTATTCACTGAACTTTTCCTAAAGGACTTATCTGAACTAAATAAGTTTACTTTACTGGGATTTGCATATCAGCAGAGAAATATGCAGATATTTGTCAGGTGCAGGAGATTGAGTGAATATTGTTTATTTTAAGTGCACAGTTACATTCTGATGCAACTGAAAGTTGTTTAGTGAAAGTTAAAGAAGATAAAGTCTAAGTAAATACAGCAGGTGTTTTGTTTAAAATGTAGAATTGTGGCTCCTGCAACAGTTGGTATTCTAATTTTTTAGATCACTTCTTAGAACAGCTTTTCCTATATATTCAAAGTGCATTGATATCCTTTCAGCAACACGGAAGATAAAGAGAAACAATACACTGGCCAGACTACTCGATTGCTTGCTTTATTGGATGCCCTGGCTTCACATAAAGCTTGTAAATTGGCCATTTTGCATCTTATCAATGGAACTACTAAAGGTGATGAAAAGTATGGAGAAGTTTTCCAGGAGCTTTTGGCTTTAATGCGATCAGTTGGAGACAATGTCACTCATCAACAAAGCGCGGAATACGTAACTTCCATTTTGCAGTCCCTCTGTGATCAGGTATTTTTTATGTTTAATGCATCATGTGTTTTGACTGCTTTTGGGGAAAAATTAAATGATGTTATTTCTTAGGAGCATGTGGGTTTTTTTTTTGTTTGTTTTTCCGTAAGAGGAAGAACCCATCAATGTTGTTAAAATGCAAAAAGTAAAAAAATTCTGTATGGTTGGCTACTGTGACAGACTTGCTGCCAGTGTTTCTATTCTTGGATATAAATCACTGAATCACTGTGGCCGCTGTTTTGGTGGTCTTTAGAGACCAATGATGCAAAGACTGACTGTTCTCTCTGCTGAGGGGGATATCGTTTCTCCTTACAGGAAGATTTTGGAACTTGTGCTGTCACTGTTCACTTTTTACCCAGTTGAAAAATGCGTCTCTTAGCAGTCTAACTGAAATCTTTTCAACATAACATTCCAAGTCTGAAGATATGTATAATAGACTGCTACCACTGTTACAAACCAAACACCCCCACAACAACAGTAACAACAACAAAAACAACAAAAAACCCCCACACAGAATAAAGTGAGAAATTTGACTACTGATTCTTAGAGTAGGCCAAGTAGTTTCTCATGAGTTGTATACATAGATTTGCATGTTGTTGCTTATCTTATTAATTGCATGTGTTTGGTTTAATCCAGTTATGCAAATGACTTTTGGGCATGGTTGGTAGAGATCAGCCAGTCACTTGCATTTAAGCAGGAGTCTTTGCCTATGCAAATTCATTGAGAAAATCAGTCTTGTGTTATGTTACATAAAACATGAAGGAGCAGTAGATGTTAGATTTCCTAAGTGGCCCTTGCAGCATCTAAATTTTGAGGAATGTCTTGAGATTAAGGGACAGTTTGACTCCCTAAGCAAAAAGCGTAATCCCAAGGATGAGATATTACTCCCTTACTGTCTGGAATTGAGTTGTGGCTTTGCTGTCACTTCTCACCCTTTGTATTTTTTATGTTTTAAAAAATCAGTGATAGTTTGCAGTCCTTAACAGAAGCAAATTAGAAAGGGTACATTAGTTTAGTGTGTTACTAGTCATTAGTAACTGCCAACTATGGGAATATGCTAAAAAAAGGAGTAGGGAAAGAGCCTAGTGTTCCTAATGTGATGTGTGGTTTATACTTACTGCTTGTATTTCAAATGCATTTTTACAATGTGAATAATAACCATTTTTTGTAGGATATTGCACTCATTTTACCAAGTTCGTCAGAAGGCTCTGTGTCAGAATTAGAGCAGCTTTCCAATTCCTTGCCAAACAAGGATCTGATGCCATCAATTTGTGACTGTCTAATGGAAACATTAACCAATTCTGAGAGCAGTTACAGTTGTCTGCTGACATGTATCCGAACAATGATGTTCCTTACAGAGCATGACTACGGCTTCTATCACTTGAAGAGGTATGAAATCTTTGGATATTCTCTGACAAATTAAAATTTTATTAAAATCGTCTGCAATATGAAATCAGAGGAAGATTTGGAAGGCTTATGAATTCCTACTTCTCCATCTGGGAGTCCTAGATGTAATATGAAACTGTAATATCACTGTCATATGAAACTGTAATATCACTGGAACAGGTTGCCCAAGGAGGTTGTGGATGCCCCATCCCTGGAGGCATTCAAGGCCAGGCTGGATGTGGCTCTGGACAGCCTGGTTCGGTGGTTGGCGACCCTACACATAGCAGGGGGTTGAAACTAGATGATCGTTGTGGTCCTTTTCAACCCAGGCCATTCTGTGATTTGCCATCACAAGGCTGGTGGATTTGAATGAGATAAAGTTCTCATGTCTTGACCACCCAACAATTAGGGCTTTTGAAATGGAATTTTTTTTTTAAGCTACTTGAATTAAGTCCACTCTGCTTTGAACAGAATGTATACGTGCAGTGGGCAGTACCAAGTTGTTTTGTCACTTCTTTCTCTGTCCTGGATTTGGACTGAGTTCTGTCCACTGAAGTGAGGTGCATAGACAGGGATGGTGCGAGGTATTGCAGCACTGATAAAAGGCTGCTCAAAGTACTCTTGTAAGCACTGTTACAGAAGCGTGCTGCTCAGACTTAGCAAGCTACACAACTTGTCAATGAAAAATAGGTTAAAGGCGTTGCTGTTTCTGTGATTCTCTTTTCCTCCACAAGATGTAAATGCCATTCTCTGCTGGTTTTTGAGGTATTGCTGTGGTGTGTACAGCTGTGTCTGAGCAGTCTGTGGACTGCACTGGTGAGAACAAGAGTTGAGTGCAGAGAAAATGAAGAAGCTCCAGCTTTGTAGTCACAACTCAATAATGATGAAACTTACCAAATTCACTTTGTAATGTATGTTATTGTGATAAGTTACAGCGCAGTGGTCACAGTGCATGCACTAATGCAGTGTTTTTTTCTTTTTTTCTAAAAAAAACAAAACAAAACACAACTCCAAACTGAAAAACCAGCTCTCTAAGAAAACACAGCAGTGCTCTGTATACGGTACTGAAGCGCGTCATAACTAGTTTCAGCAAAGACACTGGTGAGCTGGCCTCTTCTTTCCTGGATTTTATGCGACAGCTTCTCAACTCTGATACTCTGGTGAGTGGCCATGTATTCAACAGACAAATTCAGTGGCTGCTCTCTGAACTCTGCAGCGTGAGATGCATTCAGGAGCTATTATTTCAGAAAGCAGATGACTATGTAGATTGCTCTGCAAGGCTTTTCCATCAGTAGCACCAGGGCCACTTTTATTTTTTAATGAAATCTGTAGAAGTTGTGCAGAACACAATAAATAAGAGCTTTCAGTAGGAAAAAAGTGGCATCTTGAGTCTTTAGGATAAGTAACATTGGCAGCACAAAAAAAAATCTTATGGTAGAATGGCTTCCTCTTAAAGAAGGCTTATGGAACATCAGTTTTACCAGAGTAAAAATCTGATCTGTCAATTAGTTCATTGACTTTCCTATGTGAGTAGTGTGCTATCGCATCCAGGTTTCATTATGGCATGTTAGAGAGTTGCTGCATTAACATTTACTATAGAAAGTATTCTATAAATATAGTGCAGTATGTAAAGACTGTTAATGTATAGTATAGAAAGAAGTCTAAAATAATTATAATTTCTCTGATACAGACCTCAGTTTATATGGGAAAAGATTGGATTAATCTTGTTGCAGGATTGAAATACACTTATTAAAAATATTTTGCATTATATGCCTTTAAATCTGGAGAAATTATTCATTTTGCTAGAGTTCTCTAATGTATATTTAAGTTCTAAGGAGTTTGCAGTCTTAGAAGTAAGATAATGAACATTTAGGTATACTTATTTCCCACTCTTCATGTTTTCTAGGGATGTTGTGGAGATGATGGGAGCCTTATAGAAGTAGATGGATCTCATCCAGGCAGAACGCTGGGTCTCACCACTGCAGAGTTAAAACATCTACTGCAGAGCAAAGAGGAAACCCCAGAAAACCTACTGCTTGATCTGGAAAAACATGTGATGGTAAAAGAATTTGAATATTGTTGTATTGAACCATGTTGTAATCTTGTGTCTGACTGTGCTTTTAAAGACTATCCCTATCTGATGAGAAGGGGGTGGTATGTCATGTGCTTTGCTCTTGTTTTAAGAAGTTTCAGGTAGGGATGAGACACAAGTGATGGATACATCTTCAGTGAATTTCTGTAGGACAGTAAGCTGAGGGAGTGGTTGAAATGATGAACCACTGAGCCTCAATTGAATGATCTCAATAAACTTTCTAGGATTTGTTTAGCAGAAAGCTTGTGTGGGTCATGAGGCAAAATGAAGTGAGAGCAGGGCAATCCAGTGCCTAAGTGCAGGCTGGTCTGGCTGGTTGTGCTGAGTGGGAGATTGAAATAGACCAAGGCTGCATTCTGAGCAATTCTGGGAGCATGGACAACAAAGGAGGGGACCTCAGTGTCTCACTCCATGGAATGCTGGTGAGCTGTTAGCTGAAATGCTGTGTTTGCCTCTAGCCATCTTTACTCCTTGGCAGTTTGAGGGAAATTTGAGAGCGTTCAAGCAAGGTAGTCAGGGACCCAGAGCACATGTGCTATGGAGAAGGGATGAGGGATATGAGCTTATTTAGTCCTGTGAAGGGAGCTATCTTACAGCTGCTTACAGCAATTTGAGGATAGTTACAAGGGTGATGGAACCAAATTCTTCTTCATGGCTTCAGATGGATAAACCAAAGAGTGATGGCCCCAGACTGTGCCTTCAGAGGTTCAGGTTGATGCTAAGGGAGGAGTGGGAGAGGGAGAGTAGCAAAATCACTACCAGAGTACATTTTTTTAAGACTTGGTTAGATTAAGTTAGGGCTGAGCTGATACAGCTGTGGTGGCAGTCCTGCTTCAAGCAGGGGAGTTGGACTAGAGGACTTGGAGAATTCCATCCATCCGGTGTTTCTCTGACTCTAATTAGAGACCAAATTCTAATATTCCAGTCTAATTCTGCATCGTTGCTGACTGTCGTGCAGTAGAAGCTAATTTAGAAGAGTCCGTAGAACAGCTGCTCTACAATTTGCTCCACATCCTGTTGGTCACTGATGCCTTTCCAGTGTGCTCTCCTGCTGTCCCTCATCCCTGCCTCCAAATCAGTGGTAAACGACTAAAAGCCACAGCTGTGCTGAACGAAGAGTAACAGATGCTTAGGATGTTGGAATGCTCTAGCAGAGGGCTCGTTTTAATTTCAACCTGAGGAGAATACATGTGCTGCAGAGCAATTTACAGAGCTTGTTGCATCAGCTAGTAGTGAAGAATGTACCTGTGGCAACTGTTTTGTGGCATACTAAGGAGCAATCTGCTGTCATTTCGTGCTAAAGTGTCTCAGCTTCGCTGTTTGTGGACAGATGATGGACTGTGCAATGTAGTCTTTTTTTTAATAATTAACACAAAAAGTTTATTTCTTTGAGGAGAGTAACAAATTCTGCCTTGTCATATGTTGACTTAGGACCATTCTAAGGAAGATGATGGCCTTGAATCCTTACTGGACAACATTGTTGGGGTCAGGCAAATGTTGGAATCAGCGGGTGATGCTTGTCCACTAAGTGACCAGGATGTAGAGCCTATCCTTTCTGCACCAGATTCTCTTCAGAATTTATTTAACAACAGGTAAAATGGTTAAATGTGTGGGCTTATGGCCTGTGATTTACTTACAAACAGGATCTAAACAGAACTGCTTCTGCTACTCCCTACTAGTACCAGTATATTTAGTTTCATGCAGGTGTCAAGGATAAGGTATTCACCCCAGGTTGTGAAGTGCTCATATGCTTGCAGTTGGTTGCAGTTCATAAACAAACGCATTTGGCATTGTTTTGTTGCAGGACTACGTATGTTTTGGCAGATGTGATGGATGACCAGCTGAAGTCCATGTGGTTCTCACCCTTTCAGGCTGAAGAAATAGACACTGATCTGGATATGGTAAAAAGCTTCATTAACGTTACTGAAGTGGGTTTAAAAGTAAGGGTTAGCCTGGGATAGAGATTCACGTGGGCAAGCGGGCGATTGACCCAGATACAGTAAGGCTAACATTTGTTAAAGGGTTATTATCAAATGCCTTCAAATTGACACAAACAGGCACAAAATTGGCACCTTCCACAGCGCTCTTAGTGTACAACTCATCTCCTTTAGAGGAATAGTTGTGTGTCAGTCCTAACCTGCTTTTTTGTATTGCTGCTGGGGCTTTTCAGTAATTTGTGTTAAATGTAGACTAAGAACATGATTTATTTTGTCCTGTCCATACTTATCTTCCGTCATTGCAGTAATATTCAAAGAAGCTCATCTCTGTTTTAAGCTCATCTTTGCCCTGATGCGACAAAAGGGGAGGAAAAAAAGGCAGTAGTAAATCAAACTGTACACAACATTTTTTCAAGTTACTTGAAACTTGATTTTTGTGATCTGAACTTCAAATATCACTTTGAAAAATATGCAGTAACAAAAAATAGCAATTTTAAAATGAAGCACTTGTTAGTGTCTTAGCTTCTTATGCGAGAAATAGTCTGTTTCTGTTGAGTCAGTTGCCTACATTCTTTTTTAGTTTCACTCTTCCATGTTTACAAGCAAAGATAGAAGCACTTAAATTTCTTAAGCAAAGACCAAATAATTGATTTGCATCTAAAAGCAGCACTGATAAATTGATGGGACTGTAGCGTAAGCAGAACAATGCTTGAAATTTAAGCCCTTTGCAGAGATTCAGAGGCATGAGGGCAATTTTGCTGCAGCTCTGCTGCTTTTTTTTAAATTTATTTTATTGTTTTCTTACTGCTGCTTTTATTTGAGCCACACTACTGCATTAAAAGGGGGAGGATAGAGCCTTTCACACTAGCAGAAAGAGCTGGGCTGTGTTAAGATCTCTGCTGATTCTCATCCATGTTGGTGCATGTTTTTTTTTTTTTTTAGAGGGGCTCATAATGATTGCTGTTATAAAACTTTATTACTGCAGGTAAAAGTTGACTTAATTGAACTGTCAGAGAAGGGCTGCAGTGACTTTGACTTGCAAGCGGAATTGGAGAGGTCATTTTTGTCAGAACCATCATCTCCTGGTCGGACAAAAACTACAAAAGGTTTCAAACTTGGCAAGCACAAGCATGAGACTTTCATAACTTCGAGGTAAGATGAGTTTAGTGTGTAAACAGCTGGTGTGGTTAGCACTGTTTTGTATATTCTCAAAATGCCAAATACTTTTAAAATGCCATCGTTCTAATTTTTACATTAACAAAAGAAACCATGGTTTGTCATGACAGTGGAAAATCCGAATACATAGAGCCTGCAAAGAGAGCTCACGTTGTGCCACCACCAAGAGGAAGAGGCAGGGGAGGATTTGGACAAGGAATTCGACCACACGATATCTTCCGTCAAAGGAAACAGAACACAAGCAGACCACCCTCCATGCACGTGGATGATTTTGTTGCTGCAGAGAGCAAAGAAGTGGTTGCTCCGGACGGGATACCACCGGCCAAAAGGCCACCGAAAGTATCGCAGAAGATTTCTTCACGTGGTGGGTTCTCAGGGAATCGTGGAGGACGGGGAGCTTTTCACAGTCAGAACAGGTTCTTTACCCCACCTGCTTCAAAAGGTATGCCTTCTTTTTTATTAGAATTGGAATAAATGAATGCTAAAAATGCTTCAGTAATACTAGCCAGATTTTCCACAAATGAATCACTCCTGGCATGAGATGTTTCTGACATAGTGTATCCAGGAAGGAAAGAAGTTGTTTGGTGCTAGAAAAGGTTATCTCACGTGCACTGAAACTGAACCAAAACTGCAAGTTCCCGTGTTGCCTCTTACAAAAGGAGTTAGCTGTTTCCTTTTCCATGTCACGGTCTTGTGTACAGCAACTCTTGGATTGTTTCAGAAACACAGAGAAATACAAAGGTCTCTCTACCATTTTGATATAGTAGTTCCTGAAATCAAGCATCAGTGTGCCTCTGGATTTCAGTGGGGCTTGAATAAAAGGATGGAAGATCTTGACAAGAGCAAGATGCAATTTCATTGAAGCTGGAGCTTCTAGTTACCGTGTTAAACTTTTTTCCTATACAAACAAGGCTGCATTCCTTTCCTTTCCATCCTGTAGGTATGACAAGTTACCACAGCGGAAATGGAAAATACTTCCATTTAGAAAAGTCACAAGTACTGGGATTTGCTTGACAGCAAATACTGAAAGCATTAGGGGTGTCTCTTTGTACAGCAGCTAATGCAAGTCCTTTAAAACTTGATATTGCATCTGAAAAGTAGATACTGTGCTGTGCATTAAACCAGGGGAAAATGTGTGGGCTTTGAGTGAAAATACTGAGCGTATGTTAATGCAGTTTTATCTATTTGAATTATGTAAATACTGTGTTTACCCACTTAGTATTTTGAAGATTCAAGTGAAAGAAACGTGAGATTTGCTCTACAGTGTATGGGTTATTCTCTCCCCATTTAGGAAACTACAGTCGTCGTGAAGGCGCTCGAGGCTCAAGTTGGAGCGCACAGAGTACGCCGCGAGGAACCTACAATGACAGTAGAGGTGGTCAAAGCAATTTTAACAGGGGTCCACTGCCACCACTGAGACCATTAAGTTCAGCAGGTACATGGTATTCATATGGGCATCGAACTATAGAAAATTCCTTGAATTTCATTTTTGCTTTACAAATGAAACCATGCAAGGATGCCGCAAACACCTTGAAATTCAGCAAATTTTTTAAGCATATATGAACAGTTGTCACTGAGACTGTCAAATACATGCTTTCGTACGAACTGTCCTGTAATCCCTAAAACTTGCTGAATTGAACACTCGATCGCAGAACCTTAACTTTGCATTCAGATTTTTGCAATTCAGTTGTCTTCATAACCACACGGTAACTTTAGAACCAATCAAAACAAAAATGCTGGCCTAAAAGAAAGGTGAAAATTAAAAGGAGAAAACAAACCCGGTTTGTGTCTCGTCTTGTTTTTGTTTCCTGTGCTTTCACAGCACCTGCTGCACCTAGGCTTTTTTTTTTTTTTTTTTTTTTTCCAACTGAGTATACTTTTCTTTGCTTTAAGGCTACCGACCGAGTCCTCGCGATCGTGCTTCCAGAGGCCGCGGAGGAATTGGACCATCTTGGACAAGTGCTAATAGTAGTAGCAGTGGTGGCTCAAGAGGGAAGTTTGTTAGTGGAGGCAGTGGAAGAGGTCGTCATGTACGTTCCTTCACACGATAAAATGAGACCTAATGGAACAGCCCAACCACAGGGACTTCTGTGAAGATGACAAAGCTAACAGAGGCACTGAAGGACCAATTCAGAGTTGCTGGGTATCTGGAGGACACCAGGAGAATATTTTTGTCTGAAGAGAAGTTTTTGTTTGATACAAGACTTGAAATTTCAATAAAATTCAAGACTTTTTTTGTGTACAATTGTATATTTTTTTTTGGTTCCTTTTGAAAGAATGTTTTAATTTTTTCGTGGACAGTAGACTATTCGGTAAAGAACCTCGTTAAGCCTTGAAAGACTTCTAAAATATTGTGCCAAAAGCAAGGTACAGATGTTTTGTGTGTGACTTATTACTGCAAGAAAATTCTATATAATTCTATAAAATTCTGTATGTAAGACAACTTTAGTTTTTCCTCTCAGGTTTAGAGCCACTAGCCCTTTTTTTAGCCGGTCTCGGTTATTAACAATTGAGGTACATTCAAGAGAAGTTGTAGCAGGTAATAGAAGATTGAAATTACAGTTATGTTTGTATTCTTTCATGGATTCATTAATTTATATAGTTTTTTTTGTATACTTTTGGTAACGTGATAAGACACTTGAGCAAGATCTTGCACCTCTTAAAATTCATAGAAAATCTGTCACTGACTTTGGTGAGAATAAGACAACGTCCTAGAATTCCCTTTATAATTCCAGTTCATGTATTAGGGAGCATAAATGTTATTTTGCTGGAAAACAGATCATGCTTTGTGGTTAAACAGCAAGATACCCATACTGCCAGAGAGCCTGGAGGTAATTGGTGCCTGCCCATCTGCTGACATATAGAGCTGAGGAAGGGGCATAGATTCATGTGAAGACTGAACAACCACATAGTGAAACAGTAATACTAAAACTTCCCTTTGAATAGATAGCTTGGATTTTTATTTCTGTAATTCAGACAGATATATTGCAAAGAGCAAAACTTTTGCAAGCAGGAGTCATGGAGAAATGTTACCAGCAGATTCCTCTAAATTTATTTTCATGTTATACTCATAGACTGATGGAACTTGTTTACAAATTTGCGTTCCTTCTCAGTTGCGTGGGGTGAGGAGTTCACAGGCCACGTACTTTTTTAAAAATGAGTTTCACTATCCATTAACTGAGCGTGGCCTTCCCTTATGCTTTGGTCTCTTGGCGTTACAAAAGTGCTATGAAGCGGTCTTCATCCTGGTCACATAAGGTGCAGTTAAAATGCTTTAAGTAATTGTAACTTACTTTGGACAGCTAATCTGCTTAGTGTCATCAACTTGAACAACCTATGTCAACTGTTTCTATAATACGATCACACTTCAAACTGAGTTTTTTTTTTGGCTTTGTACTGGTTGGTTAAATCAGGATGGCTTTTACTTGAATCATAGAAGGCCCCAGTTGAGCAGACTGACTGTGGAAGACTTTGGGCCATAACGTCCCATGGTTTGCGAGCTGATGAGCTGGCACAAAGTCAGTTGAGTTAACCTAAGAAAGTGGTGAGCTTCTATTGACTGACTGAGTGCACTCAAAGGGAATAATATTCATTCACAAAAATATGTATTTTTGTTGTTGTATAAATGAACACGAGCAAAAAAAATGATTGGAGGTCACAGTTTTCTGAATGGTGAAAATAACAGCAAGATGCAATTTTACTAACGATGCAGTTGTAATGACTAAAATGGGTGCAGCTCTCAGGCATTACAGGTATTAATGCTATTTTTTTAAGGAGCACTGCATAAATATTTTTTCAAGTCGACTCCTTCACACCATGTGTTTAAGGTTTTTAATTTTTAAAAAAATCTTTACTGTGTTTGAAACTAGCAGGGATATGAATCATTTGTTTTCTGTCAGGGAATTTGAAATGAAAAGTGTCAGGCATGGAATAAATATGTAAATTTACAGTACTGGTTCTTGCAAGTTTAAAATTATGGCATCGCACTAATAATTTTCAAACTAGAAAGAAACAAAGGGTTGGTTAAGTTCTTTAAGATTTATGCAATCTGTAAATTTAGTTAAACTTGAAAAAGAATTGTGTCTTTTGTTTTTTTATTGATGAACTCTGTAGCCCTTCGATGCAAAGTGGTTCCTTTCTTGGATAAATTCAACTTGAAATGATGCTCTTTATTTGGTTTGACTCTTTTAAACTGGAATCCTTCCATGAGTAAATAACATTCTAAGCATTAAATTTTGCTTTCTATACCGTGCCCAAAAATAAGCCTTCAAGTTCTGTTTCCTAATGAACAAAACACCTGGGATGAGCAAGAATGTGGAACAGATCCACAGCGTGATAGAATTCTTCCTCCTAAGTCCTGGGGCTGAGTACACAAACCATGTGCCAGGAGTTGGGTAAGGAAAGGAGATGGTCATTAATGGCTGTTCTGTCAGCTGAAATCTGGAAGAATTGCCTTGGTTTAGTTAATGGACTAGTGAAGCACAGTCAAATGCATATATTACAGGATAAGGGTGAGACAAGTTTCCAAAATCTTCAGCAGCTACACAACTTTTATTATTATTATTTCTGTACTGCCTGAAATATGGCTGTGCCTAGGCAGATAAGTGTGTTATCTGCAAGATATGAGCCAATACCATCTGTAGTTGTCATATGCAAGTTTTCAGCCTTTTCCCTGCTGGGTAACTCCCATCAAGTAACCACATGCTTGGGATAACGCAGAGTACTGTATGAAACTGAATCATGCTCTGGAGGGCCCTCTATCCTGACTGCTAATATTTAAGCAAATCATAGAATGAATCATAGAGTGGCCTGGGTTGAAAAGGACCACAATGATCATCCAGTTTCAAGCCCCTGCTATGTGCAAGGTCACCAACCACTAGACCAATATATTTAGCATACATACATATCTAGCTTACAACTTCTGAGTTTTCCTGTTCTTACATGATCATAGCCCAAATGGGTTCTTGTAGCAAATACAAAAAACTTGCATTAAGGATGAGATTCTTTACTTGGTGAATTCATTTTTCCCTGTAATGCCAGTTTGTTATCGTGCTGTCCTTTGCAGAACTGGACTGTCACATGCTTTAGTCCAGTTGCTAGCTCTTCTCTCTTTCATAAGGGATGCACTATTCGGAAACTGAATTAAGGCTGGAGAAAAATCCATGGGAAGGGTTTTACTGTTTGAGAAAATGCTTACTTTGTTTACTGCTGTGTATTCCCTATTTGGCAAAATGCTGTGCTACTGGTAGATACAGTCTTAACTGTTCTAACGCACTGACTCTGTCTCATAGTTTCTTCATGACTGCCTGTGCTGTGCGTACAGCATGGCTGAAGTACCCTATTTCATCTGATTAAGCAGATTCTCCAACTTCTGTAACAGAAAGAAATGAACAAAAGTTGCATTAATTATGGTATAACCCTTTATTAGTTCAACTTTAATACAAACTGTACTTCAAAGATACAAATACTGTTTTGTTTACAGACTAGAGATTAAGGTCTGTTAAGCACTGTTTTATCCTTGTATTTATAAAGGTAGAAAATGTAACTAGGCTGGCAGTGAACCATAATGCTGGAAGACAATTCAATGTTTATTTGTTAATATATAAAGTTGCATAGAATTGTAGGTCTTTATGAAGGCATCTGTCTGTGGTTAAATCTCCCTGACCTACCGTACTTCGTCCTGTGAGCAGTACACAAGAAAGGAAAGGCCAGCACTGCCCCTTTTAAATACTATCCAGCACTTTTAAGTAAGAGAGCTGTAGAAAAGCACCATACCAGAAACATCCAAGAGGGCAACGTATGGAAAATTTAATTTGTGAGATTGTTGATATTATATATTGTAGGAACTGAGGTCTATTAACACATTGAACTTCTAAAAAGCACCTAATGCTTAAAAGCATTTCAGATTTAAACACCTCATCCAGTCAAAATTCTCCACTGTATTCGGTATTTTGTTTGCATGTGTAATTCCATTCCCTTCTGCCCTGACAAGAGACTCCTGCATTTGCAGATATGTCCCTGGGCACCCTGCTCTGGATGTCCCATGCTTGAACAGGGACTTAGATCAGATGGCCTCCAGAGGTCCGCACTAACCTCAGCCATTCTGTGATTCCGTAGTGTTAAGCAAACCTCCTTTATGAAGGACTGTTAAACTACTACTAGAGTTGTACTAAAACCTGCCATCTTTATGAGCAAGGCCAGCAGAACTCTGCTTTGCAACTCCTGTATCTGACTCAGATGCTTGGTTCTCCATTCTAAGTCAGCTACACTTAACAGAAGCACTCCCCACTATTTCCAATAAAGTGATCCTAAGAGCGGTGGTTCAACCCCGACTGAGACCTCTGACAAGCTTTGCTTTAAGAGGAATGCAGGAGAATGAGAATGCAGCTTTAACCATGAAGGAAACAGAGGAAGCAATATTTAGGCTTGAATTTGACAGCTCAAGTGGAGAAGTCAGTTTAAGGGAACTAATTTCAAAATACTTTTAACTGGTATCTTGCAAGTCTTCAGAATAAATAGGTAAATGTTGACCTTTCTTTCAAAGGCAAACATTTCCACTCACTTTAAAGGTGTTAATTTCTTTAAATACATCCCTACTCTTTTTTCACCCAATTTAAGGTAGGATAAGGATTTGCTCCTTGTAATCTCACTTACTAACTTGCTCTCTCTGAGTTTTGTCTGAGATTCTTGCAGATTTGGTACTATTGCATTTAGCTGGAAACACAGACTTAATCTCCCTTTAATTGTAAGGTACAGTAATTGTGATGCCCCATGGCAGCATTCCTTGTTGGTAAGCCAGTTGCTGCAAAGGCTGCTGTTGCCACATAACTGCTCTCAGGCTGAGCTTCTGTGGACACGAAGAAGTCTGCTGTTCTTCTTTCCTGCCTCCCTCCTCCCCAGCCTTTGCTCTCTGTTGTAGCTGCTAAGTACAGCTGCTTGTATGGCTACTGGTCCACTTGAGTAACTGTCTGTTCAATGTGTTCTCAGCACAGTTCCAACTGTGAGGAAATGGAATTTGTTGTGTTGTGATGTACTATGAGAATATTTAACATCCTTGTTCCCAGTCACAAGAAGCACTTCTAAGTGAGCACCTTCATTACAATATCTACTACAATATTTGGACCCTTACTTAATCCTTTTATAAGAATTTGAAAGAAAGAATAAAAAATTCCTTGCTTCTGCTAGCTGCTACTATCAGCTGCTGGAAAAGGTAAAATTAGATATTATTATAACAGGCTGTTTCATTTCAGTCTAGTTGATTTTAAGGAACAGGTAGAACGATGACCATGTTCAACACAGACTGCCCTGTGTGTGGTTCCCTAGCAGAGGAACATCTGAAGTGCAGACAAGTTACAATCACTGAGGAGCAGGATCAGTCTTAAATATCTGGAAGGAACCGATGCTATCAGCTAGTATAACCCCATTTAAAATAGCTACATGCTTTTTTTTAGCTCAAGGAGACCCAAGCTGACAGGTCATTCCAGCAGCAAGTGGGCTCAAAGGACTGCCCCATTTTAATACTGGAAGCTCAGATCCCTCAGAGCTGGCAAATAGAAGCTCCATAGATTCTGCAGCAGAAAGTCAGCCCTTACCTCCTAAGATGTGCTTTCTCACACAACCTCATGTGTGTCACTTAGGGGACAAACAGTAGCCCAACTGCTAAGCAAATATTAAATTAACCCTTTCTCCTATACTAGAAGGAATTCAGTGATAAAAATCAGTGGATGAAATTCTTAGAACAAACACAGAGATCCCACTAAGAGAAAAGCACAAAGCTAGTTCCTTGGGTTTTTTTTTCCCTGTTCAGAATGGAAGATATTATCACTGCACTCCAAATCAGGAAGGATGATCCAGCTCATCTGAGTTCCTCAGGATTTTGAAGGAATTTTCTTCTTTCACATTAAGCAAGATAGCTGAAGTCACATCACACAACCACACAATTACAGAACACAGAAAATCACATCCTGCCAATATACTGATCCTAACAGCATGAAATCTGATGTTGCTTACAAGCTTCAAAATTAGTGTGAATGTTAGTGTGAACAGGCACCAATGAAAAAAAACAGACACTCAAAACTTCCTTACCCTAGAACACGAGGTAATAAAAGCATTCTTAGTTTCTATCTACAGCTCTAATATGCACACTGATATATGGGAATCAACCACTGAATGTTTGGTGTGAATTTTCCCAAATTGTAACTACTGCTTCACTTTGTTCAATATGGCTGCTTAAGAGAGGTGCTATGCCATGAGCTGGAAGAGACTGCTATCAATGGCCTAAATACTGTCAATGACCATAGTTCAACCTAGGATATAAAAAGAGTAAAGTGAGAACCAAATAAATATTTGGTCATCGCTCATCCTGTGAATAGCTGCAGAAAACAAAAGAAAACCTTTACAGGAGAATAGTTAGTTTTAAATGCATAAAAACGGAAGATGTATGCAGTTGTTTCAGCTGTACTGAAGGAAAAGAAAGTTAGACAGATTTATTAATGCCCCAAATTAAGAAAACTGACCACAAGTCCTTCTCATGTAACATGTGCTAAAGAAGGTTGCAATCTCTCTCTTTGGTTATGTTTTTAGCCATAAAAGTGTTGTTCTGAGTGACAGGAAATTAGACACAGAAATGTATGTTTTCTAAACTAGAGAAGGGGTTTGTGAAGACTGTTGTGCCTGCATCCAGCTTTCCTGAAAAAAATTGATGTAAAGTATTCAGTAAGCAGGAGGCCAGATTCTTCCCTAATTATTCCACTGAAGAGCTGCACCAGGAGACAAAATATGGCTTAGTTATAGCACTGAAATCAACACAAACAGGCTTTGTGAGAAGTATAGGGATGAGGCTTCCAACTGTACAGATTTCTCATGAATATTACAGCCTTTACAGGCACATGCCCCCTTCATTCAGTATTTATCCTTCTGTTGTGAAGTCCTAGCTCTTACACAGCTGCAGACTTGAGCCATAATAAAAACATTCCAAGTAGCCATTGTGCAAATAGCCCTCTGTTGTGGATATTACTGTACAAGTAGCCTTAAATCTGCCAAAAGAAAATTAGAAACTCAAAGTACGTATGTATCTTTAAAGAGTACTTAAGGGACTGAGCTTAGGCTTAAAGGACCTGGTAGAAATCTGATACTTTCACATTAAAAATCTCCAAATAGTTACATAAAATGCAAGGCCTTTTTCCCCCACAAACCCCAAGTTACACACAGATCTATACATAAGTTTTTAGGGGACCCTATTACCTTGGGCTTTGGTACATATCTCCTAAGTGTGTATCTCTCAAGCTTGGGAAGTCAGAGAAGCTCTGAGGTTAAGTCATCCTTACTTGAAGCTCTTACACAGTGGCAGAATTAGAATTTAAAGTGCTTTCTTTTCACCTTTGAAATATACCTCAAATACCTCCTACAGACTAGGTAAAAAACAACAAAATAATCCATTAACTTGTATTACCGACTCTCCCAAAATTAAGTAGATCTCAAATATCATTACCAATCATCATATTTTCTTTCTTTTTCAAGACTGCATAAACTAGACTTGGACAATAATGGATCGGAAAGGAAAAAATCTTTAAGCATTTGACTAGTTCTGATCTCCAGGCTTGAAATAGCTCTGTAAGTGACACACTGAAGAGATACAAATCAATTTCCCCTTTCTTTATGATAACATATAGCTGAAAATGTCCTTATAACTTACTGGGTTTAATGCTCCATGTCCCATAAGAAAAAATTCTCCCATTTGTTTCTGTAGCCCAAAAGGAAAGAAAGTTTTTAACAAGAAAGTGAGCATACCAGAAATAATTTACCAATCACTCATGGAGAATAGAAAAGTTTGCCAGATGGTCACAGAAACTAGAAGAAAACGCTTTTTGAGCTTACTTGTGTTTAGATAACTGTAACTTCCCTAGGTTTTCGTTTTGCACTCTCTAGTCGCGTCAGGGGGCGGAAGTTTGTTGTCTTCCTGCTTCCTTCTGCAGTGCTTAACCGACAGTCCTTCTGCAGCCCCCTCAGCAGCTCCATTAGTTCCCGTTTCTCCAGCTCTGCTTGCTCCAGTTCTTGTCGATGCTGTCTCTCTGCGGCCATGAGGGAGCGCACATCTGACATCACTCGTGACATCTGACTCTGAAATGCAGGTATCGATTTACTGCAATAAATGAACTTTTCTAACGATGGTGTAACAATGCTGAGCTGGTCATGCACAGAGGGTAACGGATTATAAATTAACAACACTGAAATCAGCGACTGGTTTTGTTAGCGGAGGAAATGTAAAAAATTTAAGACATAATCCAGCACTGACCTTCTTAGATGGTCTTTTCTCAAAAATTCCCAAAGTTTTCCTCCAAGTGCAAAAAGTTTCTTATGAAATATTTTGAACTGTGTGCGGATTTACCTGGATGCTTAAACTTCTAATGTCAAGGCCCCAACCAAACTAACATTTTGGTTACATTCAGAAAACATTTTGAACAAAATTTTGAAAACAAAAACCTCTACAGCATTTCCATTCTTTTGGGCTTAAACTATCATGACTCAATGATATATATAGGATTGGATGTATCAAAAGACAACATAGCCTTCCTTCTTATTTTATTTGATTTACACTGCACTTTCCAACCTTTTGATCACAGCTGAAGTACAGTGTAAACACCATTGTCTGTAGTAGGGCTCTGTGTCAGCACTAGATTAAAACACTTTGAACAGCACTAAACAAGGGGCTGGCTATTTAATTACATTTGATTTGTGACATACCACAAGCCCTAGTTTTAGACTCTAGAAATTATCTGCTGACAGGTTATGTGTGCATCAAACAATGCAGTCCTTGTACAGTGATATTCAGGCTAGCTCCAAATTAATTTGAAATAGACAAACTGCATAAAACCAGCACAGAGTCTGCTTCCCAACAGAGCTGATTAGCCCAGGCAAAGTGCTGTGCTGGCATATTTTGGTGTCTATATTTCATAAAACTTGCCTCTATCTGAGGCTCTGTATTTACAAGAGAGAAGACTTTCTGGGAAGAGCTAAGTGCTACACTGCTATAGGAGGGTTGGGGAAGGAAAAGATCATACTCACCTTGAGCTCTTCAATTTCATTTTGCAGAACACTCTCTTTTTGGACCATATGTCTTCTTTGCGAATCTAATCTTGACTCCATCTCATGCTTTGCTTCCTCCACTCTGCAGATCATTTCTGACCTAAAAATGCATTTCTCCTTTTTAAGCCTTATTAACATGGGTGGAAAAAAATATTTCAGATTCCACAAAAACTTCCTGCAGCCAGCCTGATCTGACAGGATGTCTCTGGAGACATGATCTACCATCCATAAATTGTCTTCAGTGACACATTCTTGTTGCTTATCATACACTGTCATAGGGGACAAACATATCACATTCATGATGTAATTCTATGATTTAGAGATCAGGTATTTATGACTTTAAATAATTTATTGCCTGTAGCATATGCTTATTTCTAAGCATGTGTGGTCAAGATAAAAAAAGATGTGTAAATACCACTGTATTGTTAAACATGTTACCTTGTCACTTTTAAAGAAGACAACAAATGATAGCAGTATCTGTCATAATCTGATCACATACACATCAACTGCCAAAAATTCACTGTTACTACATTAACCTTTTGAGTTCAGTAACCAGGTACCTCAATTCCTCACGTCTCAATGACTTTAAAATGGATTTGAGCCAGACTGCACAGCAATGTTCAGGAGCACAAGACTTACACAGTCAAAAGATTAAAAATAGGAAGGACACATAAAAAAAAAAAACAAGAACAAAAAACATTCAACAAGCAAAGAAACAAAAAATGCACCAAGAACTGCCTGGTTGGAATATCATGGAAAGGAAAAGCTACAGAAACATATAAGAGGAAATAAGAGAAAGCTGCTTAGAAGATTCATATTGACCAACTGTTATTCCATGGTTTAATTGAAATTATAAATAAGATTCTATGAAGTTAAATAATAGAATGGATTGAGTTGGTAAGGGACCTCAAGGATCATGAATCTCCAACTCCCCTGCCACAGGCAGGGCTGCCAACCTCCATATCTAATACTAGACCAGGCTGCCCAGGGCCCCATCCAACTTGGCCTTCAACTCCTCCAGGGATGGGGCATCCACAACCTCTCTGGGCAGCCTGTTCCAGTACCTCACCACTCTCATAGTGAAGAACTTCCCCCTGATATCCAATCTAAATCTTCCCTTCTTCAACTTAAGACCATTTCCCCTTGTCCTGCTATTACCTGCCACTGCAAAGAGTTGGCTCCCCTCATGATTACATAAATCTACTGGTGTGTACCTAACAAAATAATCAAGACATTTTTATCTTCAGAACGATTTGTAGAAATTGAAGCAAAATAATTAAAAAATGTGGATTTGGATCTATATCACACCAATGGAAAAAGGAAATTGCCAACTTTTGGCCAGTTCCTGGCAGATATTTCATCAGCTTACACAGCCAGCTCAGTTAAGCTGTAACCAGTGGTATTTCAGGATTTCTACTAACTTGGACAAGTAAGTAACAGAAAAAACAATCAAAACAGTAAGAATTTAAGCCTGCACAGACAAATAATACCCTGTGCCTTTAGTATTAATTGATTAAAGCACTATTTAACATATACAGGAATCCAGTGCTAGTAATGTGAAGTGCTTCATGCAGTGATTTTAGGCCCAGACAAACACAAACATTAAAGAAGGTACGTACCGAAGTAGTTCTAGCTCAGTTCTCAGCTCTGCTACACAATTATGCTGTGTGTCCTCTGCACTGAGGATGGTGTACCCACAACCATTGGGGCACTCCCGGCTCCGATATTCACACACTGCCAAGTGGCCATCAAGGTTACGTCGCTCAATCTGAACTGTGCAGCCTGAACAGGGAAGAAGAAGATAAGCCAACCACTTACAACTAACAGAAGCATTGTCATTAATTCCAACGTAACCACTTAAGTGAGTAATGAAATTGTAATATCATGAGATAAGCAACTATCAGTCTGCTGAAGTGTGGGAAAAAGCATATTCTTTAGAACATAAAGTACAATAGTTATAACACACGTAATACAGACTCTCAAAAATTCTTATTAAAACATTTACTGGTTAATTAAGGAGTATTCTTTTGTAAAGATTTTGCCATTGGTCCATCATTAAAGCTACTGCAGTAATGACAACTCTGACAGCAGGACAAGACTAGCAGCTTGTAACGAATGGGATGGATGAAGAACGTAAATGTTTAAATAAATAAGGTATCAAATTTAGAAAAAAAAGAGTCCAAGGACAGGTTGTACAGCAGTGGGTGAGACTGTTTTCCTCACCACAGGTCAGTCTTATGTCTATACAATACACCACGAGAGGTTTACACATGCTCATACATTGCTACCACACAACAGAGACAAGATGGAGCAGCTCATTAAACATTACTGTTTCTGTAGAAAGTGAAAAGTGCATTTGCAACAGTCACTGCTGAGACTTCTGATAGGCTTCTAACTTCTCATGGAGCAACTCTAGCACCTCAAAATCCTCCCAATTAATTACAGTGGCAGACTCAACTATGCTCTCAACCTCTTTGATCAGAAATTTAAGTTTTTCTAGAAACACATCACATTTTGAATAAAATCAGCTGGGAAATGTTAACAGTACATTTATTTTTTAAAAGTATGTTCCTTCCTCAGGAAGCATAGGTTTGCTTCAGAGACCTTAACACAAACATATCAACTCTACTAAAAATTTAATTAGAAAATCCCATTCCCAGGATACTTTTTTGTTAAAGTCAAGAGATGGTGCATGGCTGCAGATGCACCAGGAAAACCAGCTCTTCAAATCAGTGTAACAGAAGTTAAACATCACATTTTAATGAACCATTGACACTGAAAGGCAACCTGACAAACTGACAGAAACCTATACAAATGTGCTGCTCAGTCTTCATAAATTTGAGATTCACTGCTTTCCTTCATTTGGTTAGTTCTTGGCTAAGAATTTGCTGCTAATGGCCATGATAGCCATAAATGGGTAATGAGTTTTCTTCAGAAAAGCCTGCTGCAAAGTGTACATCTCAATAAACATTTGAATTTCAGTTTAAAAATGAATGGCCATCATTGCCATTCTGTCGACAGAAAGCTGGAAAACAAATATTTGCTGAACAGAAAAGATGAACTTCTTTGACTGTTACTCACCAGCATTGGAGCAGGGGATCTGACTGTATTCACACTCCCTCTCATGCCGGTCTATGGACTCCAGAGAGCAAACCATTTCACAGCCATGCTCTCTGTTTTTGCAGTGTAGTTGAAGACGATTTAGATCATTTTTCATATACCTATGCATACAAAGAAAAAAAAAAATTGTTCTTAAGACAGAAAATTATTGAAAAAAATTGAGTTTTCCACTGAAGACAAATTAAGATTCAAATTGTAATCAGGAAAACATATATATATATATATAGAAACTGATTCTTCTTATATATATTTTAAGCATTCAAGTGACAATTTTGGAAACGAAGAAGCTAACAAAAGAAACAATATTAAATGAAAAATTCAGCTGCCAAAATTAGATGTGCAAACAAAGTAGTTATTTTTGACTATTTTCAACTCTTTTCACTAGCTTAGCTGTATTCCCAAACACTTTGGCTACTCTTTCATTGCCACTGCCTATGGTATACTTCAGCTTTCCATATAGCTAAACTCTCAATACTCTCCTCACTAAAGGAGTTAAACCCAATGCCTGTGGGTGAAGATTTTAAACAACGTTACTTAATCTGAGTAAGACAGACAATGCAGGACATCAAGCAGTGTCAAGTGATAAAACTGTGACTACTGGCAATAAACAATTATAAGAGTAAAGAGAAAGATAAAAGATACATAATGCTTAGTGACTGTTAACCCTGAGAACTGTTTACTGTGACTTTTTACGAGGGTGGATAGTGATAGGACAAGGGGGAATGGTTTTAAACTGAGACAGGGGAGGTTTAGGTTAGACATTAGGAGGAAGTTTTTCACACAGAGAGTGGTGACACACTGCAACAGTTGCCCAAGGAGGTTGTGGATGCCCCATCCCTGGAGGCATTCAAGGCCAGGCTGGATGTGGCTCTGGGCAGCCTGGTCTGGTGGTTGGTGACCCTGCACATAGCAGGGGGTTGAAACCAGATGATCATTGTGGTCCTTTTCAACCCAGGCCTACATAGAATCTACGATTCTATGATTCTTTGAAGAACCTGGGAGACATAATTGAAATTGAAAATACTTTCAGGGTACTGTTTAGCCTGCTTTTTCTAAAACTGTTTGGGAAAGTTTTGCTGCTGTAGATGTTCAGAATAATATCCAGACAGGTGTCTAAGAACTTGCACTCAAGATATGCAAAGGCGGAGAACAAAAAAAAAAAAAAAAAAAAAAAAAAAAATCAGTGTTCTCTCTGTTTAGAAATCTCATTATCTCAAAAGCTGGTTATAACAAATAGAAAATGCTAATGGCTTCAAGGAAGTGATCAGTTTCTACCACAGGTATGTTGGGTCAAGACAACTTTGAGTCACAGTAGGTGAAAAGAGATGAATCTATGCAAGAAAAATTGAAAAATCCTAAATTCATACAATTCTAACATACAATGAGACTACTGTATACCTGTACAGAGGTCGTAGCACAGACACATCGATCACTTGTCTGTCTTCAGGGCAGTTACTGTGATGAACAAGCCAGCCATGTATACAAGCAGTACAGAAAGCATGTTCACAAGGAGCCTGTAATGGATCTTCCAAAACATCACGGCAGATGGAGCATAAGAGCCCTTCATTAACATAACCAACAAAACGTTCAATATCGTAACCCATGCTTTCCACACACTTCCAACCTGTTAACAAAGAGAATAAAGCAGTCTGTTCAGAATCTACTACACAACAGCCTGGATGCAATTCTAGAAATATGGAGATCTTAAGGCAAATACAGAGCTGGTGAGAATACACTACAGACTTCAAGATTTAATTGAGAACTGGAGGACTGTACTGCTGGAGATCAGCATCCTCATTTTATATCAAGGATATGTGAATCCTGAAAGCAAAGACTTCAGTAGATGCATCCCAAACTCTGTTATGAAACACACTTCTAGGAGCCACCACGAAACACAAAGTTCCTGTTTACTCAAATTCTACCTGAAGCAGAAATATTTAAAAAGTTCAAAAGTGTTTGCATTCCATCTATATAATACAGGCCCTCTATATGATGCCTAACAAACTTACAAAACAGTAACCTTACAAACCACAGCCGTGGTACCATCAGCCAGCACATTTTGCATTTTGAACTGCACATGACTTAACACATTGCCTTCTTACTGAAGAAAAAAGGAAGATGGAGGTTCTCTAATAGTTGTAGACGCTCATTACAAGGAGAACAGCACAAAATCTCCATGTGTCTAGAGGAATGTTTGACATTCAGGAATAAAAAGAAGCCAAGACTTCAGCTAGCCCTGAAATCATGGAAAGCTATTATTGTTCTCTCCTACTGGATTTATTTTATAAAACAGGGTTCCTTTTGAAACAATTTAAAAGTTCTGTGAAGAGGAACTAAGCAGCAATCTATCTTCACCAAAATCCTTCCAAGAGAAGCTTACTAGAATTTGCTAAAACTCTACAGAACTCACTTAAGAGAAAGCGTTAGATTTTGCCTTCCTCCTTAACATACAAAATCACTTTTGTAAACTCAGAACAGAGTTTTTAATTAGCTATGAGGTTTTTAAAATAAAACAATAAATGAGAATATCCTACCTTTTTCGATTTTGCTACATATATACCTAGTTTGCCCAATTACTTCAGAATCAGTTTTCTAATCAGCAAGATATACAGTGCTTCCTTCAGTTTCTCTTCACTGCTTTATTATGCCTAGGAGAAAAATTAGAAAGAAAAAGACTCAGTTGTGCTTCCTAAGTTAATGAGTCTTATGCTTAATCAGCCAGATGTTGAATAGAATGCTGCCCTAACAGCTTCCAAAGCCTACAATTCAACACAAGAGATCTGATTAGACCAGGAAACCTCCCCTCCCCCCCAAAAAAAAACAACACACACACAAAAATCAGTCTTTTAGTTATTACTGATGATGAAACATATTGCAAACACGAACACCCTGCCAGCATTTCACTTCAAACCTTTACAGACTCATTTGTAGGATTGAGGTTAACAGAATTCAGTTATATTGAAATAAGCAGTTGAAATCTGGTAAAATAATATTCTTTACAGTTTTGAAACTTTATTTAACCCAGCTCCATTCAGGCAGGACACACAGCTCATTTTCAAAACAGAAGCATCACAGTCAAGTTCACAGAACTGATAAATAACTTTGTTCTGATACACAATGTAACTAAGGTTGCTCACTTAAAAAATTACAAATGAAGTCATCATTTAAATCCCAAGGGTCTATATCTAGTTAGTGTAATATAAAATTCAAGGAGGATCTGTGTTAGCAAGGCAGTTGCGATTTATTCATCTATATTGCTCTCAACTGGAATTAGACCTACTGAAGAACACCACGGACCTCTAAAGACTAGAGTCATATTTTGCTCTGAAGGAAAAAGATCTCCATGACCATAATAATAAAGGCAGTGTTTCTGAGCAGTAGCGGCTCAAATTAACTCATATAAGTCGCTAGGAAGTAAAATAAAATACGTGGCTGACCAGTGAACGTGGGACTGGACCTTTCTGCAAACACTGATCAAGTGTAAGGATGAGAGAAGTCTTTCCAAAGCACTGACCTTATTGTGGGGAAAGAAGTGTAGATGTAATCTGTGCAATTTTAATAGATTTTGTGGGGTGTGTGTGTGTGTGTGTTTTATAAAATATCCGTTGTAACTCAGTGTTAGGGTAGTATGGTTAGGTTACGGTTGGACTTGATGATCTTCGAGGTCTTTTCCAACCTGAGCAATTCTATTATTCTATTCTCTGATAAAAAACAAACAAACCCAACAACTTTGTAATTCCTTTTAATTAATACATGATAAATCTGGAATTTGGAACATCCTTCATATCTGAGTAGCAAAACATACCTTCAGGGAATATGAGCTACTTGTGTTAACAGGGTGCTCGCTAAGATTAAAGCTAATAAAACCTGCAGTGAGCATAGCACAAGTAAGCATGTATATTATCAAATACGAAACACATCACCTGCTATAGTTTTCACACTGTGTTTTCCTTCTACTGGCACGCTTACAGCACAGCCACAGCAGCACGCAGTGCAATCCACAGACCTCTGATAAGTTCCCAAGCAGATTTCAGAGTGCACTCAGCTCTGTGCTTCTCTGGCTATGTTGCTATCCACAGTACATACAAAAGAAACCTGTAGGCATCATTGATATGCCAATCCTTTGGTCACAGCACGGATGTTTTATGTTTTAGAAAAGCGTGCTCAAGAAAATACTGTATTATGAAGATGATAAACACTTCTCTTCATACTGTTGTTTCCCTGCATGCTTTTAGAGCTCTTCTGCAAAAACAGGAAATTCAGGGCTGTGCCAGTTCAGGGTAAACAAAACAAGCACAAAGCTGTCACTGTGAGGACAGAAGGGAACAGGGGGAAGTTAGGAACTGGAGAACAATGCTAATAGTAACAGAATGTGAAGCCAAGTACTAGCTCCCCAATGCTGATGAAAGCATTGAAACATACAGTATGTTTACACTGGAGGATGTTAAATGGAACATATGTTGTGATTTGAATTGTGAGGCTAACATTTTGATTTAGCTTGTTCATGTCAGCAGATTCAGCTTTTAGAAAACTTTCACAGAGGTACAAGATATGTTCTGAGAACTCTATGTAATTCTGTAACTCTACAGATTCTTTTCTACTGGAATTATGGATGCTGCAAGCTACAGCTTGCTTACGCTGCTGATCCCCAAACACTCAATCTTCAAGACACTAGGGAGAAGATCAGGCAGATGCAATGGCATACACTACTACAGCAGTACAAATGGCTTTACTCAGTACTTCCACCGCAACACACCACCACCGTCAATTTCTGTTCTCCCTAAAGCAATTTCTCTCTGACCTCAAAACTTCTTCTTCCATTTCTATTACAATTCACAGATTTCACACTCCTTTTGGTTTGTACCCAGAAATTACATTAGGCATCACCACCTTCTTACACTCTAGTAACATTTCCAAACCTTGCCTTGTCTGCTTCCTCTGGTCCCGAATTTTTCCCATCACCTGGCAATTACCAGCAGCGTTGTCCCCAAGGAAACCCAGGATCTGTAGGTGCCAAATCTGGAAGGCAGAAAAACAACAACTATTACATGCTATTTTCTTTCATTGTTTCAAATGTATTTTTTCTCTTCATAGTTTCTGACATGCAACAATCTCCCCCAGTGCTGAGGTTTAACCCCAGTGGGCTGCTAAGCACCACGCAGCTTCTTGCCTACCTCCCCCAGAGCAAAATGATCAGACAGGCAAAAGTGAGAATATGTGGGGGTTTAGATAAAGACAAATTAATAAGGAAAAAAAAAAAAACAAGGAAAAAAACCCTAAAAACAGAACACTAAGAAAAAAAAAAACAACAAGGAATACAAGCAACATAAGCACAATTGCTCAGCACCAGCATATTGATAGCTCGTCAGTCCCTGAGCAACAGCAGCCCTGGCAAACACTCCCCTTGCTTCACTGCTGAGCATAACCCAACGGGCACTGAATATCCCTTTGGACACTTTGGGTCAGTTGGGTACAATTTGGCTGTGCCCCCTTCCAGCTCCTGGTGCACCTCCTGGCTTCTCGGTGGTGAAGCAGTGTGAAACTGAATAGAATAGAATTGTTTAAGTTGGAAGGGACCTTTAAAGGCCATCCTGTCAAAGTCAGAATGAACAGGAACACCGACAGCTAGATCAGGTACTCTGAGCCTGGTCCAGCCTGACCTTGAATGTCTGCAAGGACGGGATATCAATCACATCTCAGGGCAGCCTGCTTCTATGCTTCAATACTCTTATTGTAGAAAAAACCTTTTTACTATATCCAACCTAAACCTTCCCTCTTTTAATGTGAAACTATTTCCCCCTGTCCCGCCACAACAGACTTTGCTGAAGATTCTATACCCTTCTTTCTTTTAGCCCCCCTTTAGATACTGAAAGGCCACTACCAAAGCCTTTTCTGCTGCAAGCTGAAACAGAAAAGACCCTGATATAGCTTAAGCATTGCTCAGCAACAACTAAACCACCTACGTATTAACAACACTGTTTTCATCACACATACAAACCACAGTACCCTACCAGCTGCTATTAAGAACATTATTAACTCCATCCCAGCCAAAAGCAGCACAGACCCTAATTCATTCCTTCAGGAGCTGCTGTCCCAACTGTTCATCAGGCAGATGAAGCTTGAAGCCAGCCTCAAGCTATGGTCTGCTCTGCCTTCAGACTGTGGGTACAGCTGCAAGGAAAATACAAATGGGATACAGCTCCCAATAACATAATGATAAATCTTGCCAAATAACTAGAACTAATCAAAGCTACTCCATCATAAAATTAGGATAATGATGCCATTAGTGAAATGCTTTTTTTCTTTTACAGTAGTTTCTGATTTTATTAAACATTCTTTCTTTCCCCGTGGCAAAATAAAAGCAGTTAGAAGGGCTGTATGGTATCATGACAGAACTACAGATGTGCACCTCTAATACAACACTTTCAGGACGAGTGGAAGTACAAATAACTTACACAGGGCCCAGTAACAAGGTGACATTTAACATGCTGCTGCTTCAGCATCTGTTTTCACAAATACGCACTGTGCTTTTAAATCCTGCTATACAAAAGCCATGTTTCAGGATGCCTTGTGCAACTGTAAGGCAGTTTATGGTAGCATTAATGGCCAAAGAAGCAGACGCATCCCTTCAGATGTCAGCACAAGCTCTCACTCCTGCCACTACTGTCGGAAATATCCAAATAATTTATCAGGACGGTATCTCTGATAAAGCAGATTTTATTCGCAATTGCAATGGCGGGCCTCCTGAAAGCAGGAGAGCACCCAGAAAACAGCGTTACATCTTTTATTCCCTATTGCCTGATGCTTATCTCTTTCTCCCCTAGTTCTTCATTGGCTGAGTACTTCAGGTTCACAATCTTCTCGACGCTGCACTAAACATGGAAACACTGGACAAACATAAATCTTTGCTGCCTAAGCATAAATCTGTAATTAATTAACTAACTTATTCCACACTTGATCATTGTTTTGCGGATATCTGCTTGTCCTTCCTTCCACAGAGATAAGCTTGAGAGAAGGACAGAGGAGAGTATCTTGGTGCCTGCCTTCACGTCCCAATCTTCTCACGGAGTGAGACAGTCCGGCCTTGTGTAGAGGCCCTAGCTTCTTTGACGCTTGCTAAATCTGTTTTTCTTTTGCTGGGAGTTTCTTACCCTAACAGAACAACCCTACAGTATGTTTTCTAATCCCTAACACTATACTCACATTGTTTGGAACATTTAACAACTATTACAGTTTTGCAAGAAAGAATTAATCACGTAATTCAGTAATAATGTTTTGAAAACATGCTGCTAACATATACAGTATTTTCACTTCTTAGATCAACTATTTCTAAGGATAAGTTACAGAATACAAATGCATTATGTTCTACTTCTTCAAACCAACTGCCCTTTTTAATATCAAATGCAGAAACAACATTCCACTCCCACACTATCGCACTGGGTAAGCAGCCTGTTTGAAGAGCGAACTGCCAAATCTCGTACCTGACAGCAGCCTCAGCCAAGCCATCCCCTATTCGTGTCCTTTCACTTCCCTCCTCTTCCCGCCTTGAATCGACGGAACATTTAACATTTAACGCAACCCTTTTCTCACCCGGTGCAGACGAGTGACCACACGGAACAACTCGGACTCGACTGTCATGTAAATGGCTCAGGAAAAGCTCCGATGACCACGGAAGTGGGGCAGGACAGGCTACGAGCAAAACGAGGTCTATGCTCCTACTAGCACCCGCCTAATTCAGAGCACAGGTAAGAGAAGGGGCCGGGTTCGGGCAGGCTGCAGGTGGCTGGCGCTGCTCCGGCCCACACACATCAGAGCGCCCCGCCCCGCCCCCACCTACCGGCATCTTCCCGCCGCCTCCTCAGGGCCTCCGAGCACGGGCACGGCGCTCCCCAGCACCAGGCCCACACACACGGCAGCCGATCCCCGCGCAACGCCCCGTCCCTTAGTAGCTCGCTCCAGCTGCGCCACAGGACGGCCGCTGCGGTCGTAACGGCCGTTACGGCTATATGGGCCGAGCCCGCCCCGGCCTCCCGCCGCCGCCTCCTCAGTCCCTCAGGGCTGCTGCCACCGCCCCTCAGCCCGCTGTCGTAAGAAGGGCAAGGTTACTTTTGCAGCCGCTTGTGCTTGACGGCTGCGTGTCGCAAGTCGACACAACTCTTCCGCCATGTTGTGTGTGGCGCTGCGTCGCAACGGCCTCGCAGGACACAGCACGCGTGCGCATATCAGTGCCTCCCGGCCGGCTCGTGTCGGGCCCGCGCAGTCGGGGTACATCCTGGCACGGACTCGGAGTATGCGCGCTAGGCGGAGAGTGGGGCGCATGCGCAGGGCAGCCGGCGGGCTGATGGGAGCGGGTGGCGGGACAATTGAGCGCGGCGAGCGCGGCTGCTGAGGTAAGGATGGGGATGGCACGGCCTGACCCAAAATATTTCCTCGCCGATAAGTTTCCTCTGTCAGGTGTTTTTTTGGGTCTCTTTTGTGCCTCTTCTGTAAGCCAGACCACCTTAAATAGTTATTTGACTTACAACTGTGAGTAGCCTTAGGCAGTCTAGTCTGGTGGTTGGCGACCCTGCGCATAGCGTGGGGATTGAAACCAGATGGTCATTGTGGTCCTGTTCAACACAGGCCGTCCTATGATGATGAAAAGCCTTGGGCTGACAGCACTATGGCTAGTATTGTTCTTTGTGCCTGCTTCAGGCTCTTACAGTTATTGCTCATTCCAAATGATTTCTGACCAACACTGATTTCCTGATCGGCACTAATGCTGCCTGCCTGCAGTTACTGCATCAAAGATCCCGTGTTACACATTTGTCCTGAGTACAGTAAGCCTGGTCATATCTGCCAGGATTCTTTCTTCAGGTGTTGAGGAGAGTTAAGTTTGCGCTAAAATGACTGATGTTACAGTCTGTGTTATGACTCAGTGCTGAGTTGAAGATGCCAGATTTATAAACAGATATATAAACAGGAAGGGGAACGGCTGTTTATGAGGGTGGACAGTGATAGGACAAGGGGGAATGGTTTTAAACTGAGACAGGAGAGGTTTAGATTAGATATTAGGAGGAAGTTTTTCACACAGAGGGTGGTGACACACTGGAACAGGTTGTCCAAAGAGGTTGTGGATGCCCCATCCCTGGAGGCATTCAAGGCCAGGCTGGATGTGGCTCTGGGCAGCCTGGTCTGGTGGTTGGCGACCCTGCACATAGCAGGGGGTTGAAACTAGGTGATCGTTGTGGTCCTTTTTAACCCAGACCATTCTATGATTCTTTGATTTTGAAATACCTCTTGCATGCATGTTTCATTTTAATGCAGATGGTAAGATATCTTTAAGGAGAAACGTACTGCTGAATTCAGTGCTTGTAGAAACAGGTGCAATGATGAGACGTTGCAGGCTGTGGTTTCACGGGATGCTTACTCTGGTCTGGCCAGGTGGCTCACAAAGGCAGGAGCAGAGCTTTTCTCATTACCTCCTGCTGCTTCCCTGGAGCCATCTGTAATGACATGGCAGCTGCAGTGTGGCTTGGTCTAGTGGTGGTTGTCTCATTGGAAAGAGCATGTTTAATGTTTGGTGGAAGTAGTTGGAATGTGGAAGTATTCCTTGATGTAGCCATACCTACCTTGGTAGTACTTTATGGCTGATCCTTACCATTATGGTTTATGTCTAGTAACAGCATCATGTATGTGTCATCGTTCATAGTATAGAGAAGACAACAGTACAGTCAGCATCTGCATGTCTCAGATATAAAGGAGTACCATCAGCTGTGTCTAATGTCTGCAAAGTGTTTCAGTAGTACTTTGTTGCTGGTTGTGTGCAAATCTTGGAAAGGAAGGTTGCTGTGCCCTGGTACGCCACTGGAGTGCACAGCAGTGTAAAAATTCAAGTGCAGGAACTCAGTGCCTCTGAAACGGGATGCAAATGTGCTTTCAGGGCCGTAAAGGTATTTGTGTCTGCAATTGCTTTAATGGCATATTCTTACCTAATAATTAGGGGTGGGAGAGAATCAATTAAAATAATGTATGAATGCAGAATTAAACCAAAGTATGTTCCATTAATTGCTGTTCCATTGTTTTTTTCATTTGAGCTTCTGGGTTACTCCATTGGATTTCTTTTTGTTGTTGTTGTTGTTTCTACTAATTTAAGTATTAAGATTATCACATTTTGTTGCAGTGGTTGCAAGCATCCTTTGCCATATTAACTTTGGTGTGTGTTTAGTTTTGTGTGAGCTTGGCTAGAGGAATAATGACCTTGCATTCTGAGGGAAAACCTACAGTACACTCTTTTCACTCTTCAGTTGAATGTAATATGGAGAGAGAATTTCAACTGAATTCTAATCTTTTACTGTGTGTTAGAATTACAAATATAATTGATCGTTTCATGCAAAATGTTACTCCCAGATAGGAACTGGAACTTCAGCATTCATTGTTTTACTAATATTAGGTTTTTTGAAATTATGTTTTAAGTATTTGGAAAAGTTGATTCTTTTATATCAATCTATGTAAAGAACAATTTGAAAGTTTGATAAAAAGCCCTACATCGATCATCTCCAGAGCATATCTTGCTCTTGAGAACTGCATTACTTGCTCTCCAAATAGGAAAAGAAGCTGCAGAAATTGCAGTAGTCTTTCCTAGTACTTAAAATGTTGCAATTCTTTTACTTTCTCGTAAGTTGTTACGCTTGTGAATAAAAAATGTCATTTGAAAATATTTTATGCCACATAAGTTGCTTTGTTTGTTTGTTTGTTTTAAAAGACTACTTGTATTTTTCATTATGGCTGTATTTCCATATCTGAAGCCTTTTCTGACTATGTTTTTTTAACTTGCTTTCTTCCTTCCAGAGTGGTACAAACTAAATATGAGGCGATCAGCAGCTCCAAGTCAAGTGCAAGGAAATGTAGCCAAAAAACCAAGGTTTATACCACCAGGAAAAAGTAATGCAGTTTGTCCCAGGATTGAAACTGAGAAAATGGACCAAGGCATGAAATTAAAGGAGGTAAAATGAAGAATGTGCTAAAAATTACATTTGTTCCTGCAGTATTGTTAATAAAAGGTAGCATCTGGGCTTACCCCATACAGTCCCAGTTTAGGTCATCAGTACTTTTAGGCTTTGATAACTTTGCTCTTACTAAATTTGATCTTGCATCTTGGGTAGGTTTCTTTCACTCTGTGAAGTGCACACAGGAAAATATTTTTGAAATAAATAATGGGAATCAGTACTGAGCCCAAATTCTTAATGCAACTGAGGTGTTTTGGCCTGGACTTTGTTGAGTTCAGTGGTTTTTAATGCTTTGGCAAAAACAGATTAGAAAACAAGGCATTTATTAATTAAATGCCAATACATTCAGTCTCAGTTTTGCTGTAAGGAACTTTCTCTGAAATCTATAGTATTGACAAAAAAGCTCCAGAATTTCTATTAATTTTATCTTTGGAAACTTTTAATAAATGCAGCTCACAACCTAACTGCATGATCATGCACTTAATGTTCTGAAAATGGGAGTGTATACATTTGTGTGGGAATGTATATATCTGCGTAGACAGACACATAATCCTCATTATCAAGCTACTGAAATCTCTTCTTGTTGCTCTCTTTTTTGTTTCATTTCAACTGCCTCAAGGAAATGCTATCCTGAACTTCTTTCTCTTTTGCAGGTAGGTGAGAAACATGGAAATGTTTCACTGTTTTCTGAAGTGTTTGGCGAGAATCAGAATGAAAATTTTACACAGTCTGTTGAGTCATCTGGAAAAGTAAAGTCTACAAAAGCATGGAACAGCACTAGTAAGTGCAGCAAGTTGGAAATGAAAACACAGAGTGCACCCAAAGCTGGTAAGATGCACTTTCCTACTTAATGCTGTGAGTTGTGTGAGAATTTAAAAGCTTATGTCTGGTATGCTGCTTTCTAAACTTTTATGAAATACATATGTCTTGTGCAATGGGAGCATTATTTGTTGTTCTGCTGGACAGAGTGTAGCAGCAACAAGCATTAGCAGTTCTCTTAAATGAAGAAGGAAAAAAGCTGATATTTTACAGGCCAATTAATTGGTAGTGCTGCTATTCAGGTATGTCTTCTGTAAGCGTACTTATAGTCAACTTGCTCTTATTGAGAGTAATATCATAAAAAGAGTTGGGATTCCCTAATTTTTAGAAGAGTATTGCAGTCTGGATATTTTGTTGGCCTCAAGCAGAGAATACAAATGATGCTGAATGGATTCACACTTTTCAGAATCCATGAGGGCTTTTTCAGTGTAAGATCTAATCTGATGACAGTGTCTCTGGTGGCCGTTCAGGTTCAAGCACGTGTTATCAACTCTCATGTAACTAGGACAGCCTGTGCTCACTCATGTGTACCATTCATTAATTTTTTAACCCTGGTAATGAATATTCTTCTCAAAAGCTAGGTAGTAAGCACTGCAAAGTTGGTGAAGAGTCTGAAATGTAGTAAATGCACTTTGATGGACTTGATTGACTCCACGGAATTGAATATATTCTTTTTCTACTCTTCATGTGCCATGATCACAGATGTTCATGAATGCAGATGTGCTAGCTCTGCTGCCAAATGCATATGAGAAGCATTTGCACTTTACTGAATTACTTGCATTGATGAATAAAAATCATTCCCCTTGGAGCCAACTCATACATCTTAACATCTATCTTGCTGATAATTCACTGTTTTCATAATTAATTACTTTGATAATTAGGATAGTTGTACATAATCCTTTTCCTCCCTCCCTTGAACTGCCCTCTACCTACCTGGGCACGTGAACCACAAAGGCCTCAGTCATGTTGCTGGTTCTCAGATCTGCACTCATGTAAATTACACGCTACAGATCCCTCCAGTACGTGGCCTTAGACACCTGGCTGCTGTATCTCCTGGTCTGCCAGCTACCTTGTTCACAACAGATGCATACAAATCAACATGACACTCTAGTCTAAACTTAGCAGTGGCCAGCCAACCAGTAGTCACTCCCCTCAGATATCCTGCTCTTTCCAGGAAAGTCCTTTGTACTTTTTGGTCCCTCCAGGAGCCAGCTTGCAGACACTCTGCTCTCTACATAATCTGGCCCAGATTCATGGCTGCTCCAAAACCTGACACCCAAACCTCATTTCCTATTTGTCAGCTAGTCCTGTTTGATGTTTGCTAGTGATCACACACTGGCATAACCAGGCAGTATACATGGGTTTGCCAGTTGTTGGCACTTCAGAGGGGCTGAAACACCTGTGTGTGGTCCAGCTCCTGTATCTAGCATGCACAACTCCATGTGCATTTATGCACACATAATAAGACTCCCTTCATCCAGGAAATATATAGAAATACAGTTTCATAAGATGAGACAGCTTGTGGTGATAGGGTGCAGAGCATGAGTGAACAAGCATACTGACCAGTCACCTGTTTAAAGCTGGCTTCTCTTTTTCCTTTTTTTCCACACTTGCTTCTTCCTGAACCACTTTCATCCTTCCCTTTGGCCTATCTTGTTTTTTTCCTCTTAAAAATCTCCTTAGTATGTCTTGTGCAATCCCCTTACGCTCTTTCTAACATTTTATAAGTTCCATACCCAATCAGGCAATAACTTTGTTGACTCCAATTGACTCTTCTCATTGGATTTAACTCTCAGAAAATGTTGTTGATAGGTCTCATAGCCCCGAGGAGGCTATGTTTTGCTGCCATAATTATGTTGTGTGACTCAGTGCTCTGTTTTGCAGAGCCAATGTGGGAAGATTTACCAGTCTTCTATGTTTTAAGTCCCTCTGATTCTATGGGTTTTGTGTTTATCTGCAGTGTGCTGTAACTTTCAATTCTTCCTATGATGCTCATGCTTGCAGAAAATTTTCAGTGTGTATAGGACAGGTTCTTTGAGTGATCCTGTTTCCCTGTAGATACATCTGCAAAAATTTGTCTGCGGATTCTATCTAACAGTGCACTTGAAGGATAATCAATGGATTTGTTTCCAAAATAATCTTCCTGTGGTCTCGGGGAAATCTGTCATCTTCCCAACAACAACAAAAAAAAAAAGGTTAAGTGGAGAAAATATTAAATGCTTTTTTAGTATCATGTATTCCAGGTACAGCTGGTAGGAGTGTGATAATCTGAGTAAAAGGAACAGTTGTGTGACTGAGTGGCCTGTTTCTGTTGATGTCGCACTGCTTGAGTAACCAAACAAACCATTTCATGCCAGAGCCTTTCAATGTCTGTAGAACGGGGCTAATCCTGCAATTCTTTGTAAAGCACAAAAAAAAAAAAAAAAGAAAAAGAAAAAAAAGGGGTATCCCAAGTAAATGTTGGTTATAGTCATCAGACTCACTGCTGGTATAAATGCTGCACTGTGGAAACAGTCTTGCATTGAGGCTTCATTAAATCTTAAACAGTTTCTTAATATCATAGATTGTCCAAGACAGCTTCTGCCACTTATGTTACTTTTATCTGCTGATATAGCCATTCTGTAGACTGTGTAAACTATAACGTCTTTTGTAGTGTGGAACTAAATTGTTTTGACAAAACTGAAATTCAGAAGTAATGGAAACCAGTTGTGAAAGCCAGAGTTGGTATTTGTTTATTATCACTATTGTAATGGAATTATATCTTCAGTTAAAAAAAGACTTCTCTCTTAAAGGGACATTAAGATAATTTCAAGATTTAAAAAGCCGTGTATGCATTACTTTGGTTTACTGTCTGAATACTGTTTTACACAGATAATAAGCTGTTTGTTAACTTTATATCACACTGAAAGCTGCAGTGTTTGGGTTTCTAGTACAGTGGAACGTGTAAATGAATACTGCGGCTTCCAATGAAATTCTTATGAAACACCTGCGGACAGCTGGACAACTGCACTGTTCATTGCTCATTTCTGTTCACCCAGCCCTGAAAATGCTGCACATTCTTTCAGTGAAACTTATCCGCCACACCGTGTCAGTATCCTGGTGTTGGTTAGATAACATCCATTTAAATTATAGCATATCTAGCTTAAAAAAATTTGCTTCTTCAGGCTTTTTCTCTTCTATCCTAATATTGCACTAATGAAAAGGAATCTAAATGTCTATCAGATGAGATAAAAGCTTCTAAAGAGGTTTTAATAAAATGGTATCAGCTTTTGTAGAGTGAAACCTGCCTATGCTTTGTAATTTCAAGAAAGTTTTAAAATAGAATCATAGAATCACCAAGGTTGGAAAAGACCTGCAAGATCATCCAGTCCAACCATCCACCTATCACCAGTAATTCCCACTATCCTGTGTCCCTCAGTACAACATCTAAACATTTCTTGAACATCTCCACGGACGGTGACTCCACTCTGTCCCTGGGCAGCCCATTCCAGCACCTGACCACTCCTTTGCAGAAGAAATGATTCCAAATATCCAACCTGAACCTCTCCTGGCACAACTTGAGGCCGTTTTAGTGGTACCAGGGTTTGGATTTGAAGATATTTCAGACGCAGGGTTATAGAAACATGGTGTTCAACAAGCAGCTAACCGTGCTTATGATGAGTTCTGAATACTGAAAAATGATGCTTCTTTGTAAATATCAGTGTAAGGAAATAAACTTTATTTACAGTTTTATGAATCAGTATTTTTTTTCTCTCCCATGAGGCAAACAGTGTGCCAATCATTTTGGTACCTTTTTTTTTTTTTGGAATTCAGAATATATTACTACTTGACACTGCCAACAGATGTGGTGAGAGAAGACAATTTATTACTCTCATATGCCTACAAAGAATTCAGTTGGACAAGTCTGTATGCTTTTTAAAATGAAGATTATGTTACCATTCCAAAAGTATATAGCAGAAATTGAAAATTATACGTCTGGAATTATTGCGGCTCTTAAAATTCCTTGGCTTCTACTTGTCCTCATTACTTTCTGAGGTCCTGTAAGCAATTACAAGAGAAATAGTTTGTGATTGAAGTATTCACAGACAGACAAATCTCTGAACTCTACTGAACTCCCTCAGTGTCTCAGTATCCTGGATTAAATCTTTGGACTTCTACTCTGGCAGATGATCAGTGCACATATATTGCAAGTAAGGGGCACTGGGCACAACGGAGGTTCTCACCTGCACTACCTTGTTCAATGCAACATTTTATACATGTATATACGTATATGTTTCTATGTACTGAATCAAATTTACACTTTTTATCAGTTTTCAGTTTACTTTCTGTTGGACTTCTTAATCTAGGAGAATGCTGTCTCGTTTTCTCTCTGGGTTTGCTATATCATGTGTGGAGACAAACAGCTCTTTCACCTGTGTGCTTGGACGTGACATTAAGTTGCACTGAGAATCCATTGTTTGAACCTGATGTAGGTGAACTGAAAAGCTGCATAAGGAGTCTGTCGCTCTGTTACAACCCACCTCTTGTTCCGTTTTTGTCTGAGGAGTAGCTTGTCTTTCATCCACCTCTAACATCTGTTAATGCTCCTTCTAAGAGAAATTTTGTCAGAAGTCATATTCAAATATTGCCTTTGAAATAACAATGCAGACAGATTGTAACTGTATTTCAGAACAAGATTAAAACGTTCGCTCTATGATGACAGAATGTTCTTGAATCTTTTTCATGCTTATAAAGTTCACTGTATTTATTATTTGCATACAGTTTTGGATACATTTTTCAACTGCCCTGGAATATTCATGTCTACTGAGTATGTCGGCCTATAATGTTAAAACTCTTTCCTCGTTTAAGTGAATTTTATTTTCATAATAGGATTGTTTGTCTGCATCAGCATTTTAAAACATTCTAATTGTAATTTAATTGTAATTTCTATTGCTTCCTTCATTTCCATTATTGCACTTTACAGATTGAACTGGAAAAGATATTCCAGTCGGTATTTTTACCATCTGTCTATATTAGTGGTGGAGCTGCATGTATAGCTGCAGTGCAGTGGGCCCCTCAAATGTTTTTATAAACAGTTGGTGAAGCAGTCAACTCTTTGGGTAAAAGACACTGCATAAACATCGGTAGCTTTTAATAACAACTAACCATACCTTAGTACAGCTGTTAGTGGATGCTTCAGTTGAAATAATTCATCACTACATTGCTCTTGTTAGATTTTATGTTTTCAAATTTTGTTACCAGCTTGTATTCAAAATGATAGAATTTTGCCAGTTCTCCATTATATAAAATAAACTGCTTCTCCCCGCAGCGTGATAGACAGAGTGGTCTATAGTAGTGAAGAAGCCAGCTCTTGCTAAATTCAAGGTAGTTTCTGTTCTGCATAGGTGACACCTGTACCTGGGGATTGACTAAGAAAATTAGATTGATATTAAATTAAGTTTCTAGGAGAGGAAATTGTTTGTGTCTCTTGATGTGATGCTGTTCCAGAAGTGTTTATTTCCGCATCAGCCATGGTAGGTATGCATACAAACTGTTACCAGTTTGGCCCAGTGCCTCACTATTCAGCAATCAACATTTTGCAGGCAGGCTTTTTGCTGAGGATTCTGTGGTTTAGTTCTAGATGATTTGTGTTTTCTGGGCTTCAGTGTTGGACCTGTGGCATCTCCTCATGGTGACACATTTTGCTTGCTGTTCTTTGTTGTGATGTGAGATAATGTCCTCTACTCTGCTGTGGGCATCTGACCTTCTTTGGCACTCCCCCAGGTAATTATGTATGCTCGGGGTTCCCCAGAGGAGAACCCTTTGCTATGGTCATGCAGTACTTTCAGTTACACATTCAGATGGTATGGCAGCAAAGCAGGAAGTATTGTTTTAGCCGGACAACCTTCCTATTGTAATCTTAGTATTCAAAATTCCTAGAATTAAAGGAAAAAAAAAAAGGTTGAGATATTCTTCACTCTCGCACCCTGGCATTATAGAATCGGAATATCCTGAGTTGGAAGGGATCTGTAAGGATCAAGAAGCAAGTTCCCAAAGCTCTGAGAGCACAAGTAACACATCTGGTGACAACACCTCTGTCTACTCAAAAGCAGAATATTCCCACAAGCTACAAAGTAGGTTCTATGCCCATTTAGTTACTGCAAACAGCTCTGAATAAAACTGATGTAGCCCTTGCTTGTTTTCATGACTTTTCAGTGCATCCCTCCCCTCTTGCTATTCTACATTCCTCACCTGCTTTATAGTAGTGGCCAGAACAGAACCCTGTATTTAAGGAATTCTGTTTCTGTGCTGAGAAGCAACAAATGCAGCAGCCACAACTTCCCTCACTTCTTCAGTTTTAAAGTCTTCAGGGGAAAAACAATCACTGAACTGTAGCCGTAATCAAATAAGTACAACTCACTACCACAGACTGAACACAAGGAAAACAGTATGGTGTGCTGAGGTGATACACTGGCCTGTTGAAGAAGTTCTCCTCCCTAACCAGTGTGCCTTATCTTGACTTTGGACTGTCGAGCAGTCGAGCAGTAAAATGTGCCGCGGTTGCAGAGGTAAACCTCCATGTGTGAGATGGATGGAAGGAAACTGTGCCAGCTCCATCACCAAAAGCAACGTATCATGTAGCATACAGCAAGTGCAAAGCTGCTTTCCTGGATGGGGCAGCCATGTGCAATGCAGTATAATGGGCTGCTGTAAAACAAATCCAGACTTGCGCAATTCTCGTGTGATCTTTCCACAGTTAATATGACATAATTTATAACTTGATATGATCGTATCTAGCTGTCATGTGAATAACTAGGCTTTATGTAATGATAGATGACATAACCAGGATATTCACACATTTGTGAAAAGGGCAGCGAATTGACAGTGAAATATACTTTTCTTGTGTCCTAGTTACGTGTGCTCTAATGTATGTATTTGAATCAGTGGAGATCATGGGGGAAGGGAACTAGAAATTGGAAGGGTATTAGGTGGTCAGAAAATAAAGACTATCAGGGTTTTATTAGATAGATGATATCAGACCATTTCCAAACAGTTGGAAGGGTTAACGTGAAAGAATTTCAGTAACAACTTGCCTATTAAACTGAACAGCATTAGCTTTTTTGGGACAAAGTTTCTTTGCAAAGTTGCTAGTTTCTTTGTTTTTGAATAGTGATAGATAAACTATTGAAGAGTGCTGTGCTATATGTAGACAACCATCCAACCATCTTTTATTCATTTTTCCCTTTTTTTTCAATGTGTTAAGTTACTGAAAATCAAGAATTTGTAAACAAGGAAAAAAAAAGACCTAAGTTCTCTTTTTTTTTATACAGATACAGAGATCTCATGTTAAAAGGGCGGAGATAAAGGGAACTCACTTTTCCAGGGTGGGAATGGGCCTTGAAAATGAACTTACTATGCCAATGTATTTGCTGTTATTTGGCTCCATGGGAATTGCGTGCAAATATATGAAACGTGTAGAAAAAAACATTGATCTAGTACTCTAACTTTTGAAAGAAGGAACTTAGAGATACTCTGCCTAGAGCCTATTTTTAACAGTTTGGATTTAGCAGTAAAGATTCTATCAGTTTCTCTATTCATTCTGAGGAAAGCTGTTCATGTGGTTTCTTCTTAACTTCTTGTTTATCGGAATTTATTATCAAGCCTTTTTGTGTGTAAGGAGTGAAGATGGGCAAAAGAAGAAATTCATGCCTGTCCTAAATTTCTTAGATCATTTTCATTTCCGCTCTCATCTTTCAGAAAGTCTGTTTCTCCCCAGCACTCTCTTGTCCCCATTAGATAAGATACAAATTTGGATTTAAGGGAAGATGGGAGAGAGTGTAGGTATCAGATGAAAGGACAAATGCTTTATTCGAGTGAAATGGAAGGTGTTTTTGAGCTATAATGAATATTATTACAGACTTTGCCTGGATTCCTTCACATCCTTCTGTAGCTGTGCTCATTGTTTGGATGCCCTTTGTTGCTATGCCAGCATGACCAGAGTTCGATCCCAGCTTTTGGCTTTGGGCCTTAAGTCTCCCCCTGAAATAGAAGCATTATCGCAATACGACTTTCCGAAAATCAACATGGTAGTGGTTAGACCATTATCTCTAGGTCCTCAAAACTGCCACTTTGAGCAACTCAGAAGAATAGAGAAAGCTGCTCCTATGTCGAATGCTGGGAATAGTGAGTAGAGAAGTATTCTGAGGTTAGTATTTAAAAGAATAATCTCCAAAAGATGGAAGAATTGCAGCAACTTGGCTTCTCTAGAGTCTATCTTGCAAATGGGAATTTAAGAACTTACGCAAAATGTCCTAAAAAAAAAAATCATACTTCTAAACCTTTCTATATTTCTTTGCTGCTTGTTGCTGGTTAGTCATGAAAAAGCTTGCTGAAAAAGAGAAAATGTGTGGATTAACAACTGGAGGCATTTCTGAATTTGTGAAGAATGATGCTGTTCCTTTTTCTTACTTATAAAGTGAAGAGCTTATTTACGGTGCTATTTAGTCACTTCATTATAATATATAGTCCTGTAACTTTAGGTTAAACTTCCTTTGAAGGATGGTTACAGATCTGAACGTGTGGGCTGGAATGTCAGACTGAGGTGAATTCTTTAAAATTTGGCATGGAGAAGGCTGGTGTAATTGTCTCATCTGAGTATTTCCCATTTCATGGGGCAACACCTAGCAGAGGGAATGGAAGCGCAATTAGCTTTTATGCTTGGAATTTTACGTGATGTAAAAGTTCTGGAGTAGCCCATACATAATTCAAGCTAATTTCAAGAGAGCAATGTCAAGGTAACTACTTTGTCAACTTCTGGGTTTTCATGATTTGTCCTGTGATGCACGTACCCAGGAGTTGCAAGAACTGCTAGATGCTAGGAGTTGATACGTGGTAGATGGTGATGACAAGAATAGATGCAGAAAAAAAGACTTAAAGCTTCCCTTTGTTCTTCCCTTCCAACCTTGTCCTGCATCTCTCAAATGAAGGGCAAAGGTTTAGAGATATTTAGAAATATTACTGCAAGGAGAAGGAAAAGGGGTGGTCCTGGGACTTCTGGTACAGCCAGGGTAGGAACAAGTAAGGGCAAAGTTGATGGTGAAAATGTTGTGAAAGTTGATAAAGACAGTAATAAAATTGCTTGAAATGAGAAAGCTATCTGAAACAAAATTTGATTGTTCTAAAAATAATTCAGAAACTCAGGAGAAAGTCTGTTTAAGCACAGTCACTTCCAGGTGAAGTCTTCTTGCATTTTTTAGCTCTCAAAACTTTGTCATTCTTAACTCTCCATAATGAATAATGCCTGCAAGTCTTAATTTTGGAGCTCATCCATGAAACAGCTGTCACAATGGGAGACCTTTGGAGCTGAAAACTTTCTCACCCACCCTTTGCTGCAGCACACTCTTAAGACCGATGGAATGAGTTGGCACAATCTTGCTGTCATGTCAGTAAAGAAGACTGTAGGATGACCTAATGGAACTTTTGCAGCCCTTAATACCCACAGACACTCTCAAGTCATCTTATGCAGCTGCCAAGTTCATTTGCACAAGTGAGCAACTGCCTCGATGCTTGCCAAATATTTTTGCTGCCAGTATACCCCAGTATATTCAGTGATTGTAACACAACCCGTCTTAGCTGTTGAATCCTCTTACAGTTTCTAATAAGCACAGGGGTATCAGAGTTTCGCTTCGGCTTCAGATCAAATCTTGCAATCATTCTCTTGTTTTTAAGATTCTTGAGCTTCTGGGTAACTACAAATGCAAAGCCAGTCTTTCCAGAGCTAGTTTGCCTATACAGTGTTAAACAAAAGAAAAATAGGTATCTTTTAGACCTACTTTGGGACCACCTCTCTGTGAGCAGAGCACCCTCACAGAGTTCAGTAGTCATTTATCTGCTGATCTGATATTTCTTGCACTAAGAGGTCCCTGCCTGAATGTTTTAATCCATTGTAATTCACTGCATTCAAGTCTGCTCTAAACTTCATCTTTCATGATGTTCTTTTTGGGGTCTCCTCCTTAATCGTGTAATTTTTTTTTTTTTTTGTCTTTTAATTGTGTACTTTATAGAGATCAGAAAGCCTGAAAATATAATGGAGGTATTCTCCCTCAGTTCTGTTTGGCAAAAGATCCTTTCCCTCTCTTTTCTCTCTCTAGTTTAAGAAGTTATCCTTTATAGGATTTTCTGTCTCATATATGTCTAAAGTGAAATGGGCCACTTGCTGCAATTATTGGTCATGATCCACATCTGTCACTTGGCTTCTAAAATCTGGATCCATTGAACTTTTTCAACAATTCATTTCATAGTAGTTTGGCTGTTTTAATCCCTAACTACTTCTATCTGTGATTTATTCACCTCTTGATAGCTCTCCAGAAAACACAATTTGTATCTTTTTTTTTTTTTTTGTATTTATTCTAGACTTTTCTGCTGCAACCCCCTAAATTTATGCTACCTGTAGTTTTTAGTATTTCCCAACTATTTTAAGTTCAACAGCAATGGGCTGTTGCTCAGTTCTTGAATAACCTAATCTCGCAGCTCCCATTTTTCCTGAATTTCCAAATATGGAGATTGCATCCACTTCAAAACCAAGAATTCTAACATTAAAATTGGGAAGAATATGGTTTGTTTAAAAGAATCAAACAAATAAAAGCCAGAGTTTTGTGAGCGCTCATATCAGCACAGGGAAGGGGCAGAAACACAGCAGAGCTGGAAGAAGAAAGAAATTCCACTTTTGGCAATGTCCCACATTTATGTTAAGCAAAATATTAAGCCGTATGCCTGGCCGAAAAATAAAATAAAATGATTAGTCTTTAGCTGGATCATCTCCCTGAACTGGCTGTGTGCATTCTGTTGTGTAATAAGTGTACATGTTGGTGGACGGTATAGGATGAAGGGTGGACTGTGGCAACTTTGCTTTTTGTTTGTAATCACCTTGAAACTACACCTTTTGGAGCTCAAAGAAGTCTGAATGTCATGTTAATATGCAGCCCTCTCACCTTCTGTGATTTGTGATTTCTCACCCAAATACTGATGTGACCTTAGGCTGATGAGCAGAACTACCAAAAACAACAACAAATAAAACTCACTAAAATAACCTTGTTCCTCCCTCCCTCCCTCCCCCCCCCAAAAAAAAACAGGAAAAAAATCTTGTTTGGCAGCCAGCTTCATTTTTACAAGGGTTATTTTACACTCTTGCAGAACAGTAAGTAATTCAGACTGATTCCTTCAGGCACTTGCTCGAAAGAAAGCATTGTGGTGGTGTTCTGTGGGAATGGCATTAGCGTGGAAGGTTGGTGAGTGTTAAGCAGTCAGCTGGTAAGTAACCAAGTTTAGAGGGTTCTGTGCTTGGAGTTGCCATACCTGGCAGCTGGGCACAAGAGGGGCTGCTGCAGCTCCTTGGGGCTGGCTCCAAGCCACAGTGAGGGGCTATGTAGTTGTTCCCAGGAGGCACACAGGCACGTGCGTGCACTACACTACATATGTGGCCAGCTGCACAGAAAACATAGCCTTGCACAGACAGCAGCAGCATCAAAGGCCTCATCTTTTCCCTTCTGTGGCTGATAATGATGGAAGGATGGATCCCTCCTATGACAAGTTCTAGATGTTTACTCTTCTGCATGCCTGGTTTCCCAGCTGCCTCGCCCCCACAGACACAAACGGAGTGGTCTCTGGCAGCTGCTCTGATTTATGACCTTTCCAGTAGCCAGCCCACAACCTCTCTGCTCTCTCCAGCATTGGGCCAGACTCAAAGCTACTCCTGTTTGTGGCTCCCAAGATTCTTACCCTATTTGCTGGCTACTCTGGCTCAATGCTTGTCAAGGATCATGCACAAACATGTACTAAGGCAGTGTGCATGGGTTCCGACCTCTGCTTGCTGGCACCCTGTGTACCTGGGTCCCTGTGCGTGACCTGTGGTCCAGCTCCAATTCCTGGATGCACTTCCACGCACACTTGAATACACAGAGTAAGGATTCTTCTCACCCAGGAAAGTAGTTACAAATGCAGTTTAATAAGAAGTGAGGACAAACAGCAGTGACCAGGCCCAGGGCATGGCTGGACTACTGTACTGAGCCACTCCTGCTGACATGCATCTGGGTCCCTCTTATCCCATCTCCCCAGTATTTGCTTGTGCTTCTTCCTTCCCCAAACACTTTCATCCCTCACTTTTCTTGCCCTTGGTTTTTCCTTTAAATATCCTGTACTAAGCCTTGTGCAATCCTAAAATACCCTTTCTGGCAGCTCATAATGAGTCCCATGTCCCAGTGGGCAGTCACAACCCCCCTCCCTTGTCTGCAAGGTGATCTAGAGAGCCTCTCCCATCAGCTCTCTGTCACTCTCTCCACTCCTGAGCCCTTGTGCTGTTGTGCTTCTGTAGCAGATGTGGCAACAGCCAGACCAAGAGCTTTGCTCTTTTTGCTCCGGTTACTGGGGTCCCTCTGTCCAGTGCTGGTTATCTGTGCTCCTCTGTGTTTGTGGGGAGGAGCCTTTAATCACACAACCAAACTGTTTTCTTTTGTCACTGAAAAGTCATGAGATTGGGCATTGCACAGCTGCTCCAACATACGAGGGCACAGTGTGGGCTCTTGTGACTCCTGGATTCCAACACTGCCAGCAGCCTGAAGTTCTTAAGGCGTAATCCATTTTGGTTTTTATTTCTTGTACTTACAAAAGAGCAACCAAGAGCAATAAAAAAAATAAATAACCACCAGCATCCAGCTCTTCACTGTAGTAAAGAGCAAAGCGTGGGGAAATAAGGAAGGATTAGGAGTTTGAAAGTACTGGTTTTCATACACTGCTTCTAACCACACAAGTATTTTGTTTCTCAAAGTCTGCTGAAATGGGCTTCAGACTATAAAATGCTCAATTTGATGTTGGCTTGAAAGCAGTGCCAGCAAAGCAGGCCGGTCACAAACACGAGGTGCTATAGGTGAGGTGTCAGCATTTGTTCCAAACACGCTTCTTGTTCTACCTGCTGGCTGATCTTTAGCAGCTGAAGTCTTGCCTCTGCTTTGGCTTTTCTCCCCCTTAGAGCAAGCAAGTTTATACCCAGATCTTTATTGCCTTCAGATATTTTAGACTATAATTAGGTTCCTCTTACCCTCACCCCCCTTCCAGTCTCCCTTGTTTTCAAGGCTGAACATGTTAAGCTCGAGAGGCTGCTGCCGCTATCTCAGATTGTGTTTGTTTCCACCCTCTGGACTCTCTCAATGACGTATGTCATTTTTCAGACTTGGTTTTGAGTTTCATAGCACCTTTCCTTTTATGTGTGGGTTTTTTTTTTTTTTCTTCCCTTTTTCTCTGATTTGTTAATTTACTTTTGACTGCAGAAATGGAAAGCCCGATGTGCGTTGTTGTGCTAAGGCTTGGCTTAAGGTGACAGAATTCTGAGCAAACATGAGAAATGCACACCCATCTCATTAATAAGAATCAGATTTTTATCCTGAGAGAATGCCTAGAAGTATTATCATGAAAGCAGGGTTTCTTGGTCCTGGTATCCACGCGCCGCAGTGCACTCAGTAAATCTGTCGTGATTGAATGTAACCTTTATTGCATGTAGCCCAAGAGTTAGCTCATGCCATTTCGCAGCCGCCCGGCCTGAATGGCGATGACACATGCGTTACAAGGCAGGCATGTTTTAGCAGGGCACAGCTGCAGGCTGAAGTTCTAATAAAAAGCTGATTCAGGGCTCACGCTGCAGTGTTTGGGGTTTTCTCGCTGGGATTTTGGTGTTTTTCGCTGTCGTTAAGCTTTCGGCCAGGAATAGAAACTGCCTCTTTAAGAAGCCTCCGTGTAGGTAGCAGGAGCAGCCTGCAGAATGCAGGGGAAGCTTAGCTTTGCTGCGAAGCCCGAGTGTAACCTAACTAGCTAGGGGATATGCAACTGCTGATTGACAGCAGGACCAGCATTATGCAAATACTGCGAGAGCGGCGGCAGCCGGGGAGCGGTGCTGGGGGCTCTGTTAGGGATCTCTCTACACACGCGGCGCTCAGTGCGCTGTACGTGCTGCGCTCCCTGCTCCTCCTGCCCGGTTTAACAGTCAATAAACGGCACAAAACAATTGTTGCTTTTTGGGGACGTCGTGGCGTGTAAAATCTCGAGTGCGGTTTCAGTTTGAGATACGTGTGAGAGAGCCGGAGCTATGTGTCAGAGCTCGTTACTCAAGCTAAATTAGGTAATTTTTAGCTGGGTAATGTGCTAATCTTTAAACCTTTATGTTTTTAAATCCTGTGTACGTCTGGTCTCTTCGTACAAAAGTGTATTTTGCTTGTTTCTTCTCGTCTTCTTCAGTCTGAAGCCTTATGTAGGTCAGGCTTGGCTTAAGCAGATTTCCTGAACCTGCGTCAGCTTAAGCTGAAGGAATTTTAATAAACCCTCCCTTGTAGGCGTGGGCCTAAATGAGACTAGCCTAGTTAAGCCTGATCTTTTTCTGTTTGTGAAAAAGAGCTGAGCAGAGCTAGGGACTGCATGGTGGCTTCGGGAGCTGCTTCCTTAATTCAAAGCTAACAATGGTCGGGAAGGCCAGATCTTCTAATTTCACCTTATCTGAAAAGCTCGATTTGCTAAAACTCGTGAAGCCTTACGTTAAAATTCTCGAAGAACACACCAATAAGCATTCTGTAATAGTGGAAAAAAACAAATGCTGGGATATCATAGCCGATAACTACAATGCCATCGGAGTAGATCGCCCGCCTCGCACCGCACAGGGCCTGCGCACGCTGTACAAGAGGCTCAAAGAATATGCCAAACAGGAGCTATTGCAGCAAAAGGAGACTCATTCAGACTGTAAAAGCAGCATTTCCGAGCCAACCAAGAAAGTTGTGGAGATGATTCCACAGATTTCCAATGTGTGTTTAAGAGACAGGAGCGGTGTACAAAGGTGAGAGAATTCTTTTTATTTTGTTACTGAATGAAAATGATGGCGCCTCCTATCTGCCGTGTAACGCTTCTCGTGTGTTCGGTGTCCTAAAGGAAGTGTTTGCAAGGGAAAATCCCAAAGCTGGGAACAATGACAAAATCATATTGCTTTTGTTTTATGGCCAGCTTTATGGTGACTTAGCACTGCATTCATTTCTCAGCTCTTTCAAAGCCTGTTTCAGTCTTTGTCATACTCCGGAAAGTGAGGGTTAAGGGAGAATCAAAGAGAAATAGTAGCTCTAACCTCTACCCCTCCCCTACCTTTTAATAGGCAGATTATTCAAACACTGGCAAAGTGATGGCTATTCTCCTCCATTTAAGGCAATACTGCAGTCATTTTGAAACATATGCAACTGTTTTCGGTTTATGTAAGATTTTTGATAAAGTTAGTTTGCAGTGCTAGGAAGAGCTCGTTTTGCTCTTATGTGCATATTGTTTTATCTGATACCAATCCTTTACTCCTCACACCGCAGTGACTTTGTGAGTGCAGACGTTCATTAAAAATTTCACTTTTCTTGCAATGATGCTAATTCTCTGAAACTGGAGCAGAGCTAATTGCAGTCTAAACTCCAAGCAGTTCTGTGCTGTATGCTGGGCAGCTTAAACGCACACGAAGAGAAACAGAGATACAGCAATAGAAGTTTTCTTTTTTTGTAGGGCTTTTTTTTTCTTTTTTTTTTTTTTACTGCTCAGTAAAGTGAGGCACACTGTCTAGATTTGAAGCCAGACATAATACAGGCAGACAGCACACAGGCTTTCTTACACAGCTGGCAAATGCCTCTCGTATCTGACTTGCAGCACTCTGCTGGTTCTGTATTGGTCCTTGAGGGATCCAAAAACGCCGGGGTCAGGTTTTGGTTCCTCCAGATACACAAAGTAAGCTTGGCAGGAGAGATAAAAGCCAAATAAATCTCCACAAATCTTGAGAAATCTCTGATTTATTTTTTTTCCTCGCTTTCACAAACGGATTAATGGGAAGTGAACTTTCCATATTTCAATCAGATGTACAGATAGTTGGTGCAACAGCTAAATGCTCTAAGGAAAGCTGGCATGTGTACACAGGATGAATTTGATTCACGGTGCCACTGGTTGAACTGAATGGTAACAATTGTGTAAATCCCAACATGCCAGATGCTCTAAAAATATGCTGCTGTGGGTCCTTAGCGTAAAGGAGTCTGAAGCAACTGGGCTGCACTGCTGCTCCTGGTGAATGCCCCTGGAGGAACAGTTCCAAAGAATTCTCTGGAACAAAACAAGGCTTTTAATTGCGCTAATAAAGGTTGCAGTGTCTCGACTACCAACTTTTGTAAAGAGGAAAAAAAAACAATAGTGGGAGAACTTTGGTTTGCAGATCGGCTTATGAAAAGCAGTGCCGCTTTTCATGAATGATTAAGACCTAATGATCTCCATCGTTTGTCTCCTGTAATGTAAACGTTTTTTGCACTCCTTTAGGGCTCTGGGAACATTGACTTGATTACTGCTTACCCCAAATGGCTGTTCCTAGGGACAGCCAAGGCACTGCCTGTGAAAGGGAAAGAGTATCATCTAAATAGATTTTTCTGCCCAAATACGTCATTATTTTGTAGTTCTGATTTTAACTAAGATGCATTTCATCCTGATTTTGAGAACCCAGTGTTGGGTTTTAACTCTCTAGGATATGGCTCAGCTTTTTGGAGGGGAGTACAACTTACAATGAATCCAAATTCTTAATTGCACCTTTAAGCAATTTCTAGCTCACTGTGATTAAACAAAACCGAGTGAATCATTGGTGCCTCCGGGGTTATAAATACCATCCCCCAGTTGTGGTAACTGTTGTTTGTCTTTCTTTCAGTCAAGTTGTCAGAAACAACATTAGTAACCACCATGCAGGCGTTCCTTTTGTTTCTCAGTTCCTTCTTTCTCTCTTCACTAATTGGTTTCTTCTTTAGAGGCTGATTCTAAGGGGAAAAAAAAGCCCAAACCCAACCAACAGCTTCATCTAAGTTACCTGAAGACTTGGTCATTTTCACATTCTGTGTGGAATATGCTGTAAGAGATCAATTTGTCACTAGAGGCCCTACTCTATGTTAGACCAATGCTCGCCTCTCTTTTTTCTCCTAACCTCTCGCACTTTCTCCTTCTGCCCCCTCCCTCCGTTCCCTTCTGTCAGAATGATCTGCTTCTCCTACTAGTTGTTTCCAGGTTTCTCAGGCTAGCAGCTGGCCAGGAGCCAGCAAATAAATAAGAGGGAAGCTGTGTTCGAAGCTGTGGTTGGGGAGGGGGAGACCCAGAACTACAGTCAGCAAGGGGGGAAACGGTGAAAATTTGTATGCGGGAAAGTACTTCTCATGCTTCAGGAAAGGAGGGAATGGAGTGTGAGAAAGGTGTAGAGAAGCAGGTGAAGCTTTGGGGTGTGAGGAAGAGGGAATAAGGTGATAGAATTGATGCTTGATATGCAGCTCAGGTGACAGTAGGCAGAATTAAGATTGTTTTCTTCAGGGATAGATGAAGGTTCTGTTTTCAATTTCTGCTTCAGATAGAGTTTTTCTTTTTGAAAGCCCGAATTTAAATGGTTTGGGTGGTTGGCAGAACTGATTTTTGGAAAACACATTTCTCTGACCCTGTTGAACATTCTTGTAATTGAATATTTAGAAGTTCTTATGCTTTTATTCTAGAAATTGCTTTTTCATGTTAGTGGATGGTGGACTAGCTAGGATCCTGTGGAAGTTGCAGCCGTAGCTGCTTATTTCTTTTGAATCAAGAGTTTTGAAGACCAAAGCGAGATGCGAAGGGGATAATGCTTTCTTTTGATGTCTCTGCAAGGAGTCAGCACACTTAAACGAGAAGTATGATACACAAATCAGAATTCTCCCGTGTTTCTGGGAATTTGAACCCAAATCTGCTGCTAACCAGGCCAGTGTTTTTAATAATCAGATAGTGCTCCTTAGACTGTGGCTTGTAGTGCTCACAGGGAGTTTTAAAAAAAAAAAAAGTATATATATATATACATATATATATATACACATATATTTTATACTTGATATAAAATACACTCTATATGCTTGAGTGCTATCTATTAAAATGGAGGCAGGTATGTGAGTATGTATATATCATGTACGTATATATTCACACACCTGCCTCCATTTTAATAGACTATTTTAATAGCACTCAAGTCCTCCAGGGTTAGGGCACATCTGTGAATGTTGTATTAATCATGGATCCACTCACTGCCTTTAGCTGCTAGTTCTTCAAGAGCTGGGGAATGTACTGCAACCAGTAGCCATTAGCCTCCTTTTTAAACAGTCATGGCTGTGGTGGTGCACTGTCTTTGCTCTCAGTGCCAGGTTAACATTTCACTGTTCCTATATGACACTGTACTGCCTCCCAAGTCATGCTGAAGGTATTCTTTGTAGATCTATACTGTCAAATAGATCAAAATGCGGATCAGGGCTTAAAAAATTATTACCTGTATAAAGGAGTGATGTGCAGAACTGTAGGGTTTCAGACACAACTGATGAAATAGAGAAGAGAGAAATAGACAGGAGCAGCTTGAGCCATTAATATCATGAGAGCCAATGTAATATCAAATCATGACTGGAGGTGCTGCTGACTCAGGAGTTTACACAAAGGCAGATGAGTCAAGTGGGTGTTGTACTTTAGAAAAGCTGGAAAAATGCTGCACAGAACTATGGGCTTGTTCTTAATGGTAACATTTCCATGCCCTCTCTTGAAACTTCAGGAAACCAGTGAGATCATTGGTTAAAGGGAAGGAACAAGGATTACCTTGACTCCTTGATCTACTGGCAGGGTCATCATCTGGGCTGTGGTTTTTTCTCCCCAGGCTTCTTGCGTCATTTTATTCAGTGATTGTTTTACCAAAAAAACAACAAATAAAAAGAAAAGCTTAAACCTTTAGGTGCATGAGTCAGAAACAGAGAATGCATTAGAACAGGAGGAGATTAGTAAGTTTGGGAGATGGAAATGTTTCTGCAAGTTTATTGCCTTTTAAAATCACTTTCTAGATTACACAAACTGTTTTCTCTGTCACTTGCATCACTTTCTGCAGCCGCTTTGTTTTTATTCTCACTTATCACTAATGCTTGCTTCTCCTGTTTCAGAATAAGAACCTCCCTGGTTTGTTCACTATAGGCTACGCTGCCTTCAGATTAGCAATGCCATCTAAATCATATGGGGCTGTGTGTATGCGGTAGAAGGAAGGAAGGATGCAGATGGTGGTCACGTAACAAAGCAGAGACCTAGGCATAGGTAGCACAGAGTAATATTTCAAGTGAAGCTTTGGTTGCTTACAACTGTTTGTTTGTTTGTTTTATAGTTTTTAATGCATTATTTAAATATGATTTTGTGTGTTCTAGCGCTAATATCGATAAAGAAACAATTGCTGGTACCAGTTCACCACAGGCAATGTTGGATCACCATCCTGCTACAGTCATGATGGAGTTGCAATCAGAAGAGGATGTCAAACCTCCTCCTTCTTTGATTATAGACTCACAGCCAAGTGAGAACGTAGAACAAGAGGAAGAACACCAGTTGGTGCACATTATGGAAAGGTCTCCTTCAACGTCAGTATCTTCAGTTGACATGAGAGTTATGATGTCTCCCTCTCCTGTGCCAAGAAGAGATGAGTTTTTTAGGCTTGAGGTTGGAGAACGCTTTAGACCGATGTGTGGGTATGACCCACAGATGTTGCAAATGCTGAAAGAAGAGCATCAAATAATATTAGAAAATCAACGAAAAATTGGGCTTTATGTCCAAGAAAAAAGAGATGGTTTGAAAAGAAAGCAGCAGCTGGAAGAAGAACTGTTGCGAACAAAAATCAAAGTAGAGAAGCTAAAGGCAATACGACTACGCCGTGATCTGCCAGAATACAGCAGTATCTAAATATTTTATTACCTCTGTCACATCCCTTGAAATACTTAATAATAAATGCTTTTGCCCTAGCAAAACTGTTCCTTATGTTAATATGGTCTTGAAAGATGAAAGCCTATTTTCCATGTTGTTGTTTACGTACCATAATAAAAACACCTTGTATGGGTTTGAGTGCACCAACTCTTCTGCTCTGAAGTATAATCAAATCATGTAGACTTAAGGATGGTGAGAACCCCAATTTGTTAAATATTTCAACTTACCTCTAACAGAATTGCAGAAAGCAATGTAGGTTGGTTCTTTTTCAAAATTTGATCATATGCGTTATTTTTTCAAATAATTACCAATCCTTTATTACCTTAACGAACTTACTGGTTAGTAAACATATAAAAAGGAAGAGTAAGAAGCTATGTTTAAATATGCTCTTCTTTTCATGTTGGTAAATCTTGTGACAGTGGTGAAATTTTGCTGATGTATCAGCTTGGAAAACAAAATTACTGGATTGTTATATTTTTTTAATGTTCAGTAGACATTGAATAAATGTACATCTTTTAAAAAGTTAATACTTTTTAATATTGTTTTCAGTGGATGAGTGTTTCCATAGGGTACTATGAAAATAGAGACAATGAATGCAACAATTCATTTTTAAAACTGCATGCATGCATAATCTGTGTGTACAGTTACCATGATCGTATATTCTCTTAGAGTAATTATACTGGTCCTCAACCAGAAAAAAGTCTAATAAGCTCACTTGCATGCATAATTACTGCAGTGCATGTGCAACCAAGACAGTTGCAGGTGCCTTTGATCGATATCAATATGACTATAAGCTATCAAAGTGAAATAGCTTCTGTATGTAAGTCATGTGACTCGAAATCAGCAGAAGATTCTTTGTTATTCTTGGTACCTTTTATAAATGCTGTTGTTCTGCTCCTTTGATTAGTTTCAAATAAAAAGCCCAAAATGAAAAAGAAATCGATTATTCTGTCTGTCCTGGAAGCAGCACTTTCTTCTGCATTTATGATCAGCATTCATAACTGGAAGAAAAATACTGGCAAGCCTAATTCCCTAACAATTAATTTCTTTGTAATTCTTGGTCTCCTGCCTATTATGAGTGGATCCACAACTTCCTTAGACCTCTGGCCCCTTATCCACTGTGACTGCACTTTCTCCTTCCTCCAATCTGTGGTACAGGAAAAGGAAATTAAGCCCAGAAACAAGGAAAAAGTGCGAGCAAAGGAAATGTAATTCTTTCTTTTTCTCCTATCTCAGAGGGCTCCAAAAACAGAAAGAATAAAAGCAGTAGGAAGGAGAATGGTTTTTTTTCCTGCAGCTGCTTGTTACTGTCAGTCCTGTCACTGTTGTCCCAACTTGCCTTCTTTCCCCATTCCCACAGAATGTCAGTATGTGAGTACGGGGCACTGGTGTGCGTTAGCAGACTGTTTGAAAGTAAACCACACTGCTCGTCAGACTTCTGAGTGAATCAGGTTACCTTTGTAACCTCGGGGATAAATGCTTATTAAAAACTAAAGGCTGGAACCATGTAACTTAGTTCAGGGACTAATTGAGCTTAAAGCATTGTAGTTAAAATTTTATAAGAGCGGTGAGAGAGAAATCATCTTGACTTTAAGTGCTTAGAACAACTTCAACAGGTTGCAGGAGGAAAACTGAGGAAAAATACAGACTGTGAAAACAGATGACATCTGTATGGAATTACCCCATGCTTTTCCAGTTGTGTCGCAGTGAGAAGAATCCTTCAAGGATCGGTTCTTCTGGGAGTTTCTGCGTGTGCTTACAGTGATGATGTCTGAATGAGTGGCCTCAGTTTGTGTGCAGCCCTTGGCTTGCTTCTGCCTTTTTCGGTTCAAGGACGTTGATCTGTTTTTGTATAGCTAGTAACACTTCAATGAGACATTCAGTTCCCTGAGTTTACAAGAGTCAAAATCTTGGCTTTAATAAATACTTTATTAAACATTAGAACATCTTATTTGTTCTACTTTGCCATGTGAAGTGTGGCTTCTCAGAAATGGGTAACAGCACTAAATTCCCTGCACTTATCTTACAATTTGGAAATGCCTGATTTTTCTGTCGAAAATCAGAATTTTGGTTTCCGGTGGTAAGCAATAAATTCCTGTTATTGTTTCTGCAATTTGACACCTTTTTCTAGTCTAGAAAATAATTCCCAAGTGGCTTAATATCTTACAATGTTTTTAAATTATAGCTAGCCTTATTTTGGCCACAAAAATGCTCTGCAGACATTTTTTAATATTTTGGGTTGAGTTATTCATTCTCTTTGAGATAGGTTAAGAGGTGACCTCCAGGGACTCTGTTGGTGTGTTATTTTTATTTCTAGAACTGGAACTGGGGGAATTTCCAGTCTTTGAAAGCTTGTAATCCTTCCTGGACTGGAAGGCAAAGTAGATATGTTGATTGTGAGTAGAGCATACTGCCCATTATACTCCTGATAATGGAGGGCAAAGGATGCAGATGAATAAAGAAATAATAAAATGCACAGGCCTGGTCAGAACTGTCTCCCTCTAATCATATTTCTGTGTTTGGTTGTTCTAGCTTTGTCTCTAATTTTGTTTGTGGAAGGCCTCTCATTCTGGCTTGCAAGCAACATCTCTCATTCTGAGATGTCATGCATTTAGTTTTCTTTACTCTCTGCCGTGTTTCTTTCTTTTTTTTTTGGAGGGGGTGAGGAGGAGGATCTGTGGGGAAGATCTCTTGAATCCCATATTAGTTTGCTTGCTTCTTGTGGCATATCAGTGACATCAGTGCAGTGCAGTATGGTGCTGACTCTGTTATGCCTCCCCATGCTGATGGATCTGTCTTTTCTTTCTCACCCCACATCTGCTTCTCAGTATCAGGTTATCTGTCTGCGTCAGACTTTGCACTTCTCAGTGCCTGTTCTTGGGTTTTTTTATGTATTACTAATGCGGAGATGTGCACGTACAGCTGTGGCTAAGTCCTTCTGGACCTTAAAGTGCTATGAATTTTTACTGTTCCAGCAAATTATATTCCATTAGCATGTGTGAAAGGGATGGTCGGAAGCCCTTCCCTCCTTCACCCCCATTCTTATCCTTCTGTTCCCTTTGCTGTATCTGGCAGTAGCATTCCCTGTCTGCGTGTTTACAAAGTACTGTGTACAAGCAGAGTAATTTTAGGCGAGGGCAAATTTCTACCATATGTTCATGTCCTTCTACTAAGTTAACTGAAATAAACAGGCTCTGGGAGTACTTTTTAATTCTCAACATCTAATGATTTTATTTTTTTAGGATTAGATTAAAAAACTACAACTGTGATAACCTTGTGATCACTGTGATAACATCTTGTGTAACTTTATCCATCTGAGTAATTGTCTAATTATCAGTCTACACTTTTATCAACTGTTCCCTAATTATCTTTTCCTCTCCCCGCCCCCAAGCTCCTCCAGCATTGTCTTGTTGGCTGTGCGTGCCCTATATCAGAAGCATTATCGGGTAAAAATGGCAGAAAAGAGAGGTACTTCAAGACCAGCAGAGATTACCTACACCACATCTTGCACTCATATTCCTCTCTTCTAGTATCCTCCACCTCACTAGTTTCAACTGCTTTCTTTCATTTATATTTCCACGTATTTTCTTGCTTGGGAATGCATAGACTAGAGCTCAAATATTTTGTGTCCCTGTGATTTCCAATAGGCAAAGCCTTTATATTGCTTGTAATTATAAAAGAATTGTTTCTAAATAGGAGAAACAAATGGAGAATTGTGAGGCTCAATTTTGCTTGACAAACTGTCTTTCCACAGTTCAAACATAACACGTTTTCACAGGGTGATTGAATCTCATGTTGATGAAGTTCATAGTATTGCCCAAGGCTAGAGAAGGAGATTGTAAACATAATTAGTTTTTTTCTTTTTCCCTTTTCTTGAAAATTATTTGTGTTCCAAACTGCATTATAGAAAGGTTAAACCTAACAGAACTTTACATAAATTTACCCCAGGACATTCAGACGTTAAGCTATGGTGTTTTTAAAAGCTTAAAGGTAGAATTCTTGCATCTGATACCTACAGTGCTAAAGTTGTTGAAAACATTAGTTGTGATTTCTTCATATATGGGGATGGATAAGGGACAGGGAGTCCACAGGGAGACTCAGCAGTGTGCAAGCATTGACTCTCTCCAATGTTCTCGTCCTTCTCAAGTGCTGTGGGGTTGCTTACTGTTTTATCCCTGTGATTGCACAGAATGATTTGTTGACCCATCCAAAGATTTCTGGGTGAACATGACACCTTGCCTGACCCTGTGTTAGTCACACATGAGGAGTATTGTTATTCCATGAGGAATTCCATGAGGAGATTTTTATTCCATATTTAATCAGCAGTTACTCTGCATTACTTACGATTTCTGCTTGCTCTTCAGCGAAACTGCAGACTTGAAAATCATACTTCAAATTGTGCTTGATTTTCATCTTTAGTTAGCATAATCACAATAACAGTAATAATTTAACAAAATACGTCTAAAAAGTTGTTTCTTTGGACCGTGATGCCCATCCGTATGCTGTTGATGTCAAGGTCTGGTTTGGTCAAGGCTCAGTCATTTTGTATACAGCATCCTGTGAGCTGCCATTTGCATACCGTGCATGGCTTTGTGTGATCCTTGTCTGTATTGTTAGTGCTTTCCCAAAATATGTCTTTTATTAACATTCAGAATTTCTGTGTGCTTGAAATAAGTGAGTTTACAAATTGTCAGTTATCTTTTTAGATGTAATTGAACAGTGAAACGGTAGGACAAAACCCTTATCTAATGTAGGGGGTGGGGGAGAAAGGATTTTGTACTGTTTGTAGTTAGTTACTGCAATGTTGTTTTTCCTGTGTTATATAGATAACATCTGTTGCAGTAATCTCAAGTTATACTGTTATTAATAGATGAAGAGATCATGCTAAAGAAGGTAATTTATCATAATTAAGTAGCAGTTTTAAAAATGTTACTTAGTCCTTGTACTTGTTGCTACTGTTAACACAATTCCGTGGACTTAATCTATGGTGTGTGTCAGAAATACAGAATTAAAATGGGATATGCTATAGATCTGAAGTCCGTATAAATATTGGAATAGAATTGATTAGAATTAAAATATAGATATCAATAGCAGTTGCTATTACTGTTGAGATATCCTAAATCATAATATGGCATTCACTTTGGGGTGCACGTATAAGCCAAAAAAATCAATTTTTGTTTGACTTGTGAACTCTGCATGTTTCATTCAAGTGATGTTTGCGTTGTTTTTCATTGTAATCATAGAATATTAAGGTTGGAAAAGACTGCTGAGATCATCCAGTCCACCCCTCCACCTACCACTAATACTGCCCACTGGAGCATGTCCCTACGTACTGTATCTATCCTTGAACACCTCCAAGGACAGCGACCCCACCACTACCCTGGGCAGCCTGTTCTAACTCCTCGCTGCTCTTTCTGAGAATAAATTCTTCCTGATATTCAATCTGAATCTCCCATGGCACAACTTGAGGCCATGACCTCTCATCCTATCTCTGTTACCTGGGATAAGAGTCTGACCCCCACCTCACCACAACCTCATTTCAGGCAGTTGTAAAGAACGATAAGGTCTCCTCTGAGCCTCCTCTCCTCCAGACTAAACAAACCCCATTCCCTCAGCTGCTCCCTATAAGATTTGTGCTCCAGATCCTTCACAGCTTCGTTGCCCTTCTCTGGATATGCTCCAGGTCCTCCATGTCTTTCTTATAGTGAGGGGCCCAGAACAAAGTACTTGAGGCGAGGCCTCACTATAGTTAAGTACAGGGAGACGATATTGTAGATGGGCTTTGGCAGTAGGTTGTCTGTCACAATGGACTTCCATATAACACTGGTGGTGTCTACTTTCATTTTGGCCAAACCGTTTTATGCTGGGTTACCCCATCACATGTGTGTGTGCTATAGCTTTTGTTTATGTTTTCTCAAAGCAGCTCAGCTTTGTTTCTGTGAACCAGATTGAAGGGAGAATGCATCATTTTGTATTAAATTTTGATGATCTTTCCTTTGTAGCATTCTCGTTTCTCTGTGCTTTGAAAAAGTACTGACTTTTGGCATTAACATGGTCTGTGGCCATTCCTATAAAGGCTCTCTCCCATTTAGCTAATTCATAATTCATTAGTGAGCACAGATTGTGGTCATTTGCAGTAAGTCTGTTATACTTTAGCTACAGTCCCTAATAAATGAATTTTTTGGAGAGTCTGTCCCAGGTGGGCACACTGAATTGTTGAGAGCCCAACAGTGATTTCTTAGCTTGAATGAAAGCAAGATTTGTCTCCAGATTTGTCCAGCCATGTATTGACAGTGTAGTGAGTATAGTTAAGTGACAGTGTGGATTTTGAGTGCTTCGGCCCTTCTGGCAGGACAGCCCCAGAGATATGCAACTGTTGAACCAAACAGCTTGTGGCTTGGCTCTTCTGTGAAAACTTCAAAACCAGCAGTACTGTGGAAAATATAATTTGTATTTATGTGGTTCAGAGTGCTGCACAGTGGGTGTGCAGATGAAGGCTGAATTAAGCTTGCGTAGGGAATTTAGCCACTGTTGTTTGTTATAATTATTTCTGATAGATAAAATTCCTTTCAGAAGAGTTTTTGCTATATAACTGTACATGCTAGTTTACTGTAGTTTAGTTTTGAAAATCCTGAATCAAATTCTAAGATGGTACTAGGGATGTTTCTCAACAGAACTATATTTTGGTGGTTTTGGGTAGTTACCTCTGAAGATGTAATGGGCAGCTGTAAAGATTGTTTTCAGGTGAAATATAGCAGAGATTAAGTCAGTCATTTTTCTGTCTCATCCTATTCTATGCACATGTACATCTGTACCAACACACTTATACGTACTCCATTTGGTAGTTTGATCAGAAGAGCTGAAATTGTGTGTGCTGCAGAGGCTGAACATCGTACAGGTGACATCAAGGGCCAGAGGAGGCCCTTGGGAATAGCAAGTGGGCCCTGTGCTGATGAAAGCTGCTACGTATCCATGCATTTTAGTTGGCTGAGCAGTCAGTTTAGGACCATAACCAGACAGGGTGAAACAAAGTAGGTTCTGTCAAAGGCATGCTGAATTTATGGCTCCATGTATAGAATCATCTTATTAATTTGCACTGGAATTTCTAGGCAATTTAAAACGTGTTCAATTTTCTTACATCAAGAAGTGGCAAGGCAGCACAGTAAGTACCACATACCTCCAAACAGGAAAACTTTCTCCTCTCCTCCTTCATTTTCCCTTTTATGTTTGCTTTTCTTGTAGGAATTACAAATAAAGCCCTAAGTTTTTATGCCTTGACCATAAATATTACTTTTCCGCTCGGCCTATTGAATGGATTACATTTATGTAAATCAAAGTTATGTAACTTGATTTGGAAAGATTACTCTTTCCCTTTCCAAAGATTTCGTCAGCCATTCTGTAAGTAATCACTGCTGCATAACACATGAGAATGCTCAAAAACATGACTCATCCTTTGTGTGCCTCTTTCCAGGGTAACGTCATAAATTTTAAACAGTCTTGTTTAAATAATTTAGATAGGAATATATTAGGTTTCATGGTTATTACAGTGGATGTAAGTTTTGTTCATTATTTTTAGGACTCATTATAATCCATGAAAATCAAAGATGGCCATTAACAAACACAAACAGTAGCTGAAAAATGTTTTACCTTTTAATATGTGCTAAAATAATGTGAATATGAAGTATATGTAATTGTAAGAAATCCCTCTCTCCCTGCTTTCTGCTTCCTACATACCTAAAAGCCTTTAGATTTTACTAATGAAATATTATAGATCCGAGAGATAGTTTTAATTTCAATAAAAACCTCAGAGGCAATAGTAAGTGGTTAGAGAATGCAGGACTATATATTTTCAAAGTCCCACCTATATGGTTTTTTTTGTTTTGTTTTGTTTTGTTTTGTTTTTTTAAGTAAAAGAGCCTTTAGTTGATAAATTAATGAAAACTTTCAGTGTGGATAGGATCAGTAGGAAGAGTAGTAAACGCTGAACTTGGATGGCATTTGAATGTTTCCAGTATTTTACTGAGCTGATCTGGCTTGCTGCACTGTATGATGCCTGCAGCATTTCAGAATTCTCAATGATGCTGCTTTTTTCCTTTGATAATAGGACTTGCACATCTATTTCTGTGGACTTGACAGAAGCTTCAGCTTAGTTCATTAAATTTTTACAGTGGAAGTTGGATTTTTAGACAGTTGAGAGGCTTAAGAAGAATAGTTTTCTATCATGAAGCTGTAATTTTCGAAGTATAAGCTTTCCTCCTCCTCTGCAGCTGATACCCTTAAGAACTAAAAGTTTCATTAAATGGTGATGAGGCAAATGTTCCTCATTGTTCAAATTAAGTACACCTGTCATTTCTTTTATTGTTTACAGAAAATTCCTGTTGCGAAGGAAAGCTAAGGTTACAAATTCAGGTACCAAAAGTACTCAGCCTGTTTACAGCTTCTTGTGCCTTGAAATTAATTGCAAGATTGTATATTCTCTTTCTATTGGCTTCCTTGCCAGTTTTAGTTTGCAGAATGGTCTGTGTCCACTCAATGAACAACTGTTCCATGTTTTCCTTCCTCCTTTTTGGTCAGCTATAGACTTAATGCCATGATTTCATCACACTATTTTGATTTAATTTCCTGATTTTTCTTTTCCTCCGGTGCCCATTACAATAGGTGCTGAGCACGTCGTGAATGTACCTGTGTTCCACAATGGCACTGAGAAATGAGGGTTTGCGATTATCTCTGCTTTCTAGGAGATAAACTGGGAAGTGTGGCACAGAGAGAGTAAGATCAAAAAGCTCCATTAATATTGAAGGTGTATTTTGAATCAACAAGGACTGTGTTATCTAAGAGCTTCCGTATGCTGTACAGTAAGTGGGGTATGGATGGATGGAGAGCAGCCACACAGAGAAGGACGTGGGGGTTCCAGTGGATGAAAAGTTTGATATGGGCCAGCAGTGTGTGCTTCTAGCCCAGAAAGCCAATTGTATCCTGGTCTGCATCAACAGAGAGATGGCCAGCAGGGTGAGGGAGCTGCTTGTCCCCATCTGCTCTGCTCTTGTGAGGCCCCAGCTGGAGAACTGTGTCCAAGTCTGGGGCCCCCAGTGCAAGAAAGATGAGGTGCTTTTGGAGCGGGTCCAGAGGAGACCACAAGGATGGCCAGAAGGCTGCAGCACCTCTTCTCTGAAGACAGGCTGAAAGATGTTCAGCCTGGAGAAGTGAAGGCTCTGGGAAGACCTCATTGTGACCTGCAGTACCTACTGGGGCCTGTAGGAAAGACGGGGAAGGACTTTTTATGAGGGTGTGTAGTGATAGGACAAGAGATAACGGCTTTAAATTAAAATATGGTTGATTGAGATTAGATAAAGGGAAGAAATTATTCACTGTAAGGGTGGTGAAGCACTGTCCAGAGAAGCTGTGGGTGCCCCATCCCTGGAATCGTTCAAGGCCAGGTTGGATGAGGCGCTGGGCAGCCTGAGCTGGTGGGTGCCTTCCAACCCAAACTGTTCAATGGTTCTATGATTCTACAGTTAATCTATTAAAATCACAACTTCCAGTTGCCTCTGTGCACATTGTTCAGTATTACTACAAATGAAACTGAATCGCAAATCAGACACTCAGGCAGATGTCTGAAAAGTTTAAGGTTAAATGATTTTCTTGCACCACAAAGGAATGCTGGAAACCAATGCAAGTGGTATCCTGTTATCAAAGGCACTATTTAGTTTATCTTACCTTAAAACTATTCACATAAAATAAGTTGGTTTTTGAGAGGGTAGAGAGTAAGATAGTTTAGCACCACAGGGGTTATAGTTACTATTCTTCGGGCTTTTAGAGCAAATTAACATTTCTAAATTGATTTTTCCATATCATTTAATGTTTTTAGCTGAGTAAGACAGACCAAGTTGAAACTCTGATCTTTACCCTTTGAGGTAAGAAATTGAATGATTTCATTAAAAGGCTGCTGCATTCAGTGTAGACCATAATTACAGCGTCATGCAGTGTTTTGCCCAGTGAGCTTTGCACTTTTGTTAACAACAAACAAGATGAAAGACTGAAAAAGGTTCAGGCTGAAGAACAGAAAGTACCAAAGGGTCTTGAATGTGAATGGCAAGACAGTCCAAGCCTTAGCTTCTCTTTGGTCGACACTGCTTTGGCCATTACCAATCATCTGCCTGACTCCATGAGTCCTAAACTCAGAATAGCTGGTCTCATGTGGTATGATCTGTCAAATGGATCCTGGTCACTTAAACTGAAATCAAACTAGGAGGATGAGGAAAATGATGTGGGCCCTTTTTATCAGGAGGTGAATTGATCTGAGTGCCCTTACATCTTTGTATTACCATTTCAACTCAGGCCTCACCTGCTTGCCATCTCTTATGTTGCAATACTCTGTTGTCCTCGGCTGTTTTCTCCACTGTAACTTTTTCCTTTATTTTCCCTGACAACGCCTAATCAGCTCCTGTTCTCATCTCCTCCTGCTACGTCTTTCCTTGATTTCCCTTGGTGGCTTCCAGCAAGCCATGTGTTTTTACTGAACCGTGAATTTTGAAGGACAGAGACGAGGTGCAATAAGCTTTCCTTTCTGGTAGCAGACTTTCTTTTCAGGCTTCTTCTCCAAGGAGCACTTCCATGTATCTGCTCATTATCCCTGCTGCCATGTTTTCCTGTTCTGTCTCAGGAAGGGAGAGATGTCTCTGACTGAGAAGAACAAATTCCCTGCTGGCGTGTTTGGAAGAGACCCAGCTTTGGTCCAAGCAGTGAGAGCAGTGACTACAGAGAAAGTTATTCTCGGCCTCAGTTAGAGCATGTCCACTGTGTAATCCTCAGGAAATTAAGTTGCACAAAATGTGCAAACTGCGTTTATTTCCAAAAGCTTTTAGCTCTCAGGGATGGAAAAAGTTTCGCCCTGGCCAAAAGCAAAAAAGAAGCGTTGCCTTCTCCCCTGATTTCTAGATTCTTCTCCAGAGCATTGAGTTAATAGAAATTCTACAAGGAATAATATTTATTCTGACTAAAATTGCATTCGTCTCTGGTTTCTGTTCTCATAAAACAGTATTTTATGGTCAGTGTTTGAGCATTTGTATTTTTGTTTAAAAATAAGTTTGGATGTAAAACAATGATGTGTTTTTTAAAGAAAATATTCCTGTTTTCAATAACATTCCTTAGGTGAGTTAATTTTCACATTCAACAAGCTCATTCTATGTTCACAAGTTCTATGGAATAGATAAAAATAGCAAAAAATAAACTGTCTATGCTTTAGCTTTTAAAACAAACAAACAAAATCTTAAAAAGTCTCATGTCAAGAAACGTCCTACATTCTTTGGTGCTGATGAAATTATTAAAATTAGGCTTTTCTCTGTTAGGATTTCAATCCCCACAGCTCATCCACAGAACTTAAATACTGATAGCAATATGGGCATCTCTGGCAGTGGTGGCTTCATTTTGGCAGCAGTGTTGATGTTTGCAGGACAAATTTTGTGTTATACATTTTGTGTTTAAAATAGGGGCATGAAGCACTGGATTGTAATCAAGCAACTCAGATGTGATCCCATTGATTCCGATGATTAAAGGGCAAGTCTGCTCAAATCTTCATGGCTGCACCCCTCATAAAATGTCTGGTAGAAGCTCTGTGAGAAGACTTACGACGTATTTTTCTATCTCCAAGGCACAGTAATATGCATTTACATGTTAGCTTAAAGTTATCATTAGACTGAAATTGCTTTGCAAATGAACGATGATGCTATCTCTTGCTAATATTTCTTTAAACATTCCTGGGATATCTTAGAAGTGTTTAACACAGATATTTGATATAGAACAAGATACTTAACTTCTGCTCTCTCGATTTGTAAAACACCTCTGCTCAGAAGACAGGGCCAATGTTGGATCTGCAGAGCAGGTGGATGACACGTATGCTGAGGTGGCTGCAGAGACTACGCGTAGACACTGTCATTGAGTTTCAGCTGTGATTCAGAGGCTAAATCTCCTTTTATCTCAGTCCAGATTTTTGGCTCTGCCTACCCCTTTCTTTCTCTCTCTTTTATTTTTTTAAAATAATTTATTCTTTTGTACCGCAAAACACAACTTGAACCAACGTTGTTTTCTTTAAGCTACAGTTTTTGCATTTTGACAATGTGTTTTTGTTTAAGAGGCTCAGTCACAGTGTGAAAGTCCAGGTGCAGAACTGATAAGCAACTTGACAGATCCCATGGTTCCAAAACCACTTCAGCTTAACAGTGGCAGCTGCAAGGAAAGAGACCGTTTCCTTGTTGAGAACCACATTTCCCTCTCCTTGTATTGACTTTGGTTGCTCATGTGATTCATCGATCCATGTGCCCTGGCTGCTCAGCTGCTAAGCTGCTGGACAAGCAGCAGTGTGGGAGCAGGGAGGAGGAGGACGCTCACGGGTTTTGGCAGCAGCCTGCAGTTAGACGGGGTTAAGCCATCCATTAAACCACACCTCGGGCTGAGGGTCTGGTGTGCTGCTCACTGGAGCATGCCAAGCTCCTTATAATGCACAGTTACACGGCTGCCAGCCCCACTGCAAAGGCTCCTCAAAATGCACACTGATTTACATTTTGTGGTGTTTGATAATGGAGTTTTCTCAGCGCACTGAGAGTAACCCAGCACATTTCATCGATAGGTTTTCTTCAATTCCTGCTCTATAGAAACTGGTTAAGCTGGTTTGCCATTGGAACGCTCCCCCAATCCCCTTTCCTGGATCCTGTCCCGTTTTCTGTAAATCATCACCTCCTTGAAGGTGGCTGAAGCTGTTTCTCGTATCGAGTAAGCAATAGTTTATATCTTGAAACTTAATCCCTTGCTTTCCAGCCAGGTATGTTCTTGTTTGTGGAAGATTTTAAAGCTTTATCACCCAAGGTTTTAAGATTCCCAAGCCCTTCACTGTGGGAGGACAGATTTGTCACTTGCTGCATTTTCTTGCACTCCCTAGGAGGCAGTTAGCCATTTGGGAGGGCATGATTTCCTGATCTTCCTCTTAGTCTGGTGTACACAGAGTTCCTGTTATTTATTATTCTCAGTCCCAACTGATTAACAGTGCAGTGCAGAACTGAAACCTGCAGTCAGGATCTCAGCAAAACCAGCTCTAAGGTGGTGCCTACCATCAGCAGGCAGCAAGGTTTTGGCTACAGAGAAAGAAAAAGACCTTAACACTGTTATCTGAAACTCTAATGTAGTTATAGGTAAAAGGAGAATGCATTATGTGTCCTGACTGAAACAAATCATTATTGGGTATTGTTATAAACAGAAATTACAGTAAGTTAAAGACAAATTGAGGGAAGAAACCTGAGCATCACATTCTGTTCGTTTTCAGTTTTTCGATAGGAACATGGTAGTATTATGTGGAATACGGGCCCCCAGTTTGCTGCTCACTGAGGGCAATTTGCTTTAGAAAACCTTAAATCCTTCTCTCCAAAAATCAGCTACAAAATGCTAGCAGTTTCCAATACTATTTTTAAATTATTCTTCTGTTATTATTTTCACCTGAAGTGGGGCTAAGAAGACTTTGAGGAATTGTTATCAACCTGAAAGTTAATTTATTGGTGATTCATATAAAAACAAACAGGACTCCCTGAGTAAAAGAGCAGTGACCATAGAACAGATCTTAGGGGCCACCAAACTCATGTGGGAAGTCAATGGAGGAGACCAGGAGGTCACTTCTGGTTGTGGATGAGCATTCCTCAAAAGAGAAGAAAGTTCTGCAACAAAATCTCCTTCATTCTTACAGTAACTTATATAAAATCTTTAAATGATGAAAGGAATAGCAATTGCTGATTAAAATACGAGAACTGGTTCGAAAAACAAAGAGAAAACTGTCTTGCATTTCTTTTGTTGAATCAATTGATGTATGGAAACTTAAAGCAGAATCAAATATCTTTTATTTTTAGCACAGTACGAGTTTCCTCTTTCTCCCTCTCTATCCACTGCTCCTCCAAATCGTATTTCTTGTGATTGCTGAAGATCCAGTAAAACCCTTACACCTTTTTGCAAAACTGCAAGGATTTGTTCTTGCTCTCTGGCTCATTTCCCAGGTTCCATCTAAGTGAATCCCTGCCTGCTGTGCCTGTACCCAGTTGCTGCTCTGTTACCCCTTGGAGGTAGGGCACCTGTCACAAGAGATACCACAGACACTGGCTAATGCCCTGAAAAACAATTTTTCATTTAGATAGCACTTTTAAAATATCAAAAATTGCACACTCATTTAGGCATGTAACATGCTAGTGTTACTCAGTTTTAAGAAGATGTAGGCTTGTTGTTTAAGTTATGTCGTTGCCTCTATTTGTTGCGAATTTGCCTCGTTACTATTAAGTTGCCTCATCTTTATTGTAAGCAAACCTCTGCTCTTGCTGTCTTTCCTTTAAACACCAGCACACTTGGAAACTGTGGAAAGGTTAGTCTGTGGCATAAGCTCTTTTTCGTAACAGATTTCTGTAGTGTTCAATCCCAGATGGAATCAAAGGAGCAAACCGATTTAAGCCTTTAACCAGCATGCAAGGGTATTTTAATGAAAATTAGTCTGATTCTCTCTTTGAAGCTGTGCATGTGCTGAAAAGGAATGCTACAGATATTCCTTTAGATAATGCTGAGGACTTATCTGCCATTACTCGGCTCATGTTAGATAGCTAACTCTTGAAGCATGCATTTATTCTTAATCGATATTGTGATCAACTGCTGTCCGTTCTATTATAATTTCTTAACCTCATTAAGCTAAACATTTTGTATTAGCTTTTATATTTGTGTTGCTTAGAATGAGTTAACTGCTGGGCAAATCAAAGTCAGCCTGAGCACGGTAACAGCGTTTGGGTTGCTGCATGCTCAGGAGATGGCCTGTTTCAACACTTACACAATCACTTATATTTAAAGAGAATGAAGAAAGCAGTTGAAGTAATCTCTTGCATTATTAGAGTTATAGCTATTCTGCATCTTAGTACTAATGACTTCACCTTCAGACCTGTGTACTGGTCTCCTTTATTTCCTGTCATGAACCTTGTATTCCTGCCCTTGTTTCCAGAATGTTGCTCAGCACCACTTCATCAGGACTGGTCATTTTCTCCCATTCTTGTTTCCCTTTTTTTTTTTTTCCAGCCTTTCCTTTTATTCTTTTTACACGGTTATCATCCGTTCTGACAAATCAGGATCACTCTGAGTAACACACCAGGAAATGTCCTTTTCCAGAAAGCACATACTTTCCAAAACCAATTTAATGGTTCTTATTTCAGAATGAGTCCTTATGTGCTATTCTGTCTCAGTCCACACTTAACATAAACAGCCCAGAAGAGGAAGCATGCCACTTGGTTTATGTAAGATGAAATGCATTTGTTTGAAATGGAAATTAATATACGCTTCATCAAGAGAACTTGAGATATCCTTTGTTGTTTTATTTCCCTTTTAGATGCAGTGTATTTGCCAACATCAGGGATGGCAAAGGAAGCAGCAGCGCAGGAAGAACCTGACTGCCTCACAAAGTATTTCAGTGTTATGTGGTGTAAGGCATCAAAGAAGAAGCACAAGAAGTGGGAAGGCGATGCTATTCTTATTACAAAAGGAAAGTCAGTCATGTTGAAAGACATGGAAGGCAAAGACATTGGCAGAGGTACTGTACATTTGCATGTGTGTGTAAATGAACAACTGGTTTAAAATTAATATGCTTTGAATAACAGAGAAAAGCTTTTTAGATATTTTAGAGTTCTCAGTACTGAAGTTGAACACAGGATGAGAAAAGATTAGGTTTTTTTTTGCAGTGAGGGAGATGGAAGGAAAGCTTTTTGTTTCTTACGTATAAAGCAGATGCATGGGGGAGTCTGGAGCAGGCTGTGTAACATTCTTCACAGAAGCACCAAATGGTAGTCCAAGGAGAGGATCTGGAAATGAGGCTGTACTAATTCAGCAGAGATGCTAAATGAGGCAGGAGTTGATTTTGGTTGCTCTTGTACTGCATTGGAGAAGATGTGAGAATTAAAAAGGTAGACAAGTAAGTTTCTTGTAGATGCTCCAGCCAGTTGTATGGGAACTGGGAATGTCTGAGGTTGGATCTGTACTTTTCATCCAATCAAGCAGCTAGAATTATTATCTTTGTCAGAAAGACGAACAACTGCAACATTTTCCAGCCACAGTCAACTGTGTAGCGATTTTTAATCTTGCAGTTTTAGCAGCAGCTGCTTCTGTAAGACACAGTTTGGGTTGTTATCAGAGTTAAAAATAAGACTTGCAAACTGTAGGCTGCAATCAATTTGAGGTAGTATTTTTTACTGAAGGAAAAGCAAGAATTAACATTGCTAACTAAGCCAAACATATTTAGTAAGGAATTTGGATTGGACGGTGTTGCTACAAAATATAATTTGATTAATTTTGGGGCTGACTTGGCTCCTTTGCTCTTTTAATTACAATCATGACATTGTGAGCCTTGTTAGGACCATGCAGTTTTAAATCAGTGACTTAGAAGTTAATTCAAATTCTGCCATAGCGAAGCGATGTATGTACAGAGTTGCTTGGGTTTGAAAAAGGCAGAGAGAAAGAGAGCAATGCCTGGAATGCGTCAACCACCACCCTGTTGTTGTGTCTTCTTGAATTACCAGAAAATACAATAGGAAAACAAATATTCTGATTCCCAATGCTAAAGTTTTTTTGTGTTTATTTGTGTCAGGGAGCACAGCGGTACCAATGTCACTGGTACTGATCTGCTTTCTATGTTCATGGATTCTAAGTAAAACATAAATTCACCAATTTAAGCAGTGTAATTTTAAAATTTCTTCGATTATTCTACAGGCACTCTGAGTGAGGGGTAGTGGTTTTTACCTCCAAAATTGCATTTAACACTAGCAGTTTTACAGTGAATGTGAATGAGCACCCGGAATTACTATTTTTAAATTGAAAAAAGGAGTAAAAGGAAGCTTTTGGTTTATTTTTTACTTAGGCATACCAGGGCAGGATTTAAGAAGGAATATGGAAACCTGAAAACAGCATTGACTTAGCTTGTTTTTGAGGCTAGACAGCAGAACTTCTTGCTCTTCTTTTCTGCAAGTGTCCTAAATTCTTAATAGTATATTACTAAGAATCTAGGAAGCCCTCTCTTTTGATTTACTGTGTGTTATGGAAATAATTATTTCAGGCAGCTGCATAAACATTTGAGATTTGTGGATTCACTTTTTGTCTTCCTTAAGTTCACCTCTACCTTTAAAGCCCATCCTGACTTAGAACTAGGTTTTTCAGACTGGAATTCAAATGATCTTGCATGAAGATAGACCTGTTGACAGTTTTATTTATCCTTCATGCAGATAAATACTGATGTTAAGGAAGTAGTATTTGCTGTGTTGTCCTAATTCCTAAATTTTGATCTTTTTTTAGGTACTGGATATAAATCTAAAGAGTTAGACAGTCTTGAGGAAGGTCAAACACTGATGATTGGAGGAAAAGAAATTGAAGTGATGGGTGTAATTTCAGCAGATGACTTCAGCAGTGGCAGGTGTTTTCAGACTGGAATAGCGACTCATGACACAGTCCCAACTGCTTTACCTCAAACTACCGTGAAACAATTCTGTAAGCCAATCAAAAGTGCCTGCCGACCCAGTACTAAAGAGAATATTCTCCTCAATTCTCAGAGCCGCAAACCTCGTCACAATCCAAATGATGCAAGTAAGGTTCAAAGTTTTAAGTTTATTTAAGCACCTTTTGGCTCTCAGGAAAGTTGAGTGTGTAACCAAAATTTTCCTTAACGTGTTACTGAAGTATTTCTGAAATACAGTAGTGGTTTTTCTGTCAACAAAATGTTAGGATTTTATTGTGTGTTTCTAACAAGTAGAATGCTCTGCAGTGCATCACTTTTGCTCACAGATGTTACAGATGGCTGTAGATGCAAGTGGTTTCTGAGTGGTTTCTTCTGTAGAAGTGGTTTCTGAGAGTTCTGCCAAGAAAAATGTGTATGTCATTCAGAGAAACAATCTGACGTACACTAGAAGTTCTAGATGAGTTCCAGCTTCCCAGCGGGGTCAGTAATAGAGCAGTTAAGCCAAATGCAGATAACTGCTCCTGATGGTGCTTGATCCTTAACAGCCAGTGAATGTAACTTTACTACACCAAACTTGACCAGATATGTTTTGGAATAAAAGTTTTGTCATGCCAGAACTGCCCTGTACTGAAGAATCATGAGAATTCTTAAATTACGTAGGTTACTCTGAAAGTAATGCCTCCTGTTTATTTCCGTGGAAACTACAACAGATACGAAAAACATAACACTATTAGACAGAGCAAATTATGAACTACAGAATACTATTTTTCAATGGAGTCACCACCATTAGCCATGCATTTTTGCCAGCAATGAATCGTAGCCTGCGTGCCACACTCATAAATATCTGTATGGCTATCCAGAACATGACTTGTCTTTCACATTGCTGTTGTCACTGTTCAAATGTACCACTCACCACCTCACTGTGCCAACACCCACTGTTTGGTCTCCACAAATGTTCAACAAGTGTCAGTGAAGGTCTGTGGGGGCAATTTTTTCTGCATAGGGGAGTTCAGGTGCACATCTTTGCTTCATACGCACTTCAGTGTCAGATGCTCTTTTGTCAGACTGCCCCTCTGCTGCCATCTGTTGCATGGCAACAAGATGTGATGGAATATTGGTGGGAAGTTTCAATCTCTGCTGCCATACCACAAACATCTGCTTCTGACATTGGGGGGCAACATAATAAAATAGGAGGCATTACTTTCAGAGCAGGCCTTGCATATTCTGCTGATGGCTTTATCTTTCAGATGAAAGACAAAGATGATTTTAAAGAAATGTTATTAAAAAAAATTGTTCTACATTCTTACTATAGTTTTACCTCTGTCCAGCTTTTTACCTCGAATCTTGACAAAACTGCTACTTAGCAAATATGTAAATAAAAAATAATATCTTGATTATATGGTAATTGGTGATATCATTGGCACTTGGGTAAGAGCAAACTCATTAGCACTGTCTTCTAGTTTGAATTCATCTTGGTTATGTTGGGTCTAATGAGGCATCTTCCTGCATTTTCGTGACAATTCTGCATTAGCTTTCTAACCTAAAATCTAACAAAGAGCTGACATATTCTATACTCAAATGAACTTCTTTGTTTATCCAGTACTCCATCGAAAACTTTTATTCTAGCAGTTTGCTTTCTGTTACTTCTGGTGAATTTGAACAGCTCCTGTGAGATTTCCCCATACTGCCTGATACAGAGAACTCTCAAGACATGAGTAGGTTGAACTCACACGTTAGTGATGCTCAAACTTGGAGAATCATATCATTTATGTAATGTCTTGGTGCATAATCTCTTTCAGAAATACTGGAGGTATTTTCCTAGACTAGGACTTTGTAATGGGAGCATTCAGAAGTTTTCATGTTGATGTCAATGAAAATACTTGATTAAAAAGCAGCTTCCTCACAATAGAATGCTGTTTATCTATGTGCTCAACAGAACAGACTACACTGACAAAGACATAACATCATGTCTTTCGTGTATGATTTCTAAGATTTAGTCCATAACTCATCTAAATCTTCTTTCTTTCCTGTCTTTGAGGCAGCAAAATTTTGACAGATATTTTCATCACCTTGGACTTTTATATATATCCAGATGCAATTTGATGTAATCCATCAGAACTCTGCCTTTTTTCAGTAGGAAACAAAATCCCTCTGAGTGATTCAAGTCTTCAACAGATCTATTCCCATGAATAAATTATCAATATAGTTCTACTCTAGCAACATAAAAATATTAGAAGCTGTGAATTGCTTTCTCATTCTGTCTTCTGACAATACAGCTTGTCAGTGAGGTTTTGCAGCATCAATATCAGCAACTGTGTATGGACATCATCTAGCAAAGTAATGCCATCAGAGTCTGTAAACAAATTATGGCAAGCAAAACTGTTATTCAGAAGTAGCCAAAGGATATAGCTTCATGCTCTGTTTGCCTCTGTATGACTCAAACCTGTCAACTTCTTGTGTTTATGCACTGTGGCAGCCTTTGTCAGCTCACTTTCATTCTTCCTCTTTATTTTGGCAAATCGTCTTATCTCTCTCTGTTTCTCAGACAAAATAGTCTTTTTGGGCTACAGAAATCTGGGCTACAAGAATATCCCCTTGAAATGTAGACTCTAGTCTTTCTGTTGGTCATTGTTTTCTTAAACTTTCCTTTTTAGAAGCCCTTGAGACCTTCTTCTGATTTAACTCTGTGTATTCAAAGTCCTCATGCTGCATTTATTAGGTAGGCAGTTTCATCTCCTGAAATAATGCTCAAAGTGCTCACTTTGTCATAATTACATTTGAGGAAAGTGCAAACTATTTTGGACACCTCTGTAAAGGGATTTTTATTTTGGAGGCTATCTAGAAACTTTGTTGGTAAATGCATTTTCTGTCTGAAAAAGATCACTATGTTAATCAATTTTTTTTAGCGATCATCACATTATTGATTTTTTGCTGTAGCTGAGTTAGAGGAATAATACCAGACTGCTAACAGACTAAGAGAAGTTTAGTGCAATATTTGCATATGTTTTGTACTTCAAGATTCTCTAGTTATGCCAAGACCAAATGCAAGTCATCAGTGCATGTTCAACAAGGCTGGTTTACCCGTGGTGGATGTAGTGGTGGATCCTTACATTGCAAATAATCTCCGACCACATCAGAGAGAAGGAATTGTATTTCTATATGAATGTGTAATGGGAATGAGGTAAGAACATAATTCTCCTTTTGGCTTTCAATGCCTATAATATTTTCATGTTCCATCTTAAAAATTAGACAATTCGAAGGGGAGCATTTGAAAAATTGATCAGTTAATAAATATTAGTTATCTTTCTCCAGTAAAAGTTGCACAGGCTTTTTTCTGACCTCTGTGTAGCATTGTGTTTGCTGTGACTTTGCCAGATGTGATGAGATGCTAGTACAGCAAAAGGCCTGTCAGTTCTGTTGAAAATACCACATCTTCTAAACACATCTGACTCATGCTAAATCACACCACTTTCTGGGGTTTATAATTCATTGAATTTATAATTGTATAATCTATAGTTTAGCCCTTTGGAATAGAGAAGCTGAAGAAGTATGTACAGTGAAAGTAAGAGAAGGTATATACAAGTGTTAAAACTATTGTTATGTTATATTTTAAATTCTAGAAGGAGATTTAAGCTATTTGGTTTTGGAGGGCTAGTGCATTAATCTAGAAAATGAGGAATTTCACTCTAAGGACTTCTGGTCCTTATTGACTATAATAACCATATAAGCATATAGTAAGTATAAGTAGATTCTTTATAGTAAACAAAATGACCATGAGAAACAATTCCCTAAACCGGTTGTGAGTAATTAGAGATACGTCTTTTAAAATGTTACCATAGCTTCTTATGTCTTACAGAGTTAGTGGCAGATTTGGAGCTATCCTTGCTGATGAAATGGGCTTAGGAAAAACATTGCAGTGCATTTCACTTGTCTGGACTCTTCTGCGTCAAGGGGTCTATGGATGTAAACCTGTACTGAAGCGAGCACTAATTGTCACCCCTGGGAGTCTGGTAAAAAACTGGAAAAAAGAATTTCAGAAATGGTTGGGAAGCGAAAGGATCAAAGTCTTTACAGTTGATCAGGTAAGATTTATTTCCTAGAAGGGATTAGGTCCTATCTGGCTCAGAATATAGGAATTGTGATTTTTTTTATTTATTTTTTCTTTTTTTAAGCAGAGACCTGAACTAGTAATTCACTATTAAAATTTATTTGGAATGCTTCATTTCTCCTTCAGAGCCGCATGTGCATTTAGCTGTCAGCAGCTGAAGATCACCTGCCTATGTAGCATAAATCTCATGGTTCACCTTTGCAGATGTAAAAGGAAACATTCTCTTGCTTGTCCCTCTAGTTTAAGGAAGAACTTTCTGTTGTACATTGAAGTGCACGCCTTCCTTGCTTTATGTAACACAGCTTCTAGCTGGACTGACTTGTACTGTGTTTCTCTGGTAGTTACTGTTACTCTTTACTGAAAACTGTCTAATCTTTATCTCAGATGTTTCTGGTTATCTCGGGAAGTTATTCCTTTTACTGACACTGGTAAGAGTGGGGTTTCTGTAAGGATGATTTAGTCTCCTGTAGTAAAGCCAGCAAAAGCAGGGAGGTGATCGTCCCCCTGTACTCAGCTCTGGTGAGGCTGCAACTAAAGTACTGTGTTCGGCTTTGGGCCCTTCACCACAAGAAAGGCATCGACGACCTGGAACTTCCTGAGAAGGGCCATGAAGCTGGGAGGGGTCTGGAGCACAGGTCTTATGGGGAGCAGCTAAGGGAGCTGGGATTGTTCAGTCTGAAGAAGAGGAGACTCAGGGGAGACCTCATTTCCCTCTGCCTGACATGAAGTTGAGGCGAGATGAGGGTCAGCCTCTTATCCCAGGTAACAGAGATAGGATGAGAGGTCATGGCCTCAGGTTGTGCCAGGGGAGGTTCAGATTGGGTATTAGGAAGAATTTCTTCTCAGAAAGAGTAGTGATGCGTTGGAACAAGCTGCTTGGGGAGGTGGTGGAGTCCCTGTCCCTGGAGGTGTTAAAGGAAAGGGTAGATGTAGTACTTTGGGACATGGTTCCGAAGTATGGCAGTATTGGTGGTAGGTGGATGGCAGTATTGGTGGTAGGTGGATGGCTGGACTGGATGATCTTAGAGGTCTTTTCCAATGATTCTATGGTTTTACGATTTTTCCTTGGTCCTTATTGATTAAATTGTACCAGTGGGAGGAAGTGGAGACACTTTACATTCTATATGGAAGAATGAATATTTCAGACGAGATGGAAGTGTTCAAACTATTCATGAAACTCTTTTGTAGAATGTACACTTTATAAAAGTAATTATTTGAGTTCCATTCTTATTATTGTCAAAATCCTGAAATTATTGAACCTACTCATCTTCCACTGGGGCCAATCCACATTCACTTCAGTAAGAAGTGCTCTTTGCATCACTTGTTTTTCTCAGTAACTTGTTTCAAGATGTGGAAATGAAGCAAACCGGCTTGTCAGGAACTGCGATGTAATATAGGTGAGATAGAGAAATACAGAATTTTCTACGGAAAGTGAATAGAAGACAAAATATAATAGGGTAACATTATCACCTGAAAAGATGATTAAAAATAATTGAATGTTTTCTTTCTTTTTTTTTTCTTTGGATAATGTTGGGAGGAAAGAAATCTGGATTTGCTGACAGTTACTGTGACCCAAAATGACAGTAGCTTTTATCCGACTTTTAATTTAAATAACTTTAATATTCTTACTCATTTCATTGGAGCTGTTTGGATTGAGGACACTCAGCAGCTTTTAAGACTGTTGTTCCCAAATAGCAGTGAATACATTGTCATGCTAAAGCAAGATGCAGTATGACTTGCCTGGAGTATAATGAGGTATTTTAAAATAATTTACTGTCTATCTTCTACAGAAAACCAGCAATTATCATACTGTTATTTCTTCAGTATAACTTAAAAGGAAGAGCTTGTCTCAATGTTGTTTTTTTTCCATTCTTGCCTACAAGGAATACATTCAAAGAAGTGGGAGACTTTTAAAATGCGTTAGGCATGTTTTCCTCATTTTCACACTGAAGGACTGAGGACTGATCCTAAACCTTCAGTGGTAAATTCTTCAAAAAAACAGGACATCATCTGCTTTTTAAGTGTGGTTACAATTTACTTCCGTTGAAATGCAGATGCCAGACAGAAGGCATTGCTTTTAAAATGAAGGCTTCCCCCCAAAGGTTGCATTTAGGTCTTATTAATCCACATGATCAGCATTTGAGATGTGACTGAGAGAATAACTCCATGATCTGTTTGCAGAGTATCACTTCTACAGTGGTTGTTTAGGTTTTTAAGTGAAAATTCTGGAGAATGAATCAATTCGAGGTTTACACTGCTTCATGATTCAGCATTTTTTAATTTACACTTCACTGGATTTGGACTAGTGCAACGCAGGGTCTGTTCTGGGGGTAAGTCTGGGACATTATGGAGCTCTAATACTGGCTGACAATTGCTCTGTGTGTAGCTCCAGGCTCCTGTCTTAAACTTGTCAAGTCACTTTGGGTAATTGTGAAAATGGAGGCTATAATACATACGTATCTTGGAGCTAGTTAAGAGGATAAATTAATTATTTGAAATTGGCTTGTAAAATTATTTTAACTTTTAGTCTGTCTTTTACTGCTGTACATAATAACAGCTGCAGGCAGTTCCCACTGCCCATAGGCTCAGCTCATACCCAGAAAGAGTGAGAAAGCAAAAGATTCCCAGACCCTGCTCATCTTCTGGTGCTTTCCAAGAAAAGATCAGAGAGGCATTGCTTCTGACATGAGGACTGTACTGTGGAGCCCAAATATGGAGTGGGGATAACACTGGATGATGCCTACAGGGCTCTTCTGTTCCTGTGCTGGGAATGGAGGACAAGGGAAATTCTCTTCTCCTATTTCAAGACTGGCAGTAAAAATACTGGCCAGAAAGCTAGCACTTATCTCCAGTCTTGCAGACCTGGAATCAGCACTAATGCTGTGGCTCAGTTCAAAACCTTGAGGAAATCTGTCCACACCCTTGTTATCTGCTCTGCACTGTTTCATGCTTCCTCCATTGCGTGCAGGGCCTCTCCATGAGCATGCTGTGGGGATTCACCTACCACAAGGTACTTTTGGGGGTTAACTTGACAGATTTGGCCATAGATTCATCTTAATCAACAAATAGGAGGCTCTGAAGGCTCTGATAACTAAGTGGTATTGTTCTTTGAGTGTATTATGCTATCTGGCCCCAGACTTAGTTGTTTATGTTTTATCACTGATCTTGTTTGGAAATAATGCTACCTTTTGAAGCTCTAGCTTGATTTGCTTTAAAGATCAAAGAGATTTTTCAGCTTGTCAGCTGGGACTGTTGCATGTACAGGCCATGAACACTGTTAGGACACAGGATGGAGTGTGCAGGGCTTTTGTATCTCGAACTCAATGGAAAGACAAGGGATGGGCCACAAGAGAATTTTCCACTTTTATGTGTGATTACCAGACAGGTGTGCACTCCTATTATTACATTCACCGATCTGTAAATAAATGTAGACACTTTTAGGAACCTTTTTTGGAAGAAGCTCCCTTTCACATTACAGTGCTTTGTTAACTTAATATGTTTCTGTTTAAAGTTCTGTCTCCAAGCTCTAGAACTGTACAGATTCAGTTCTGGTCAGACTTGAATGCTCTAACCTGGATAACTATTCTTAGTTTTCCTCTTTGTCACATTTGGTTCTGGTTGTTTTATGCAAGAGTTTTGGAAAGGAAATCTGAATGTCCTTTGAAAAAAAAAAAGGGGATTTGAAGGGCACTTAAGGGTGGAGTGACTCAGAGATGCTTTCTGACCAGTGATGTGTGGTTCAGAGATGAATTGCGTATATTTACCAATGAATAGTCATGTTTCCTAGGGTTAGTTATAGGCTTAATTTTCTGAGTCCAACAATGTGCTTTCCTTTTGACCAAGCCATCAATGCTAAGGGCTTTTAACAAAGTGAATATCATGTTCAATTCAAAATTACAAGAGGAATTTTAATTTGGCAGATCGTGGTAACTTTCTGCTGGACGCTGCAGCTTAGGATCCCATAGTGGATGTGTGGGCAGCCAATTGCCTGTTTGTTATCTTGATTGTAGTTGTTTAGTTTACCTAAATACCAGGACTGGGAAGTTATTCCAGGGAGTCTGTAACAATTTCTCACCTTGATGATAATGTGTCTCAGAGGATCTCAAGGTCTCAAAGAGTAATGAATTGTCTGTTAATGAGGTGATAAAGCTAAAAAAAAAATTGCTGTATCAGATCCCCTCTTTGCTTTGCAAATTAAGACACAGTCAAGAATCCAGCTCTTGAAGGAGATAGTCAATGTTTTGTGTCATGCTGGAAAAGATTCTGCAGCCACCAGATTTGTAAGTAGTATGATGGGTGATTTTGAAAAACGCAGTTGTATGTTATATTTTTCTTTATCCCTGTAGGACCATAAAGTAGAAGAATTCATCAGTTCTCCACTTTATTCAGTTATGATAATCAGCTATGAGATGCTGCTACGATCTCTGGATCAAATTCAGGATATAGAATTTAACCTCCTGATCTGTGATGAAGGACATCGTCTGAAAAATAGCTCTATTAAGACTACTACAGCCCTCACTAGTCTGTCTTGTGAGAGGAGAATTATCCTTACTGGTTAGTATTTATAGTTTAATATAAATTTTAGTATTTAGCTATGCTAAAAGCACCAAATTGGCCTAAAGGAAAGAGGATATTGTAAATATGACAGGATATTGTAAATATGTAAATAACTTCTAGAATCAATCCTTTTGTCAAACCAACTAGATATGCAGTTATTCAGTTAGGAAGATGGTAGTTTATTAATCAGAGTGGAGTTCTAGATTACTTCAATTTTCTGAGTAATTCCCATTGAAATAAAATAACTTTTTAAGATGCATTATGAATTTTAAACTCTGCATTCAACAATTGTACTTCTGTCAGTTTCAAGAACAGAATTATTTGTTATGAATACATTATTATAGATACAGAATTATTTTTCTCTCTTTCCAGGTACTCCAATCCAAAATGACTTGCAAGAATTTTACGCTTTAATAGAATTTGTAAATCCAGGGGTACTTGGTTCTTTATCCACATACAGAAAAATATATGAGGAGCCCATTGTCAGATCCAGAGAACCTTCAGCAACAAAGGTATGTTATTTAAAAAAACAAAAATGCACTTATGGAAGAAAATTAGTAGAGAAGAATGGGAAATTTGCTTTCTGTGGAATAGATGAACTTCAGGAGTATTAATGGGAGCAAAAGCTTTTCAGCTTCTTATTTGAATAAATTTGGTTGTTTTCCAAAGGGCGATGAGGAAAACATGTATATTGAGATTATGGTTGCTCTTTATCAGGCATCCAGCATCTTGAATTTCCAAAACTGTCATGTAAATTACCATATGAGGTTATTGTGTTATGTCTTAGTTTCTCCACAATACTGCATTATTTTATTACATCAATCAAGAAATTTATGGAATATAATTTGAACCTTCTGTATCTTTGGGGACATTATCTTCATTTGTTTAAGACTGTAGAAACCAAACAAGAATTAAGCTAATGCAGTGGTACTAATTTTGGAACTGATCGTTACGTTCCCATGCAGGAAGTGATATTGTGCATTTAAAATATTCACTAACTACCTAATGAAAATAATATAGAAAATTATTTTGATGAAATGCAAGGTGAGCATTAATTTTGTGTTTCATTCTTTTAGGAGGAAAAGGATTTAGGAGAAAAAAGAGCAGCAGAACTCACACGCCTCACTGGACTCTTTGTTCTTAGGAGAACACAGGAGGTTATAGACAAATTTCTTCCACCAAAAAAGGAGAACATTATCTTCTGCCAACCAACAGCACTGCAGCTTGAATTGTATCGAAAACTACTCAGTTCTCGTGTTATTACCTCCTGTCTACAAGGCAGGCTAGAAAATAGTCCTCACCTAATATGTATAGGAGCTTTGAAAAAACTTTGCAATCATCCATGTCTTCTGTTTAAAGCTGTAAAGGTATCTATCTGCATGGGGGTGGGTGCCTGCAAATAGTCATTTCAGCTGACAGAGGTCACTAGAAATATGTTATGGTCAACGTGCATGTCAATTAAGGTCATTTCCACGCTGTTTTCACATCTGACTTGCTTTAGGAGATTGGCTTTCAAAAATGTAAATGTTAGGGAATCTGAACATAGGTATGTTTCCATCTTCATAGCACCTTATTTTCTTGTTCTTCCTTATCTTCATATATTTTCCCTCCTAGTGTGGTCCCTGAATATTTGTAAAAATACATTCAAATGTGAGCTTTACAAAGAATACTCTGGTAGAGATTATTCTATATACTCTGTCTGCTAGTTCCCATGAATACAGTCTTGAGTTCAGTGATATTGACAGCTGCAGGCTCGACACATCACTGGTACAACCTTCCTGGAATCCTGTCATCCTCTACACCTTGTTAGTTTCACATAAATCTTCTCGTTCCTACAGGTAACTTGTATGATCGTTAGAACTTAATATTACTAACTTATTTCAGTAGTAGTCCAAGTGTGAGTAAGGTGAGTGTAAATATAAATAAGTGTTCCTTAAAAAATGTTCTTCACGACTTTACAGGAATATCCACAGCAGACATCTCTGTAAATTGCAACTCTGACAGTAAAGTGAATTACCTTCACTTCATTATATAACCATTTGAATTTTTCATAAATAAAAGCATAACCCTTTGGAAATTATCTGCATGGAAAGGACTGTATGTGAAGGTCATTTATTACTGTTGTGGGGTTTGATTAGTCTGCCTTTTTCCTCCCCGTGAAACATAAATTTGCAAGTTACAGCACGTTATTATTTGCCAGCTTTTTTTCCTTTTCTTTTTTTTTCCCACTTCCCTGCAATAAAGGAAACCTAATGACATCATCTTGATTTTTTCCCCTAATTTTTAGTTATGGCTTTGCTGTGGTTGTGTATCTTTGTAGTTGTTGAAGTGGAGAAATAGAAGTAAATTCCTTTTTTCACTTTTTAGTATTTCATGTTGCTGTTTACCCAGCTGTAAACAAAATCTTGGATTAGAGGATGTAAATCACACTAAATGCTCTCATTGTTTTAAAACTGTGTCCATACGGTACAGGAAGCTTACTGTGCTCATGTGATATACTACTTTGTGATAGCTTTTGATACTTCTTTTTGTAATGAAGATACAAATTTTTAGACATAAGACAACGCAAAAAAAAAAAAAAAAAAAGGTCAAATATTTTAGTGGGGATGTGAAGCTTGAATTCTTTTATTTTTAATAGGAAAAATCCTGTGATCCGAAAAGCGATGAGCATGTTGAGTCCAGTCTCTACGAAGGTCTAACAGATGTCTTTCCACAAGATTATACTTCTGACATTTTCTCTGAAACGGATTCAGGAAAATTGCAGGTGCTGGTGAAGTTGTTAGCAGCAATCCGAGAGCTCAGCTCTTCTGAAAGGCAAGTGTGAAAGAAAGGTAAAAGGCAAATGATAGGAGTGACCTGCTGCGTATTGTTTTGCTTTTCAGTAATGTAATAGGGACACACTATTCAAAATAAAGTCTTGGCAGCTGTTTGCAGCGGTACCAGACATATTTATGCTTCGTACTCCTGGCTCTTCCTCTTAAATTCTTACCTAGGATTGGTAGCTGACACAATTTTCAAAGTTGTTCTTCTATGATTTCCAGATAAAGATACTTGTATTTTTCATATTGAGCTCCCACAACTAAGGTAGAGTTAGCTACAGCCCCCGTGCTATGACATATTATCTTTATCTACAAAGATTTCCCAATGCTTTGTATCTTCTTAAGGCAATTATTTAATGCATTCAATATTTTAAATTTCACAGAAATATTTTTGATGACTGGATTATGAGTTTCTTTCCTTTTTAATCATGTTTAGCTGCTCAGTGCTTGCTGCCTTTGCCATCCAGAGCTAGAATACTCATCAGGTGAAGTTGCATGGCAACTGCTTATTTGCCCCATGGTGAATGTCACTGACACACAGGAGAACCTCTGTTTATGATAGTGTAATGGGATACACATTGTTGATTATAACTGTGAAATTGCTGACTCATGGAAAACTCAACACAACCTTGTGTCTCATGATAACTTTTTTATGTACTCATGCCTTGAACCCCAGCTCTTCCAAAAGTAGTGCCTTTTACCTTTTATTTTAATTGATGCTTAATAGGACGTTCTGTAATCCAGTAGTGAGAAGTTATAGCAGATCTCTTGGCACTGATGTAATGGAATTTGTTTCTTCCTGATGCTCTCTTTTTACAAACCAGAAATTGGAGCCTATTGTGGGAGTTTATATGTCTTGCATACATTGAAACCAATGACAGCTAAATATCTAAACGTAATAGCTTTTTTTCCTTTAAGTTGAAAGAATTAAGGTATCAGGAAAAAGCATCTTTCCCTGCATCAGTGCTGTGGGAGCTGATGAGTTACAGCTAATCTTGAGGCATTCTTTTACAACTTTTTTTTTGCTTTAATACAGTACTGTTCATGTTTCTTTTCCTATTGCTTCCAAGCTCTCATTATCACTAAGTAGCTTTTTTGCAAAATACACATTCAATTCCAGTGCTCTTTTGAAGTTTATATTCTACTTTTGAGTGAAAAGGTGTGATTTTAAGGTCGATCAACAAAAAAACCTATCTTGCAAAGTCTTTACAAACGTGTTTTAGATATAATTTGGTTGTAGAGGCAACTACAATAATAATAAAACTTTATAACAATTTAAAAATGTTAATGTACCAGATTTTCCCCAAAACTGCTTTTATAGTTCTTCAGTACTTGTTTTTAATTAAAAAAAATATTCTTTTTAAATTCCATTTTTATGGAATTTTGTACATTTGATTTAGACTTCTTGCAGAAAAAATGCTCTAACTGTGCTTATTGCCTTATTTATGGCTTAAATTAAAAAGATATTTGTCCTCCCAGTAGTATTGCCCTAGTAGGATGGAAATTCTAGATTTTTAGATTCGTGAAACTTACTTACTCAAAAATTAAGAGAAATAATGTTGATCTAGGATGTGTTGTTAGTCAGTGAAGAAACTGAGTTATTTAAAAAAAAATTAAACTGTATTGTTTGTGATATCTTTCATCCTGCTTCATTCCATTTATTTTCAGTCAGACGATGTAGGAAGGAGTAATTGCTTTGTTATTTGACTTTCATGATCTCGTTTATCAGAAATTTTCTCAGTTGTCTATAGAAGTTCTCATTAGCTTTTTCCATAAATAGAGTAATCTACATTATTTATTAGTTGCTACAGCGTCCTCTGCAAATGCTGCCTTAAGACCAGCTATTCTGTATAAATGTAGATTTAAAAAAAAATTCTGTGTTTGGTTCTGGATCCCTGTAATCTATGCATTAAGCCAAATTCTCTTGTGAAGGAAAACATTGATTATTTAACATATGAATGTTTGATGGTAAGACATAATGTATCCAAATTTAGCGTGTGCTTCAAATAATAGTGAGTTCTATTTCTTAGCAAATATGAGTAACCTCAGGTTGATGTATAATTTTTGCTAGATTTGTCATTCCATTTTTTTAATTGCCTTCAATTATTTGTTATTGTACTTTAACCTCACCTGCCTCTCATATTTTGAGATAACTTTATTTCATTGTTTGACAGAGTTGTACTGGTATCCAATTACACTCAGACACTGAACATACTACAGGAGACATGTAAACGTTATGGATATTCTTATACTAGACTTGATGGAAATACTCCTGTCTCCCAGAGGCAACAGATTGTTGATAGTTTTAATTGTAAATTCAGTCCAGCTTTCATCTTTTTGCTGAGTTCAAAAGCTGGTGGAGTGGGACTGAATCTGGTTGGAGCTTCTCACTTGATCCTTTATGATATCGACTGGAATCCAGCTACTGATATTCAGGTCTGATATAATTGTGTACTGTGGGTTATGATGGGCATCAAATGAGCTCCTGACTGATTTTGAGATGTCTGATTTAACATGTCTTATTGCTACCTAGCTATCACCCTGTGCCTGGAGAAATACAATAATGGAGGAAAACTCTGAAAAGAAGAAAAATTTATCTGTTGTTAATGTATATATTTAGATCATTAGAACTCCCTTTGCATGAAGAGTATAGTCTGGTTTCTTTAGAGGTGTGAGTCATGTATCCCCTTATTTTCCTGCCCACTTTTTAAGTGAAAGTTGTTGTGTTCCTATAAAGAAAAGAAAACTATGATTAGAATATATAGCATGTGTTACTGTTGATTTGCTATACTTAAGAAAAGGGAGAGATCCCAATCAGAATTAAGGGAATGAAGTAAACACGTATCAATGGTATTAAAAGAAAGCAAAGCCAGTGCCATGCTATGCTTGTAACAGTGCCTTTGGTTGTAAGGGATTTAATTGGCATAAAAGTGTTCATTTGAAATAGTTCTTAATAATAACAATTAAAAATATATATTTTTATAAATAAAGTAAGAAACGTCTCTCTGTAGAGGAATACTAAATACCTGATACATGAAATAACCTCTGATTCTTGGCCCTGATCTGTTCCAAGAGTGAATTAGTACCCCCATGTGGTCACTTGTTTTGTTGCTTTAAACACTGTCTGCTGTATCAGCCAAAATTGCTACAGTTTGCCAAAAACTGCAAACCATGTTGTGGGTACTTGTACCTAATATGTACGTGTAACCCTTACATTTTTTACTAAAATTATGTAATGGTACTCAGTTCCTTTTTTTGTTTAAGAATTACATGGGAAACACGGATTCTACAATTTTAAAAGGAATGGCAATGCCATTCTTTGTTGTGGCAAAATAAATAAATAAATAAATTGGAGATGTATTCTTGAAATAATCAACTGCTGCTAATGCTTAGAAAAGAGATATGAAGAAAGGACTGCTGACAGAAAGGAAATTAAACCTCTGCTTTCCTTCTGTAATACACAAAAAAAAGAGGAGCACAGATGGACAAAGCAAGTTATATTTTCAAAATAATTTACAGTTGATTCCAGAAGACTTTAATAAAAACAGTCAATGACAGCTATTATTTCTTTGGACACCATCTTCTGCGTGAGCTAGCAGAACCAGTAATTTGATCAGCAGAGGCTACAAGTTTTAGCAGAAATTTTGTCTTAGAGTAGACTGTTAATACTCTTTATCTTTTCCCTTTCTTCAGGCAATGGCCAGAGTGTGGAGAGATGGTCAGAAACATACTGTACATATCTACAGACTTCTAACCACAGGTCAGAGATAGTACTCTAACATTTTCTATACAAATTTTGCCAGAAGAAAGAGAGGGAGTTTTTGGAAATAAATCGTTGTTTGAAAGATATATTTAATTTCTTCTGAATTCAGTTAAAATAGATCCATCTCCTTGATTCATTTGCCTTTTCTGTGTTCTTGTTTTTGTATTTGAAAATAGTGGTTCAGCATTTCCTATGAATATTGATCATAGAACCATAGAGTCATAGAATTGCTCAGGTTGGAAAAGACCTTAAAGTTCATCAAGTCCAACCACGACCTAACCATACTGCCCTAACTCTAACAACCCTCCACTAAATCACATCCCTGAGCACCACATTCAAATGGTTTTTAAACACATCCAGGTATGGTGACTCAACCACCTCCTTGGGGAGCCTATTCCAGTGCTTAACAACCCTTTCTGTAAAAACCAATTGAAACCTCACGTGGCACAACTTGAGGCCGTTTCCCCTCATCCTGTCACCTGTCACCAGTAAGAAGACACCAACCCTGCTCTTACTGTAAGCACCTTTCAGGTGTTTGAAGAGAGCAATAATGTCTCCCCTCAGCCTCTTTTTCCCCAAACTAAACAGTCCCAGTTCCTTCAGTTTCTCCTCGTAGGACTTATTGTCCAAGCCTTTCACTTGTTGCCCTTCTTTGGACCTGCTCCAGCACCTCCATTTCCTTTCTGTACTCAGGTGCCCAAAACTGAATACTTGAGATGAGGCTTCACCAATGCTGTACAGGGGCAGGATTACTTCCCTAGTCCTGCTCACCACACCATTTTTGATACAAGCCAGGATGCCACTGGCCTTCTTGGCCACCTGGGCACACTGCTGGCTCATTTTCAGCCAACTGTCCATCAGTACACCAAGGTCCCTTTCCATCAGGCAGCTTTGCAGCCACTCCTCCCCAGGCCTGTCCAGTTGCCTTGGCTGGATGTCACCAAAGTGCAGGACCCGACACTTGGCCCTATTGAAATTCATACAGTTAACCTTGGCACATCAATCCAGTCTATCCAGGTCCCTCCATAGTGCCTACTATCAAGAAATGGATTTTACTTTTCTTCTTGACATATACTGGTCAAAAATGATTCCAGTGTATATATTGTTTTTTCAATACAGGCTCAATAGAAGAAAAGATTTATCAAAGACAGATCAGCAAACAGGACCTTTCGGGGGCAGTTGTAGACCTTTCCAAGACATCTGAACATATCCATTTTTCTGTTGAGGAGCTCAAAAATCTCTTTACACTTCATGAAAATTTCAGCTGTGTTACCCATGACTTACTTGAATGTGATTGTGTGGGAAACAAAGACCATCAAAGTGAGTTTCTTTTTCATTATCTCTGGCTATTACAGAAGAACTATATCCATTTGGAATATATTGCCTGTCTTTGGAGAAAACTACAAAGCTCAGTAAAACAGAATTGAAGCAGTGAGATTCATTTTGGGATCAGCCAGACATTGCCTGATTTTTCTGATACAGAGAAGCCCTTCGTAAGATAAGGAGAAGAAATATTAATTCCTTTCAGTAACAACCCATTCATATATTGTGCCTCTTAATTATTTGAATTAGCTATGGCCTGTTTAGGTAGGGATTTGTTACAATCAACAAGTGTTATTTTTTTTTTGTAAATATTCCAGAATAGTAATGATAGCTTCAGTTTCCAATTTCCTAAAGAAAAAAGAGACTATTGCCTGGGTACATTTCTTTTCTTGGAGTATGAAATATGTATATACAGTATTCACAAATATCACAGTAAAAAAACCACGAAGGAGTGGCTATGAGTACATATGTTAACACAATTAAGTAAAACACAAGAATACAATTCAGTAATACAGACCTGATGACTATTTTGCTTGGTAGTTTTCATGGTTTTGGAAAATAGGCTAGAGCTGTCTCAGTCTATCCAAAATGGGAAGGACTTGGTTAGTGAAAGCACAATGCTTCTGTATCCATGACAATTTGAGTTTCTTTCTTATTTCTGCTCCACACAATGATTTCATAGTCTTTGTATGTATCTTTATGACTGAAAAAATTAAACCACTTGTCATATGAGTAAGTGATGTTCTGCATTATGCCAGCCTCCATTTAGGTACTGTTAAAGGATCTGCGTAGAAAATGCAGCTGTGGTGTTAAATCTTACTGTTTTTTTTTCACTGTTGTGCAGTGATGCAGGTAGAACTTCTGGACTTCAGAAACCAAAGAAATTTGATATTTCTTCTGTGACAAACACTAATGCGTATAGTTTTAATCAGGATTTTGCAATTGTCTTAACACTCTTGAATGCTTATTTTATGCTTTGAATGCATATTGGTTCCATCTATTCAACCACAGCATCAGTCTTTTGGGACTCAGGGCACTGAATGTAACCAGGACTCCCTCAAGGGTAATTGTATCTTGGTCCCAGCAAATGGAACATTTATGTGGTAAATCAAGGGAAAACCAGAAAGACCTTTTTAAACTTCAATGTTAGAAATGATAGAATGAGTTGGGAAAGGTTTGGCTTCCTAAAGAGCAGAGAACAAATTGGCTCATCAGTTTCCTTGTCAAATTGTTATGAGTCATGGTCTTACAAATCATGCTTGTGAGTCAGAATGCAGCTACCATTAGTTGATCTCTTTGACATTACTAAGAAGAAAAGTTGTCAGATACTTCATTGGGGAACCAGCTCCTGATTCCTGGAAAAAGACATTGTGACATAGAAAGTGCTAAGAACTATGACCGATTTGTTGTCTCCATTTCTAGCAAGTATGATTCAAAAGATGAACTAAGTTGGAGCTAAACAATACTATACAGGCTTCACAATGCATGAACTTTTCACAGTCTCCGTTATATCTACCAATGTGACTGCATGGTCTTGACCAAGCTCCTGTTGTCAATTCATCCTGGGGCAATCTTTAGCAAGCCACAGGAGTTTTGAAAGGAAGTAATTAACTATGTGTGGGTTGTGTAGACGGGTTGCCTGCTATTTTTCTGACTGTCAGATCAGCTGCGAAGTATAATACTATTATTTTACTTGATCATGGTTTTATTTATGAAGATAGGAATGCAGAATCTGTAAGTACTTGAGAAGTGCATCTAATCTAATTTTTCTCCTGGACAGTAACATAATAAATTTCAAGTCTAGTGCAAATGTGTATCATCAGTCAAAAGGAAAGTCTTGCATATGGGAGTCATTATGGTCTCTTTGAAAGTTTAAAAAACTTGAAAATACTGAGTCATCATGCTGCTTTTGTCACTTGCTGAGGAACACGTAACTCTGTTGTGAAACTATTTGATGACATGGTTTAAATCAATAACAGCAGTGATGCAGTTTTTTCCATCACAACTGATTTCTTTATTTATCTTTATTTCTTTATTTCTTTCTTTATTTACATGCATCAGGTGAATCATGAAGTCAGCAATACATGACATACCCTGCAATGACCTATTGTTGCTTGGCACTCTAGAATCCCTAGAATCTCTAGAATTCAAAGTAAATTCTTCTCTCTTTGCTTCACAGGGAATTGTCTTTTTCTTACTGTGATATACAGTATACAGTATAGCATTTATTGAGCAACTTGGCATAGTGTGAATGTACAGAGTGCACTAGAGATCCATCTCTAGTGTGCTAAGTTCAGTGAAATAGCTGTTCAAACTCTTAGCTGGTTGGAATGACTCCTGTGGAAGGAAATAAAAACTGACTTGAGTTTTGCTGCAAGATACTTCTATATTCAGAATTACTTAAAGAATGGGAAGAAACCCAAATATTACAGAATTAGGAAGACGGAAGAAAGGAAATTGCAGATAGGATATTTCCCTTCCTATCTATTTGTGAAAGGATTCATCTTTGGGCTAGCATATGGTGATTTTAATAGACTTGATCCATGAGCAAGAAACAGCCTTTCCCCTCTTACTATGGATACAAATGTTTGGTTTTCATTGACATAGAAGGATTCTTTACATTGCTCTATTTTTGCATTCATTATCACCGTCTTATTGATTCACACTGAAATATTCTTAGTTTTCCCTAATTAATTTTCTGCATCCTTTTTACAGATTCTTCCTCAAAAAAGCCTTCAGTGTCTAGATGTTGTCAGCTCAGACAAGACCAGGGGAAGCATAATATAAAGAAACCTCTCTCCATGTCACAGCTGATGCAATGGAAGCATTTCTCTGGGCAACATCAAGCTCTACCTGATCCTTTTCTTGAAAGGATAAAAGAAAATGTTTCTTTTATTTTCCAGAATGTAACCAATCCTACTTCCCCCACCCAATAAAACTACGGTATCTTTCACTAATGCTCTCATCCTTCTCCTCAGAGTTGTAGTAAATAATTGATGTACAAAGTTATTTTTGCCAAATTCTATATTGTGTGGTTTTGATGAGGTTTTTGAGTAAACGTGAGTTCTGGTGTTTAAAAAAAAGTTACAGGTAATACTAAATTAATAATAATTGCAGTAATCGTCATACAGATTTTCAAATTTAACTTTGCTTTAAGGTCCTTTCCTTTCATATTTTAATTATTAAGATTGTTTTTATATACATCTCTGTGTGTGTCTGTTTTGTTTTATAGTTTTTGTTTGACTATAATGATTTATTATTTGCAAAGCTGACAACTCTTCAGCCACGTTTTATGATATTATGCAGCGCTATATGCTGTTTACAAAGCTCTGGTTTAATTTTTGTTTTGACAATGAGAAGTTGTCTGTCTGTATAACTGTGGCTTTATCACAAGAGGAGTGTTTGTTCCCTGGAATTTACAGTTTAGTGAAAATAGGAGCAATAGCTGCTGAGGCCCAAGTTTCTGAGACCAGGTTTGTTGCTGTGTCAAAATGTTGTGAAATTCACCTGTTGCTTTTACCTGGAAAAATAAACAAATTTCATTTCTCAGGCACGTTGAGTACAAGCTTATCTAATTTTTAGCTTGCTTTGTTTAAGGATCCTTTTTGTCAAACTGTGGAGTACTTCACACTTTCACTATATGTTTTTCTTATGACTATGTTTTCCTTCTTTCTGAAGGCACAAAAGCTTGGAATCGGATTATATCTTATATGTGAACTACTTCAAAAGACCCAGAGAAACAGAAGATTAGAAAATTTTCAGAAAAACTGCAAACGTAGAGAATTTGAAAGACCTTGAGGAAGAATAGGACTCCATTGTGGTAATCCTGCACTGTGCCACATATTGTACATACTCTTGATATATGGTGCCTGTTGTGATGGTAGTGGATCATTAAAAAATCCAACCAATTTTCAGAAAACAGTTCTCTCCCTTTCTCTGGAATGTCATGGAATTCACAGTCCAACCTAATCCATCATCATACATTTTCCTGTCATTGTGAGTCTGGGAACTGGAAATCAAATACACTGACTTCTCTCCACTGTAAAAATCTTTTTCAGAGGTGGTTTTTTTTTTTTTTTCTTTTTTTTTTTTCCATTTCCTTTGATTCTGAGAACTGGATGTCAAAAGAAAACAAATAAAGAAAAGAAAAACAAAGTGAGGGCATGGTGGAGAATATAAGCAATTATGAATATTTTTGGCATGCAAATTTTGTTCCTTAATACAGTTAGAATGAGGAACTGAAGAATGAAGAACTAAACAGAGTTTAGTTCTATAACATTTTAGTTTGTTAAAGAGCTTGTTCCTCACCCTTTGTATGGGGAGAAGATGTTCATGCTTATCTAGGTACTGTGCTATTTTGTCAGTTTTGTTAGATAAAGACTGTTTGAGAGCTTACAGATCCCACAGCTTGTTTTAATTAGCAAGGCCAAGATTTGCTGTATCTCTGAAACTCAAGACAGACCATAGCCAATCCATATAATAATGATTGTTATAATTAACAGTTGTTTGAGACTGATTATAAGTTTGTCAGTTATGTCCCTATCTGTTTGAAGGAAGCATGCCAGCGTTCTCTGTTCTCTGCTGATACTGAGCTTATATGTGGTTTCGTGCATGTGCATGAAAAAGTAGCCATCATCCAATGCTGTTCTGATTATGGGAGCCTGGTCATCTCCACTTGCATGCTCTGTTTTGGAGCATACCAGTTGTTAACACTTGAGGAAACCTGGGTGTATAACAGAAGGAAGACCCACACCATGCTGTGTTTCTTTCATTTCTCTGTTTCGTTTCCCAAGACCCCAGCCTTTCGACCTCATGTGTTGAGATCCTGCCCTCCACACAGTACAAATGTAGCTGCATGCTGGCAGAACACAGGTCTGGCAGGCAAGTCCTGTTATTATTTAACCTGCAGAGCTGTTTTATTCTGGCAGTTTTTAAATAAATAAATAAAGAAAAGCTGGTGCTGGACCACCGTAGAGCTCTCAGGAGGCCAGAGGTGATGGCTTGGCATGACTGAATTATGAGCGTGTTTCTTTCTTGTTGGATAAATCAAAACTACCCAAATTACAGATTGAAAATGGCATTATACATTATGCAGATTGAAATTGACTCTGAAATTTGTTGTCCTAGAAAATTATGCTTCACACTGGGAGAATGGGTTGCAGAAAATATAGGAAGCATGAATACAGAATCTAATTTAGTACGCCATCTGTAATTCTCTCACAGTAGTCTAAAAAAGCCTGTAAAATTAGATTAGCCCATCCTGCTCACATAATCACAGTGAAATGATCATTATTAGCATACAAAGTGCAGCACATAGCCGTGTGACTTTTTTCACCCATAGGTGAAAAATATTCACTAGGAAAAGGCCCCATAATGAACTTATCGTTGTCTGATTGTTGGACTGGTAAGGTATATTGAGGATTTCAACTTTACACAAGGTCATGTTGCCCCTTCTCTCAACAAACATGAAATTCTAGAGGATGGGTAAGGTAGCTGGTGGTGAATGACTAGTTGTCAGTTCCAAGCAGATGGTCCTGGCTTCTGGATTCACTGCCAGCGATGCCCTAGTTGTGCTCTGAGTGTGAGATATTGAGAGTTGTCAAGTTAGAGAATACTTTTGAATACAATTTGAATTGAAACATGTCCTAGGGCACCTATTAACACCAGCATGAACTCCAGTAGGCACACACAGCAGTTCTCACCTGTTCAGGAGAGCAGGCTGTAAAGTTATGACTAATCCTAGAGCAACTTCTGCAGGGCCTTGAGTCACACCAGGCAGGAGTGCTGCCAGCCAGCCCTCAGGTTCAGCAGTCAATACTGTGTTTGTTGCCAACTCCCAGCTAGGTGGAGGGGTTTGGGAGAAATTCAGTTTCTTATGGTATAGGGCGTAGTGCCAAAGAAGCAAACGTGCTTTGTGTTCTCAGTGGAGATCAACCCGGATTCCAAAGAGCAGAAAGTTGTTTTATCTATTGCTTTATATTGCATCTTTTAAAAACAACAACAACAAACAAAACAAACTGGTTTCATATGACTACTTTTGTTGAGTCAGTATTAAACCATCCTGGCTTGCTTTTTTTTTTTTTTTTTAAATGATTCAGATAGTGATGTTTGTATGATAACTGCAGTAGAGACATGATGACAAGAGGTTAACATAAGTCCGGTTAAGGGTTTGCCTTTTTCAGAGATTATGAAGCCCTTCAACTTGTCGTCTGTTACAAAAAGGGTGCCAAGTGGTGATGGAGTGATTCTGTAAGGGAATAAATTCATAGGAATTTCTTAAAATGCCAGATGTTTGACAACTGCTTTGGGTCACCACAAGGAATTCACAAAGAGAGATTCCAGCTTCGTAGGCAAGTAACACATAGAAGGAAAGTAGCTTTCTCACGTGCTTTCCACTGAATGAAAATTTGACGTCAGTCATGGTTGTTTACGTGTGGCTTAAACAAACGATGTGTCTGTGGCTGAAAGATCTGGGAAGACTATAAGGAACAATAAGAAAAACTGCTTTTGGCTTTACAGCATAACTGAAGACTAAGCTAAACTGAAAGCTGTAACAGAGCCTTATGTGCTGTTCTTTTGTACCAAAGCAAGTTTTCCGTTTAGAAATGTGGATATAGATACGTGCAGGACTTGCAATGTATGATGCAGTGTTCACTCTCAGGATAAGAGGTAACACATCAGCAGAAGCACTACAGAAGCAATAACACTGAATTCCTAAGCCAGCTTGGGAGTGTTCTGCAGAAACTCCCCAGCTTCAATATATTGGATGCTGTTGACTTGCACCCGGTTTTCATTAACGTGCTGAAATCTAAGATAATATGAAGGATATATATCCAAAGGTATCTGCAGCCTTCTTCCAGCCTCTTTTCTCCTTTTCTTGCAGCCTTGATGCCAGCCTGAGTTTTTCCTGTGCTCCTTTGTTTGCTTGGTTTGAGTTACACCCACTTGACAACATACATTCCTCATTTTTCTTTAATTCATTTCCTCCCAAATAGACGAGATGTCAGTCACTGTGACAAAAGCCTGTGCCCTTGCAAGCTGGTTTTTCTAGTATTCTCTGTCAGTTAGCTGAAAACCTTTTTTCTCTCTTCATTATGACTGTCTTGGTTCAGGCTTTAGTTTTATAGAGTGTGAGTTATGGCACGTAGCAAGAATCTCCCTTGCAATCCTTGTCCATCCTAGTGGATGGAGCTTGCTGAACAATAAGAGTGCAGCAGCCTGAAATATCCTTCCTCCAACTAGAATCTGTTGCATTTGATGCGATTTTAGTCCTGTAAAGGGTTTGGACACCAGGTCTACTTAGCCTCATCAAGTCAGCTGAATTCTGTGTATGTGTCGAAGCTGACCCATAAACCTCACAGACCTGGGATCTGAATTAGGTGCCCAAGGTATTGAGTTAAGTAGATGAGTCTTTGTGGGTCATCCATAGTAATGACATATCTTAAATACGTAATGCACTTGTAAAAGGGGCTGGCAGTACTTCCTAACACTGAAGCTTGCCACAATTTCCTACTATAGAGCGCTTTCCTGCTTCACTAGTTACTTTGAAACTTTTCCTGTTTGAAACATTTTCCCCATCAATTTTCTGCCGCTGATTTATTTTTATGTTGAGCTGAAAGATTCTGCATATGTGGTTGATGCACTCCTAAGATCATGGGTAGGAGAAAGCAGTTTGTTTTGTCCATCTCTCACCTTCCTGTTTTGAATTAGGACTTAAAGAGAAATCGGAGTGGGGAAGGCACAACTTCCATAACAGCATTCCACGTTTTTCACTTTTCCTTTTAGTATCTGCAGAGTTTTATAAATATTTCCAAGAAAAGGGCAGTAGGAGTATGCATGGTAAAGACTTCTTTCTTCTGAGCAGCTAAAATATCTCCTAATTCCTTCCACACCAGGACTGTGTGAGATGCAGAACTGGCAGATGTTACCGATTTGAACAAGTGCCATTCCCTCCTAAGTTTTACCTGTGATCAGGCCCTGAATGCACCACATCCTGTGTGTGACTAAATATAGTCTGACCCTGAGCTGTGAAGCTGTTTCAAGGGATTCTTCTTGCAGTTCTGGCTTCCAGTTTTTCTCTGCTGGGTAGGGCACAAATGCAGCAGGTGACAGCAAGGTCGTCTGTGTTAACTCAGCCAACCAGCATCCCACCAGCCTCAAGTGGGAAGCAGATCCCATTCGGAGCAGTAGAAGTAGGTACAAGGTGGTATGGGGTAAAGAAACTGGTGAGATCAGGATTGGCACAGAGAGGGAAAAGCAAGTGGAGGTGATGTGAGGGAACAGGCAGGCAGGAGGGAGGGTTGAGGGTGCATAGACAAAGGCTTTGAGGAGGCATAGAGAAGCCAAGAAAGGCCAGATCCAGCTGAATGAACAGGGTGGGTGGGGATGAGAGGCTGAAGAAGTCAAGGTTGGAACAAGATACTGCTACTAAAAAGAAAAATGCATCAAGTTTGGTCAAAGGAGGGAGAATGCTGTCCCCCAGATTCTGTAATGGGCCCCATGATGCCCGAGTCTCACTGTTCTGCTCTTGGCAAACACTATTTAAGTCGTGAGTAAAATGATTGCTTCTTCTCACCTGATGTCTTATAAGCCTTAGCAGAGCCACTGACGTCTCTTTGCTATTGATTTGTGAATCACTGCAAATCTAAAAGTATGAGCCAGGTGGAAATGATTACGACCTTCACTGCAGCATAAACTCTCAAACGATACTGATACTATTTTGAAAGCTGCAGGCACTCAGGATTGAAGTTGTCTTTTGAACATGTAACAGCCTTTTACATATGCATCACGATAGAATCTCGAAGGGATACATACTCTGCTTCTTTGCCTTATCCAGCTAACAGGTTGGACAGTTATCTTGGAATAAGCTGAGTTTGTGTCAGAAATAAGGTTACTTTCAAATGACTGTTGCTGGATATAGAGAAGAAAAAAGACACACGAGGAAAGTTTAACACTGAAATGTGCTCTCCCAGAAAGATGTGGAAGCTCTGTCCTTAGCAGTTTTCAAAACTGGGCTGAACAAAGCCCTGAGCAACCTGATCTAACTTTGAAGTTGTCCCTGCTTTGAGTAGAGGGCTGGACTAATTGGTCTCCAAATGCTCCTTCCAGTGTGAGCTGTTCTGCTGTTCAGTATCTCTTGGGCTGTGTCAGGAGTATGGAGAAAGTACAGATCTGTGAGGGAGAGTAGCCACTGATTGTCCCTCTCAAAAGTTCCTTGGGATCTAAAATGTGTGATGGATGCAAAACAACAGAATCTGATCAGACACAATGAGATTTAAAGATCTGATCTGATAAACGAATTCAGGAATTCTCTTCTGTGGTGGGAAACAGCACCAAGAAATCAGCAGCCTGGAAAGTGCTGTGGGACCTTTTGCTAACAGCTTGTTGGCAGCTCCCTGAAGTTGACCAAAGAGCCTTCGGCATACAGATGAACACTGGAAGATTGCCTAAACCTGAGGCCACTTGAAATCATAACTCCAGCTCTCCTCAAGCCGCTTTTAGTGACGGTTCCACTCTCTGTGTCTTTTGAGTGTTTCTGTACACTGTTTGGCACAGCTATAAAATTAAAGAAAAATACAGAAATTAGAAAGCATAACCCAAAAACTATAGTAAACTATATCCTCCAAAGGTATTGCAAGCTTTAATAGCCTGAGAAGCTCTTTAAGAAGATGTTAAAGTGTTATAAGTTCTAAAATGTCAGCCCTGATTTCAACACAAGCTCAGAAACCCCCATGCTAGAGCTTTGGTTCCCCAGCAGCCATGGTGGTGGTAGAATCCAACAGCCAAATATTAGAACAACAAAGAACAAGCTGGGGACTAAAATATCACTGAGCTGAAACTTCTATGAGCAAAACTTGTTTGGGAACCAATATTTACTTCCTTGTAGAGTACAACTACTTCCTTCCAGTGCCTGATTTAGTGGTTGGCAATTCATCCTTCCTCCTGCAGCACACTGAGAACAGCACAATGCCTTCTCACTTTCCTGATTTTTCTCTCATTGCTGTATCATCTCACGGCTGTTGAGAGCCATGTCCTTCAGCTGCTATGAGCTGAGGTAGTCATGGTGGTATAAATTCAAGCAAACACTTGTTGATAACCTCTGCATATTGCCTGACATAGTGATCTTTCCCAAGTTTTTCCACATCTTTGGATCTGGTTGCAAATCCACTGTTAGAATTGGGAATTGGAGGGTAAGAGCCTAAGTGTGGATAAATCCAGCTGTGGATTTACCTGGGGTTTGGAAGTGGAAATAAAAGGTGACTTCAGGCCACCCCATTTTTGGCTCTGGTTTCCATCCTGCTGCCCCAGCCCTTGCAGTGGCATGTTCCCAAGGTGGGCACAGCTTGTTTGGAGCTCCATGTTCCTGCAGGCCCAATGCAGCTGGCTGGCTGCTGCCCAGGTGGGCCTTGCCAGAAGATGTCTGGGAAGCAGTGAGCTGTGCATCGTGCTGCTGAGAGGGAATGTGTGCAGCTGCCTGGCTGTGGGGGTGCACTGCTGTCAGTTTAGGATCTGGACTCAAAGAAACAAGCAGGCTGTGTGCCATGATTGTCCTGCGTCTGCTTTAGTCATGCCAGACCTGCTCCTGCTTGATGCAGAGCATCTGAGGTTACAAAAACTTGGCCCATCCTTGGCAAGTAATCCCATCATACCTATTTGGTGCGAGGCCTGGGGCCCACAGTGCAAGAGAGATGTGGAGCATTTGGAGCAGGTCCAGAGGGAGCTACAAAAATTATCAGAGGTCTGGAGCACCTCTCCTGTGAAGACAGGCTGAGGAAGCTGGACTTGTTCAGTCTGGCAAAGGAAAGACTCCAGGGAGATCTCATTGCAACCTTCCAGCTCTTGAAGGGAGCTTATAAGCAGGAGAGGGACTAACTTTTCATATATGGTGAATAGTGATAGGACAAGGGGGAATGGCTTTAAACTAAGAGAGAGGAGATTTAGATTAGATTTCAGAGGAAAATAGTGAGGCCCTGGCACAGCTGCCCAGAGAACTGTGGTGCCCCATCCCTGGAGGCATTCAAGGGCAGTTTGGATGGGGGCCTAGGCAGCCTGTGCTGGTGGGCAGAAGCCCTGCCTGTGGCAGTGAGGTTGGAGCTGGATGATTTTTGAGGACCCTTCCAAACCAAGCCATTCTGTCATTCTGTGGTTCTATAGTTCTGTGAATGACGACATTCACCAAAGGCAAACCGAGTTTTTGTATGAGGGTGACCTGAGGGTGGCAGCAGCTGCTCACAATAGTGCTGGATCGTGCAGTGCATGTCGCAAGGATTTAGGGAGACTGCAGACTGCTGTGAGAGCGGGAAGCACCGGATAGCAGGAAGGTGCTAAGGTGAAATCTGTTGCTTCTTCCAAACAGAAATAAGGAATGTTCTCTGTATTCTGCATTGAAATTAATGAGGTACATTGGTCCGGTGAGCAGCTCTGTCGTCAGTGGGTTATGATGTGGTTGTGCCTTTTGATGCAGAGGGCACGCCGTGTGGGTTCGCAACTGACGTAAAAGAGCGTGGTTTGTACATCTGGGCAGCAGCCATGCCTGCTGCACACACGGTCGGGAGAGCGAGTGCAGGCACTGCGGCTGCGTCAGTGCTGTCCCAGTGCAGCCCCAGTGCTGCTGTGGGTGCCCGAAAACGTGCCCTCCTATAGCCACTGCCTGGCCACAGACTGATCTGTGAAATACCTCTATCCAACACCCACACAGTCTGTCCAAGTTCCCGGGGTGATCTCAGGTATGTATTTTTCTGCCAATGTCTTGCCACTGTGATTAAGCGGCTGGGAGCACTCCTGTGTTTGTCTGCTAACGCCGTGGGTAACTGTGACTCTGTGCGGAGGCACCCAGCTCTCTCCTGACACCTCACACAGGGCTATGGATCCTGGGCACTGATGAGGCATCACGGTGCTCGATGCCATCCTGCAGAATCTCACAGCTCCTGCGTCTGCAAGCCTGGCATCCTCCATGACATGATTTTGAGAAAGGAAGAAATGACTGCATAGAACTGCTCTATTTTTTTAATTTCCAGGGCTGGCAGACAAAAGTAGGGTCTCATAAGTAACTTAAGGCAGCCTAAGGGTTTCTCTGAATCGCAGTCCGTCATAATAGTCCAAAGAGGTTGCTCCACTATAACCCATTATAAACCTTCAGACATGCCCTCAGCGGTGGTTAAGACCATGGAAGGACCCAGCTCTCTCTGTTACTGAATTTGGCCACTTCAAATCATCACATCAGGATCCAAGATCATGGTGTTTCATTTGGGAGAGACAGAGTCCTATGGGGCAGAACAAAATCTTACCGCATTACCCTTAGGCAATACAATCTTGAGACCACACACAAAACGTCTTTCAGGCCACACTTTTCTTGCAACCCTTGAATAAGAACTGAGTGCAACAATGCCTGAAGTTCAGCCTTTTGTTGTTCTCTGAATCATCACAGCCAGTTCAAGCAAGATGGACATTCCCCAAATACTCTTTCTCCATGCCAGCAAGCCATCATATCTTCAGAGTGCCCAACTACACTTCACTGAGAAGTGAAGATTAAAGATAAAGAGGGCTGCTAGGGAAGATTTCTGTGACTTTGTGTGTCTCTCTCCAGAGTTGTCCTTCTTTTGTCTTCATGTATGACAGCCTCAGGTCCACCTTTGGTGGTCTCTATGTGGATAGGATATATCCCACTAAGGTACATCTGCTACAGTGTTGAAGCCAAACCCTGCTGTGTTGATTCCTGGCTGGTGGAATCTGAAGGGCTTTTCTAAGAACGAAGAAAGCAGCATCTGAGACAGGTTATGAGGACAGGTCTAGTAAAATAAAAGGAAGCAGTTACACTGTGCCACTGATAACTGTCTATAAAAATCAGTGCTGCTTCCATTTCGATCTGCAACATCTAGGCTGGTGACCAGAAATCCCCTGTAGAGACTGTTTACCATCAGCCAAAGCTATTTGCTGCTCTTCTATTCCCAGACGCACGAGAACCTATTGAGCTGCCTGGAGATGGGACTAATGAGAGCTCATGTTGAAAGAAGAAAGCTTTCAGCCTCTGCCAAAGGCACTGATGACAGGCAGGTTTAAAAACAAGTTACAACTCATTACCTGATATCCAGCCCCTGGCTACCCTGTCAGCAGCAGGTCCTGTGCTGGGGGTGCTGAGGGTGATTGTGCTGCCAGGTGGAATACAACTAAATTCTTCTGAACCTGGAGACTTCATTCCCACCAAGTTTTCTGTATGTTGGATCTAGCTGCATCCTGTATGACCTCTGTAGATTTTCTCCTGTGGGAGATAAGTAGTATGGCTGCTCAGACAAATAATGACATGGCTTGAGGTCCCTGTGGAGGTAACTCTCCCATGAGACGTGAGGTGCTGCCATACTTTCCTGCTGGAGTTTTCTGGGCCTGCTCACTGTACCTGAAGTGCTGGCTCTTGGCAGTGCATGGGGATGTGACAGGCTTCCTGATGAATGTCCTCAGTAGGAGCCCTCTCCCTCCAAATGGCGTTCTTCACCCCTTGGAATACTTACACTACAGTTTTCTGCACTTTAAACATGGGGCATATACAGGAAAATAGGTCAGGGTGTAAAAACCAGGAGCTGGGAAGAAGGATGAAAGAGACACTGAGCAAATTTCTTAGGCTGGAAATGAGTTGCTGGAAATAAAATACCGTACTACTGGGAATGAAGAGCAGACTTCCTTTGGCACTCAGTTCCTCTGTGCAGGGCTGGCCATGGCCGGTGAGGGGCTGCAGCTGGGCCTGGTGTCCCATGCTGGGGCTCAAGTCAGTTTCAAGGTGGAGGGGAATTGGCTTTTTTTCAGCTACACAGTATTCAGAGTCATTTCTTCTCCTGCTCCAGCTCCCCACAGGACCTGCAAAAGCAGGAAACATATGGCCCTTTGTTGTTACAGCTTCCGATTCAAAGAATTCACAATGTGATTTGTAACAAACAGCAGTTGTACTGATCAATGGTGCTGATAAGAAGCTCTGATCTTTGTTCTACCTTGAACGGAAGGCTGCCTTGTGTCCTCGTGCCCAGCTCCCAAGGTTGTGCCATGGGCCTGGCTGTGGGGTTCCAGCTGTCACCTGTCCCCAGGGTGGCCCTGTGGGGATGCTGCCAGCAGGGAGCCCCAGCCTGGCATTGAGGCTCAGGCCCCATCCTGATGTGGTGGCTCATTTGCTGCTGTGGAGAGGTGTCTGGCATCATCCTCATATCCTGTGGAAGCCAGTCAGAATGCCATCAGATTCCCATCTAAGAGGGCTGGGAGCGAGAAATGGTCTGACAGAAACCTCATGAAGTTCAGCAAGTAGAAATGCAAAGTCTGGAGGAGGAACAGCTGCAGGCACGATGACGTGCTGGGGGCACCCAGCTGGGAGCAGCTCTGCAGAAAAGGGCCTGGGGGTCCTGGTGGTCACCAAATTGAACATGAGTCAGCAATGTGTCCATGCAATTAGAGGGTGAATAGAATCCTGGGCTGTATTATTGAAGTGTTGCCATCAGGTCAAAGGAGGTGATCCTTCCCCTCCGCTCAGCCCTGGGGAGGCCTGGCATGCTGGGTCCAGTTCTGGGACACCCAATACAAGAGAGACAAGGACATACTGGAGACAGTCCAGTAAAGGGCCATGAAGATGCTGGAGGGCCTGAAGTCCCTCTCCTGTGAGGAGAGGTGGAGAGAGCTGGGCCTGCAGTGATGCTTTGGCAGGCTATCACTAGTTAATGACCTGTCCTTTTTAGGAGTGGTGTTGCACGTTTGTGCTGCTGGAAGTATATGTGAGAGGAGGTGTAGAAAATGTGGCATTGTGATTACTGGCAAGATGTGCAGTGCAGAGGAGGAAAATCTGATGATGCCTCATAAGTGGATAATGTGGTGTGAGAAGCAGCAGTTTTCCCATGTCTGTTTGATGTTCCTCTTAGTACCAGAGAAGAGCTTAATGTCAGTAAAACATATTTTAAAATGCAGATTTTAGAAAGAAAAGTTTCTAGAATTAAACAAGTATCAGTTACAAGTTTTAGAACAGAATTTTTTAAAATAATCCTTGGTAACTTTGATGCTGTCTCCAAAATTAACATGTGGTTATTTGCTGGTCCAGCCCCTCCTGTGCTCAAGTCTGTGACACCAGGCAGGGCCCTGAATGGTCTCCCTTTTTGTATAGCCCTATTTCCTGGGGACCCAGTGGTCACAAACATACTCCTCAGGCTTCCCTGTAACTGTGTTGAAAATTAATTAATGATTATATTAATTTCTGCTTCTCTTGTTAATTAATTTCAGCAAAGAGCATGCATGCTGAGCTTCTGAGGCTGGTAAAGCACAGCAGGTGGGTATGCATTTAGATGTAAGTCATTTCCTCTAGGTAAACCAATTACCTTGATTGCAGAATCACAGAATCACAGAATTGCAGAGGTCTGGAGATCATCCAGTTCAACTCCCTACTGCAGCAACTCCCTACAGTAGGTCACACAGGTAAGCATCCAGGCGGGTCTTGAATATCTCCAGAGAAAGAGACTCCACAACCTTTCTGGGCAGCCTGTTCCAGTGCTCTGTCACCCAAACTGTAAAGAAGTTCTTCTGCATATCTGTTTGGAACTTCCTATGTTTCAGTTTTTGGCCATTGCTCCTTGTCCTATCACTACACGGCACTGAAAGGAATCTGGACTCATCTAGTTGCCTCCCACACATTAGAGTTTTATAAAACATTGATCAGATCCCTTCTCAGTCTTCTCCAGGCTGATCAAACCCAGCTCTCCCAGCCTTTCCTCGTATGGGAGATACTCCAGGACCCTCATCATCTTTGTGTCCCTCCACTGGAATCTCTTTAGAAGTCCCCTGTCTTTTTTGAACTCGAAAGCCCAGAATGGGACACAGTACTCCAAATGTAGCCTCACGAGGGCAGAGTAGACCTGCTGGCCACCTTCTTTGTAATGCACCTCAGGATACTATTGGCCTTCTTGGCCACAAGAACATCCTGGCTTAGATCTCAGCAGTGGCAGCCACCTACTTTTCTTCTCATGCTTTGAGATGCAGAAATGATTCTCTGCTGTCTTTGCTTAGCTAAGATTTTTCAGTAAAAGATGCATCTTAAAAGCATGGGGTTGCAGACGTAAGTAATACCTTCATAACCCACCGATGCCAAGTCAAGCAGAGGGATTTGATGTAGCATTGCTGAAAGCAGATTTAGGGTGGGATGACACATTATGGTCAATGGTAGATTTGGGAACCTTCTCACTGGCAGCTGCAGTGCTACTGCAGGCTGTTCCTGTATAGATGGTGTATGTCAACATTACAAAAACCTGTGGAAACTGGAAATTACCCTGCATTTCAGATGGGCACATCTCAGATTTTTCATCAACAACTTTCTCTGTATGGACTCAGTGACATGATTTCAGTGCTTCACATGGTTTTCAGAAAAGCACCGATTTTGTGCTCTAAAATTTGTTATGATTTGCCGTGGGAAATACGTTTGGACCTGGGTTCTGGCTGGGTGGCTTCATTATTCTTTGGGGAAAAAGGAGAGTTGCTAACTGTAAACACACGATCCAGCATAGGACCTTCTCTTCCGACCTGCTGTGACCTGTCCATCTATTGGCCATTGTGTCTGTTTGGCCACTGATGGCATCTCAGAAAACTTTTAGGTAGGTAACGTTTCCTTTAAAGACTTCTGAGCTCATGAGAATGAGATAGTGCATTCCCATGTGGTTAAGTTATGCTCTTGCAAGTCCTAGCAAGAAGTGTTAGAAAAACAGCCCTTCGTTGCTAGGAGGTGCCGTGTGGGGTTTAATTAATCAGGATGGCTGTGCTCTCTGTTTGCTATCACTGCCGATATAACATAGACATTTCCAAAACCAAAAGTTGTGATGGACTCCTTTTGGGCCAAGAGCTTTACTTATAGAAACACACACTACTAATGCAGTTGAGGCAAATGTTAGTCATTTCACACTGCACCGAGAAACACCCCAAAACTGGGGCCCATGAGAGGTGCTTGGGCACTATGGGCTCTGCACAAATTTCTCCTCTCCCACATTGTTAGAACAGCAGTGACGTGGAAACACCTACAACTCTGTCAGTATCAAAGGTTTTCCTCTTCCACAAAATGGGGAATATTTAACTCAAAGTTTATTGATCAGATTTTGAGGCAGCTCAACTAAGCTGTCTTAAGACACAAATGAGAGTCTTGGCTTGCCTCTTTCAAGGGCAGAAAATGTTGCCACGGAGTGCAGCCTCCTTGCTGTTTCCAGTTGAGTTGCCCATGTGATATGTTTCCATCAATACAATTCAATTTCAGCAAAAGAGGGTTTGGTAGACTGGATGAAAGTAATTGAGAAGGCAAAACAGAAAAGCCAGGAGGAGAGTGATAAAGCCTAATGGTGTTTGGAGCAGGCTCTTCAACCTGATGATGATGAAAGCCCGAGACTGTAGCAGGCAGTCACATTTAGATTTGGAAACACAAAGACGAAAGGCACATGACTTACAAATGCATGTTAAATTTGCTGGACAAGCAAACTTGCTGCTAGTTGGCTCCTAGCATCTGTTCCCTTGGAAGTACTATCCAAACAAAAATATTTGGTATTTCCCTCAACTGAAGCCAGGTATTTCCTCAGCAATGTGGGGAGTGTGTAGATGGAAGGCAGGCATCAAATTCCCCAAAGCCTTTCACTTAGAGACTGCACAAATGCCTTTAAAATAACTGGGCTTGGGGTTCATGATTCAGCTTCAGTGCACCCTCAAGTGTCATGAGGACTAATCTTAGTGAGTAAGCCATGACTCACACTGTGTGCAAATGCGAGATATTTCTTTTATCTTTCCCTCTCTTTTAGCCTTAAAAAGAGAGACTCTTCCTCAGAAGGCAAGGACAAACTTTTGCAAAACAACCAGATCCTTATGCTGCTAATCCATAAGGATATCTTTCTCCTTAAAGAACCCTGCACCTCCTCTTCTTAAGAGCATCCTAGAACCACTGACTTATAGAATTGCAGGTGATAGGGAGCAACTTCTTGCCAGAACTGAGACACTGGAATGATGATATTCATGTACAGTCTAATATAAAAGCATCTAGTACTTACTAATAGTTAGAAATCTTGTCTGGGAGGAGTAGGCCTGAGCTTCAACCCCATGCTCTGCACTGTGTCCCTGGGGACGACAGGAACAGCCTTGGCAACATACAAGTCCGAGTCCCTTCCAATTAGGGAGAGAAGTAAATGCTGCTTTCCCACTTCCTGCACGAGTGCTTTGTCCACAAGGCTGCCATGAAAAACTTGTTGGAATTCATCTTCTGGCTATTTTTGGATAGAAATAACTACTGTTTGTTTTGCTTGTTTGCTAGTTTGAATGTCTTTTGCTACGTGCGTCTTGCTGAAGACTTGAGATGTGTGCTGGGAATCCCAAAGGGACCAGACTGTCACGACAGAGAAGGCACCCACCAATGTGAGCAGTGTGTGAATCTCAGAAGAGTTATGATAACCACAGACACAGAAATGGCACTCAGGAGCAGGGACAGTGCACACTTTGAAGAAACCTAGAGCACTGCCTGGCAAAATCCTACACCCTATATGCTCTGAGGTGTATGTTTGGACTAGTAGGGTTTGGTAGCCTGCTCTGTCATCGTCCACTAAATTTCCCCTTTGTTGCATTTGAAGAACTCATACATTTGTTTTTGGAACAAATCTAATGTTTTCTAATGTAATTTTTTATCAGCTGATCCACTGCATAAGTGCCAGATATAGGACTGATACAAGCACTGCCTTTTCTGTAATCCCAGCAATATATAGACACCAAAGCAAACTGTTCCTTGCACAAGTGCTGGATGTCACTACCTATTATTAAATATATTACTATTACATTACCGTATACAATGTTATTATAGTCACTGCTCTCTCCGGTAGGCTGCCCACTTTTCCCCTACATTTCCTTGCATAGCCCAACTCCAGGTTTAGCAGCATAGTTGCTCCAGAGCTGCCTTCCCTACCCTGCAGCACTGAGGCAGCAAAGTGTTAGTGGTACTATGAGCTGTTGTGCAACCTGCAGTGACAACCATCTTCTGTTTATGAAGAACAGGATTACCAGAACACTGTGAGACAGCAGCAGTGGATTTTCCATGCAAGCACTGCCTCTGCAGCAGGGCAGGAGGGGAACACCCCTGTGCTGGCAGGAAAGAAACTGCTGTGGGAGCATCACCCTGCCTCACTGGGGCTGGCACCTCTCCTGCATCCAGGTACAAACATCTGTGCTCTGTATCTCTGCAGCCAGTGATTGTGGCCCCTGATCCTGTCGGATGTACAGGGTGCTGAAATCAGTGGGGGCGAGACGTCTCAATGTTTTTTTTAATGGAGGACTCATGCAATTTGCTGCAACCCAAATGCATGTCAGGATCCCTCTTAAGTATTTCATGGCCTCAGAGACAAACTATGATGTGGTTGCAAAACCCGGCACAAATATACAACCACAAGAATAGCCCCATTGCAGTAGCAATGGAGAAATCCTGCTCCTAGCTTGTCAGTACTTGCAGCTAAAATGCAGAAAGACAAACTGTAGTTACTGTTCTAGCAATGAGCTTTGTGTTTTCAACTTCTATCAAGTAAAACAAATTATATGCCCTCAGATTTTCCTCGTTAGAATTAATCAAGCGCACTTGACTTGCTACAGATGATTTTGATTAGGATCATGTATACTCTTAGGAACCAAAAATAACCCATCATGACTGGAGTGTACATGCTGTTGCAGCCAGCAGTACTGTGTGGTATCTGCTGCACCAAAGGACAGAGAACTCCTAGGGTAGGAATCCAAACCGTTGACAGCAGAAACGGTAAATGGCACACCCAAAATGAAACAAATAAGACCACCCAAAATGATGATTTTACCAAGTGCATGCTTATTTGGCCGTATGGTTGGTTGAAATTCCATTTTCTGATATAAAATGAATCACCGAATCATAGACTCATTAAGACTGGAAAGACCACTAATATTATCTAGTCTAACCATTGACCCATTCCCACCATTCCCACTAACCATATCCCTCTGTGACACATCTACATGGTTCTTGAACACCTCCAGGGTCTATGACTCCCACAGCTCCCTGGGCAGCCTGTGCCAATGCATCACCACTCTTATTGAGAAGAAATTTTTCCTAATATCCAACCTGGGCTGTAATGGAAAACTTAGCTCTATATCCATTTGTGCACAAATATTTTTCCATACACTCCTGCATGGTCTGCAATGCGTAGATCAGATCTTACCTACACTTTTTGTGATGCCAGCAGATTCTTCTTTTCACGGTCTTTTAGTACTGAAGAAAAAACAGATGTCTTCCCAACAAAGCACTCCTGTCTGTCAGCTGAGCTTCTCTATGTGCACACTATTGTAACTGCACAAGTCGTACGTTGCACACTCACCACTGCCCATGTAAGCTGAGATGCTGGCAGCTGTGCAACACTTCACTGCATGTAAGCAGTGTCGATAAAAATAAAAACGGAGAAAGAAGGGAAGAGTGTTTTGTTTTTGTTGTGACAGCTTATTGATGTTTTAAATAAGTTATTCTGACATTCTGTCATCATTTCTTTCTTTTAGGCTTAGTTTTCCTGTGCAGCAATCCTTATTCATACTTGTATCAGCAGCTGGGTCCATGAGGACTGCGTTAGTGTGGATGCAAGGGTTATCTATTGTCGTGCCAAACTCCTGGGTTTCTGACAGACCTGCAGTCTGCTGAATTGTTTTCATAAGTACCAGAAAGTGCCTGTGAGAGAAAAAATGAAGGTATGCAAGGGGAATAAAATAAAGAAATATCTGCACCTGAGATCATTTTTCACTTTTTGGATAGTCTTGGAGAACAATGCATACATTTGTATAGCGTCATGCACATGGCACGGCGGGCCTTTTACTCTACAGGCCTTTTATCTCATCTGGATCGCAGTAGTAGGTTAGAAAGAAAAAGTACGTCTCAAGCTTTTATCATGTTGTTAACATTCCTGTTGCATGTACTAACTGCAGAATCACCTCAGTACTGCATTGGGTATGGGCAAACAACCACTGGGCCATACATAGGAAGATGTGCAGTACTTGAGACCCAGGTGGCACAGCCAGGGGGGACTGCGGGGCTGGGCCTGGTGTCTTCTCCGTGAGCTGCTTTCCTTTTTTTTTCCTCCTCTCCTCAATCCCCAGGCTGGATCCTGGAGCTTTCTGAGATATTTCAGATCTGCCTCGTGGCTGCTTGGTGGCACACATGGGGCTGTTAGGGGAATACATGAAGAAGGGAAAGTTTGAAAAGCAGAAACATATTTCATACGATCTTTTTTTTAACGCACTTCTCGTGTGTAAGATGTGCCAAATGTTTCCACTGGAAACTTTATAAAAAATGATTCATGTGAAGGGGTTCTACAATTCTGGCATCTCTCTCCCCTCTCCAGAGAGCTGTCATAGCTCATGAAGCTCTGTTCTGTGTACTGAATGCATTGGCAGCTGGAAATTATCATTTGCTGGTCTTTGTATGTAGCTCATTTAAGAGACTCCACCAGTAACGAGGGATCTTGCTCTTTTAACTGCAGCATGGGATGAAGTTCCTCTGCTAGGACCAGGGTTCACTCCAGCATTGATTTTATAACAAGCGGAAAAAATAAGCATTCTGTATGAGATTCAGGCCAGCTGTGTGCATTCCTCACATTCCTTCAAAGGGCAACCAGAGGGACAGGCACGTCGTAGCCCTGGGCTCTTTTCCCTTATGCTCTGCTGCTGCACGATACCCTTCTTAAGGCTTCCTCCTTGCTTTTTCTCTCTTGTTTGCTTTTCTTTAAACAAGAGGCTTTAGACAAGTCTGCCTGCTGCCATTCCCAAGATGTAACCTCCATTTTAGTGGCACTGTGGGATATGGGGCGGAGGGCAGCTTTCTCCAAAGAAGGGGCGAGTGAGCATCCACACATTTATATGATCTGATTTTTGGGTGGTCTTGTATGGAGCCAGGAGTTGGACTCAATGATTCTTGTGAGTCCCTTCCAATTTGGGGTATTCTATGATTCTGTGTTTCTGCGATCTGGGAACGCAGCATCCCCCAGGGCTCCTGGCAGCATGTGCTCTGGGGCATTTATTTTGATTACTCCTTGCTTCAGCGTTATATATGCAAGCTGTAGAGGAAGCAGGGCTTTCCTGGCAGCTATTTGCCTTCTCAGAATGGGGAGACGGGGTATGTGCTCTGCTTGCCTGGCTCACATGAGCTATTTCCATGAAAAGGTTGAAATGCATCCGTACATAGTAACAAGAAAGACAGAGAGACTGCAGTGATGGTGTCAGTCCCAAGCTGCCAGCCGTTTCTCTGTGTTGCAGGAGTTCTTGGAATAAAGTGTGGGAAAGATTGGATGTTTGGGAAAATTTCTTCTCAGAAAGAGCTTTGAGGTGTTGGAACACTCTGCCCTGAGAAGCGCTGGAGTCACCATTCTTGGAGATGTTCAAGATGTTCAAGATCTCCTTGGAGACATGTAGATGTGGCACTGAGGGGCGTGGGTTAGTGGGCATGGTGGGAGTGGGCTGATGTTTGGATGATCTTAAGGGTCTTTTCCAGCCTTAAAAATTCTATTATTCTATGAAAGATAAGAAAACTGTCAGCTGTAGGCATTGGCAGCCAGGAAGGTGACCTGAACATCCCATTGCTCCCTGAGCACTGTGCCACCATCCCTCCTAATGGCTGGGAAGTGGCTGTGAAACTCGTACTGGAGACCCCATACCTACCCCACCATGCCTACCAGCCACTAGCCAAATACTTCTTGCTCCATTCTCATCCTTGTTGCTGCCCAGGCTGCCGGTTTTAGGGGCAAATGAATCTGCCACAAGAATCTCCTGTGCAAGGGTGACATGTGCTATTAATAAAGACTGCCTTCAACTTCTAAATTGAGGCACTTAAAAGCCACAGTGAATGCATTTTTCATTAACGAAAAAACCCACAATCTTTGCTGTTGAAATTTAAATAGATCCACGAACTTTTGTATCCTGCATGCTATTTTAAAACTGTAAATCTATTCCACTTTTTCCATTGTGGTTATTGTCATATTTCATTATGTTCTCATGCAGGCAACGCTTTCTGGTCTTTTATTATAAAGGATTCTGCGTTTCCAGGCATAGGTTCTCATGCTCAACTCAACAGGCTTGGTAAAAAAAAGAGTCTTCAACCAATTTTTTTTAATGGTATAAGGTTTCAGAAAGGAAATAAAATATTAAGACATCAAGGCAGCAAGAAATTGATGCTAAAATCTCGAAATTTAGCTTAAGGTGTTCTAAGAAGTTTTAAAAGTATAAAAATGAAAAAACTTAAACATGGGGAAGTTAAGTATTTTCTGCGACCTTTTTTTTAAAAAATCAAGCTGGTCTCAGAGAATCAGACTGTATTGTGGTGTAGGTCATGAGCATGGCCTCAAACTGGATGATAAATCTATAGGCAGCATAAAGCCAGACAAAAAGCTTCAGGGCTATTCAGAGTTTGACTGGAAAACACACTCAACCATGCTCCAAAGAAAATCCCATTCTTTTCTGCAGCTATGGTGGAGAATTGAACTACAGTTTCCAATCCCCCATACTCTTTCCTGTGCTACCTCTTTGTGCCCCGATGACCTCAAAGGACTCTGGAGCTATTTCCTTCTCTGTTAAATCCTATGTAAAAGTCTTTTTTGCTCATTCTGTGAATGTTTTGAGGTGTTGTGATGCTGACCTACTCTGGCTATTGCCTTTCCTATTGACCAGCATTCTCTTTGTTTCTTCCCACTTTCCATGTCTCAGACTTAACAGCAAGGCTGACAGCTGGTGGGGGAAAGGCAGTATTTTTTATGTACATTTGTATAACGCTTGGCAGGCTGGATCCTGGTGACTGTGTATGTCAAATAATATCAGAGTTGCTCCCAGTTCTTTCAATCCCCAGCTTCGTATGCATTTCAGAATTTCTCTTTTAAACAGTTAAAAGCAAATCATTGTTTTAATTGTATTTTTTCACATCATTTGTGTTCTCTTCTAACAGTTCCAGTGCTTCTTCCAGTACTCCTCACAAAAACTGTGTCGTGCACATATCATTTTACTGGTTTAAAGCCCAAGACATCAGGATACTGGCTGTTCCAGTAGTCCAAACAAATCCCACATACCTCGACCTCCAAGAACTGGTGCTGCAGAGGGAGCACCTTGCTGAATGCAGGGCAGGGTGAGAATCTGGTACACACCTTCTAGTACCTGGTGTATGCCCTCAGAGTCAGCTGTAATTTAACCTTCAGTGCTGTCCTGTGCAGTGTTTACCTATCTCGTAAGTCTTAAGGGCTACCCTAGTCTTAGTGTAGGAAATGATACAAACTTGATGGGTGTCAGGCTGCTCTCATCAGTAGGCATCCCTATGTAGGGACTCCCACTGTTGTCAGGTTTGTCATTGTGCCAGGGCTCTGCTATTTCAGTCCAGTTAATCTCTTTCTGTTTCTTAAGTGGTCTCTCAGGATCTACTTCTGTACTAAGCTGGTCTCTAATCCTTGTGCTTAGCTATACATAGCCACAACTTATTTATACATTGGGCTATCCCCAATTAAACTAAAAAATACTATAACCTACTTCAGCAATTCGGTAACACTAAGTATTAACAGTGCCTATTTATGTCATTAAGATGCTTCAGCCACACTGTGTTAAATAAAAACTCTGGCTAAGCTTTTTAATGCCTGCTGTCATTTGTAGCCACATGGGCTGGAATGTGCTACAGCATGATGGTCCCCAAATTTCCACCTGAGTGGTGGCGGCTCAGAGCTGGCATCCCATCTCCCTGCAGAATCATAGAATCATAGAACAGCCTGGGTTGAAAAGGACCACAATGATCATCTAGTTTCAACCCCCTGCTATGTGCAGGGTCGCCAACCACTAGAACAGGCTGCCCAGAGCCACATCCAGCCTGGCCTTGAATGCCTCCAGGGATGGGGCCTCCACAACCTCGTTGGGCACACAACCTGTTCCAGTGTGTCACCACCCTCTGTGTGAAGAACTTCCTCCCAATTTTTGCAGGACAGTTTCGGTGCCGCTGTGAGAGTTGCACTGCAGTTTGGAGCTTGGCAGCAATTCCACTGCGCTTCAGCTGGCAAGCAGGCAGGAGGATGCCATTCCTCTGGGGGTTAATAATTCTGTTTTCCCTCAAGTGCATTAAGCAGGAGTTGTGCATGCAGGCAGGTGGGTTGCGGGAACTTGCCACACTGCTTGCAGGGAAGCACACGCTCCCCAAGCGCATCATGGAAAGACAATAAGTAAAGCAGTGACGCAGGCTGCACAGCGTGCCCCTGCACGAGCTATAAACAAAAAGGTTACTAACAGGTGATTTGTGCGGCCCTAATGGAATCAGCAATTAATACTAGAGACAGGGTGTTGGTTTTGACTCTTCAAGGCACTATATCTCACCTTCTCACATCTGAACGTGAGGTTATTCTGTCTTTGCCACAGAAGCCAGAGAGCTGCTGAGGCTGCCGGGCTTTGGCCAGGGCTGTGTTTGCCTCTGTTACTGTTTTGTGTTTTTTTTTCTTTAAATTTATTATTATTTATTTATTTTTATGTATTTTATCGATAAATCTATGTGCTTGCTACTTCCATTGCTATTAGTCATAGCTGAGACCATGCAACTGAGCTTCTCCCAGCAGCGAGCTCTCTACTGGTGCAAAGGGAGCAGCAGAGAATGTGCTGCAGCAACTGCTATGGGGAAACCACAGGGATGGTCTGGAGGTGAAATCAGAGCTGTGAGGCCAATAGCGGAGTGCCACCAAGTACACGTAGGATGTGGAGCAAACCCATGATCTGCTCACTTCCCATACGTTGTGATTTAAGAATTTGCTATTTCATGACTTACTGACATTTTCTAAAATTCAGGAACATTTCCCCTTACTGTTAAAAGTCTTCCCTAGTGTTCATTGTAAATGGAAAATAAAATAATCTGAAATCCAGCTGCAAGCCGGGTGTGCCCTCCACAGAAAGTTGCATTTTGTATCTGCTATCTCCTGAACTCCAGAACTGTGTGCTTCCAGACTGGGGAAGAGGTAGTCTTGTCTCATCTCATCTCTCCTCTCTCTCATCATGGGTAAAATGTTCTTAATGCAAACTGCCCTCAGGTCCACATCATGTCTTTCTCCATCTGCATAGATTTTGGGCCTGAAGTTCATCAAAACCCTTTTCTGTTAGGTTTGAACAAGGACTGCTCGTGGGTCTGTGTGTTTGCTTCATGGTTCCCAGCACCACTTTGGGTAGTGCATTTTGCACTCAATCGGTGCTGGGCAGTGGGGAAAATTCTGTTTTTCCAAAAAGCTGGAGATAGGCGTCCTCTGCCTGCAGGCCAGTAGAAACCCATGGCAGCCACCTTAATGCCAGCAACACTCTGCAGATGGTACAGCATCTACAGATAAGGGACTGATTGAATCTACAGGATCTTAAGTAGACTGTTCTGAGGGCAAAGTATCTCCATCTCTTGCCCTCTCTATCTATCTTTTTAATTTTTCCTCTACTTTTATTTTATTCAGCCACAAGGTTAACACACAGAATATACACAACATATTAATGGTGTTAACTATGTGTTGAATCAGAAAACAATTTGAAGTTGTAGTTGAAGCTTTCCTGCAATGTGAGGGCAGATAGCAAGGGACTCCATCCCTGTGTGAGCAGAATGCGGGGTGGCTGAGACAGTGGATATGGTCTGTACCATGTGTGAGATGTGAGAGGCAACTAGAAACCTGTGTTGTACAGGTTTTTATGAACCTGAAATGTGCAGTGCATGAAGCACAAGATTTTCATCCTCCACAGAGCATGTAAGTTTTCAGCACTGTTTTCCCTTAAGGTACTTTGTTTTTCAATCCCAATTATGTTTGATTTTAACTTAATTTAAGGATGACTTCTGATACTTGCCAGTATGTGAGGAGAAAGAAGCATTTACCTTATGTGAAGACATTCAGGTAAGCTGTCAGAACAGAGTTTGCAGTGTGATCCTATAACAAAAGAGTATTTTGTCCCTTAAGGGTGCTACTCACTTTAGCTTCATCTTTTTCTTAACCTGCAAGAGAGAGAGCGTGCAGGAGGCAATGCAGTGCAGTGAGAGCTGCTCTGCTCTCACTGCTGAGGATCCCATGTCCCTGCCCAGATACCACCCAAAGATGCAGGGATGGAATCACCAGCAGTGTGGTCTTAGGTCAGAAGTCAAACAGGAGTAAGCTGGTAACTAGGAGATCAAAATATTTTCCCTTCCTTTTTTTAATGTGATGAGTCCATATTGTTCCCCCGCATGTCTCTGTTTGCTGTGATTTGTTTCATCATCATCTTATCATTCATGTTTGTGGTACGTTGGGTCTCTCTTTACAACGTGATGGAATTGTTTAAAATTCATCAGAGCACAGTCCTGGAGTGCGTGGGGCAATAAGGGGGAGAAGGCAGATGTGATGTGATTCAAGGACTCTGGCTCAGCTGACTGACCCTCTGTTTGACCACAGTGTTATGAGCTGTGTAGCAATGAGATCTGTAAAGTACCAAAAATCAGATCTAGTTTATGAGTCATGCCAGAACTGCGGTCCTTGAGCCTGCGATTTTGAACGAGTTATTTTTCTCTTAGCTTATAAGTCTACCAGCCTGGCCACCAATTAATTCCAAAGGATTTATGAAAAGCGGGGCTGCAGCTACTTCCTCAGGCTCAAGGAATCAAAACTTTTTCCCAACAGTTTCTCAAATTTTATGCTTCACAGGAAGAGTACACTTCAGGTACCCCACCTCTGAGCAGCTCACCTTAAAAATGTACTTTCTGAAGGGGAGGATGTGGCCTTTTCTAGCTACCCACACCTTTGTGTCATGAGCATGTTCAGTGTCTTTGGCTTCATGAGAACATGTTCTCCCTTGGTAGTACAAAACTTCAAGAACTTTTATTGTAGAAAATGCTCAGAAGACATTAAAGGATGTTCTAATTACCACAGTGAAGGAAAAAATGTGTGATAGACCTTGCAGTTCACTGATTCTGAGGCGGATGGAACTGTCCCACACATTATCATAGAATCATAGTATCATAGCATGGCCGTGGTTGGAAGGGACCTCAAGGATCATCAAGCTCCAACCTGTCTGATGCCAGCAGGGCCGCCAACCCCCCATTTAATAGTAGACCAGGCTGCCCAGGGCCCCATCCAACATGGCCTTGATCATCTCCAGGAATGAGGCATCAACAACTTCTTTGGGCAGCCTGTTCCAGCACCTCACCACTCTCTCTGTAAAAAATTTCCCTCTGATATCCAACCTAAATTTTCTCTCCTTCAACTTAAAACCATTTCCCCTTGTCCTCTGTTATCTACTCTTCCAAAGACTTGGCTCCCCTCCTGTTTATAGGCTCCCTTTGGGTACTGAAAGACTGCAAAGAGGTCACTCTGCAGCCTTCTCTTCCCCAGGCTGAACAAGCCCAGCTTCCTCAGTCTGTCTCTGTAGGGGACGTGCTCCAGCCCTCTGATCATCTCTGTGGCTCTCCTCTGGAGGTTTTCTGTAAACAATAAAGAAAAAGCAAAAGACAAGAAAAAGGTGGCTGTAGGAGGCCACCCAGCAGGCTGAGTATGGACATGTGTGTATGTCCCAGCTTGAGAAGATGCTGCTGCAGCTGTGCCACCCCTTTCTGACCCCTGCAGGACTGCGAGAGCCTTCAGTGCCAAGGAACTGGTGTTGTGAATAAAGATTGAGGATGACAGCTCTGTAACTGCTGGTATTGTACTGAGCACGTTCCCCGTAAAACGTGCTGGCTGTGATCCTCCTTTCCTTGGGAGGCGTGGATTTGTGCGCACTCTGTTCCCTGCATTGTTCTCTGTGTACAACACTCGTTGCTCATATTTCAGTGAGGGCTTCTTGTAAATCTCTGTGTGCTAAGTGCTCCTGCTGCTGATGGACACCAGCACAGGGCTTTGTGCAGAAGAGCATGGTGGCACTCGCTGACAGCACACAGTGGCCTGCAGAAGCAGGGCAGAACGCTCTCAGTCACCACAAGCCATGTTGCCAGGTGTCAAGAGATGTGAAAAGCCAGCAGCTGGTGATCAGCCCATGTGAATGATGACAGAAGCGATTCCTGCTCAAAAGTGTCCCAGCGGCTACTGGAGGCAGACCCCTGTTGACATCCATACTGACCATAACTCATATACCGGTTTCTCCACCTTTCTGGACATTCTGCTTGTGCATCTGTGCACCTCCAGTACCAGAGCAAAATAATTTTATTCAGCGTTGCCAATGTAGTGAGTGTATCTTAAACCCTGTCCCCTATTGTACATCTGCAAACATACAGGTACAATTTATCTGATAAGCTGCTAGATGCTGGTTCATTTCACTTCTCTGTAAGACCTTCATGCAGTGAAAGCTCATGTGAGTGCAGACACTCATCTCCCTAGGTTCCTTGTGTCATTGGGGAGAAATGCATCTCCAAGGGTGATTCACATGGCCTCTATGGGATGAATCATCCTGGAGGTCCCTGCTTAACTCTGCTTTGTTCCCTTTGGGGCTGCTTTAAGTGAGGGGAAATTAATGCTACCTGGAGCCTGGCACTCAATTGTCATGCTATAACAGAGATGAAGAGTTTGATCTTCAAAGAGAAAAAAACAGCAATATTTTCCCTTTTTTCATTTTTTCCTTTTGGAAAAGTGAAAAGTGCGTGCTGAAAGACAGCAGAATAAAGCTGTGTAAATAAAAGAGGTACCATTGTTCAAATAAATAGACATTAATTATGCCTGACTGTATACAGCATCTTCCTAAAAGGCATTTTGTCCGGCTCCAACCCGCTTACATTCTGGTGCTGGGGAGTGAGTGTGTATTGCTGATAAACACAAGCTGGGAGCCAGAAAATCCAAACAAGACGGTGAATCACTGAGCCATCACATGAAGCATCACTTCACTAGGTGCTGGTGCAGCAACAGCATGACTGTCCTAAACTGGTGGCACTGGTGAGACAGAACTGTAAATGCAGAGAGCAGAGGGCTGTTGCATCCCTTTCAACAGACCATATTTACCTATGGTTTCATTGCTGCTGTTCTCCGTTGCAATAAACAGAGAATAAGGGAGGGTTAAGATACCCAGTTACCATATTCCTTGATCTTGATTCCTTGATTTGCTTGATCTTGCTTTGGCCCAATCCCTGCTCCACTAGGGACACCCAGAGCAGGGGGTCCAGGCCCATGGCCAGGTGGCTTCTGAAGGTCTCCAAGGAGGAAAACCCACAGCCTCTGGGCAACCTGTACCAGTGCTCCAGCACCACACAGCACAGCAGTGCTGCATGGTGCTCAGAGGAACCTAATGTGCTCCATTGTGCACCCATGGCCTGTTGTCTACACAGGCTGAATTCAGCCATGTGTCACCTGCACCTGAACCAGGGGTCACCACCCTTTCTCAAGTCAAAACTGTTCTGAGGGCAGGATAGACCAGAGCTGCACCTCAGTCACTTCTCATACACCTCACCGCCTTTGTAGCCCTCCTTTGGACACTCTGTAATAGTTCTATGTCCTTCTTACATTGTGGTGCTTAAACTGCATGTAGTACTTGAGGTACCCACAGACTTTCCTACCTCTGTCAGGGCTCCTCTCACTTCCCATTAGGCCCAGGACACCACTGCAGGCCCCAGAGCAATCAGTGATGCTGCCCAGGCATTAGCTGTGTCCCACGTAGCAGGGAGTCCTGCACCTAGATAACGGGCTCCACTGGCAAGAAACCAGGAGGAGTTTCACAATCCAATGTTTATGTGGGTTGTAAAGCAAAGCAAATCAGCATGCATGGGAAATGAGGCTCCTTTCCCGCTCTAGGCAGTCTTATCACGTAGATAAACACAATCAGAAAGCAGACTGGTGGATGATAGCTGGTGAATGTGTGCCCATGCATGGAGAATAGGAGAAAATGGCAATAAAAGCTGACAGGCACTGATGATAGTTGGAGCAAACCTCCCTGGAAAGTGAGGGACCAAATGCGGGGAGGCCTCTGATCATATAGCTCTGTTTTTTGTCAAACGTTGAGCTTGGGGACCTGAAAGTCAAGAACTGACCGTCACGTGGAAAGTTTCTGAAGTACCGTCAGGCTTTTGAGTCCTTTCTTCATATTTCTGTGAAAGTTCAAACAATATGACCCAGCTGCCCTGAATCTCAGTAATTTTTGTTGGTTGCACTTGTGGTTGGATCAAAAGAGGTTTTTGTGGATTTCTATTCAGCAGTTCCAATGATCAGAGGCCCAGTCTATTCTGATGAAGTTTCCAACCTATGGTTTGCTGGTGCAGAATTACCAATCATTAAATACCTCCATGATTTTCTACTATAAAAGTGAGAGGCATTTGTTATGGAAAAGCATGGCTCCAGCAGCTGAAGTGGAGACCATTACTTTGAGCCAGACTCAGCTATGGACTGTAATGTGCCACAAAGATCCCTGCTGCAGAAACGGTCTATGCTGGTACCACTACTCTGAAGACTTTTTTAGCTCGGTATTCGAGGAACATTTATGACTAAATCCTACTACTATTAGCATTTCATGATTTTTTTTTTTTTTTAAATTTGCACTGATTCCATTTGAAAAGCAAATGTATTTATGTCAAGCATGACTTCATCCCATTCCCTGGACAGTTATCAGGAGAATTCTTTAACGTCACTGAAAGCATGGGTGGGAAATAAGCACTCCTTTTTCTAACTTACTGAAATAATTCACTTTCACAATTTGCTCTTGTTATTGTTGCCTTTTTTTTTCTACAGCTGACACTTGTTTTAACTTTTGCTGTTGTGCTTTTTATTCTCTCCAGTTAACGAGACTAAAAAGCAACTTGTTATTTATTATGAACCTGTCTTCACTGCTTTCTTTGGATGCTTATTTTTTACTCTTTGCTTAGTATTTCAATTGTGCCACTTTAATGCATTAATGGGAAAAAAACTTTTGGTCACCAATTGCAGTTATAAAAGCTCTGCTGAGCACGGATATGGAACACACCTCCCTTTTGGTACATCAGAATCCAGATTATCTGCAAGTAATAGACTAAAGAGGGGTTTCCTAATGAGGCAGCTGATTAAAGGCAATCCTATTCCCCGGCAGCTCTAATGCCAGCCTTACTGCTCTCTTGCACACAAGAACATATTGGGGATCCTCCCCATCCTTGTGCTCCATCACCAGAGGGTTGTGTTCTGTTTTTAGCGATCAGTTGTAGGACTGTAAAAGTCTGCTGTGGTATAGGAGAAAAGAAGGTGACAGAACAAATTCAGTTCTTTGCAAGCAACTGCTGGGAGTGGAAGCTATCTGTTCTTCCGTGGGTGCAGTGGCTCTTTTGTTAAGCATTTTTGAGGTGGGGGAGCACATTCTGGAGCATACTTCTTTGATTCTGTTTCCAGTTAAGTGAATCAACGTTTTATTATTCCTTAATTTCTGAGTTTTTCCCCCATTTCCCATTTAAGATCCTCAGCAGTTCTCCCCAGGCAATTCTTAATTTATCTACCTCATACCTCCAATTTCAGCATACTTTCTTATCCTGCCTCTCTCACTTGGTGTGAAACTTCTCACCCAGCCATTGGACTGAAGCAGGAAAGCCAATGGCAAAGCTAAAGGCATGAGCTGCTGTGATAAGCCATCAGTCCCGTTGCTGTGGGCCAAAGTCAGCGTCGGTATATTTTTTCCTTTTTTACGACGGTTGCTCAGTGAGCTGCCTGTGACTGCCTGTGCTGCAGAAATGGATGGTGACACAGAAACAGGTCCATGAGCCTTGCAGTAGCTGTGGGTACCTAATGGCACTGCACTATCCTGCCCAGCATCATGCCTATGCCCCCAAAACATTTCTGTCATACCAGTTCTGCAGAACTGGTAGTTTGTGCTACTGAGGGACTGAGAGTTTCCAAGAGACCAGTCAACACTGATGGATGTGAAAAATGCAGAAAAATGTAACACACTGCTATGACGTGGAGGGAAGGAGGGTGGTGAACTGGATCCACTGTCTTTGCAAACAACTAAGTAGTGGGAATGTGGTCTACTATATCAGGTCCTCTAACAGGAAAAATGAAGATACACTCTTCTGCTGAATTATAGGGAACAAGTGTACTTTCAGACACAGCACTCAATTTCTAGTAAAATAAATCTGAATTTTGCTCTTCTTGCTTTTCTAAACATTTTCCTCCCTTGCATTTTCCTCCTCCAAGCTGATTCAGACCTACTCTAAACACCACCCTCACACTAGATAGTGATTCAAGGAGCTACTTTTGCCTTCATGTACATAAATACAAAATAGCTAGTTACGTACCAGCTACAAAGCACTGCTGTTTTATATCTGATGGAAAATTCCTGCCTAATTGCAATGAGCACCGCCTGGTCAAACTGTAAGTGGCCAGAGGGAGATGACAGTGTAAAGTTTACTTCATCCTGCAGGGAGCATTCCTTTAAGACACGATTATTGAAGCACAGAATGGATAATATTCAAACATGAGATCACTCTTAGTTTAATATTGCACCAGCCAGCAGCATCCAAGCCCTTGTGTTTTTACGACAGCACCTAGCCTTATGGTTTTTCTCTTCTTGTGCTGTGTATCAGGCAGTTTTTGTTGCAAAAATGTTGATGGGTAAAGAGTGTGAGAGGACAGAGCAGTTCAGGATCACAGAGCCTGCATCAGTCTGCAGAGCTGTGTTTGGAAATGCCAGCCCATGGTCAGCCTTATTGAGTAGGGCTCCATTCACGATTCCTCAATTAACCTGCTCTTATCCCTGGTAAGCAAATAGCAGGACATGTATTGTGGGATCACTGGAGAGCTGTGTTTTCTTTACCTTGAATTCTATGAAGACGATGCACAAGATGAAGTCTGACAATTCCTGATCTAGCACTAACCGTAACTAAGCGCAAAGCCTTTTCTGACTGATTTATTTCCGCTGTCTGTGCTTTCTGCCATAATACAAGTTAAACACTTGGGTAAGACGTTAGAGCCTACAGTTCTGCTGGCATCCATCTGGCCATAAATCTCTGCAGCCCTGTGATGGACAGGTTTTGCATTTCTATTGGAGGTGACAAGTGACAGGCAACATAAAGAGAACTTGAACCCCTTGAGGGTGCAGCATGCGGCTCTGCAGCTATCTGCTCCCCTACATCATTTTGTACATTTTGTAAAAAGGAGGAGCAACTTCAGAGCTTGATGTGCCGACAGCACGAGAGCAAAGTGCTCTGTTTTGAGAGCCACTGGCCTTGCCATAAACATTCCTTGACGGAGGCTGTGCCGTGTTTTGCTGTGCTGTACAATGAGCACAAACAGCCGCCGTGCGCGTCCTACGCAGATGTGCAGGGCTTGGGGCCAGTGCAGCCGCTGCCGAACACAGGTGATCCAAAATCAGGACACAGTTTGGTTCGAGTCTCCCCTCAGTACATCTCATTAAGTAATTTCTGCACACAGGTGAGTGTGCGTGACTTTGGGAAATGCTCTCGGCCCTCTGAGGATGGGCTGAGAAGATCCCTGAAAATCCTCATGAAAGATGCAGAAGTGCAACAAAGCCGACGGGGAAAGAAAGCAGGCGTATCTCAGTGGAAGAATTTCATAAAGGTCTGCTTTATCACAGGAAATACAATCCATTGGGCAAGGCTTAAGCAAGACATGAAAATGCAGAAGTCTGTGACATGAGTGCCAGGCAGCACCAGGGGAAGGGATGTCCCACCCTGCACAGCAATGGTGCTGAAGCTCAGCTGCCAGCGGAAGCCATCATGAAATGAAACACTATTTTCCCAGCTCAGAAACAAAGCTGTTCAGACTTCCTAAGTGCAGAGTGAGAAGGGCAGTCACTGGTTGGTTAGGGAACCAGTAGAATAACTAGGAAATTGCAAAAATAAGGAAAAACAGTAGGAGCCTTCCATAGACTTCTATATAACTGATGGTATCCCTACCAAGTGGTTTGTGGAGGTTTATTACTCCACTCTGTCAATTGAGAAGTAATTTCCACACACGTTGTTAGAAATGTCACCAGCTGAGGAGCAGGCACATGCTTTGTGGCACATACACTGTATAGCCATCTCTCCTAATAAGCTACAGATGGAATCAGCACTGTGCTGCCGGGCTCTGTGCTTTCTAATTTGCATCCATCTTTACCAGCGTCCAGCTGGAGCAGCACTCAGTCTGTGGGCAGCTGTTCTGTTGAGCCCTTGCAGGAGGAGTGCTACAGCAAGAGGTGGGAGATGTCTGGGCAGTGACTTGAAAGGTGAAGGAGAAAATAGGATTGTATGTTTTGGATCCCTTTAAAAGACAAAAAGCCAACAGAATAATATTCATGCTTGTGAGATAATTCTAAAATAACATTCAGATATTTTGTTCCAGAAAAACATCTTGTTCAGTGGGGAGTTAAACACATTTTGCAGACAGAGAACATTACACATTTACTGCATTCAATGCATTAAGGAAACATGTAGTTTTAAAAACATCATTAATCCTACGAGCATTTGAATGCAAAATTGAGTGAGATGGAAGGGCTTGTTTTTTTCAAATTTTTTCCACTTGTCTGTTTTCCTCATGTAAGACCCAAATGTGTTTATTTTACTGGCAACACAAAGACAATCATATGATTTCAAGTAAGTCTTTTGAGGCTGTTTGTAAGTTTTTGCTTTTCTGCATGTCTGCTCCCTCCCAGCTGGGGGTTGGCTGTTGGATGGAAAGGCCAACCACGTCACGGAAAAGCCCTGTCTCCGATCAGATGGGCTTAATATAAACCAGGTTCGCTGAGAAGGAATTAAAGAGGCAGCCCTAAGCGGGAGGGGATTTACTCCAGCAGAGCAGCTCAGTGTAGCACAGCCCACGGAGCAGAGGGCAGCACAAACCCGGAGCTGACGGCGCGGACGGACGTACACAAGTAAGGCAGCTCTGGCTACAGTGCCTTGGGTTGTGTGTCCTTGGGGTTTGTTGTGGCTTTGTAGACCCACACAGCTAAGTGCAGTGCGTGCCATCAAACCTGGGCTTGGACTGCGATGTGCAGTGGTGACATAGAAGTGTTTGTCTTGTTAGGGTTTGTTTAATGAAGGATGATAGCTTGCTGGGGAAGAAATCATGATACGCTCATGACTGGGACTGTTCAGGGATTGTTTATTGACAGTCATCATTTATTTGGGCTCTGATGTCTAACTGATTTGGAATTGCCTTTTCTCATCTGGTCTTTTCAGTGGGGAAACTGAAAGAAAGTAATGCATCATAAATAAAACTGCAGTTAATATTTGACTTTGTGAAGCAGGCTTTGCTTGCTGCCTTGTTTCTTGTCAGTTGTATTTCTTGTTGGCAAAGTTATTGCATCTGGGACTGCACAAGTAATCTAGTTTTGCCACTAAGCACTGTGTGTCACAGAGAAAATACTGCAAGTGCTGTAATAAGTTCAGATAGAAAGTGGCTTTGGTTTGCTTATTCTCCACCCTGACCTATGTTCATTCTAAGAAGTTTCCAGATAGCTTTGTGTGAAAAGCAGTAGTGGTCTGTATATGTTTTTATGTGTTGCTGTGCTTATTTTCATTCACCGCTTATTATTCAAGTTTGAAAGTTCATTTCATGGGCAGCTTTCCTGCCTACTGACATAGAGAAGAGAGATGATAAAATTCAGATATACTCCAAAAAGCAAAATGTCCAAATAACCATCACTCTGAGAACTGGGAAGCATCAAAACAACATTCCTAAAAATGGTCGCTGGTGGCCCAAGAGAATGACATCACTGTGCTCTGCTTCCAACCCAGGCAAAATTAAGTTTGCTAATTTAACTGTAATTAGGGGCCATGCTAAAGTTGGAAGAGCTAACCTGTTAGCCAATTGTACAATAAATGAAATTGCTGATTTAGCATCTGTAAATCTGTAAATGAACTTTTTCTGCCAGTGCCACCTTCTGTAATGGCTTGAACCTATACCTCCTCTGAAAAGTCATTGGATTTGGTTGTATCCCCTTTAGCAGCCAGAGAGCCACTGTTTGAAGCTTGTTCTGACTTAGATGAGACCTAAAGACATATGCTTGCTTGCATGGCTTTCCTGTCCTGTGAGAGCTGTGTAAGGTTGTGAGTTCAATGGGTCCCTCTGCTTGCCCCAGGAGGCAGGAGGGCAGGGAGCAGTGCCTGCAGGTGCTGCCCATCTCTTGATGGGGATGCAGCCTTGTGTGAGCTTTGCTGAGTGCTTCTCTGCCCATGCACTTAGCACTGCAGGAAGCGTGTACAGGCTAAAGACGGATAGGATTAGTGTATGGGGGTGGTATCATCCCTAAGAAAAAGCCTCTGACTCACTAGCTAGAAATATTTCTTTGCGTACTAGCAACTACAAAGGAGTGTGAAGTCTCCTTTTTTTGTTGTTGTTGTATATTGGATCCCTGTAGAAGAGAGGACCTGCTGCTTTGACTTAATAAGGTGTATTTGTAAGTATTTTGTGGGTAAAGTGTGTGGCTTCCATATTTCTCAGCAGGGATAAAAAAATGACCCTCAACAACGTTACCATGCGTCGCAGCCACCACAGCAGCCTGCAGCAGCAGCAGCAGCGATGGAGCATCCCCGCTGATGGGAAGAACCTGTTGGTCCAGAAGGACTCCAACGAGTATAATGCGCAGAAGCGATACACCATCAGCCCCGATGAATACTACAGAAGGAGCTGGTCCTCGGAGTCATCTGACTCTGTAATCTCCTCTGAGTCCTGCAGCAACTGCTACAGAGTGGTGCTGATTGGGGAGCAAGGTGTGGGCAAGTCATCTCTGGCCAACATCTTTGCAGGGGTACACGACAGCATTGACAGCGACTGCGAGGTGCTGGGAGGTAGGTCACTATGCTCTGGGGACTGTGTTTTCTTGCCATCAGCCATGGCAGCAGAAATTGGCATGGAAAATCAGAAAGGTCATTTAATCTAAAATTGACGCAGCAAACATCTGGATCTGATTGTCAAAACCAATTCCAACACATGCATCTCAAGAAAATAAGAATGAGCAAAACAAGCTACAAAGAGGATGATACTCTCTAACAACAACCCAAAGCCTCTGAAAGGGAACAATACAGATTCTCATGCTCTTTTATTTCAAAGAATCTGTTGGAAATTGCCATTCAGTATTCATTCTGGTCCAACTCTCGTGTCACTACAGGACCATCGCCAGCTTTCTTCAGGGCAGAGAAAAACTAGGACCTTTCCTTGTGGTCCACAAGCATGTAACGCTCAGAAATAATGAATAATGAATGTAATGAAAAATAAAAAAGCCCTATCCAATTCTCCAAAACATTTGCCATTATATGTCATCTCAGCCTCACGTATAAATATATTGTGTCAGAATAGGCTGTAGGGAGTCTGAGCAAAATATGTCTACTCTTCATTTCATGTTCCTCTGTCTTAGTGAGGATTTTGAAACCTTCCTTAGTCTCAAAGACTAGTCAATGCAGAAGGTGAGGCTGTGGCACCCAGCCATGATGCATACTGTGTGAACGAGGTGATGTGGGTCATGCAGTGATGGAAACCTGCTGTGGTCCTAAGGACACAAGTGCTGTCATCTTGGGAACACATGCAAGTTGCTGACTGTTACTGCTATTCAACACACAGGGCATTTCTCTCCTCTATGTGTTCCCGTTGTGTTGGTGCCCATGCTAGCATGGAGCATTACTGAGCTTTTTTTCCAGCCTACGGTGGAGCATGGACAGGACAGCTTTTCTTGTTCTTATGCCAGGATTTGCTTTGCACATCCTTGTCAGATGGTTTCCGTCTCCTTCATGGGAAGCAATATGGATTTTTCCTTCATTTGCACTCCCAGCAATATTGCTTGGAGTATAGCCACGACAAGTTTTCAAGGCCAGGTTCATTGAAGTATCAGAAAACCTGCTGTTGTATTTCTCCTTTTTTAATATCAACTTCAAAATAAGCATGAGATGAACTAATTGCTCACTTGCAGTCTGTTTTATATCCTATTGAAGTCCCATCCAAAGTGCAAATAATTTCTGAGTATGACCATCTGAGGCACTGGAACAAGTTGCCTAAGAAATGGTGGATGCCCTGTCCGTGGAGACACCCAAGGTCAGACTGGATGGGGCTTTGACCAACCTGATCTAGCTGTAGGTGTTCCTGTTAATGGCAAGGGAGATGGCCCTTAAAAGTCCCTTCCATATGATTCTATGATTCTCTGATCAGGGGCAGAACACTTTCGAGTAGTGTGGTTATGTACTTGCAGCCTTACCCTGTGTCACAGAGAACAAAGAAGTAGTCCTCTAAATGTTGTCCTCTGGTGCAGATGGATCTTGTTCCCATGCCAATGCTTGATCAAAGAAACTATTCTCCAAACTTGAGCTTACAAACTAGAAATAAGAGATGATGGTTCCAGGGCAGCAAATTCACAGAGGGAATACAGCTGCTCTGAGGGATTAGTTTTGCAACCAGCTATGAGATTCATCTAACCTGTGAATGCAGATGCTCCTCTTGATTAGCTTTGTGCTTTGATCCTTCCATTTTAAGCTGTGTCAAGCCTATGTTGTTGTTTACAAAGTTTTATTTTATTTTAAAGATAGAATATTTTTTGGCTAAGTCTTTTTCATGGTTGTAGATTCTTGGCTTTGAGGAAAGCCTGTGATTACAATTTGGGGGAAAGTTCACTCTGCTAATGTTCAGAAGAAACTGTATGAGGCAGGAGTTAAGGCATGGTCCTATCTACAAGCATGGCTGGAACAGACTCCTCACACAGTGCACGGAAAGATGCAGTACACTGAGAAACCCTAAGCCCAGCATCTTTCACTGGTTGGCAACACAAGACTAGAGAGGGATTCAAGCCTCATACTGCTCATCCAAATGTCCTTGGATCTAGGGGGAAGAAGGATTAGTATTTGAAGCGGAAACTAGGCTGAGAATTTCACAGCAAGGATTCACTGTGATTGAGTAGGAACAGATCACCAGATCTAGGCAGAACTTAGTAATGCAGCATTTATAATCTAGATTTGGGTTGTTCTGGTTTCGGTACAAAATAAATACTGCTGTGGTTTGTTGATTGCTCTGCTTTTTAACATCAAAGGTAATGTGGGAAACTGTGAAATGGGTAAGAAATGGGATGCAGCAGTCATTTCAGTCTCTAAAACTCAACAGCTCCTGCCTCACAAAACCCTGCCCTCTTTGCTTGGTGGGCTGTTAGCTGTATTGCTCTCAGCAGCAGTGTCTGTTCACCCGTAAACTGTCCCTGTTAAAGTGAAAGCAAATATTTTCCATTACTCAGCCTCACTGGACTCTGCTGCTCCCGTGGGGCAAATGTTCAGCTTTTGGTTATTTCTTCCACTGGTTCTATTTTCTCTCTCACATAAGATAAAGAAAATATTAACCAAAATAATGAACATCTCCTTTTCTGATCTTTCTGTCTCCTTCATATATCATGGAAAGTAAGACAACCAGTAATGAACAGAAGGCAGGTTTAGTGCTGATGGAAATGTGGAAAGAACTGAACATGAGCCAGCACAAAACTTGGCTCACTAACATGAACTACGAAAAAATTATACTTAGTAAGCTATTTGTTTTTTTTTATAATGTACATGATGTCACAAAATATGTTACCAATGTTTCTATTTTTTTCTTACAGAAGACACATATGAAAGAACCCTGATGGTGGATGGGGAGAGTGCAACCATTGTACTGCTCGACATGTGGGATAACAAGGTACGACATTCATTTATATATACTAGTCAAATGCCAAAAGAAAAGTACATATGAATGAGGGCTAGTATAAAAAGTAGTTATCTTTTGGGAAAGAAAATATGTTTTTCTATACTTCAGCTTCAGGATAAACACAGTATCAGTATCCTCCCCATAGCAAACCAAGCATGCATAACAACTGTAGTGTGAGGCTGAGAAGAGCAAACCTTCTTTATTTTTTTAATGATAAACAAAATATTCAAGCCATTTTCTAAACAATGTTCATTCCGATCTTAATCCAGTATAATGAATTATCAGGGGCAAATTTCACCCTCCTTTATGCTGAAGTATTCATGTGGTCACCGCTTTGGAATTGCTTTTAGTACAACTGTGATTCAAACCATATCCAGTGCAGTTACAGCAGGAATGTGTTTAGATTCTGCAATGTTATATTTTCTAAGCAAAATCTGTACAGGGCATAATGATGTCTGACTGTTTGCTTTGAACAGCGTGAAGGAGAATGGATTCGAGACCACTGCATGAAAGTGGGAGATGCCTACTTGATTGTCTACTCCATCACAGACCGAGCAAGCTTTGAGAAAGCTTCTGAACTCAGAATACAGCTCCGCAGGGCTCGGCAGAGAGAAGATATTCCCATTATTTTGGTTGGCAACAAAAGTGACCTTGTCAGGTGCCGCGAAGTTTCAGTAGCAGGTAAGGGAAATGATGAGGATAAAAACTTTGTAAGCCTAAGAGCCATACAATAGCTGTTGAACATTACAATGGTTGGAATACACTGTGATCAGGACCAGGCAACAAAAGAGCAATAAAACAGAGGGCTGAAAGAGAGGACGGAACACCGGGAAAGGTCTGCCAAGTCTTTAAGTCTCCACTAGCTACATGTCAGATAATCTCTTTCCCAAATTTAAATTGCTTCATAAAAACAGCTTGAATTTCTTCCTTTCCAGCTTCTCATGTAAGACCACTGCAGATTGAGCTGAAAGCTGGGAACAGCTTAGGTTTCCAATTTCTGCTGCCAAAGATTATCTCCTTGTTTAGCCAGGTCCTCCTCTTATCTGAGGTTTTACTTCCTGATGAATTTAAATTCTCATCCTTCATTTCACTGGCCTGGGCAGGTGCTGCACAGCCTTTCAGGAGAGATCTGCTTGGTGCCTTGCTCTGAGATGCTAAAGCAGCCATCCCTCTGCTACATGCAAATGACTAAAGAGCTTGTGCCATGCTCCCAAAGCCTGAGGAGTCCTAAGCCCATAAATAGGAATAGAAAGATATCTGGGAAAGCTACTGCTGACCCTCAAGCTCTTCAGACAGTAGAATCTCTTCTTATGCAGACTTCCTCGAGGTTTAGGTGACATAACACACGGCACCTCATTAGATAATCTCCCCTTGGCCAGAGTACACAGGAAACACTGGGTTTCTTGGCACAGCATTTTCTTTTCTCTGCAGCTATCCTGCCTATTTCCCAATTGATCTAGACTTTTGTTTCACTGGTACAGGCACAGTTCCTCTGTTTGCTGTCCAGGTTTCTCTAAGTGAAGGATTTGAACAGAGGTAGCTCATCAGGAAGCCAGAGGTGATCATGTTCCTTCTCATGTCTCTCTGGCCAACTTGAAAAGTCCCCTGAAAGATTTAGCCATCCTGGCAACGAGTTCCCAGCAAGTTAGAAGCCAGCATGAATTGGCTTGCATTTTAAAGACATCTGCCAGGGCTAGTTTATACTTAAGTTTGAGATAAGAGCTGTGATTTCAGATATACCTCTGAAGTTATTGACATAGTTCTGCCTTTAAGGATTTGGTACTTGTGTCTGTTCATACCAAGTCTGGTACTGTTTGAAGACCCTGGATTATACACGTGGTCTATGGAGGGTGCTTGGGCCCTGCCTCCTCTGGTAGTGAGAGCTGTGCTGGGCTCATGAGGGGCACTGCTGTCACCCTTTAACGTGACTTGTGGAAGTCTGCTCGTATGATGATCAGGTGATTTTGAGTCATGGCTGACCTCTCCATCCCCTGTCAGTGCATGTCAGCCAGCTCCCTCCCTTCACAGCCAATGGTGAGAACCAGCCCTCTTCAGGAGATTGCCCCCCTTTGCTGCCAGGGGATTGTGACACAGAGCAGATGAATCATGCCCAACCAGGCAGCATTAGATGATTAAAGACTTATCCATGGCTATATTAGGCTTGAGGAATTCCCCTGGTGCCACTGGCTCCCCCCTTGTGACAGCCCATAGCCGTATTGCTTCCCACTCTGGTTCATGACATCTGATGACAGATCCCCGTTGTGATTTTGCAGAGGGCCGAGCGTGCGCTGTTGTGTTTGACTGCAAGTTTATCGAGACCTCGGCAGCCGTGCAGCACAACGTGAAAGAGCTCTTTGAAGGCATCGTGAGGCAGGTGCGGCTCAGGAGGGACAGCAAGGAAAAGAATGAGAAGCGGCTGGCTTACCAGAAACGAAGGGAGAGCATCCCGAAGAAAGCCAGGCGGTTCTGGGGCAAAATAGTTGCCAAGAACAACAAGAACATGGCCTTCAAACTCAAGTCCAAGTCTTGTCATGACCTATCAGTACTTTAAGAACTTTGGACTCTGCCAGAGCTTGCGGCATTTTGTGGACATTATCGAACTATGTTGTGGGAAATAATCTATATTAGATTGGGGTATGAAAATGACTTAGATTCACAGTTGTGATTGTGACGATACGTGCTGACATAAGAACAGCACAGTGCATGGAAATATCTCTCTTTCATTTTCTTTGGTAGTTTTATAAGAAAAGTATACACCAGAATGATCCAAAATTGTGCTGGGAAAGCGTTCCGGCATATACCTATTTCTTCTCCACTCACCTTTGGATAGTAGCTTACGAACCTCAAACTGTCATGACTTGGGAAGTGAATACTACGCTCTTTACTCTTTCTCACTGTAATTACTCTTTTTATTTTTATTTTTTTTCTTTTTTGAAAATTGTGTAAAGAATTGAGGAACTGACTAGGCATTGATCCCTCGCCAATTGGCTGGTCAGGCTTGAGCACCCACAGCTGAAAATATGCATTGTTGTAGAATAGCCATCCAAACACTTCTTTTTATTATTTCAAGGATTGGTTTCAATGAGTTTACACATCTCTTACTATGAAAATATTTAAAGGAAAAATCCTATAGTCAAATAAATTTTCCTCTCATATTTCTATATTAGGGGCCTGTTTAAAACTCATAGTCAAAATGAAACTAAAGCACAAGCATTATCAAAGTACATCAAGTGCAGGATGCCAAACCTTTATAAATCACCTGAGCTTTTTTAAGAAACCACACAGACTTCTTGTATCCAGTCTTGGCCTTTCTCTATGCTAGAGCTATGCTGTATTTATTGTTGTGCAAAGTAACAAGCATTTTAATGTTGAGGGGAAATGTATTTATTACCAAGTTTCTTAAAGAATAATGTTAATTTTATTACTATTTTCTATCTAATATCTTTTTTCAGATATGCAAGTTTTTACTTACATGCCTTGTAATAAAACAAATAAAATGTATGACTGCCTTTGAGACTCAGTGGGAAATCCCTGATAATTCTTTCAAGTTGAGAAAAATATTTTGAATGCTTGGGAAGATTTCTGCCTGACAAGGACAGGGAGGACTCCTTGTGTCTCTGAACACAGAGGCTACTTAGCGACCCAGAGCCACAAAGTAAGGATCACCCGCAGTCACTTGTGCTCCCTCATGTGCAAACAGGTTGAGGTACCAAAGATAAAAACAAGCCATTCTTAAAAAAACGTATGTGTCCCTAAGTCTGAGAGCACTTCAGAACCATTAGCTCACTTTTTGGGTCTAAATGAAGCAAAATGCTATGTCTGAGTTAGATGCCCTAATCCTCAGTTTATGTTGGACATAATGATGTTAGCACAGATTTCCCTCCTGACTATGTCAGTTTATATGGGCACACCTCAGAGTTTCAGGTAGATGTAGAGTCATTCTGTTTTACCAACAGATAGCTAAGAAAAGCCAGCTCTGCAGCCTGGCAGCTCATTTTCATTGTGGATGAACGCAAGAAAAGGAGACACAGTAGTATGAAGGCTGCCTTCCACATTTCAGTCTGTGCAGCTTTTATCTACCAAATGCTCTGGTAAGGAAGGAGCTTGTTATGGTGTAAAATATCACACTGCAGGATGGCTCTGTGCTCATGCAGCATTCAGATCTCCCTGGAAAGGAATTTTGAATTTAGAACATGTTGATATGAAGAGAAAATTATATTTTGAATAGACAAGATCCCCATTCTTGGGTATTGAATGAGCACTTCTGTGTTGTCATCATGTAATTTAAAGTTGATTCAGAGCAGACTAGAGAATACAGCTTACTCCAGTATAAAATTTCTTAACTTTTAAATTATCAGAATGTTGCCCCTGCTCATGGGCACAAATTTAACAGATGTTTATTTTCAAGAGCTGAGAGAGAAGCTGAATGCAAGGAGGACAATTCCTTAGCTTGCTGCTGTACCTGTCAGGCTATGGATCCTACAGTTCTAACCCAAGCAGGTTCTGAAGAAAATTTAAATGTCCATGTTGTTTATATAGCCATCTGTGTTCACAGCATGGTTAATGCAAAGAAGGCATCATAATAACTTGGAATTACGTAGTAAGTTTTCATACCCTTCCTCTGACTCAGAATAATGAAATTTCATTTTGAAAGAAAATTTTCTTAAATCAAGTTTTTTTATTTGTTGGCCTTTAAAATAATCTTTGTGTTTTCAAGCTTTTCTCTGGATCAGAAATCCTAGAGATGCATTTTAAAAGCAGAGCAGTCATGGCAATGCAGTATGCTTGTTCCTGTGGTGGAGCAGCCACCAACAGCAGCCACAGAACAGTCATACACAGCATGCCATATCTCTGCATCATTCCCATAGCCAAGAGGAGCAGTCAGCACTATAGGTCTGTCTCCTGGGGTAGCTGCTGGACTGGGGCTGGTCCACTTTCTTAGCATGGTGCTGCCTCAGGATTGAAGCACTTATGTGCTCAGTTGTATGGGACTGAAGCACTTAGATGCTCCATGTTGTACATCCCAGTCCACCTGACACTTACCCTCTTGCTCAGTTCTGCATTATCAGGAAGAGATTCTGAGCCTGGAGTGAAGAACCATATGGGGTGAAGAACCGCTAGCAGCAGCATTAGCTCGGGGGGTTGTTGCTTCAGTTCACTGAGGTGTTGGAGTGCGTTACTGTTTGTTACCTCTGGATGTGGCGTGGGAAGACTGATGCTGAGCATCCACACACTTCGGGGATTTTCTTCGTTTGGATCAGGCCTAGTCTTGTCCTATGGGACAGAGTGCCCACCCACGACTGCAATGCCTTTGTTGCACTCCTGAAGGACCCTGAGTTTCACATGAAAAGCCCCTTGGTGCATGGCCCCAGCAATTATCAAATCCACCAGATTATCAAAATGCTCACTATACGTAGCAGATGGGGTACGTAAAATATCTAATAAATACTAGTCTAATCTGCAATGCTGACATTTTCAACTCTAAATATCCACAGGCCCGCTGTTCATCTCAGATGCGAGTGTCCAAAACCATGGAACAGATCAATCAGTGATTCTAATCTCTGCCCTATTTATTAAGTCAGGGCCGCACTGACAGGTCCTAATGTAATAATTGCAGTGTCGGGCTCAGAGATCTGGCAGAAGCTGTGGAATACATGAGTCACAGCAGAGAGCACACTGAGGCCAAAATGGCAAAACTCGCAGAGTCCAAACAAAATAAAACAAATAGAGAGAGAAAAAAAGCCTAAGAACACGCAAAATACCAATTATAGTGTAATAGCTCTTACAAAAATCTCTTTTTTTTAAGAATACAGATCTGATCAGCAAGAGGAATTAGGAGGCATGTCCAGCTTTAATTTAATCATGATAGTTTTACTGCAAGAAGGAAGATTTACTTATGCACTCTAAGAAGCTAGATGCTAAAGAACTGTTATTGTTAGGACACTACGTATGTGCAGGTTTTTATGTGCATTCAGATCTTGGAGAATTGTTGATGCAGTTTAGTCAATTAAAAGAATACCATTTGCAATAAAATCAGCAGATACAATGTGGATTTAACTTTCACGTATACAAGTTTTTCAACATCGGTTGCTTCAAAAGCTTCAAAGACCATGGACCACAGTTATCGCTCTTGGGCTGCTTTGGAGTGTAGGCACAAATGGGAGAAGGGCTTCTGACAGCAGCAGAACCAGTGATGACGTGAGTTACAGAGGGCTGCAGCAGAGGAAGGAAGCAGATATTTTCTATGCACTATTGCCTCTACGATCACAGACAACCCTTCTTGCTCTCTACAAAGGCTTTTAGGGAAAGCACTCAGAGAAGAGGGGAGATGGTAAAGAGGGTAATTGATGAGTCCTACACTTAGGTCACAACAAACCCATACAGTGGTATAGGCTTGGGGAAGCAACTGGAAAGTTCTCAGACAAAAAAAGACTTGAGAGTGCTGGTTGGCAGCTGGCTGAATGTGAGCCTACATTGTGCTCAGGTGTCCAAGAAGGCTGATGGCATCCTGGCTTCTATCAGAAATAATGTCAGCAGGACTAGAGAAGAGATTGCACACAGCACTGGAGTGACCTCACCTCGAGTACTGTGTTCAGTTTTGGTCTCCTCACTACAAACAGGATACTGAGTTGCTTGAGTGTGAGCAGTGGAGCTGGTGACAGGACTGCAAAACTGGAATGTGAAAGGGAACCCAGGCTGCTTAATCTGGAGAAGTAGAGGCCAAGGGAGGCCCAATCACTCTCTACATTTCCCTGAATGGAGGTTGCAGGATGCAGGTGCTAGTCTTTTTTCTTAGTGACAAATTGAGGAAAATGTCTCAAGTTGTACTAGTGCACGTTAAATTGGACATTAGATATAATTTCTTCATAAAGATGACGGTCAAGTATCAGAACAAGCTTCCCATAGACTCCCGTCCCTGGAAGTTTTTAAGAGTCATGTGGATGTGGTGCTTAGGGTCATGGTTTAGTGATGGGACTCAGTAGGCCAGGCTGATAGTTCGACTTGATAATCTTGAAGGTTTTTACAAGTTAAATGATTCTATGATTTTCTGAGTACCAATAGTGTTTTACTGATGAGATCCCCAGACAGATAAATTCTTGGATCACCAAAGGTATACTCTGCACTCATTCCTTCCAACAATTCTGAAGACTGCAGAACTAAACACGTGAATATTTTCCACATCTGACCTGCAAATGCTTTTATTTACACAGGAGGTAACATGTGCAGCTCCTCCTCCAGTTGTCTTTTCTGGGCTCACCAGAGGCCGTTGCTCAGTGCGGAACTGCAGGCTTGATTGTGCTCTACACACTGCTGGGATTCATCAGATATATCTTCCACATAGACAAAGCAATATTTAATAATACTTGTCTTCTTTGTCCACAGTCACCTTCTATTCTAGTTCAGTGTAGTCATACACTGTTTTCATTGGTGCTTGTCTACTTGATGGACTCATGCAGTACAGAGTATGTGGTAACACTCAAGGTATATGTGGCCTCCTGCGTTAAAATTACTCCACCAGCATTTTTCAATATGTGAGACTGTGAGATATTTATACATTGACCTTTTGGCCTCTCAGTGTGGCCTCCTCCTGTTAAAACAGGAAACACAGTTATGTGACACTTATCACTATGTTCTAGAGCAGCTGAGGAGAAGTCTTGCTCCTGCCATCACATCCAGTAGGGACCACGGACTGGTGAGCTGCAGCTGTATGGACCCAGTGCTGGGGGGCAGATGTGTGCAATCTGACATGAAACCTCCCCATCTGCCCTTCCTCCCAGTGCTCTCACTCTAGAAATCTCCTGCAGACATCAAGGCAAACAGAAGCTCCTCCATCAGTGACCATCTCACCTGCAAATATCTCTACATTTATCCTCTCTGATGTCTCCATTCTATTCCTGGAGTTGTTCAAGGACTGTGTAGATGTGGTCTTTGAACAAGGTTTAGTGGGGATGAGTTGATGGTTGGACTAGATGATCTTAGATGTCTTCCCCAACCTTTGCAATTCTGTACTTCTAAGATATCAAAGCAATGGCTTTCTTGCCTAGAGACACTGAAATTCAGTGTATTAATTACTTGTGACTTTAGCTATCAGATAATAAGGACAATGAACCCACAAGAGAGCACACCAGTCCTGGGTAACTTGCTTTGCTGTGCCAGCCTGCCTCATCACCTGGTTAATAATTTGCTAAGGAAATGATTAGTGCAGAACACTTCCTCTAGGTTTTGAAAATTATGCCTGAGTAATTTTACAGTGAAATGATTTTCTCATGTCTGCAGTGCAGGATGAGGGAGTTAAGCAACTGGTTCTGTGGAGGAAGGATCTACCGCTCCTTTCAGCTTTGCACTAATTCCTCTCTGAGGACACTGATTTTTGCTGAATAACTGAATGCCTCAACTTCTGCTGAAGTCATAAATGATCTCTCAACATGTTTTCCATGGCCAGGATGTTATTTCTGTGTCGTAATTCCTCATGTTCAATATGGCTTTCAATCAACGGAGCTTTGTATGTTTGCAGGTCTCACCCCTGTTGTATCGTTCTCTCCAGCAGATAAAATTAATCAACATTAGCCAACTTGTCACTTTCTGTTCGCCTTCCAAGTATAGACAGTGAAGAGAGTTCAGCATTTTAAAGATTCGGTTTGCTGTTTTTCTTATCAAAGAAAACTATGCTAGCCTTTTTACAGATTGAATCCCCTTTTCAGTATCTGCCATACGTGCAAAGCTTATGTGATTGGACTACTCCATATGACTCTGTAATCATCACGTTTTAGTTATATTTTCAGTCTTCTGTGACTTATGGTTTTTGTTTGGTGCAATCTTGTATCAAGAACAACTACATCTGCTCCTCCCCAACTTACTCCATTCAGAAGCAAGCCACTGGGATCCAGCTGGGATGCTCTCTTAGCACCCTTGGCAGCATTTTGCCACAACTGCTACTTTGGAGCTCCCCATTCCCACCAGGATACGCTCAAAACACTCTGGAACGTGGGTTCCTAAGGAGAAACTCCCTCAGCACCTGTGCTGTGGCTAGGATATGTCCTGGGAGTGGAGCTGTACATTGTGGCTGTATTGAAACTACCTGTCATAAAAAGAAAATACAACTTGGCAGGAGAATTCTGGGCTCCCATCCATGACCCAGATACCTTAGGCTACAGAGAGAGAAAGTGTAGATAGAGCTTGCAGTAAATAAATCTGAGGATTGGAAGGGTGATGCGATAAACGTGCTGCTTTCACATCCCAGATAAGTGCTCTACCCATATAGAAATCCCTCCTTTGATATTCTTGTCAAAGCACATTGATACTTTTTGTTAATAAATTTCAGATTGCCACTGCAGAATTATCAGCATGGTGCTTAAGGACCCAGTCAGAAGAAATGCCCTACTGCTTTGGTCTAGAGCTGCTTCTCACTCCCTGCTCTATCTGACTGGGGAAGAAAAAGTGACAGCAGGACATGGCTGTTGTGGGATATCACCTATGGGCTTTTATCAACAATATCTTTCACTCATGTTTTCCAGTGGCTTTATGAATCTGAAAATATTGATCACTTCCCCTTTATCCTTCTACTAAATCAACTGCAGTGTCCCAAACTTTTAATCTCTCATCTAGAGGAGCTGCTCCAACTGCTTACCCATATTTGTTATCTTTCTCTGTTCCTTCTCTAACACTACCCTACCTTAAAGGCAAAGGCTCCAGCAATACGTGCTGCTAGGATTTGAATAGTGACAAAACATCATTTTATTTCCTACTTTCAGTATCATTTCTAATTGGATCCCGAGTTGATGGGGTTTTTTGTTTGCTTATGGGTTATTGGGTTTTTTGCATTTTTGGCTGCCATTGTAAAATGAGCCAATGCTTTTGGTCAATGATGTGTCACCTGGTATTTTTTTACCCACTGATTAGTTTTTACAAAATCCTTCGTCACCAAAAATAGTTTAATCTGAAAAATATCCTTCTTTTAAATGCACCACAAACTTCTTTAACTCATTACTTTGAAAACAACCAAGCATATCATACTGTATAGTTCTCCAAACTTGGGACTTAAATGCGTATTTGGTTGCAGTGTACAACTCCTATATTCTGACTGTTGCAAAACTTGCTTTTGTAAGCATTATTGGATCAAGACTTTTTTGTAGACACAAATCTCACACGGAAACCTGAAAAGAAGTTGGTGAAAGCAGCTCTTTCAACTCTGCTAGTATCTGGCATTATGTCATATAATGAACACAAGGAGGGATGCCTGCAGCCAGCACTTGCAAATGTTTGCTTAAGCAAATGGTCCAGTGAATATAATTCAAACTAATGGTATCTGGAGAACTAGGGAGCATCTTTTCAGAAGACGGATCTGTTGTTTTGCATGTGACTAAAAAGTTATGTTATTCTTCCACGTGAATAGGAAGTACTTCATGGTTTCATGTGATTCATCAGATACTTTCAGTATGATATACTCTTATCTCTGTTGGGTGGACCTGGAACTGTTCTGCACTTTGGCATGCACTGAAACAAGATACTGTACTGAAACAAAATACAGACTTTTCTCTGGACAGTTCAGAGCTGGAGGCACACTGGGTGGAGAAAAACAAAATGAGCAAGTATAATGTCCCACTCAGGTTTTCCGGGCAGCCTCTTCCATAACTTGCTGTCCAGATTACCAAAGTCCATTTAAAATAGATGGAAGCCATGAAAAAAAACATGTAGATGCACCAGTTGACTCGTGTTTGCTTTGGAAGAGTAATTTCATGCATAGAGTTTGTTTGGAAAGAGGCCGCCCTAAGGCTACAGTGACCTCAGGGCTAAGGATGACATCCTAATTTTATTCCTGATCATGTCCTTGACTTCAGATCCAATTATAGCCAGGTTACACAAACACGTATATCATTTTGCCCTCTGCATTCTCGGAGAGATACTGCTTTCTTTTCTAATACATATGGTTGAAGGATGTCAGTTGGAATGCCTGTTTTTGCAGGACTCAATGCTGCCTTTTGGGAGGTGGCCTCCAGCCCTGCCAGCCCCCCAGAACATCACACCCACTTGCCAGGAACTGGAGGCTGATAAGAAACATGGGCTCTGTCATAGGGAGGCTGATGACTTCTGGAGCTGCCAGCCGGGAGAGGTCCAGGCAAAGCTTGCTGTGGTCCAGCTCCACATTTGAATGCCATTACTACAACAGTTTCTACCTGCTCTTTGATGGAACTCTTGAGCAGAAGAGAGAAATAGCCAGAATGCTTTATACCCATAAAAGAACTCTTGCTGGCTTTAAATGTTTGGCTCTGGAAGGCAGTACTTGCTAGGAGTACCAGACTGACATCTGCATTGCTGGCAGATGGAACCTGCTGCAAGGCTGCTGATGTACATCCTATTAATGACAGATTTGGCTTCTGGAGTGGTAGCCTGGAGGGGAAGGATACTTGTACCCAGCCCTACTATGGCAATCAGATATTTTTTTACAGCAGTCTTCTCTGATATATGCTTTGTTCTAGAGGAAACCTTTCTTCAGAACTGAGCACACTCTATCACTGTGCATTTACCACAGTGATTTTGGCTGTGCTTCGCAAAGTTTTTGCCAAAGTTTTTTTTTAAATAAAAGCAAACTAACAAGCAAACTCTTCCTTCTTTAGTTAAAAAATGAATTTAACATGATGGTAGACCTGCGTATTTAGGACGTATACACGTAGAGCATAGAGATTTTGAATCTGAACTGCAAGATTAAAAATTGTGTGACTTCAGCAGCCACATTATTACGTGCATGCAATGTGCGTTTGAAGCAGCTGCAGAAATATTAACCACTTTACAGAAGTAGAATATAACAGCCCGCTATTGACGCACATGTTAATGTTGATCATAAATAGCAGTCAGTCTATCTCAAGGAAATGAAACAAGTTCAAATCTAAGAATAAAAAAAGCCATAGTGTTTTGAGTGGGACTGCTTGTAGATCTGTGAGCATTTCTGCGTGAGAAGACGTGGTGGAGACCTCTGTGTGCAGCACCTGTGGCTTTCCTGTGAGCACAGTGCACGGCTACCACTCAGCTCTGCCTCCTGGGCTGTGTAAGTAACACCAGTGCTGCTCCTTCTGTGTGGCTTCTGTCTCTGTTCTGGTCATTGCTATCCTGCAACAGGACTTGGCATCAAAAGCTATCAGCACAGAAGATGCGGCTGAAGGTGATGCCCAACCTCCTGTTAACCATCCAGCAAGTGCAGTGCCAGCCTCTGGCTCTGATGGCAGCTGGAAGGTGACCCCTGCTGGTCTCTGCTCGGGCAACAGGGCATGGAACAACTACAACTCTTGTCAAAATGGCAAATAGGAAAGGATCTTGAGAAGTGTACAAGAAGTACTGCTGTGCTTGGAAAAAAAAACAAAGGAGTGAGCCAGTGACTTGTTGGCATTGAATTCTCCCATGCCAGTATAATCAAAACACTTGAGAAACTGTATTTTCTTTCCTTTCATTTGTTTTTGCCTTTGCTTGTCTTTCTCTGTGAGTCTTCTCTTTCTGACTGCATGTAATAAGAGTTGAATGGAACCACAACGCAGCCAGCCAGAAATACTCCTTTCTGCTTATGAGGATAATAACACAATTATAGAAATGATATAAATGATTTGAATTAGTGGCAATGTGCAGGGCTGGCATCCAGATCCGAAGTGATATGGCAACAGCAGCAGATGAAGGTGAGAGCAGACTCACTCTGTGCAACAGCCTGCTTAGCACTGCCATGCTGGCTGTGGTGTGACAGCAGTACCCAGGGTGTCACCAGTGTGACCAGTCCCTCCTGGGAGATCTCCTGGGGGCACACTGGAAGGTCACAGCTCTTGTTCTCAAACCTAAGTTCTCTTTCTCATAAAATGATCTATCAGTCATATATCCAGAAACATTGTTCCTACTCTTAAATACTGAAAACCAGCCATGTGCTTGGTACCACCAAGCTCCAGCTTTCAGCATTCAGCAGAAATCCCCATAAAGGCAAGTCTTGATAGCAACTGTAATCTGCTGGAGCTGCATGGCCATTCAGGCATTTGTATAGAACACATACACAGTGGTCACTGTTGTCTAAATACAGAAGCTAAAGTCAGCTACAGAAATTCCCAATGGCAAGAAACTATATTTCTGGGACATCTATAATAAAATCTTAGTTGTAGTTTTAATTTCCAGATTGGGTAAAAATTAACAGCAAAAATGTACAGCCTTACTACAGATGCATGGAACTGTGCTAAAGATAAGTGTTTATATTAACCTTACAAGAGGTAAAGAACTAACGTTTACAAATAAACTAAGATCACGCGCATTTACAAGTTATATGAAGATCTTTATTATTTATATACAATAATGTTTCTCCATGTAAATAGAAGTTATTAACATTTCTGTAACACTCTGTCCCATGTGTCAGTCAGAGCATTTAAATTATATCAAATACTTGTGACCGCTCAAGAAATTGCTTTTCACTTTGCAAGTTAGCTGGAAAGTATCTGCATAGAAATACGCACGCAGAACTTCCATACTAGATAAATATTGAAAGCAAAGAAAAGCAAACCTAAAAGCACCAAGGCTGACTAGGGAACATATAAACAGGAGGGGGAATGGCTGTTTACGAGGGTGGATAGTGGTAGAACAAGGGGGAATGGTTTTAAACTGAGACAGGGGAGATTTAAGTTAGATATTAGGAGGAAGTTTTTCACACAGAGGGTGGTGACACACTGGAACAAGTTGCCCAAGGAGGCTGTGGAGGCCCCATCCCTGGAGGCATTCAAGGCCAGGCTGGATGTGGCTCTGGGCAGCCTGGTCTGGTGGTTGGCGACCCTGCACATAGCAGGGGGTTGGAACTCGAGGATCATTGTGGTCCTTTTCAACCCAGGTCATTCTATGATTCTGTGATTTTACGGTACAGCAGAAAGTCTGCAAATGTGATTTAATTAAACTGAATTCCGTAAGCAGCAAATGAATAAAGAAACAAAAAAATAAGGACAATAAAGTTGCTTATCTCACACTCACTGATGTTAGTTTAATAAAAGACTATAGTGGTGGGAGGTAAGAATAACTAGTGCTCTGTAGAAATTAACCATAAAATTCTGTTGTAGTCAAACTACATGCTCACAAGTCCAGCTTTTATTTTCATGTAAAGTAAAATACAATTATCAAAACCTGCTGCTGTTGGCATGCTGTTTTTAACACATAACAAGAACACGAAATGCTACAAAAACTTTGTGTTAGCATATTTCTTTTCAAGTTAATATTTTTCTGGAAGAAAATGGGTTTTTAACCTAATAGGGATTTAAAACAACCTGGCTTGCATTTTTGAAGTAAAGATAATACAATTCTGAGTAAAAGAAAAAAAAAATTAAACATAAAGCTATAAATTCTGAAAAAATTAATAAAAGTTTCGGTGTCTGACAAGGGTGGCATTGCAGTTGATGCTGTTGCAGATTTAGAGAGGATTCATCTGCAGCTTCCCAGTACTCTGGAAATCATAGGATCATAGGATCATTAGAGTTGGAAAAGACCACTAAGATCACCTGATCTAACTGCCAACACACCCCACTGTGCCCACTGAGCCACGTCCCTCAGTGCCACATCCACATTTCTCAAACCAATGACAGTGACTTCCCACTTCCCTGGGCAGCCTGTTCCAATGCATTACCAAATTGCTGTCCTCACAGCAGAACTCAGGAACGTGTTCACATGTCTCAGCCAGCGTGGCACAAAGCACTGCATGGTGCTGTGAATGAAGTTGATATCAACGTAATATGACAGCATTTGCCCTTAAAACAGCTGATGTTTGAAGGGAACATCCCACTTTCAGTGCAGGCAGCTGGGGTGAAGAGTGTGCACAGCAGCACTCACTTGGGAACCAACTCCTAAAGCATCGCCACAAGAACAAAAGTAACAGAACCCTCCTGGACAACTTTTATTTGTTTCTAAGTATGCACTAACCACTTCTGCACAAACAATGCAGCATATTGATCTAAAGATGTAGGCTAAGTAGACTAAGGCTAAAACAAATTTAGCAAAAACCTAAAGACCGACCTAGAAATGAGAATATTTCCAAAACAAATAGAAATATGGTTAAACACATTGGGGCAACAAAGAAACTAAAGTGCAATACCCTGCCCTCATTACACCGCTCATCTTTGTGATCTTGTCAAAGTAGCTTGCAGGAGCATCAGAGGCACTGGACATGCACTGCTTCTCTTTCTACATTCAATATTCACTGTGCTGTGTAACTTAGCAACAAGTCATTCATAAGAATTTACTACCAACACTACTATTTCATGAACATAACTCAAAGTCCTTACACTGGTAACAGCTCTTTATCCTTTAGATTAGCTAAAGATAGCAGCTAAATATCTCTGTGTTTCCAAGAAGCATAGAATCAGAGAATCATAGAATGGTTTGGTTTGGAAGAGACCTTAAAGCCTACTCAACTCCAAGTCCCTGCCATGGGCACGGATGCCCCCCACCAGCTCAGGTTGCCCAGGGCCCCATTTAACCTGATCATGAATGACTCCAGGGATGGGGGACCCACAGCTTCTATGGGCAGCTGTACCAGGGCCTCACTGCCCAAGAGAAAAACTTCCCCCTGACATCTAATCTATATCTCCCCCCCTTTAGTTTAAAGTCATTACCTTTTTGTCCTAGAGAGTTAATTCATTTGAAGAATATACAGAAAGTTCAAAGCTATATTTTTGTTCTTTCAGTGCACTGCCCTGAATGGTCATACATTCTGTTTTCTATGAATATGTGATAAGTTCCCTTTAGTTTAAAAAAGTGTAATTTCCGTAAGTATAAAGAAATACTGTGAGTCACACAGCAAAAGGAGAATACAAGGACATTCATTTGTGGTGGCGTTGTTACTTAGATCTTTCTAAACATATCATTCTGGGGCCTGAATTTTTTTTTTTTTTTTTGTATTGCTGGAATAGGCGGCAGCATTTATGTTTGTAGAAGGGAGATAAATTTTCTTAAATATATCTAATGCAGAACTGCATTAATTCTGGTCTACAACATAATTAGAACTCGTAAAATACATTACCTGAATGTGAATGTATTACTAACCAATAATTGATATAATTTCGCCAGTATCCCAAGAACTGCTGCTTTCACTCAGCATTTACTGGAGATCCAGGCAAACAGTTCCTCAGCAACCTGATTTCTGTTTAACAGGTGTGCTTCTAGGCACAGGTCTCCCTTTGGACTGGGAGGAGAACATGCCATGGCAGCGAGCTCACCAGGCACTGGGTGCATGTTTGCTCAGCCCTGCCCTGCTGTACCTGCTCTGGGGATATGGCCTGGGAAGTAGCTATGCAGAGAGGAAGCGCAAACCTGAAAGCAGACTAGAGATACTGCCATGAGTCAAACTGATTGCAACGTCTCGCTGAAGCATTTAGGTAAAAAGGAAACAGCTTTGCACTTCTGTTGCTTCAGTGAAACCTTAGCCTTGAGGTTGGGCTCCCAAGAAGGAAGTCTGTCTTGCCTTTCTGCTGTCTTCAACCACAATATTAACGCCTGAATGCACAACATTTAGTTGCAAATTTGTTTGTCCTGGGTCACTGTGGTCTAGAATGCATGTTGACACTGGGAACGTAGGCCAGCACCTCTGCACCTCTGCTCGTGGGCACTGCAATATTAAAATCATGGCTTATCTTCTATTTGCATTGAACTTGAGATACAACAAAGTCCAATGTAGATATAAACTGATGGGTTTTTCCTACTGACTTTTAACTTGAAAGTTATATGGCAAGCAAGTTTGAGACTTTAAGATAGGAGATGGAGAAGAGCATTGAGTCATACTATTTCAGTTAAGGTCAAGAAGCAGAGGTGTACCTCCAGGGAACCGTTTCCATATAAGTCACAAATGAGGCAGAGAAAGAGCTAAAATGGTCACACGGCAGTCTTTGAAAGTACAGAAGAAGCGAACACAAAGTACATAAGCTGATAGCCCAATACCGCAGCTGTTTAGTCACAGAAGCAGTCCCTTGGGGTCCCAGCTTGTGCATGGCGTGCCAAGGAAAGCTGGTTATCCACTGCTGGCAGGAGTTGAAGCTATGTGGTATTTATGGCATTTTCTATTCTAAGCAGAGGAATTAGTACTTTAAATAATATTAATCGTGGATGGCTGCAACGCATGTACACAGTTCCGTCTTGCAAACAGTGAGCCTTATCTTCTGGTGGCTCAACCACGCAACTAGGCCTTAATCACAAAAACAGATAATTAAACTAAAATGACGTAATTTATTTTTTATCTTTGCCTCTAATGCATGTAATATTCCTTCAAATGAATATATTCAGTCTCAGCATTGATCCAGATCTCAAGAAGGCTCAAGTCCACTTCTAGTACTTCTGTGCAAGTCCATCACACTTCCAATGGAAGGCACTGCTGCAGTCAGACCTTGTGGTCCTGCTGAGATGGGATTAATGGAATTGATGTGTGACTTAATTTTCCAGCAGGGATTACATTTGTGCCCATCTGGCAGTTCTTTGGAAAAGATGTGCAGACAGTGTTGAACTGATCTCCTGCTGCTTTTGTAGTCTAGGCAAAGTGAGATTTGGTGAAGTGTCAGAGGCAGAAACTTATTTTGTACTCAAAGGTGTACAAGTGGGAGAAGGACAAACAGCATCAGCTTCCAGCTACAGAACTGAGGTCCAGCTGCTTGTCTTAGTTTTTGAAAAACATGTTCAGTTTTTCAGGCTTACAGCAGAGCTGTGGGACTTAGGCCTGTCCTGTGTATTTTGGCTTTTCTTTGTATGTCAATCAGTGCAGGACGTAGTGATAGTGGATTTTTGTTAAAAGGCTGAGAGGACATGGGAAGAGCATCCAAGACCTGCTTCGGTTTGCAGAGGAGAGCCTTGGTGCCTGGGCTTTGCTACAAGGTTCATTTCTGATATTTATGAAGTGACTGTTGTATGCCCAGACAGCACAATATGTGATCACAGTGATAAAAACAGCTCCAGAGACTGGTTTGCTTTACTGTACCCATTCCAAAGTCCTATAGGTGGGTATGTATATCCAGGTGATTGACTACTCTCAGACCATCTGCTTCACAGGTCCTAAAGCCACATGCATTTACATGTGCGTGTGAATAAGCAAAAACAGCATTGGCCTGACAGTTTTACTTCTTGTTTCTTGTCATAATACTATCTTGCTGTTTTCTAAACAGGGTTTAGCTGAGAAAAGACTGGTTTCCTATTTTGTTTTGACACAATGTTATGCTTTGTGTTACATTTTGAGCCTTGCAAATTGTGAACTTGTCTTTGTGTGTGTTGAATAATGACCAAAAGTGTTTGTTAAAAAAATTCTTTCTTCAGCATTTCTAACAACAAAATGTAATTTTGAAACACATGGGTCATAACTTCTAATGCATATGTCACTTCAAGTCCTCTTGAGAATTAAGTAGTGGACACCAACATGCTAAAAGAAAGAGAATTTCAGTATGGAGCATGAGTTTTAATCTCCTTTGGAGGTCTTGCAGTAAGTAGTGTAAATACAAGTAATCTCTCGAATATGCATTGTTTATTCCAGAAGAGCTATTTGGTTCCATTATGTCATTGCTTGCATGAAGAAAAAGGGAAACTAAAATCTATCATCTTGACCTGGGCAAGTTTAATAGCCCAAGAGTTTAACAGCATTAGCTCAGCAACCAGCAGGGGCCAGGACCCAATGGTAGCAAAAGGGAATTTTACATCAGGCCTCTTGTTAGAGATGAGGAACTCAAGCTGGTGTGGTTGTTTGTGTGCTGAGGGAGAGGTCAGACATCTGTGCCTGGATGAGGTGAGGGATGTGGCTGGAAGCACAACATGTGTGGGTTAACAGCTGCAGAGCTAGGACTGGCCAAGGCCTTTGAAGAGACACCTTATCAGAGCCAGGCACACTGATTCAGCTTCTGCCTGCTTTAATGGTGGCCACATGTGCCTACACATGAAACTAGACTGGAACATTTTGACCCAAGTCCTGGTCAGGATTTGCTAAACTGCAATGTGCCGTCAGTTTCACCATGAGCTGAGAACAAGCTATGGCATGGATGAAGAGCTGAGGTGGCAAGGCTGAGATGCACTGGTAGCCATGAGAATTTCAGTATAACTGACATGAAGTCCTCCATGGATGGCCAAATGAAGGTGTTGGAGACATACAACAGCAACAGTAGGGACAGAAGAGGCCCTCAGTGGTTTGGAAATAGTCTGCTAGCTCCCTGATGAAGTACAAAACCAGAGTTTCCCAGCAGATGAGCAACTCACAGTGATAGCTCCAAAGAAGAAAGAATGTCTTCTGAGCACAGGGGACAATTTAAGGTACCTTATCTGAGCTCCTGGTAGTCTGCTACCAGCTGCCCCAAGCAGGCACTAAGGTTTTGGCCAAGAACTAATTAATTCAAGGGCAGTCAGAAGAATGTATCTACTGGGGCTGCGTAGGTGGTGCGACTTCAAGAGTTGACGCTGTGAGCTTCTGAATACACTTGCTTGTTTTTTCTGTGTTCCTGTTGGTTAATTTAGAACAGGAGTTTAAAATGGGGTCAAAGGGAGGTGATAGTAAAACCCCACAGTATAAAAATTACACTGAGAACTTGTTGAATAGGCAGTACTGTCCTTTGTTCCTATCCCAACATGTGAACACCTAGTTACCTCTCCTTATCTCCTTTAACATGGTACCCTTCTTATGGCTGAGTTAACTGTCCACCTGATCTTCCCAGTTTGTGCTTTTTATCCAAGTTCCCTTTTCCCACTGCTATATTTTGTACCATTTTATAAACATAATTTATTGAAATGTGGACAGGGTTCTAAACAGTAGAAAGGGCAAGGCTTTGAAAACAGAAGAGGGGGGGGGAGTAAAATAAAAGCCTGAAGAGCAGCTTAAATGCAATTAATATGAAGTTCTGGAACTCATCATATATTCTCAAGATTGTGAGAACCATAGAGATTTGGCTGAGAAATACGAGACTCAACTGTTTGTATAGAAGGATAAAATGCTGATGGGGATGAAAATCTTTGCTTTGAAGACTACAGAAGAGAGGAGTGATGTAGGTGCCTGGTAATTGTACCACAATCACAGAATCACAGAGTCATAGTTTGAGTTGGAAAGAGCCTTTAAGATCATGTAGTTCCAACCCCCTGCTATAAGCAGGGACACCTCCCACTAGACCAGGTTGCTCACAGCCCCATCTAGCCTGGCCTTGAATGCTTCCAGGGAGGGGGCATCCACAGCCTCACTGGACAACCTGTTCCAGTGTCTCACTACCCCCACAGTAAAGAATTTTTTCCAATTGTCTTATTATTATTATTAGTCTAAATCTACCCAGCTTTCCTGTAGGCCCCCTTCAGGTACTGGAAGGCCACTGTAAGGTCTCCTTGGAGCGTCCTCTTCTCCAGGCTGAAGAGCCCCAGCTCTCTCAACCCGTCCCTGTGGGGGAAATGCTCCAGCCCTCTGATCATCTTTGTAGTCTTTCTCTGGGCCTGCTTCAACAGTTCCATGTCCTTCTTGTGTTGGGGAAAGTATAGTACACTTGAAAAAAAGAAAATTTCTTTAAAACAAGATTGTTGATAAGAAGGGCTTTATAGAAAACAAGAAAATGGAAAGCATTAGCAGGAATAATCAGGTGTCTCTAAAAGAAATGAAGGGCACAGTGTGTTCCAATATAGATGTAGAATTAGGTAGTAAGAATAAATGACTTAAACAAGGCTCTTCAGTGGCCTTAAACTCACTCAAGGAAGCACAAAGACAGTCATAAGTAGTCCTAAGTACCAGAGTTGTAAGTACCAAAAATGAGCACATAGTACAGGTAAATCCAGGCCAAATCAGAATTACTGAGGTTCAACTATGAGTGCAATGAATTTAACATGAAAATACTATATAAGGGCTTTAATAACAGTTACATTGCTCAGGGAATATTGTTTGTAGGAGCCTGTCTGCAGCAGCACTGAGAAGTCTTGCCTGGGAAGATCTGGGTATGGCTTATAGGCAAAGGTGGGGAGCAACTGAACTGAGAACAATGATATGAGCAAGCAGATGTCCGGAAGTATTACCTATGGAGACTAGGAGTGGCCATTCTTTTCGTGTTTTACAATCAGGGGAGTTCCAAGTATAGCAGACACTGTTTCAGGAGAAATGAAGGATCTAGGTGACTGGAAACTCAAGATTCTCTCCTGAGCTATTTTTCTACACCTCTTTTTTTTTTTTTTCTTTTGGTGCAATCTCCTTTGACACATATTGATGATGTTGTGAAATTATCATACAATAAACATTTTCTAAATGAGAAGAAAGGGAGAGCATCTGAGGTAACGGAGGTCCCCTTAATTTTGGAAGTAGAAGAGGTTTGTGGAGAGGCATGAGGTGAATCGAAACAAAGAGTAAAAGTAAAAAGCCAAGAAGGAAAAGCAAGAAAGTAAAGAGGGAGAAATGTCAGCACAGATAAATGGGAAGAGTGAAAAGGATGTGACTAATGATATGAGAAGAGTTGTTTCTGGAAAAACTGACGTGTTGGATGGTGATTCAGACAATAAACACCTGGACACTTGCCTTCTTTACATCAGATTTACTCAGAGAAGCAGCTGGCTCAAAGATCCAGTCTCAGTGCTGAGTTTCTCCTTGTGATTTTATCTGTGGCATCATGTTATGACTATTTTAAAGCCTTAAGTGCTTCTGGACTTTGTAATATTTTTGACATGGGAGCTTTTTTTTCCTACGAGCTTACAACCTGGTTGCTCTGCAGTTGGGAAATTATTTCAGCCAAGGAAAGATGCTGAGGAATGTGTAAGTCCACCTCTTCCCTTAAAAAAAAAATAGATGCATTCAATTAAGCTTATTACCTTTCTTAAATTGTATGCAAAGTACCCCACTGCACTTCTCAAGAGCAAGACATCCAAGCAGACTCTAATTTCTAATATTTTGAAGACAAAAGTAAAACTTTTTTATATGGTCCTGACTTATGACATCACTACTCAACTTATTCTGCTTTTTCTACTGAAAAGGACGGCTAAAAAGTGAAGTTCAGAAGCTGTTCACAAGAATTTGTTTCCTTAGGCTTCATTTTGAAAGCACTGCTCATTCATGTTCAACTAATACACAATTAATCTGCATGTAAATTACTTTAGCATCAACATATTTCCAAGAAAGTCCAAATTGCCTTTCCCTCATGATATTTACTTAGAAATAATTATCGATGCTTTAATGGAAACTGTTGTTTCTGAGCTGTGCTCCAAAGATAACTTGCTCCTAGCAGGCAGCTTCTGAGAATGTCTGAATCACTCTGAGTACGTGAGCACATGAAGAGCTGTTGTTTTTGAAATAGCTGGAAGCACTGTCTAGAGGTTTTTTTCCTATAGAAAGAAATGCCATTTTCAAGATTAAAGTGTGATCTGGAGTACAAAGAGAAAGTTCACTTTTCCCAGAATTGTACACCTTCCAGCTATAAGCAGCTCTAAATGCGTCTTTCTTTGGATGCCTAATTCAGAAAATGCTTAATACACTGCACAGATGATTAAACAATGTTCAGGAATAATATAACATACTTGGGAAATTGACACCAGAAGTTGGAATCTGGATGAATAGTAACATTTCATAAGAGAACAAAATCAGACTGTTCAAAGCATCTGAAATAAGCATGGTGTTAAAAAGTGGGTTAGCAGGAAGTACAGCATCATGATTCTTATATTTTTAAGTGTCTCTGTGGGCTTTTTGAGATTTGATTTCAGTGCTATTTGATTTATTTTTATTTTACTATTGCCTCTTACTGTCCAGGTGATTTCAGCTCCCTTTACAGAAACCAGCAGGCAATGGTTCTAACCATTGGGCTAACACCTAAACAGACATAAAAGCTGACACATGGGGTAAAGGAACTATTACATCCATTGTGAGAGGCCCATCTGGAAATGAGCAAGTTATTTGCCCAGTTATGCAAAGTTCATTTGCTGCACACCTCGGGAAGAATTTGAGTCCCCTGAGTCCACAGTGGGTGAATTATTCTTACAAACAGGACAAGTCCTCCCCACACATAGAAAACACATTACACATTACCTCTATGCCCAAAACTCTGTCTTCCATCTCCAAACTGTCCGTTTGACAAGGCAAGCAGCAAACACTTTCCCTACCCAGGGCCATGTTGTCTCCTTGCCACCTCCCATCCTCCTAGAAGGACAACTTTTCCCCTGTGGCCCTAACACATGTTCTGTGCATCACCTCCCTTGTGACCCCACTGGAAAACAGAATTCAGAAGGAAAACCCAAAGGGACATAAAATATACTGGAGGCTGTAAATTATCTTAGAGCTGAACTGCTTCCTTCCGCAGCTGCCATTTTGTGCCACCACACCTAGTCATTAAGAATCAATAATTCTCCATGCTGTTAATGTTTGAGCTGCTGAACCTCTAGGGCGAGTCTCAGAAACTCTACACTGTGCGGAGACGCACAGACGGACACGGCCAACCTGTGCAAAGGCAAGCAGCACGGCTGGAAGAAAGAAGCATTTTTTAGATCAAAAGAAGCTTTTTGTGTTACAGGTAAGGGGTGAGCTAGCTGTCGTTTCACTGAGAGATTTTAAAGGCTGAAACAAGAGGTTTGCTGAAAGCTTTGCTGGCAGTGTTGGGAACTCAGCTGTCCTTGTAAAATGGATGTCTGCTTGTGCTGAGGCTGTCTGGTTTGTATTTGATTTGGATCTATTTCCCCTGTTTTCTCTTCACTGAATTTTAACATCTGAAATCAATCATTTTAAGGAAATCAACTCTTTTTTTTCTTTTTTTTTCTTTTTTTTTCTTTTTTCCATGGAACAAAATATTTCTGATTGTTCCTGATCTTTAGCCTCCAGGAATGTTCTTTCTTCTCTGAATGTTTATTATTGAAAGTTGCTGAGATATGTGCATGCTAGAGATTATCCTAGAGATTTCTGTTCAGGTAGGGGAACCAAAAGAATTACTAGGGATACAGGGTGCAATGAAACAGAGAAATGAAGGGGGAAATATGGGTCCAGTCCTCATCCAGATCTCATGCTGCTTTTGTTACTATTCCAATCCTGAAACTGTCTAATACTGATAAGTTATGTATCTGTTCATATACACCCAAAATCTATTCTAAGTGACAGAAGAGTACGTATTTTAGTGCTCTGGTCTTTGATAGCGCTGTGACTTGGCAGCAGCTTTCAGCCATGCAATGGCTGACACTAAAAATGCATAGTATGGAGATTCATACCACCCATCACTGCCTTACAACAGGCCCTGCAAAGGGTACCTCATTAGGGCATGATATTTATTTCCAGAAAGGACACTTTGTGTCCAATCCAAGAAATGGCTGTATTTCCACTACCAAACTTTGCAGTCAGTTCTGGGCAGAGACACCTGACAAAAACACAGCACAGACAGACATGAAAGAGTGCACTTTCTGTTCCTTATGCTAAGGGTGAACATGCCGCATCCATAAACTTTCTCTTCTCTTGCTCCTTCTCTTTTCCCTAAGCCCAAACCATGCTATTCCCAGGTCTTCTGTCCCAGTTGCCACCATAAATAATTCATTTTTTGAGGCTCCTGTCTGCTACTGAATGCAGTTGAAACTGGCCAGTGTATTCAGAAGATGCTGGGAGGAGCAGAGAGGTTGCCAGACAGAGGAATGGCCCACATCTCCATGGACTATCTAATTGCAATATTGAGAGCAGGAGGTATCTTCACAGGCGGTTCAGAATGACTTCTCTCCATCTTACTTGTGCACAGTTCCATCTCCTCTGGCTGCAGGCAAAGCAGTGAGGGACCTTCTCAACAGTATCAGTGCCAGGCATTGAAGGTTTGCCCTTCAGCCATTCTTTTTAGACAGATTTAATGACTTTCCTCATCACCTCTTGTTTCAAAGGAGTGCTGTTATACTTTCTTCCAGTACTCACCCAGCTAGCTCTGGTACATGAAAAAAGCCCAGTAATTTCAAAGGGTGCAATTGCACACGTAATGAAACCGTGCTCAGAATGAGCAAGAGAAAACGCTGTGTTACACCTCGAAATAAGTGATAGAGGGAGCAGCAACATGGACAATGATTTCTATATTTGCAGGCCCTATTTTTAGTCAGATGTTAAAGAAAATAAAGTTTAAAAAAGGTATGATAGAAAGGCCAAGCACTAGAGAGAGTGCTGTGCCTCCAGGCTGTTTTATTTCAGTGGATGCCTCTAAGGGACAGGGCTGTGGTGGCTGACTGATACCTACAGGTGTGAGTCAGGTGAACATGGATCTGCACTGGAGTCATCAGCACTGTACCCCCACCTCACCTCTCTTCAGGACCAGTCTCATCCTTTTAGTTAAAATCTGGAAGCAGTGAGAAAGCAAGATTTCATTTCTGAGGAACTGTTTCATTTGCAGGAGGATGTAACACCAGTCACTGCCTTTTTTTGGAAAACCAGGTTCCCCTGAGACATGCCGTGCTCCCTGGTTTGGAAATTTCATTTCCAGTAGCCAGCTAGTTTTAAGGGGTGCTCCCTCTGCTTCTGCAAAGTGCAAGGAGTGGTTTTGTAACCAGAAGACAGGGCCCTTAGGGCAGCTTCCACAAAATGTACGTTTTTCTGTGGTTATATGTTCCCTTTGAACTCGCTTTTGCGTTTAGTAACGCAGAAATGAAGAGGGTTTGTGTGATGCTGACCAGCCCAGTAGTGAGACCGCATTACTTGACATTTTGTGCTGATTTTAACTTATTTCTAACAGCCACCTGAGGCTCTCACAGCATCTGGGACCTCCAGCAACCTGGGGACAACTGTGTCGTTCTCATTCCTGTGGCTCCTGGGTGGTCCTCCAGTGCTCATCTTTATAACTTTATAAAGGTTTACCTGTAATCCCTACGCACAGATAGAGTTGGCCAGCTCATAGGCTTAAAGTTACTCTCACCTCTTCTTTGCAGGAGCTGAAGCAAATCATATTCCAGTATGTTTAAGCTGTGTGGACTTCAATTTCTGCTTGCCATTCAGTGGGTGAGTTGTAGTTTTTCCTTCATTTATCTTGGAAGAAAATGTCAAAGGTTGCCCAGGGGCCTCGGAGCTCTAACATGAAAAGAGCTCAGCTAAGCAGCTGTAAACCTCGGTGCAGGAGGACATCGTAACTGTGAATGTGATCCTATGACCAAAGGTTAAGTAGCCATGTCACTGATGAGGAAAAAAAAAATATATATTTGGAAGAAACAAGTTTATCTATTTTGCTTCTTGTAGTTCCTCCTTAGATATCACTTTTTCCAATAGATTGGCTTTTTTGCCAGTTAAGATTTAAAAATACTGCTACAAACCATTAAGCAATGCAGACATCTGTCACATCCTAGTGCACTGTCCTGTATTAGAACCCATAGATAGTAAACAAATGTTGACTGAGCACTGGAACAGGTTGCCCGGAGGGGTTGTGGAGTACCCTTCTCTGGAGATATTCAAGATCTGTCTGGATGCCTACCTGTGCGACCTATTGAAGGGTACTTGCTTTAGCAGGGGGGTTGGACTCGATCTATGGAGGTCCCTTCAACCTGTGCAATTCTGTGCCTCTGTGTATTTTATGGCATATAATGGCATATGGTTTAACCCATACATATTAATTATTCAACCTCATTATTTCAAGTATATAAACTACTTAGGTAATTTTGTGGAGTTGAAATGTATGAATTATGCCATTTATGGATCTCATCTTTTATATTCAATAGATTTCCTGCTGTCCATAAAGGCTTCTCTGACTTCTTGTTCTTTAGAATTGAAATCAATAGGAAAGATAAGAATGAATCAAATTCAAGTCTATGAAAAAGTGCCTTAAAATGGGGAGACTCTGGGCAATAGGACTGGTGTGCATCAGGGAGCACCTTGCTGCTGCTTCCCTTATCAGAGGCTGTGGCCGATCCCAGGAAGCCATGCCACAGCCGTATGGCTGTTTGAAACTGAGTTGTCAGCCAGCTTATAGGCCAAGGAGTAAACCTTATTTCCCCTTTAGGCCCCTGAGGAATGATTCATGCTGTAGACATACGTTTGGAAACATTTATGGTGCACATAAAGCAATTTTAATTGACAGGAAGAGATATCTCACTTGCTTCACAGCCTGCACTTTGAACCTGTTGGGTTTTATGGTGTCAGCCTTTGTTCCTCACAGCGGGGCAACTCCCGCTGTCAAGCATGACCAAGGAAAACCCCTCCAAAAAATGGCCCTGGGAAAACCTCCAGAGATTTGTGGGGATCAGGCTGTGCCCACCAGTGCCACGTGGGAAGAAGCAGAGTAATTCAGATGTGGGGTCCTGCTAACCCCCTGTCTTGAGATGAGCTATCAACATCCAGTGAAACAGCAAAGGGTAGCCATAAAGTACTGTATCCTGGTATGCATAGCTATCACATGGTTTCTTTGGGTATGTATCTACTGTCACTAATGTTCATTAGAATTCTTTCCTCTCACCTCACAACTCTTACCCCAGTTCTCACAATATTCCAGTTTTCCCATTTGCAAGAAGTTACCCTTGCAGGCGAAGAGGGCAAAATCTCTGGCTATTAATAAGTACAATCTGGCGTTATTCAACTGCAACTTGTGACACATACACACAGAACAGTGCTTTAGGGTAAATTGTGCTGAACTTAGCTATGTATTATTTGGAATTAAGTTTTCCCTTGGTGATATGTAAACTGTGCTTTTCTGTGAGAGGCTAAATAGCTGTCCTGGCAGCATCAGGACCAAATCCAGGGGAAAAGTCATGCAGCACAGTGCCTGACTCCAAAGAGCTGTGAATAGTGTGGCAATGTCTCTCTGAATCCATAGAACAGAATAAACTCATTTTTCCTCCGGAATAAAGAGAGCAAAACTCTGGGAGGATCTCAGCAGGGAGTGCAGCCCAACAATAGCACTGTAATTCTGGCAGGTAGCTTGACAGCATTGACGTGACTTTAGAGACAGAGAGGAGAATAGATGTTCTTTAGGATTTTGGTTTTGCCCTTGCAGAACCGGAGGCTGAGTTGTCTCGTATGCTGCTCTAAGAGCTGCTCCAAGAGACCTTGCCTTTTTCATTTGGAAACAAGAACCGCCCTGAAACTTTAGGGCAAGTGTGTGCCTGGAGATCTTCGGGCGCCAGACAGGGGTTGGTTATAAAAGTCATGAAAAATTTGTGAAAAAAAGCAGCCTGTGAAGGGATTGCCAGCAGGATATTAGCTGAGCATGTTTGCTGCAGTAGGGCTTTACGCTTACAATGTGAAAGCATAGGACCTGTGTGGTACAGGCCTGTGTGGCCTGCTCTGATGTTGGGAGTGATGGAACTGGGGACCTGGAGATGCCCAGCTTTTTCCCTCACAACACATTTCATGATTCCATTTGAATTTTCTGAGGAAATAACATGAAGTATATCCCCAGTTTGTTTCCTTCTCCAGTGGGGTGCTGGAAAGCACTTGTGCCACAGGGTTGCATGGCTCCTGGATGGATGTGTTGGTTCCGCTGGGGACATTGGTGTAGTCCAGTAACACTTCTGTTTATCTTCTTTTGCTCTTAGTCTAATGTCAGCTCTTCAGTGTGCCTATTTGCTCTTGAAAGTTGGTAAAATCTCAGTTCATTATAGAATCATAGAATCATAGAATGGCTTGGGTTGGAAGGGACTTCAAGTATCATAAAGTTCCAAATCCCTGTCACAGGCAGGGTTGCCAGCTGCTAGATCAAGTGCTAGATCAGATTGGCCAGGGCCCCCTCCAACCTGGCTTTGAACACTGGCAGGGGTGGGGCATCTACAACCTCTCTGGGCAACCTGTTCCAGCACTTCGCTGTCCTCTCAGTAAAAACTTCCCCTGACATCTAATCTAAATCTTCCCTCCTTTAGTTTAAAACTATTCCTCCTTGCCCTATCACTATCTACCCATTAAAAAAAAAAAAAAATCTTTAAAAATGAATACACACTCGGAGATGTTCAGTCAAGTATCTCTTCCATTACAGTGCAGCAAAATGACTTGCAAGGGGCTTGGAAGTGGAGGGTTTTTGTTTGTGCCTGATGACAGCAGATGTTCCTAAGCTGCTCTCTTCTCCCCTCCTCCCCCCCCACTCTCCCTCCCTCACAGGCTGCATGCCAGAATATGGGGGACCTGCATTTAACCGGACCTCTTAAAGACATGAATTTTTCAATTCCAGAGGGAACGGGAGTGCGCCCCATTTACCAGGTAATCAGTGTCTCTTGATATCCACTTGTCAAAAACCCCATAGTCTTCACATGCTTACCTCAGGGACCGTGTTACTGTCTGTGCTGATGGGACAAGCAGTCCCCGGAAAGGATTTGAAATTAACTTTGATTTCCTTTATCTGTGAATTCAAGAGTCTATATGCAAAAAAACAAAACAAAACAAAACAAAACAAAAAAACCCAAACCAAACAGGAGACAACCCCTTCTCTTAAGCAAAAATATTAAGGGCATATTGTATGATAGAGATTAATAAAATCAGCATTCCTCGAGAATAGCTTTCCATGCAACTGTGTCATCATTTTCCTTAGGCTCTGAGATTTTCTTCCTGAAACCACAACCACAGAAGGACAGATCCAGCTCTCAGGCAAATGGAGGATGTGTGTCATTATTTTCCATTCCTGTGCTCAGACAAAGTCCTGTTCTAGACAGACGTTTGCTTTGGAAAGAAACCACACTTGGGATTTCCTGCAGCATTCAGGAAATGGTGTGAAAACTCTCTGTTTTGGAGAGGGATCAGAAAACAGCAGATTTTTTGAGCAGACTCTTGCAATATCATTCTTCAAACCAAGCACACTATTGGCAATAGATTTTAAAAGACACAAAAGCCCAAAATTATTTAAATTATGCTGAAAGTTCTGAAAAAAATGTTGATTTTTGTTCTGATTTTTCCACATTCTAGTTCACATCTGAGTCTCCCGATGTGATATTCAGAGCAACTGGTGAAAAGGATGAACTAATTGACATTCTGCCGCATACAGGAATGCTGTATCTCAATGGGTCTCTGGACTGGGAGACCAAAGCTGTGCACAATCTGCAGGTAAAAACTCAATGAAAAATGAAAAGGAAGGGTTATTCACATTCAATTTATTTTGGGGGAAACATGAAACGAATAGAAAACTGTGCCGGAATTTCAAATTATTTCTTCTGTCTATATTAATAGACAGCTTCTTAATTTTTTTATTCTGAGCATTGCTCAAAGATGTGATTTTACAATTACAGATTTTACAGAAAGATTTTCACAGGAAGATTACACTGAGAACAAAATTTATCCTGATGTCAAAACCAATCCATTAATTGTCCTAACATGAGGAGAACACTTGATTGGAAGTGAAATATGGTGCCACAAATTAGGCTTGCCTGTAACTGCTGAAGACTGTTGTGGTGAATCCCATGGTTAGAACATGAAAATAAACTATCATAATCTATTTAGGAAGGTTATAATCTACTACTTAGAGACAAACGATGTGACTAGAAGATATTTAGACACAGAAGCACAGATGTAACCTGTGTTAGCAGCAGAAAGCTGTTTGGCAGATGTTGGAAGCTACTAGACAAAAGATGATAGTATGCTTGCCCTGTTATATTCATTCCATAAGGATCTTATCATGAATGCTCTTGGGAGTGGGACAGCAAATAAACAATCTTTTTGACTCAGTACAGCCTTGTGCTCTTATTCTATGTCAAAAATGGCATTTCCTTCTTTGAGGCACTGAGAGTGGAGAAAGAAATGATTATGAGAGGATCAATGTCTGAGCAGACAGAGAATGTGATGATGCTTTGGCTAGGCTTAGCTATTTTTCTACAGAACAAGATGTCTAGATCTTCAGGTTTAATGTTTTCATGTTATCAGCTCTAAAGCACATTTGGAATGGCAAGTATTAGAAAGGACAATTTCCTAGCCCCAGAAGTTATTAACTCTAAACTTGCAAATCCTTTACAGACAAGAAGAAAAATGACAGAGCTGAATAATGATACTTGGTTAAGTATAAATAATTGTGATTTGATTGATTACATGCAAACAAAATGAAGTCTGACAGATATAATATATACTTGTTGCTTGAAAGTCAAACAAGACTGAAAAAATGAGAAGTCAAAGTGTTTGGAACAAAAATGTAATCAGAACTAAGAATTAAGTTGTATTAACAAACCATTAGATCAGCTTACTTTTCTGGTTGATGTTAACTGTGGCACACTTGATTTTTCTATATCATGTTGAGTTTTCTCCTTGTTCTTTAGAAAGCATCCATTTCTGCTTAAAAGAAATCTTTAGGCCAAAGCTGTGTCTGAGTAAAAGTAGTTTGCTGAGGCTGGAACATAGAAATTGCTCTCTGAAAAATGTCAGCAAATGCAGGAGGGACTTATTCTCTTTTGCTGACACTGCTTAGTATGGTGAATCATTGTCAGTGTGCTACTGCAGTGAATTTGTCCGTTGTTGGAACCACTCAGTATGACTCTCACCAGATTTGTAGCATAGTAAAAATGACCTTGCATTTGACAACCTGACTTTCATTTAGGTTTTTAAATCCTCAATTTATCTGCATTGAAATATTCTTTTGTTTTTCTTTTTCCAAATCTAGGTGGAAAGCCTGGATAAAAATGGAGATGTAGTGAAAGGTCCATGTACTGTTACAATATATGTTGAGGATATCAATGACAACCCACCAAAATTTGACCAAACACAATACACTGGAGTAGTGAGGCAGAACTCCCGTGCAGGTAATCATCATAATAATTTAATATTACAGTTAGTAGGAAGTTAGATAGAAAAGTTAAGTGGTAACTTAACTGTGTGCCATGCTTCAATAAGCTGAAAAAAAGTTTTCCTTCCCACAAGATTGTACTAAATAAAGATGCAAGCAAGTATAATATAAATGAATATGCAAAAAAGTGACCACTGTGTGGTGTAAAGGGATGAGTGTAATCAGAAATTTTTCATTGTACTTCTTGCTTTGCAAGTATTACTTAATAGGGAAATATTGCTGTCCTCTTCACTGCACTGAAAAGGAAAAATGAACAACTTCATGCTTGAAGAAGTTCAAAAGTTAAAAGTTGCCTAAGCTTATACAGAAAGAGAACATTAAAAGTATGTAAATCTTTGAACATCAGTGAAATAAAAAGCGAGAGTAGACAGGGACTATGTGTTTACTATGATAGATGCTTCTCAAAACACACGGTGAACCTTAGTATTTACCAGAGAAACTTGGATTGTGGATTGCAGAAATCCATTCCAGTCATAAGGAAGTACCAAAGAGCAGTTTGAGACCCGTATTTTGGAAATGAAACAAATAGCTCAGCCAGCTCTATTACTGTGACCATGGAATCAAGAGGAAACAGTCAATAAATAATATGCATATTAGGCTATATGGAGCTAGAAAACCAATATTTTAGTGTATACTTTAACCTCATCCAAGGCAAAAAGATTTTGAATATTACATAGGTGCTCAAAATGTAAAATTTTGTTTATCTTACCATGCATCTCCGTTTTGTTTTTTTTTCATTTTATGATTGCTCCTTTGTTTACAAGGAGCATATCACGACTCCTTGTATGGCATTCTTCTCAGGGTGCTTTGAGTTGAACTGATTTGCATAAGGACTACAAAGTGACTTTAAAGTAAGAGATACCAGTGAGCTACAATCCAGTTACAGGCACTCTTTGGCTGGAAGAGTTCTCTCTTCCACTTCTACATTTACTGGTTTTCACCCCTGTTGTGAACCTATTAAGCAGAGATAGTGGACCCACGAGGTGGCACACAAGAAATGTAATCTCCATGCCCAAACATAGCTTAACACAAGAGATGTGAAATGAAACAGAGGCAGCTCACTGCAATCTGACTTCTTGGCTTATGAGCTCTGCACAGATGGACTACGAGTTGAGACTAAATTGTTATCACTGTCTCTCTAATCCAAACAGGCAAGCCCTTCATGCGTGTCCATGCTACTGACCTCGATGATCCTACAACTCCCCATGCACAACTGAACTACAGCATTCTCCACCATTTTCCCAATCCTTATGCAGAAATGCTTTTTCAGATTAATAGTTTAACTGGAGAAATCTCACCAAGTAGGACAGGTATGTAAAATTATTTGTCTGTCAGAAAAGAAGCATACATTTCTGGATATACATAGAAACAAAACTCTGACTACACTAAACCAGATCCTGGGGGTAGTTCTACTCTTTGAAATCTAGAAAACCAAAAGCAGCAACCTGAAAAATACAGCTTGCTGAGATTTGGCATAGAGGCCCATTTGAGGAGTAAGCCTCCAGCAGAAGCAGAAGCAAGATGCACATAGGAAGCAACGGTCAGGTGGAACATCTCCCAGCCTCTGCTTCATTTTGCTTACAACTTTTTGCTTTGTCCCTAGGCTCTTACTACTTAGACCCCCAAAAGCAGGACACTTTCACACTCGTCGTCTCTGTGAAGGACATGGCAGGGATGACAGAAAATGCTTTCAAGAACAGTGTTGACGTGATCATCACTGTGAAGGAGAGCCTGTGGAAGGCTCCTCCCACCATCACAATTAAGGAAAACTCAACCCAGCCCCATCCTGTCAATATCAGCCAGGTAAGGTCCTTGGCTTCAGTTCCTGCAAGGCTACTCAGTACCATAGGATTGTTTCATTCCAGCTCACTGAGTTCAGTGATTAATTCTCCAGGACTTTAGCACTTCCCAGTTATTTTCCATATAATATACTTTGGAAATGATCTTCAGGACAGGGCTCATTAGCATATTGTTAGTATGAAATTAATGGGCTAAAGATATGGAGATAGAGAGGCTAGAATTGTCCTTCAGTTTGCAGAGGCTGTTAGCATCACTTCTGTGCAAGAATATCCCATGAATGGAGGAAACTTTTGAAAAGTTTCTTATAAGGTAGTGTCTGAAAGAAAAAAGGTACCTTACATGGCTGTTTGCCACAATATGAAAGATAAAATGAGGACACCCTGGGTGAATTAGTTTAGAGATTGAAACAGAGCTGTGAAATATAGAGATCTGTGAGAAAAGTCTTGGAGGATACTAACAGGCACTTCTAGTGATAGCAGATGTGTGGTCTCTGCCGAAGATATGATCTTGCATGGGTGTCCCAGAGGATGGAAAACCCCACATAGTCCCGATGGGGATGAGCTGTGTGTCTCTTCTCACGCTCTCAAGACACACCATGGTAGTTCCTGATGTGTGGCAATTTGGTGCCTCTGCGATGGTGCTACTCTTCTCTCCTGCTGTGCTTTTTTGTCTTTCTGTAACACAGAAGGTCCACCTTTCAGGCTTTGGACAAATCAAGAGCTGGACCATTTAAGGTCATTCTGAAATTAGCCTTTTCTGTCTACAGAACAGCCTATCAGGGGTCCAGCTCCACTGCAGCCCCGTTGTGAATAGTTCCCCTTACCCAGAGACATCTTCTGTGGCCAGTTTTGTGTCACATAATGCACATGCTTCCTCAACAGTATCTAAGAAGGGCTTAAAACCCTCCTTCAGATTCCTGCATTCTGATGGTATTTCTCTTCTGATGTTTCACTGGACAAACAAAATATTTTGTCCATAATTGCAGAGTGAGAGTGATGTATGCACCAGTAAAAATTAACCAACAGACTGACAGCCTTTCATAAATGCTTGACTTTGAAAACCACCTTGGCACTTGGACCCTCAGTGCAATCATCTCCTGGGCCTAGTCGAATTTGTCCAACTGTGTTTGCAGGACTAACTGCTTGGGTGCTGTTTCCACTGGCCTTGGTGACAGCCCAAGGAAGCCCAGAGTGAAAATAGGTGGAAGAAAAGCTTGGTGCTCATATTCTAGGTGGCTTGTATATAAACTGTATGTTAACTGGCAGTTATTGGTGTGCTGATTTGCTAGTGGAAAATGAAATGAAGTTGCTGTTAGACTGTATGAAATATAAACAGTAATACCAGCTCCTACACTAGTTTGACACTCCTTACTTAATTTAATTTTAAATCTGAGGTACTCCACTAAAGATTCCATGTCATGGACATTGATGCATTTAATGAACTTACACACAATTATGTGCAGGTAGGTAGTGGATATTTGCTTTGATGCTCTGAATTAGACAAACCAAGAACAAGAAGCTGTAAAAGGCAGTGAGAGGAGATGGAATAGATGAGTGTTAATACAGTTTCTTCTCCTGTATCGCCATTAACCTTCACAAAACCCTCTCGCAAAAAGATAGCCCATGTTTGACAGCTGGAGAAACTGAGATAAAATTGCTTTACCACAACTATGCAGAGAACGGGAGTGGACTATCGGCCAGTTTTTCTGAGCCTTGTCCTGAGAGCCTGCCAAACTGCTAATTTTCTTGTTTATGTATCTAACAGGAATGCAATCTTTTCTGTTTGTGGCCCAGAAATGATCCCTGTTAAATCTCAATCCACACTTATGACTTCCTGTCCTGACTAATTTTTGTGGTTTTAGGTGCACTCAAATGAGCCAGATGTAATTTATGAGGTTTTTGAAAAAGAGAGTCTGGCCAAGTTCCCATTTTCCATCGATCAGAATGGGTCTATTTATGTGACTGAGCCATTGGACAGGGAAGAAAAAGATGCTGTAAGTAAACACGTGCAACTTAGCTGGTGGGAGAGAGCATAGCAGGAAGCTGATTAGTGGTGTGGGAGTAAACACAAGGAAGCTAAGGAGGACATGGGGGGAAAAAAGGAAATTAAAGTTTAATTTCTTAGTAGATGTGAAAGCATATTCACCTACTATACTATAAGAGAGACTTATGTCTTCTACCCTACAATACTTCCATGTGGGTCTGGTGTAGCAATCACCACCCATGACATTATGTATAATATGCAGTGCAGAACACACTATGGCAGGGTTGTTGGTTCACAAGAGGATATTCTAAATCCACTCCAGATCCCAGAGACCATAGCAGAGGAGGAGTATAAGTTGCAGCTGTAACTGTAAAGTTACCCTGAAGTTCTCTATATGATGGGTTTCTATACAGAAAACCCTCTGTTCTTTTTTCTTGGAGGAAATCTGGGGACAGAAAGGCTAGGGATCAGCTATGCTGGAGGAATCCCTTCTTTGGATGTAACAGATTCACTTGGAAACCGACAAAAATGAGATATTCCTGCTTTTCTTGAATTTTTGAGAGAGTAAGTTCACAGGACATTGACATATTCAGGATTTTTCAGTTCTTTTGAGAACTCAGATCTTGTGTACAAATAATGGAAGAGCTCTGAAGTAAACAGAGAGAAAATACTGAATGGTTAAATGAGGGAATATTTTGTTAGCATTGTAAGCTTCCATAGTTATCTATTTAAATGCAAATGTCAGTTTAGACATTCAACACACCTAATCTCAATATTCATTCATTGCAGTATTCATTCTTTGTGATCACAAAAGACAAAGAAGGAGAACTGGTGGACAAACCTCTGAAAATTAATGTTGTTGTGGAAGACATTAATGACAACCCCCCAGTGTGCCAGAATGCTGTTACTATACTTGAAGTTCAAGAAAACGAAAGCGGAGGTAAGAAAATATCTTCCATTCATTTATACATATAATTCTGGTCCTCTTTTTCTGGCTGGCTGCAAACAGAGACAGAAATTTGGACCCCAAACTGTAAAATGGAGGAACATTCTTCTGTGCTAACAGCCCTCTTGTTTCCATGTTGATAGTTCACACAGAAAGGAGATCAATAAACTGTCCGAAGTCAGACTCCATAGCTGCATTTAAAAAATAGTGTTCAATATAAAACATAACATTACATCTTCCCATAACCACAGGTTTTGACTAGCGCTTAGAGTGTTAAAAGAAAACAAACAAACAAAAAACCCACAACAAACCAACACTTATATTATCATTTCAGTTGTTATCATTTCTATAAATGTTGTTCTAAAATTGATCTGAACTCATTTCTTCTCATCCTGGTGCTCCTCCAGCATAATACCTTTGACTTCAATGAGCCATTACCAAAATTCATCCCTATGTCTTCGCATCAGTTATTTGGTTTCAAGTCTAAAGTGTCTATTGCAGATAGATCAATAGACATTTTAGATCAGAACAAATAGCACAGGCCCAGACCAGCTGGTTGGAATGCTAAAGGAAAAAACTATAAGAATTCAAATGATTGTGTCCACTGCAGAGTTTTCCACTGAGCTGTATATTTACTGGTGTTGCTGTGGCCAGTGTGTATGTCTGAGCAGAAATAGGAGCACTGTGCTGACTCTGTTCTCCCCTCTGTCCCAGGAAGCAGCATTGGCACTCTGTCTGCCACAGACATGGATCAGAAAGACACTCTCAATTCTCGGCTGAAATTCAAAATTCTGAGTCAGGATCCTGCTGTTCCTACAAGTAACCTGTTCTTTATTCAGCAAGACACAGGGGTTTTGCAGTTATATGGCCATTCATTAAACAAGCGCATTGCCTCTAACTATTCCCTGAAGGTGGAGGTGACAGATGAAGGTATGTAACGCTTTCTGTTATATGTTGAAGTAATTTTGCTCACATCCTCACTGTCCAAGAATCCTAGGGAGTTCACTGGAAGCAGCACTGGGTGCTGACTTGCTCCAGAACTGTCCTTCCTTGTTCTTGAGGTGCAGAGATGTTCAGCGTGATTCACAGTGCAAGTAATGGAAAGAAACCAGCTCTAAGGCAGTGCATGGTTAAACCAAGCACTTTGTTAATAAAAGATTTCCTTGCACAGGGAAAAAAAAAAAAAAGAGAAGATGTATGCTTGATTGTTTACATATCGCATTTTCTCCCTAAAACCTCTCAAACACACTCACAAATAAATGAATAAATGAATAAATGAATGAATAAATAAGTAAATAAATAAATACATGCAGAAAGTCCAGATAATGTATTTCAGAAGATTAAGAGATGAACTTCATCTTCAAAAAACATAGAACCATAGAATGGCCTGGGTTGAAAAGGACCACAACGATCATCTAGTTTCAACCCCCTGCTATGTGCAGGGTCGCCAACCACCAGACCAGGCTGCCCAGAGCCACATCCAGCCTGGCCTTGAATGCCTCCAGGGATGGGGCATCCACAGCCTCCTTGGGCAACCTGTTCCAGTGTGTCACCACCCTCTGTGCGAAAAACTTCTTCCTAATATCTAACCTAAGCCCCTCCTCTCTCAGTTTAAAACCATTCCCCCTTGTCTTATCCCTATCCACCGTTGTAAACAGCTGTTTTCCCACCTGTTTATATGCTCCCTTCAAGAACTGGAAGGTGACAATGAGGTCTCCCTGGAGCCTTCACTTCTCCAAGCTAAACAAGCCCAGTTCCCTCAACCTTTCTTCATAGGAGAGGTGCTCCAGCCCTCTGATAATCTTAGTGGCCCTCCTCTGGACCCGCTCCAAGAGCTCCATGTCCTTCCTGTACTGGGGTCCCCAGACCTGGCAGTACTCCAGATGGTGCCTCACAAGTGCTGAGTAGAGGGGAACAATCACCTCCCTCTCCCTCCTGCCACCCCTTTTTTAATGTAGCCCAGGAGGTAACAATCTTGTCCATTATGCAAGTTCCCGGGAATCCTTTGTGGTTCACTGTACGGAATGTAAAGCTTAAAGCCTTGAGCTGAGGTCCTCAAAGAAAGGCAAAATTTGTGTTTGGTGGAACATGCTTGTGCACAAAGCAGCGAGATGTACCCCTTAGTGAAACAGCATCACTAGGAAAACATTGCTGGAGGAGAAGGCAGTGAATTATTTTGAACACTTACTTGAATTCCAACCAAGCAATTTTTAACTTTCAGTTTATGGAGCACATGTGTAAAACACAAAAATCCATCTATACTGGAATAGCTTACAGACAGACAGAGTTTTAAAATCACAGTCCCCTAGCTATGGTTCCCCGATCAGGGAGTGGGCAGATTTATTGGGATCTGAAGATAAGTCTGGCTGGAATTAAAATTAGGGCAGTGTCCAATGGTTCGCCAAGAGGACAAGGTAAAAGAACATCTCGGGGGTAAGTTTTTATACATGAAAGTGATATTGGGAAAGATGGCAAAGCTCATAGCTGAGCTATAATAAAAGAAAAGATGAGGGAAATGAAATAGGATATGACTATCCTATTTCAGTCAGGAGAATGGTAAGATAGAGAGTGAGATTTTCACTGATTACAAGACACTAGAAATCAAGTTTTTACAACAGCAGGGCTTTGCTTGGTTCAAGCAATTTGACAGTGTTCACTTTTGCACACAGTGAACTCTTTCAGAGCAAAGTTATTTTTGGCAGAAGGGTTGCTGTGACATTTCTTGTTCTCTTTCCGTGCAGTTTTCCAGGCAATCTGTGATGTGCAAATACATGTCATTGACATCAACGACCAGATTCCCATCTTTGAAAAATCAGATGTGAGTATTTATAACACCATCTTTGATGTTCCTAACAAGCTTTTGACAGATGTTTGAGCATGACTCAATGTCTACAGAAGTCAATGGGAAGCTAACCATTTTCAGAACAGGTAACAGAGCAACAGAGTGAAAATAAAGGCAAGGAATTGCTGTAAAGCCTGCTTACAAGGTCTATCCAGAAAATAAATGGCAGTGATTCTATTAAGGCTGTTCATTTCAGAAATGTATGTGCTAGGGAAGGGAAGAGGGAAGAAGAGGCTTTAAAATTAATTAAAATGGCAGTCCACATCCATAGACCAGCTGGCCCTTGGTCCAAAGCAAGTCCAGGCACTTGCCTTTCATTCTGGTGGAGCTGCTGAAGCCTACAGACCTTCCCTGACTTTGGGCAATTGGCCCAAGTCTCTCTACAGGTGCTGCAGAGGCCAACATGCCTACACCTGCTGTGCACAAGATCCTGCTGTACTTCAGGCAATGGAAGCCCAGGGCTCAGGAAACCTATCCAACCCATCAGATGTAGGTGGCCTCTTGGGGAAGTTGTACTAGTTTTTGGGCTTTGCTGACCACAATGCCCAGCTATCTGTTGGCTCTGTGCCTACACAGAAAAATGTTTATTTTCTTGCCAGAAGTTCTCAGTTCATGACCTGGTCTCAAAATTGCTGGATTATAGCACACATCAAATACAGTAAGTGATGCTGGACTGCTAAAGTGGCAATGGCCAATGGTGCATAGAACAATTAAATATTCAACAGTCTCTGTGATCAGGGTGTTCAGTGGGAACAGAGCAGACATCTATACTGTCCCTTCTGCTGTGAGCATTGCGTGTGCTTGGAGTAATTTCATCAGAGGAGGTAAAAGCTGCCCAAAATGGTTTAGGACTGCTGGTCTGGACTGTATTGGTTGCTTACCCATGGACGGAGATACCCTTGTATTTGCTGAATGTGCAGCTAAAAAAGAAGATAAAGCAGCTTTGCTTTAGTGCTCTTCTTGCCGATCTCGGGCAGTGAGTTAGCCCAGCTCTATTGTTGGAGCTTGTTGCAGAAGTTGGGTTTTAATCTACAGATGGTGCTCACTGTATCACATCTCACCAATCTCTTCTCAGTATCACAACGTGACTGTTGCTGAAAGTCTCCCAGTAGGAACGGTGTTATTAGAAATTCAAGCTACTGACGGGGATGAGCCTGCCACAGGCAGCTCCCACATCATTTACCAAGTGAAGGAAGGAGATCCAAACAACACGTTCATTATAGAGACAGATTTTGAGACGAACCGAGGATTCCTGAAGATTAACAAGGTGAATAGATGGATTTATTCTTCTTCTATATATGTCTACACACCGCTGCTGGCCCTGCTGTTGCCCCCTTCTCTAACAGAGCAGGAGATCTCTATGTACCACAGGGGAAAAACTGCATTATTGGAGTGATTGATTGCAGCCACATTGGTAGGCTATCATGGAACTGATCTTTCACCCTACTGGTGATCTAGGATCACTGGTGATCTTTTGCCCCCAGGCACTGATGAAACTGGTTTGTTTCAGCATAGGACAGTTTGTTCCTGCAGAGACAAACGCTGACTGTGGCAAAGACAAGGTCGGTGTGTGCTGAGGTGGCTGATAAATCCCACATGCTGAATGTGGGAATCAGAAACACGAGGAAGGTTTTCCACTGAATCTAGACATTTTAATAACAAAATAGTTCTCTCTTTGGAATTAGCCTTTTTGGAAGGACAAGAACTATGGGTCTGAAAAAATGATTGCTCATTTTCCAAGAAGTGACACCTTGTTAGCATCAAGTTCACCTGCCACTAGCCAGGCCAAGAGCAGTTATTCAAACTTGACCATAGTTTCATTTCTTTCCTGAGGAGGCAATTGTGAGAAACTCCATGGTGTAACAATCTTCACAAGACTTTTATAAGCCAGAGGTCATCCAAGGCCTTCTAGTATGGAACTATAAATACTATTGCTGTAAACAGGATATCAAACAGTTATTAAACTTAGTCACGCAGGTGGCAACATTATTAGGAAATGCGTTATTATAGAAATTCCTAAGGAAGCCTCCAAATGGGCATATGGTTTCATTTAAATCGACTGTTCCCAGTGTCATTTTACTCTTGACAGTTCTCCTTTATTTCCTCTACATCTTCCTTGGGAAGAAGAGGATTTTGCTGTTTCTCATGGTGAGAAAGGCAGGGGAGCTCCTCTCTGCCCTCTGGCAGCAGCACTGAGGATCTCCGCCTGTGCTTTGCTGACTCCTCATGGGTCAGGCTCAGCCAGGTGGGCTACAGATGAAAAATGAGAACATTCTCACATCAATCTGGTGCTTGCTGAAGCGGGCAGTGGGACCGTTGCTTAAAGTACATTTTTCTGATTTATCCAGGCTCTTGATTTTGAAACAGCTGCAGTGCACAACCTGGTGATCAATGCCACAAACCCCGAACCTCTGGTGTCAGGAGTGCAGTACAACTCCAGCTCCCTTACCTTGTTCAAAGTCTTTGTAACAAATGTGGATGAGCCTCCTGCCTTCCACAAGGAAGTTTACACTGCAGAATTATCTGAAGATGTTCCTGTAAATACTCTGGTCATGACAGTGGAGGCCCATGATCCTGAGGGGGATGCTGTACGGTAAAAAATGTGACAAATACTTGTTTATTTATTGTACTTAGGATTTATAATTTTCTCTCTAATAGAAGTAAAAGGTGTTTGGAATACAGAAAAAGGCTTTTCTTTTAGAGAAGCTTGCTTATTCTTATTTCCCAGTAGAAGGAAGAGATGTTGTTGAGTGATGGCGAGTGACCTACCCACAGGAGACTTCCGGGCAGTGCTTTTTCAGTCATCTATCCATCTGTGTTGTGACAAACACTGCCAGTGGGGCCCTGGAACAATGAAACTAAATGTGGAAAAGCACAATATATGTCTCCAGGAAAAAGTTAGAACTGGTTTGAAAATAGCAGTGTTTCCAAATGCACATTACCAAATGTCTTTAAGAAATGAATGACATACTGAATGCTCCCAGGAACCAGTAGGGCAGTAGCTGATTTTCATGTCTGTCAGGAAACTTTAGCACTTTTTATCCTAAAACACAAAAATAATAGTGACGCTCAGGTCCATGACTGATAATTCATTCGTTTTCTTTTCTGACGGTCAAAGACTAAAGATCTACCTCCACTCTGGATGCAAGGCTCTGTGCAAGCCAATTCCTATGCTTGTGAGGGGATGCAAAACCTCAGACCGGCTCATATGGTGCCTAACACTTTGTCATAAGGTCAAGATATCTTCAGCCTCTGCCAGATCTCAGATCCATGCACAAAGCTGTGCCACATGGTGTGGATGTACCTTTCACAGCAGTGTTGGTTAGAAAAACTATTTGTGGTTCTTTCTGAACAATTCCCAGCTAGAATGCTGGAAAGATCAATCCAAACCAAACAATCCTTGAAATTTGACTAAACACCAAGTAGTTAATGGAGTTGCAGAATACAACCATTAGGCCTCCTGTGGTTTTTTATTCCCAGTGGTTTATCATCTGGCTTTCTACTTTTCCCTAACTTTTGGGAACTTAACAGACTTGGCCTTCAGTCAGAATGGTTTAACAGTGAGCTACATAGTCCAGAAGCTCTGGGGGATGATGACAGAGACAGATGACAGGAATTCATGTTTACATGAACCACATTTATGCCAAAAAATAGGTTGAAAGAAGTACAACATAAAGAGTAAAAATGTACAAGCATGTCAGCATGCTGTTTTTAATGTAATGAGTACTGAAAGAACAAAAGTAGTCAATGAAAAATATTCAAACAAATGTTTTCAACTGGGTCATGTGTTCATGGTTAAATTTGTATAAATAAATACCCAGAGACCTTGTGCTTTCTTCTTTTTCTTTTTTTAAACAATAATATACAGGCAATTAAGCAGTGATCTTTAAAGCACTCCCAGTTTCAAGGCTGCTTCTATGGTAATTACACAGCATCCCATCTTAGGGTGCTGGCCCCTTGCTTATCCTGGCTCTGCTGCTTTTTATGCCCCTGCCTCCTATGGCCTCTGTCCCCATAAAAACCAAGACATGGCAGACATGATGGGGAGAGAGGGTTATGGCATTGGGACAGAGCATACTTCTAGATCAAAAGCTAGAAATACAACAGGTTTTACAGTTACTAGGAAGGTGGGGTTGAAGCACACGTAAGATGGAGGAGTGGTGGCATTCCCATAGTTCTGCTCACACTCTATACCCTCTGAACTTAATCACTACCAGAAATGAATGGGTTTGACCTCTCTTCCTCTGTCTGTCCCTTCTGGTTGGCTGTACTACTTGGACCTTTCTCTTCAAGTACAACATTAATCTAGCTACTTGCGTATAATCAATAAAGTATTTTCTTTGTCAATATTTTTTCATGTTCTGGAATAGTGTACATGCTTTTTTTTTTCTTATTTCTTTCTAAAGATATTCCTTAGAAGGTGACTGGAGAAAATGGCTGAGGATTGATTCAACCACTGGTCAGATATACACTGCTTCTGCTTTGGATCGAGAACAAGAACAAGTGTACAGAGTTGATGTTGTTGCATCAGAGATAAGTAAGTGATGAAACAACTGCATACACACACATAGATAAATCCTCTGCCCTTCTTGGTATATGAGCAATGGCCGTATTTCCCATGAATTCATGAGAACCAGGCAGCAAAACAGGAACATGTGATATATCTTTAGAAGGATATATCCCTAAAGAATTAAACTTTCTTAAAGGATATTTTGAAAATGCAGAACATGAAGATTAAAACAGCTTTCATGAAGTCAGCTATCATAAGCCATTTTACTTGCTTGAGCAACAAGGTGTACAGTGAAGGTCACAATTTCTTCAGTGTTTTCAGCATCAACTTTTTTACCATTTTTTTTTCTCCACAGATATAAAGATTTTAGATCTTCTTGTAGGTATGTTTAAGGTTCCCAAAAACATATCTGGAGAGTAACTTGTAATCCTATATAGGATTACAAATCATTTTATTACAAATAAAGCTAATACATTAGTTAGTCTGAAATACATTGAGGTTCCTAGCTCCATTAGCGTCTTTGAGGTAGCTCACATGTGGAGATTTCCTTGTGTGTTTTACATCAAACAGAAGTTAAAAACTCTGGACTACATCTAACTGAATAGGTATAAATCCTGTTTTTCCCTTATTAAGCACTTATTAAAAATAATACTGTCCACTGTTGTGGAGGATATAAAGATGCAGTTACTGTATGTCAGGAGGAAGGTGTGCTTCCTCAAACCCTGAGTTGGAGTGGGGCCATTCCTATAGAAATGGGCAGAAGAAATGACAACATTCTGAGAGCTTTTCCCAAGTATCTTATGTTGGCCCTGTGGCAGGGGTATTGACATGTGTTTCTCATGTACAGAGGAGAGAGAGGAAATTTTTGGAGTTCCACACTTAAAAGAATGCTCCAAAGAGTGAATGCTCTGACTTTGAATGCAAAGGTTTACCAGATACAATGGTTTAGCTGCCTCCTTTGGTTTGCCAGTGTTAGTTGCCAGTAAGTTAAGTTAGCAAGAAATAAATCATGCTGTTTTAAAAACTAGTAGAAGCTACCATCAGTCTATCTGGATCTCCTGAGACCTTGCCTCCACTCCCCGTGAATAGAGTATCACCTCCCACTGCCATGTGATGTTGCACCAGGATACCTATAAGATAGTTGCAAATTAACTAACCCAGCCTCTGCATCCAAGCTGTGATTTGTAACTTTGCATTCTATTAAATTCTACAGATAATGCGGCTCAGAAATTCAAAACACCCTTAGTATTAAACTTAAAGGATGTGAATGACAACCCTCCACGGTTAAATATGGATTATCCTCTTTTCTTCTGCTACCCGCTCAGAGGAGGAGAGAAAGCACTAATTCGAGCTACTGATGATGACGAACAGAAATTTTACTCAACAATTACCTTTTCTCTCAAGGATGATATTGATACAATAAATAATTGGGAAATCTCAAAAGTCAATGGTAAGTTATTCTTATAATAAAATGAGGCTCTTTAAATATAACAATTATATAACAATCTGGGAAATATAACAAAATATTGAATTCCTTTCCATTCCTACTGTCACATACCCAAAATTTCAGGTAGAAAAAAATGTAAGTTGTTGAGAAATTCCATATGTTTTGGTATGCACTTATTTGAACACTGAAGTATTTATTTATTTATTTATTTAAGAGGTAACATTAAGCACATTGCTATTTAAAATTTCACTGGTACTGAGGAGAGAAGAAACATGTAAGAATAAAATATACAATAAGCTTAGAGTAACATAAGTCATTTCTGACAAAGTTAGAGATGTTTGTAAATTGTCTATTAGTTACTGCTATCTGTGTACAAAGAGAAGCCCTGCCTCATAATCCAACTGTATTTTTTGAAGGAGGACAGTAAGCACGTGAATAAGAAGAGTGCTGGGTTGATAAAGCCCATTCCTAAAAGTCTTCTGATGAAATGTCTCACTAGATAAGTCTGGATTGGCACAGTGTGAGAGGGACAAGTTTTGACACAATAAATAATCTAAAAATCAAAAATTGGAGTAAGTGGTCAGCTCTTGCAGTAGAGGGAATTCACATTTGGTTTTCTATACTATTTTTTTTTTTGCTAGGAACTGTGCAGTTCTATGTATCTGCAAAGCATGTCGATGTGCAATAAGGAGGCAAAGTTCACTGGTGATCCAAAGTTATTTGAGTAGAAACCAGTTGACTGTAGAACTTCTTGTCAGAGGATATTGTGGATGTAGAAATATTCAACAAACTCAAATAAAGAAATTATATCTTGTCCAGGAAGTCCTTGAAGTGAAAATGAAGGCTAGGAGACTATTAGGAGAAAATAATACATATGCTTGCCTTTTTTATTGTAATCTTCAATTCTTGTGGGGATAAGAGGCTTAGATGGACTTTTAAACTGATCCCAATGGATGTTACACTTGCACATTTCCTAGTTTTAGATGGTCTTGGATGTGTCAGTATAAGAGCACTAGAAAGCTGATCTGTCCTCCAAATTTTCTTGGGAACAATTTTAGTTGTTTTTGCCTTTTAAGAGTACATGATGATTGATACTCTTGGTTTGGATGTGATGGCATCACTGTAGCAAAACCCAAGATTAGATTTGACTGCTGCAGAAATTAAGAAGGAAATTCTCTGGCCATATGACACAAAAGACCAGACAGTGCATTCAGACAGTCCCTTTTGACTTAATGTTTGCAAACCAGTAAGACCTAGGAAGACGTGGAGGAAAACAGGAAGTGCCATCACGTGGAAAAACAGCCTTAAGAAAAAACATATGCAGCTGTAATGAATGTTGAGCTAAATTTCTTCCTTGTGCTGACACTAATATATCTTTTTGTTATTTACAGCTACTCATGCTTACCTCTCTCCAAAGCATACTAACTTTGAAGAGAAAGTATATACTGCTCCAATGATAATTAATGACAATGGAGTACCACAATTGGAGAGAGAAGTGGTACTTGAAGGTATGCTATGCCCAGAACTATTATTTCAAGACAACAGTAACATGTAAGAATGATCAAACTGCACTGTTAAGCTTCTCATTAACTTCATGGCACTTCTTCTTGCAGTAAGCATCTGCACATGTTCAAGTGAAAATTCATGTTTTATACAAGTAGAACGTGAGCACTCCAAGCCAAGCACCGGCCAGGCAATTGGGATTCTTCTTGGCGTCCTGATAGTTATTGGTAGGTGATTTCTTCTTGGTTGACGTGAAATCTGGTCATTGAGATGCTGCTGCTGCATTTCTGACACTAATTCACTTATTCTGTGGAAAGATGTTATAAATGTTGCAGAATAAGCAAAAGAGAGATTCCATACCTCAGATCATGATCCTGTACCACAGTTGCTGCAAACTTGAAGGTTCCTGGTCATAGAAATACATTTCTTTTGTACTGCATGTTCTTCTGCATGCATGCATAATGGCATAGGAAGCTGTTATGACAGAAGAAAATCCTACACTTATAGCACATTGCCACTTCATTGCTAACTACCACCTTTTCCTCATCAGAGAATGGACTGGAAGCTTGTCTTGGGTTTTCAGATATAGTGAAAATAGCAAAAAAAGTGTCCAGTCATATCATGCTATTTACTGTATTTAGATTCCCGATCAACTGCCATCCTTAGATTATAATTATTATTTCTTTCACCTGCTTCAGCTTTGGAGGTTTCCATTTTCCAGAGTGAGAATAAATTGTTTCGAGCTGTGGAAAACTGGCACTTATTTGAACAAAGTAAATTATATTAAGTGTTACCCTGAACTTGAGTTGACGGTCCTTTGACAAATGGCTCAGAACTTTTCCAAAACAAAACATTTTTCTGGTATTCTTTTTACGAACATAAGTGAAAAATCAGTGAGGATGACTGTTGGTGGGTGCCAGTACCCACGTAAGTAAAGAACAAAAACAATTCAGTGCACAATACCATGTGATTTTTGAATATGATGATCACAAGCACCAGAATGGGAGACTGTGAATGAGCCATGAAGAAGAGAGGAAAGATCCATCGAGAAAATCAAAGAAAATTATTAAATACTTTATAGACCTCATATTCAAAAGAGTAGGGTGAAGCTGTAGGATAAAAGTGGAGAAAAAAAAAAAGAACACCCGACACCTAAGGACCTATTTAATAATTATGCCAATTTGAAAAGAGAATGAGTCTCCAAGAACAAGTTACTATTTACCCAAAAAGACAAAGACAAAACACTATACACCAAACCCTTAGAGCTAGAGAAAATGCCAATGCATATTTGATGCACGCATGTTCATATTTTGAAGACAGGGAAAAAAAGGGATCCAAAAGACCTAAAATGGGAGAAGACATGCTCAGATTAAGTAATTGACAGAGAAAAACATTAATCTGCATCTTTATCCTCTCTGTTCAAGTTTCTTACATCATTTTTTTGCACAATGCCTTAGTTTGATCTTTCTCTTAGCATGATGCTATATGTAAATACAAACTATAATGGGTAACTGACTAAAGATATTTTAATTGCAAGAGTAGGTTGGCTTTAGAGAGCACAGTAAAATTTGCTACCACATTATAACTTCAAAACAAAAGAAAACAACACAGTGCATGTAGCTCATAAAAGACTTTAAAAATAATTCCCAAAATGATTATACACAGTTTATTTTTCAACATAATTTTTCCACTTTAAAGGAAAAATCAGATGATAGTGTCTTAAGCAGAGCTAACATGGATCAGGGATCAGAGATGGGCAAGGATAAAAGGAAGAGAAAGTTATCTAAAACATTTTTGAAATCTGGCGATATAACAAGTGCTGAGTTTGACCTTGTAGCTCAGAAGGTATGATCATAAAAACAGCAATTTTTTGGAGGTGTGTCTGACACAAGAATGAATTCCTGCATGAGCTCATGAGCTAAGGGCTATCTGAGACCTCAGCACTTTTTGTTCCAAGAGAGAGGATCCTCTGTAGTCTTACTTTATTTAAAAGAAACATTGATCATGGACACTGGAAAACAGTTCAACAAAGCACAAAGTGAACTGCAAACCTTCAGTCAATACAGTTTGATGGGACAAAGCCTTTCATTCAGGTAAAAATTCTCTCTCTTTTAAAGAGTTTCTCTTATTGAGGAAAGGGGAGAGAATCACTGAATCACAGAGTGACTGAGCTTGGTAAGGACCTCTGGGTCCATGTGGTCCAGCCCTTTCCCCAGCAGGGACACCTACAGCAGGTTGCACAGGACAGCTACTCAAATATGAACAAGGAGATATTCAGGGCAGTGAATGGGGTCCATGAACATACTGCTGCCCCAGCACTGCGTGGTCATTCCCCAGAGCCATTTGGTTTCATTCAAATTGTGAAGCAGTACACATATTGCAGTGTCAGTGTCAGCCTCTTTGCTGAAATATCTTTTCAGAATGCTTTTTTCACTGACAAGTACTCTCTGTTTTTCAGGTGCAATTATAGGAGGTGCATTTTTTCACATGAAATACAAAGAGAAAAATAAGAAGAAGAGCCAACAGAAAGACGCAAAGGATCAGTCTGAAAGTGATAAACTGAATGCATGACTGTTTATGTCATCAAGAGAAAAATGCCCTTTGGGTTGGGGAGAAGTGACCTTTGTATCTCCCAAAGCCCAGAAGTGTATTATCATGAACTGAGGATACAAGCATGGAAAAGCAGGCTCCCAGGGTTTTGTCCTCACTTTTGCAGGTAATAATATTCAGCCACAAAACCAAAATGGAACATACACTTTAGCAGCCATTAATAAAAGAATCAGCTTTGACAACTGTTAGCTCATGACACCACCAAATGCTGAGCTCCTGCAAGGATCAATGTATGGAACCAGTCTTTGTTCGGCAGCTAAACAAACATGGACTTTCCAGAGGACTAACATTTTATTTGCACGTCTACTGCTCTATACCTCTCCATAAGTATTTGAGCAGCAGAATGGGGAATAAAGTGGTATTCTACCTTTGAAGATGCATCATGAAGTATCAGGAGTTCCTTTGAGTCTCAGCAAAGTTCCTTTCAAACACTGCAGTCTGAAATCTGCCCTGGGTCATATCTACCTGCTTACATTATTCTGGTGAATTTGTGCTAGCAATATTCACTAGCAATGTGACATTTCAATTTTTTGTTTATGGGATCCAGTTTGTGAAGTGCCTTTATCTTTCATTACAGTTTTGAGGTTAAAAAAAACGCACTGAGTCATGTGGAAATTGAGTGATGTCCTGTTTTATCATACTTGCAAATATTTTGCTTGCCTCCTACACACTTGATAAGAATAAAAATGTTCTTTAATGGTTTTAGTGTCTATTTATTTTTATTAAGAGAGAGAAACAGTGCATGTGAGCAAACCACTGCTGCTTGGTTATCTATGGTGTTTAACCCTTACTTTCACATCATGCAGATTGAAAATGGCTGTCTGATAGAATGCAATGGTTGCTGAAGGTACTTGTGCATTGGCTTCAGTAAGGACTTGGACCCAGGATGACTCTTCAAAAAGGAAAGCCTTTCTCATGACAGCATGCCTATAGAAGGCATTCCTGGTGACAACTGGTGACAGTTTGAGGGACGCTTTTAAGCTATAAATAAAAGTTGACAAATATTCTGTTAAACTGAAAAGACAATATACTTTTGAAAACATTGTAGAAAAGGTCATACGGAAAAGGGTATTTGTTTACATGTGTGTGTTTTTTTTAAATAACTTTTGCATGCAGCACAGAACTAGGAAGAAAAGAGTACTTTTTGGGTAGCATTGCATTATAATAGGTTTTCTTAGAATGCTGCCAGCAAAAACTTTGCTTTTGGGCTTCAGCGAACCCAATTGTTGTATCTCCTACCCCAGCTGCCAGAGCTCTGTTATTTGCTGTGGGGCTCGCTGCTGGAATGTATTTATTTTATGATGGGAATGCAACCCATTATATTTGGAAAGTATGACATTCAATTACGTCAGTGTGTCCGGGGATTGGGATTAGTATATTATTTTATAAATAAAGGAGTCAAAGTTGAGGAGTCATTGTACTTGTATATACCAACAAGGCTTCATCTGAAGATGGGGAAAATGTGCAGCTGTTCAACTTTCCTTTATCTCCCCAACCTGTCCTCTTTGCTAGTTTTACAAAGAGCATCTCCTATTTAAATCAGTTTCTCTGAAGAAAAGTCAATAAATGACACACCTAATTTACCTGCATTCCTGATACCAAAACACATCACTGGTTGGGCAGCAGGATCTCAACCCTTCCTTCAGCCTTCAAGAGGCATTGCTGCAGTTTCCGAGTCCCATGGGGAAACTCAGTAAGGAAAAACAACACATAACTATACTTGTAAATGTGTAAAGATTAAGACAGCACAGAAAGCAGAATTTAAGGCAAACCTCTAAGTGATAGTTTTTTGATGTTGGACGCATTATCTTCTTGAAAACACTGAAATATTGTCCAACATTCATTTTGAATGTGTGAATAATATATATAGTATCTCTGCATGACTTGCACACACATATGATCTGCTACAAAGAAAAAAGTTCTGCAAGCATTAGAACTGATTGAGTTATTTAAATGTGTGATACTTAAAAGACTGAAGAAGCTAAATCTCCACAAATTATTAGGGCCACTTTATACACTGGTAGCAGAAGAACATATTTTGATTACTTTGGATTTCAGTCCAAAGTCACATCTTTCTTGCCAAGACCAATATCCCTCAAGTCCAGTGATGAAATCTGCTGAGAACACGTCTACTGGCACTGTTCCTTCCCATGGCTCCTCCTTTAAGGATGCAACATCCCATTACGAGGTTCACAGATAGCAGAAGATGTTTCACTGCATTCTGATCGTTTTCTACAAGATTAAAGACTTATCAGAGTTTCGGTTATCTCTAGGCTTAATGATACACATTAATTAAACTGTCATTATGCCTGTTCTTCAAACATTTTGTAAATATGAACTTGGAAAGCACAAAGAAAAAAATTATCTGGATTTACAGGACAAATGCCACAAAACAGCAGCTCCTAGAAAAAAATAACAGTTGTAAATCCATGTTTTGAAGTCTGGTTTCCCAGTTCTACTCACACAGCTGAACGCACAGGGCTGCATCCACCCCATGTACTGCTGCTTTGTCTGTCAGTGGGGATGGAGAAGGAAGTGCCCCGTGGGGAGGGATGGAGCCATGGGCTAGAGGAAGGATAGATGCCTATGGACATCTATATATGACAAATGCGGGGAGAAGTGTCTTTTTGCTTGTGAAACAGCCCAACAGTGAGCTGTACTGTTACATGGACAACTGTTGTGTGGCTAGAGGACACTTACATGGGTCTAGGAAATTGATCAGAAGGGGAGCTGGCTTTGACTGGTACTCTCCTATGGCCTCTGTGTAGCACCTAACCTGAGATGCATTCCACTAGGAGTTGAGAAGACTTAACATAAAGAGAAAAAACATACTTTTATTTTGAATGTTATTTCCCCCACATTCACCAGAACTGGGAGCTGAAATTAGTGAATTGCTTGCACAAACTAGAACAAGGAGCTATATAATCCACTTCTTCTAGACACTAGAGACCATGTACAGTCTCTAAACATTATCTCAGCAGTGTTCCCCTCCCAGACAAGTCCCCTTTCCTGCCGGTTGACTTAAGTCTTTGAACAGAGCACCCAGAAATGTGCAGCTTCAATCAGAAGACAGCATCCTAGAGCTACAGGTCATTGACATAGAAGGGGAACAGCCTCTGTGGATGGAGCTCAGAAGAAGGAGGTACCACGGCTTTTGACCAAAAGGCTATGATAGTGCACATGGGCATCCATCAGTGCAATAAAAGCCATGGAAACATTCAGAGTAACGGACAACAGTATAGTATCAACAGTCTTCAGCCAGGAAAACACTTCCAGTGTTTTAATTACATATCCCAAAAGTAAAACAGAAGATTAAAAGAAAGAAAGCAGCAGATATTTGAACATGTTACTACACAGCATGTTCCTCCACTGATAGCAAAAGACCATGTAGGGAGATAAACCATCTGAACCTGTTCTGTTTATAGACCAAGGATCAGAGATAGGCAAGGAATACAATTGCAAAAGGATATTATGCTCAAGGGGAAGAATTCTCATGTGTTTGCAGCTGGGATGACAACTATTATTACTATGCTATTACCACATGTGTAATTGCATCCAGTTCATTCAGTTATGGCATCAGTATCAGAAGAGAACTCCTCTCACCATTCCTAAGCTATTCTGTAAGATGTGTGTTAATGCTGAATATGGTCAAGAAACGTGTTTCCACAACTTCCTATTCCAGCACACTGCTCCTCAGGACTAACATCTAACTTGCAAGCGCTCTAGGGAAGTGTAGCTCTAGCACATCACCTGAGTTACAATTCTGAAAAACTTCTCAGTGGGTTTGTAAGAGCAGAAAGCCTTTTCCCAACCAGCTGAGCAGACCAACAGGTAGGCAGTGGCATTATCAGTGCTGGGTTGCATCACACTGTTTCGTCTATGCAGAAGTGATGGTGGGAGGCATCAAAGGGAGGGAGAAATAAAAAATATCAAGCAAAACATGCTGCACTCCAAACCTCAGCTGAAAACTCGCATGACTGAATGCTCCTGATGGCTGTTAATTTCCTCTGAGCCACCACTTCTCCACCTTTAAGGAACATCTTCAGGATGCAGATACATCCTTCAGAGCCTGCTGGCTGCAGAAGAAGCAGCAAGGGCAGTGGCCTCAGGAGCTGAAGCACTTCCAAGTGCCACTCTTGTTAAGCTCCTTTTGCTGTTGGGTGCTTCTGCCAGACCTGACTGAGAAGAAACCTCTTTTTCTTTCACTTTTGGCCAACATCTGAAAGGCTATGTTTTTTTTTTTCTTGCCCTTTGGATAACTCTGCTGATGTTAAAATATAGTCTTATGAAATTTTTTCCATTTCCCCAGGAAATATTTTGTGTTAATACATTCTTATTGATTTTATCTACCATGCATTTTGCCAAGTCTAATTCTTAGAGCCTTACGTTTATTGTCTTAGGCCCTAGTTGAGAAGTGTTGGGCTCCTTTCTTTTTCCATGATGCACAGTGCTCTTTTTTAGTCAAGGCATGGCCAGGAACAGCTTGGTATTGCTCTGTCTGTCAGGCTGGCAGCAGGTCTGACAGAGACAGGGTCAATGAGCACAAGATGAGGCAACTTGCTACACACTCACAAAAGGGAGCTGAAGCCAAAAGAAAGCTGATTGATGTGCAGTTAGTTGAGATAAGATGGGAATGAGAAGGGGACACATGAGAAGCATGAGGCAGTGACTGTTTGCAACTGCTTTGGTTATGTGGTATCATGTACTTGTAAAACACTTTGTACTAACAAGTCACTTAGTTATAAATGTGTATTTTAGGGGCATTTGGGATTCTTGCTAATTTGTCACCTCCTAAGCTCTGTGAGCTCTGTGACCATGCAGGCATTGGCAGCCCCTGGGGCAGGGGAACCGTGATATCACAGTGACACCATGTTCCCAGCCCACATCATTCCTGAGTTGGGCACTTGTTAACTCTTCAGACACAAGCCCACATTCTTGCCTCATTTCCTGAGGTCCTGAGAGCAATAGGCTGTAGTTACAAAAGCAAGTGCCTTCTGCCCCACGTGTAAAAGCAAGGCCAGCCGTGAGATGCATTCTTGGTCTGTTTACGAAGTTTCACCACTTGCAGAGGCTGCCTCCTCCTCTTGGCTGGGCTGAAGCCACCAAGGGGCTCCTCACACACTGTTTGCATGATGATGCACCCATCTCTGACCACAAAGACAACTCTGTGGACCAGCCGAGTGCCGGGTCAGCCATGAGACACAGTGGTAAGAGGGTGTCCCAAGGGGGTGGTGGCCTGGTAGGGGCTGCAGGGCACCCAAGGGCTCTGCCCAGGTGAGCAGTGCTGCTGGAGAGGAGCTGTGAGGTGCAGTGGGGCTGTGACCATGCAGAAGATGTCCAGTTAGCAGCAAGGCTGGGGAGTGTTAGGACAGCCAGTGGTGATAGCTGTTTTCCCAGAGTATTTGGAGTGCAAGATAGCCTGGACATTTAAATATTATTGATACTCGCAGCCTCCAGAGCTTGTTTAATTTGCAGGGGCCTATCACCCAGCTCCAGCCTGCCTCTGATGTGCATTCCTGCACATACACGTAGCACATTCATTTCCTTTTGCAGTGTTTTCCTTTGCTGCTAGAAAGCCCCTAGGCCTCTCAGAGAGGCCTGTGGCTATTTAAACAGTGTCAGTGGTTCTCCTGTCACTGAGTGTCTTAAACAAATTCTGCTAGTTTATGTACCTCTGCTCTGTATACTAGCCTTTTACTGTGGTCAGAGAGTTTTAATTCTCACAGTAGAAGCTGTGGCTTCTCTTCAGAAATCTTCTACCACTGTAACTGTCCAAAATGTTTGCCTGAAAGTTAAGATCTTAGCAATGTCTGTTGTGGAGTCCTGCTAACCCCATAGTATAGAACAAGTCTTCCCTCTCTGAAACCATGCCACCAGAGCACACGACAGAAGGAATACAATGAGGTGCAAGTACAACTCAAATATATTCTGTTAAGATGCACAGATTTGCACAGGACAATGTTGGGTGGAGTTCATCTTAGCAAAGAAGTGCTGCCATAAATTACTTCTGTAAGAAAAACCCTGGAAAAAAAATAATGTGTGGGTGAAGCATTTCTCGTGCATCATATTGTTCTCTGTGCCAACTCTACTTGTGCCATTGTTTGACTTCATGCAGTGTTCCCAGCAGAATAACTATGACAAACCTACCAGGCCACCACCATTTCTCAGGTGTACAACTACGCCTTCAGAAGGTGATTACACAAAAAATAGGCAAACACATTGCCACAACTGTTCGTTAATTACCAGGAACATGGACCAGCTGAAACTGGAGGAAAGTTAAAGCAAAAGGAAGCAGAAATCTAGATTTGCATCCAAAGAGACTGAGACAAAAGCTGGGGTAACATTGTCTGGTCAGTGGGCAGACTTGAGGTTGAGGGCCAGGTTATGAGTCAAAAAAATCAACGAGACTTGAGCACAGTGCATAGAAAAAGAATGAAGGTGTGCAGTCATGTCCATGGGCCTCTGCTTCTGCATCCTAAGGGCACTTGGGTATCCTGATAGAGGATGCATGTCTCCCACATGTCCTGGGCTACAACTACAAGGCTCAGGCAAGAGTCTTAGACCCTCTAGGGGAGAGGCTGTCTTCTGCTGATGTCCAGAAACAACCCACAGTGTTCTTCCTAGTCTGTGAATATGAAGACTTGTGGTAGGATCTTCTGGGGTTCAGGATGTTCAACTCTTCATGACCATAAATAATGACTAATGGAGGAAGGAAATGGGGAGGGTGTGAGCACAGAGAAAAGTTAAGCAGTGAAATATGGCAGTCCAGAAAGACTGTCAAGGAAATGGGCAAGGAAATGCCTGCATTGGTGCTTAAGCTGGAAAATGGTTTAGGTGACAGGTGCAAGTAAGCCTATGCTTTAGGGATTTTTCACACAGCTATCAGCTGGAAAATTGGGAGCTTTCAAAGGAGAAACATTTCATAAGTTCTTAGTACGATGGCTTATCATCTTTGCTACACTGGGGAATCCATCAGAGCCAGAAGAGCAAAATGGAAATTCGTTATCTGATGAAAAACTAGTCCAGAAAGTGAAGGTATGGAGGTCATCATCAAGAGCAAGTGTGGTCAGGGTTTAGGTGCACATCACATCACTTTGGTGAAAGTTTGAGAAGGCAATGGTGTTACCTTAAAGTGATTTCCATTGCAGGGAGTAACGGGCAGAGTTATGTAGATGAATTTGAAAATCATTTTTAGAAGACCAAGGATTCACCACTGAACATAAGAAATGAATGTGTACCTCAGTCTGAATTGCTCTGATTGTCATCATGGGAACCAAATGCTCTAAAGAGCAGTGGGCAGTGACAGATTCCTGCATAGAAGACCCCAGACTCCCAGGGCAGCATTCAGCTGATACAAGTGATCCAGAGAGAGTTTCTGAAGACAAGGTCACTGAAGTCTGGGAGAAACAGCTGTGGGCCTCTGCAGGCTGGTGTGATCTTGGCTACTGCTTGAGTCAATACATATTTGGATCTCAGGCTTGTATGTCTCCCAGCAGAAATTACCTCTGTCCCAGTATTTCCAACCTAAATTGTACCTCCAGAGGAAATCTCACCCTTTAAGATACAGCAGAATTAAATTAAATCCAGGACAGCTGTTTCTATCTGTCAAGATCAAGCAGATCTGTAGGAGGATTCTCACTCTAACTGGACAATTCCACTGGAATGATCTCCCTAAATTGTACATTTTTTCCACTGTTGTAACTGGGAGGTCTCAGAAAAGTATAACTAGCATTTTCCCCTGCAGGGTGTTTGCTTTACTCTTTTGATTACTTGGCTGATAAGAAAGTTACAGAAATCTAAACAGTGAGAAGAACAAGGATGAAGCTGCTTTGATAGCGTGGCCTTAACTGCAGTCAGAGGCATCCGCCCCCCACAGAGAGGAGCTATGCTGAGTTTTCATGTGTGCGCACAAGGATGAGGTAACTATCTGCTTCAGTTGCTCCAAAGCAAGATGGCTTTGTCTGGAACATATAATCAGTCACATTTGAAGAGGGGTCACTCACTTGAAAAGCCTTTGATGAACCTGTAATATAAACCAACACAGAACCAAGTATTTTTAAATTATTTGGAGCATTAAGCAAGATCCTAGTTTCATAGCAACAACCCAGATGAGGAACATCTATGGTTCTTTGGAAGAAGTTGTGCAGCTCAGAAATACCATGACTGTCACTTTCTTCTGATTAAATGGACAGATTATCTTAACAAAAAATGTCCCAGGGCACAGGAAAAATGAGGGTTACTCTAAGCTTCCAAGAAACAAAGAGATTATTTTCTCATGTCAGTTTAGATAGATCTAATATTAAAATTTTATGGATAAAATCCTGGAATATCGCAGGAACATTTAAAGATATTTGGGCATTTCTAGATATTATGACATCCATATCAATTGAATATGGTCTTCCGTTCTCTGCCCTGATAGATGATGGTATGTTCCCCGAAAGCTGGCTCAAAGTTAAGATCCGTGCCTTCTGTTGTCTTTGAAACCATTCATTCCTGAAGAGCAGGAGATACAAATCCTCAGATTCGACTTGATTCAGAAGTCCATGCTTTACATAAATGACACAAAGCCTGGACTTGTCCTTGCTGGAGGGCTACCTAAGGGATTTCTTTGGATGTGTGTAGCCCCACCTGGGGCAGCTCATGGAACAGAGGGAAAATGGCAAGCAGGGATACTGGAGGTGGACAGGACACACAGGCTGGCAGGCATCAGTGTGAGAAGGGGAGCAGAAAAAGGGCATTATCACTAGAAGAGAACAGTGAGGGAGAAAGAGTGAAACAACAAGACTGTACAGGAGTACAGAGATGGAATAAAGCAGTAAAGAGGATATGGTCACACTTCAGAATAAAAGAGCAGCTATCTCCACCAAAAGCAAAGGATGATAAAAAGATATGAGACGATGAAGAAGGTAACAACTAGTTGATAAATGTGTGCTTATTAGAAAGGTTGTGACATGCTGAATCACTGACAGATTTGTGGAAAGATTAGACTGTCTTGATAACTACTATCTAGTAGTACTAGCATTTGAAATACAAGTATTTTAGCTAAAAGAGGAGCTGCAAAGGCTGAGAGAAAGTGCACACTCCATGTTGAGAATAGATGACAAAATTAGAAATAAAAGAGAATAGGCAGTAGTGACTAGCAACTGGATGGTTGTAAGAAAAGAAATCGGTATTTCTAAGGTGAAAAATAATTTAGGACGAAAAACAAAAAGTTTTGCTAATCTGACTAGGGAAATCTAGGGATGATATAAGATCCTCAGGAGTCAGACAACAGCATGGAGGAATTTGTCTTTCCCAGGTAAGGCATAAAACCTGCTATAGCAGAGGCATGGTGAAAACAGCAATTTATTGTGGATATTGAGGGGCATGTGTTCATAATAAAGATATGAATAAAGGCACATCACTGACATACAGCTCTGTGAGTATGTACTAGTGAATGTAGAGACTAATGAAAGAAGAAGGCATAGAAGGGATAAAGGAATATATTTCTGGGAAAACCATTCAGGGAAAGGTTAAAAATAGGCCATGGTTACAGCTGGGAACTTGTCTTAGGTGTCCTGAATTAAGTTTAGCTTTGGCTAATGATCTCTAATGCTAAAGAGAGAAATGCTGTCAGCAATGATGTAAACCAATGATGCAAACTTGGAAGGTGTGTGGTTTGCTTTTTATGATGTCAATAAGTGAAGTGGAGGTATTGCAGCAGAGTATGATCCCAGTCATCAAACTGAAGCAGAACATAAGGGTTTAGGATGCAGTGACTCAGATGGATGCAATCATGTGAACATGCTCCAACTTTCCCAGGTCAGTTTTGAAGAACAAACTCTAATGGAGCCTAGATGTGCAAGGTGGAAGGTGCCTTCAGAAAGTTACTGAACAAACAAAAGTAGTACTATTTTAGACTTGACATCAGCAAGTGGGAGGAAATTATAGAACATGTGATTATAAATCAAAACTGTTGAAATAGCATCCAAAATTTAAGCTTCCCAAACAGATTGCCAAAGATAGGTCTATAAAGCAACCCTGCAAGTCCTAAAGCACAAGCTTTGGTAAAAAAAAAAACACGAAAAATTGTGAAGCTGAAGAACTGAAGAACTCAAAGAATTGAATGAGGAGTAATCTTGGAATTTCTTCACGTCAAAAAGCAAAAACTACTTGCAGAGAGATATCAACTTATGGTGACTTCAGGTGTGTTTAGCAGAGTATCCTCTTGAAGGAGATGTAAGGAGTGAATAAAACTACTATATGTATCGGAGAAAAAGTAAGAGTAGGCCAAATTTCAGAACAGATTTAGATGCTGCAAGATTCAATTCATACCTTGTTTTAATTTACAATAAGAAAAAAGAAATAAAACATTGAAAAAACACAACTACAGGAAATTCTTGCGTTTGAGATGCAAACAAAACTTCAAGCACTCTTCTAGTGGATTTCTATTCCTCAAATTCTTAAAGAATTAGTACCATGCAATCACAGTTTTGGTAGCAAGTTAAAAATGGTGCAATGATGAGTGAAGGACAGCAAATATATATCTGTTTTAGTAAGAAAAAAAATTGTTGTAAGTCAGGACCAGTAGCATGACTTCACGAGTAGGCATGGCTTCAAGGAACAAATACTACTTAAAAGAAAGAATAATTAAAGACAAAATGGGATAATTTACAAAGTTTAATTATCTCAGACTGATAGAAGTATGAAGGGGAACAGATTTAATTCCACTGAGTGTCAGCCACTGCTTTGATACTCTATCAAATGGGTAATGATTAATATAGTTAATGAAGGTGGAGCATAGAACTAAGATAAAAAGCATTCCCAGATTTCACAAAGAGCAGAGAAAACCAGACCATGCCGAAAAGGACATTGCTGGGTGGAAGTGCACTGTGAGTAGAGATTTTGTCCAAGTTCAAGTCTCAATTTCATCTAATTAAATATTTTCCTTTGGGACTTCAATGAGAAGTGTTGATTTACCAACAACACCTGTTACAGATACAAGATAGTCAGTAAGGGTGAATACAGTGCAGTATCAGAGTACCACAGAGGAACAGAAGTGACATTGAGGAATTAGTAATAGAAGCTGGTTGAAAATTAATATGAAGGGCACCGTCACTTGGGGATCAGAAATAATTTCTGCTATATCTGAAACAAGAGACGGGAGTGGCGGGGGGAAAGATCTGTCATATCACTGTGCTGCTGGATGAGCAGGAGCCTGTTGCAACACAGCCTGAGAAAAGCAAATATGTGCCCAGAGTGTATCAGAGGAAGTAACTCTCACTGCAAACAGCAAAGTGTAATTGAGTCTCCAGGATGCTGTGAGACCTCACCTGAAGTGCTGCAGACATTCCTGGTCATCTCCTGTCAAGAATGAGAAATTTAATTGGGAGCAGATGCAGAGAGTGAGGAGGAGAATGGGCAAAACCTTGCAGGAAGGGGCCAGGCTGGCTTAGCAGGGGAGAGAGAAGGAATACAAAGGGGTTCTATAAATACCTCAAGGAAGAGTAAACACCAGGGGAAGAAAAATAACTATATAAGGGAAGGCGGCATCAGATGGGAATCTAAACCAGTTACAAAAAGCATTTGTGTAGAACATAGAACACAGTTTTTATGATTCAGAAGAGCAAAGTTGTAGCACATCGTCCTAGGAGAAGAAGTGAAACAAACATCTGCCTGGTATCAAGGTATTGCAGAATCCCTTTGTAGGATGACACCTATCAGTGCTGTCTGAACAAGAGGAGAATTGCATGTGGTACTACCATGCGCTCCCACTGGAGGAGGTGGTGGGAAGTCCCTGGTTCTGCTAGGGTCCTAAACCATGGTTTGTGTGGGCAGTCTGGTTCATTGGAGCTCTGCAGTTCTTCCTTGTCCCTGAATTAAATATTTGACATGTGGAAATTTAAAAGCACTCATCTGGAGAGGCACTGGTACAGGTTGCCCCATCCCAAAAGCTGTGGATGCCCCGTCCCTGGAGGCATTCAAGGCCAGGTTGGATGGGGCCTTGGGCAGCCTGATTTGGCAGGAGGTGCTCTTCCAATGACTGAGAGTTGGAACTAGATAATCTCTAGAGTTCTTTTCTATCCCAAGCCACTCAGTGATTCTGTGATATGGAGCTAACAGCGCCTCTTCTTCCAGTCCTGCTTTCATAGTGTAGTTTGAATGAGAAGCTCTTCACATCAGTCTGTCTCATGCTGTATGCATTACTATGCACATTGTACAATTATACTACATATGACTGCCAGTCATGAACCACTGATTCCATTCGACAGTAGAAGAACACTTTCCCAATATTGTATTCTCTTTTAAGTGTTGCCATTACTCTCTACTGCCAGGAACGTGTGTACCCTCACAACTATACATGCATGGTTTTGCAATCTGTTTTTCTTGTAGCAGGAAATGTCTTCAGTAGTACAGTGAGTGAAGAATAACAAAAACAGGCTAAGTTTGGGAGTAAATGAAACAAAGCATGAAGTGGATTAAGTGCTACCATCACTCTGTCACAGACATGCGATTAGGAGAACTGCTTTTTATAAAAGCTCCAAAATCTTTTTGAAGTCTCAGCTTGGATGAAGCTAATCTGCACAGGAAGCAATCATTTTTCTCTCTGTCTATGTGATTGTTGTTCTTAACATTTCAGCTCCCTTAGAGCCTTTTTAAGAAAAATCACTGCTGGGCATTGGAGAACTGTAAAGTCTTCATCTTGCACAACAATGGATGTGCCCCCAAACCCGAGTTTGCCCTCATGTTCAGAGCACAAGATGTCAAGGTATTCAGGGCTTGATTTAGGTTCATGTAATGCACATCATTTTGTTGTGAATTGAGGGACCCCACAGTCAGGATGGATCAGATGTCACATTCCTGTTTCCAGCCATTCTTCACAATTTGAAACTCTTCCCTTTCACTTTGAGACAAAAGTGGGGCTTTCCTGGGATTTCCTGGAGAAATAAAATCAGGAACAGCCCCAGCACAGACTGCCTTTCCCACAGCAGCCCCAAAGTCACCATGCGAGAAATATGTTCAGGGGCTCTGCCCTCATCCTGCTCTCACTGCACCACTGGGCAATTGGGGTAATTCCTTCACTGCAAGTATAAGGGCAACTTGGGATTCACAGGGAAAAAAATAGAAGAGAAAAGCAGTGCCTGTGGCACAGAGCACAGTACAAGACAAAGGCATGGTTCATGCTGATGGCCTTATTAGCATTTTGGTATTTCTTCCTTCCCTCAAATCTCTGTTTCGGCACTGGTCCAAGGGAATCAGAATACAATATTTTGGGCTTGTGGGGGAACCAGAATACATTTGGGGAAAATTCTGTTTCTAATACCAAATTGGAACAAAGTACTTTGAAATTTTCATGAGGTAAATGACCTTGGTGAGTGTCCCTTAGAATATTTCACATTCACTTTTGCATTTCCAACAAGAAAAACAAAACAAAAACTACCACAAATATTTTGAAAAAAAAGATTACCCTGAAGTTTTTAAAAGAAAAGCATTGCATTTTAAAAACTGGCTGCTGAAATTACTTGTTTAAAAATAAACACCAGACTGAAATATTCCATCCTCCTTAAAAGGCTTCTGGAGGTTTTCCTTTTCCTAAATAAGACACCCTTGACACAGCCATGTTTCCACAGAAAGTTTCAGTTTTGACAGGAACGGCTTTGTTTGATCAAAAAACAGTCTTCCACTGGAAAAAATCTGGCCACCCACACCCATGTCCTATTTTTTTTCTTTTTTTAAAAAGAGTTCTCAGGGTGTCTCTGTCCTGATAACACCAGCCAGAGGTGAGTGTTGGCATTTATGATCTAACTGCTCCTTGCACCACTTGCGGAGGGTTTCTAGCAGGGCTAGGTGGCTGAGAACAAGGTCTACTGCAAGTGTTTAGAGGAAGAGAGGTTGTTGCATGAGTAGGTCTTGGTTTTCAGCCCTCCTAAGTGCTTTGTTAAGTCTACATCATCACCAGACATCGCAAAGAGTTCACAACTCTTCAGGGCCCATCCAAGTTATACTGTTATTTCTTGAGCTTGTTAACGGAGCACTGAGTGACGTGGTTTAGTGGGCATGGAGGTGATTGGTTGATGGTTAGACTAGATGGTGTTAGTGGACTTTTCCAACCTTAACAATTCTATGATTCTACTTGAGCACCAGCAGAGGACAGACAGGGCCTTTACAGTAAACAGCAAAATTCACCTGTAGTGCAGAGCCACATAAACTGCCTTCACCTCTGCACAAAAAAAAAAAAGCTTTCTTTTAAAATGCCTGACACAGATAAGTTAAGCATAGCAGATCACTGCTCACTGCTCACAATCCAGCTATCACTTGTCTTCATGTTATTGGGAACTGAAGAGGGGCCTGGTATGGGAAAAGCCATGCAGCAGTTGACTTGTGCATTTACCTAAAAAATGCAAGAAGAAAGCTCTTTTACTCCTCAAAACTTTTTAAATGAGTAGGTGGTATCTTTTCCAAAAGAAATTCGTAAAGCCTAATAATATTTATTCCTCATTGTGTCTTTGGTGTGGCATCTGTCCTTGAGTCCATATTTTGAAGGGAAATATAAAAAACATGTCTGGATGAAACACAATTTCACAAACCACCACCTCATGCCAAGCTGCAGCCTCAGTGCCACTACTGAAGGACCAGTGTTCCACCACAGGCCCTTCTTTGAGGCAGTGCAGTCTCTCCTCCAAGTCCCAGAGCTACCATTCCCACGAGGGCTTTTGATTTCTGCAAAGCCCCCTGAGTCAGGTGCCCATAAATTGTCCCTTGTTCCTATCATGGGGATGTCACAACCCAACTAGTGTGAGAAGGCTCTTGTTTTGACACTAATGGCCTCCAAGAAATAATGAACACCTGCACCGTAAGAAGTGGCTTGATAGTTCTCCTTAACCATCTCCATGGTGGGGAAGGAGGAAAAGTTGTTTTTTGGACTTAAATATTTCCTTCAGAGACCTTTGCTTCAGAGATGGTGCTCCTCTAGCTCCTGAGAGGCAGTAAACATCACCTATGAAAGGGACAATAGCAACACTGGAGAGGGAGAACCTGGGGTGTTGGGGCTATGAGAGAGCCCTCAACATGCAGTGCTGAGCCTTTGAACTTGAACTTTGTTCCATGTCTGAACCACGTGTGTCTGTCCTTATTGCTTGCAAATGACACAGGAAGTAGCACAACAAAGGTAAAGCCTACAGAGCTTCTTTGCATTCAGAGCCACCAGCAGGAAAGTTCAACAGACAGGAGGCAAGAAGCCTGTTCTGCAAATCCTTCTCTTTAAACAAGTGTTTTTTCCACGTGTCAGTGGGAATGTTCATCATCATTTATTCTGGCACTGGCCAGCAACGACAGCAAAGCCAGGGTCTCTTTTGTTTGCAATCTCTGCTGAGCAGATAAATCATTGCTGTGCATCATCAGATTATTTCTGCTTTATAACACCCTACTCATTTCATTACAAAAATCCACTCTTCAGCAGAGCAAATTAATTTGTCTTTTTGTTGTCCTCACATTCCTTTTGATATTTAGAATGTGATTTCCATGGAAAAAAGAGAATTCCTGACCTGTGCCTGGGGCCAGCTAACACCAGACTGCAGGCTGTGGCCAGCACAGACCTTTCTGGGCACCAGCCACCACTTAGTAGATGAGTTGCTTTGAAACAGACTCCTCTTCGTTATCCAGTTCATATCCTGTCATCACTGACTTGCTGTTTCATCTTTCTGCAAAAGCAGAATTGTTCTGGAATGTTTATTAAGCCCTATCCTGTCTAATGTCAAGTGTAAAGCTTCCCTGGCCTTTTTTTTTTGCAAGTTCACTTGGGTATACCCTACCCAGCTGCACTGCACTGCGCATCTGCTCAGCAGCTGCCTTCAAATCAGAAGATGGCCATGTCTGAGTGGTGTTATATTTTCAGTATTCAACATGCAAACATCTCTGAAGGACACCAAAATGAAAAGCATGTGCAGTTTCTCATTGTATTTTCTAAATGTACCAACCCCAAAAAGAGCAAAGAATCTTGGGCCACTGAGACAAACAGGGATCCTCCCCAGCTGCACAATGAGGTTGAAACTACCCGTAAACCACGTGTGCGATGTGCACAGTGGAAAGTATCCTCCACAGGAGCTCCGAAGACCCAAACTGTGGTTGGGATAAAACAAACAGACATAAAATAATTCATCTGCTGGTGTGAATCTTCAAAGGTGTTGCACTGCAATATCTGATGTCTTCTGATTTGACTTTTTTATTTGTGAGACTTATATCAGCTGTTAGTTTCTTTGGCTCACCATGGCAGTGAGGAGTAATCTTCAGTGCACAGCTGGTGGAAAAATAACAGCAGTAGTGATGGCGCAGCCAGAACTGTAGTGTTGAGCAGATAACTAGAAAATAGCCCGGGGTACAGAAAACACATATTGATCATAGAGTCACAGCATCTTTTGAGTTGGAAGGGACCTCTAAAGGTCATCTGGTCCAATTCCCCTACAATGGACAGGTGCTCGGAGTACTCTCCAAACTGTTTGAACATCCCTGAGGACAGGGCCTCCACCACCACCCTGGGCAACCTGTTCCAGTGCCTCATCACTCTTATTGTAAATAACTTCTTCCTTATGTCCAATCTAAGTCTTCTCTTTTTAGTTTGAAACCATTTCTCCTTGTCCTGTCACAACAGACTCAGCTAAAGAGTCTGTCCCCTTCCTTCTTACAGCCCCCCTTTAGATATTGGTCACCTCATAACCTTTTCCAGGATGAACAGCCCCAGCTCTCTCAGTTTTTCCTCACTAAGACTGTAGGGATTTTGCCCCTGCTCTGAACACCCAGAAATGAACGCAGATGCTCATAATGAGCTGCTGCATGCAGTTCAGCTAGGTTCAATACACCTCCCTCCCATCCAAGCATTCCTCTGATGTATGCCCTGGGCTCTCCCAATGGCGTAATGGGACAGCAAGAATGGTGGTGAGCTGTGCTGTGCCAGGTAGCCTAGGTTTCAGGGAGAACTCCTGACAATCAAGGTGGCTTTGAATGTGTCCGGATGTACACATAAAAAGAGGTATACACCAGCTGCTTCCCATTGGCTGCAATATGCTGTGTCATCTCCCACGTCTGGGCTTCTTCAGGATTGATGCTGAGACTTTTCCTCTAATATAAACCTCTGCAGAGCTCAACCTGCTGGCCCCATACTCTGCTCACTGGGAATGGCAGCTTGCAGAGGTTTGCTTGCTGAGACTCAGGCAGCATGGAACTCCATGTTTTTCCATTAAAGAAATAAAAAAGCTTTGTGTATGGCTGATTTTCAACAGAGAAGACAAAACTCAAAGAAAATGTATGTAACATCTTTTGTTAACAAAATGTGTTTTAATTGAGGCTTTGTAAGAGCACGTGAATATGAAGCATATTTTATCATGCTTTGTCATTTGAAAAATAAAGAAGCATCTTCTTGCATGTTAGCTGACCAGCTCACTGCTTTGGAGGACACTTTCTTGGGCTTCCTCAATCCTCATGTGCCTCCAGACCCCCTTGGCTCAGACCATACTTTGTCTCCCAGCACATCACACCAAGCTCACTGGTGCCCCATCTGCACATGTCCCTCTTTGCTCTGCCCTGCCTAAGTCACACTGGGCCCTGTACCTCCAGTGCAAAGAGTTGCTGCCCATGGCCAAGGTGGCCTTAGCATTTGCATCCTTACCTGAGTTTTCCTGTCCAAGTCTCTTTATATTTGACAGCACCTTGATCAGGGTCTGGTAGGGAAGCACCTCTGCCCTCCCTTCCCTTTCTCACAAGGGAAGTGATATGGCCAAGGTGAAAGAGCAAACTCTTTGTTGATCTTTGGGAAGTACGTTACTCTGTGTGTCTGTCTATAAACTTGTGGAGGTATACCAGTGCACTCTGTGTCCTGATTAATACAAGCAGTTCTGGGACTGTCATTTTGTTCCACAGATAAAATTGCTATTTGCTAGCGAATCCTCCTCTGTTTTTTGTTTTTTGGTTGTTTTTTTTTGTTACATGTATTTATTCTGCGTCATTTTGTTATGTTTCTTTATTTTTGATTTTCAAGAGATAATCATAGGCTGCAGGCTCTGATTCAGTGATTCGTAATACAAAGACAATGGCTTCTCAGTCTAATCAGAAAATTTAATCTAATAAAGATACAAGCATGCTCTACCTTCAAAGGGAAGTTTTGTGTCTTTCTATTTGGCATCATAAACGTAACTTTTGCCAGTATTTGTGGCAAAACTATAATACTGGTTGAATGTTAAGATCTAGATGTTGTGGTTTCTAATGTAAATCCACAGTGATCTTCATGATCAGTTAGCCAATCCTATTTAAGGCAACTGGAAGCCAGCAGGAGGTGTATCTTCTCAACTACGATGCTTTCATGCTGCAATTGCTAAGAAAGAGGGTCTGAACTGGGGGCAGGAGCAGCCATGAAATGCTTAACTCTCCTTACTGTATTAACTAACTTGGAAGTGGAGAAAACTATGCAGGATTACAAGTAGAATGAGGAATGCTGTGTTTCTCCCCACCCCCATCTCCACCCCTCCCTCTTCACTGTTTTAAGTATCCCAAGCAATTTATGGCTAAGTTTTAAATTGTTTGCCAAGCAATGTTTAGCTCAAGACTGGACACAAGATATAACAGGTTGACCCCTGTACTATTGCTTCCCTCACAGCTCTGGTTTGTGTCAAACAGAAACAATAAACCTCTGTTCAGAGGAATTAGTGAAGTGAGATGTGTCATCCTGAGTCTATTCTTTACAAGACTGATGTCTACAGCTCAAAATCTCTGTCCCCACCAAAGCCAGCATGTCTGCAGGAAAAGATGGCAAAGAATGAATAAGAATGGGGAATGAATTATCCTCTAACCTTTAGAAGTGAATCTTGCTTCAAACCATTTACAGTACAGGCAAAGTTAGAACTTGTAGATGTGCCTGAAAATAATGAATCTCATTGCTATCAGCCTCATCCTTACCTTGTAATCTTCCTGAAGTCAGCAGCTCAGCAACATCAAACCAACTACGAGAAGAAGTAGCTTGCTAGTACTTATTGGTCATGGTTTTAGTGGATATTTCATAGTTGTTATGGAGAGAATCACCATGTGAAGGTGCAGTACAGACTCAGCGCCAGGCAAAGAACATCACTTTTTCCATGTGTCCAAATTCAAGGAAGTTCTCAGCACTCTTGGACATGCACTATGTCTTCTCTCCAAAGCCATTGAGATATTTTTTGGTGCCTCCAGTTGGGTAAGAAAACAGGGAAATCAAGACTTGCTACAAACTAACAGAGGTAGCAATAAGTAGTACTGCAGCTGTAGCCAAAGTGAACTGACAATCCCTAGTGTTGCATCTTCACTGTGCATTAGACCCTTGGCCTGGCAGAAGTCTTTCATGGATATTCTCCTCTTTTAGGAATGACGGGAGAAAGATGGACTCTTCAGTTGGGAATTTTTAGCCTCTATTGCTTGAAAATGCCTTATTATGCCCTTGGTGGTGTCTGAGCAAATAGCTGCCAGTGCTAGGATGAAACTTGGTGGGATTAGGGCAAAAACTGGATTAGATTACCTCAGGCAGACAGGCCCAATCATTCTAACAAAACAGATCCATTACAGAGCTACTAAAGGGCTCCATCTTGCCTTGAGATGAGACTTGTTTCCTTTGCTAGAACATGATATTTTTAAGACAATTCCAAGCAGATGTATGCATCTCTGTGGGAGAAGAGTCATCCAGCTCACAGCCTCACATCCAGCCTCATGTGCTGACATATCAGATGTGCTCAGGAAAGTCTGAGGTAGAGAATGGGCAGAGTCATTGCTCTAGCAAAGATTGTGCTCAGTTCTGTAAACTTGTCCTTTACTGAGGTGGATTCATCTTTTCCTCTCAACTGAGATAAACTGGAACAAATATTAAAATACCTGAGTTACAAAGCACCTCAAAACATTCCTCTGACCACTATCCACAAACTGACATGGAAAATCTCTTTCTCAGTGCCTCCTTTCATCTGACCATTGCCAAACCAGTGAGTGCACTCCCTGTGTCCCAAGGCAACAGCGTTGATTCTATGGAAAGACAGTGACAGGAAACACATTTCATCTATCTTCTTATATACTTATATTACTTCTCAGATTAGTTATATTTTCACAAGATCTCTGTTTGGAACATAATTATTTTCACCCACAAATTGAATTAAAATGAGAGGTAATATTCTCAAGTCATCAATTGCATAAAAGCATACAAATTGCTCTTTTGGAATTATACACTATTTCTCTTACTTCTCCCATTAATCTTACTCTGTCTATCTCTAATATAATGTTTCACTTCTAAACTTGTTCATGCATTAGATATTTTAACAAATCAGCTTATTTGACAAATATCAAGATGTGATTTAGCTATTTTCATAACAATTTAATGGCATAATTTGTTGTTTCACCAGCAAGTTAATAGCAAAATTTACAAGAAGTAATTCAGAACCCTCATTACAAAATATCAGAGCTGATAACAAACATCTAAGCAGCTGGATGAAGAAAGTGTTGTGAAAGAGCGGGGTAATCCCCCAAATATATTTCTTAGATAAAAAATGCTGTGTCAAATTTGAGGAGATTGTTGTGTCTAGTCTTGTTAGTGCTTTTCTATATTAATGGATTTTTCCAATATGCTACACAAGTTGCCAAATGTTTGAGGATATTAAATTCTAACTGTCACAGGCTATTGTGACACAGCAGATTAAAAGCTGGACTCAAATACATTTAGTTGCAGCAGAAACTTTTGTAAAGATGTTTTATATTGATAACATTTATTTTCCAAAATACATAATGCGAACAAAACAGGCAAACACTACAGATGTGGCTTGGCTTTTATGCAGCCCTAAGAGGCAGATTTCCCTGTAATTCCGCAGAATTTCCACCCCAGAACTGAAGCCAACGAGAATTTTGAGTAAAATCAGATTATGGGATGTTGACCACAGTAATTAGAAAGAGAAATACGTCTTGGGGCATTTCATTATGCTTTTCATATATGTATGTTTTCTAAAACAACGAAAACCACCAAGCAGCACGCAACACTTCATAGGCAGGAAGCCTGCAATGCATAAGCATTTGTATAGGAATCAGCATGTGATTTTGAATTCTCCCTTCCAATAGTTAGATTTGCAGAAGAATAACTGAACAATCACAACTTAGAGATGTCACCTTGAATTCTTTCAATACAGTACATTTGAACAGTATGTTCAATGACTTCATTCATTTTTCTAACATTCATGAGAAATATTTTATTAGCTAGAATTGTGAATTTGTGGAAAATATTGAATGGAGTCAGTGTATATGCCGCTAGATGTGAATGTTTGGGCATACTGTCACCAAAGCTATGCAGGTAGACATTGAGATGTTCTCCTGTTTTAATGCCTTAGAGCTTGCAGCACTACACATTACATCAACAGCCTTCCCTGGATGTGCCTGAAGTTCCATGGTGTCCAGGACCTACAGTTTCAATGGCTGAATGAAGAAGTCTTGGTTCTAGAACAGGCTGCCCAGAGAGGCTGTGGATGCCCTATCCCTGGAGGTGTTCAAGACCAGGTTGGATGGAGCCCTGGGCAACCTGATCTAGTACAAGATATGGAAGTTGGCAGCCCTGCATGACCTTGATGATCCTTGGGGTCCTTTCCAACCCAAGCTATTCTGTGATTCTATGATTCCATGATCTTCAAAAATATTGAAAAGTCGAAAACCACAGCACTACTCTCAAAACATTGCACTTCGTGAGAGAAAGAACACTCATAGCTATAGACAATTTATAAATTATTTCTAGTATAGGCATTTTCTAATTTTTAGGGTTTAAAGAAATTTTTGTTAGGAATATAACAGATTTCCAAGGATCAGGCTTTTGATCCATCTTCATGTTTGTAAATGCAGAGATTACCATAAAATGTTCTTGTTTATCAAGCAGACACATCTTCCCTAGGACCATTTGACTTACTTTTAATTCTGCAATGGCTCAGTGTTCACTTAGTAGGGAAGTTTACTCTCATATCTTCTGTTTCACAGCCAATGTTCCCTTTTTTATTAGTGTATCGACAGTACAGTTCACTCCAATAACGCAACACTGTCGGGAGAGGAGGAGCCAAGTCATGTCAGGTGGTGACAGAAACTTTTTCCTAGTCCTAGTCATGCAAATGGCATCCCTGTGGCTCCTTCCCTGCCACCTCTTAATTTTCCACCTAGTGTAGAGCTGCAACAGAGAATATCAAAATGGGGAATCACACCAAATCCCCAGCCTTGCTGTTTGAAGGGGAATTTTTCCAGCTGCACTTAGGGTGGATCTCCCCTGGGCCTGGTCCTCTAGACCTGGTGGCCCTCCAGCCCAGTCCCATCACAGCATTTCTGCTAGCAGCCTGCCTGGAGCTGATAGGCAGGTGCTGGTGTCCCTGCCATGTGCCAGCACACAGAGATCCTCATTACACAGGCAAGCAGCAAGAAGTGGCAATTTTCAGTTGTGGACACTAGATGTTGGAATCCATCCAAAATCCAGTTTGGGATGTCCCAGCCTTGGAGGTGTTCAAGGCCAGGCTGGATGGGGCCCTGAGCAACCTGATCTAGTGCCTTGATCTAGTGTTTGGCAACGCTGCCCACGGTAGGGGGTTGGAACTGGGTAGTCTTTGAGGTCCAAACCAAGCCATTCTGTGTTTCTATGAATTTACTGGTAAAGTCTTTGGGTGTTGGCTTCCATGAGGTGCAGCTGGGGGGCTGTGACCTTCCCCATTGAGAAATCTGTTGCCACCGTCCTGCCATCACAGCAAGCTCCGTTTAAAATCCATGGGAAGTTTTGCTGCTGATTTTAACATGGAAAGGACAATACTGCTTCTGTGTCTGTGTGCTAGAGCTGCAACTGCTGTGCTGCTGCCCTTGAAACTCTGGCACTAAGTCAGAGCCTTCGAGCAGAGGACTCTGTGCACAGGCAAGCAAACACCAGTGAGCACTAAAGGAAACCCTTCATAGTAGTCACAAGACTAAGGAAAATAAAGATAATATTTCAAAGGAAAGAGAGAGCATTGTTAGGCTGTTAGGTTGGTTTTTGATGCCAATTTATATTTAACCCACTTAAACAGACTGTAATGGCTATTGTGCGAGTGCAAAAATGGATTGAAAGTTTCCATTTGATTAAATAAGGAGAAGAAATTGCCCTCTGGCTAGTCTGTACATTCACCGATCAACCGCGAAATCTCGATGGAAACTAGTGACCTGCCACTGTCAGCAACCACTGGTCACAGCCGCACTCGAAGGGGCAGTCATGCAAGCACCGCCCCGGGTATTTATTTCCCATCATTCTAAAGAACAGCTCTGCTCCAGCTCTGCTCCAGTTATTTGCTGTGTGGCAAGGGGTGAGACTCATTGACTCTAGCGAATGGAACTAACAACTCCATGTGCCCTGAGTCCCTGCTCAGCACAGCCAGGCCAGCTGGGTCCCAACATGTTCACCCCATAAAGTTCCAGGGGGCTTCTACATTTACCAGTGGTGCACAGAGATGAGTTTAGCCCAAGACCTTCCAAAGTGAAACTCTTGATTCTCATAGTCTTGTGTCACACAGAGTTCAAAAGGGAACAATCTGGTGACTTCAAGTTTAACATCTTGATATTTTCTTGCCACCCTTTTGCAACCTCTTTCCACAGCCAGTGCTGACAATGTGATCCCATGCGTGAGCACTCTCTGCTCTCAGCTTCCCTCCAGGCAGAAGCTGGAGTGAGGGAGGCATTTAACTCATACAATTTTAACATAGGCAGCATAAACAGCCATCCATCCTCCCACTGGCAGCTCTGAAGCCTGCTCTGAGAACTATCCCTTATTTCATGATTCATTATCTAGCATGTGAAAAACGCTCAACACTGCTCTCTTAGTTTAGGGAAAAGTTGCTGTGAAGTTCTTATTAGTTTTTTGTTCTCTGGAAACACAAGAATAATTTGCTTTCCTGCTATTTGTTGGCTTAACTAAATTCAAAGGGAGATGCAAAAGCAAGGATGCTCTGAGGTAACATTCCCATGCCTTTCTGTGGGACGTGAGAATTTTCTGTGCTCTTAAATCTAGCAGAAACACAAAATCTTTCTCCTTTGGGATGATCTGGCTGAAGAAATCTCTGAGGTCTCTCCAAAGCTGTTTCTTGCGCAACTTTTGATTGGCAATTGTGATTAGATGTATCTAAATATCTCTTCAATTTCAGGCTTCCTGATAGATTTTATCTTTTAAATTTCATTAATTTGGTTGTCTAGTTCAACCTTCATTTTTTTATCAGCTCTGTTAAAAACCTGGTCTGTTTGAGCCTCCCAGCCTCTGAAACCATCTCCATCTCAAGAGTAGTTTAGATGTTGTACTGAGGGACATGGTTTAGTGGGAAATACTGGTGATTGTTGGACAGCTGGACTGGATGATCTTGTAGGTCTTTTCCAACCTTACTGATTCTATGATTCTATGACTCTGTCTCTGCTTGGGGTCTGCATTTTTTCTGTACTTTCTGATTGCAGCTGCAGAGCCAGAAGGACACAGCGCAAGGATTTTGGTTGTTGTGCCTCTGTCTCATTTTGCTTCCTTTGTCAAAGACAGAACAAATCTGCCCCATTTCTCTGCTTTGGTCTTCAAATTCCTTCTTGCTTTTAGAGCTTCTTCCCATGACTAAGGAGCTCGGGGCTCCCCTGAATTTGCAATGCCATCAATTTCTTCATTAGCATGTTTCTACTAATGGTAGAGGGTCACAAAGCTTCCAAAATCATCATGGTATTTTAACAGCCATTAGACACTGGCAGTACTTATATTTTTAATATCATCCCTCCCAGCTTGTAGTTAGCTTTAAGGTATCCACACACAACAAATGAATAATAGATGTGGTAGATAATAACTCAGATACAACTGAGATGGCTTTGAGAATTTTTTTTTTTTCTAAATCACCTTTTCTCATCGTGGGAAAGGATTAACCTCCTTTGTGGATGGGGCAATAACTCACGGCTTGGCCCGCAGGGTGACTGAGGAATCCCTCAATACAAAGCCAAGACACACGAGTTGAGAACGATCTGTTTTCTCAGAAAAAGAGCAGAGCTCTGTGCTAGCAGGTGAAGTGGGAATAGCTTTTTGCCATGGAAAATGAGGCCCCGACAGTGTTGCGTTATTGGAGTGAACTGTACTGTCGATACACTAATAAAAAAGGGAACATTGGCTGTGAGTACAAGGAGCAGGTTGACCTCATGGAGCTCAGCTCAGCTCGGCTGGGAGAGCTCAGAGGAATGATTAACTCAAACAAGAGAATTTTATGAGGCCTTTTCTATCATTGTCTGAGAAGGCTGGGTGGGGAGGGTGCAGATTTACAGCTTGTGAGGCACCTTCCTTGGCTAAATGGAGCTCAGCCTCAGTCTTTGGTAGATTTTGTACTTTATACTTTCATGTGCCGCATTTCTGTGAAATTATGGTTATTGATAGTATTTATTGTGCTTAGCACAAATCTTTGTCCTCTGAGGGAAGGGTGAAAAACGACAGCGCTCAGGGATAGAGGTCACTCGTTCTGTTTTTAAAGTGGATATCTGAGTTCTGGTGTCCAAAACACAGGGCAAAGCTTAGAGATGTGAGATGGAGAAGCTCAGAAGAAAAAATTGAAGATGATGCTGGTATTGAAACAAACTAGTAACTCTCTCTTCTAACATTTGGGTGAAAGATTAAAATATTAGATATGAGGAAGAAGTTTTTTTGTGCTAAGGGTGGTGAAGCACTGGAACAGTTTTGTTCGGAGATGGCTTGGATTGCCCCATTGCTGTCTGCCTTTGGTTTATCAGCTTATGGCAACACAAATGTCACATTAAGGACAGCCTCAGGCTGCAGTGCGATCCCCATCTTGCTGGTAACACATCTTCAGATGTTGGCTGGACTATGGCAACTACAAACATAATGAGCTACAGTAGTGTTGTAACCCCTGATATTATAGCCAGTGTCACCCAAAAGAATGTTGTACAAGGCTTACACAGAAGGGATCCCTGCAAGTATTAGCATTTCCACAGGGTTACTCCCATTCCTAATTCCATGCTTGCAGACTTTAGGCTCTGCCAAGATTAAGATTTCTGAAACAAAATACTGAAAAGAATACAGAAGAGAAGGAGTAATGAATATGATACTAACATACATCAGGATTAGAGACTTGTAAGTTGGCACAGATTTTTTTTGAGGACATGATATTTTCTCATTGAGAGTAAAATATAAAAGACAGCAAGATTGGTGGTACTACAACAATTCTGTAGTATCCACTTAAGGATTCCCACTGAAAATTGTTTCATATGAAAGCAGGAGAAAGAATGCAGCCATAAACTCTGGCAAGTGGGAGTTTAACAACGTCTGATATATACTGTGCAAAAAACCCGTGCCTGTGCCATGTCCCTAACCATCCCCTCTTCTTCCTTTCTATGCTGTATCTTCTACAAGAAAGCAGTTAGATGGAGAATTAGGAAGAAGTTGAAATTAAGAGTGAGACGTGAATTTCAAAAAGACAGCTCTATAAAAGGAAATTACTCAGCAGCTTTGGAAATACATCAGAAAAAAAATAAATCCAGGATTTACGGCCCTCATCAGCTATTCTAGATGAATCAGATCCAAAAGAAAAGTCTGAGCTCTGGTTTCTGGAAGAAAGAGCAGTACTTAGTCATGTGCCAGGGATAGGGATGCTTCAGGCTGAGATGGTATTATGCCTCAACTACTTTATTCTTTCGTGATCAGTCCCTGTGTACCCAAGAGAAACACATTATTCTCAAGCTATTGTTTTCCCTGTTTTGGGGGGATCATTCTGCAGGGCTGCTGTCCCTGGCCAGCCATCTGGGTTCCTACAGTAGAGCAGAGGCAGCCCTTCCCTCCCCAAGCATGCAGTTCATCTGATTTGCGGACCACTGCTGCAGCCTTGGTAGTCAGCAGTGAGCCACATCCTCAGAAGGGTCTGCCGGGGGTGTCTGTGGTTAGTGCTCATCAGTGCATCATTCCAGTGGGTGCATTGGGTATGAGTGGTAAGGGACGGCACAAGGTCATGTTCAGTCTTCATTCCATGCTACAGAATGGTGATATTTTCATTTAAATGCCAGGCAGGAAAACAGCATGTTGTGCAAAGAACAGGATGCAAGTCAATCCAGTTTAGCTCAATATTCTTATTTGAAAGAGTTATTGTGAACTATGCAGAAAGCACAGTAGCCTGCAGCTTTCGGTTCTAAATGATCCCGAAAGACTGTATTGATGTACGCTACTCGTTCCATTTAGGCTGAGCTCTGATTTGCTTATGGACCCAGATAAAGTCACGGTATGCATTAAGTAATATCATAATATTTTTCAATAGTGCATGATTTGTGGAGATGAACTGTTTGAACTAAACAACATGTGCCATTGCAGTTGAGGTCTAGCTAGTGTTTTGTCTTTCCTTGCATGCACATCAAAGCCCCTCTTAATATCTAGATTACACAAAATGACAAAACCATTCATCCATTTTTGGGAGAACATTTTAAGGGTAGATCAGTAAGGTGAGATGAGAGCTGGTGCCAACCAGGACAAGTGGGATCCATGGCTCCGAGAAGCCCAGCTAACTACCAGAGACCCTGCACAACAGATGTCCTACGCAAATCATGTACAGAAGTGGTCATTTTCAGAGGGGATTCAGCACCAGAGGGGATTGCAGGCATCCCAAATTATCCTCTGCAAGTGTCATCTTTCTCTATCAACTCACCACAAGGGCTTTGGGTCCCCTTAAGTAACATGGGTTTTCTCTCAGGAGCCTTAGTAGGAACTGAAAGCATGGTCACCCTGAAAAGAACAGTAGGATGCTGGAACAAGCAATAAACACTGATTTGCTGTTCCTGCTACTAGATCATCATCTAAAAGCTAACTTTTCAAAGTCAGAGACAGTTTATAAGTATTTTCTGGTTCTCCTGGTTCACTAGATGACAGAAGGGAAAGTAGGATCCTGAGCACCTCTGGATAAACATGTAAAGGAACTGAGCAGAGTACAGTTGAAGAAAACATGCCACGTTCATGGCTTTCAGCTACTGCTCTTGGACTGAGAGGCTCGTTGTGCCTTACCACACCATTTTTCAACTTTGAACTATCATGAAAAGGCTGTTACGGGAAGTCTGGAGAAAAAACCCAGCAGCTAGTGAGACGCTGACTCCAGCCCAAAGATGGTCACACAGCCCTCAGGTGCACGACTACCACTGCCCTTGCTCAACACAGAGACTGAGCAAAGCAGAGGATCTGAGCTTGCTGCCTCCAGCCTCACTTATCCCCGCCTCTTGTTAACCACTGTTTTGGAACAGTTGCTTAGATACCGCAAGAGCCTGGCTTCGACTTCAGGAGAGTTAATTTGTCATTAAAACTTGACAATACCAAATGTATTCTGGGGTTGAGACACACTTGCAGATGAAAACCACAACATTGGTAGACATCTTTATTAAATCTAACTCAACAAGTCAGAGATGTGGGTGAGCCCCCCCTTTCCTTCTCCCCAAGGTCTTGCAGATATTTGCAAAAAGACTTGCTCAATTTCACATGCTCTTGCCTTGCTGGAGCTACTCTCAGTTCTGTTCATCTCTGGCCCCAACTGCTCAGTGGGGTCTCCAGTTACACCTGACATTTGTCAGCCCTCACAGTGACAAGGTTCCATAGTCTAAAGGCCGTGGCTGCAGGCCTAGTACTCTAGCACTCCTCAATTATTGCATGTTTTTAGGAAGCCACCTGAGATGCAAGCTTTCTGGCTTATGACTTACTTCTTCAAGGACAGGTGAGTGAAAGCTTTAGACAGACGTAAGTTTACAACATTCTGGCTTAATTATGTAAGAAAGGAAAATAAATATTGCACGAGGAAGCCCTCCCATCCCACTATACACCCCTGCTTACATTCAGGTTGGCAGGATCCCCTGAATATGCTTGCAGTGACCTTCTTGGCTTCCAGCAGGTAAAAATGGCTGATAGAATAAAGCATTTATAATTCTTGTGTAGCTTTCCTGGATTTTTTGGACAAATAATCATTAATCACAAGCAGTCACAGATCTCGTATCATGGATAAAAGCTAGCTTATCTCTCATGCTTCTTTCTCTTATATCCAGAAAAATTATTGCCTTTTGTACAGTAACAGAATCTGGTTACTGTGCTGTTCACTCACTGTGCTGTTGTGACTGATCACTCAAAAATGCTTCTGTGATTTTCCCCTCGTTACTAATATATTGATGGTTGTGTAGGAATCTTGCAGTAACTTGTCCTGCTGTGTATGTTGATTTAAGAACTGTGTTGTCTCCAGCTGTCTGGGGTCAGAACTGGACTATTGGGATCCCTAAAAGAGCAGTCACATAATGCTGGGTTATTCTTCCCTTTCACTGGGTACATCCATGATTCGATTTATGCAGAAACACAGATTTGATTGGATGTCACTGTCTGTGAAAGCGTTCATTAAATACAAGTTCATTGGACCAAGTCTTGCAGTCTTTAACCAAACACTGTTCCCAAGAAGAGCAATTGGAAGGGTCTTACTTCAGTGAAAATCAGACCACTCTTTCACTGTTTCCTTATTAGTATCTCTCTCTCATCCTAACATTTAAAATGGGGCCCTTCTTTCTCTTGGGAATCATTTAAAATGGTGTAACATGTCACTAAGAACCAATAACCTAAGAAAAGTGCTGTAGACAACATTTTAATGAGCTTTATCAGATGATGAAAAATATAATGCTTCCCTGTGCAGTCATGGGGGAAGCCGTGAATCTTGATCTTGACAGTGGCACTGGAAATGAATGAAGGCAAAACAGATAAGGTTTTTAAGTTTCAGCTTTCAACTTTGAAAACCAGAATCTCTGTCTTTACTTGCTCTATATGAAAACTGTCTGTATCTACAGATATTTATGATGCTCTTCCTTGTCGAAATACCTACTTCTATTTCAATAAATTGTAATTTTGATCCATATTGACAGAGTAGAGCAGGAAATGAATGACAAACAGGGTACTTCTTTTTATTTTTTCATACTTCTAAAGAAAATAACTTTTAATGAAATTATGTCCAAAATGACTTCCTAAAAAGTAATTAAAAATAAAAAATTAAAAAAAAATAAAAAAAATCCTTTCACTACTGGGCCAAAATGTCCTATTTCTTCACTTAGGCATATTCAGCTATCTCAGTCAAAGTTATAAAGGGTACAAAGAAGGTCTCAAACTGAAATTGAGGGTGTTTATTGCTTGACACGTCCAAGCAAATGGCAAACTGTACAAAGAGCTGGAAGAGGGATGTGTTGGACCTCGGGAGGCTGCCTTACCGTGCTTTGCATTTCTGGAGATTCACTGGATCCAAGGAGTCTCCTCTCCCCATTGTTTATCACTAAGCCTCTCACTATGATTTTCGTTGCCCAGTTTTACTGACTTTCAAGCTACTTTTTGTTTCATCATGAAATATTTTGAAGTTTATGAACTCTGTAAAATCTCCTTAAGAGAATCATAGAGTGATAGAATATCCTGGGTGGGAAGGGACCTACAAGGATCATTAAGTCCTACTGCTGGAGAAAAATTAGATAAAGTGGATCAATGAAGTTGTTCATGTCAATTATCATCAAACAAAGAAAAAGACCAACCAGTTGTTTTTTAAGTTGAAAAATGAAAATGTGATTTAATACCATTTTATGTTCACCTCAGACAAGATGCATCTCTTAGCATAACTCTGTTCTTACTGTAAGAAAAAAACACAAAGTAGTTACTGTAAAAAGAAGATAAATTACCTTAAATGGACAGCAGATTTCCCTGTTGGTAATCCCCAAGTGGAATAAAACCAGGCTGTGCTGACAGCTTTGTGGTGTTGGGGAAGAGAAGGGAAGCTGATAGATTTGAACAGATGCAACAATTTTAAACAGTTTGCCAGTATGTGTAAGTGTAGTAATGCTCAAACTATACAATGTTTTCAGTGACAATTATATAATTTTTTTTTGTAGAGGCACATGCTAGGGTGCCCTCAGGAAGGTGTCAAAAATCCAAATGCTATGAGGGAAAACATACAGAAGGGATAACTCCTTATCTAATATCAAAACAATGAGCTTCAGGTAAAAATAAAATAAACAAACCATTTATAAGTTACTGCAGGAAGATTTGGAAAGACACACTCATTGTTTATTAACTAACCGTAGTAAAATCTGCATCAGTCAGGACACCTACTGACAGATTTATTTCTGAGTGTAACTGGGAGATTCTATTTTTAGAGAAGGGTAGTATATTTCTCTTGTAATTTGAAAGTTCAGAAGGAAGAAATAACTCAATCTTGTACAAAATTCCAAAGGCAGCGTTGTAGTTTTATGAGCACTAGATTTTACCAAGATTAGTGCGTTGCGCAGCAAATGTTAAATAAAGAGGTTTGCTTTTTAAAGAAAGGAATTGCTTCAAAAAAAAAAAAAAATAAATTGATGTTCTATTAAAGTCCCTGCAATCAAGTTAACAAAACAGGAGGTCTAAAGGCATGCTGGGAGGAGGGCATTTTGTTCCCACTGGAGAAAAGCTTCTTGTCATAAAATCATAGAATCACAGAATCATGGAATCATAGAATCATAGAATGGCTTGGGTTGGAAGGAACCTCAAGGATCATCAAGCTCCAACCTGTCTGATGCCAGCAGGGCCACCAACCTTCACATTTAATACTAGACCAGGCTGCCCAGGGCCCCATCCATCATGGCCTTGAACACCTCCAGGGACGGGGCATCCACAGCCTCTCTGGGCAGCCTGTTCCAGCACCTCACCACTCTCTTGGTAAAGAACTTCTCCCTGACATCCAACCTAAATCTTCTCTCCTTCAACTTAAAACCATTTCCCCTTGTCCAGCTATTATCTACTCTTGTAAAGAATTGGTTCCCCTCCTGTTTGCAGGCTCCCTTTAGGTACTGAAAGGCTGCAATTAGATCACCCCGCAGCCTTCTCTTCTCCAAGCTGAACAATTCCAGCTCACTCATCCTGCCTTTGTAGGGGAGGTGCACCAGCCCTTTGATCATCTTTGTGGCCCTCATCTGGACCCTCTCTAACAGCTCCCTGTTGTTCTTGTATTTGGAGCCCCAGACCAGCATGCAGTACTCCAGATGGGGCCTCATGAGAGCAGAGTAGAGAGGGACAATCACCTTCCTGTTCCTGCTGGCCACCCCTCTTCTGATGGAGCCCAGGATATCATTTGCTTTTCAAGCTGCAAGAGTACATTGCTGGCAGTGTCACTTACATTCCTATGTGATCATAAGAAAATGTGCTTTGATGTTGTGCGACACTTAGCTCATAGTGGAAGGGACAAACTTTTTTTCATCTGAAATGCTTTGTTTAGTGAGATCATAAGATGGGTGTGCACTGGGTCTGAGTGGTTGATATCTTCGTGGTTGAACTCCAGGGTGACCCTATCCAACCAGCAGCGTGTAGTCTACACTGTCTCACTGCTGAGAAGTTGTGGCTGGAGAAAACTGGTGGGAATTCATCAGTCCTCATCCAACCAGGGAATTAAATTCAAAATGTGAAGGTCGAATGTCTCATCATATAACAAAGAGAAACAAAGCAGACCATGTTAAACAAATACAGTGTGGTTTGGAAATAGTCTCCCACCTCCAAAAATTACTAAGAATATTATGGAGCTGAATGAACAGATGTCTTCACAGAAAAAATAGGTGGCTGCTATGGAAAATGTTCATGCCATTAAGCAAACAAGAACCAAAAACATATTCTGACCATAAATATTTTCTGTTTTGAAATATCATCACAATATTGCATTAGTGCAGGAGCTGAAATTCAGCTGTTTCTGTCCAGGCTCCTCTGAGGTCTGGACTTCTTCAGGGCAGGACATCACCCTAAGTGCACCAGAGAGCTGAGGAAGAGAAGCCACAAGCTGCTTGTGGGAGGAAAGGGAAGGGGAAACATGGATCCTGCTCTATCTAGTGGGCACAAGCAGAGGCAATTCAAAAAATATGACTTAGCTCAAAAAATTTGCTTTGTTTGATAAGATCTTGAGACACCCACTGGATCTTTCCCCACCCTTTCTCCAAGCACAAATGCATTTTCTGACCTCCTGCCCTGCTCACAGTTTATCAGCTATGACAAAGTATGCATCGCTCTACATCTCAAAGAAAAGACAACAAAATGAGTGCCAGGTTTAATTATAGTAAAAAATGATATTTATTTGACATTGTTGCAACTTGGATGTTGCAGAGGAACTTGTGATCCAGAAAGACTGACAAGATCTCCATCTATTTAACAAAGTTGTCTGATACAGCCTGGACACAGGCTCGCTTAGCAGGAGCAGAAGGCAACTGAGAGACTGCACAGTATTTGAGACTTTTGGGCAGGATGGGTGAGCTCATCTAGGAAAGCACAATAGTGAACCTTCAGTTTCTGTAACGGCCAGTCTCTTGAAAAATTATTCAGAATGTGGTCCAACAGACAGGCAAGCTAGAGGACTTCGGTTAGCATCCTCACTTTGCTGTTTCTTTCCAGAGTGACCTTTGTTGATATTGGTAGCAGGTTACATGCAATAATCAGAAATAAGTGTTATTTCCTTACACTGTTGGATATTTATTTTATATTTCACACATAGAGAGCAGGTAGGGGCAGCTGACATTAGATCTGGCATCAAACTTTTCCTTCTGTCTGTTATAAATGAATTTTCAAACTGAGCTTTAAGCAGGAGGAGTCATGCTTTAATCCTATAAGCAAATAACAAAAGTTTTTTGAATGTTACTGTATTTTCAAGCAGAGTAAGCATCTTCCCTGAAACCAAAATATTAAACCGGGAGTCAGAAAAGGCCTAAGTTTAAGTCTAGATATGGCGAAGTATTGCATGACCCTCCTCTGCATGGCTTCAGCACTCAGATGCATCTCATATCTCTCTGTAACAGAAATCCTGTGATCATAGAATCATAGAATCATAGAACGGCATGGGTTGAAAAGGACCACAGTGATCACTTAGTTTCAACCCCCTGCTATGTGCAGGGTCACCAACCAGCAGACCAGGCTGCCCAGAGCCACATCCAGCCTGGCCTTGAATGCCTCCAGGGATGGGGCATCCACAACCTCCTTGGGCAACCTGTTGCAGAGTGTCACCACCCTCTGAGTGAAAAACTTTCTCCTAAAATCTAACCTAAACCTCCCCTGTCTCAGTTTAAAACCATTCCCCCTTGTCCTATCCCTATCCGCCCTCGTAAACAGTCATACCCCCTCCTGTTTACACACTCCTTTCAAATATTGGAAGGTGGCAATGAGATCTCCCTGGAGCCTTCTCTTCTCTAAGTTAAACAAGCCCAGTTCCCTCAACCTTTCTCCATAGGATAAAGTCAAATTTTTATAGGCTATAGCTTGAGTGATTTTAAAATAATTACTTCTCAATAGAAAAGCTTATGGATTTGAAACAGCATCTTTGTCTTTGGAAAAAAACCTACTCATGCTCAAAAGAACCTTCAATTTATTTGTGCATTCACGCAATGCACCCAATTTCACTAAAGTTCCTGATGTTGCAGAAAAGCTGGCATGTTCCCATTGCCTTTCTCTTTGTCTTACCATTACTCCTCTTCTTCACTGTGAAATTTTGACCTTCAGTTAATGAAGCCATGTTTCAGCTCTTTGACAGCAAATTTTCTCCTTGGTTGAAGCCTATGGTTTCCTGAGATTTCTACTCAGTCTCTGAAAGTCAAAAGGCCATATGTGTTTGAGAAAAGTCAATTCAAACACAATCTGTTTGATTCAGAACCTGCAAATCAGATCATTCTGAGGGCTCTAAAAATCATTGGGAAACAAAGCTCACCAGTCATCCTATCTTATATTGCTTGCCTTAGCAGGGACAAGCTCTTTGCACCCTATTTGTCTCAATTAAGGAAATGTATGCATTTAACATAACCAGATCCCAGCCCTGGCCTCCATACAGAAGGTTGAGGAAGAGGAAGGGGTTGTTTGCTGAAGAGACTGCTGGTTGCAATTAGTCATTGGAAAGGCACAAAGAAAGGAAAAGGAGAATGGAGCAGAAACAGAGTAAAGTGAAAGGGAATGAAGAAAAGAGAAGGAAAAGAACCACCCTCAGTAATGCTGCTTCATTACCTGTCCAGAAGGTCAGATTTTGCAGTTTGAGGCTTACTCATCCCTACTGTGAGCTGGGAGAATGATAAAACAATAGGAAAATAAAAAGCAGACACTCGCCAGAGAAAATTTTTCCATTTGTAGTGAGGCTAGAAACAAATAATCAAATCAAGACCGAGTGCAGCTTTTGCTTTTTCCACAAAGTTTTTGTTGCCAGAAGACTTCATGTCCCAGTGATCTGGTAGCACTTTCAGGCGGGAGCAGCCTCTGCCTGCTGGGTAGGCTCCACTGAGTGCCTGGGCTGCAGCACCGGCCTTTCCCTGCTTTCTGCTGCTTCTGCTGCATGCAGGACCAATGTTAAGTAGAAATTCTTTACTCAGAGGTGGTGAGGCACTGGCACAGCTGCCTAGAGAGCTATGGATGCTCCATCCCTCATGCATTCAAGGCCAGGCTGGATGGGGCCCTGCGCCCTGATCTGGTTGGTGGCAGCCCTGCCCAATGCACTGGGTTGGAGCTAGGTGGGTCTTTAAGGTGCCTTCCAACCCAAACTGTTCTGTGGTTCTGTGATTCTATTATTCGATGAGTCTTGACAAGATTCCACAGCACCTGGGGGAATTCAAGCAGCAGAAAAGCACAGTTATTGTTAAGAAATCTTGTTAGGCATCCTTTGATTGTGGTGCTTAGATACCATTTCATACCAAACATTGTGCTTGAAGATGTGGAACACAGCTCACTTAACCTTGATAACCAGAATTCACAATGAAAGTTTTACTCCTTCATAACTAATATGAGTTCAGAAAGACAACTAAGATATTAATAAAATATGCAGCATAATCCACACAACATTCCTTCTTTTCTATTCTCCTGTAAGAGGGACTGGTTTGTCTCCAGTCTGGGAGCTTCTATAAATCAGATGATCCTCATGACTCTGAGCAACTCTTTGCTTAAATTGTTGTCAATGTGATCTGCAAGGTGTAGGACAGAAAGCAGAAATGTAACTGCACTATATTTGCACTGCACTCCAAACTGAGAGAGAATGGAAAAATTCAGAGTCAGACTGGAAAAATAAAATCCCTGCTTCTAAACAGTAAGAGCTGTGAGATATCCACTGTTTTGCTTAATATTTTTTCCACCTTAAAAGAGTCTATTTGTTTTAAGGTATATTTATAGAAGGCATTCCACTATTCTGCATTTTACTGCACCTCTAATTTTAATTGATGTTAAATATTCCGTGGTGGAGAGGAAGTGCAATAGAAAAGGTGTCATTTTCAGTACAGTAAGTTGAAAATGGCTAATTTAGCTTTAGCTACAGAGTTTAGAAGCATATTTTGCTGTGTATTGCTGCCCATTGCTTTGGCTGATGTGGTTTCCCAGAGTTGTTAAACTTCAGCCACTCTCCATCTTGCTGCATACAATACACTGAGTGCATCAATGAAGTTGACTGGTAAAGCACTCAAACCAAGCTGTGCCTGCAGTGATGGCATTTCTCATGGTTAGCTCAACCAGACACCCTAGGGAAGTGCATTGCATTGGTGGAGATCCCATTGCATTCAGGGAAAACGTATGGGAAGCCTTTTTCTGCCCAGCCCTGACTTGAGCCACCACAATACTTGTGCCAAGGAAAAAGCAGCAATGCAGAGATGGGCTGCGAGCTGAAGGGTGGGTCCAGCCCACGTCCCACATCCACCGCCAAGCCACAGCAGGACTGGGGAGCAGCTGTGCATCGGGGTCTCCAGCTGGCTTGCTCCATTCTGCAGATTGTTTCTCTCCTGGACATTCAAAACCTGAGCTTTCCTTGAACTGGGAAGGTATAGATTGAGAGAGTCACTTGAATTTGTCAAATGTCACACATCCATTGCCTCAAAAATTTGCACCAACAGATGGAAAATGTGGGAAATCTCCCTAATCTCACTTCTTGTCCAGGAAAACAGGCTGTCTCCTCACAGGGGGACTGAGGGTATAACACTCCCGTTATAAAAGACCATCTTTTTCCATCTTCAGATCATTAAACTCCCATGAGCCCTCGGGATGTTTTCATAATTATTTTCTAAAGTTTCTAAAATTTCTTGTAAATACAGCCTTCTCAGCTCCACCAACACAAACAAACTGAGCAGGGCTCAGAGCTGGCATCTGCCTGTTTCCTCTGCCCAGCTTTGCTGCCTGATGCCATGTTGGCCTTCAGGAGCTCTCACATCAAGTTCTGGCTGCCTTCAAGGGACAGTCTGGCCAAGGAACTTGCCCCATGGGTAATACCGCTCTGCTCAGGGAGGACACTTGGCTATATGGCTTTGGCCATGCCTCAGGCTGCAAGGCCAAGGCTTGGGGATTTTGTTTACGGTGATGGACACAGCCCATTAGGCCCACTGTGGTGCCAAGAGCTAAGTTTTCTTTCTTTGATTTTGTTATTTCAGTTTAAAATGTTGAAACATCTCTGAGGGCTGTGCTGCGGTCCAGTAATACATCAAGTATTTTTATGGAATGTACTGAAGGGTCCTGAGCTGTATGAGGAAAGCAGGTGAGGCTGATTGAGGTTGCAAAGGCTACCAGAGTAGTGCAGAGGGCTGTTGAAGAGGACAGACCAAACTGGATGTGCATCATCATTCCTGGCAGCTGGTCTTGGCAATGAGGACACAACTCCAAAGCCACACACACATGATGCTTCAGAGGGAACCAGTTTGTGTCTTCACACTGAAAACTGAATGCTCTCTTTAAATCTATCTACCTGCACAGTCTGCCACAATCCCTCTTGCACATCTTCATTTCAACACTGAGAAGCTTTGTTATCCTTGAGTAGTAGGGGCCCAGTTTTTGATAAAAAAAATATACGCATGTGTGACACAGATATCTTTTGATTACATTATAAAAACAATGGGAAAAAGCCAGAGAGCTAGTTGATTGGGTAAAGGAGTTTGAAAGAAAGGGAAGCAATGTAAAAACAAAGAAACTAGGAAAATACTAAGTAGCTTAGGCAAATTTATCCTGCACAAAGTTGGCCATCTGGAACCAGTTAGTGAGAAGAGATGTGGGATCACATAGATTGTTTCTGGAAAAGGAGGGGGATGAGGGGCATGGAAAAAAACCATGGTCAAATTAAGAGCCAGCCACAAATACTGAGCCAGATGAGTTTTCCTCTTCTTATAATGACATCCATTCTCATCTTACTATATCTTGGCTAATCGCTGAAACAAGGGAAAATTACAAAGAGCAAGATGTAAAGGAGGAATCAGAGGGACCTGGGTAAGATGAAAATAACTTTATTAGGATATGCCTCTCTATAGTAAAACTGAAATTCAAAACAGGGTTGTCTCTCTTGTGCAATAGACATCTGTTGCTCTTCTGAAGTCTTTGGGCACAGAAAATCTTTCCAGAGAGCACAGAGCAATCATTTGGGTGTTTTGACAGGTTTCCAGCTGTAAGCCATACATTTGTTTTATATGAAATTTTAGGTTAGTTCCTAGAAGTTAAAACACATTCTATCTGCTTTTGTTTTACAATCTGTAAATGCTTTTAGAGTGCTATTCTTCATTTAATGATAGATAGGCACAACACAGCTGCTCTCTTGTGGCCTGCATTTTCAAAGTAACCTTATCCTTCCCTACATGCACTGCTCAGAGTTTTGAATATGCCAGAAGAATATAAGCCAAAACATCAGCAAGACAAAAATGCCCTGAAATTGGGTTAACTGAACGCGCAGAAAAGGGTGAACAATTTGTAATTCATATCTGCAAGGTGCTGGTATGGACTGCCTCTCACAGTCAAGAGAGGATGGCTTGTCTACAGTTGGTACAGGGATATGTTTACTTGGCTCAGCAGCAGATACTAATAGTAGTGCAAGGGCTCCAAACAACATGGGCATGTCAACTCGGAACCTCTTGGACAACTGAGTGTAGTTTCTCAGAAGGGCCAATTAACACAGGTCAAGCATTACATCAACACGATTATAACTGCTTGTGGTAGTCAGAACTGGTGCCTCAGCACGGCACTGTCCCATAACCCTGCTGTGGGAAGAACTGATGGGAGCAAAAGCCCTGTGTAGCACAGCAATCATACAGACAGCATCAGTGCAGTAACCCAGCTGAAATTAATTCTGCTGTCCCCCCCCCACCTCCCCAACCATTTCTGGCTGTTGGTTGGTGCCTCTATTTAATGATGCGCTCCTCTGTGCCCTGAACTCTCATTCAACAAGGTACATTATGACCTTCATGACAGCAATTTAAAAAAAAAAAAAAAAGCCAGTTTCTACTTTGACTTCAGTTTATATTTCAAATGCTATGATAAAATGATCTCCTAGCACTAAGGAATGTAATGTGCCACTATAATGAACACCGCAGGCTCTCAGAGTTAGGCTGGCACCCACGCCACGTTATTAGTGCTTGCATATAATCTTCCTTTTTAGAGATACAGTGCTGACGAACCATAACTCTGGATTTGCCCAGATCACGTTCCCGCCTATAAACACAGCACATTCACAAATCAACTCTATACTTAGCAGGACAAGCCACAGCAACAACTCCAAATTCACCTTCTGACAGGTCAGTGCAAACACACCAAATTCTTTTCTTGATGCCAAGTAGTTCTTCAAGGAAAATAATTTGTTTCCAGAAAGTATTTCCCCCTTTTCCTACAAAGCACTGAGACGGGAAATCCTGTCAGCAACAGCTGTGACAATCATTTCTTTGTAAAACACTCTCATTAATACCTTCATTCTTCTCGGAAAATACTTGACTGTTCAAAACAGGCTGCCCACAGGCTCTGCAGATCCTGGTCTGGAACTTCCCCTTCTTCTTCTAAAGAGTCCTGAATTCTTACCCCCAGACTTAAATCAGGAGTCTCAACCTTTTGTGGGCTTCAACTGGGAAAGCAATAGTCCTCTATATCATTTCAGGCCCTTCCCCTTCTTCTGCCAATTTTGCCTACCCTTATGACATCTTCCAATTAACAACTTATTTTTAACATGCAGTGCTGGGAAAAGCCATTTCATGAGCTCTTTTGCAGCTGGAAAATCACGAGACAGTTACCAGAGCACTACTGGGTGAAGAGGAAGGTGGTTAGAATCATAGAATCACTGAATGGTTTGGGTTGGAAAGGACTTTGAAGTCCCAACCCTCTACCATGGGCAGGGCTGCCCCCACCAGCTCAGGCTGCCCAGGGCCCTATCCACCCTGGCCTTGAGTGCCTCCAGGGATGGGGCGCCCACAGCTCTCTGGGCAGCCTGTGCCAGGGCCTCACTGCCCTCTGAGTAAAAAATACCAGGAGAACCATGCTTTATTGTTATTGTTATTGTCATTATGGTGGACCAAGAGACCACTGATGTATAAACACAGAAAACAAAATGCTTGCTCCTCCCAGAAGCTTGCACTGTAAGTATAAATATTCAGTGCAGATGGAGTCTGAATAGGAGATGTTATGGAAATGGTAGAAATACAAGAAATATGGAAATAGTTGATCATGTTAGATGCTGTGAGTGAAGATGTAATTTATTCAGAAGAGTAAGTAAGTAGAATGCACTTGAGAGTGCTTCACGGTCAAACAATAGCACTACTGGGGACAGGCATAAGACTGCATTTGTTAAAAGACAAGAGAGGAAATGCTGCAAGAGAGTTGTAACCTTGATCCCAGCTGTGCTCTGAGAAAGAAAAAAAAAAGTTATTTACATTCCTCACAAATAAACAAGGCTACATCAAAGAAAATACTGGACATACCACCAGTTTCTTTTAACCTCCAAGATCCTAATTTTGAGCTCAACAGGGTGACTTTATTCCTCCAAGTAACCCTAGAAAAATTGAAGTAGGGAATGGTTTAATATGACAACCTGTCAGTAAGTTAGAACTGTAGGCGTTATTAGCCTGATCAAAGCAAGCTGGGATTCATAAAATATCTTCCCACAGGCACTGATCCAAAGCCTGTTAATGGGAATCCTTCCTCTGACTTCAGTGGGATTAGAAGACCTCCCATTCATCCCACCAAACTCCTATCTGACTGACAACAAGTTTAAAGGATCTATCTTGCACAGGTGGTCACCTTGCATCACAGAGGATGCTCCATCAGAAGCTCTCTTGAAAGGCTGATGCAATGCCTGAAGAAAAGAGTTGATGTATTAGATGCATGGCATATGTAAACAGGAGGACATCTAGTGCAATGTAAAAGCTCAGAATAGGAATTTTTTAATGTGTTTCACAGGATATTTCTAGCGCTCAAACAGTTAATAAGTTTCTGTAAATTTACATGAAGCTCACTCTGACTCCTTGACAAAGGAGTTAACTCTTGCAGAAAAATCAGAAACTAAATAAGCTGTCATTTCCTGCCTTCTTCCTTATGTTGGATTCGAGGCACTGGCACTAATAAAATGTGATAGAAATCACATCTCCTCCTCCTTCTCCCTGCAGCATGCCCCGCAGTCACATGGAAATTTTTGCAAACTTTGGCACTGTCTGCATTCTAGCAAGTCATGCTAGCAAAAACAATGAAGCACTATTAATGAGAAGACTTAGCTTGTAAAACAGTATAGTGCATCAGCAGCAAACAAGGAAGAAGAGCCATCTGGATGGCCCTGCACAAAAGATTGAGAAAAATAAAACTGATCTGTGGGTAAAACAGGTTACAGTGATGTGTTTAATTTCAACCAGTGTAATATTCCAGCTGTATTCCTATATGAACTAGGAAAAGATACAGCAACCATGGCAGCAAGGAATTATTCTAGCGTAGGAGACTTACACTGAACAATGAAGAACAGCTTTGCAAAGTAGAAGATCTCAGCACTGTACTATTTTCTGAAAGTGCAACATATTCTGTACATGCTTAGAAAAATGCATAATTTTGGTAAATTCTATAAATTCTCTTATAGAATATCAAGAAAAGCCACAGGTTAGGATTAAAACATTCCCACATATTTTAGAGCAAAAGATAATCTAGAAATTGACTTCATTGCATGGGGCAATGGAGAATGTGGTGGAGGTCATCAGTTCATTTAAAACAGCTTCGACTCACTTATACCTACATACACACATTCTTTATTTGAAGCATCGTGATTATGAATATTAGGAATACGGATAGAATAAATTCTAGTTTAAAAAACAGTGTTGGGCGATAGCTGATGACATCCCTATGGGCAGACAGGCACGGGACAGCATGTACCCACTGCACAACGGAGACAGCGATAGCTGTGGGTTGTGGCTTTGCTCTCAGCTACTGCAGGTAGGAAATGAGTCTTCTTTCATTATGTGGTTCCACAACAGGGAAAGAGTCCTCCTTGTCTGTTCTTTATTTATTTTTTTTGTCTAAATCACGATATCATACCTGAGTAAGAAATCAGAAAGAGAATAAATATTTAATTTCAGCTGTTCAATTATATACCTACTATCTAGAAAAACTGCCATGGCCAAATGAGCTCTGCTTGTTTGTTTGTTTGTTTCACTAAGTAACAAAGACAACTTTGCTTTTTGAAGAGTATATTTGTATATCACTAATTATCTTTTCTGAGAACACACCGACTAAAGTTTGCATGGAAAAACAAACAAAACAATGTCATTAAAATGGGTCCCAAGAACATTTCAGCCTAATTAAAATTGAATGTGGAAACAAACATGCTTGCAATTTGCTAGGATAATATTGGATATTCATGACTTTTGTCAGTCTGGCCCATATGTGACAAAATGAAGCACATGCAGTTGAAGTCTAATATCATAATAATGCAGTATAAGTTGCATAAATTGAATTAACTTTGCAGAGAATTGTACCAGCCTTTAATCTTACAAATCTTTACGTAGAGTAGCTTGTTAACTCATCAAGAAAAATCTATTTGAGAATCTCATGCTGCCTCCCTTGCTGGAATATATAAGCACATATATAAGAATCAAAACTAAAGCCTGGACTAAGTCATAACTCTGCTTTGGGACCCACTCTGCCTGCTCTCAGTGCTGTACTGCATACTTCCAATTTTAAGCAAGAACTGGAAGGATGTATTTACTTATAATAAGAAATAATTATTAGTAGTACATTTTTCTTTCTATTTGAACTTTAGGATAATCTTAAATGGAAGCCACTAAAAAGCTAGAGACAGATGATAGACCATGAGAACAGCTACTGAAAATGTGCCATCACATCCCTTGGTAAAAAAAGACATTGGCTTCATTTGGCTGAACTCGGTGATATGTTTAAAATAGCTGCAACCAACAGTTTTAAAGAAATAAATATGAAAAAAAATTGCATATAATTACTATCTGAAACACCCAAATTGAGGGATTTGGGTGCAGGGAGCATATAAACAGGAGGGGGTATGACTTTTTACGAGGGTGGATAGTGATAGGACAAGGGAGAATGGTTTTAAACTGAGACAGGGGAGGTTTAGGTTAGATTTTAGGAGGAAGTTTTTCACATAGAGGGTGGTGACACACTGGAACAGGTTGCCCAAGGAGGTTGTGGATGCCCCATCCCTGGTGGCATTCAAGGCCAGGCTGGATGTGGCTCTGGGCAGCCTGGTCTGGTGGTTGGTGACCCTGCACATAGCAGGGGGTTGAAACTAGATGATCATTGTGGTCCTTTTCAACCCAAGCCATTCTGTGATTCTATGAAATCTCTAGCAAACTGCTAAGGAACTCAGGCAATACTGGTTCAGTAGTATGCAGGATTCTCTTGTATGAGCTGGGTAAGTATATATTTTGTGGGATGGGATCAGGAGGCTCCAAAGAAATATTCATAACACCTTTACTCTATGCTAGTAAATAAAAACTGAGATGGAGGAAAAAGGCTGATGATCTAGGGGAATTAATTCAGAGCTGCAAACAGGTGCTTGAATTTATGGTGAACCCAGAGGCAGAGGAAGATTTGGTACCTATATCACTTCTCTCAAAGAATGGAGCAAAATCCACTGTTTTCCAGCTGCTTGGCCAGTGATGTCAGTGCTCAGGAAGTGTGAGACTTGAGCTCAAAACATCTGCCATTTCTCAGCAGGCCACAATAACTGCTAGCGGAGGGGAGGAAGGAGAAACAGGGACACAGCCCCTCCTTCTGTTCAAACTGCATGCTGGTTTGGAATCGTAGAGACCTGGTACTTCAGAGAGAAAGGGAGTGAGAAGTCTTAAGGAAAACACAATGGCTCTGGTAAGGATATTTGACAAGGATAAGGGAATGCTGTAGCTCCCACTTACAAGATTATGCCTGTGTTTGTATGAGGTAGTCAGAGGCAAGAGGCAGAAGCAGTCCTGCAGCAGAGAGAAGAAAGCAGCCCTTACGGCTCTCTGTATGTCCTTTGGCAAAAATCTGTATATTCTGAATCTTAGGTACAGGGTCCTCCAGAGACTGCAGCACGACTCTGCCTAATTCCCCCAAACTGGCCCAGCTGTACGGGAAGCCCTGAGTCTGCTGTGCTCTACTGAGAGTATTTCAGCATGCAGGATAAGAACTTGAGGAAAATGTCGAGGAAGATAAAGTCCTATAATGCTTCTGGACCAGATAACTTCCAGTCAGTCTAAATTTATTTCAGAAACAGCTGTCAAGAACACACCTGGTTCCAATCTCAGTGACAACCCTCCCTTGCACACCAGTGGGCAATGGAAGGGATAGTTCCAGTTGTCCTCCCCTGGCTGAAGAACCAGCTGGGTTCTAACAGTGCATCACTGCATTGCAAATCTCAGTGTGTTAGCAGAGCAGGAGGCACCAGCGGGCACAAGACCACCACCTCACAAACTGAGCGTTGCACGGTCCCTGCTGCAAGCGTGGCACTCAGCCTGCATGGTCTGCTCTGGCTTCCCAGGGGATCCCCTGTCCTGCTTCTGGAGCCCTGTGCAGCACAGACCAGCACCACAACAGATCACACAAGGATGGGGACCTTTCTGCAGCCAGCAATGGTTTTAATACTGCAGGCAGCAACCTGCCAGCAGGTTTCTAGACATCTGGCAGCCAAGATAGATAATGGTGGGCACAAAGCCACAGGTATTGACAAGGAAGTTCAAGACTCCAAGTCTAAATCCACAGTCCCCCTTCCAGGAAGAAGCAGATTTGCAGAGCCAGTATTCAGTGTAATCCCAGCAATAGGGCTGCAGTGACAAATCCAGCACCTGTAACTCACCTGTAAGGAGTGAGAGGGCTGTATAGTGGAGCCCTGCCTAAATGATGGAAGCTGGCCAGTGCCTGGAGGTGATCAAAGCCTGATAGTTTAAAGGACCAGTCATTCAAGAACATTTCAGTGCTCACACTGTTCTCTTAGGAATAAAATGAAAGGGAATAAGATGCTAATTACTTTGCACAGGCTCTGCTCCACAGTGGTCCTTAGGATTGGTGATTACAGACTGTTAGATGCTAATTTTTAGGTACTCACAGTCTAGTCACTGCAATCTTTTGTATCATAGCATCATAGAATCAAGGTTGGAAAAGACCACTAAGAACATCTAGTCCAACCACCAACCCACCAACACCATGCCCACTGAATCATATAACTTTTGTTATAGGTGGTTAGGAATTGGCTTGATTTTTTTTTCCCCCAATTTAAATCTTAATGTATTGCTTCCACCGTCAGCATCGGAACCAAGCAGCTGCACAGGCATTCTGTTATTCAAATGCTCACAGCAGTCTGCAGCTCTTTGTGTCTTTACATAAATAACCTCATCTATCACAAAGAAACAAGGTCTTCATGCATGCATGAAGAAAGAAATAACTTGGATTAGGAGTAAAGCGGACTTTGACACCTCTTGCTTCCACTGAAATCCAGATGATATGCAGTACTAAAAAACCCACAGCCAGATACATCATTGATTACAACTGCTTCATTTTTTTTTTAGCACCCAGTTTTCTAGCCATGAATACTATACAAATCACACAGCAGTAGGTTTCCTTCCATGGAACCTTTGATGTCTCCACAAATAACTTTGCCATTGGGACTTCTGTTGCTTTGATCTGCCGCCACCACAGCTTATCGAAAAGAAATCAAAACTTTTTTCCTGCACTTGCAAAATTCCCCAGGAGCTGCAGACAAACAAGCAGAGCTCGTTTTCGTCCCTGCAGCTCTCCCCAGCCAGAGTCCAGCCGCTAGCTGAGCAAATGCTGCCCTCTATCTGGCTGCTCATCTCCTGGGTCCAGCTGAGCTCTACTAAAGGCAAGGGAAATGACACATTGTGGCTCTGCTGGACAGGTGATAGGTGTGTCTCAGGAGGACCTTTGTTCATTTCTTGCACGTGCTGTTTAAAAAGACAGCGTTTCCAAAGTCTGTAATATCTTTGGGTACTTATTACTAGAGCCTGCAGCTTGTGGAGGAACTGCAGAGTGTAAATGAGCTGCTGTGCAGATCCCTCGCTGCTTTGTTCATTTCAGTTGTAAAAATCAACACTGGAAATCCAGTTGATTTCCTTCTAGGGTAACTACATTTCCAGAAGCAACAAGGCCTTTCTTCCAAAAACTCTAATTAAAGTCAATTTAAAATGATGTAGATAGATATTGGGCAATCAGGAATGCTTGCAGGAGTGTTTTAGTTTTTATAATATTTTTCAATAAAAGCCCATTCCGTATCACTGAGTTTACTAGAGGTGTCAGAGCACTCCAGAAGAGAATCTTTCCAAGACTAGGCCAGCTCTTGTGTATGGCTAAAATATTTCTAGGGCGGACTGTGATCATCTCTTTGGCAATCAAAGCTACGCTGAGCATTCCAGTTGACAGATGTCTTAAGGAGTCTGTAATTATAATCTTAGAAGAACATTTTTTCAGGGCTTCTAGCAGTTCCCTATGTTGATTTTGCGTATTATCTTTCTAAAAACAGACAAAGGATGACTGTAGTGTGGGACTGCAGAAAATATCTGCAGAAACCAATGGGTGAGGGTTTTGTTGAGAGTTGTCCCTTCAGTTTTGCCAGCACAACTTTCAGACTCCAACAGGAGATACGAGCACTGGGAAAAGGATCTAAACCCCCAAACTGGGGGCAGACATTGGGTCTGAGGGAACATGGGAACGTGATCAGGTTTGAATCTTTACAAGTGGTGAGAGATTTTGCAGGAGGGATGCATCTGATTCCTAAAATAGGACAAAGCAAGAGGAAGAAAGGCTTTACAGAAGCCTTTGCTCCTTCAGAGGATACAGCTTTTTTTCAACTGCTTTATGTTTTTAAGCATACTATAAATTAATGAAATTCATTACAACATAGCGCTTCAGAAAGTGCCAAATACTCAAAGAAACAGGTTGAAATTTAGGGAAAAGCCAGTCCAGTCCTTGTATTAGTCTTCTAACATTATAATAATGCTATTTTGAAACTGTTGGAAACAACTGGTTCTTCAAATAAATCATTTGAAAACATTCCTGTTTATTTAATAATGAAACTATCTTCAATAAAAACATCTGGAGAACATCCACCTCAAAGAAAGCTAACGACACTCAAGAGTCAAAATAGCGCGCAGGCAGCAACAGGGAGACAATTTTTCTTACCTGGAGCTTGAGCCAAGGCACACTAAGGAAATATCCACAACATCTATAAGAATTGCCTAATTAAATATCGGAAGGCTGTAATGAGGTCTCCTCACAGCCTTCTCTTCTCCAGAATGAACAAGCCCAGCACCTTTTGTCTGTCTTCATGGGAGAGGTGCTCTAGCCATCTGGTCATCTTCGTGACCCTTCTCTGTACCCTCTCCAAAATCTTCACATCTTTTCTGTGTTGCAAGTCCCAGACTGGATGCAGTAGTCCAGTTGGGGTCTCGTCAGGGTGGAGTGGAGAACAATCCCCTCCCTCTCGCTGCAGGTCTCCCCTGTTCTGATGCTGCCCAGGTTACCGTTGGGCTTCTGGAGCACCAAGCACACACTACTGGATCATGCTAAGTTTTTCATCTACCAGGACACCTCAGTCCTTTACAGCAGAACTACTCTCAAGGAGTTCTCCCAGTCTGTATACATATCTGGGATTACCCCGATCCAACTGCAAAACCTTGCACTTTGTTGACCATCATTAAGTTCACATGGGCCCACCTTTCAAATTTGCCGAGGTCTCTCTGGATAGCATCCCTTCCTTTTGCCATATCAACTGCACCACTCAGCTTGAGGTCATCAACAAAACTTCTGAGGGTGCATTCAATCCCATCATCTATGTCACTGATAAAGATATTAGAGAGTACTGGTCCCAAGACAGACCTCTGGGGTACACCACTTGCCACCAGTCACCACCCAGGCATAGAGCAGCTGACCAGAACCCTCTGGCTCTGACCTTCCAACCAATTCCTTATCCACCTTTCAAATCCATATCTTTTTGATTTAGAGATAAGGATGTGGTTGGGGACCATATCAAAGGCCTTGAGACCACGTTAAAGGCCTTGAGTAATAAGGTTTCCATCAATTCCCACCAGAAAAAATGTTTTTAAATGTAATGAATAATCAGTCTTCTTAAGAGCATTTACTTGTATAAGTAACACAGGAAAGGCCATTAAATGGAAGGAGGGCTTTGACATCAGACGTGGCTACTCAGCATGAGGCATTTAAGAAAAAAAATTTCTCTGCACAAAATATGGAATAGAATATATGATAATAGATAATAGAATATATTATTCTATGATTCTGAATTTGCTGCTCTGTGAAATAAAAATATTTGAGAATTTCAGTTTAAACCAAGGAAGCTTCCTGGAGACAAAAGCCATTTTGTATTTTAACATTCTTTGATGTCAGCCAAAAGGCAAAGGCAGAGCAATCTCAAGCTCTGAAGCAGAACGCAATCTAGAGAGAAATGTTCCTGACAGCTGAGTCACCCTGTTCGTGCCAACTAGAGACATATACACTCTGACTTGCCAACTGAGGAGCTTTTCCAGATAGCCCCTGGGAGCATTTCAGCTGGGCCAAACTTCATGACACATGTAACAGATAGCAAACAGAAATGCCAGTGCTTTCCATCAGTCATGCAGAGTAAAAATTGCAGTTATCTTTTTAACATTCAAAGCAGAATTCAAATGCTACCATAAAGTTACCCAATGACTCTAGTAGCTCAGCCCCTACTCATTCGTTCCAGGAGCCAAAGTTCTGTAGGGCAGCATACCCGGCATCAACAAACACACACATTTCTGGTTTTAGAGAATGGTGATGCACATTTTACCTCCAGCAAGAGCCTGAATTTTGCCTACACAATTACAGCAGCAATGCTTCTAGCGAAAGGGAGCAAAGTGCTTCCCACACAGCAGTATCTCTAACGCACCATGTTTAGCACCTAGTATATGCACAAGGGAAACCACTAAAACTGTGATTAGTGAGGACATGCAGCTGTTTTTTGTTTTTTTGTTTTTTTTCTTTTAATCACTGCAAACACCAGAAAAAATTCAGAATATTAGAGATTTTTTCAGCCTTGCAATAACTGAATCCTCTAGGCTTCAACTGCCTTATCTTTCAGAGGCAGGCTCTGTTGTTGGATGGACAGGCTGGGAGCTGCCACATGAAACCTAGGAAGCTGCCCCTACTATATTCTCTACTGGTGTTCTGTCAGGCAGAAAGTTCATTATCAGTAAATTAAATTGTTTGGCTTCCTTACAGGTGAATCTGATTCTCATAAGGTACACTGAGGAAGACTGTTACTGACTGAATTTAGCAAGACAGTTATTAGATATTTCAGGTTCGAATTCCATTTAGAGCAAAGCACTAAGATAACTACCAGTATCTGAAACGGTTGTAGCTGTTAAAAATTCACTTTCAAAACCTCTCTCTGTCTCTGGGGAGTATAGTTTCTTCTTAGGCTGATGTCATGGGCTACATTCTATGCCCCTCAACCAAGCAACTCTGTCTGAAGTTAGTGCCTTGCAGTTCTGAGATTTTCAAGGCAATGAAAGAATTAATAACTTATAAATGTCAGTATTAAGCTTTCCCAAGACACTGGATAATTTACAGAGACAAATCTTATACTAGAAGAATGCTTCTGCATGCCTTGTCATGAAGCACCTGTGTGTGCTCTGCATGGAGAGATGAACAGATTGGTCATAATTTCATGCTTATCCATTCACATATCACTCTCTCTCTCCTAAATCAGACCTGTCTGTTCACGTATTTTCCAACTCTTTGTCTTCTTCATTCTTTTCAAGCTGGTCAGACAAGTTTACTCTTCCTTTGTGAAACAGTATGTGCACTGAATTTTAAAGGCCATCTTTCTGCCAGTGTTTCAGAACAAGAAATTCACTTTAATTACAGTAAAGTGGCACTTAGCTTCTGCAGGAAATGTGTGTTTGGATTACTGGCTGATCCAGGAATACAACTGATAAATTATTACATCATATTTATATAATTTTTTTCTTTCTGTATTCCAAGATTCTCTATCTTCTCCACAGCCCACAGCATAAGCTTTAGAGAAAGGCACACAAAGTCCACGCAATGCAGTCAAAAAATAACTTTGCTATAGGACACCAAGCTCTCCAGCACTCTCAAAATAGCTTTTATCTTAAAGGTATGAAAGTCTTTCCAATTTCCAAACGCATTTACAAAATCCTGCAAGTACTTGAGCCGTTTATGTCACTCTGTCACAGTGACACACAAATACCGACAGTCATACCTTCTTGACAACATATTCAATGGACTGGTTATAAGAAAAACTTTTCTTTTATAATTTTTACTCTTATGTATTTCCTTTCACTGCTATTGGATGTCTCCTTCTCTCACGAAAAAGGGTAAATAAATTGAGTTATTTTATCTAGACTTGCACAGAAAAACTTTCCCATATCTGCCTTTCTTTTTTTTTCACCCAGTAACATGGGCAGTGGGCACTGTATCAATCCAAATCTCCGAGCCAGATTAGGAAAATGAATTTTTAATTATTATTTCCACGTCCTCTCTCAATTGTTGTTGCAACCCTAATCCCTGTGAAAAATCAATACACCTAGCTATTGGCTGTTACGAAAATCACAACAGTACTGTGATTGTCCAAATGTTCCAAGGACATATTCAGTTAAATCCACATTGAAGATTAAGCTGCTTTCATGACTTCTCTGGTTGCTTCAAGGATCATTTTTCATTAAGCAGAGTAAAGCTAAGGGGTAGAGAAAGAGACAAGAGAGGTGCTTGGACCATAATCATGCTGCCAAGCAAGTTCATAGTAGCTGACAAATGTACACACAAGTCTTGTGGCTATCCAAGTTAATGGGAACAGGTGTGTATCTCAGCCACAGCAGGAAAAATAGAATCATAGAATTGCTCAAGTACCACAGTACCCTAACTCTAACAACCCTTCACTAAATCATGTCCCTGAGCACCGCATCCAAACGGTTTTTAAACACATCCAGGGATGGTGACTCAACCATCTCCCTTGGGAGCCTATTCCAGTTCTTAACAACCCTTTCTGTAAAGTTTTTCCTGATATCCAACCTAAACTTACCCTGGTACAACTTAAGACCATTTCCCCTCGTCCTGTCATCTGTCATCAGTGAGACGAGACCAGCCCCACTCTCACTGCAATCACCTTTCAGGTGTTGGAAGACAGCAATTAGGTCTCCCCTCAGCCTCCTTTTCCCCAGACTAAACAGCCACAGTTCCTTTTCAGAAATATCACTGCTTGAGCTTGTATAGGGAGACAATGTGAATGAGGACCAAAGAAAGACTGCATGGGCTATTCTTTGTTATGGACTGTGTCTGGTCATCTGCATATTAGAAAGTTTATATCCCTTTCTGTTGAAGTTTTGTGACAAATCTCTAATTACGTGTTTGCTAGAGAATAAAGATGTTGGATAGAGATGTAGTTTTATCCCTCCTTCTCTTTGCAAGTGAAAACAGTACTAAAGTGAAATGAAATTGAATGACTGCTTTTTGTCTTCTTTGCCAAGTAGCTGTGGATGTTACACTTGCTATTTGCAAAGCTGGAAACCACAGACAAAACACCACCAGGAACAGCATCATCCTCTGATCCCACAGCTTTCCTTGCCTGGGAAGTCTGTCAGGTACAAAGAGAAACAGTACTTTCTGAAAACACTGTTAAAAAAAACCAAACAACAAACACAACAAACAACTCAGTAAACAAGAGAGAAAACCATTAAGATATGTTACAAACATGTTTTCTTATGATGTGTCTCAAATTGCATTATACAACATCTGTTCCAGCCATACTGTCCATTTGTGCATTCTAAACTATGCAATACTTGGTCTCTTAAATCATAGAAAATAAAGTCAGGGGGGATTTTTTCATCGTCTTGTGAAGAATGTGCCGGTTTTCTTTCAAAGACTGTTTCCCTATCACAAATACTGACATTTGGATAAAAAAGCTCCAGAAATTGAGAAATTCTAGATTTAGGACCTGATTTTACTTTGACTTTTCATTATTATATAGAGAAAAAATAAATCATGAGTGTAAATAACAGAAAAGAAAATATCAAAGATATACTGCCTATGAGAAGGATCTATGTAATGATACACAGGTCAACTACGGAATTTTTCAGACTCAAATAAACAGTTTCCACTTCAAAAGGATCCATTATCTCAGTATAATGTGCAGATACGATATTTTAAAGATTAAAACACAGCAAATTACATTTGTGAACACCATTGAAAAGCTTGCTGATCTCCTCGGGCAAGCATCTCCCTTTGCACCACCTTGGTCTGCCTCTTCACAGAGCCTCCTGCAGATTGGAGAGCCACAAACCAGCTCATGGGAAGTGGGTGTAGGCACAAGGCTGAAATGCTTTTTTGGATATTAATTGCTCTTTGCTTCTGGACAATCTGAAGATTTAGACTCAACGTCTTGTTTCTTTTTTTTTGTGCAGAGATGAGCACGCGTTTGCCCAGCTGAGTGTTACAAAGATTAGCCACGAGGAGGAGCCACATTAACAAATAATCCATTAAGAAAAATTCACTGCAGCTCTCTGTTAGCCCGTTCCCAGACCGAACAGATTAGTGAATAATCACTGCTGGATAAAAAAGAAAGAGGTGTTTTCTTTCAGATAAAGTCCCATCAGGAAGAAGTTTCATCAGCTAAAATATGTTTCCCTAATTACATTATCTCAACTTCTCCCAGTTACATGGAGAATCGATGTGTTATAACTGGAAACAAACACAAAGAGAACACCAAAGACAAACCACCTGTAACAAGAGTCTGTAAAATCAAATCAGTTTAACTTCACACAGCCTTTGTAAATAGCATCATTAATGTTTCATGGCTATAAGAATCTCTAATAGAGGACAACTGACACATTGCTAGCCAGAAAGGCATGCAAGGTGCTGTGACTTCATAGAATCATAGAATAGTTTGGGTTGGAAGGGATCCCAAGAACCGTCAAGTTCCAGCCCCTCTGCCTCAGGCAGTGCCACCAACCTCCAGATCTGCTACTAGGCCAGGTTCCTTCTGCTTGATATTCAGTGGTGAGTATTCAGAGAGCCAAGTGATGTCAAAAGGATGCATGTGCACTCTGAGCCGGTGTGGGTTTTGAAAAAAAATTCAAAACTTGAGGTTTGTAAATTAGGTGGCCACATGTGGAAACTTCATGCTAAGCAAAATGGTTTTGGTTAGCCAGCCATGCCTGGCAGAATAAGGAACAAAATCCTTATCAGTTCAAAATAAGCCAAACTCTGCCACATGATGACAAACAGCAAGGATTTCTCTAGAATTCACGAGCCACATTTTATTCAAAACTTGTTCCATGTAAAATGATGTTAGTTCAGTTCTCAACTGACTCATCTTCTCAGTAAGTGGCTTACAGAGCCAAGGGTTTTTACTTCCCCTTTAAACATTCTACATACTGACCCAGAATTCAGAATATGGTAAGCGGTTCCTCTCTTTTTATCTGTTACTATCCTAATTACTTTTCTGTTTTCTTAACTTGCTGCCCACACAGCAGTACCTCCCTACAGAGCAGATGGGACAAGGAGAGCCAGTTGGCTTTCAAGTCCCCGCTAGTTCCAGAATGATCCATCTCAATGTGCTGGAAATCAAGCAAAGAAAGCTGTGTGAAATGAGGAGCTTCTTAAAAACTCAAATACAAAAAGGATGCAAACAAAAGGCAAGGGCAAGTGACCTGGGAGGAATAAAGAGATATTGCCCAAGTGTGCAGGGACAGAGCTGGGAAAGCCAATAGCCACCCGTATTTGAATCTGGCAAGAGGCACAATAACAAGAAGGACTTGTACATGTGTATTATCTACGAAAGGAAGACCAGGGAAAATGCAGGCCTGCTGCTGAATGCGGTACAAAGGATATGGAGAAGGTTGAGATATTCAGTGCCTACTTTCAATTGCATTTTGCAGGTAAGGTCAGCTTTTAGGTGTTCCAGGCTCCTGAACTGTTTGAGAAAGCCCGAGCAAAAGATGTGGATCAAGTTAAAGAACATTTGGAAAAAATGGCAGATAAACACATCCATGGGACCTTCTAGGATGCATCCATGTCTTCCAACAGAAATAATGTCATGATTCTGTGGTACCGAATTGTCTTTGAAAGGTTATGGTGATGAGGACAGGTTCCTGAAGAATGGAAAAGAGCAAATCTTGCTTGTACGTTTGGGAAGGGCAAACAGGAGGACTCAGGAAACTAGTGGTTGGTCAGCCTCACCTACAACCCTTAGAAGCTGAGGCAGCAGGTATTTCTAGAAACACTTCAAAGCATAAGAAAGACAAGGTGACTGTGGTGATTGTGCATAGTCAGCATGGATCCTTCAACCATGCAGCACTGGAATACAGCATCACCACTGCTTGTAACAGGCCATAAGCACTGTTCTGAGTTTGCAAGGTCTCAGGCTGAGGCTTCTCAGGCATACTCTCTAAACATTTTTGACCTGCTGGAAGTTTGCTTGTTTTAGCTGAGACAGCAATTTGCCTAATTGAACAGAGGGCTTGAGTAGGACAGCTGAGCTGGATCACCAGAACTGCCTACCAACATCAACCATTCTACAATTCCATGAAAATTAAGTCTTATGCAATTAACCCAGAATCATCCTCATATTAAAAAACAATACAGCCCACTCTTTCCAATTGTTTAAATTTTTGGAAAATTTCAAATCCCCATTTCTTCCTTATTCTGACCTTCTTTCTATGCAAATCATAGAATCACAAGGTTGGAAATGACCTGCAAGATCATCCAGTCCAACCATCTTCTCATTACCACTGCTACCACAAGCACTAAACCATATCTTGCAGCTCCTCATCCAGACGCCTCTTGAACACTGCCAGGGATGGCGACTCCACCACCTCCCTGGGCAGGCCATTCCAGTGCCTGACCACTCTCTGAGAGAAAAAGTTTTTCCTCATGCCTAACCTAGCCCTCATCTGGTACAACTTGCAACCATTTCTTTGGGTCCTGTTTGTTGCCTGGGAGAAGAGGCCAAACCCCTCCTCATCACAACCTCCCTTCAGGACGTTGTAGAGTGCAATCAGGTCTCCCCTGAGCCTCCTCTTCTCCAGACTAAACAATCCCAACTCCCTCAGCCACTCCTCATAAGATTTGTGCTCCAGACCTCTCACCAGTTTTGTTGTCCTTCTCTGGACACGCTCCAGGGCCTCAATTTTTCCTGTAGTGAGGGGCCCAAAATGACTAATTACATATCATGCAGTAATGAATACTACACAGCTGCTATAAAGCATTTGGGAGTTCAGAGATTTTACTGATTCAAAATCTTTAGTGACAAAATACTGTTTCAGTTTGACCAAAATTTTAAGAAAAAACTAGCAACTAAAGAATTTGAAAGTACTGTTCTTCTTAACTGTTTCTTCACACAGTGATTTGGAAAATTGGTATTTGTGAATGCTTGCAAATGGAATTAAGCATATGACAGTTAATATCCATTTTGAATCCAAGATGCTTCTTGAAGTCATTGCAGCTTTGGTTGCTTCTTAGTTTCCTCCTACAAAAATATCTGGAAACATCAATGCCTTGGGTAGGTCTATTGCTTTAAAATCAGGAGTGGATCAAAATTAATCTCAATTTGATAAAATATTTTCTCTGTACTCATTCTGTTTTTCTCTTCTTAACCCTCTTCTAAAAGAAAACATCAAATTTAGAGTAGAAACGGTTTTTGTTCTTTCTTTTTTCTATCTGAACTGGATAGTTCTCTTTATATTTTACAAACATTCATCCAGAACAATAATGTCTTTGTTGTTATATTACATGCAGCATTGCTCACTAAGTTACTATGCCTAAAACTGAAGTCAAACTTATTGTCTTTGGGTTTTGCCTTCCTGTTCTACTTTGCTATCAGGTCTTATTATACTGTCCCTGGTATCTAGCATTAATAAATGTCGTTTTTTTTTTTCTTAGAGCATAGTAAGAAATGTCAGTTTAATAATTCAACAGTTCACTACTGCAGAGTCCAAATGTACATTTGAGGTACCTTCCTTGCAGATTTTGCCCAAATTCTCACTTTAACATTTATTGCTCTACCAAATTCTCACCAGTGAAGTATTTTAGGAACTTAATTTATTTCAGTCAAAGTGCCTGGGAATGAAACAACCCAGAAAACCAATTTATGAAGTAAATCTTAGGTCTTCCTCTATGACATTGTAGCTGCCAGGAATATATGATGCTCCCAGTTTTGCAAACAATTCTGTCATCTGATTACTTACTGCCCTGATTGTTTACTGCAGATGACACGGTTGTTTGATGTTCTCTGTGGAACTGGCAGGGATTGTCAGTGCCCTGAGCACACTTTGTTTAAAGAATGCATGTGGACACAAAGCAGTTGATATAAAAGGAGGAAGGGATGCCATCCAGAGTAACCTGGACAGGTTGGAGAAGTGGGCCCACATGAACCTAATGAGGTTCAACGCGGCCAAAGACAAATTTTGCACTTGAGTCAGGATTATCCCAGATATGAGTACAGACTGGGAGAATTCATGGAGAACAGCCTTACATAGAAGGACTTGGGGGTCCAGTAGTGTGCACTTGCAGTCCAGAAGGCCAACTGTGTTCTGGGCTGCATCAAAAGAGGGGTGGCTAGCAGGAAGAGGAAGGTGATAGTCCCCATTCATGCATTTGTCCTGTTGACTCGCCTTTGTTTTCACCTTTGGAGATAAAAGTGGAAAAGTAAGTCTCATTAGAGAACAAAACCTGTGCTTTGTTCAGTTTCATCTGTGCAATTTCAGCCTCAGAAACACACCATTACATTATTTCCCCCCTTAGATTTACCTAATTTATTCAGATCTTTTTAGGATTCCCTTTCTCTGTAATTCTGTGTACTATTGAAAAACCACACATTCTCCCGTTTTTCTGAAGCCATCTAAATATTTACTGCTATTTCATTCATTGCCTTAGCAATTATGTTGTGTTTTCTCTGTCTCTCATTAGACAAACAGATCTTGTAATGTTTTTAGGCACTGAGTCAGGCACAGCTTTCAAGAACTCTTCCTGTCGGTACACTGGAAGGCTTGATCTCATATCAAAGGGAGTTTCATGACTCTGACTTCAGGACTGAGCTTTTAATCTCACAGCTGTGACATGCTTCAAAGGCTCCCACAAGAACCTGCACCAGGAAATAGGGCACGTAGCACTCTGATATTTCTATTTTAATGCAGGTTAACAAAATCAGAAGACATCAAAGCTCAAATTGTCTTTGAACAAACTATTGTAGCTCAAGCAATTCTCCTTCATAAAATATCATTTGCTAAGGTGTCTTTAAAAATGCAAGTAATGTTACCTTGAGTGCTTGCCAGCTGTCAACTTGGAAAGAGGGAGGCATTCACTATTTTGGGGACCTACTCTTCTATTGTGTTCTCTCTTTGTACTTCATCGTCCGCTGTATTTTTACAAGTTTCTTACCTACTCTTGACAAAGCATCAGGAGTAGTAATTAGTAGTGTTCCTCAAATAAATGCAAGAAATGAGCATCTCTGGATTCTTTTACCTGCTTGGAGAAAAATCAGATGAATTCACTCGAAGTTACAGAAATGTGATCCAAACAATGAAAAATAAATACTGCCAGCTACCTTGTCAGAAAGACTTAATACTTAACTGCCTTTCTGACAGAGAGCTAGACAGTTTCTCAGACTTCCACTTCAATATTTGATAAGCAATGAATTGCACTTCACTGTCTGTTTCTAGATCAGATTCACTGGCAATACTACTTCCACTGCTACACTACATTTCTGCAAGGCTCCCTACTAGAAGACTCACTTCTATACTATTAATCATAGCTTATGGTTTTTATTCCCCTAATTCTTACTCATACTTTGTCCATTCACCAACCAGGCTGTTTCTATACAAGGCATTTTCTTTACCATTCTGCATTTTTTATTTTCTCTTCAGATAGGGAAAAGTGTAATCATTTTTTCTACGTAGGTGTTAATTCTTACAAGTGAGATTTTCAGCAGAAGAACAATGACTTTGATCAGTTAGGTTGCAAGGCTTACTTCACAGATTCCTACTCGTTCAGGCTAGAAGCAACATAACACTACTTCAGCATAGTTACTAGAAATGTGCAAGGAAACCTTTTGCTGCTCACTTAACCTGTTAAGTAGTAGGGCTCTAACAAAGAAAGTAAAGAGAGTTCTTAAAGGCAATTCTCAGTGTAACAACAACATGGGAGAAAAAAAGGAAAAACTTATAGTTCACAATAACCTTATTCTATATGCTACTTATGTAGGTCAACATACGAATATAAAGAAGATGGTAGGCAAGACAGGCACTTCCAGTTACCTAGTGGACCAATGGACAAAAATAAAATATTTGCAGGTGCATTATGTGCAAAACTAAATTCAAAAAATCTAGATATTTTAGTTGTTGTACAGGATGGGCAGATGCAAGAACTGTAGAGTGACTGTATCCTTGAAGATTCTGGAAAGGAAGGCTAGGCTTTGCCTCCAGAACACCTGAATGGAACTATCTGCATGTGAATAAGATGACTTTTACTATAGGCTTACAACAGTTTTGTCAGACAAAACTCATAGGGAGCTGCCTCAATCTATGAGCTTCAAGCTTTTGAACAGGCAGGCTGTGCCAGCTCATGGGGTGCCTTCCTGTTAACGTCTCTGATTTCCTTGTTTTCCATTGTTTTCCCTGTTCTGAAAGCTAGCTGTAAGTCGTGTGACACTGCAAACAGACAGACCTGGCTGGATTAATTTTGCAATTACAATGCGAGGCACTAACAAATGCTACCCTTAAGTACGGACAAAGGATGTTAAAATTGAACTACTTGTTCATGATGCTACATGAGTTCAGCAGTGGTCAATTAGTCTAGACAGAACTTAGATTTGTGCTTCCTCATGCTGCTTTTGATGTAAGCCTGGACAGTTTCACAAGTGATTAGATGAGTCATTTGCAGTGAATGCATTTTTCCCCCAGAAGACTTGCTCACTGAGATCAGTGCATGAGACAAGGTTTTAATGCCAAGGCCCTGCGGCACAGATGAGAACAGACAACCACTTACCTATCTCAGATTGCTTTTATTTTCACCACGCAATGCTACCGCAAACTCATGCTCTTTTGTGATCCAATTATGAAGGTTAGAAGGTTAACCCTCCCCACTACCCAATCTATTATTAAAATATACATGTGAGCAGAAATAAAACAGAAGACATAACCAGCACAGTGAACTATGAGGATGGTCTCATCTACTGTACCACAAATACGATCTGGAATTACCATCAGATTAACGTGGTAGGGAATTTATTACTTCTTTATTCTGCCAAGAGGACTTGGAGTTCAGTTCTTCTGATTTTTCTATCACTGAAACACTATGCACAACTGATGTTCAGTATTCACATGGATGGCAAGCCATGTGAATCAAAGAAACATATTTTCTTCCCTTCCCACAAGAACATACTTTAAAATGATAAGGGCAACTCAGGAACGAGCGTCATTGGCTTTTCATAAGACATCAAGTGAAATCAGTCATCAATATTTAATGCTTCGCTCATTAGGAGAAGAGAAAAAAGTGAATCTGCAGGCTTCCTTCACTGGACAGGTATTTGATATGACATTTACGTAGTTAATTTTCAACAGCTCACTAATTAGTAGGGATTAATCTAAAAGAACTCCCTAAACAAGATTTGGAAAAATCAAGTTCTCAAAATATTCTTGTAACAAGTTTGCATAATTATAGTTGATACCACTGCTGACAAAGAGACACCTACTTGTTCACAGAACAATTAAGAGTTCTGGATGAATAATTCAATCCAAACATGTTAGTAAGTCTTTTTACTGCACAAATATCTAGAGGTAGACATTAAATACTTGGTGCTAGGAAAAACACAAACATCCTCCATTCATTGTTGAGTAAGAAGCAAAGCAATGGGAAGCAGGATCCTGAAAAGCATTTGGAAAAGGAGAGCTTTCAAATTAAAACAGAGGAGGAAAAAGAATGAATCAATTAACCCAACACTCGGAAGCACAAACACATTCATTCTGAAGCCCACCTCATTTAAAGCACCTTTGTTTTCGCACAGGAACCAGAACATAACAGTGAAGTATTTTATTAACTTCCATACTTGAGCCTCTGAACATAACAGAAAAAAAAGCATCTACAAAACTAGTACTAATGCACTTGAAGCACCTCTCAAGAGGTTGCAGACCGGCAGAGAAAATCACTTAGGCTCATTTTGGTAAGTTGAACCTCACTTCATTGTCCCACACAGCAAGATGCTGTATCAGCCTGCAGCGTGCCAACTGGCAGGCTGGAAAAATTACTTCTCATGCCACCCACAGGATCTGCTAGAATAATTATCCCCTTGGCACACCCAAATGCCTTGTGCCAGACCTGTTCTTGAGCTGCTGGGTAGCAGCACTGATGACAGCATTCAGCACTCATGCTCATAAAGATCGCTGGTGCAAATCAGGAGGCATGCATTTATTAGAAGTCATGAAAGCAGACAGACCGTCTCCATCGGTGAGCTGATGGTGCAGGTAGGACTGAAAACCTGAATCTCCATCTATTCCAGGTAATCTCATTACAGCTGCATCTTCTCAGAGAGGAAAGAGTAGCCTAACCATTTCAAGCACACGTACTGAAAGCAGTCACCCAATATCCTTCGCTCCAAGGTCATTCAAAGTACAGAAACCCAAGTCTGGGAGTTCAGCTATAAATAGCGTTTCAATGGAACTATGCTCCTCACTGCATGTGTCATGTTTTAAGAGTCCTGAATGCAGAACTCCACCCTCTGATAAGGAAACAAGCAGAAAGGAAAAGTTACAGAGTTCACTGCTCATCAAATTCTGCATATAGAATGCAAATTAAGAACAGTAACAGCTGCAACATGCTGCATTTGTTTTTGACAATATTTTATAATAATACACATACCACAAGTCTTTAAAAGAAAAAAAGGTAGCAGAGTTAAATCCTTAAATTGAAAACAGACTCTGGGAAGATTTCCCACTCACCTCTTACCTAGGATTATTACTGTTAAACAGCTGTTGATAGTCATCTAATAATTAGCTACAAAGAATTTAAAGACAGCTTAAAGGTGAACTTGAAAGACTGTGTTGTCAAAATTCAGCCATCCTTCTTGGTTAAGCCATACACTTACAGTACTTTCTGCAGTGCAACAAAACACCCTCTGCCAATGGTGTAAGAGATGTTCTTATTTAGTTTACCATCAACTTATTTTTAGGACATTTGAACCTGTGTGTATGAAATCATTTGCTTACAAAATGTTGTTCTGAACAGAATACGGTCCACAAATTACTGATGACAAATTAGGCAGTACACTGTTGTAGACTGCTTCATCTGCAGCTTTTAATGCCCTCTCCCCATCCCCGGGGATGATGAGGCAAGGCAAATTGATAGAGGAACACACAGGAGATACTGACAGGGAAACATCCAGGCTTCACTGCCAGGGGGCAGCAGAACCAGCATGCCTGATACAGGGCTCAAGTCTCACAGTGACATTTCCAAGCTTTGAAGCCCAGTTCTCAGCCTGTTGCCATTTGCACGTTGCTTCATTAGGCCATCTGGTCTATTCATACCAACGACTAGATGATGGAAAGCATTGCTGAGAACCAAGTCATTCACAAGCATTAAGCAAAACAGCTATTGCTTTCTGTATCAATCAAATACACACGGATTTCTGCATAATTGATCATTTTATTGGAATCTATTAAAGTGTTTGTTCAGATCACCTGTTCAGCAGGCAGTTACGCTACTTCTATTCACTGCATACATACTGAGCAAGTTTCCAAGCAATACATAAATACTATTGTCTGACCCCATACATACGCATCTTTACTACAAAAAGCAGCTTTTCCTCAATAAAAGTTTTATACATGGAACCAATAGTCAGTCCTTCCAGCCATGACTTGTCCCAGATCCATATCAAGAAACATAGGTTAAATACATCAATACATGTAATAGAGATTTAACAGTAAAAAAAAAAAGTAGGAAAGTTAAATACTGTAACAGCTTAGATACATACTGTATTTGAATGATAGAAGAACATAAAGTCTATTGACCCAGCTAATGATAGTCATCAGAACACAACATAGAAGCAATGTCAAAGCCAGTACTTGTCTAAGCATTTTAGAGTTCCCTATTCCCCTTCAAATAAAGAAGGGTTGTTCACATCTTCAGTGTGAACTTAAGATATCGATAACCTTATTGCAAAGTCGATTTTTTAAGGTTGGGTAAATAAGCAGACAGATTAAAGCTGCAGGCCACCAGGTACACACAGCACTTTTGAGTTTGAGGACCCAATGTTTACTACAGCACAGGATCACTGTCGATATTAAATATCCTGTATGTAATAGTAGCTTTAACTGGCGATATTTTTATTTAGTGGAAAATGCCACATTACTCAAAGTAAGCTAGGTTTTTAATTATTATTATTTTTTTTAATTGCTGTGTTGAAGGCTAGGAAGTTATTTTAACTGAAACACCTCCATGAAATCAAATATGCTGACCTATCATTGCTTAAGAGTTTATCCAGAACACAGGAATCAAGTTACAAGTGTTCTATCAGTCATCAGGGACTGGTATTTCAGATAGCACTTGGGTTTTTGAAGTAAGGGCAGCTGAAGAGTAAGCTACACAATGCAACATACCTAAAACAGAGGCAAAGATGATCATTAGATTAGTTGTCAGTCCCCACTTTTTACAGTTATGAGCCCAACAACTTTAGGCACACGAGTTACAGCCCAGGACACTACCTTGTAAGTTCAAATTCAACCACAGGCCAGAGAGACTCATTCAAGAGACTGCTGTGATAATACATTCTGGACTGTAAGAACATGCATACACCAGCTGTCCAGAGATAAAAAGCTACTAATAAAGTTGCTAGAAAAAGCCATTAAACATATACATGCATGCCAGTTAGTTTCCCCAACTGAAATTCTACTTACAAACCATACTTCATTTTGTAATCCGTAGTTTTCAACCTGACATACTTACAAATATGTGTTCAAGTGCAAAACATCCAATATGTCACTATTTGAAATAGCCAAAAAAAATGAGTGCAAATTACAAAGCCACAATGAGGTTAGCAATGATTTCCTGATCTTCTCAGGTGAAAATTTATCCTCCCAGATAAGAAACACCAGACAGGGATAGAGTCCATAAAGGACATGACCTTTAGGAAACACAATGGTCTTGACCAGCAACACTGACTCTTCAAAGAGTCTGAAACTTTCTTTACACTGAGGTCCTCCACAACTTTACTTGATATCTTACAGCACGTTGTAATGTATTATTGCCCCACAAGTTGTGCAGGAACATACAAGCCAAGAAGCAACTGATGCACAGACATTTACAAGTTACTGTGTATAAGATACAATTAAGCTATAACAGTATCTCAAGTATTGATTATGGCTTAGACCTGCATTGAAAGTCAACACTTAGACAAATATTCTTAAGTGAATGACATTGTCTATGAGAGCGAGACAACTTCGTTACACTTAAGACCTACATGGTTAAATTATCCTCCTATTCAGAGGAAAAGGCTGACAGAATATATGCACAGATAACCACACTTATTTTGAATTCTTACAGGGAGAATTCTTGCAACAATATTCCTTGTTACTCATTTTTTAAGAGTGTGAATATTTTCAGATGTTAACAGGCTTTTTCTTGGACAACCAGATGCTTGATATTTAATCCTTTATCCTCCTTCCCTCCCTCATCCAGATCTGCCAAATTCAAGGCATTGTTCTAGCAGCATTCATGAAATCAATAGTGCAAAGTTATTACAGAAATCTCTTTTCCCAGACATCCTCTTCAAGTTTATATTAGGTCAATAGCACTTCTCTTGTATTTAGAGCTCTGGGGGAAGGCAGAAACAATAGCTATGTTAAATCTAACAAGCAAGAAATTTGTTTGCTTATTGAATTTGTCTTTTTCCCATCTGCTGCTCATACTGGCCATTGTTACAGCTTTGGTAAGTAGTTCACTACATTAAAATTCACAGTTCCCCATTCTGATATGCACCTATAACATGCGAGTTGAACTGCACCACGATAATTGTAATGTCATCTCTATACATTCGAGCCAGCTCTTCTGGAAGACTGAGCATCTTGGACAGCCGCTCGTGATCCACAGTGCCAAACTCGTTATTGCCCACTGCGTGGCGTATCAGGTGAGTGGCTGCATTCTGATCTTCAAATACTGAAGAGATTTTTGCTCTTCTTTCTGTTAAGAGACCGTGCATCTGTCCCAGAGTTACCTTATAACCACCGACAGCTATCGGCTGTTGATGGTGAACACCGGTGAGATACTCCCCAACAATTCTAGCCACATCTTGCCTGTGCATAGTTTCCCACAGCCCATCTGTGGCCAAAACCAAGAACTTATCCTGTGGCCTTAATTTGTGATGTATGACTTCTGGCTCAGCTGTGAGGTACGGGGGAGTGTGATAATTTGGAGGAATAAACTTTGTATATTCATTGTCATTTAGCTGATCTGGGCCCGATTCAACTACTCGTTTCTGTAGTTCAATACTCCACTTAAACTTCACATCACCAAAAGCTCTGAAAGGCATCAGAAGGCCTAAGAGACGATCTTGTTTCACAAGGCTTTTTTCTTCAGACTTTGGATGCTCTGTTTTCACACGTTCCACTTCACGTTCATTTTGCGCATTGTGGTCATAGGAGAGATTAACTGCAGACCAAGATCCATCCTCCTCCTGAACTCCAAGCATTGCCCTACTGTCTCCTGTGTTTGCCACGTGTAAATCAACACCATCCACGTGGGCTACACAGGCCGTTGCACCAGAAAACGCTACTCTTAGTACTAAGTAGTTGAGAAAAGAATTTGGGTCTCCTACTTGAGCTTCCAGAGAAATATCGTTATCGAGCCTCTTAAAAGCATTAATTAAAGCCTCTTTCACATCAGTAGTCTCTCCACTATTGAGATCAATGAGCTCTTGCCAGTAAGTTCTTAAACTGTTGAAATAAAGCTTGGAAGCTTCTTTGCTGAAGTAATCATTGGGGTGCTTGTGCCACTGTAAAATAGGTAAGAGAGCTCTACCACTTTCCACAGCATTTTCTATTTCAAGTAAAGTCTCGTGAGGTAACAAGGAGACAGCAATGTAGTAAAACAGTCTTTCACTGACAGCTTGAGCACAAGCACAACCTGCATGGCCATCAAACACACCCAGAAGCATCCCTCTTGTCTGTAAGCAAGTGGCAGCACTCCTCCGGTCTTCTATTGGAGCATTAGCAGGCAACTGGTTGCTGTCAAAGCCAAGGACAGAACTTACATTTTTACCATCGAATTCTGGGACTTTAAAACTGTATTCATTTGCCTTCAGAATGCTGTTGACCTGCGGAGGAGTGAGGTAAAACCTCTGTGGTGTAGAAGCATAATCCCTCGCGTGAACAAACTGATAGAAGTTCTCCTTTGGCCTATAGAGTGCTGCAAATTTCTTCTGAGGTGCATATCTGAAGTGACCATGAGCAAAATGAGACGATAAACAACACAGATGTTTATGGTGGCAGTAGCACATAGTACTGCATATTCTGCTAATCTCACAGTTACGAATCAATGGGAACAGATGAGTTGGTGCTGGCATGGCATCAGATAACAGTGGCAGCCTGGAGCTTCGGACTGGAATTGCTGAAAGGCAAGAGAACAACTGCATTTAGAGAGACAGCTAACAGATTCCTCCCAGAAGTCTCTGTTAAAGCATTTACGGTCACTGAACAAAGTTATTCATAATATGAAGTACACAGATTTGCATGTCTTGGAAAAGAAGAGGTAGAGGCACTTGTTTATATACAGTGTTGGGCTAGAACAAAGCAAGCTATACCATACTTTGAACTTCAGCATAGATACGGTAGCTCTTACAACCACTCAAATAGTAGGAGGGCAGTGGAAAAAAATCCAGACAAAACAGTTTCACATAGAAGGTAAGGCAACAGTTAGCATACAGCATGCTATGGCTGTGCTACACTCTGCAAGTATTTTATGGAGATCTCTTCCTACTGATCCTGAGATTCCAGCTGACAGAACCAGATGTGACAGGAAGAAAATAGTCTTTCTGTAAGGCTGAAGAGATAATGTGTCTAACAGAAAGATTCCAAAACAACTGCGATAATAGACAAGTGGTTTTAAAAATACATTTTAGGTGATAAAATGCAAGCAGTAAGTCATAAACAGTAGATCTTACTCAGACAAATAGAAGTCAGCAGCAGGTTGTTTCTAGCAGGATGTTTCTTTTCCCCCTTTTCACACACTGAATTTTATCACACTTGTGAACATATACACTCTGTATATGTACAAATAGCCACAGGAATCTAGGCAACAATTTTCTGGCTTATCAGATAAAAGTGGTAGAGAACACCTCTGTTACCAACAGCTCATCTATCCCAGTAAGTTTGAAAGATTATAAATTAAAGCTAAAGGACTACGCAAGCTGTGTTTTCCTTCACCAATAGAAGAGAGCCATGTACAATAAATCAAAGCTAGATCAAAATCCAAGTACTCAAGAAAAATGTTGATACTTTTTGCTAAACCTGAATTTTCCATTTAAGTTTTCACTCCTCTGACAAAAGAGTACTCTAACATTACAACCTTTACCTCCATTTACATATCCAATTACAACATCTGTGCAAGCACTTCCTAAATCTTATCCATTACGTTTCATTCTCAGGAAGACTCTTACAACATCATACTCATACTTAAGAAAACCAATTCCACAAGGCAAAAAAAAAAAAAAGGGAATTATGGCCATTTATTTTTTTCCATCTTTTATGATGAAGCTTCAACTTCTTCCTAGACAGGATCATGGTAAATCATGATATACAAGGCTCCCTGCAGTCCTAAGCATTATTCTTCACAGAATCATAGAATGGCCTGGGTTGAAAAGGACCTCAAAGATCATCTAGTTTCAAACCCCCTGCTATGTGCAGGGTTGCTAACCACCAGACCAAGCTGCCCAGAGCCACATCAGCCTAGCCCTGAATTCCTCCAGGGATAGGGCATCCACAACCTAAATTCTTATTCTTAAGCACAAGCTCTATCACCGCTCCTCCATGCTTTTCACAGATTCTTTCACAGAATTCAGATCATTAGCCAAGAAGTATCCAGAAACAGAGGAATACGCTCCATTCCTTGTCCTGTAAGGAAGCCAGCGATGCTCTAAGACAATCCTAAGAGAATCCCGCTTCTCTAATACAAAGTATGTGAAGTGCTGAAAATCAGTTAAAATAACACTGCCTACTACTCTGGAGGCTTTCTAGCACCGTATCTTCACACCTTACATACCAGTGTTTATCAGTCTTGACCTGTAGTGACAAAAGTTTTTCCACTGACCTGTCCCATGTCTCCTATTGACAGCTAAGAAGCCTGACTTGTCAGTTTTCAGCTGTTCAGCTACCAGGGAGAGCTTTGGCCGCAGTACAGCCAACTTTCCCTATGCTCTGGCTTGAACTTCCAAATGCGTATTAAATTTATGCTAATCATTTGCTTCCCAGAAAGTACATTTCTCTAGCCCAGGCTTTACATGCATACAGCACGACAGAAGTGAACTGCAAATACAGATTTTAAAGTCTATTACTGCCTTCTAATTATACAGCAGCTATTTTGGTAACAGTCATTGCTTTTAAATACCATATGAAGAAATACACACAACTTTGCTTACAAATGGGAACCTTAGCAACCTACTGATGTGTCAAGGCTTCAGCAGTACCTTGGATTTCACACTGCTCTCCTGCTTGACTCCTGCTGAACCAAGCTCCCCAGCCCACTATGTATTCCTGTTCAGGGCTGACCAATGGATGGTTCCACAACTGTTCTGACATCTTCACTGTTGACCCATGATGAGGCAAAACTGCAAACGTACTGTTGTTAAGAGTGGCTCTTCAGGAACAGAATTCACTTTGCCGATTTTTAGTTATTAATTTAGCAATTAGGCAACCAGATGAAGCTGTGGATTCACTGCAGGGGAGTTGGACTAGACAGCTTCCAGAAGTTGCTTCCAACTTTAAGGTTTCTATGATTCTATAAATATTACTGGAAACGCATAAGGATGCAGCCTCCAATTTTCTCTCTTATATTCCCTCACAGCAACTCCCTGTCACTTTAAGCCATCAACTTGTTTTGCATAGCAGATTTAAGTCCTGCTGATCAAGTCGAAGAGAAATTCCAAGTCTGCCAACATCAACTGAAATCATTCCAAATCTCTCTCATTTATCCCTGCAACATGGATGCCTCCAATCTAACCACTGCAGTACCCTTTCAGTACTTCAAATCGCCTTGCTAATTACAGCTGATCAAGAGATGGAAGAACACAAAAAGGATGTTAGATAAAAATCTTTACTATCTAATCATCATCTGTCAGATGATCAGCATCACAGCAGTCTTGAAAGCCTCTTCAATGCTAGAAGAGGGTACAAATACACAAGCACCATAAATAAAGAGTTTGATAACCAATTTATAGACTCAGTAGTGCTACCCTGATGAAACAAACACACGATTCCTTGCTTTAAGGAGAAGCATTATGTCTATACAGCACTAAGGACACTTGATGCTGCCGACAGGCTCCTCCAGCACCCGCCTGAGCTCTGCAACGATACCGGTGGCTCTCGGGCACCTGACAACGCTGGCGACACGGGGTAGAAGGAACACGGGCCAGGAGCGCTGAGCCCTCCCTCGTGCCGGGGCTCGGCCCTCCGCCCCGCCCGGCCCCTCCGCCCCCCGCGAGCCCCGCTGCGAGATACGTACCGATGCGCCTGGGCCCGGGGCACACACACATTCTCCTGTCACAACAAGAAGCCGCCAACATCCACAAAGCAGAAGCCCGGGGGAAGGGGGGAGAAGCAAGGCAGAGAGTTCGTTAGAGAGGACGGACGGACAGACAGACAGACAGCTCCGGCGCTGCGGAGGGGCGCAGAGAGGAGGCACGCACATACGCAGCCGGACTGCGGACACACGGATCCCTCACCCCGCCCGCCGGGCCCCGCTCTCCTTCCGGCGGGGGCGAGACGCCGCTCCCGGCCCGCCCCGCCCCGCCAGCGCTGGGCGTCGCCGCGGCGGAGACCGCTACCCCCTGAGGCGCCGCGCGGGCGCGACATGGCTGCCCCTCTAGCCCCCCTCCTCCCTGCCGCAACCCCCCGAGGAACCCCTCCTTCCTCCCGCGCAGACACAGACCTGGCCCCTTCCTGAGATCCTTAGCCCGGCACCCCGGGAAGTGACTGCAGGAACCGACCTGCCGAACAAACGCACCCCCCACCACAACCACTTCAATGCCGCGGCCGCTGTGCTGCGCGCCGCCTTATAAAGGCCCTGCCGCCCGCGGCGCGCGTCCCATTGGCTGCCGCGGAGGGCAAGGAGGTCACGTGACGCGGAGGTTCGGCGGCGGCTGAGGGAGCGCAGGGCGGGGAGGAAGAAGAATTGGGCGTTGCGCGCGCGCACCGCGCAGGGGCGGGAAGGCGCGAAAGCGACGCTGGCGCAGCGCTGCCCCCTCCCTCTCTCACCCGCGCGGTGCGTGAGGAGAGGCCACGCCTCGCTGTGAGGGGCGGGCGGCGGTGTGGGCGCGGTGTGGGCACGCTCCTCGCGCCAGAGCCATGCCCTCAGCCCGGGGAAAGGGCTCTCCGTCTCCCCAAAATGCTCCCCAGCGTTTTGCCTTCATCAGCCCAAATCCAGGCAAGAGCAGGGGGCCGCAGGCTGTGGTGGCTGCTGGGGCACACGGCCCTGCCCAGAAGGGAGCTGCGGCCCCCTGTGTGTTACATCCAAACCTATCCGCGTTCCACATCTCTGAGTCAGCGTTCACTTTTGCATAAGCTTCACGATGCTTTGAGCAAGCCTTCGTTGTACACATTTTTCACAGGAGGGGGTTGGAGCTAGATTATCTTTAAAGTCTTTTCCAACCCAAGCTATTCCATGATTTCGGAATGCAAAAAGTACATAAATTCAACAAGGTTTAGATTTCCTTTGTCTTCTCTGCTTACAGATGCTTGTGCTGTCATGGCTTTTTAATCATCGTGTGACCAGGATGCCTACTTTGCTGTGGTGCTGGCAGCAGATATTCACCTTTGGGGTATTGCAACCAGCATTCCATTCATAGCTATACCAAAACCTAGATCTTTTACCATATTTATGTCTTTACCCAACAATGTTAGGTTGTTCACAGATGTGTGGTGAAATGAGCAGAGAAAATAAAGGAAAATGTCTGTGCTTATTTACCCAGAAGACTCAAAAGGCATATCTGGGATACAGGAAAGTGGGAAGTACTACCTGGTGATCCCGTGTGTGGAAACCAGCTGGGAGGATATTGTGCCATCCTTCAATATACACCTCTCCCACAGCAGCAATTGAAAGTACAGAATATTCAAATTATCATTTATTGATGTTCTGAGTGACTTTTTTGATATTTATTTCTCTAGAAACGCACATCATTTTCTCTTTGCACCATGTTTTGGAATGAAAAGCAAGTTAAGCATATATGACAGGCACCACTGTACGTAAAATATTTCACTGTATGCAATGGAAGATGAGTAATTTATGTTCTTTTTTAACAGTAGCACATGGATAGAAATAGATTGGCAGAGTGCTGTAACAGCCACCATTTACATAATTTTCTACTTGCAGCAAGAGTGACTATGAAGCAGCTGAGATTAGAAATGTTCCTAAAGATTGTGTAAGAAGGTACAATTAAGGCGTCTTCTTTCTCCATCAGAAAGTATAAGGCTGTAGGAAGATAGACCTGTGCCTGGATCTATTTAAGTGATAGTTGTATGAGCAGGCATGCAGAAATGGATTGGAATGAAGTCACAACTGATCGCCTCCTATTCCCAATGTGGGTTTTGGAGGGTGGATTCCTGTTTGGTATCTGAAGAAGTCACTGCCCATAGTTGTCTATGGAGAAAAAAAAATCTCAAATTAATTAGCGTGCAGCAGTCTTGGTCTTCAGAACATCTTGTGACCATTAATTCTATTCCCCATAACATGCTGTGAAATTGCAAGGTTAGTGTTGTAGCCACCCTGTTTATCTTATTAATTTTTTTTTTCTTTCTTTTTTTTCCTGATTTAAGGCCAAAAAAGCTGATACCAGGGTCTGTGACTCCCTGTCTTATATCCTGCTCATAGCACAGATCTTAAAAAAAAAATAAAATAAATAAAACTTGAATTTTAAAATACTGTGTGAGAGGAGAATTTGGCTTTAGAAGCCTCAAATCAATCCCACAAATGAAGGATGAAATAGTAAAACTTGGCTGACATTTTGGTCCTAAACTGATACGAGTGAGCTGGCGCGCCAGGAGCTACATGTTGCAGGGTGACTGGAAAGTTATGTGCTTTTTTTTTTTCCTTCACATTGGTGCTGCTAAAACCTTTTCAGGCACTTTGAGCAACTGTCCATTTTGCTGATTTTAAAGAAAATGCGAGTATAAAAGCAGATTGTTCACTGTTTCACATTTACATCAAGTATTGATAGAAAAGCAATTGCTTGGAGCTACTCCCAAAACTGTGAAATCTCACCCTGAAAGGTTTACCATGTGAGTTTAACAACACACATCATTTCTTGTTTGCTTTGTCTGTGGCCAACAGTGGGTAATTCTGCACTGCAGGATCAATAGAGCTATATGTATTTCACTGCAGCTAAAGTGCCGCAGCAGTTACTCTCAAGCTTTCCAGTGAAATCTGCATTACAGATCATCAGAATGCATTTTTGTTTTAAATATAATGCTTATAATAACTTCCTAGTTTAAGTAAGTTTTTGTGCCTAAAGAATAAGTATTTTATCAGCCCAGTTTTACTGAAAGCAGGTTCAGGAACACAGAGTAATTCCTCCATTGATTTTATGTCCCTAGACTTGTTAACATTTCTACAGTATCTCTGCCCTCAGTGTTTCCAAAATGCTGTTTTGCTCCTGAGCCTGGTGAAAAGAGCAGTCACCTATGACAGCTGGCTCAAAGTTGTATGCATAGATCAAACACTCTCACCTGGCATGCTGCCTTACCAACCAGGAGCATAAAAGAAGAGTCATACAAGTTTTGAATGCCAGAAGAAAAGCCTAATAAGGGGGAAAACGAGGGAGAGAATTATGGCATGCACTGAAGAAATGGGAGGAATAGGACAAGGCTGAGCTTACCTTGTCACCTTCCCTGAAAGCACTGCAGAAGCAATGACAGTGAGGTAAAGCTGATCCAAGAATTTATTTTTAACAAAAATCAGGAGCATTACGTGGCAAACAATAAATTTGTAATCAGCACTCAAAGCAGACAGAATACCTGCAAGCATTGATGGCTTGTGATCTTCATTCAGTCTTGCTTCAAAGAAAGGCTGAGGTTACACATTCATGTATTCTGCTGCCCTCTTAGAGAGTGTTTGCTGTGTATGGTGCAGTCACCCTAGTGCATTCATCCTCCAACACAGCTGGATTTGGCTTTCTGAAGTTTCTGAAGTTCTACAGTAAGCGCTGCAAAAGGTGATGTTTTAAAAACATCTCTTAAGAGTGTCAACCTTAGAGTAAAGCAGCAGCACTGAGCCACCTTCTGCAGGAGTGTCACTGAGACAGCTCCTCTTTCCCTGCTGTCTTTTTTGATACAAGTGAGGGGAGGCTAATAGGGAATTGCAGAGAGGGTTGCTTCTAGGGGGTATTTTGCTGTCACTTTGGGACCCAAGGATAGTTTGATTTGCTCCTTGGAGCCTTTGTATCTTCACTTTTCCTTTCCAAAATGAAGCTGTGGTTCTGGCAGCTTTTTATTTTTTGAAAACAGCTGGGATCCAGCATCCTAGAGTCAGAGAACAATCTAGGGCAGATGGGACCTCAGGAGGTCGCACAGCCCCACTCCCTACTCAAAGCCAACTTCAGAGCTCAAGTGAGGCTGTTTGGGATCGTGGCCGGTGCAGTTTAGCACATCTCTGAGGACAGACTGCAGCCTTCCTGAGCCCCGCTTCTCATGCTTTCCCACTTTTGGTGTGAAGGGTTTTTTTTTTTCCTTAAACAAAGCTTTCCTTGCTCAGATTGAGCTTGCTGACTGTTGCCCTTTCAGAGCTTCTTCTCATGTCCTATCATACTCCTCAAATCTAATTAGCATGTAATTAAATGCATTTCATGCATTTTGTAGGTGTTGTGCACTAGCTTACGTACTTCATCCGAGTAGATCTTTCAGGATTTGTTATCCAATTTGAGGAATCCAGCATTCTGGCAACTTGATAAAGAATATACTATACTAAATTGTTAGTGGAAAAGTCTTTTTGGCAAGCTTCAAGAATGATACTTAAGTTGTCATCACTATCTGTTCTACGTGGAAGAAATTTGTTGGCTCCAAGAATTATCTTGGCTCTGAAGGGGCAGATCCCTTTTCCAGCTGTTGTTGCGTGCATTTTTACACATTTGCTACAGTCATTTAAAAAAGCATGAGCATTTACAGTGATGGTGGCTGCTGTGCAGCAGATTCTCCGGGGGAAGTAGTGGAGATGAAATCTGGGAGGGGAATCTGCCCGAATTTTGCCAGAAGGAAAATAGCTTACATTTAACAACAGATGAAGTATTTTTTACCTGATACTGCTAGAACAATGATATCCCAGTTTCGTTCTGTCATACCCAGTATTTCTGAAATTAAAGATTTTTTTTCAGAGACTAAAATTGAAGATGCTTAAGATCACTTCAGTCAAGAGATAGCCAGTGATGGTGGGTAGAAGCAACTGTCTGATTTGAGTTTAGATCTCACTAGGCAAACATGAACGTTAAAGAGAAGTAACTTCCCCAGCAATGAGAAAAGAAACCTGTTTCAATGACTGCAGTCTTCTTGGTGCTAAAGTGTACTTTGGAGTGGGAAGTAGTGTTGAGAATTAAATCAGAAGTTCAGATTTAGAACCAGGAGCAGACTCTGAACTACTCTCTTAGATGTCTTAGGGCCCTGGGTTACATTTCACATTTCCTCATCTAACAGGGAAGGACTGCCAGACAAAAGAGCACTTTCACACTTTACTTTCCTGCAGTTTATCCTTGCCTAAACGCTGGGAAAATAACATCCAGCTGCATCCTTTGGGATTTAAAATTTGTATGTGATGCAAAAATATAAGCATTTGTTCTTTTTTTCATTAGAGGAAAGATGAGTTAGGTTACTGTTTTACTTGATAAATAGAGTCACTGTCTCAGGTAAACCCACCTACATAAATATTTACTGATTGTTTTATACCGTATTTTAGTTTGTATTTGTGTTTTTAAACAACAAACCAAAGATGTGTTTGTTTCACCCTCTTACCTTCAGCTTGGCTTGTCTGCTTGTCCCTGGACAGTGTGCTGCACAAAACAAAGAAAATACTTTGCTGTTGGCTGTGGAAAGGATTAGCTTGGGTCAAGCCACAGGCAAATATCTGACAATATAGTCTAACTAATAAAAACATTTAAAAAGATCTGAAGTTGTAAGGCTAGATCCAGTAAATTACTCAGTTCTTCCAGGTGAAGTACTGTCAGCAGAAGGTCACAGAGCCCTGGTCACGGTCCTGAGTCAAGGAGTGGCAGATTCCTGTGTGTCAGAGACCAGTCCTCTTTGCAGGAGTAAGGATTACCCTCACCTCAGCTGACCTGTGGAGGGACAGTCAAATAGTCTCCTGGAAAAACAGTTAAGTCTGGACAGAAGGTAAAAATTATACCAGTGTTTTCCAGTTAAAGGGAACTGGACGAGGGGATTGAGTTCTGAATGAAGGTATTGAGTGCACTCAGTAAGTTTGCAGAGGACACCAAGTTGTGTTGACCTGCCTAGAAAGGCCAGGAAGATAGGCTGGATAAATAGCCTGAGGCCAATTGTATGAGCTTCAACAAGATCAAGTGCTGGGTCCTGCACTTTGGTCACAACAATCCCATGCAGTACTGCAGGCTTGGGGCAGAGTGGCTGGTAAGCTGTGTGGAGGAAAAGGATCTGAGGGTGTTAATTGGCAGCCAGCTGAACATGAGTCAGCAGTGTGCCCAAGAGGCCAGGAAGGCCAGTGGCATCTTGGCTTGTATCAAAAATAATGTAGTCAGCAGGACTGGAGAGGTGATCATCTCTCTGTACTCAGTGCTGGTGAGGCTGCACCTCGAGTACAATGTGCAGGTTTGGGCACCTCACTACAAGAAAGACATTGAGAGTGTCAAAAAAAAAGGCAGTGAAGCTGGGGAGGGACTTGGAACATGAGTCTTATGGGGAGTGGCTGAGGGAGCTGGGATTGTTCAGTCTGAACAAGAGAAGGTTCAGGGAGACCTTATTATTGTTCTTTACAATTGCCTGAAAGGAGGTTGTGGTGAAGTGAGGGTCGACCTCTCCTCTCAGGTGACTAATGACAGGAAAAGGGATAATGACTTTCAGTTGCACCACGGGAGGTTCAGGTTGGATATCAGGAAAAATTTCTTCTCAGAAAGAGCGGTGAGGCATTGGCACAGGCTGCCCAGGGAAGTGTTGGAGTCACTGTCCCTGGAGACATTCAAGAAATGTGTAAATGTAGCACTGAGGGACATGCTTAGTGGGAGTGGTGGTGATGAGACGATGGTTGGACTGGGTGATCTTAGTCTTTTCCAACCTTCATGATTCTGTGATTCTCTACATGTTTGCCACTGGGCTATTCCACAGTAAGTTAGGAACTGGTGGAAGGGGCAAAACCTTGTCTTAGAAAAGAACTCTGAACTTCTTTATGGTGTTGAGCAACTGAAGATGATCACCTCTGAGAGATCCGTTGATCTCAGCAGAACAAAGCTATGCTCCTGAGAAAGATTTTAATTGTAACATAAAGCTGGACTGTGACTATTTCCACCAGGCTTGCTTTCAAAGTGCCGTTCTTGTCTTCAGGAGTTTTTTAGAAGGTCACTTAGGAATCCCAGCTGTTGTTTTGCCATAGACTGGCACCTCTGTGCCACTAGATTCCAGCCCAGTGCTGGATTTAGTTTGGAGCTCCAAATAACCCGAGTATTCAGCTGCACAGATCAATGATGCCTTGGTAGCAGGGTTCAGGGAAGTGATGCAAAATGACAGATTTCCCCATGGATGGACTGTGCCTGTGAGGATGCTCCAGAAAGATCCAGAAGCATCAGAAAGACATTCAGTAAGGCGTCTGCTACGGTGTATTTCGGGAGGAAGGATTATTTCTTCTACTAGATCCAATACAAAGCACCGAGGCTAAAGAATAGCCGCAGCAGGCTGTTTCATTCAAACTTCTTTGAGCTTTGGGTGCATCTCTGCAGCCCACAGCTTTGTATGACTGCAGAGATTTGTTCAATTTGACTGGATGTTATATAATCAGCCTTTTATTTTCTTTTTGCTTGTGATTATGCTATGTAGGCTGCCTTCTTAAATTTCAGCAACCCTAAGGCAGCCTGAGTCATGTGTATGGGGCTCTTTTTTGCACTGTTGTGTAAGTTAGTGAGTTGCAAAGGTCATGGGAATGAGTTATTTAAAAACTGAAACATGCTGGGTTCTATCCAGCTTAGAATAGATGAGCTCAGAAAGGCATTTACGTTTTAAATTACAGCGCTGGTTATCAAGGGCTGCTGGACTTGAAGTCAGTGTTACTGCTTCCTTAACAAACTGCCCTGTCACAATATTCCTGTTTCTTTTATATGCATTGCATATATCATTATGCATGTATGCACTATTTAAATACACATCAGACAGTGAATAAAAAAATTACTTTCAGTCTTCAGAGATCAAGTTCATTCACAAATATTTCCATCATAGACAGTATCAGTGCTTATTCATTTTCAGTGCTCACAATAATTACTATCCCTTACTGTTTGTTCTCAATAGCAAACATGAGGTCCATGATTGAGGTGTGTACTTGAGTGTTTTGTTCCACCCAATGGTCAACTTGCTTGCAGTGACCACTGTGTCACTACGCTCATGGGTAATGTGGCTTAGTCATAGCAATGCTGGTAAAAGGCACAAAACCAATAACAGAAGTCCTTTGGGCAGGTTTCTGTTCACTCTGGTCTGCCTGGTTTATGCCATTCAGCTGTACCTCATCCATAGGAAGCTCTTTCTTGTATCCTCCTTCATGTTCCCTCCCTGGCCCTCCGAGTCACCACCAGTGCCAGAGTGCTAACCCCAGTGCCTGGCCATATTTAAAGTATGGCTAAAAAATACTTTCAAGCTTGGATTGTTTCACACAGAGCAGTTGAGGGCACAGCTCTACAGATGGCTCAGCAGGCAGAGAGGGACAGGCAGCAGACACCAGCAGGGAAGAACATGCAGCAGAGCCAAGGGAGCAGGATCTGATACAAGATTAGGCAATAGTAAATCCCGTGAAGATTGGTACTACAGTGTGCTGGTAGATGGCACAGACAGAAGGTGGTTAAGCCATAAATATGAATCACAAATATGCATGTAAGAAGAAAAAAGGGACAAAACAACAACAACAAAAACCCCACCATAAAAAATGAAAGGGCAAAGTGAATTCAGGGACATGACACTAAAAACAACAGAAAAAAGGGAACAGTAGGGCAAAGGGCTTCCTGGAAAAGGCTTGAATGTGAGCACAGGTAGGCTCTTGCTGTTTGCCAGGATGTTTTTTGCTGTGTTCAGAAAAACAAGAACTTTGTACATGTCTTGTTAAATCGAGGGACTGTAAAGTTTGTTGCAGTGTAACTGGTGCCAGAAACAGGACTAGGGGTGATTGCTAGGATCACACAGGACTGGCCATAAACAGGGGGTGGTGAAAAGGAGACCAGGGGCTACCAAGCCTTAAGAGATGATAACAAAAAAAAAAAAAAAAAAAAAAAAAAAAAAAAAGCAACAAACAAAAACTGTTGATTTTCCTAAATTCAAGATTTGCTATTGTATGTTTGTGTGTATCAGAAGGTAGAATATAAAACTGAAAGGTGTATATCTTTCTTGCATGTTGATAATGAAGAAAAACCTTACCCAGGGTCAAAAAGCAATGCCTTGGGTTAATCTGGAAAGCACTGCTTGAACCTGCCATCACTTGGAAATTGGCAAGAAACTCACTTTCCTCCAGAGAGCTATAAAACCAAGCAAAAGAGATCTGCACAAAGAAAGCCTGTTCTCTTCTCTCCCACTGCTGTTACCCTCTTGAACTATCTCAGGTCGAGCAACTAGAAGACGGCATGTTCTGTAGGCAGATGGCTCCTGGCAGGCACTCAGTACAGCTGTGAATGCGACACTCCGTGCCAAACATGAGTCTGTAATTTCTACTACTCCCCAACTGTCATCTTTTTGAGGACACCGTTTAATCATTTCCTGAGAAGACAAAGGGTGCCCATCAGACCTAATGATACTTTACTTGCACACACATCGATGTGTAGGAAGCTGTTATAACGCACCCTTGGAAAATGAGCACTTCTAATTCAAAATGACAGCAATGATACTGCTGTAGAAATGTGCAGTCAGCTCTGAGAGATCCCACACCCTTTGTCAAACAAGGAGGAGTTTTCTTCCGACTTAATTTCCTCAGCCATCTAAGTGGGAGAGCGTTTCTCCCCTCAGGAGAAATGAGAAGCGTGTTAGTTTTCATTAACTTTTAATTTGAAGCCCGTGTAACTGAATGAAGCCACTGTGGCAATCTGGAGATGGTATCTGAATGCCCTGTTGAATCAGAGATAAATCCTTCTGTCTGAAAAGCACATATGAAAAAGGTGCTTTGTGCAGAGACACAGCGCTGGCAAAGAGCCTTCCCTGACTTGAGCAGCAGCAGCAGCCCTAGGAAGTCATTTCAGGCTGCTGCAACATTCCCAGGGCCGTAGGAAAGGTCAGTGCGTTGCGTCCTTCAGCCACGCGGGGCTTTGATTAGCAAATCCGCGTTGTCGACAACTCTGAACCGCTTCCAGCCTGCGATATATTCGGGCTGCCATGTGCCCACAATGTGGGCTCCCCGTGCCCAGCTTGTGCTTGCAGGCACTGGGCTTGCCGCAAAGCAAGGCTCACGCCCAAACATTCCGATCGTGTCAGGAAAGAAAAGTTTTCAAATGTTTTGCTTCCTCCAAAAGAAAAAAATAGAAAAAAGAAAATAAAGAGGGCTGGGTTTAAATGCTTAAGGATGACCTGTGAAAACAGCCTTACCTCCTGGTCTCAAATGCTGCCCCCACATGCTTGTAACCAGCAGTGCCAACCCTCCTGTGAGCACTGATGCTGTACGTGAAGTGAGGAAAACTCAACTAAGGGATAAGGGACTATAGTATCTTCCATCTCTGCAGGGCCATTCCTTCAGGCCATTCCTTAAGGCCACGGGACCAGACCCTCATGTTTGCAGGGCCTGAGCATGCCTGCAGCAATCACAGTGCTGTCAGGAGCCTTTGGACCTCTTCCTCAGGCTTTGTGACCGTGTCTAAGGCTGTTTGGCCTTCCTGCCAAGGCCAATTCATCAGGTGAGGTGCTGGGAAGCCATGACTCTGGCCCCACAAAGGCACTGCTGTTACACTGTGGAGAATAAATGATAAGAGCCCTGCCACCCATCCCTGAGGAGTAGAAATCCTTCTTTCTTGCATCCAAGCCCCACTAGTCAGTCCGGGGGGGGCTAACTGTGGTTAAGGAGACTGTCACCCACAGCTCTGCTGCTGTTAGTCCTGTGCCATGCATTGGTATAGTGAACATCAAAGCATTTGCAGCGCTTTTCCTCTTCTTTTGAAAGCTGATAAATAGCAAGTGAAAGTACACTCACTCGGTAGCTGCCTCAAACCAGACAGCTTCAAATAGATAAAGAGCTTTGATTTTTGAAAATAATTATTTTTCTTCCTTTTGCTTTATTGTCTTTCAGCTACAGCAGCTTTCTGTACCAGCTGCCTGCAGCTGTTAAAAGCCTCTCTCCTTTAGAGAGCCCACCCCGATGCAAAGGCTTGCTGAACACAAGTTTGCACAAATTAGTTCTAATCCCTATTTTCCCTCCTTGGCGAGGTTGCTCCCACCATCTGCTGGGTTTGGGAGCCTTTCAGAAATGGTTCTTTCTGGAAGCTGCCCCCACCGCTCCTTCTCTGTGGCCGAGCAGCAGAGCAGGACTGGCCATGCAGCTCATGTTGTAGTTGGTCCCAACCTCGGGAGCCACCATCATTGTGACATCTTGCTGCCGTGGTGGGCACTCAGAAATGTGATCTCATCAGAAATGAGCAGGACGAAGGCCACCCTAAGAAGCAGAGCAAAACAATTGTTGTGCCACGTGTCTGGCAGCAGCTGGCAAGGGAAGCTGCCTCCTGGCATCAGAAGTTGGATGTGGAGAGGAAAAACATGGAGTGAGAGGAAAATCTGGCTCAGTGCCACCTCTAGCTTTTGTACAGTCAAGGAAATCTAAAATCATTACTGCTGGTAACAATGCCAGCTTTTAACACTAACTGCACAATCACAGCACATTCTACTAAGATTTATGTTAACACTGAATTTTGGAATTCACTTTTTTTTTTTTTTTTCCTTTGTCTGTCGTCTTGAAACATATTTCTCATAACGCCTGGCTGTTTGGTGAAAATGTGTCCTGTAGCCAACATAAGCAGGGAATACAGAGGTAATCTCAAGTGCAAATTTATGTTTATGCAAATTTAAACTTCTTGCCAATTTAATTTTTGTAAAAGTTCATATCTTTGGAACATTTGTAAGCCAGTGCTATAGATAATTTCTTCAGGCTCGCCAAGTACACCATCTTTCTGTCCTCCTCATTAAATACTGTGAATGAAGGTTACCATAGTTACAGCTCACTTCAGAAATAAGCTTTATTGTAGTGTAGTTCTAGTTTTTTATCTCTCCCCTCTTGCTCAGGTACAATGAAAGACACGTTTCCATCTCTGTAATTAAAAAATTTTGCTCATTCATTTAGAATTGTCTGAGGGGGGCATTTTTCACCTCATTTTCAGCAGAAGCAGTGAGCTACATGATTTCTCCTGACCCATAAATTCTGTGCATAACTTCTACTTATTTCTTGAAATTTAGCTTGCTATTTTAATTTGTTGCAATCATATGAACTACAGAACAAACAAGTGAACCTTGACTTCCTTTTTTTGTGACGGATATGTTGTTTGTAAAGACTTGTATAATATTAGCACTTATTTTGGCCAACAAAAAGAGATGGTAGTGTGACTGGTGTCAGTCTGAACATGGACTTCTGTGCAGTTTGGACTGGGTCTTGAGATGGTGGGTGGTACGAAGGAATTGTCAAGGACTTCATGTAGTATCTACCAAGAAGCAAATAGCTCCTTGTCTAGATGAGAGCTGATAAGGTATCTGTCTGATTGCCAGAACAGTTTGTCTCCAGGAACTGTTTGCTAGCATATCCAGAATGCCAGATGAATAATTGGTAATGGTTTGGAGGTTTTGCAGACGCCTGGGTCATTGCAAAGCAGATTGCAAGCCAGGTCACAGTGCCCTTTAGGCGAGGGGTTGATACAGCCAGGTCTTTTCCATGCTTGGGGGTGAGATCACCCCCTGATGCAGTGTCCTGGAGCTGTGCTTGGGGCTATGGCTGTGCCCCGGTCTGCACGAGGAGCTGAGGCAGCACGGCTGGGCAGACACAGCACACAGGGAATATATGCTCACTGCATTCCTCCCTTCTACCTGCATCTCCCACAGAGGGAGCCCTGCCCCTCCCTTGTGCTGGCTTTTGCTCTCTCCAGAGCCATTACTGAGCAAGTGCAATTCCCAAAGCTGGAAACAGAGCTATTCAGTGTTTCTCAGTGTGTTAGATATCAGTGCTTTAGTGAGTTGCCTCTGCCCAGCACTGGCACGCACTTGGCTGAGTGCTGCTGCTGCCAGGTCTCTGTGTAGGGATGCTCTGCGCTCTGGGCTGCACTGTGTGGTGAGTCAGTGGAGTAGGATGCACTGCAAATAAGCTCATTTCCCTGGTTACTCAGAGGTAAAATATTTTTGGAATTGAGCCTGATTTGTGTTAGGAATATTAAGGATGTCTCTGTTTTTCTGATAAAGTTCAGTTTGAAAAGGGAGCGAGAGAGAGATCCTTGCTTCAGTTAGCACTGGATTATCTCAGAAAGCCTACAGCTGAGTTTTCCGTTCTAAATCAGTTTGCACAGCTCTAGAAACAGCACTGTCAGCTTCTGTATCAAACACGAGGATTGCATTTACTCTTTCATCTCAACTTTGTATTAAATACCCGTAGCAAACTGGCATTGAGCCTTCATCTGAAACACAGACCATAGGAAATCTGAATTTCCAAACCTTCATGGAGTAATTAGAAAATGAAAAGTCGTATGATAAAAAACAATTTCAAAAGAATAAGTGCATGTTTAGCTTCATTAAAACTGTTGAAGTTCATCAGAATAATGAGTAGAATTGAAACTTTTTTTTTTTTTTTTTTTTTTTAATTAAAACCTAACACTGGAAATAATTCTCCTGTATCAGTGTAATCAGTGCAAATCTGATGAGACAAAGAGCAAAGTGACACTGGACCTAGAAGTGAGCTGCTAATGTGAGGCACATTGTATGTTCAGGTACATGTGCTCACCATGTACCATGTGCATGGGAGGGCTTTGAGCAGAGCTTGCCCTGGCACCAGCAAATGGGGCAAAAGCAGAAAGACATCAAAAAGAAGGGAGTGAAAGATTGATGAGTTGTGTCTCTGAGCTCAGAAAACTTGTGTCCATCAGGGTGGGAGAAATACAGGATGGTCCACCAACCATTGATCTCTCCATGTACTGCATCTGAGCTCTTGGATGCCCCGTCCCTGGAGGTGTTCAAGGCCAGACTGGATGGTGCCCTGGGCAGCCTGGTCTAGTATTAAATGTAGAGGTTGGTGGCCCTGCCTGTGGCAGGGGGGTTGGAGATTCATGATCCTTGAGGTCCCTTCCAACCCTGGCCATTCTGTGATTTTGTGATTCTGTAAACATTTTCTTTTGCATCATTAACCATAAAATGAACATGTAAGGGCAGTACATTGCCTTGCTGATGGACTTAGTGATAAGCTGGCCAAGTCTGGTGGGAGAACAGACACACCTAGGAGGGACTATAAGGTACAGTTGCTTTGTACATCAATCACTGCAGAGCTCACAAATCTATAAACTTCTGCAGCACCTGGTGAGGAGATGGAGTGCAGTCTGGCTCTGTTTCTGGGGGGCAGCTGCCTGTTTGCAGAGGTAATCGGGTTTTCTGAGCTGCATGTGGTTCTGATGGACCAAGACATAGCAAGACATTGAATGTATGCCCTGGTTTCAGCTGGGACAGAGTTGATTTTTATTGTAGTGTTTGCTACGATGCTATGTTTTGGCTTTAGGAGAAAAACAATGTTGATAACACACCAGTGTTTTAGCTCTTGCTGAGCAGTGCTGTACAAAGCTAAGGACATCTCAGTTTTCAGCTTCTCATACTGTCCTGCCAGTGAGGGGGGCACAAGGAGCTGGGAGGGGGCTGACTTAAACTGGCCAAAGGGATATTCCATATCATATGACATCATGTGAGAAACCAGTACAACTGAGGAGGCTTGGCCAGGGGGGGCAAGCACTGCTCAAGGATTGGTGATCAAAGTCTAGTGATTAAGGAAAATTAAGTGATAGACCAGGCCAAGATACATGTGATGTCAGAAGGTGTCTCATAACCCTACTGTAGGCACCAAGCCTCCATGGTGACAACGGGAAAACTTCTTTCTCCTGAAATCACTCATCTTTCCTCATGTTGTCTGCCATGCTCCACATCACTCGCTTCCTTTACTTTCTGCAGGGAAAATAAATATGTTTAATGCCTTTCTCAAACATATCCAGAGTTGGTGAGGCATCAGAAGGGCTCTGTCAGGGTGAGGAGGTGGGGGCAGTGGGTTTGTTACCTGCTGTGAAATGCCTTTAAACTGTACAGTATAACTGTTGCTTCCCTGATCTATTTTACACCTGCCCAATCTGATGCCTGGTTGTGCACTGAGTGATGGCAGGAAGGATCTACCCAGAGGAAAAGAGGGAGCCACAGCCACAGCCAGGTCTCTTATTCCACTGTATCTCTGGATCTCATACGGGCAGTTTCACTCCGGTACACATAAGAGAAGCAACACCTGTAATTATGACACCTTGGACATCGTCAGCCAGTAGCTCTTACAAACATCAAACACAGGAGAGAGAAGCACCTGGGTAAAAAGAATGAACATGTGCCCTCAATACAGCAAAGGTTGCGCTGAGGGAAGAGCACTGTGCCATAAGAAATCCCCGGGCAAAATGGCACTTCCTGCAATGAGTGAGGGGGAATGGAGAGTTACAAAGCCCAAATGCTCTCTTTGCCCAGCAGCAGAAGGATGGCAGAGTTTGGGCTTCAAACTGGGAGTTTAGATAAAGCCATAGGCACGTGTGTGAGACTTAAACAGAAAAACCTGGGCATTGGGTCTGTTACTTCATATATAGTGTTCCTTCCCTCAGGAATTTCCTATTGGTTTTTCTGGGTCCTCTTTGGTGTCCGGACTCCTTGCTCCCTGGAGGTGGGCATGGGAACCCTGATATCCTTGGTGCAGGATGGTATGGGACTCAGGATCAAGTGTAGGCTGGTGGTGGTTCTCCCTCCTTCCCATCTCCTGGGCTGGCTGCTTGCAGTGCCTGGCCCTTTAGGGTAGGCAGGGCTCCTGACTCTCTGAGCACCTTCTAATTTGTTTGTTGACAGTGATAAAAGCACATTTTTAGTTCTGTCAGCAGTGACAATGCAGCTGTAAACAAGCAGGCTGCTTTGCCTCCTGTGTTATCAGCAGAACTGCCAGCTAAGCACTAATTCCTGAGCCCTTTTGTGGCTGATGCTTGGCAGTGATATATGGAGCAGAGCAGCAAAACAAGTTGCCTACTTGCATTTTGCTGTGCTGGTGGTTAGAAAAATGTGACTTAAAGCACTGAAGTGATTATACTGCAAAAAGAGAGAGTGTATGTACATGCAGCTGGGTATGTGGCCTCAACATACCATTCCATGGATGTGTGTTTCTGATCAGAACGAGTCTAGGAGATCTGGGGGTTTGGTAATATCTAATTGTTTTGCATCAGTGCCTACTTTTTGAGTAAATCTGGTAAGATGCAGATGGCAGTAATAAGGAGCTGATGACAGTGGAGTGATTTGTGTGTTGCTGCATGTAACAGCAGATATGTGCAACGTATACATATAACAGTGCAATACAAGACCTTTAGCTCAGAGTATTATAGGCCTAACATTAAAAAATAACATTAGCTTGAGATTGTTCCAGGGAGATTGATTTTGGTTAACTTCAGGACCACGCTTTCTCCCCTGGAAGCACCAGCTCTGCCGCTTTGTTCCCTCACCCTCCTCTCTTGGCACCAAGAGAAGGGAAGCAGTGGCTGTGACTGCTGGCTTCACAGAAGGGCAGGGGAATGACACCAGAAAAGATCCCAGAGGAACAGCATGGAGCAGGCTGAATCAAATAAACATAAGCAAGTTTGTCACAACAAACAAAACTGAATGTTTAAGGTCATTTCCTGGCAGGGGGCGTTTAAGCAACAGTCCTTTTTTGACCTGACCTTTTGAAGTTTTTGGTATGCTTTTTCATCTGCTATTCTCTCTCAGAGAATGATCTTTCAGTTCTACCTCACTCTTCAGTATCAGACAGAGACAGTCACAGGCAGAAATGGGAGTCTTGCTCTTTGGTATCTTCCAAACTCGTCCCTCGACAGCCAGAAGTGACAGAGGATGGGTGGGACGGTCAGAAGACATCATAGCTCTACTCGCCTTGAAGCAGCCTGTGTGCCGTTAGCTCCGTGTGGGTGAAGCTGCCACCCTAATGCTCTCAGCCCTCAGCCCAGGTATTGCTGGAGAACAGCAGCAAGCCTCCTGCGTTCCCAGGCCGTTTTGCTCTCCTCCCAGCAGCAGCTGCAGGATGAGCTCTCAGCCGGAGCCGCCAGCCCAGCTGACAGCAGAGCCGCTTCACAATACGTTCGACCCAAAGGCGCTGTGTCTGCCAAAAATGCCTTCCTAGAGGCGGGTCGGCAGCTCGGGGGTGTGGCGGTGCTGCCGTGGCCACGGCTGGAGCAGCAACGAGGCAGGGGTGCCAGGAGCACCTACCCTCCTCTCGCACCCTTGCTCCATAGAAAGGGATCCTTTGTCCCACGCTTTTACACGCTCCCAAAGAAGCTGGCTGCCATAAAACCACCCCTGCCAGCGCCAGCCCCAGCGCTGGCTCAGCCAATTGAAGCGGCTTCCAAAATCACTTCTGTGAGCTGTGCCTCACTTAGACCTGCGTGCTTCAGAAGAGACAAGAGGGTGAATGGCGGCTGTGCTGGCACTGCTGGCCCAGCAGGTCCTTGTGTCGGCCACAAGCCCGGTGCTGCCAGGCAGGTTTGGGTTTGGAAAGGGCTTAGCAGAGAAAGATATATAAACTTTTTGAAGAAGTCAGCAGCCGGACAGCATTCTGAAGTGACTGCAAATGTCTTTGTTTGAGGCTGGGCTGGAGTGCAGCTTTCTTTCATTCTGCATCTGCAAACACAAAGGAAAATGACATCTCATTCACAGCATTGTTCGCAAGGGCCGCACATAACTTCTCTGCTCAGTAAATATTTGGGGAGCAAACCGTGTAAGAGCCCGTGCTATCAGGCAGCAATGGGAATTGGCCATGCTGTGCTGTCAGCATGGGCTTAGTGGTTTTTTTTTTTTTTTTTTTCCTGACCAAAGCACTTACAGGCAGCAGCAGCCAAAGCAAACAGGGTGATTTTGCTCTAAAATTGTAGCATCACAAGACTTTGGACCGGGAATGTGAGCTTTGGGACATTTTTACAATTGCTTACAACCTTCCTCTTAAGCAATGCTTTGGGGCACAGGGACAGCTGGGCCCTACTGGCTCTTGGGCCTTCGGCCAGAAACACACTGGGGCCTGGAGCAGTGGTTTTTGGGAAGGCAGTGAGGGGCAGCCTGGGCTGGTGTCCTGGGGCTGGACCTTGTCAGTGGCAAACTAACCCAGCTGGCTGTGTTGTTTATGTGCACGTAGTCCCTGCTGGCTCGCATTCTTTAATCAAAACAATGCTTTTTCCCAATAAATATGTTTCCTCTAGACCTGCTCCAGCACACTTGTCACGAATAGGATGTGGTCTCCTCAGCTGGTCCAGGGACAGGCAGCATCGTGCTTGTGTCCAGCTCTGTGAAGTTCTGCTGTTCACCAGGACTGTGGCCACACCACCCTCCCCTCAGCCCTGTGTTGTTCACCAGAGGATGGGAAAAAGGCTCCAGGATGGCCCGTCCCAGGGCTTCATCTTTGTGAGGGAACACAGAATGTACAGGGGCTTCCTGCAGCTTGTGAGGTTGCAGCCATGCTTGGCTCCAGCCCAGCAGCATTTCTCAGGTAAGGGTGCTGGCTGAGGCCTCATCCCAGCCGTGTGTTATTGCCAGGATTGATTTGTTATCTTTTTGGTATTTATTTGTGTATCCAATCTCCAGCCAAACAAGGTTAGGTAGAAAGCAGGGACTGAGGCACTGAAAGGCTCACAAAATAAAAGCCATTCCCCAGAGGGGATGAACTCCTCTCTGTTCTTCTAGAAATATTTAAGTGCCTCTACTACTTCATTATGTCTTTAATAGTGCCAGGCCTTCCAGTAAAGACAGCAGTGCCCTTAATGACAAACCCAGCAGTGGAGGGGATCAGGAGCTGAGAGCACTGCATTGCACAAAGTGAGACTCAGCCGCCTAAAGGCCCCTCCTGCCACACACCCCAGCACTGAATATTGTTATTTCCAAGAAATATCCTCCAAGCATCACTCTGCATTTATTCATGTAATCAGAAATAAGCCACTGGAGAGTAGTGCAAGCTCTAAACAGCAAGAGTGGTTCAGGAAGTTGTGGTTTCTTCACAGTATTGGGGGTGAGGAAGCAAAACTTCCAAGCAGGTAGCTATTTCATGAAGCAGATAACCACAGCATTGCTGTATGCTTCTACTGCTTCTGTGGTCAAACCAGATGGGCTCCAGCTCTTGGCTCAACCTTTCCACACCACCACCTTCATGTCAAATTGGAGATTTTGCCTTCCAACCAGAGCATTGCTGGGTCCTCTGCAAATCCACATACACAATGCCACATAAGAGAAATAACATGCAATCAGGTCAGCATTAGTCAGGAGTGAGGATTTCAGGTGTCTGCAAAACGTTCAGCCATATTCTCTTTTTTTTTTTTTTTTTTTCTGTGGGGGGGAGAGAGAGCTGTAACCATATGTACATGGAGAAATTTATCAGTTTTGTCTGCATCTGTATGGAGAGGGATACTGCCCTGATTCTCCATGTTAGGGATGCTGTTGGGGGAACTTCAGTGGGTTCTGCGCCAGGCTTGGGTATTTTGTGCCACAGTTCACCTCTACAGAGCAATCTCCCCATGGAAAATAGTTCCTGCACATTGTGTCATACATCTGCCCATGCTGTAATGTTTTCCAGTGTTTGTGAAGATAACAACTGCGTATAGGGCACAGATGAGCAGCTTTGGCCTTTCCAATGGTGAACCTCACGAGTGTCTGACGAGCATCCCCACCCCAGGGGGCAGAGACAGGAAGGGGCGAGGTCAGGCTCCCAGAGGCAGCGAGCTGTTTGCCAGGCCCAGAAAGCGGCACAGCTCTTCTTGCCCCAGGGATCAGACAGAACCTAAAGCCAATGTCTTCGTTCAGCGTTTGCAGGAAGAACTGGTAACTTACACTGTGAGTGATTAGAAGGGGTTTGTATCCTATTGGTTGAGAAGCAGGGTGAGAAGGTCACGGAGAAGATGACATTACAGGTTGTTGGCTTTTTCCATTTTGGTTCCTTCCATCCTTCATGAGCTCACCAGCTATTTCCTGTGAAAAAACAACCAACAACCTCACACTGTGGCTTTCTGCCACCCTGATGCAGAGCTCAAAACTGGGGCAACAGCAGTGAGCCACGAGAGGAACTGCTTTCCACAAGGCTCCCTGCAGAAATAGAGCCAAGCTGCTGCTTTCCTGAGCAAGCTGCCAACTTTTATCAAAGAGCCAAGGTCCTCAGGCATAAGTAGCAGCAGCTGGTGCAGGAGAGGCTGTATTAATTTAAATTAATTATTAATACCTGTTGTGGTTTAATCTGGCAGGTGGCTGGGCACCACACAGTTGTTCACTCACTCTCTCCCCTTCTCAGTGGGATGGGGAGAGAATTGGAAAAAAAAAAGAATTTGTGGGTTGAGATAAAAATGTTTACTAAGATAGAGAAAAGGATAAAAGTTATGACTTTATATATATATATATATATATATATAATGTATATATATATATGAATGTATATAACAAGTGATGCACAAGCAATTACTCACTACCCCTGACCATTGCCCAGCTTGCCCCATGAGTAAGAGGAGAGAACTGGAGGAAGCCAAACTGCTTCTTTCTAATGCAGTTTGCTTGGAGGTGTCTTAGCTTCATTCTTTTCCCTTTGTACATATGTGGAAGTCATGTCCTCCCGCTACTAAACTGATTTCTGATGCTGTATTTGGATTTTCATTCTTCCCCCTGTAGAACAACATGTAAAACACACCTTGCTATGTAACTCATTGCCGTACAGCCTGCTAAAATTCCCTTACAAAGACCTTTTCCCTACAGCATCTTCCTCACTTGCCCAGAAGCACAGACAGGTGGTAACTGCCCAGCCCAGCTGTGCTGCATGATGTGACATGAAGGGCTGGGCAGAGCTGTGTGTCTACTGATGATGTGGGGGTGAAGTATGAAGCTGCAGCAGGATCACATGTGAAGGCACTGGTTTGAGGTGCAGGACAGGGAAGAAGTGCTTTTAAAAGATGAACAGGCCCTGACGTGGGTTAGAGAAAAGCAGAGATGTAGGAGGAAGCCGTTGTTGAAGGAGACTACTCCCGAGGGGTTTGCTGATTAACTTCTTTCGCCATCCCAGCTTACTCAGGATTTTCTTAGGAATAGATTGCAATGTTACCCTCCCTAAGTCACTTGTTAGTCATACTTCACAAACAAACAGAAGAATGCAGAAATACTTTGATGGCATTGCCACTGTGCCTGTGCTGCAGCAACCGGACAGCCGGGGTGAGACGATGAGCTCTGTGCCAGCTGTACTTCTCAGCTCTTGAATGATTTATCTCAGTGGGCATAAAAGGCAAAGATACAACCACACCTATCACTGAAATGAATGCCGTAGTAAAATAAAAATCAATCATCCTCACTAGGAAATGAATTTTAATGATATTGAAATTACTGCAACTGTTCATGATGACATGTCTGTATATGTGAACTGTAATTATTTATGGAGTTCACTATTTTGGCAGCTAGCCCTACAGCTAGCCCCCCAATAAGCAACTCATTCATTCCATCAGTTGCAGTTACCCAAACCCATGTCCCTCTGCTGCCACACAACCCACAGTATCCCTTTCCTACACTTCTCCTTAGACAGCCACTTGTGCTGCAGAGCCAGCAGAAGCCCTTGCCCTGTTCTGAAAGCCCACGTGGTTATGGATGCGATAGAGTGTCATAGGCTTGGGTCCAGTCCTTGGAAATTCCTTTAATTAAAACATTTATAAAGTTAAAAAACATTCAATACATAAATGACATCCTGCAGCTGCATACTAATTTAAAAAAGTAGAAAACAAAATTGGAAATACAATGATGAGCTATTTCGTGAACCCATAGGAGATCAGAGGGCAGCCAACCCAGTTCAAGCGCTCACTACACAGCAAGAATGAAGAAAAGCTGCTATGAATTCCTGGAGCTTTTGTCTCCTGTAATTATTTCCTAGATCACATACAGCAGCAGTGTTAGTTACACTAGCATCTTAGATAAATGGCCTGGAAAGATAAAACACGCAGTAGTGTGTGCATTGAGGAGAAAAAGGAGGACAAGTGACTGAACTGTTATGACAGGACAAGTCCACATTAATTTATTACTTATCTGTAACAAGAGTTGCCTTTAGCAGTAGGTCCTTCAAACTGCAAGGCCATTAAAGCTTTCACATGCCCTTCTGAGCAGTGGGTAGTTAAAGGCATATCTAAGGAAAAGTGAAAGCACAATTTTTGCATAGAAAGGAACCAGCTGAGCAAAAGCACTGAAAATTGGGTATAGAGTGAGAACTGACATGAAGCTGTACCTTCCCTTGTGCTGTTAGCAGACTAACTAAATTAGTTACAGGGCTACAGATGGCACAATCACACCTTCAGTTTATTTGCAGACACTCCCTACTTTACCAGAGTCTGATTCCTACACTTAGTCTGACTGAAGTCAGTCATAAATCAGAACATTCTGGAAGACACATGTTTGGAGTTTGGTTCCATTCCCTGAAATAACTTTGTGACTACGAACACGTCATCAGAATCTGCACAGAGAAAAAGCTGCTGTTATCACTGAGAGTGATGCACAGTTACATTGCTGGAAAGTGACAGGAAGACCTCCATCAGAATCAGCTGTAGTCTACTTCCTCACCTACACATCACAGCCACTTTCTACATCTTTCAGTCACGTTGACCCTCTGGTACATCACCATTTCAGTATGACCTGCAAGATCTGGAACCTGTATTAGATGTAATTATTAAGCAAAAGCATTAGAGCATCTGTGACCCTGAGATTTAAGTCTGTATCCCTGAAAGTTTAAAACTGAGATATGATGTGGTATCAACACAACACCCTCCTTCCTCTTCATGAAGCGAAGAAACAAGTGAAAAACAGTACAGTGCTGCTTCAGCTCAGATAAGTGTGTCTGCATTCCAGACCTGCAGGGTGCAAACACATCCTTCATCTGTGATTGGAGCAAACACACTATCCTTGGTTTACATTTTTCTAGTGTTTCTGCTGGTGAAAGTCTCTCGTTGTTATTCAAAGATAAGTAACAGTTTTAAAAACCAGTGAACTTTACAAAAGTATGGAAACTTCTCAGAGATAGAAATGGGAGGGAGACACCGCACCTCAAGGTGTTTCAAAGGCCATTCGTGATCTCCCTTAACACTCACTACATGGCACTAGAGTAATTATTACCTTCTCTACATTCCAAAATAACAATGAAAGTAAAATGATATCAAAGCCCAAAAATCAGACAGCCAGAAGCACACAGTCATATGTAGGCACTTGTGAAAATGCTTCAAAAAGACAGGAATAATGCTTCTTTTTCACTTGTGTGGAAACTGCATAGAATTACTGCTCTGTTTTCCTGGGCGTCTCACATCAGGTGAGAGAAGATCAGGACTGAATCCAAAGTACCTATAAACATCTCTCTGCAATTATGATTAGACTGCTGTCCTGCATCACTGGAATGCTACTGTATCTCAAACACAGGGAAACTTTGACACATATAGTCTACAGCCGAGAAAAACAATAACTGCTAAACTTGAAGAGAACAGATAGAATCGTACACTAATAAGACAATGAAGAAAAGTTAAAAATTCAAGTAGGAAACACAGTGAGTAAGTGATTTTAAATAGTCCTCTTGAAATATTAATTCAATTCAGAACAAATTCTGGACCGAACAAAACTGAAGTATGGTTGCTAAACATTATGTCTCAAAACAAATTAGAAGAAAGGAGGAAAGAAAGAAAAAAAAAGGAGGCAAGAAAAAATTTAAGGGATTTTCAGAAAATCTAACAGTTGACATCCAAACTGTCAACCGCAATGCTCAAATTACTGCCTCAGTCAGCTCTCCATGTCTTAGGAAAAGCCATTTTTTTTTTTTTTAAATCTTACTCTAATAATAACAAAATTATGTTTATTCTAGTCTTATTTCCATGTACCTTTTCTTTTAAAGGCCTACAGTTTAGTGTTCACAACTTCAAAAGCATCTGTAAATATACCAAAAATAAGAATGAATACCAGACAGTATCAAAATGATGCATTTCAAAACCATCTCATTATTACTGAAAAGTTCACTGCAGTTAATCTGTAGGTCTGAGATGCTTTGGTCCTGGACACAATCTCCTCCATTAAGTGCTCAAGGTCTGCAGTCTTCTTAATTAAATGAGAAATCTTTCATCCACCAAAGTTTTAGACGTCAAATTCTTCTGTCCAACTGTATTACGAATGAACCTAAAAATCTAACAACAAAAACAATACGTTAAAGAGCAAGTAACTAAACCAGCATGCTTCAATACCTAGCGCAGAATAACTCCCTACTATCTTTAAATCCTAAAGGAGAGAATCAAGTGTTAAATTGCCTTTACTGATTTTGAAACTTAAATCCTAAAGGAGAGAATCAAGTGTTAAATTGCCTTTACTGATTTTGAAACTTTTCCAGTATCTTTCCATCTTGAAATATGGTTAAATTAATTGCAATTAACTTTAACTGTTTTTTCGTGTTTTCCAGTGAAAGCTGTTTGTCATTCTCTTTGTTTGTGACACGCATACGAATACACTTGGACTATTTAACACCACATACTGTGTCCAGGGTTTCATTATTGAACTATTTAAGCTCTCATCCTACCCCATATTATTTAAATAGAAGTTTACCTCCTGTTGTAAATACGTTAGAATAGCCGCTAAAACAAAACTTTGGGTAGCCAGATCCACAACAGAGAAAAACAGGATATCAAAGATGAGCAGCGTCGTCTCATTGCCGTAATACAGAACTTCACTGAAAGAGTGTCCTTCATCTACAGGAAGACAATGGTTTTTGAAGGATTTTTACTTCATTCACTCCAGAAATCTCAATTAAGTCACTTAAAAAAAATGATGATCAGAGGGCTGGAGCACCTCTCCTCTCCTATGAGGAAAGGTTGAGGGAACTGGGCTTGTTTAGCTTGGAGAAGAGAAGGCTCTGGGGACACCTCATTGTGGCCTTCCAGTACTTGAAGGGAGTGTGTAAACAGGAGGGGGAACGGCTGATTACAAGGGTTAACAGTGATAGGACAAGGGGGAATGGTTTTAAACTGAGACAGGGGAGGTTTAGGTTAGATTTTAGGAGGAAGTTTTCCACACAGAGGGTGGTGACACTCTGGAACAGGTTGCCCAAGGAGGCTGTGGATGCCCCATCCCTGGAGGCATTCAAGGCCAGGCTGGATGTGGCTCTGGGCAGCCTGGTCTGGTGGTTGGTGACCCTGCACATAGCAGGGGGTTGAAATTAAATGATCATTGTGGACAATTTCAACCCAGGCCATTCTACGGTTCTATGAAAAATGGCTGCCTTGAATATGAAACAGACAAAACTTCCTTGTCAGTGAGATTTTTAGCAAGTGCTAACTCTGGCCCCAGGTCAAAAAAATAACGAAACGTGCTTAAACCTTACCTAAAAGGAGCTTCAGAGCTTAAAAATTATCTTCGTTCACTTAGCAATTGATTTCCCCAGAAATGGGTATTTTAAGCTTAAAACCATTTTCCGTAGCCAAATTAGATTACTTATTCATCCCTTCGTTTTATAACCAGTGCCTCTCTTAAAAGAGAACTTTTAGCAAGTACAGAAAATGCTCCTCTCTCTTTCTGCTTTCTTATTAAAATGTGTAATGAAAGTATGGTGTTGCCAATAAAACTTTCATTAAACATTGCTTATATTCTGCTTTTATGAAATCCTGATTTGTATCTAAACTTCTGGAGACTGCTGCAGTGTAACCCATCAAGCAAAACATTCATTTCAGTGCTTACATGATCTTTGAAACAATGGCAGTCAAAAGACTGAACATTGTGTGGTTTAGAGACATCTCATTGTGCTTCTGCATTTAACTCAAACGTGATATTCGTGACAGTACTGATGGCTGAGCAAACCTGAGGACTAGAATAGGGTTTAGGAACAACTGTATGGTGGGGACTGGAAGCCAGAGGCTGCTGAGAATTAATACTGGTTATCTTGTAGCATTCACTACTTCTATGTAACAGGGAAGGAGAGCCCAGTCCTTTGACGAATTATGTGCAGCTCAGACATCCAGACTGAGCAAAACCATCAGGCTACAGCCATGGTTCCTATCTGGTTAGAAAGCATGTGCTATATTCCTGATTATAGAGCAAGGTTTGTGATTCAAATGAGGGGTTCAATTTTGCAGCCTTGGTGTCAGAGAGGAGACAGCAGAAAAAGTTCTGCTCCGCTCCATAATCTAACCTGGGGATTGGTATTATATAAGGATGCATATTTAGGTGTAATGGTCATTCTGTTGATATCAATGGATTGGATTATGGTTCTGATAAGGTTTGAAGTTTCTGAACAGTGAGACTGGAGAGTCAAGTATTTAAGGGGCTCAAAATGAGCCCCCATCATTGGTTGCTCGTGGATACTTAGTTTTCACTGAAATTATGCCCATATTTATAGTTAGGGATAGAATAAGGGTCTGAACTAAGTGCAATGGAGTCTCCAAAAATGTGTGGTATAATATAATCAATTATTTCACTAAAACATCCTCACTGTGATCAATATCCCCTTTAGAGAAATTGTCTTTCTGCTCTTAGTTTTTTCACAGGAAATTTAGTTCTCTACAAAAGCGTAGTGCTGAACTATTTAAATACCAAGCATCTCCTTTCCATTTAAAAAGTGGATATCAAGGCAACACTTCATAAAAAACTGCACATCTCTACACTGTATCCTTTCAAGATGCCTACAGGAAAAAACACCACATTGCAATTAAGTGACAAATAGTAAGTAGGATTTCTCTAACCTCGAGAAGACCTCTTAGATACTTCCCTCACAATCATTTTAAGGCCTCTCTTGCTGTAAAGCCCAGTTTAGGCTGGAAATCCTGGAAGTAAATTTACACTGAAACATGTGTACTTCTAAAAGTACAAATCCCACGTCACACATCCTTTTACCATTGTAGAAAATACTTTTGTCGATTGGTTCCATGAACTCCATGCCTAGAATCCGCTCAAGCAGCAACTTATCTTTGACAATATAATCCATTTCTTTATGAACCTGTAAGAAAAGCAAAGGTGCAACTTCTGTTTTATGATCTCCAAGGAAAAGTAGTTTTTCCAAAGTGGAGTACAGCCACTTAGACCCCTATGAATGAAGAAAGGATTGGTCCATTCCAAGATAAAAAATAAACACATAACAAGAAAGGATTTGTCTTCTTGAAGAGCGGGCTGCATTGTTGCACAGTACTCCGATTTTTTATTTGAATGAAGCACTGTTTCAGTTCCTATGAAATCTTGAACAACGAGTCCTTATGGACATATGCTTAAACAGAAACTACAGGCATGCAGATTTACAATTTTTAGTCTCTTGTGATTTTCTTTAATATATTAATATCAATATACATACGTGATCAATAAAAGAACTGAGGAATTTGTTCATGGTGTTGTATGCCCTTGTGCTCTGTTCAAAAGTATTTGCAGATGAGTCCAAAAACCTAGCAGGACCACGTCTCTGAAATACAACATGGCCGTGGCTTTAGTGGAAGAAATACATATTTTAAATAATATTAACAGAATAAAAATGTCTCACTTACTCTTGTCAGGGTTTCATGAATCCTGTCATACTGCAGTCTCATTTTTCTTGAAATGGAAATCTGAAATGTCTGGCCATCTGTGTTTGGTAGCAAACCTCTCTGACTACATAGGTTTTCCTACAAATTAAAATAACTCTAAGTTAACATTATTCTTGTCATACACAAGCAAAAAAAAAAAAAAAAAAAGTTAAAGGCTTTTCATTTATTCTCTTTTATGTAGAATCATAGAACAGCTCAGGTTGGAAAAGACCTTAAACATCATCGAGTCCAACCACAACCTGACCATACTACCCTAACTCTAACATCCCTCTGCTGAATCTTGTCCCTGAGCACCACATCCAAACAGTTTTAAAACACATCCAGGGATGGTGACTTAACCACCTCCCTGGGGAGCCTATTCCAGTGCTTAACAACCCTTTCTGTAAAGAAGTTTGTCTTGATGTCCTGATATGTACACATACAGAACTTGATATCTCTAAATCTTTGAATTCACTGCACTCTCGATGCTATTACAGCAAGATTTTTTTTAGGACATGAAATCCTGACCCCTGCTGTCACAAAGTCATATTCATCTTTTTACCCGTGTTCTATTCATTACCTTCTAAAATATCTTTTAAGGTTCATTCCAAAGCATTCTGTTTTGCATTTATCATTTATTCTCTATTTTTCTTGCTTTTTCTTATGCCTTGGACTCCTGACTTCTCCATACCTTTCTCAGGTCATACTTCATAGATCTCAGAAAACCCAAGAACACTAAAAATTCATTAATTACACTGGGAAAAAAAAATCCTTGCTTCTCCCAGTATTATGCTAAAGAAAGCAATTAGGAAAAAAACACACAGGGAGCCACAAAAATAATATTTAAAGGATTCCTCTATGTTTCCATATTTGAATGTTAATTTTCATGTTTAGATTTTTTTCTTGTCAGTTAGCATTAAAACAGACACATCCTTTGCCAAAGGTACTTTCTTTCTACTTATCCATACAACAGTGCAAAACGTCATGGAATTCTGTGCATTGTGCTCCAATCATATTTGATATTTTACATTTGTTGCAAAGATACAACTAACGAGAAACTTGAAACAATAATTACTAAGTTTATTAAAATGAATGTCTGCAAAGGGTAGCGGATGTCAGCAGAGAAGGAAGAGATGGAACAAAATAATTTATTAGAAGAGTAGCTGATCCTCTTTTTTACATATATATTTTTTCAATATAAAAAAAGATGATAAATAAATGCATGGAAAAAAAAATAACCTTGTTAGAAAAACAGGAATATTACATGTAAGAAATCTGAAAAACAGAAAGAGAAGAGAAAGAGAAGAAGAAAGGTGAAGAGCTAGTTTAAAAAAAAAAAAGTTAAGTCACTTATTTGCAAATAAACAGCTGGTATCTTTTAAGTACCTTAACTCAGTGCAACGTAGCACAGAAGACTAGATCTGTAACTGAAAGCTTTTAAAATATACATATACCTATTAATTAATTAAAGAAAATAATTAGAGTAGGCGTAAAACTTCCCTACGTCTACTTACTGCTTCTCTCTTTAGGTTCATATTCATTTCCTCCATATTGGTGTCTGCATGTCCATGCACTGAACGGCCATGGATGTAATAACCAAAGCAGCTGTGTGACAAGAGGAACACTGAAATCTAAAAGAAGTGCAGGAAGAGAAGAATACTTTCATTAGATATGACCATTTTTTCCACAGTGTAAATCAGCAGATTTAGAATGCAAAGTAGGTACGTATCAAAATACGTATGGCAGGAAAACATTCAGTAACATCTTTAATTATTCATTTGTGCTTAAGCTGGGACGCAGAACAGCTTCAAGTTTAGTTTATGAATGGCAAGGATCACAGAGTCAAGAACTTGAAACATTTAATTCCACAGAACAAAAAAACGAAAAATCGAAATCAAAGGTATCAATTGGCCTTCATTCTGATCCTGTGATACGTAACACCTACGCATGATTTCACTTGAGTTTCTAGGAGACTGTATGCAACAGACTGTATGAAATAAGGCTTATGTATCACAAAATGAATTCTCTATGCGACCCGTGCACTACATGGTATTTTCATGGGAAAGGAAAAAACAAGGCTGACAAAAGGAGTTAGTACCTTTATTTTTTTAGAATTTTTGGCCAAATGACTGAATTTTGTGTGTTCTCACTCAGTCTTCTTGTAATACTTCAAGTCTCATATTTAAACTACTGGAAGTAGTTCAGACATACATGAATGTATTTGAAAAAGATGACAGCTATTTCAGGCAGGACAGTCATCAACATTTGAGGAAGAACCAGAAGATAAGAATGGAAATGGAACATAAACATAAAATCGAAACCAATATGGTTCTGTCTAGAAGAAAAAAGTACTAAAAGGCAAAACTAGTAGAAAAAAAATGACAAAAAATGACTGCATGTTGAATTTCTGTCACCATTTTCTACTCTTGAATTCCATAAGAGCACTATAACTGATATGCTTTCAAATAACAATGTAAAAATCATGTCTAGAAGTACATACTGATATAGATGATTCCAGAATCCTTTTCAAATTAAAACTTAAGTAAAATCATCTTGTAGGTTACACCGATAAATTGAGGAATAAATCACCCCCTTTGGTTGATCTCTGAACAAATTACGTGAATAAATATTACTTAGCGTTCTTATAACGATCCTACATGTTATTCTAGTGAAAATGTCCCCGTACAAATGAGACAAAGAAATACTTACGTTGCTCACACAACACAAATCGACAAATCGGCTTAACTTATCTTCAACAAATCTTTCATAAAACACAGCAAAAAATATAATCTGAAATAAATCAACCATATTTTATTTTATTATTCCGCAGATTTTACTTTATTTTCAGAATTGTAATTAACTTCAAAGTTCAGCGTCCACAAATTACGACTTCTGCAGTGGTTATCATTGCATCAAGCTCTCTGAAATAGGATTGACATCCTTCCTCTCCAAAGTAAGGATGTAGCAATAACTTGCTTTTCATTTCAGTCTTGGTAGATGCTCTAAATTTGTTTACAACATAAAAAAGGAACTGAGTAAATTCTTCCCTTTGACAGAATTAAAATTGCAACAAAGAAAAATCTCTCACAGTCAGGCAGGTTCATTTTTTTATTCTAATCTTGTAACCACACTCAACAAGCTGAAAGTCCAGATGAAAAAAGCAAAAAAAAAAAAAACCAACCACAAACTCCAATACTTCTGATATTTGAAGGGAGCATATAAACAGGAGGGGGAATGGCTGTTTATGAGGGTGGATAGTGATAGGACAAGGGGGAATGGCTTTAAACTGAGACAGGGGAGGTTTAGGTTAGATTTTAGGAGGAAGTTTTTCACTCAGAGGGTGGTGACACACTGCAACAGGTTGCCCAAGGAGGTTGTGGATGCCCCATTCCTGGAGGCATTCAAGGCCAGGCTGGATGTGGCTCTGGGCAGCCTGGTCTGCTGGTTGGCGACCCTGCACATAGCAGGGGGTTGAAACCAGATGATCATTGTGGTCCTTTTCAACCCAGGCCATTCTATGGTTCTGTGATACCCAGTACTATAGTAATGTTATTATCACTAGCATGGCATAGGGATTTATTTTACTTTCCAAGAACCAGCACAAAAACCTGATCATTCTGTATGTGCCTAACATACCTGCAGGAAGGCAATGGCTAACCACAGTGCAGCAGACACACCGAATCTTAAAATGCGGCTCCATGGTGCTATGTAACTCTCACTGCTTCTTGTAAGACTGGAAGAAGAATCCATTAAAGCCAGGTTTGAAAATCCCAGCACCTGAAGAGATAAAAGATAATATAAAAAATGTGAGGTAACAAATAGCTCTAGTTATGGCTCTGTCATTTTCCTCAAAGCAGGAAATAAGAAAAGAGCTGGGAATAGCAGCATGTTCATTATGATATAGCCCAGTCGTGGGATCCAGTATTATTACTGAGAAACAATTAAAAACATGATCTGTGCACAGATGTATATATTTATATTATCATATATATATTTACTAATATAAATAAACATACACAGCTAAATCTCATGACAAATCAAGACTAATTTTTCCTCAAAAAGTCTAAAAAGAGTCTACTGCTCAACTATAGAGAGATCTTATTTCTGCCAAATTCTAGCTTTCTAGTCACAGAATCACAAGGTTGGAAAGGAAATCCAAGATCATCCAGTCCAACCGCCCTCCCACTACCACTGCTACCACAAGCACTAAACCATATCTCACAGCTCCTCATCCAGGCGCCTCCTGAACACTTCCAGGGACGGTGACTCCACCACCTCCCTGTTCAGGCCATTCCAGTGCCTGACCACTCTCTGAGAGAAAAAGTTTTTCCTCATGTCTAACCTAAACCTCCTCTGGTACAACTTATGGCCATTTCTTTGGGTCCTGTTTGTTGCCTGGGAGAAGAGGCCAAACCCCTCCTCATCACAACCTCCCTTCAGGAAGTTGTAGAGCGTAGTCCTACATATTCAAGAGATTACAAATTTTTGTTTTTCAAATATAAGAATCTGAGATGTTTTTTTGAACAGAAATATATTTTCCTTCACTGTCCCATACAGCTGAATCTAGTTTAAATAAACAATCTAAACAAAGTTTCTGAATCAAAATAATGAGAGAAAAACTTGGTACTGAAACACTTACGTGATGAAAATTTGTGAAAATCATTCAGAAGTAAAACTACAATGGAAACACATTTGTGGTGGGATAATCCCCACCACAGCAGGAAGGGGCAGAGAACAGGACGATCAAAAGCAATACAACTTGTGGGTCAAGATGGAGATAACTTAATAAGCAATGAAAAGGGAACAGCAACAACATCCCAAACAACTAAAACAACTGATAAAAAAGCAGTCACCAAATAGCTCCTACAAGTAGAATAACGCCCAGGAATAGTTACCTAGTCAGAAAAACCTATCCCCTTCAGGGCTGGTTTGTTGTGCATGATGCTTTCTGGTCCCTTCGGGCATTTTGGGTCAGCTATTGAGGTTCTGTCTTTTCCTAGTTTCCTGGGAAGTTGTGTCCCTTTCCCTGCTTGCTAGGGGGCCACGAGAGAGAAACTGTGCAAACACTCCCGAGCAACAGCTGAAACACCTTTATGTTATCAACACTGTTGCAGCCACAGATCCAAAATACAGCTCTATATGGATTGCTGGGAGAAAATTCAACTCCATCCAAGTCATACCCCATGCAATACTCAAAACCTTAGTGACACTGCCAACATTACCTTCAGTACCTATAGAGTCACCATTGCAATGGTGACCAGTGCCAGCCAGAGGCTGCTTGGTGCCAGATACAAGACTTAGGACAAAGGAGACTCCTCTAGCACTTTCCAACTTCCTCCAACCAATACTTTGCCAGGCTTCTATACTAATACCACACAGCCTGTAATTGTGATGAAGGAGAACTGAACAGTAACTTTACCAAAACTGTAACTGCAGAAGCCAGCTTTTGACCATACAGTTTTCTCCTGATAGCTCTATCTATCCAGTGCGTTTTCCTTTTGGAGAAACTACATTTCAAACTCCAGAACAGCAATGAAAGACCTTAAAATTACTGGAGGTTTTCACAAACACCAATTTTAGTCTATTCAGGTATCTTTCACGACTTCCTCCACTATCAGTGTCAAGAAAGGGACTCTTCCAGAGCATATTCATAGAAGGAATTATCAAGTAAAATGTAAAAAAAGAAAATAAATAATTAAAAAAAAATAGTCTTTCCCTACTAGTAATAACAGGAACCTAAGAAGGTTCAACAGAGGAGGCTAGTTAAGTTTTGGGAATACTTGCTCTCTTTCCTCTTACTCCTTCCTTGTATCATGGCACTGAAGTTGGTCTGGCCAATATTTACCAAAGGTACTGAAACAGTTCATGAAGAATTAATTTGTTAACTGTCTTTAATTTAAAGGAAAAATAGAACAATAAAAAATATATTAAAATGAATTAAAATATTTAAAAATATGTCAGAGAACCTCACATAAACAGCTATACACCTTAAGAGTACTTGCCAAAATAGTAGTTACCAAACCGCACTGAAGAAATGATTTTGAAAAGCTAACGCACAATTTCTCACATATCCCTAAGTTGTAACTGAAGCTGAAACACTGCCTTATGTTATGACATCAGGAACAGAATTGGCACATTTCATTTCCTGCTTTATAAAAGGTCGCCAAATAGCAAATTAGCAGGGAGGAAACTCCAGTTGAGACAAATATAAAACCAGACATAAACCTGTAGACTGTGGCAGCAGGGAACAAGTAAGCAAATAAAGAACTGAGCGCACACACAAACGTATCAGCCTCCTAGCTGCTTAGGGTAACTCATCAGCTTAAGAACAAATAAAACTAATGGAGCTTTCTGGGGGTTTGTTTTTTCTTCCTTAGCAAAACAGCACAGTGATGTGTACACCTGTACATAAGTATAAAAGAAGGTAGCAAAACAGTAATTCACAAAACAACGTGCATGCAAGTGGTCTTGAAAGGCATTTGCAGAGTCTGCAGGAATTAAAATACAGACTGTTACATTTTGGATGTGAATAATAAAAAATAACAACTCTAGCAGTAATACCTCCAGAAAAAAAAGAACTGCGAGCACTTGAAAGAGAGGGTTTATCTTCCTCACTGTCTGAATTTCATTCCACTCATTGGCTATAAAATATGTTCTCCATATGCTCACTGGTGCAGCAGCACTTTTTACATCGCCTTCACCTAAAAAGAATACACACATTAAATCTCTGAAATTGAATATTTTGGATCAATATCAAAATTTAACCAAAGTTCTGTATATTAACAAGTACAGCTGGAGTTACCTTCAACTGCTTTAACAACTCTGCCCTTAGGTCTTTCCCAGTCGATAAAGAAAATATCTACAGTAAGTTGTGAAACCAATAATTGCAAGAACTGCAGAGCCTGTAAAAAAAATAAAAAGAAAAGAAAATGAGAGAAATGGAACTCATAAAAAGTAATACACTTTGCTACACTTGAGGCTGCAATTTGGTTACTAAGTTTTGATATGTAAATATAATTACATGCTTGGAAGAACAGTAAGTCATGTGATGATGGCCAGAGTTATGAACAGAATCCAGCAAAATAATAAATTCCAAGAAATCAGCCCAGCATTTTCCACAACATATTAACCAGTGGTATGAACTCTGATTCAATATGCTTCCATGGAGACAGAATACTGACCTCTCAATTCTACATGAATGTTTGAAGATAATTATTTTAATCTGAGTTATGCTCATTTTTAATCAGGAACTGACTGCAGTTTCCTGCGTTAAAAGAAAGCATTGGCTTTCTTGATATGTTGTTAATTTATTTGGGTTTCCTTAACTTTTATCCTTGAAAGAGTAAATTTCCCTAGAGTCCTTAGACGTTTGTTTTCCCACTAAGGCTCCACAAAATAAGTTTCTATGGAAAAATAACATAATTCTTAGAATAACTGTTCACCTCTACACACAAATAAAATGCACTGCTCAAGCCTACTGAAAAAACAGATGCGTATGTTAAAGTGTCTTTAATATAAGAGGAAAAATATTTACCTTTAAACTAAAAGCACATGCTACGTATGTAACAAAAGCTTTCTCTTGAGATGGGAGTGGTAAAAGGACAGAGACGAACTGCTGAGCCTGTAATTAAGAACCAACATTGAAACAGTGCAGAAGGCAAACGTAACAATATATGAAGGGCTCAGGACTGAATACCTTTTGCAAAAAAAGATCAATATTTAACATGCAATGGATTCAAATTTATAAAATACTTTAGCTGACTCTTAAGCAGACTGTAAGCACAAAGGAACCTAAGGAAAAGAAACAGGTGATCACAAGAATTTAAGCACACAGAATAGAATATCATATATGAACTTGCCTCAATGGTCTGATCAGAAAGGCAAAAAAAAAAAAAAAAAAAGAAAAATGAATTTTTGTGTAAAAATGATAATATAAAATAATGCCATATTAATAGTTATTCATATAACACCAAAATCTGGGAAACACTTACTTTGAAGAACACGAGCCAATAAATCCCTGTGCCCACTGTGATGACAAAGAAAACGTTGGCAAGGTCTCCAGCATAAAAGAGTAAGAACTTGAAAACTGTCTGCAATTATAAAAGCACACTGTACAGGTTTGCAAAAATAGTTAAACCACGTATGTGTATGTTTGTATAAGATGTTAAGCAGCTCTCATTTCAGGAACCTCTTACTAGTGAGAAGTAGCCCCAGATATCATTTCTGTACTGCAGCCATAATATAATAACATAAAGAATGACTTTGAAAACAAAGGCCATTCAACTGATCAGAATAGCTCTACTGATAAATACTTTTTTTTTCCTCCAAGCAAAGCTATTTCCTGAATGACAACATCAGAATGCAAAGAATGCAAAAAGCCTACTTCCTCAAGTGATCCTAACTCCAAGTCATAGTTCTGTGCAGGTAGGCTAGAAATTATTTCAGTTACCATAGGAAACAGAATAGTTATATCACAGGGAATGAATGACAGCAAAGGTCTCCTTAAAGAAAGGAAAATGTCCTTGTTTGGTTTACCAGCTTTTTATACCTGTAAGTCAATCACAGAACTGCCTGTACGCCTCTTCCAGCCTGCAGTCCTGAGAAGGGACCATAGCACTGCGAGCCCACCCAACACGCCCAACGTGATCTGAAATAAAGGATAAATTCTTTGTAGATATTTTTAAAAAGACAAAATAGAAGCAAACCATTACACTGGTGAATTAAATGGCAGTACAACTTACATCTGTCTGAATCTGAGCCTCCGACTGATTCATCTCATAATGGACTGAGAAGGAAACCTGAATATTCAGATAGAAAAAGTAAATCTCTGCAGACATTTTTTAAATGCCACAAGAATTGTAACCAGTGGTGGGTCCCAGCTGTTAGTTGATAGGCATTCCCATCTAGGGTTACAGTGTGGGTGCAACATCAATCTCTTTCTGCACACATCTTCACCAGATGTGCTACAGTGCCAAGCATAGAACCAGCACGTGTTCGTCCAACCCTTAGTGCTGACTTTACTAACGATAACACTGGGGATGAACCCCTACTACCTCCAGGTTCACACCTGCACCCCATTATAATCCTTTCAACTCTGCATGCATTTTTTCCATCTGAAAGTAGACACCACAGGTTTGATACTTTCCCTCTTACTGATGTTGATTAAAAGAAGATTTAATCTAATTACATCAACATACAATATCATTAAGTGAGCTCAGACACCTTTCTTTTCCAACTTGAGTGAAATAAAAACTGTCACACAACACCAAAATTGCTCTCTCTAGCTATTTACCTATTCTAAGACCTAATTCTGTGGTTAAATAACGATATGATATTGACAGAGAAGAAGGCTGACTTTTGTTTTTCTATTCTTCTAATTTCCCATCCTTTCCTTCCTTTTGTTCAGCTGATACAGAATGCAAGGAATGGTTCCAGTACCAGGAATTTCCAGTTGAATGTCTATCTGAACTGGATACCTGAACTGCTGAGGAACGTTGATAAGCAGAAAACATTATTATTAGTATTTATTTGTGGCAGAATCATTGTTGTGTTATATTAAATTCAGTATTTTCATTTATTTATAAGCAGTGTGATCTAACAAGCAAACAAGGCACTAGTTTCTTTTTCCCTCTAGATACAGATTATTGAATTATTTTACTTTAAGAATTAAAGATCTCTTGCAAATAATTAACATAAGCAGACAAAAAAATAAAGGCTGTTAAATATATGTATTATCAATATTTTAACTTAAACCACAAATGATCTGAACTGTGTCATAACAACTTCCTCCTAATGCACTTCTTTAAAGAAAAACATTCACTTTCTTGCATAAAACGCTGCCTTTAGTGCACTGCACAAATCAGATACACTTTTAGTATTTCCTTTGCCCTACAGTCTAATTTACCATTATGCACCCAATTGTAAAATCCTACATATCTTGATTTAAAAAAGACTCGAGACAAAAGGAAGAGGCTTTTAACTGCTTCATCTTAAAAGCTTTGTTTTGGTGAAAACTTGCAACTTCAAAACTGAGCTGAACTACAGACTGCTTCGCTTTTTACAACCCCTCCAGCACGCTCAGTCAAGCAGAACTTCAACAGAACTAAAAGCTTGATTAACAAACCAGTACAATGAAGATAGCACGAGGGTCTCACCGTCACACTCTGGGTATCAGGGTTTTGGACAAGCACATCTGTGTAAGCAACAGTAACCAGAGGTGGGTAGATAGTTCCTTTCTGAGTGTGGGATACCAGACGAATTCTGCAGAAATACAAACAGTGTATTATTTAAACGTAGCAAATGGATGAGATGCTTGGAAGGTATTGATTGAAACTTGTACTAACAGGAAAACGCTACATGAAGAGAACAACCTGATGAATAGAATGGGCAATACAAACTCAGAATTGTGGCAATTCACATTTTAAAAGGAACCCAAAAGGCACGGACACAAATAGATAAAAGGAAAAGCTGGGCAAGGGCACTTATTTGTAAGATGATGCTCGAATCAATCTTTACATACTAGTCACATTCTGGAAGTCAATTGCAAAATGAGAGTTTTCTCAAAACACTGCAGAACAAATTTTTCTATATTTATTTAGAATTTATTTAATTATTCTGAGAGGGAGTAGGAGAGGAACAGTTCAGGTCTCCTAATAAACTAATCCTTATTTTTTTGAAAAACATTATATGTACATCATAACAACCAGAGCTGGTACATTAAATAAACCTTCAAGATGCTAACCTGCATAGGTGACAAGACACTGCTAATCAGCAATCTTTTTAACTGTAATTTCATACTAAATTGTAAAGAAGTGCTGATAGAAGATCTCAATTTTATTTAGACATCAATCTCAGAGAAATATGTTATATAAAGAAGGAAAGAAAATGTTCTTTCAAAACAAATTCCACTGCAGATTCACAAGCAGTGATGACCCAAAAAGGCAGTCTTCCACTACAAGGCTACTGTATATATAACGACTACAAGACCATTCTGGATCGTATGACAACATTTATAGGCCAGAGCTTGTAAAAACACTGCAAAAAGAATATGGAATATCAAATAGCACCCTTATATAGTCGGCAATATACACATCAAAAAACCACAGAGGAGTTCTGATGACACTTGCTCATATAAGATGACTGAATGCCTGTTAACTTGCATTATGCAAACACAGATTGATCCATCTTAAGTGAGAAGTAATCACAGTGACTTTAAGCCCCACAAATCAGCATTAGGTATTCTCTCTCTCTCTCAGGAGAACAACCTACAAAAAAAGAAAAACTACAAAAAACCTGCTATTGTCAAGTAAGCACAGGAAAAACAGCACAGAACATAGGAGAAACGACATAACAAAACAACTTCCATTTAAGACACCACAAAATGCAGATTGCACAAGACTGTACATCACATGCATTTAATCACCTTATTGTTATTTTGCTAGCAACTCGAATTATTCTTGGTAGTTTTCCCAAGTCATTTTCTCTTCCACTCAATGTATCCACCAAAAAGAAGCGACGAGTCAAAAGCCAGTTGTTCATACTGCTGCCTTTGAAAAGAAAATGACAGTCTCATAATACCAAAGAAATTAACTCAATGCACAAGCAGGATGAAATCTAATAAAAACAGTGTGTACTCTTATATTCAGGATGGAGAATTACATATTTTCAATTTAAACAGGTATATAATATCACCAGATAACCTTTTTGTGCATATTATTGATTGGACCAGTATCTTCAATCAAAATTTGCACATAGCAAATCAGAACGTGCCTAGAAAACTGATAAATTCACAAAAAAAGAGAAAGAAATTACAGTGGATGAAGGTATTTTAAAAAACAACTTGGAGACTGTAATTAATACAAAGCCTTAGCATTCTGAGTTATTTAGATTATTGGAATTCAGAGAACTGTAACTGGATATTCTTACCTTGATTCACATACATCTCACTGTACTGAAGATTCAGATTTAACACTGGCACAGCCCAAAGGTATTGCTGTCCACTGTCACCATTATATTCATAGAACAGGTCATAAAAGATTGGATTAGTAAAATCCACTAAAATCTTGGAAATGGAAATCTTGCACTACGAGGAAAAATCCATCAGAACACAAAGGTCACTTCAGCCATTTCATGATTTTCTCAACTCGTGGATTCTTCCCTCATAAAACTGCTGTGAAACCCGTTCTATGCCCTTTGCAAAAGACAAGGCATTCCAGCTATTTGCAAGCAATTATGGCATGCTAATGATTACAAAGCTCATAAGAATGACTGCAGTTGAGCAGATAACCAATGAGGAGAATGAAGCTCTGCTAACATTTCTTCTGCTATTTTTCAAAAAACCAGGAAAAGATAATTCAGACACAGGATTAGAAACAGCACAAACACTTCAATCATGGAATATTATGTCTGGTTCTCTGCTCACCAGCATGAGAGGTACACTGCTACTTGATATAGGCCAGTGCAGGGCCATGAGGGTGATTAAGGGACTGGAGCACCTCTCCTATAAGGAAAGGCAGAGAGAGCTGGGACTGTTTAGCACTGAGTTACTGATGATACATAAAGCAATTTAAATCAAATACTCAGAAAAGCATTTTCTCTCTTACTTACACTTTGTTCATAAGTTGTTCCAAATACGTAAGCTGCACTCAGTTTAGTCTGAGTATCAGGACAAAGCTAAACAAAACATAACAATAATTAGGCTAATTCAATTAGGCTATTACTTTCTCACACTAAATACTCACAGGTACCCCAAGCAGCTTATATATTCAGCAGGTCCATGAAATATACACCGAGTTTTATTTTGTTCTATTTTTAAGGATCGCTTTTAAAGAGTAAGCAATAATACTTATTGTATTAGCATAGGTGTTAAAATGCTGTTTGAATTTATTCTTGCACAGCATTTTCCAATGTCATCACCAGCTCAGTAACCCATTTTCTCAAACACCCGTTTCCTTAAAATCTGGAAGGCAGAAACAAGACAATTCATCCTGAGAAGGTAACAAACCAAACAGCAGTCACCATCTAAATCCTGAACGTCAACTACTCTTCTGCAGATACCGAAGCATTTACAGTGAAGTGCACCAAGAGTGCATGAAGGGCTTAGAAAAGAGGACGAACAATTCCTGATTGTTTTTGCTTGTCTTCCTCTTATTGCCAGCCTAGAGAATTGCTGAGAGAGCCTATATCACTGCTAGACTGCTGAACGAATTATGCTTTGTTACATTCCATAGCTTCCAATTTTTGCTGTTTCTCAGAACTTTCAGGTATTTTAAGTGGATATTGGCCCACTGGATGATGGGTTGTTGAGATTATACTCTTCATTTTGGAGAGATCATCTTGAGACTCAATCAAGGGTTACTTTCCCTAATCTACCTACATTTATCTCATGAACTGTCACTACTATAGTAATGAGACACTTGGCTTTTGTTTGAAGGCTTTGCCTACAGGCAATCACAACACCAGGCTATCAAAAAAAGGCAATTACATCAAACCTACCTGTAAGAGGCCTCCTTCCAAACTTTGCCATTTAAGAAAGTTTCCTGCTGCATCATACGAGGCTGCAATAAACTGCAGTTTCACATCCTGATGATAAAAAAAAAAAAGAGACAAAGAGACAAACAACAAAACACTTTAGGGATTACTGTCTCATTGTTCTATGCACCTCTAAAACTTTCAGTATAATGATTTACTTTTCCCCCTTAGATTTTATACTTTTAATTTGGCATTTTACTTTTTTTTTTGTTTTGAAACTTAATTATCTTTTTTTTCCTTTATAGCCTGACTTTCTGCTTGTATTTTTTTGTCCTCAAACCGAAAGCTTCCAAGAGAATGATTCAGTTTCTCTTGAGTGCACACACATAATTGCAGATATATCAGCCATTTGCTCAACTCAAATTCACAGTCTACACAAATTACCTACAACCTAAAAGCTACAAAACCACACTGCTGCTATGCTTCTACCAGATCATGCTTATTCAACTACTTTCACATTTGGTGCTTGGTTACACTGAGCTTTCTTGCTGTATGAGACCCTTAGCTCATGGCCTGAACCAATGGTTGAGCACCTGGAGAAGGGGCACAGCTGACAACAATACACCTGTGCAACCAGAAGGGGTGGGCTCCCTAAACTCATTTAAAGGCTGGCAGCCTTAAAGGACTGTAAAAAACACTTATTTGAACTTAGTGGAAAAGAACATGACTCTTTACTTTTTGATTCCTGCTAGGAGGTTTCTGACCTCCTATATTTATCTCAGTACTGGCAGGTAAAGGTAAACCTAACAAAAGTAACAAATATTGAGATATTTTAATTGACAGTGACAGAACAGCTCAGTTATAACATGACTTTTTCTGTTTTGCTGGAAGGGATTTAGTATATCTCTCCAGCCTCTTATTTCCATTTTCTACAGATATATAAGTATTTTATTTTATAGGCCTCTGCTGTTAGAACTGGTAGGACTGGAAGAATCTATTCATATTAATAACATTATACAGGTAGATATACCCTATGTAATCTGAAATCTACGCAGGTTTCTAATGTACAGTAGCCTCAGAATTTCAGCCTTATGATGAACACTTCTTACTTGTTAAAGCAGAAGCTGAACTGCAACACTGCAATCTTGTTTAATATAAAACACAACTCAACTTGGCTAAAAAGCCTATTAGTTTATTTTTGAGTCAACTGGAGGAAAGGATAAATATAGCAGTATAAATGACAGGTTACCACTAAAACTATTCTCTGTGATCTACTTAATCTGTATGAACTATTCCAGTTTTACTAACTTTAAAACAATTTCATAAAATAAAACACCAATTACTTATCTAAAGAAAATGAAATTCCTGAGCTGGAATGATAGATTGAATCAATTTTTGATAGAACTCAGCTTGTTCAGATTTGTAACAAAAGAATGAAAGTTTATATAATTGACATACAAAAAGAAATAAGTGCATAAGTGCCAGAAACAAGAGAAGGAAGGGCTTAAATAGTGTAACAACAATGGAGAATACAGTTCCCATCACTGCAACTGAAGAGAGAGCCGAGATAAAACCACAGATCAGACATGTCAGGGTGCAGGGTTTTTACTGACACCAGGAGTACAGCAGCAAAGTTACAGCACATCACTTACACCCTTATTTTTCTTATTAGCTCATGAGGAAAACTGACACAGCTGTAAGGATGTACGTACTTCAAGTAAGGGAAAAACACACACAACTTTCTTAAGACTTACAGAAATTGAAGTAGAGAATACTAGGAGTGAAGGACAATGCCTAACCTCCTATTAACTTAGAGGGGTATAAAAGATCTAAATTCTAGTTTATCACTGCCAATCCAGAAGAATCTTGGAGTCTTATTAAGGACTTGCTAGCTGGCTTGTTTCCTGTGTCACACACAATTGGTCCTGGTCAGATCACTTACGTATGCTTATCTCTGCATTACGAATGTGAGTACACAAGTATGAGCAACAGAAATGTGTGTGCAAGTGTGAGTTAGTAAAATAATATTTTCCTGAGGAATTTTTTTTAACATAAATATAACTTTCTTCTTCCATACAGATCTACCACTGTTTTGTTATTAAGCTGCCTAAAAATCATCTTTAGTGGACTTGGATCTGCAACAAATTGAAAACTTTTTATGTGATGATGTCCTTTTTCTAACATCCAGTTCCCCACATCTGTTGCCTATCACTTACCTCACTTCTTCCTTTAAAAGTGAAGACAGTAGGGAGATGATTTGTCTCAAGCACTTGGGATGCTAATCCTGGTTGATCGCCGTAATACAGCCACGGCAGATTATGCCTCCTGAAAAACATCAAACCTTTTCTCTAAAGAAACACAACGTTTTAAATCAAAGAACACTCAGAACAATAAACTCCATAGACACAATTCAAGACAGAATGCAATGGAAAAGGTAACTTACCAGAATGCTATTGAATGAACAATGCCTAGCCTTGCTGTATTGGCATAAATATATTGAAATAAACTGCAGGCATCTGTACTTGAAGAACTCAGTGAGTTCATATTCATCACACACATATTTCCAAGAGCTTGGCACGCTGTTAGATTAGAGTACAACTGCAATGGAGAAACACAGCAACACAGAAAAAAAAAATCTATGAGCTCTTTTTTGTGATACAAATTTGTTACATTTAGTCATTCCTAAGCCTTCGCTTGAAAGTGATTTTGTTTTTTTTTGCCAATATCTAATATTTTCTTCAAGTTATTCTGGTTCTACATTTTTAAAGGTCTCCAAACGGCAGCATGAAATCAATGCTCTCACTTTTTTAGAGGTTTTTTTTTTCTTTCATTATCTAGATCATATGATGCAAAAAAAAAAAATTAAAATCTGCATCTGAAAAATGAGGCTTTACTATAGCTGCATGCTTCATAAATATCCTCTCTTCAGCTTAGTACTTACTGTAATCTGCTGTTTCTAAACCTTGTATTTACATGATTGTTCGATTTTGACAAACAAACTGCTGCCACGTGATGGCAGAAGTGATTCCTGGCAGCTGCACACAGGTACCAATCACAGCACTAGTATTAACTTGCCATCACCTACTGCCTTTGCATGGGCCTCATGGGCCAGATCAGCAGCTGCACAAATGTTCAGGCAGCACCTTGGGAGAGCTCAGCAGGAGAAACGGGATAAACTTACCTACGGGATGAGAACAGATTCAGTTGGTGAGCATCTCAGAACAGTGTGTGTGAAACGGGGAGAAAGAGTGGGTCATGAAAAGTTAAAGCGTGGTTGAGAGGAAAGGAATATGGCAAAGCAAGTGTGTGGTAAGGGGGCTGGTAAACGAGGCAGGCTTATCCCCTTCACTGCTGTGCACAATTCTGTTGCTGCAGCCACTCTTCATGGTTACTGCCACCCAGAGCAATACGCAGTTAAATAAATTAACACATAAATCAAAACAGAAATAAAATGAAAGGTTCAATGGTTATCCTTCTCCATCACAGAACAGAATTATCAACTGAAAGCCATTGAAGACATAAAGACCAGCTGCCAATTTTTGAGGGGTTCCTCCCCCAGTACACTCAATAGAAAACTGACTATTGCAGGACTTTCACACTGTTCACCCTGTGAAGATTTCAGCCACAGAGACTTGCAATACCATTCATCAGAGCTTAGTAGTCTTTCTAAGCATTCTGGATATATATTTCTCTTATCTAGTCTTCTCAAAATAAGGTTATTTAAAACAAGGCAACTTCCACAAACTAAAGCCCCAATGTTAGAGGGGTTTTTATGAAGAGTACTTGTTTTGCATAAAAAAGCAAACTACAAACATTAATGAAACTCACCCAGCAGGCAGAGGCTGAGGCTTGCAGGTTTTTCAGAAACCAAGCTGATGTCAGTGTTACACCCTGTAAGTAAGGAACAGCTTCACTGTCTTTGTTCAGAACAATTAACTGAACACACAACAGTCTGGGAAACTGTCAAACAGAAGATGTTACTTATTTTTTATAAGAGCTTTCTGACCTTTGAAAATGTCTAAATCGATCCAGCTCTCTTCTAAACTCAACCACCAAAATGAAATCCTTTGTTTCACTTTGCTAAGTTAGACAAAGTACACGTAATAAGAGTGGAAGTACTGAAGTTTTGAGAATAGATTCTGTGACAAAGGAGCTCTTTTTACTGCACAAGGAAGTACTAATAATTTCAAGAGTAAAGAGTTGACTGGATGGTAAATTTAACTTGGAACCACATTTGCCAAGTTCATTTCACCACTTGCATTTTACAATTAGATTTAAACCAGACTCTTGAACCCTTCTGTGTGCTTCTGTGGTATGAGGGTACTTTAAATCAGAGTCCAATCCCCCTGCTAAAGCAGGGTCCCTACAGTAGGTCACACAGATAGGAGTTGAGACTGAGATGAACAAAGAAAGGATAAGATGTGCTTGCAAAATAAGGTAAGACTGATGAATGAAAGCTGAGGAGAACTACTTGAACAAATTTATTTTGGGTATATGGCAGGAGATGCTGGTTTAATACCTGCTTATACATCTTGAGTGACTGACAGGACACAAAGTTGGGCAAAACAGCAAACTCTGAATTCAGATTACAAAGTCTGAAAAAACACAGGAAACAAAGGGGGGTGTCTAGTGGGGAGATGAATATGTGGTAGGTGAACTGAGAAGAATGTGAACCCTGAGTATTTAGCCAATGGGGGGATAAGGGGGAGAGCTCACTATAGCATCAAGGTATAGTAGTAAAAAGAGGCTGGGCCTCTGATGGATTGAGAGATCCTACCCAGAAATGCCCTCAGTAGACTCTCCCTTTACTTGAATAAAGAAAGCTGAAGACTCCTCTGTCTCTTTCTGGGATAACTGAGCAAGCCTATTGGAGCAGAAATCTTCCCAACAAGATGGGTCTTGAATATTCCCAGAGAAGGAGATTCCACAGCCTCTCTGGGAAGCCTGATCAGTGCTCCATCACTCACACAGTAAAGTTCTTCCTCGTGTTAGTATGGAACTTCCTGTGCTTCAGGAAGCTTTCCACTTGTTGCCCCTTGTTCTGTTGCTGCAAAGAAGTCCACGCACAATAAATACAACAGACCACATACAACTTGTTTTGATACCAAACTCATGTAAATTACCACCACTTTTCAGCTTCCAAGATGTTCTTAAACCTATCCCAACAGAGTAATGCTTGCCAGATCTACATATCGACTATCCATTATCCACTCTCTATGCTGATACAAATTACCTCACAATCACTGCGACTGGACAGCAAACCACCACCTTTGTTTTCCAGGAAGAGAATTTAACAGACTTACTGGATACAGCTTGAAAATGCTTCAGTATAAAAATACTTACTAGCTGTCCAAACCGAACAGTTGCAATTCCCTTTGGAGGTAAGCTTTCACGAGCGCTGAAACATAAACCTCCACTCTGAAAAAAAAATGAAATTTAAAAATTTCCATAAAAATACAAATGTTTGTATTTTTCAACACAACTTTTCATTTTTCTGAACTTTGATGAAATAAGCATTCCTCTACTTACTAAAATATTTGGGCTGCTACAGTCACACGACTTGCTTACATCGATGAATGTCTGTTCACATCTTACACACCTATGGATTGCAAACATGAAGAAAACACTTAAAATGCAGTTAAGTATGATATTAAGTACTTAGTGAAAGCTGACTACATAAGATGTCTTTTAAAGAGGTAAGACCTAGTGATACCATGAGTATCTTCAACAATTCAAACTGAAATCCAAAACTCATTATTAGTTTGTTTCTACTGTCAGTGAAGAAGCAAAGAAATGATACAGTCAGTTATCAAAACAAACAACAAAAAAAGCCCACAAAAGCAAAACACACAAAAAAATCAAAAGAACATTGCTGGTCAGGTAAGGATTTTATCAAACACAATGCATATTAAGTTTGATATTGGCTTGAGAAATTCCAACTCATTGCTTTTGAAACTCTCACTAAGCTTTAAGGACGTATACAGTAGAAGCAAAAGAGAACATTTCTATTATCCAGAACTGTTTATATCCCATGGATACAGACTTTATCTCAGAAATATTCCATTTAAACAGAATATGAGACTTCCAAATTTATCAGTAAAAAGGAAGAATACTTACCTGCTTCCTAACACATCTGAAGCGGAGAACGACTCTGCGCTCCCATTACAAACTATGCACAATGCTTCATTTAGCAAAATGCCATCAACACTTCTTTCCACTGAGTTGAAAAGAAAAGCAGCTGTGATATAACAGCATGATGCACAGTATGTCATGCAGCTTAAAGAAAGTGCTAATAATGAAAGCATCAGTGCAGAGATCTGAAATAAACGCAAAGATTTTATCTCCTCCAAATCAAAAGCATAACTTGCACAAAACATCCACTATAAATGCATATTCATATTTATTTATGTTGGGCTGATGGTTGGACTCGATGATCTTAGAGGTCTTTTCCAACCTTAATGATTTTCTCACTCTATATATGTATGTATGCCAATGTGTTGTTTCTATAGTGCGTACACACCATCGTAGTCATGAAGTATTCCATGTATTGCTGCTTTGCTATTTCAAACCAAAAAGGCTCAGAATAGATATATTTTTTCATGTGACATTAACATTTCTAGAGGTTCCTAAAAAAATTAAAATTAGTCATCCTGTAAAGAGTGACTCTCTAGTAGACTTGTAAGAAATTAAACCAAACTGGACATTAAATATTTAATTAAAGAATTACAGACATGTGAAAAGTCTTTTCCATCCCATGTCTTTGCAAATGAAGAAAACTAGAGCTCCCAAAAACTTTTTTAACATCTTTTAATAAAGTAATTCTTTGCTGTTTGCTTTTTTTTTTACTATGCAAGATTATAAAAAATGTATTTAATACAGAAACTAAAATGAACCCCAAAATTCATTTTCTGTGTTTACTGAAATGCATCTGTAGCCACTACGGGGCATCAGGTAAGAGCTGCAGATTTAGGGAGGCGTTTGTCAGGGAATCACAGATTTAGTGCACTTTAGGGAAGCGTGAAATCCACAGATCTTAACACACAATGGCTTGCTTGGTGCACTCAGGCTACCTGGTTCCACCTGCTCATGTATCTGTAATTCCTGTACTGCAAAGTACCTATGCATTATATTCTCCAAAATATTTGTGTGGTTTTTTTTGTCTGTACTGAAATTGGTTTTACTCCCCATTTCACCACTACTTCCATGTGCCAACCAGCTTCAAGAAAGTGATGTAGTGTTGCAGTATTCTTTTCTACAACTCTTTCTCATTAGCTTTCATTTCAAGGAACAGTGATAAAGATTTGCTGTCTTTGAGGAACAAAGCTTGAGATCAATAGCAATGCTAAACTGTTACCTTACAAATGCAAACATATGTTAAATTTCCTTTTTTATTTAATAGAACTCAAATATCTAAAACAAGCAATAATATCTCATAACTTGCATATGTTTCTTACCTAATATTTCATTACTGAGGCATTTACATTTTCCTTCAGAAGTCAGGCCCTTAGGGCAAGTAATACAATTCCATCCGTCTTGAGTAACCCCACTCTAAAATTAAACATACAATTATTAACTTTTTCAAAAACAATCATCAAATACCTGTGAAGAATGACTGATCCAGATGTTCTTTAATAGAAAATGTGTTCAGATACAACATAATTCTATGCAAAGACAGACCAAAATAAGTGTTTTTAAGTTTTTCTGAAACATTTGTTAACACCTGCGGTAAAGACTAGAGTTCACTGAAAGTGCTGTGTTTAAAAAAGATACAGAGATACATATACAGAAATAATGGAAATGGAGAAGTCTTAGAGTTGATCAGCTCTCGTAACTGCAGGCGTGTATCTGAACAGTTCACAAGTACACTTCTGTTATATTAAGGAGTAAGGGCACCACAGATTAAAAACAATGGGGGAAGTGAAGATGGGGGAAGTATAATGTTATTCCCTTCTCCACTGCCATGGGATCAAAGAAGATTACCACCAGTACAAATGGAATGACAAAAATACCGATAGATATTTGCCAAGGACTTTGTCTAGTGAAACAAGATGAAAAGAAGAGAAAAACTACTTGCATTACCCAGTTAGTCGCTAAACTTATGTAGTTAAGCTCATCTCTTGAGTTTTCCTACAGCTATCAGAAGGAAACTATTCTAGAACCACAGAATTGTAGAATGGTTTGGGTTGGAAGGGATCATTAAGATCATGTAGTTCCAACCCCCTGCTACAGGCAGGGACGCTTCCCTCTAGACCAGGTTGCTCACAGCCCCATCCAGCTTGGCCTTGAATGCTTCCAATGAGGGGGCATCCACAGCCTCACTGGGCAACATGTTCCAGTGTCTCACCACCCTCACAGTAAAGAATTTCTTCTTAGCATCCAGTGTAAATCTACCCTCTTCTGGTTTAAAGCCAGTCGCTACCTGCCCTTATAAAAAGTCCCTCCCCAGCTTTTCTGTAGCCCCACTTCAGGTACTGGAAGGCCGCTGTAAGGTCCCCTAGGAGCCTGCTCCAAGCTGAAGAACCCCAGCTCTCTCAGCCTGTCCTTGTAGGGGAGGTGCTCCAGCCCTCTGATCATCTTCACTGCCCTCCTTTGGACTCGCTCCAACAGCTCCATGTCCTTCTTATATTGGGGGCCCCAGAACTGGACACAATACTCCAGGTGGGGTCTCACAAGAGCAGAGGAGCAGAATCACCTTTCTGGACCTGCCGGTCACATTTCTCCTGGTGCAACCCAGGATACTGTTGGCCTTCTGGGCTGCAAGCACACACTGCAGGCTCACGTTGAATCTCTCATCAACTGACACAACCAAATTCTTCTCCTCAGGGCTGTCTCAAGCCATTCTCTGCCCAGCCTGTATCTGTGGTTGGGTTTGCTTTGACTCAGGGTGCAGGACCTTGCACTTGGCCTTACTGAACTTCATGAGGTTGGCATGGGCCCACTTCTCAAGCCCTTTGCGGTCCCTCAAGATAGCATTCCTTCCTTCTAGCGTGTCAGCTGCACCACCCAGCTTGGTGTCATTCTAGAATTTTTTTCTCCTGGAGAAATATTACTTCTCTGTTTACTCTAGAGGGAGAAAGATGGTTAAGGCTGGTGCCTCCAGCTCTATGCTTTGAATATGACACTGAATTGTACTTTAATTTGTCAAGACAGGCAGAAAGAATTGAGCAAACTACAAGGGTACATAGCTATAATTACAGTAACATAAAAGCAGCAGCTCATTTCAAAGCAAAGTATCAAGGAGTAAGAAGATACAGCCTGAATGTAACAATCTATAATAGAATTTATGTAAATAAGACACTTATGAGCTGCAATACTTCTTTAGCATTCCATAAAACACTGGTTGGTGTCTGCCCAAGGGTAATATAACATGAGTAATATGAAGGTAATATAACATGAGACAGAACACAACAGCACTGGAGGGAAATTGAACATTTTAAATCCTCTTGCTTTGACAGTGGAGTCAAATTTTTAATGAAAAGATGCCTCTGAAATAATATATCATTCTAAAGAGAAATATATTCTTACGGATAAACATGGTTTTAAAGTAAAAAAATTCCAAGTAAAGACTATTTCTCAAAATTATTTGAAATTAAAAACAGCTCGCAGTCAGATGGAAATCTAGTATCAGTATTATGGCAAAGTATGCAAAGTTCAATACTCACCATATTTGCCGGGCATTTTTCACAAATAACAGAGGACCCACCGTTATTAGAAACCATCCTATACCCTGGCAGACATACACATGAACTACCTGAAAACAAAAACAAGCTTTTAATCTATATAAAATTGATTTTTTGTCACAGAATACTAAGAGCAATTGCTATTTTTTCCTCAAGGAGTCAAAATAATTTTTCAGATTTTACGCATAAAACACAGAAGTAAGATGTGAACATTAACCTGTTTTTAAAAAAAAAGTTCATGTTATTGTATCTAGTGATAGGTTTTGGAAGAATGTTACAGGGTTGAGTGAAACACGAGGGGGCTAAGGAGGAACACATAAAAGTGGCACTTTTGTGTTTTTTCTCCAGCTCTATCAGTTGGTTTAATAATACCACAGTGCTATCCTTAGCCCACTCTCTACATCGTTACCAGCATTATATATCTGAATTCAGTTTTTATCCTTTGAATACGATGAAAAGGAAGCTGAGGAGAGAACTTATTGCCCTATTCCATTATCAGAAAGGTGCTTACAGTGAGAGTGGGGCTGGTCTCTTTTCACTGGTGACAGGACGAGGGAAAATGGTCTCAAGTTGTGCCAGGGCAAGTTTAGGTTGGATATCAGGAAACACTTCTTTAAGAAGGGGTTGTGGAACAGGCTCCTCAGGGAGGTGGTTGAGTCACCATCCCTGGATGTGTTTAAAAAGCATTTAGAGTTAGGGTAGTATGGTCAAGTTGTGGTTGGACTCGATGATCTGTAAGGTCTTTTCCAACCTGAGTAATTCCATGACTCTATGCTCACCTGTGAAAGTTCATCAAACTATAAAAGTAGCTTTAAAGCTATTTTAAACACATAAATTTTTCCATGTGAACTAAGGTTTATCTTGAAATTTCAATGAATAACATTGAAATTCATGTAAATACTACTTTAATGGCACTTGCTAATGCTCAATAGCTTTTTTTTCCATAAACTTTTTAGTCTCTCTATCATGGACATTTCTCCATATGTTTAAGCACATATTATAAAATAAAATTGATTCTAAGTGCTAATGAACTGTATTTATGAACTCCTAAATCTATGTAATGAACTGTATTTATGAACTCCTAAATGTATATAATGAACTCCTAAATCTGGCCGCGTAAAAATCATGTACAATGATGTGAAGTGCTCCACAACGTTCAAGCACCACTAGCATCCTTACCAGCCCAGTTTTACAGAACATTTGTCAAAACGGTGGGTTATCCTGCCAGAGATTTAGACGGGACTTGAGATTTCTCAATCAGAGGGCGGTGAGGCGTTGGCACAGCTGCCCACAGACCTGTGGCTGCCCCATCCCTGGCGGCGCTGAGGGCCAGGTCGGTGGTGCCCCGGGCAGCCTGAGCTGCTGGGCGGCGTCCTTTCCCACAGCAGGGGGCTGGAGCTCGATGGGCTTTAAGGACCCTTCTAACCCGAGCCGCTCCGTGCTTTGGTTCCGTTCGCCCCCCCCGCACCGCCACTCGTGCCCGCCCCGCTCACCACCGGCGCTCCGCCTCTGGTGCGCCCCGCAGGGCCCGCAGGACAGCTGCGAGATGTCGAAGTAGCGCGCATCGCCGCAGTCGCCGGGATGCTGCAGGGGCAGAGAGAAGCCGCGGGCGGACGGCGGCACCCGGAGCAGAGGGAGCAGCAGCAGCAGCAGCGCGGCAGCGGTCGCCATGGCTACGGGCGGCCTCCAGCGCTACCCGCCCACGGCTGCCTCGTACGGCGGCTGCGAGGGACGGCGCGGGGCGGGGACGCGTGACGGGTGCGCGGGGCGGGGCTGCGACGGGCTGCGTTGGGGAAGCGCGGCTGGGTCAGTAACAGTGCGGTGATGGAGGGCTGGCGGCTCTGGTACCTCACTTGTAAAGCGGTTACATACATAGTAATCACAGAATCATAGAACGGCCTGCGTTAAAATGGACCACAGTGATCATCTAGTTTCAACCCCCTGCTATGTGCAGGGTCGCCAACCAGCAGACCAGGCTGTCCAGAGCCACATCCAGCCTGGCCTTGAATGCCTCCAGGGATGGGGCATCCACAACCTCCTTGGGCAACCTGTTCGAGTGTGTCACCACCCTGTGTGGAAAACTTCCTCCTAATATCTAACCTGAACTTCCCGTGTCAGTCTGAAACCATTCCCCCTTGTCTATCACTATCCAAACGCTAAAGCAAGATAATGAAGTATAACAGAAGTGCTTTGTGTGTTATTTTTCTGAGAAGAAACTGGTAGCGCAGGTACTGAGGTAACTACGATGCCAAGGCACGGCCCGCGCCGCCCCGACCGCTTTGAGGGAGCTGAACGCGAGCTGAACGCCAGCTGAACGCCAGCTGCACGCGCACCGCCGCAGCGCCGCTTCTCTCGCGGCTGCCGGACTCCGACTGCACGCCAAGGCGCTACGCATGCGCACACGGTGGCGGCTGCAGAAGCGCGGCTTACGGAAGAAACTCCGCGCCGGGTGCTGGCGGAGAGAGACGGAAGAACTTGCGGGGCTTCAAGGGCAGGGGAGGGGGTCGCGCAGGCGCAATTGGGTTCCTACGCGGAACGTTGTGGGAGGGAGCGACGGAGAGCGCCATCTTGGCGGTACTGCGCCGCGAGCTGCGGGGAGCGGCGCTCGGCGCGGAGGCTGTCCCGGCGGCCTGTCCGGTGGGTGGATGCCGTGAGGGACGGCGCCCGGGGTCCCGGGGCGCTGCGGTCACCGAGGGCGCGGGGTTCCCGCCGCGAGCCGGCCGCGTGTCGCCGCTCCTCGGTAGCCCGGCCCTCTCGGAGCCGTTGCGCGGCAGTCGCCCGAGGCCTCCTCGCGCCGCCGGGTTGCCTCTCGTCCTTCCCTCCGCGGCCCCTCCCGTCACCCTGCTCCGGGGAAGCCGGGCTCGCTCCCTGCCGGGCCGGCTCCCAGACGCGGCCGCGCGGCTTCCCGCTCGGCCCGTCCTCCTCGGCCGCCATCCCGCGGCCCCGAGCTGCGGCCTGCTGGCGGGCGGGACCTGTTTCCTCTCCGGGCGGGCGCTGCGCTGGCTGCGGGCGGAGCTGCTGCTCTGCGGCGGTGGGATCGGTCCTGCCAGCGGCCTGCCCGCCTGCGGCGCTCACCCGCATCTGTCTTCGACGGGAAACCGGTGTGCGACGGCCCGTTGCCAGTGCTAGAGCCCGTTTGTAAGACGATTGGAATAACAAATCATCATCACCCCACCAGCTGTTTGACACTTCTCATACATACTGGGTTTTACAGTTGTGACATTTCTGTGAACGTGCCTTCTGGTTTGCACGTTCACTGTCTGCAAGCCATTGCAATCTCACTACATTGCAGCAAGAACGTTAGTCAAATTCAGACTTAGTTTCATAAAATGTTATTTATTTATTTATTTATTTTTGAAAGAGAGAAGTGTTAATTTAGCGAGCTTTTAATGGCACTTGAAATTTGCTAAGAGTGTGGAAGTATAGATGTAGCACTGCTTTCTAGCCAACCCACTCAAGTGCAGAATCTCTTAAAGCATTGTTGGGTGTACTTCCATGTTTTTAAGTGGGTGGCATGAGGTTGTCAGTCTATTTATGATGTAAATCCCTGTTCTCTGAAGTCCTTGCTCAGATTATGAATTGGCCCTTGCATCCTGAAAGTCACTGTATTCATTCAGTTAAACAGTTGGATGGCTTATCTACCGGTCCTGCTCCTTCTTGATTGTTTAATGTGAAGTCAGTAAAAATGTGTTATCAGATCTTGCTTTTCTGTTTAAGGACTTCTTGAAGTGTCTGGTTTTAACCAGTGAAGGTTGTATGTTGTATACGTGATACATCGTAGAGAACTTGCCATTTATCATCGAAGAAGTTCTGAGGAGATCTGTTCTGAATGCTGTTTAAGGATTGGGATGAAATTCAGAAATACTACAGATTAAATACATCGGCAAGTAGCAGGGCAGCGGATTTGACTTTTCAAGACATGAAGGCCTTACAAAGAAAATCCTGCCCTTGAATTTCTTCTTGCTTCTGGCATTGCTTTCACATCTGTTAAGAAGATAGATTAAAGTGTGTCCAGCTGGGATGGAGTTAACTTTCTTCATAGCAGCCGATACGGTGTTCCGGATTTTTGGCTAAACAGTGCTGACGACACCAGTGTTTTGGCTTTCCCTACGCAGCCTTTGCACAAGGTCAAGGTTTTCTTTTTCCCATTCAGCTACTCCAGCTGGTAGACAGGGAGTGGCCAAGAGGTTGTGAGAGCATAGCCAAGGCAGCTGACCCAGGTTATCTGAAGAAATGTTTTGTACCATATAGTGTCCTGCTCAGCAGCACAAGCTGAGGTAGGGGAAGATTTTTGTTCGCTGGATTTTTTTGGGGAAAGGGAGGCAGGGTATGTTTTTGGCTTTTAAGGTGGCTGTTGTTCTGAGGCAGATCTTCTTCATGTAGGAGTTGGTGAGTGATTTCCTTTGTTTTGCTTTTTTTTTTTTTAATCTTTCCTTTACATGTTAAATTGTTTTTATCGTGACCAAGAGTTTTCTTGCATCCATTCTTATTTTCTTCCCTGTCCTGTTGATGGGGATGTGGAGTAAACAATCAACTGCGTGGCTGCTGGCTGGAGTCAGTTCACTGCAAAAATACAGAGGGCTGATGATCTTCAGTACAAGTATTAAACAGGCATTTGTTTTGGTTAGTTGTGTTTATAAATTGCTGATGTAGAAGTGACCAGAATGTGTTAGTTACAGAATTTGGTCTTTGCTGTTGCTTTTCTGGACTTTGTGAAATGAGAGTTACTGTGATCAGCAGCTAAGTTGACATCAGGATCTAATGGTTTCTACTTGTTACTGAACAAGGGTTTTTGCAGGAGATGTTTGCAGATGCTTGTTAACAGGGCCTTGGGTTCTTGTTCTTTTTAAATGGATGTAGTTGTGTGCTCTGGAAGCTTATCTTTGTTCTGACAGTATTGCACTGTGTGTTGCGTGTCATTAGATGATAATGTTGACAATTTGGATGTGATCAAGTCAGTGTATTAAGTGATTTTGAAAGGCAGTTAATATTTAGGGAAGATACTGAATTCTGCTTTGTGAACTGAGGAGCTCGTTGAAGTTTCTTCTCACTACATGTGTTTGCTCTTTTGATTGTCTTCACTCCTTATGCTAAGTATGGTGCTGGACTGGTGAGTAGCATACTCTTGTGAACTATGAAAGAAGGTGGATTGTGGAAGAATGGACACGTACTGTAATCTTGAGATGGACTTACGCATCTTTCAAGAACTCAAAGACTTGAGGGTTATCCCTGATATGTAGTCGGTCTGTTTGATTTCAGCGGTTTGGTATGACACAGTTGATGAATCTCATCGTGTTTTCATCATTTGCAGAAGTCAACTTTTGAATATCCTTTGCTTTGGAAACACAAAAGATGTAATGTTCCTTGGAACATGGAAGGAGGCCTTCATTTTATCACAGATTGTGGTTTCATTACATGCTTGGCTTTAATATTAGCCGCTGCTCTGGAAGCTGCAGCAATGTAGCAAAGTTTGTAAACCGAAGTACAGATATCAGCCATTAATTATGTTTCATTTTCTTTCCACAGTTAAGTTGATTTTACAGAATTTATCAGGTCTTCCAAGCAGAAACAGGTAAGCTGCCGAAAGCTTAACACTTCTCACTGAGTATTGTGACAAGATCGTACATGGCAGTTTATTCGCACAGACTTGTGGCTGGGATCTAGGATATACTCTCCTGAGTGCATGTGGCTGCTGCAATTAATACTCTGACTACATGAAAGAGACAACATTTCTGAACGCTGAGAAAAACACGTGATTGCAGAACTGATCACTGGTTAGAGCAACTTGTCAAAGCAGTAAAGTCATCACTGCTGTTGAATTACTTCATTTTCCAGTATCACAGTTACCCTTTTTCTTTTCTCCTTTTTTCATCTAGTATTTTTAGTGTTTATGTTCACAAATGTCCTGTTCAAAAGTAAACAGGAATTTTTGTTCCTTAGGACTGGTCTGAGATCTCTGGCATACAGCAGCTGTGCCGTGAAAGACTGTAGGCGTTCTTCAGGTATCATGGATGGAGAGGATAACTGAGGTGGATTTGGTTGCCCTTAGGATAGGGAATGCTGATAGACTTGTGTAGGTGGAGTTGCTAATTGTTTTTGACTAATCAACTTTCAGTGAATCTTGTTTTAATCCTATTCTTGTGAACTTGCGAGGGTGTTTTTTTTATTTTGCTATCTTTTCTCTTGATTGAGACAAGGACAGTCCTTTAAAAAGGCTCTAGTTTAAGTGTTAAGATACTGTAATAGCTGAGTACTAAAGACGTGCTATCATGTGTACCTTTTTGTCTGCAGGTGATTTTTGCTGTGGGTTGAGCTCAGCATGGCTGTAGTCATCCGTTTGCAGGGGCTTCCTGTTGTTGCGGGTCCTGCAGATATCCGTCGTTTCTTCTTGGGATTGAATATTCCCGATGGAGGTGTGCATATTATTGGAGGAGAAATTGGGGAGGCTTTTATTATATTTGCAACAGATGAAGATGCACGGCGTGCCATGAGCTGTTCGGGAGGGTTTATCAAAGACTCCCGCATAGAGCTCTTTCTCAGCAGCAAGGCAGAAATGCAGAATACCATAGAAATGAGCCGGAAGCGATTTGACCGTGGGGGACGAGAAGCTATGCCTGGGTCTAGACGAACAGGTCCTAATGGTTCTGGTGGATCAGGTGTTGGAGATGTTCCACATTTAGTTGCAGCATTTACAAAAGGGATAAATAAGCCTGGTTACGGTCCACCAAATCATCCAGAGGCTGGCTTCCACACCAATGGCACGAGACAAGGTGATGTAGGTATGCCTAAATCAGGCTATCAGTCAAGAAAGGATTCTCATGCATTTAACCCAGATGATCTTTACTTATTTCTACGTGGTATACCTTACTCTGCAACAGAAGATGCAGTACGCGATTTCCTTTCCGGGATACGTGTGGATGGAGTCATTCTGATTAAGCATCGTAATGGTTTAAATAATGGTAATTGCTTGGTAAAATTTGCTACGCCTGGTGATGCCTTAGAAGGACTTAAACGGCACAGACAGTATATGGGTCAGAGGTTTATAGAAATAAGTCCAACTACGGAGGAACGGTGGATTGAATATGGTGGGAGGGTAGACATGCCAAATGAGATGGATCATTTTTTCTGCAAAGAACATTCTCCAAGAAGTTCGGGCTACATGCATGCAAGGAAACATTCTCATTCAAGGTCACCTAGGAGACAAAGAACACGTTCTCGATCACCTTCCGGCCAGGAATATTACATACACTTAAGGAATCTATCAACTAATGTGGAGAAGAGAGATTTGAGAGAATTTTTCCCTGATCTGGATATAAGCAACAAACAAATAAAGATTTTATCGGAAAAGCATCAGAGGAGGACTAGAGATGCCTTTGTGATGTTAAGGAACGAGAGAGATTATCAGGCTGCTTTGGAATGTCATAGAAAGGTTCTTCTCAATCGTTCTGTTTACATTTTTCCAATTTCGAGAAAGTCAATGTTGAAAATGCTTGATTCTTACGAGAGGAAAAGATCACAGGAAAGAGCTCATCCTGGGCAGGCCATAACAGAAAAAAGTTATCGGGAAGGTCATTCTGGCCTGAAGATATGTGCTTACGTAAGGAATTTTCCATTTGATGTGACCAAAGTTGAAGTGCGAAGGTTTTTTGAGAGGTTTGATATTGATGAAGATGATATTTACTTGCTCTATGATGACAAAGGAGTTGGGCTGGGAGAGGCATTAGTGAAGTTTAAATCTGAAGAACAAGCCATGAAAGCAGAAAATTTAAATCATCAAAGGTATTTGGGAACAGAGGTATTACTAAGACTTATATCTGAAGAGCAGATGCAGAAGTTTGGTGTAAGTGCTCCATTCTCTACACCCAATGAAATGCAGGGTCATTCACATGCGTATAACAGAGGTGAGCTGTCCCGTCCGGTCGGCTCACCTGGACCACCACAAGGGCCACCCATGCATTCATTTGGTCCTCCTGGGAACTTCAGGCATCCTTCTGAATTTAGGCACCCCCCTGAGAATTTCATGGGCCCTCCTAAGGATTTTAGAGGTCCACCGCCCCTCATGGATTTTGGTGGTGACAGCAAACCTTTTGGCAGAATGGAATTCGGGAATAATAAAATGGGAAATTTTCCTGAAGGAAGATTTATGCCGGACCCAAATTTCAGTGGTGGTTCTGACCGGATTGTTCCTATCCGCTTGAAAAACTTACCTTTTAAAGCGACTCCTAATGAGATTCTGGATTTTTTCTATGGCTACAGAGTTATACCAGAGTCTGTTTCTGTACAGTACAATGAACAAGGATTACCTTCAGGTGATGCCATCGTCGCTATGACAAACTATGAGGAAGCTATGACTGCTATTAATGAATTGAACGATAGGCCAATTGGTCCACGGAAGGTTAAGCTGAGTTTGCTGTAAAGGAAGTAAAGATGCTCTAGAATAAAACATTATAGATTTGACAGTATTGACGGTTACACTCACTTTTTTAATTACTAGAAGACGCAGAAGAAACGGTTTCCATCAACGGTTGTAAATAGTATCTAATTCGGTTAAGTTCCTGGTTAAAATATCTGTATTGTTAAGATATGAGAAATATATAGTGCCTACTTCTTACAACAGAGGAGAGCTTCAAAGTTCTGGAGGACATTCAGTATCTAACGTCAAAGTATAAAAGCATGGAGTTTTAATGTTTTTTTTAAGGAAAAAAATGTTGGGTTGTTATGTTTATTTTTTTTTTAGTTTGCTTTAATTCCTCGTTCCCTGACTTTGCATCAGATAAAATTGTAAGTGTTGGTTGAATGACCATGCACAGTTCAAATAGAAAAACTTCAGCGCTACCTGCATTAGTGATAACAGTTCTTATTGAGGTTAGCTTAATAAAACTAAAAAATGACTGGTTTTTTTTTTTTTTTTTTTTTTTTTTTTTTTTTTATAAGCTGTTCGGTTTTATGTGGTTGCAGGCATCACTATTAGAAGAAAAAAGATCTTCCTGTTCACATTAGCTGGGTTTGCTGGCTTTTCAACTTTTTTAAATAAAAAAGAAATTGCTATTAAGTGTCTGTCCTATTTAAAAGTTGTACGGTTACTGATCTCAGCTATTTCTCAGCAGATGTGGATCTTAGTGAGAATGATGCTTTCTTTGGAAAAACTTCTGGCTGCTTTCTGTGGAAAAACTGATCTGTTAGCATTTGCCAACATATCAATGAATATATGGTTTATAAAGAGTCCAAAAATCTATACAAATCAGGTTGATAGGCTTTCTCTTCACTCAATGTAGTTATATCTCTGAGGCAGAAAATGGATATTGGAGTTGGGTCAAGAATTTTGACTTCAGCCAGAACTTTCAGTAGCCTTGTTTCACCTTCATGTGTTCACAGTATGAATGTTAACTTGCTGATGATGGTGTGGATGCATTCTAGGTCAGTATATGATCATTTTGAACTAACATCTGTCACTGGCAACGGTGCTGGCAACCAGCTATGTTATTCTCTTACATAGGAAAATAATCTCGGTTAGTATTCAGAATGCTTTGATTGCTTTGGTAACAACAAAAGTCAGTTTTAGTAAGAAATAAAAGCTAGCCCATTTGAGGAAAAGGCACTGCATTCAAAATTCAGGCTTAGTAGGAAACCAGTTCTGTGGATATTACTTCTTGTTGACCTTAATTCTTTTATATAAAATCATAATCACTACATCTCATGTAATGTCTTTAAAGAAATGAACACGACAAACCCCTTTTTCTTCGATAACCTTTAAAAAGATAATAGTTTCATTTCTTGAAGAATATTATTTGTCTTGAAGTGCTCGGAGAACTGTATTTTCTGTGCACAAATTTCCTGGAGCACAGATCTTATGAGGAGCGGCTGAGGGAGCTGGGGTTGTTTAGTCTGGAGAAGAGGAGGCTCAGGGGAGACCTCATCTTCTCCCAGGCAACAAACAGGACCTGAGGAAATGGTTGTACCAGAGGAGGTTTAGGTTAGACATGAGGAAAAACTTTTTCTCTCAGAGAGCGGTCAGGCACTGGAATGGCCTGCCAACGGAGGTGGTGGAGTCGCTGTCCCTGGCAGTGTTCAAGAGGCGTCTGGATGAGGAGCTGCAAGATATGGCTTAGTGCTTGTGGTAGCAGTGGTAACGAGAAGATGGTTGGACTGGATGATCTTACAAGTCGTTTCCAACCTTGTGATTCTATGATTCAATCAGAACGTTAATGCCAGGTGTGTAGACGAGGGTTCCTCAGAGCAGGAACTTAGATGGGGTCAAACTTTCAAAGTCTGTATATACTTATCTTCTTTTACTGTTAGGAATTAACTTCAGAAGTGTTACTGTTCTGTATACTCTGAATTTAAATGCAATTTTTAAAAAATGATGCTTTGACTTCATAGTTGGTCACAACTATGCCTAACAAAGCCAACAGACTTCGCAGGGAAAATAACAGAACGAATACAAGAATCCTCAAAATAAAGTTGTTTGGTCTAATTGTGCTGTTGAATACTTAATCATGATTATTTTTGTAAACTAACATCATTTGTCCTATTAAGTCTTGCCTCTGTTGTCAACTGTTGTTTTGTATAGAGGGAAAGAAACAATATTCACCTTCAGTTTTACATGATCTGTTCTTTCTGAAGTTCTTCCAACTACACAATAGCGACTGTCAAGTACTGAATATAAATGGATAAAATTTTTACCATGATTCTAAAGTAACGTTGGTACACAAATACTTCTGTAACAACAAGGATTTGGAGGCCGAAAGGGTAAGAAAATTGATTGCTGGTTAAGTGTGAGATCTGTGTCAGAAAATGCCAACTTCAGGGGCATTGTCTGCTTATAGAAAAGTTTGAGTAACCGCTGATAAGGGACTACTCGTTTTTGGGTTGGTAACCTTTTCTTGTCCTAATCATTTAGTTGAGAATTGATGTAAACACTTTCCTTCTTTATTAATAATTCAGTTGTGAAAGCACAGTTGTATGCATTTTTGCATATAGTTGTATCACATGGTACAGTCATGAAGTTAACCAACCATTTGTTTAGGAAATGGACAGCAGTGCTTGACTGAATATGAAATGGTAAAGTGGTGACAGTGACGGTCCTGATGTGATACAAATATATACCTAAGTACCTATCTGTTGAAACGGAGACATCAGTTACCTTGGTACTTAGCTGCTGTTCATTAGCACTCCTGTCAGCAATAGTTAAATGATGATACTGTGCCACTGTGCTGTAAAACTATTGGCTGGGTTTTTAACCAGAACCCCATATAGCAACGTTTTCACTCAGATTTTTATCACAGTAGTTTTTGGCAAAACTTACATACTTGTTCTAGCAGGTGTGAGTTGCACACTTGATGTCAGTGAAAAAGGATAGCATCAATATTAATGGTTTATTTCCTTAACTGAGGGAGTATTTGTTTATTAACTTGAAACTTTTCCCAGTTACAGGTTTAAATTCTTATTTATACACATGCTAAACATCTTAAAAACTTTTAAAAAAATCTTCATTTTTCATAGAATTTATGAAGATCTGTTTATACATTTAGCAAATAGTAAAGCTGAAAATTACACTCATAGTGTGCAATTTCTTACATGTTTGATGGAAATGGTAACTTAACCAGTTAAACACATGGAATTTGAACTATATATAGGGAATCTCAATTAACATAATAAATGTCAACTATATAAAATATCAACTTAGATTCAGTATGAAGGCACTTTTAAATACAAGCAATGCAGTATTGGAAGAAGATACTGGGCTAGATCTTTAATCATGAATGCTTCATTCTGTATGTGGAAAGGAATCAGAAGTTATCTTAGTCAAGTCTCAGGAATGAGAAAATTGTCAGCTGAGTGCACTTTTTGAACATTGTGTTCTAGTACCTGAAGGGGGGCTACAAAGCTGGAGTGTCTTTTTATAAGGACAAGTAGCAACAGGACGAAAGGAAATGGTTTTAAACTGGAAGAGGGTAGATTCAGACAAGATATCGGGAAGAAATTCTTTACTGTGAGACTGGTGAGACACTGGAACAGGTTGCCCAGAGAGGCTGTGGATGTCCCTTCCCTGGAAGCATCCAAGGCCAGGCTGGATGGAGCTGTGAGCAACCTGGTCTAGAGGGAGGTGTCCCTGCCTATAGCAGGGGGTTTGAGCTACGTGATCTTAATGGTCCCTTCCAACCCAAACCATTCTATGATTCTATCTCCGCTTAAATGAATGACTACACTATTAGAACATCTGAGCCTATTTAATACAGTATTATATTTAAATTTTTCATTTTCTAGCTACTGTAACTGCCCACTTTCACTAAGTTAACATTCCATTCTTTGAAACATCATTTGTTGTCTGTACATTTTACCATTAGTACTAACTCTCACTCCTGTTGGAAATTTTAAAAATACAACCACAGTGAAGTTCTTGATTAATACATAAATACCTTTATGTAAAAAGATGTCTTTTCTGTTTGCCAGTCAATTAAGACACTCAGACATAACAGTTTAGTTATGTCTATTTGTTCTTAGCATCTATATTTCTTCCTCCTCTTCTTCATCTTCCTCCTCTTCTTCTTCCTCTTCATTTTTCCTTGTAGTACTGCTAGAAATCTAAAATGAAAATGCAACGTAAGTATGTTTTTAATCATAGATCAAAAGCTTCTCTGTTGGCACTGAAAGTACTCGTATGGTGGTTTTATTGATGGTGGCGTTTATCCCTTAATCCTGCAACTTCCAGCAAAATGCACAATGCCAACAGAAAGATAAGGCACAAAATAGAAAAACAGCATATGAATCTTAAAAGCTTAACATTCCCATAGTCTTGAGAGCTACTTATATGATAAGGAAAACTATTGATTGATTGAATTAATATTAAATGCTGCTGATTTTTAAGTCAGTTCTTTGCTAGGCTGGCTGCGTAGATAGCAGGCTGAAGGTGACTGTTAGAGCATAATCTTATCTTGAAGACATCAAACCTTTTCAGTCAGCTGAGAAACTCAGAACTGTGCTGCTCTATGATGTTTCTAACTAGAAGTCTTGATTCACATATGAACATTTTTCCCAGTACTTGTCCATCGGAATGATTTAAGTTTCTGCCATCAATAATTCTTTTCTAATGAGAGCTTAATTTAATTCCTGTTAAAGATAGATTCTGCACAAAATATGAAGTATTTGAAATTTAAGGTAGAATGCAGGTGTTCCTTTCTTTGAAGGGAGGGGGAAACAAACATTAAACTCAACAAAGACAGCTCTCTACCTGTTTGTGTCATCTGAATGTTTTTGAAATATGATTTTAGTTTCAGCAGTACTCTGAGGGAAGCTGCTGCCCTAATGTTTCCTTAGTTTTCTCACATGCACTTGTATATACAAACTTACAAACTTCAGTACTGAAGACAAAACTTTTTTTTCCCAACATCCTATTTTAAAAGCTGGTTATTAAATTCTGACTTTTGAAATTTCAGTTTGTACAGCTGTGTATGTATTTTTGTGCGCGCATAAAGTAAACTATCAAACTAATGAAAGCAGAAGAATCCTCAGTTGTGTTAACGCTCACAAAATACATCATCTAGGTTTACACAAATACTTAGTTACAAGTTTCTGAATGTAACAGGAAAATTGAGTTAATCCTTAGTTAGAACTGCGTGGAGTCTAAATGCCTAGAATAGCAATCTTTCATTCTGTGAAAGAAGAAAGACAACAATGCTAATTTGTAATCGGAGATAAAGGAGTGCTGCATATTGAGCCTCTTAAGGTAGCTTCGCTTCAATAGGTTAAAAAAAAATTGGAAAATTAAGTCTTAGGAAATTCAGATGCTATAGAAAGAATAGAGCTCAAATCATGTTTCTGAATAAAAGCTGCTTTCCACTTCCACTAATTCTGGCTTTTTCTCCTTGCTAGCCACATACAGCATTAAACACCTTGCTGTGTACACTTATAACAATGGTTAAAATATTTTGCGGCCCATAGAATGGCTGTCACATCTAGCTATATGCTTAAGGATCACTTCTGATTTTCAATGTAGAAATAACCACAGAAAACCAGTTGCAGAACTAGAAATTAATTCTAGGATGCTATGAGCTAAATCCTCTGAAAAACAAATACTGTATAGGCACAGTTCATCCCATCTGATGTGCAGTGACTTTTTTTTTCCCCTCCCTACAGCATTAGTCTGTGTTGTTTTGCAAACTAGTATTATTTATATTGCTTTAAATCAAAAATTCCAAACTTGTGGTCAGTAAAAGATTACTATGACGCGTGAAATCAAACAGTTGGGAAAACTTTAGGAGAGGAAGATCTACAGAAAGATCATGCCAGCCACCTGAAGGTTTTTCTGAAAGCAGCATGATTTGCTAGCGAGATGTCTGGTGGTTTTAAGAGACTGTAGCCCCTAGTGCAATTCAGGGAGCTGATGCAAACACAGTATTTGCAGAATCAAAAAGAGCAGCGTAGTTGGAGGGTACTGAACGGGATGTCTGCGTCTCTTTACTGCTCTCTAGTGACTGTGTTAAGTAACGTATTCCACTTTTTTTTTTCCCCAGCTGTATGATCTTTTGTGGGTACATTGCATAACAGTGAAATGGCATTATTTTCCCCTTTAAGTCTAGGTGACTTCCCATTCCACTCAGATATAAGAATAATAGTACATTAAACGCTAAAATACATAACCAAAGGAAAGGTTGGGGAGAAAAGGTAAACTTGCATGTTAGTCAAAAGAGAGTTTGTGCCATCTCTGACTACGTATATATTCAGATTTCTGTTTTTCTCAATACAGTTCAAACATACAGCTGTTTCACCTGAAGTTACAAATACTTCCATAACGTTGATAAAGTTTTATGGCACTGCAGGGAATTCTCAAGGATCGTAGCAATGGATTTTTCATGGCTTTCTCTGGTCTTCAAAAATGAATGGTTAAATAATGCCATTTCACTGTTATGCAATGACAGTGTAACACTGGAAGGTTTTCTTCATTCCATACTCTGCATTACCCCTTCTCTGCTCTCAAAACTTAAAGGCTCATTACAGTTGAGTCACTTTGTTGATGAAAGTGGGAGTTGTGCCATCTGAAACAATGACAGCAAGCTGTGTTCCAGGGCATGATGGCCAACTTTGACTTTAAATAGGCTGCCCTTCCTCTTTAAACAAGCAAATTTCAGGTTCAAGTGTTACACTACCAATGCATGGCTGTCTAAAGAGGAGAGGTGGGATGCATACATTTTACATTTGGCCATCTCTGTAACTGAAATACTACTAAGATCAGTTTAGCAATAAAAAAAATTAGTCATTTAGTGATGATAACTGCAAGTTCAGTGTTGCAAACAACAGTAAAAGATTTTTGCAAGGTAGCAGTTCAGAAGCAGTGACGCTTGGTTCAGTTTTTTCACTAATTTTTACCATCTTCCTTTACTTCATCTGCTGTGAAGTTTTGGAGTATTGGTCATAGTTTTGCTTTGCTGTTAGGAGGTATCACTAGTCTGAATCAGGATGTGGCAGAGAATCCACACTGGGCTCTGGAAACTGACTAGAAATACACAAGTGAAGATGTTTTAAAGAACATCGCTTCTGTTTCCAAGAAGCCCCTATGTCTTTGCACTGCAAGATGCCACAGTTTGTTGATAAAAGAAATGGTATAATTGGAAACTGCAGTTTTAAAAATAAATAACATTGCTTAAAAAGCTGACTTTGTATTTTTTCCTCAAAAAAAAAAAAAAAAAAAAATTTGAAGCTGCATTATTTAAAAGTTAATATGATCTTCATGCCCAAACTTTTTGACTTTCCTAAACTGACTAAAGGTAGTGGATTAATGTACATTTACATTAGCTAAGGTTTTCCTTAAGACATTCTCTTTATACAGTGATCTGACATTTAAATTTTCTTACCTGTACCGTCTTCAGTGAAGATTTTAAGGAGCCAGTTCTTTGCAGGGGGGACTTTGAAATTGCACGAACTATGTCTAAGCGAGACTGATAGTCTGGTGGATAAAGTGAACTCCGAAAAACCTGTTCAGATGAAGAAAGCTGTTACGCTGATGCCAGGACACAGCTTGCAAGTTAACTGCCACCAAACCTGATGCTAATAAAAATGCAGCATTGGACAATTAACTCTGCTTTAGATAGATATATTGACTGCTGTTTGGAGTAATCGCTTTCAGCTGAAGTAACAACCCTACTCAACTTGAAACTTATGCTCATTTATGTGGTCAAAGTAGCCATTTGTCGAATATCTGAAGGAATTTACAAAGGAAACTGTAATGGTTTCCCATCAGCACATGGCCAGTTTCAGGCTAACCTATCCCAGAAACCCAGCAACGCCAGCAGCTCCTCTCAGGCTTTCCAGCTGAAACATTCAAACAGTGTGCAATGCAAGAATAATTCTAGAAAACTCTTAGAGAACAGGGGAGAACACAGTATCCGTTATACTTAATAGTTCTTTCCACTAGCCAAAAAGAGTACATGACAGAACTAAGCTTGATACAAAAAATAATAGAAAAAATTGTGCAAAACTTTATTAGTAAGATGAAAGAAGACGTAAGAATTATGGTAAGTCAGGATTTTCATGGGAAGTATATGCTATCAAATTAACAAGAACTCCAAAACAAGATTAGAAATTTGGTTGTGAAAGGTAAAATACTGACTTAAAGGTTATTTAAGCGGTGTTATATACCATTTTAATTCTGAAACTAGAACAGCACAGAATTGCCAAGGCATACAGCCTCATATAAAGCAACTGAAAGATAAAAAAAATAACAGGACTCAGAACAGAAAGCAGAGATTTTTAATGGAATAGTCTTTAAATTATCAATATAACACAACATTCTCTTGCTGTGTATCTATTCTGTAAAATTCACTGCAGAGGTGTTCTTTAAAAACTTTGACTAGCTGAGCATAGAATAACAATTAATTTTGGAAAAGTCTCTCATCTGTATTTTGTGGGAAACATTAGATGATCCGGGTGGTTCTTGTCTGCTTCTAAACTCTCTGAGCTTATAAACCTACATGCTCATTGGAGAAATGCAAAAAAGTGTAAATGAGAAGTTCTGGGAACCAGAAAAATAACATTGCATTTTGTGCATGAGACCTCAATACTGCTGAAGTGTGAGAGCTGTCTTTCTGTAGCGAGTAAATTGAAAAGCAAACTTTAATCACTCTTACCTCTAAATCTTCGTTTTCATCAATATTTTGGATATTTTGGTAGGCAGCAGTATAAATCTCTAAAGCTTTCCCATGGAATAACATTTCAATAGTTATAAATTCAGAAAATATGTTCTAAAAGGAAATGAAAATAAAGTTGTCTTAATGCAAATATTTCTATTTGAAGTGCCAGAAACTACTGAATTCTGTACTCGGTATCTGTATGAGATAAATAACTGTACAGTACCTACTTCATTCCTGTAACAGGTGGTCATACCTGATTTTCAGAAATTACATGTAAATACTACCTGGGCTGTCATCTAATCAGTCATCATTTCATACTAAATTCTGAGGAAGCACTCCAACACTGAAGATAAGAGTTATAAGGAGTAAATAAAACGTCACGCTAAAAGCTCAGATGATTTTCTTCACAATCCAGTCACAACTGTTCACTGACTTATTTATTCATTGATAGGAATCTTTTTTAACTCAACAAATCAATGGTAAACTTTACACACATCTATAACTTACAGATAATTATGTGTTTTTGTAATATATATATATTGTAATATATATATACATAAACTCTCAACGGGTGATACGTACAGAACTCAACACAGTTTTTTTCATATATCTAATAAACATCACTGTTTTGTTTCTTTTCCCCTCCCCAACCCTGTCCCTACCAATCATTCTTTCCTATTTAATCTTAATAAAAACTATCTCATTTTTGTTATTATATCACACAATTTAAATGCTTTTCAATTACTGTGGTTTTTGGGACTTATGCTACTTCATGTCTGAGATTAATAGAGAAATGAAACCTTTGATTATTTGCAGTCACTAAGTCTTTGGTGCTTTCTGCACTACAGTAGCCTACACAAATTCTAGCATGAATAAATAAATTTTCAAATTACAAAGCTCATGGTGTTTAGATTATGAAATACTCAGTATCCTAAGTTTTGTATTTATGCAGGTATAAATCTTGCTGAAGAGTAACTACAGTAAATGTTATTCAAGGAAAAGTGTGGTGTTACAGGTATGGGAACACACGTACTTTTATGTCCTTTATTTTCTGCTTCTCAAAATTATCAATGGTTTCCTCTAATTGCCGGGTTGTTCGTGTTGCATCCAGTGAAGCTCTTTGCAATTCACTTTCAGCCTGGTGAAGTAACACAAAGGTGAAATTAGTCCTGTATTTGATACAAATTTATTTGTTATAATTGCTATGAAAACTTTAAGTACTGATTTTCAAAATACTACACTTCTGGATTACTGGGTTTGTAGCTTCAATAAAGATATCTCTTATACTGTTGGGATTTTGATCCAAAACATGAAAAGTAAAAGGCAGTCAGGGAAGTCTCACTGTCCTGGCCCTTTTCCTTAATACTTATCTGCTAGTAGAGCTGCTAATAATGGAGAAGGTAGAAATGCACAAGCCAGAGCGGTGGATGAGCAGACAACATCATCTGTTACCATTTTTAGATCCAAAAGCATTTTATCTATTTTATAATACGTTTGATATAATTATTTTATAAAAGTACCTTAAACAGGGCACTGGCGAGAAGGTTGCATAAACCAAGTCCTAACGCATAAACAGCTTTTCTTATTACGTATCCTAAATGCTTTTTGTAGTATTTTAATTAGATATAACTGTATTATGTGCACAGTACCGCTTTAACATTATTGAAGCTGGTTAAGTAATCCAAAGTCTGAGAACTGTGTACTATTACAATAAAGAAGATGTGAAGTTCTAGGAGCTTGCACTTAAGCTGCAACATTTGGGTTAAAAATTGCTTTATTTTCCATAAATTACTGGTCAAATATCACAGATTGGTCAAGTCCTTACTTAAAGACTAGGTCAGTGAGTATCATCAGGAATCTGTTCTGTCTTGGCATTTGGAAATGGTATATGAAGCAAGCAGTTGTGTCTTACCAAGACGTAGAATTCTTCACATCTCTCCAAACTGTACCTTAGGAACTTTTTTTTTTGTCCTTAAATGTGAGTGCTAAGGCATGGAAATAGACATCACAAGCCCAATTTCTATGATCCAGTTTTTACTGTTACTTATCTATTGAAAATATACATAAGGCATGTTCTGTTGCTTTTAAAATCTACTAACCTTATCCTACCAGCTTATCAACTTCTGACAATCTCAATACCAAAATGGTTTTAAGTCTGCACAGATATAATTCTGACATTAGTGTATATAAAATTAGTGATGATCATAGTTTGAGTTGAAAGGGACTTTAGAGACCACCCAGTTACACCTCTCCCCATCAAGGTCAGGGCTGCCCCCTACCAGACCAGGCTGCTCATGGCCCCACCCAAAATGGCCTTGAATGCCTTCAGGGATGCGGCACCCACAGCTTCTCTGGGCCGTGCTTGTGCCCCATCACTCTCCGAGTAAATAAATGATTTCTTCCTGTCTCATCTAAATCTACTCTCTTGTAGTTTAAGTGTGCTATCCCTTGTGTTAGCACTACACTCCCTGACAAAGATTCCCTACCCATCTTTCTTGTAGGCCCCACTTCAGGTACTGTAAGGCCACTGTAAGGTCTCTCCGTGGGAAACCTTCAGGTAGGGTCCCATGTGAGCAATCACCTCCCATGATCTTCAGGCCCCACACTTCCTTTACGTAGCCCAGGATAGTATGACATTACGTCATAGGCTCATTTCCCTTTCTTGATCTTCTTGATCACAGGAGAAAAACTGAGTAAGAAAATGCATCTTGTGCTTTCTGAGATACTACAGTGCCATCCTTTGTCAAAGCCAGCTGTTATGCCTAAGCAGCCATTACACATGAATATACAATATGTTATATCTATGATGATTAAATGTATCTTCTTGAGTCATCTTAAATAGACTGGCCAGATACGTGCAGAAGCTTTGGGAATTTCCTTTGTTGTAAAGAGAAATGTTCAAACTTGAGGCACCCGCACAGTTTCCATAATAGCAGTTGGATATTTTCTTTTCTGAAACACTCACCTGTGACTGGAAGTAATAGTAAAGGAAGCAAATAGCAAAGTAATCAATAGCCATAGAAGTAGCTGTTTCCAGTTCCACATGTTATATGTTGTGAAACATTTACCTCAGATATTTGACAACTTCTCTCTACTTGGCAGGAGGTATTGTCTGAAGCTTCCTGTTGCAAGACTTTACTTACAGTTTGTTAAAGCTTTCTTACAATTTGTTACAGAATTCAGACATCAAGGCTGAAGTATTTCAGGACAGGTGTTTGTCTTGGACTGAAGGTTATTTACTTTTTGTTTTTTAAATTAATTCAGACAACCTATGTAGACCATTTCAGGAAAAGTTTTGATTTTAAAGATGCATTTTTATACAGAAAGAAATTTGGCAAGGTTTTCTTTGCTAAGCTGAGCTACTCCCATGGTTTCTAAGATGGACTTAAAATCTGGAGCAAGTACAATTCCTTTGCTATCTGTGGTCAGAGTTATTAGCTGCTGAAATATGACAGTTGTGCATGAAGAACAGAACCACTGCTGGAGCCTAACAGCTGTGCTATCATCAGTGAATATGGTGAAACCTCACAGATCTAAAAGCTGGCCTGCACGCATCCTCAAAAGTAACTGAATATATTCCAGCCCAACTGAAATGAAACAGATGTTCTTTCTTTGGCAAGAGGGTGAGGGATTGGAGCCAAGCTCTCCTAACAAGTGCTCTGAATACTGTTAACTGGTCCTGGGCAGTGTGGCAGAGAAGCTGACTGAAGCACCATAAAAGACAGACTAGACAACAGAAACTGTGCAGGGCATCAATAGACTGAGACAAGACACAACATGCAAAAGGAAACAAGCTCTTTTCAGTCTGCACTCATTCAAATGCACTGTACCCACCTCTCACCAGAATTTGTCATAGGACTGCCACAAAACTTACTCAACTGCAGTGTTCTTTTCTGTCTCAAGGCAAAGAGAATTTACAGCACCGAGTCTCTTCCTGGTGCACGGAAGCCTCACCAAGTTGAACAATGTTTTCCTACTCCCAGTAGTTCTTAGAAATTTTGTGCTGATCACTTTAAATGCAAATGCATAGTGTTCGGTATGCATACGCCTTTGGGCATATGCGAAAATAGACTTAAGCTTTCAGGCAAAATCTTAAGTACAAAAACACAGGTGTTACAAGAAGCTAGGCCATGCAAGGGCACTTGGGAATGCAAAGAGAGAAGAAGAAAAGTTAGTTGCCAGCAATCTATATATGAAATTAAATAGGAATTAGAACAAGAGACAAGAAAAAAGCAACAGGGATAATGTTTTACTGTTAATATTTACTATATTAATCTTACTGGAAGAGAACTCTAAATCACAGCTCAAGTTCCAGTCCTACTGCTGATACCCACGTGTCACACGAGGAATCTGATTAGTCATCACTTAGTTTAGTTGATTTCATTAGAAATAAACAGAAATTCTTTGGCACAGAGAAAAACAGAACGTGGTTGTCCTGGGTGGCATTTGACCATCACAATCATTTTTTCTCCTTCTGCAGTACCATGCCCCACTTGCTACAAAGATCCTAATTTCTGAAATAAGTAGATGAAATCCTACAAAGGTTACCACTGTTACTGTTACTGCAGCCCTGATTACAACTCCAAGAAAAACAGGATATGGAAATGAACTTAAATGCTGTATCATAACAGAGGTGCATAGAAACCAAACTAGGATCACCTTTAAGACCTTTATTCTGTCATTTTCTAGATTCTCATTGTTTCAGAATTTGAAACTACTATAAAATTTTAATAGAAATTCAGTTAGAGGCTCCATTTTTCCCTGGAATATACTGGGAAGGGTCATTGGTCTCTTGAGAGGAAGAGTGGTCTGACTTGACCACAATTAGCAGAATTGCAACTTTTCTGATCACACATCATCTCATAGCTAGAGAACATTCATATCCTGCCTAGCTACAAGGAAGCAGAACTACCAAAATTATGGGAAATAAAAGAAAGCAAAAACTGCACAGAGGTAAAAAAGGTGTCTACTTATTTTCAAAGCCCATCAGTATTTCAGATGTAATCTGTGCTTACCTCTCCTGCATAAATGCATCATCTGCCTCAGTTATTTTTTTTTTTAAATTAAAAAGAGATCTGATAACAAAGCAACTCTTATATACTATAACTTATTATTACCAAGTTTAAGAAAAGTTATTTAGACTCAAAGTCAACATAGGCTCTCTAAAAATCAATATCCCAAATAGTCTTTCTAAAAAGCATTCTATTACTTTCTAAATACCTTCTAAATACTTTAATTATCGGAAAATTAAAAAATAAGATCTTATAGTCATTAGAAATACAGGATACAATAATGTGTCGATCTGATGGATTCCGCTGACGTGTCTTTTCCAGCTGAGATAATTGCTTGGCTTCTCGATTCTTTGCTGTTAAAGTTGCTTTGAGATCATCCTAGAAATAAAAATGTTTTAAACATGTTGAAAAAGATTTAGGAAAATGTGAAATATATGTTTTGTTATAAGAGGATTCCCTGGAAAACATTAACAAAACTTCTGGTTTAAACTAAACTGTGTTTTACTGAGCTTATCTCCTGTTAAATGTTGCCCTGAAAAAGAAGGCGATGGGGAACAAACGAGCTTAGCACCTTGCACAACTCTCCGTAATGCACACTACAATTTAAAAAGTAAAGGAACTTATGACATTTCGGAGAAAGTACAGTAGACGGTCAAAAGCTGAGATCCTCCAAGTAAGAAGACGAGTCCATTCTGTTTGAGCAATGGAGTCAAGTTGGAATCCAGAACTAAAAAGCAACATCTAAGAAATCAGTAAGAAAGACAACAAACAAAAGCAACCAAACAACAACCAAAAACACCAGGCAGCAGTAGGTACAAAATACAAGTTATGAAGAAAACTGCTACAAAGAGCTTTAGATGACATAGAAAATCCGTGGCTGAAATGGTAAACTAACTGTATATTCATATATGCAGTAAAGTGCTTAGTTACATTTGGAATAGAGTACGTCCTAGTAGTGATGTAGCTGGAAAAGATGAAACTTGTTGATAATAGAATCATAAAGTCATAGAATAGTTTGGGTTGGAAGGGACCTTTAAGATCATGTACTTCCAACCCCCTGCTATATGCAGGGACACCTCCCTGTAGACCAGGTTGCTCACAGCCCCATCCAGCCTGGCCTTGAATGCTTCCAGGGAGCGGGCATCCACAGCCTCTCTGGGCAACCGCTCCAGTGTCTCACCACCCTCACAGTAAAGAATTTCTTCCTAATATCTAGTCTGAATCTACCCTCTGCTAATTTAAAGCCATTTCCCCTTGTCCTGTTGCTACTTGCCCTTCTATGAAGTCCATCCCCCCTCTCCCCAGTATAATTCCACCTCCATGATACAGTAAAGACTGATGAAGTACTGTGTTTCTTCAGTAATAAGCCTTTAACTGAGTCAGCATCATAATATGCAGTTTCCTCCTACTTTCTATCCTTATTGCGATTTATATGTCTTCATGTATATGACTGTCATTTTGCATCGTCTTCAGAGAACACAGACAGAGCTGGTTTGTCATAATAAAAACAACCACTCCTTTAGACTATCAAAACTAACTTTGCTTCTGTTCTTGCAAAAGGAAGTCACAGCAAATTAATGCCATCTGAAAGACAGCTGGAAAGGGCTTTCTCCTTTATGAAAATCAAGCAGCTGCAAAAAAAAAAAAACAAAAACAAAAACAATAATAAAAAAGAGCTTTTTTGATGCTTTACATTTTAAATTATAAGTACAAAAAAAGAAGAGGCATAAGGATACTTATTTTTGCCATAGAGCATGGCCATTTTGTATCTAACAATAACAGCTGAATGTCTGGTATTATTATGTAACAGGACTGGGCACTTTTTCCAGCAGCGACTGTTAAGGCCCATTTGAACCACTCAGTTGAAATTAACACTTGGCTCAAAGGGCTCTGACCTTCATCCTAAGTGCTCTTCAGAATGGGAGGAAAAACATTACTTACCATTATCAAATTCAGGGTTTTTTTTCTAGCACACAATGGCTTTGGAAACGTGTAAAAGGGGCTGACTGTACTGTTCCTTTCTCCACTTCTGTTCCCAGTGGCAAGAATAGCCAAACTTTTTTCTTTTTTTTTTGTGCTAGCAGAGACTGACAAAGATTTGGTGATGCTGTGGTAGTGACATATTGACATTTTGGATGTACATGTATGTAGGTACATACATATTTACCTGAGATGTTTGAAAACTGAAGAGGGAGAACAACCATATAAATATTCAAAAGAGGGGGATAATGTTAGCATGGTGAAAGAATTAGGAGTCTAAATATTAGCTTACCAATGAAAAATTGGTTTTTATTAGCATCTAAATACCTTCATCCAGAAAAAAATAAAGTACCATAGAGCTCTTTAATCTCAGTGGAACATAAAACAGGCACCAAAGAGTTGGAAAAATCTTTCATTTAAAGCATAACACCACAAATCTCAACAACCATTCATTAAATATTACAGACAGTCATACATGCTCCTCCAGTGTCTGCAGACCCAGACTGGATGTGTTTTTGGAGAACATGCTTTAATTGCATCCAGTAGGAAATGGGATGGAATGTAATCACCAGTGAGATAAAGGAGACATACAGAATATTAAATTGTTCATAGTTCCTCTGGATTAAGCTACGAATTTAAGAAACATTAAAACTGTTCAGCCATCTCATTTCAAACCATACAGAAGTACAGCTACAGCCACCAGAGAGCTGGCAGATCCCCATCACTGTACTGTCACCTGCTTTAGTCACTGTGAAGTTATTAAAGCAAACCAGTTCTTTCTTCTATAGGTGGATCACCTTGATTTTATGATGTCCTGTTTTATACAGAGAAAAGGAACCAGGAAGAGAGTTGCCAAAAAGAAAATGAAGACTGATGTGTAGAACAGTGAAACAGAAACAAATCCTAAACTGAAGCTGCATTACAGGCCAAGACTACTAAACTAGCTTCCATTGTGGCTGCCAAACTCTGCCCCAAACGACTACTCAAGATAGTAAAAGCGTAAACACCTCATTCAAACAATTTTACTGCATTAGCAGTTAAAAGATGAATGTACTCTGATTGACCTCAGTCTCTTTAAAGCATTTATTATCCTAAGAAATAAGTTATTTTTAGATATGGCACAAAAGTAGTTTGTGTATACCTTTGAACAGATTCAATAAAAAAACAAAACAAACCCTTTTAAAAAAGGGTGATATGATGATACATTATGCCAGGTTTATTTAACCAGTGAAGGTGAAGTGGTCCTATAGCTAGCACCCTGTATTAGTTTTACATGAGTGACAAACTTCAATTTACCATTAGAAAACATCTCACTGTTTGAATATGATAAAAGACCAGCCAGGTGAAGTTTCAACCAAAGTCTTTAAAAATTAGCAGGAAAAAAAATAAATTGATAGCTACATTTTTAGTAACATCTTTCTTACTTCAAAGGTATCTTGCTGCATGCCAGCTCAGCATGCTCCTGGACTCCCCTCTGTAGCAAAGATAAACATTATGTAATGCTTTATAGCATTGAGTGGCAAAAATGACAGGAAATGCTGTTGGTTGTGCCAAGGCATGACCTGGCTTTAGCTGGTTCCATACCCAGCAAGTACTGGCTGTCAGTGACAATGCAGGACGCCTCAAGGCAGTATTTTAATGCTTCCCAAGCACTGCAGTGTTCTGCATGCCTCCTCATGTCTGTGGTAACAGCAATGCAAAGGAACTAGTCTCTTACCTTCAGTATTTACAACATATACAATACTCATTCAAGTTCTAGGTCTCACCAACTGTGCTTCACTGTGACTATTTAGCTATTGAACTCTAAGATCCAGACCCCATAGTCTATTGCCTTTTCAAAGGCCACTTGAGTGCAGGATATACCTTCATAATGCCAAGAGATAGCTACACAGTATGGCAAACACTGTGCTTGATTCTTTACCATATGAACGTGACACAAGAACAAAAAGGCATGAAAAAATACCACAGTCTGAGATGCAATGCCACATTGTGCTCAAATTAACCATTATGAAAACACTTTAAAATTTTTGTATGTAAGGCACCATGTAGTAGTATTCACCAGTTGACTTTTCTATTTACATAGACTATGATAAAGATATACACATTAATTACAGATTTGTTTACAGGCTGAAGGTAACCTCTATGTAGTACACGCATGTACAAGTATTACAAAGAATTTGCTTTCATCTCTAAGTCAGTATCTGCACACTGAAATTCCATTGTTCAGGGGAAGCCAGCTATCCCACCTGGGGGAAAGAAATTCACAGCTATTTTTGGGCATATTTTGAACACACACACACACTTTCCAGAATATAGGGAATGAAGAGATCTCACTTATCTGTGTATCTTCATAGCCATCCTGATGAAATCATAGGATGGAGATAGATTCACACTGCTACCTATTGATCAGTTTCAGAAAAGGTTTTCTATGTAATAGGCAGCAAAGTAGAATGCAATTCTGAGTTAGAGAAGCTTTAAATCCAGCGTATATATGACTAAGAGACAAAAGCAATAGATGCAGTTCACCTTTTGGAAGTCTGAATAATAACTCAAGAATGGCATTATTTTAAATAAAACATCTTCCAACTGAATTTGCACTATTCAGGAAGCCTCTCACTATCCACTATTCTTTTTTTATAGCATTTGTGTGGGACCCAAGATCTGGAATATCCTTGACCTCACAAACATTTTTTTCTCCATCATGTAAATGGCTTCAATTCAGACGCATTCTCACTGGTTAGTGCAACACACACACACATACACACACACCACAACACTCCTCCATCACAAAGTAGAAATTTTCAATGGAGTGGCCAGAACACAGCATATTTTGTGAGAGAAAACACATCTGACTTACCCTTTTCAGTTTCACGATAGTCCCATAACTTTTCAGAGGTTCAACAACTTTGGCTTCAAGCCTGTCAACCTACAAAAGATAACATGAGGCCACTAAAATCATCTGCATGCATAGTGTGCAGAAACAAAGTTAAAGCTTATAAAATAAACAAACAAACCAATCAACCCCATTGCACTATCCACATCCTTGGATTTCTCATTACTTCTTAAAAACCCAGTTCTACGTACACCATGAAAGATACAGAACTACAAAATTCCTATTTATATGCCATCCTGAAAGAATAGATATGCACACCAAAATTTGTTTTGATCGAGTAAATGTAAATTAATTCTTTCAGATCTCAGCATTTCAAAATCTGGATCATAAATTACCATTTAACTGTAACAGTTCTGCACCTAAAGATTTACCGGTGGCACAAACAAGTCTTAATGCACCTAGCAGAACTGTGACCATACTGATACCTGTTGTCCAAGTTCGTATGGGAAGTGCTGAACTACAGCCTTACAGATATCTGAACTAGTCCCCAACAGCACCTCAGACTGGCAGTGAAAGATTCGCTTCTGAACTGCTTCTAGTCACAAATTCAGCTAAGGGAAAATGTTGCTATGCAACTCAAGTCACAAAACTAATCAAACAAACAAAAAAATCACTACTTCATTAACCTTAAATCATAATCCAAAATCTGAGACCAGTAACAGACTTGCTCTATCTCAAATTCTGTGAGCATTCATATGCACAGTTCCACTGACTTCAGCAGGATTAATTACAGGCAGTTTTCACTAAAGTTATTAGCACAGTAAACTATGAGTGATTTGGCAGCTTCTCTTGTTCTGGCACTAATATATTTAAAAGTGGTTTCTTCTATGTTTCTCTTGTGATTACAGAGCATATTTTTCCCCTTTTAATCACAGATAAGTAACTGCAAAGTTCAGATGGCAAACGCAACACGTACAGCTTTCATTTTGTACCTCTGCCTGGCGATAATCCTGAAGTCTGGAAAATTCATCTGCAAAGTTTTTCAGTCCAACTTTTAAGTTTGGTGTCTCTGTGGCTGCATATGCATATATTTCATTTACTAGAAGATCTGCTTTGTCTCGTAGTCTGGCAGTTTTACGTACATATCCAGCAAATATTTGGCACAATTCGCCAAAATGTTTTTCCACATTTGAAACAGCATCTTGTATTTGTCTAGTTTGATTGTCCCTAGATACCAAAGAAAATGAAAAATAAGAAGAAGGAGAAAAATGTTTACAACACATACAGCATAAAAAACATGTAATTATACTGTGAATAATTTATATGCGATTTGGATATCTCATTTCACTGCTAAACACAGACCTACTCTTAAAAACATAACATTCTAACAGTGTTCTAATGGAACACGTTCTCAGGACTAACAAAATAAAGCGGGATTTGTACTTACTGATCCGATAGGGGAAAACCCAAATCACAAAAGTCAATTCAGAAGCCTTCCTACTGCTGTTTAACAACAAAGTTCAGGATTACTGTTACTGATATAACAGTGCTAACATCCGCCCGCAGGTCTCAACCGAGACAGGGTTATATGGCTTCCTGCAGCACTCTGCAATCCATACAGACAGGTGAAGAGTTGAGGAATCAAGCAACAGAGGGCAAATCAGAAAATTGAGAAAAAAAATAAGTTAATACTTTAAGACTGAGCAACAATGCAGTCACTTCAGACTAAGCATGCCTTTCTTCAGAAAAAAAAAAAAAAGTGCTGCTACGGGGAGAAAACAGACTGCTTATAGCAAGCTATCTAAAATATGTTTCAAAAGAGATCTCGAGCTTCCATAGATAAAAATAAGAAATAAATCCCAGTTACTTTATCCCCGCAGGACATGCTTGAGCACAGAACCAGTTGCATAGCAAATCTTTCACCCTGCGCAGCTCCGCAGGGCGCCTCTCCTTTCCCACCTCACTGTAGGCCTGGCATTTAGAAGCGTGCCATTCCCGGCGGCAGCCCTCGGCTCGGCTCCTCACCCCTCTGGCAATTGTAATGCCGCCGTGCTCCCACAGCTAACGGTTTGGGACACGAAACACATCGTTTCCTTAAACGAGGGCGCGATAAGTTTTGTGTTTGTATTTATTTTGTTCCCCTCCTAACTCTTCGTTCTTCAAGACCGCCTGGAGGTAACCGCAAACTTACCGCCCGACTACGAGGTAAGTCTAAGCCCAGAGCAGCGCGCACTCCGCAAGGCGGCTGGGAGCAGCAGCGAGGCGGGCCCTCGGACCCATCCCCGGCACCGCGACCGAACCGGGGCCCTCACCCAGGCCCGGCCAAGCGGGCAGAGAGCTCCAGCGGAGCGCGGTTACTCCCACGACCAGGCCTCAGCTGCCCACCCACGGGGACGGGGACCGGGACCTCTCCTTTCCCCTCCCGCAGCCCCGAGCCCAGCCCCGCCCGCCGTTACCTGGCGTCCAGCCCGCGGCCCAGCATCATCATGGCGGCGGCGGCCCGGCGGGAAGGAGGCGGGCTCGGCGTGCGCTCGGTTTCCTTGGACACCAACGACCGCCCGCCCCCCGCCCCGCCCCGGGATGGCGGGGGTCGGCTGAGGGAAGGTGGCCCTCCCCGTTCCATCCTGTAACAATTTTTGAATTCATCACTCGTAAGCCTTTCGATTACACGCAATTACAGCCGAATTACTGTGCTACTTTTTGTCTTCGTTCCTCTACGTAGGTCCAGTTAAGTCTGAGCAGTTTATCCTATGTACAAGCAATTGACATAACAGAGCAAGGCTTATCCTGTCACATGTTCTCCCCCACTCACCCCCCCCAGCTTTTATGTTTCTTGGTTTTAAATACTTAAGCACAAACCATTGGTCTTGATATCTTCAATCTCCCGGTTTCCTGCTGATGTCCTGTCTACTCAAGAGCCCTTGTACTCCAGCAGGACCTTTAGCTCATAAATTCTGACCTGGTTCTGTTGCATTGAGGTCTGTAAGTTGAAAATGTGTTCTGTTACCTAAAGCCTATTTCAAATTGGTCACCCAGGAAAGCAGAATGCCATTGTGTAAAGTGCTACATTCTAAGGGAAAGTACAGAGTTACTTCATTTTCAAATTAGGAGCCAATGAGAGACAGAAACCGACACTTAGTGAGAAGGTAAAATACTTTGAAAACAAGGAAAAGTTATCATTAAAACCAAAGAAGTGGTTGTCAGTGGAACAAGACACAAAAGAGCAACGACAGCTTATTTTCAGCTACTGCAAACTAAATTTACTTCAATTCTAAAGTATAGGACTTGCATAGACATTTAAAAATGTAATTTGTATACGCTGATTTTGCACATAATTTGGCTTATCATGATGCTACAGATAGTCCTAGAATGTATGGCCTAGCAGCTCCAGCTGCACATAAAAGGTTGAAAAGAATTACTTTAATGTCATAAGGGCCTGTTGAAATTTTGAGTCATCAGAGTGCACACAAGAGCACAAGCTGCATAAATCACGGAGTGGAAAAATATTTTTGTACTATCATTTAGAAGTAATTATGATGTTGAAAATAATGCCCAATTTCCTGCTTATTACCTCTAAGTAAGTTTCTAGAATAACATACTAAAGATGATGATATCTTACGAATGGCAAATTCTAAAGATAAGAAAGCTTTGAAATATCCAATTGGCAGTGTTTTCCAATATTTCTCCAGAGCATAAGCAACTAACAGGGTTTATGATGATGTCTGTTTATATTGTGGTATCAGTTTAGGCATGCTCTCAATGAGAAATCTCCCTGCAACTTCTCCCCTCAAAAGGAACTCAAGTAAATTCCGTGTATTTCGTATTGAAAAATAGTATAAAACTCCAGCTGTCTGCAGCAGCAGTGAAGAATTGTCTGTCATAGCTAGGCATAAAAAACATGATGTAATTCTGGGGTAACTTCAAGCACACAAGTTGGAACAGAATTTATTCTGTAGTATTCAATGCAGCCATTGAGAAGTTAGAACCCTTCTACTGGACTGAATTTTGAATTTTGAATGAATTTATCCCAGTCGCTCATTTAAATTCACTAATGTTGCATATGTGGCATAGTAATTCCAAATGGATCCAGATCAGTCTGGAGGCTCATCCATGCACATTTCTGTGATGGAGTCTCCGTAATTGATTAGCTGTGTGTGTGTTTGTGTGACTGCTTCTTCTCTGCTATCACAGTTTGTATCTTTAGAATATTTTTTACAATATTTAATTATTATTTTCAATAATTTTTCCATTTTCACTTCCTCCTATGCTGTCCAACCCTGTTATTTGCATAGAAAGGCAATCACTGTAGACCTTGTATGTCAAATAACATTAATTTTAAAATATGCGTTTAGCTCACAATGGATTGGGGTTTATACTTTGAGATTTAATAATTTCAAGACTTTTCTTCTACTTTAGCATTTCTTATTTTCCTCTAATTTCACAAGTTTGGGTCCACAGTTCTCTTACTTAAGGCAGGAACTACACCATCTTCTCAGTTTTTTCTCAAGAACAAGAGGCAGTTTCTGTTAACCACTTTTCCCTAATGTACAACTCTAATTCTAAGTTCCAAATATCATAATTAAAAATCAGTTTGTTACAGAAAAATATGACAACATAATTAAAAAAAACCAGCAAAACATCATTTCCTCAGGCTAATACCCGTAGGCAGATATAACCTTCTGTAATCCATTTTGTCAGTATTGGTTAGAATATATAAATCTCTTGATGATTTATGAATGTCTGTTGTATCCTTAGCTCTTTAAAATAGCTTTGGCCGCTGTCAGAGGTAAGACTAGCAGGATCTCTGATCTCTTTTATTACAGACACGCTTTTATGAAGTTATGTATTTTATAAGCTGAGTTCTTATTCTTGCTTCCTTGCTTACCTTGGGGTAAACATTTCTGCTTCTATGCTTTTCTCTGTGCAAACTGAGTTTGAAGGTGAAAGGCAAAATATGCTGCTATATGAAGCTTTTTGATATCTTGTTTTCAAGTGATTTGTAAGAAAGTATGGCTTTGTCTCAATCTGACTGCCATTTTCTTATGAAGTAAGTATGAGTCAACAAGAACAAGCAACTGAGAATTCTTCTTTCCCAGTTTCATATTTATACAAAACTGGTGGCAATCTACTTTGCTGCCTGAGAAACACTGGAGAGTAGAAAGTTCTTTTTCTTGATCTGGGAAACTGCAGCCCAGTCAGCCTCCTTCATTGGGAAGGTGATGGAACAGCTTCTGCTGGATGCCATCTCCACGCAACTGGAAGAGAAGAAGGTTATCAGGAGTAGTCAGCATGGGTTCACCAGGTGGAGGTCATGCTCAAACAACCTGGTAGCCTTCTATGATGTCATACTGGCTGGGTAGATGGAGGGAGAGCAGTGGATCTAGTTTACCTTGATTTCAGCAAGGCATTTGACACTGTCTCCCACAACATCCTTATAATAAGCTGAGGAAGTGTGGAATAGATGAATGGATGGTGAGGTGGATTGAGAACTGGCTGACTGGCAGAGCTCAGAGGATTCTGATTGGCAATGCAGAATCCAGTTGGAGGTCTATATTTATCAGTGTTCCTCAGGGGTTGGTGCTGGGTCCGGTCTTGTGCAACATCTTCATCAATGACCTTGATGAGAGGATAGTGTCCACCCCCAGCAAGTTTGCTGATGATAACAAGCTGGGAGGAGTGGCTGGCACCAGAAGGCTGTGCTGCCATTCAGTGAGACCTGGACAGGCTGGAGAGCTGGGCAGAGGAACCAGATGAGGTTTAACAGGAACAAGTGTAGAGTCTTGCACCTAGGGAGGAATAACCACATGCACCAGTACAGGTTGGGGGATGACCTGATGGACAGGAGCTCTGCAGAGAAGGACCTGGGGGTCCTTGTGGACAACAGGTTGCAGAGTGCCCTAGTTGCCAAGAAGGCCAATGGTATCCTGGGATGCATTAAAAAAAGTGTGGCCAGCAGGTCCAGGAAGGTGATCCTCCCCCTCTATTCTGCCTTGGTGAGGCCTGGATTACCGTACTGGAGTTCTGGGCTCCCCAGTCCAAAAAAGATAGGGATCTCCTGGAGAGAGTCCAGCGGAGGGCCAGAAAGATGATAATGGGCCTGGAGCACCTCACTTATGAAAAAAGGCTGAGTGACCTGGGTCTGTTCAGCCTTGAGAAAAGAAAACTGAGAGGAGATCTGATCAATGTCCATAAATATCTAAGGTACGGGAGGCAAAGGAACGTGGCCAGATTCTTTTCAGCAGCGTATGGTGTTAGGACAAAGGGAAATGGCCATAAACTGAAGCATAGGAAGTTCCACACAATTGTGTGTAAGAACTTCTTCACAGTGAGGGTGATGGAGCACTGGCACAGGCTGCCCAGGAGGTTGTAGAGCCTCCTTCACTAGAGATATTCAAGACCCACCTGGATGCCTACCTGTGCAACCTGGTCTAGGGAGCCTGCTTTGCAGGAAGGTTGGACTTGACGATCTCTAGAGGTCCCTTCCAGCCCTACAATTCTGTGATTCTGTGATTCTATGATTCTTTGTTGCCCCATTCAGCAGGTAGGAAACTCCTCCTAGATTCCTCATGACTAAAGTCAGTGAATTTGGAAAAACTGTGAAATGAATCGAACTCTTCCAAGTGGGCCAGGCATCTGTAGCACATCCTGGGTGTGATAACTCTGATGGAGGTTTCTTCATGTTTTCTGTGCAAGACTTATACTGGAGCTGTGGCAGGGTTCCTGGAAGAAGTCTGTGCTGCTCTTTAGGAATGTGCTTCTAGTCAGGGCATGTTACTAAACTGCTTCTCATATAAGCAAATGCTTTCCAGAGATCCCACAGCAAGTGGCAGGGGTAGCTCACGCCCTCAGTGCAATTACTGGCTCAACTCTGGTATCAGGGCAGACTGGCTGCATCTGTGCTGCGGGCCTGGATGTCTCCTCTGGGCCTCTTCGGCGCCGCAGTGGCTGAAATAATGCAAAGGCACGAAATAGCCCTCCTGAGTGTTTTTATAGCATGGAACCAAAGCTATATATGTCCTGGGATGTGGTTTATGAGATATTTGAGGGGCAAAATTTGCTGTAATAAAGTTGAAGGATTGTAAAGAACAGAGGGAGTCAACTGGAGAGCGGAAGAAGCAGACCTGATGTAGCTTCAACCACAATGACTTCTCTATCATTCCTTGGAGAATATAGTTCCCAGAACTGTGCACAGACTTCGTCTGAGAGACCAATTTGAAGCTGCCTAGAGTGAGGGAAGGATGAGATAATTCTCCAGTACTTGGTTGTATCTTGTGGCCCTACATCATTTAGCAGTCCAGATAATCTTTTTTACTCAGAGGGCCTTTTCCAGATACACCTAGGGCCTCTCTTGGTGGTTTGCTGACTACAGGACCTGCAGTTCTGCTTTTCTGGGTAGCCTTGACTTTGCTCTCAGAATATTATAAATATCTTACAAGGTTTCAGATGGAAGTTGATATTGGTTTCATTTAAGTCCCTGATAGTTTTGTCATTAGCAAATAATGTTATCCTCAGCAATTTTTTTTTGGCACTGTTCTGTTTCCAACAAACAGCAGTAACAGGAATATTCTTTGCAGCTGAGGTGGCAGATTTAGGCGAGGTAGTGCTGAAGATACTGGTTTGTGATAACAGCCACCACTTGGTGGCATCCCCTCCATGCTTTATTTAGCTGTCAACTACAGCCAGTAAGCTCAGAAAACTTTCTAAGTTCCTGGTTTATTGTTCTTTGTGAGTATTTAAAATAGCTAGCTTTGTGCTAATATTGATTGGTATGCTCAGGACTTGAAATATGCATGATACACCTTTAGTGTGCGAGTATACACATTTACTGGTATGGCAGTTAAATCAAGTAATTAGTTAAAGTCTGTCTTTATGCTGTTTTTTGGAAGACAGCTGTTTATTCACAGAAAGTCTGCATAAACTCCTGGCCCTTTGGTCTTGCCCTTGTTGTGAACCTCAAGTTAAACCTGAAGTTAAAAATAAGCTTTAATAGTAGATAAGTTGATTAGAAATAAAAATAACATACAGAGCGTATTTGAAATGAGTTCTTGAATCTCTGATTTGTACTTTTCAAAGGAGGAGGTACAACATTTAAATTACTAATAAATTGAAGTTTATGAGGAGATAAAATCTAAGTGTCTACAGATTCAATTTACCTCAGTTGGCAACTTGATAATCAAAGAGTCATTATTAATAATGCTCTAATGAACTAATAAAGATCCCTACAACTTTAGGGGACAAGAAAAAAAGCTATTAATAAATTACACATGATTAGAACTTGCTGGCATATTTTATGATGATTTCAGCATAATCTGATGTTTTTCCCATTCTTACTCTATGTGTTCTGAATCAACGTAATGAGGATTGAGCTTAGCAAAATACAGTAATGATTCTCTTTTACTAATTTTCAGTTTTATTAAGCAGGGTAAAGAAATCTATGATCATTATCAGTCGGATTATACATAGTCATATAGTTTAGTGCTTATGGAGAGGCAGTAAAATGTTTCAACATTTCTTTGCATCGTTTTTGCATATATCCTAAAAAATGTGGCTATTTGGAGAATACTGAAGTGTGTGCAATGGTCTGCTTCTAGAGGGCAGCAAATGACTGCCTTTTAGCTACAAGAGAAAATCCAAAATTCACGTACAGTTTTACTGGGAAACCAAAGGCACAATCCAACATCTTGTAGTTAATGTCAGACTTCCCATTTTCTTTGATGGTAACAGGATAAAGCCCCAGTTGCCTTCCTTGCTGTCTTTGCCCCCCACTTTTTAAGTGGATAAATAGAATGCATTAGACTCCCATTAAGCAGTCATTATTTATTTATTTTATTCTTTAAACAGAATGAAATGAACAATGGGTGTGAGTATCACATTTTTATTAACTTTCTATGGCTACAATTCACTTGACGTATAAAAAGTATGTGACATGATTGTAGTAGTATTTAACTTAAATGTAACTTTTTTTCTTTCTTTAACCTGCTTTATTTTGTGGTATTTAGAGGAACGTGAAAGATTTTTTAAGTCTCATGCCCATACATGGTAGATGAGAATTGTGTAGTGTTCCCCCCTATCCTGGAAAAAAACGAAAAAAACAATGATGGATTCACAAATGTTGGTTAATGCAATTTTAAAAAAAGAGATGATATGTAAGGGTTTTATTTTAAATATAATCCACTTTGATTTATGCATACATTTTTCTGTAGCTCCCTTTACAGTAGTATGTGTACGTATGTATCGGTAGTCAATAAAAATGGTGATAAATTGCCTCAACATCTCATAGTCATTTAATTTTTCTTGGTCAGTGTTCTATCTCAGTAGAATTTATTCTAACTCTGTAGCCCTTTTGATCCTTACCTCCTCCTCTTCTCTCAAGAAAAAAAATATACAATTTCTTCTCAAAATTACTATTAGTTGAATTCATGTCAGAGGAATTGGGAACCGGTCATGTTGCAGCTTCTTTGGAGGCTGCAGATATAAATTGCTGACGTTGTGGAGCTTTTCTAATGTATGTTTTATTCCTCATTGCTACCTATGCATGTAGAAGGGTGAAAATAGTCATAACTCAGTTCATGCTGAGAATGCAAAATCTACATCGCTACCTAAGAATGTATGCAGTTTGTGTATCCTCTGGCCTAAAGAGCATTTTTACCTAATATCAGAACATCAGAAATAACAGCCAATGTTAACAGAATCAGAAACAGAATCAGGCCCTGACAGTCATAATTGCAGTACTACACGGGTCAGCAAATGGGATTTCTTACATACACACTGAGGAACCCTCTTTCAGCTGAGAAACATCTCTCCATTATGAGAAAGCAATTATGGATCATATGTGCAGCACTCTTGCCAGTGCTGGCTGTTGCTGAGCGAACTCCTTTCCAATGCCGTGAGTCCAGGACCACTGGGAGGGAGGAAGGTGTGTGCTGTGTGCCATGGCTGTTTTGGAGTCTGACAAAGCCTACAGCTATTTTGTCTAGATGTATTGTTTACTTGTTCCACCAGTGAACGATTCCAGTGGTGATCTCATTTCAATCACTTTTTAAAAAATTGTGCTGGAATTACCTTTTCCAGTTCTGCATTAGTTCTTACCCTTGTTTGCAGTGCTAGCCCTGGCTATCTGTATCAGAAACCATTCACACTTCTGATTCAATTTTCTAATAGAGACAAGTCTAACGAGTGACTCTCATAGTTTCATTTTTTCTTTTCAATGGCTATGAATAAAACATAATGTAAGAGGGAAAAAAAAGCTTTTGTTGTCTCTTCTGAAGTGTACAAAGGGAACATAGAATATTCTGTGTGACTTAGTGCCTGAAAAAATCACAGCAAGGCTTCTAGAAAAGTCAAGAGGTGAAACACTTTAGCTAGATATGATATCTTTGAGATGTCTTTAGCAGGGAGATACTGTAGAATTTTCACCCATATAAAGGGAATTTTTGTTCTTCTCCAAGGATTATATTTAATTTTTGGCTATGTGTGTATCTAAAAATGATGATTGCAGTGGCATAGTTGCTTCTTAGAATAATTACTCGTTTCTGAAATATTTGCACAGATACTGGCCACAGCATGTTGCAGTTTAGGCTTAGTGTATTACTTCTTGGCTGCTTATGTCTTCAGCATATGGTACTTCATTGTGTTGGCCACAGAAATGTTCCATAGTCTTGCAGTAGCACTGAGTGTGGTTCTGTGGCTTTCAACTTTCATTATGCTTAATAACTGTTGCATATACACTAAATAGCATTTCCCATATTTAAACTGTGGTTCTGCTCTGAAATGTGATGATTTTAAGATGATAGCAACTAATTCAGCAAATAAGTTCCTTGTGCTAGCTGCGTCATTACTGACTACTGCCAAAACCAGATTTTGCTATCTATCCCTCTGTTAGCAGGGCAGGGGCTGCAGCCAGTGCCCATGTGTTCATGTGGTGTATGCAGGGCTGAGTGTGCTCCTGTGTGACAGCTCTGTGAACTCTTCCCCTGTTAATAAGGTACCACTAAGGATGTCTGCTTCAGTTGAGGTTTTTATACAGTTACTGTTTGTTAAACTATCAGTCAAGTTTTAAATAGATCTCAGTAGACAAACTCAATCTTTTATTCCCGTTTCAGCAATGAAATCCAAATTGGATAATTTAAAAATCTGGGAATCACTTCTGTGTTTTTCTTTCTTGTGATGTAGAATACATTTTCTCGATGATTATATGGAGGTAGGGATTTTTGTTTTGTTTCACGCAGTTTACAAGGTTTTGTTTCCAGCCCTTTTAGAATAGCCATGCTTCCATTTTGTTCTCTGAGCAGACAAGTAAATAAGTCAGCTTGACAGCTCCAATGCAAAGCAATCAGAAAGCTAAAGGCTGAGATAACCAAGCAAAATTTGAGACTGAGTTCAGAGATGTCAATACCTTTCCAGTTTATAGCTCTATTGGGCATAACTATGCTGTGGGCACAAAAGCTGAGGAGTCAGCTTTTTGTGTGCTGCTTTTGGAGACAGAGTTCAGTGAGAGGAGCAAGGCATCACACTGGCTCTGGGAGCTGCCCCAGATGTGGTATGTAACAGCTGGGGTGGCTAACAGATCTGAGCTGGTCATGTGCAGGTCAGCTTGCCTAGAAGCCCATTTTTTGGGCAGGAGATCACTTCATATTCACATAGGGAATTTTTTATGATCAGTTCTCAGTTTATTCATAGAATCATAGAATCATAGAATGGTCTGGGTTGAAAAGGACCTCAAAGATCATCTAATTTCAACCCTCTTGCTATGTGCAGGGTCACCAACCACCAGACCAGGCTGCCCAGAGCCACATCCAGCCTGGCCTTGAATGCCTCCAGGGATGGGGCATCCACAACCTCCTTGGGCAACCTGTTCCAGTGTATCCCCACACTATGTGTGAAAAACTTCCTCCTAATATCTAAACCTCCCTGTCTCAGTTTAAGACCAATTGCTCAAAACTGAAAACAAGCGGGAAGTTAGTGCTTCTACATTAATAAAATTGGCCATCTTTATAAACCACCACCACCAACAAAAGACTTCTTAAGATTGACAGAAATAAAATATGTGAAATTAGCCATTGTTGCTGCTTTGAATTTGCTAAAATATCCATCCCATTTCTCCCTCAGAGCACATATGGAGGCAATCTTGCTGTAGTGTAACATGAGCTGCAATAAAGTCATCCCCATTTGTTAATGGTCACAAACTCTCCACTTTTGTATTTTGGAGTTTCATGCACACGCACACGGGCAGGCACACATTACAAATCATTTCCAGTTCAAGCAGACATTAGAAACTTACTAGAAATTGAGATTTTTGCTCTATTACATTAGAAATATCTCACTTCAAATTCTCCATGAGATACTGTCATCAGATAAATAAGTCATACTGCATTGTCTTTTTCTGCAGATTCCTTACATTATTGGGCCCTTATTTGATGTATCACATGAATAAGGTATAAGATCCCTCAGACAAGGGAACCTTTAGAGAGCAATGCTAATCACTGAAACTGTCAATTAAACCTTGTTTTGAGTGACCATGTCAGCCCAAAGGAACCACATCATTTAACAAAAGCCAACCTCACAGCTAAGAAGAAAATGCCATTTAGCTGCGACTACAAAACCACACCAAAAATAGAAAATATTGCACATTATTGCCCTGTTAGGCCTGGCCTCTGTGCTTTTTTTCACTTAGTGAACATTCAAGAAAAATACTTCTGGAAGAGTGATGCTACTTGCAATAGAGTCAAGATATGCTTATTGCAAAGGTAAGGCTTTGAAATGTGGTGCTAAATGTGGTTTTAGGCAGACTTTGGAGATGAAGCTCTTTTCGGAGAGGTTTTTACCCTGACTGCCCTGCTGCCAGCTAGAGCCCAGCTCGAGCTGCTGGGAGAGCAGCAGTATGGGAGTGCTTGAAAAAGTTTCCAGGGAATTGCTCAAAGGTCATCCAAGACCTGCTTACCAGTTCTTGCCATCACTTGCAGAGCTCAACTGGTAATGAAAACAAATTATAGCTAAAATGATGCTTATTATGGTAAAAAAATATTCTTCTTCTTTTTTTTTTTTTTGAGAAAACAAAGACTTTTGAAATATTTATGTTTTTCACTTCTAACTAAAATCATGGAAATACCAAAATGCTTTCCATAATTGCTTTTAACTACAGTTTAAAGCAGAATCATCCAGCATCTGCATGATTATCTTTAAGACATTAATAATACTCCATTAGTAGTGTCTCCAGTGCTTTGTGAGAGACTCCAGCTTCGAACTTTGGTGATGCATCATCATGATAGTGTACATTTATTGCAGATAATGCGGAGGTAAAATGTATACAGATTAATGGAAAATCAGAAAAATTATTTGTTTTCAACTAATTGTTTAGTTCACGTACTACATAACACAGCAAATTCTCTGGTAGCTGCATTGTTATTTATTCTTAAGGTTGTGTAATTTAGGTTTTTAGACACTGCATCTGTCAAAGAGTTGAAGGGTTACAAGGGAGATTTAATTTTGTCAGCCTCGACGATGAGGAAATAATGAAGCGTGTCCCCACAAGGTGATTAATTCTATATTCTGCAGTTGAACGAATCTTAGTGTTTTGTAGGTTATATAAATTACTGTCAGATATGGACTGCATAACTGCAATTTTATAATATTCCAGAAAAGTGAATGAATGGAAAATGCAGATATGTTTCTAACGAGAGCAAACTGCTTACATTTCTTTCATAATGTGCTAAAAGATTCCTATGGACACACTCTTAATATTAAAGCAGTTTGTTCTTATTTGTGCAGAAGTTCAAGACAAAATTCATTAGTTGAATAGTGAATTACAACAAAAAGCTTGTGACAAACTTTGGCCATAGGCATTCTTACATAAAGCAGACTTCTTTGAAAAGAGAAAAAATGGAAAGTAGTTGCAAAACAAAAACAAACAAACAAAAACAACAACAACAACAAAAAACAAAACAACAACAACAACAAAAGCCCAAAAAACCCCAAAACCCACAGATATTAAATTATAAACATGGTTGGAGCAATGGTAATTCACAGAAGATGGAAAATAGAAAGATACTGGATTCTGGGAGATTCATTTGAGTGAATGTACTTGTTTTTGAGAATCAGTAAAACCCTTCTTATCTCTTGTGTAGCAGCAGGAGGATATGTTCCTAGTGCAAACATAGTTGGACACTTCACAGAAATCTGCTGAAGATTGATTCTATTAAAGCTGAGCTTCATTTAAGTTAATTTTGGTTGTATACATAAGGAGTTCTAAGAATTGATTAGAAAGCCAAAAGAGAATGAAATATATTACAACCGTAAAGTATCATTTAAATAATAAATTGATGCTTGTAGGAATTTAATCTTCTATTTGACAGTAACAGGAGTGCATACTTAACAGAAAAAGTGCATGATATGCTAAAATAAATCATGTTTTTTTCTAAAATATTCTTTAAAATGAAGCAGTCCTCCTTATTTTTAAATGTCTTTTTTTTTGCTTGCATACGAGAAAACCTTCATCTGAGGAAGATCCTTATCCTCAGACTTCATGACCTGTTATATCTGGAGCAGATTAATGGCACTACTGTTTCTTTTTTTGTTTCTTTTTTTTTTTTTTTTTTTTGACCATCTCAGCTTGTAAGTTGTAAGTTTTTTAAACATTGAAGAATAGAACCAAATAAAATTGAGAGGATACTTCACCCTATAATTAAATGATAATGATGCACTTGGTATGCTCTTCAGGTAGAAAAAATGCAGATCAGGCAGGATCCCTTTTTTTCTGTCAACCCTATGCTCTCTGACTAGGAGCTTGAGGTCCCATTGATATTTTCATTCAGGTTTTGAATTACACTGCCTGTTTCATCAATATCATCAATATGCTTAGTTTGTAAGAGTTTTATATTTTATTTTCAAGTTGCAGCTATCTGACTGTTTGTCTTTGTAGACAGAAAGCAACTTCCATGACTCTAGTGGGAGTGAGACAGTGAGTTCAACAAAAGAGTAAAGGAGCAAGAGGCCTGGATGGCTAAGAAGACTTGGTAGTATGTAGAGGTCTGGAGGCACTGGAGAGCTCCTCAGAGAGCCATGTTCTGTGCCAGGCAGAAATTTATAGTGGCATCCCATCAGCTGCTCTTCTTTTATAGAGTCACTTTTTTCCTTTTTCTCCAAATCCAATCAGTCATCAAGTTTCTGAGAACAGTCAGGAAGCCCCCCAACCTCTTCCATTCAGGGCTGATGTCACAGGCCTACAGCCCCAGCCAGCCAGGGAGGGCAGAGGGAGAACTGCATGCAGCATCTTCCTGGGGCTCCTCTTAGCTTGCTTGAAACCCCTGAGTGTTACACCTGCTTAGCATGGGCTGTGTACACACACACAGTAGAGGCATGCCTTGAAGGTTTACCTCACAAGTTAAGGGATGCCTGGCACAAACTGAAGGCGAGGCCTAGCTGGCTGCCTTTGTGTCAGCTGAGTGCAGTGGTAGGAAGATGTGCTGGATAACAAAAGGTGGCTGATGTTTGAAATTACAGCTGAAAGCTAAACACATCCAGCTCCTGGGAATTCTTTTGAAGGCAACAGTGCGTAGGATAACTTTGAAATTGAAAGCTGAGCATCTGTTTTTCCTTGAGTTTGTGGCCTTTGACTTGTGTCAGCCCCAGTTCTGCAGCAGTGGGAAGGTGTGAGGAGAGACACCACACCTGAGAGGGCAGTGAGCCTACCAAGAGCAATGTAGTAGACTTCTAGGTTTGCAGGAAACCCTTTCAAGCTGCAGATACGCCAGTAAGCCTGGTGGCTTCTCGTGGCAGAACTGAGCCCATAAGGTGGGATCCTACTCTCTTTATGTGGTTAATAATATGTAACTCATAGCTTTAGTAATCAGCTAAGATATATTTTAGTTTCTTGAGAGAAATTGAAGTGATCATTAGCTTGCACAGAGCTGACATCAGAAATGAGTCAGAAAGGATCTTGATCTAAGAGCATTCCTATAAGGTGTGTACATGTGTTCTCAAACTTGCCTTTTCTTTTCCTAGAAGGGCTTGTCCTAATTCAGTTCACAACACTTTGACTTTCTGCCTGATGTTGGTAACTTTTGAAAAGTTGCCAAGAGGCAGAATTGTCTGATTCCTGGGAACCTCTGTACATTCTTAATAAAAATGTTGTGTTTCTCAATAAGAAGGATATTTGTGAAATTTCTAAGTACAGTCATTATTATTTCATTCTCAGGCCATGGAAGAGGAGTCATTGTAACAGACAATAATTATTTATAATTATTGTGTATGTATGTATAATCGTACATATTTATGATGCTGATAAATAATCATTATTTGTTGTACTTTCTTTTGGAATGAATGAACAGAACGATACTGAGTAAAGAAAAAATTGGGGCATTAAAAAGTTCATTGATCTAGTTACATTGCCACTTCATATGCTGATATGCTAGCCTAATATTTGCTTCCCTGTGTTTTTCTTAGGACTGCAGTGCGTTCAAAAAACCACATGCACAAGGCTGAAAAAATCATGAAACAATTTTGTGGTGGAAATAGTTTTGCTGCGGTGATTTCTAATGAGGAGAGGCACTGAAATAGGAGAGTAAGATGACTCAAAAGAAACTGCTGGTTTCTTCCAGAAGCTCCAAAGTGCTTAAAGACTTCTTGTAAAATCATCTGGAGCTGTAAGGAGCAAAATTTACATTTAAAGCTTTCCTTGTTTTCTGGAATAAGCTCTACAGTGAGAGGACTGGGATAAAGCAAACTTTGTGCTCCTTTGCATACTTGACCTGTGAAAGCACTGAATGAAAAACAGACTTTGCAGGCAATATGAAAATAATTAAAGCAAGAGCAGGTCTTCACCTTTATTTTTGGCATATGTATTGAGTCTCTGACTTTGTAACTGTCTGAACCAAATCTTTGATTCTTCCTTTGTTAATGACTTCTCATCTTCCTCTAAAATCACATTTTGAAAGTCACCATCTTATTTTCCACTTTGATGCAGGAACTTAAGCCATTTTGCTGCCTGAGAGATTTTCTCTTTATGAAGTCCTGGCTGTCAGTGGCTGTGAGCAGATTTTCTCCCTGGGGTGGGCAGGCAGACCACTCCTATCTTGTCATGAGAGGATACTTTCCAAAACTGATTTTCTGTTTTCGTGTGTATGTGTGCCTTCTCTCTGAACTCTCTCAATAGTCATGTGAAAGCAGTTAAACAAAGTTCTCCAGCTGAGACCTATCAGGTTTGTTGTTGAACACAATTCTTCTAGCACAGCATTGCTTTTAGAGAGGATCAAGTTCAGGGCAGATACAGACAGCAGCAACCTGGCAAACTGACAAAATCCATAGTCCTTAAGCTAAAAATATCCATCTAGTTCTGAATCTTCTTGTAATCTTTCATGGGAAAGTTTTTTCTATCTACTTTCTGGAATTTTAGAGATCCAATGTTTGCTGAGGCCTCTCTGAGACCAGTGTCCCAGCGAAAACCTCTGTGTAGCAAGCTGTTAAACTTGCCTTGACAGAGAAGCGAGTGTGCTGGGCTATCCCCAGCAAAGCAAGATGGCTCATGAAGTGTCGTCTCAGGAGCTGTCCAACCACCTCCACACAAAGAGAGGAGTTTTAAATAAGTCATTACACATTAAATCTTTCTGTAGCAATCTATTACTCCTTTCCTTTTGCTTCCTTCAATTTCCAGTGTAAATTTATTCTTGGCCATTTACATTAGTGTTTTCTTTTGATTTGTATATCTCCTTTCAATCTTGATATTACTCCATTTACATTCCTAGAGAGTTATCATATCCCATTTGAGACTTTGTTTGTCTGGGTTAATAATCTGAGTTTGTTGGCTGTTCTTACTTTCATTTCCAGTTGTTATTTTAGCTCTTCTCAGCACCTTTCCTATGTTTGTGAACAAGGGGAACCAACCTAAAGCATAGCATTCCAAATCAGGGTTTATTATTGGCAGTAGAGTCCATGTTAGCAGTACCAAATCTCTTTCTACGTCATTTAATCAATTGTAAGTTCCATGATTTTTTGTACCAAAATTACCTCCAGTGTTGACATCTTTGTTTAGGATCAACCATGCCATGTTTAGGATCAGTTAAAAAAAACTTTGTTTTCCTCTTCTTCTGATACTGCTAAGCTAAAAGTTCTTGTCATTAGTCCCGAAGTACAGTAGTTCATACATCATTCTATACATTTGTTATCATTCCTGCTACATCAGTCTTGAAGCATGCTCAAGAAAATCATGGGCACTTCACAATAAAAAAGAAGGCATGTTCATTGCCATAAGGAACTTGTAAGCTTATTCAAAACTTGACACTACTTGGTAGTATCAAAACTGAAGCTGAGGTAAATCAATAAGAATACAGTATAACTGAGAAAGGCAAAAATAGACCATGATGAGATTAATACTTTTTCATTTACTGACTAAGCCCAAGACTTTTTATTTATTTCTTGGATCGATGTGCTGCAGCAAATATAGCTTACAAAATATTGGAAATAATCAGAATGGATATACAGAATAAGGAGGGGATATTATCACTATATAACGCCTGTAGCATATACACACAGAATCATAGAATGACTTGGGTTGGAGGGGACCTTAAGGATCATCTAGTTCCAGCCTCCTGCCTTGGACAGGGTTGCCACCAATCAGATCAGGCTGCCCAAGATCCCAATCAATCTGGCTTTGAATGCCTCTAGGGATGAGGCATCCACAACCTATCTGGGCAGCCTGTTCCAATATCTCACCATCCTCTGAGTAAAAGATTTCTTCCTAACATCTAACCTAAATCTCCCCTCTTTTCGTTTAAAGCCATTCCCCCTTGTCCAATCACTATTAGACATTGTAAAAAGTCAGTCCCCCTCCTGCTTGTAAGCTCCCTTCAAGTACTGGAAGCTGCAATGAGGTCTGCCCAGACCTTCTCTTCTTCATGCTAAAAAGCCCAAATCCCTCAATCTTTCTTCATAGGAGAGGTGCTCCAGCCCTCTGATCATCCTTGTGGGCCTCGTCTTGGGTTCTGAATGCAATTCTGGTCTCTGCTAACAAGGACAGTGGAATTAGAGAAGATATAGACAGCTAAGATGAATGAGGAGTAGTTCCCTTATGAAGAGAACTTATAAGGCCTGAGCCCCTTCAAATAGGAGCCAAGAAAGATGTGAAGGTTTGGTTGAGTTTTAGGAAATTGTTGGGTGTTGGATTAGCTGAATACAGAACTGCTTTTTGGAAAATAGCTCAATACTAGAAATAGACGGGACTCAGTGAAGTCAGTAAGAAGCCGTTTTACTTTTTCTACTTAAGTAGACAGGTAACTACTCAAATTTCTTGCTTCAAAAATGTGTTTGAAAAACGTTCCACCAAACTGTGGACAGCAGATCCATATTAGATCCTCATTGTGGCATTCTAGTATTTAGAGGGAGTTTATAAACAGGAGGGAAATCAACTTTTTACACAGGTAGAGAGTGATAGGGGAAGGGGGAATGGTTTTAAACTAAAGGAAGGGAGATTTAGATTAGATGTCAGGAGGAGGTTTTTCACTGAGAGAATGGCATGATGCTGGCGCAGGCTGCCCAGAGAGGTTGTGGATGTCTCATCCCTGGAGCTGTTTACGGCCAGGTTGAATGGGGCTGCGGGCAGCCTGATCTAATTCTTGATCTAACAGTTGGCAAATCTGCCTATGTCCAATGAGCTAGAATTTGATGATCCTTGAGGTCCCTTCCAACCCAAGCCATTCTACAATTCTATGAAATCCATTGTGTAACTTGAACAGTGAAGCTGCTGATGATTTTGGCCTTTATAATCATGGTCCAGTCAGCCCACCGAAGTAAGCAGAGAAAAAAAAATTATTGTCCCATGAAATCTTACGAACAAAATGTAATTCCTAACATGTAAATCTGTCTTGTCCATACTGAAAAGAATGTAGCAAGTTGCTAGTATTCCTCCCACCAAAAGCATAAAAAAAGTCACACATCTTCTATGTATTGATTTACTCCACTGCTCCTATACTGAATTGGGTAATAGCTTGCCATTAGCTTGTAGTTCATCATCTGGTGGCATCTAATCAATAGATCAAGTGGTAGTTGCAGTTCGTCTTATTTCTGCATCTCAGTGTACAGATCAGCAGAGAGTTTTGTTTGTTTCTCTTCAGCTTCTTCAAGTCTGATCCAAGAATTCCCATTCTTGATGTCAGTATGGATGCCAAATGGTACCAAGCCTGCTGTGCCCCCTCTCTTCTGCAATTTTCCCACAAGCACATTCAGACTTGTTCAATTCAAATTATATTGTCAATTCAAATTTAATCTTAACCCAAAGTCAACTTTCTCTTTCTTCAGTCCCTTTTTTGTTTCCACATTTCAGGAAGACATTCTTTCTGACCTGTCTGACTCATTAAAAAATATCTGCACCTGATTCTCTCTGAAGTGCCATCTTGGTTTCTCTGCCCTTTTGTGAAGTCCCTCTCACAGTCCTCTCTCTGTTGATTTCCTACAAACCTCTTCTTGAGATCTACAATCCCTTGCCCTTCCTTTCAGAAAGACAATTGGCTTTCTGTTTGTAAGAGGAACAGTTTTCTTCTGGACAGCTATTTGACATTCTTGGCTATCATACTGAACTACCTGCACAAGACTTAATTCATACCATACTGTTCAGTAATTGGGTTTATTTTTTTAATGCTGTGTATAAACTGCACGTAGTGCAGCAGCACCCCTGCAGTCATAGTCCCTTGAAGGTTCAGATCACTGGCAGACCTGATTCATGTATTCTGGCTTACACTGTGGGGAAACCAGGCAGCTTCAAGAGTGAAGCAGCTGCTGTTGTGTGCTTGTTTTTGCTCGAGTCTAAAGTTGAAGAGTGCATATTTCAGCCCAAGGAGGCTGGAAGTACTCTAAGGTGTTCCAGCTTGGACAAAGCCTAAAAGAACGCCAAGGATTCTGTTGTTTTCTATTCATTATTTATTTGTATTTGGGCCCAAGTCAGGCAAAATAGAGAAGAAGAACACATAGCTGCATTTGTGTTACCTGTTTTGGAAATCACTGCTTCAATAATGACACATTCAGGTGTATTACACAAAGCAAAGAAATAATGTTCCTAGAAGTAACTATGACACCTCATTAGCGTTATGCAACATAATCTGTTTGGAAGAAAATATCAACAAAAAAACCCTGATTAAAATGAAAAAGAAATATCAGATCTTATTTTGACATTTACAACTCATGAACTTGAGATTTGTGTTTGACAGGTCAATATTGATCCAGCGGAAAAAGTATTTCACTGTGGAGCAAGTGAGATAAAAAAGTATTAGAAGAAAACATGTGAGTCATAGAAAATGACATTTGGACGCACAAATGAGTAGTGTGGGCATACTAACTAAGGACATTTGAAATGAGGTTTGAAATGACAACAACAACAAAAAAAAGAAAGACGAGATGAGACAGTTGCAATGATTATGCTTGCTTTGGAATGGGCTGCTGGCTAGTAGGAAAAATAATGGTTACAGCTGGATAAATTTCTCAGTTTCAGGTGATGGGATGATGACATAGACCACTTGTCAACAGGAGTCTTTTCCTTGATTTATAACCTGGTCACCCATCCATTTCCAAACATCACTTCCCGTATACTATACACTTCTGAAATTGTGCCCCTCAAAACTGGAGAAGTCATTGGAATAATAAAGAAAAATGCAGAGTCCATTCTAGAACTAATAGTTTTGTTATCTTGTGTGAGTCAGCTTGTGTGGGAGTCGAAGAGCTTTGTGCAAATTTGTTAACTCTGTGCAGCTCTTGAGGTTTAGAGTTTAAATGAATGCCTGTGAAAGTTGTCTCATCCAACCAGATCAATTTATTTTAAGTTTTTGGAACAAATGTATTCTTACAGTCTCCTTGGTATTGGGTTAAATTACTTAGCATAAAATGAATTACTTATCAGATTTTGCACATTATGAAAGCTGTACCCAAAATGTTGCCAGGCTTGAGTCTATTAATTGGTGGAATTTAAAGCTGAATGCAGATGGTAAGCCTATTAATAAATGATGGGTGGGGAAGTACACACTGGTGCTTAGAAAAATATTATATGTCAAGTGTACTGTATAGATTAAGATAAAACTGATTTTTGTCCCTAAGGAATTTTTATACATGCAAATTAGACTTAATATATGTACGTAAAAGAAAAGGACAACTGTGGCAGGATGAAATTGCTCACTTTTAGTGAAAAATAGAAATAGTCTCATTAAGAGAGAATATTAGACAAAAGAGAGAGTGTAACCATCCTAAGCCATCCATGGCTGAAGAAATATATTTTAATCAAATACAGCATCACTCTGTCTAGTGTAACACATTGAGAAGATGCGGACCTACAATATCCAGATGTGTATTTCAGAGCCTGATGTGGCTGCCTATGTGCTTTGCAAGGGTTGGCACGCCATGGTAGAGACAACGAACGTTTTATGAGAATACCACAAATTCTCATGGAAAGTAAAAAGCTGCTGTATTACAGAGGTGACATCCCACACTGAATTCTGAACATCTCATCAAGATGTACAAGTATTTAAACAAAAGGCTCAGTGACCCAATTCTAAACTTTGTATTTCAGCAAGCTTGCTTTGCAGATGTGCAGAACCCCCGGGATCCTGGTATCCACTGCACACTTGCAAAGAGGAAGTACTTTGTGGATAACCTGGGATAGGGTCAGACCCACATAGGTCTCCTCAGAGTACTAGGGACTTTTATGATAGAGATAACAGCAACAGCTTTACTTCTAGCTGTTTGAAAGAAAGCCTTTCCTGAAGAAGTGAATCTGAGAGATGAAATGAATGAAGCCAAACTTGTCAAATAGAATTTTTATAAAAATGATTCTAAAACCTACAAAATGTAATAAGCAGGAATATTACCAGTGAAAAAATCTGTAAGTTTGGCTAAAATAACCATAGAACCACTGTCTGTTCATTGGCACAATAGTTATTCTACTAGGAACAACCCGCATGTGAAAATAGACACTATGTAATATATTAAGAATAATAAACAGTTATATCTTATCCTGTCCCCACTATCTGCCTACTATTTTGTTTATCCTAGGAAATGACATCTGGCCCCTTAATTGTAACCTCTCTTCTGGAGCTGCTCTTTCACTTGAACAGGCTTTGTCTCAGCTTGATGGGCTAAGATGTTTTTAGCTGAGCACAGTTAGAAGTTATAGCTTTGTAAACAGCTTAACTAATGACTGTACTTATTTTTATAAGCCAACAATTGGCCTAATTCATTTCTATGATAAACTTATGGAAACTGTTATTTTAATTATCCATTTTTCTACTCACTAAGATCCATGCTCACTTCTGAGACTTAGTCATGCCATTTGTGTTAAAGATTTAAGATAAAGTGACCAGATACTGCTGTACAATATTGCCACTCATATCTTTTTGGCACTGAGAATATGGCAAGCACCTTACAAAACAATAACATGTTGTCATCCTATGAGCTGCATTCATGATGACATAAATGTCCATCAGATGCTAGAAAGCTATATATAAGGGATTGTATGATAACAGTATGACAATATGTGTACTTGCCAAGGTACGAACATAGCAGTGCAGCTTCTTTTCAATACTTTTCTTGTCCTCGACTTTTCAAAGGAAAAATAAATAGTACTGAATGTTTGGTGTTGACTTGAGATGAAGAGGAAGACTGAAGGAAGAGCAACCTTAATATTATGATGTTATAGAAAAGCAGATAAGGGAAAGTTAAAGTTGCACATATACTGCTTTCAGTCTGAATGCCAACGTGCTGATTTCACCGTATATAATAAACACAAAATGAAGTCCTTACAACACGTAAGTTACCAGTCTCCCATTGGCATAAACATAGCCTGAATTTTACTCATTTTCTTTGCTGCATTAAAATCTCTTAATCAAATCCAAATCACCTATTTAAGACTGGGATAATCCTTCAGGAATACCTTTGTAGTTCTACCTACCTTTGTAGGGCTTTAGTTTGTGCTGCTTTATGATCAGTCTTTTGTATTTCCTGCACCTAATTACACATTTTAATGAAGCTTTCTTCTATAACTTTCATCTCCCAAAGAGATGATAATTTTCACTTAGAATAATTTTTGAATTCTTTTAATTGATTCGTATTCTTTTAGAATATATAATTTTTCTACTCTATGACTTGGAAAGATTATTCTAGCAATTTATGCCTTTTCTAGCCCCAAAACCGACATGAATTTAACTAAGCCAATTTTAAGTCACACTGTTAAATACATAAATCTGTGACAACATACCTGTCAATATTGACTAAAATTTGTGTTGGATTGATAGATACAAGTACAAAGAAGATGCAAGCTAAATTTAAGTGGCAGTGACAGTCATCACAATACAGATTTGCTGTGATTCTCTCATATTGTTTTTTTTAACATTTTTAACACGTGAGTTTCACTACTGAAATGTATTTAGGACATTCAGCTTTTTTTTTTTTTCTTTTTTTTTTCCCCACACAGAAGGTAACCTTTCAGCCTGGTGCCAGCAGTATGTCTGGTTCATATGGATGTTACTACCTGTGGTCTCTGCTTTCTGAGAAGGAAAGTCCCATGGTAACAGTGATGAAAAGGTCATGGTGGGTAAGATCTAGTAGTGGTTAGGAGTGATGTGCTCCTTGTTTGTGTAAAAAGAACTGGAAATTACAGAGTGAAAACACAGCTGAACAGCCTAAAGATCCTCCCATGAATTTTTGACTTAGATTTTCAGTGTTTCCAACCATTTTTTTAATGCTTATCTCTTGGGCACAGCTAGAACTATGCATTTGATAGCAGGCACAGGTTGTGCCGTGGTGTATCCCATATTGTCCTAGGCCACGGGGTTAGACTGGAGTCTAATCTGGAGTCCTATTAAGCTAGGTGGGAGATTGGAAAAAGGAGTGATTGTAATGAATGATGAGTAATTGAGAGCAGTGACTGCACGTTTGTTGGGGAGGGCTGGAACAGATGGAAATGCTGACACAGATCCTTTCTAATCCTACTGGGACTATCAACATTTTAATGGATTTTCATAATTGGAAGAGTATGAATAACATATATAAAGGTGGTGATTTGCCTTGCTTTTCTTCTTGTTTCCTGGAGTTTTATAGAATAGTTGTGTGCAGTAGGTGGTGAGTAGTCTTCTCATACAAAATATTAATACTTGATTTTAAATTATCATTTTGTTAAAAATCACCATCTCCAATGAAAGTGCTAAGATTGAATATTACTCACTAGATTTCATTTGTGTACTTCTGCAAAGGTATTTTTATCTTGCTTGCTTAAGCAAATGAGATGTGGTAACAGGCATACATGTGTGTGTTTGTGAAGGCATATAAATTTATGTGCCTTAGTGCCTTAAAGCTCTGTCTAACTCATTTTTGAATCTAATGATCAAGTTCTACCATATTTAATAAGTAAGTGGGTAGAAATCTTACAGTCACTGTGTTCTTATATTTTGGGTAAAAAATAGAAATCCTTACAGAGGAATGAAACTCTACAGGACCTCATCAAAGGAAAGGCTCTGTCCTTAAAAGACATCAAAGAATTCTCACAGAAGGTTTTTCCATTATCATATAAATCAGTAGGGGATCTTTAGGTGGATTGCTGAGAAAAGTACTCATTTACTTTACCTGGACAACTTTTGTCCCTTTTTTATCTCAAGGAGGTGATTGATTTGCTAATTTTAATGCCAACTTTGAAGAGACTGTTGAAGAAGAATAGAGTTTTGTTATGACTGTTTTTTATATTGTTGATGGACAATGTATGAGAGTGAGTATAAATGAGAGATCTGCTGTTCTCCCTTCAAAAGCATAGCTGATTTAACAGGATTTCCATTCATAAGATTTATTCTGGAGGCAAACAAAAATAAACAAAAACCCCAATTTGTGTAAATAATAGAGGCTGTTGAAGACAGTATCATTGTCTTCTCTCAAAAGTGATCATAAAAACAGTGATAAAATGAGTGCAACACAGGAGTCAGTGTAGTTCTCACTTACCAAAGTGGAAATTCAGGGTAACTCTAGGATCATGCTGGAGTGTCTGAGAAGAAAGAATTAAAATGTGTGAAGGAAAATTTGCCACTAGTGTCCTCCTACCAGTCACTGGTAATGGGAGAACATACAGATAGAGCATAAAGTTCTTTTTTTCTGTACCCTGCCATCAGGTAGCTGAAGACAGCAGTAAGGTTCCCTTGAGCCTTTTCTCCAAGTAGAACAAAGCCAGGTTCCTCAGCTTGTCCTCATTATGTCTCCTGTTCTGACTGTCTTGTTGGCTCTTCTTTGGCCTTGCTGCAGTATGTCTGTATTTCTTGTACTGGGGGTCTCCTACTAGACAGAGTCCTCCAAATGTGATCTCACTAGTGCCAAGCAAAGGAAGAACCACTTTCCTCAACTAGCTGGCTACTCCTGCTAGAATGGACTAAGTATGTGTTGGCCTTCTTTGCTGCAGGGGCCTACTGATGATGGTGTTCAACCATCTGCTTGCCAGGACACCTAGGTCCTTTTTGGGAAAACTACTCTTGTTTTTTTTAGCAGATGGTTTTCAGCTTATAGTGTTGCATGGGATTATTACATCTCTGTTGGGTATTTGGCTTCTTTGAATTTCATGAGATTCCTGCCAGCCCTTTATTTAAATCTGTTGAAGTCTGTCTGTATAGCAGGTATACCTTCAATCTATCAGCTACTCTGATATCCTCTGTGTATTTACTGATTCTTCTAGGTCTTTAATAAAGTGCATCAAATAGTTCTTGCCAGAGCATCAATCCCCGTGGGATGCCACTAGTAGCCAGCTTTTGGCTGGACTTCGTGAACACAGCTCCTTAAGGCTGTCAGTCCAGACAATTTTCCATTCTCTTATCATCCACTAATCTATATTTTATCAGTTTAGCCATATGGATACCATAGAAGACCATGGCCAAGACCTTGCTAAAGTCAACATAAAAGAACATCCTGCCGCTTTTTCTTTGTCCACTGTACAAACCTTTTCATCATGCAAAGCTATCACGTTAGTCAGGCAGAAATTGCCTGTGGTAAATTCACACCGGCTGTTCCCAGTCATGTTCTTGTTTTTCATGGTTTTGAACATGTGTTTACATATTTGAATTGCTTCTTTGTGTTGTTCAGAGTACATACTAATTACGGCCTTACATTTTTTCCTAATTAAATGGAATATGGTGAATCACTATTCAGAGATATTAGCACACACAACAAGAAACCTTTAAGTATATCAGAAGTTGTACTAAGGCACATAGTTTAGTACTGATGTTTAGATGTTATACCAAGGGACATGGTTTAGTGGGGAAATACTGTTGGTAAGTGGATGGTTGGATTTAATGAAGTTGGAGGTCTTTTTTAACCTTGTTGATTCTGTGATTAGGAACAGCAAATGAATTAAAAAAGTGGTGGCCGTTTTACCAGCTATCAAAAAACAGAGCAAAGAGTTAAGGCAGATAAAGAGTCTGCCAAAAACTGAAATAATTGTTTTGTTAAGCTCCTCTTTTCAGAAGATGTCAGGAAGTTCACGACATAGATCTCACTCGTGTCAAAGTTGGAAAAGTGTCTGGGAAGAATAAGAAGTAACAGAATTCCAAGACTGCATGAGAGAACATCCATGAATTCTGAGCACAATATGAGGCTGTTGATTAGATTATCTAGGCCTGATGCATGTCTCTGACTGAAACTATTACTGATTAAAACCAACACTCAAAGTAAGAGAATGGTGGTAAACCTGGGCATGATCCTAAGAAAGACAGCAAAACTTAGATGACTTGACTGGTAGGCTGACTACAAATAGTTCTAAAACAGCCAGATGACATGATATGACAGAACATGAACAGTGATTATGTAAAAGAAAATCCTTCATCTGTACAGTAGGAATCTTTTAAATCAAAAGAGAAAAAAAAAAACAAAAACAACAAGCAACACCCACAAAACACAAACCAGAACAAACAACAGATAAATACAACTCCAAGCTCTGTTTTGCTTGGATTTTAAAAGCTACTGATATCTATTCAAATGAAGAATTATTAGTGATGAGTTAATGTGGCTAGACAAACAAAAGCTAAATTTAAATTATTTTATGATTTACTTTAAGTCAGTAGGCTATAAGCCAAGTAGCCTGTAGCCAGCATAAGCAACAGCTAGCATAAGTAACTTATGGTTGAACCTTCCTCCCCCTCTCCTAATGAAGAGTAGCTGCTGACAGTGTGTTATCTAAGACTCCATAAACAAAACAGGAGATAAGGAGAGCCAAGAAAACCTCCTTGGAAAGATAAAGAAAGGAATGCAACAGCTAAGAGAGGAAAAGTGACTGCTGAGGTAAGAAGAGGCATTACCAGCTGTAAACAAAGAACTGGAAAAAAATTATAAAAGGTGACCAGAACCTGCAAATGCTTTGAACTTGTGAATGCTTTGAAACTTAAAGGAGCTTAATCTACATTATCTCTACTACAGATCATCTCCAGATCCTCAAGGCTCACAGGACATCTGGCCAGCAGCCTGCTGAGGTTTTATTGACAGAGACTACATATCACTGCTTGGTGGATGTTCCAGTAGTGCTTGTCTGTTAGACCTTTTATCTCAGTTGCTGAATGCCCACTACACACATTTGTCATTTCAGCAACAGATTTGGCATTTCTAGATGAGCTTGAAGATTGGGTGAACTGAGAGAGATAACCCTTCAGAACTAGAGGTTTTAAGGATCACTATTTCCTTCTCTAAATTTAAGAAAGGTGCAAATGCTAAGACAACTTTGTTTTGAAATAAAAACAGTTATCTCCTCTTACATTAGTATGAAAGAGGTTGGAAATTTAATAATTCATGCTTCAAATATCAATCACTCCTGTCACCTATGGCATACCAGAAGCCTGAGACATATCTGGTAATGTCTCTGTTATCAGGAAAGACTAATAAGATCGATCGTGCATCAAAACCTGGGCTAACCAAGTGGTCACTGGCTCTGCTGAACAAAGGGATGCAAGAGGATGTCAAGATCTATCTCAGCAGTCTTTGATTTCGTAGAATCATAGAGCCATCAACGTTGGAAAAAACCTCCAAGATCCTCCAGTCCAACCATCCACCTATTACCAATATTTCCCATGAAACCATGTCCCTCAGTAAAACATCTAAATGTTTCTTGAACACCTCCAGGGACGGTGACTCCACCACTTCCCTGGGCAGCCCATACCAGCATCTGACCACTCTCTTGGAGAAGAAGTATTTCCTGACATCCAACCTGACTCTTCCCTGGTGCAACTTGAGGCCATTCCCTCTAGTCCTATTGCTAGTTGCATGGGAGAAGAGGCAGACCCCCACCTCACCACAACCTTCTTTCAGGTAGTTGTAGAGTTGTATTCATTTAATAATGGATGAAGAAAAGCAGTGGCAGACTATAAATACTTCCTCCCCAAACCAAAACCACAGTTCTTTTTGGACGGCAATGTTAAAGTGGTGGAGCAAAAAAACAGAGAGTACATTGGTTGGTTTGTAGGTGGGTCAAATTTCTACGGAGAGGGAGCAACTCACATGAGGTACGTGACAGTGAGTGTAATTACTAGCAAAATGATCATGGGAAAGTTGCTGTCACTGTGTGTTCAGGATAACAGATGGCAGCATTTCAGGACATACCATAGGATCAGCCACTGCAAGGGACCGGTTTCAGACTGTGTGGTGCAGGACCAGTGCTTTGTCTGGAAGGAAAATGTCATGAAGTTAGCAGACAGTACATCTCCTTTGGCTTCAGCATGCAAGGCCAAGAAACCCTTAAGAAATGAACAGATGCATCATCTCGAAGAAGGAGGACAGAGAGCTTAGGCAAGATAGAATTGCAAGAACAAGACCTAACTCTCTCTGATTTAGTGAGAAATAGTAAGGTGTCATACGTCTATAGACCTGTGTAAAATGTGGATGGTGCCTGGACACACACAAATCAGGTTGACAGCGTGAACTCACCCTCGGGGAAATTTAGGAATTAAAAAAACTAGACAAGATTACAGAGTGGAGCGTGATGGTCTAGGTTGAGATGTAGAGATGCATGTTAGGAAGTGTATGATTTATATACCAGCAGTCCAGATACAAAAGTAATAAACTGAGTAGATGATTTCTGGATCAAAAAGAAATGGATCCTTCTTTCCCAAACTGCGTAAGGAAACAAGGATCATCTTATGATAGTATCACCAATTGCCAGAACTATTTCCAACTTCAAGTGAGAAAGCCAGCACAGCTGCTAGGGCATGGATAGAACAGATGTTTCTCTGAAGGAAACTGGCTATGACTCAGGCTTGTGTGTCATAGGAGAAATTATAAATGATCACATCTGGCATCAGGATTTACCCACAGGCTCCACATTCCTGGACATCTCCAGGGAGGGCTACTGAATGCTAAAGATGGCTCTGAGAGGTAAAGCAGAAAGGGAAAGCCAAAGATGAAAATTCCCCAGTATTCCTGGTGCTGCAGTGATGAACTGCTGCATCTCATGAGATAGGAGAGACTTGAGGATGCTCCATTCGTGATTAGGAGGGTGGCTGCCAAATAAATTCAAACCATATGGTCCAACAGACAGATGGATTCAAGGTATGTTAAAGACAGTGTCAGCTACACATCACCAGGTAGCCAGGCGTGCATTAGAAGCAAATGTTCAAAAGATGGATAAAGTAGCATGACTGTTGCACCTGGTAGAATGAAATATTGAAAGCTGAGTAAAAGATAGACAAAGAAAACCAAGGAAAACAAAAGAAACATTCTGAGACCTCACAGGCTGGGACCTCTTAAAAATATCAAGGAGGCCAGCCCTACTATGTTGAAGTGAAAAGGGAGAAGAAAGACCTGGGTAAAAAAGTTCTATTTTTCAGATTTAAATTCATGGAAGAATTACTAATGAAGCTGAGGATTTGACTTTTGTTTTGCAGAGAAAACAAAACAGAGCCTGATTGTGACAGAAAAAGATAAACCTCACAGCATCTCTGCCATTGTTTCAGTGCAAGGAAACACTTTTGAATTTGTGGTTTCAGGGTTTTCTGTGGTTGATGGTAGGTGTATGGCACTGAATATAGGATGCACCTGACTAAAATTACACACCTCTGAGAAGTTTAGAGGGAAAGCTAATAGACCCCAGTTAAAAATACACTCTGACAATGTAGTCAGTGATCAGTGCATATTTCAGTAAGGACGTATAATAAAAGAGCAGCATGTATTGTCCAAGATGTGAAGCCTATATTAAAAAATGAAGGAAATCTGAAATTAAAATCTGAAGCACATTTATCCAGTGGCCACTCTACATTTTCTGTCTATCGTAGATACAGAATATTTGATTTAGCTTCACAGCTGCTTTGTCTATGAAGTGTGGCTGATCCTGACTTCCTGTATAAGGCATTGAGAGGAACAGAAACTGGGAAATTCATACAAGTCAGTAGCATGAGTGTTGAAGCTATTGCTAATTAACTGGAGGATACAATGCTGGATAAAACCTCTAGATCCGGAACAATGGCCAAGCTCAGTAATACTGGAACTGAGGTTGATAGGAGCTGTGTTGCCTGCCTGGAAATAGACAAATGAAAAGATTAAGTGTTACTGAAAATACTAGAAATTTAAAGAAAAAATATGTTCCCTTCTTTCTGGTTGCATATAGCACTTGCAGCAGAAGCACTGAGGAGATAATCAAGTCCTCCATATACTGAGATCTGAAGGACTGTGCTGGATTCTGTTATGGGTAAATAAAGGCATATATAGATTTGATGGAAACTATTCACCCTTATCCAGGACCATTCTGAGCTAAGTGATTGCCTGGTGTATCATTTTAGATCAATCTGCAGAGGAATAAGAAAACAACTTTAACTTATGTATGAAAATGATATGTGAGAACAATGTGTAAATATGATCTAAATAATGACATTTCTAATTAAACTATGTTTACTGACTCAATGTTGTTGTTAGTGGATGACTTTTTTTGTATAAACCACTTGTGTTTCCTAGTTTACTCATTAAACTGAACTGTACCTCGTATCAAAATATAACCCCAAATACAGCTGATAAGAAGTTGTCTCATGCAGAAGAAATATTAGAAAGTTCAATTTTTCAATGACTATTAGAAATGCTATGAAGGCAGCCAGATGCTGCTTTATAGTCTTAGTAAGTGTACATCTCAGTGGCAGATACTATCATGAATCAAAAGAAGGAAGAATACTGTTAGTGCAGTTTTCTTTAGGTGATCCCACACAGATGCTGGAACTTTAAATATATCATTGTAGCATCTCACTGCAGTTTTACTAACAGTGTTAATAGTGTTAATAATGCTAACAACATACTAATTATTTGTGCCTACTGATGTAAAAATGGTTAGTTAATGGCTGAGGCAAGCAGTGTGCCAAAAGGACAGCCAGTTGCATAGCTCAAGTGTGGGTAGGTGCTTCTTGCCTTACTCAAAGACGAGACCTTTGTCTTGGCCACAGCTAAGTGTTGACTTCACTAACCATCACCTATTAAACCTTAAATAGCACAGATACCTGCAGTGGTAGTCCTTGTTGTGGATAATGGTCTCATTTATTACAACAGGGTCTATGGGCCAAGCAGATGGTACCTTACATAGGCTATAGTTACCATAAAAACATTTTTCTTGAGCATTTTTCTCTTAGAATCAAAAGCAGATACTGACACGCACTGTTATCCGACACGGGAGATTTGGGAAAAATGTCCTTGAATATATAAAGTAATGTAACATCTGAGAGAAGAAAAGCAACTGCTGAAATAAGCCTCCAAGAAAGAAATGGAATTAAAGTTAAAAGGTAACCAGAAAAAAAGAAGCAGCAAATGCTTTCAACTTAAAGGAAAGGAATCCACCTGTGTCCATGCAGGTGGCCACTGCCAGCCCACCAAGACTTCCAGGGTGTCAGAATAAGAGATGGATAAGATTGTGCTACAAAGCAGTGCACATGTGAATTGTGAATGTATCTTGTGAAATTTATGTCTTTATCTTGGTGTGAAGTGCCCACTATTCAGATTTAGCAACAAGTGTTGATCCTGCTCTCATAAATATTTGGATCTATGGAAAAATACAGGCAAAAGCATAAGTCATCTCAAAACCTATAATGTGTTATCTCTGCAACTTCTGTGAAACTAAAGAAGAGATTGAAAGTGGCATGAGTTTTCAGCAGAAAATACATTAATTTCAATTGATGTGTTGGGAATGGACAGTTTATAGTAACAAAGTATCAACTTACTATGTACAAGAAGTCATTATTGCAATTCCTTCTATTTGTTTTTTTTTCTCTGCTATTGGTTTTACAGTCTCTGATTTACTCTTGGTATTTTGTTCGATCATGAATACGTGAATATTTTACCCATTACTGTGCATTTTTCTCTTTTCTTTAGCTCATTAATTTTCCATTCTTTTAGACCAATTTCTTACATGTGTTTTTGAGCATGGGTTTTTCTGCAAGTTTCTTTTTTGAAAGGTAATTTAGGACTTTCATACTGAAAGTTCAGGTTTATTGCTTTAAAAAGGCCTTGTTATATAAGAAAAAGGAATGACTGATTTGCTAACCTTTTTTTTTTTTTTTTTTACTCTTTGGTTATTAACAAGTCTTCTGAGGATTATATAAGTTCAGAGATTCTTGAACTTCTGCCAGAAGTGTGGTACATTTCCAGTGGGTATATATAACTCTTTAATGCCTTGGATGCAGCTGGGTAGGTTGGGTTTACACACACCCAGAGTCTCATGCATATATCTGCTCCAAAAATGATTCTCTCTTTTGCCATAACTCTTACTAGACTGTTATGTAATAAAGAGCCAGGTGCCAACAATCGTAGCAATGATGCCCCAGCTAAATCTGTTTTAGATAGAAGTGCACCTGCCAGAAGTATTTCCCAGGATGTGCTATCATTTACTTTTACAAATTCAAATAATGCTTATTCTCTTGATTAAATTACACCTAGAAGTCTAGTCAGATACATAAAGAAAACATGGTAGATACGCCAAAAATGAATAAATTGGAGTCTCTGATCACTGATACAGATTTTATAGCCCTAGAGCTCTGTGAATTCCAATGGAATTACCTCGAATTTATACCACTTGAGCATGAAAAGATTTGGAAGTGCCTGTATGAATTTTCTATTATTCTCTGGAAGGATATTTGCAGAGATGCATCCTACTGTAATTTTATTGAATCCTGTGCATCAGTAATGAGTATGTGACTTCTGTGTCTGTCCTGAGTCCTAGACTTTGGATTTGGGGGCTAGTTAATCTCAGAAAGTTTGTTTCCAAGCTCAGCAAGTGTGAGACTGTCTGCATTAGAGGGTAAGTTACTGACTTTAATGATGCAAAATTTCTCTACTGACATCACTGTGTAACCATGTAGGCACCAAGACACAAGGGTACAATTGTCTACCTTTTGTTAGAGCTTTTATGAAATAGCTATGACTTAAGAGTGGAATATAGCTTTCAAAGCCTAAATGCTTCTTTCTGTAAACAAACAGATCAAATGTTATTTCTCAGAAATCACAGGTGAGAAGACAGACCCAGCCTGGCTCCCAGCACCACTACAGAATAATCTCAAGGGATTCTGGATGCTGGCATTCCTCTGTGCTTATCCAGACCTACTGATTGATCTCTGTGCTGCCACTGGAGCAAAATATTTTGGCTTTGCAGCCATGATTTCAGCCTTCCTCTGCAAATTCTCCTGAGTTTTTTCAAACAGCAGGTATTTCTTGAGCACCATTTCTGGCATAAATCACCCTCATGAAGAACATATTTGCTTCCACTAAGCGTAACAGGAGTTAAAATGAATACAGGTGGTGACACCATGTTAAAATCTGCTTTGAGAATAGGTGCCTTACAGAATTAGGTAGTAGGAGAATTTTACATATCTGCTCAAATCTGGATTCTGTATGACTGAAAGTTTTTATTGTCACAGAGCCATGAAATATGAGATTATTTTATGTCATTTCCTGCAGAGGTTTCTGCCAAACAAAGTTGTCTAATTATGGCACTTGCTGGGATGTCCAGGAGAAATAAGGTTTTGGCTAGCAAACAGACTGGGTTAGTTTCTGAAGCCTTATCGCCATGATGTCCGTGAATGAAAAGTATACTTGTGAACAACTTTGGGGAATGCTTCTCTGCCTTTTACCCACACTGTAGAAGGAGGCTGTGTCTCTCTCTCAAGACGGGGTTTTTCTATTTGAATTGCATGATTTTGCTGTTCAGATGAAAGCCGGTTTCATCTTAGGTGTGCAGTGGCTGGTAGTAGAGATTGTGTTGAATGGTCATGAGTTATCTAATGTCATAATTGTGAATTTTGAATTCAGAGATTATCCCAGCTCAAACTTCATCCTGTTTTAATATTTCATCATTCATATTGTTACAGAATTGTCAAAAATCCCTATACAATTAGAGAGCATTGAAAGGAGAGCTATGAAGATGATGAAGGGTCTGGAGGGCAAAATGCATGAGGAGCGGCTAAGGCTGCTGTGTTTGTGCAGCACAGAGTAGAGCAGCTGAGGGGAGGCCTGATGGCGGCTGCAGCTCCTCACAGGCAGCGGAGGGGCAGCGCTGAGCTCTGCTCTATGTGACAGCGACAGGGCCCGAGGGAACGGCATGGAGCTGCGTCTGGGACAGGGTCTGCACCAGAGGGCGGTGGGCATGGAGTGCCGGAGTTCAGGGAGTGTTTGGACAGATCTCAGACACTGAATTTGAATTTTGGGTGGTCCTGTGTGGAGTCGGGAGCTGGACTCAGTGATCCTTGTGGATCCATTACAACTTGGGGTAGTCTGTGATTCTGTGGGCCCCTACAGCAAGGTCTGGCTGTCTTTGTGCCAGCAGCACAGAAGGTCTGGCCCTCACCTGTGACAGAGTTAATGTTAGAAATGTAGGATCAGCCTATCTGATTTCAGTTCAACTTCCTTCCTCTTCCACAGGTGGGATTATGGGGGCTCTCTGAAGGGGAGATCTACGATAGCTGGGTTTCACTTGATTAGGTCTTAGGCTCAGCAAATGTAGCATTTGAGTGGCCCTAAGAGTCTTTAAGGAGAGCTGGAACTAAGCGAGGGGTATGAACAGATCCCGAATCGAGTCTCAAACATGATTTCTTTGCAGCAGCTTTTCCTGGGCTGTACCCAGCAGATCCCAGGCACAGCTGAGAAAATGAAAAGCTATAAAGATGTTAGTGCTGGTAATATTGCCTGTTCTTTTGGCAGCTAACTTCCGTGTTGGATGAAAGCCAGCTCATCTTTGTTTTTTTTTTGTGTTATAGATTCTCCTGAGATACTGCATACTTCAGGTCAGGTTTTGGAATTTGTGCTAGTGGTGTAACTGAGAGTAAATCTATTAGTTCATTTCAATGTAGCAATCTGCACCCTTACTGCTACTGCTGAATCAGTAAACAGTAGTTAATAAATTGTGCCACTCTGTAGAATTTTTCTGCAGCAGGGAACCTGTAAAAAACCTGAGTGGTATTAAGTATTAAAGAATTCAATGCATTTTTAAGTTTGCAGTCTTTCGGGTAAAAGTGAGGAAGAAGACAGATATTACAGTTTTTTTGATTGTAATTCTGAAGCCAGTGACTTGAAACCATTTTTTGAGTGACAAAGTTTTGTTGTCAACACCAACAAGCAGCAAGTGGAGGTTAGGTGTTTTTGAAAAACAAGTATAACAACTGCGCAAGGGTTATATTTGCAAGAGTTATGAAAAATACATCATCTACAGAGGACCAGAAGTGAAGCATCATGGGGATGAGAAAGAAAATGAATAAGCCAGGAATGAAAAAATACAGTTTGATTGGAAACTAAATGTTGAATGATCTAGGCATCTGCACAGTGCAAGCAGCAGTTTAATGTAAGTTTCAAGGGACTCATGCTTTCAGATATCGTATATATGGAGAAATATTTAAAATTATGAAGGGTTATGTGATATATTATTTTTCTAGAAGTACTGTTGAGAAATTAAAATTCACAGGCAGCTTGACTAGAGAGAAGTAGATTTGCTCAGAGGCATAGAGTTATGATGCTCATGGGCTGAAAATCATCTTGCTAAAGAAGGACACAGAGAACAGACAGTGAGTGGCACAGTGTTGCAGGAGAGACTAATGGTGAGCAGGGTGTCAGTGACAGGGTCTAAAGAATGAAGATAATTAGAACTATTTTGCCAAAAACTCTCATGTCACCAAGCCAGATTTGGGAGATTGCATAACAGGTCAGAATAAGTGTTAGGTAACAGATCCCATCTTTCACTAAGGGGAGAAATGCATAATTTACCCTTTTCTTGTTGCCTGAGTGTAAACAACAAAAAAGTGACTCTAGTGATTTTTGTCATTAGCTGTTACAGGTATTACAGAGTTTAGATCAGTGGCTCTGGTGCACACAATGTGTCCTGATAAGGGTTTAATATAAAAGAGAAGTGGTGGGGCAAGCAATTGCTACTATTTTACAATCAACCATTTTAGTATTATAGTCAGGCTGATGTGACTGTCATCTATTTGACTCATGACATAATCTGAGTGTTGTTGTACAATTTGCCTGAGAGAGCAGAAAAGGAAGCAGAAATTAAATAGAATAAAAAATTACAGGGGAAGGATCATGAATGATTAAGAATGTGGCTCCTGTACTTTTACTGCAACATAAAGCAAATGAAATGTCATTCTGGTTTTTGGAAGGGCTTCAGAGACTTCCAAAAGTTACAGGAAGACAGGGTTTTGATTAAGGAAATGGGATTCGTTATGTAATTGTTGGGAAGCAATGCTGACTTTGCTCAAGTGCAGTATGGATTGAGAGAATGGATGTAAGACCTTAAACAGATCAATATTCAAGCATTGATGTAGTAGGGGTATTTGGCTATCAAAATTTGGTAGGATTGTCCAGATTTTCCAAGTGCTACCTGTCGTGAAAAGGAAAACAGGGAGGAAAAATGTTTTACAGCCAGAGTTTTATACAGATGCCAGACTCTTGTGAATAAGATTGCTGAAACTAGAAGCATATGTTTGGATTAGAAAATATGTTTGGAATGATAGAGATGTGTTTTGTTAAGATGGCAGCTAGAAGATGAAATTAGCAGGTCAGTGGGTTGGGAGGCAAAACAAAGGGAAGGAAAGGTTCTACATCAATATGGTTGAACAAAGTTGCACCAGAGTTATGAAAATAGCAAAATAAAAAGCACAGTGTGCATTCTAGAATTGGTTTATTTCAGAATTCTAAAACCAGAATTTGGTCTTTTCTTTGAGCTGCCATTCTACTATTCTTAATTCCGGTCTACAGAAAAGGGAAAAATCTAAAGTAATGTCTCGCCCACCTAAAGTTGAATGCAATTGCTGCAGCCAGATTGAATATAGCTGAAAAGGGGATTTTGTTGTGAACGAGCATCATTTATATTTATTTATTTGCTATTAATAAATAAAGTACATGACAAGGTATTGCTATCACTAGGAGAATTAGAAGATTATTGATCTGATTTTGTACACAGGTCTCCCTCGTTATCTGTTGCCATGTTTTCAGACAGTCTAGACATAGTGGAAGCCTTATGGTTCCCAAACATTCTGTGACCCAGAAGGAAAAATGGAGACAAAAAAGCCAAATGACTGTACACAGTAGTTTTACACTCCAGCTGTCTGTATCATACTCTCTGTCTTGTCTAGGGGAATGCACTGGACCTGAGGCACAGGCTGCTGGTTGGACTGGATTATTGAGAAAAGCAGGTACAGGTGAAATGGAGAACATAGATAATCACAGAATCACAGAATGGCCCAGGTTGGAAGGGACCTCAAGGATCACCAAGCTCCAACCCCAGGACCACCAGCCTCCCCATTTAATATTAGACTAGGTTGCCCAGGGCTCCATCCAACCAGCACCTTACTGCTCCCATAGTAAAGAACTTCCCCCTGGCATCCAACCTAAATCTTCCCTCCCTCAACTTGAAACCATTTTCCTTTGTCCTGCAGTTATCTACCCTTTCAAAGAGTTGATTCCCCTTCTGTTTGTAGGCTCCCTTTAGGTACTGAAATGCTGCAGTGAGGTCACCCTGCAGCCTTCTTTTCTCCAGGCTGAACAAGCCCAGCTCCCTCAGCTTGACTTCATAGGGGAGGTGCTCCATCCCTCTGATCATCTTTGTGGCCCTCCTCTGGACCCTCTCCAACAACTCCTTGTCTTTCTTGTACTGCAGGTTCCAGGTAAGTTCAGGTGACTGCATGATGGGACAGAAGAAGCTTAAATTTCATGCTGAAAGTGTAATGATAGTGAACAAATATGGAGTGCTAGATACTGTGAAGACAGCTAGCATTCTTCTGATTAGAAAAGCAACTTCTTTTGAAACATTTAAACATTCTCATTTTAGAATAGCTGCTTACTAGGTGTGGAGTGTGCAGATTGAGAAATACACCAAAAGAATTACTTTGCTATCTCATAAGCTTATTCTCTTAGTGTTCATTAACTTGTTGTCATCATTACAAGTTCCAGCCTGTCATTAATCACCACCATAAAGCTTTATAGTTCTCACATCGGGGGACAAAGCCAAGTTTTTAGTTCTGAACTATCTTCTTTTGTTCTTAAATGTTTTTGTTAGTTTTGTGGGGAGAAGTAAAATTACCTTTCTGCTTCTCTATCCTTGGCCAAACATGTCACTTACATCACCATCAGCGGTTATGTTTCAATCTAAATAGGCACAGAGTCTGCAAGGATTGTGCTATTCAGATTTCATTTGTAGGCAGAGCATAATACATGTGCAAAACAAGACAAGTACAAACACGATAGAAAAGTCTTCAGAGATGTAAAATGTAACTTGCAGGGCTGCGTAGATTCTGCTCTCAGCTGCTCTGTAATGGAAGATGAAACTTGCTTCAGATTAATCTTAATTTTCACCACTGCACTGAACAACAAAATCTAACCCATTTTAAAAATCACTTCCCTTCCTCTTGATAGCAAAATTGAAAAAGAAATACGGCTTTGTTTTCAGAACCTAGAAAATCCTCATCATGCAGAACTCTGCATACAGAGCTTGGAGCTTAGTGCATGACAGGTGCAGATTTATGTGTCTAATAATATTAGAATCTTAGACTGAGTTTTCTAGTTGATTGAACTATTTAATATTAAAAGATTGCATTATTATCTGTATCATATTTTTTTCTTTAAATTATTTTGTTAAAATAATGCTGTTAAAATAATTCTGTTAAAATGAGATGAACCTAATGTTTCAAAACAACAGTATTATTTTAAGAATGTATTTAAATAAAGCTGGTGTATAAACAGAGTAGAAAATAAAATACGTATCTTTATTGAAAATTCTGGTTTTTTTTATTTTAAATCTCAGATCTGAATCTTTCCAGAAAACCATTTCCAAAAACTGTGACGTTCTATGAGAGATTCCAAGTTGAGAGATCATTCCTTCCAATTTCCTGACTGTTCCTACAAAAACTTTGGTAAATTTCACAGTGATCTCAAGATGATTTTCTACTGAGATCTAATCCTTTCTGTCATGTCTTTTGCCCAGAGACTGAGGACTGGGCCAGCCATCCCCCAAGGCAGGACAGCCAAAAACATACACGTTGACTATAAGTGGAAGTGAATGACCAGCTACTGCCCCGGCGTGGGGTGGGTCGGAGGGCTCAGCCTCAGCCCCAGGCATGCTTGGAGCACTTTCTTGTTGTTCCCTGAAGTCCTCCTATGTGTCCTCTCCTCTTGTCCCCCGTTTCCTCTCCTTAATGGGAAGGAGCAAGGGCAGGGAATTGGCAGCGTGACCAAAGGCAAGGGCTGAAATCACACAGTCTGCACTTGCCTACTGGCAATTTGAGAGGGAACAAAATCCTTGTCTTGCCTCTGCTCAGGAGTCGGGATGCTTTTGGGCACACCCTTGTGCACACTGACGTGGAGAAAGATGCGCTTACATACAAAGATGCCAGAGAGCACTACTGACATCGTCCCCCAGTCCTGTGGATACGGCACAACCAGCAGCAATTTGTCTGCTCTCCAGGCATTGATTTATTGAGTTGAGAGTTAGACTGAGTGCTTGCAGGACAGTAAAGTAGAGAAATTAATAGGAGACTGGAGAATTAATAATGTGATGTGGAACCATTCCTTATTTAGTTACCAGAAGAAATGTGACTCAATCAAAGAGCCATAAAACTGTCCAATGGATGGCTGGCCTCTGAGAAAGGAATTTGTGTGAAATCTAGTTTTGAGATTGAGATATCAATCCCATTAAGATAATTTACTTAATCAGTGCTGACTCTTGTCCTCTCAAAAGCAAACTTATGATTAAATTGCACCAGTGACCTTTTTCTGCAGGTATCACCTCTTTTTTTTCAGTTTTTGGGCCTCCCTAAAAATTCTTGCAGATGCTTATTTTTTAATGCTGTAGATTTATTCTGTTAGTGAGGGATGGGGCTTTGCAACTGTACGTGTGTGTGTGTGTTAGCTAGCGACACTGGTACCATTGGTGTCAGTGCAGTATAGAAGACATCTCAAGTTGGTGGAATGAAATGACTTTGGAAAGGTGCAAAGAAGACAGAGATCTTTTCAGCATTGCCTAGTGGGCACAAACTGGAGCACAAGGGCTCTCTCTAAGCACCAGGAAGCATTGCTGTGCTGTGCACTGCCAGAGCACTGGCAAAGGTTGCCCAGAGGCTGCGGGGTCTCCTCCTTGGAGACTTTCAGAAGGTGCCTGGCCATGGGCCTGGGCCCCCTGTTCTTGGTGACCCTGCTAAGGCAGAGATGGGCCAGATGGACCCAGAGGACTCTCCCAGCTTCTGCCATCCTGGGGTTCTGGGATTCTATGATATCTAGTGCTGTGCACTGCCAATTTTGTGTGTGTGTGTGTGTGTGTGTGTGTGTGTGTGACTGAAGAGGGGAAGTGAGACAGAGACAGCAGCTGCAGCTGTGCTGTTATCCCTGCTCAGTCTTTCACCTTGCACGTTTACCCAATTTGTAAAGGCAGTTGTAAAATAATAAAATTTTTGCTCTCTCTTTCTTTCCCTGTGAAATACTGAGTGACAAAGTACCACTTGAAGAACAAGCATTTTTGTAGTTGATGAAGAAGAAAGGAAAGTAAGAGCAGAGAGAACTCTGATGTAGGGGCATTATCCTTATTTCACCTCAGTGTTAACAAAAGCATTAACGAGCCTGGAGTGTGCATGTGAAAAAATGTGCTGGCAAGCATGTGGCCATCCACTGCACACCTGCTGCTGCAGCTGGGCAGAAAGGCAGGAGCTGTGCATGGAAATGTGGGTGTACCCTGCAGTGCAGCACCAGTTTCCATTATGTTCCACACCCTGCATCGCAGTGCACGTACACAGCTCCGCCGTGGCCATGTGAGAGCCCTGGATAAATCTCCCACTTGTTGTGGGATGGACAGCGGTTGGGTTGGGGGCATTTCTGAAGAGCTCAAGGTGGGAGATCCCGCATGGTCTGGATTCATGGTTAGGGCTGTGTGTCCATGTCCACCTCCCTTTTTCTCCTCCAGCATCCACAGCTTTACATGGGGACCAGGAGTAGTGGCTGCAGCAGTGAGGGGAGAAATTGGGTACCAGCAAAGAGCAAAGCCCTGGAAATGGTTAGGAGTAGTTCGGAGGATGCTGAGCCATTTCTTTTCCAACCTAAATGACTCGATGATTCTATAAGGGACAGGGCTTAGTGGTGGGTGCATCAGGCTGATGGTTGGAGTTGATCCTGAAGGATTCTATGATTCTGTGAATCACTGTGCTCTCTTCAATCAGTGTTTCTCTGTTCAAGGAATGGGCTTCAGACTTGAGTGCTACTCTTGAGTATGAGACTGTATGGCTGCTCATTGCTTGTTCAGCCAGCAGTCCTGATCATTCAGACAGGATTTGCTTAAATGCCCCCCAAAGCTAGGGAAAATTTTTGATGTATTCAGGCAGGGGAAGGGGAGCCAGTGTAATTAGAAAAGAAAAAAAGAAAAGAAGCTGAAGGAGAACTAATTACTGCAGTCATTTTTTTTTCCTGGCTTTGTTAATGAGGAAATGGAATTAGGAAGTAGGGAAACTGTATATGAAACACTTTGACAGTTTAAAAACTGTAAACCACATCTAGTGAGACTGCTTAATTTTTAGTACTAATAGCAAGGCTGTGCCCAGCACAGCAGTTCTCTGAGCTTCAGTGGTACTCTGGGAATAAAGCTGCTGTTTGTAACAATATTACTCCTCTTCTTCTTTCTTTTTTCTTTTTTTTCTTTCTTAATAAAACCATATCGCCCCCCATTTATTGTGGAACTTGCTATGTTTGATGATGAAGGAGGTTCGCACATTTGGAGCAGCTCCTGCACATCTCTACACATCTCACCACGCTCTCCCAAGTGCAGTGGAGCAGGCAGCTCCTCCTCCATCACCCCTTGAAGTACACTGGGGTACTTCAGCAGCGCTGACTTTCACCCCGCTTCGAAGGCAGGTGAGGGGCTCACTGCTGATGACAGGTCATGGGACAAAATGTGTCTAAGTGGCAGTCCTTTCCCTGGAATTTACACAGTATTCAGTACAGTAGTTTGTAACATCAGGTGGAAGTAAAACACTTGTAAAGGAAACTGTTCACCTCATAGCATTTTTTTGCGTACAGGTTTTCTTAGCAATTTGATTGAAGAAAACCACGTGTCTGCTTCTTACTCTGAAAGAATTAGAAGTCAGGAGAGAAGAGCTGGTACATTTTTTTTTCTTTTATCCTTTTACTTTATTATCAAAAGTATTTTTAGCTTGTCATGCAGTATCTATTTGCATTTTATAATGCAGGCATCTTGGAATGGATCCATTTGTAACCACTGCTTGGAAATGCCATGCTTACATTGAAGGCAGTTGGATTTTGAGATGTAGGGGCTCCTAAGGATCAAGCCCACTCAGCTGTGCTGTAGATGTACTGATTTACATGAAAACTCACATGCATTTGTTTGTGTGTTGAATCTCTCCCTTTTTTGTAAGCAAATACATTGTTTCTTAAGTTCATGTTTCATCTTCTCTCATAAATGTACACTATTGAAATCCTGGCTGCATCCTGATAGAATGCTCATTGAATCACAGAACCACCAAGGTTGGAAAAGATCTCTAAGGTCATTCAGTCCAACCATCCACCTACCACCAATATTGCCCACTAAACCACGTCCTTCAGTACCACATTTACATGTTTCTTGAACACCTCCAGAGAGGGTGACTCCACACCTACTGTCTCCTTTCTTTTTCCTCTGGAACAAAAAATGTGTTACATGGATTATTATGTATATAAGTAACCACAGAAGAAGAAAACAGAATTTTCCATTCTCTCGCATTGTCCCGCTACAATTGTTTATCCTAAAGGGTGCTGTACTGGATAGTTTCCTCTATAACTAGGAACATTTGCACCTGTTTCACTATGGACCAAGTTCAGAGAAGGTGTTAACTCTAGTTTGTCTGTCAGGTTAGGGAAGAAGGTGATTTCGTGCTTTGCTAGAGAAAAGCGGATTTGCTTTCAGGTTGGAAATGCACAGTTATACTGACATCTCTTGGGCTGTGTATTCTGCAAGAGATCTGAATGTGACCCGGTGTCCAAACATGATTTTCACAGTTTTGGAATGGAAGGTGAAATACTGGATTGCTGCATGCAGTCCTCTGTTCTCAGATGAGTGCAGGTTATCCAATATCTTTATCAAGCTTCTGTTTACACTGGTGATGTGCTGTTTTTTTCTTCTTTTTTTCTTTTCTTTTTTTTTTTTTTGCCCAGCTGTAATGCTTTTCAAGAACCTGCTTTTCTAAAGGCTCAAAACCTTCTAAATCAATTTTTACACATTCAGGAACAATTTATACCCATTTGTTCTCTTGCCAGCATTTTCCTTTAGCTTAAATAGCTCTTTCTTCTCCATGTGTTTACCTCCCCCCCAACATATTTATAGAGAGCAATCATAACCTCCATTGTTTATCACATCTCTGTTTACTATTTTAATTAGAAATAACAGCCCTGATTTCTCCTTTTTTTTCTTTTCTTTATGAAATAAAAGATTGATTATCAGATATTTGATGCTGCCAATTTTTTTTTTTTTCCTGGTTCTAATTTTAAATGGCATCAATCTATTTAGCTTGCTGCTCATACTGAAAAAGAATGTTATGCCTAATTGGCTGCATTTTTGTAGCTACACAAAGGGGACATTGCATAAAGGCAAAGCAATTGGATTCTCTGTCAAAACAAATTAGAAAGTATATTTTTGCTTCTTATTAGGGTAACAAAAATCTTTGGTTCCTCTGCAGACCGTATAATCATTTGACCTATTTATGATCTCAGGTGCACTTGATTCACCTCCAAAGACCAAATGAAGTGATAACTGTAGCCAGTCGATAATCCAGGACTTAGCTGGCCCAGGAGACATTAGTATTAGTGTCCTATGGGTGATGTCTAAATTAGATGGCAGTCAGGTATGTGTGCACGAGAGTGGTCATTAGAGTGGGCAGATGTGCTCAACTAATGGCTTACAGTGGGGATTGCTGCAGGGGGAATTCCTTGGAAAAAAAAAGAGTGAATTAATGTGAGACAATGGGCTATGCAAAAGGGTGCTTTTCCATGAGCTGTTTCAACGAACAGTCTTGTTACAATTACTTGATGGACAAAATATGTAACTTATTAATTTAACATGAAAGATGAAACTAATATGGGTGTGTCAATGCTGGCCAGTAAACCCATTCAAAGCCAGGTCTTTATTCTAAATATGTAAAAGCACCAGACTAGCACAGGAATGCGATATAAAGTCCTATGCACAACAGAGTAAAGCTCCACACATGTAAGCAAAAAGTGTCTATGATCTCATTACACCACTGAGAGCTAACCAACATTACTCCCAAATCGCAGAGAAAACTAAGTGCACAAGTGACCTATGTACCAGCATCTATGCAAATCTCAGGCAGATGCAGAGATTTATACACACTTTACACACCCCTGAGGAAATACACATTTTATATCACTGATGGAGCAGATGTATTTTCCTCTGTGAAATGTGCATGGAATCTAATCAGAACGAAGTGTTTAATGTATTCACAACAAGCACACACCATCCTGTAACTTTACTAGTAAACTGGTATGGAGAGCACTGTCATATCTGAACTAATTAGAGGTTTTATTGTAGCCACAACTGCACATTTGCATGAGTGCATTAGCAGAATCTTGTGCCATTCCAACTGCGCTTCAAATCCTTATCCAGACAAAAAGAACTTTTATTCTGATTGTAATTGGAAGTGTGATGAAAAAGGCTGCCAGTGTGAGATATCATGATCCCTCGAACATTTTGATGTAGATTTTCAGTATTACCTTCTGCCCTCCCCAAAGCTTCTAACTGTATGGATCCAGAAGAAAGAAAATCAAGAAAGACTTTTTTTTTCCCTGGGAAAAAAAGTGTATCTCAAACAGAGCTCTTGCAGCAAGGCCTGCATCTGTATGTTTTACAGTGGAGAAGTGATTATTATGCTGCAGAATTTGAACTCGTGTACTTGTTTTGATGTCATAACATTGAAATAAAAGAGCACAGTGCAGTTAATGTCCGTGTAATCCTAAACAATATAAAATGAGACATATATTTGAAGCGTTGAGGCATTTGATTGTACCCTGTGGCACGGTCATGGACAATTATGTAAGGATCCATAAATAAAACATTTCTAGTACATAAACAAAATGGAAACATAAGAAAAAAGAACAAAACGTGCAATACTGTATCAAGAAGGAAATTCATCCTTTAATCTTTTTCAGACTTGGATCATAGCATTCCAAGTGAAGCAGAATTACTCATAGCAATGTCCAGAGAAATACATAATTTACAACTTATGCATTGCAAAGATTTTAATCCTCAGTTTTTTGTGTGCTCTGCAGATGGAGAAATTATTGTTAGCCTTTCTAAGCCTTTGATACTTCAGTGAGAAGATCCAAAAAGGGGTGCATTAGTGTCCATCAATTTAAACACGGGATTAGCAAGATGTTAGTGTTGAATCCAGGACAATGAAAGCCAATCCCAGAAAGCAAACAAATCACTCATCCTTTTGCTGGCATCAGCTGGCAATAACGTTGCAAGGCAGACCGCTTGTTCCTTGGAACTTGTAGCTCACGTAGTGACACAGATATTTGTCAGTATAATGAAAGCCTAGGAGAATGGAAGATATAATTTGGAAATGATTTAGGTAGCTGAGTTATTGAGGGGTTAAGTATAATACAATTATTTCAACATGCCAGATGATATGGTAGCCAATTTTCAGACGTGACGTTATCATGATAAATGAGTTCCTAAGATTATTCAGGATGTTATTGCTGAATGCTAGTGAGACAGGCTTTGGTGTGCGTTAAGTGAAAACCTGAAAAGCTCTGTCAGAAGCAGGGTGCTAAAGAGATCATTCATATTGTCTGAAATGTAAATATATAAAAATGAAGTGTTCCGGTTCTAACATTGATTCATATTAATGTCATTTTGCAACAAGTGAAATGATATGAGGAGTATTCGGAGTAGAAAACATCTTTAAGGCTGTTGCTCAGAACAATCAGGACTTTCTCAAAGCATGGACTTCTCCGTTTGTGAATTAAAATTTAAGCATTATTTGCTGATCAGGCTTTATTTCAGTGATGACGATGGAGCTCTGATCATTTAAGGCACAGTAATTAGCAGTGAGATTTTCCACTGGTTCATAAATTGGCATCTGTCCAGTGACTGAGCGGAGCTACAGCTGAGAGTCCTCATGCAAATCTGCATCTGACAAAATTTAAATGCTTTTAAAGTTTTAAAGTTTCAAGCTTTTTTTTTTTTTTTTTTTTTTTTTTTTTTTTTTTTTTTTTTCCATGGATTTAGTGCTGTCTTGTGAAATGTAACTCTCCGGTCAAAGCATTGGTTTAATGCTGTAGAATCATGACTGATGATAAAGAGAGTAAGGGTTAGTTGATCAGATTTGTTGAGGGGATTTGCCATCTTCAAGAAATTCCAGGATATGGGAAAATTGCTAAGTTGCTTTTGGATGTACAAAGACAGAATCTGAGTGTTTCTCATTAAAATCCTGAAGGGTTTTGTTGAAAAAGAACAGAAACATTTCATTAAAAAACAATATGGAAATTATGGTGTGACTATAATTCTATTAAAAGGATTGGTGAACTGCTTAGAGTTAAGAAATGAAAAACTGTTGAGTTCTGTGTACTTACATAGACTGAATTTCTAGATTTTCTAATGGTAATACTTCTGATTGGTCCCAGAAAGGACATGGCAGAAGGAACAGTAAAAGAAACTGGGCTGGTGGCACAGAGTCCTCAAGTACAGGCACACTGTGAGGAAGAGGTAGAAGAGAAAACTGATAACGGGCTTGAAGAAAGAAAAGCTGGCAGAGGCAAGATGAGACTTATGGGAAATCTGAATCTCTAATAAAGAAGGAAACAGTTTAAGAACTTGAGATGGGATAGGAAATGACATTATTTAGCGCTTAAATTTTGCATATAATTTGCAAAAGCTCACTATAAAGTCACAGAATAGTTTGGATTGGCAGAGGTTTAAAGGTGATACAGTTTCAGCTCTCTGCCATGGGCAGCGACACCTCCCACTGGCTCAGGCTGCCCAGGGCCCCATTCAGCCTGGCTTTGATCAACTTCAGGGATGGGGCATCCACAGCTTCTCCAGGTAACTTGCTCAACCCTCATAGGAAGAATTTCTTCCTAATATCTCATCTACCCCAGTGTCCTATCTAAATTTATCCTCTTTCATTTTAAACTATTAGTCCTTGCCCTATCACTATACTCCCTGATGAAGAGTCTCTTTTCATCTTTCCTGTTGGCACCTTGAATGTACTGGAAGGCCACAAGGAGGTGCCTCTGGAGCTTTCTCTTCTCCAGATTGAACAACCCCAGTTCCCTCAACCTGTCCCCATAGCAGAGGTGCTCCAGCCCTCTGATCATCTTCTGGATGGCCCTCCTCTGGACCTGCTCCAACAGTTCCATGTCCTTTCTGTGCTGGGGGCCCCAGAATTGAACACAGTACTCCAGGTGAGGTCTCACAAATGTGAGGAGGGTAATCTCCATTTTTTGTTTTACCTGATCTATTACTTGACTGCAAAAACAACACTAACTGAACACTTTTCCTGAAAACCTTTCTCACCCCTTGCATCTGTGTGACTAACAATTGCAATGATGAGAGATAGACTGAGAGACGACCTTTAGCCCAGGCTGAAAGGAAGAATTAAAGCTGAGTGGATGAGATTACTGCTGAGATCTTGTCCCTTGGAGATGAAGAGAGATGTGGCAGAAGACAAGAGGAGAGCAGGAGGGCTCCTTTCTCTGTCCAGGCTGGCTGGTGATAAATGAAAGGTGATGATGGTGCTGGCAGGATGGCTTCTTACAGCAGAGAGGAAACATCACATGCATGAAGGGAAAACAGATAAATGAAAAGAGCACAATGGGAAGCACATGGGAGCGCACTAATGGAGGTGAAGGCTCCTGATGGAGCTGGAGGTGAGAAGCTCTGTCTGTCAGCAACTTGGTCGTATTCTCTGTCCTGTAAGATCTCTGCAAGTAAAAGGAGCTTTCTGTTATGTGCTGGATGTAACAAAAACCTGTAGAAGCACAAACCTGCCTAGTAGAAACCCAATTCTGTCTGCCTGCAGTGCTGGGCTCCTGGCCCCCAGCCTTGGCCACTGCTGCTCCTGTGCTGGTTCAAGGAGGATTTTATACTTGTGAATATTCAGCTTCCTTTAATGATGTTGAAACGTCTTCATTGAGACAGGCTGTCCATCCCTGGGGCATTCCTGGGGCATGAAATTTCAGCTTTATGACATTTTAAAGTGCTTGTCTTTTTTCTGAGTCAGGCAGAGCGTGTCTGGAAGCCAGGTCTTATACATACCCAGGTGTCCCAGTGACGACCTCAGAGACAACATCTTTTTTCTCAGTTTGACCAGAAATCACATCCTGCTACTGAGACGGACTTCCTAGCACAAGTTTTTCTGGGACTCAGATAAACTCCTAGAAAAGTTCTTATGTGGATAAAGTAGTGTTTTTTTCATCTGTTTTGTCAGAAAACTTTCAATTAAACTCTATTTCTATCAAGCCCTGTTTGAAGGCTGGAGATCTCTTCCAACCTCAACTTGAACCTAAGCTGAAACTTCAGCTGAAACTGAAACCAAAACCAAAACCAGACACATTCCATGATTTCACAGCAATGTCTCTGTATTGGAGGTTTACAAGAAATTGTTGTGGATTCAAACGTGAAGTGATAGATAAGACTGGATCCAAAGCCTGTGAAAGTCATGAGGGCTTTACCTCCAACCAGTCTTCTCCTCAGTGGACTGTGCAGTGTGCTCAGCAGCACCAGCTTGGTAGGAACCCAGAAATTCCCAGTTGCTCTTTGAAATCTCCTTCCCACAACACACATAAGTTGCTTGAAATGAGTCAATTAAATTAGCGGTTTATCTCAGTTAACTGCCTTTTAAACTCTCCAACTGTCTTTACAGTCCCTGGGGCAGCTCCGAAGATGCTGATCACACTGGACAGCAGACAGTGAGGCTGGGGTGATGGGCAGTCCATGCCAGAACACAGCACCTAGCTCCACTTGTCAGCATTTTCAGCCCTGAGGATGAATATTATTGCTGCAAGTGTAGCAGCTCCTCTGAGAAGAGTTTTCTTCTCACGTTATACACTGGAGGCTCTTTTAAAATTAAAATTCATTCCCTGGGGAGACTATAACAACCCACAAGGATACTGGGGAGGAGAGAGACTATAAATAAGTGCAATTGCCCTGGGAGGAACTGTATTACTAATGCAAACTCCCTTTTCAGTTCTGTGCCCAGCTCAGCTGCTGCAGCCTGAACTTTCAGTGCTGGTACCAGAGGATGCTGAACGTGGTGTTGCATGATCTGGAGCTCACATCGGCCACGTGGGGCTCAGCCAGTTGGCAGAAGCTCAGCATGCCCCAGTCCTACAGCTGGCTTACCATACAATGGAGACTTCAGCCACTCTGGGCACTGCAGCATGCTTCAATACCAACCTAGATGCAAACAGAGTATTCGGAGTGCAAATGTGATTTATAACCTGCTTAGCCCCATCTTTGCATGAGGAATAGGAATGAAGGCGTTAAGCATTCTGACCTGGGCTTGAATTCCTGGTCTAAAACCAACTTCTCCTCTGTTTCTCATGTAATTAGTCTCACCGAGATGTGCTGGAACATTTGAGAAGTCTGTGAGTAGATAATAGCTTGCATATTCCTTTTGCCCACAGCATGAGCAGAAAAATCTTCATGCTGGCATTCCTGGAAATGTTATCTGAATAACTCTTTTATTCATGTTTGGACACAAATGATCTTTTGAAGGTTAGCACATGTGAGGGTATTGCTAGTTGCTTTATTTAGAGGATACAGACAAATAAGGACTCTGTAACTAAAGACAGGACATGTAGAGCCAAATGCATCCATGGGAACTCCAGCAGCACATTTTTGCTGGGACCTTGTCCCACTGTGGTGTTGCAGCTTTTATCTTCTCTCAGTAACATTACTGGATTTGCAGGGACTTGGAAAATTTCCATTCAGGCTTGATATGGGGAGCCCTCTGACTATAGGATTGATTTTTGTCTTTTCAAAATTCTTGCTGATCATCCCATTAGTTGAACTGGTGGAGAACACAAAACTCAAAGCTACATAAAGCTAAGGAAGCCATGTTTATTTACATGCTTTGAACATAAAACTGGGAATACTGTTTTGATCAATGATTCTACATGAATTTCATTAGACATGGAAACCAATGAGTTTTCTTCGCAGTATCTGCAATACAGATGCTATCGACTGGGAACTGTGATAATGTAGCTCATTTTTTCACCCATGTGAACAGTAGTATCTTTCAGGATCAGTACTGGCCCCAAGTGACAAGGTCATGAAAGGTGCCATCCCCCTCTTCGTCCTGCCTTTGCCTCGTGAGGAGGAACGAAGGAGCAAATATTCAAATCTCTGAATTTGACATATCCCAGAAATGTCCTGTCCTCCCCTTGTGGAGGGCTGTAAACAAAACACAATTTACTAAGATAAAAGAATATTAGATGTAAATATATTTTCATCCAGAGTTTACTCACAAACCTGTTCCTTTGGACAAGATGATTGACTCATTCCCTTGCTTACTTCCTGTGGTGTTATTTGAGATTCTTAGCAGATGTATGTTTTTATTTGAACTACAAGTTATTTCTTGCCAATTATGCTGATGAAGTGTGAAGCTCATTCACAATTCCTTTTTCAGATTCCAGTTCAGTGCACAATAATGTTTAAACTACCTACGGCTGGATTGTCAAGGTAGAAGTAGGTTATTTGCTGCTGACATGATTTGACCTACATTAGAAGGTGGAAAGAATAATCTCTTCCCTCTTTGTGGGTTCTGTAATCTGTATTTACAAAAATTGTGAAGTCAAACTTCAAGCAGAGAGTTTGGCACCCAGGTCCAACAGTATGTTGTTGGAGCTCTGGTTAAGTGACATTGAGGTGACTTCAGTGCAGATATAAGGCGAAACAATTTAGCCTGTGATTAGCAAAAAAAATGCTTTAATTTTAAATTTGAGTATGCACATGTGTCCTGCAGAGCAGCTAATTGAAAAAAAAGAAAAAAAAGAAAAAAAAAAGAAAAAAAGGATGAGCATCCTGAAGGATAGGAATTCCTTTGGGAGTGGTTAGAGTCATGGTTTGAACACTGCACATAGGAAAAAAGATTGAAGTAGAAGGTTCTTCCTATTCAAGCAAATGCTTAAACCAGACCTAAGGTCTGAATTACAGCAGTGCTGAGAGTGTCCATGCTTAGGGATCTGGGTAATTGGAGAGTTCAGAAAGCTTTTTTTTTTTACAGTGTGGTCAGGGTTAGAGAGCACTGGAAAGCAGATCTTTTAATCACCCTTCCAGGCTTATGGCTGCCTGGAACTCAAGCTTAGCTTGTCCGCTGTATCTGCATTCTATGACTCAATGTATTATACCTGGTTTGTGCAGTTGTGTTTTTGGATTGCACTGTATTTACTTTATGATTTGTCCGAGAATAAACTTCTGATAAAATCTTCTCTTAGTACCATCAAAGTTACTCTGGATGGACATTGGTTTGACTAATGTCAAAATTCACCCCTCAGGAATTTAGTATCAGCCTGGTTTTGTAGGGAAAGTGCAAGTTGTTGGGTATTCAGGAAACTCTGCATCAGGAAAGCTGATACAAAGTGTGTACTTTCCAATCAGATTTTGTGGCTGGTACCCAGCCAGTTACCCAGCCAGCCTTAGCACTCATAAAGCCATCTGAATTTGCTTTTGTTAAAGTTCAGGTCACACTCATCTTATTTTGAATAGCATTTAACTCCAAAGACAGGCCCACTACAAGCAGTCAGGCTGTGTGCAGGATAAGGCACTCCTCAGCATCAGTGTGAGAAATATGACTTACACCATCACACTGAGCATAATTTGGAAACGAGAAGAACTCAAGAAAAAGAAAGGGAAAGAGAAAGGGAAAGGGAAATGGAAATGGAAAGGAAAAGGAAAAGACACAACTCCTAAAATTGCAGTACCAATTTCTCAGTTCCCAATCTGCACCTTGTATGTTTTTTGTAGGATTTCACCTGGCAAATGGAGCTACATGATCTACTAAGGGGTTAATCAGCTTGGTTTACTTAAAAATTCTTAGCCACGATGAAAACATTTTAGCACCTAAGAGGAGAGATTGTGGGTGAAAAACTGAAGATACATGATTTATCACTCCCCTCACAAATAAAATTTATTCATTGCATCCACCAGCCATCACACAGATGGTCAGAAAATTGGCTTTGTGTAGGGATGTGGATTCAGGCATGAATATTAATATGAGACAGATGTAAACGCATATTAATATGCATTTGCTTTGCATGGACTGACATTACAATATTTTCATTAAAGAAACCACATTTGAAATGGAAAGTATAGGTCACCTTTTAAAAACATAAAATAGTAGGGTATGGTGTATTTACACTTTCCTGAAACAATAGAAACAACTGAGGAAATATATTTTAAATAAGAACAGTATGTGACATTTCTTGTAGCAAAATACGCTGGATGCTACATAACAATTAATAAATCAGGAAGAGATGTCTCACTTTGTGCTTAAAGCACATTTCCTGCTTTTTGCCCACCTTGTTACACTGGCCGGAACGCATGCCATATCACACAGGTGAGACAAGCAGGGTTTCAGGTAGGTACGAAGAAGTAAAGCTATGCTAGGTAGACTTACTACATCCATCTCAAAACGCATCATTCAATATGTTGTTGTTGTTTTTTCCAGTGGCAGCAATGCATAAAACTGCAAGATTTATGAAGTTGCGGTATTTCATGTGTTTTATTTTTTGTGGGGGACAGCATTTATGTTCACAGCAACGTTCACATCTGTGCATTGCCAGTGTTTGCTCATGCTAACATTTGCATTTGCCCAAAGAGAAACAATGTCGTTATATATGTCACATTATAAAAGACTATTTCACAGATATTAGTTAAGCATTTTTTTAAAAAGACTCGGTAACACGAAGATAATTTCAAGGTGGAAATTGTATCAGTTTTATTTTTATATAAAACATCTTGGTGTTTTCTGGGTGGTAAATATTTATAATTGTAAATACTCACCGAGGAGAGATGGCTGAAGTTAAGATAAAAAATATGAGCAGTCTGTCCAGAGTCTTGTCAGATCTTTTGCATCTTTTCATAGACTGGTGAGAATCACAGGAAGGCTTGGAAGGGGCCTCACAGACCATCCAGTTCCAACCCCCTACCATGGGCAGGGCTGCCTCCCATCAGCTTGGGCTGCCCAGGGTCCCATCCAACCTGGCCTTGAACGTTTCCAGGGATGGGGCATCCATGGCTTCTCTGTGCCAGGGCCTCACTGCCCACACAGTGAAATTTTTCAACTTTTTATCCCATCTTAATCTACCACTGTAGGTTTAAAACTATAGTCCTTTGTCCTATCACTATGAGCCCGGGTAAAAAGCCTTTCTCTTATAAGCCCCCTGTGTATATTGAAAGGCCATGATGAGATCTGCTTTGACCCTACTCTTCTCCAGGTTGTACAACCCCAAATCTCTCATCCTTTCTGCACGGGAGAAAATAAATATGAGTGTGGACTTTGAGCACCTGGGCTGGCTCCTTCTTGCTCTGAAGTCAGGAGCAAAGCAGCCCCCTGCATCCTGCATGTGCAGGTGTGAGCCCAACAACCTGGTTCACCCCTCTGCAGTGTGTGTCTTGAAGATGGCACAGGTGCTGATGTAAGCAAGACATAACATTCTGTGTGTGTCTGAGACCTCTGGCTAGTAACGAGAACCCCATTTATCCAGTGGAAATAATTATTATGCCAACTGCTGTATGCTGCTCTGAGTGATGAGGATCACTGTATGGCATCAGCCAGAGCCATGCTGCTTGCTGCTAAGTGCTGGCCAAGGTGCTGTAGAGCTGTGACATCTTTGTGTCACCCATGAGTTACTCTCCATGGAGAGAATTTTTATCTTACTTTTACAGCAACTGTGATACCAGGGTGGTTTCTGGTTCAGCAGTGTATTTCGGATGCCTCTAGCAAAACAGTAACTCAATAGCTCTTCAATCTGTGATGGTGTCAGATGCCAAAGGAGGCTATTTTTTATGTCTTGCAGCAGATGCTGGGTAAAAACACGTGGACTTTGTGACCTTTGCTCCAGCCCTCCCAGGTGCTTGAAGGACTCTGAGACACCTGCATGCATGGGTGTGTATATCAGTTTAATGATGGAAGGGGAGAAGGAGAGTTCAGAGTTGCTTTACTTCTTTGTTTTTCCTTTTCTGCTTCCTAAGTTTAAGAAAGTTTCACACAGAAGACTGCTCTGCATCTCTCAGGAGCATTCTGCCCTTGTTTTCCCGGTGGCTGATGAGCTCCAGCTCAGCTGTCAATCACACGGAGCAGCTACTGCAAGGCAATGCAGAGGGGACCTGGCGCTGGGCTCATTATACACTTCTGTCAATAGAACAGAAGAGATCTCATTCACATAACATATTTTGTATCACAGGTAACTTCCTTGAATTCCCAGTCATAAATCTTGCTAATTCAATATTCTGTGGTTTGATTCATCTGGCAAGCCAGCAGAGGTTTCAGCAAATCTGGCAGCTCCCTGCAAAGCTTTTCTCTCTCCCCCCTCTGTCTCTCTCTTGGGTTTTCTTTCCACAAAATCCCATAGAACAGGGATCCTGATTCAGCAAGTTTCTTCAGAAATTATTTTCAGTGGAAAAACATAGATTAAAAAAGATATGGATATAGATACTAGCTAAATTAAAGTATGAATTAGTTGAACACTCTGTCTTATTTCTGGCTCAAATCACCTCTGCATTCAATTGTATCTACCTGGGGCAGTTGGTGAAGGTGTAGTAAGGGAGTCCAGTTCCCTGTGTCCTCCAGTTGGCCACATGAACTGCCACCAAGGGAGGGCAATCTTGCTTGTGGGCATTGTTTGCTCTCTGAAAATGTTCATTATTCACTTTTCTCATCCAGATTCTGGATGAAGAAAAGCAGGAAAAGTGCTAATTTTCACTTCAGCATGGTTGCCTATGAGAAGTTGTGGAGTCTCCCTTCCTGGGGATATTCAAAAGCCAATTGGATACGATCCTGGGTAATGTGCTGAAGGGGACCCTGCTTGAGCAAAGAGAGTGGATGAGATGATCTCCAGAGTTTCCTTCCAACCTCAAACGTTATGGGATTCTGTGACTCACTGAGGGCACTGACCAGTCAGTGGCAATGGAGAGTGAGACATAGGCATGGATAGAGACTTGACCCAAAGGAAGAGCTTGCTCTCTTGTTCTTAGGAGACATGAGGTTTTGATAAGAAGTGAGGCTGATGTTACCACAGTGAATCCCCAGCTGCTGAGGGGGGGAGGGCGTGGAAGGATATTTATTTTATGTATATTTATTTTTCAGGTGAAGGCTGATTCAGAGAAGAGCAGAAGGTTTTTGAATTTTTTATTTTTATTTATTTATTTATTTATTTATTTATTTATTTATTGCTTTTTATTCTACATGAAAAGTTCAAAGTTAATCATTTTCAGGATGATGGTGCCAAGACCAGCTTATTTGCAAGTTTACTTGGCTGCTTTGGATTGGACTGCAATGTCTTCATCAAGGTCCTTTCTTTCTGTCCCACAGCAGCTCACAGAAGTTGGGCTTATGGAACAACATTAACCTCCATCCAGGCTCTTCAGGCTCTGCTATTGGCTCTGTCTGTTCCTTCTACTGGTTGTTTGTTTCCTGCTCATATGCAGTTCTTTGGAGTATTATTTAAGAAGCCAAACTGTTCTTCCCTTTGTAGAAAATACAGGTTTTTATGAATAGTATCACTGTGAAGTGTCCTGGAGAACTTTTGGGTTTTAAAGATTCCCAAAGCCTCTACCCTCTTGGCATACAGATGCCTCCCAAGCCCCATAGCTCTTCAGTAGAGGGTGATTTGTCTTCACCCCCAGACTAATTTCTTTCTGAGAAGACAGATAGGCCAGTTGACCATTTCTCCTGGTGAAAGCAGCCACTGTTTCCCTTCCTGAGAGACGTCAAGATATCATTCCCTGATTCAGCAAGGACACAGCTCTCCTCCTTTGCTCTTCTGCACACCCTATTGAGCATTAATAGATAAGACTTTTACTCAGCCTTACATTTTAATCCAATCTGTAGTTTTCCAGCCATGATTTTCCAAATGTCTTAAGAGGACACAGTCATTTCATGCTGAAACAGTGTTGGGATGTTGGACCCCAACACGTTTCTCTTTGATGGGGACTGACATAACTGCATATTTCTGGTTGAAGTCAGTCAGGACTATTTTGCGTCTGTATTGGATTTGGAAAAACAGATGGTTTCCAACATCTTTAGCTCAATCCAAGTTAAAACTGGAGGGGAAAGTTGTTTGATTCTTTGCAGGAATTACTGTCTAAACAAAACCTGACTTCAACAGATTTCTACACAAAACTCTTTGATTCCTATTTTCCATCTGTGAGAAATTTGAGATGTTATTGTTGGATTTGTAGCTTTCCTTTGATAAACATATTAAAACATGTTCAAAATAGATTTTTATCATTTTAAAGATGTAATGCAAATGAAATCTCCTCAGACTCCTGCAGATTTGGAAACAGTTTTCCTGCTTTTGTTACACTCACACCAGGTTTCTGTCATTCCTTGCTTGTGGCTCTGCTCACGTTGCTGGTATAGTTTGTGTTTGGCTAAGGAAGCAGCTGTAAAGCAGATTTTGATACTGAAGATATTCATATTTCCCTTTCTGTGATATTTTCCCTATTTTTTGCCTTTGATTTCTATCTCCACCAAAAGTGAAATTCAGCATGTTGGCAGGCAGCTGCTGGGAGGGTTGCTGAATACCACACTTCTGAGGTCGGGCTTGAGTGCATTTTCAACATATCTTTGCTGTCTCAGTGTAGGACTTAGCTCCTGACAGTGAGCTCAGAGCTTGCACCCTTTAATCTTCTTTATTTGTGTATTCTCCTGTCTAGCCACCTGTAGCTGCAAAAAAGACATCATCACAGCTGTCAAGATCTTGCTATCTGTATAGCAACGGTTTGTCACAGTATAAAAGTTGTACTTTTTTTTTCTAGAGTAGGTTGTTTGTCCTCAGATGGTTACAGACAAAATAAGGATTAATTCAGACTTAAGCTGTGGTCATCTCTTCCCATTTCTTTCCCTGTGAAACTGTCTCACTTTTTGACCTTTTAATTGCTGATATTACTACCAGTGAAGTGTTTCTTTATCATCCAGACAGGATGTCTGGTCCAGAGGTTTTTTCTCTTCTGAAAGTTTCTACTTGACACAGGAATGCACTACCCATGTTTTCCTATGGTTCTGTGTCTGTCAGTCTAAGGCAAAATGTAAGGACTGATTTGAGACCCAGATTCAAACCGAGCTCAACACTTTTAATCTTGCTAAGCTTTTGGTCAGTTTTGACATACTGTGTGCTTTTGCTTTGGATAATGCGTTATTTCTCTTGCACAGGGAGGATTAATTGTACCAGGCTTATTTTACAGCCAGCATGTCATGGATATTAATCAATCTTAGTCTGGAACAAGATGGTATTGATCTGTGATACTTGAGAGGCACACTGCCACATTTTTGCCTGAGCTCCATTATGAAATAAAGCAACAGTTCTTCCACTAAAATAATTAGCCTGTGCAAGTCCACAATGAAGATTCAGTCACTGAAAGAGCTAATTAAAATATTTGCCTGTTACTACTTTAACACTGATTCACTTTTCAACCACTCATATTGCCACATGCCTTGCTGCCATTGCTGCAGGCCTGTGCAATGGGGTAATGCAGGTGATATTGCAAGAGAACCCAACTTGGGGGGGTCAGAGAGTATCCAAGGGATGTAAAGCTGTATCCTCCATGCACACAGTCCATCTCCATAGCCCATGGTCCCTCTTTCCACTGCCATCAGACTGCAACTCCATCTCCTGGTGCTGGAGGCACCCCATGATTGCAGACTCCCCAAATCCCAGATATGGGAGGTTGCCATGGGACACAGGGCACTCTGCACTCCCTCTGAGGGCTCTCCTTGACTGTCTTGCCAAAGAGAGGCAAACCCTGGGAAATGCATACCAAAAATGTGTATGAGGCCACCAACTGATCTCACTAAGAGAACAGCTATGAGCTTTTGGGAGCAGCTCTTGGTCAGTGCCAATCTGGACTGAATATAAAGAGATATAAAGAGAAATCAGGCTCGGTGGTTTCTCTCCTCCCTTTACATTCCTTTCTTTATAAAGAACAAAATAAAACACCAAAACAACCCCAAGACAGCCTTAAATACTTCAGAGATGGTTTTCTGGTCCTTGGCTTTAGGCAGATGAACAGCAGGGTTTTATAAGCTGATTGTGTTCGGATGTACATCTGCAGCAATAATTGGGGTACACAAGGAATGGTGTCACTGTAACATTTCACAATAGATGTTGGAATGAAACCATAAATAGGAACCACATTTTGTTGTTAACTGTTTGATTTAAACCCACAAAAAAACAAAAACAAAAACAACTCACAGTAAAACTCAAAAACGTTAGAACAAAATAATGACGTGGTGCTGGTAAAAGGGCATGCAGATCTAGGGATGAAATTCTTGTCCCCAGATTTACATCAGGTAGCACACAGGCCTTGTGAAGCAGGTTGGGACACAAAGCCTTTCCTTTCAGCCTGTAGATATGTCACAGCAGAGCAGCAGAGCGATCAGCAGCCTACTTGTCTATGGGCTTTGAGGAAGGATGGCTGTCACACCAGCCTCCTGCGGTCAGCCCTGCAGGGGAGACCTGAATGTTTAACAAGAGCTGGGACTTTCTAACCTTTACTTTCCTCTTTCTTCCCCCTATATCTTCTTCCACGCCTTTTCTCCCTCCAGGCACCTCCTGTGGCAGAGCCTGCTTTGACTTACCCATGCTTTTCCCTTAACCTCTGCTCTGTCCCAAGGAAGCAGTGTTACGGGTGTACACAGCTCTCCATGCAGCACTGTGGTAGCCTCCATAGGAATCTGGGCCAAACTTCACGTGAAACTTTTTTTTTTTTGAGATCATAGTATTCACACACACATTACATATAAGACAGCAGATGACAGAAGATGGAGAGTTTGGTTAAGTGAATACATGTTTGCATTCCATGCCTAGAAAATAGAAAAAGGGCTCAAAGTAACTAAATCTTCTGAAAACCAAGTTAGAAGCTACCACACTGAAAGTCTGAAAGCAAGTCCGGTAAACTGTGGCCATCTCTGAGTTTTCAAACAGAAAGCGAATGCCCACACTTTTCCTTGCAAAGATTTTAGCTGTTCATATTTTCAGGTCCTTGGTTCCCATTCAATCCTTTCTTCCAAACCTTGCCCACTTTTATTTTTCACCCATTCTGTAAGCTTTTTCTCCTCTACTTCTCCCCAGAATCATGTTCTGCTGGAAAGACTTCCTTGCTACTTCTCTTGATCTTGCTTCTACCAACAGTGAAAAATCTGTATTTCTCCTTTGGTTATGGAACAGTAATTTTTCCCTTGTTATTAATACCATTTATCCTGATGGCTGCATTCTTTACAGCATTGCTGTCCCAAGTCTCAGGAGCAAGGCAAAATGAAACACCCGAGAACAACTCTGAAATGCATTCAGTCACTCCTGGAAAAGGCACGTTCTTTTTGGCTGTGCATCAAGGATGGCCATTGCCCATCCCAGGGCACTGCTACTGCCTCTGCCTTGTTATGGCTCAGCATGGGCAGAGACACTGTGCAGTGCTATCTGAATGGTATCAATGTGAAATGTAATTAACACAGATGGGCAGTTATTGCCAACAATACTAGGAAACAGTATTATTCCCTTGCTTGCTGCCAGCTCGTGCAGGTTAAAGAGCCATGTGTCAGATCAGAACACTGTCAGAATGTGGCAAGTTCAGTGCATGCTCCTTGCATCAGTAAAAAAAGTAATATACATATACATGTATGTAAAAGTAAAAAGGAAGAATAGATTGGTGCCACTTTTTGCTGTTGTGGGCTTTTTGTGGGCAGTGTATTCCTATGAATTGTAGCAGGTGGTTTTCCGCACACTTTCATATCACTCATGTTATTTTTGTGCACAAGTGAGCATTTTCTAATGAGAAAATAGTGAAGAGAAACTGTTACACCACGGCGAAATGTACAGCAAACAAAGTGCCCACGTTATGAATTTCACTTCCTGTGTTCAAGGTACAGAACGTATACAAAAATAAATAGTAAGTCAGGAAGAAAATATTAAAGTGACTTTCTCCTTCTCCTTAAATCTTACTTCAGAGGGGGAAATATTATTTTAAGAGTACCATTAGCTTCCAGGAAAGATTGCTATGTAAAAATGTGGTGACTCTGCACAGGGACTTTTTGGGATGTGAAAAAATACCCAGACATATGCGCATAGAATAACATTTAAAACTTTTTGCTGAACTACACCTTTGGAAGATTACTGTTGCATTTCCAGGTTTGCTACTGATATTCAGTGAATTGTCCCACCACTCTCATTGAGAAGAATTTCTTTCTTTGATGCTTAATTGAGGGTGTTGGATGCCACACAGGCTTCATTTTACTTCCATGACGTTACCCTGCATGTGTGTGGGTTCTTCCCTATGCCTTTATTGGGGTGGGTGCCAGAACCTCCATACCACTGTGGGAGCCTGGGCTTGTGCTTTCCAGTGACTGAGCCACTGACCCCAGCCAGCAACGCAGTGGGATCCCCCACTTGGGTTCTTCCCACTTGCCACTTTGCCGAACCTGCACGACAATACTGAAAATTAAACCCAGTTAATAGAAAAAAATGTTAAATCAATGGCCATAAAATTTAATGGGTTTATAGCAGTCTTAACACAGTAGGACTGAATTATCATGTTAATTTAATTTCCATTTCTAAATGAACCAGAAGGCACAATAAAGGTCAATTACCCACTACCTTCCCTGTCTTCTTTTTTCTTTTACTGCCAGATTTAAATCACAGTCACCCCCAAAGCAGTCAAACCTTCTTCTGGAAGTTCATTACTTTCTCTTAGAGGCTCACTGTAAATAGAATGCAAACTAGCAACCTTCATCGTACTCAGTCACTCTGATAGCTTTTCCTTTCTATGTCTGTATCTGTTGCTTCATTAAAGGTAAATAAAGGCTGCAGATATTTGTCTGCTGCTGTTCCTTGCTACGTCATTGTTTTGATAAGCCACAGAACAGATTAACAGAAGGCAAAATCCCAGTAATGTTGAAGTTAATGGGAATTCTGCTGTTAATTTTAATAGGGACAAGGTTGCACTGAAGACATTTCAGTTTCCAAGAGCACACCGCCTCCTAATGATAAAGCTGGGGATTTGGTCGGATGTCCATACTTGCTACGAGGCAAGTGTTCCTCCCTTCTAAGGAGTCAAGTCTGTGCATCTCATACATCTTCCTTTCGAACAAAGAACTTGTGGATGCCTCATCCTGGGAAGTGTTCAAGGCCAGGTTGGATGGGCCCCTGGGCAGCCTGATCTGGTGGGTGGCAGCCCTGCCCAGAGCAGGAGGTTGGAACTGGCTGGGCTTTAATGTCCCTTTGAACCCAAGGCATTCTATGATTCTATTTCCTTTCCTTAGAAGTCTATTTGTAGACAAGTTTTTTTCCATTCTTTCTCTTTCTGTGCTGAAATGAAAACAAATAAATCCTAATAGTAGCAATCTATATGTTGGAGTAGTATTAGTGCTTTTATTATTTTTTTAATTTATTTCCTGAGTTTGTTTGTTAAGGCATTGGCAAGCTTTCCTGCCTCCTGTTTAAGCATTTTTAAAATACTGACATAAATAGGTGATCAAAAAAGATAAATCTTCTATTGTACCCATTCTGTTGTCTGGAATAGCACAGAGCATGGGATAGTGCAATGTAATAAAATGTTGCTATTTGTATGGTCATCTGTGCAGTATGAGCACAAAGTTGGCCTTGGCTAGCGGCAATCCAAGCAGTGGTATACTGACCAACAAATCAATTTAGGTGCACATATACACACCCCCACCCTGTTTTATATACTGTTGGCTGGAGCAAGAAAGGAAGTAGAACCTCATGGTCTCTGGGGCAGCTGTGCCACCCATGAATTTAGCAAATCTGCCTCAAATCTTGCTAAGAAATATGGGTTCTGTTGAGCTTCAGAGGGATGTGGCAGGTGAATAAGGTTTTGCAGGAACCTAAAATTCAGCATAGTTTCCTGAAAGTTCAAACATTTTCTTGCTTTGGGAAATGAAGTAAATGATGTCTGGTGGATTTCTTAAAGCAAAATTCAGACTGCTGTAATGGCAATGTAAAAGGAGAGTAAAAATAAAGATTGTGAACCAAAGTTTAAAGAGATTTCTGTAATTGTCAATTTCAAATGCAGAAGGCCCTCAGGCAAGTGTCAGGCGAGGCTGGTAGGAAACCAAGAATAGTCTAGAAATAACTCCAAACTGCCACGGAAAAATGGAAGGAATGAATCAATTATATGGAGCTCTTCAAACCATCCATTAGAGAAAAATAATTCCCTGCTAAATGCCATAGAATGAGGCAAAAGATCTGCAGAAGTAACTTTATTCCTATTATATACCTTCTCATGTCTTCCATAAAGGCAGCGGTACTATCTGCTGGTCTGTTTGAAATCTTCACAGTGTATTTCTAAATGGTTATTTCACTGAAATGCTTCAAACCTGTCCCGGCAGCTTTTTGCTCAGGCTCATAGCGGTGAATTTTTTGCCTTTTGGCTTTCAATGTGTCAGGTCCAGGTACACCAATCATCATGTTTGTTTGTGTGAAGGCTCATGCTGGGAATGTCTTTGTGGCTATCTTGACATCTCTTAGATTTCGATTTGTAAAGGCTTGTCGGACATCTGGAAACGATAGCTCTGGTCCGACATGAACGATCATGTGCTGAGCCTATCAGCCAGCAGCCAGCCAGGCAAAGGAATATCTTGGGGGCTGAACTCTGCACAAAGCACGCTTAGCTCGTCAGACAGTTTTGAATAATAATCCTATGAATTTCAAACCTGTCCTGCAATTTCCTGAGCAGAAGAAAAACACTGGGGAAGTTATTTGATGTCCATAGTTTTACGTTTTGATGCCAAGGAAGTCACAGTAGAATTGGACTAGCTGAACACATCCAGTATGTTGGGGAAAGAAGAAAAACTGCTTCTTAATAAAATGCATGCAGAGAAAATCTTCATTGCTGGAGATGGCGATCACTGTGTTCCACCACTGCCTCCCATGGCTAACTGTTAATTCCAGACAAGAATCAGTGAAGTAACTTTTTGGAATTTGTGCATTAGATAGCCCACATGACTCAGGTCTGGATTTTCAAAGTGATTTTGGAGGTGCTAGTTTTGAGATCTTTGCTATGTTTTATTTGTCTTAAAAGCAGCTTATTCTCATGAAGTGCACAGAAGAGATGCTGACTTCCCGCTTGCTTTCCCTGGTGAAGGCCCTTTCATGGAATTGTTACTCCCCTTCTAAAATCCAAGCACTTGAGAGGAAACGCCCAAGTAAAAGCCACAAGGAAGTGAACCTTGCAATCAAAAGTCAAGGCAAATTCCCCCTTGCAAGACCTTCTATTAGACCAAAATAGCTGCTGTCACTGGAGATCCCTGCCTAGGGCACCACGGTGGATCTGCACTGGTGGTTAGAATGATTCTCCACACGTTAGAATATTTAAAATTACTATATTAGGATATTTAAAATTACTTTCCTTCCATTTTGAGTTTTTTCACAGTTCTGCTTCAGATGACAAAGAATCACCTCCTTTGCTGAATTTTTAGAGTCATAGCAATTAAAAGAAAGAAGGAAATCAGGTTCTTAATTCACCTGCCATTCTTAAATCTAACTTTAAGCTTGATTTCATTGTGTTTTGTTGTTGTTAAATTATACAGAAAAGAATACGAGTAACAGCTTTTAATTATCTTCTATTTAGTAAAAGTAGTTCATTTGATAAAAGTAGAATAGATAGTAGTTTGCAGTTTCTTTTTCTGACTTTTTTTATCATACTTAGCACAAGAATCTTTTATCTCAGTTATCTTAGTAGACCTATTTTCTGTCACATTTTTGTGTGAGTTAGGATCTTGTTTACAAAGCGTATTGAAGGTTCTTGTTCTGTACCAAAGAATAAACAACTTTCAGTTTTTTTTTTTCCAATTTTTACAGACACTTGTTAATTTATTCATAGGAATACAATGACTTGCTATGACCAATTTAATTTCTGTTACAGGATACACAGTGTGAAAGCTGTATCAGTTTTTCCTGTTCTTCAGTCTGAGATGGCTATTGCAGTGAAGTCTTTGTTGCTTGCGGTGTCTTTTCGGAGTGTTTCAGCCAATTAAAGGAGATATTGGATGTTGTGAGAAAATCATTGGCCACTGAAACGAAGCTGCCAGTAATGTGGTTTCTCTGGGAGGAGTGTAACCTATGTGTGCATATGTATTTGTTTTCAGCTGTGTCTGCCAGGAAAGCTGGAAAAAGATGTTACTCATTACCTACTTGGAAACATCTGTCCATTTTCAGAGCGTAGCTTTTACAAGGCATGATATTAAACATTGCATTTACACATCCTGAAAAGATTTACAAGGGGAACAAAACTGTTACAAACAGTGAAGGGAATGTGGCTAGGCTTAGCAGACAGAAATGATGGAGCACGTGTTCGTGAAGGAATGCCCTATGAGGCTGTGCAGGGAGAGCCTGGCTGGGCCCAGCCTGGCCAGGAGCTGCTGTCTTGCACCATGGCTCCCCTCCTCCCTCTTTCCAACCAGATTAAGTGAGTCTGTGCTGCCTACATGGCACACGTTGGCAGCCCAAGGCTGTTATTTTGTGCATGCAAGCTTATTTCTGCCTCAGTTTAGTGCCTGGAGCCCGGTGGGTTAACCACTTACAACACTGGGAACTCGACCAGTCGCTAGAAGCTCCAAGAAGAGGGTGATGAAAAGACCTGAAATTCAGCTACCACATTTATCAAGTGCTCTCAATATTCCTTTAATAGTTACATACTCTGGTATTTTCTGTTCTCTGAGTCATGAAGATTAAGCTAAAATACTGACTCAGTGTCCATCTTATAAACCAATGTTGGAAGATGTTGAGGAGGAAGCAGCCATACTATTGCCTGAAAAACAGATGGTATCATATCATAATATACTTTTGTGCAGAGAGGTGAGACAGCTCAACATATTCTTCCCTTGCCTCTCATCCCCTGCACAGACATATAGTGGAGGGACACAGATGACATCTCTGGGCCTAATGGCCCTTCTTCTATTTTTATTTCTCAGCTGGGGGTTGACTGCTTACATTTTTATAGTCACTTGTCCTTTTCAACTCATACAAGCGCTTCTTTTTCTTCTTTTTTTTTCCTCCTTTTTTTTTTTTTTTTTAGCCTAGCTGTCTTTCCCCATAAAGCTTCTCCTTTCAGAAAATCTTTAGCAGAACTGCATGCATTGTCTCTGTTGATAATGCTGCTTTTAGCATTGCACCACTGAGTTTGTCTAACGGAGATATTTATTAAATGCAGATACACATGACTCAAGTATAAGTTTCATGCTATAATTTTGACCATAGCATCCTGCAATCCACAAGGGCATGATTTGGTAGAGAAATTATGACTGCTTTATGAACTCTGGAAGTCCACATGTGTTACTCAGTGCATAGCTCCAATCTGCAGAGACTCCCCACAGGTTTACACAATGCCAGAATCAGATGTCTTTTTTTAGATATAAATTAGGCTTTAAAACACTGAGAGCCTTTAAAATTATCCGCAGCAAAAATATTTGTAGGTCTGCAAGTCTGTACCTAAGCAGCTTTTAGAACAGTAAGTTACAGGAAGCTATTTCTAGGACTTTTTCCTTAATGCATCCAAATACTAGTGAGAGCACGAAATAAATGGCAGTAATATTTATAATTTGTAACCTCGCTGCAATGTAGGTTTATCATGCTTTTTGAATTACAAATTCAATCATTATTAAAATCAGTACTAGACAAATTTAGACAAATTTAGTCTCAAAATCTCTAATAAGTTGTGAAATGTAGGCATTTAATTTAGCTGAAGGTTTAAATTAACAAAATGACACAAAGCAGTCAACAATCTTGAATGTTTGTTTTTCACTTAAAATAATTTCTATTTGTATTCAGATCAACATTTATTCTATAAATATGAAATTAAAATGGCACCATGCTTCGGAATTGACTTATGATGAGATGGTTACCTACATACCTGTATCAGAGTGATGGGAAAAAAATGCTAATTGACTTTGCTGTTTGCTTATCACTCAATGTGGAGAATACTGCACAGGTCTTTATTGCAATCTAATCAAATCATCTATCAATTTTTGGCTCCTGTAACAGCCATGCTAGTAAGCAAGTGCTTATTACTACAAAGCTCCACAGGGCCCTGAAATAAAATCAGGCTTTGTTTGAGCTTGTAAATATCCACTCAACTGAGACTCCTACCTAAGTTGTAAAATAACTCAATATGCTGAAATTTGTGTTTGCAGTAGGTCCCAAACTTCCATGGGGCATGAACCCAACCTCTCCACCTGCATTCATACATACACGTCAGGGTGCAGAGATTTTTGAGATTAATGGCATGTTCTCAGGAGATCAGCTCATGCAGGTCAGAGGCAAGCTGCCCAATAGTTCCATGCCCACCTTTGTAGTCTGTTGTGGGTTTCATATTTTGGATATGCATCTATTTTTTCTTTTTAGGCTTGGCATTTGCCTAAGAGAATCTATGGTTTATCATTAAAAGCAAAAACTCAGCACTGCAGACGTTTAATGAAGACACATGCTTTTTTTTCAGTATTGTTGTTATCATTTCAGATGAATTCAAGTACGTGACAAAAAGCTAGATGACAATATTGTTTCTTTTTTCAATTTTCATGCTGTTTGGTTATTACCAGAGCTTACTGTGCACTGTGGTATCACATATAGATGTCTGTGTGCACTGAAATTCAGTGAGGCCAAAAATTTAACAAGCAGTCTGGTTCCTGTCTTCTTCACCTGTCAACAAACAGAATCCACCCAATAAGAAATGTACATTTGGGAAAGTCATATTTAAGAGATCTCAAACCTAGGCAGATATGGAGCTTGTGAGGTGTCAATATAAACATGTTCTAAAGATAAGTCTGCTATATGTCCTTCCTGATTTCACATCCCATACATTTGTGTCTGTGAGTCAGAGACATATCAGTGTATTCTAACTAATGCACTGAAACAAGGAAACACGTGGATACCATATCAGGTGACCTAGAAATAGCTAAGCTGAACAGATGAAGAAAAAATGTGTGAGGGAAAATGGTTTCTAAGATGCTTTTTCATGTGGTGGTGGTCAGTATCCAAGGAGATTTTCATCCCAAAGGACCTGAGGATGCCTTATCGATGATGTACTGTCTTGAAAACCCATGCTTCTTGTTTCCGGAGTGCACTGACTCTTGTATGAGGCCTGGAAGTGGTTTCCTTCCTCATGCTACATTTGCACACTCATTTTTTTGGTAAAACAGAGTTAATGCCTGTCTGATCTCCGAAAGGATCTTAGTACCCTGCCAGCCTCTGTAGACTTTGCACAGGGCCAGTGGTCCAGAGCAGCAGGATGGCCAGGGTCCCTGTGCTCACTTGCTTACCCTGGTGGCCAGTAGCCACCAAGAAGGGCTATTGCAGTTCTCTCAGTGCATCATGTGAGGACTGAATTGCTACTGCTTTTAACTGAGCGCAGTGTACGAGCGTGTGATGGCCCCTTTTGTATGCATCCAGTCTCTCCTGAGCAGCAACCCTTGGGAAATGGGATGGGCTCTGGTGTGCTGAATCCAGTCAAAGTTTAAAGAATTTCAATCACTAATCAAAGTGTATTATCCTATGTCTTATAGAAGAGACCTTAGAAAAGTAGAGATTTTATTTGTAAGGTGCTACACTGACCACTAGCACTAAGCCCAGAAGAATTTGAAATGCCTATTTCCTGTTAAGCCAACAGGATTTTCATAGTGCAGGTCAGTGTTCCACTTCATCAATCAGCTGGGAGTCTGCTGAGAAATTCTCCTGTAGTACGTTGTAATAAAAAGAATGTATATTTTTTACTGTGCATGCTCTAGTCTCATCCTGTAGAGTTACACTGGTCCTATCACTGCACACCACTGAGCAAATAAAATAATTTTCCTCTGGCAAGATGCTGTATAAACTAAAGTTGTTAAATGGAAACAGCCATGTTAATTTTACCTTTGCAGGAAACAGAAAGAAAAAAAGAAAAATCGATGTTTGCTAAATGAAAAAGAACAAAATGGATAGGAAGAAAAATAATGTTTTCCAGAAACCGTAACAGAGTGTTACAAAAAAAAAAAAAAAAGGATGGGAAAAGGCCCCAGAGCAATTGTACGGCAGAACAGAAAAGCATAGTCAAAATATTGTTTCTCCTCTGAAACAACAGGGTGTGTTAAAAATTGCAATTGTTCTTCACTCTCTTCTAATCTAATATGATAATGATTTAAAAGATCTTCTTGGATAAATTAACACTGTGTGGAGTGAAACACACCTTGCTTCTCATGGAGGAAGTTGCAAGTTGCGTTCTTTTTTTTCTATTCTTTTTTTTCTACTGCAAATTGCATCATAAGACTGCTAATGTCAGGCAGTACATCTGGGTAATGCTTGATAAATTACTTGACTCAGTGGCTGCTGACCCCAAGTTTATAATGTGATTTCATAAAAACTTTCTAAAAATCTAATGGACACAGACATAGACTTCTCTAAATATTGCAGCAGACTAAAGAATGGTAAAAAAGGTATTGAAGTTAGCAGACACCCTGAGCTTCTCATTGATAGTAGGATGCCCAGTTGTGAGAAGTTTCAGTATAGGCTTAAACACTTAACATCTAGATAAGCTGGATCGCTGGGCTGAGGTGAATGGGATGAGGCTCAACAAGGCCAAGTGTCAGGTCCTATGCTTTGGCCTCAAGAACCCCATGCAGCGTTATAGGCTTGGGGACAACTAGCTGGATGATTGTGAAGAGGAAAGGGACCTGGGGGTATTGATTGATGCTTGGCTGAACGTGAGCCGACAGTGTGCCCAGGTGGCCAAGAGGGCCAACGGCATCCTGGCCTGCATTAGAAATAGTGTGGCCAGCAGGAGCAGGGAGGTGATCATCCCCCTCTACTGAGCACTGGTGAGGCCGCACCTCGAGTATTATGTTCAGTTTTGAGCCCTTCACTACAAGAAAGACATTGAGGTCCTGGAGCATGTCCAGAGAAGGGCAGCGAAACTGGTGAGGGGTCTGGAGCACAAGTCTTATGAGGAGCGGCTGAGGGAGTTGGGATTGTTTAGTCTGGAGAAGAGGAGGCTCAGGGGAGACCTGATTGCACTCTACAACGTCCTGAAGGGAGGTTGTGATGAGGAGGGGTTTGGCTTCTTCTCCCAGGCAATAAACAGAACCCAAAAAAATGGCCACAAGTTGTATCAGAGGAGGTTTAGGTTAGACATGAGGAAAAACTTTTTCTCTCAGAGAGTGGTCAGGCACTGGAATGGCCTGCCCAGGGAGGTTGTGGAGTCGCCATCCCTGGCAGTGTTCAAGAGGCGTCTGGATGAGGAGCTGCAAGATATGGTTTAGTGCTTGTGGTAGCAGTGGTAATGAGAAGACGGTTGGACTGGATGATCTTGCAGGTCATTTCCAACCTTGTGATTCTATGATTCTATGATTTAATATCTAATTTATGTTTGTGGTATCTCATATTAAGTGGCTTAATAACAAGGAATAGAAAACTCCATTAATGGTTTTCTGGTTCTTGTTAATGTGGACATTTCCTGCCACTTGAGGTAATACTCCGGAGGCTTCCTTTAACTTGGCCATTCTTGCAGTGAAGCTACCTGTCTACTTTGTAGAGCTTTATGGGGTCAGATGAACTGCTATGGAGTCCATTAAGTTGCTTGTGAAGTTTTCTGAGCACTGGAAGGGGAAGGTCAGTTCTGTGCAGTCAGTTCTGCAAGCATGGCTTAGATCACATGCTGAAGGCTCCTTGTGGAACGGTAATTCAACAGTCATCCAACTTGCTGCCAGAAAAAGAGTTCTTACAAAGACTGTAGGGGTATACTATAGCACTGCAGAAATGTCAAAGTTTAATTGTGACCTCTTTTAAACTTTGTATGATTCATCTCTAATTACAATAATTTCTAAATCCATCTCCTCATCTTTTTTTTGTCTCAAATTTTCTAGTATCAGGTATGTTCTTAAATCATGAAATCAGATCAAATCTTGTCATATTCATGGATATGAAGTATGAGTCTTCCTTCCATTATCAAAGTTGACATCAAGTCTGTAGGAAGGCTATGGAAATTTGCTTTGCCACTGCAGAGAAAAGTTTAGCCTGTGTCTCAATTGGTGAAGAAGGATTTCAGTTCTATAGCTTCTGTTGGTTTTAAAAAGAACTTGAAAGTTTGATGAAATCTGAAAGTAACGCCTACTGCCAAAACCCAAACCCACTGCCATCCCTGCTGGATGCACAACAGCTATTACACTCCACTAACAAACCAGTGATGAAACTGGAAGCAACCATAAGAAAACCCTTTTGAAAAATGGAAGCTATAGCATAAAGACTGCTCTTCATAATTGAAGTCCAATCTTTTACTGGCTTAGTTCTGATGTTGTCTCTCTTAAAGAAATAAAAATATCTGTTCTTGTGCTGAAAATTGATTCTACTCAATAATTATTTTCTAATTTCTGATGAGCATTGCAGTGAAATTTTTATACAGCAGTTATTCACAGGCTTGGCACACTGGACTTGCTTGGATGAACGCATGGACCAATTATGTATTGCCTGTGCTGTCAGCTGCTTTAAACCTCTTCAGCCTTTGAAGTGCAACTACACCAAATACAACAAGATTTAGCATATTTGGTTCTTTGTGGAGGGTCCTTGATTTACTGTGCAGGAGAAGCATTTTTTACTGGTGTGGGCCCTTAGCAGTGTAACAACTGTGCATTGTCACAACAGAGCACATCCAGGGGGCTCTGACTGCTTTGGCATTCTCCTGAGCCAGCCCTCAAGTTCAAGTTAAGAGCAGCATCTGAATCACTTTTGGAAACTCCTTAGCAAACTTTAAACTTGACTGGGTCTTCCAGTCACCTCTCCGTGGTTCCCCAATCAGTGATAAAGCCAATTAGCTTTGGCCTTCGGTCCTTCCTGGCTGTAGGCTGAGGGAGGAAGCTGCAGTCCATTTTGAGCTCCGTAACACCACCTGAGTCCTGCAGCCAGCTTACGGATGTGCTCCAAGGGCGAATGTGCCACAGTGCCCTTCCATTCACTTCATAGTTCCTTTTTTCCTCGAAAACAACTGATCTCTGGGCAGGAAAACCATTAACTCAAAAATAAAGAGTAAAATGTTTTCCCTCTTCGATAATGTTCCCCATTCTTTCAGTAGGTATTATGTTCTGTAATGCGCTGTGTGCACCCATTTTGTCATCGCTTTGGGTCATCCTTGCTCACAATTGGTTATTTACTCAGGGGCTTTTGAAATTATTGAGTTGACACATCTGTCAGGCGGCGAAAGTAGAAATGCTAAAAGGTCACTTGGAGAGAAACCAGCTGCTTCAGACAAACCTTTCTGCCTTCAAATAGCACAATCATTACGGTGTAACAGATGGGGCCTCTGCTTTCATTTCTGTTTTTCTCCTTCACTTCAGGTATTTAGATACACTACCTCATTGCCAGGTCAACACAGACCTTCTTGTAATTACCCACACAATAGGCAGCTTGCTGCTTAAGAAAAAACAGCTCAATTTTCTGTAAACGGGGAACCTGTTTCCTCACAGATATGAGTTACAGAATGCTTACCTCAAACTTTCCTATTAACAGATTAATTTTGACAGCGGTAAGTATGTTTTTATTACTCCTGCTTCAGCCATTACGCTACGAAACATGTATTTAGTACTGATCTAACGATTCTGAGAGCCTGGAGGCTTTTGGCAAAGGTGGTGATAAGTAGAAGTGAGTGAATAATTCTTAACAAATAATTTATTCAACACATTTGGACTCCCTCCCTGTTTGGTGAACATTAACCAGGCGATTGTGATTTCCTCTGATTTATTCCATATCCATATTTTTGGAAAAGTGTCCATCCGGATGATTTATATCACAGATTGTGAGTAATTGCAATTCTGAGCTGAGGTGTTTGGCCACTGCGAGTTATAAATCACATGATATTACTTTTGTTCTGTGATTGGGCAAAGAGGAATTGCTTTTGATATAATTGCTCTCCTGTTCGAAAGTTCTCTTTGGGGGAAGAACTGTCAAAAACTCGACTGCACGTCTGTATGTGGAAAAAGAACAATGAAGGGTTGCAGGAGTGTTCAGATGAATGGAAAAGAAACACGCTCACTAGTGCCTTTTGTAACAGACTTACCGCTCTTCAGAAACGTCGCATGCATCTGCACAAGATCTTGAAGGAGAAAAAGCTCACTTTCAAAATGAAGAGAACAAGAAGATCAAAATCATTGCAATTAGTCATCGTTTCAAATAATCCAATTTAATTTGAAGTGAAATTGGCACCCAAAATGAGAGTTACGTATGTTTACAGAGAGTGCGTGCTTAAACTGAATGAAAATCCTTCATTTTCAATAATCATACCGTAGCATACTGTTCAATAAAATTCTTGCTCTGTGGACACTAACAGAAAATTCTACTTTAGGTAGTTCATTGCTCTACAAATTAAGTAGGTTTGGAAGTGATGCATTCAAATTAAACATGCATCCATTAAGCATCTTGTCTCAAGTGGAAACCAGCAAACCAAAATTGAAAAATATTGAAACAAAACCCACTGTAAAACAGATTTCTTTTTGAAATATGGAAAGAGATGGAAGATCTTTATTCTGTAGGACTGATCAGCTGGCATAAAGAAGGAAAGAAAATTCAGAAGGTATCTTTTTGTTCTGGTTGTGTGTGGTTTCAGTACACTGGATTGGCTTAGCCACTTTAAGGTAACTAAGGTCTGAGAGGCTAACCTTCAAGCTGTGCTTTATAAACTTGAGGAATACTGCAAGTTGTGTGAAAATTTATTGCAAGAAGAAAATGCTTTAATCAGAAGGATCAAATTGTGATGAAACCACTCATAAAAGTCTCCATAATGTGAAATCTCAAGTTTGAAAAGGTAACTCTGATAAGAAAAAGTGCCAGGATTGCAGCCTGTGTCAACACATTAAGGGAACTGTGCAATATCTAGATTTTCTATTGACTGAACATTTAAATTTGCCAAAAAGAAAGCTCTCAGTCTAGGCTGAAGCTCTGAAAAGAGAAGACACTGCTTCCAGACATATTTGAGCAATACTAAATGCTGCAAAAAAGACACTTCATTTATGAGGACCTGTGAAACTCAAAAACTGAGTCAAGAAAAATGTCCATGGAACTGCTGTGAATAAAATTACAGCTAACCCAAATGGGAATAATCTCTGATGCCAAAGAGGAGTGATGCATTTCCATCCTTTTTCAAAAGTTTCTAAGATCTGGCTGATATGACAGCATAGTGTACAACACAGTAAAGCAATATACCCTGCACAGATGGATTTCTTCTAACAAGAGTGGACAATGCACAGTGGTAATTATTTGCACTGGGAAAAGCCCATACAAGTGTGTAATAACAGCAAATTGAAATGTGCTTTACTCACCAGGTAACAACAAGCTGTAGATGTCTTAGAAAAATAAATTAGAAATGAATATCAACATTCTTTTGCTGTGAATAGGATTTAGTATTGTTATTTCACTGTATAGTCAAAATCACTGACACGACTTATATATAGAACAAGCACTGAAACTCCATATGGTCTAAGAGAGAAGTTTTATGGGAAACCGGTCTTTGTTGAAACTTGACCATGTGTCACATACCACAGTACCTTTGCCAAAGTGAACAACGTGATGGTGGAAGAATAATTATTCCACTGAAATCTTCTGACCAGCAAGAAAATGCAGTGGAATAATAGGATGTCCTTGGGACTACTTGCCACAACTACAGAAGACACGGGTCCAGAATAGTGTATCCTAAGCTTGGTCAGATACATATGAAGTTTTGAGAGAGGCTGAATGATTTCTGGAGGAAGCAAAGATTTCCAGCACAGGATGGTCAAGATCCTCTGCTCCGATCTTTTGTTTCACAAGTTGAGGAATTCCTAGATCAAGTGCCAGAATGAAAAAATGGTACTGAAAATATATTTGCATGAATATAGAAAAGTTATTCAGGAACTGAAAGGTACAAGAAAGGGCCAGTACTTGTCCCAAATGAATAGCGACACCAAGAAAGTTGTCAAGGCTTGGAATCTCTGCCAAAAATGCTGGCCAAGTCAAGCAAGAGAGTCTGTGTTGACACAAGAAAACTGTTCTCCTGGAGCAAAGCGTGCATAGAATTGTTTAGAATGACTGGAAAACATTATGCACTTGTCCTAGACTATTATTCTCATGTCAGTAATATAGTTTTACTAGTAGATACTGGAGCTAAAGTGTGATTATGCTTGTCAAATGTGTTTACACTAGACATGGAATGCCTGGCATAGAAATGCTCGGCAAAGAGGCACAGCTTGGTAGGCATGGGTGCTGGCTGCTAGTGGTACATTTGGACTGTACTTCTGAGCCCTCTTAGCCCCATGGCAGCTCTGATGAAGGGTACATTGCACTGCTAATTTACAGAGCAGGTAAGAGCACCTAAATTAATGTGCCATGGTGGTTCCTGTGTGAGTATCTTTAGGGCTCGGGGATACTGAGGCCTGTAATGTCTTTTGTGTTCAAGTTATTGACTTGAGTAAGGTTTATGCATGCCACTAAAAGTCATTACCAGCCTAAGGTGATTCTATGTCTAAAGTGAAATGAATTGGTTGTGCTTGACAGCTGAGAGAGAGTTTCTTCTTAGATGCAGAGCATATTGCCATCAGGTTTTTTCACAGCATGCAGCAGAGATTCTCCCTTTTTCACCTCCCCTTCTTGCCATCAAGTATTCTGAGAAGCTTGCTGGGAGCTGGATTGGCAGCATGCAGCCGGGAGACTGTTCCCTGCCCAGAGCCTCTGGTCAGGAGCAAGCCTGTGAGGTCTGATAAAAGCAGGGCACAGGCTGAGATGCTTTGAGGAGCCGTGGCAGCCTGAAATCACTAAAAAATGGAGGTTAAGGAAATTTCACTGAAGGGAGCACAGTGTACATTGGGTTAACATTATTTCAGTAGCATCAACTGCCTCTTTTTAAAAATATCTTACATAAAAAATGCTTAAAATTTATACCACCTAACTTGAATTCTAGGTGTTTCGTGATGTGAAGAGGTAATGTTATTATCATCCATCGTTAAATCCACCGAGTGTCAAACTTATCACCTTGACACTTTAATGATCCTTAAGATGTCCTTGTAAAAGCTTGGTGCCATGGCAACCACTCAAACACAGGGCCTCGGCACTGCTGAACTTCTCTTAATAAATCAGACATAATTGGCATCTATGTATTATAATAAATTAAAACTTATTCAACTGGAATGATTTTATATTGTACAATATTAAGTCATTAAATTTGCTGTTCTGATCTCTCCTTTGTGATATAATTCCTGCATCTGCTTTTTAACACAGAGAACTGTATCTCTTCCTCTTGCAAGGTGTAACTGGGGGGACTGAGGGTGCACAGATTAGCATACAGTCTGTCACCCTGGCTGCGTGGATTCAGCTTCTGGTTAAACCAGGATCTCGCTGAAAGGACTTATACCAGAAGACTGAAGTAATTAAATTAATCTGATGAAAATTACCCACTCGTGTATGCAAGCACCATGTGATCCTGCCGAGGTGATCTGTCCTTCTCCTCCCCATCCTTTGCTACATCCTCCTGTGCATCTGCAGGCCAGGGCTGCAGTGGCTTTCCTGGGATAGTGACCACCTCTACCATACACTCCATCCTACTCCTTTCTGCCCTGTCTGCTCCAGGTCACCCACATGAATTACAAATTCCAAAAGTCTTGGGAATTACAAACCCTCGAAAGCAGGAGCCTGCTGCTGTTAGAAAGCAGAGAGCTCTGCACATGCAAAGAAAATTGCTATATACCGAAGTTATTTCTGTCTATTCTGTCCTCTCTGGCAACACCAGCTGCAGACAACAGGATTTGAATTCATTCCCTTTGTGCTGCAAAAGGTCACTGCACTATCTATGTGGTGATTTGGGTGCAAAACTTGCAGAGCATATTAAAAATGTTCCCATGGCACCATGATTAGGGATAATTTTGCAACGTGATCTCCTTTCTTTCTTTAAAGACCTTTTTAATTTCATTTCACCAATTTTCTGAATGGTTTCTTCGTGACACTGAGCTACTGAGGTATTTCAAACATTAATTTTAGCAATAGGATGTCTGTAGTGAAATTTTCATTCATTTTCTTCATTTTTGGATTATTAAATGTCAAGATTTTAGAGTATAAACCCACTCTAGTAATAAGACTGTGAAACAGAAAAATAGTTTTTGTTGTTGTACTTCATCATAATTGTTTTGAGAATGGTTGAAAATATCACTGAACCTTAACGTTTTGTGGACAGCAATACTCCATCATGACCAGGAGGCCTAGATGACTGCAGAACTGTTGCCCAGAAAAAGATTTTCTTGAGCTCGAGCACAAGGAACTCAAGGATAAACTGGAATTTAAACAAACAGAGCAGATCTTGGCCCAGTGCTCAATGTATTGAAGCTATTCTTGCGACTCAGAGGAACGGAGAAACCTCATTGCTGCTGCTTAAGGTGCAGCAGTCTTTACCTTTCCACCTGGAGACTCCCATCCTCCATGCACTCTAAGGGTTTGGGATAAGAGAGATGTGGTGACAGGCTACAGAAAAAGACCAAGAGAGTGAATTCAGCATTGTGTTGGCTGTGTTGGTAAGATGTGTCAATGAGGTTATTTGTTGGGTTCTTGATTAAATCAGTGGACTGGAGTCTGAAAGCTTACTTGTTACCTTGTGTGATTTGGTGACACCATGTATGATAGCTTCTTAGTAGGTCCAATTTTTCACTTGATGTTGTGGTGGTGGCTTTGTGATCTTCCTCCTATTTGATACTGCAAATTAATAAAGTCAAAATAAATAGAAATGCTTGCTAATCCATTTACTGGAAAACACAAGCTCTTTCTGTGGATGTGAGATCTCTTTGTACACATTAACAGTGGTGCCAAGTAGACAATAACACATTTCTGGATAGGCCTGTGTTAGGCATGCATAAGAAGTTCTCAAAACAGGAGAGTATTTGTGCATATACTTAATTTGAAGCCTGTTTCAATATTCCATTGATTGAAAAAATCCTGCAAATACTTATCCAGGTGTTTATCTGGTCTGCTGAGCTGTTTAAGACTGGTCATCTAGAAAGTGAAGTTAAGTCAAAACATAAACATCTACCAGTGTCACTGTGATTTTAAATGTTATCCTGATTGACCTTCACATCCAATTGTTTCTTAGACTTTTCAGTTTTGTTTATAAACTCTCTATGACAAAGAGGGGGGTTGGTCTCAGTTTTGGTAAACAGTTTTAGCACGTGATGCTTGAAAAGAATGTGAATCATCAAAGAGATGTTATTATAGCCCCCTTCTTTCTCCTCTACAGCACACATATATCAGACACCATATTCAGTAGCTGAGTGAAGTAAAAAGCACCCATATCCTTGACCACAATAATATTAAAAATGCACAGATCAGAACTTGAACATTATTGCTAAAATTACTCAATGTTATCAACATTTTTATTTTTAAAAGCTTAAATTAAATCCATATAGAATCAAAACCTAAAAGAAGTTGCCTTTTATTGCTGGAATTTCTGTTTGAAACTGACAGCCTTGCTTCAGCTAGTAAGAAAAAGATCCCAGCTCTTTCATTCCTCAAAATGTTGAATTTCCTTCCCAACTTCAAAAAGTCATAGAATTTCAAACATAATATTTTCATGAGACTATTTCCCTAGTCTAATACAAAATTCTACTAAAGATGCTGATATTTTTAAAATAACCTCCTCTAAGTTGTTGCTTGCAATCACTTCATGATGATTTTAGGACATCCTGTTACAGCCCACAACTTTCACAATTCCTTTCTCTATTTATGAACTTTGCTGTGCACTTGAAAAAATTCTGTGCACTATTTAAAAAAAAAAAAAAAAAAGATATGATAGGATGGTGATGGAGAAAGACCAAAGGAGAATCAAGACCTGCACAAAATAGCCGCTTTTAAAGCTTGAGTGATGGCTGGGAGCTGTAACAGGCCACTTTAATTATTGACACTAACTACTAGGTGATCTCTATTGAACCACATAGTTCTACAAAGAAAATTCTTAATTATCGGCGTATTCACAGAATTACAGAGTCCTTAGAGTTGGAAGGAACCTCTAAAGATCATCTATTCTAACTCCCTTGCAATGAACTGGGAGATGCACAGCTAAATCAAGTTGCTTGGGCTTGATCCAGCCTCACCTTGGAGATTTCCAGGGACGGGGCATCAAAATATAATTATATTAATGAAATTGTTATCAGATCTGAGGTACCTTACCTGAACTTGAATGTTTCTGCTATCTTAGCAAGAGTTTCAAAAAATTATCTTTTTTAAAGGTTTTTCTTTCTTACTTTAAGGAGAAGCTGCTTCTTTGGGTGTGCCAGGAATTCTTATGTTCAGTGATTTCCCATGATATCTACATTAAAAAGATCAGTTTGATCTAATGTATCTAATGGAAGAATGAATATCATGTTACAACATGAGATAATTTATGAAAAGCGAGTACTTTCATACTGTACCTATCAGTTAAGTACCTTGGCCAAGCCTCTGTGTTACCTGTAGGTGCTTTCTTCCTTGCTTCTTCCTTGTCACTGTTTTGAAAATGCCAGTTTGGTTCTTTAGTGTGTTGTAGCCTTTCAGTTCTGAGCTGTTGCTTCCGCTAATATTTCTGTTCATAATTTTCTCTGCAACCAACATTTTTTTTTCCTTTTAACAAAAACAAAAGTCCTGATATCTGACCAAGGCAGCTCTAGAATGATCTGCATTTACCTGTGCTTCAATGTGTGCCTGTGGGTGTCCAATACTCCTTTCTAGATGCTTGTATATTGTATCTCATCTGCAGTCAGAGCTAAAAGGTGCTGGTTCCTCTCTTCAAGTTTTCAATCTGTGCAGGAAAGCAGCATGTGAACTGTATCTGCAGCTGCTTTAGACCCGTGTTACACAGCTGTGGTCTGGTTAGTTCCAGTTTCCAACTCCAGTTTGCAGAACCACTTGCAATCTCACAGTAAAGTGGAAGGCTCATGTGGAAGCAAGTTGTATGTTGCCTGAACTCAGCTCTGGCTTTTTCTCCCATGCTGAGGTCTTGTTGCATTAAAAGCATATGAACGAGTAATTTTCTGAAAGCTGGATACCCTGAGTGGCTTCTCATCTAAGTGTTAACAGCACCCTAAGAAGGCAGAAAATGGTTGTTGGGTGTTGGTGTGAGAAATACAACATTATTTTGGTACTTGTTTGTTTTCTTCCTCTGTTACGAGTTCTTGTTTGTAGATTGTCAGTATCTATTGTGTAGTCTGTATGTAACAGAGTGAGTGCTACAAGGATGGCTATGAATAATTTTACACCTAATCATGTTGTGATGCATGCAGACTGTGTCTTTGATATTTGTGATTTCTGTGTCTTGTGCTTATAACAGAAGGGAATTTCCTCCCCCGAGACAGAAAGGTGACTGCTTTGTCATCCAGACCCTCAGTGCTCACCCTATGACTCCTAAGGGCAATGTAACCTTTTATGATCTTGTCCTATTTTCCATATTTTGAAATCAATTATTTTATGGCAAAAATGGCTTTATTTTCTTTTTTACATGTGAGTACCTTGTGCATAATTAGCTGTGAACACATTAGAATTGTTCAATGCTGTCAGTCTCTAAATACTGTTCGGAAGAGTGACTTCTGGGAAAAAGAACAACGGGGAAATCAGATACTTTGAGGTTAAAATACTTCTACATCAAGATTGCATGATTGCTCATGTAAGTGTATTTGTTCATCACCACTTACCTGAATATACTGAATTTACTGGAAATTAGTAGTTGTTGAGTAGTGATGAAAGGGCTGAAAATGTGTCTTTCTGCTTTTACAATAAGACTGGTAGCAGATATTTAGAATATCACTGTCCCCTCATCATGCTGCAAAGCTGTTGTCACTTTCATCATAAAAGAATTATGTATCTGTATATGAAAAATGCATTCTAGAACTACTCTGAATTAGTTTTTAATGTACTGTGACCTTGAATTGCCCCAGGATATTAATGCTAAATGATTACTTCTGAATGCTTTTTGAATAGCTGCACAGAGCAATTAAATGCGCCATACATCACACACGACACAGCTAAACGCCTCTTCTGGTCAAGGAACCTAAACAGGTCTTTCAAATGACGGTAATTTCGTGTTACTGAAGATGAAAAAAAAGTCACTTGTTAATATTAAGATAAGTACAACCTGGAAGAGATTATAACCTTTGCTTGAGATTGATCAAAATAAAAAAAAAAATTATATCACGATCTAAAAAGGTCACTACAAAACCAACGCCCCATCTCACTGTGTTTTCACTATAGCAGTAAATCCCTTACTTTCTGACAGGTTGCCTTTTTTTCTTAAAATAAAAGACTAAAGAATGTGGTTCACAAAACTGTATGAAATGTGGGCTCTGCTATTAAGCACGTTACGTTGAACAGCAGTTGATTTTAGAATGTGGAACATCATGAATCAGATCTCTGCAATATCTTCTTATGGAATTAGTGGAACTTAGAATTGATCACAAGGGCCGGGATGACTCTGGAAACTGGTATCAGGAAGAAAAAGAGCATGTTGCTTGGGTTATTGATTCAAATCCCACCTGGTTTGGTTTCCTCAAAATGCAGTGACTACTTGAAAGTATGTGTGATTTTGGATGCAGTGGCAACATCAGCCTTGGTCATATCAGTTGTATCACTTCGTAACGTTCCATGGGTGTGAATGTTGAGCTTGCCCATTTTAGTGTGTTCCCAGGAAAACCCAGTCCAATTGTTTATATTATGTGTTAGACACTGAAGACAAAGGCCTGACAGACTTATTCTCATCTCTGGACTGGCCCCAGCCACAATCCCTGACCCCACTCTCATTTCCAGCCCTCTTCAAGGCACTGCTGAGCTTGAGATATCCTTCTGTCAGACATATTGTCTAAACTTCCAAAATGTTAATGGCAAATGCACATAGACCTTGGAAATAAGTCCTGTATCCTCCTGAGTAATTCCAAGGAATTGAACTTTATAGAAGATTCCCAGCTTTTCCTGCTGTTCTTGCTCAGGAATTGGAGTGGGGTGAATTGTCTGTGGATGTCCACCGGATGAAAAAGAGTTAAGGAAGGGGAGCTGAGAAGCATGGCAGACAGAACAGGTTTGTAACATGGGCTTTGTTAGCTGTGTTGCCATGCCCCAGGGCATCACTGGGGAAAGGCAGAGGTGGGAGACAGGAAAGATGATTGCTGGAGGCAGTGGTTGATTATGGCAGTCCTGCAGCAGAGAGAAGCCCATAAAGAATATGTAAAAAAAAAAAAGAATCCCTTTCTCCCTGCAAATGCTGTAACTTTCACACATTGTCAAGAAACAACCCTGCAACCTCTAGAAGCACAAACTGGGAGAGCCAGGAGTAAGTGCATTCCTTCTTAAGGGAACTGGTCATTTAACTCTAACACAGTTTTCAGTGTGTGTGTATTCATGTGAAGGGGCATGCTGTTGGATGACTGGATAAGAGTGTAAAGACAAAAGCTGTGTGTACTTTAGAAAAGGAGCAGAAAAGGTTTGCAATGAAACACATTTGATGCTCCAGCTACTACATCTGCTGCCCCATGTCATCTTGTGAGGATGGAGGCATAAACATCTTTGAAAAGTCAGAGCATGAGTAAGACTAGCCCAAGGCAAGCGGGACATGCATGACTGGCATTTGCATGGCAGGTAATCCAAACTGACACTGACCTTGCCAACATTATATGACAACGTTTTACTAAAGTAAACTATCCTTGAATCTCCCGTCAGTATTAGGTTCCAGTAGCCATGAGGACAGTACTGTCCTGTTCTGTTTATTTTAGAGTTTGGAAACACTTGGTATGGCCCATATAATTATTTCCCTCTGCCTTGCTGGGTCTTCAATTTGCCCTTGGCCTCAGAGATCATATCACAATCTCAAATGATCGAGATCAGTTATCATCTCACGGGCTTCCAGCCATCTGCTAGACTGTGACCTGTCTTTGCATGCAAATGTGAAGAGGGAGGCCTGGGGAAGGGTCAGTGACTATCATAGGCTATATCTGAAAAATATTTGGTAAATAATATATCCCAAATCAAGGAGCCAGAGGCAGGGAGGATGACATTCATCTTCATCTTCTTCACTGGAAGGGGATAATCTGTGCTGTTCAGTTTCTTTTGTTTAGCCTCCTGTAGGTTTTTATGCTCAATGTCTTCTGCTAAGACTGAACTTTGCTAATATTGGGCCATGCTCACTGTTTCATCTTATCTTCTTTGTTCCCCACTTTGATGTTAAACCTTCTGCTTTGTTAATCTGAACCATCTGTCCCCCTAAAAATGAAAAATAAACAAAAACCCAAGCATTTAAAAAATTTACTTTAATGATGAAGGTCTTAACTGTAATGTCATTCCTTTATTGTTTGCTTCTTTGGAAAATTTAAAGCTTTATGAAAGGTCATTCCTTAAATTAAGCACAAAAAAAAAAAAAAAAAAAAAAAAAAAAAAAGAGTAAAGAAAGGGTAGAAATTCCTATAAGGTGGTTTTGTGGGACAGAGTTGGATTATAAATTATTTTTGTCATCCTTAAATTGGAGTAGCAATTTTTTGAAGGGCAAGGTTTCTCTTATTTGAGGGATCTTATAAGTTTCTGATGTGATGAAGTCCAGACACTGTGGAAAGGGATGGTGCTCTCTCTTTTTAAGGAACAAAGAAAATTATTCAGTTCTTTTTTTCTCACATTTGCATTTATTGTACATATTCTTCTGTGAAATCTGAGAGGTCTAAAAGATGGAGACCAAAAGAAAAATGCACGTGGCCAACTGGGAATCTGGCATAACTGAAAAAAATCAATCTTCTCATCTTTCATTATTTATTTCTTTCTCTATCTCACAACTGTATGTAATTAGTTAATAGGACTAGTTCATTTTTTATTCACACTAGCATTATTATAGGTGATACCTTATAAGTTCAATAAAACTAAATAACTCCCCCCAAAAACTGCTGAGATTAGAATCACAGACAATATTTGAAAACCAGGAAATACAATTTTTCATCCAGGATCTTTTTTTTTTCAGTGTTTTTTTGTGTTGTTGTTTTGGTTTTTTTTTCTTTTTCTTTTTCTTTTTCTTCTCCTCTGGGTATGTGCAGCACTACTCAGTGTCATTATCTCAGTTCTGTCATTGCTCAATGACATTATTACATTGTTCAATGACATTATCTGAGAAATACAGCCACTTCAAAAAATGGATGGGCAGTTATGATGCTTTACTGTACCACAACACCAACATTACCCAGATCAAAATGGACAAATTGAAATTGTTCCTTCTGCTATTCTGGAATGAGAGGGTAACTTTGAAATGCAGAGACAGGACTCAGTTTTGCAGCTATGGATTGATGCCTTCTGAGAAACCGTGGTTTCACCTCTAGGAACACTGTTGAAGTAGATGTACTCAATTATTTCAAATTAATTTTAAATTCTTTCCTATTTTAGGTTGAGTTTAATCTAACCTTTAATTAAATTTAACCTAACTGTCTTAATTTTACAGTGAACATAATTCATCTACCCATTTTTTCTAGGGCGTAGTACATGTTTCAAAAATACTCTCAGTCTCAAGCATATTCTTAATGCTGGTATTGTCTTTGCTTTTTTATATCATTTTTATCTCTTAAGCTATTACAACTTTATTATTATCATTACAGTAGTGTGATGACCAGAACTGAACACAAAACTCTAAGCTCCCTGCCAGAACCTTATATAATAGGAGAACAATGGATGAATGTTGTTAATTTTAAATGTAAAATTATAAATCAATTACAGTGATGGCAAAAGCCCTTTGTGACATGCCACAATTTACTTTCAAAGACATTTAAACCTATTTCACATGCTGAACAATCTGTAATAAATTATGATTTTTTTTTTCATCCTGAAATTAAGCTATAATTATGACAGTTGAATTCTTGTTCTGAGAAGTAAGGTGGCATTTAATTCCTTGAGAACAAATGACACTCACAAAAGAACAGTTAATTATTCTCAGCTGCAAAAAAAAGAAGAAAAAGAAAAAGAAAAAAAAGAAAAAAAAAGGAGGGGTTTAGAGAGAGAAAAATACGAAAGAGAATGTGGTAGCACTTTATGTGAAGTGTCTATTAATGAATCCTTAACGAAAGCTGTACTGCAACTGAACTTTGCTTGGTGTCCATGTGACTGAGTGGCAATCTTTAAGTCCAACCCTTCCCATAAAATCAAAACTGCATTCAGAGAAAGAGTACAATGAAGGGACATATCTTCAGGAAATGTTACGTGTCTGTTGTCAAATACTCAATATGTAAAGCACTAAACACAGAATAACTCTGATGCCAATCACATGGGCTAAATGAGTGTCTATCTGAGCTCAGCAGTTTCAGGTTGTGTTGCACTGGCAGCACTGTGCAATTAGTCCTAATAGTTTTTAATTTCCATACTTACTATTGCAATAAGATGAATCATTTTGACTTCTGCTGTTATAAATAGGGCAATAAACAGGAATGCTAACCAGTCAGCTCTCTAACACTACAAATGCGTGACCGTGTGTTTAACTATTCTTACATGCAACATTCTTATTGTGCTCAGTGGGATCGCGCAAGTGTTGCCAGATAGGGGGCTCACTTGGTGCAGAGTTTCTTCCTTTAATGTACTGACCATCTCAGTGATTGTTGTGGATCCCCCATCCCTGCAGGCATTCAAGGCCAGGCAGGATGGGCTCTGGGCAGCCTGGTTTGGTGGCTGGCAACCCTGCACATAGCAGGGGGTTGAAACTAGATGATCACTGTGGTCCTTTTCAACCCAGGCTGTTCTGTGATTCTAATTTCCAGCTTTAGTTTCATGACAACTTGAGAATATATTAGCATGGGTCATGCTGCGCATTGCTGCCAACTCTCGCAGAACTATTCTATCTGCTTGGAAAAGAGATGCCAGCCTTACAAATATGCCTTATTTCCTTGGGACAGATGGATGTTCCTGAAGGGCTGTACTGAGTGGAATACACTCATCCTTGGTTCAATTATGATTTGTGAATTGACTAATTTGGGGCTCTCTGAAATGTAGTGGGAACAACATAGTTGCATGTAAAACAAGGCCTAATGCACTGAGTTACATTAATGTTAAATCAAAGATGATTGGATTAATTGCAGTTTCATTTTATCTTCCATGCACGTGTGGTGCTGGCAGAATTTCAGAGCTTTTAGAAAAATTAGTTGAGAACTATAGGGAAATAATACAGGCAAAAAGACATTTACATCGGGTCTTTCTGCTAGTTAGTAAGAGAAATACATTCTAAAATTGGAAGGTTACCGTGTATTTCTTTATATTTCTACTTTTTATATTGTTCATTAAAACATGTAGAAAGATGAATTGATTATACAGTGTATGAGTTACTGGCTGTTACAACTGCTGATTATACCTCAGAGAGAAAGCACATTTTCCATAAAGACTTCACCACAACAAAGAATTTGAGAAAAAAAAGCCTGTTAAATTCTAATATGGAAAAGGGAGATACTATTGAAATGTGGCATTTCACACTTCAAAATAGTACTCACATATTTTTCATTTACCTCCTCTATATTCAAATCTGATTAAATCTTTTCATAGAATGACACAATAGGGCAGCGTTAGACTCATGTGGAAACTCATACTATTGGGTAATTTATTTTATTTGTCCACTCAGTTCTGATAGCAAACAGTACATTTATTAATGCAACGTAAAGTATTAGCTGGCAGGTAAAAGTAATTCTGCTAATGAATATGATTAGAACAGCAGCTGGAATACGAAAAATGCAGTGTTTGCAAGATCCATGGAATTAATAGACCTTACAGTACATGGGAAATCAATTAAAATACTTGGGAAATCAATTAAAATACATTTTTAAAATTACAAAAATGGATGGACGGGCATGTATTTAACTTGAAAATGAGCAATTAAGAATAAAAGATATACTTCCTCAGCAAGAACAATTCAAAGTGCCTTTTCTTGATCATAACAGAGCTTGCCAAAAAGATTTAGGAAAAACGTATTTTAAATTGACTTTTAGTTGGGAAAGTGCAATGCCAGTGAGAGCTTGAGGTAGTTGGAAATTTGCACTTCTCTCTTTCTTTCCCTCTGGGTACATTCCCGCTGACTATGCATTTTCTGTGTCTATATGATTATTTGTATTCTTGTGTGTGGGACAAACTCTCATCAAAGATGCTTTGCTGCTACTGCAGCTGGAGCCATGGTGGAGGGAAAGGGGCTGGGTGTGAGGGTGGCAGAACGGCTGCAGAGTGATGTCCTCCTGCCTTCCCAAGGTTGTTGGCCTCACGACTGCAGAAAACATTTTCCCAGACTATTACATATATGTTTTTGTGTTTTTTTTTTTTTTTAACTAAATGTAATAGCACTTATTTTTTTCTCTGTTGATTTTTAGTGTCACTTTCTCTTCCCAGGTAATATATTACGGTAGAGCTCTGTCCCTGTGAAGCAGGAAACTGGTCTGCACTGTTCTTTCTCATCTAGTCAGTACAGAAAAGTTATAGATGTGATTGTGATTTCATTTTGTTTCCAGTTGTTAAACCTTTTAGTTCTTAGCTCCTGCAGGAGTGAACTTAGGGCTCTGGAAAAGTCTGAGGATGCAAGGCAATACCCCCTGCATGATGACATTTCTAGTCCAGGATGAAGGGCAATGTGATTCTATGATTCCAACCTTTTTATTTGTTTATCCAAACAAGTGATATGATCTCTTGGGAAAAAAAACTACTAGATAAATACTATACATTTCACTTTCATTCATCTATGGGACTAGAAATGTAATCATCTACCCTACAGACATGTTCAGGGGGTTTCATTTACCTGAATATATCACTGATGATCTAAAACTGGCAAGCCTGGTATGCATTTAGAACATCTCTCTGTTATCATAATATCAGATGTAACCTTGTTCTATTCCCTGGAATTTAGATCTGCATCACTGATGAAAGTATTAGATACAGTAATAGAGTTGATAGAATGATCAAAGAGGAAAAAATGACTGAAAAAGTCTAGGACAAACCTCATGATGTGGTGTATTTGCTTATGGTAACCTAAGTGTGTCTGCATTGACAATCCAGTGAATAAGAACCACTCTGTTGTTTTGTAGTCCACCCCATGTTAATCCAATACAAAACAGAAACATGGAGAAAGCATTTTGGGACAGTTATGTTGCATGTGTGCTGCTAGGGATGTTTAAGTGGAAAGTGAGTTTATGAAATTGATTGACAACTTTCTTTGTAAAGAACAACATGATTACACATACTTTCAAAAGAAATGAGAATTCAGATATCTTGTTCAAACCACAAAGTCCTACATTCCTAATGATTTTTTTTTTCTAAGATTTTCCTGAGAAAAGAGAGGAGAGAAAGGCAGTAAGTAGAAGAGAAAGCATCATACAAATCGTTGTTGTTGCAAACACTAAAAGAACACAAAGAGCCACAGATGATTTTTAGTTCCTTTATCACTTAAGAAATTGGATTTGAGACAGAAAGAAATGCCACTTTAAGTAATACATTCATTAATACTGATTAGCAGTGTAATTCAATGCAATATCTACTTTTTGCCAATATCAAGAGTAGGTATTGGCTGGTGTGCAACAGAATCTGAGAGATGTAATGCTGTCAAGTTGTTTGGATAAATGAAAGCCTCGTACTCAGGTGCCAAAAATGCAATGTTCAATCATCATTTACTCTTCCAGGGAAATCTGTTTAAAACCAGCATTTTGCTCTTTCTCTGTGAAAGACTCCAATTAAAGGAGATTGCTACTTTTTTTCTGTTTGGAAAAAAAACAAGCTGAGTAATTTTATCCTACTAATGTTTTTACGTACAATGAAGTCCTTATTTATACAAACATGATGAAAAAGAGTTAGAGACACAGTGTACACCTCCTAATGGATTACAATGTATTGTGCCTTTCCCATGCATGTGAATAAGGGAGGTGAGATATGTATACAGAGCTGCCAAAATCCTTGGATTACTCTTAAGGGAAGATTTTTCATGGAATATCTTTCCATTTATATTTGGTTCCTGAAGGAAGATGCAGATGGCAGAGTTGTAGTCAAACCATGAATAGAAGTCCCTGATTCAGTGAGAAAGGAAGCCTCGATGAGCAGAGCAGGAATCTCAATGGACCATTGCAGGCTACATCCTTCCAGCACATACTACAGGGGATATCTTCTTTCCTTTTGAACTTTTCCCTAAGACAAAAAGGATGCCTACAGTCTCCATCTAGGCAGCTTTCTCCTCTGTTTGACCATCTTCATGGTTAAATACTTATCCTAGTAGCAAATCAGGATTTCCAGTGTTCCACTTTCTATCCTGTTCTGTTTGTCCTGAAGGAGTCTGGCTCCTTTTTCTCTTCATCCTCCAGTACAGAAAGGAATAAGCTATTTCCTGAGCCTTCTCCTCTTGCAAATTCTGCTCTTTACTGAAAATTCAGGAAGTGTGCAGGAGCACTGCACTATCAGGGTAAGTGGGATTTCTTTCAGTTGCTTGAAATTGTCTGTCCTCAATTTCTATTCTGTGCTCTCTGTGAAAAAACTTGAAATCTTGTTTGCAGCTGTAGGCTACCTTTTCAAGCTGAGTTAAAAATCACAGAATCACAGAACAGTCCAGATTGGAAGGGATCTCCAACGACCATCTGGTCCGACCATCCAGTTCAATCCAGATTGTTTTCTAAATGTTTCTGGTTAATATAAGTAATGAGTAGAGAGTGCACATAACTTTTTCTATTTTACTTTTTTTTTTTCTGATTTACTGGAAGCAGGTAATATGAGGAAAAGTAATAATTTTGACTTGGAAAGAACATTTTATCAAACCAAAAAAAGCCTTGCTCATTTCATTAATGAGGAAAAGTGTTAAAAAGCCAAAAAGAGAATGAAGCAGTGATTGGTCTCACATAGCCCTGGCATATTTCTGTTGAAATTTTTCATTAAGAAGATGGCATCTAAGAGTACTTCAATATTTTCCAACTTCTAAAATGAAGACTATAACCATATTTGTCACACATTTACAACATGTTTTGACTGACTGTACCTTGCATTTTTTCAGCCAACGAATTGTTTACCTCGAAGACTTCAGCCAGCTCTGTCAATAACCTTTGGGGAAGCTCCAGCTGATGTGCCGACAGAACAGCATGGGCACGCAGTGCTTGGCCACCGGAGGAATCTGGCATATGAACTAAACTTTGGAGCCTTTGTTTGCCCTTGGCATGTCTGCTTTAGAGTTTTGTGCCAAGAAGGCACCACAGAGCCTCCAGAAAATTAGAAATACTACAAAATGGAATGACTTTTAGTGTAGAGATGCAACAGTAGCGAATATTTGTAAACTATTCCGACAGCATTCTTGGCATCTGGCTGGCAATTTCATGTAATCAGGTTTCTCCTTTAGTTCCTGTTATGTTAATTTATTAGTTTGTGAAACTAAAAAATTGCAGCTTACACTCTGTTCAGCTTCCAGATTCAGATGTATTGTTTTAAAATCTGCACAATGCAAAATGGAAATCTGCGCTTTTTAATGCAGGTTTTAAAAACTGCAGTTAAATAATTTCGGGTGTGAGGGGGAAGCCATATCCAAGGATAACACCTGTTTTGATGCAATTAAAGCCCTACAGCAATATATGGATAAAATACTTCCAGAAAACGTTTCAAATGATTACAAGACCAAAGGGGTTGTGAGTAGTTACTCCCCAGAAAATAGATTGGTACTGCTGGAAACAGATTGATTTGAACTAACTATTGCCCAGGTGCAATGGAAGGTGTAAGATGGTGGCATTTAAAATGTAGAAGAGTAATTGGAGAGACAGGTGCTGCTTATGCTGAAACTTGCCTGTTGTGATATACAAAAAACAAGGTAAAGCTGCTGGTGCAGTGCAGTGGCTTTAAAGCAAGATCGATTAAATTATTTTATTTAAAAAAACCCAACAACAATAAAATAAGTCATGGCTCCTCAGTCCTTTCTTGCACTAATGTCCCTTAGCAACTGTCTTTGTGAAAGTCATAAATTTGGAATAAATCAAATACAGCACAACACTCCCCAAAGCAAACTAAGACTCCCATTTATTTCTGTGCCAAACGCTCTCCTGCAGCAAACAAGTGTAGTTCTTAAATCTTTACAACCCAGCCTGATGTTTTCCTACATAGAACATGTAAGTATAGGTCCTTTCTTACACAAATTTTTCTCCCCCATCTTCTGGGCTGACTTGGCACTTATTCAGTATGTGACTGAAAATATAGCATTGAGTACCTGAGGCTTGCATTGTTGTGCATCCTCTTTCTTTCCACTTTTCACATCCCACATATGTTGTGTCCTCTCTGTTTGCTTCCAGTCTTCTGTGTAGGTGGGTATTTGATCACTGTATTTGTTGAAATCATTGCAATAAACACTCAAGAAAACAAAAAACCCCAGCCTGCTGAGCCATTTCCTTGTGGGAAAAGTCAAATGTGCATTAGTCTCAACTGGGAGATGTATTGGTAGTGGCCACTGGGTGATGTATTTGCCCATGTTTGGCTGGAGAGAAGTAGAAGATGTGGCTTAAAATGGAGCCACAGTGAGTGTGTGTGACAGCAAGTGGAGAACTGAGGATGTGAGGACTCCAGGATCAGGTGACTGTGGTACCTGAGCTCTGGTCCTAGACCTTAGTTTTGGGAGATATTAGGGTCATGCTTTTTCACGCAACCCTGGCAATGGCCAGGGACTCGCCTCCCTGGCTTTGTTGCATGGCTCCTTGGACCTGCAATGGCCTTCCCATGGCTTGGAGGCTGCACTGCCTCCTCTTCCCAGAAACTCTGGGAAATCTATGTGAAAACAGATGAGCAATTTCTGCAGTTCCTTGGACCTGTACCTGTAGTGAGGTGTGCCTCTTGGTGTGGGCTCTTTATGTCCATGGAGAATGGTGTCGCATAGCAATTTATTCTCAACAATTAGTTCAAAAGCTTTGAAAAGCCATTAACAATGCTAAATTCTGCAGCCCTTAATGCTGTAATGAATTTGATTTTTTTGGTAAATATAGCATCAACAGAGCATCCTAAGAAACAATAGAAACCAATTAAGAATAACAACAAACCATTCAGAAAAGGCCAACCAAAGCCCCGCCTGGATACAATTTGCACCGACCATATCTGGAAAGGTTCTAATCTTTGCATTATATCCAACCAGGGCAAACAATCCCTTGTACAAATTGACAGTGCAGAAGAAAGCCAGAGAACCTTGTGCTGAGAGCTACTTGCTCCTCAGTTTAATTTCTGATGATTTCGTGATTCACTTGCTGTGACCCTGACTGCTCACTTGGCTTTGTTAGACTTCAGTTGCCTTAGCAGTGGGTAAAGAAAAGATTAAGATATTGTATCCCCACTTATAAAGACTCTGGATAGAAAAAAATGCAACGTCTCTGCTGTTAGCTGGGGTGGAAGGGTCACTAACCGCGTAGATTAAGACAGAGTGTGCTACATTCAAGTGAGATAAAACCATATGGGCTTTGCTGGAGTTAGGGCAGGGGTTGTTTTGCTGCAGTATGTGTTGTTTCCTCCCACTTTTAATGAACAAGAGTGATCTGTCAGGGTTTAATCCAATTACTGATGGCAATGGAGAACACGGCAGCAGAAGTGGGCAGGAGAGGAGAAATGCATTAGCCAGAAAAGCTCATCCTTCCCCAAAGAAGCTTGCTGAGAACAAATGCTGGGATTTGTCAAGTATCTCTCGTTCTGTTTCTTTGCATAATTTAGGGTTAATCAGTTCATTTGTGATTACTTAACCGATAAGAACATAGTAAAAAAAAAGGAGATGGCTGCAGTTCTGAGCAGAAATTGAAAGCAACTTTTTTTCTATTCACTTTGCATCAGTTTTTAAAATAATCACAGTAAAAACAATGCTTGGGCTGCTCAAAGAGATGTCAGGTGTGAGGCAAATCTGCAGGACTGCAGTGAAATAAGGGGAAAAGCACTGCCCAGCACCATCAAAAAATCTTCCTCCTAGGGTGTCAAGAACAATTTATTTTTTTTAAAGGAAAAATATTACTAATGTGTTTATCTCAATGATTGTTATCATATTTTCAAATCTAACTTGCAAATAATGTAAGGTCAGTGGTACATTAGCACTGTCCCTGTCATGTTTAGGACTTTGCTTGGCCCTGCCAACACACTGTATTGTGGGACAGAACATTTGTGGTTCTGCTCCTTGCTGGGATGATTCCTACCTCACAGCTTTCGGGACAGACACAAAGCACGCAAAGTTTGAATAGTTTCATAAATATCCATTTGAATGAAATTATCTGTACAAAATGCATGTGTATGGATTTCCCATTTTCACTTCTATGGGGATATCTGCAGCTATAGAGTAACACACGTGGCAAAAAATAAGAGCTCAGACACTCAGTGCTGCTGAGGTCCACACCACTTTGCTCACCCTGCTCCTCTCAATCAGTGTTCTTATTAGCAGTATATGATTTATTTCCTAGCTGTTTTCAGCAGCCTGTATTGCCTGAGTTATGCAGATCTCTCATACCTGTGGCCCACCAGAGTGCTTGTTGGAGCAGGTGAGTCCCATGTGGATAGCTATGAAGTAAGTATATTCCAGGCCATCCTGGGGACTGCATCTCGCCCCACGTCATGGGCAATGGTTTGGCTGTCACACTCAGAATTCACTGCTGTGATTTTTGGCAGTCTCAGTTTAATTCGGTGGCAATAAGGAGGCTGGTTCGAGCCCTCAGATGAGGCCTTTCTGTGGCTGTGCAGCCTCTTTTATACAGGTGGTAAAAGAAGTGTTCTGTGGTGTGACTGATGTCTGTTGAGTTACTATATTTAAGTTTAATAGACTTTTAAAAATACTGCCTTAGCCAGCAGGATTGAACTTCATTAGTTTTGAAACAAGAGAGGAATGTTAGCCACTGTGCAGCCATTGATTATACTCCTGTGGTTAAATTAACCACAGGGGATCTCTACCCCTGTCCTTGGAATGCCAAGGAAACATATTGAGAAATATGGGGTAAAAATAATTATGAAGCCAAAATACAGAAACTATAAAGTTCATCTTAGTGCATCTCCAGTGCACGGTAAGTTCTGTATACTTGCACCATTTAATGTTAATTGTGCCATTTTACAATTTGTTTTTGCTTTATCAAAAAAAAAAAAAAAAAAAAAAAAAGCCATCCCACCCCAAATAGGATTTGACCATAAAGGGTGTATCAGAAAACCGCCATCTCACCACTCTGCTCCAATTTGAGAGGGAGATAATTTAGCCACTAAATGTCCACGACGTCATTGGAGAATTGCTCTCCAGCATCACTTTCATCCCCCAGCTGCTGACAATTCAGCAGCGCTGCTCTCCTTTAATTAATCTCTTTTAATCTACATGTAGAAGGTCAGATTTGATGACTATGATAGAATGAACTGAAAATCTTGTCCAAAAAGTGCATTCTGGAAGATGTGGTCTCATTTGTATAAGAAACTACTTTTATCAGTGTTGGTTGTTTTGTTTTTTTTTAATATCTGATTTTGGAAAATATGAAATATTCTTCCTAATTCACTTATCAACAAAGATTTTGGTAATTCAGTCTTCAAAAAAAGGAAAATTAGCCACTTCTGGTTTTCTTTTCATCCGACAATTTCCTTTTTATCTCCTTATCCCAATCTTATCAAATGGAAAATAAGTGGTGGAGGATAGAAGAATGGAATTACCATGTGTAAAAGTAAAGAAATCTCTTTCTCTCCTTTCCAGCTCACAGGAGAGTTGGAAGAAATGTGTGAAAGTTTGTGAATGTAATGTTTTCTCCCACTTAGCGCTCTTAAAAATGCTCTTTTTATATGGAAAAACAGGTTGAGGAGAATATGCAACATCCTACTTTTAAAACTAGTACATTAATTAGAATGTGAACAAAACACAATTTCATTTCTCCAAAAATCATCAGAATAGAATAGAAAACTGATAACATTTTCCTTTCTTCCCTCCCCCCCCCCCCATCTTTTCAAAATGTGAATGAACTAGAATTTCTGTCCAACACGTGCAGAGCCTGAAGAGGAACTGGATTCCATACGTGCTTGGGAACGTATGGGGAAAGAAGTGTTCTGTGCCCCTTTTGCACAGAATCCCCACTGCTTTCAGATTCTGCCTTCTGCTTTCTCATTGACAACTGTCAAAAAATTGATGTTTCCCCATTTTTCAGACTACAGGGTATGTGGAAGTTGGCTGCCATTTGCTCTTGTTGGGATAACAGGAGATGCTTCTGGCAGCTTCATCCACACCTGCACTCCTCTTCCAGTGCAATATCCTTTCAACAGTGTGCAGGCTTCGGGCTACTCTTGGCTTCCTCTTTAGTTGGGAAGAGGCTAAACCACAATACCAAAGGAGAAAAAGAGCGTGGCAATATGTTTTTTAAGATTGATTTTTAGAGTCTGGGCTAGCTGATGACTTCATTGTCATTATTTCAACCTCACACGGTCCTGTAAGTTGGGGTGTACAACATTACTCCTATTCTAAAGATGGAAAAAACAATTAAATGATTTAATTTAAACCTGAAAAAAGATAATTTGACACTTGAGCTTCACACCAGAACTTTATTATTCCTGGCTTGTAATGAGTCTGTATCTGCAACTCAAATAACATATTTCTTCCTATAGCATCCTTATACACAGAACTGAAGACCAGGAAAAAATAGTCGGTGACCTGAAAACCAGAAATTTTTAGACAAAATCTGCAAAAGGTAGGAATTTTTAACAGAGTAGATTTTTAAAATAATGATAGCCCTAAAGTACTGTGGGTTCTTCAAAATAATCAAAGCCAGAAGCAACAACAACAACAAAAAAAAATCCCCCCAAAACCCACAAGTAAAAGATAGGGGAAAAGCAGTAGGGCAGATAGAATAGATATAAGAAAGCCAAAGAAGAGAATAAACCATGGGAGAGTATGAAGACATATGTAACTGGGTATGTACTTTAAGAGAAAATGATCCATGAGCTTGGGCTGTGTGTGATCTTTAAAAATAAAGACAGCAGAACACAGAGGTCGGGGGGATGACCCAGGAACACAAAGGGTCACTTGGACACAAAGCAGCGCCTGTAAGAAAGAAGATGGTTGGCATCAAGCAATATCTGAGATGAAATTAAGACAGCGTAACACAAAGGAACAGCAAAAGAAGAGACTGTGAAAAGAGTACTGACTACGCTAAAATAAATATTTCTTTTTTAGATGCTGAGGAGCGATATGGTCATGTAATCTGCATATTGCCATAACAGTTGCTATAGTGAGTGTAATGTACTGTATTTTTATTTTTTTTTTTTACCACCAGGGAGACTGTTGCAGCAGACACGGAGCTACATTAGGAAGTTGTGCTTAACAAGTCATGTGTGATTTTACTGTCAAACTGCAACGTGCTGTTCTCCTATGGAAGAAGGCTGCGAGCACTTTCTAGGAGTTGATAAACACCACACGATGTAGCTTTCTGGGAAAAACAGAACTCTTTGAAGCATTTCCAGCAAAACCCTTAGAGAGGTGAGCATATTTTCAGATGCCTGATTCCAGGTTAAACAGCTATGTCCCCCACTTGTTTACAAAGCAGCTCGACAGCTGTTGTGAGCCACTGGCCCCCTTTGGACAGACAGAATGTGTTTGGATCTGTCACATGGAGCCAGCGCGTGCCTCCGCTGCATTACTCTACGAAGATCTCATCTGAGATCTGCTACCAGCAGGACTGAAAACCCTACCAACTTTAAGAGCAGCGGATGAGCAGTTTCATCCTCATGTTTGCTTCCTTGGCGCTTTTAACGCTCCAGCCAGGGGAACATTTAGTGGGAAAATTTGTCCTAGGAAAACCGAACCTTGCTTTAGAAAAATAAGACATAAAAATAACCAACAGTAGTTGAGAGACCTGAAGGAAAGAAATGCAGTGTCCAGTCTGAAAATAAACAGTTTTGTTAAAAGAACAGAGTAAATATTGATTTTGCAGTCACATTTCAATATTTGGTAAATCAGGCTGAGATGACGCAGCTTGTGGGCCGTGGAAAGCCACTGGGAAAAGACCCAGAAAGCATTGCTGAAAGCAATCCAAGCCTGAATGTCCTGTAAATCCCAATGAGATGGTCCCGTGTGGGGAGAGTGAGAGGTGTGGGTGAAACCTCATCCTGCAGTTGGAGACATGTGCTTGGGATGCCCCATCTGTTCTGGGCTCCAGGCAGGACTGGGAGCAGGATGACCCGATCTGGGTGGGAGGCAGAAGGTGTCCATCTGTCTGACTTCAGTGGGCACCAGGACATGCTGCACCTTTCAGAATAATGAAAAAAATAGTTTTTTACTGAATGAGGAGCACAGCCGGTCATAAAGCAAGCATGGAGACAGCAGGGAATTCCACAGCTTCATCCTGGACTTTCCTGTTGCAAGCTTATATTCTTTCTGCTGTGGTCACAGGGCTGCTGGGAAGTGGGGGGCAAACAAGATAAGAGTGATGAGGTGCCAGGGCCAGCAGCCTCACAATGCTGCTGGTCTATCTGCCCTTCCCAACCCTGGTTAGAAAGCCCGTAGTGAGTCTTCAGCTCTAGGCAATATGTTATTCGATGCATGTAGGGTCTACACAGTATCCTACTGCAGGTGCTTCTGCTTACCCAAGTGCAACATATTCCTCCTCTCCTCTCCCCAACAGCACTTTTCTTCCAAGCAAGGCAAAAGAAAACAAGTGAGACAATACATGTCTCTTGGCCAGAGCTGCATGTCTATCAGGGAGGGTGACAAGGGACTCTCTGTCCCCAAAGCCTGCACATCACAGGCAGCTTGGCAGCCACTGACAATATTGCTTCCTTTGCCCTCCTTACCTGCAAGTGGTCATAGCAAAAATTATTGCAGATGGCATGTGACAACCCTACATCACCTTTCGATGTTAGCTTTTTTTTTTTTTTTTTTTTTTTTTTTTTAATAGCTGCCAGTGTATTCAGTCAAATACCTGTCTGTCATCACAATCAGACAGACCTTAATGTGGCTGCATTATGGAAGGGCAGCTCGGCTCCTTTCCAGCACTATATTACAGTCCCAGCCTAGCTTTTTATCACAAATTCCTCATGCATAGCTGTTCCTGCTCTGCCACAGAAATCTTCCAAGTTGGCAGCTCCAGTGTCTGCTGCCATTAATCTTCTCTGTGCTGCAGAGAGAGGGGGGCACAGGATGATTTATTGCAATTACCTGTTCTGACACAGGTAAGCGAGGCTGGATACTTGCTGCTGCTGTGAGCTGTGGCCCCGAGCAGTCCAAGAGTGCAAAGTATGCCTCTGTGCACCTGTATTCACTTTCCTCCTCAAACAGTTAAATGAAGGTGGGGGGAAGAGGGGACTAATATGCATTTTAATTGCATTTTAAAATAGCAATGAGGTGGTGGTGCACCAGTAAGTGAAAGGTTAAACACTTTGACACTAATTCAGAATTAAAAGCGGTAATCAGATGTCTTTGTTAGCTTTGTAAAGGCAACATTTTTCTGGGGAAGACTGCAAAATGTACATCTTCTACCTGTGATTTCCCAGGCAAGGGAAGTCCTGGCTTTTATTTTAAGTGTTGTTGTCAGGTTTCACTCTTGATTTCCTATTCTTTGAAGTGGCAGGGACCTGGAGCAAGGCGCAGGGAGTGAAGGTTGTGCCAAGCCGAGATCAGCATCGAAGCCTTGAGCCAATTAAGGAACAACATTAATGGGCTCTCTGGGAATCCCGCTAAGCCTTCCACGCCAGAAAGAATGATGCCCACGGCACAGGGATGAGCTAAGCATTAAAAGCCTAGAGAAATAAGAGAAGACCTTCAAGTCTTCATTATTAAGCAGCTTCCCTACCAGTCGCGATGAGAGGGAAGAGTGTTTTATAACAGGAAGAATACAAGTGATTTCTTTTCTTCTCATTGGTACCAGAGCTTGTGCGTGTGCAGGTATGTCTTACAGCACCTCCACAGTTTATTTCACAGTTTTGCAGAGCCGGCAGCGGCTGGCATGTGGCCCTTCGGAGGTGCCGTGCTGTGCCTCCTCATCTTCACGTGGGAAATCACAGCAGTGAATGACAGCCAAGCTGATGTGGGACACGCTTGTTGGGGAATAAAGAACGGCTCCTTCTTGCTCAGCTTCAGCTGATTCCAAAATTAAGCAAGGAAAAAAATGCTCACTCTGTAATGTGAATCTATGAGGGCCTTGCAGGAATATAAATATAGCATCTTATCTTGCAGTGCTAGAAACTCCCACACAGAGCAGCCTGGAGGCAAGTGGAAAAAATGAAGCCTGGGCTGCTCATGATAGCCCTGGCGTCAGCCACCGTCATGTGCCTGTGTGGGCAGCTGGGGCTGACATCTGCTAGGAACCATTAACATATGGAAGTGGAGCCTGGCCACGCAGGGCACAAAGAGCCCAAAGAAACCATGTTCGCCAGGGCACCCTTTGGCCATCAAACCTATTAAATGTTGTGTGTGACCCATGGTGTGGCTATATGCAGAAAACACATCTCCACCTACAGCGCACAGCCATGACTTCCCTTCAGGATACCTCTCTTGAGAGCACTGCAAGGAGTTGTGGGGCTGTGCTCCTCTCCAGTGTGTGGTGGGATAAGAATCACAATGTGCCCTCCTAGTTATGGGACCCAGCATTTCCAAACATCCTCACTGCATCAGGTCTTTCAGGTCAGTCCCAATATTTGAGCAGAATCCAAATAGCAGGGTAACTGCTCTCAGAAGCAATTCCATTTCTTAAACATTGCACTCTTTTTGCAGTCTAGGGCCATCTCCAACCTGAAGCCCCATCATAATCTTGTGGCATGCTGGGGCTTGTTTACAAGATAAACGAACAGCTGCTTTCCTCTCATCCCCTGCCCCTGCTTAGAACTTGAAACAGGAATTATCTGTGTGTGTCAGAACCAGAAGAGTCAAAGCCTCCTTGCAGATACCCTTTGGGTTTCTCTTTCTGCTACCTTGCAAGCAACTTTCTATTTTCAGAGGTGGCAACCCAGCACCTAATCTTCCAGAGGCACATGTATTGCTCTCAGGGAAGCATGTTAGGAATGAAGAAAGTGATTTTATTTCTTTTTCCCACTTCTGCTTATCAGACTACCTCAGCACGTAGCGTTTGAAATCTGGATCAGAATTTGTCAGTTTCCAGGTCCTATGTATGATTTTTTGAAAGTGGTCTCATTTGCTTTCAAAGCAGTTTAGAGAAAATCCATCCATTTTAGTTTTTATGCACCTGTGGTTAGAATTATAAGAGGAGAGACCTTAGTATTTTTTTCTTTTTCCTGAACGGATGTTTAGTGACTGTATTAAAAGGCCACACACAAGCTCCTATCCTATTTGCATATCAATACTTAGCCTATTAGAAGCCAATGGAGTGAGGGTCTCGCTGTACATACCCTCTCGCAGCATGACGCTCAGACTTCCCATGACATCCTTTCTTCAGCTTTCATGTCAGTGAATATTATATTGTGATGCCTGGAAGCCAGGATAAACTGGGGCCGTTAAATGTTCAGATGTATGCTCAATCTGTGAAGCTCACAGCTGCTCCACTCTTTTGATAATGCTAGTAAGCAAAATTAGTAAATAAAATAAATGCTCAAGGTTCATTTACTGCACACCCCAATATATGAATGAGAATAGAATCGAGGACATCAAAGGAAAATAAAAAACAGGCTAGTAATAACATGTTCCCCTTAGGCCTCCAGCTTAACCTAAATGTTATGTTAAAGGGATAAATGAGTGAACTGAATTATTCTACACAGTGAAATGCCAGGAATGAGCTTTGAGATCACACCTCTGTTAGTAAGATCAGCATTATCTCCTTAAGACCAAAAATAATAAACGTCTCAGTGAGAAAATGTGACATGTTTAATATATTCATGAATTTTGCTTATTATTTATGCAGTTCAGTGAAGTCTTGGGCATAGCCCATGAGGCTGGAGCAACCCCTTCCCTTACCTGCTGGCAGCGCTGGCCCTGGTGTACCCCAGGGTACAGCTGGCCCGTTTAGGCTACCAGGGCACACATCTGACTCATGTTCAACTTGACTCACAGTCTGATGTGCTGGTGATGTGAAATGGGAAGTGTGACAAAGGCAAGGGGAAAGTGATGGCAACGCAGATAGCTGGCAGCCCATGGTTCTGGTGCTGCTCATACACTGACATAGACTTCCGCTCCTCCGTGCTTCTCTTCCATCCTCTGCAAAGAAAATTGTTGAAAACTCATGAGAAATGCTTGGGGCTTGGGAAAAATCAGAGAAGGCTGGGAGGAGTGTGGGTGGTGACGCTGGGGGCTTTCCATTGCAAAAGTGGTGGAGGTGTCATGTCAAAGAGCCATTGAGTCATGATGGCAATGGCTGGGGAGAAAGTGAAAGGGAAGAGAGGATGGTGTCCCTGGGAATGAGCCAGGAGGAACAGGATCACTTGCCTTGTCTGGGGAAGGGAAAGGCTTAGTGCAGATCTCCAAGAGCTCCATGTCGCATGCTGCAACACCTCAAAAACACGTCCACTTCTCAGTCCGGTGGGGCTGTAGATCTAGGAGATAAATACCACATTGTCTGCATGCAGCATTGCTGGATTAAAATCAAAGAATCATAGAATGGTTTGGATTGGAAGGGAGCTTTAAGATCATGTAGTTCCAACCCCCGGCTGTAGGCAGGGGCACCTTCCTCTCGACCAGGTTGCTCACAGCCCCATCCAGCCTGGCCTTGAATGCTTCCAGGGAGGGGGCATCCACAGCCTCAGTGGGCAACCTGTTCCAGTGTCACCACCCTCACAGTAAAGAAGATCTTCCTGGTATCTAGTCTAAATCTACCCTCTTCAAGCTTAAAAGCATTTTTCCTTGTCCTGTCACTACATGCCCTTATAAAAAGTTCCTCCCCAGCTTTCCTGTAGGCTCACTTCAGGTACTGGAAGGCTGCTGTAAGGTCTTCCCGAAGCCTTCTCCAGGATGAAGATCCCCAGCTCTCAGCCTGTCCTCATACGGGAGGTGCTCCAGCCCTCTGATCATCTTCATGGCCCACCTCTGGGCCCACTCCAGCGTATCAGTGTCCTGTCTTGTGTTGGGGACCCCAGAACTGGATGAAGTACTCCAGGTGGCATCCCATGAGAGTAGAGCAGAGGGGCAGAATCACCTCCTTCAACCTGCTGGTCATGCTTCTCTTGATGCAATGCAGGATAATGTTTTAAAACAGACATCCCGGGCATTAAATGCTTGAGAAAATATTCTTCAAGGAGGCTCAAATAATCAGACTAACAGTATAACCCCAAGAGATAGTGACTGAGGTCCTGGCCAGGGGAGAAATCTGTAGCAATGAAGGTCTTTGCAAGCATCACATGTGGGACAATTCAGGGACACAAATGTGCTCAAAGCACAGTAGATGAAGAAGATCCTAATGAGTCTCCACCCACTCAAGTATTGTGCTGAACTCAAGTTATTGCCTTTATTGTTATGAGTGAGCACGTTAGAGAAGCTCCTAAAAAATAAATAAGTCACTTTTTGTGAGAAGATATCTTAAAAAAAATTTTTTTTAAATCTATCTCCACTTTCTTCAAAGTCAAAGAACCGTGTCAAGTTTGTATGTTGGAAGAAGCAGAAGTTACATGTTTTTTAAAGAAGATCAGAAAAACAGCACTGAGATTGAATAAATCTAAAAGTGATTTTACATGCAGCATGCAGAGAGCAAGATCAATGAAATACTGGAATTACATACCAGCTCTGATTGGGGATGGCTGCATTTCTCTCTCATAGCCTGCGCTGCTTAACGTGTATGATATGACTTATGTCCCTGTGAGATATTCACCTCTTTTAAAACCCAGCCATCCCCTCTTCACTATGAACTCAATCAATTAAAAAAAAAAAAAATACATCAACAGCAGAATAAAGGATTACATTGAGAACAGTGATCAGATGATCTGGAATCTTACCAAAGTGAGGTGATACACTAAAATGAAAAACAGGATCTAGCAACAGACAGATTTAGCAACATACTTTTTCAAAACAAGAACTGATTGTATGAAGTGATTGTATCCAAAAACTTCACTTAAATACAGAGGAAATAAAGTGAGAAAGCACAGTATTACTGAAATGCTGGGGTAGAAGACTGTGTTCGAAGAAAGAAATCATCTGAAGTTTAAAGTTAATTCATCAAATTTCTCTCACCTACAGTACATATTCTTTTTTTTTTTCTTTCCCTCCAGTGTTTGAATGTACCACTTGCAGTGTTAACACTAACTCCTAATCTGATTTTCTGTATGCTTAACTTTACACTCTATGAGTTCTCATTAAAACTCAAAATGTATAAATTTAAACACATGCTTAGCTCTTTGCAGAATTAGGGTTGCATGTTGTGAAATACGTAAGATGTATAATATAGTTACATTAAAATTACAACAGAATTCCTGGCTGGATTTTCCTGGTCACATTTGTTATTTTAATGCAGTTTTAAAGGTGGGTACCTTTAAAGATAGCACTACAGCTGAAAATCATAGTTGGGATTTTATAGCAGAGCACACTGTGCCTGAACCAGATCTCTGACAAACGCAATCCACTTTCTCATTCCAAAGTTATGCACGAGTAACTCACAATTGTATCAATTCTATTTCAGGTTTCATCCCAAATATTCTCAGATCTTGGTCTGTGGAATTTACGTAAATGGTTCACCAGGAAAGCTTTGTGGGTGACAACTGAGACTTTCCTGGGCTTTGCCCAGACAAGTCACAACTTTCACCAGGATTTTTTAAAAAAAAAGTTTGCTGATATTACTGCACATTTCACAATGTTAATGAGTTTTTCTGCCAAGTAACTCACTTGCTTTATCATCAGTGGAAATATGAGGAGATGTGAACGCTGCAACACGTGGATTTATTTTCTCAGTGTTTCTCTCTTTAGTGTGGGTGCTTTCCACAGAAGTAAATAACCCTTTTTCTAAATCCTGCCATTTTCCTGGCCTCAGTGACAAAAATCTTCTCTGCAGCAACCTCACGCAGAATCATATAACCACAAAGGTTGGAAAAGATCTCCAAGATCCTCCAGTCCAACTGTCCACCTATCACCAGTATTTCACTTCTAAACCATATCCCTCAGTTCAACATCTAAGCATTTCTTTGGGCAGCCCATTCCTGTGCCTGACCACTGTCTCGGAGAAGAAGTATTTCCTGATGTCCAGCCTGAATCTCCCCTGGTGTAATTTGAGGCCATTCACTCTCATTCTATTGCTGTTACATGGAAGGAATGGACAACTCGCACCTCCCCGCAACCTCCCTTCAGGCAGCTGTAGAGAGCAATGAGGTAATAAGGTCTCCCCTGAGCCTCCTCTTCTCCAGATTGAACAATCCCAGCTCCCTCAGCCCCAACCATAAGACTTGTGCTCCAGACCCCTCACAGCTTCGTTACCTCTCTCTGGACATGCCCCCAGGGCCTCCATATCTTTCTTGTAGTGAGGGGCCCAAGACAGAACATGGTACCTGAGGTATGGCCTCACCATCACTGATTCCCCCATTTCTCATGAGGCCTGCTAGCAGACCAATGGAGAGTGGCTTCTGGTGTCTACACTCAGCTTTGATGTGCTGAGCACAAGTAAAGAATAAGATAAAATAACAGATTTCAAGCACTCTGCCTTATGTGGTTTGTATTTGTACTGTTTGTCATATTTTAAACCAGTTTTGACACTCCTCGGGCTATTTTCAGGAAGACCCAGTCTCACTCAGGTGGGAAGTGAGGAGGAGCAATCAACAGGACTGAAGCATGGTGCAAGGGGACCTGCATGAGCTCTCTTGGGATTCTGGGATGCAAAACTTCAGGCTCTGTATTTCCCAAATCTGCCTTCAAGAATAAAGTCTGCTTGATTCAGAAAGAAAGGAAAAAGAAGGAGGAGGAGCAAAGAAAAATAAAAACTACAGGGAGGATTCAAACCTGGGAGACTGTTTAGGGACCATGGCTTCTGCACAACATCCTTGGCTGAGGAAGACAGAATTATAGAGTTCATCATGCTTCAGGCCAGAAAGCAACCATTATCATCAGTTGCTCAGACTTTCATGCTGCTGTTAAGGATGCTGATGAAGCCAGCTTTGCCGCAAGGCATCCCTGGAGAGGTGGCAGACTCAGTGCTGAAGCCTGTGGCCTCGGCCAGCACCATGCTTTAAAGGCTGGGGAACTCAACAGGCAAAGGCCCTTCCCATTGTGTATGCACACCTCGTTTGTGTGCTGCTCTGCATCCAAATATTTCCCCTTCATCCATGACCACAGTCTGCCAGGCTCACCTCAGGCTACTGCCACCTCCCAAGCCCTGTCCTGCCTCCAACAAGGTAAGAGGAAAGCCTTGCTCACAAAGCAATTGGGTATGGTTTTCCTCCAGAAAACCCATACTTTTTTGGCTGCCTGGGTATTGTCAGGGAGGGAGGCAGTGGGCTGATGCTGCTCCTTCTTTTAAAACAACTTGCTTTGTTTTACTTTGGTTTATCACATCTTTTGAACATGCACAAGCCAGGAAAAGCCATCCAGATGCTATCTGTTTTCCATGTGGTCTATCAGCACTTCCTTGGAGCACTACATGCCTATACTGAGGCTGCTATGGCAAGGATCAAACATCTCCCTGCTTTCTTGTCCTAATGATTTGCACATTCCTCTTAACAACTGCAGTGAAGGTTTTAACGTAGCAAAACCACCATTTTTATATGTAGCAGTAACAGAGTTTGTCTTCTGTTTCACAGCAAATGCTAGCAGCTGTTTACGAAGTAGTGGTGAAGGAATGCAGTCCGGTGGGTATACTGACTGTTCATTTATCCAGAGGGAGTACACTGTAGTGAACAGCATTTGGACTTCAATTTAGTATGCATCCAGCCGAATTATGCGATTAGCTGATATGCAGTAAACCAGAACAGAAACACATGCAGTCAAATGGTGCTAGAAAAAAAGCATATGATTCTTACACAGGTTCTAATAGTATCACACAGCTAAATTCCAAATACACAGTTACGTGGAATTTTGCTATCTTATTGAATATCCATACTTCTGGTGCACTACCTGTATAAATGTATCTGTACCTATCTTTACAGAGATGCATCTATTTCAGGGTCTTTATACTGCCCATTAAATAATCTTTTTTTCTTTTTACTCTAACTATGCCAGACTTCAAATGCTGGCACAGAGGCATATTTTTCTGTCACTTGAAAGAGGATATAATAGTTAAAAGAGAGTATTTTATTAAGAAAAATTTCAGAGAAAAAATCTCATCCAGCAGAAGCAGCTCTGTGATTATTAAGAACAAAGAAAGAAAGAGGTATTTTGTTGGTGCTGGAACTTTTTACAGTTCTGTTATCGAAGTACTCAAACTTTCAATGTTCAGATCTGGCAGCTGTAGGGAAAAGATTCCTAGCTTTGACCTAGGCTGACTGTGTTCCAGCTCATCTAGACTTGAGCTGTTTATTGGACTTTTTCCCTCCATGCTGATGCTCTGAGCTCTGCCACCTGCTGCCAGCACCCAATGAGAAAAGACCCTCCAGAACTCCTGCTGGCTGCCAGCCTACTGCCCAGCAATGAAGAAGGCAACCTGAATGCCACAGACCCATGCTGCCATCCCATGTGATGCCTTGCATCCTGCTGTCTCACTCAGACAGACCATGTCCCTTCCCAGCCCATCTGGCATGCTGCCTCTGTCCAGGATGGAGAGAGTGTGGATGACAGGAGGAAGAGAAGAGCTCACAGCACCATCCTATGGACCAGCTGCAGGCAGGAGCTGGGTTTTGGCATATCATGTTTATGAACTCAGACAAAATGAGATCTTAAATGTAACAAATGGGGCACCTATGTCTATGGATGTCACCTAATTAACATGTATCTCACCTCCCACCTGCACACAGGGGTAAGATCCTCTTTGTCCTTCCACATCCATGAGATTTCCTGTTGTTGTCTTTCTAGCTTTATCACTTTGATAGATATCAGTGCCCTAGCAAAGCTCACAAGGAAGCAAGCCTTTCCTTGTCTTCTTGTTTTGCAAGGCACAGAGCATCGGCCACATTAAAGATGAGAAAGAAATAGAAGACAATGGTTCATTCCATGTGCTGTGTGAAGCCTTATGGGAATTTTCATGTACAGATAATTAAAACTATCTTGCTGTATATGCCTAACTAGGCTGAAATATGGCATAGGCAATTCTTCCAAAATGGTGTGGTGGAAAAGTTCCTGGCCTCGTGATGAGGCTCAATAATGCAGGAACAATCCCATGCCATCTAGAAATAGTGTTATGTAGCAAAATGCAACCTGGTTAAACAAAGAAGTAAAAAGATATAAGAAGAGTTTTAAAAAACATAATACAACAAATATATTTGTAGGCATTTTAATGATAAAAGATCATTGAATAATTGTCATGATTTGAAGTGCTCTTCTTTCTTACAGATGAAAACAAATCAGCAGTGCTCCTTCAATTCCTTGGAAGAGCTTACAAAATTTGTAGGGCTTGCATAAAAAAAATCTTACCAATATTTGGCGAGATTGATTTTTAATTTGTAAAGTGAATTTACATAAATCTTTCAGAACACTGGGAGGTTCGTGGGCCACTCTATATGACCGAATTTATTTCTTCATGAATTTTTGATACATAAACATACAGAAAAAGAGAGAGGAAAATGAATGCCTATGAATTACATGATATTTTAAATCTGGGTTTCCAAATGCCTTTATCTGAATTCAAGCTGTGACTTAATAGCTGTAGCTGTATCAACACTGTATCGGTTTACCATAGGAGAAAAATATATGAAATGAGACATAACCTACTAAGGTCACTTCAGGGGCTATCACCGAGCGGAAAATGAATGCTAATATTTTCAGATTTAACATGGGTAAGCTAGTCAGAACCAATAGTTTGGGGCTGAATTATGAAATGCCCTTGGTGAAAGCAACGCAAGGGGGATGGTCGGAGAGATGGAATTATTAAAAGAAAGGGTGGAGCCAAGCCCAGCCATATGGTGAATGCCATAACCAGGGCAGACCTGTCATGGCCAAGCAAGCTGGGAAAGCAGGCGAAAAGAAATTGTCCTGAAAGAACAACATGCATCCCGCCATGAAGAAATGAGGGCAGAGGGCTGTGGGCAACGCGTTGGCCAGTGACTGACACTTGCACTGATGAAAGACAACACTGGAAGTTGAGCCCCGGCTATGCAAAGTTGATTAGGGTGGATGGGACCCTTCATCATGCCTTAAAAAATCATCACAGCTCAAAACACTCACTTCCAATATGCCTAATAACACACTCGGTCATTCATGCAAGTCAGATGAGTAACATATCTATCAGCAAAATAGCTGCATAACTCGGAGTATCAGGCTTAGCTGTTCATAACGTACAAAACCTGAAGCCCTTTCCACCAACAAAAGATGTGATAGTCTCTGTCTAGCTGCAAATATGACAGAAGTCTGAGGATTACTGTAGACTTTACTCTTTTTTTTTTTTTTTTCAGTTGTACTTTTTAGTGAAGGAATTTCTATATTAAAAATGCAAAAAAATGTATATCTGCATTTTAGTAAGAATTATAGTCAGCAGAATCATTAAGCAGATACTTAATTAGCTATCAGACTTAGGGGGCAGTCTTGAGATACTTTATTGATTGAATGACTGATGAGATGACTACGCTGAGTAAAATTTATTCAGCCACTTTTAGAAATGAGTTTCATACAGCAAAAAATGTCTCTCCTGTGTTCCTCAATTTGCACTGGAACACTCTCTGGATCACTGCATGGTTGATAAGGAGGGAGTCTACATTGCTGGAAACACATGAGCTGGTCTCCAGGCTTCTTATTTCCACATGGTCAGTGCTTCACCCATGTGGTCTGGCTGGCTTGGCTACTGATAGTCCTGTGTACTGACCTGACCTGTGGTACGATATGGTAGGGAGATCTTTATAGTCTGCATCTTTTTGCCAATATCCCAAGTGGCATGAGGTTCATAAAGTCACAGAGTAGTTCATGCCAAATTAACCTGCTCCCTTCACATGTGTCTGCAACGACAAACCCCCCCTGTGCCAGGAGGCCATAGAGGGAAGCACTGGTTTTGGTGCAGCTGGATGCATCTTCAAACTGTGAGTATAGAATGAAAGCAAAAATTGACCAGTGAAGCCCACAAAGACAGGTTTCTTGTTGTCAGGCAGCAGTCATTGTCACTTCAGACTTGGGCTCAGTCTCTTGCACAGGTTACTGCAGCTACTGACTGCAGACATTAGAACCTTTCAGTGTTCTATCTGTGGTATAAATCCACTACAAATTATTTCAGCTACAGTTGTTTTCTTCTTGGTCTGGTTTCTTTTCTGACATGATACAGATCAAGTTTTAATAGCAAATTAAACGTACTTGAGACCATTTTTATTTTTTTTTTTTTAGTTTGAGCAAGCCAGCATATAATAGGCTGCAATTGTATAAATACATTCTCTTGTCTTCTACACAAGGTAGTCACATGCAAACAGTGCAGAAGAAATATTCTCTGGCCCATGACAGCCATACTCAAGACCTGCTTGGAAAAGCATTTATTGGCCTAGACCAGGACTTTGCTGGAGACATGATGATATAGTTCCATGGCTGGAAACACTCCTTGGCATTATTTAATTTGCTGGTATGGATGTAATTAATCAGATCTGATATTGAACTTTGAATATAAACCATTTAACTTAGAATGAAAACAAAGAAAGCATTCTGTTCAATTCCGGTTTCTTATAAACTGGAAGACTTTACATGGTTTTGTTTTAAATTAGTTTTTTTTTTCCTAGAGAAAATATACTTCCTTTCAGATGGATAAGAAATCATATAAAAAAGAAATATTTCTCTATTAGGTCTTAATTTTTACAAGAATATTCCATGCACTGCAGCTGAACATCTGTGAGTCTCAGGAGTAGGCTGTCATACCTCAGACAAGCTTACAGAAGTGAAGGAATTTTCTAAGAAGCCAGATATAATTTGATGGCAGTGAATTTCTACCCTATGAACACTGAGGAGCTGCAGTGCTTCACTTCTCATTATGTAGACCCACAAGAGAAAAATTAAACTAGACTTTTCTTTGACTGTTGCTTTCTTTCCCTCCTTCTCTTGTACATACTTATAAAATAAAGATCAAACTTCCTCCAATCCTTTTTATCTTCTTTGAAGTCTAAGGAAAACTTTTTTGGAAATTCTATTTTCATCTCTGTGAATTTATTCTCTAATGTTTCTAACTTGTCAAATATGGACTGTGCTGTTCAAGGAGCAGTTAAGGAAAAAAAGTCCATGTTTGAATCTGCATGAGCAGACTCATTCTCACCATTCACAAGAGTCCTCAAAAATGTGAAGCTACAATATATTCCTCTTGTATTATAATTTCTTTTGGATCAGTTCTGAAGCAAGTCCTATAGAATCTCTGGATGGGGAAAAATGGGGTCTTTTTGTTCTCTTCTTGCCCAGCAAATTACTTTAAGTGTGTAAAAGAAGGAAATCCTACAGCTTTGAAAATCTCTTTCAGTTATTCTTTCCTTGTTCCTTCCTCGGAACTCAATTTTTGTCTGAAGAGTTATAAAGAAGAAAGATATTGTAATTTACAAGAATAAATCAAAAGTATCCAACTCAGAGCCACTGCCCAAGGATGGGATAAAGAAATGTGTCCTTACATCCCACAGGGTTCACTTCTTAAACAAAACTAATTTTATTGCTCTGTAGAAATAAAACCAAGGCACTGAACTTGAACTGCCAAAACTTACTAGCAAGGCTTATGTTTTTGTACCTTGTTTATGGCAAAACAGTATGCAGTTTGGCTAATTAGGGCAATGGAAATTCTCATTTACAGAACTGTAAATCTGCTACAATAGTTTGTGGGGAGGCCTCGTACTGATGAGCTCTGTGCTGTTAATGCCTTTTATAAACTCCTGAATATACATACTATTGTACTTACAAATGAAGAAAACACACTTTATGCATTTTTTACCCTAGTGTGGGTAAGTATTAATAGGAAGTAGAAGCACTGTACGTGCTCTGCAATAATCCCAGGTGAGCCAGTGTGAGAAAGGACCCTCTGTCCCACCCCTGTTTGCTATCAAGGTGCTTAGCATCGTGACTGGCATGACCACATGTGGTTACTGCTTTACCATTGGGAGGAGCAGTCTGTTCTCACCTTATACATCTGTAACTGTCACCTACAAAACTGTCTTTTCCTTCATATTTATTCAAGCACCTGAGCCCAGCTCATCCTGTACAACACCATGCTTCTCAGTCCATTCCCTGGGGCCCACCTACCAGTGTGCTAGAAAAAACCATCAAACCATCTTTCCAGATGTCCATTTTTGGGAGGCCAGCTGGATCCTTTTGAGGAAACACAATGTATGGGCAATTGAAACCTCTTTTTTTGCCTGGAAAATGAAGAGGAGTCCAGTGTTCTTGGTAGAAACACAAGGGAGAAGCTGCTTCTGTGGTGAAATAGTGCTGGGGAAAGCTTGTGTGGCTTCATGAGCAACCCAAGGTGCAATGCTTCTCTGTTAGGCTTCCATTTCATGTGTTTGCAAAGGTGCTGTTTTTCTTTTGTAATCGATTGCCATAAAAAGCACTATTCATTTCTTCAAAGATGTTTGTCATGCTGTTTAAAATCTGTTGGACTCTGAAATGTGTGCAGTTTGATCTGGGATGGTTTTAGTCTATAACACTACTACAGAAGTTTCGCTGTTGTTTTGGCTGTAAGAATCTCCAGAGTGGACATGTAGATATTTCTGCTTTGCAAATCTACCTCTCTAATGGTGAATGTGTATAAAAGCACACACTCTATTTAGATCTCATCAACAGACTGATAATGGTAGGCTAGTACAAATGACCAGTCTCACAGAATCATGGAATCACCAATGTTGGAAAAGACCTCCAAGATCATCCAGTCCAACTGTCCACCTATCACCAATAATGTCCACCAAACCATGTCCTTCCGTACAACATCTAAACATTTCTTGAACACCTACAGGGATGGTGACTCAACCATCCCCCTTGACAGCCCATTCCAGTGCCACATATCAAACTCAGAGATAATAAACAATGTTCTATGGCGTCTTAAACAGGAAAAAGAAAAAAAAAAAAAAAAAAAAAGCAGCCAAATCAAGAAACAAAATTACAAGCCATCAGTATTGAAGTGCTTAATGTAAGATTTAATTTCAATTCTCAACCTTGCAGATATAGTATTTCAATTTGATGCGCTGGAAGACTTTACTAATCCTAAGCTACTGAATGGCAGGAAGGAAATGTATTTTTTCCTCCCCTTTAAAGCAGGTAGTTATTATTTTAAATTATTAGGGATCTAAACTTGGCCACCATCCAAGATACGTCATGGAGCTTAGGTCTTCAGCTCCAGCATGAAAAGCACACACCCAAATATTTGATCAGAGCATATTCTTCCAGCCTGGCTGGCAGACTCAGAGATAGCAATACAGATTACCATTTTCTGTCAGAATCAAAGGGATCTTTTTTTTTTTTTTTTCTTGAAAGAATTAAAACATGTTCAATCAGAAAGGTCCAGCGTGTCTCTGGCAAACTGAAGAATTCCTCAGGGATCCAAATTAAGAATAAAACAAGTGAAGAAGGGGGCAACTCACAGCAGTGAATAGACACTGCCTCTTGTACGGGTTTACTCTTGTGTGTTTGATTGTCCGTGTGAGACTTGCATCTTGTGTGTTATTGTTTATCAAAGACCAATAAACGAGAAGGGAGATTAGAGGGGAAGAAAAAAGGAAAAGAAAAAACAAGAGGAGGAGAAATCTTATGCATATGTGAGATTGAGAGATATTGCATTTCAGAGTTTGTACCGTGTTATCTTTTATTTTTGTGGTGTTAGAATAGAGAATGGTAACGAGTACCAGAGCTAAAATGCAAGGGTTGATGATTTCAGAGAAAACGCACCACCCAGAATTAGCTAAGGCAATGGTCCCCGGGGCTTTTCTGGACCAATGAACCACCTTTAACCCTCAGCTGCCATATGCCCTGTGAGCAACCTACCAGGGCATTTTTCAAATCAAGCCCCAGAGCAATTGTGCAAATTGCACTTTGCTGAAAACTTCCTTCTGGCAAAGCAGAAAAACTTCATGGAAAAGAGCAGCATGGAATGCTGGTAGAAAATCTAAGTTTTTACATTTTTCTATTTATTATAGTCCATGGTCCATTTGTGATTACTTATCCTGGGCTTTCGGGCCACTGCAGAGCCATGGGCTATAGTTTGTGGACAACTGAGCTGTGGAACCAGTCCTCATTAGAGAACACCTGCCAGGGATTATTCATGCTTCAGGGTAGCTTCCATATATTGAGCACTGTTGGTAGGAGGACATGAAATAAGAAATTTTACAAGGGCTGAATTGCTGGGAGGTGTTTCACTTTTGTCATTGGGCTAGTTCAGCTGATGATGCCGACAAAGTTTATTGTGTTTTGCTATTGCTTAAGTTGGAATCCGGAAAGCCAGTTCTCTCCTGAAAATTCTTTTAAAACAAATGTTCCCAAGACCTTTCAGCAGGGACAAAGATAGTTTTGTGGTTTTTTTGTTTTTTTTTTTTGAGCTTGATAGAAGAAATGAACCCAGCTGTGAAGTTGGGTTGTAATTCCTTATGCCTACTGATTTTACTGGTAAATATTTTAGTCTTACTCGTTTGCTTATGCATAATCAGATTTGTTTCTGTGTGTTAAATAGCCACCTATAGCATAGCTAATGTGACAAAGAAGGGCGTGTGCAAACACCTGCCTGCCCTGGTGGCTATATGAGACCAGGGCACTTTCTGTCCGATGGTTACCAAATGCAACGATATCCAACTCTGCAATGAGTGTGGGTGGAAGAGGAGACATCTGGAATTCTGAAGATGCGGTTAAATATACCTGCAAATTTTCTGGGCGTAGTAATAAAAAGCATTTAGAAATTGACTTACATTCTGTAGCACCAGCTTGCTACCATTGACCTGGCATAGTGCCGGCTCATGGGCTGCTACATATAATGATGATATTGACCTGAGACCCTTCCTAAAAGGCACAAGAATGAAAGAGAAGCTGCCTCCCCATTGCCCTTCCCTAAGTGCGTTTGTCAGAAATCCAACATTTTGTGATATTGATTTGTGTTGCAAACTTTCTTGATCCTTAATGATATAATTCTGTGTAAAACATTTTAAAGAAAAATGCCACGATGTTGCAATGGAAGGAACTGTTCTGTCAATGGTAGTGTATGTGCACCACAAAACCAATTCACCCTTAACATGACAGCAATTTCTCCAGTGACATTTACGAGCTCATTGAAAGAACAGTAGCAATTTTATTCACTATTTGGGACTTACTACCCAACGTATAATGAAAGTGTTATGAAAATTAGAAAATGCATATAACACAGCTCTTTTGTAGTGTAAATAACACAACCATTTAAACTACACACATACTAGAATTATATTATACACATATACCCTACCCACAAACTGGAATAGACCTTTTACTGAACTAAGCTGCATTTTAATTAGGAGAGTGGTAACAAGCCTCTAAAATCTGCCAACACTGTATTTTGGGTTTAACTCAGAAATTCTAGGGCTTTATGAATTCACGACAGACCCTTAGGGATACATTTTCAAAGCACTGCACAGGATTTTAGCCATGCAAATCCCATTAAAATCAGTGGGAGACATGTGGCTAAAACCCACGCAAGGCTTTGGAAGCAACATGCCCCATAATGTTATCTAGACACTGTTTCAGCCTGTGAATTTCCTTGCTTCCAATTTTTACAACTGAATTCAAAAGGAAATAAAATTTGCCATGGGGATGTGGGAATTTTAACAGGATGCAGCCTCTTTTAGTTCCACAGAAGCAGTTTTGATATATCAGCTACACTAGTACATGGCAAAGATATATTTTTTGTCTCTGCTTTATGGGTTTAATGTGTGCCCAACTATTCCAGTTTGGGATAAAATGGTTTTATTACGGAATTAGATAGCTAACTAACACTGAAAATACACATGCATTGTAGTTCTTTGGCAATTTTAATTTCTCTTAATATTTGGACTCTAAAGTTCCTTTAGGAGCAATGATTGCAAATGACTTTAGTACTGTGAAGCCTTGAGTGATACTCTACCTGCTGCCAGGTATTACGGAAACACTGACATACACTGCAAGAGTCGCAGATCCACTCTCAAACAAAACAGTGCCTGAGCAGTGTGAACTTTAGAAAGGCAGGTCTTCCTTGGCTGCCTGCACTGCATTTGGTTATCAGGAAAAATTTAATAGAAAGAACAGTGAAGCACTGGCATAGGCTGCCCAGGGAAATGGGAGAATCTCCATCCCTGGAAGTGTTCAAGAAACATGGAGATCACAGAATCACAGAATCACAGAATTGTAGGGGTTGGAAGGGACCTCTAGAGATCATCGAGACCAACCCCCCTGCCAAAGCAGGTTCCCTACACCAGGTCGCACAGGTAGGCGTCCAGGCGAGACTTGAATATCTCCAGAGAAGGAGACTCCACAACCTCCCTGGGCAGCCTGTTCCAGTGCTCTGTCACCCTCACCGTGAAGAAGTTCTTACGCACATTCGTGCGAAACTTCCTATGCTGCAGCTTATGTCCGTTTCCCCTCGTCCTGTCTCCACGTACCACTGAAAAGAGACTGGCCTCACCGCTATGGCCGCCACACCTCAGATATTTATAAACCTGGATCAGGTCCCCTCTCAGTCTTCTTTTCTCAAGGCTAAACAGACCCAGTTTACTTAGCCTTTCTTCATAGGGGAGATGCTCCAGGCCCTTCACCATCTTTGTGGCCCTCCGCTGGACTCTTTCCAAGAGATCCCTGTCTTTTTTGTACTGGGGAGCCCAGAACTGGACACAGTACTCCAGATGAGGCCTTACCAGGGCAGAGTAGAGGGGGAGGATCACCTCCCTCGACCTGCTGGACACGCTCTTCTTAATGCACCCCAGAATGCCATTGGCCTTTTTGGCCACGAGGGCACACTGCTGGCTCATGGCCAACCTGTCGTCCACCAGGACGCCCAGGTCCCTCTCTGCAGAGCTCCTCTCCAGCAGCTCATCCCCCATGTGGCACTGAGGGCTGTGGGTTTAGTAGCGTGGTGGGGATGGGTCCGTGATTGCACTACAGGATCTTAGTGGCCTTTTCCAACCTTAATGATTCTATGATGTCAGCAGAGCATGGGCTGGTGGGTGGAGCTGCAGCAAAGCAGAGATGGGCAGAAATGGGGAGAGATGTGCCTGTGAGCACACTTTTGTTAGGTGAGTGGGAAATCTTTAATCTCTCTCTGAAGTAGATAGAGAAATTAAGTTTTCTCTGGATTGTGTGCCCAGACAACAGAGATTATATGTGGAAGTAAAAAAAAGATTTGCAGAAGTTACTCAGAGAAAAGAGGTTCTCTCAGAGGAGAAAACCTGTGCACGTTTGCAGACACAGAAAACCAGGGCAATCCACGAGTTTTTAGAAGGTTAATTTCAAAGAAGTCCCCTACTGCTTTCCATGTCTAAAATGGGACTCAGGATTGCAGCTAAAGCAGGACAGTCCCGCACCGTTTCTGCAAAGGGTTGAGTAAGCAGTGTTCTGGTCCTGCAGCTCCCCTGGGTGCACCTTGCAGACACACTCCTCAGCCTTCTGGATTTGGGGCCTTCTGGATTAATGCACAACCTGCTTGCGTTATGCCGTGAGTTCACGGATCTTAATGACACAGAATCTGATAGTTGACGTGCCTTCCACACAGCGAGGCCCCAGACGCACGCTGGGTTAGAAGCTCTGAATAAGCCCCGATGGAGCCTTCACCCCAAAGCGCGCTGACGTATTGGGGACAGCCTGCAGCCGGCGGCCCGTCGCTAGGTGGAGCTGCAGCCCGCTGCGGGCCGCGCCGCCCCTTTGTCCGCGCCGGGGCTGTGGGGCGGAGGCGGCGCTCCCGCGGGGTTTGGAGCTCAAAATGCTCAATCGGCCACTGCATAGAGATTTCCTTGTGCTTTTTCTTTTTTTTTTTCTTTTTTTTCCTCCTTTTCCTTTTCCTTCCTCCACTTCCTTCCTTCCCTTCCCTTCCCTTCCCTTCCCTTCCCTTCCCTTCCCTTCCCTTCCCTTCCCTTCCCTTCCCTTCCCTTCCTTCCCTTCCCTTCCTTCCTTCCCTTCCCTTCCCTTCCCTTCCCTTCCCTTCCCTTCCCTTCCCTTCCTCCTTCCCTTCCCTTCCCTTCCTTCCTTCCCTTCCTCCTTCCCTTCCTTCTCTTCCTTTCCTTTCCCTCTTCCTTCTCTTTCTCTTTCTCTTTCTCTTTCTCTTTCTCTTTCTCTTTCTCTTTCTCTTTCTCTTTCTCTTTCTCTTCTTTTCTCTTTCTCTTCTCTCTTTCTCTTTCTCTTTCTTCTCTTTCCTCCTTCCTTCCTTCCTCCTTCTTCCTTCTCCTTCCTTCCTTCCTTCCTTCCTCCTTCCTTCCTTCCTTCCTTCCTTCCTTCCTTCCTTCCTTCCTTCCTTCCTTCCTTCCTTCCTCTCTTTTTTTCTCTCTTTCTCTCTGTCTCTCTTTCTTATAATGATAAAAAAAATTACTGTTATTTTAATTGTTGTTTCAGCTGAGTTTAAAATATATTTCCCCTAATTATTCCACCAAATACTGTAATCTTGGTATTAATACCTAGGAAGAAAAAAAAAGATGTTTAAAAATTAAAATTGTATTCCAATGTAATTTGCTATGCAATTGTTGGGAGAGACATTAAACTGCATTGCTTTATCTTTTCTTAATTCCAAATAGCATGATACGTTCCCCCAAATTATCTACCAGCCCCATTAAAATGAATTTAACCTCCCCCCCCAGTTGTATCTTACCAAATTGTCCAGGGGAAAAATATAAATAAAGCAAGTGGTTGTTGTTTTTTTTCCTCTTCTTCGTATGTGCTTTTACTTTTTTCTACACTGTAATGACATTTGGCAGGCTCAACTGTGTAATGCTTGACTGGTTTTATTGTTGTCTGCTCCCAGTGGGGAATAGTTGACACTGCTCTCTGTTTTCAATTGATATCCATTTTCAACAATATTGCTTTCTATTAGATTCCTGCACAGTTTGTGCCAGCCAAACCGAATATTTACCATGTTGCCCTCAAAGCCTCAAATCAACAAACATTACAATAAGTAAAATATGCATTTGCTATCTGACGTTTTCAAATTTCCCTTTTAAATTATTGTTTTGACTATATTTCACAACAAATGAATCAAGCATTAAAGATACAGTATTGCCACTTAAGGTAACTCAGATTGATTCCGAGTTTTAAATGACAGGATAAGAGGGTGCACGAATACAGGAAAACTGAATGCACGTATCTGCATTTCATTACCTTCTATGATCACTTCTCTGACATAGGATGCATAGGTTTATGTTGATTGTCATTTCCAATCTTTTTGTTGAAAGACACTGTTTCTTGTGTAACCTTATTATAAATTTGAAGTAGTTTGTTCGTGTAGTAAAATTCTAAAATCCACCATTGCAGTTCTTAAAGTCTGTCTACCTCCTGGGCTTAGCAGCTCTGGTAGGGCAGACTTCTGTTTCTTGTCATTGCTTTCAAGGCTTGGTGTCTGCCTGCTTCTCCCGGCTCTCCAGCCCTGCACTGCCTCCATTCCTTTCACCAACCCTCTTCACTTCTCACACCTGCTTATCAGTTTCCCACACTCGCCTCAGAGGTTTCTCCATTAATGACACATCTTCCTGCTTTTCACTCACAACCCATTTGTTACGTCCATTTTGCGAACAGCCCAGTTTAAGCATTCAGTCTTGTTGACTTGCCTGCAAACTGTGATGGATCAGGTACTGAAACAACCATTTGTGTACCTTCCTTGAAGCTTTTCTGTGATAATGTCTTCTTCCTCCTCACACTTCATTTTCATTTTTATCTTCATCCTCATCTTGAGGAGCTCTGAGTTGACCACCTAACTTGTCTATTGAAAGACCTTGGACATTTGGCAAGAAAAAGGCTCAAAACAGAGGGAATACTTCCTTGTTTACCTTCCCACCCAAAAATACCAGATAAAGCTTTGGTTGTGATGAACTTTTGAAATCTGTACATTCCTGACTTGGGCTGGGGACCCTATCTGCAACCCCCAACACATAGTGCTGGACCAGCTCTCCCTCTCCCAGAACGAGGACAGAGAGAGGTGATGCTTCATCCAGACACCTCCAAGTCATCAGAGAACTACTCCCTATCCAACTCAATTCTTCCAGCAATACACTGTAACCAGCCCATAAGCTTTGCTGCAGCCAGAAAGTTTGGGAATATAAGTACACCTGCGTAATGCTGCTGCTGTAGGTGCATGTAGGTTTCTTCTTTTTAAGCTTCCTTGGAAAAACTGCAATAAAAAATGACACCAACAAGATAAAAAACATACGCAAAGCTTACATTCTGAGAAAACTGTAGAGAGACTGAGAATTTGGAAGCAGAACAATTGAAGCTGCTGTGAAGATTTATTTGGTTCCTTTATCTGAACAGCGTTCAAATACAATTTTGATTAACTGATAATATTCTCCTTAATCTATAGGCAAAAGTCTTTCTTCCCTGCATAGAATGAATGGTGTTTGCTGAATTGGTAGTTATTCAATATTTTGTTTTCCCCCATCAGTCAGTGCATGACCTCAGGCTTTATTTACCAAACACCATCCAAGCCCTGCACTTAATACAGAATTATTAATTTCCTCCTGGGATGTTCTTTCACTCTCCTCATCAACAATGCTTCACTCTCCTCATCAACAGTGCTTCATAATTGTTAATGGAGTTCTATATTTGGCCTGTGGCGTAGGACTTTCAGTTTTTCTCAAATCAAGTGTGAGATATCCTTTCCTCGCCTGATATTTATTACCTTTTCATAATGGCACAGATGTACAGAGGTTTGATCATAAATTGGTTTCATCTCTTGTGAGGATGCCCTCAGCCCCTGGAGTCCTGGAGGGGAAACGCCAGCCTTTCGCCCATGCCCTGGTGCTTGGTGCCAGGCACAGAGACCTTGAGGGCATCTCCAGGAGACTCTCTTCACTGCAACCTTTTGCCCATGCTTTGCACCATCAAGAGAACGAACGGTGCCATTCCCTTGCAATCCATCTGGATAATCTGTGTTGTCATAGCTCATACAGTGTGGAAAACGCATTCAAATATAACACACAAGCTGTCAGATACAGCTACCAGTCTAAGACAAATAACATACAAAGGAAGAGGCACATGATGGAACAGAGGTGGTAACAGTTAAAGTCAAAACCTCAAAATCTTGTTAGATAAGGGACTCATCTTTCTGCTGGCAGTTCTTTGGGTAAAATTCCTTGCCTGTGAGTGGATTAGAGAAACCCTAAATTTTCCATTCTGGAAGTTAAATGGGAACTGGTTTCTTGTGATGGAAGACAGTTTATCATCACAGCACAGCAGGAGAAAACCCTCCTCTTGAACAGGGTCCTACACTGTGGGAATCAGTGCAACTTGAGAGGCCTTAGGTTTTGACCTAATAGCGATCAGGCTCAGTGTTTTCACTTTGTATCACAGCACACTCATGTCTGCTCCAGCCCTTGATTAAAGCACTGATTAAATTTGGTTAATTACAATGGTAACCAAGCACAGCATCCCAAGGTGCCCCCCACTACCTGTGAAATCCAGGACATCTTGCAGAAGAAAGACGTTCACACAAACATTACAGGGACAAGTTAATGTTGCCTGAGAGCTGCTTATTTTGTGAGATAATATTATAGGATAGAGATTGCCTGGTAGACAATTGTTTGTGAAAGGGTATTTTTTCATTTTTTTGCTTTTTACCTTGAGTAGGCTGAAGGCTGGAATGTATTGAGTTTCCAGAATAAAAAGAACTGGATTCTAACATGACTCCATAAAATAAAATAAAATAAAATAAAATAAAATAAAATGAAATAAAATAAACAGATAAATCAAGCATTCACAGGATACAAAAGAAGTCCTGTAATTACCAAGGTAGATTCCACTTTATTAAGTGGAGGAGAAAATACATCTTTGTTATGTGTTTCCAGATTGCTTTTAACATTAACTATATACATTCACCAACTGACAGAAAGAAGAGCACAGCAGATTATACAGCCAAGGTATGATTGAAGACATGTAGGCAGGGGGCAACTTGGGAACCATTGATCACAATCTCATTAGGTCTGAGATTGCAGCAAAAAAATGCATGGTAAATGAGCAGAAGGAGAACAAAAAAGACACTGAAGTCAGACATGCGTTTCTCCAGAGGATGCGCTACATGCTTGTAAAAATCAAACAGGCTAAAAGGTGGGACAAGAGAACAGAAAGCCACAAGCACTGAAGATTAGAGGGAAAAAAAACCTATTTGGACCATTCTTCTGCTAGCAAGTAACATACCAAGAAAAGAGAAGAATGAGACTAAATAAGGAGTTTCACACTGAGGTTTAAGAAAAAAAAAAGAGAGCAATCAGATGGTCAAGTTAGATATTAGGAAAAGAGAAACCATGTGATCCATAGAGCTACATGCAAAGTGAAAAGAGAGACAAAACAAAGGCAGTGAGTTAAGCACAAACAGACGAAGATATCAAGCTAATTAGTATGAAGCAAACAAGCTTGACAGACTTGCTGAGGCCAGGCGGATGGAGGAGAGGGAGGGCAGGTAAGAGGTCAAATGAGCTCTTTGCTGTAGTATTCATTTAACAAGATGAAGGTCACATCTCTGAAAGTGTGATAGATTTTTCTGGATGGGGAAAGTGAAATGTCATCAAGAATTATGGTTATGTCATAGCAGCACTCTCATAATCTTTACAAGTTTCCAGTTCTTCTTTAATTAGTAGGCTTCATGTTTCTGAAGGGGCAAATATAAAAAAAGAAAAACTAGCTGAGGATATTTAGTGATTCTGTAAAGATGTGTGACATTCCTCCCATTGTATTTTCCCATCTCCCATTCATCAGCCACAAAATTTTAAATTGTCTGCAAGAGAACTGGTGGAAGATGAGTTGCGTGTATATTTAATCTACATCATCTAATGCCTCAGTGACTGCCTCTTATTGTCAGAATACAACAGAATGCTTATAGAAATACTTACGTAAATAGCTCTGCTGAAGTCAATGGAATTAGTCTTCTGCTTAAAAGGAAGCATTTTCTCCAGGATTGTACTGTAGCAAAAGCTAAATACCAGAGTGGCCATGCTTAGCAAAGTAATACACTTGTAAAAAATTGCTCAGAAAGATGCACCTGGACTGTAGCTGAGAATGATCTGGGGATGCTCTGGTCTGAGAGAATGCACCTTAGAAGTCTCCTTAGGTAGTTGCTCCTCCTTCCCCAGGCAAAGAAAGATCTCCGTCCTGGGGCAATGATTAAAAAGCATTGACTACAACCTCATTCGGCCTGAGACAGCAGCAAAAATAAATGCTGGATAAAAATGAATTAGACTAAAGCTCTGCTTAACACCTTACCCATGCTGTGATGATATGGCCAAGCACATGAAGATGATCATAGTTCTCCAATTATTTAAGCAAGGTGGAACTTGAATAAGACATGGCTGATGGCTGGAAAATTCAAACAGCCCCCTCCTCTCCCTACCCCAAACCCTGCAAAGAAGCTATTATAAAGTATTCAACATTCTCAAGTAAGATTAGGAGGATTGATATATTCTTGCAGAAATATTTGTGCGTATATTATATTTGGCATAATTTGTTTTGGAGAAATGCAAAATAACAATAAATCTTTCAACAAAAGAGAAAGCTCTGTGAAGGATGTTATAGACTCCAAACAGAAAATAGATGAATGCTTTTTGTCGTTTTCTGGTGTTAGATCAAAAGTCTTGTCTATTTAGTATGGAAAGAGGTAGAAAGAAAAAGATAGGAATTGATAGAGGCTTGGAAAATCTTGAATGGCCTGTCAAGAGCTCTTACCAATGAAGTTGAAGGCAACACTTGTAAAAATGAATTACATGTGCTATTTTTTATACTGCACACAAGTTTAATAGTGGACCTCAATCTATTTTACGAGACAAATACCTTAATATAGATGATTTGCAAAAAGAATGCAATGTTTACCCAAATAAGAATAACATCCTCAACTACATTTAGTGCTAATTTAAAATGACAAGGGCTATCAATCCTCAAACTCCTCAGTATAACCTAATCACCAGTTGGGGTCAGGCCAACATTTGCTTTCTAGCGAAGTATTGTAGAAATAGATGAATTGCCCTGCTCTCCAGAGTATTCAATATTGGCTGCTTCTGAAATCAAAATATCAGCCTAGAGGAAACATTGTAACATATTGTGACTTTTTCTTTATTAATTTTATTATATCCTTATCTGTTAATATAAAAATAAGTGTGCTGCTTTCCAAGTTCTGTTACTTTCTTATATGTATGCTGGCTAAGAATCTATAAGTTACAGCTGTAACCTCCAAAACACTCTGGAAAACCAAATCTGCCTCTCAAAATTATTTTTTTTACCTTAGGTATACGAATGTGGAGAAAACAAATAGGCTGAAGTTAACTGCTAGAACAAATAAGAAGTTTTGATAGATGATTTTTTTAAGAAATTAAAGGAAAATTACCTGAACCAAAAGGCAAATAGTGAGTGTAGTAGATTTGTGTAGATGTGTAGATTTCCTGATGAAGAAAAATCTATGATTGTAAGTCATTATCATGATAGATTTCTTTTTTTTTTTTTTTTTTTTCTGAGTGGATACAATCTCTGCAGCTTTTCAACACGGAATCATGAAATGGCTGAGATTGGTAGAGAGCTTAAAGAACATGTAGTTCCAACCCTGTGCTGTGAGCACTGTTGCCACTCATACTGAAAAAGGCCTGATTTGGGTCCCCTCCAAAAGCTTCAGGTTTTATTATGAGATGATAAAGTAGTCATCTAGCTCTGGGAGAACAATACAATTTTTTTGTTTGCTTGTTTGTTTTTTAAATTATCTTATATTGGACATCCAACTTGCCATCTTTTAAAATGCAGGTCTAAAAATATAAAAGTGTATCATGCAGTTCCATTTTTTTGCTATCAACTAGAAAACAGCAAAATGATTTCACCTTGTTATAAATAAATGGACTTCTGAGGAGCCCACTGGGAGATGATGGATGAGTGTTGACCACTCCACTAGATTCTCACGAGTTCTTGTAACATAATTCTTCAGCATGGGAATTTTTGTACAGAACACAAACATACATACATATAGTAAGTAATATGTCAACTGCTGCGTAAAATCTTCCCCATGAAATCTGAAGACCATCTTCAGTACGATAGTTTCTCAGTATTATTACATGCAGTTTAAAAAGCCTGCAATTGCATCCTCGAAACGTTAGACTTTTTCTCTGTTAAATGTAGACACTTGGCTTAAAAATCACTGATTTTATATTGCAATTACTGTCTTCTTCCATTCCTACTTCCCTTTGTCCCATTACTGTCTAGGTAGTGGATCAGGATGTTTTAAATTTTTTTATGTGGGCGGAACTGGGGTGCTGCAAAATGGGATGTTTCTCTTAGCTCTTCCCACATTCAGTAGAAAAATATGTAGCATGTTGTGATTGATGCTTTAAGTACTAAAATGAGGAATATGGACATTTTCAAACAGAGCAATTTTCTCCCAGCTTTCTGTATTTATTCCACCGATGACTACAGACATGAACTGAAGAAATAACCCTGCATGTGAATTAATTCAGCCTCTGTAATGGCTTAAAAGTGGGCATTCCATAATCAATTTCTTATCACTCTGAACTGTGACTGCTCAATGTTGTGATGTGAATCATAACTTACAGTGCTCTGGAATCACTTTATTCAGGTCTTTCAATTCTTCTCAGGCTATGTCTCTGAAATAAAATTATTTATCTGCTTTGCTGGTGCTCTTCCTTTTGCAGATCTTTATTAAAATGTGTCAGGAAATTTGATTATTTAAAAAGTTAACCAGAGAGATGATGAAGACGTCCTAAGTGTATTCTTCTTGCACTGCTAGGATATAGTTTTGCTACATTGCCTGATTGGGTCTTTGCAAGAATTAGGTCCAGTTTGGACATCGCAGCCTGAGAAGCTCTTTAACCAATTATGGAACTGTTCTTCTGCAATGCTCCATAGAAATTTCAAAGGAATCTCTCTTTTTTTCTTCTTTCTTTCTTAGCTTTTCCCTAATTCCTGTTACCTCCCTGTAGGGCTCTCCTCTAAGAGGAGCAATGAATGATCCATTTCTCCTTTTCACAGTTGCAGGAAGTTGTGAGAAACTCAAAAAGTGACAAAAAACATCCTAAGATGTCATCAAGGTTATGTACCTTTGTCAACACCTCATGAGATATCCAGTACATTTCACTCTGGTTTTAGCTGTGAAGATCAGCCTATAGCTGAATCATTTGAAATTTCTTCAGGTCAGGGTGAATGTTTGGCTAAAACTGGGCTTATGTTTTGCAGATGGTCAAAAATGGTCAACAACAACAAAAATTAGTTCTCATGTTTTTTTTCTTATTTAATTTTTATTAGAAAGTAACAATTTGAACAATACGTAAAGGGAGGTATACAAACTATAGTGATCTGATCTGGCAGAAATACCTTCTGCATCTGTAAACAAAGATATCTCAGCTTTATGAAAGTAAAGCAACCTGCAGTAAAAATTAAGGTTCTTCGTCAACACCTGTTCACATTCCCATTCACACTGCAGACATTTATTCTCTGAAAACGTTGAAAAAAAAGCCCTGGCATTTGAAAACATTTGCAGCCTGAAAGGCCAAAAGAATCCCGGGCTGCCTAAACAGATGGCTGGCCTACTAGGACCCATCTGAACTACTGTGTCCAGGCCCGCACTACAGGAAGGATATGGAACTATTGGGTCATGAAGATGATCAAAGGGGCTGGAGCCCCTATGATGAAAAGTCAAGGGAGTTGGGCTTGTTTAGCTTGGAAAAGAGAAGGCTCTGAAGAAACCTCATTGTGATCTCCACATACTTGAAGGGAGCTTTTAAGCAGGAGGGGTAACAAATTTTTACAATGTGTAATAGTTATAGGACAAAGGGGAATAGCTTTTAACTAAAAAAGAGGAAATTCAGGTTAGATATTAGGAAGAGATTTTTCACTCAGAAGGTTGTGAGGCACTGGATTATATTGTCTGGAGAAGCTGTGGATGTCCCATCCCTGGAGGCGTTCAATGCCAGGATGGGACCCTGTGCAATTTGATCTGGTGGGTGGCAGCCCTTCCCACAGCAGGAGGTTTGGGACTAGATGGTGTTTAAGGTCCCTTCCAACCCCGGCCTTTCTATGATTCTATGAAAAAAGACTTGTTTGTCTTACAGTATTCATAAAGTAAATTTATGCCACGTCTAAAACCAAACTTCTTCTTAGATACCCTGCTTTGAAAAGCAAAGTTCTTTTCATGGCTTTTCCATTTCTTTACTTCTCTTGAATAAATCACAGTAGATACTTCACTTTGATCATTTTTTTCATGTCTCTTTTTCTTATTGTTTAATTATCCTTCAAAGTTGTTTGTGGTTGAAGGTCAAGTAATCCTCTGTTGCATTTAGCTCTGTTGTAGCTAAATGTGCTGTTCATGGTAGTGCAATGGGAAATGCCATTCACTGTCTCTGCTTGAGATGGTAAAATTAAAAGCTAGAGAATGTTTGGCAGTTGCCAGATGAGTACTATGAGTACTCCCTGGGAGTAATGCATGCAGTGGGTGCTTGCTTCTATTCCAGTGGACCCAGGGCTACAGGTCAGTTCTTCTGAAGTGGCCATGGAGGCATTTTGTCCCAAAGCAAAGGGAACTATTTGTCAGTCCAAGAGATTATCAGCACTCTTTCTAGCTTTTGAGGCTGAACATGCACCAAGGGTTTTCTTGTCTCTTCCCTTTGCTCCCAGGGAAACTGGGGTAAACCATTCACTATGCCTGCTACCTTCCAAGAAAAAGGCCGTTTTGCATAAGTGCAAAAGACAATTGTAACACTGCCTGTGTTTGTAAAACTTGATGAAAGAGTTGCTCAGACCCTCCACACTGTTTCTGGGGAAATAAGGTTGGGATGGTTACATCACCCTAGGAACACTCTACACCATTCCCTCACTAGGAAGGCAGCCCTTGCAGCTGTAATGAATTCAGGTCAGTCTCAGGCAGCAGTTACAGTTAAGCAGCTCCATGATTATCACATGAGATTAAAAGTATAAGTGTCTTGATCTCTTAGAAAAGCAGACTGAGACTGTGGGAACGGACTTGCTTAAAAGAGAGGTTTTGCATCCTTCTCACCCCGGAAGATTAAGAGATAGAGAGTTCTTTGCAGTCTGTCTGTTTGATAAATAAATATTCTTCCAGTTGTGAAAAGTTGACATGTATTTTTCTGCTTTATAAATGGATATTATTTTATTCTACTATTTTTGTTTGAAATTCTCTTTTTTCTCTTTTTTTTCATCTAGTTTTTGTTTTTGACAGAAGAGTGAGGAAGGATGCACATAATAAAATCAGTGATGGAGAGTGATACATCTTCTCCATGGTGCTGCGCAGAAGACAGCCACTCGTTAGTGCCAAAAACTTCCCTTCAAGCCCTGGTATTTTGAGAATACAGACTGGATTTGGCAATGCCTATGAAGTAGTAGCTAATATTTTCCCTAAAGCATATCAGATTACTTGAAGATTTTATCCTTCTATAGGCTGTTACTCCTCCTGGTAGCTGGTCTGTGCTGCAGGGGAATTAAAGATAAGCCACACTGACTCCTGCATAGGTGCGGCTCCAGATGGGGAAGTTTTGGTGCCTGTGCCGTATGCGCTGTGCAGCTCAGCAGTGTGCTTGCATCTTCTGTGCCGTCAGTACAGCGCTTTATCCAAGTGCTACTCACACTATAGGATTATAAAAAGAAATTAGACTGGAGCCCATTAAGCCTGTTTACTCTCTGCTGCAAATATTTTTACCGCGTAGTTTTGTGTGCAGGAAGTGCTGTAAACTTCAGCATTGCTGCTGGCTCCTTTGTAATCATTCTGCTGATTATGAATTGCTGCCTTTTGGCAGTTCCTGCTTGCATGGTTATGATTTCTGCTGGTGGGAGGGTAATAAAGGGGGAAAAATGGAAAAAAAATGTGCAAGCTGCTGAGACCTCAGGACAATTAATGTCCTTCAGCAAATTCGAGCAGGGTGCAAGATAAACTAGCCAAATCCTAGGCTTGTGGCAACTCTATTTCTATCTTCTGCCTCCTGCAAAGGCTTTATCTCAAGAGATATATGTGAAGAAAGTAGACCAACCAGTTGGGATTTGATCACAGTATATAGAAGAAACTGTGTAGCCTGAGAGCTGGATTACAAACAACATAGCAAAAGTCTGCTTAAAAAAAAAGAGAGAAAAATATTCAACTTTAAAACAAAACAAAGATAAAAACCCCACTCCTCTTTTCTGTATGCAAAAGAGTAAACTGTTAAAAAAAAAAAAAAAAAGGAAAGAAAAACCAACCAAACAACAAACAAACAGAACAAGAAAAAATCCCCTACGGTTATATGATAGTTGATGTGTTTTATTTATTTTTATGGGATAATATAAAGCTACATACAGTAAATGTGAGTATTATAGGATTTGGTGTGCTAGTATTTTCATTATGAAGTCATAATTTTCAGAAGTTTATAACCTGGTTGTTAAAACTGGCGTGGAAGCTCTGGAGCTTCTGCTCCTTAACTCAGCCTGAGAAAGCATTGGCCCAGGCTCTTGGTGGAACTGGGAACACACCAGACTGACACTGGTGTGTGGTGGGAGCAAGGTGCTGTTGGTCTGATGGGAAGTTCTGAATTGGGGAGGGAGTATGGACCTCTCTGGTTTGTTCTAAAAGAGTTGATTATTTTGGAGTGTGGGCATAGGTACAGAGATCTTCATCCAATAGATTTCGCACCCATCACTGAGCTGAGTGGAGCAGTTCTTTGTTGGACTGCTTGGAGCACTCAGCTAACTGGAGGCATCACCCTGTTATATCATCTGATTCTCTCTTTTATTGTTTGTTTCTTTCTCGGACTGGATGTTTAGGGAATTGTGCACAAGTTCAAGCCTTTTGGTTTGTGATTTATGGACACTCTTTGGGATGTTGTTATTGGCTTTGTCTCTGCACATTGGTCACTCATAATCCTCCTCAGACTAATTTCATAACACACTCTCTGTCTAGCTACTCTCTGTCTTGTCTTCAACACTGATTCTTATGGAAATCTGTCATTATCAAACTCATGTTTGTATCCTCCTCATCTATCTTACATCTTCTTTTCACCTCACTCTGCTCTTTTTTTCCTTGTTTAGCTCAGTGGCAGACAGGGACTATTTATTATTCCTATGAAACTAGTGTTTCTGCTTGCATGAGAGCACTGCTGGATGGATCACATTTATTTATGTTATTGTGTCTCACAAGATCACAGTGAGGCACCTGAAGAGGCTGGATTCAAACTGCAGGACTTCATATCTGGCCCTGCACAGGTCCTTATTTTTTCACCAACAGGACGTAAATTTGAAAACTGCAGATCCTTGACCAACAAAAATTCATTCCTCTCTGACCACTTCTTGATCTCCAGTTACTAACTAAACTATTCAAGGGTGTGTGTGTTTCAAGCTTTTACCTGTGCACATAGTTCAAAGAAAGAGCACCAGTAGCCAAGTCAGTGTGGATTTGCTTTGTTAGATGTGAGCTCGGTATGAAGGACTCTGAACTTGACTTTTTTTAAAGTAGGAAATCAAGATAATACCTCACCTTGTACTTGTCTCAGCATTTTTTTTTGCAGAAGTCAGGTTAAAAAGCAAATTTTGCTCACAGGATCGCTTTTAATTGCCTATTCTCATTCTTCAGTCTCAGTTCTTCAGGAGAATATGTCTGAGCAGATGGCTTTGACTATAGCATGGGCTATGTACCACATAAGAGTACTCTGGCAAATATAGTTAGGTATCTGTCTGATACGGATGACAAGAGACAGTGAAATATGTGAGAGTGTGAAGCAGAAGTGTGGTTACATCTAAATGCTGAATTAGCTCCGGTTCCATTTTTGTTTCAACAGTTGTTGCTTTCTGCAGGAGCAGAAAGAAGCGAGATGAACTTGACTTTTAATCTAACTGTTCTGGTGGGATGAGTGACCGCTGGTTTGCTGTATTGGTACTCTTACAGCAGAAAGAGGTGAGGGAGACTGACAGAGCACAGGAGTCACAGTTTGGGGAGTGGGGAGAATGCCATGATAAAACACAGTGGTTAGGGATACGCATGATTGGAAAACCAATTCATCTCAATGGTACCTGGTGGAGCAGTTAAGGCAGTGTTATTATCTCCAGTTCCTCCTGAGGAGGAAACAGAAGTGGGGTGCTGACATGATGCTGTGAATAATAGTCAGCATTTTGGTGTCAGTGTGGGGAAATTAAGCCTTCCTTTCCCTATTTGTTTAGTCTCTTCATCACACAGGAGTGTCATACAATAGGTGAAGAGGTAATACACTTGGCTAGTCAGAGAGATTTGGGCTATCATTTGGGAATCATTAACAGAAAACTTCTTTTCCTTTTTAATCTTGTCTTCATTCCTTGGAGTCTTCTTTATATATATATATATTTTGTATGTGAGGCACTGGTGTTCTTCGGAAGAAGACTAGTATGAAGAAATGGGTTTATACTACAGCCGGAGGACATTGAAGTTCATCAATCTGATACTCTTTAGACATGAGAGCCACAGTTGGCCCACTCTTGTGTAAGCCCGGCTCTTGCATAGAGTCAGGTACCTGCCAATTTCTCAGCTCTGGTGGAAACCAGACTACCCACAGTGAATCAACTTGCCTAAAGACTGGATTTAAATGCTCGTGGATCATATCTTCAAATTTACTTCAATATTTCTGAGAAGCTAATGAAAAAAACAATGATAACAACAATTTGGCAAAGCTAACAAGATTGGCAAAGCTAAATACCCATAATCCTATGAGAACAAGAATTGTTTGATATTCATTGGTCATTTTTCATTGGACAATTTTATCATTCAACATCTTTGGAAGCCAAAGTAATGCCATGGTGCTGGGGTTACCAGGCATAAACCCTGAAAAATAGAGAAAAGTTAAAGTAATGCGTGAACCATCTGTGCAGCTGGATATGGTTTCTCAAGATGATGTATAACCGATACATCTTCAAGAATTGGAGTGGACTCATGAATAATTTGCTTAGGGAAAGGAGATGACATTTGTCATCTTCTACTGTCTGGTTGTTAAAACATTCAATTTTTGTACTAAATATCTTTCTTCTTTGTCTCTTGCTATCCCTTGCCATAGGCAAGAAACTCCTGTTACACATCTCCGTCTTCTCTTTGCTCTTCTTCATGTCCATTCTCAAAAATTCTTTTTGTGATATCCACAAAATATCCTTCAGTGTTTTCCAGATAACAAAAACTTTATTTAAATGGCCAATTTTTTTTTTTTTCCTTTTCTTTTTAGTTCCTTTCTCTTTGCAGCTATTAGTCATCTGTGGGTTTGTGCTGAGACTGGACACTGTGGGATGAAGACCTCAGGTCCATAAGTAGGGCTCGTAAAATAACTATTCCAGTAACTGATAACTCATTCTCCTGAGATAACAGTCATTCCTTGCTTTAAAATCAGAGACATATTCTATTTCCATCACTGTTTCTCTACAGACTCCATGATCCTGTTTCCAACATGAAAGTAACTCTCAGACTGTGTTTGTGTGTATGCCTTACAACAGAAATATTTTCTCAGGGAGCTATAATGTTTCAGCTGCCACTGCAAACATGTCAGAGGAGTATGTGAAACTGAGCTGACACAGTGCAGAGGCTTTATTGGCTGTTACTCCTGAGATATGCACCCTAGACACTTACTTAGTAACTCAACCAGTTATATGGTGGATTTGGAGATATCAGTTGTTTTACCTGTGGGGTAAAACAAGTGGGGGTGGTAGGTAATGATGTAGGTAATGATGTGGGAGCTGACAATCCTCCAGATGACAGCTGAGGGATTCCTTTTCACAGAGGGTCAAAATCCTGGATGCTGACCACAGAATCACCAAGGTTGGAAAGCCCTCCAATATTCTCCAGTCCAATTGCCCACCTACCATCAATATTCCCCCTCACTGAACCATATCCTTTAGTACAACATCTAAACATTTCTTGAGCACCACAAGGAACAGTGATTTAACCACTTCCCTGGGCAGCCCATTCTAGTGCCTGTCCGCTCTTTCTGAGAATAAAATTTTCCTAACATTCAATATGAATCTCAAATTCCTTCTAGTCTTATCACTAGCTATGCAGGAGAAGAGACCAACCCCCACCTCACCACCACCTCCTTTCAGGCAGTTGTAGAAAGTGATAAGTCTCCCCTGAGCCTCTTCCAGACCAAACAATATCAGTTCCCTTAGCTGCTCCCCATAAGACTTGTGCTCCAGACTATGGTGCCAGCATTTCTGCATCCCTTACTTGGGAAATGCATTGCAGTCAGAAGTGAATCAAAACTGGAGGTAGGTTGGAGGCGCGCGAGCGAACCAGTGAATTTGGATAGGAAGATGAGGCAGAGCAGGCTGGGCAGGTATGAGCACATGCCACTTCCTGCTTCAGGGCATCTGCCAGCCAGATGTGGCCAGGTGTGATCAAATGTGGTGATGCCATCCCAGCACAGAGCTGCCAGGGGAGCACAGCAACACGGGACAGGGGAGAGGATGCTCTCCCTGTATGGGCTATGCTCCCTTTCTGCTGACCCCACAGCTCACCACGACAGGTGATGCTCCAGCTCCTCCCCAGCACAGAGGGGCCATGTGGATCTGTTTCTTTCAAACTGTCTCTTACTCTGGATTTTGAAATGTAAAGGGCGAGCTACCCCAGGCAAGGATGGGAGCTGCTGCATTTGTAAAGTAACTCCTATGTTTGAGGAATGACTCCCACCACTATTTCAGCAGGAGGAGATTTAAGCTGAGAAGGCATAATGAATTTCAATGTGGGTTCTGTGCTGTGTCAAACTGTTTAATTTTGAGAAACTGAAGTCACAAGCCTGTTGTTTCATGTTTCTGTCTAATTGAAATGTTAAAGAACGGATCTCTTGGCTGTGTATTTAGTCTGGACATTCCAGCCTTTGAACTCTTACCAGTGCTGTGAGTAATATTATCCACACACATTCATTCTATTGTTGCAGAAAAACCTCTACATCTGATTTATTTTTTTTAAATATCAAAGGACTAGCACAACGTATATACTGAAAATATTCATTTGAGAAAAAAAAAAAAAGAAGAAAGAAAGAACGAAAGAAAGAATGAAATAAATAAATAAAGGAAAAGCCCTCAGCCCATTACACTAGCTCTTGGGGAAGGAGGGAGGAAAGAAGCTTTCATTAGCCTCACCATCATTTTCAGTTTTAATCACCTCTGTTCTTTTCAAATTAAAAAAGAAATTTTGATCAAGGGTCTAGAAGACCCAGAAGTGCCTTCTGGGGTTATCTGAACCAGTCACCTGTTTGGAAGAGACAGCCTTTCACCATCAGACGGATATGCATTTTCAATAATTAACTATTTTTAGCGTGGCATAAGTGAAAAATTAATAAGCCCCAGCAGCAAATAAGCTCTGCAGTGTGAGTAGAGAAGAAAATACAGGCCACAGCTCAACCTCCTGCTTTGAAAGTTCATCTCCTTTTCTTCCCCCCCTTCCCCACATCGCAGTCCCTGAGGAGCAGCGTCCTTCTTTGACAGATCCACATTTACACTCAGAGGTCACAATTTTCTGATGAGTCCCAGCACTAATGCTAATTGCCTCATTCCAGCATCTCCAGTGAGTAATTGTGGCTCTGAGGAATGGTGTTCCCCAGCTCAGGGCTCTCAAAAATCTTTGGTGCACCTGGGAGCAGCCTGACGTTCTCCTTCAGTCCTTCCCTTTGCAAAGCTGGTGGCTGTGGGAAGCCATGCTCTGCCAGACAGCACCACAGCAGTGTCCAGGGCACTCATCGTTCTCCTTCTGTTAGTAGCCTCATTTGCCTCATTTGCCAAGTTCAGTTCTAGCCAAGTTCAGTCAGTTCAGCAGTGCCTCAGCAATATCTGGGAAACAGAATCAGTCTAACGAGCCCCCCAGTGGCACCAGTGAGTGACTTGTCCTCTTTCCGTTCCCTAAAATTGAATTGAAAATACAAATTGAATCAAATAACCTATGGTATAATTTCTGTATGTTAATCATCAGCTTAGAAAGTCCAATCATCAGTCCTCAGGAAGCTAAATTAAAATACCAGTAACTAGGAAAGAATCAGTGAACTGGGGCGCTTGCTTGAAACTGGATCACATAGAGCATTTTGTGCAATAATGACATGAAAATTTGTTAGAAAGACTCATACAAACTAGAAATACTGTACTATAACCTGTTGGTCCCTCTATGTAAAATGGGAACCACAAACAGAAATCCAAAAAAGCCATTCTTTATGTTATCACTCAAGTAAGAGATGAAAGAAACAGTCTTCAAGAAGAGACAAATGAAACAGAAACAGTTGGATTATGCAATAACAAAGGCTCAAATATCCCTGATAAATCTGTTTTTAGAGTAAGCAATTTAGTGACCACATCCTGATAAATAGGTGGAAAATGACCACTGGATTTTGATTAGAGGGGACAACTTATTGATTTCAGTGCAGCCTTGACAGGGCACATCACTGGCCTTGTATGCATAGACGTGGGACAAAACACGAAGCCAGGTGCAATCACCTTTCTGGCAGATGTCAGTTGTGTAGAGTCTTGTGGGTAAACTAAAGGGATATTTGAGATGCTGGAGTCTGAACCACAACCATTTTCCTTTAGTTTTTCAGAGTTGCTCTAACTTTTTTTTTCCCTGTAGACAATGCGGTATATTTTCCTTTGCAAAGCTGAATTACTTGTTTAACTATTGTATTACTGAGAAATTTAGCTGGATCACTGTAATGGGTTCAGGATAATTATGTGTTTTTAAACATTAAGAAAATGACAGTACTTTCAAGCAAGGAAAAAAATAGGATTTTATTTTGAAAATGCTGATTCTTGAACTTTATATTTTCAATTAAAAAGTGTAAAATTAAGCATGAAACTTACCAAGTTAGCACAAGTGAAACCTTGAATAAAGTGTGAATTATTTGTAATATATAATGCAGATCCAGCTTGCCTCACAATAGCAAAGTACATCTTTGTGCTGTGTTTGCTGAGTAGAAATCCTTCCACTTTCTCCAGAGGAAGGAGATGCCACTGGTTAAGTTCTATTTGAAAATGTATTTATGGTCAGATCCTGGAGTATTTGAAACCACTGATGCGAGGTGCTGGCAGTATAGATCAATGGTTCTTACTGACTGAGCTGACCTTTTGTGTACCAAGAAGTGAAATTCTTATGAGACAAAAACTTTCCTACCTGGCTGTTAATAGTTGGATTCAATTACCCAAGGAGAGAGCTGAAAAAAGGTACAGCAGCTGAATATTTCTGAGACTGCTCTAGACAAGTGGAAGACAGATCACATATCTACTGATAATATAATATTCTTTGTATGAATTTTGAATGTAGATATAAATTGCCTGCTTCACAGTCGGACCCGCAGTGGTGATTTCACTTCAGCATACGTAACCTGGAGTGCAGAACTGTAATTAATAATAAATCTGTGCAAACAAACTTTGCACAGCCTCTGCCTTCATGATTATGAAGTATAAAATCAAAACACAAACCAAATATCACATCCCTTGGAAGGAAAGTGATCATACACAGGAAAAATCCCATCAAAGCCTGCCCCCCTATATTCACCCCACACTAAAAACAACAGCTCACAGTAGGCTGCCTTTCCCAGAGTGCGTCCCTTAGAACGAGATTGGGTTCTCTGTGGCCTGGTGAGATGCAGAGCAGCAGCACGCAGAGCTCACATCAGCACAGCAAACCTTCCCTCTTGTGCCTGGTAATGCAATGCACCACCGTCACCCCCAGCACAGGACTGTGGCACCAACACATGAAAGTGCCTCTGACAGCCAGGGGAAATCACTTCATTTTTCTTGCAGAAGAACATTTGCAATCCAGGCTAACAAATTATTCTTTCATCTGTTTGTTTGTGTTAGGGGACCCCGATGCAGAATCAGGGCTCCTTCATGACACGCACTGTGAAGACATGCAAGGAAGAGAGCAGCCGGCACCCCAGAGAGCTCGCAATCTGCATAACAGGCAGGAGCTGGGGTGGAAGGCAGCTGGGCTCAGAGAATACAATAACAATAAAATGGGTATGCAGAGCATCCTTCTCATTAAAAGATGGTGGTAATTTGAGGGCATTGCGGTGTAGGTAGCTTGAAGGAAGAATTTAAATGAGGTTAAGAAGGCAGCTATACAACAGGGATATTTTGCAGTCATGGTTTGGGCTGGGAGGCATTCAGGAGGTGCTTGAGGGAGGGGGAAGTGGGCACCGAGGCCATAGCGGGAAAGGCTGATGGCTTTCTGAAGGGAATTTCAAGCATTCCTAATACAGGTGGTGGAAGATACACAGTGCTTATGGCACTAACGCTCTCAGGGCAGACACATAGCCTTGGTTGTCTCCTCCTGAGTTGCAGAGTAAAGAAGCAAGAAGGAGGGAATCTGGTCTTGTTTTCACTTTGGCAAGTACACCAGGGTCTGCAGGAAGGAGACACCCAAGGTCAGGCTGGATGGTGCTCTGAGCAACCTGCTCTAGCCGTAGGTGTTCCTGTGCATTGCAGGGCAGTTGGACCAGATGGCCTTTAAGGGTCCCTTCTGACTCAAACGATTCTACGATTCTGTGATTTCAGGGTACACAGGCTGACGCATACAGCCACTCTTCAGACCAGAGCTTGCAGATTCCACAGCTAAAATAAAGCATGCAGGCCAGCTCTGAGTGCAGCCTGGGATGATTGAGTTTTTTTCTAAGATCCCCAATTTCTGAATAGGCTTCTGTACAGGGAGAAACTCCCTTAAAGGTGCTACTTGTCCCTCATTTATCAAACTAGCAAAAGTTATTTTTTTCCACTGGCTTTACTGAATGCTGTTCACAGGCTGACATTTATAAACTAGTTTCTGATGGTGAATTGTGCTGGAGAGTGTGGGCAGGGCTATTGTAACACCGAGCTAAAACAGCAGGGCTGTAATTTCATAAAAGAGGCTTGAAGAATGTACAGACCCTATTATCTAGAAAGGAATTATTTGCAGTATGAGACTGTAGACTAAAGCACAAGTGGACAGGTTAATAGGTATTTGTAACTTGGACAATAGTTTGTGCACATTTCACTCTGGCCACATACAGAAATAGCCATGATGCAGTTAGCAGAGAAAATGTATTTGTAGAAGAGCAAAATTTAACTCCAGAGTTGCATTTGTGTGGCCAGAAGAATGCCTCATAACGTTCTTTAGAGCATCTCCGCAGCTTTGACGTCCTAGCTCTTATTTCAGAAGTGGCTTAGGCACTTAGCAGCATGATATTTTCCAAAGCATCTAAGTAGATTAAAGACTTAATCTCCTCAAAAGTCAGTGGCAGCCCACTAGATAGCTAGATTGTACTGCCTAGGCACCTTTTTAACTTCCAAGTCAGTGGGATTGGAGTATCTAGAGGCCACTGGCACTTTTGGGTTTGGTTTTTGTAGTAAATGAAAGCGTATGCGAAATAACAACTCAGACTTGAAGATTTAGTTGCTTGCCCAAGGTGAGAGCATGCCAGGGGTATCTTTATAACTTTCTTGTTCTGTGCATGGCTGTCCCTTGACGTGTCTTGCCACCGTCTCTTGCAATTGCTGATGGTCTTCGTGGGCAGCCAGAACTATGGGGTGTCATTATGGACACGCGGAGCCTTGATGGACTCCTAGGAGTATTTAATCTGCTCCCTCAAGTCTCAATGCAGAGCAGACCTTGACATGTCTGGATTTTGCATGGTGTCTACAGTAACGGCCTTCTGTCAGCTCTTTGGCTATGCAACAGCCTGATGCATTTATACTGAGGAGAGATGGATGCAAAGCATTGATTTCTTTGCTTTTTATTTTTATTTTTTTCTTCTTTAATTTCATCAGTTCTGGTCAGGAGTTCAGGTTGCAGACAACCTGCAGGAATTATCATCAGTGGGCATCAATGCTTCTATGTCCAGCATCAAAGCTCTGTGTGGGAACTAGTCCAGTGAGGAGGACACGCTTGGTACAGCACGTGGGGGAAGGAACAGTTTTATATACAAAGAAAACATTCACCTGTCAGCTCTCATCTCCCTAAAATACCTCTCATCCTGTGCCAGCAAAGCCAGTGGGTGCGGGGAACGTGAATGTGTGTGTGTGCTGGTGGTGGGTGGGGAATGGGGATGGCGGTTTGTTTACTACAGTTTTACTTCATTAATATTTTAGTCTCAGGTGCAGAACTTGGAGAGTCTCACTGAAATTGCAAACAGCACTGATTGTGGTGTTTGTGACAGTGCCATGGGGCATCTGCATTATTTATCCCAGGCTGCACTACCCATACAGCTTTCAGGGAATATTTTCAGACAGAATCGCTAATTAGCACATATGTGGAATCTTCTCAAAGCAGTTGGGAACTCTCCTCATTACTTTTTAATTTTTTCTATTTGCTGAACGTATGTCAGAGATGAAAATTCAGAATGATAGTTTGGAGGAATTTTGCATATGAGATATTCCAAATGAAAAGTGCAATCTTCTACTGGGACCCTGAGAAAGACCGTGGGGACCTCCGGTCCAGCAGGCACATGCTGCATCTCTCTTGGGCTGTCACTTTGTTGCCCAAAGTCATCAGGGATGCTACAGCCTTTGCTCCCTGTCCTGAAGTCCTGTGGGCTGTAGTTTGGTGCCACTTAATAATCACCCAATTTCACATTTCGGATGTTACTGCTGATTAATTCTCTGTAATAAGATCATAAAACATACCGAGCATTTCCTGTCTTCAGATAAAAGATACTTTAGAGATGTACATGCCCAATTTTTCATTTTAATAATGTATTATAGGGAAACACTTAGCTCAGTGCTAAAAATCACTCAATCAGCTCCTGACAGATTTTATTATTTTTTACTTTTTATTTTCTCGTTTTAGTAAATTCTCTATGATTTTACCTTGATTTCTCAGCCACGTGTTTTACATGTTCTAAGAGATTTCTCTGAATTTCAAAGAACAGTGGTGACAGCAAACTGCTCCTTGTACACTTGTGTACTGTAAAGGACCGATTTAAGAAACAGCTTTTCGAAGGTAAGGCTCAATTTAGCAGGAACATTAATGTTTAAATTTTATTTATTACGGATTTAACTGCAACATAAAAAAGCTTCAGTCTGATATCCTAGGCACTCTTTTGTAGAAAGGAAAGTGACAGTACCGAAAGATGAAACCCCCAAACATTAGCACACCTATCACATCACAGCCAGCTACAATGCTTGGTGCAGGGCAGAAAATTCTCTTCCTTTTCTTCTCACCAACTGAAAACAAAAGACAGTTTCTGCATCCTCTGCCACAATTGCTCATTTTTATGCTTGCTCATTTTTATTTTCTCAGCCTCTGGGCGAGGTCAACAGAACAGAAAATGCAGGGAAATCAATGTCTAAACTGAAGACTTCGGGCTGGTTGAAAAATGCAGGGGTTTTTGCTGTAGGAAACTTTTCAGCAAAGAGGTAAACTATGCAATTTCAAAACCCAGAAACATCACAGCAACTTGTATGATGGTTATAGCTCAGTCCTTCATCCATGTTAAGGTCTTGACTTTCTGAGCAGACCGCAAGACATGCCATAGCTTCTCTTTGTTTGTAGCGCTATCAGAACTGCCTGAGGATGGCCCTGGACATGGAGTGCGGTCGAAAGCCTGATCTCATTAAGGAAGTCAGTCTGTACAGGTCAACAAGGTCAAGAAATGTCTGACCAGGAGTCAGGTAGCACAGCAGCATTTCTGCATCAGAACTACTTTGATTCTGACTTGCTCTGTGCTTGAGATTTTAAAAAAAGAACAACAAAAATTCTTGGAAATAGAAGTGTACATTGTTTCAGTGAAAACTTTATATAGCCAAAGGAAAAACAGATATTCCTTTAACAAAGAGATTCGTTTATGCAAAAAATTCAGTTTTCTGCCTAAAAAGCAGCTTTAATGGAGAATTTTGGCAACTCTACAAAGGATCAGTAATGGTGAGAATTACTGGTGGCTCTCTTTCTCTTCAACTTTGACAGATCTGGCTTCTTCATCTCTTCCTGTGTCAACTAAAACAGTTTGGCAGAAGGCAGTGTCAGAGTCATTCCTCTTGCAGCAAGAGCCTTGCAGAACAAAAGAGCTGTTGCCGTCTGGGTTGTTTTGATCTTTAATATGTCCTCAAGAGATGGCCTCAAGTGGTGGACAGGTCAACACACATAATGTTAGTTATGAAATCAATTAATCAGGAAAGGAGAGAATAATAGTGTTTTACTTCTTTTTCTTTTTTTTTTTTTCTTCTTTTTTTTCACATTTCAAATATATATTTCCCCATTTGAAACGTGACTAAGTCAGTTCAGGTGAAATCAATCAGGAAAAGGAAATGAGTGTCAAAGATAATTTAGGAAATCAGCAAAAGGTTTATAATTGGCACCTGTAAATGATTCCACTGTGCCTACATTCAGCCCTGGTAAATGCAGGCTGGAATCCCCCCAGTGTTTTTTGGAAGGATGGAGATATTGTCACTAAAGGTGAAAGCCTGTTTTATTTTTTCACCCTTGTCATCTACTCTCTGTGCTGCCAACCTCCACTTCAGTTGCCACAGTGCATAAATTACAGTTTAGCTCACACAACCATCCATCATCGAATCACCCCATGGAAGTGCTACTAAAGCGTGTTGCCAGTTCTCCCGATTGACACTCTTCTTGTGATTGACACCTATCTAACTTACCCTATCACTTGTGTCACTGCTGAATTTGGCCCTGAAACTTCCCTGAGAGCTGTGCACATTAAGTCAATCTGAAAGTTTCATGTAAATCAGACCACTTTTGTTTCCTATCCCTTTTTTTTTTTTTTTTTTTTTTTTAACAATTCTCCCTATTTACTGGGGCAGTACACTGTTTCCTTTCTAGCTAGTTCAGTCCTTACTCAGTCAAGGTAAGAATGGAGTAGAAAATGGTCTAGATGCTCCAAACTTTGGTTAATTACATTATAATCATTTACTGACTACCACCGAGATACCTGGAAGGCAGCACAGAAAATGAACATACCTTAATAACATACCTTGATAGTAAGCCAGTGTACCGAATTCACATGCATATGAACAATTTGTATATATTGTGTATATATATATATATTTTGCCACATGATCTACGAACAGTCTGCATAATTTTTATACATACAGATATATATATAAAACAGATTGCTCTTTTGGCTTGCAGCTGATGAGTCTGAATGAATAATCATGAGTGCTTTTGATGGGCTCATAATCGTGCCTTTTTCACAGGCAAGTGCACCTAAGCCATGTTAAAGCTGGAATCCAAGTTCTCTGCAATTGGATTTTATTATCATTATTATTATTATTTTTGCCAGTGTTCTGTTGAGATGGAATACAAAATAATAGTTTCTGGAACAGATTCTGCTAAGGGTATGGTGTGTGCATACATGCCTGCATATATATCAATATAAAAGTAAAAACTGTCATGAATGAGGGAGTCTAACCAAATGAAAATAGCTCAAAATCATTGAATTTTCCTAGTCAGGTGTGCTCTGTTTGAAATTATATCCATTATGTCTGCTTTTCTCTTTCAGTCACTCAGAACTGCTGTAAACTCACTGCTAGGTAAGGTCTGCTAAGTGTGAATCGTTTGATTGTCGTTGTTTGTGCAGCATCTGTTCCATAGCATGTTTAATTATTTCTGTGTGTTAAATTCATGTAGGTTACTTGAGAATTGCCTTAACTAAGTGTTAAAATTGCAGCTACTGCAGAATTCATTATCTTGATTATCATTAGAGATGGGCAGAGGAGGTAGTGTCAGTTTTCTTCATACTTTATTCTGAGAACGCAGCTAAAAAATATGCATTCTGGTATATACACACCTTGCTGCTGCCTTGCCAAAGTTCCCTCTTTGGCCAACTTCATTTGGGCTGGGCAGTCACCAACTGCATGAAATTTAACAGGAACAGATGATGGATTCTGCACAGGGCAACCCTGGTTGTATATACAGACTGGAGGACAAGCAACATCACTGAAACGGAACTGTGGGTTCTGGTTGATGACAAGTTGAACACGAGCCAGCAGTGTGCCCTGGCAGCCACAAGGTGCAACCGTACCTTGGGGTGCACCAGGCCCAGCACTGCAGCAGGTGAGGGGAGGGCATGTCCCGCCATGGGGGCCCTGTGTTTGTGCAGCCCAGAGCAGAGGAGCTGAGGGGAGGCCTGATGGCGGCTGCAGCTCCTCACAGGGAGCGGAGGGGCAGCGCTGAGCTCTGCTCTGTGTGACAGCGACAGGGCCCGAGGGAACGGCATGGAGCTGCGTCAGGGGAGGGGCGGGTGGGGGTCAGGGACAGGGTCTGCACCAGAGGGCGGTGGGCATGGAACGGGCTGCCCAGGGCAGTGGGCGCGGCCTGAGTGCCGGAGTTCGGGGAGCGTTTGGGCAGTGCTCTCAGAGACTGGGTTTGAGTGTTGGGTAGACCTTTGTGAAAGCAGGATTTATACTCGGTGATCCTTTTCCTCTCCAACTATCTTATTCTGTCCTATGGTCTCAGAGCTCAGACCACCAGCTACTAGCCTGGGAGTGCTGCGGTTAATTTTCTCTACAGGTGTCACTGTATCTCACATGTTCTGTGAGTCAAACAGCAGAAAATCCCAAGGAAGTCTGTATTTATCTGTGGTGTGTTAAGGGAGGTTTTTCATCTACATATTATTCATGTATTATTAACATGGTACCACATATGATCTTACGTTTCAATAAGTTATTTAAAACAGAAAATACCAGACAACATTTCTCTACCTTAAAAAAAAAAAAAAACGATAGGGTGAGAAATTTGGTTAGCTTTGTACTCACACTGCTGATCTACCACTTTATAAACTATAGTGGAGTTTCACTTTTATTAGTCTGTGGCTGTAGGCTAGTGAACTCTACTCTATAGCCCTATGCTTTGTACATCAAGAGCCAAATTTGAATGAAGTTTCCTTATTTTATTTCAGGCTTTTGACAACTCTAAAGTTACTCTTCGGAGGGTTTTTTCCCTGCATTTTTACTACTGCATGAGCTATAAATATTCTTTTTGTTTAATTCAGAGCTTTTAACATTAAAAAATATCCTGATTGCAGCAAGTGGGAGCTCTTGGTGCAGCATGAAAGTGCATAGTTCATGGTAAGGGGCGGTGGTGCTAATAGTCTTACCAACGGCTGTAAGCATGGGATATTGCTGGTCATTGTGGCAATTTATGCAAGCAGCTCACACGCTCATAGCACTTAATTGTCTTTAATGGGATTGTGTTATAAGATAATGGATATCTTATTTCCTAAGGAAAGATTTAAAACATTATCTGCGTTTAGAAAGTTCTTGAAAACTGGAAATGGAAGAGCCTGTGTGCTGTACAAGAAGCCCTTATCCTGCAGATGCATAATAATATGCAGATATGATGATATGTACTTAAGTGAAAAGCTTAGCTGAGTTCTGTGAGAGAAATTTCTCATCTCTCCTTGGAATTTGAGCTGCTATCCTACAATGAAAATCAGCAAACAGTATGTCGAGAACTCTGCTTAATCCTTGCAAAATGCGCCAAGCAGTTACTAAGTGATTCTCAGGCATCTTGAAATACAATTACATTAGAAAGCTAAGTTCAAAAAATAGTATGAGATTTCCAATAGACTGGTTGACTCACTTTAATTAATAGTTCTTTAATTATAGAAATCCATTAATATCATAAAGTTCTACTTGGCATCAATTGGTATCAGGCATGTAAGTAAAGTCTCATTTCCCTGAGGGTGTACATGGCAAGTTTCATTTGCCTGAGGCCTTTTGACTGTAAAATCTCAACCAACATTAAGTAAGAAAAGCTAAGGTACATCGGTGAAATCCCAAATCAGGACAGATGTTTCTTCACAATGATGTGCAAGCCCCGATATTCCCATGGAAACAGTTTTGAATTTAATATTTTCATGTAGTGATTTTAACTACATAACCAAAGCTAAATAATGTGTATGTTTTCACATGCACATGTGGCTCTCGGTGTTTGCTAACAGGCTTAGGCTGCTATTCACCTAGTAAATTTTCCTTATATTTTCACATGCTTGCATGTTTATACACATCCATATATACCTATTTAATAGTGTAAGTACGTGGTGAAGAATGTAGATTCTCTTCTATTCTTCCATCTATTTAGTTCCTTGAAAGAGGCAAAAAGGCAAAATGTCACTTCAGTGACAAATTCTCAGAGTAATGTGGAGGTCATTAAACGCAACCCTTGGGTTTTTCAGGGTCTGATACCAATGCCAGTACCAGAAAGCTGGGCTAGTGCTGGTGGGAAACCAACGCTGCTGTGCTGAGCTGATGTGTGCAGAAATGCTGCCTAATGCAGATGAGTATGCTATTGCTATTGCAGGGGAAGAATGACTGGGCATGTAAGTGAATTTCCTCCACTGCAAAGAGAAAAAGTAACTGAAACATCATATGGTCAAAGTTTGCTTCAGTGACCAAGGACAGGGCAATATGAGGGACAAAACTGAGAGAAACACAGTGAACCTACAGTTCCTTGGAGAAGGAAAAGATGGGTAAATTTTTCACAATGGCAGTCTTTATCTGTTTTTTCATGTTACCAGATCACAAACTCAGTTTATGTCCAACTCACTGTGTGCATTCATTCCATTTTCTCTACTCCACTGCACTCTGGTCTCCTTCATTTCTCGCTGACACTCTCTTCTTCAGGTGAAAGTCATTTCCATTTCCCACATACATATTATCTTTCATTTTCCATGCCAAAACTAACTTCAATATTTTTATGTTGGCATTTTTAATCTGTACAGGATGATTTTTATTATTTCTTTCTCCTTAATGGTGTTTGCTTTTCAGTCATATTCTATTCTCCAGATTTCATTTGTAGAGGGTGAAGCCTTGCAGGGAAAATGAGAGAGGGTAATTGAATCTTAAGAGGTGGCAATCCAGAGTAACCAAGGCTTGCTGAGAAAGGAGACAGAAATTGATGAAATACTTCTAGCCATCAGAATTAGAGAAAGATACAACCTGTGAGCTCTCAGTATAGATGTTTCTGTGCATGTGTGAAAGATGGAGTGGAGACATTCAGGATATTCTCTGTAAGTTTTAGGCACCTCTAGCTACATTAAGCTACATGATATTCAGTTAAATTCAGTTAAGCCAAGTGTTCTAGCTTGTTTTACATGTACTAATTCTCCTCAGTATTTTTTTACTTGTGTAAACATCTTTTTCCCTCAACTCATTTAGAAAAATGTTGAACTGCATTGCAGTACTCACCATTGTTGAGATCCCTGTGTAAGCCCTGTAACTTGGTTGTTCATGCCCATTAACAGTGTTTTTCCGAATTCTGTCATGTAGTCAGCTTTTAATCCACTTAGTATTTGAAATATTGATGTTGTATGATGCTAATTTTTAATCAGAATATTCTTGTAGTACTAAGCTGAAGTGTGTTCAGTCTAAGTATATTAAATCACTTTTATCAACATAAATAGTAGTTTCATCAAAAACATGATTAAATGGTTTTGACAAGATGTATTTTCCATGAAACCATATTGATTGACATAATTATTTATTATCATCATTAAAACCTATATTGATTGAACCTCTCATTTGCTGATCTATTAATTTGCCTGAGCTTTGATGTCACACTAACCAGATTATTCAGCTCCTGCTCTAATATGAGGTTTTCTCTAGTCCTCTACAGTCTTTCCAGTATCCCAGACCATAAAGGAAAGGCAATGCCTTGATTTTCTTGGCCAGCAAGTTGAAAACACTTGTTAGTAACTTGCCAGATGTGGTGATTTAAGGAAGTTTATATTTTTGTAAATGCTCTTCAACATATTTCTGTCTATTTTTGGAAAAATAATTCAATGTTATAAATTACCTTTAATTTTCCACGTAAAATGTGAGCCAAATTAATTCAGTCAGAGGTTAGGAAATGATCAGTGAAATGTGTGAAATCTAAGAAGTTCCAGGCAGCCAATGACGTTTTCCATCCTGCATCTCTTAGATTGAATTTATCACATGTAGTGTGCAGTTCATCCTTTCTAATTAGCACTTACATAAAAGTTGCTTTTGGTTTCAAAATTTTGGAAGTATATTTTGTTATTCTTTCTTTTCAAAAGATGAGCATTATCATACTCCAAAAACAATGGAACGTGACAAAGCATGTATTACTGGGCCATTTATGCACTTCTCTTTGGCCTTATGCCTCACAATGCTCCGGAGACTTGCATTAATGGCCCAGTAATATGACACACCCTATCATGTCTTATTGCTTAATTGGACTCCAGACAAATTCAGTTAAACCACATATGCTGTTCTTTTATGACTACTGCTATACAGTTTTTATTTCCTACGTTCTTGGGTGCTTTTGGAAGTCTTTGAGTTGTTTCAAATGTATCTCTTGAGATCACAGATTGTCAAAGCAGTTTTAACTCTGACCCTTGGACCTTTGCCATTTATGTACCAAATGGATATGTGCTCCGTTGGGCAAAATAGAAACCTCAAGATGTACACCTTACAGAAAAATGGAAGGAGACATCGTAGTTGCCCTGGTCTCCCCTGCATGACCAGTTTGCCACAAACCAGGCAGCTCGTCAGCCAAGAATACTGTGTGGGTTGTACTAGTTTGGCATCCATGGTGCTCATAAACAAAATAATCTGTAGAGTTTGAGAGGTTTCTCTCGTACATTTCCTGTTTCCCCAGATGAGCTGCGTTCTACAGCAAGAGTATCAATGAAATATCCTTATAGGCCTTTCCATTGAGTTCATTGTGCTTCAGAGCAGGTCCCATGTGCGGAATGCTGACAGCTGGTGGGATAGCAAGAAAATCTCAGTTGGACTGTGGTACTCCTTAGCATTTCACATTGCACTCACTGAACTTGGGAAACAGAGGCTGAAAGGACAGCTGCAGCTACAGAGAGTGAACCAGGAGGCATTGGGCAAGTGCTGTGAAATACCATTGTCTGTCCTCAACATGCTCTGTAATGAAACCAAAGAGCACCCAGCAACTTTTGGTAAAGTGGCCCTGGTGAAAGCAAAGAGTAAGACAGAAGGGTGTAACATTTTTGTGACCTATACTGCTAAGGAAAGTGACTGTTTGCCTAGTTGAAGTAAATTTCTGTTGAATTTACTTACGTTTTAGGTGGGATTGAAGGTGGTGACTGATAAGTTTCATGATGTTTTCACAGGATCCTAGACTACGAATCATTTCTGAATGCTGCAGGACCTTGGGTGATTGGTGTTAGATTGAACAGTTCAGTTGAGATTTCATGGGTGTTACATGTACTATATACATCCTGGCTGACTGAGATTGCTAATGCACACTTTTAAAGTATTTAAAGTAGAAATCTTGAAATTAGAGAATTAATCAAAACTCTTAAAACATTAATTTCAGAATAAAATTCTCAAGTGATTAAGATTTGTATGCTTTAAGACATCGGACATAATATGAGTTCTTATGCTAATAAAATATCATCATTACGTTCTTTAAGAAAAAAGAACACCACAACCAAATAGCTGCAGTAAATCATTATCAAATGGTGATAAAAAAGTCAGGGAAATGCAGAGAGTTTAACATTTATATAAATTAATCCTTATGATAACAAAAACAATGCAAAAGCAGAAATGCAATCTATTCTCAATCAGTACTGCTCCAGCATTTAGTACATCAATTTTTATAAAGAATCAGTTGGATACACTTCTGACTCATGGCTTGGCATGTGTTCTGTCTTCAGAAAGGGGCACCTTTACAACCCCTTTAGTGTAGCAAGGCCTAAAGAGGCTTGACAGTTGGTGCATCACAGTTCCTGTTAAGAATAGTTAGTATGTGTTTATGAATGTTACAAGTCCCTTATTGTGTGGATGAAAGAATGGATGCCTGTTGTCAGTTATACTTTAAATATAGACCTTTATTTGTCCTGGACACAATCACTTTTTGCACAGTGAATACACTGAATTAATGTCTGTTTATTTTAAAGCCTTTTTTTGAAAAATGATTAATAGTAAAAAATGCATTGAGATGAGTGGTGAAAAAACCATTAAAGAAGTGAAAAGAAGAATTACATTAAATACTTCAGGAAGTCGTAGAATCACAGAACTGTAGGGGTTGGAAAGGACCTTTGGAGTTCATACAGTCCAACCCTCATGCTAAAGCAGGTTGTCTACAGTAAGTTACACAGGAAAGCATCCAGGCTGGTTTTGAATATCTCTAGACAAGGAGATTCCACAACATCTCTGGGCAGCTTGTCAAATATGTGGTGTTCACATAGCTTTTTTAAAATGGCTGTCTACCTTATGATATAATCTAAGATAATCTTAAAATATGAGTCCCCATACATATGCTTTCAATGATCCAACAAGATTTGTATTGCTAATTCCTTCCTCTCTCTCCTTGGTGCTCCTGGTTGGTGGATCAGCCACATACTGTCTCCTGCTGATGCTGTTTGGAAGTGGCAAGGGTGGTCTTGGAGCTGTACACTTTGTGCTTGATTCTGGATGCATGAATGGACTGATGGAAAGGAGAAAGGCAGGTGGCACAGCTTTGGCAGCCCAGTTAGTGAGAGCTACAGAGGTAACTACATATTCAGCAGGACACCCCTAGCCATGTGTGAAGCAATGTTGGCTTAATTTAAAAAAATATTTATATTCTTACATGAGAATTATTTTTATTAAAGTATTCCTAGCTGTATTTCTCCTAAAAGAGCAGAGCAGAGACAGTGTAAAATTATGCATCATGTTGTGTTCACTGTGCAATTTTAGGAAACCTTGGAATGACGCAGAGCCTCATCCAGCATGCGGTTTAGCGTAGGTGTTTGTTGTGTGACCTGTGTATTGATTTAAACTGTGAACAGAGTAAGTAATGTAATACATTGCAAGAACACCACACACCTAAAGCAAATACAACCAGCTGAAATAGAAATTGAGGTGAACAATGCCTCAAACTACAGCATTGTGCCTCCATTTCTAGACTCCATTTGTGACATCATGTGTGAAATGGTTTAGGGTCTTTTCCACAACGAGGTCTTCAGATTAAAGCTCCCATTAATCCTAGAGGGCTGCCTACACAAAGAAGTTGATCAGTCAGCAGCTCCTGATGACCTTACTTGGGCCTTTAGACCCAGCATCTCTCCAAAAAACACAGGCAATTGAGCAGGAGACTTTGCATAAGCCTCTGGCTTCATGCTGGCCTTTTGGAAATGAAATGGAGACCTGAAACTTGCTCTCAACAGATATTTGTTGTTCAAGTGTATTTGTTGTGGCTGCCTGAAATGTTAAAAGGTGTCCCTGGGGAAGGTGGATGAGCCTGTCAAGCTTATGATGAGCTGCCAGTAATCTGTAGGCTAAATAGACAAATTCCTCATGGGCTTCACATGTATACGAACCAGCCACAGGAGCAAAAGCCCTGTCTGAAGAGGCAAGGGCTTCTGGACCTTGCTTTGCCTCTTGCCTCTGTGTTGTCAGCAAAGAGAAAAACCTCTGGCAACTGGAACGATTGGTCTTAATTACCCGACTTGTAAGAAGATTGAGAAGGAGATAGAAAAGGAATTTTCAAATATGGCACATAAAATGAAAGCCACTTACTTGATACACACTTTCCTCTATTTCTAGGGATTTGTTTTATTGCATCTGCTATCTGGCCCCTGTGCCCTGAGCAAGGATACCCCATTTCATATACTGAGACTATAGAAGCCTCATTTCATGCTTTACAGGGCGACAACATGCTGTGGTGCTCAAAGCACAGGTCGGGTTGCAGAGTATGTGAGACCCACATAGCCACAGGCAGCTCACAAATGCATCTCTAAATTATACCAAGCTCCCCAGCCACAACAGAGGGATGGCAATGCTTATTTACATAACTTGTAGGCTTCTGCAGCAGGCCTGGCAGGGCCATGCAAATTAATTCCTGTTAATGAAAGTTTGGGTTTTTTAATATCTCACTTCTGCTGTGAGCAAGCCCTCTCTGTCAGCACTTTTTATGCAAATGTATTGGTTGTCACACCATCAGTGGCTTTGTATCTTCATTGCTGATGACCCATTATTTACTTTGTGGTAATGACCAGAAGAATTAGGGCTCCACTGTGTCACACTCTCAGAAATGGGAAATCACTCTACAGTTTGTTATCACTCTCCATACTGAAAGATGTTTTAGAAGAAACTTTACAATATAAGGCCTTCATATGGAAATGTGCATCAGACTAGCTTGATGGATTAGAGCAGCTCCACCATTTAGGAGTATGACGGTTAGGTAAATGAGGATGTCTTTTCGGAAACTGTCTGCAGAGGAGAAGAACATGATTTGAAAGATAGACTTTCTGATGAATCAGATACATTCGGGTTTTCTTCTCCAAATTACATTTATTTAGGCTGTGGTCCAGAGAAGTCAACTTTTCCTGGAGAACAAAAGCCATGCTACCATATGTGTTATGAAGTTTGTAGAGTTGCACCCAGGAATTAGAGTCTTCTGCTTTACCCATCAAGAGGCACCAGCGTATTGAGGCACAGAGATCTAGAAGAGTTCAAAGAAAGGTGACAGATATGTTTAGCCGTGACAGCAAATCTTGTGGTTTAGAAACTCTAGTTCACTCGCAAACCACGAGATGGATAGCCAGAAACAAAGCTGGAGAGTTCAACTGGCCAGGCAGGAACAGAGGAGAATGAAGTGCATGGTGCAGAGGTTAGCTGTTTGCACTAGGTAAATACCCAGAATCACGGTAGCAAAAGTACTCATGATAGATATTTTCCATGAGAAATTCTGGGCTTTTTTTTTCTTTCTGCTTTTGTTTTCTGAATCAGGAATGCTTTGCAGACTCCGAAGAAACATAGACTGAGGCCTAGTGTTTTCATGTCCGGGGTACATATCCCAATAGTCTGGTTGATGGACAGTCTCTGGGATCTTTTATTCCCTTCACACCAGCTCGACAGCTCTCATTTTCATTCTGATATGGAATAAAATCACATTTTGAAACCTGAACATTTTTCACAGAATGGATTTGTTTTCTAGCCAGCCATTTACATAATATTTCTCAAAGCTGTGTTTGACAAGCATGATATTGCTAATATGGCTCCCACTGGTGTTTCATCCATGGCCAGATTTTAAGAGAAATGTCTGTGAAGCAGAGCTATCAGAAAGATCTGCATATGAGCTGCAGACACCATCCCTTTTGGAAAACTGTCTGTTTGCAGGGCACTAAAGAACAGTGCCAAGTCAATGTTAAATTGTCATATGGGAAATGGTTAACAAGACAGCTTTCCTTTCTACAGTCTCTCTAATCTCTGCCAAACCAATCTACCACCTAAGACTGGAAGTTGAAAATCTAATAAACAGGTCTGCAGTGAAAGATGCACTGTACCTGCGCCTGGAGCAGCTCCCTCTTCATCTTTGTTCACCAGCACCGTGCCCTCCCCCTACCCAAGGGGAAAAATAAAATATTCAGATTGTTATTATTTATTTAGAGGACATAAAAAAAAAAAAAAAATCAAACCAAGTCAATATTTATCCATCTGCAAAAAAGTCCAGAATACGGCAGACGCTTTATTCAGGGTAAATTAGTAGACATATGTCTTAGAGAAATGCTGTTGTGGTTGATTTATTCTTTTGTCTTTCTTTCAGTTAAGCTTTCCTCAGGTGTTTTTCAAACCCCAGAGATTCTAAAGCTTGTGTAAAAAGTCTATTTTTTACTAAACCACATGAGCTCTTTAAAATATACAGGAAAGATGAACTCGTCTAATAACAACCTCAGAAAATAACTGTAGCTGAATATAAATAAAATTAAATTTGCACAGAGGAAAAAGCCATTTCAAACTATTTTTTTCTATATAATCCATACCACAGATACTCAATAATTCAGTGAGCTTTCAGGCAATATAAGTCAATGTTGACTCATTAAATGCATTAGCTATAAAATGCATCTCTAGTAGGAAGGATGAGAAATGGTTTGCGTTCTTCCCTTTTCATCATTATTCCTTAGTGGTTTTAGTTTTAAGCTTTGGTTTATTCTTTTGTTTTTACATTTCACACTTTATAAAGAATATTTTATAGCAACTTTGGGAGCTGTAGTGAGCCATTAAAAAATAAACACATTTTCTTCCTTACCAGAAACCTGACCAACAGCAAAACTGTCTTGGTTTTACTTAACGGAAATGCTGACAGATGCTTAATTAATCCTTTGGAGACGGCCAAGTAGATGAAAAAGTGGAAAAGAAAACTGGTATGTCCAGAAGTGAGAAACTCTTCCAGACTAGTAGGGCCAAGTTGTGTTGGGTTTCTATAGGCATGTGAGACAAAGATAAGAAATCTGAGGAAACAAAAAGTTCCTACTTCATTAATTTGAAAACAACCTGGAGTTCATTTCCAGATAATAACTGCATTAATTTACCATCTTCCAGCTGACGAGTTCATAATACTTTATGAAAATGAATGGCAAGTCCCAGGTAGAACTCTATAAATTAAGTGACAGCAAACTTGCTGATCAAAAATGTCAGTAGAGTCTTCCTGAGGAAATACTCCTCCGCATATCTCAAGATAGCAAAAGCCAGAGGGAGGTGCTATGTCTCTGATGGATGTGACAGCCAGTGGGGCAGTGTTGAGCTGATGTTCAGTATGGTGGGCACAACACAGAATGGGAAACCCAGAGAATTTGAGCTTTTTTTTTTCCCCACAGGAGCTTGAACCAAGCTGCTTCTTGCCACCCCTGCAAGGAGCATCTCATTTTTTTTGCTCTCCTGGTTTTCAATCATGAGTCTTAATTAGAATTCTTCCCATGTTGCTTGGAGCTTACCTTTTCAAGGAAGGTGTCATGAAGGAGAATGGGAGGTGCGTTGAAAAGTCTCACAGATGCTCTGGGAATTACTACTGTCAAAATGTATCTCATAATAACAACCAGGAACATACACATTAACACCAGGAACTGCAGGATTGCATAGAAAGGAGGTAGTTGAAATAAAGTTCTCCTGACTTGCTTTCTACAGCAGTTATTTTTTTCTCTGAGGAGACTAAATAGTTTCCAGGAGAATAGCAGCCAACTTACCTGGATTTTTAAGCATGGGCCAGAGATATGTTTCCAGTATAGAAGAACACCATTCATGACTGATCCTTTAAATTGATGCATATCATCTTCCATAGTCCATAAACTATTACTGAGATCCATCATATTCATGCTGTAACTGAAACTTTTGTAGGTTGGGCACAGTGAGACCATAGGCACCACCTAGGAAATTCTTTCAGGCTGACTTTACAATGACAAAATTGAAGAAGTAGTGACATTCAGAATCCTATGTAATCTGTAATATGTAAACCAGACAGTTTCAAAGGTAGAATAGATTTTAGAGATCCTTTTGTAAAGATAAACTTCAAGAGAGGTGTTAATGCCTCTCATTTGTGCAAGGGCTGTCACTTGCAGAAATCCTGTGGCATGAGAGTGCCAAGCTTTCAGCCTGTTAACTGCATTTCTGGCAACGACAAACTGTCTTGTTAGGATGTTTGAAATTAATGGATACCAGCTTCTGCATGTGGAAAACTGAAACATCATCCTCCAATGTGATGATTGTGATCCACATGTGCAGCTTCAGGTAGGATGATGTAAGAGAACACTGCTGTCAAAGTTAAATGATGTAGGAAATTATGTAAGTTGGAACAATTCAATAAGTAAATAGTTAAAGAAATAAAAGGAAAACAGCCCTCAGGCAATACATTTGGCTCTTGGCATATAACTCAATGAAAGGAAACTGGATAACACAAGTCCCAGATGAACTGATTTTCTTGGTTATCCACATGTTTCCCTTCACAGTCGCATAGGGAACAAATAAATAACACTGTTTTGTAGGTTAACATAGGTGAGTCGACTAATCAACAAAGCTGAGGTGCCATTACAAGTGCATTATGTTGGTTAGCTGCTCAAAAAGGATTTAGAAAAAAAACACACCCTAGCACCCCTTTGTATGCTCCCCGCTCCCAGTAAGCCACTTATTTCTTCCTCTTCTGCCTCAAGAATTATTTTCACATTCTTTTCAATTAGCACTTCAGTGTGTAACCATTGTCTGCAATATGAGTTCAGCTGTTATCTACTCTCTAAAAAAAAATTATTTCCACATTTGCTATGTAACAGTCTGACAAACAAATAACACCTGCAGAGGATCACGCTCAATAAAGAAAGGAAAGAAAAATAGGTGGAAAGCATGAGAATTCCACTAATGCTCAGTGATTGATCTTGTTAGTACGCATAGTCTGTCAGAGAACATTGCCCCAACACAAGCACGCACCACCGAAGAACCAGCAGCACGGGAAAGAAATGCATTTCTATATAGATCACAGTCAGGCTCCCTCCCCCAGCTTTGTGAGCTGAGCTTGATTGTCAGCATTATACACACGCTCAGACAATGCTTTCAATAGACGTCTTTTTGGAAGACAATTGCAGAAAGCATGATAACGGGATTTGTCACCCTGATGTGGCTGCTGTTTCAGCAGGCATTATAATAATGAAAGGAAGTTTTACTAATTGAAAATGTGAATGAAATTCAGCTGTCTTTTTATTTTAATTCTTTTGGATGAAAGCCAATTAAGATCATCTGTCTAATGCATCTATTCACCCCTACTGCAACAATGTGTCAATTATAATGGATGTCTAATAAACTCAGACTTCCCAGGACAGAGAGCTGAGAATACAAAACAACTAGTCAGAAACATCAATGTATACCTGTAAAATATTGGCCAGCCCCTGCAAATGGCTGAGCCTATTTTCCACAGCCTGCCTAAGGGGAGTTAACTTGCCTGTACTCAGCAGCGGATGATTCAGGCACATCTGCGTCCACCCACCTCTGTTGTGTGGTAGTGGTCCTTTTCAATCACAACATGGGGTCTAATCAACCATATGCAAGGCTATTAATTTAAACAGTATACATCCCATCAGTGTGCTTCTCAGCTGTACTTCGGTAAGGTCTGAGTCCATCAGGAGTGGGGCTTGCAGCTGGAGAGGTGCTCAGTGAGGAGACATGGCCAGACAACAAGTTGCAGTGAAGGCTGCAATCACCGTGGGGAGCACAGGCGGGACAAACGAATCAACCACATGATTCCTTTCCTTTCACCTCTTCACTCACATGTTTCTGCATTGATTTGGGGTCTTGTGCCCCAGGGCTCTGTCCTCAATTACATGGGTGGTCCAAAGGAAAATAAGGTGGTCACCCTGTGTCTACCATATGCCTCTCACGTGCTTTGCTGTAGAAGATCTCCAGTCTGGTTCACAGAATCATAGAATGTGGGTTGAAAAGGACCACAATGATCATCTGGTTTCAACCCCCCTGCTATGTGCAGGGTTGCCAACCACCAGACCAGGCTGCCCAGAGCCACATCCAGCCTGGCCTTGAATGCCTCCAGGGATGGGGCATCCACAACCTCCTTGGGCAACCTGTTCCAGTGTGTCACCACCCTCTGTGTGAAAAACTTCCTCCTAATATCTAACCTAAACCTCCCCTGTCTCAGTTTAAAAGATTCCCCCTTGTTCTATCACTATCACACAACACACCGGTTGTGTGTAGGAAAAGCTTGTTAGTGGCATTAGATGCTCTTCTGGAGCTCATTCTCCAGCCCAATTTAATTTGAAAAATAAGCCAGTTCACATCATCCAAGATACTGCTGCAATTCACACCAAGAGCATTAAATAAAGCCAGCTTGCTTTAGAAGCATGTTTGTGGTCCAGCTGCAACAGCAGAAACAAAGAATTTCAGAAAAGAATCAGCATGCAGAGAGAGAAGTTAAAACAACTGTCATAAAGTAAGTTTAAAAATACATATTTATCACTCATTAAACATAGTCTTAGCATTAGGTAAGGTTCATAAATACATTCAAGTTAAATATTTAACCCTCTGCCATTATTCAGGTCCCTTACAGAAACATATGCTATATAAACATTGCAAATATTTACCTAAGAGCACTGTCCCTATAAGATGCATCCCTATAAGATGCACTCTCTCACTGTGTAAAATCCAGTTTAAAATTAAGGTTCATTTTAAATATTAAAGTTTGTGTGTTGCTCCCAATGCATCTCTGACATCACTTAATGCTTCTTCAGAATGCGGGGCAGTGCAATGGTAATGGGGGTGTCAGGAAATGATCCTGATGAAACCATCTTTTGGCAGAGAAGAGCAGAAATGCTGTAGATTCTGAACACTTGTATAAATAATGTCACTGCAATCCTTTTGTGTTCTTCTGCAGATATTCTTGACCAGGATTTTGATGAAAAAGAAACCTTTGTTTCAAAAAGACACACACTTTGAGGGAAGACTGTAGCCTACCCAAGGATTAAGCTCATCCAGCCAGGTAACAGAAACCCTCTATGTGCATCCCTGTTCAAACAAAATAGATGAGATACAAAGGATGAAAAACTTGCTCTCAAGTACATGAAAATCAGCTCCAAGCCAAGCATTAATTTGAAATGATTGTCTTGCAAAACCCTACAGCCATCTAGAACCTTCCAGAGTCTCATTTATAGACAACATGTAAACAGAAACGAGACACAATGAATTGAACCTACTCCAATAATGAAATTACACCACCAGCTGTGGGTCCACCAGAAAGCCTTTTTGGCTGCAGGCTGCACCTGTGAGAGCAGAAGGCGCTTTGGGAATGAGAAGCTCAGAGAGAGGAGCAAAGAACAGCAGGATTACTGTCTTGCTCATTCAAGATTTTTACCTCAGTCCTTCTTGTTGTTATTACATTTACAACAGGGATTAATTTTTTTTCCTCCATTCTATACCTCTCTATATATCCCCATTGATCTTTCTGTTCCAATTTAATTTGCATTTTTCACTATGAAGTTGATATAAATGATATCATAGATGAACTTAATGGGATGAAAAACTCTTTCTGGAAATCATCAGCTACATTTAGCCTCACCTAAATTGTTAGGCGTCCATATTCATTCTCCTTTTCTGGGCTTAAAGCAGGCATCTCCTTAATTGCTGTCATATAGCATTCCATAGTAGCACTTCCTCCTTGTTTTTTCCTTTGAAACTGCTCTACTGCTCAGACTGCCCCTGTGCTGCCATCTGTCACATGGTAACAACAAGTAACTGAATACTGTTGGGAAGATTCAGCCCCTACTGCCATGCCACCAACAGAGTTGTAGGTTAACATAATGCAATAGAAGGCATTACTTTTGGAGCAGCATTTCTACATCACAAATATGTGCAGTATAGTACAAATATGGTGTGGACTAGAGAAGTCTTTCTTTCCCCTTCAGTTCTTTCTTGAGAAAATATATTAGAGAAAAAATGAAACTCTTTGTTAGGACTTTTAACAGCTTCTCCAGATGATGTGCAATAAATTTACTTTCCCTGCAAATACTATTCTGTGATAAGTTTTATCTTCCAAGATCATGATTCCTCACAAGAATGCATCATAGAAGCAGTCAAGAACTGTAATTTGGACAGGTGGTATGATCCCTAAATAGAAAGGCAGAGAAACAGGAGTTCAGAGAACAAAGAGAAGGAAAGTTAGCCTGAGAATGGCTCATCACCTGTTCCGGCTGCTCTGATGCCTGGATGGAAAACAACACAGAGATTCAAAATAATATGTTGCATAACTGGAACTGACGAAGTTAAAGAAAGAAAAGATTGCAAGATAAGGAAGGCCAGGCATGGCCAAGTCTTCACCATATCAGCAGGCAGGTCTTGCCACTCAGGCTCTGCAGGGCAAACCAAAGACACATGGTTTTGTGTCATTTCCAAGTGAGTCACATTTTCCTGGAAAAGGCTCCATTCACAAAGGCAGCTGGTAAAGACAGTATGTGTGGTTTTGAAAAGGTTCAAATTTTCCAAAGGAGACAGCTCACCAAGAGCAAATGATGTAAGCCAGTGGAGAGAGGTGACTTTGAAAATGAAAGAGAGGCTCTCTGGACAGTGGCATGTGATGTGCATCAAATAAATATAGAGAGATAGGTGCAGTGATTGTAAAAGAGGTCATTTTTTATTTTTTAATAGAATACTAGGTGCAAAAAATGGTAGTAAGCATAATACTTCATGAAAGTTGAAATACTATGTGCCATTGCACCAATAAGTGTATTGCTTTAGGGTTTATATTAGGATTGTATTTGTCAACATTTTTTAGAGTAACCCATCATATGGATTTTCATTTCTTGAAAACAGAAATTATTGCGTTATCACTAATGTGCAATAAAGTAATACTCTTGTAAGGATTAAAAGAGTCTTTCTTTTCCCTTCAATTTTCCTCTCTTATAAAAATATACTGCAGAGAGAAAACGTGAGGAACTTTGTTAGGACTTCTAACAGCTTGTCCAGCTGAAGGACGCACATTTGCCTTCTCTGCAAATTCTCTTCCAAATTATCTCAAAGATCTCTCTGCTGCCCTCTTCATATTGACATTGACTCCCCCATCTGTTGCCCACTGAAATGCCCTCAGAATGCATATGGAAATGTTGTGTAGCAAATGTGATAAGATTTTCATCTGTACTACCGTGCTAGTGGATTTCCACCCCCTTTCTCAGTAAGATAATATGTGGTGCAAACATCCCTGCATCTCTCCAAAACAGAGGAAGGATTGTGCCTCCATCCGCTAGTATTAAGGAAATGGTAAATATGAAGTACAAACCACCTGCAAATCCTGGCTGCAAAGGCTGGCCCGTGACTCTCATGGCACAAATCCAGCTCAGACAACTCAGACCTAGCTGGCGCACTAACTTGCTGTTGATCACAGAGCCCAGAGTCCAGATCAGTGCAAGTTGGCAGCACGTTGGTTCATTTCTGCGGGGAGATCAATACACAGGATCAAATGCTCCTGCAGCTCACTCTTTACAGATGCACCACTGCTTTCCAAACATAGGAACCACAGATGGAGCATATTTGAAATGATACTTTTTCTCTGTCACCATGGTAGAAGGCAGCCATGTTTCTAAGCAGGTGTTGGGTCCCACAAGCTCAGGCTGCACAGGGACACCTTGGAGCACCTTTGCTTCACATCAGCAGAACTGTCTGCACACAAAACCTCTTTCCTCTCTGATTAAGGAAGCAGAGCTTGGGATTTGCCTTTATCACCCTCAGGCTGGACATCCCCAAAGGGTAAGGCAGTCTGCACTGGTTCATCTGCTTCTGCTCTTGAGTGGGCCAGTGCGGGAGTCCTCTTTAGAGAGTATGGAGGCTGCATTCCTCATCTGTGTTCGTTTGTATATTACTATTAGCAATCACTCATAAGGGGTCCAGCTGCGTTTGAACCTAATGTGCAATCATTCAGATTCCACATAAATAAGTCACTCTGTGAGTAGTGGGACTGAAAGAGGTGGTTACCTAAAAATGTGCATACTTAAGTCCTCCATCACTCCAGGGTCCTGCATTCCCCTCCTTTATCTGATTTGCTCATCCTTTACGTTTTCCTTGGTAGAGTCTGAGCTGTAGGTGAAGATCAGCTGCCTTCTGCTGTGGAGGTATTACGGTGATATTTCTTCTTCAAAAGCCTTCAGAAATTCAATGTTTTCAACCCTCAGCCAAATGCAGCTGAATGTGGCAAATGGGTCTAGAAATTGGTAGCAGAGAAAAGGAGATAAACGCATGCACAAACAGGCACGATAAACACTTGGTGCAATTGCATGAAGTTCTGATCTGCAAGAAACCACAAAGACAGCCACTACCTGTATGATGAGGAAATAGTTCCTCTTCCATACAGCTCAGTTCCTGCAGAGCAGAACAGGGAGAGGAAAAGACACCATGGGGACAGGATAAGTGCACACTGCTGATCTGAGAAGACAGAGTGGTGCTGAAGTGCTGCCAGTTGGGTGACAACTTAGGGTCCTCCATCCCCCAGGAGGGCTGATATGGATGGACAGGAGCACAGACAGAATGGAGCAGGTCTCTATGAGCCCTTCTCCTGCAAAGCTGCATGTCTGCACTACATAGGGAATGGAGCAGAATCAGGAAGCCTAGTTTCTAGCTCTGGCTCTATTTATTTCTCCTACCTGTTGTTCCCATGTCCTGCTGGATCACTGAAACTGGAGTTTCTGCAGTACTTGTCACAGCAATACCCTCATCCTATTTAGTACCTCTAGATGACACTATAATACAGAAGAAAAATAGAAATCCAGTCTCGATAAGACACATGTCCCTTTCATATTTATTAATAATTAATATCAGCTTTGCTTTTTATTATTTTAGTGGTTTTGTGAAAATAGAAATAATTGTTGCTGATTATTATGTATTTAAGTGATGACAACATGATTAATAATACTTCAGGATGGGAAGGATTCACACTAAACAACCTAGAATGGGGAGATATTATCTCTGTTGGTGGCAAAGCTCATAATACACAGGCATTGGAAAATGATAACCCACCTGTAGAGGAAGAATGATTAAAGACAAATATACATGCAGCAACACACAGATAAGGGAGATCAATATTTAGGATATGAAACAACCTAAGAGCCTGGTCCTGTGAAGTTCCCCTGATATGATCAGTCCTTGTTGGAGTTCCTAACACAGGAGCTAACTGTGTGCCCAAGAGGTGGGCTGAGATCTGACTCCAGAGGAACAACAACCCATGGCCAAACTCTTCCCTGGCAGAACCCCAGTCTTAGACACAGCTTTAACAAATCTAAATTCAAGCTATGATTTATGTATTTAAAGAGTTAGTGAATTACTTAGTACTTTTGGCAAAGCTTAGGCATGTTTCTCCCTTCCTTTTTTTCCTATTAAAGCAAGCATCTTGCAGAGGCCTGCTTTCTGGTGATAGCAGTCAATGCTAAAATCCCAGTATTTGTGGTTGGTCTTACGGTCAGAAGGCACTTTGCTTCCCACATCTTATTTCCATCTTGTAATAGCAAGAGAAAATTATAGAGGAGGTCATAGTGTCAGGAAAATATGTTGGTTTTCTTTCCCCGAGGAAATTGGAATTCCTAAGATTTTGATTATGAAATTTCTCTGTGATGCTTTACACAGCCAGCCTTTCGCATTCCTTGTGCTTGTTAGCTCACTGTGCACTTATTACAGCATCTCACATTTTCCCCTCTTTTGAGGACAGTACGCTGTGAAGGAAGGTCAGCTGTGAGAAGAACAGCAAATAAAGTGGTAGGAGATATCTAATTTTTCCCCCAATATCTCAGTTTCCTTGACTAAGATCTCAGAGTTTGGACTTACATGTTTCTTTGTTTGCTAAAACTTAAACATTTACAAGTATAGTTCTTCATCCCTGAATGAAATGCTTAGAGCAAGACATTTCCTACCAGCTCTACCAAACTGCTGTCTGGGATCCCTGAGTGGACCAATGAGTACCTCTCTGGGTAAAACACAGGTGTCTTTGCTGCACCCATCACTCATTTTCTTCTTGTGTTCCCTCAGCAGTGACTGAAAAGAGGTTCTGCCCCACTGCTGGGGCTGAAGCCTGCACTGAACAAGATGCTGGTTGTCTGTTGGTGAGAACTTGGTTCATTCGGTTCTCAGAAATAAGATACACAGGCATCTTATTTTCATGTCTTCAGAGAGAGAAAATTATACAGGCACAATTTTTTTTTTCTACTTCTTTTCATTTCATTAAATGTGGAGAGCTATGGAGCTACAGCTGTGCTTGCCTTTTGGTTATAAATGTGTGGATTAGAAATACAGCATATAACAACAGTCAGGTTAAAGAATATTTCCGTGTTCTTTTTGTGTTTATTATGCAAAAGATTTCTACATGTTTCTTCCAGAGATTTTTCATGGTAATTAGGCCTAATTCTTTAATTGCCTCCCCCTCCATCCCTAAAAATGTTGCTGCTTCCTAGTGACTCTGGATATAACATATGTTGCCGGATATAAACAGGGGGGCCTATTAACACGGTAATAAATTTGCACGCTCTATAAATTCTTGCATCATTCATAATCTAAAATAAAAGATGAGAAAAAAAAAAAAAACCTTTGATTTGTTGCCTTTGTGCTGACCTTCAACATGTAGATTTATATGGCAGAAAGCGGTGTTTTGAAACTCACCATTACTTGAGGCTTCAGGGAAAAGAAAGAAAGAGCCTTTTTATAATTTTTTTTAATGGAGTACAGTTGGTCCATCAAGTTTCAGTTTCATTTTGAAATGTGCCCTGGGAGAATGTGCCGTAAATGCCAACATACTCAGCAGCATGAACTTAAGATGATATCAGCTTGTAATGGTGTTCTGTTGCCAGTGAGTTCCACCAGCCCCATTTTTTAAAGCGTGAGATAGAAGAAATGGTTCAGGATTTTGTTTATCACCCGTTTCCTCGGAGGAGCAGAACACAAACTATTATCTGCTGCCTAATCTGCAGTGCCTTCTTGATTGAAAATTCTCAGGCAGGGCTTCTGCTGGCGCATTTACTGTTGACCTCAGCCAACAGCAGCTTGATTTCCTTGCTGACTAAAGAAAATACAAAGATGCAAAGGATGTGTGTTTTGATTGACAAGCAATAGGTACATCTGTCTTCAGACTTCCAGATTCCTAAAGATTCTGCTGAATAAATGGTGCCGTTGCCATCTTGCAGTAAATATAATTCATTACTCCCAGAAACACATTTGGTTTGTGAAGCGATAGTATTAATAAAATGATGACAGTATATATTATGGACAGATTCGTAGTCCAAATCAACTGAAAACAACAGCCGTGTTTCCACAAGCTAAAATATAACCCTGTTATCTCGGTTATATTAAGCTATTTGTTAGAATATGTGATAAAATGTGTCTAAATGGTGCAGGAGCACAACAGTCACTTGACAGAGCATCTCTGGAGAGAAGGTGCATTTGTCATGACACGGAAGTGAGTTCCCTCGGTGAAGAAAACAGATAGACCCTGTACATAATTTCTTCCCATACAAAAACCTCACCTAATTTCATATGGTTGCCATGCATCATTATCTTAAATATTTTTGTAACCGTTTCATTACCATTCCCATCCTACTCCTCAGTCTTTTATCTTACCCATTTTGTCTGACATTATCAAACCAAATATTAATCTTGCTCTCCCTACAGCCTTTAATAACTACCTTCACATCAGAAACTGTGTCTGTAATAAGTACACCCAATCTGGAGCATTATTATCCACTGAGAAGATGCCCTGGTGCCAGCAGCTTCTGCAGGAGGGTGGAAGAGGCTGTGTGGTTTTCAACAAGGACCTCTGAGAGCCAGCCACCAAGTTTACCTGCTGACATTTAAAAATAATGGAGTTGTTTACTCGGTATCTTTCTTTCTCTCTGAACAAATAAGCATAAATATCCTGTTAGGGTTTTGTTTCCAGAGTGACACTGAGATTTTCATTTTTCTCCTTTCGTTGTTCTTTTTTTCTTTTTTGGGGGGAAAGTGAAAGTTTATTATTTTTATTGATTGGCCAATTAGAAAAACTGGTGGCTGCTTACCTGTTAGAATGGGAAGATTCGATTACAGAGCCTCGGGAGCTGGCTCGGGCTGAGTCCTGCTCTAAAGAGACATGAAAGGATACAGTGGCAGCTAAGTCTCCTGGCACATGAAGGAGTGTAAACCATTGATCACAATACGAAATGCTGAAAACTGAAAAGGAATCCAATTTATTCTAAATAAAACTACTCTGTTCTCCAGTGACAGATTCCAGAGTCAGACACCAGAGAGGAACTGACAGCAGATGTTTTAGAGCCAAGACACAGAGTGGCTGAGTAATAGTATAGAAAAGAAATTGCTTTGAACTTCACCCCTGCTTTAAATACTTCAAATCAATAGGGTCACAGAGCTCTTTAATAGAGTGATGAGGTCTTGCCCCAGCAGATCTTCACAGTGACAAGTTGATGTGCTTCCTAGCAGCAGGGTCATAAAAATTTCAGGCTTCCTTCTGAAAGGGGGCTTTGTATTAGCGGGGTCCATTTGGAGTAACTCCCTTGTATGGCCACTCTCAAAAGCTGAGCCCTAATAGTCTACATCTAAATGGGACTGACCTCATGAATTACCTCAAGAAACTTAATCTATAAACTGGCTTCTTCTTATGCAGACTGATGAATTCTTGTTTATTCCTAAATGGCTGTCACAAAACCTATTCATCAAACTCTTAACGGGGGAGAGAGTCTCACATAATCCTGCTTCAAGTGCGGCACCATTAAATAATCATTAGACTTCATTGCTGGTCTTGAGACCCACTCCAAATCCACAAAGCAAGCTTTTTACCATTCATCAGAACTGCATTTAGAGGAGATTTTGACCTGATAAAAAAGGGTGTTTTTTGTCACTATCAGTTTCATGGCTGTGTTCGTTCTCTTTCAGAAGCGGTGGTGGGGTTTATTTTTTTTTCCCCTTTCCTTAACAAAAGTAAAAGAAAATAAAGGCAGATGGCCAACTCTTTCCAATATCCGTTTGCTTTATTTGAGCAGTTTAATGTAGTGAAACAGAGTGAAATGTTGCTACTTGCTAAATGGTAAACAACGCCATTACCCAGAATTCAGCAGCAGACTGATACAAAACAGGGTGCTGGTGATTAATTAAACTGTTGTCGTAATTGTGATGCATAATACATAATAGATAGTGTGCTGTGTATTTTAAAAGCTGCAAATTAGCAAATAATAACTTCTCCACATAGCACATCTCCATTCCATGCTGTTAATGCACAAATAATCAAAAATAAAAGGTCATTACTTCTAACTAATAAAAAGAATGTCTTTTGATTTCCCTTACCCTGCAACCATGTACTGGAAAAGCCATATATCGCGAGGCACAGATCACACAACCCTGCAGGAAAAGCACAGGCCTTTTTTCTCCCATCCCTCCTGGATGCAAATGTGCCATTTTCATTATTAATCAAGAGCTATTAGAACGATCAGCCTGAGCTGTGAAATTTCAAGATCTGCTTCTGGACTGTTATAATCCCAATTCTTCTCATCCCCATTAAAAGAGCAAAGTTCATGTTCTGCACATGACTGCAGGTGGGTGCCTTCGTTCTTGTGGTAGGATCAAGCGTAGCCCCATTCTCTGTGATGCTGGAGCGTGTACCTTACTTTTAGCTGGATAGTGTCACTTGTTATAAGAGGACAATGGCTGTCTTCAAGTTTACACACGTGCTGAATGCCTAGCCAAACTTGGCCTAAATCCCTGTCAGTCTCAGGTTTGAGCTGATAATAAAACAGGCTTAGCCAGCTGATTGTTTCTCTGTTTGCTCTGTACCTGTCAAGTGGGGCAGAATACTCTCACTTTGAAGGCCTTCTCACTCATCACCAAAATCTCAAAACGTACTTGCTTAGGACTGTGCATTTCTGCTGGGGGTCTTAATGCAAAGACCCATGTAAATGTTCAAGGCATGAATGGATGTTGCAAAACTTAACACGGGCAACATTTTCCTTTCTAAGTCTCAATGCTTCTCTCCCTTCTGCTTTAACCTGTGAAGATGCTTTTGTCTGGTGCTGCACCTGCAGCTGGGAGGCGTTCGATGGCAGAACTGCTCCAAACTGTTGTTGCTGCTGTTGACAGGCCAACTGTGAAGGGTAATTAATCAAATGGAATAGTTTGCCATTTAATTTTAATCGCATGTATAAAATAATTATGCAGAAAAAGATCCCTAAGAATACAAACCACTCAAACCAAACAGGGACACTTATGCTGCTTTCACTTTTCTGCATTTTTTTTTATACTTAGATCTCTTTAATTACCCGGCAAGTGATCATTGAGCTATTTTTCCTCTTTGATCCGGCTTTTTTCCTTTCCTAATGCATGTCTTCAGGTACACTAGTTACATATTTAACTAGTGGGTGCTTAGTTTCTGCTCAATTCTCAGCTACAGACTAAGGGAGGAGGTAGTCGAGGGGATGCTGTAGAGGGTAGAGGAGAGAAATGAAGTACAACTGCTGCCTGTGTTTACAGAATGAGGTTCACAGGATTATGTGTCTCAGAGAAATTTAATAAGATTCTGTGAGTACATGATGTACTGTACTGTCTTGTGTGCATAAGAGATGCACAGAGGTCTTGACATTCATATTTATTCATACAGGATTCTGAAATGGCATGATTTTAAATATAGCATGAAATCCAAGGATAGTAATAAGGATGGAGGATGATAGCAGAGCCTGATGCCTTAATTAATTCAGAGGCTAACCCTGATTTTTGAGAAATAGTAAGTTCCCCCTGCCTACACCCCTGCTGCTGCCATCCTTTACTGTGTAGAGAAGTGTGAATCCTTGGCCTGAATGCAAAGAAATAGTGCCTTAGTTGGGCTGAATGCTGCTGTTCATGGGTAGAACAAACATCCATCTGCTACCTTTTTATATCCTCCCTTCCATTTCCATGATCTAAGGATGTGTTGTTTACCCATGCTGTTTAGTCTCCGTCTCCTTCAAGTCTTTCTTTGATCCCCTCTGTGAGGGATGTGAGAATGCCTGTAATATCTGTTGTGAATATTATAAGTTCCATCTGTTTTTTGGAGTGCTATTGTTGTGCTTGCAATATTGTAAGGAATTAATTCCAGAGAGAGCTCAACAGGTTGGGATAGTAGACCTGGTGATTAATTTATTGAGCAGGCAACATAGAGGATGCCTTTATGTCTTAACCTTATTTTTACTCAAAAGCTTTGCTTCAGGTGTGGTGATAATGTGGTAGAAGGCAAAGCTGTGGGAAAAGAGAAAGAAAAAATTCTGGTAGTAAGAAAGCAGAATCAATTTTAGCTTGAGGACTCAAGTGACATTTGCCATGATCGATGTCCACTTCTGCCTCTTTCAGTGCAAGGAATTCCCGGTGATGCAGATCATCACTATTTGTAGGTCTTTAATTTAGGATTAAAGCCAAATTATCTCTATATTATCCTGTTCTTCTCCTCTCTGATCTGGTGACTTGGCAGTTTCTTTCTCTTTCTAGCACATCGCGTTTTCATGTTTCTGGCACTTTCTATGTTCTCATCTGGCTTCCTATATTTATTCAAATCCAGCACCTTCTAGAAGCGTCATCTGAATTTTTGTCCAGTTTCTCACCTCTTTCCTTCTGTATGAGTCTTGTCTCTTAATTTAGATTAATCATAGAAACACAGAAACATTAAGGTTGCAGAAGGCTATTATGACCACCCAGTCCAACCATTAACCCATCTCCATCATGCTCACTAGCCATGTCCCTCAGTACTTTTAGAAGGAACTGAGTTAGGCAACTGCTACTGAATTTGCATAAAGAATTTATATTCAATGTGAGGATTTTTTTGTTTTGTTTTTTGTAAAATATCTATTAATTTGATATCAGGCATTTTGTTATGTGACTGAATTTTGCATATATTTATCAAGACATTCTCCAAAATCTCATATTACTTATTAGATAGCAAAGGTAAGAAAAGAGTAGAGAACTGATGAGCTGTTACTTTACAAATGGAGAGAAATAAAGAAAAAGGAGTTTCATTCATCTTGTTTAATACTGGGCTCTCACGTTCACATCAGTGTCAGTTGATCTGTTTATGTCAGACCATGCCAAAAGTTTACTGAAGAAAAGAATGCAAGGAAGAATGAGGTGGAAAATGTTTTATTCGATCCATAGCCAATCCCAAGTTCACTAAATGCCCAGATGAAACTGGGTTTAGTCAAACTATCATGAGAAACAGCTGCTTAACTATGCTGATTTCATACTGAGAATTCCTCAGATTCCTGCCATGCTAGAGATTTTCCATGTAGCATGATAGAATGATATGACTACTTCATTAACTTTCTTACTAGTTACATGATATGCCTGATATGCTGGGAGAATTGAAATTCCTGTTTCCATCATACCTTGCTCTTTTGGGTAAAATTTAGCAAAGATGTAAGTGACCTTAAAGGCTGGCAGCTGGAGGAATCAGGAATCTTTTCACCCTCACCATGGATACAATTTCTTCTAAAGGCCTTTTCCCTAATTTTACTCAGATGTTCATGCTGGTTTATAGATGAGTCATAAATGATGCCACTGGAGGAAGGAAGCTAAAATTCCAGGCATGAGCATCTTATGCTCATAGAAAATGTGACCATCTAAGGCGTAACAAAGTTGTGAAGTCTTCATTTAGAGATGTGTGGGCAAAACAAAAAAAAAAGAAAACGAAAGAGATGTATAAACACAGTCAAACACAGCACAAACATTTTTTAAATCAAATAGAGTAGATTATGGGATTTAGCATCAGCACAAGAGAAATTGAATTTTCCTTGCTGTGAATATTCTCTTTCATCATTTGAATAGCTCCGTCTTTCATATTTGTGCACCAAGCTTACCTCTTTACGAAGAGGACAGCCACATGAAGGTGAAGTTTGCATTTTGACTTCTCCTGGGCATTTCATGTCACAGTTTTTATGTTAGCCCTGGCTCCCTGTTGGCAATGAGATGCAGGGGGTTGTCACTGCCTCTATAGTTGGAAGCAAGGACACAAGTGGTCTCACGGAGGCCCTGTCACGATCTCCACTCACATTACTGAATGCTGAGAGTTGTGATTGAAATAGCTGTTGTTATCAGATCTCTTTTTCTGTGTTTGAGGGTAGAGATTATTGGGGAGTTATTTATCTGGACAGAGGTCAGAAATTACATCAGTTTTGTTGATCAGGAAGCTCTGCATGACATCAAGTGAAAACATGAGTAAAACACTTCCAACGTGATTTTACTAGAAATGTCAAATTTAGCCAATCTTGAAATATTTTTGACAAGCTGACGGCTCTTTGTAGCACTAGCTGGAACTTGCTTTGAAGTGGTTTCCCTGCTTTTTATACTGCAAAAGCTCAAAGGTCAGTAGATTTATCCATTTGAAGGTCTCTGTGAAGAGGTCAGCTCAAAGCTTCACTTTGTTTTATTCCTTGTTCAAACAAACATGGGGCGGCTGCAGAGGTTAGTTAGGAGATGGGATTACAGTGTCTGCAGTGTGAGGAAGGTGCGCCTCTGAATGTTCCTATTATGGTGAATTTTGTGTGAACAAATGACTGAATTCATGAACTTCCAGGCATTAGTGAGGTTGCTGTGGTCAAAACAGAAGTCATCCAGAATTATATCTGCACTATTAATCACTGGTATAAAAATATTATCTACTGTCAGGTTTTTGAGATCTAAGGGACTGAAGTCATCTAGGTGAAATCTCTAGTAACTGAGAAGCTGAATGCCTGAGAAGCAATTTGTGCTGAAAATTGCATTTCTATTTCTGTACTTTTTCATGTGAGCATAACCTTTTGTTTCAGGCATGAATCCTCTTCTGCTTATCCATAATGCTTTGAGATCAGACAACTGCAATGTGTTCTACTTCCAGCTATTCCTAGAGGGAATTTAAAAGTGTGAGCTATCCCACTTATCAAAGCAGGGAACATTTAGCACCACTGTGCCATGAACCAGAGCAATTCCCTGTGGTCTCCTCGGTAGGATTCAAGGTGATGGCATTGACCTTTATAAACGTAAATGGTCTGGCCCAGCTTATTAGTGCCTTCTCTCCATGCAATACTCCACAGCTATAATTGGGAGAGGTTCAAACTGAAAGTGGTTTGGAATAATGCACTGATTGTGTAAGAGCCAGGACTCTTATTTTCCCCTGCAAATTCTTCCAAATATATCAGGCTGGGGGGGAGGGGTGGCAGGGGGGCATTACGGAAAGGCATGTAACAAGGAGTTGATGGATGGTTCTTCAGTACGGAATAAAACACTGTGAAAGCATAGTTCTTCATGATTCTGTTGCTGGCAAGGAATTTCACTTGACTTTGATTGAGTTGAGACCATTAGCCCATTGGCTCAGCAATTCATTCAGGAATACGGAAGAGTATAGTTTTAGATGCAAAACTGGAACAGCAGCTATATAAAAGCACTGTACTGCTATCCTGTAGCCTGAACTGTAAAGGCAGCCAGCCCCCCAAATCTGTTTAGTTACTAGCACAGGACCTATTTCCCAGACTTCATAGTGATGTTAGTATCCTGGGGTAAGGGTAGCAAAGGGAAACCCAGCTGACAAGATGCACTGATCTTCCTCAGGATATCTGGTCATTAAGTATCATTGCCATCTCAGTGTCTCAGTGGGGAGAAGACTCATAAATGCAGGGTGACAATGAAAAAACTTTGAATTTTAAACAAAAAATTATCTGCACTTGCCAGTCAGAAACTTTGCACCTTCGCTGATCAATTTCTTATGGAACTGTGTGCTCAAATAATCCAATCCTTCCATCCCAGCATGGAAAATGATTTCAGAGGCAAACTGGGGGTGACATCCAATAAGCAGAGCAGTTTCCAATCATAAAGTGATGTCAGAGTGGTTTCTCACCATATGTAACTTTTCTTAACAGAGAGCAGCGTAGCACAAAGGTGTAGCTATGCCTCATATCTAAATGTCAGCAAAGAGTATACTGCAGACTACAGCTGACCTTTGCTTCCTTCCAGTGGGGACGACGTGAGGATGAGAATGGAGAAATACTACAATAGGGAAGCATAGGGTGGATTTATCTGGGACTTGGAAACATAGTGAGAGAGATTTGCTCTGTATTAGCAGGGGCTGTCAGACTGCATCACATCCACCATGTTTGTGATTGTGCTTCCGCAAGTAGACTGTCACAAGCTAGGGAAGGGAGGGAAAAGGTAAGGGTATTATCTGAATACAATTACCTTACCTAATCCCACTGGATTCCTGTTTTGCTGGATATTAGAGGTCTTTGACTCACATAGTGAGAGCCAGTGTGCCTCGGCAAAAGAAAGATTGCTCACAGCTTTCAAGTTACTCAAGTTTATCTGAGTAGTAACAACTCCTGAAGGAATGACAGAAATGTTTTTTTTCCTTCCTCCCTTCCCTGTTTATAGCTCTGACCTGCACTTCTTCAGCACTTCAAACGAAGGCAGGAACGATATTTGCTCTGCCTGGGTTTTGTTATTCTAGGTTGCTTGTGTGACAGTGTAGTCTTCTCATGTTGCTCTTATCTGTGTTGGCTGGGAGAGATGTTAAACCTCAGAGCCCCAGGATCCCACGCACCATCAGAGCAACTTGTTGGCCTTCCAAGATATAAACAAATCTCCCAGTATCAAAAGGTAATAAAATACAGAGAACTTTAAGATCTTTTGCTAGTTTTGTACTGAATAGCTTCCCTATGGAGTGTTCTGGATAGTGTTTCTCTGATAAGCATGACATTAAGCAAATAGTGTAATATGACAGTACCTAAACTTGTTTTTAATAATAATGTCATTTTAATAGTGCATATAATTTCTAAAGCAATTTCTAATGTTAAGACAGGCACACCTGGAAATGTGTCCTATTATATTAAGCACAGCACTGGTTTGCAGAGTCAGTGGGTACACAAAGAGTAAAGGATTTAAGTGAGTGCCAAAATAAATGGAAAAAAATGTACCATGGATCCTCTACTTTTCTGTCTTTATTGAGCATCCAGATGAGCTTAAGGCTGAAAGCATGTAAAGGCCTATCTCCTCTGCTATGATTTTCCTGCTCACCTACTAAACTGTCACCACTCTTCAGGTAGAGGCCTGGATTCCGTCTATTTTTAAGCATCTAAAATACATACAATGCTTTTCTGCAGTTCCTCTGTAGTCAAAGGAAAGAGCTCCAAGGTCATTTCAGTCCACTTAAACTTCGATTCACCCCAGGGAGCTGTCTGACCCTCTTAAGACCATGGAAGGAACTTCTGAAGACATAGTTCCCAGCATGACAGCTGAGTGTAGATATTTTGCTATGCATAAAGGGACTGCATGTCCACCAGATGCAAGCCTTTCTTAACCCTCCTCACCATCCTCCTGCATTCTTCTTGTGTGATGCAACAACATGTAGCCCCTGAGATGTACAGTTGAAAGGCATGATAAAAAAACATATACGCACGCTGTGAAGAGGGGAATAGAGATCATGCAAGTGGCGTGATTCCAGGGTGCTCTCTTCTGCAGGGATGGGGATGCTCTCTGTCCTGCTGTGGTACCCACTCAAAGGCAGATGAATCACTTCTGCTGTCCTGGCCCTGCCGACCTGGGCACTGCATTAGAAAGGTACAAAACCAGAATTGCCTGTGGCTGTTTTGCTCTTTAAAGAAGAGATACAAAGGTTGAACTGACCTTTAACAGAAGCCAATGTTCCCCTCAGGACAAAGTTGTAGTTCTCAAGTTGCTATTCAGTTCAATAATTCAGCCCAGTAAAGCGAGCAAGCCAGCAGCATCTGGTGGGCTGGAAACTGCCCTTATTCTGGGCTCCAGTGGCTCCTGCCTCACTCTAGGACTCTCTGCCTGCAGAGTGGAGATGTCAAAGATACTGTCTGATTATACTGTTCACTATGAACCCAGATAGGCTACTCTGAGCTTCTATGTAACTACAAAAAGCAGCATGAGTCTTTACTTGTACACATCTATTGTCTGTCCTTTATCTATTTGTGATTTCATTGATCAACCCAAGTGGAATCCTAAGAAATACTTTTTAATCATTGGTGTTTAGAGAAAAGGAGTCTGGGGGTTGGTGGGGGGGGAGGAGGGGGCGGCTCATAGCCCTCTACAAGTACCAGAAAGGAGGCTGCAGAGAGGAGAATGTCGGTCTGTTTTTTTTTTCAGGTGACAAGTGACAGGATACAAAGAAATTGAGTCAAATTGTGCCAGGGAAGGTTTAGACTGGAATTTGAGAAGACCTTCCTCATGCAGGGTGGCCAAGCATTAGAATGGGATGCCCAGGGAAGTAGTGGAGTCTCCGTCCCTAGAGATATTTAAATTACATGTGGATATGGCAATAAGGCACACAGTTTAGTTCTGGAACTTGGAAGTCAGCTTGACAGTTGGACTTGGTGATCTTAGAATCACAGAATCATAGAGTGGTTTTGCTTGAAAAGACCTTAAAGGTCATCTTGTTCCAACTCCCCTGTCATGGGCATGGATAACTTCTATTAGACTAGGCTGCCCAGAGGCCTGCCCAATCTGGCCTTGGACACCTCCAGTGATGAAGCACCCACAGCTTCTCCGGGCAACCTAGACCAATGCCTCACTTCCCTCTGTGTGAAGACTTTCTTCCTCTTAGCTAATCAAAATCTCCCCTCTTTTAGTTTAAAGCCATTACCTCTCATCCTATACTATATAACCTTGCAAAAAGTCCCTCTCCAATTTTATAGCACGGCCCTTCAGGTACTGGCACGCATCTGTAAAGTCTGCCCAGGTCATTCTCTTCTCCAGAGGAATGAAGCACCCATCCTATGAAGAAAGGCTAAGACAGTTGGGACTGTTCTTCAGGCTGAAGAGTCTCAGATCAGGGGCCATCTTACCAATGTCCATAAATACCTGAAGGGAAGGTGCGAAGAGGATATAGCCATGCTCTTTCAGCATTACCCAGTGCCAAGACGAGAGGCAATAGCATGAACTGAAGCACAGGAGGCTCCCTTTGTACACTAGGCAGCACTGCTGTGCTGTGCAGCTGCTGGAGCACTGGCACAGTTTGCCAAGAGGTTGTAGGGTTTCCTCCTTGGGAATCTTCACAAATCACCTGGACATGAGCTTTTGTTATCTGCTCTGAGTATCCCTGCAGGAGCAGGGGTTGGTGCGGGTGATTTTCAGAGGTTCCTGCCAACCTCAGCCATCCTGTGATTCTATGATAAGCAGATATGGAAACAGAAGTCCAATGCACAAAGATGATTATCTCACCTTCCCTTTCACTAACTGATTTTAATTCAGTTTTGTATCCATTCCCTGATTACCTTGAACTCAGTCTGCTGTAATAAACCAGTTGCTCCAGCTATTATGTAACTGTCAGTCCAATTTTAGAGAAAAGATGAGGCTCCCCACTGTCCCAAGGTTGGAGAGAGGCTTTAAGACTTTGCTCCACACACTGGCAAGATGGCAGTCCTTCCTGCTGTGATGAGGGGCTCATCATTAACCTCCCATTAGTTCCTATATCCCACTCTTCCTTCTCAGCTACTCTAAGTAGTTCACAAAATAGGTTTTTGTGAGTACTAGCTAAACCTTTGCTCTCCTTTTCTCTGGTGTAGCTGCACCAGGAGCAGAGACAGGCTCATTGGCTCTTTTTAGAAGAAAGAAATATATATTTTTTTCCTCCATCACGAAACTTTTCCTTGAGGAGATTTTGTTATTTTACAATTCAAGTCCTGCTATTTGGCACAGCAAGTAATTATTGTACAGTTACTGATTTTCTGACTCACCCGCTTGCAGATCAGTTCTGCTTCTTCAGATTCATTACAAGTCTCAAGGAGCTGAGCAGAGAAACAGCATGTCCCACCTTCACATGTCAGATAGTAAAGCTTAGTCATGCAGCTTAAAATAAAGTAAGCAAGGGGCAGATGGCAAAAAGGACAAAATGTGGCTTATTTAATCTGCCTGTGTTTGCAAGGAAGTAATTGTCTTCTAGGCTCCAGAAAACAGAGTGCTACCAGAAGACAAACAATGAAGCCTCTCTTTCCAGGGCACATATGACACTATTTGTATAGTTTCAACAGGAGCCTGCAGTTAATTCAGGGCTTTCAATAAAATTTACATTCACCATATGTAGAGGATAAAACACCTTCCCTGAATTGGGAAGCTGAATTGACCTACTTCCCCTCCCTTGTGTGATCAGTTCACACAGAGAAACTGTAATCCTCTTTTGAGCCCATACGGTAAAAATTTCTTTAACAAAACAGCCTTTCCAATATCAAACTATTACGTGAGGAAGCAAGACAGTGAGTGGTACAATAACTTGAAACATATAATACTGTCAGAAACAATGACTATAGGCTTGACAGGTTCCATCAAACCAGTACCAATTTAAAGCTTTTAGTAAGTGTAATCATTAATGTATGCAGAGCTGTTAAGTAATGAGTCAGAGTAACTGGGCCACATTTTGTTTTCTACTGACTAACCATGAAAGAACAACTAAAACACTGGAAGTACAGTTGCTGTTTAGGTATTTTGCTTTTAGTATCCTTAAATTTTATTCAGTAACTTTTAAGGAATCAATGTTTATTGTGCAGTTCTCCATAGGGTGAAAGAACCTCTTTCTTGATGCAGACAAATGGGAAATGTTTTAAACCTACCATGTAGCTGATGAGAAAACAATCACCTAAGGAAAAATAAGAAGAGGGACGGACTGAATTAAACTACATGCATGAAAAAGCTCATAAATTCCGAACACTCAGAAAAGTTATAGCTCTCATACATTTTCAACCATGGAGAACCTTCTGAAGATGCCAAAGCCATCAATCAGGCACATTTAAAACCTTTTTGAGAGCCAGAGAGGACCTGGCTAATTCTAGAGGGTGCTGTATGTGTTTGTACCTGGTTGAAAAGTGGCAGCTGCAAAGCAGCATAACTGGAGAATACACAATACAAAAAATGTGATGATCCCTTGAAATTTGTTTTATGTCCCCAGATTTCTAAACCTGAGCTCCAGAGATCTCTAGGAGTTTTTCTAACGCAGAGAAGGTGCAGAGAAGACTGCATTCCTTAGGGAGAGGAAGCATCAGCCTCATGAGGAGAGGCTGGAGCTAAAACTCTCATAGAGGAAAAGGCTGATGAGTGGAAAGATCCTCCAGGAGCATAAAGCCATGATGATACCAGATGAGATTAGAGCAGTCATTTCTTCCACTGGTCATGCAGATACTCAATAATACTAGAAATAGATTAGCTCAAAACAGACAGAAGACAGCCACGAGCAAACTTGTGGAGAGGCAGTTAACTTCAGATGGTTTAAAGAAAAGATGGACAAACTCATGGACAAACAGCTATAAGCAGATAATAATGGGAATCAACAGATGCCCCTTCTGTGATGTGTAATCCATTGGCTGCTAAGAATGGATTAGAGGCTGGGGCCAGACATCTCCTGCTGCTGCTGCTGGGGCAGAACACTTGGCATAATGGACCATTACTTGGGGTCAACCAGGCATTTATTGCTTCCTGTTCTGGTTGTTCTGTATGGGTGTTCCTTGGTGCTGGCTATAAATATTGGTATCTATATACACATAATTTTAATTCTGAGTCTTACTTTATTGCTCAGTAAGGCCTTTACCTGCCTCTTATTTTGATTTTAAAGATCTTTCAGTGTTTAAAGATCCACTTTTGGGCTTGCCTAGAGGCAGAAAAATTTTGAAAGTGAAGAAGAACTCAGCACCACCTTCATTCTTTACCTTCAAAAAGCAGGCCTTTTTCCACTTTTTCTTCTCTGGGGCTTGGTTTGCATCTACTTATCTCTGTCTTGAAGGAAAGGAGACATAAAAGAAGGTGTGAATGTGCTTACTACAGGATAAGCTCAGAGATGATATCCAAACAAGGTGGAGTCACCATTTCAGTCACCTAAGGCACAATACCAACTACAGCATTTTGTTTGTTTAGCATTGTTTCAGCAAAGGCTGTTGCTCCATAGAGAAGAAAAAAAAAAAACACTTCAAGAGAAGGAAAAAAGAAAATAGGAGCACAAATCCTGAACATGTGTGGGGATCTGTGCTCTGAGTTATTGGCTGTGCTGTTCTTGCATCTTATGTTGAATGCTTCTCAGAAAGTTTAAAGACCTTTGGGATTGGTTAGTTGGAATGTGGGCATTTCAAACCCATGTCAAGAGCTGACTATCTTGTAATGTTCCTTTTCCATCTGCATCAATATGTGGTCTGCTCTTGGTTTAACAGAATCAGTTGAGTAAGGTAGAAATGCTTCTGAAAACATTGGTTTGGATACAGAGGATACACTTGCTCATTATCATTGCTGTGACACTGGCACTGAAATAGAAATGTGTTGTGGCTCGTATAAATACGTATCACTGTTGCAAGAATGCAATTTTCTAAGCTGTTATATTGCTAACATAAGAAATCATAAGAGAAATTCCACAAGTTTAATCACAGTAAACAATGTTTCCTATAAAGATTAAAAAGAATAGCCTATGATTTCAAAGCCACCTAGTGGTTTTGGTTGCTGACAGTGCCAAACTATGTGAATGTGTTAAAATCAGAAAGGACTGGGGACCTGGCTAGAGGGACAAATCTTACTGCAGGTTTCTCAAGTTGAAGCTCAGTACATCCATTAGGTTTGCACAGAAAAACTCTAGAAACAGCAGGCAGATGTGACAATGGAAATCCAAAAAGTATTCCTCAAAATTCTTCATGTTTAAAAGTCCCTTTTACTTCTGCATTAACAAAGCAAAAGTAGATGTTGGATTGGCTTGAAAGTTAGGGTGGCAAGAGAGATGTTTGTTGTTGCTTCATCTGTACCCTGTCCTAGAAGACAAGTGTCTGATCTACAGTGCAGTTTTTTGTAGTATGACTGTTTCTCTTATGAGGGATAGGCCCACTATTAGTTTAGTCCTTCCATTGCTCCTGAATGCTGCACCTCCTGACCTGATCTTCCCACTGCCTTTCCATCTCCCATCTAATGCAGTTTCCTTCACCTACCAGGCAACAGAGCAGATTTCTGCTATCTAGTTACCTTGGCTCAATTTTTTTCCTCTGTGGCTTTTCCATGGTTGAAAATAATAGTAAAAGATTGGCACAAAAATCAGTAACAAAACCAAGGAAGCATTTGGGATTATCTTTTTTAATAGAGGCCTGGAGAAAAAGGCAAGTTAACCCCTCTGATAAAAAAAAAAAAAAGCAAGTTAATCTTACCTCAGACAGATTTTCAGTTGCTGTTGTCCAACTTCTCCCCTCTAAATTCAGGCACCTCTGTTAGCAATGCGGTGTCTGATTAGCAAAAGTATTTAGTAAGCTAATGTTCACTGTCCACAGCAGGAGGCTCACAGAGCTTGGCTGATGAGAAATGAACTGCCTGAAGCTAGCTTTTAATGGCAACTAATTTCCCATATTTGATACTCAGCTCAGCCAACTAATATCTAGCTCAACCGTGACAAGACAATCACAGTTCCTTTTGAAAATCCTTTAATCTGGGATGCAAACCAGTGTGCTCAAGGCTATAATGAACTTCTGAGATTATGTACTGGCTATTTTAGAGGGAGGAATATTTTCTTTCCTTTTTTCTTTTCTGTATCAGAAAGGCTTAAGAATACAGACTTTCATAGTTTCCTGCTTCTGTGCATCTTGCCTAGTGTGCAGAGATAATCTCCTCCTGAAAGTCACTGGCAAAAAAAGTTTTAAAAGGTCACGTAAACAGCTTTCTCTTCAGATAACCCAAAGGATGTGGCAGTTCACAACAGCACAACATCATAAATGGCTTTTAAATCAATTGATCTTGTTATTCTAAATGTGTTTTAAATATCTAACATGTTTTATACTTCACTGGCTTGGGCTTTGACAAATCCCATTACTCTCTGTTACTCTATCTCATTACACAGTGAATTATTAAATAGAACACTTAACCTAATTAGATATTATTGTCATGATACATACAGACATCTTGAAACCAGTCATTCCTTTTTGTTGTTTTGACTAGTCCATCAATTTTTTTTACTCTTATTCTGTGTTGTCATTGTTTGGTGTTGGTTTTTTTTTCGTGTTTTTTTTTTTTTTTCTCTTTTCTTTGGAAGCATCAAATCACTGAAATAAATCTCTTTTTTCACTGATTCTTTCTTAAACATTTACCAGAAATAGCAATACACAATCATGTATGGATGTAGGTTCATTAGAGATATAGCAAGTCTGTCTGTACACATTTGTGCACACCGAGAAAACAAAAATGACTCTGAGCCACACATTATTGTACTAGTGCATATGGTTTTTCACTTTTGTAGAGTAAGGTTTTAGGCTAAAATACAAATTTTTATTTCAAGAACATTCATTCCAGGAGGAAGGAAATTCTTAAACTCTTCTGTAAGTTAGTTGAAAGTTCCCACTCTATCCCATGACATGTGTTTTGTACAACACGTGGACATCCAGTGTGCTGTTGAGCCTTACCAATGGGCTCTAATTGAGAGGACCAAAGCAGGCATCTGTAAAGCGGGGCAAAATAACTGCTGGCTATTCATTTAAGAAAATTATCAGATCTACAAAGTTAAACTGTGTATTTTACCAGTATTTTCAAAATATGGGGCAGTCATGGCTGGTTAATTGGAAAAGATGCTTCCTATCAAATAGTATACTTTTAAATTAACAGACTGTCACTTGTAGATCTGTTTCAGATCACTTCATTATTATCCTAGAAAAATTTCAAAATAAAATATTTATTTTCCTCAGTCACACTGTGCAAATCAGGTCAAAAATATTACTTGAGATAGGAATAACTTGTAAGAGTTGCTTTGGCTATTTACCAAGCTGTCATGTTTATCTTCTCAGTGGCATTTCCCATATTTGAAACATGGCAAATGCTGAAGACAGTGTTACTATTGTGGGAGGGAGTTATCCAGTGTGTAATGATGCTAAGTATAGATTATTTATTTTCTAGAAATGTCCATTGTGCATGTTATGTTCAAGTAAACTCCTTTATGGCTAATTTGTGCCACCTGAACTCATCTCTGTGCTGAGGATGCACTGAGAGCAATGCAGCTTCTTAATGAAAGTCCCCATTGCTATCTGCTTTATTTGATACCACTGGCTCCTCTGAGCATTGTTGCTCTTGCTGACCAGTGTAGAGGCAGCACCAATAACTCATGCTTCCTTGCTTGAACAGACACGCATTTGTGTCAGAGTAGGGAAAGCAGTCCCTTCCACCAGGCACTGCAACGTATATCTCTCATCATAGAATGTTCTGAGAATATCTTAGTTCAGAAGCCAAAATGGAAAGCTTTCCTCTGATACAGGTTTCAGTTATAGTATTGGACATGCCTCCAAATGACGTGGCTCATTTGCAATATGTAATGCAACATATTGGATGAAGGTATAAATTGCTATGAGCAGCATCACAGTTAATCCTTTGTAAAGACAACCCAGTGCATCAAGTCCTTCCTGCAGATGCACAGTGTTCTATTGTGACAAGTACTAGAGAATTTAATCTGTTTCTTTCATTTGTCTTCAGTCTTACTTAACTCTTAAATCAAAATGAAGGAATTCCAACTCTGCAGACAAGATGACCTTCAGTATTCCAAGTCAAGAGCAGTCAAATACTTCTGCTACTCACACGAGTTTTATCTATCACAACTGCATTTGTTGCATCATATGTATTATTTGAAAAATAAAAATTGCCTTAATTAGGACACACTTTTATTATTTTAGAAGAGATTAAAAAAAAAAAAAAGAATAGTTGTTGCAAACAAAACCAGGGTCTTCATACTTATACTTCACAGTGAAAATGAGATAGACACTTAAACATGCAAGAGAATATACAAAGTGGTGGCAATCATTTTGGGTAGATGACCTACTTATGTTCTTATTTTTGTGTATAATAGTGAGGTTATTGGATCTCAGGTCTTTTATGAGTGAAATTAAAAACCTGTCTTGCATGGTAGTAAGCTTCTTACCAATCAATGATAAAAAATAAATAAATAAAAAAAAATTAAAAAGGACGAAGTAATATTGCCATTTTTACAATCTGGAAAGTAAATTAAAAAAAAAAAAAGGCTCAGCCAACATCAGAAAGCAACCTTGAAAAAAGTGGAATGCTTATGACCAAATGGAATGCCTTGAAAGCAAAACCCAGTGGCTTAATACACAGTTTCAGTAGATGAGATGATTTTCTGATGATTTGCAATGCAGCAGAATGCCCACTCAGAGCTTGTTGTGATGAACTATTTTGCAGTCCTTCCAATGGTGACAGCAAAACAAAGGTTTTTATCAAAGGCAAAATTCAACTAAGAATTCAAAATGAATATCAGTGTTATTAAAAAGTATTTGTCATCTACAGAACAGTATTTGAAATGACATATTTCTGAATTGAAAATAGATTCCTAGGGTTTGTTTTGATGCTACATATGCTTGATGCTACATGTGCTACATATACATTGTGTTATATGAGGCGGAAACATTCTGTTTAGAAGACTTGTCTGTAAAATCAAATGTTAAAAAAATTGAAGAAAAAGGATTTGGAAAGGGGATTAGGAGACAGGCATGATGAGAATGGCTGGCTCTCTACGAAGTCCTAGCCAGAGACCTTGTGAAGCAACATGGTCTGTACTCACATGATCACCTACTACCTTTCAAAGGTCTCTTGGCTTGCTCAGTTCAAGAAAGACAAGGTGCAGAACTAAACATAACATACATGTTATGCCTATATAGAGAAAAGGCTTTTTGCTTGCAGGATCTCAGCTTTCTTTGTGGCTGCTGTTAGGATACATTCAGTGCTTGAGGCTGGATGTCATGAGAAGAGAAAGGTGAGAGTTTCACAGGAAGGCGGCTCACAGAAACCTTGTGAAATTGGATTTTCTCCCTCGTTCCACTGCCAAATTCTCAGGTGATGATGGGCAAAGTCACCCAGATTGGTTCTTTCACAGGTGGCCGATAATTATACATTCCTCTATCTGAAAGTGCTTAATTTAGATTACTTTTTTTACATAAAAATGCCAAGCACATATCTGTAGTGAAGTTCCTGAATATATGCAGCCATTCATGCTGAGTACTCTAAAAAATTAATTCCCAAACATCCTAAAGTGGACACCTAAAATTAACAGGCATTTTTTTAAAAACTATTTTAATCTTAATCTCTTTAAGCTTGAGTTCCCCATAGTCAAAGGAGATAATTACACATCTCTCCATCATCAGGTTGCTATATGGGTACAATTATCAAAGATTTTGAACCATTTAGATTCTAGAATGATAAGCATTATGAAGAAGCCTTGAAGTAAAATACCAGCTGTATGTTCAGCACAGGGGTTGGAAGTAGTGTATTGGAAAGGGCCATGGGTTGAATGGCAGGCCTAGAAAATGATCCAGCACACAGCACAGTCTTGTCTGCACACTCAGTGAAACTAGTGGATTACCTCAGCACCAGAACCATTGAATCACTGTGTTCTTTGAGTCTAGTCTAAGATGAAGAGGTGAGAGCTCCATGGCCAGTTGTGGGGTACAGAGAGTGTCTGGAGTTAGCTAGTGGAGGGATCCATGTGGTATGTATACAAGTGTATTTATTTTCCATGAAAAGCGTGTCATCCTAATGGGCTAGAAATGGGAACAGGATGAGGTCATGATGCTGCTTGTGTCTGCAAGTGCTATGTTTTCTGTGTTGTCCTGTGTGGCCAGCCATGGGCATTTATGCATATATATGTATTGAGTGAATGCGTGCATGCAAACCTATTGGGAATACATGCACAGCCTCACCTTCAGCTGGTCCTGGGGATATGGATCTGCTCTGTTGGGATGTTGGGTATGACAAGCCCTGACAGATGGGTTCTTCTTTGCCAGACTGTTTCAAATCTGTTTCCTAAACAACTAAGAAATGCTGGAACTCAAGAATATGAGATTTGCTTCCAGGATATAAGGAATTATGGCCTAACAGTTACGGGTCCTCTTGTATCTCTTCCTCTGAAGCTGGCCCTTTGCATACCCTCGTGTGTTGTATAATCACTTTCATCTTGGGAAGGACAAGCAGCAATCAGCAGCCCTGTTTCAATAATGCATGCACCACACAAAACAGACAACACCACTGCAAAGCTTCTTCCTTTGTGACAATCTTCATACTGCTCCTCCTCTTCAGTGTTGTCCTTTACATTTTATTTTATTTTATTTTATTTTATTTTATTTTATTTTATTTTATAGATTATCTTCCCTGGGATAGCTGGCAAGTGTTTCAAATGAATTCTATATTCCTGAGAAGAGAGACTCTGGGCACTGACATTTCTGTTGTTTTCCAAAGAAGGCAAAATTGCCAGCTTGAAAAAAAATATTGCACCTGTATGGTTGTAGTAGAACACGTTGAGGGGCAGAAGGAGAGGTGAGATGAATATGCAGACATCCAAATTTTAAGACATGAATATCACATTAGGAAGTGTCTCAGTAGCTTGATAATTACTGTAGATCATCAGCACCTCATGACAGGGATATATTGCATCTTCCAGTTTTTCAACACGATATGTGTCTGCTGACTGCAGCTTGGTTCCTATGTTCTTTAAGAGCCCATGAGAGAATTACTGAGGTTGGAAGGGTTGTCTGTGGTCATGAGGCCCACTGCTGCTCCAGCGGGGACACACAGAGCAGGGGGCTCAGGCCCATGGCCAGGTGGCTTCTGAACATCTCCAAGAAGGGGACTCCACAGCTTCTGAGCAGCTTGTGCCACAAATGAATGTATATCCCTGCACATTGCCACTCAATGAGTTACAATCTGTGATTCATCACTATTTACCTCACAATTCAAGACATAAATGATTTGATAATGTAATTTTATCACAGTTGATGGGTTTAACCCAGTCATACTCAGGTTCTGCCGTGGCTGGTCCATGGAACACATCCACGATTCTTCCAGAAGAGTCTGAAAACTGAGCTAGTAGAACTGTTGACATTGCAGTAACTGTTTGCTAAGAGGAAAAGATAGGATTTTATTGTAAAGCAATTTTTAGAGAAAATCATCCAATTTAGAATTAGATGATACTTAGTTGATAAAAATCTCCTTACAGGCGTTTTGCTGTACACTGTTGTTAATTTTTCCTTGATAAATTGCTTATTCCCAGCACTGCAAAACCCTGTGGCTTATTGCTTACATATTACTGCTAAGAACTGAATACAGAAGTTGTTGTTTTTTTTTCCAGAATCTTCTTTATTTTTTTTCAGTGTAAGCAGTGCAGCTGCTGATCAATTCTGTGCCATGAAGGATGGTGATGTCATGACCTGGCAAGAACAAACAGTGACCGCAGGAGATGGAAGAAGAGTGGATCAAGACAAGGAAATAACCCACCAGTAATACAGCATTCAGTAAAAAAACATGAGGGCAAAAGGTACAATTAAAGAAATCAGGCAGGAGGAGGAGGCAATTGTTATTTATAAAATTCTGCAGTTAAGAACTGAAGCCTCATACACCCCAAATTTCTTTGTCCCTTCTCTATTTCTCATATAGAAACATTACTCTTGCTCTTTGACTCAGCTTTTTTTCTAATATAAGATAATTTGTCTTAGATTGTATAGCAGGGGACAGACTTCAGCAGGTGTGAATGGATCTCACTTTGCACTTGCAGAGAAGCTGCTCCAGCACTCTTTGTTCTTTGTGCAGTAAACAGAACTGCTGAAAGACGTCAACTGCATGGAGCTTATCGCAGTGCTTGGGGTTGGGCTCTTCATCTGCTGCTTTTGTAGCATATCGCTTTGTAATATTTTCTTGCAGTTTTGTCAGAGAGGTAACTACATTTCATGATTGTGTATTTATGACTTGTACTCTTTGGGATAAACAAAACAAAACAAAACAACAACAACAAAAAAAGGCAAGCTGACACTTAAACAGTAAATGCCTGGAATTAATTCCAGGAAAGAATAGTTTCTCGAAGCAGGAACACTAGATGGATGACAGATTGTCAGCTTCTCTCAGTTTCTTACTGTTTTGATTTGGCATCAGCACAAATATCTTTTCCTTTGCCCTTTCCCTAGTTTCATTAATGCCATCAGACATAGCTTCAAGTTCACTATTGTTGGATGCAACAAAAACATGTCTGCATCTCTGCTGGGGGATGTTAAAATTTTGAAATATTGTATTGGGCTGGAGCACCTCTCCTATGAAGAAAGAATGAGGCTGCTGGGGTTGTTCAGCCCAGAAGGCCAACTCTATCCTGGGCTGCATCAAAAGAAGGGTGGTCAGCAGGAAGAGGGAGGGGATTGTTTCCCTCTACTCTGACTTTTGAGGCACCATCTGGAGTACTGTGTCCAGGCCTGGGGCCCCAGCACAAGGAAGAGGAGAAGCTGTTGGAGTAGGTCCTGTGGAGGGGTATGAAGATGATCAGAGAGCTGGAGCACCTCTCTTATGAAGAAAGGTTGAGGGAACTGGGCTTGATCAGCCTGGAGAAGAGAAGGCTGTGGGGAGACCTCACTGAGCCTTCCAGTATTAGGTCTTTATTAGGATTGACTTTTTACACATGCAGACAGAGATAGAACAAGTGGGAATGGCTTTAAACTAAAAGAGGAGATATTTAGATTAGATGTTAGGATGAAGTTTTTTGCTCAGAGGTCAGAGAAGCCCTGGCACAGGGGCATGGGTTCAACCCCCATGGCAAGGGGGTGCTATGAAAAAGCAGATCTCTCTGAGACATCAGAAAGCAGTGCTGGATTCTCTGGTACACAAATACCTTGCTGTATCTACACTGGCTTCAAAGTAGATACTTCTGATTTACTGATGTTGAGAGTAGAGTCCACAGTGCTGTACATATTTCTTATTAACTACCTCTGGTATAGTATCACAACAGCGGATTTTTGATGTCTGTGTCTTCTGAATAATTAATCTAGCAGTGCATATGTCCTGAGTCCAGTGATACCACCCTACTGGTGTTTACCAGTATTTGTGATTCAGCGTTAACTTTGTTTTTCAGACTAATAAAACAGGATATTTTTATGCACCCAAGTCAGATGTTTCTGAGAGAATAGGGCCTTTGATAACACTGAGGGAAAAATTTAATTGTACCCCCACCCCCACATCATTTACATAACTCAGATTGATGAGATAGGAAGGAAAGTGTTTACAATGCAAGAAGATAGGAATTTGGGGATTTAAATAGGAAGCAAATCGAAATGAGCTGTCTGAGGTAATTATGAAACACATACTTCATATGTTTTCATTAGATATTGCTATTATACTACACAAGGCAAAGCAGTTTGATTAAACTACAGCTCACTATATAAATTTATGCATAAATTACCCAGAAATCAGTTAGTTCATTATCTTTCAGGAACTCAGCAGGGGTCTGAGCAAAAGTTTAGGTATATTGGGATAAATAATTTGAACAAGAATAGAAAATGTGTTTAGTAGGAAGAAAAACACCAGCAAGGTCTGTGAGATGGAGAACAATGAGGGGTTAAATTCACTCATGTGCAGAAGGAGCCTGGCCAGATCAAGCAGGACCTGAGCTCCGTATCACCACATTGAAGCCCAAAGCACTGAGAGCAAACACCCACTGCTCCCACTAGGCCACTGCTCCCATGGGGCTGCCCAACACGCCTTGAGAGGAGATCTTCCTCCTGGAAGTACATCTGCCAGACAGACACCAGCCTTTCCCTTTCCACATGGGACTATTTCTTCTTGGAGCTGGTTTCACTAATGGATTACTCATGGAACAGAGCTTGGTGCTAACTTACATTCTGGTTTAACTGCTGGCGTCTAACGTGTACTTTGTTTTCTGAGGAAAACATTTTCTTAGGTATGTTCATCTCTCATCTTTGACAATGTACTCATTTTTTTAAGAAACATTTCATATGGGTCCATTACCCATCATTGAACTCCTGAAGAATCATTGGACTACCCTCCACTGTTGGACTACTATGACAGCCAGCTTTTGACCACTGAATGTTGGTACTAAGGAACCACTGAATGAAAAAGATGAAAACAGAAAAGATGGCAAACAAAATATGATCTCTGCAAACTCTTTTAGCAGTAAAATTGATCTGGTTGTACTAAATATTACAAAGTGTATTTTCCATTTGTTGTATTCTGTGGGCCTGACTGCCATTTAATGAAACATTTTTACAAGAACATTGCATCAACCATTCAATGACAGAAGTTATCACAAAGCATTCTGCATTAACTTTCCTGCCATTGTAATAAGGCTGTGAATATACCCCAGCTCTATCCATCAGCATTTGACAGAAAACTTGGGCTCTCACCAATCCTTGGGTACTTTCTTCCCATTTGTTAAATCCAATTGGACTAAATTTCTTCTGCATACGTAACTTGATACTATTATATTGTTATTGTTAATGAGGCTACAGGTTTTGTACTTGTGTTCAGAACTTATGACATGATCTCATTGAAATGCCTCTCAAAGATGTCTCTCAGGGTTACTTACACTTTTTTACATTTTTGTTACTAACTGCTAAACACTCTGTCAAAGTGCTTCAAGTTTAACTTATGGCTCTATCTTAGCCTCATTTTTTCCTTTCTTCTATGCCTGCTGAGGATTCTTCTTCCATTTTAGCTCTTCATCTCTTTAAATTTCTTTACAATCAATTGCAAGACACTGATCTGTCTATCTCACTCCCTGTCTGTAGTGTATCAGCACCAGCTTCAACTGTAATCCACTCTGTGTTGTTATTGACTGCCTCTCCAAGCCTGGTATCATCAACAAATTCCACTGCCTGACTAAACCATCTTTTAATAAATAAATACAACAAACCTTGGCCCTAATAATAAAGCTTGTGGCTCTCTGATAATACCCTTTCCCATTAATTCACTCTGAAATCCAATATTTTTTCTATATTCCCTGCTAGAATAATCACATCAAACACTTTTTTCAGGGAACTGTATTACAAACACTGCTCCTTTTCCTGTCAGCAGATGCCAGGTGGTAAGCTTGTTGACTCTTTCAGAATTTGACTGGCATTTCATAGATTTATACATTTTTACACCAGAAGGGACATCTTATTTGATGCTCAACATGACCCAAACGACACAATTTTATCCAGCATTTCTTATGTCAGCGTAGACTACCCCTTCCTAAGTCTTTTAGAAAAGCTTCCAGTCTTTTATTCAAGCCGTGAAGAGTTGTCTGCAGCCATTTGTCATATATTTCTGATTGTTAATTACTACTGCTGTGAAAAATGCCCACTTTGGAATTTGCTGTTTGAATCCAGTTTGAATTTGACTGATGGCAGCCTCTAGACACTGCAGCCAGCTCTGTTTCCATGTGCAAGATTTAACTACTTTATGCTCTCAGAATTTCTTCCCTGCAGAGCATGGAAAGTTCGTTCATGTTTTGAATAGGCTGTCCCCTCTTTCCAGTGTAAGTCCCTCAGCCCAGTGAAGGTCCCTCACTTCTCACAGCATCCTTGTTCCTGAGATCTAAGCCCTCTTCTGACTCCTACTGTCCTTTATAAGTGCAGGTGGAGTAAGCATACAGTTCATTGCAGTAATGTTCTTGCCTCTGCTGACTACATAGGTAAACTGATATCCATACCATTACTTCCTACTTCCCTGTTCATCCATGAAAGGTTCATGTTAGGTCTCTTGGCCATGACATCCTGCTGAGAGATTCACAGTCTCCTGCTTTTAGTGAGTCAATGATGCTTTCTGTAACTGAAACAAGAACTGTCACTATAGCTCTCTCTTGCGTGTTTCCCCTAATATTTTCTCCGACAGCACTTTCATCCAATGTTATCTTCACCCGACTACCTTTCCTAGTGTTGTTTTGAATAAAAGGAATGTCAGATAAAATCCCTTTTTAAAAGTACAGGTATTAAATTTGATACTTTCTATTTCATTGATATTTTCTCCTGCTGTTGTGAACAGATTTTTTAATGTGGTACCTGTGCTAACATATCTGAGTTTATCTTTCTTCCTTTTTTTTCTGAATAGGGCATGAGTCGTTGTCGCTGACCAATAATTTAAACATTCTGATCTCTTTTCTTTGACTTCCTCTTAGATGTTGCTTTAACTTAACATGGTGTCTTTTCTTCTTCTTGTAGAAAATAAATATCTGATTATTTCTGCATCACATTTTTGAACATAGGAATAAAGAATACATTTTATTTTTTACAGTGTCAGCCTTTTCTGCCAATGCATTACTTCTCCCATCCCTTCACCTCTTGTGCCTTCTCTTTTTCCTTTATTATTTAAAACATGTCTTCCCATTTATCTTTTCATTCTTCACCTTCCCTTTTCTTATCATTTTTCACAATCATTTCTATCATCTTCCCTGTTCTCCCCTGTATTGATGTTTTATACCTGGTGCTAGCCTTCATCTCATTCCTGATTATTTTTTGTACTTTTGTTCATTGGACAGTTTATCAATTGTTTCAAGCTTTGTGCTTGTGTCTTCCAACTATGCTTAGTGTCACAGATGTATCAGTGCATTTGCCTATGCAGATCTGTGAGCATTTGCCATTTTTCTCTCCAAGTCCATTTCCTTGCCATTGATCACTTCCAAATTTCAACAGCCTGACTGCTCTGCATAAGCTGTCTGTGGCTAACTTATGCCTTGCCTTCTTTATTTAAGTCCTGGAGTAAAAGGGCTGTTTTGTTTACGGGGACAAACTTTGCCTGACACTATGAATGAGCAAAGAACAGAGTGCAGTGTTTGAAAACTAATATACTGGGATGAGCTGAAACTAGGAAGGAAGCACAAGCTCATTTTGTTTTCTCTCTGCCTCAGAGCAACCTCCTTTTGGAAATGAGAAGGATGGTGGTGGGTGTAGTTCTGGTGCTGGAGACTCCTGAAGAAGAGAGGAACATCCTTGTGTCACTAGGGATGAACTTGGAGTCATCTTGGAGAGAATTGTAGCTAAACCCCATCTCTGACTGCTTCTTCATCCTCCTTTTACCCTTCAAGTGTGAAGTAACTCTTTGGTTATAGCAGTACTTTCTCTAAATATACAATATTTGGTGCCATATTTTTGTTCTTTCTGTACATTGTTTTCTGGATCTTATTGATGTGTGAACGGTTAGGATTATTATAGGTAAGAGGAAGAGATATAAAATGGAAAGTTTACTTTCCTAAAAATGCCTTCCTTGCTTGAAATTTGAAAAAAATGATGAGGATTTCCAGAAAAGCATTCAAGAGTTGCTACTAGAAACCCACTGAAAATAATGAAAAGCTTTCATTCTGTCCAAAGAGGACAACTTTTCCTGTGAAGCATTTTGATGCTTCAAGCTCTTCAAACATCAACACAGCTCTCCCGAGTGATGCAGAGCTGCTGGGGTAGGAACAACACATGCATACCGCTCAGCAGAGCTTGTTGTAGTACCTTCAGACCAGTGCAGCTGGTTGTGCTTCAAGAACAGGGATCACCATACAGTGCTACCTGCACATCAATGGGATGTGCTGAACTGCTTCTTGTTGGGATAACAGCACTAGGAGTTTGATCTGGAAGGTCTATCAGAAACCTGTCAATGGATGGCACTTGTTTTTTACAGTGCTGGTGTCTGGGAGTTGATGGACTACAAAAGACTCAGGATTGCAATACCAAGCTAATGAAATTGCTGCTGTCTTCTTCTGTCCCTGCTTAGCATCAGTATGGGCCTGAAGTATATTCATTTATTATTTTTTTACTATGAAAACACAACAGAAATGTTATATTTGGACTTCAGTGAAGCTGATCCCAGTCAGCAAATTCTCTGGATGTTTTCCTTGCCCCAGCTCTATGTCCTTCTCACACCAGCTGCTGCTGCGTTGTACACACGGCACAAGCTCTTGCCCTGATACTGACTCTAGGATTTGGACCTGTAACAAATAGGCTCTTTTCACACATGAGAAGTGTTGTTTTTGTTTTTTTTTTTGTTTTTTTTTTTCCTGTGCTGCTTGTTAATAGCAATTTACAAGTCTTTTGTACTTCCTGATTATAATCTAACTCATACTATTCATATTTTGTGGATTAATTAATTTTTCTGTATTACTTTTCCTGTAAACTTTGTCAGCATGCATATTCATGAAAAGAACAGAGGGGAAAAAATCCCAGAAATTACCAAAAGAAAAACCCCTGCTAAAAGCAATAAGTTTGCTGACAGATGGTAGAATCAGTTGAAAATCGAGTACCATATTTACTAAGTCTAACCCATTTAGTAAGCCAGAAAAGTGTTATCTAATTCTATCCCCTGTGTGTTTGTGTTTTGGAATAAACAGATGCCTAATGAGGAATATGTCTAGTATGGTTTTTGAAGAACCTGGATGGATCCTGGTTCTGATTCAATACTTGATTTTGACAAAGATGATAAAATGCACGGCAGAACCTATTGTTTTGTCTCACAAAACCGTAACCGTTCCAGTGCTAGCTGATAGACAGAAAGTGGCTTAACAAAAAAAGGTGCCAGAATAGGGCACAAACTGGGGAGAGGGAGAGAAAAGAAAAGGAAAAAAAACACAGAAGTGTTGAATGACTTAACCTGCATTTTACATTTCTTGTTCTATTTATACAACACCCAAATATGCAGTGAAGGAAAGGGCAAACACGCTTGAATCACTTGCAGGCTTGACAGCTACCATAATCAATTTGTGTATGTTTTGCACTGGGTTTTATAAAATAATAGGGACTGGCTTAGAAAGACATATGCTTGCGTACTTTGTGGCAGATCTGGGTGAGAAGAAAAAATTGAATAAACAGAGAAGGGTAATGTGAGCACTGAGTGCTTTAGGGAAGATGAGATTCTTGGGGGCCACGTTTGGCCAGTTAGGCTATTGCCTCTGCAATGCCAGCACAAAGAAAAGTGAGCTTCCCCAGAGGCTGCTGTATGGCTTCTAACTCACCCTTATTGGAGCCATTGAGAAGTTTACCAAAGAAAATCAGTCCTCTGTGAAGTCCTTAGAAACATACTTGCAGAACAAGCTACATTGGGCTTCAGAAATAGGTCTGTTTTTTCCTAATGCAGGGGGATGGCATGGATAGGACCGGGTCTTCTGAAAAATAATCAACATCTTCACATGGAGGAGAATATTTCAAAGCATTATTTAAAGGAAGGGAGAGCAGATATTTAAAAATTAAGTGATTAACAACAGATTTCCATAAACTGATACTAACATGTTCCCACTTGTTAAAGTTGCTCAAGAGCCGATAAGGGTATTTCGCTGAATGTTATTTATGAACCTGTAGTTAGAGATGGTCTGGAAATATAAAATATCTTCCTAAAAATATCAGGGTGGTCTCAATGCTGTGAATCTCAGCCTTTCCCCAGCGTTTGCCTGTTCTGCCAGCACAAGTGAGACATTTCCACGTTCCCCTTTTCCCACCCAGGAGGTGAATAGTGTTTCTAAGCCTACAGAATTCTGAATCTAAACTCACATATGCATTACTTGAATAAAGCCAATTTTCTGGAGAAAAGGGGGCTGAGTGGGCAGCGCTGAGCTCTGCTCTGTGTGGCAGCGATGGGGCCCGAGGGAACGGCATGGAACTGCGTCAGGGGAGGGGCGGGTGAAGGTCAGGGACAGGGTCTGCACCAGAGGGCGGTGGGCATGGAACGGGCTGCCCAGGGCAGTGGGCACGGCCTGAGTGCCAGAGTTCAGGGAGGATTTGGGCAGCGCTCTCAGACACTGGGCTGGAATTTGGGGTGGTCCTGTGTGGAGCCAGAAGTTGAACTCAATGATCCTTGTGGGTCCCTTCCAACTTGGGGTATTCTGTGCTTCTGTGATTCTATTATTGTAATTTGGTCATAGCGATATCTAAAGTACTGGTCAATGCTGTAATCTCTTAACTGCAGAAAATGCCAGCATCAAGGGAAAACAAACATGGGGGTAGTAACAATGTTTTAACACGTAGAGATATTCACCATTCTTAAGTATTAGTAGCAAGAATAGCATTCCTCCTCTTACCTAGGCAGTATCTGAAGATGACTTTCTGTACACATTTTAGAGAAAAAGAGCTGATGGGAAACCTGAGGGAAAAGAAAAACTGCTGGCACTCAGCATTCCTTCTGTAGGCTTTTCCACACCTTGGAGGCAGCACAGGCAAAACGCTTGTGGGAGAGATGTTACCCTGCCCTTGGTTTAAAAATGTAATAGGAGTATAAATTTGTTCTGTTTCTAGTTTTAGGCAAAAGAACAAGGGAAACTGTGAAACCTGTGGATCCTGATTTTGAAGTTTTACATTTTTTTTGCCCTTTCTTGGCTGTACTTTGTCTCATTTCCAGGCATTAAAACAGAGACTCAGGGGCCTAGCTAGACATAATGGTATAAAGTTTCCGGTGCAGTAAGCTGTAACACTCTGTATGCTCTGGAAAGTTTGCATTCAGCCTTTTAATAAGTGAAGACGAAACATAATGCTCCCGATAATTTTCAGCATGGACAGATGGTATATGAACAGCCTGGTGGGAGGAGAACCAGCCCAGCTTAGGGTAACAATGTTCGACTAGCTATCAGGGAGGAAACAGACTTCCTCTGCCATTGCCCAGTGCCAAGGAGCTTGTTTTATCTCCTGCTCACCACACTGATCATGCTTTGCTTTCTTCTGTTTTATAGGCATTGGCTTTGTGCAGAAAGTGCAGCTCCTTTCTCCTGCCAAAACAAAACAGTATTTTAGATTATAACTAGGCTAGGAGTCATCTGCAATTAATTCTGCTCAAAAACTCCTCTAGCTGGAAATGCAGATTGCACCAATTTGTGATGAGCTGCTACAAGGTGAGGAAGCTGCTCACTGCTCCTATTCCATACTGAATTTCCCAGTTGGGGCAGCCTTTACCCTGGCTGTGAATCAGGCCACATGAGCAGGAGCACAAGTGGGTTCTGTAGTGCTTTGGGAAGATCCTCTGGGTCTGTAGTACCCAGATTAGATTTGCAGATGCTGCATATGAGAATCTGTAAGTGCTTCTCTCTCTGCAAGGCAATTCAGTGGCTGCAGGAGCAGGAAGTGGTGCCCTGGTAAGAGGCAGTGTGCTAAATGGCTTCATATGTCATTTTTGCAAGTCTACTACTGAAAATGCCACTTGCCCTCTTGCAGTTAGCCTCCTCTGTCCCTGAGCACCATGGAATCGCTGGAAGAAAGAGGCTAGAAATATATTCCTTCACAATTACCCTTTCTGTACATGAATGTGTTAATTACACAAGACAGAACATTTGTGTAGCCCTGGAGTGCTGACCACAGTTGGCAAAGCCCTGCCCTGTCCCACTGTTAGGCAGATGTTTCCGCGGAGCCAGGCAGTGGAGTGGTTAACAGGTCAAGGAGATTGCTGGTGCTGGGAGGATGGATTGCGGATATGCATTTACCCTCAGTTATGGGCACTGAGGGGTAGCAGAAGCAAGAGTCTCTCTCAAGCAATAAATTCATTTTAAAAAGAAAGTGAAGAAAAGACATATGCTGCTTTCTCTCTAGTCCATAGCTCTCTAGAAAGCAGGTGACATGGAGTAAAAGAAAGGAGCAAAGAGAAAATATTACCTCTCTCTCACTGCACCCCTCTTTAAAATGTTTGGCCACTATTTGTGTGATTTAATTTAATTTTCTTGTCTTGGCTCTTTCTTGTTATTACTATTATTCTTGAATTCAGGACAACCAAAAATAGCAGTGAGCAGTTCCTGTAAGTCTGTCTGCTTTTATTCTCAGCTCAGGGTGGACAGGAGTTTTTTGTTTCATGTATTATTGACAGTGTGGTAGAATGGTGATTCCACAAAGTGAGCAGGAGCTTTAAAAAGTTAATGAGGAGGGATAACATGGGGTTGTTGTTGTTGTTGTTACTTTTTAATGTTATGTAGCATTTAGACCTGGACATCTGGGCCTGCTGGATGCTGACTGTCACTGCTGTCATTTTTATGGCACCACATTACTGACAAAAGATGTTATCCCTGCTGGGCTCTTACTGCACCCACTGGCCTTCCCATTACTACACCTCAATGGCAAATTAGGGAACACCTACTCTGGCATCCACACAGCGTGGTGAACCCACACGTAATATCTGAAGACAACCATTAATCTCTGGAAGAATAAAAGAAAACATATTTTTCATTTTCTGAGAAGTGAAGCATCTACCTTCCCTAAAGACATCCACTGAATAAGCTTAGTATGTCCTCTGGCTAACATCTGTAGCAAACTTACCTCAAAGACACAAGTACCAGGAGGTTTATTACAATTGGTACCTTTGGATATATTATTTTACATGATGATACCATCTGTTTTGTACTGTAGCATAAATCTGAGCACTCCAACAGCAGTTGCAAATACCTCTGTTAGGACACTTGGAACCGCACAGGGCCATCCAGGAAGGTGCTGGTGCTGGGCAATATCATGAGGCTAAGAATATACTGACATATTCTGGGCTGAATCCTCTGTTACACTGTTGTTATTTTTATATAGCTCCGGAGACTTCAGCTGAACAAGTCCATATTTATACAAACATGAGGTCAGGGCCTCATCCAAAGATTATTTAAGGCTAAAACATTTTAATCTACAATGGAAATAGTGAAGAAATTCCTTCTCACGAGAGCACCCAGTCCTTGTGAAATGTCTGGCTCTTCAGCTGTCTAAATGAGAAATACGGGGAGCTCAGCCCTTTGTATGACAGCCTGATGCCTTGGAATTTTAATTGCTAAATTCTCCAGTTAAGAAACCCAAACTTCTCCTGTGTGACTAAAAATTAAAACACTTCCTAGTACTGGTTTTATACCTTTAGCTGGTAGAAACGGGCATGGCTTCATTAACTTTAAATGGACCTGAAGATTTTTCTCTGTAGTCAATCAAGGCCTGACTGACTTAAACTGCTGCAAGAAAAGTTTTGCTCAACCATGAGAAAAGAAGAACTTTAACAGTAAGATAATGAAATTCTAGGACAGCATGCACAGAGGCAATGTGGCATCTCCACCACGACAAGATCTCAAGAGGAGGTTAGGAAGCGTCTGGTGAGAGGAACACAGGCAGCACTGAGGGATGGTAACAGGAGTGGGAGGACATGAGGGGCTGCTCCATAGCATCAAACCCATGGCACGAACCCTACTTGGCATCTTGCTGAGGAGCAGTGCTGTGGCTGGTACTGGAAGCTGAGTCTCTCAATTCCTAATGGGAGTTTGACTGTTTGCTTGTCTTAAGGAGGGAAGGGTTGAACACGATAGATTTCCCTCTTACCTCTTCCAGGGCTTTTAGCTGGGCTGATCCCTGAGAGCACCTGGGCACTGCTGTAGCAGCAGCCTGGAGACCTGGATCAAAGGGGAACACTTCTGGAGAGAGGACATTCACATGCCATGTAGTACTGCAGGAGTAGTATTCTCCTGTTCCCATTCTTTGCCTGCCTTGTCTCCCTGGAGGACAAATTCTATGAGCAAAGGCTATCTTTTACTGCAGACATGCAAAAGGTCTTTAAGAAAGAGGTTCACTTTCATGGTTTCATTAAATACTGCTCTGACCACAAATAACGCTTCCTTTTTGCCTACATACATGTACTTAGTTTTCTTTTGTTCAACAATTATGCCAGAGTTGTCATTGTCCTTATCTTTAATAGCCTTCCTTAAAACCCTGTGCCATTTACTGCTACAGAGATTGAGATATGAAGGACAGGACATAGCTACTGGACGCAAAACCAGTGCAAAAAGTTAGTAGCTAAAACTGGGAGTTTGTACTGTATAGGTCTGACCTTTAAAACCGTGGATATAAATGCACATAAACAAACATACATACTTATATATATACACATATACACTTTTACATATATGCCAGGGATCCGATAGGATTTTGTGAATACATCCAGAGTTTCTAAGGTCATGTCTGCTGGCCATACATCATTATCAGTGATATAGATAGATGCTGACATTGAGTTTTTGAAGTGGCTCCGCCTTACCTGTCTTTGCAAAATAGCCATTTTTATGTATTTAAGAATATATGTATTAATAGATTTTACAAATTATTGCTGCTTAGTAGAGTTTCTTCACCAACCCTCCCAACTTAGTCCCCAAATTGTTGGAGGGAATCAAAGGAATGATGTTCCCTGCTGTCTGGCTTTGAATCACTGGCAAATGTTTTATGTAACTCATTTTCTTCCACACAATTAGATTCTAAGGACACAGGGACTAGGCAACTGAGCTCTTTTTTTTTTTTTTCCTTTCTTTTTTTTTTTTTTTTTTAATTCAAAGGTCTCAGTAAGCAAAGCATAATGTATTCTGCCCAAACTGTGAGAACAGAGCAATACAGAATAATTTACTTCACTAATGCCAAATTAAAATTCATAACACAATTCTTTAATTACCATCTGAATCCAATTCTCAAAGAAGTTTGCCCTAATTGCATTGTTGATATGCATGGATGCAAATAAGATGTTGACTGTTTCCCTTGTAGCAAATGACTCTGTTTCTAATATGCACACATCTAACAACATGGGGCCAAATTCATCCCTGGTAAAAACCCATTAGAGTCAGCAAAGTTGTACTGGGAACAAATATGAACCACCCTTCTCTGGAAAGCTGGTCTAGTTATCAGCCACTAAGAATTGCCCCTCCAGTGCCTACAGACAAACACACTGTCCCTGAGCAAACTGGTGAAAATCTCCCAGAAAAACCCCAGCAGGCTAGAAAGACAAAAGTGTGAAACGGGCACGTGTGGAACAACATTTGCCAGAAGGTAGCAGGGATGTACAAGCCCAGATGTTCTACTTTGCTTTGTGACAGCACTGAATAGGGATCCTATTCTTAGCCCACAGCACAGGTGTTTCAAAGGAAGAGAGTGAGAACATCAGGCTGGAGATTAAATAATATTCACCAAAGAAAGGAGAGAGTAGCATGGGCATCATTTGGGCATTTCTGTCATCACTGCATGCTTCTCTCAGGTGAGCTAATTAGGTGGAAGCATTTTGAAATATTCTCCTAGTTCCAGAAATGAAATAGGCAAAAAAGTTGATAAACTGTAAATATCTGGCCACAAAGAATTTATCATAATTTTGTGGGGGGAAAAGAGAAACAAAAAAAGTTATTTCTATCCCATTTTAATGTGTTTCTACAATATATATGTTAAATAGTTAATGTAGAATATTACCTCAAGGAAAAGGCACCCATGTCCGCATAGGTGCCTTTTGCAATCCCAGAGATGTATACAGAAGATGGAAGTTCTGCCTTGCATTTAGTGTAGGAGGTAGAAGAATACCAGGGAATCATTTTGCTGAACACGTTTTCATTTAATTTTTGCCAGCTACATAGGGTGAACTGAAGCCCTCCCATTCACTTTTCATTAGACATACTGGTCAAAGAGAAATAATATTCATAGTGTGTTTGTTCAGTTGCTTGACTAAGCTGTGTTGTTGGTTTTTTTTCGAAGGAGATTGGCAAAAGGTGAAGAAATGGGCTTGCTGCTCTTCTTTCTTCTTTTATGATGTTTAAAAAAAGACCTGAAATGTTAGCACTTTGTGATTGCATCAGAAATTCAATCTACTCTTCTATTCCTGAAAAAATGTCTATGTACAGTCACAGAATAAGTTGTTGGAGATAAAGATGAGTAAAACTCCACCAAAAAGAGAACTGTTATTATTCAGATGGTTTTAAAGCTGGGGTCTAGTTACTATCTGTGTATCTCAAAGGCTGGAATAGAGTCAGTAGAACTCTCCTGAGTGCGCTGATGATCTTCTGCAGTTGTGGTACCTGCATGGCCTGAAGGAAGCACTTCTCTGCATGGTGGCAGACAAACCACTGGTGCTGTGATGTGTGAGGCTCTGGCTCTGGTTGAGCCTCACCCTCAGCCAAGGCAGGAGGGTGGTTAAGCTCCGGTGGTGGGAAGTTCTGCTGCTGGTGAAAAGCAGAAAGATGAGAAGTCATGAAGAACATGGGAGAAGAGCTTGGGTGAATGACAGCAAAGTGGAAAACGCCACTGATCAGCCAGTGGATGTATAGGTAGTTGAGAGTTGGAGATCTTGTAGTATTGCCTGTCTGCTTCTGCTTATGATTTTGTTACAGATAATGTAGGCTTGGAATCTAGAACCAATAGTGAGGGAAACCAGCGCCATGAGGGGATACAAACTCCACAAACTCCAACTCCACCTGTTATGAGCAAACTGAACTACTGTTTTAAAAACAATGAACAAAGACATTTCTCAGTTACTTGGAGGCCAACAGTAGGAATTCAGGTAAGGAGGAAATCAGATATTGATGGATGAGAAAAAATTGCATGTAATTGGCATTGCTGAAGTCTCTGGAGTGAGTGGCTTTGAAGAGATGTTAAAATCTATTTACCTGTGATAAGGTATTGGAAAGTCAGGTACCTTAAAGGTGTTGGTTTTGGAAAACAGAAAATGTCAGTGCTGACAGAAGTGCCTGGCTTCTCTGGGAAGGTCCTTGTCACCTTCACTCCATGCTTCTGGCTGAACTGTCAGGTTGGAGGCTGCACTCTTGGCTGAGTGGGCACTGAGATCCACAGGAGACTGAGTGGGCGTTGATTGATTCATCAGCTACCAAAGCTCAAAGAAAGTATTGTCTGGGATCCATCATTACACACCCCAGCTTCACAACTAAGACAATCAATGTCTTAGCACTCAATTCACAGAAAGAGAATAACCTAATGTACACATGTACATGCTAGAGATCTCAGAAGGTCTCACAAATTACAGGTGAGCATTTGTTAGCACAAGAAAGTGTTGTTGTTGCTATTGTTCTTGTTCTTGTTCTTGTTTTGAATCGATGGGAGAACTCCATTTTGAATTTAAGAATGAATAAAATGAATTGCTGGACTACAACCAGGGGTCACTGATGTACCAGATTTCACTTCATCAATAGGTTTAATATAGTAAAACGAACAACAATCTCAGCCAGTAGTATATCTGACACTTCAAAAAGGCTTATTTCTCAAAGTTAAAGATAATATTGTGAGAAACTGGCTCTGAAGGAAGATCTACATGAAAACTGAGAGTTTTTTGTAAGGAGCTTGTCAAAGGACCAGAAAGTTTGCCATTTCTCAGCCAAGAAACAAGACAACTTTGCATAAAGTCCATCTGGCTCTGATGAAGGGAAAGCAAGAACTAGAGATCAAAAAAAAAAAAAAAAAAAAAAATATCTACATTCAGTAAGTAGAGAAGGAAAAACTACTACAGAAGATTTGAAGTGTACAGATTTAATAAGGAAGCCAAAGATGGGGGAAAATTTATTTTTAGCGAAGCTGAGAACATTGAGAAATAATGTTTAAGTGGCTAAAATCATTCTAACACTGTTGCCAACAACCCAGAGTACCAGAATATAAACACAGATACCGTATTTAAATCCATGGTACTATAGGACAAAAATTACTAGGTTCCAGCAGTATGTCTCTATGGCTAGCAGCAATCTGCTCAGAACAGCCACTGTTTGTCACCTCATATCTCATTTCTTTGAGGCATTGAGTTTTCTTGACAATACACATAAATTTTACAGATATTATCTTAATATTGAGTAGTGTTTTAATTGGAAAAGAGAATAAATACAAAGATGTTAGATCTTCAGAAGTCACAGATGTAGAAGCTGTCATGTTATGGATCATTTTGAGGCATCTTGTGCTATTCAGATCGTAGAATCATAGAGTGGTTTGGGTCGGAAGGGACCTTTAAGATCATTTAGTTCCAACCCCCTGCTATAGGCAGGGACACCTCCCTCTAGACCAGGTAGCTCACAACCCCATCCAGCCTGGCCTTGGATGCCTCCAAGGAGGGGGCATTCACAACCTCATTGGGCAACCTGTTCCCGTGTCTCACCACCTTCACAGTAAAGATCTTCCTGATATCTAGTCTAAATCTACCTTCTTCCAGTTTAAAGCCATTTCCTATTGTCCTGTTGCTATCTGCTCTTACAAAAAGTCCCTTCCCAGCTTTCCTGTAGGCCCCCTTCAGGTTCTGTAAAGCTGCTATAAAGTCCGTCCGGAGTCTTCTGTTTTCCAAGCTGAAGAGCCCCAGCTCTCTCAGCCTGTCCTTGTACGGGAGGTGCTCCAGCCCTCTGATTATCTTTGTGGCCCTCCTCTGGAGCCGTTACAACAGCTCTATGTCCTTCTTGTGTTGGGGGCCCCAGAACTGGACACAGTACTCCAGGTGGAATCTCAGGAGAGCACAGTAGAGGGGCAGAATCATCTCTCTCGATCTTCTGGTCATTCTTCTCTTGATGCAACTCAGGATACAGTAGGCTTTCTGGGCTGCAAGCATACACTGCCAGCACATGCTGAGTCTTCTATCAACTGACATTCTCAAATCCTTTTCCTGAGGCCTGCCCTCAAACCATTCTCCGCCCAACCTGTAACTGTGCTCGGGACTGCCCTGACCCAGATGTAGGACGTTGCACTTGGCCTTGTTGAACTTCATGAGGTTGGCATGGGCCCGCCTCTCAAGCCTGTCCAGGTCCCTCTGGATGGCATCCCTTTCCTCTAGCATGTCAACTGCACCATTCAGTTTGATGTTGTCTGCAAACTCAATTCCACTGTCCATGTCACCTATAAAGATGTTAAATAACACCGGTCCCAGCACTGATCCCTGAGGAATGCCGCTCATCACTGATCTCCACTTGTATGCTGAGCCATTCAGAGACCGCAGCTTTCTGAATGTAATTCAGCCAATTCCTTATCCATACGATCAACAAGTACATACAGAATAAATAGACACATATATGATATTGTTGCTAATTGGGAGGTATATTTTTTTGAAGATCAGTGCTTGTTTTATACTCATGAATTGATTGCTGGTAACCTTTCTGGGTGATGGAAAAGTGGACAGAAAAATAAACAAGGAAGTCTTACAGAGTCATACATATAGCTTGGCAAACTAGTCAAGTCAAAGAAAATGCATTTCAGTACAGACAAATGCAGAGAGTTGAACAGAGAATAAGAATGGTGGCAGACTTTCACAGCAGTGGATCTGGCAAGCAATGGCTCCAAAAGTAGTAACGCTCTTAGAGATAAACAGTTCAAAGCAAGTTCCAAATCCCAAGCTGTTACAAAACACCTAATGTACTCACTGAATCACAGAGTGGGAAGCAGCTTCAGTATTGACTTTATGATGGACATGTGTCTGTGTTTCAAAAAAGATGTTGAAAGATTCAAAAGAGAATTAAATATAAATTTTAAATATAAATATACATATATGTATGTATGTAGATATATATATACACACATATTTCCCAAGCTAGAGAGAAAATGTTTTGCATTTGCAGTCTTTGAGAGATCTATTTTTTCTATTGAGAATATGAGTGAAATATTACATGAGTGCTGGAGATGCACCTTCAAGCCAAGAAAATACTGGGTGCTAGTGGACTCTTCAAGAAGCAATCTGGGATCTGAGAACTGAAAGAAGAAAAAAGATAACATAAAAATTAATCACTAGAATACATTTAAATCTGCGAATTTTCCGTGTCTTGACGTATTTTTGGTCATTACCACTTTCAAGAAAATGTCCTGCAAGCAAAGCTAAGTGATTGAAGGTATGGTAAATGATTGAAGACAGGGTAATGGGAGCAGAGACGCAAGTAGCAAGCAGAGTTCAGCCATGCTGTGATCAATGTCTGTACCAAATGAGACAAGTTCCATTACTACTTCTTTTGGGATAAGGTGGGGACTCAAAGAGGAAGGACAGAAAAAGGGAGCAAAGAAGTTGTTACCATCAACATAGCTAAATGTAGCACAAGCAGTTTGCTGTACATGACGCAGGTGATACTGTGGGGATCTCCCTGTATGTGATACAGGTGCTACTGTGGGGTTCTCCGTCTGTGTGCTGCTGGGTCTAGCCCTACTAAGCAACCTGAGAAAGGCAGACAGGGAACTGCTTCTGTTTTCCATACTGACACTGCTGGATTAAAATGGGGAGGCATAACCTCTTTGTTCCTACATGCCTATAGGGGAAAAAGAACTACTTTTTGTTTTGATGGTCCCCAGTTGTGAGAAAAAAAAAGCTATAGCCAAACAGAAGATTCTTGCTGCAGAAAATAGTGCAGGGACACAGGCAAAGAGACTCCTAGAGGACAGGTGATAGACTGAAATTTCAGATGGCAAGCATGAGTTTAGTTCAGAACAGACTCTGGGTGCATCTGAAATAGTGTAATGCTGTTCCACAGGGCCTGCCCAGATATGGTGGGACAGGCATATAACATTTGGCAAACATCGTGCCACATTTCCTTCAATTTAGGCTTTAGTTGGCATGGGTCACTTCTTTTGATTGTGACAAAGAAATCCCAGAGATAAAGCTCACCCTGGGCTTCTACCCCTCATGCATCCCTGAAACCATCAGAAGGCAGAATTCAGGACAGACTGAGATGTCCTCTGCTTGAGCTGGAGATGGAGCACTGGATTAAAACCGCCATCGGTTGGAAACGGTAGTTTGCCACTCATTATAAGCAAGTACTTTCAGTGTGTAATTTTGAGTTAGAAACAGTTGTGTCCCTAAAAGTATTAGAACAGTCCCATTTTGCTTCCAGAATATCAAAACATATTTAATAAGGAAAGTGAATGTTGTTGTGTAAATAGCTTTTATAGTTGGGAGAATAATAATGTCACAAGTTTTGTTTCAGCATAGTTTGAAACTGTGTGACAAGCATTCCTATCAATGCTTGTCACTCAGGAACAGGAACAAGTTATGAAGTCTGAGAAAGAGAATATAAATTGGTGTATATACCAGCAGTTTCTCTGTCTGTCTTTTAAACCACTTCTGGCTGTTAAATTATCTAAAATCCATTTCACAAATCAAAGACTGTGTGAGCCAAGAGCATGGCACCTTGATGTTTGTTTAAATTTTCACTGACAATATTACATATAATTTTCCAAGAAATATCATTTTTAATTCGTCTTCTGTTCATTTAAGTGGAAGAACGCTCAATAAATTTCTACCACAACGCTGTCTCATGTTAGTTCATAAGCTTTAAAACTGTAAAGTCTTCAGAATGAAAGAATTTAGAACTCAGATACCTATGGTATGAATTATTTTTTAAATTCTCTTATTGATTCTCTGAAGTTCAGATAACTACTTTCACTTTGGATCTATTTTCACCCTTCAGCCATATCTGTAATTCAGCTCTTTGGTCTGCCAGCAGAGGGAAAAGGGGCAACTTCTGCCACTGCAGACAGTGTGTCACACAGACAATAACTTATTACAGCTAACAGTAAAACAGCTCAGAGAAAGGTCCCCTGCATTGAGGAACTGCCCTCAGCTGATGGTGTACATAAGGGTGCAGCTGTTGCTGTTTTGGTGGAGAGCAACAGGGAAAGAAAAGTCTTCCACCTTCCTTTTTTTAAATGAAATAAGAAATCTCAGCCAGATATGCCTCTACAAATCCTCACTGCCAATACAGGCAAACTCACCTTGTGCATGGCTCTGTAGCAATGTGATTGTGGTGGAACCTGGTTGTTACAGCACACATTATGCCACTTACCCTAAACTGCGGTTGTTTTGGCTTGGGGTCCATACAGCTTCAGACTTAGCTGCAGATTGTAATGTAGGGATGCTGTGGGTTTTTGTGTGTTTTTGTTTTTTCCCGAGCAAGAGATTTCATTTCTTTTAACGGACACTGTTGTGCTCTTAAAAAAGGAGAGCATGGAAGTGCTGTGATCTGGCTGCCTTTGTGTGCCCCAGTCATGAATCGGGCATGGATATTTAGAATTACAAAGCAAGTGGGAGGTATATTGCTACACAGTACATGGCACAGAAACTGGTGTAAGACATGGAAACCAAGGGGGAAAAGTGTTGTTTTAAACCTTCCTGAAGGGAACTCTTTGACCCTGCTAATTGAAAATGTTAAAGTCTGAGAGTAAGCAGACATTTGTTGTAAAAAACATGCCTCTGTAAATAAACCTGGGGAAAAAAAAAGGTGAAGTTTCAAAGCAACCATTTAGATCTGTATGTGCAATGGGTACCATCTGCAGTGAAACCAAATAGTGCATCATAGTACTTGTGATTTATCACAGTGCCACGAGAAGAGCAAAAGAGAAATGCTGCAGACCACATCAGCCAGAGGGCTCCTTTGTGTGAAGCAGGCTTTATTTTCTGAGGGTCATTGAGTCACTGAGAGATCCTGGCCACTTTCGGTGGTGCAATATTTGTCAGCATGGACCAACAGCTTGAGCTGCTGCTGTGGATGTCTACTGACACCACTCTGCTCTGCTCAGCCCCGTGGCAGTGTAGGAAATTTACCACAAGGTGCTGTGGGACAACAGTGCCACACAGGCAGTAATAAGCATCACCTGCTTTGGAAGTGCTTTCTGCTCGTGAGAGCAGTTAGCCTATAAAGTGGACTGTGTGCTGAATCGCTTCCAGATCAATATACACGACACCCAGCCATTAATGACATGCATTGGTTCAAGAGAGCAATGCATTTGGAAGTTGCAGTATGTGTGACATCTGTTCAGGTGATCCTAATGGATTTTATCAGCTTTTTGGAGAGGTCATGTATGTGTCTAGTGCATCAGAAGAGTGACAGAACAATATGCTGATTTATTTTAGAAGCACCTGGGGTTGCAGAACAAAGCTTTGGGACGCATGTCTGACATAGGGCAGCTTGCCATGAACGTGCTAAAGATGGTTACAGCCTTCATATGCAATTTTGGATTCCATATTTTAAGATTTGATACCCAATGCTGTGCAAGGTTGTAAAGTGTGTGCTAAGGAATAGCTAAGGCAAATACTGCAGCTGGGATCTTAAATGAAAATCATCCTAAGCTTGTTTATGATCTGAGATACCAGAAAGGCATCTTGCTTCATTTTCACTGCAGGACAGATAAGGCAATACCAAGTCAGGGAAATTCACTTCTCTCTGAATTACTGATGAATTAGCCTACCGGCATTATATCTTGAAGCTAATGCTATTTAGTATTCACTTTGTACCCTCCTTCTATGATTCAGGCAGGGGAGGCTCACAGCCAAATGTGAGCTGACATCATCAGCTGTGATATGGTACAGTTTTCATCTTTCAGACTGGCTCCAGTGAGCAAAGGTCATAATAAACTTCTTACTGGAAGGTAAAATTAATGTGATTGAAAAGATACTTGGCAGAAAATATATATCTGGAAAAAACTAGAGTGCCTTTTTTTGGTGCCTGCCTGCTTTTCCATCACCCAGGAGGTTCTTATCAAGCTGAGTGACACCAGGAGTGACACCACCTAGCCAGGCAATATCATTGCGAGGAAAAAGACACTGGATAATCACAGAGAAAACTAAGGCCTGAGTAGACCTTCCATGATCAGCATGTTTCACGGGTTTGACATGCTGCCTGGCCAGATGAAGAAAGCCCTTGTTTGCCAGCGGAGTGATGTAAGGTGCTTTCACAGCTTAGTTTTTCACCCTCCTCATGGAAGGTGAGGACCAATCCTCTTGTGGTCAATCATAACTTACGAAGTCTGCCTTTGTAGCTGGTCCAGGTAGGGGGCCGAGGTGCCCTCTCCTTCACCTTGTGAGCTGCAGGGAATTTCCATGGTGGAAATATTCTCAGGAGGCTCCATGGTCACTCTGCTCCTCCTGGCTGCCTTGTGACACGGGTTGCTTTTAACAAGGTGAACACTGTTATGTTTCCAGCAACAGATGTGCTCAGGGAGCTAGAAAGCATCAGGGGTTCCTGAGCAACACCACAGTAAAATCCAAATCTGAAAGGAGCATGTCTGTCACACAGTCCTCTTACGCCTTCAGATGTATTTTCTTTCTGAAGAATCCCTTCAGACACTTTAAGTAGGTTTCTACCTCTTTGTTCCAGTGTTTTGGAATAGTAAGTGTGACTTGCAGTGCAGAAGTAAAGAGGAACAGGGGGAAGACATGATGTGCTGACCCTCTGCATCACCAGGAGATGCTCTGTCAAAATGTTCAACTTTTCCTTCTGTAACTGGACATAACCAGGGGTCAATCTCCTCCCATAAGTTTGGTCTTGCAGTCCCAGAACTCATTCACAATTCTGTGTTTTTCTGAAAAGTAGGTCATTTCTCTTGGCAAGGAAGGAATGAGTCATAGGAGCTTTGGCCTTGGAGAAGGGAGACAGCCTTGGGTACCAGGGACATAGCAAGTACAGAGAGGTGGAGGTTCTTCAGTGTGTGTTGGTTTGGACTCAAAGCTGTACTGAAGCTGCAGTGGAATAGATGATTTAAAGTAGCAGAAAGAGTTTGAGAAGGAGAGGGAACCTGAATGCCTCTTGGGCTGCTCATTTGCTAATTATTTTTTTAATAATTGCCACTTTACATTCCTGGGGTGGCAAGCAGTCCAAATCAAGACAAAAGGGATAGCAAAGAGGTTATATACGGGCAAAATACTCAGGAAGTTTTGTCAAGAAAATAGCTTAAGGATAACACTATGAGTTTGCACAAGTTATTGGAGAATAGTATGAAATTCTGCTATTTCTTTTAAATTGAAAAAAAAAGATAAATTATGAAGAAAAAAAAGAAAGACCAATGACATTTGGACTTCAAACCCAGACTTATTTTGCTGTTTGAGAAGCTCTTTGGGGTTTTGCAATGATGTTTGGATGCAGATATTTCCATAAGAAATGTACATTACCAGGGTTACTCAGCCTCAGCATTAAGGAGCCCTTCCACAGACTGAACCTCTCTTGCTATGAGCATGCATTCTTTTCTGAGCCACTCCATTTTTCCATGTTTTTCTCAAGAGCAAACCCAGCGTCCTGTGGAGACAGAGTAATCTTAAGAGCTGAGGAGGTGAACCAGTGGTGGGAGGATGCCTCATGCCCTTGGAGGCAAATAGGGGCAAACCCTAACTCAGCCCAAGGCAGTGCTAGGATTCTCATGCAGTCTCCTGCTTTGGGGATTGCATGAGCTTCCATAACTGGGGTGTCCCAAGAGTGTGATTTAGGTGAGCTTTGCTGCTAAGGCAAGGCAAGGGCAACCTCTGAGGCTGGCTGCTGGGCTAGGAGCATGGCTGGAGGCCTGACTGCCTGCAGGTTCCCTCCAAGTGAGAAGCAAGATATTTAAATAAATTAAGAGCTCTCCTTATCAAAATAAACAAGCTCTCTCTCCCAAATTTTGTTTTGTAATGGCATATTCCTGAATTTAGGCCAGCATTTCTGATGATCCAAAGCGTTACATTTTTTGCTCATGACTGCCTAAGCCATACAGGTTTTCAGTAGATATTTTGCTAGCAATTAAAATTGGAAAACTTCTTTTGAACAAGGGGAGAGAAAGGAAGAAAATGAATCAAACTTTTGGAAATGGGAACCATCCTTTTATCTGCTGTGGGCTCTGCTTGGAGTTCACCTCACCTGCTGTGAGTGTTGGTCCCTGCTGTACCAAAGCCAGGCCCTTGGAAGGGAGCCCCTGAGGGCTCTTTGAGGGACCAGGGAACCTCCTGGTTCCAAGCTCAGCTGTCACCTCTTTGGCAGTGAGGATAAAGCAGGCCAACAACAGCTTTGCTTTTGCTACTGATTTCATATTAAGACTGTTCCAAAAACCAGCTGATGGTCACAGCGTTAATATCCCCAGATTGATAGATGGAAGTCCCTCCCAAAACAAGCACAAGTGCATTGCTGATCTCTTCCTTTCTTTCATAGGAGGAAGCCCCTCACAGCACAATAGTTCTCACTGTGAGTTTTTACTCATGACGCCATTTTGTTCCAGGCTGTGCATTGTTTATGTTTCATAGTACAGTACAGGGCATTCCATTTCCTTCCTAATATTCAAACTTGAGAATTCACATACTTATTCTATGACATGGAAAGCCATATTTCCTTCTGGCAAAAAATGCATGCCTTTAGAAGCCTTGCTTGAAATCCTCACTGTGAGTTGAATGGCTCTTTATTATTAGCAGAAAGGCAAATCTTAACACTTCTTGAGCGTGGGAAAGGTAAAAGCCCTTTGCATTACAGTGCCACCCCTTTACTTCTTAATAGATGTGTGATGTCCTCTGCAAAGGGAATAATAAGAACTTTTTTTTTTTCCCTTTATCAAGATAAGCAATTTACAGTGGCACAGACAATCTGCTCTGTTAAGAATCTGGCACCATTTGCAGTGGCTGAAGCAAGAGACTCAGCAATAGATCAGTGCTAATTTCTCTTCACACAAATAATGGCACTGATGACTCTTGACCATGTGACAGGTTTGTGAGTGATGAGTCTTGAGACTCCAGTAGTGACACTTTTCTTTCTCCACACTGGTAAATTATTCATTATCGGTGCAGCCCTGGGTAAACATAATAAGAGAGAGTGGGAGAGAGGAGGGATTATGTTGCTAATGATAGAAACTGCTGACGAGTCCGTTGGGCTTGGGGTTGGGGCAGGGATTGGGGCTGGAAGAAAAGCTTGCAGTGTACATACCAGTTGGGGCATTGTGTTATACCCGTCTTATAATATAACAGCCAAGGTTTATTTCACTGGTATTCCTCAGAAGTGTCTGTAAGGATAAATGAGAATCTGGCAATGTGAGAAGCAATATAGAAATCACTCTGTATTGCTTGCAGTTGGTTTGATGTTGGTCACTCCATTTGTTTATTTTGTTGGGCTTTTTTTCCCCACTCTATTTATGTGAAAATCCCACCATTCTTTCATTAAACTTTTTATTTGTAGTGTTTCTGAACACTGCTAAACATTTTCTTCATTACGGCCTAAAATTGCCCTTTGCCTCCTCTTTGCTCCCATGGGCACACAAAACAGAATGCGCAAGAGCAGTGGCAGCCTAATAATGGACTGATAAAGCTTTATATCCAGGGAAAGAAAAGCTCACAAGGTAAATAAATTGGGATGACCTAAGGGCTTGAGGATTCCTCACCAGGGTTCAATGCTGCTACTCAAGCCTACAATACTTTGTTAATGTCAAACCTGAACATCCACTTTGAGGATAACTGACTTGGATGTAATTTCAGAGGTTTGTGGCGTGCTGCTATGACATGAGGAGCAGCGAAGTAGCTCTGTGGCTGGCAGTAGCAGTTATTGGTGTGCCCTGATAGAAGCAATGAGAACCACTCAAGCCTGGATGTGGAATGAAGTGGTACCAAACCTCCCAGTGACTCAGCTGGTCTCCAGAGAAGCTGCGTCTGCACCCTGTACTGCAGACTTCAGGAGAAGCAGACTGCAGAGGAGAGCATCCCACCTTCCTCCTTGCAGCTGGGGGAGAGCTGCCCCTTCCCAGCCTTCTCCTCTGGCCCTGAGCGTTTTCTCTGGGATCTGAGAGGAGGCCAGGAAGGACACCACACATGAGGGAGACATGGCAGTGAAGGAGTGTGACCAGGGAGTTCCAGGTGCTCCCAGCCTGGAGAAGATGCCTCTTGTCAGGAGATGCTGTGATCTTTTTTCAAGGAAATGAAAATTTTTCCACCTTCCCCACCCCCTTACCCTGAGCTGTGGTAGTTTTTACTCTATCTCTGAGAAGTGTCCAGCTCCAGTGTGGCTCTCTGAATGTCAGGAGCTATTTTGGTCCTCTCTAGGAAGAATTCCTACATCTCCCATCTGTGTCTGCACCTGATGGCTGTCTGTCATGTTGAAGTCTAACCAAGAGAGCGCTCTGAGCCCAGAGAGCATCCTCGCCAACCCTCCACACTGCATATAAATGCACAGCTTCCCTCGCCTGCCTATAGGCCTGGGCACAAGAGCTCTTTTTGGATTAATTTATTCTGTTCCCACTCTGAATCCCATCCCCATGAGCTGATTTGATGCCAGATCCTGCGCTGAAGGTGAAGTGTCTCCCTCCTCCTTGGGGCTGCTGCATGGCAGGATCAGTGGGGAAAAGGCAGTCTCCATCAGCATTTCCAGAGCCTAATTTTGGTCACAGACCCGTATTGCAGCATCGCTCAGCATCCCGTGGGGTCACCCTGGCTCTGCCCAGCAATACAGTGATGTCCAAGGCTGGCACAGCTGCTGGCAGACCTGGCACAGCTCGAAACAGAAGTAAAGCAGGCAATGGGCTGATGAAGGGGAAAACCTGTTTGAAAACAAATTAGAACAGGAAGCCAGACAGTAACAAACACCACTGCTGGCGGGATGCCTTCCCCCTTGTATTGCCATCCTTTGTCTCTCTCATAATCCTTATAGTCTTACTGTGTCTGCGAGGGAAAGGAGGCAAGCAGATATCAAAATTAACTCATTGTTAACTAAAGAACAGAAAATGTCCCCCTGTTTGAACATGTTCTGGTGAAAAATAGAGCTCTGGCATTTTCTCCTACTGGTACAGTCAGTTTATATGCCCTCTTTAATTTTTCTTTATTTTGCAATGGTGGAATACAAAATAAAAATCTTTGTTTACAGGGAGTCACTTCAAAAAGTGAATATACCCCCATGGGAAACTTTGTTTTTATACTGCAATAGATGGTAATGACTCAAACCTTCCCCATTACTATATCTCTAGCAAAAGAGAGATGGAAAAACAAGGGAAGAATGTTTAGCTCCGTTTTCAAGGGAGTAGATGTGGGCTCAGGAGCCCCCTTCTGCTGCTGGACACCTTTAATTGCAACTTCATGACAGCAGCCCTGTATAAACCTTCCAAACAGCCCCCAACAGGACGGGGGAAGCTAAGAAGAATCTTAGCCTTAGTCCTACTTTCTTACTCTGATCCAGTCAGGTGATCTACCTGTGGTTTCACGTGGGGAACAGAGGACTCAATACTGCTGTGCCACATATTCCCATCCAAGTCTGTGAAGAATGTGAAGAAGTAGTCCCTGAATCTTCTCTTGGGGTTCCAGCTAGCAGGTTGCACAGCACAAAGCAATATTTTTTAATATACTTGAATGATAAGCACTTGAAAACAGAAGCAGATAAAACAAGTGCTTAGAGCTCCTTTGCAACCGTGTCATCATAACTATGCAAATTTGCTAAAGAATTGATTTCTAAGCAGAGTAAAGGACAGGTTATAAGCATGTTGTTCTGTTTAATCGTGCAGGTGTTTTCATATACAAATATTTGTCAGCCAAACCCCGGGAAATGTTTATTCCTTAAGTCTATAAACCAGAAGAAGGAGGAAAAGAAAAAGATGACATGGTTCTCAGGCAGCGAAAGCCAGAAGGAACTCCATTTTTCATTTTTAGTACATCTGTAAAGTTTTTTTATTTTTTATTTTTTTATTTTTTTCCTTCGAAGTTCTTCAAGGTGATTCATAGTGTTGGTACTTAAGGAGATATATGAGCTCAAGGCTACCCATTTAAAAAGCCTGAGAAACTAACTTGAAGGAGAGATTTCTGAACAATCTGTTTAAGCAGATACGATGCTGCATCTGGGTGCGTTTTCTTATTTATTTTATGGTCAAAGCAATGTGGTAATGCTGCAGGATTGGCTGAGTGCTGCTTAAAGTTTGAGCTGATGTCAGAAAGTGCCAGGGAAAATGACAGGGGAAAGTGCATCCCTTATTCATCTCATGCAATGATGGCTGTTTTGTTTGGAGCCACTGAAATGATGCAAATAGAGCTATTTTTTTTAATGTTTCACAGCAGTCTCTTCCCACGCTCTGATGCTTGAAGGGGCACCCCACAGACAAAATTTGATTTATGCTATTTTTGATTTATATATGAGTTTACGTTTATTTAGCTTATGAATCATTTTAAATATTTCCTTACGATTCCTTTATCCATGAAGTATCTTTCCGCTAATAGGACATAGACAAATATTTGCCTATTATGTGAGTAGCCATTCTGTTTAATTTCTGAAATGTTTAAAATGTTTCAAAGAGGTTTCCACATCAAAAGCCTTTTGAGAAACATCAGCAAAGCACCGTGTAGGTTTGGGCAGGAATACAATAGCTGTTTGTTTGTTTGCTATGTATTTGTGTGTGTGTTAGGGGGGAAAAAGCACTGCAGATGAAAAAGAATGAGGAAAAGGCAGGGCTGGGGCTCTCAGAATCTCAGAATCATTAGGACTGGAAAAGACCACTAAGATCATCTAGTCCAGCCTTCCACCCATCACTGCCATGCCCACCGCACTGACCATGCCCACCGTGCTCGCTCTTCTTTATCCCCGTCTGTCCACGACCGAGCATTTACAGCACAGATCTGAGATACTGGAGGCAACTGCTGTATAAAATACCACACTCTTGATTTCTCATCTCCCAAGAGGAATGGGCAATGGGGTGCTGCAATGTGTGGGCATGTTTAATCTTCCCCACTGGTCCTGTGCTACTGGGTATAGATCTAAAATATGCTCTAGCCTGGGCTCTGAAACCCAAATATCTTATCTTCTTGTTGTTTCCCAAACACAAGGCTTGAAAATCTAACTTGAGGGGATGAGGAATTGGCATGAATAGCAGAGATTGCATCAACAATAAGACTTAAGCAAAATTCTGCCTAGAAGAACTTGGTAGCAATGCTGGTGTCAGTGGTTACCTGGGGGGGAGGGGGGAGGAATTGGTCTTGAGTGGTTCCCCAGAGAAAAATTGGTCAAGAAAAAAGGGAAATTAATCCTAAATCTGCTTCATCTTGTGTGCTTGCATCTCAATGCCATGGTCCAAACCATTGGACCGTGGGAAAAAGTAGCATTTCTGTGATTCTTTGGCTTCTTTCCACTCCTTAGAGTTAATAAAATGAAATGTGCGTATGATTTGGGTACTTAGGGAAGAGTAGAAAGGAAGTAAATCCTACACTCAGGTCAATCTGAACTGATCTGGGTACAGATGTATTTGAAAGGACACAGCCAGTCTGTGTCCTGTCCCATTGTACAGCACTGGGTCATCAAGGGGAAAGCAGTGAGGAAAAAGCAAATCCACGAAGTGTTCAAGGTGCCAAACAGACCAGCAATGCCTGTCCACAGCCTGCTCCCCAGGGGCAAGAGATCTGCAAAGAGGCATTTACAGCAAAGGCACGAAGGGCTCCCAGGCAGACCCTGGTAATGAGAAAGTAGAACATGCCCCCAAATCTCAGCTCTAAAATGGCATTTCTGTGGAGTGTGAAGCAGAAGATATAGCTTATTTCTTCTCAACATTTTTCATGCCATCATCTGTAGCAGATTAATTAAGCTATGGCCGTGAGATTACAGGAAACCTGTGGTGGTCGATAAAGAAAGTGTTTCAGCTATTGCTCCTTATAGGCTCCTGTTATTTTTCTTTCTTGCCAGCTCGAGGTAATATCTTGATTGCTGCCAGTTTGTTTCATGTCAGGGCCAGCACAGTGCTGGCTTGACATGTGCACTAAGCACGCTGACAGCAGCTAGGAAGTTCATTGATGCTGGGATGGCAAGAAATGAATGGACTCCAGAAGCAGCAAAATGCACTCATAGTACATCAAGGCGGAGGCTTCACTTTCCCGTGAGATAGTGGGCTATTACTTGTCTGTGAGACACACTTCAACACATTGTGTCAAACGGCAGAATCATGAGAAAACTTGCAAAGTATTCCCATTAAGGCTAATTGATTTTTAAATACTCTATTATCCAAAGTTGGCATCTAATTATTTCTTTCAGGATCCTGACACGTTCCTGGTCGTCACAAGAAGCAATGATTGTTCTGAACACAGCGCTGCGGTGGGCAGCAGAGCATCCGTCTGAAAGGGAAAGACGAGACTTTTTATATCTTTTCTAGCTGACATGTCTGAGGCTGCTGCAAGAGGAATTGTGGTGCAGTAAAGATGTGTGAGATGAACTGATGGGAAGCTTGGGGATGCAGGCAGGCTCCAGCTGGAGTGAGACTTCTACACAGAGATCAAACTGTTCTAGCAGATAATTTATTACCTTTCTCAAACAAATCAGGTTGGCCTAAGGGTCATTAATGTTTATAGTGAAGTCCTAATTAAGCAAATATAAACCTTATGCTCAGCAGAGATCACATTAAAAAAGAAAATAATCACATACATTGTCTTTCTTGTGCTTGCCTCTGCCTCTGATTTCGTGATGCCAATATTAATTGACTAACGGCAACAGAAATTGTGTTGAATGTTGGAGAAGCATTGGGGCCAAGCAGGGCTGTCATCCACAGCAAGCACAGCCCATGTACAGCGAGCTGCGTGGCCCAGCTCTCCTCTGCCGTGTGTTTGGAGCGTCATTTCTGTCTGTACAAGAATGGTGTGAAATCAGGAGGATGCCTTTCACCTTTCTATAAACGGCTTCTCAAGGTGTCTGTGCTCCTCTGTGCGAAAGCAAGCACTCACATGACACTGAGAGCTTCTCTTGATACTAAGAAAACGGCCAGAGAAGGACAAAAGTAAGGGATCTGGGCCATGATTTTGGTCCCCATTGGGTCCAGATATAGGGGTGCTGCCCTATACAACCACCACATATACATCCTTTGTAAAGAAAGGAACACAAAATGGCAGCTGTGAGGCAGGGGGAGGACTTGTCATCAGTAAAACATGCAGAAAAATCAAAATATGCTGCTACCTATGCCATCAGTGTAAAATATTGTTGTGCAGCTCATGTTAATCACAGGGGAAAACATGCTGAAATTGCTCAGATTTTAACAATTTGCTTTTTGAGATACAACAATTTCTCCTCAGTATCCTGACCTGCCATACTGGTTGCTTCATACTTAATGCTCACTCATGCAGGCCAGCCAGAAATAAAGTATTTCCACAGATTAAAACTGCCTCAAACACATATGGGTTTGGTTTAAGAGAAATAGATGGAGTTTGAAACTATTACTATTTCAGGAAATGAAATACAGTTTTTCGTTTTTGTAAGGTCTTTAAATATTTTATGAAGTACCAATGTTTGCTTGTATTTTTTTTTTAAACACCCTCTTATGTATTTTATTATGTACTTTAGTTGGAAAGACACCAAAAGGAGGGGGAGGAGGAATCTTACACCTATGTACAGAACTGGGTTACTGACCTGTATTATTGTAACAGGAATATATGGACATAACAGGGCAAATACTGTTAATTTCTTATATTTATTTGTTAGACACATTTCTGTGATTAAAAAATACACAAATATTTGGTAAAAGAACATTGCCCTAGGTAAGATGAAGTAACCGTGTATTCTAAGCATGAAATAAATATTCTATAATAGTGTTCTTTAATCTAATTGCCTAATTACTTTTGCTCTTTATCTGGAAAGACTCATAAGAAAGTGTTTGGGACAAGTGATTAGACTGGGCTGGTAGGAGCCTCTTGAATCACTGAAGACAGGTAAATGGGTACGATCAGGCTAGTTTTGGCATCCGCATGCAGAGTCATACACTGTAACTACAAGACAGCATGTTCTGAGTCTGTGTTTTCTCTGGGTAGTAGTAGCAGGAACACTGTGTTCATTTAAATTAAACCAGTTCCTTGGATAATAACAAAGTAATTAAAGAAGCCACCGAGGAAAAAGAGCCAATTTATTTGAATCATGTTCATAAAAACTACAACAAGTGCCTGAAGGTACAAAATAATGTAGTTAAGATGGCAGATTGATGATTTTTAAAAATGCATCTTGATATTAATTTAAATTATTGTCCCTAGTCCGAGAATAATAATGGATGTGAATATTTAATTTGGGGATAGGAATTATTCCTTCAGCTAAGTTAAATTCAGAGAAAATGGGCATGTGTGTTGTTATCCAAACCAATATATTAAAATCTGGTCATTTTAATGTATTCCTATTTCCATCACTCTCAATGTAATTGCAAGAGATGTAGACACTTTGCTAGATGACTTGAAATTAATATTATCTGATCCTGTGACATGTCAAATAGAGCATTAAAAAACTGCACTTGAAATCTGGAGGAGTGTTCTGTTGTATGTAGGGTTCCCTGCACTGAATTTACAGTTCTTCTATCAATTATAACTAAAGGCCTAAGGAGAGAGAAGAGGCTGCCCTGGGAGGTGGTGGAGGCACCATCCCTGGGGGCTTTCAAGAAGAGGGTAGAAGTGGCCCTGGGTGACATCATTTTGTTTGTTGATGGGCTGATGGTTGGACTAGATGATCCTAGCATCTTTCCCAACCTCAATGATTCCGTTCTATGATTCCATATCTTCTACCCCTCCACAGTTTCACCGACATTGCTCTGATTTAGTTTCGTTGTGCAGTCATAGAATCGCAGATGGTAAAACATTGCTGTTGGCCAATTCTTAGCAGTTTGCCTGAATACTGTGCCATCTACTGTAGCCTAACATCAAAACACAAACCAGGATGACTTGGATTGTTGGTCACCAAGGCAAGGTGATCTTATATGTCTATTACTTTTATATGTGCTATTCAGTTGAAGACAATTGAAGACAATATATTTTTTTTTTTTTCGGGGAAATCTTTCACTCTGTGAATGGTGGGTGCTGTCTCATCAGAACTTGACAGAATTTGATAAAACATTTATTTGTTGTTTTGTGTTAATGGTGACACAATGCAATCAAGATTAGAGAGGATGCCATGGTACAAAAGAACCACAGGAACAATTATTACAAGCAGTAATCTGCAAGCAATTTTGTAACACTCTCCTGTATGCCTCTTTTGGGGCTCAGTCTGAATTACAACAGGTAACTAGTTTGCACAGGTCTTTCATAGGAGTATTTTGCTGACAGGTGTTATAGAGGTCTCCTGTGTTCACGTGCCTGTGTAGCAGCTCTCCATGGAGATTTTTCTCTTTGTCCCGCAGCTTGGTGGTCCCAGCACCACTGTGGGGATTCCCAGGCTCTAGCAAATTAGACAGCTTCCTAATTTATTCTAACATTACACCCACAAAACAAGGAGCCAAAGACTCGGGGACTCATGTAATCACTGTATATTCTGCTTTATCAACCAGGCAAAAATAGCTAAAGCTTAATTCAGGGAAGGAATCTCTATATTTGTGGTGGTACCCAACCCCAGTTTTTTTCTCCTCAGCAGTCTTTCCTGAATACATCATTTCAGCTTGTCTGTGAGCTACCGCCAAACTTGGTATTCTCAAGCAACCTTATAGAGAACCCACTTACACGCTTATTCATGTTAATCTAGGGTCACAGGCGGTGCAGACACAGGCCAGGGCAGGGAGCTGAATCTGTCTTACTGGCACTGATGGATGACTGGCACAGAAGGGCTGTTACTGTCAATGGATACAAGGGAGAAATCCATTCTTATTCTCCTTAATATCTTTGCCGAGTGTGGCACTGTTGACCTTGTGTCAAGTCTGACAGGTGGCATGAATCCAAAGTAACTCTTCAACTAGACAAAGATCCATTATTTTTCTAGTTCCTTTCAACGTCTACATGCATCCAGCTACTAAGTGAACTGGATTTAAAAGCCAGTGATATACAGATGGCACAGAACTGTACTTCTCCTTCCCTTTGTACAAATTCTTTGTTATCACTGAGGTTTCTGAGTGCTTGGATATGGTCCAGTGCCTTGCTTTTCTAGAATATTGACAATCTCTGCAGTGAGAATAACTCATTGTCATACAGGAGGCAGAGCTTATCCATACAGCAGAAAACAGGCACCACTGATCTGTTAGCTGTGCAAAAATCTTTTAGGATTCCGTCTACTAAACCAAAATGGAAAAAAAAAAAATAGTGTAGAATAGTACAAAGCGTATATTACAAAGTAGCATTCAGTGATTGTTGAGGATAAAAGAAGATGTAGCTGTACTGATTTGATTACTTAGGGCAGAAATTCACTATTGCATTTGTTTTTCATTATGGACAGTAGGAAGAAACATCACACACACTCAGACAGACATCTGAATCTAAATACTTTCACCTTATTGCAAATCATATTCTGATGAACTGCTTTATTACACTCCACCACTGAGCTCAGTATACTGATTGATGACAGATAAAAGCTGGCCCCAAAAACTCATCTGGCTGTCCATGAAAAAGTCAGTGAGCATTTATTCATGAAGTGCCATCTTGCATCATACAAGTTTTAATCCAAAATAGCAATCAAAGGGGAATATGGAACTGAAGAAGTGCTCTGGGTCACTGCTATGCCACCTTTCCTTTCCTGCTCTTTAAGCCATTGGAGTCCCACACAGAGAAAAGCCAAGTGTCAGATCTGCTGTCTCACCTTGAGATGCCTCTGTTCCAGCACAGGATTTGTTTAACAGTTGGTCCAAATTAAACAGGTGAAGTTCTTTGTCCCTAACTCTGGCACTTACTAAGTGTGAATCCATGTCTACAGAGCTAGCACAGGGCATAATGTGGACTTCTGCAAAGCTCTGGTCTTTGGCACGATTAATTCTGGGTTAATTTTGACCTATAAGGCCCACCCTGCTTTGAATGCTGTATTGCATTTCAACTTGGCAGATACAGAATCTAAAGAGACAAGACTTGATGTGTGCATCTGGTTGGAGGTGAATGCACATGGGATGAGTTTGCAACTGTGCAACTGCCAGCTCACCATCTGGTGAGATCTGTAAGTGAGGGCGGTGTCAAAGTGCACCCTGCTCACCGGGCCCTTGGAAATCCACACCTGCATCTCAGCACAGGACAACTTCAGGAAAAGTAGTGTCATTATCTGGAACTAGTTTCTCGCCCTCTGTTTCACAGAGCCCATGTCTGCTGTTTCTCAAGACCAGTTTTAAGATTCATTTATTTCTCTCAGGTGTTATTTTGTTATTTTTCCTTTTTTTTTTTTTTCCTTCTTTTTTTTTTTTTTTTTTTCCCTCCATTGGTAGTTACTGTGATGGGAGAAGGCTTTGATGAGGTTTGGATACACTGCTAGTGCAGGATTCACATCTTTCCTGCAACAGACATGCACTGTGGCTTGTCTCAAAGACAGCTGTAGAAAGAACACTTCATACAGAGATTTTATACATCTCTGTTACGGAGTGCAGCCTTCTGTGTGAGCAGTCTGCCTACACATGGGTGAATAGCATCCCTTTGTGAGGTGTGTATGTAACCCTCATTTTCTCACCTCTGCTACTTAACAGTTCTGCTGCTTTCTGGGCTCTCTATATCCATCCAAGTGAGACAGGATTTCCTGAAAAGCTAACACCTTTGGAGCTGCTTTTCTTTTTCTTTCTTTTCTTTTCTTTTTTTTCTTTTTTCTTTTGTTTTGTTTTGTTTTGTAAATGTCAGTGGGGCAATTTATTTATTTATTTATTTGTTTGTTTATTTATTTATTTATTTATTGTAAAACATTAATTTAAAACATATGAAGCCTTTACAGAGGGACTGTCATTCTATTAAAGCGCCTGCTGCCTTTGGCTGGAGGTGGGTTTTACAAGTATGAAGAGCTACTTGAAAGGACAGCTTCTTCTCCAGAACTGGATTTCAATGAGCATCCCAAGTTTTCTGAACACCTTGCTGTTCCCTCACACTCTGGGAGCCTTTCCTTCACTGCTAGTATCCTTCACAGTCATTAAGAAGAAGATAAGGGTGACTGTGCCAGCCAAAGGACCCCGCAGACATCAACAGCCCTTTCTAGTCCTCCCCTGTGTCTTCTCCTCATCCCCAGACATGGCCCAGGACCCCATTTCAGCCCCTGCCCTGCTGTAGCTGTGCCTTGCCCAGACCTGCCTCCTGTTGTCTCTCTCTCTGCCAGTCATCATAACAGACCCCATGGAAATCTGTTCAGCTTTGACCTTCCTTACTATGTGATATTTCCAGTTCTCTTCTAGAAAGACAAACCAAAATCAGCCAGAGCTTAGTCCTACATCTCATTAAAAAATGTGTAGACTAATTGTGTTTTGTGATAGGTAAAGTAATACACAACAAAGACATGAATTTAATGTGCTATTAGGAGGTTTGAAACAGAATGGAGAATTGTAAGGGCATAAATCAATGTTTCCTTGAGCTTCTGCCTTTCCTTGAGTCTGCTTCTGCCCTATATGAGCTTTCTCTTCATATGGCCTGAGATAGTGTGAATATGGCAAAAACAGATAATACAACTATCACAGCTACTTCATTTTCCAGTGATAACATCTCTTGTGCTGTCCTGACACACTGCTTCTGGAACAATATAAAATCTCATTGATTTGAAGGTAGTCATTAGTTTTAGGGTTTTAGATGAGAATTCTGGAGAACAGAGATTTGCACGTTTCATTTGCAGAGGTCGTTTCACCTTCATTGTCACATATGGGATGCTGAACAATGTCGATCACATGTACAATTCTGTACTTCTGTGACACTCACTGAAATCTTATTAAAATATAATATTAAAAAAATATGAATGCTGATTTTTTTTTTTTTTTTTATTTTTATTTTGCCTTTGGCTTTTCAGGACAGGAGAAATAAGCAGTGAGGACACCAGGTGACTAATAGGACTACAAGAAGTACTGTCTTAACCTTCGATTTGCAGGCCCTAACAGTAAAATTTCCACTTACCTAACTTCCAGCCCTGGTATTAATTTAAGAATACTCATATTATTTCCTTACAATAATTTATAATTTAGACTTAATAGAAACCTTTGTATTTGTATTATTGCATATGTTTTTGTCATCTTCCTTGCCTTGGAGATTCAGACCATTCAGGTTACAAAAAAGCCACTGATAGACAAACTAATGAATACCACATATAATCTTAGCACGTACTAAATAAATAAATAATTGGCAATAGCGAATAATGAAAATAGCATTACTATAAATGATTAGGCAAGAGTTTATGTTGAGTAAACTTACTTTTCAGGTGCAAAAAAATTTAATTTCCCCTGTCTAGTTTAGCAACTTGCCAATGATTGCCATAGAAATGTGAAATCGTACTGGCCTGTCACTGGGTACTGCACTGGTCATTGCTTTTTGGGACAAAGTACTGGAGCAATGTAACAAGAAACCTCAAAGACAGGGGAGTGCCGTGGGATTAAACGCTACCAAATTGTTTCACACTCCCAGCTATTACCACTTCTGTCTGAAAACACAAAATATAAAATGCTTTCCCCTCTGCACAGTCTCTCTGAGGATTGATAATTGCATTTGGTAATGTTTGAAACACAGTGAAGTGAGAATGGATGCCTTTCTGTGCCCTTCAGGAATAAAGCGTTTTTACCCCGGACGTCTTGCTGGCATCACCAATATGCATGACTGAGAGACATGCTGGTTATTTATAGATGCAAGAAGCTGGAATGTTCAGCTTGGAGGTAATTCACACACTTCAAAGCATGTTTCAGAACTAAATATTTAAATTCTGTTTTCCCCAGAGAGAAGAAAACTTGATAAATTTTCCCTGTGGAAATTTTGATTCTGCAGAAACTGCTTTTCTGTCAAAAAACATTTTCTTGAAAAAACCTCTCGAACTGCTCTGGGTGCTCACGTGGATGTAAGGAAAATATATATATCTGCTTTTGAAAATGTTTCATACAAATGGGGGAGAAAGCTGCTGATTCTTTTTCAAGAATAATACAATGAATTTTCAATGGTATTTATTTGCTTACAAAGTCTGAAGAAAAGTACAACCTTGTCCTCTCTCTATATCTTTTTCTACACACTATTACTTTTTCCTCTTTAAATATGATGGCTTCTCCAGAAGGCAAACTGTGAGATCACTAACTGTAAAACATGTTCAGCATTGTTCAGTGCAGTGACATGGAATGAGGAATTAGCATGGGGACAGTTGACAAATTCTGTTACTGAGTCTTTTGCAATAGGGAAAACATTCCAGATTTTCCTTCACATAGGGTTAACTCTGTGTGAATGAATCCCCAGGATAAACTGTAAAAACTGATTGCACTTTATTGCAACATGTTTTAACTTTTGTCATCTGTTGATTTTTCCATTGGCCATGTGCAGTAACTTGGGCACGTTTTTTCAGCTGTTTCAGCTCCCTCACCAGAATGCAAGTTTTTTAAAGTACTGAAAATAGCGGCTTTCTCTGTGACAGTAAAAAACACATCTATTAACCCACAGCAACTAAATCACTCTTTCAAAAAATGTGGCCAGAATTCAGTAACATGAAAAATGCCTGCCAAGGAAAATTCAGTGAAAATGTAATGAAAACATCTGATGTTAACAAATATGGACACTCTTATAGGTCTACTTAACCTGTTTGGAGAGACAATATAAGACAACTGTCTGCCCAGACCCAATCACTGACCTTGAACCAGATGCCTTGACCTCTCTCCTCCTTTGTTTCCCCTCCTAATCTCAGCCTGTCTGTATTGGTAGTTATGAAAAAATTGTCTCAGGTGTTTGTATAGCATATTTAGCATGGTTAAGTTCTGCTTATGGTTAGAGCTACCTGATGAAACCGGTCGATACATAATGATTTTCATACTTGCTCCACAGAAATATAAAAAGTTTACTTCTTCCTCTTAAGAAATGCAGTTTGTGTAATGCAGGTGAAACTTACAAGTGGCTCTTGCCATTATTAAGATATTAGTCTTTTTTTTTTGGATGGGGAACCATGCAGAAAGACTAACAACCCTGTGGGAATTGCTCTGAGGAGGTCTACAGCCATCAAGACTTGTTGGAATAGCTTGTGCTACAGATTTGGCCCCAGTTTGAGTCTAACTTTGCCTCCTAATTTACCAGCCACAGATGTAATTGGTCTAAGGCTAGGCTCCTGCATCCTGAAGTTTGATGTTTGCAACCCTTTGGGAAAAGAGAATCAAAGGAGATGTGGTTCACCACTGTGCTCTGATTTGTTTTAATGGGATATCAAGTCATAGATGGTTGGCTGCTCATGAGTTGCTTTTTTTGCAGTGCTCTGTTGGCTACTTCAGTGGATACCTAGAGAGCAGCCTAGGAAAGAGGAATGGATTCCTCCCACCTCTCAGGGGACAAGGTGAGGCAGAACACATTGCCAGTAGGCTTCAGTATTCAGTGAGATGTGGCACTGTCCATTGCCACCTTGAAGGTGAGACCAGTGTTGGCCATGGCAGACTATTCTGTCACTCCAACTGTATCTTCTGCCAAAGAGGTTACTTTAGTGCTATGGAAGAATAGAGAATTTCATTGTATCTGGGTCTGCCTGAACAAAGGGGCAATCACCGCCTTTCACTTTTACTACATCTTACCTGCTTGAGTCATTCTACATTTAAGAAAAACTGTTTGACTGAGAGCAAGGCTGATTAGTGCTAGGGTGTGATATGTCACATACATCAAAACCCTGGGCTTGGTCTCAAGGAGTGGCCATTTTGGGTGGCTCCTGCCCTGGAGAGACCCAAGTATGAATTTTTTTTACGGCAGCTGAGTGTCAAACTTACAGACTGGAGAATGGCAGCATAGCAGATGCAGAAGGCATAAGCAGCTCCTGCTGTGGCCATAGAATTGCAGAGCATGACTCGAGACTTGCCAATCTCACAGACTCAAATTAGACTGACTCCTTGAGCCCTCTGTCGATCCTGTTTCCTTGCATATGGAAAAAATACCTTCATGTTCTGTGGCTTATTCATGATCTCAGCCTTTCTCCCATCTGTGATGTGTTTCTTGAATTTCTTTCAACAGCACATTACACTATAATGGAATTTGTCAAGTTCTTTTTGTAGGGTTTTATTGGTTTTGTTTGGTTTTGTAAAATGGACATACTGTGAGGTACATTTGAACTTGCTTTTGAATTTTGGCTTTTTCAAACTGGAATAGAATTATACAGTCAGAAGACGCGGGTATTATTCTCTCAGTTCTGTAGTCCAGGCCACGGGCACAATGTAAAAGAAAAATTACTAATTAGTAGTAATTAGTAGACGCAAGTCATCTGCAGTGTTTCCTTGTGCCTGATAGCACACATAAAAATAAGCCAGGTCAAATGAGATGAGTTAGACTTACTGGGTGTTTGGTGAGTCAGGAACCCCTTGGGAGTGGTCTCCATGAGATTGGTCTCCATGAGATACCAAGGGCTGAAATGTCATTTGCACTTGTGCAGTTGCCCTGGAGTGATAGCACACTTGATAACTCATTTTGCCAACTTGTTACTGGGTGACGCTTTGAGCTGTCCTTCCTTCTTGCCTTCCCTTCAGTTTTGGTTACACTGATGTCTATGGGAAGTGTCAGAGTTGACATCTGGAACTCCCAAGTGAATAAAACAGGAAGTAACAGCAGCAAAATAGGAACACTTGGAGGACTCCTGATCCATCCTTGCAAAAGCTTCCTTTGAGCTTACCAGGTTATCTCACTGGCTCTCCTATACAACATGTTCTGTTATCACTTACTCAGTTACCCTGATTCAGGGTAACCCTGACCACCATTTCTGAAACAAAACGTAATTTTCGGATGGTAGCCAGCATCTTCCAAGCAGCCAGTGTTGACTCCGTGTCCATGAGTTGGAGAATTTGCTGGGATAATTTGATAATTTACGCTGTTAAACATTGTTTCATTTGCATCATCTATAACGTTTATCTTTACTTTAGTTATAATTTTCTGTTGCATTAAAGGAGACTTTACAGCTCGTTGCAATTCACCCTCCAATCATTTCTCTACTGCAGTCAAGCCATCTCTCTTTCTACATTTTACTCCATTAAAGAATTGAAATGAGTCACATTTCTTTTCAATTTCTCTAGCCTTCACATAAAGTTGGTTTTTTTTTTCAAATTCCAAATTTATTAGTTAAAACTATGAGCATGGAACCTGAACACACTGTCCCACATTAACCTTTCCAGTGTGCTGATATCACTTATTTGGCCCTATTTACAAAGCAGAAACAATCTTGCTTGTGGCATTGCAGTGGAAGATCATGTTGAATTTCTTGTTCTTTCGTACCCTTGAATGCTTTTCTGAGCCCCCTTGTTTCCAAGGTGTCATCTCTTATACTGCAGAAGTAACCTTCCTGCCTATTAAATGTATGTATTTTTGGTAGGCTGCAGAACAGTGGATTCAAATAAGTAACTCAGGTCAGTCTGTGGGCCTTATTCTCATCATCACATGAACTGCATAGAAAATAACTGTTTTGAGGCATCAGAGTAGTGAAAATACTTTATTGCATAAGTCTATGTGTGATTGAAACACCGAACACAAATGTGTAGATAGATATACGTGTACCACATCCTCAGCTGACATCTTATCTCTGGACATCTTCATGAAGGCATACAGGTTGTCCACAAGTATGTGGATCATTGAAAAGCCAAAATAAATAAAAATTTAAAGAAGTTCCTGCCTAAAATCATGTTTTATGTTGTTGTCATTTTGTAGTTAATACAGAAAAAAATAGGTGATATTTTGTTGATTTGCAAGCTATCCATTTTGCCTTCCCTCTTTTCCCCTTCCCCAATTTGATCAGATTTACTGAAGCGATACATGAACATTTCCCCATTGTGACAGCCATGCACATCCAAGGAGTTGATGTAGAGAAAAAAAAAAAGGAACATTACTTTAAAAAAAAAAAAAATCTCAGACATCCCAGAAAGCAGTCAAATATTTATGCAAAATGAGTGTAGCTTATACACTGGCACTGAACAACACAATGCTCTGTCTCACACAATGCTGTCATTCATGTGTGTACATACTGCCACAGGCAAAAGTCCCACACAGTGTATTTTTATACAATTGCTAGCATATTTCATTACAAGTTGTTTTTTAAATTCCCTTATGTAGGGGATTCTCGTGATAGAGACATGCTGTCTCCCCAGAGTTTCCTAAAAGGAAAAAGAGTCACAATGTAAATTCCAGAGAAAATTATAACTGAAAACTTTAAATTTAATTTTAAATAGCATTATAAATAAATAGCATAAATAAAATTAAATAGCATTAGCAAATAACATAGTTATAGTAATAACAAAGGAGAAAGAACTTTTCCTTCCCTTTAGAGAATATGGAGCACACTGAGTTATATTTTGTTCTCACAGCTATCATGTAAGCAATTATAAATACAGTACAAATTAATCAGAATTGTTAGTGTTAAATTTATGATGTACAGACCATTAGGACATTGAAATTTGTTAGTGTAAATGAAATCCAGATCAAATCTCTGCAACTGAAGCACAGAGCAGAATGACCCCATGCAAATGGAGAAGCAAATCCAACTGTACTTCACAGACTTTTACTAACTGAAGCATGCCTGATATCATCCCACTTCAAAAGAATACCTAAAAGCAAATTTCCAAAGACTGAAATTATGGAAGAGGCTAAAGAAAAATGAGATAATTCACTTCAGTTATCTTGCATGGAGCTGTGTCACAGAAACCATGGCTGAACACACAGTAGTGACCCATCCTGAACAATAGATTGTCTGAGCTGAAGCCCTGATCATGAGCCGCCTTCTGAGGGCAGTGTTTGGTTCTCACCGTTCCTTGCTCCAGCACTTGGAAGACTAAAGAGATGAGGAAGAACCCCAATATATCAGAAAAGGATGTGGCTCTCACTACTGCACTCTCCAAAGCTGGATTGATCCTTCCCTTAGCATGGGTAAGACATGGGGAATATGAAGAATTGCCCGGTTCTTTCCCATACAAATAGGTTAGCATTTTCCTGCAGGGAAAAAAAAAAAAAGGAGAGAGAGAGAAAATAATGAAATAAAAGAAATCCTCTATGGAGGCATCCAGTGAGGACCCAGCTGTTTGTTCTTCTTTGAGATAGCAGAGACAATGAAATGATAAAATCTGCACATAAGACAGAGTCTGCATCATGAATGAATAAAACATTTTTTTAATTCCTCTGTGGGGGCTTTTCTGTGAAATCCAGGTGTCCTTTCCATTGAAACTCTCAGAAGAGGAAAAAATTATCCTATTCATTATCCCAGGCACACCATTTGCATAGAACACTTCACACACTGCCTCTTGTCAAAATATCAGTCAGACTCCAACCTGGGCTCTCTGGCCATCATGCACAACAAGTGCATTGACACACATCCCCATTGCCCCCTGTGCTCCAACATGCCAAGCATCCTGTAGGCAGGCACTCTTCCCTTTTGCAGACAGCTGAGGTTTTGCTTTTTTCCTCTCCCCAGCAGGGCAGTCATCTCATCCTTCTTCAAACTGGAAAATCTGTATAGGTGCTCTCTGAGTGATAGATAGGTGATTTTCTGTCAGATCATTTTTCTCTGACATTTTTCCCAGTGGTTCCCAGGTAGGGGTTTTTGGGGAGCTGGTTTGTTTTGTTAAATTACAGGGGCTTCACAGGTTTCTGTTTCATCATGAAGCATGAAGTAGGCAGTGTTTAAACAAGCCCACTCCTGTAACTTCATTCCATTTAAATGTACTCCTCTGCTTTAATATCCTTTTAAATCATTTATGTATACACCACTACTGAACATACCATTCTTTACATTCCACATGTAGAGAGACACAAGACAATTACGACAGTGCAAGCTAATTAAAGCTACAAGGGAAAACTCTGACTCTGCTGAGGTCAAAGGGAGTTTTGCCTCTTACTTCAATAAAGCAAGTACTTCACCCCCAGGCCCTTTCTGTCTCCCTAAGTTTCTGTGGCTGCGTAGAGAGTCCTGGAAAGTATCAGGTCTCAGTGAGCCAATCAGCCAGAGACAGCAGTACAACAAAGCTTCCCCACTTGCAGGGAGTTGGTGGCCCTGCACCATCAGGAAACAGGGCTGGGGCTGAGGCTGCACAGTGGCAGCTCCCATGGGCATCAGAGGAAAGCATAGGAGCCCTCCTGCTTGGGTAAGGACACAACAGAGGCAAAGCTACATGAAAGTAATTGAAGGTGAGGGGCGAGGGTCTGAAGTTGTGATGCGAGGACAAGTGATTGCAGCACTTGAAGTCCAAATGTTTCCCTAATGCCAACTGTGGGCCAGGGGTTCTCAACCTTCTCCACTGGGTGGGCCACACGGATCCCTTCCTTCATTTGATGCAAAATGACACAAAGTGGCACATCCCTTGGGTAGGACCTCGACCTTTTGCTTTTGTTTCCCTCTTTCCCAGGAGCTGTTCAGCAAAGAAAAAGAATTGGATTGCTGCTGCTCATTCTTAGTCACTCTGTGTCCTACAGGGTCCCTCAGTTTCTCCCATGATATTTGAAGAGATGTGCACTTCTCACGTAGGAGCAAAGAGTGTCCCAGGAAGGGCTGGAGCCATGGGCTGACTCATTGTCATCTCTGCCTGCCAGGGTGGAGGTGCAGCATGAGCTCTGTGATGAACACTGGGCCACACTCAATGAAGTTTGAAAAACAACCTGGGGAGATAGGTGCTCATGTATTTGAAATGCCCAAGGTGATTGCTTCCAACAGGACTGTGGCATTGCTTCAGGAACTCCGTGAGGTTATTTGTCCTAAGTTTAAAATTAGTTTTTGAAGAATGCAAGACCATTTTTGATTGAAAATATTGAATGAATATTCTTGGCACATTTAGTTTCAACTGAAAATTTCCCCCTTTGCTCTGTGCTGGCACATCCTCAACTTGAGTGCTCTGGGAAGTTCTAGGCACAACAGTAGGAGAATGATATGAAACTATTAGAGAACATCCAGAAGAGGGCTATGAAGATGGTGAAGGTCTAGAAGAGAAGATGTATGTGGAGTGGCTGAGGTCCCTCTGTTGCTCAGCACAGAGCAGAGGAGCTGAGGGGAGGCCTGATGGCGGCTGCAGCTCTTCACAGGGAGCGGAGGGGCAGCGCTGAGCTCTGCTCTGTGTGACAGCGACAGGGCCCAAGGGAACGGCATGGAGCTGCGTCAGGGAGGGGCGGGTGGGGGTCAGGTACAGGGTCTGCAACAGAGGGCGGTGGGCATGGAACGGGCTGCCCAGGGCAGTGGGCACGGCCCCGGGTGCCAGAGTTCAGGGAGCGTTTGGACAGTGCTGTCAGACGTGGATTGAATTTTGGGTGGTCCTGTGTGGAGCCAGGAGTTGGATTCAATGATCCTTGTAGGTCCCTTCCAACTCAGGATATTCTGTGACTGTGAAAACAAATCTTGGTGTGAACTGGCCTTAATACAGGACATTGCATTATGGATCATGGAGATACTGACAAAATGGTAGAATCACAAGACAGTTCCAAGTTGTTGAAAGGTGCTGCTTTCTGGGTCTCGGGCTACTGTGATTGGATTAGGGCAACAGTTAGTGTGAAATCGAACCTAAAGGAGAAAAATGACCCTTGAATTTGGTACTGGATCAAGGCTCTCTGGAGGTTTTTGAGATTCTTTAGTCTTATGAAAATCTGAATCAGACATTGTTCACCTTCTGAATGACAATGCTGTTGCCTGAAGGGCTTCTTGGTGCCTTTCCTTGCCATTTTCATATTCACTTCTCGCTGTGGGAATTGAACATGGACAAACAGTGTTGGAGGTTCTTGTGTTGCTAAAGGTCAGGTCCAACTTTATAATTCTATATATTCATCTTTACAAAGAAGGGCTTTGTTCAATCTGAACACAGAAAGATAATGAGAGCTCTTTAAACTGGTTAAAGGCAGACACTGCTTCATTTATCGAGAGAATTTTGTTGTTTTTTGAAGAATACTAAAGCATTCCCTTTGAAAACTCTTTGTTGAATTGCCTTGAGGAGACTTAGCAAAATCAAAATCAGTGTACTTGTGAATACTTAAGAGTTGCCCATGCCATGAAGGCATATACTTCTTTTTTCTCTTTATTGCAATAATTCAAGTGAGTGACGTAGAAAAGGAGCTTCACATTATTATTATTGAATGTCATTAGGGGTTCATATTGAAATGCTTCAGCAGCATAGGAATATATTAGTCAGAAAGAAGTTCAGATTCAGAAAAACAGTTATCAGAATTCATAACCATGAGCTTATCTATTCCTGACAGTGTTATTTGAGATGCTAGAGCATGTATGGAACATTAGATAAACCAGAGAGAAAGAACTGTATTGTAATCCATAACATATACGCAAACTATTGTATAATGATCCCCTTACAAGCATAAAGAAAAATATGAGATTACATAAATATGCGTTGTTTTCATTTCTTTTCTAGTAATTCACTAATTAGAATCAATAATAGATTTTATTTTTTTTTAATGATGGTCGATTTTGGAATACAGTAACCATTTATGAAGAGTAAGAATTACTTTTAATTCTAGACAAGCACAATTGGTTTGCCATCAGGAGATAATGACAGATGGTCAGAGGTCCCTTGCAGGTATTCCATCCACCACCTTCATTTCTCATTTGCACAGGGAATTAGGCTTTATAAAAGGGATTTTTAGGTGCAGGCTGGTGGGAACAGGAAAGAGTAACTAATATGGAACGTGATCATCTTTCCTTCCAAATTCACTGGTTATTCTTGGATATCTGAGGTACAGGGCTCAGTGAACTTGTAATCATCATCATGTTTGTTCAGCTGAGCATAACTGTAAGCAGAAGCCAGTAGGCCAGACTTAGTGACCTCCCCTAAAATAACAGAACCATGCAATGCACCTCAAGGAACAGTCTTTTTTAATAACGAAGAATGATGCACTGAGCTGCATGATTTCCTGCCATCCTCATTTCTGCCATGGAGATGCTGTACTTTATGGGTAGAACCAGGCATCAAGACGTACTGATTTCCACAAGTCCAGGGGCCCTCTGGCACAAGCTTGCTCAAAATGAGTTCCTTCAGAATTCCTGGGAACACTGCTGTCAACAAGTCCACAACATTTACTATAAATGTAGGCCACATTTTAAAGCAGCTCCAGCCTAGAGAAGTTTGGATTCAGTATGAAACCAGCAAGAGGCATTTTGGAAGAAGACCTTTGGCTGAAATGCTCGTACTGACAGAGGGATCTTCCTAAAGTTTCTACTTCTGAGGCATTTAGTTTTGTCCAGATGACTGAAAAATGCTGTGGGCAGCACCCCTTCCACTGTCAGTAATATGAATGGCAGTTTGGATCTGGAGCTGTTCTGTAATTGTCCAGCTAGAAGCAAATGGGTGGAACTGGGTACAAGATGTTACACCCTGACCAGGAATAAGGGAGTCTGAGGACAGTCGCATGGACTATGCTAAAGAAATCATTGCCAAGCAAGTAGAAGAGTTTTATCAGGTGTACTGAATATGGATTCACCAAGGGGTAATCATGCTTACCCAGTCTGGTAGTTTTCTCTGATATCACGACTACGCAGATAAGGAGAGAACAGCGGATGTTGTCTACCTTGACTTCAGAAGGCTTTTGACACTGTCTCCCCTAACATTCTCAAAAGTAAGCTTAGGAAGCATGGGATGGACAAGCTGACAATGAGGTGGATTGAGAACTGGCTGACTGGCAGAGGTTGGAAGGTTGTGGTTAGTTGGTCAGAGCCTGATTGGAGGCCTGTACCTGGCAGTTTTCCCCAGGGGTTGGTACTGCGTTCAGTCTCGTTCAACATCTTCATCAGAGACCTGGATGAGGGGATAGAATGTGCTCTCATCAAGTTTGCTGATGATATTAAGCTGGGAGGAGTGGCTGACACACCAGAAGGCTGTGTGACCACTTGTATCCTGCGGTACATTAAAAGGAACGCGGCCAGCAAGTCAGTGGAGGAGATCCTCACCCTCTACTCTGCCCTGTGAGGCCATATCTGGTTTGTTGAGCCCAAATCTGGGCTTCTCTCAGTTCAAGAAAAAGGAGAATAATAGGAGAGAGAGGGTTTAGGCTAGATGATCTCCAGAGATCCCTTCTAGATCTCACAGTTCTGTGATTCCATGATAAAGAAAATGCAGTGGGTTGGTTAAAACCCAAGTCCTTTTACAAAGTCATTTGAAATCAGTGGGACTGCTTGAAACACATGGTGAATGTACAGTGCAAATATTCACTGTCATATCCTATAGTTGCTCTGTAACACTTTCCACATGTAATAGCACTAAGATCAGTTGTGTTCCAAAAGTCACCTTCAGAATATGTCGTATTTCTTTTATTAAGCCAAAAAGAAATTTGCTTGTTAATATGAAATGCCATATTTCTATCTGCATTGAGTGTTGTGAAGTATTGTTCTCTTAAGCTTAAATATGCTCGTGCTTCCTCCTCTGTTCTGATGTGAGTGTGGAAATCACTGTTGTTTCGAGGCTGTAAAGCCTTAAAATATATGACTATATTTTGTTCCTGTAAGATGACCATTATGCCAACATATATTTTCCCAGTAAGCAATGCTAGCAGAATCTCATTTTGCAGAACTTATGTTTGTTTTTTTATTCAATTGCTGAAATATATTAGAGGCACGCCCTTGGAAATATAAAGCAGTTTATTCTTACTCACATATTTTATACTTTTCTGATGTACAACACCTGACATTTGAAACACCTGAAACCACTTGACTGCTGAAATGGTTGATTTGTTTCATTGTCTAAGGATGGTTCTTATGCCTGACACAGAGTTCCAAAAGACTTGTGCTTTCCATTCTTTCTAGATATTATAATGAAGTACTCTGGAGTAATCTAAATTATGTATTTACATAATTCTCTCCTATCAACAATGCTTCTCATACATTCCCTTAGAGAAAGATTAAAACAGTGTAGGAAGTGTGCTTGATATTCCCTCTAAAATGCTATACACTTAAATTCTACTTTTCTCATGGCTTTTCTACTGGAACGAATTAGGCAAAGCAGAATTAACCTTGTCAGTCAACAAGTCAGTTTCCATGACACAGAGTGCTGTAACTAAAAATACAGAAATAACAAGAGAGCCCCAGTATAGTCACCCTCCACTGATTCCTGCATAGAGTATGTAAAGTGCTTTAGGGTACTTTGAGGAGATAGAACTGATATAAATGTAAAGTAATAGCAAAGCTTTTTTTCCTGCAAGTCAAAGGCAAGGGAAGTTGTTTTCAGACAAAAAAAAAAGGCTTTATGCCTAAATCCATGGATACTGGGAAGAGTTCTGCATTGACCTGCATCACTGAGCTGCCAACTGGAGTGTACAACCCAAGCAAGAGTTTAGGGGAAAAAACGAGGCTGCTTTAACACAAAGGAAGGGAAAAGTGGGTGACTGGGGATAAGGAGTGAAATGGAAGGGAGAAAATATGCACAGAATGGTGCAATAAAGGAGCCAGTGTGGTGGGAAAACAGCACTGAATGTTGAAGAAGTGCTGCCAGATCTTCCTTTCTGGCTAGTTTAGTCTAGTAAAGATAGATATTAAATGGAAGTGAGGGAAACGTCCTTCTGAAAATATCATTATGGCCTTTCTGCTGATGTACAGCTCTACGGATGTCCTCTGGGTTAGAAAAGGAAATAATTCTAACTTTGTACCATATCTCACTCTCTTTTGGCTTAAAAACCTGCCTCCACAAGGGACTATGTTAGAGGTACTCAAGAAAGGTAGTTTATGCTGCTATTGAACAGGTTGTTCAGGTGTCAGCTGAGATCCCAATGCAGAAATATCATCCTAAGGTTGCCTAGGCCCCACTAACACAGTGCCAGGCCTACCATCATATTTTGCACCAGTTCAGAGATCCCTACATCACACTCAGCTGCACGGGGCAGGCAGGACCGGTTACTATTTACCAGTAGCTCTGCTAGTTCAGTTCAGATATACATTCAGAAAGCTAGCTGAGTTTCTCATTAGTTAGGCCGTTCCTGGAGCAACTTGCTAAAAACTATTCCTGCAGCATGCTTAAGAGAGAAGCAGTATGCTTAAGAGAGAAAACAGATTCTCTGAAATAAGAGTTGAAGGTTCTGCCATTTTTAAAAGTGATGAACAACAAAATTGTAGGGTGTTTAACGTTATCAAGCTTCCTTCTCTGTTCCAGTCTTAGTGTTTCCAAATGATTGTCTTGTTGGTTGGTAACTCCAAAGATATGATGCTCCTTAGGTTCTGCAAAATTCACTGACTCCTGTCCCCTGATATGAAGGGACAACATGCTGCCCAGATTGTGAATAAGGTGAGATGCTGTAATCATTAAGTAATCAGTAGTAATTAGCTATTTCAGTTGCGTGGTGGTGTTTCCTTCCATATCTGGTTAATAAAGAAAGGAAGCCCCAGAGCACTGTGAATGAGACTTACGGGGGCAATATCCTTTTCTTTGGGAGTCTTATCTTGTGAGCACTTCAGCATATCTCACATGAACATCTAATTGGCAATGCACGGAGCTGACTGGCATAAACAAAAGGGTCTCTGGTCAGACAGAGAGTCCAACAAGACTCTGTATATAATTGCTTCCAAAGATATACAAATGACTATAAGATCTATCCTACAAAATCTGCAACGTAAGGAAATACAACTTTTGTATCAGAAGTTAACTGCTCCTCACTAACACCAGAGTACATGGTGAATCCCAGTGTTTCTGGCAGGGTCCTCTTAATTCTGTTTAATAATGACTACTGCAATGAAAATCTCTTTCATGTGGCAGGAAAGAAGACAAACTCAACCAAAGTAAAAAGCTTTGAGAGGAACGTGTCATTTCAAAAGGGCTTAACTTCCTGAGTTTTAAAAGAATAGCCTAATTTTCGTGATATAATATTGCCAAATAATAAGAAAAAACATCTCAGTAGTCTTTGTTTTGTGAATGGCTGTTTGTACATTGGCAGCAGCATTGTTATTCTGTGTCATCCTTTGTTGACAAGCCTGTTTGAGTTCCAGTAATGGAAAACTATCATGCTGATTTGCTTCTGATTAACCTCATCTTCTTGTCATACTACAGGTATTTTTCATTATGAGATACAAATATATGGTGATAGGTAAATGATTTTGATAAAGTCTGACAAAGATTTTAAAACAGCTGCATAGCTGCTTATTTTACTTAAAGAAAAACAATCGCATCAGAAAGATGACATCTGTCAGATGTCTTTGGTAATTTTATCATTACATGTTGTCATGACTTTCTACATCTGGCTATAAGAAAAAAACATTTATTTCTGTGTTGTAAATATTGTTTTGAATAACTTAGAATTCTTTCTAAACCAGCCCAGAAAGAGAGTAGAAAATAGTTAAATCATCAGCAAAACTAATGTTAAGGACTGTAAATAATTGCTTCAACCAGTTCTGATGCCTTATCTTCAGACTATGTTGTATCCCAAGCACAGAGTTGCTGATTGTTCCTTTTATATATTTCCCTTCAGATGTAGGATTTGAGAAAAAATGAGTCATCCTGATCTTATACTGACAGTATTAGCATCATGATGCAGGAAGTATTAAAGCATACAAAAGGATACACTTGCTTTATACAAGGAACAGTGTTTTCTTTATTGTTGGCTACTACCAGAAGTGACTCAAAATCAGCACGATTTCTGGATATAACAAAACTTATCACTTCATTGTCTTCCAACACAACACTAGCTTATGTAACTGAAACTTTGAAATTCTATTTTACAAATCTACTTAAATGTGTAGACACAGTGACTGCCTGCTAGGCAAAGAAAATACAAGAACACTTGTGTTAAACACTACCAACACAAGGCTTCAACTTCAAGGCAATTTCCACTCTTCTTCTAAAACATTATTCTTCTCAATCCTTTTGTTTATCAAAGGATGGAGAATACTTGACTGGGAACAACCTCTTGTGCTTCCATCCCTTTGGACTGCAGTGTGTTGCAGAATGTTGTGCTGTGTTTGGCTTTATTGGATTTGAATCACTGGAAAGAACCCAAGCAGGGGCTATGTGTAAAGCCATGTAAGGCCTCTACACTTCGTAATATTAGTAACCTCAGAGATGATATTGGAATTACCAGGAAAACTTTTCTGGGAACCTGTGGGTCTTAATCTGCTATGAAAATAAGACCTGTCCAAATGACAAACCGCATGCCCACTGCAGACCGAAGCTGGTTGCTCTGGTGGTTTAACGTACAGCCTTTCAACCTTGGGGTCACAGGGTGAAAACTCATTCCTATCTGATGCGCATTTAGTCTACATGAAATCATCTTCGTTTCTCTTTCCAGTTATGATCAGAGAAATGGTCCAGCTGCTAACTCCAGCATCATGATTAGCAGTAAGAAGGCAATCTCGGAAGAGAGGACAGGGGCTGAGCAGTAAGAGAGAACTGAGCCCTCTGACACAATATCTTTGAATTAGGATCTACCTCTCCTGACAGTTCATAGGGCAGAAATTTATTCTTTCTCTATCTTCTCCATGAGCATAATCTTATAGATGTCCCAAATGGTTCCAGATCTTTAGATATGACTTGTCAGAAATTTGTTACCATCCCAGTAGCCAAGAATTGAACTCCTCCTATCTCTGCTGCTGTTTCCACAGGCTCAGGACAGTGCTTTTCCACCTTATGAGTGTTATCTCATGCATCCATGATTTCATTGTGCCTCCTATCTTGTTTGTCCCACCTGTGTGTGGGAAGCCTTGGAAACAAAAGAGGTTTTCCAGTATCTCCTCCTAGACATATTTAGTGCATTTTTCATGGCACTCTCTGTCATTCCAGGCACGAACGTAAGGTCAGATCAGTTCCTAGGGCCCTGTTGGGCCCTACACTAGATGTATTCTAACCACATATGACACCCACTGAGTGAATTTATTGTAGCAATCACTTTGAGCATATATCAGGGATTTCATCATGATATTTTGCTGCTTCGATGCCAGAGAAAGAACAACAGTATGAAATAAAATCCACAGAACTTCACTTCCTATGAAAGAGGAATGGAAGAGCGGAAAACAGGCTGAATTTCTCCAGGGTAATTTTATGTAAAAGAAAGACCAGCAGCATCCTTTAAGGCCTGAAATGTCAAGCTTGTAAAAATAGTATTCTTGGGAGTTGCATTTGATCATTTGTTAAATACTGTGATATAAAATGTAGAAATCCATGTGTAATGCTTCAAATCCCTAATCTGGTTTAAAAGGTCAGTCGAAGCCTAAAAGGACTTGACATTTTCCCTTTAAAAATCTGACTTTTTGACTCAGAGCTAACAACATTTGAGCCTGAATGACCTGAAGGATAAATACAAAAGCTGATTTCAATTGAACTATTTAGAAAGCAGGGGATCTTCTAATTTGTAAGATAGCATTCAGGGAGGTTTTTCCATTAAGAACTCAATCGACTGAAAAATGATTTCCTTGGGTATTCCACAATCTTTCAATGCTTGTGTAAATTTTACACAGGAGGGGGCAGTGAGTGAGAGATGTATAACACAACACCAGAAGAGTAGAAAGCCCTTTCTGAAAAGGAGATAACTGGTATTTGCCTTTCAAAAGTGCATTCTTTCAACCTCCTCTTTCACTGACTTTGAAGACGTCTCAAAATCTTTAGTGTTCAATTCAATTGAGATTTGCTGGTCAGTGAAAATATCTATGTAAGGATCATGATAGATCCTTCTAGCCCTGTCCCGTGACTCAGGTATCATTTGGCTTGGAGTGAGTACAGTGGATTCAAAGGTGTCCTCCTGGAGGTGTGCCCTAGTCTTTGGCTTGGCAGTACGAGTTTGCTTTATGGATGGGCTTTCTTGCAGAGCTTCAGACACTCAGCCTGTGTGGCTGACAGATCTCTTTCTGGTTGCTTCTCAACATACCATTCATTTTTCCCAAAGCAAAGATGGTGAAACTGGGGAAAGCTCATGGTGGGTGAGGTCTCTCCAGCCTCACATACTCCTTGCTGTTGGCCCTACTATGTGCATTTCTGGAAGGGGACCATAAGCCAGTGTCATAACGACACCTATCAGAACAAGCATTTGCATCTCTTTTTGTCAGAATATAAATGCATAAATGCCATCATTTTAAGAGAGTTGCCCTGAGATCGATGTCTCCAAGTTCTCTTGGTGTATTTTTTTGTTAAATGCCTCAGCTTCAGCTCACATCCACCCAGCAGCTGGGGACTATTATACTGTGACAACCTTCTCTTCCACTGTCACAGTGTCAGATGCCAGAAAAGGATAATAGGTAGACATTTCTGCTCTTTGGATGTTAAAAAGTAAGTAGCATTTCTATTCCTTATGTAGTTCTTAATTTTAATGAATAGCTGTAGTGATAATTACCAGATTCCTATACTGATAAAAACTGGCACATTCTGCATGTTAATAATAGCACAAATTTGATATTTATGAACTGCTGTTCTTTTGCAAATATAGACATTTGGTAATCATTATTATGATGATAAAATTCATTAAAATTTGAGAAACAACCTATTATCCCTTCTGCCTATTATCTTTTAATTAAGTAACACAGAGAGATTTTACAAGACCTTCCTAGTCATACTGCAGAGTATTGTTTCTGTAATTGAATCTTTATATATGAAAATACTTAAATTTCAGTTTTGCTAGACAATGGAAAAGATTGATGCAAGAATGATAGTAGATTAATTCTAAGATATTTAGGACTTCAAAATTTTTAGCCAAATTTGGTTCAGCAAGAGCTTGGCACTTGTTTAGATGTAGAGTGCAATTTGATTGTAGACTGGAAGCTATAACAACATTAGAGCCTATATTAGAATTTGGTAGTTAGAAGAAAGCTTTCACCATAATTTTTTTTTTCAGAAATTTCTAGCAGTATGAATGCCGGAACACTTCTGAGGTCTGTTCCTCACATGAAAAGTTCAGTTGTATCTAAAATGATAAGTAAGACCCTATTTTGAATTGAAGTTTGGCTAAGATTCAAAAACGTATGGGGAAGGGTTAGACTTAAGCACATTCAAGCAGTTCAGGCATTTGAAGAAATTCAATCAGACAGCTTTCAGTACTCATCTAATCCTGGTCTGCATTGTAATTTTAAAATTTAAGATGCATTTTGGGTGACATAAAGACATAAGAAGAATTCAAGTTAGTTTTTAACTTCACATCTCTTAGGTATTCATATTTGGACAGAAAGATTGCTTTAAAAAATGGAAATACTTTGTTGTTATGACAATAACCTTCAGGACTCTATTCATGAAAGGAACAGTTTATTTTATTTGATAATACCTTAAATTGAAACCTTGTCCACAGACACCTGATGTTATTTCATTATTATTGCATTTTCTTTACCTGGTTTTGCCAAATGTTTTTAATAATTTTCTTTGGACTCAGTAGAACAACGAAAGATACTGCTGATTAATTCTTTTAACTACTTTTATTTATTTCATTTCTCATTACTGATCACTTAGATGCTGAAGAATATTTGCATGGTAGCACTTAGCACCAGCAAATGTTTGTGGGAAAGATGCAGCATTTCCTTTTCTTTCCTTTCAGTCTTAACTAAGGTCTGATATACTAACAAATCTGAGCAGATTCTCATGTGTGCTGTGATATATCATCACCGTGTGCAGCCAAGAGTGAAGGAAGCAATTTTGTGAGGTCACAGGTTGGTCAATGCTCTTCTATTTGAGTTTTTCCTAGGTTCATCCAGAAAATTTTCATCTCAAAAGGTTGTTCCTCTTCTTTACATAGATAATTCCTTTCTCTATAAATGTGACATAACTCATTTAAGAAAAGCTGCCTAGGAGTTTCTTCTTCCAGACACAGACCGGTGTCAGACATAACAATGGCTGTGATGACATGATCACGGGAAAGCTCATGAAAATAAAACATCATGAAAAAGGGAGCAAAGTATTTTTGCATAGTTTTGAAACTTGCTCACTTCTTTATTTTGGAATTACTGCAACTAGCAAATTCCCATGAAATTAACACTAACAAAAAAAAACAAAAGAACGGTTAGACACCTTTTAATAAAAAAGGAAAAACTCAGGACCTGAGATAATTTATTTCAAATGTGGAGTTTTAGAGTTGAATATGATGATGGGGTGCATTAAAAAGAGTGTGGCCAGCAGGTCGAGGGAGGTTATCCTTCCCCTGTACCCTGCTCCCCTGTTCATAAAGGACAGGGATCTCCTAGGCATCTAGCAGTGTGACACAAGGATGATAAAGGGCCTGGAGCATCTCCTACATGAGGAGAGGCTGAGTAACCTGGGTCTTCCTGAAGAAAAGCAGACTGAGAGGAGATCTGATAAATGTTTAGAAAAATGTAAAGGGAGGTGGGAGACAAGTGTCCCATACTAAAATGCAGAATAACTTCTTTGTGGTAAGGGTGATGGAGCACTGGAACAGATTGCTCAGAGAGGTTGCGGAGCCTCCTTCTGTGGGGACACCTACATCTGGGACCTATTGTAGGGTTCCTGCTTTAACAGAAGGGTTGGACTCAATGATCTCTTGAGGTCCCTTCCAGCCCCTGCAGTTCTGTGATTTTGAGATTTTGTGATTTTGTGATGCACTCCTACGGTGAATTGTAGCTTGCTTCCCTTCTGTTCCCACTATTGTCTGAGGGTTAAATCTGGCAAACTCACGCACCTCCACCAGTGCACGAGAACCACTTCTATACTTGAGAATCAAAGAATCATTAAGGTTGGAAAAAACTAAAATCATCCTAGTGCAACCATTGAGAAGTGATGGTACTTCATGGAAAACACCGTCCCACCAACTTACACAGCAAAACAAGGTGTTTGAAACAAAAGATCCTACACAAACATAAATAAACATAACATACTACAAAAACTGAATGGAAACAAACAAACAAACAAAACAAAACAAATAAACAACAAAACAAACAAACAACAACAAAAAAAACCCAAAGCAAAACAGTTTGATTCCTAAACTGAAACTTCTCCTGCTCTGAAACACTTGCTTCATGTCTAAACAAATGTGAGCACAGAGTTTTCTCAGCCTTTGTCTTAAAATCAACAATTTTAGATGAATTCTGTGATTACAAATTCAAGTCTTCTGTGGAGCAGGGAAGAGGTAGAAATTATATCCCTTTTTTCCCCTTCGTAAATTTCACAATCTGTACTGAAATATTACCTGGAATAATGCTGAATTTCTTTGCAAATATTTCGCAAAGCTCCTGATGAGTGTACCATTTCTTTGCTTTGAAATGACAGATGAAACAAGCTATTGTAGCACAGACAGTTTGAAGGTCCCCTGCTCAAGTGTCCTCTTTTGGTAAAAACACTAAAAAGAGATGGAAAAATGATTTGTGTCTCCCCAGATTTCCAAGGGACTGCCAAATGTTGTCTCAAAGCACCCTGTGTTTAGGCAGCCGCAATATGAAAACATTCCCAACATCTTTCCAATGCAGTGAGCAGGAATACTCTTCCTCCAGATGCATTACATTGTTAAGCACTTAATCTCAAGGACCTTTTTGAAGTTCAGATAGTTCTACTTTATTCATCATCTAGTGTTTAGTTTAAAGTAACAAATGATTGAGCGGAAAGTCTTTCAGGAACAAAATTCCTTTTTTCCCCATACATAAACAGAGTTGCAGCCTTTGCATTTTTTGCCATCTGGCTCGCAGTGTGAAATGACATTAGTAGCATGTCAGGTTTATTCCCTTTTCCAAAAAAAAAAAAAAAAAAAAAAAAAAAAGAGAGAGAAAGAAAAGACATAATCCCAATCTATAGTATGAAAAGTATTAAAATGAAACATCTGCCTCACTGAAATGAGTGGATGAACTCTGAAGTCTACAAGCTGCTGGAGTTTGTCAAGTACATGTTTACATTGCTGACTCTTGTAAATTTGCAGGATGATGACAAGAAGTCTACAAACTGAAATATCTTATTCAAATGTTTTTAAACATCTGTTTCAAACAGAAAAGACCAGAACAATGAAGTGGCGTTGTGATCACAGGCAGAATGAGGACGCCATAATATTATAACTTTGGTTACATAATAAAAGACAGAGGCAGCGGGGATTTAGAGCTGCAGTTACGGGCTTGTTTTCTAAAGTCAAGTGATGACAGTAATAAGAAGGCTGTGCTTGCCATGCACCCCAGTAACTCCATTCAGAGTAAGGATGAAATTGGTCAGATGTCCCCTAAAAACGTTGCTTTTGCTATAGATGGGATGGCGCAGCCACCACTGTGTGAACGGATGGCGGTGGTGGTGGGGAGTGGTGCGTCTGGCATGGGCACAGCAGTGGCAGCACTATGAGGCCTGGGCAGGGGCACCAAGAGGGTGTTTTGATGCAGGATTTGGAGCTGCTGCAGGGTCTGTCATGCGAGTTGGAGAGTCCACTGCATTGTTATCAGATCCAAAGGTATTCTCTTCCCCTTAAGGATGCTGAGTGGTATTGAATAGAGCTCGGTAGACATAAAGAGGTGAGGCCCCAGCACACTGCAGTGATTTGTGCCTTTTTAGGATTGCCAGGGAGAGAGCAGACCTTTTCCAAATATTTTAGTAGTTTTTCAGGATTCTGCAGTTGTTCAGAGGTGAAGTTCCAAACTGCTGGGATGCTTACTGCTCTGGGCACTTGGCCATACAGTCCCACACTCCCTGCCACTCAGAACTACCCTGACTTGGGACAGATCTCTGGGTGATATTCTTAAATAATTGTTTAATCTTAAACGTAACCTGAAACACATTCACAACACATAGCAATAGTAGCACACTGGTTTGTACATCCAATGGATATTCAAAATTCTCAAGAGCTGTTGTAACTAGTTCTCAAGCTCTAGGAAAAGAAGGAAAAGTGAGAAGGAAGCTGAGGAACTGCTGGGAAGTGTCCTCCCCTGTCTCCTCCATAGCTGGGCTACTGAGACAAAGCAAAGAGTGTAACTACTAGTCATATCAACAGTATGGCTTTCAAAGACCAAAAATGACTGCGATGCTGAATATACATTTGTTTCTTGGCTGCCAATTTTATCATGATATAAGCTACACAGTATAGCAAAATAAAAACCTAATTCCAATCCCCGAGATGAAAAACAATGCAGCAGGGAAAATAAAGAGCAAGCAAGGTGCTATACAATATTGTTTCATCAGAAGATTCTCAAAGAGCTCCATAAACAGAGAAAAAATCAACATAGTGACCAGCAATTATCAAACTATCAAATCACCCTATGCTAACACTGTCTGGTCAGATCTACTCTTCTCTCAGTACTTTGGGCCCCATGCTGGGCTCTAAAATGACTGTTGAGGTTCAGCTCAGCAGGTGGCTCAGCACTACACAGTTGTTGGTTCACCCCCACTGCCCAGTGGGATGGAAGAGAATCAGGAAAAAAAACAAACAACAAAATAGAACTTGTGGGTTGAGATAAGACTATTTACTAAGATAGAGAAAAGGAAAAAACAATATGACTACATATGTATATATGTGAATGAATATAACAAGTGATGCTCAAGTAATTGCTCACTGTCCCCTGACCGATGCCCAGCTCATCCTCCAATCAGTGGAAGAGAGTTAGATGAACTCTCATCCCCTTCAAAACTCCTTTCACATGATGTCATATGACAAGGAATATCCCTTTGCCCAGTTTAAGTCAGTTGACCTCATTTTATTCCCTCCCAGCTCCTTGGTCCCTTCACTGAGAATGGCGTTGGCTCTGTACAGCACTGCTTAGCAGCAACTATAAACATCAGTGTGTTATCAGCATTGTTTTCTGCCTAGAACCAAAACATAGTATCCTGCCAGACACTCTGAGGAAAAGAATTCCATCCCATCTGAAAATAAAACAAAAACCAACTAAATTATCCTTCTGGAGATCAAAGATGGCACATTTCTTAGTAGCTCAAGAATCACTTGGCTGATGAGACCATACTGTTTTGCAAAAAGATTTTCTTTTCTATCACAGGTTTTATTTGCTTCAAGGGACTTCTGAGTCAAGTTCTAAGACACAGCACTCTTTTTAATCACAAGCTTCACTTGCCATGTACGGAATAGGAATCTTTATTGTCATGTCACCCTCCAAAACATCCAGAGATGTTTAATAAAAAAGTAGTAGATTTTACATTGGTATGCCAAGAGAGACCGAGCAGGACTAAGATTGTCCCCAGAAGAGTTTATGTAGGACAAGACCATGTTTGTTTTCTTTTTGGGGAATAGGCGAAGATATGAATTAAATTTAATCATATGGATATGAGATGTGCCAATTGCTTTGAAAGCTAAAAAACAGTCCTTGACACATTTTATTTCCTATTATCTATATGATAATTTATTTCAGCTAGCATAATCAAAAGCAACCTAATTTTTTCTGCGTTTGATTAATCTGAGTGATGCAATAGTATATTTTTACCGCTGTTTCACCACAATATCTTGGGAGAATGTATTCCCCATAACTTAAATTCATCTTCAGTTACCAGCGGTAACAATACTTGCTTCTGTCAGTAAATGAACAATACTATTACTTGCTGGATCAGAGTGGTGTAGGATGAACAGTACGGAAACGCGCATCCATGAATGCTGGCCAAGATGCCCTGCTGACAATGTCTGCTCTAGATGCTGATGCACTGACATGCACTGAGTTTCTCAGAATAGTCTCATAGCAGCAAACCTAAATTAATGTTGGACCTTCAAGGAGAGGAAGGCAGAGGAAAGCATGAAAGAAAAGAAGGGTGATTTATAAGCTAATGACAAAAGAAGGAACAAGGCCCCCCTCGTCAATCACTCACTGTAGAACAGTATGGTTTTCTGTTCTCCAGACATAACTCAAAATGCAGTTTATACCAGAGAATGAAATTAAGCTGCATAGTTGTGCTCATGTTCATCTTTAAGATTGTTATCTGGTAGATTTGAGATAGGTTTACTCTCATCTTCTTAATATTAGTGTCTGATTTTAATGCTATCTCCATTTTCTCTCAGCCTCGTTAAATTTGCAGTCAGTATTACTGCTGTTGTTGCATTCTTGTTCTTTACTTTCACGGTGGTTGCCCTAGAATTGCTTTCACTGGGAGGGTCTCAGTAGTAAGTCTTCATTAGATGTACCGATGTTAAAAATATGATTTCCTCAGAGACTTTGCATGACTCAAATTACATGTTGACTACCCCTTTGAAATATATCTTCAATTTGATGCATCTTCATAGGCAGATCCAGGACTACACACTCAGCTTCTGTAGCATTTCAGTTTGTCTTTTAGTGTCCTGACACAAGCGTGGGCTGTATCACACAAAGAGGCCATATTCAAATAACAGAAAGAATATGAATCTTATCACAGTGGTTTAGACATGGTTTATTTAAAATAACTTACATGAATAGGTTGCTTATACAAATAATAATAATTGTGTCTGCAAAATGCATTTTGCCCAGGAGGTTCTTCAAGCATTCATAGGCTTTGTACCATTATATGTTCTGGTAAATATTTTTTATTCTGGGGATGAACGGGGAGATGGTGGTTGTGCATCTTAACAGGGTGTTTTTGTGGAAAGAAAATTAGAATCTGACTGAGATATTAGGATAGGTTGTTCATAAAGGCATCATGGTCCGGAAGAAAGCATTTCCAGCAGTGCTGAGAAATGCTGGTTGGTACTTTCTGAAATAAAGGGGTGCCATTTTCAACACTTTTTTTTTTCACTGTCTCAGGCTCTGCTCTGTTTCTGTTGTAACGTCTGGTGAGATCATAGCACAGGGTCCCATGTTAATGTGTAAATAAATTCTCTCCATTCAGTCAAAAATTTCTCCATCTCTTTTTTATTAATGTTTTTAATTTCACTTCAGTGTAATATCCTCTTGTATCTAATTGTTCATTTATTAGGAAAAAGATTATTATCACAAACATACATACTGGATTTTCCAACTGCTTGGCTGTCAGTGAGTAGTGTTCCTAATTTAGCCTAGGGGACAGTTCTGCTAAAAGCACCAGAGCAAAATCTTTCACTCCGAAAATTTAAGAGCTTAAAGGGTATGTGTAGTCCTCATTCACTCAGTAAATCTATTCCTACAGAAACCACAGAGCTTACACAATTACCAAATGTGCAGGCATGCCTGATGATAGAAGCATGTCTCTTAAACTTAGAAACAAATAATCACACTGTAGTTAGTGCTTTAAATGCCATTTAGATGGGAAAGAGAGCTAAATGTCCACAACGAAATTTCATTTTCTAATTGCTTCTAGCAGCAAATGCAGACATATAAAGATAAAGCAGCATTTACACATAGAGCAAAATTTTTTAACACATCCTTTGGGTTCTCAACTCATCAAAACAAAGTTCAAGCAGAAAGACAAAACAACTCAGAAAGTGCAGAAAATGCACAATCACTGAATCTTTTCTTTCTGTCCATAATTCCGATCAGCAGCAGTGTGGTGTGTCATTCTATGAGGGGATACATATGTATGGGCTGCTCCGAAAGTAATGCCTCCTGTATTATGATGTTGGCCCATGACATCTAATGTGGATGGTGGTGGCATGGCAATAGCAAATGAACCTTCTCACCAATATTCCACTACCTTTTGTTGCCGTGTGGCAGCAGCAGAGAGGCTGAATGCTTATGGAGACCAAACAGTAGATGTGAACATGGCAGTGGGTGCAGCGTTTCAGTGGTGGTGACAGCAACAGCGGGTTACCTCTGCTAGTGCCGATTTTTACAAGCATGGCATGTAGACTTTTGTTCATTGCTGGAAAAAATGCATAGCTAGTGGTGGTGGCTGTGTTGAAAAAGTATTTTGTAGCTGCGGATTTGCTCTACTGAACGGTGTTATTGTGCTCTTTGTATCTGTTGTAGTTTCCATGGAAATAAATAGGAGGCATTACTTTTAGAGAGACCTACATATATGTGAATATCTCTTATGGAGAGATTTGAAAATGCCTTGCCTATGGTTAGGAAAAGGTCATTTATTAGATCCCCTGTTCAAGTCTGTGGTGTTATATAAAATATTATTTATTAAAGTCTTGATCTAGAAACTTGATTTCTATTGCAGAGAGGATACAAGGAACATTGTCACTCTCTCTACAATCTGATGAAGCAGAAAGACTGATCAAATATATTGCACACAGTAGAGCCTGCTTATAGAAGAAAGAAAAAGCACTCACAAGAATATAACATCAGAGAGTTAGCACTTCCTCTGTGGACAGAAAATTACTAATTAAATTAAATTAAAGCTATGTTTTGTGTATGTGTAAAATATTCTTTTAATGCAATTTGAAGCAATAAATACTAACGCAAATATTTCTTTTGCTGCAAATGAAACTGATTGTTCCTGAAAAAATAGTGGAATAGTAAAAAGATCAAGGTGAATTAAGTGGAGAAATCATTTTTGCTCATCTGTTGTTTTGGTTTGGAGCAGGGGAGGCTGAGGAAGGTGTATTTGAAACTCAAATTCTGTACTGCCATTCAATACCTGCACACATTTCATTTCATCTACTGAATCTTGGCTGAAGGTATGAAAGCTAGTGATAAAGCAGCCTTTAAAAAGCATGAATATTTGCAAAGAACTGAAATAACACAGGGTTACTAGGACTCTCATAAGTTACAGAGAGTTTTCTGAATGAAAATAAATTATTTACAGTGGGGAAAAAAAGAAAAAATATATAATAAAGTAAAATAATAATAATTGATCTAAGGCTAAATATTTTAGCAAAGACTTCATTCTATACAAAAGTATGGCAAAAGTTGAATAATACAGTGTACCTCAGTATTTACTGCTCTGTTGTTAAGCCAAGTATCCAGTTTCCCAAGCATCCTTTACTAGTCATGGTATCCTTCAGTTTGACTGTAACTTGATGAAACCCTCTGAGTTACCCTACTGAGCGCTTAATAATTCCTCAGTGGCTTGCCGACATCTTCCCAAATGTAAAATATTTCATGAAGGTCCAAGCTTTTCAGGCTGCTTCTGCTTCCCAGTTTATCTAAGACACATTATTGCAAACCTTTTCCTTTTACAAGAATTCTATCTATTGTTTATACAGGTATCGCGGAGAGATGTTTGATACAAATTGTTTCAGTTGGAAGGAGTTCTGCCAAAGAAAACAGACAGGCAGCTGTTTGCATTGCATATAAAAATTTTGTTAAATATGGCTGCACCTGTGTAAACACAAATTTATTTCCAAGAAGTACCCCTGCAGCTGCAAAAGCTTTCAGACATTGCCAGACGAGTTATTTTTATTAAACCATGTAACACACTAAATAGCTCTTTCGATGGTTGTCGTGTCTTAAAAACATGCAATATAAAAAATCGTGCCCATTTGTAGGGGAGATTTTCAAAAGCACATGGAGCAATGGCCTGCTCTGTGTTTGAGTATTACCTTAGGTTATCTTGAAAATTTAAAGCTGTGCATACGGGCGTGAACTGTGTGAACACTGTGTGTGTGCACATATGTAATTGTGGATTTTGATAGGTCTCAATATGTCCCTGATCTAGAGACTATCAGAGGTGATTGAGAGATTTTACTGCCTGCGGCACATTATGAATCAGAGTTTGCATGTTAACTTGAAGTTCCTGGATCTGGTGTGGCATTGCGTTTTCTGTGCCTGGCCTCCACAAAGCACAAACAAACAAGGCTATGTAAAGATGGGGAGATGCTGGGGAAAATCTTCGCTTCTCTGCAGGGCGGTGGCTCTTTTTTCCCTCCTGCTGCACAGACACACAGCTCATGGGGACGTGGAGCGGAGGCTGTATGGCCGTCACCTTCCTCTGCCCAATGGGGACAGAAATGGAATAAAGTCCCTCTTTGGGAGAAATGAGGCCTTTTTGTAAGGCGGGCAGAAATTGCTCCCCAGTGCTGGTTGTCCCCAAGGACACAACCACACCTCGACAGTTCTGGCACAAATGGGTCTCTTGGGAGAGCCAAGGGATGCAGGCCATGTTTATGAGCATGCCTTCTCCAGCTTTAGCAGTCTCTGGAGGAGGATTAACCTGCATGGTGTGTCTGTGGTCTCTGTTCCCCTACGCAGATGCACATTACGTAATCTGTCCAGTGTATTTGCACTCGCTCTGAGGTCCATTCTGCAGCTGTGCCAGACTTGGACTGAAAATACACGTATCGTTATTCAAATCGCTATGCATGCACATTCAGTCGACGTGCAACACATCAAGAGGTCTCTCTCTTCTTAATAAGTTCGCAGATCTCCCACTGACATTTATTTTAGTTATTTATATTAAATCATTTTCAAGGAGAATAGAAGCTCTTTTATACACTGTGGGCTCGATGAATGGCTTCTCTAGAAAGCTGAAATCAATCGTGCTCAGTGATTCAATCAGCACGAGGTGCAGCACCGTTCCAGGGGTTATATGGTGGCTAATATGGTGCCAATGAGACTATCTGAGCTTAGCTCTCTTTCCTGCCTCACTCTGAGGATGCCAAGGGCAGTGGGCTAGTGGCACTGCATGAATTACAAGCCTGTGCTTTAATTCAGAAAGTGATCTATCCATACATAATTCTTCTTAAAGGCGTACTTGTGAGGATGAATGTGTAAATGCAAACACACACAGACATACATACATAAATATACTTTTTTAAGACATTACTTAGCCGTGTCTCCCTTGTCCAGTGTCTCCATGCTGTCAATTCCAGCACAGGGGAAAGGATCTTCAGTAAATGCTCCAGTATGGTTTTCTCAGCTGCCCTCAGTCTCACTTTAACAAAAATACAACTTCAATCAGTGGCACTATGCTTCATTTTTGCAAGAGGAATTTATCCCCTGAAACACTGAGAGAAACAGTCTTGATGTAGTGGGCAAGCAGCCTTGCCAGATCTCACATACTGCTCCAGCTCCAAGTCAGCTTGAACTCTGAAATTATGGGGATGGTAGTAAGCCTACTTGGGAAAGGGAAAAAGATGAAGTCTGTGCATGTAGAAAAGAGCAGAAAAGCAAAGTGAATATGACCAAAAAAGTGATCAGCAGTGTTTGCTTGAATTGTAAAGGGTTGTTGTTTTTCTGTTCTTCACAGGCTAGTTGGAGACTGATTTCTCTGAATGTATCAAAAGAGAGAAGCTTTTAAATTGCTACGCAAGAATAGACAATCACTAGTACATGGCTAGCACCAGATACATTAGAAAAATGTATGAGGAGCTTACCAGAGGCAATAATTTGACCTTCAGACAAGTCTCAAAGCAGGGATTCTCGTAAACTTTGCAGTCTGACCTGACCGAGTATGAAAGTATTATGTTTATTGAGAATCTTGCAATTAGACAGAGTCACACATATGCACACGTGCGTAAGAACAAGTGGAATTTGTTGTTCAGTGCTGAAGGGTTATTTTTTGCCAAATCATAATTTTATCAGCTGGCCAAGGAACAGAAACTGTATGAAACAAGTAATGAGACCAATTTGAAAACAAACAAATTGAAATATGTTTTTGAATTCAGCCATAAATGAGAAATGAATACATTAAAATGTCAAATCACAAAATAAATAATATACACAGAAGTAGGGCAGAGGGAAAAAGAGAAAGAAGACCTTATCCAAAGAAAAACCGCCCATGTTCACATTTCTGCTGGTGGGAAAAAAAATGTAAATCTCAGATTGTATGTGCAGCTCTCCTAACATGCAGTAAATGAGTTCATGCAGTAAAAATCCATCCCAGAATCAGAATTTAAAATTTTAAGTAAACAAGCACAAGTCTGAATTATATTGCATCCAGATCCTGTGACCCTGATAAGTGAAGAATAAATGTTTTCTCTGCCATTTGTGTGTAAGTACAACTTTGCCCCACGGTCTGGAAGTGGTTTACTCCACATTCATGCTGATGGCTGTAATTTGTGATGTGTGGATTTGGCTTTAGTGAACAACCTATTTTTTATTAGTTTATATGTGAGCTGGTTAACTTAAAAATAAAATTTAAAAATGACAAGGTTGGTTTGTCTTCAGTGCTCTTCATACATAATACTTTCACATCCACGAGGAGGGAGACTTGTCTCCACTCAATAGCAAAATATTTGCCTTCAGCATTAAGGATGCAGTCCCATGTCGGGATGCAGCAGTTGGGTACAATGTGGAACACACCATTTCCGCAATGGGAGGACATGCTGTCATTTGCAATGGAAAAAACATGGTCATCAGTCTTCCTGCTGAAAGGGTAAGAAAACTGACGACAGCGATCAATTTGTGTTTTTTCTACCCAGACAAGAAAGACCATTTTCCAAACTATCTGCTGTGTCCAGAATGTACAAGAATCATTTTGGATTCACTGTACCTGGGAGAAAGCGCAGCATGACTGCACAGCCAGCACTGTGCAGAGCAAGCATGAATGCATTGTCCACGTGGTAGTCTACATTTTATTGAAGAAAGCCCTAAAATATAAATTATTGGTTGATGATGAGTAACCAAATTACGTTCATTGTCCATAAGCAATTATTATAAAATATTAAAAGAGTTTTATAGACTAGCAGAAAAAAACATATAAAAATACACAGCCACATACTTTTGATTTAGTTGGTTCGATTTCCCTTTTTGTACATTAAAAATGTATAGAAGAGCTGCCAACTCGGTTGCATAGGATATGAAGCCACTTTATTTTTTGAGAAATCAACTTAAGTACAGTTGAATTGCCAAGTCGCAAAGATTCACCCCCACCAAGCTGCACATAACTGTCACAATCATGATCCCTCCTTCAATAATAAATTTAGAATCCTTATTAGAAAAAGTGATGTTGTCTAGCACTTGGAGATAAAGTATGCTGGAGAAGTCACTCGAAAAAAGATAGAAATAAGTCACTTAATAAAGTCTAAATCATTCCTTAGGTTAGCTAATAGAAGCACCCGTGGTTATAAAATTAATCAGTCTCTGGTATTACAGCAAATTGGTGAAGATTGTATTGACACATCTTCATCTGCATGTCTCATCAGAGGTGTCCGTGCCATTTAGCTACAAAACCCTGGAGGCTTTACTCTGCACAGAATCTTATAATACTTCAATTAAGGGACACCAAGCTGCCAGCCAGACAGCAGAGCATTTATTTCTTGATGACTCCTTAAGTTGTGCCACAGGCCTATCATTAAGAGAATATTTTTCACAGCATGTTGCAAAGATCCTCATGCCATTAAAAGGAATTGAAAAAGCATCAATTTGTTGTTTGCACCTAACACAGATATTTTTCATTGCTGGAACAGCCATTAAAAACAATCTGTTTTATTGCATTCTGAAAAGATCACAGGAAGTACACATTGTGATTTATTTTAAGTATGACATTAGTATTAAAAGCATAGTGAATCTGAAGTACTTGAAATAAGTATTTAGGAAAACAGAGTATTAAATACACTTTCTTAAAGATTTTCTTGAAAAATCCTTTGCCCCGTTTTTAAGTGTGACCTTCAGAGATTTTAAATACTTTTGAGGGTATATTTGCTTTTTGCAAGATTTGCAAGACCCAGAGATTTGGTGGATGCCCCATCCCTGGAGATATTCAATGTCAGGCTGGATGGGGTTCTGAGCTCCTCATCTAGCTGCAGATTATAGAATCATTTGAGTTGGAAGGGACTCTGAAAGATCATCTGGTCCAACTCCCCCACAGCGAACAGGGATACCTACAGCAACATCAGGTTGCTCAGAGCCCCACCCAGAAATGAAAAATTTTGTTGAGAACCAAGATTTCATCACCCAAATCTGATTCCTTGAATGACTGTTTCAGTGTAAAATGTTTAACTAATATAGATCAAAATGTAATCAATTACATTAATCACTGGTTCATCTGGCCAGTGATTTGATCCTGGCATCCTAACTCATGTGAGTTATCCCACTGAGTGAAATAAGATTTTTGGTGTGATTAAAAACTGCTTCCTTAAGTAAAAATTTCTAAGGTTAAGCCCTTTATTTGTAGTAAGTTGTTTGGGGATAAGCCATTAATAAAGGACATCTTCATTTTAAATCAGCACTAAACTATCACATTAATATACTCCAGAGAGAGAGGGAGAGGGAGAGAGATTAAATTATTTGGCCTCCTACCCTTATTCATAAATTCATAATTTCTGAAAATATATTGGAAGGAGCAGCATTTGCAGTTTCATCTCCTCTCCAATTAATTTATTTAAAACTAACATGTACGGTGTCAATTTTGTGGAGAAAAAAATACATTACAGAATGAGGGCCAGATTCTATAGCTCTAATTCATGTGAGTCGTCTTGTTTGTGTGAATAGTCCCATTGGTTTCAATGGATTATTCATGCTGGTTCAATGGAATTATTCATATACATAATACCCTATGGTATTTGGGATGAAAAGCTCTACATAAATGTAAACTATTATAAAAATATTAATAATATGCATTTTTAGTTACAGCAAAATATGCATTTACCCTGGTATTCATTATAGCCAATGAGGTAAATCATGCTTGAGCTAAGAAACTCTTACTACAAATCCCAAACATTTATTTAACTGTGCTACTAATAAGTAGGTTTTTTGTAAAAATATAAATACGCATTTACAGGAATGGAAATACAACATGCATTTATGAAAAGCTTTTGAGAGCTTTCAGGTAAATACCATGTATGTTTTCTTATTCCATAAAGGCAATTTATTTTCTTTTTTCTTTGTAAGAATAAACAAAATACAAGGGTCCAAATTCGTCTCTGCAGTAGTTCTATTGACTTCAGTTGGGTTTTACTAAAACTAAGAAGGCAATTTCACACAAAGGGTACCACAAAAAAACTCTACTGCTAATCATTCAAAGGGCCAATTTATGTGTTGTATGCAAGCAGTCCCTGCAAACCAGCATGGAACCCTTCAGCAGCTGCAGAGGAGCTGAATTGCACATTAGGCAATGTTCACACTTCTAATGCCAAAGCCTAGAAATCCATAGTTATCACAGATCCACAGAAATTCATAGATATCATTCATAGATTGCAGTAATAATAATAATTTGAGAAAAATTGACAGACAAGTTACATCTGAAGAACCTTTTCCCAGTAAAATAGTGTATTAAAAAAACTCTGTGGGGGCACATCCACAGCCACTGTGACTCTGCAGTCTTCAATTCAAAGTCAGCCAGCTCCTGAAGAATAAAAAAGGGGAGAGAGAGCATGTGAGCAATGTGCAGTTTTGTGCCTTCCAAACCAACTGCTGCACAGTGAATTAACAACCCATGGACTAGGAAATCAGTTACTGTCAGAGAAATGTCTGCTAATTTATTAATTTGTTCTTACCTTATTTCCCAATTTATTTATTTATTATTCCTCAGAAAACTCTGCTATGCTGGAATAATGCAAATCTCAGCAATGTAATTTTGGACTTAGAAACATGGCTTTTTAGAGGACCAGTATGGCAATCCAATGTAATAAAACTCTACATGAGGCAACTCCTCAGCCTTTCCCTCTCCCTCTTCCTGCTTGTTGTTAAGTCTGTATAGGAGAGAAAACTGGACTGAGATGATGGGGACAGTGGCTTCAGCCTTGTACTCCAGGCAGAGAGCTGTGTGCTGGTACTTCCATTGATAACTGCCTGGGCTCAGACCTTCTATTATGGGTTTGTTTGTTTTTCTCTGTGCTGCTTTTTGACAGATACAGAATAACACAAAGAAAAGAGAGAACACTATGTCTAGGTTGACGTTACCAACTGGTGTGGCACAGAGAATGTGGAATGCTTTGGGACTGATTTTCTGGGACTTGTATGACTCTGGTACTGTGTGTCCATTGTGACTTCAACTGTGAGGAGGTTTGGTCAAGATACAGGTCCCGTGCACATACCCTCTTTGTGCAAAGAACAATCTGGTGGAGGATCCTCCAGGTGGACCATCCAGACTGTGCCTCAATGTGTGCCTTCAGTACTGCTTCCAGAAAAAGGAAACTTTTTTATGTTCAGTGGTATAGCATGAGCCCTCCTATTCACTAAATTGATACATTCAGTAGGGACTTTCACCTTCTCTCTTCTTTCTTCTCTTCCCCCACTGCTGGTGCTGTTATGGGGATAGCAAGTTGATTGCCCCATGTGCTGTTCTACTGCTTTCCAAATCCTCCATCCTATGTGTCAGACGTGAGAAGATAGACAAAAACAGTGCACAAAGGGGAGAAGGGAGATGGGAGAAGAGAGAAGAGAGAACATGGATAGAATAAGCTTCTGTCTGATAGAAACCCTCCCATGTACCCTAGTTTGTATCACACCTCTCTCTATATTTTTCAGTGATTAATTTTCCAAACTCATCCAAACTATCATGGGCATCACAAAATGAATAATGAATTGACGTTAACCTGAATGAGAACTATATTGAAATGAGTTCAGTCACAGCTGACCCTGAACCAGAAGTACGCTGATTCATATTCCTTGATTTTTCTCCTTTCCTTCCTTCACTGAACTTAGCTTTCTTCCTCAGGTGCAATTCTTCATCTTATCTCCTACATATTTTCTTTCACCTTTCAATGCCATCTCTTCATCTCAGAAAACAAACCAAAGAAGTGCTTTATTCTATCAAGTATTACAGGGCACCATTTACTGCCTCTGGTACTATCCTTTCTTCCCCATTTTTCAATGTGGCCAGATGACTGATCCACTGGAAGGAACAAGTTGATAGGAGATTAGATGAATGGAGATGACTTTCTGGTTTCACCCTGATGGGCAGCTACATTCCACCACAACCTTTTTCCTTAATTCCTTCTTTAAAGGAAGAGGGGGAGAAAATGTGGTGGGGGAAAAGGCTCAAGGGTTGAGATAAGGACAAGGAGAATTGCTAACCAATTGCCATCATGGGCAAATCAGCCTCTGTGTAGGGAGATTAGCATATTTTCTTGCCTATTACGATAGACTAGAGATGTGAGAGCTAAAAGCAAACTAAAACCACCTTCCTCACCATCCACCCCAATCTAGTGTTTTGGCTCTCATGCAGGTTCAGACCTGGGTTCAGTAATTACGGAAAAGCAGATAGATTCCTGTGGGCCATCAGGTCATCAGAAGATCTGAGATATTTAAAAGGAACTGTGCTTCATACTATCATTCCCAACTCAAAGTTTGGGCAGGCTGGATTCTCTCAGAAAGAACAGGTAAAATCAGTGCAGGCATTTCAAAAGGCCATTGAAATTCTGATATTTTCTTCACCATCACCTAAATATCAACATGCTCATTATTTTTAGTGACACTTTTTTGCTTGTGGCTTACAGTCCTGTACCTTAATGTCTTATTTCTGAAAGCAAAGCAAGTGGTAAGAAAAAGAAAATAAGATCAGACATTTTTTTTAGTGACTTCTTGAGTCAAAAGCTTTTCTTCTACTCAGTGATGTTTAATAGAGACTAATGAACTTATCTTAAAAGTCTGATCACTTCCTTGGAAAAAAACAACTTTTTTTTATCTCCACAATGTCTTGCAGAAATGAGTTCCACAGTTTAAATATGTTTTTTAAGTCTTCTTCCTGACCATCTTTGGGCCTCCTCAAGATAGTGACTTGAAAGTCACTGGTACTTCTTGCATTTGTTTAATCTCAACTTCCTCCTTTCTCTCACTATAAAAACAATTATTTTCCCATTTTAAACAAGACATCCCTTCAATTGCAACTCTGTTTCTTTTCTTGTCTCTTCTATTTTGAAAATGTTCTGCTCAAAAACAATTTTGAATCCTCTTCAACCTGACTTCCATACCACTAAGGCTGGCAAATGGCGCATGAGATTCCCATGAGGCCATTCTGACCATCGAGGCACTGCATAAAACAAAAGCAGTGGCAGTAATTTCTCTTCCAGATGTGCTTTCTCTGGGAAAAGCAGATTTCCACAAAGCTGAACCCTATTATTCTCTGCACAACCAGCCTAGAATTCTCCTTTTCTGTGAAATGTGCAGTAAACAATGCTGAGACTGCTGCTTCCTTTAGTGTTTCTTTTAAATTACTCACATCAATCTACCATACATACTTTTATCCTCTGAAACTTACTGAAACATGTCTTTCTGTCCTGTGTTGGTGCATCTCCTTGAACACACAACTCTTGTGTCAATGAGATTCCCAAATTCTACAAATCTTCAAGCAGTACTCGTAACTCCAAATTCTGGGTGGGCTTTTTTGGATGTGGAACATGTACAAATTTCCTTTTCATATCCAATGTGGATATTATTTTATTGTTTTTTTCACCAATAGAATGAAACATAAAAAAAAAAAAAAAATCCAGGTATCTGTTGGTATGATGCCAGGTATAAGTGTCAGAAATTTATCTCACTACTTTTTACAAAATTTCAGCATTCTGTTTTATTAAAGGAGAGGAAGTGAGAAGTTGAGGTTACGTTTACACTAATATTTTTGTTAAGAACTAAACACATTTTTCATTCTTGCTGCAAGATAATGGCACGGTAGTTGGGAATGCAGAACTGAAGTGATCTCACTAATTCAGGAGTCTGGATTAGTGCATGTATGGGCCATTTTCACTCCAGTGTGAACGAAGAAAACATGACGTTGCTTAGCCCAGCAGTGGGTCTCCAGTCCCTCAGCAACTCTCTTCCACTGTTCAGTGGGCAAATGTCTTTATCTCTAGAAAGGTTCAATTTTGCTTTTCTGTATGATGCCTATGTTTGAGACAAAGGGATATCTGCCTACCTACCTTAGTCAGTTGTGATTATGAAAGCTCTTTCTACTTACAATGCTTTTTTCTTTTTTCCTTTTTTTTCTTCTGTTTTCATGAACATGGGAAAGGTGCAAACCCAACAGGAATGATCAGCTTTGACACCAAAGGTGATTATGTGGAAGTTTTTGACACCAGAAGGAGAAAAAACTATAAAGAGTGGCACTGACCTGCAGACACTGACATGAGTAACCCAGCTCATTCTTTCTTCTTAAGAAGCTAATGTAATTGAGTCATGAAAACTTTTTAATCTCTGCAAAATATGCTTGTAAGTAGAGTAATGCCATGAACGTGGATGAATGCTCATTCATGCTGGACCTTTAGTAATAGACTTGCAAGTCACTGTCAGATGATTTGTTTCCATGAAATGCTTCATTTTTCTTACATAATTCAGACTGCTCAATGCATGAACATTATCATGACCTAAAAGAAAAAAACAGTATCTCCATGTACAGAGTTTTGACTTACTCCGGCAAAACTCGCCTATGAAAGAACTGATATGCTTCAAACACCCCACTAATGGTACAGTAAATTACATTTTCTCATTTGGAACATTGTAATAGATTTCTCTACAGAGTGATTTATCATGCAACAATTAGGAACCCCAGGGAATTAGATGACCATTTTAAATTTTATCAGCTTGTTTCAATAAACTGTTAATGTGACCCTAATGTTTGGGAAGCACTTTAATATAATCAGATTTCAGTTGTTCAATCTACTGACATTAATGGCTACCACATTAATCATAGATTCTCACTGAGACCTCAGAGGCTGTGCTAAGTTCAGTGGACCAGTTCTTACAATAATAAAAACAATGGGCAATTTTCAACAGGGAAAATCTCTCACTTTAACTGCAAAATGTTGGTTTTATCATCCTCCAGGAGTTGACAAGGTCATTTAATAATCCCCCAAAGCTTAGAAAAACAACATTTTTTGTGTAGTTCAGCTTTATTCTTAATTTGGTCAATTACAAATGATATAGTCAGAAGAATTGCAATCCTTTGCTGTAAGCAAAGCAGTGGCAGCCTAAAATACAAAATCTGGGAGGAATACTTCGTAGAAATCCATTTAGGAATGGGTGCTGTTGTTCAGAATATTTGTCTGATGTATCCAGGGACAGCAACGCTTCCTTTCTGAAAGCACTACCACGTTCCTTGGTGATGGTTCCCACCTTGATGAGTGCACCACTAATTACTAATAAAGACTAAACTCCACAAAGCATTACAAGAATACTGCAGTATCTTCCCTGTTATTGCCAAAAATATTGTTCCTTTCTTTCAAAATATCTTGTTTCCTGAGTAAAGTTTTGGTAGTCTGATGGAATACATTATAAATAATACCAATGGCTTTGTAGCCCACTGGTGATTCATCTACCACAAGTCCTTGTGGAGGGTTAGTAGATCAGGTATTAGAATTTGTGTCTCAAGGTTTAGGAAAATTTTTACAACCTTATGTCTCTATTGAGTATGTGGTTGGAAACATGGTCATGTTTTAGTGCAAAGGTTTAGGAGGTCTAGGTATGATTAAATGGTCCTTTGCCTGGCAAATCTCTGACTGCTAAAATATTTCTTTTCTTATGCTTAGAAAGCTAGAAAGAAGAAAGATGCGAGCAGGAAGTATGAGAAGACATAAAGATAATTTCTGAGAAATTAAGACGGCAGCAATAATTATTGGTATCCTAAAAATCTGTGAACCAAGACTCATTCAGCTGACGACCTGCTTGTCAGGTTTTGATGGATAGCAGAATGGCGGAAACTTCTACTGCTTCCTCCAACTGGAAGCACTATTCCTAATGAAGTATCTTTTGGAAATGAAGGAACAAGTAATAGATTTAATGCATAGTCTGAGAATGCCAAACAGCGCATAGCACACATAGCACTGAAGAGTTATTTTAAGTGTTGATTTTAATAGGTCTTGGTTTCTTTATTGATAATGCAATCTAAGATAGGTATATATAATGGATAAGTTATTCACCTGACAGTCAATACAGTTAATGTGTGCTTAGTTTATTTGATGAGTTAATCTGTCCAAAACAGGAAAATGGTAGCAAGCCAAAGAGGATATGTATGGTATTGACATATTTATTCAATAGTTGCTGGGACTTCAATAAAATCAAGCTTACCAAGTTGGAGTGTCAGGTCTTTAAGACATTAGCAAGGGGCATACATTTTGTTTACTAATGCAGATAACAAAGTCCACTAAATTTTAGTCTGTCTTTCTAATATATGTGGAATTACGAAAAAAAGAGTGACTTTGATCTTATCAGACAGATGTCTTTAGACAAAGAAATGCTAACAGTATTTTGGGTAGACTGGAAATGATCAACAAAGCTCCACAGCAGACGTGATTGCTTATGTAGCATCTGAGAAAGGGATGTCGCATTCCCAGACATGTTTTCAAGTTAAGGGAAAAAAAAGCAACAGTAAGTACCCCTGGAACACTCAGTCCTAAGTCCTGGTGATCACAAGCACCACACCAGGCATTCTCCTTCAAATAATTCACAATGCCTGTCTTAAAGGCATTTTATTTTATTTATTTTTGTTATAAATACTTCCACAGAAAATCTGTTCCAGTCTTTCTGTTCTCAGACGGTTAGAAATCATCTAAATTATCAGAAAAAAAGTTGCCATTGATGATTTTTGTTATTATATTATTATTTTTGTAAATGCATTACCATGCTATTTTGTTATTTGACCAACATTACCACTTATATATATAAATACAGACTGGAAGTAGCGGTCCTTGAGAGCAGCCCTGCAGAGAAGGACCTGGGGGTCCTGATGGATGAAAAGCTTAACATGAGCCAGCACTGTGCTCTTGCAGCTCAGAAAGCAAATGGTATCCTGGGCTCCATCAGAAGAGGGGTGGAGAGCTGTTGGAGAGGGTCCAGAGGAGAGCCACGAAGATGATCAGAGGGCTGGAGCACCTCCCCTACAAAGACAGGCTGAGGGAGCTGGGCTTATTGAGCCTGGAGAAAAGAAGGCTGCAGGGTGACCTCATTGCAGCCTTCCAGTACCTAAAGGGAGCCTGCAAACAGGAGGGAAATCAACTCTTTGAAAGGGTTGATAACTGCAGGACAAGGGGAAATGGTTTTAAGTTGAGGGAGGGAAGATTTAGGCTGGATATCAGGGAGAAGTTCTTTACAGACAGAGTGGTGAGGTGCTGGAACAGGTTGCCCAGGGAGGTTGTGGATGTTCCGTCTCTGGAGGTGTTCAAGGCCAGACTGGATGGGGCCCTGGGCAGCCTGGTCTAGTATTAAATGTGGAAGTTGGTGGCCCTGCCTGTGGCAGGGGGATGTTGGAGGTTCATGATCCTTGAGATCCCTTCCAACCTGGGCCATTCTATGATTTCTGTGATTTCTGTAATTTAGCTTAAATATTTTCCTACCAAGCATTTTCATTCCCTTGGCGTGTAACCATCAAACTAACTCTAATTCACTTCCATAGGAAATATTTCTCATTCACTGGAGTATCCAAAGCTTTTCAGTGTCTGTTTCAGATCATCTAATTCTTCTGGAATGTGGATGATGAGCCCAGAAGCAGTGGGCTCAAGTAGATAAATGAATATCAGGGTGCACAGAATTATGACAAAAGCACAGTGGGATTGTGGAGCTGTCATTAGTCTGGAAAAGAGGAAGAGCTGCTGTGTGGAACTACATACATATGTAAGAACTACATACAGTGTGGGATACAGGAGAAATTTCATAAGGATGGCAATTAGAGAAAGTAAACTCACAAGATGAACTATTGTATGCCAAGTTCTCAAATGTTTATCTTCTGGCTACATACAGACTTCTTAGCTATCAGAAAAAATGCTATAGAAAAAAAATAAACCAATATAATTTTAAATAGACTATCTGAGGCTGTTAGGATTAGTAAAAGGGCTGAGATATTGTAGTGACAGCTACCACTGGAAGCTAATCAAAAGTCCATAGAAAAGCTAGAAAGGTTCTGTTACAAAGAAACTCTCTATAATTTGCAAGTGCAGGAACAAAAGCAAGGGAAAGAGTTTTAAGGAGGTGGTCGAGGTGGGAAAAAAGAATCAGAAGAGCATGTAGCACAACTGGAGGCAGCAGAGATCACAACGAAGATACAGGAAAATGCCCAGTGCCACAGGATCTGAGGAGATGGAGATATTTTAATTTTGATTAAAATCCTTTTAAAAAAGAAATTCAAGTCATAATCTGTTAGTGATTAAATGTGTGGTCTTGGCTGATAGTCCAGCAGAAGTTACCTGATATATGGTTTCAGTGTGAGAAGTGACGTTTTTAGTATGTGTTATCGGCAGTGATCCATCATGGTGTAATATGCAAGATTATCCACTGGAACCCAGTCTTTTGCTTCACGTGGTTTTATTTATAGTTTGTGCAGGTGCAGCCGAGGCAGCGAGTGTAGGCTAGCATGGGAAGAGCTGGGCAAACAAAGTATCTTCATTCTGGAAAAGCTATTGTGAGCTTTAAGGAGTCACTCAGCTCTGCGGCATGGGTCTGGCTGTTTGCTCTGGTTTTGGAGAGGGGCTTTCAAGGCAGGGTTGTGTTGTTTGGACTGCATTGACTTTGCTCTTTCTGATTGTTGTTAGGGAAGGGATGGCTTTTAACTCTTAATTATATGCTTTATTTTTATCAGTCCAGACCCATCCTGTCCTTTCTCACTCCCCATTTTTGTCCTGCAGTCCTTGCTTTACTGCTTTCTTCCTTCTCGCTTTCCTTTCATCTTCCATCTAGACAGTAAACAGTCTGGAGCTGAATCCAGAGAGCAGAAAAGCTTCTGATTCCATCCCTTGTCAATTCCAATGAAACTTTAAAGCAGCATTCAGACCATAGCTGCATGGTAGAGGATCTGTCTCTGCAGAAGGACAAAGAGACTCAGAGCTATTAGTGAAGAAGGACTTTCCTCAAGCAATCTTCCACACTAAAGAAGGTGCTCTCATGCTAGCAGGAATGATTTTGTACAAAGAGATGAGCTGTAGGAATAGAAGAAGAAAAAAAAAGCCTGCGAAGAGGTGGAGCCTGTGTAGTAAGGGTAATGAAGACGCTAAGGACGAAGAACACAATACCTTGTTGTGTCTTGGTGCACCTGGTATTTATGTCAGTAATTCTCATTAGGTTAATGTGAATAACAGTCACACATCCCCTGTGGGATGAGAAGAGAACAGATTCGTTCATGTTTCCATAAGGAATACTTTGAAACATTCATAAAACATTCATATTTGATGGAAAGGAAAACCTACTTTAATAGAACATGTACAGTTGTCATACAGTGCAATTGGTACCATATGATTGGTATTTTATCTACGTGGGTATCATGTATAACATACTTGCATTGCTAATATATATTATAAGGCCAAGATCACTTTGTTTCTTATTAGTGGTTTGTTTACCAAACATTAACAGTTTACTATAACCTTGAAATGAAGCGTATTAACTAAATAAGTCAGAATTAACCCTAGTTTTACAGAGCATCTTTTTTTTTTTTTTTTTTTCTTTAAGATCCCATTTCTAAACTTGAAAAGCAGATATCTGCACCAGAAAACAGCTGAATTTTCGTTGTTTGCTATTTAGGGTTTATTTTCTTGTATTAGCAGAAGGTTGAAGTGAAATTGGAGTCCATTGTGCTGATAAATGTAGCAGTAGATGTGGCAGGCACCCAGAGAGGAAGTCAACTGATGAAACAGGGGTGTCATGAGGCACCTGACATGCCCTAAGGTATCCCACTTGGCTGCTTTAGAAGGCCAAAAGGCCCTGCAGGATTTGTGTCTTGTGTGCCAGCGCTAGGGAGAAGCCTTTAATACACCACAGCATGGAAAATGCTAAAGCAACTTAATTTAATCTTCAAAATGTCTGCTGCTTCCAGAATGCAACCAAGAACATTTTGCTCATTATGAAGTATCCTTAATGTCCTTTAACTACAGAATACCACAGGATGTCCATAAAGCAAGGCACACAGCTACTGAAAACACTCAGGGTTGCACATACACAAGTACTGTAATAGATGCAAACAATTCAGAGTGAGCAAGAAAAGAAAACTCTGATCCATAAAAGCCTTTCTCTGTCTGGATGCAATTATCTTCATGCAATAAGAATATTTCCCAGGTTGGATGGATCCTGGGCAGCCTAATCTAGTGGGTGGCAATCCTGCTCATGGCAGGAAGGTTGGAACTAGGTGATCTTTAAGGTCTCTAAATGATTCTATGATTCTATGATTCCAGGCCAAAGTAATGATTATCTATATCTGATGAACTATTACTTATCATTGATTGTGTTTGACTCATTTCTATGCATTTTAGAAAAAATGATAAAATATGTCCAATGTTGAGTTCAGATGGGTAAGTAGAAGCGTGATCTCTGGTGTTGTTTTATATATCTTTCAAATCTGGCATTTAAAGCTGTGTGCAACTAAGAGTGGTGCACACTTAAAGCTCACATATCATGAGTAAAATCTGCCACACTTCTTGAGGAAATGTTAAAACGTTCAACATCCGTGTTCTCAACAAGTAAATAACACATTATAGGGCTACATTATGACCAGATTATATCTATTAGTTACTGCTGTGCACCATGTAAATCTCCAGATTCCCCTGGGAAATGAGAAAATCATTTCAGACTTCAATAACTAACAATCAGTTATTGCTCTGGGCAATAATAAAGCTGAATGCAATTACCTAAAGTGAAGTTAGCAGTGTAACAAATGAAATACAGATTTCTTTCTCTCCTAAAATAAATGTAGCATCTCCTCATCACACACTACTGCATAGTATAATAGGGTCTTCTAAGCAGCGTATTGTCTGAACAGCCTATTTGAGATTTGAAATATATGTGATTAAAACTTATAAAAGTTTCTTTTTATGACATCACTTGCATGATTAGCGCAGGAAGAAGACTAACGGCTACGAAACTGCAAAAGTAAAACACTCATTACAGGAAAGCAGATTTCAAAACAAGATTCTCTGTTCCCAGTAGTGCTCCTCTGCACACAGTAAAGACAATTTCCCCAGAACAGAAATGGAAAATTTCTGTTCAAGAAATGCTTTTGAGTAGATTTTTCTCAAAACAAGTTAGAGTGGTAACTGCGGCATTTCAGCCATCGGACTTATTCTGCCTCCTTTAATTTGCCATTTGTTCTGCTAACATGAAAATGTAGTGTATTAAGGAGGTGGAAATATTTTTTTTTAAGCTGATTTTGAAAATGAAGTGCTTGAAAACTAAAGTCTCTAGAAGCCAGAAGTTTTTCTAACTTAGAGCTGGACTGTAGAAAATCAAACATGTATATAAATGCCTGCAGAAGGAGGATTTTTGCATATAACTAAGGAATAAATATTATCAGTAAGAATGAATAAACTAGATATTGGAGTAAAAAAAAAAAAGTACAGAAATATTCATAACTAAGAATAATGTTTTTCAGCTATAATACCTTTTGCCTTGTTATGTAGGGTATTAATTCTCCATGCTGAATTATTGCTAATTAATTATTCACATATTCCTCTTTGTCACTACAGAATTTGATTATCCTGCAACAGATTTCCCAGTAGAAGGTTAATCCTAACTCCTGATGTTTTGTGAAACTGTTCTGGTGTTTATGTATGAATACAGGTTGGGCTTGAAGAAAGAAAAAAAAAAGAGCTATTTCCAGTTCCTCAGACATGTTTTACACATGACATTGAAGAAGTAGCTTCTCATAATGTTATTGGGCATTTTTTAAAAACAAACATCATCCTAAACTGATGATGGCATTTTCAACAGCTCCTTGGAAGCTAATGAATCCCTTCTCAAACTGTGCCCATTATTTTGTTGTTGCAGTGCAGCTCATTAGTGTTACAAGAGGAACATTTTCAGAAACTTTCAGGCAGAGAGTTGTGTATTTAAATGGTGCATAGTTCAACATATCATTAGTATTAGCAGTATTAGTAAGAACACATTTACAGAATGTGGCAAAACAGCTGCAGTCAGATGTGTGTGCCCTTCGTTTGGGTATTTTCTCTGAATAAAGATACTGAATCAGTGGATGTTCTAAACATGAACATGACAACTTGGCTCATGTTGAATGTACTAACCATGAGAATATTCTTTTAGGTGATTTTAGCTTCTATTATTTCATTTAAAAGATAGAATTCACACAACCATTAAAGCAGCATCAAAAGGAGACAGTATGAAGTAGCTGGGATAAAACACTAGAGCAGCAAGATGCATCATTTTGGTTCAGTATCTTCTGAGTTAAATGGAGCACTTCTTGGCAGTTATTTGTGGTTTCAGGAGCTCCAACTTGTTACCGCTCCCCTCTTATTCCCTTCCTGCAAGACAAGAAGAGAGGGGATGTTCTTCATGAATGCTGCCTGTCATTAAGAGCTTAAGATTTAGGGGCGAGCATCTAAAATCTGGTTGTGATGACACTTAGATACAGATTTTACTGGGGAGAATGAAACTCACAAGCCTTATCGCAGTCAAGGGGAATTAAGGACCTAATTACCTTATGTATTTGGACTTGTGGCTAGCCAGGAAATATATCTATATTTACTTAAGTAGTCTGAAGTGCTGACAGAGAAAGTCTCCACATTATTGTTGTATTCAGGCTGGGTAAAAATCCCATCTGCTTTTCCTATCCAGGATCTTCCCAGGAAGGTTCTTTCTGCTTTGTGTAAACGACCTGCCATTTCTGAAAGGAAAAGGCACCAGGGAGGCATCCCCAGAGGATGCTTGGAGCTGCTGCTGCCCCTCCTGCAGCAGCCATGGCCCAAGGATACCTGGGAGAATGCTCCTCCAGCCAGGAGGCAGCCGGATTTGTCACTCAGCTAATGGAGAAGCGCTGGCATTCCTCTTGCATTTATGGGAAGAAGAGGTAGAGCACATTGGAGCGTGCGTTAAAGAGGCTAAGGAAATAGGTGGTGAAGCAAAAAACTACTAGTTATTGAAGATAGATTTCTGCCAAACTTTTGCAGGGAGGGATAGCAGACTATTCATGAGTTAAGATTTTTGCCAGTGGCACAATAACAGAATAAATTCAGTCTGATAAAAAATGAGGAGGTCAAAAAGGTTGGCGGGTAGTAAATAACATTGAGGATGGAATTAATATACAGACTGACAAGAATCTGTTGCTAATCTGGGGCTCTTAAACAGTTTTCTTACTGAAGTCAAGCAAATAATTACAAATGATACCTGCAAAGATGGTCTTATCCTGAAAAACAATATTTGAAACTATTATGATCACTAATTTCAAATGATTCAGTGCAGTTTGCAAAAACAAAGTCTTGATGAAGCACATAACCAAATTGTTGCACATAGAATCGTGTAATGGTCGTGTAATGACATCGCTGATCTCTGAATTTGTTGATCACTGTTTGGAATAATTAATTCAGTGCTATCATATGCATTTTAGAAAGGATTTTGCAAAATATAAAAATTACTTTCTAGAACGTTGAAAGAAACTCATAACAAAATGGGATCTCAGCCAAAATCTCAGCAAGTACCGTTTATTAAAAAGAGGGTTAGACTGTGCTCTGATAGCAGCATATAAGCACCTTCATAGTGAGAAGGTACTGACAGCTTTGCTGGTAGATAAGGACTTCGTGAGAACCAATGGCTGAAGGAGGAAATTGAACACATTCAAATGTGAAAGTAGAATTAGCTGGAGACAAGTCTACAGCATGGGTCTACAGACATGCAGAAGACAGGGCTTAACGTGGAGGTACCCCATACATCTCTGGCCAGATGTGAGGGATTGGCTCTGCATGGAGGCTGCTCAGGACCCTGTTACATATCTATCCTGAGGGTCAGTTCAGGTATTCCTTCAAAAAATGGTGCTTCCAGTCAGTAACTCTGCTCAGGTCTGCTCAGTGGCTCTGCTGAAGCTGAGTGGAGGTTTTGTGTATGCAAGCAGTACCCAAGATGTCTGATCTAGGTCCTAAGAGGCATGCAGATATATGCAAAATCTCTTGATTGTGAACAGGATAGAGTTAGACAAAGGATTCGCTTATTTAAACATCCTTTGGGAATTGTTGCTAAATTCTCGGGAATACAGTGAATACAGTGTAAGAATGGGACAAATATAGAACCATTTTTTTCCCCAGCAAAATCCCCTCAGCTTTCATCAGTTTGCACTTGTAGCTATATCCATTTCTTAGCAGGCTTTAATAGATACCTCTCTCATGACTGCTTTAGGAGTGCAAACCAAAATAATCTTCGCAAATGAATCCCACTGTTTAACAGCATGCTGCCCAGAAAGGAAAGTCCTCCTATTTGTTTTAATCATGCTGCCTGATCATTTTATTCAGTGCCCTCTTAATTTTGATTTTTGGGAAACAGCAAATAGTTGCTCCTTATTTACACTCTCTCTGCAAGTAATGACTTAGTGTGCTATCTCATCTTTTCTCCTTTCCAGGATGCAGAATTTTATTTAACCTATACAGCCTTCTCTTGTAAAGTAGCCAAATCTTATCATCCCTGTTATCCACCTCCTTAGTTTTTCCTGGTTCTACACATCTTCCCTGAGACAGGGAGATGAGACACATTGCCTGAGACACAAAAACTCTGCTCTTACATACAAGATGTCTGTATAATGATGACTTTTGTCTTTCTCTCTGTTCGCTAAGAAATTTTGACTAAGCTATTTTGATGTTTTTACCTCTGCCAAACCCAAGCTGATATTTTCAGAGAACTATCTGCAGTGATTCTAGGATTTCTCCCTTCACTGGTAATAGCCCACTAAGACCATGCCTAGGACAGACACATGAATTTTGCCAGAGAACTGATCTTGGGCACTTGCATTTCACTTGCGCTACTAAATAGCTACAACTGTTCCCAGTGCAGTACTGTCTATGCCAGCTAGCTCTCTACCAAACTATTCCCAAATGTGGTTCAAGATTCTTAAAGCACAAGTCATCATCTGGCAGGAATGACTTCTAAGAAGTAGCCTAAATGTAGCCACACTGTTTGAGAAGACTGAAGAGAATATGACAGTGGGCATGTGTGACCTTGGTGTCAAAGACCAGTCCTAAGTACACTAACATACAAGTACTCGCATTGTGTTATCATCTATCAGTAGAACGTGTAGACACTTTTTCCATGGCATAATTGCATCTTATTGTTGGATTTCGCCAGCCATTTTAAAATGTAATACCCGAATATCATGGGATTTGATAACCTTTGAAGACAGTTTTACTTCTGATGACTTCAAATGATTTTGTATCATCAGAAAATTAACTTCCTTTACTACTGAGTCATTTAGGACTGTATCACTCTCCTTCTGGTATGAAACAGAGCTATTGTTTCTATTTTTCTTCCTGAGGAGTAACAGCCCATTTATCCCACAGTAACTTGGCTGTTTTGGTTTTCTGGTTGTAATATTTTGATAACTACCTTTATCCACATTTTTAGTTGAATCTTTCAAAAAACTAATAGATACAGGAGGCATGATCCTCATCTACAGAATTTATGGGATATCTTCCTCTATACGGGACATCCGTCCACTTCCATTTGCTATTGCATCTTCAACCATTTCCCTGGTAGACAATGGTAGAGAATTCAGATGTGCTGGTCTGTAGTTTCCCAGCTCTTCCCAGATGGTCTTTATGCCTCAATTCTCCATCTGTAAAACTGTGATGCTGCTAGTTCACAAACTAATGGGCTTGCAATGAAGACTAATTAATGTATGTTTCTGAATCACTCAAATATGAGTAATATGAATGGCTATAAGGCATTTAAACGATTCGGAGAAGGGCTTGTCTACAAAGCAGTAAATAAAAAGGGAGACTAAACAATGAACAGCAATAAATAAAATACTGAACTACTGAACAATTTGTGTGCTAAATAGGGGTATAAAATGTAAAGCTGAAAAGGAAGATTATTGCTCCCCAAGTTTGTTCTTTAGCTTCTCCAGAGCCAAGAGACATCTCCATCTCCTCTCAGGAAAACAAAACAAAACAAAACAAAACAAAACAAAACAAAACGAGATCTATTCAGAAAAGAAAATGAGAATTCAATACAGTGCTTAGAAAAGAAGTGTATGATTTCTATTCTCACTTTGTCTAGGTTAAACTTTAATCTATGCACACAAAATTATTGTACTGGGAGGGGAGGACTATAAGTTAGAGAGTCCAAACAATATAAATAAGAATAGAGAATCTCTACCGTATAGAAAATCTCTTAATACTGCAGAATATATATATACATTTTAAAAGGTTGTTTTCATTCTACAAGGTTCCCAAACAAGTCACAGCTTAATTCTGCCTTGCAATAGGATCTGTTCCAAAGATCTTTGAAGTTTCTAAATGACTCAACAGGCTTTGGATCTGGCCCTAAAGTAGTAAAATCTATGTTGAATGTTTATAGATAACCATTTAGTCAGTACTGGCTTAAGAAAAGAAAATGAAAATAAATTAAATACATCTTCCAATGACATAAGCCTCATGAAGAATTAACTAGGATAAGCACTTACTCTAGTTGGTGCGCTGTCGATCTGAACAATGCAGACAAAAATAATAATTAAAACATAGCTTCATGCTGAGATGAAACTTTCAAGAGTCTCTGCTGTGTTAAGCTTATGATTTTTCTGTTTTTGTATTTGCAAGCATAATTATGTCCCAGAGGCAACAGGAGCTAGTGCTTGTCAGTCCCCATTTCCCCCTCCGATAGGAGATTAATTTCTTTACACAGAAATCCAAAATTTGATGCCAGAGCAATAATAATAATGTAAACAAGTCTTTTATTCTTTTAATCTGGAATGCATAATTTAATGGCATAGCCATATAAATAATGAAAATACCACATCTACTTTAGACAATTAAGGGTAAACTGAAGGTAACATTTAATGTAGTATTGATTGACTATATCAACAAAATGACGGCAGACATCTGTATGGATGCGAGCAGTCAGGAAAATGCAACCAAATATATCAATACAGATTAAGCAGGGAACGGATGGAACAGACTTGGTGGCTCAGAGGACTGGTAATGGAATATGGAGCCTTTCATCTCCAGCACACTGATTCAAACCAGGCCAGGTCAGTCTGTGACTGAAAGTCATTACCATCAGGTGGATCTTCAGTGAAGAGTTTGTCCTAATGGCAGGCTGTCTGTGTCACAAAATGCACCATCTATCACAAAATGCACCATCTATCATGACTGACACTGTGTTGAGATTTCCAGCTGGAAGGCTGGAATGAGAGAGGATGGGCTCTGCAGTTCCTTCACCTGGGGTGTAGTGGAGGGTGAACACTGTTTTTGTGGCTTGCTCTGTCCTGGGCTGTGCTGCAGAGGTTTTAGGAACATGAGATTTTAGTGACCATGGTGCTAAATACTAACCAACTGAAGAGCAAGAGAAAGGTACTGTGCTGAAGAGATCGCAATTGAAATGTAAGGGAAGACGTGAACTGGCAGACAGAAATGGTAAAAATGAGATAAGTAATCAGGCAGTACCAATTAGCATGACAGAAATAGGTTCAGCACACCAGCAGCATCAGGTTGCAGTACATACACTGCCATACTTGTGTTTTTGGATGGATTTGCTACACAGGAAACAGCACAACAGAATTTGCTTTAAAAAAAAAAAATGAATGCAGTGAAATCAAGTACACTGGGTAAGGCAGTAGTGAGAAGTACCATATTAAAGCTAAGTGAGGAACAAGATAAGATGGGAACAAAGGCCTTCAAAATGAAGGCAAGGTGCTTACAGAGTCAGTATACAGAAGTGAAATGTTGGAGAGATGCAAAGGGGGGAAGTGACAGACAAAGGAATGAGATAAGGGGATTATTTCTTTCAGCAGCAGTTCTGCTTGGATATGAGCAGAGCAAGACTGTATCTGTCAAAGCCGCCAAAAATGACATTGTTATGAAGTGACAGGAGCATAAAGACAGTTTTAGGTTGGATGGGCAATACTGTACCTTTTGGGTTCTGGAGAAAGATGTTACCTTAATATAGCCTGAATGTTAGCATCAATTAAATTGCTTATTGGCAACATTTGGACTCTCCTGAGTGAGAGATGAGACATACCTTTAATTGATAATGAGAGCAAAATGAATGTACCACAAAGAATTAACATTCTCTTACATCTTTGAGCTTGACCTGATGCTTAGACATACACAAGGAGATACCAGATTAGACTGTAGACAAGTTATTGCATTTTAGGGAGGTAGTTTTATGCAGTTAATGTTGTCAACTTGGAACAAAGATGTTGAGCATCATTTTTCAGCCTTTGATCTACTGAGCTCAGAAGGCTCATGAATTGCTGAGAAAAAAAAAAAAAAAGAAAAAAAAAGACTACAAAATATTATTTTTCTTAAAAAAAGGAAGCCTATTTTCACTTAACTTTGACTGACTTAGCTCAACTTCTATTGAAAAATTTTTCACAAATCTTAAAGTTGAAAACCACTGCATAGAAGAATAAAAACAAACGGACTCCTGTCAAATTGTCAGAGTAACCTGAAGATTTTGTGAATAAATGAAAGGTGAGAGAAACAGGAAGAGACAGTCAGTGAAAACAGCAACCCATGCATTTTCTTTGAAATTTTGTAAGAAAAAATAAAACCATGTTACTTAAAAAAAAAACATTTAGATTTTAAAATTCATATGCCCAAGAGATACGGCAACAAAGTGATGGGTGTGCCAAGATTAATAAATGGTACCTCCCTGATTGATATACATTTCAGTTATAGTTACATATTCAGTAATTCTATTCCTCGTGTATTTATATCCTTGACAGCTTACAAATATCCTAGGATGAATATACTCCACACAGGCCTCTTCTTATCCTTCAAAATTTCACAAGTCTGTAAGCAGTACTTGCTGTCATCTGGATGTCAGCTGCCTCTAACCATTTGACCAACATGCATGCTTTCTCTGCAGAAGCCTTGAGATGGGAAGTAAGCATGCTTTTTTTTTTTTTTTTTTCTTTTTCTTTTCTATAGAGCAAAGATTAATATTGAAGAAATTCAGGACAGTGCAACTAGTGCAACTAAAAATTGTGAAGATTTTTCAGTGGTAGTAGAGATCTTTTTCAAGAAGTCATAATTCATAACACAGATTAACTGTTTAAGATTTCTGGTCCCGTACAAATTTAGAATAATAAATTGGGGATGGAATGAGTATCATCAGCAGGTGAAATTACATGGAATTGAAACTGCACGGAGTGTATTTTGCTACAACATCTCACAAGGACAAATTCCTCAGCAGTTATTTGGGTAACCAAGTATCTGACTACACTTATTCTGACATATCTTCATGCGTGTTTTTGTTTGTTTTTGTGGTTTCTTTTTGTTTCTTTGGTTGTGATTACCTAGTCCAAAAAGAAGTGTAATAGCCATGATAGCTCTTCTACACATATTAAATTCAAATATCATTGAGCATAATAATTAATTGGGTTTAACTGAATTGCATTAAAACAAGCGAACAGAATATTTAACTGTATATGGTTCTTGGTATGAGTATAAACAAATTGTCATTTCAAATTCTGAACACACAGAAATTAGAAAAACCAGAGAGAAAGCCTTCTGTGGGTGCGACACTCTCTGTCCCATGGGGCAGGTACCTTGAGAAGCAAATGTGTTCAATGAGCTGATTGATTCCAAAGAGTTACATATTGTTCAGTATGAGTACTTTCTGCAGAAAAGATACAAAAAACAGCATGCTGAATTCAGGATTGGCTGTATTTCTAAGAAATCTTTTTCATTTCAGCCCTTCACTAAGCCTGATACAGAAACAACTGGAGAAAACCCTGCGGTTTGGTACACAGGCCAGGCAGAAACTCTGACGAATCAACTTTTCTCTAGACTCATTCTCCACTCTGTATTCATGTCATCCTTCTAGATGGGAAAGTTCAGCTGGGTAGGGCTTTCACTTCCCGAGTTGCAGAGGTAAACAAATGCAAATATTTCTTGTTGTGTATCTTTACTCCAGAGGAGTGTTACTAATCATCAGCTGCCATTTTGCAGGAGGCGAGGCACATCCCTGCCATACTAATCAGTGAGAGTCCGAAGAGCTGAGGGCTGACTGCCTGTGCCAAAGTAATGAATTATGTTGCAGAGGACCTGGTGGTGGAAGATTACCTGACAGGGTTAGTAATTCACCATATGTATGGTTTTAGGTCCTTAAATGTAAATCCTGACTCGGGTGGGCTTCTATTATGAAACTAGTATCCAATTGCTTTGAATTTTACCCGCTTAGCATAACATTTCTCACACAGGTAGGCAAAGAGCTGTTAGAACTTAATGGCACTGGATGTGGTTGGCGTGTATGGTGCTGATGGGTTGATGGTTAGACTAGGTGACCTCACAGCTGTTTTCCAACCTTAATGACTCTACGGCTCTAGGAAGCGGGGCCGCAGGCACTCTGCCCGGCCACATCTGCAGCACCCCCAACCCGCAGCACCGCTCTGCCATCGCCGAGGGGTTCCATGGGTAGAGTACAGGCTACCAGGGCACCTTCTCCATCCCATCTGCAGTCACAGCTGCGGCGGGGCGGGCCCTACCCCTAGCCTCTCGCAGGCCGCTTCCCGGCGGGGCGGGCGGCAACGGGAGGCGGGGCGGAGGCTGCAGCCCCGCCGGCACAGGACACCGCCCCGCCGCTGGAGGACGGAGGAGGCGGAGCTCTGCCGCTCGGCCCCAGGTACCGCTCCGCGTCCCGGGCTGGGCAAGGGGCGGCGGGTGGCGGAACGGGCCTTCGCCGCCAGGCCTGCCGTCGCCACGGCAACCGCTCCCCCCCCAGCCGCCGGGCGCCGTGGGCGCGCTGCCCCGCCGCTCCTCCGGCGCCACCATTGGCCTGCGGACGGACGCGCCCCGCCGGCGGCGCACTTGGCCGGCCCGCTGCCCCCGAGGAGTTCCGCCGCCATTGGCCGGCAGGAAGCGCTCGCCACCGCCATTGGCTGGAACGCGCTGCCAATCGGGGCGGCGCCTGAGTGCCGCCTTCGGAACGTGTGCTGAGGGGGCGGGAGGGGGCAGCGGCCGCAGCGAGCGTTGCCATCTTGGGTGTGGGAGGGAGCGCGGGGTCTGGAGGGCAGAGCGTGCGGCTCCTGGGGGGGCTCAGACGAGTCGGGGTCTGGCCGTGACCCTTCACCTCGCCATGGACGCGGACCTCCCTCGCTGCTCTTGATAAATCCCTTGCCAGGGGTCTCTTTAGTGCGGGTGGTAGATGAGGACAGGTCCGGCTGAGCTTAGGGAGCTGGTAGCAGGTCTTCCATTCGTCCGTGCAGCCCCACGGCTTTCCCTGGAGAGCCTTTTGTAGCCGTGCCAGATTCACCGCAGGTGCGGGCTGTGGAGGGGCCGTTGTGACCGGCAGGCTGGGCGAGCCCTGCCTTGTAGAGCTCAAGGAGTTTACCTTTTGGGTGTGAAGTGTTCTGGGGACATTGGACTCCTTTGTGTTTTCTGCAGAGTGAATTGGTCATACTTAAGATCAGAAAATCCTGTGTGGGAATATGGGAACCTCAGTGTTTCTGAATGTGAAGTGCTGACAGAGTTTTCTATAAATGCAACCGTGTGGCTCTGAAACTGCTTTGTGCTTCATCAGGCTAAGCGATGGGGACAGCGTGTTGTGCCAGAAAATCTGTTTAAAAGAGCTCACGGTGTAACTCGGCTGGTTGTATGGCACACACATTAATGACGTTTCATTTGGGCCTGAAGTTCTTTACTGTTAAGAATCAGGCTCCTTAAGTTGAGAGCTGTCTCATACTGATCAGAATGCAAGGTACCTGCTAGTAAAAAAACAATTCTTTCAGCCTTTGCTACCAGTCTGGGTATTCTGTGGTAGAAAACTGCAGAAAGTGATGTTTAACAGTTGCAGAACATCTGCAATTATGATGAAATTTGAATTATTTCTTAACTAGCACTATTTGGTGTATTTTACTGGGTGGAATCACTTGTTGGTGCAAAATGGGCTAGGAACAAGCTTGGTTGTGTGTTCTGCCAAATTTTTCCTTTGTGATACTTCTATCGACATGGTTATCTTTACTCTTGAAATAGTACATATTTATCCTTCTAGGACTTGCTTTTTTTTTTTTTTTTTTTTTTTTTTTTTTTGTCTTTATGGAAGGCATGAAGATATAAGCATACATAGGCCAGTGAACTAAGTGCAAACAGAAAATAAAGAAGGGTTAGCTTTTAAAGAAATTAATCACACCAATACAGAGAGTTATCACATCAGTTGCTCACTTTGTTATTTGTTTCAGTATGTAAATCCTCTTAGTAATTTATAATATAAATTACTATAAATAATATACTAATATAATAGTAATATATTATAAATAATATAAAATAATATAAAATAGTCTTCTATCTCGATCTGCTTGAGCACGGGCATTGACTGGATAACCTCAAGAGGTCCCTTCCAAAATCACTGGTTCTGTTGCTTCATTTAATCAAGTGGAGTTTACAACAAGATTCTGCAATACTGTTTCAGACAAAGAAACCAATTTAGTATCAGCAGAGGCAATATAGTAAAAAAAAAAACAAAAAAACTAACCCGATAGCCCTTGTTTCTCCGCAGATTTGGGGGTTCTTCAAATATCTAGGATTGGGAAAATTATAACAAATTATTGAAATGGAGATTTCTGCTCACTGGCAAAACTTTCTGAATTGAATCTTGTATCTGTATATGTGCTGGGACATACATGTCTGTATATATTTGTCTGTTAAGTTCCATAAAACAGGATTACCCTTCAGCTTCAGATGCAAACAGTTGAGTTGCTGAATTCAATTACTGCATCATATTTAATGAACAAGATTTTTCCAAACCTCTTTCCGTAAAAACAGACTTCAGTGAAATGAAATATGCAGACATGTATATTATTTCTTTGTAAAATCATACATAAATACTGTTTTCCTTTAAAATTTTTATTAACTTGAACTGCATGCTGAAAGAGTCCACGTGCGCTTCTGCCAGCTTATGACTTCTTCACAGCTCTTGCTGTTACACTGTGCAGCTTTTTAAGATAAGGGAACTAATTTGCGTGCCAAGTTTTATGCCAGGTATGAGAAAATCTTCTAACCCAATATTAGTCACAAATAGGAAGTGAAGACCTGGTCAATTAAGCTAATGTATCAGCCTCTTATACTACCCAGTGTGTATCTAGGATTTGCTTTGTTTGAATATTTGAGTGAAATTTGCAGCTGAGTGTTGAAGGAGGGCTGAAGTTCGGAGCACTAAATGGCAGTACCTCCAGCAAACAGGATAACTGGTGTGTTTTCTTTTGTTGTTTGCTTTATTCTCTGTGCAGCGAAGACTTTTAGATTGGGTTTTCTTGTGAAGTTTGTTTCTTGGTACTATGAATTTTTCTTAGGACATCTTAAAAATCTTTTGGAATAAACCAGATGAGATTAGTTAGAATTCCAATTAATTATAGTTTCCTTGAGATTTTTCTCATAACTACGAAGTTCTTGCTGTTGTTTTTTGTTTTTTTTTTTACTTCCTGATATTTTCATATTAATCTGAATTTTTTAATTGGACAAAACAAACTGAATTGCAGGAAAGGTTGTAATACTTTGGCAAGTCTTTATGTATTCCTGAAGCAGGCTAATTTTACACAATGAGATTAAAAGTTTATTTAAAAATAAAAAACAGGTTACCATTGTCTCGGTTAAGATCATCTGCTAAGACCAAAGTAAATTGATATGTTTTTATGTTAGGAGGTACGTAGCAAACGTGACACAATTCTCCGTCAATTTTCTGACTTTCTTTCAATACTAGTATTTTAATATACTTACACCTGGGAAGCAGGACTATAGAAGTGTATATTCTCTGCCACAAATTCTACTGTAATTTTTTTTTTTTTCACTTGCTTCTTGCAGGTTTATTTTTCATTGCGAAAGAAACATTAAAGAGAGTTACAGAATACATATAAGCTGATCATATTTTAAAATAAAGAATGAAGTGCTTCTCAGTGCAATGGCGATTCTCATTTCAAATGAAGTCTGCGATGATTAAATATTAAAATGATCGATGGTTTAAATTAATATAAGAACTTTTCAGGGGATTATTACAAAGATTAACATTTTTAATGTTTTAATACTTCCGTAGTTTATCAATCACAGACACAGTGAAACTGTTTTTAGTTAGCAAGCTGATGAACTCATATATCATTGCAGTATTATGCATAACATAAACATCATGATGTTGTTGGTAGAAGAGATAAAGAAACACAATTTATGTTGTGGCTCATTAATAATCAGTTGTGGTCTTGGAGTATTTTTTGACACAGAAGAAGCAGGTAACTTTATTATTATTGTTCATTCGTGTGTTGTGATTGTTCTTTGCATATCCTTCATAGAATCATTGAATCATAGAATGGCTTGGGTTGGAAGGGACCTTAAAGACCACCTAGCTCCAGTGCCCTGTTGTGGGCAAGGCTGCCACCCACCAGATCAGGCTTCCCCATCCAACCTGACCTTGAACGCCAGGAATGGGGCATCCACAGCTTCTCTAGGCAGTGCTAGTGCCTCACCAGTCCAGGTAAATAAATTTCCTCTCTTTTAGTTTAAAGCCATTCATTGTTGTTCTATCATTATTTAGAGCATGTAAAAAGTTGGTTCTCCTCCTACTTATAAGCTCCCTTTAAGTACTGGAAGGCTGCAATGAGATCTCTACAGAGCCTTCTCCAAGCTAAACAAGCTCAAGTCCCTCAACCTTTCTTCATAGGAGAGGTTCTCCAGCCTTCTGGTTATCTGACTGGCCTTCTTCTAGTCCCACTCCAACAGCTCTATATCTTTTTTGTAGTGGGGCCCCAGTTGTTTGCCATCAAAACCAAGATATACTGTGTTGAATTAGTGGATGCAAGCCCAGTCAAGAGGGAAAATGGATAGCAGGAAAGGAAGGCTACAATAGAAATCCAGAAATAGCTGTTGAGCTGGTGAAATGAATAAATGGGGAAAAAACTTCCGACAGCAGAAGCTTAAAGTGGAGAAGGTGCTTATACCAGAAATGACAATGAGCATGAGTAGAAGAGCAAAGGTTAGCACTAAGTCGATGCCGAGAGTAGAACTGGGAAGTTAAATTCCAGAGGGCAAGTTGAAGCACATCGTTCTGTACACCAGGCCACTTTGTTGCCAGCTGCTAATGCTGTTATTTCTATTCTTAAGTAAGACAATGAAGTAAAAGACTACGTTGTATTGCCTGTAGTTGGTTGCCTTTAGTCAGAAAACTACATTGTTCCTCATGTTTTTCCCACTGAAAATAAAAAAAAATAAAAGAAACAGAGTGCCTTTAAGTGCCTTTTATGTTGTGAACTCTGTTCTGTAGAGGGGGAAACAAATTGGGTTGGAGGTGTAGTAGATCTTAAAGTTTGAATTGTTTTCTTTCTGCCTGTGCTGTGTGATGTAAATGAAAAAAAGGTTAAGTTTACCCATGGTAATTCTCTTTCACATTTACATTATCAGTCAGCCTTTGTAGCTTTTCGTGCTTTCATGTATTGTGTTTTCATTGTAATCTGTACATATGAAGTTCTCAATTCTACAAACTCATATGCTCAAATTTATTCATTATTGGCTCTGACAGATGTGCTCTGGAAGCCTTTGGTATGCTAGGTTTAAGATGCTGCCAGCTGGTTGCCTTCTTCCCAACTCCAGCTGCAGTCTGTAGGGAAGAGCCCACGATCCCTGTATCTCAGTCACTAGAGTCTGCTTCCTTTCTCCTTAACCCAAATCTACTTTTCAGTAGATGGAGCTGATGCACAGACTGTGAACGGGGCTCCCATCTTTCTTCCATGTCTTAGAGACGGTGGGCAGCAGCATTGGAAAGCCTCTGGGGTACACTCAGTTTGCTGATGAGACTCCACTGTAGTTTCAGGTGAACGTGTTCTTGACTTTGTTTTTGATAACCTGTGTTTCCCACCTTTTACTCTACTGAATCAGCATGGAGGACGTTTCACTGCTTTGCTTTACCTATTGCCATCTTCTCCTGGTTTTGTCTGCTTAGAAATGGTCATGCCTAAAAGCTCATAAATCCTTCTGTCGTGTAGTGAGTATGCCATTGAAATTGTCCAGTAGGCAGTTCTAGTGTTGAACTCATTGTGTGTGGAGCTGATTAAGATGCCTGCAATTAAGATTGCATCACTTTATTGCAAGACCAGTTGTGTATTACTGACGTCCTTGCCAAAAGGAAACAGTTAACCTGGAGCAGTGGATTATTTGTTTTGGTTTTGTGTCTTGGCTGTCAAATTGAAAGTACACTACTTGTATAACTAACAGTGAAATTTGATTAGGCCATTGATTGACTGTTATTAGACTAAAATTAATTTAAAAATGAGTAATAATAAAATGGATAAAGAGCTGAGTAGCTGCCAACACTCAAAAGCAGTGGCTGGAGGTCACTGCCAGCGGGTGAGTGCTCATGGGGACTTCTACCAGTGTTACCTTTGAGTGTGCTTGTAAAGCCAGAGGTGGTTCTGGTAGAGAGCAGTGACAAAAGGGGCTGATATACATCAGGGTGGAGATGAGAAAGCAAACCAAATCCCTTTGGTAGTACCAATGCTGGGATGCTGTATCTAGTTCTAATTTCTCAAAAAATCACCTCCTGAAAAAAACTTTGAAGATGCAGGCTTACTGCTGCTAATGGCAGTGGTACTTGAAAGTGGACTGAAGGTTGCTGTAACGCTTCTGAGTACGTGTCTACCTTACCATGCAGGGCTTCAGCAAGGTCTCTTAGATGGCTGTTCTGCAGGCTGTGGCAGAGGCCCTCCTATGTAAGTGGTGTGGAAGTGCTCAGCGAGCCTGTGCTCGGCACCCCTGTGATTTTGTTATTTCTTTTCATTAGGTGGAGTGTGGAAGGTATTGTTTCCTTTTTGTTGTATGAATGCCTCATGAAAAGCTTCATATAATTTTTTTTTTTTTTTTCCAACCTTAGACTTAGGTGTGATTAAATTTAAGTATGATTTTAGTGGACGCACAAAGAATTTAGCAGCTGATAATCTGAGTTTTTTCACTCTGCATTCATAAAATGGTCGAAGCAAGAGTGGATGTTGCTTTCTTTGGAATTTTTTGACATATGCCATGTAATTTGTGAATGAATCTTTCTGCAATTTGGAGTAAAAAGGTTAAGGGAGCATTCTTAGTTTAGTATTAACCTTATTCTGAAAAACAGGATAATTTGAAAGTCTGAGTTATTTCAGTGTCTTACAGACTATACAGAGCAACAGACTAACAGGCAAAGTAGGAAGAGGGTATTCTGGAAAAAATTATTATTACAGAGACAAAACCTATTTTAAAAAAAGCTTCAAAGTATTTTCATTTTAAGTACACCAGTGGGGTTAAATAATATTTGTAACTTCTGTTAAAGTAACACATCATAATAATTTAAAACAAAAGGTCCCAGTGCACTTGCTAATATCCTTTATGGCTTCAGTAAAATACATCTGAAATGATTTACAAAGCAAAGCTTCTGAATACATTCTTCCAGTTCTACATGAGAAGAGACTCTGTTTATCTTCATGTATGTTTATATATACCCATGGACATTATGATCTAAATGTGGGTACAGTACTAAAACATAGCCATATAAGCAGAGTGAAGAATCCAAAGCACTTGCATTCTGTCATTTATTGCACACAAGTTGTGCATATTGTATAGACTCTGTTCAATTCTGTATCCTGACCATAGAAGGAGTCTGTAGAATCTGTGCTGTATCTTGAGGAGGCTGACAAGAGGGGGGAATGGGGTTGTAAGAAAATGTTCAGAGAAGCTGCTCTCTGGGCAAACTTGTCTGGTTTTGAGCATCCTGACCTGAACACTGTCAGTACCGGGAAGAGCCAAGAGCTGGAAAGATGTTTGTGATGTACAACATTAATATAGAATTGCATTAACTCACCTTATTAAAAAGAAAAATCAGTATGGAAACAGCCAGAATGACAGTCGAGCTTAGTGCGAATAATGAAAATATTTTCGTATTTTAAAGTAGAAACAAGCAAACCAGATTCCTTCTCAACATTGATCCAGCTCTCCTTAAACTTCATGAGTCTGGTTGTGACAGTGTGCAGTGTGTGGTAGGCACAGTGGTACAGTTTTACGGTGGAAGTTGAACTGAGCAGTTGTTCCAGACAGAGAACCAATCTGCAGTTTCTTATGCTGATTGGTGTTGAATCTGTTTGTCTGCATGAAAGCCAGCCTGATGTTGTCTTACTGCATGCTCCCGTGGTTTTTGTTGGTTGTATGCAGTCTACGACGCTCTACTTCAGGCAGCATATGTCTCTCTTTTTAATATTATATTACACAAATATATTTATGGTATGTACAATTTCATGTGATCACGTGACTTCAGTCATCTAAATGACTACATTTTCTTTGCATGTTCATCTCCACTGGTGCCATCCTCTACTTTGACCTTCTTCTGGTCAATGAGCAAAAATTTATTTTTTCTTTGACACAAACACAACTTAAGGAGTTTGTATCTCCATTTGTTCCCAGTCTTCTCCCATCTTGTGTTCTTACAGGGAAAGTTGTGGAAAGGACCCAGGCAGCTGTGCACAAATGTTTGTACCAGGCAACTTCCCATAATTCTCATAATTCCAACTGATGTGTTCTACTGCATGATGATCTTTTCTTTTTGCTGCCTTTTCTCCCCAGCTTATTCTTGTCCATGCGTGTTCTCTCTCTGCCTTAAAATGTGGCAACAAAAGTTTACCACGTTTTCTGATATCTGTCAAAATTTCCTTATATGAAGGTTTTATCCTGCTTCTGATACAGTTCTAATTCAGTTTTTTTTCTTCAAGATTCAGATTTTTTTATGGTTATCAATGATTTTATGTTCACTTTTTTTTTTTTTTTTTTTTTCCCAAATAGAACATAAGCCTCTTCAAGCAATGATATCTTATACGCTATTTATCTTAAAAATCATTGCCTTAGATGGACTCTCTAGGTAGGTTTCGTGAGAGCCAACACTTGAGTAATTTAGATGTAATCTGCCGAGAGCGTGCTTGGGCTGTTTCAAACTACTTTGGAAACTACTGAACCGATGCTATTTAAGCTATTAAACTCTTCACCCAATTGTGGACTAATCCTTAAAAACCAGTAGAATAGGGCTTGTTTTTGAAAATGCTGCCTCTAACATCTGCGGGTCTGTTCACTAAGGCTGACTATTAAGCTCATTAGAAAGCGCTGAAGGGCTGAACTTTACATTTGCTGTGTTAGTGCTAAATCCTATAGTTTCTGCTTTGCTGTTGTTTTACACCTCTGAAATTTTAAAGAAAAATACAAAAATGATGTATTGCAATAAGCTAAGGAGATGCATGTCAGCTTCATCTTCTGGTCTTTGTGAAGAAGATGAGCAGGTTATTCTGTCTTTAATAAGTTATTGAAAAGTAGTAGAAAATGATGATGCTAAAGCCACCAAATTAGGACTCTACACTTAACATTTCTTTCACCTGGTGACTAGAATAGGTTATTTTTTTTGAAGCTGCTTTCCTGAATGCCTATTACAGCATGTGAGACAACAAAAGGGCCATCAAACAATTTTTCTTCCTTCATGGATCAGTCTATTTAGTACTTATTGAGCTGCAGTAGTTTCAGAAAAGGAAAGAAAAATTCATTCTGAACAGTGGATGGAAAGATTACCTCTTAAGTCCTTTCGAATACTGGGTTTTGTAATAGAGCTAATAATTCAGTTTGGCTGAAGTGTTACAATTAGATCTACGTGGGCTGAAATTTTATTTGCTGCTGCTATGTGTAGCCTGCTTTCAACTTTTGTGTGCTTGCTCAAGGTAAGAAGTGAGACAATCATTAGATTGTACAGTTTTAGAAATTATCATGGCATGAAGCCATGGGCTGCATTAAAAAATGGGTGGCCAGCAGGAAGAGGGAGGTGATCGTCCCCCTCTGCTTGGCTCTTGGGAGGCTCCAACTGGAGTACTGCATCCAGGCCTGAGGCCCCCAGTACAGGAAGGACATGGAGCTCTTGGAACGAGTTCAGAGGAGGGCCACTAAGATGATCAGAGGGCTGGAGTGCCTCTCAGTGAGGGAAAGTTGAGGGAACTGGGATGGTTTAGCTTGGAGAAGAGAAGGCTCCGGGGAGACCTCATTGTGGCCTTCCAATATTTGAGGGGAGCTTATAAACAGGAGGGGGAATAGCTGTTTACGAGGGTGGACAGTGATAGGGTGAGGGGGAATGGTCTTAAGCTGAGACAGAGGAGATTTAGGTTAGATATTAGGAGGAAGTTTTTCACTCAGAGGGTGGTGACACACTGGAACAGGTTGCCCAAGGAGGTTGTGGATGCCCCATCCCCGGAGGCATTCAAGGCCAGGCTGGATGTGGCTCTGGGCAGCCTGGTCTGCTGGTTGGCGACCCTGCACATAGCAGGGGGTTGAAACTAGATGATCATTGTGGTCCTTTTCAATCCAGGCCATTTTATGATATGGTAAGTCATGTGTGATGAGACATATTACACTGCAGTGAAATGTGTACCAGAAGAACATAAAAAGGTAAGGAAAAAAAAAATTAACTGATATGGATTCTTTTCCTGTATGTATAGCTTCAAGAAGTTACTACTTTTATTCTCACTGAAGATCGTATCCCACTTTGCTATATTGCAAAGATTGTGAATCAGACATTCTGTCCTCTGAGTGGTTGTGACATCAAGTGTAAGGTGAATATGCTAAAGTATGATTTCTCACTAAATATTTCTTCTAATTTAAGGAAGAAATAAGAATTTTACTTCCATCGAAGATGAGCCTAAGGTTAAAATCTTCAAATGAGAAATTAGCAAGTGTATATTATTAAAGCACTGAGAAGTGGTGACTTCTGGCAAATCCAGGAAATTGGTAACATCTGGAAAAATATATTTGTGTCACTTCCCAAAAGCAACGAAATAGGCAATAGAGGATTATTTTCTGGTTTAAAGAGGAAGAAGAAACTGTTCTTCCCTTTCTCTACCATCCAGCAGAGCAAAACAGAATTTCTGAGGTCTGTAGGAATATGAGCTTAGTGTTGCCACATGGTGCTCTATGAAATGCAAGATTTTTAACTTCATAACAAATTAAGAGTGAAGTACTTAGACAGACTTAGCTGATTTTTAAATTTAAGGTCTTTGACCTCTCGCTTTATACCTGTTCTGTAAATTATTCCCTACTTCATCAAAGGAAACGAATGCTGAAGGTATGCGTGTGGCGATCAAAGGAACAATCAAGCTGCCTGTATTTAGCAGTACCTCCAAACTTCTGCTGCCGCTGCCTCACTGAAACACAACAAATAATTGTTTCCTGTGGTTACTTGTGGCTCAATGAAGTTTTAGCTCTATTGGCAGAGTTAAGGGTGGGCTGGGTGCCTGCCTGGATGTCTTCCCACCCTTTGACCTCAGAGTTCTACCAGAATTCACCCCAGAAAGTTTAAACAGATTATGGTATTTTGAAGAATGTTAGTTCTGAGAAGCTACATATGGTGTAATTTATTGTATAATTTTCCCTTTAGCAGGGATTACTTTTTCCTCTTGGAAATACTGTGTTTTGAACTGTCTGGCAAGGGGGAAGTAACTACATGTATGCTTTTTTTTTCCTTGTTGAACTTTTTCATGGGAATTCCTTGATGCACCAGTACTGTCATATTCTTAGCACAAAAAACAAACAAACAAACAAACTTTCAGCTTTGAAAGTTTGTAGTTTTAAATTTGTTCAGGTGAAGATCTGCCTTCATATGAAAATGTGCATAGTGTTTCACAGATGGTATGGGTTGTTCAGCTCTGAAATGGGTAGGGATTTTTGGTTCTGAAAAGAGAGAACAAGTTCTAATAATGAAAAGTAAGTGTAAGGCGTATAGCATCTCTCCAAATAGAGATAACTTCTCTAATAACTTCTACAAAATGTCGTGCTTTTAATGAGAAATACTGTAAAACCAATTCCTATGCAAATATCTTCTGCCTGAGTCATGTTTTAAAAAGCTGGTTGTTGCAGAAGCTGTGGCAGACTCCTGTGGGTGACAAAAGAACCTCTGACAATTTTAAGTCTTTTTGCTTAAAAAATTTACATCAGTGTGAAGTCTTTCAAAAAATCTTAGTTGAGTTTTGCGATCTTGAACATTTTCACTATTTTTCCTTGCTGTCTTGAACACATTTAATGACAATCTTTTCAACTCTTCAGATATTCAAAAACATCTTGCACCTTGCAAAAGTAAGTAGACCTCCTGCTAAATGAGCAAATGCAAATATTTGGGCCTAATTGAACCCACCAAATGCTAGGTACCTAGGGGAGGTTTTGGTCCTACTTTTACATGAAGCAAACATCCTGACATATGGCAGAAAAAAGGTTGTAATTCCCAGATGGATGTAATCCTGGGATGTATAAGTGTTTGTCATACTCATCTACACTGTTAGGATTGTTTGAGCAACACTTTTTCCACCTGAATTTATACAATCCTGTTTGGGTTTATTTGTTGTTTAATTTTCCAAAATTAGCTGGACTTAAAGTGACCTCCTCTACTTCCAAGCTTAAACTAAAAATGTGTTAAATCCTTTTATTAAAAAAATAATCTTTACAAAGCTGGATTCTACAAGAAGCTAGGGGCAAGGACTGTTTCCTTTGAAATACTCCCAACCTTGGAGAGGAACTTTCCAGAGGAAGAGTAAGGAATACTGAAAGACTTATTCATAAGACATGTTTAGATCAGTCAGTGAATGATTTTTAGGTACTAGTAAAGCTTTTAAAACTTTTATTCCTGACCAAAGTGTGATTTAAGTATTCAGCTGTATTATTCCTGCAATTTGATATGCTGGTTACTTTCATTAAATTTCTTCTATTGAGTTGCACAGATCTCAGTTGCTGTGCTTAGTTAGTACACAAAAATCCAGTTAAAATAACCAATGGTAATAACATCTAAAATATGGATTTGCAGTCAGCTTCTTGCTTTAGATGCAATGCTAGCCGTTCCTTGAAATAACTTGATGTTCCTAAAGAATTGAAGGTTTTCCTTAGATTTATTTATTTATTTTAATCTGAGGAAAATAAAATGCTATTTTTTTTTCTCTTGTAACTTGTAAGGGACGTAGAATTATTTATTAAGCTATCATCTATGGAAGTAACTAATGGAAATCAGTTCTTTCACTGATAGTAAGCTTTGAGTCATATTAAAAAATGGTTTGAGTTATGGGTGAAGTTGTTAACCTGCCTTGCTTCCAATGGGGGGGGAAAAAGTCTTTTTAACTTTGATATCCATTTTTAATTAAAGATAACATGTTTCTTAATATATGCAGATATAGTATATTCAACTACATTTTCAATTATGACTTACTGCAGTGCTTTTACATTCTGTAATGGTTCTTTATTAGTGTTTCTCTCAACTGACTGTATTTCAACTACAAAAATAGTTATTCTGTTGATTATTTTTATTGTTTTAAGGTACCCTCTTTTAATATGAGGGCAGCTTGTTGAAGTATACAGACAAAGTGGGCTGTCAGATATCACTGCCAAGACAGTTTGTACATATACATGTGTTTAGGTCATTGTGTGTTCACTGGTAGACATTTTAAGCTTTATTAACGATTTGTTTTGCACCATGGAATCATAGAATGGTTTGGGTTGGAAGGGATCATTAAGATCACCTAGTTCCAACCCCCTGCTATAGGCAGGGACACCTCCCTCTACACCAGGTTGCTCACAGCCCCATCCAGCCTGGCCTCAAATGCTTCCAAAGAGGGGGCATCTACAACCTTGCTGGGCAACCTGTTCCAGTTGCCAACACCCTCAGTAAAGAATTTCTTTTTAATATCTAGACTAGATCTACCTTCTTCCAGTTTAAAGCTGTTTCCCCTCGTCCTGCCACTACATGTCCTTATAAAAAGTCCCTCTCCAGCTTTCCTGTAGGCCCCTTCAGGTACTGGAAGGCTGCTATAAGGTCCTGCTGAGCCCTTCAGTTTTCCAAGCTGAAGAGCCCCAGCTCTCTCAGCCTGTCCTCATACGGGAGGATCATATTTGTGGCTCCCCTCTGGACCCAGTCCAGCATATCAATGTCCTTCTTGTGTTGAGGGTCCCAGAACTGGATGCAGTACTCTAGGTGGAATCTCACAAGACCATTTTAGGTGGGCAGAAAAGCAGAGTAGGGGGGCAATAATGAGTATCATGAACGCATAAAGTGATGTTTTTGTGCTACAGTCCCTGTACTTAATTGTTTTTATATTTTTTTTAAAGTTGGTTTTAAAGTACATCATGGTATATATCTGTTTCAGTAATGTAATAGCTTTACTTTGTTGTTAATGATGAAACAGGCTGTGTTTTCTTCAAGAATCGTGCACTGAGATTTAAATGCTCTTGTGGTCAGACCTTGGATGGACATTCAGAACTGTTTTATAACTCAGAAAATGCTATCAAAAGATAGATGTGATAATAGGCAATTTATTTTCTGTATTAATTATTATCAGTTACTGCTAATGAATAGAATAGGAGGAACAGAATCTTCTGAGAGTGTAAGCCTTCAAAAGTGAAATACTAGACAGGAGGAAAGATGGTGAAAAACAATTAAGGAAACCACAACAAAGAGATCCTTTGACATTGTAATATCTGTGAAATAGCAATAAACAAGAAAACATTCCAGTGAACCTTGCTTCATTTTCTTAGAATTCTCTTTTGAAGAACCTCGAGAGCTCATGTTGACTTTAAATGATCTGAAATCAGTCCAACCATTTCCTTCAGCAAAGTGAAGGTGGCTGATAACTGTGGATGATTATTGCTACTTTAAAGAGGGGAATGGAGCTTTTCAGATTGCTTTGTGAATTCCAGGCTTTTCCAGTACAGAAATCTGACCAGAAAGTTGTATTCAAAGCTGTTCCTACAGTAAGATTAGTACATAATCTCTTATTAATCCATACTTCAGTTTAGTTCTGGCTTGTAGAAAGTTACTTCCTCAGGGAACATAGGAATCTTCATAGGAGAACATGAGGAGCCATGGTCCCTGAGTAATCACGTTGTGAAAACAGGCTTGACTTCGTACATGCTAACGTAGGTCTGTTATTCCCCTTCCACATCTATCAGCCCCTTTTAAATGGTGGCTGATCTTTTATGCAAATAGCTATCTTATTAGGTGTTGTGGCTGTATGTACTAATATCTCCATGGGTTTCTCAGGAGTTTGCTATCCAGTCATCAAACAGGTGGCAGTGAGGGGATGCTGGCTGCGTGGCCTTGAAGAACAAAGGAGATCTGCAGCGTTTGCAGGTTCTGGGTGCTGGGGTCTGCAGCACTGAGTCACACGAGCTGAGACTCTGCAAAGTAGGCTTCCCTTGTTCCAAATAATGGGAATTATTGCTTTTTGTCTGCGGTTTCTTCTTCTGCTTTGTTGACATTGCAAAGACTGCAAACATCTTTCACAGATGACATTTTGTTACAAAACATTTTTAGGCTATTGAAATTGCAAGAGGAAAGTCAAAAACAGTTTCTTGCAGTGGCATAAAATAAGCCAAGAACTAGTTTTGCTGTGTAAAGCGTATCTGTTATCTCCTCAACTAGCTGCAAGTTGGAATGTTACCTTGATTTTTCCATTCCTGTTATTATGATGGGAACCTTATGTGAGAATATCAGACAAGAAAGTAGCTGGGAAACATAATAGAGGGGGAAAAATACCAATTGGTTACAGCTGACTGCTTGTACATTTTAGATGAAATGGGAATATTCTCTGAATCAAACCACAATGATGTGTGGAAATGTTAGAAGGCTGTAATTGAGTTTTTGGTTCTGATTAAAAAAATAATAATATTCTTTTAGACCTTTTTATTACTCCTGCATGCCTTTGAAATGATTACTGATAGTCCTGTGTCTTACCCCTTAAATTAAGGAGCATTCAATCTCCTTTGCTTCAGTTTTGTCATTTGGCATTGTATGTTAATAAACAGATTAAAATAAATAGGTATGTGCTAATAAAATAGGTAAACACACAAAAAAAGAAGTGTTGTGGTTTTAAAAGCACACATCACTGGTGTTATCCTCTACTTTGATCCTCATCTCTGAGTATGAATGGAATACCTGGGGCTGCTGAAGGCTGTGACGCTTCGCAGCCCACTCAGCAGGGACTCATCCTGCATTTCTGTGTTAGGTTTGGCACTGCAGGGCCTTCAGCTGCCACCCTTCCCAAGCAGCCTTGGCAGGGCCTGGAGAACCTCCTTTGATTGTACATCCTTCTCTAGCTGGTTCTGCCTACTGTGAAACCACTATGTATGCCTCAAGGCCATATGTGCACAATCTGTGGTCAGTTTGTGGCTACACAAGGTCATTTGACCAAAGTTTGTTCCTGCTGCTGCCTTTAAGCAGCTTGATTGTGCAGTCCCTTCTGCAATCGTAATGCCAAGCATCTGTGCTGAGAGATGTAAGAAGTCCTTTCACTTGTGGTTGTTACTGAAATACTTTGAGGGTGGCTTAAAATGTTAGTGCTTTTGCAGAGTGGCATAAAATGGGCACAGACCCAGTTTTGACCTCCAGTCTTCACTTGCTTTCCACTTGTGGATCCCTTGAGGCCATGGCAAGAATGTGGGAGAGCGGGGGTTATTGCTCTACTTTAGGTATCTGCTCTGATCTTGTGTTCAAGGTGGCCTGGGGGAAACCTGATAGGTTTCTTGAGTGGGTGCACCCAGTTGGGGGTGCATGCACCGCCTGGTCCTGCCTCAGGTTCCTGGCCAGCTGTAGCTGTGTTTGCCATCAACAGGAGAAGTTCACAGTACCGCTTTCACTGTGTGATTTACTAAAGAAAAAAAAAAAGTGAATGAAATTCAATGGTACTGAGTGGTGAATTACAGTACCATCAGTTTAAATCTTTTTAATTTAAAGTAACAGGCATTCTGTAATGCTAATAGTTCATGCCACGAGGAAAAGGTATATTTAGAATTTATCTAATAGCTTTTACAATGGTTATGATAAAATCCAGAATCTCACTGTACTCTGAGTAGGCTTCTGTCATGTGCAATTGTGGACAATTTAGGAATTGTTTTTTGCTACAGTTTTCTTTTTCTGATGTTAGAAGTCATTGATTTCCTTAATGAGTCACTTAGGAGTAATGACTTTTTTTTTTTCTTTCTGGTACTGACAGTGATTTTGGAATTGAAAACAATGGGTAAGAAAGATGCCTCTACAGCAAGAACTCCTGTTGACCAATACAGGAAACAAATAGGTAAGATATCTGAAAAAAAATTTGTGTGCTGAAAAAAGATCTGTTTTGTGCTGCTGGACTAAGTTGGTTTAACAAAATGTATTATTTCTTCTCAAAGGCTTTGTGTTGTTTGCAAGTGATACAAGGTAATGCATGCTTCAGGAAAACAATTTTTATATATGTTGACTAGTCCATTCAGCAAAACCTTTCATGCAGGCATTGTTTTGTGTATTTATTTATTTATTTAAAGTCCTCAGTCTGTGTTTAGAACTGGTAGTGAAATGCTGCAGTTGGGTAGCAATGTGATATTTCAAACTATTGGAATTTTCAGTATTTTTCTGTTTGTCTCCAGTTTTAAATATGAATGTTTCTAAAAAGGAATATCGTTGATTCTCATAACAATTTTTGATATACTGAATGAAGATAGGATTTTACGTTTACTTTCACGTTACTAGATTGTTTTAACATTTTTGAAATTTCTTTTCCCAATTTTTTTCTTGCTCTTTACCCATTGTAAATGTAGGTAACTTGAGTGGAAGTATGCAAACACATACACACATGTTAACGGAGATGCACCCACAGCAGACCCAAATCCTTCTTCCATAGTTTAAATACATAGGTAAATAACTTATTTTTAGACACCTGTCACTCCAGGTGTAAAATAATATTATAAAGCAGATACAGTATTTTAAAATATCTTAACCTGTACTCAATTACTTAAGTAAATGATTTTGTTTTACAGTTGCTAAGCAGCCACATCTGTGTTTAAATATGCAGAAAAACTGTAATTGTCTGGGAAGAAAAGGCTGTTTATAACATACATTCTCATGGTGAAGGAGCTAAAATTATGTGAACAGTCATAATTTTATTGTGCCTTAATGTTTTCAGTGCTACCTTACTATTTTTGATATAATTGTTTTAATGGACTTGTATTTCCTAATGTTGGGCAATTACTGTGTCAGACTTCCTCAGTGATTGAGTCTCTGAGATAGCTAAAAGTGTGGTTGAAAATCTCCAACTATCTTTACAGATGGGCAGCGAATATACTGGAAAATGTTTGTGCAATTTAGTCTTGGTGTAGAGAATCTCATGAGGAGAAGATGGCACCACAGATATTTCATCAGGATGGGCTAGGCAAGTGGGAGCTCCTTCATGTGAGGACAGTGCTTCACATGAAATTGGGAATTCAGAGAGAGGCCTATAGTGTCGACTTTCTGACATTTTCTCAGCTTCTCATTGTGGTCTGTGCTTTTCTAGCTACCTCCTTGAGGGCTGCTTTTCTTCCCTTTGCAAACACTTCCAAGTGACTGCTGTTGGAGTCATGTTTTTTGAAGTTCTCTGCAGAGCAGAAGAGACCAATGATTTTGAGAGGGCTGCTCAGCAGGGTAGGATTGTGGTGCGTGAAGTTTCTCTCATTTCAGCAGGAAATTTTTCTGCAGGGACCCCTGGGACCATGCTGGGCCACTGAAGGACCAGAGGGATGGTAAAGCTGCTGCAGTATATGAGACTCACAAAATGACCTCACATTTCAGAGCTTGAGCTATTTCTTGCATATTAACAGCACTTGGCACTGTGGTTGCACGTCTCACACCTGTGTGCCAGGACTGATCTGTGGTGTCTTAAGTTGGGGAGATGACATTGCTGTAGCAAGGAGGCAAGAGAGTATAAATCAGGGTCCAGCGCTCAGAGGGATGCTGTTATGTAGCTGACACTTTTGTTTCAGACTAGGCTTGTACAGTATGTTGTCTGAACAATTTGGCACCTTCCTTGTTATATGATGCAGCACCATGATCTATTAGGTACTTCAAAGTGCAATGTCCAAGGGGTTTCATAACAAGCTCATTTTCCTTAGAGGTGACGCATTGCTTTTAGCTTGGCAAAAGCAAGCGTTAAAAATTATTATAGGGAAGAATCTCACACTGGCAGGCAAATAAACTGTATAACCTATGAGGTGTTTTTCTGTCTCCAGTTTCTGCGATTGTATTATTCCTTAGAGGACAGAGCAAGAACTAAAATAGGCTATCCATTGCCTCTTGCTCTGACAATTGTTTCAGCTTATATTCTGGTTCTTCACTGATACACTGTAGAGTTTGTCAATGGAAATTACTTTTCTACTCTTTCTGTTGAATTTAATGAATGTAACGGGGGAGCTGAGAATTTATGGGTATGTTTTTATACTTTAGTGATGCAAAGGTGTTTGAGTTTTACATATAGGTAGTTTGGGCAAGCTTTAGACCTGGAAACCAAGTTTAGTGGAGCTATTTCTCTATTCTCCCTATGCTCTCAGGTGTTCTACTAAAGTAAATACAAATATAATACAATAAACAGCTTTTCTTGTCATAGTGAATATGGAAGAATTCTTTCTTTTCCTTTTTTTTACCATTACTTCTTGATATATGTATATATTTTTAATTTAGTTCTGTGCAAGTGATGATAATTTATCTGTTTGTCACAGTATCACAGAGTAATTGAGGTTTACAGGGCCCTCTGGCTCCATCTGACCCAACCCCTGCTTCATCAGGGAGACCCAGAGCAGGGGCCACATGTCCAGATGGCTTCTGAACATCTCCAGGAATCAGGGATTCTTTCTGAGCAATCTCTTCCCGTGTTTGACCACTTTCAAGAGTTTTTTTCCTGTATTTAAATTGAATTTTCTGCGCTTCTTGTCCTGGCACTGGGCACCACTGAGCAGAACCTGTCTCCATGTTCTCAGCGCTCCCCTTGAAATATTTACAGATATTTATGAGATCCTCTCCCCTCTCCCCCCCTCCTCCCAGAGCATCCTCTTCTCCAGGCTGAACAGTCCCAACTCTGTTTTTCCTCATAGGAGAGGTGCTCCAGTCTCTTAATTTTAATTCCTCTTGATCTAACTCTTCATTATCTGATTTCATTGACATACTTATTATAAAATCATACAAGAGGAATTTCAATTTTCTTTTAAAATTCAGTCTTCAAATACATTCTGAGCTACCAAATCTAGATCCCTTTGCAAGGATGCGTTAGTGTGAAGCTGCTCTGTGGAAGACCCTCCAGTGTACAGAATGCTGTCACTCTCCAGGACTGTGTAGCTTCTGGGATGGTCAACCTTTTTGACAGGAGAAGAAACAGAAAATTATGTGTTTTGGAGAAGAGTATTTGCTTGCCCTTTCCTGAGTAGACTACAATCTAGAAACGGCAGTGTAGTTTAACTTGGCAAGCAGCTCAGCACCATACAGCTGTTTGCTCACTCCTGAGTGGCATGAAGGAGAGAACTGGAAACGAAATAGAACTCTTGGTTTGAGTTAAAAGCTATTTACTAAGAGAGAAGAGGAAAATGGAGACAAAAAATGTGACTATAACAAAAAAAATATATATATGTGTGTGTGTGTGTGTGTGTGTGTGTGTGTGTGTGTGTGTGTGTGTATGTGTGTATGTATATGTGTATATCCCCAATGCAATTACTTGCTGGCTGACACCTAGCTAACAATACAACTACCTGCTGACTGACACCCCGCTACCAACACAACATCTCACTGCCCACCAACTGATGCCCGGCAACCCTCGAGCATAGGCCAGGCTCTTGCCAGCTCCCCACTGTGTTATAGCCCTCTGCATTATGTCACATGGATGGAATAACCCCTTGGCCAATCCAGGCCACCTGTCCTGGCTCTGTCCCAACACCTGCTGCTGTGTCATAAAGGCAGCAACTCCTCCCTGCCCAGTGGCTCAGCTAGACTCTGGGTGCACTCCTATCACTCAGCCAGAGTGATCAACCAGAACAGTGGTGTGCTATTGCCTCAGCTGAAAATAGGGCAAAAAATGAGCAAAGGGTAGCTGCATTGTGCCTGTCTTTAAAATCTTGATTTATCAAGCCCATTTACAGTTCTAAACCCACATATTAGTAGTTGTCATCCTCCCTTTCCAGGTGTTCACTGTGTATGGATTCTTGGAAATACTGTGATAGCTGCTGGCTACACAACTAGTTCTTGCTGACTAACGATATCATGTTAATTTTAACTCACAATTTACTATTTCCTAACCTTGCTGAATGGGTGGTAGCCAGATTGAAACATTCTTAATACCTTCTTTTTGGATGGAAAATGCAGTCTTGAAGGAACAGCATGTAAAAAATTCATGTCAACTTCAACATAATTTTCAATTAGATTTGTAGTAAAGTAATTTGAACTAAAAACAGGTTTTTAATTTCGTTTTGTTCCAAGCTTTCTGTTTTGTTCTGAGTTTCCATACGGCATGCCACATGCTTGCCCTATGCCACAGTTTAAGTTCATGTTGATCTCCTCAGTTCTATCTTCTTCATGAGTGCAGGATTGCTTGTGTTTTCTTTCCTGATGCGTCTTCAGCAGTTGCTTTTTGCTTTCTGAGGATTCGCCCAGAATAAAGGCTGACACAGCTTGTCTTCATCAGCTGGTTCCAACCACTTTTCCCTCCATCGGCCAAAATTTGACTGTAGTGCCTCTTGTTCAGCAAGTGCTCCTGTGGTCAACAGTGCAGGGAGAAGAGGGAGGTTTTTTCCTATCAGACCAAACTGGCGCTGGCTGCTTGAAGACTGTCCCTAAGTGGGGCAGAGGATGGCAGCATCCTTTTCTGACTGTGCTTGGAGAAAATAGGGAGGAGGAAGAACAACAACACCATGGGAGTGACTGTGTGCTCAGTCTTTGGCAGCCCAGGCTCTAGGGGTGTCACGAGGAAAAATCATTTTAATGCTCTTTTTTCATCTGTCTCTGCCTTATTCAAACATATACCTGAGCATGCAGGTATACATCCTGTGATGCAGCAGCAAACAGTGCATAACATGTATTTATCCCTGCTGCTGTTTGTGCTGCTGTGCTTAATTTGATGGGATTGGAGGGGAGGTGTGAAGAAGCATGCATCTTTCGGCATCTATGTAGCTTTGCTTCACAAATGCTGTGAAAATAGCAACAGGTTTTGTACCATATTTGCTTTGTTTACTGTTATGTGTGCTTTAAGTTCCCAGAACAATTCCACATGTATATTTTCTATCCCTCTTCATCTGGTGTGTAACTTGCTCGGCATAGGAACCGCAGGATTTGTGGGTAGTGTTCATGACTCGTGTGATTGCGGGATCCTAAGCAGGCATACTGAGAGGATTATAGTATAACTAAAACCTGGTCTACAAATCAGGAATAGACATACTTTTGGCTCACAGTACTATTGTGTTGCTGTAACATAATTTTTCATAAGGAGAGGTTGTTTGCCAATCATTCAACTTCCAATTTGTAGACTGAGAGGTCTGCTTATTGTCTGTTCTGTATCCATGGACTTGCTGTCTTGATCCTACACGGCTGTAACACGTGTAGGCACAGAGCTCTGGGGTAAGCCAGGCCCTGCACGGCCCCTGGGAAGGAGTGAAATTTATGAATGAAAATAAATTTTGTCTTGGAAAGCACGAGGTGCTAGACGAAGCAGGGCGGCTTTGTTGTGGTGGTGCTCTGTGGTTTAACACACACAGAACCATGCAGTGATGAAGGGAGAAGGGTGGGAGGTCAGGAGACTCTGGTGTGGAGAGAGGCTGTCAACCTCCACAACTACAGCTTAGTGGGTGAAGTGGCCCCTTTTCTAAAATCCCAAGTATGGGGAACTGGAGACGTGTCCAGAAAAAAGGTACCTTCTCCAAGTGTTGAGGGTCACATTCTTGATAGGATGGAGAAGAGCCACTTGAATACCTGAGGTGAGACCAGGTTCCTGCACAGAATACCTCAGTTCTGTGACTGCAAAGAGGGTGGTCCCAGCCTCCCTGGGAGTTCCCCCAGGCATTATTTCTGGTAACATGGTTGTACTGATGACATGAAGGAGCAGATTATAGAGAGATGGATAAGCAAAATGGGAGTAGCAGAGTAGCAACAGCATGGACACCTCTGAATTTCTCCCACCTCAAGGCACCAGCTTAGATCTAAGCATGGGCCTGTTACCTCTCTGTCTGCAGAGAGAAGTCCTTCTCAGCTTGCCATATCCAGCTGCCCTACTACTAAAAGGAATTCTCTCCCTTTACTGTATACCATGTCACCTTGTTCTCCATTATTGTTCACTTTCTATATTTTTAATAGCATTAGTGTTCCCCTGCCTTCCTTACCATGAATTGTGCCTTACATTCTCAAATCTGATTGCCTTCCTTTTCAACTCAAAAAGAAAAAACATTTATGTTTTGATATTTTCCTCTGAAATATATTACATATTTTGAAGTGTAAATTCTTGTTTTCTTTTTTTGTTTTGTTTTGGATCAGGAGATGTTTGTTACCAGCATCAAAATTTTAGATTTCTCTTCTGAAACAAGAGCAGCAGCAGCAGCAAAAAAATAAAAATAAAATAAAATGTTTGGATTGAATTTGTGCTGAAAATTTTAAAATTGCACTGTTTGTCACAAAACAGTAATTCCTGTCTCTTTTATCTGCTAGGAGAAGGCACAGGACTGGAAGGCAGCATTTTGATAATTGAGAATACTCTTGCTTTTGACAGGCAGATATGTGGCAGGGCTGTTGTCAACGGAACAACGTGCGTTTTTAAATAGTCTTTTTTTTCCCCATATTTGCTATCAGTCAACTATTTGCTGGGGAAAAGACAGAGAAATAAGTGCATGCTGTTTTGACTGATTTTAAGGAGAAGACCTCTTCTAGAGTTTATTTAGGATGGAAAAACCACCTAGAAATTGATAGTTTCCATCTTTTTTCTTGAATATGGAATATTACATTTAATCTTTCAAATTTTTCTGATAAAAGCATACTATTAAGCACAGAATTAAGAGAAGAAGAAAAAAACCCTCTCTTTTTACTATTATGCAGGACTATGGAAAGTTTTGGATTCTTTTCTTATTCTGAGTTTCATACATTATGGTGATATGCTCTGGATACCATATGTAGTGTTTGGTTTGGGAGGGGATGCTACAGAAAATGAATTTCTATGTCATGAAAACTAAGCTAGATCTGTTGGTCACTGATGGCATCTTTCGTTTCAGTTTTGTGCCAGTGGTGTAACTTCTTGGAAACTAAAAAGCAGCTCAGGGAAACACTGATATGAAGTGAAACTTAGGCTGGCTGCACAAACGTAATCTGCATTTTGTGTCGATTGGGATGTTTTTAAACATGTTCTGTGAAGGCTGATGATGGATTTTATGCACATATGGCATGCAATCACTTATTTTTTAAAGTCCAAAGCAGTAAAGCTATATTTTATTGCCTTGGCTGAGAGCATAGAAGGTGACTGTAAATCTGGATATGTAGTTGTGTTTGTGTGGATATTACTGAGCAGGGACTGGAGGGGAGGTGGCAACACAATGTGTGCTGTGGAGCGTGCTGCGAAGGTGGAAGATAGAAACATAGAATTATAGAATGGTTTGGATTGGAAGGGACTGTATAGAAAATCTAGTTCCACCCCTTTTCAGCCATGGGCAGAGATACCACCCTCTAGACCATGTTGCTTTAAGCTTAATCCAATCTGGCCTCAAATGCCTCTAGGGGTGGGGCGTCCACAACTTCTCTGGGCAGCCTGTGCCAATGCCTCATTGCTTTCTGAATAAAAGATTTCTTTCTTATATCTAATCTAAACCTGCCCTCTTTTATTTTACAACTATTATTCGTTGCTCTTTCACTTTAGGTACTGAAAGGCGGTAATGAGGTCTCCCCAGGGCAATTTCTTCTTCAGGCTGAACAACTCCAACTCTCTCAGCCTGTCTTCAGAGGAGAATCCAACTCACTTGGCTCCTATCCTATCTCCACAGTAAATCCCTGTTGTTTCTTTGAACTTGTTTGATTATACTACTTCTAGTATACATTCATACTACAGTTGCTTCATTTTATAAGGTAAAGGCTCCTAGTCTACTCTTATTTTGAGCTCATGAACCATATCACCATTTCACTCAGTGGAGTCGCTACAATTTTATTTTTTTTGTAGGTGCAAATGAGAGTGAAAATTTGATCTTACTGATGAGCTGCATTTCAGTTCAGTGTTATTTCAAGCACTTGCAGTTCCTTAAGGTATCCAGTGTCTACAGGAATCTTGCAGTGGTGCATATTTGTTTTTGTACTTACTCTGAGCTGCTTCATCCATTCTTCAGTGAATTCATTTTTGCAGTCAAAAACCATCCTAAAACAACCTTTCTGCATCCTCTCGAAAATACATTAAAAAAATTCTGCAGACACATAAGTGCATATATATTACATTTAAAAGCAGAGTAGTTTAACAGTTTTAGAAATTCTTGTTTCAGTCTTGGAAAATCTTAGCTCATATTCATGAAGGTTAGACTTCAAAGTACTCATATGTGAATGTGAATCTGTAAATCTAACTGAGACACACATTTTAAAAAAAGGTTTCAGACATCGTTTTTCGATGTGTACAGCATTATGTATGCATTCTCTACATTTGGTGCATGTGCTTAAATTTCCAAGTAATAATATGTCAATATAAATGCAAGGTGAGTTGAGCAATGAACTGCAAACCCGATTTCCTCTTATTTCGTCTTGAGGCAGCAGTGCAGAAGATGTAAGAATGAAATGGTCAGTGCACGCTCTTGCACAGATGCTCTTACTAGATATTTAAGGTGTACATAATGAGTAGTAGTTGTCTTCAGTTATAACACCACAAGTTGTGCTCTTTTATTTAGTGCAGATAGATTTTGCCCAGCCATTGTCCCAGAATGGAGGGTCCATTAAATCTCTGCTGCTTTGTCTGAACTAGCAGAAATGAAGACTGCAAGGGGGCTGGTGAACTTTACAGTGGGCACTGGAGGGAGAAGACGTACCTAAAATCCCCTTGGTTCAATTCTGTTCCTTTCAAGAGGTTTGTCTGACTTCAGGATGTCAGCATGTGCTCTCTGTACTTCAGCAGGTATCACACCTATTTATGACCATAAAAAAATGTGGTAGATGTCTGTGTTCTGAGTAGGCATGACCTCAGAACTGTTAACTGGCTTCTACAAGATGAATTTGTAATGATTTTTTACATATTGGTGACGTTTGTGAAGTGGTTCATTAATTGTATGTTGACAGGGATTTGTGTAGCTTATTTGTATTAAAATTTTATTTCAGTGGGAGTTCTTGCTTCTATATTATTCCTTATATTGAAAGAAAGAAATTGGGAACTAGCTTTATTTCAGTTTTTAAAGTCTTGAACTATTTATGGGCTTGCTAAGTTCTACATATAACTTGCAGGCTTTGAGTGTTGGACGGGAAATGAAATAGCAAGGCAGCAGGAGAATCATCTAAGTGATCTCAAACTGCTCGAATGAAAATATAAAAAGGCAGTTGCTTGATTTGAGTTAGAGATACAGAAATTGCAACTATCTTTTACTTGATGGTAAAGGCCGATCAAAAATAAGCACTATTGAAAATATTCACACATTCGAAGTTATTTTGAGATGTTTCAGTCGTATAGCAGTTGGATCAGTACAGCAAAGCACCATGAAGTGAACAAACAGTTATACAGTGAGAAGTGGAATGTAGGAATTCAAATACTCTGCTCTGAATGCTCTGATTGCAATTAATAAATTTATAGATAATATATAAGGCAAGTCACTAATCTGTTGTTTAATATCTGAAATAATCTCTGAAATATTTTGCTTGAAATCTTACAATCAATTTTCCCAGCTACATAGATGACCTATTGACCACAGGACCAACTGGATGTATTTTGCTCTGCAAAGTTATTGATACTCTTCTAAAATAACTCATGTATCAAATAATATTTTCAAAAGTATTGATTGCTTGTTCCTAGAATCAGAGGATCGTAGAACCATTTGAGTTGGAAGGGACCATTAAAGGTCATCTAGTCCAACTGCCCTGCAGTAAGCAGGGACACCTACAGCTAGATCACGTTGCTCAGAGTCCCATCCAGCCTGACCTTGAATGTCTGCCACAACATTTCTTGGCAGCCTGTTCCAGTGCCTCACCACCCTAATTGTAAAAAACTTCTTCCTTACATCCAATCTAATCTTGTTAAATAGCAAAAGTTTTAAAAAGTCCGCCTCTTCCTTAGCTTATATTCTGTAGATGTCTTTATCACAAGGTCTGCAATAGTGCTAAAAGATTTGTAGCAGCACTGATACCCTGATTTGTGACTTCTGATTTTTCACTGAAAAGTAAATGTGAATTTAGAATGCATGTTTTGTTTGTTAGAATTAATTTTCCATATGATATTTTAAACAAATGCCTGAGGGCTGTCATGTTTGTCAGAATTGGGGTTTGGATGATCTAGGGGGTAATAGGTAACAGGATGTGACACAGCTCCTCACTAAATCACTTTCCTAGGTTCAGCCTAGGTGATAGTCCTGGGAAGATGGTAACTGCCTGGCAGATGTTGGGTGGCATTTATGATGCGATGTTTGTGCATTCAGTTCCTAGCGGAGAAGTGTTGAAAAACATCATTATTTGTTGGCAGTCAAAACAGCAAGGAGCTGGATAATGAACTAGCATATGGAGGGAAGCAGTGTATCTCAGCATTAGGCATGGTCCCTTCAGCTCAAGGTTATGGCATAGTGATGAGAGCAACCCAGTTTCACTGTATTCATTTGTATTCAAGTGTGTGTTAAATCTCTGAAGTTTGGACCCTTTGAACATTTTGCATGTGCTGGCCTGCCTGTTAGCAATGCTGATTGTGCAGAGAAGAGCAATGGAGCTGGTAAAAGGACTAGCAAACAAATGCTATGTGGAGCAGCTGAGGGAACTGGTGCTGTTCAGTCTGGAAATGTGGAGGCTAAGTTGAGATCTCATTGCTCTCTACAATTACCTGAAAGGAGGTTGCAACAAGGAGAATTTTGGTCTCATTTTTTAGTTGACAAGAGATAGGACAAGAGGAGATAGTCTCAACTTGTACCAGGAGAGGTTTAGATTGGTTGTCAGGAAGAATTTCTTCACTGAAAAGCTTGTTAGGCATTGGAACAGGGTGTCTGTAGCAGAGTCTTCGTCACTGGAGGTATCTAAGAGACGCGAATCTGGCACTGAGGGATGCAATTTAGTGTTGGGACTTGGCAGATTGGGTTGATGATTGGACTTTGTGATCTTGAAGGTGTTTTCCAACCTAAATGATCCTCAAAATAACATGATTCTGTGATTCTAATTAACTGAGCCATGATGCTCTGAATTGAGGCAGCGCATCACCTTGTTTGAGGTTGGCTTGTACCAAGCCAGTTCAGAGGATAGACAGAACATGTAGACCTTGCCTAAGGAGCCTTCAGTTGATATCGCTATAGATAGAGATGGAGGAAGTTTTAAGTTAAGGTAGAATACAAATGTGTCCTCCTAACAGTTTTTGAGTTATTGACTGAAGAATCATGAGAATTATCTATGTGGGGCTTTTATTCTAAAAGGTGAAAAGCCTAAGTTTGGGCTGGTGATTTGTGTCTGCAGTTACAAGTTAAACAAACCTGGGACTGCTATCTGCCACAGATGCCAACTGGCATCAAACACCCCTGAGCATACTGTTAAACTGTTTTATCCCTAAAATGGAATGGCAGTATGCAGGCTGCTTCCTGGAAGTTGCTTAAGGCTGATCTTGACTCTTGAGCCATTTACAAGAATTGCTTGGGAGCTATTTCCTTGGGTGCAAACTGCACCATGGGCTGTCATAGCAATTTGGTAGTGCAGACAATTGAATTCCTGCTCCTACTGGCATTATATAATATATCAGTACACCTGCAAACAGATAGCCAGAGGGTACAGTTTAACACTACAAAGTGACCTTTAGCAACACCTACCTAAGGTGCTAGTTGTTCCTGTTCCCAGATCACTTTGTATACTCTACCATCATTTGTGCAGCTGTTTGAGTGCTGTTTTGACCCAGCTCAAAGAAAAAGATGTGCTGAACAGTTTTTCAGTTGAATCAATTCCCTGATCAGCTTTGTCATCTGGCTGAATGCAACTATGCTCGTGTGCATTGAAGAGCAGGGTGGCAATCTGCAGGGACTGAGACACATGCCAGAACTCCGGCCAACAAATGCCATAAACCAGCACTGCTGTTGAACACACTGTAAAGCCAAACCACAGCTCGAGTCAGTCTAGTGAGAGCCTTTACTCCATTCAACATGCATATTAAGCAGATCAGGAAGCAGTGTAAGAAAAATTTGCTTTCCATGTAGGCTGTCCTCGGTTTTCTTGGAATCATTTTTTATTTCAATCTGAGGATGTCTGTAGGTTAGATCTTGGTGAATTATATTATGAATAATAAATACTATAATTTTAGTCCATCTGTTTTTTTGAGGTATTTTAAACTGAGCACAGTGATACTGTCTTTCAAAGATGTGAAAGTCACACCATCAGACCTAAATGCATTCTTTTTTGGCACAGCCTTTTTCATAATGTTCAGGTACGGTACAGATGAAAAAGAAACAGAATGAAATGATTAGTAAGATATCTCTGAAGAAATACTTTTCCAGAAAAGCTAAACTACAGTCATATGTGTCTTTTCTGGAATAGATAGGAACAGTACAAACTAGAATGAAGTGCACAGGCAGAAACATCGAATAAATTGCAGATCAAATAGAACTGAAGTTACAGTCCTTAACATACTTCATAGTGTGAAGTGTCTCAGAAATTCAACCTGTTAAGTACAATACCAGATGGAAATAATTGGTAGAAGTACAAGAAAATCAGACTCCTGTCTGCAGCAGAGGAGGCTCTGTGTATCTTGATAGGGAGCTTGGAAAGCCACAGACCACGTAGCATATATTATGTGGAAGATTTCTTGCCCAAATAGCTTAATGGAAAAAGCAAATTTGACCTGTTGTGTTTCTTTAGAGAAAGCTATCAGATTCTAATGAGTAATCATCGTGAAAGGGTCAAAAAGGGAAGTGATTTTATGTTCCCTTCAGAGAGGGAGAATAAAATGTTTGACTGTGGACAAAGGCTAAAAGAAAAAAACTGTTCGTGAAGAATCGTCTTCCCCTTTTGCTTTATCCAAATAATTTTTAAGCAGTTTTTTTAGATGAAAGAGAAACTCTTCCAGCAGTCAAGAGGCCATGGTTAGAGGGCTGGATTTTACTATGATGGAAGTTTGGGACAGATATTGAACTACCGAACTGAGGAAAGTTATTTCAGATGTTCTTCCTTGTAAGTGAGAGGAAAATCTGGTCCATGAGTGTGAAGAGACTGGAAAGGCTTGTTATGTTGCTCAATGATTTGTTTATTGTCTGTTGTCACAATAGTGTCAAAGAACTGTGCGTGTTGATAACTTAGTAATGATTTTGGAAAAGTTTTGTGATAAAAGAAGCTAAACCCCGGTAGAGGTTGCTCAGACAAACTGTGGAATTTCCATCTTTGGAGATTTTTCAGCACATGTAAAGGCCTTATCCACAAGAACTAACTTAACAAAGCCTGACTTTGAACAGTTAGCTGTAGCAGAGGTCCCCTCCAAACTGAATTATTCTGACATTCTCTGTGATTATTCTTGTTTGCTTCTAAAATGCAGGGACTATTTACTTAGAATGGTGCTGGCATAAAATTCAGCACAGAAAACGTTCTCAGAGCTCCTTTGCTTGAACAGATAAAGAAACAGAAAGCTCATGATATGGCATGTTTATTTAAAGTAGAGAAAAGAAATATTGAAGCTATTGGATAGGACACTGGTGGTGGGGCATTTGAAGTATTGAATACTGTTTTGATTGTCCATGCTGAATTGAAAGAAAGAGAGGTGCTGAAAGATCTACTAGGTGATCAAGAAAATGAAACCAATTTTTAAGTTTACATGCTTAGCCTAACCAAACACAAGCTGAAACAAATATGATTACTTGCAGTGAATGCTTTGGGAGTAAACACTAGGAGAAGACAAGTCTGTATACACTCAGTCTATAGTGAATACAAATTTTCCATAAAGAAATACAGCTAGAAATCAGAAGGCAACAGGAGACTGAAGTTCTTGATTGATGTCCTACTCGGACAATGAAAACAACCAAACAAAAGCTCTAGATTTTTTTCTAACTGATTGCTTCCTGTGATCAGTTTGGAACAAGACTGAATGATATGAGTACTTTCAGTAACAGAGTACTGGATTTCTGTAGTTCACAAAGTCCTTTCTAGTCATATGTTCCATATGGACAAAGTTTCACTGTGAAGTGGAGCAGCTTTCTGAGATATTTATAGCTAGAAAATGCATTTGGAAGGATTACCATAACTTTCTGCCTGTAGTTTTACTTATGGAAAAATTAATACTGGTTATTTTAACCAAAATCAAAATTTCTGCAAAGATAATCTTGAATTTCACAAGCTTTTTTTCTTCTTGTTGGAGTGAATATGAAATCTATGCTGAAAATCTGGGATGGAAAAAGAGAAACGAAGGAAAAGGACACATTTCTGTGGTATCGTTACCTTTTATTTTTAGTACTTGTACTCTCAACATAATCTAGTGAAACTATTAAAGCATCTCCACAGCATCATCTTTACTGATTGTTGTTTGTTTTTTTAATAGCCACTGGGTGCATTTGCTATTGATGCTTCTTTTGTTCTTTATTTTATAGAAGGGCAGTGCTGAGAGAGAGAGACTGAATCTATTAGTCATTACAGTATGCAGTTTCTTGGTAGGTCCCAAGATACATCTTTGACTAGACTTTTGTATGTAACCCCTTGGCCCTAACCGTTGTGTCATGTCCAACTGCAGGAATAGGATGTGACTCAGGCATTCTTGTCATCACAGAATGTCAGCAGGAGACACAAAAAAAAAATGGTTTATACCAAATACTTACAGCAAATAGCTCATCTCCAAGGGGATAGAGGAGAAAAGCAGATAGTATTTGTAAGTTCTTAAGGAAGCTGAGAATTTATTTCTTTCAGTAAGTAAATAGGAAGAGTTTGGAAAGAGTCTGAAGGTTGTAGAATCAGGGCATGGCAATACAAAGGCATTCATATATTCATTGCATACATTATTGACTAAAGTCCTTTTTTAGGTAAAGTTTTCCTTCTGAATTAAAATCATCAATTTATTTATTGAACAGCATATGCAAAATCGGCTGTTTCCCAAGAATAATTTTAACCTAGTTAATCATGTTTTAAATGAAATTCATGTGGGTGTGCAGCACTAAGCATTGGTGAAATCTTCAGCATAAGATTACTCTGATCATGGAACTGCACACCAGTAACTGCAAAACTTCACTCCTAGTATGTCTAGAATAGGTAGATATTATTGACTGAAATAGATTATAGTTGGGTAAATCCCCGGAGTGGGAAGAGATTAAGGTGCATGTATTTGCTTGAACTGTTGGTCACTAACATATCAGATAGGGCTGCTGTTTGATGGAGGAAGGGAATGTTGGCCTCAGAATAGTGAGGGAAAGCTGTTGTCATGATTTGCTTTGTAAAATTTCTGCACTTCTACTAGCAAAGAAGAAGGAAGACTACACTGGTATGTAAATATCTTGTAGAAGGTGATACACAAAACATGTGGCTGAGAGAGGAAGAGACATTCTGGTCCTCATCTATTATCCTAACCATAAAGACATTTGTCATCTTCCATTGGTCCCTTGCCTCATTTGCTGCACATCACATGTCTTGATCAATGAGTCTTATCGTTCGTATTTACTTAGCTACTGAGAGGGGAAGGGCATACGTTATCATAAAATGGAATTCTGTGTTCTGGTTTGTGTCAGAAGCAGACAACTTTATGTTTATTCCTTGACTTTTCAGTGCCTGCTTTTGCACTTGTTAGTATCTATCTATATTAAAAATACAGTTAGGTGAGTAGCTAATGAATTTTTTCTGTGTTATTTCTGTGGGAAAAACAAAACAATAGAAAATAAAGCACACCACTGAGTGAATTGTCAGTGAATCCTTTTGCTACGTTTTGTAGTCCTTTTATAGTGGTTAGAACACGAGCATAAAATTAGCATTGTATTTCTGACAAGCCTTTGGATTTTGCATCAAGAGAACTAGGAGTTAATTCGATGAAAATCTCCATTTCATGTGTGTTTGAGTCAAATTTGAGTTGCAGTAATTTTAATAATTTAGTGGCCTCAATTCGGCATATGCAAAATTGCTTTGCTAAATTCTTACAGCCTGGCATAATCAGATCCACTGGCTTTTCCCTCGGCCTAGGAAAAGCATGCCTGTCATAAGGATTGCATTGTTACTGAAAGTGAAGTTGTGTCTCTTTTCTTCTGAAGAACTGAACTGTTCAAAAACAGGCCATGGGAGGGTGTGTGGCTTTGTTTTCTTCTGTGTATCTGTATCTATCTATGAAACAAGATGTTCACAAAAACAATTCACTGAGTGTGAGACAAACCTCTAAACTGTGAGGAACTGAAAAATGACTATGAAAAAAAAAATGCATTGACTGTTTCTCACTCTGCATGCTATGTATAATAAATGTGTCCCTACTGGTATGTTTAAAGAATCAATCAGAGGAGGAATGTTAATAGAGAACTGTTCTGGTACTTTACAAATAACCTCTTTCATCTGTCTTGAGCAGTGCCTTGTCCTCTCTGTAGGGAGCACCCTGTCATGGGAAGTGAAGGAGTCTCTGCTGATGCTGCATGTCAGGACTAACCCTGAAAAGATAAATGAATGGAGTTGCTGGGTGGTAGGTAATGGTGCTGCAGTGAAATTCTGCATCCTATGTCACCCACTAGACGGAGTGACTCTACATGAGAGGACTTATTCAGTAAAGAAAAAGAAAGGGAGGGGTAGTTCTATAGGACCTTTGTGATGAGACCACTGTCAATATTAAGAGTTTGAGAGGAAGCAAGCATAGCTAAAAGTTAATTTTCTCTTCAATTTAGAGTATTTTTGTATGCTTTTAATTCCAGAAACTGAAATTGCTTTGTGCGTGGGTTTATAAATATTTATCATGCATTCTTAATGAATAAGAAATTGACTTTAAGGGTCAGTAGAAGATTTGGTTACTTTTTCAGGTACATTTTAATTGTTTCTCATTATATTTGTAAATGTAATTTTAAAATATTTTAAAATAAATTAATATAGGCCATCAGAGAATCATCCCTAATAGATAACAGTCCTAAGTGCTTTTCACTCCTATTACACTTCTACATCAGAATCTCAGCGATTTTGATGAATACCAAAGTCTTGCAAGGCAAAAAGATTTCCCAGGGTTATACAATAATTTTATGGAAGATCCCGGAGTGGAAAGCAGCTTCATGCTTTATTTGCTCTGACACAATACTTTTCCAGACAGTACTCTCTTTTCCTCAGCGCTCATTCCAGCTTTTATGTTTCCTACAAAGGACAACATACAAAAGATCTTCTTATGGAATCAAGTTTTTGAAAAATATGATGCTTTGAATAAACTGGCCTAACACATGCCTTTCACTATTTAAATTGTTCATAGTGTAATCAGGTTCAAAATAAAACCATTGTTGAAACAGACTTGATTCGTGAAAAGACCAACAGAAGGCTGATTCTGCTGATAATGATGAAACAAAATCAAAAGTTTTCATATAAACTCATTGACATCACTCTGATGGCAAAATGATTGGAAAAAATACAGCTGAATAATTTCAGTTAATTGACAAATTTTTATGCCTGAAGAGAAGGTGTGAAGTAAAATCTCTGTTTCATATATCGAGGACTGCAGTGTTTGTAAACAGATAGAAGATATTCTCCTATAAGGCAGGAATAACATGCCATTGTTTTTACATGTTTTAATACGCTGCACACTAACCTATAGTTCCTCTTCCACAAGCTTTCGTAAAGGGAATGAAAAGGTTGGAATAGTAAGTCTGGAAAAATAAAATTAAATGTAAAAGTCAGCCAGACTTCTCTACCGTTTCGTTCTGTATTAGCAAACTTTAGTATCTTAACACAGAGATGGATCTCATCACTGTCTATAGCCCGGTTTGGCTTTGGAAGGTAAAATTGTGCCTCCTAATATGCCTTCGAGACGTTACTACACTTCTAGTTCTGAAGTCCGTAAACCATTACTCTGGGTGCTCATAAATATGCATTTCCTTTACATTTATAAGTAAGCTGCTATTGCTGTCATTCACTTTAAGTTAAGACCTGTCAGGTGATATTTCTGTTGAAGGGAAGAATTTTAAATTATGGGTGAACTGAAGGTACATAGTTCTTACGAGTGCTAAAATTATGAGTGAGTTAGAGAGATTATTCCTCACAAGTAATTTTAGGATCCCAGGGGATAATGGTGATGTATACAAGAGATGTTCCCTTTTCCACTAATTCCATTAAAAGCCTCTGATTTCTGCATTGCTGGAGTGAGACTCGAAAAACCTGCTTTTCCATCTTACATAATCATTTTCACGGTAACATCCACCTCTGCTAAGACTGTCAGTGCATTGACTCCTGGAGTGACAGTGATATATAGGTCTGACAAAGCATCCTTTGCTGTATGCTTCACTGAAGTGAGAACTGCAAATGCTGACAGTATTACTGGAAACCTTTTTCTTAGGCAGAATTAATAAATTGCAACTTGTATTTTGGAATGGTCTTGTAATATGCAGCTGGTCCAGAATGATAGGACTTACTAGTTAGGAATTACTGCATCTTGGCAGACAGCATCCAATTTAGTTTCAATTCTGAGAAAAGCATTATCCACTGGATAAGAGAGTGGATCAAGAGTTAAGACATTCTTCTGGTGCCTGATCTTGTGCAAGTCTCTTCACTCAGATGCCTTTAGTTCCTTTCTCTACTCTGTCCCTTTATAGGCTGGGTTGTTGTCCTTGGTGTGTGATCTGGCTGCGAGTGTTCATAGAATGTCTCCTTCTGACCTTGCAGCTTCTCCTCTCTTACATAAAATCCATGAATCTTGAACTAAATCTCTAAATTTAATCCATTACCCACAAGTTCTGCTTCCGAATCCAGGTATTGTTTGGTTCAGAAATGGGAAGCTTTTCTTTATCAGGTTGTGACAAGTGATGAGTTAACAGCGAGTCAGTCTGAAGCAAAGAATGCTTTTAATCTTGGCAACCATGGCACAAGCTAAGTTTAAAAGAGATTTCCACCGAGCAGGGATTAGAGAGAAGCATCTCCTTAGCTGCATAGTCTCTGAGTCTCAGTTCCTGGCCTATACTGTGACTTTATTTACAAAGTTCTTTGTTTGCCACAAGGCTTTTTTTGTTTTTCGTAAAATCAGAAATATGATTGAATGATAGCTTAATGTATTAATACTGCTCAAATATTGTGTGTGAGAAACAAAAACTAAAACTAAATTAGGCAAGAATGCAACTGTGGTATCTTCAATAGATTCCTGTACTCTTTATCATATGACCTGATCTGTTCCCCGAGTTGCTAGGTTTTCTGTGCCACTCCAAGCCATTTCTGTTCCAGCAGGGGAAAAGAAAGCTGTGGGTGACAGATTATGTCCTTCCTTTGTCGATCGTCATCCCCATCCTCTAAGCAAATGTCTGGTCAGGCATGGCTAGGGAGGTCTGCGGCTCCTATGAGAGTGCTTGTGGAAGTGGCAAGGGCATGGGGTGAAGGGGTGACTCCAGATCCATGTGGTGCCTTAGTCTCACTGCAATGTCCCCCAGGGAGAGGGGACTGACTGGTAAGGTTGAGCATGTCAGGTAGTGAGGAGTTAACTGTAGCAGGAGAGAAAAACACTGCTGACCTTTTGAAGCACCACTGACCCTTTGTGCGGATGGTTTGGTATTACAGCGTGTGGTGATGTTGCAGTGCTTATTCAGCAACCACTATAGTAAGTGATTCATTGACGTTGTCTGACACTAGTGTGATATACAGGAGAATAACTGGGAGTACATTTCAAATTACCAGTATTGAAAACAATTTTTAGGCAGTGGTTTCTTTGATCCTGTTCACATGTTCCAAGATTAAACTTATTGCCAGAGTCGTGATCTGGATGTTTCTTTCTGGTTTAGAGTGTTGAATAGATTTCCTTCAGTGGGGAAAGAAGGAATGGAATATTGCTTTCCTTTGAATTGGGATCTCAAAATCATTTGCATGTGTATTGGTGGTTGTTTTTTTGGGAGGAGCGGGGGGAAAGTCCACAATAGGGAATCTTTAACTTCTGGTATGACCTCGATCACTCTTGTTTTATGTAAAGTTCAAAATAATGTAACTTTATGTAAGACAGTGGGGGGAATCTGTGGCTATGTAGTCATGGGAATGAGGAGAACAGAGAAGATGTTTTGTGGAGGATCTGTAACATGGATATGTTTTACTGTGGGCAGCTGAATTGGGTGACTTGCTCATCAGTCTCCATATTTTTTTTTTTATTATCTTTAAGTGCTCTCAGTGGATAACTGCTTGCAGTAGTTTTCCATCTTCCTGCGTATGGATGAGCTAGCTTTTAATGGAGCTAATCTGTAGTAACAGGAGCCAACATCACAATAGCAGTCAAACAGATGGGGCATATAATATTCATAAATTATTGAATGCAGTTGCCTCATCTTTTGCACCCTTCAGGACAGGGACACTTAGTGTCTTGTAAGCACCTACAGTACAGTGAGGAGGAAAGTAGTAGCCAATGTACTTTGTCAGTCCCATCTGATTTTCTTCTGTGACAGAGAAACAAGAAACTGTTCCAGAAGAGGAACAGGTGCCATACACTTTGACTCTTTCAAGTCTTTTTGACCATATATTCTGATAAATAGAGATATGTGAATATAGAATCTTAGAATCCTTAGAGTTGGAAGGGACCTCTGCAGGCTATCTAGTCCAACTCTCCTGCAATGAACAGGAACACCACAGCTAGATCAGGTTGCCCATGACATTGTCCAGCCTCATCTTGAAAGTCTCAGAGGACAGGGCATCAAGCACAACACTAGGTAACCTGTTCAAGTGCCTCAGAACCCTCACTGTAAAAGATTTTTTCCTTATATCTAACCTAAATATACCCTCTTTGAGCTTGAAGCCATTTCTCCTTGTTTTGTCACAATGGACCCGGCTAAAGAGTCTGTCCCCTACTTTCCTGTAGCTCCTCTTTAGATACTGAAAGGCCATTATCAGGTCACCTTCTCTTCTCCAGGCTGAACAGCCCCAGCTCTCTCAGCCTGTCCTCGTAGGAGAGGTGTTCCATTCCATGGATTTTTTTTTGCGGCTCTCTGGATGTGCTCCAACAGGTCTATGTTTCTCCTGTATTGAGGACCACATCTAGATGCAGTGTTCCAGGAGGGGCCTCACCACTGCAGAATAGAGGGACAGGATCACCTCCCTTGACCTGTTGGTCATGCATTTTTTGATGCAGCCCAGGATGCAGTTGGCTTGTGGGGGCACGTTGCTGGCTCACATCCAGCTTGCAATCCACCATTACCCTCATTTTTCGGTAAGGCTGTTGTCAGTCCTTCCACCCCCCAGTTTGTGTTGGTAGTGTTACTTTGACTCAGGTGTAAGACCTTGCAGTTGGATTTCTTGAATTTCATGAGGTTCACCTGGGCCCACCGCTCAGGCATCCCATCCCTCTTGTGTGTCTACCACACCTCACAGGTTGGTGTCATCAGCAAACTTGCTGAGGGTGCACTCAACCCCACTATCGACGTCTCTGATGAAGATACTGAAGAGTATCAGCCCCAGCACTGACCCCTGGGGAACACCACTTGTCCCCAGTCTCCATCCAGACATTGAGCCATTGACCACCATTCTCTGGTCTCAATCCCGCAGCCAGTTCTTTGTCCATTCAACAGTCCATCCATCATATCCATATCTTCACAATGTGGAGAGAAGGATGTTATGGAGTACCATGTCAAATGCCTTACTGAAGTCGAGATAGATGACATCAGTGGCTTTTCCTTTGTCCATTGATGCAGTCATGAGCAGGATCATAGAAGGCCACCAGGTTGGTCAAACAGGATTTGCCCTTGGTGAAGCCATGCTGCTTCTCCCATATCAGCTCCCTGTCCTCCGTGTGCCCTAGCATTGCTTCCAGGAGGATCTATTCTGTGATCTTTCCTGGCACAGAGGTGAGACTGATGTTTCGGTAGTTCCAAGGGTTATCTTTTTTACCCTAGCTGCAGCCACTATGAGTTTTCTCCTCAGGGCTGCACAAACCAAGGGTCGTCAGTGCTCCTCGTACATCTTGCCCTCCAGATTTCCCCCATCTCTATTGCCCTCCTTTGGATACTCTCTTATGTCCTTCTTCTGTTGTGGCTTCCAACATTTATCCAAGGTTAGTCCCATCCTAGGTAGAGAATCTAGCAATATTGTACAAAGATCAGAAGAAAGATCCAAAGAGAGCAACTGGGACCCAGAGAGGACTGAGGAACTGGTGTTTTTCAATGTTTAGAACAGAAGTCTAGAGAGATACAATGACATCATTAAATCTACAAAAGCCTTATGCAACAAAGCAAGTGATAAAATCAACTGACTTCTGAGTTCATGGTGGATATGACGAAAAGTAATGCTTTAACAGTTTGTTAAGGGACATTTAAATTAGACATTGGACCTGAAGAAATCTTTAATGATAAAGCTTGTGCCGCACTAGGGGAAAGCTAGGTTACAGTCCCATTTTTTTAGCAATGACTACATAGACAAAAGTCCATCAAGAATTATGTAGGTAAACTTCATCCTCTCTTAGGGCAAAGTAACTTTTCAAGGTCCCTTCTAAACCCTTTCTTCTGTGATTCTTTACTTACTGTGTCTATCATGATTCTTAGATGGTCTTCCAGGTATTATCAGAATCTGTGGTGATAATGACACTCTCTCACCTTTGCTACACATCTTATACTTGTAGATCCTCCTCTGCTTAGATTTTTACCTATGAAGTGAACTATGACTTTACTTTTGAATAGCATATGTTAAAGTCTGAAACTGCAAGAGATTGAGATTCTAAAGAGCAGACACAGACCTAGTGCAGTTCTGGAATGACCATGCTGCATGCTCTGTCCGTCTGCCTAGGAAGCTTTGACCAAGAATCCATGTGTCTGTTTCCACTTATTTCAAGGTATATCACATTTTCCTCTGCTTGCAGCCAGCAAAGTTAATAAAATCAGTGTAAGCCAAGTTGGAGCTAGGCTCAGCCTGTCTCAAAAAGGCAGAAAGGCTCTTTGTGAGCTGTACAGCCCTTGTGCCATGCACTGAGCTGCCTTTTTCACACCTTTTATCATCCAAGAAAGAGTATGATAGTTTCCATTGTCCAAAAAAAAAAATCAAATCCTTTCCAAGTGTAATCAAATTTTTGATAAAAGCTATAGCTTGTACTTGCATTAATGTGGTATGTCACTCCTATGCAGTCAAATTTGTCTTTTATTTCCTGTTTCAGAATTTATATTAAAACATAATTGTTTATAAGGAAGTGCAAATGCTGGAAATTGCTTCATAGCAAAGTAACAAAAAATTGCTCGAAACTACATGTGCACATTCATGCATGTGTATATTATGTAGATGGAGGAGAAGTGGAACACTCACTCAGTGATCTGTTTCAAATTAATTCTGTTAATTTCTTTTTAAGAAAGGTATTTAATGTTTCTTGTAGTTGTCTGTTTGAGTATGAAATGTTAAAGAGATTCTTGGAAAGGTTAATTGAAGAACTGTCATCATTTAAGATACTCCTTTTTAGATGGAGCTATTACTTTTTAATGCCTGCTGGCATGCATGTGTTGGGCTTGAACAAAAGTTTTTAAAAGATAATTTAATTTTGAAATGTATGAAGAAAAATGCTCATCGAACAGTGTCTAGTAAGCGTGAATATTTTTACTGCTGTTCTTCATACTTTTTATTATGATCTTGCAATTAATTGTGTCCCACAGGTGTTGAAAATAATGAAATTTCACGACTGCATTAACTGATTTAAAATCTTTTTTCATTATTGACAACCTATTTTCTGAAATCCTTTTCTATATTGTTAATATATTTCATTGAAAGATTCCTTAAAACAAGTCTCAGAAAAGGTGCTAATTCAAACCCTTTTAATTGTCTGTTACAATCAACCTATGCCTAGTAGAGACTTTAAATATAAAATGTTTCTTTAATGAATTACGGCTTTTCATGGCAACTCATAGAAAATTTTCTGAAGGATTTTGTTTCCTGTCAGAATATTATATTTAACAAATATTACCAGACTTGAGTTCTGGAGTCAAGAAAGATAGGAATAATTAAATGCTTATATTTTGGCATACTTAAGGATGCTTTATATTTTGATTTTATTTTTTTTTTAATCTTGCAGGCATTTTTTTTTTAATCTTGTAGAAGAAACTTATTCATTTTAATGCGTCCTTCTAGTTGGCTTAGAGCTGAAATATAGTTGCTTGAAAATTAATTTACCCCTCATGAATGACTGGTTGGATTATCTTTGTAGCATTAAATGTCAACCCTGAGCTTAGAGCACATTGTGTCTACAGTAAAAAGTTGTCCCTGAGCACTTAATGTTGTGTTAAATGATGATGTGTCCTTTACAAATGTATTATTAGTGTCAAGCTGTTCTGTCTCTCAAGATTGAAAAATGGTCAGTGATTTGAGCTGCCATTAAACCTGAATAAAAAAGACAGCGACTGTGGGGGGTTTTCATGCTTTTTATGATTACAGACATGTTCTTGAGTATGCTTAAAACATAACAAAGTGTTTCTGTTAACCTAAGACTCCAAAACCTCCATTTGTAATCACAGCAATTAAAAACAAGAAAGCCTGTCTTCTGTTTCTCTGGAAAAGAATGGCCTTTGAATATGTCCATGTGATAATAAAAGCAAAAAAAATAATAGTAAATTCTTGAGGGCTTAGTCTTGTTTTTCATGCTCGTGTACTAGAGTTCTTGCACCAATTCTCAAAGGTAGATTACCCTAACCATTACTACTGATAATTGATGTGCTCTCTAATTTTAGCTGAGGGTGGGCCAGAATTTTTTTTTCAAATTTCCTTTTCTGGGGTTCCTTTAACATCCTAGACCAACAGTTATTTCCAGTTGCCAAGTTGTAATGTTATAGATGATGCATGCATATTTAAAATGTAGATGTCAGGTATGATTAGAGTTTCACTGAATTCAGATTCTGTTACTCAATGAATTGCAGTCACTGGTTTAAGATCTCTCAAAGAGATTTAAACATGCTCTTTGGTATGCATATCTTAGGATATGGGTGCAATTGGTTCCTCTGTGGAGCTGTGTGATGTTACAAAGTGCTTAAGAAAACACTTGCTTCTGCATGCCAGACACGTAGCTTCCTGACATTAGTAAAGACAGGTAAAGAAAAATTCTGCTATAGTGTATGAGAAAGCCTGGTTTTCAGGAGTTCCAGAGCATGTTGGAAAAAAATAAATTTTATTCCCTCCCAATCAGAAGTAAACTGTTGTAACATTATAGAACTGCTGAAAGTACAAACTAACTGTTTTTACAGCCCATTACTGAATTCCATTAGTTTCTGTTTCACAGAATTTCAGAGTGGCTGAGGCGGGCAGGGTCTCAGGTCTGCCTGGCCCAACCCTTGCTCCAGCAGGGACACAAAGAGCAGGGGACGCAGACCCATGTGCAGCCAAATTCTGAAGATCTCCTAGGAGGAGATTCCACAACCTTTCTGGGAAACCTGTGCCAGTTCTCTGGCATCTGCACAGCACAGCAGTGCTGCCTGGCAGTCGGTAAGAATCTTCTGTGTTCCAGTTTGTGCCAGTTGTCACCTTTCCTGAAAAAGAGTCTGGCTCTGTCCTCTCTGCAGCCTTCCCTCCGGTATTTAAGAATGAGATCACCCTGAGTGTACCATTCTCTAATCTGAGCAGGCCTAGGTCTCTCAGCCCTCTCCTCTTAGGAGAGGTGCTCCAGGCCCTTAAACGTCTTTATAGCTCTCTGTTGGACTGTCTTCAGTATGTTCAAGTCTCTCTTGTATTAGAAAGGACAGAATTAGGCGCAGCGCTAACTCCAGATGTGGCCTCATCAGTTCCAAATAGAGGGACAGAATCATCTCCCTTGACCTGCTAGTGGTATTTTGCCTAATGCAGCCCAAATTACTGTTAGCCTTTTTAGCAGCAAGGTTACACTGCTGGCATATGTTCATATATGGCGAAGCCTAACTTTTCTCAAGAATGCAAGATGCAACACACTCAGAGTAGAACATGGAAATTCTAATTAGGAAGGAGAAAACTGTTCTTACCATTAAAATGGTAAAATGTTGGAAAAGGTTACTCAGAGAGGTTTTGGAATCTCCTCCTTGGGAAATATTCAAAATTTAGCGTGACAAAGACTTGAGCAACCAGAATTAACTTTCAAGCTGGATCTATTTTCGAAACTGGCTTTGTTGTGGGTAGAGGGTTGGACCAGATGACCTCCAGAAATCCCTTCTAACTTAATTATCCTGTGACTCTGTAGCTTGAAACTCCAAGGAACGTAGCTGGTACACAAGAGAAGTTCTGATGAAGCACTGTAACAATTACGGTACATCAGCACAGTATTGTCTCTGTATTACAGACATAGCTTAAATGGCTTGGGAACTGTCATGGAATAGCTGATCATGGATGGAATTCACTAGGAACCACCAGTTAAGCTTGCAGTTTCTCTGTGGATCTGTATGGTACTAGTCATACCTAAGCTAATAATATTAATATTACCTAATACTTAAAAGGTAATTTGACCGTGTCTGGAAATGTCTCAAGCATCCAAATAAAAACATGTAGGACACTTCTTCTGTTTCTCTGCTTCTCTTTTAGATGTAGTCTCTTTGGACTTGATTTGTTACACCTAACTTTAGGTTAAACCAAAGCTCATGATCTGGGTGCTGAACAACTCTATGATCTCTCTGTTGTTGTTAACAGTAAAATAGGTACTGCCAAAGGGCAGTTTTGGTTGTCTTACATGGCTGCCACTCACTTTTTGTAGAAGTCTCTCTATGGGATGCAAAGAGACTTACAGCAGGCAAGCTCCTAAAAATCTTATGACTGTAATGTGTCTTGTAGATTGTGGAGAATAGTGTGACTGGGCATTCCTCTGTATTGAATCCTTGCCCCTGCTAGAAAGACCAGCTTCTCTCTACCTGTTACAGTGGGGAAATCAAGGTCCTGCTCCGAGTCAGACTACAGAAACCCTAAAAAATCCAGAAGACTATTTTATTCTTCTGTGCTTGCTCAGTAGGATTTAACTGGAACCTTCAATAATTCAAATTAATAATAAGAACATTAATTTCAGCTTAACTAGGTGTACAATTTCACACTACCAGCTAGACAGCAAAGCTTGTCTTAGCCTGTTTCTAGTTTTTCTAGTTTCTAATTAGATATTTATACATTTTAGTCTGGGTTTCAACATGAGGTACATTAATATATTTTAGTTAAACAACTACCAGTAACTAAAATTTACCCAGGAGTTGTGGTTTTATTTTGCTTCAAACAATACTTTTAACATATGAAATGGATTGCTACTACGTGGAAAACATCTGACTAATGTTTTGATTATAACACTAACAGAGAAAGATTCAAGACAGTAGTTTGTTGGTTGCTACGAATTATGCTGAAAGTGTTGAAAGGAATTTTAAATTTGTAATGTTGATTAGCAAATTTTACTATCTGCCAGGTTTTTTGGCATGCTGTAAATAACTCATCTTCAAATAATTTGTCTGAGTAATTAAATTTAGATTGCACATTTCTCGTTTCAAATATTTTGACTCTTATCTATTTGTTTTTCCATTGTGGCTTAATTGCTGTGGTCTATATAAACGGACAATAAATTTATATACCTTTGTTATAAAGATCAGTCAGTGAATAGAACTTGGTATTCATCCCAGACAGAATTATGATTGAATGTATTTGCAAGATTAAAGCACTGAATTTACTTTTTTCTAATTAAAGGCAATTAAAGATTTGCAGACACAAATAAAAGACAATGAATTGAGGAATAAGTGTAGGAGCAAGTCCATTTGCAGGTGAAAAGAAGTGCCTTTGAAGCAGAACCAGCTGTATTTTCATTGAAAGAATAACAGTTTAGGAAGCTTTTCTGCATGTGCTCGCTTGATAGCATAATGTACTCATAAGCAGCTTACACAGTACAGTATTCAGAAAATAGCAGTGCATTAATTTTTAAAGTAGAAAATGCAGACGAAGAGCAGTGCTGCCGCATGATGATAATGAAGGTGGATATTGTAAAGTCTACTGAGAGAAAAGAAGGCAGTGAGCTCCCGAAATGTGAACATTTATAAAACAATAACCAGATATTCATATGATAATAAGCTTGGACAACAGTATCAACAAAGGCCAAAGATGCAGTCCTGTTTCTGCTTAAGCCTGATGAATTGAAAAACAGAGAGGCAGTCTTTAGTCAGTTATTCAAATCCAGTAATGAGCAATTGTTAGAATGACAAAATAGACATCTAGAAAGGTCAGGAATCTAATTTTTTTTTTTTTTTTAAGAAGTTATGATATAGGTTCAGATTGTGTGGTAACTGGCAGCATCTTTAAACAAAATCTGAGATGTAGTCAGTTTTCTTAAAATACAGTGTTCAACATGTTGCATTATTGGTGTTGCAGAGCTTGGTATGTATGCAAAGCACGGTTGCATACTAACATACTACCTGGTAATGTCACCACGTTTCTGCAGAGTAAATAGGAAAGGTCACCCAGACCTTGATGAACTTGTCTAGCCCATAGTTGCTATTTAGTTTAAGTTTTGCATTAACAGTGATACCATTTCAGGCTTAGTTAAAAAGAATACAGAACATCCCAGATCAGATCATATCTAATCTGTTATTAAAATTATTGAATAGAAGATATATAGAATCCCTTTCTCCAATATTAATAGAAGTAAATTTTTTTGGAAATCAATAGCTTTTTAATCCTAATATCTTGAAAAGAAACAACTTTATCCTGCCTACTGTATGAATTCCTAACGCTTGCTCTATGGGAGGTGCCAACATTTTTCACAATACAGCAGTTTAGTAGTTGAAAAAGTCCCTATCTTTCACTCTTATCTTCATGCTTTACTTATTCTACTGCTAATAGAGGAGTTTTCATTTCCACTTCTGGGGAGTTTTCAAAACAGGATTGTAAATAGGGGCAGCTCTGTTCAGCTGGCACTGAGATCCCATTGCAACCAAAACAGTAGAAAAAAAACTGGGCAAACAAGGATGGGATAAAGAGATGGGATGAAGGATGAGCTCTGGAGAACTTCTGAAGGGCTAGGGCAACCTCAAGTGCTGAAATGAAAAGATGGGTAGTCTTTGCAGCTGGTCTTTGTCTTGCCTATGGCCAGTTCCTCCAATCAAGGGAGGATATGGCAATAGACGATAAGAATAGCTTTCTTATCATGGACTAGTGCTTTGGACTTAAAAATGGCACGAAAATGATGGAATTTGGATAAGTTGTAGAGATAGAAGTACTGAGTTTGTAAAAAAAAAATAAATAAAAGTGAGGTAGTTAGAAAAAGAAGAAAAGAAAGGAAAGCTGGTACTCGAGTTTGACAGACAAAATGAAGAATTGATGGTAATGACAATGAGAAAAAAAGTAAAAAAAAAAAAAAGGAAAGGATTTTGCTTAGGTAATACACAAAGTAGGATTTGGTCTGGAAATTTTCCAGTGATATGATTTTGGCTTCTTTTCTTGCCTTCCTGAGTTCCCCCAGGAAAACTCAGTAACTGTCTTGAATAGACATTGGGTAGAGCAGACAAATGGGGCTTTGTTTGCTGAGTCCATCTTAACTGGTTTTGATGATCACTTCTTGGGATGAAGAAACAGCTTTAGCTGAGGACTCTGATGGATAAATGTACAAAGCTTTCCAGGATAAGTGAGATAAAACTGTAAGAAATTGGAAGTGTGAATATACATACTCCAACTGGTTGAATTTGAAGGCTCAGAGAGAACATAGGGAGCTAGAACTAGTTATTTCTGCTTGTGTTCCAGGTGGTAATGATCAGTGTTCACGTGGCTGGGGCTTTGCATTTCAGAGTTCTTTATAGTCCTGTATTGCAGATGTTTTTCCCAAGGCCTCAGAAAGTTCATATGTTTTAAGAGTCCTTTAGTGCAATTGCTAAATCTGGTTTTCATTAGGAAGGACTCCACAGATGCCCTTTTTAAACTTTTGCACTTGGTAGACTCAGACTGTTTCTCTCCCATATGTTTTTTTCTCTGGCTTTTGTATTTGAAAGAAGAATGGTGGATTAATGACAGGTACATTGATTTGGAGAAGCATCAGCTCCGGAGTAGTTATTTAAATAGCCTATTCGTTATAAAGGTTGGGGTAGTTGTTCATATCAGATTTAATATAAATCTGGAAGTATTCTCTAAATTACAATCCAGTCTTAACCATAACTGGAGTGCTTAAAACTGAGGGAAATCACACCAGTCAGCTACTCTTTGCTAGAAATAGGCTTGGTACTCCTGATTAATTTCTTTGGGAGACTGTCTCCTGTGCAGTATTTACCTCTGCTCTAGTAACCTTCGCAGTTAGTCCTTGGAGAAGAAGAGGGAGAATGGGCAATGAGAGGAAAGGTAGGTGGGGGACAGCATCTAACTATTTTTTCTCATCCCTAATGGGCCTTGCAGTCCTTCCTAGTTTTCATTACCTAATGCCATTGCATCACTGGAAGGGAAAACTCTGACTATCCTGCTTTATTTACCCCAGACGGGAGAACAGCGAATGTGAATTATGGGAACTGAAATTGAACCTAGTCCTTGTCAGCTTTATACTTCTAAATGAAAGTTTTTGTCGTACTTAAAACATCCCAAATGGATAAATTTCTATAGTTTGTTCATGAGTAAGTAAGAACAGCTGTATCATTTTATTGAAAGTTGGCTCCAAACAAACAAAACAAAAAAAAATTCAAGGCTGGGGTATATCTAATGCCAAATTTCACCCTGGAGTGAATTTTTATGAGTTATAAACTCCTGCCATTTATAATGGAAATTCTGACAGCTCTTTAACTATTTCATTGCAAAAGTACGTCTGCAGTACTTTAAGGGGGGAACAATTCTCTTTCAGTCTGGCTTCATGTCATGACTTCGCTGTATTGGTTGTTACTGCATATCTCTCCATAATTGTTTGGACTGTTACAGCAGTCAACTCTCTGATGCATCCTATTATCAGATATCATTCACTTCTGAAGAATAATGCTGCAGTCATCCCCTCCTGTAAACGAGATATGTTGACTGGATGAATATATTGGAATGTAAGACATAAATAATCATTTTGTCATCTTTTCTTCGCTCCATTTGATGTATGCTTTTTTCAAATGATATCAGTTATTTTTCCCTTTGTCAATGAGTATTTTCTAAGTTATTTCAGGTCTTCAATAAATAATATCTGACCAACGGATAATACGGAGACCTTTGCAGTGTATAATCCCTAGGGTTGAGGAGAGATTAGACTATGAGAGCAAACAGCATATGCTACACAGAGAGGAGCTCTGCATTGAATAAGAGCAGAGAAATGAAACAGAAAGTCTGGACAATGATACAAGTGTGAATCCAGGGTATCACTGGAGAAGATCTTTCTTTTCCAACTAATGTTGCAGAATTCCACCACTGCATTGTAAGATCTCAGTCTGAAGATTGCTCTATTGTTTATAAATGCAAGTCCCCCATCTGGCTGATTAAATGGAAGTGATACATGCACAGAAATACTGGGCACAGCTCTAGACAAAAGGTTAAATGATTTGAATGTGATAATGGTGAAACCTAGATGTAAAACTAGTGGTGAAAAAAAATATAGGATTTCTTCTTTAAGCAATGTGGATACGGTTTGAAAATAGACAAAAAGTACAAAATTCAGGCATGCACTGGGGGAAAAAAAAGGAAAGAGTTGTGCTAGGACTCTACCCCTCTCAGCTATTTCTTCACGGATTTCCCTTTTTCTTTTCCTCCTTTTCTGACTGTATCAGTACCTTGACTTCTGGCAGCTTAGAGAGGCTCTGGTTAATAGTGTGCAATACAGCGGTAGCATGTCCTTTAAATAGCAAAAATATCCCTGAGAGGTATCGAGCATTTTATGCTTTATTATTAAATTGAGATAAATGATTTATACCATTTCTAAGTACTCTCATGTCCTCCTCTGAACTCACTTCATATGGACTCAGTCCTGAAGCACTTGGCTGCACAATGTAGTGGCTGTAAGAGGTGGTTCTCATAATTTTTTAAAAGCGCATCTAAGACACTTCTAGAAGTTTCCGTGTAACATGTTTCTATAAACAGATGGTGTGAAACGATGGTTTTATTAATGCTTACTTGGATTGACCTGCATGTCTCTGAGTTCTGCTGCTCACAAATAATGTTCCAGTTCAGAATGATGAAACATTTACGCTCTCCATAATGTCACGTATTACACATTTATAAATGCATTAGAGGTGGCTAACCAACAAAAATTATAATGAAAATTTTGCTTTGATTGAAAAGCAAGGGGTAAAACGTCATCCTCCTTTAATCTACTTACTTGCAGTCTGATGCTTACTGAACAATTTAATAAGCATTGTACTAGTGGATGGCTGTCAGTATGTGTATTTGGATATCTCTGAAGTAATAGGTTCTATACTGATTTATCAGCTTGTTGCTATCATCATCTGAGTTTAGGAACATTGTTCTTCTGATTGGGCCCCTGTCCTATAAAGCGGCTTCTGTTTAAAGTGCTGAACTGTGAGATGTTTGCAAATGTGAGAGCTGACTTTCAAACTGAGATAATTGCTGACGTTCTTTATCTTTTTTGGCATCATTTTCAATAAATGTGTTCTTCTGCTCTAGGAAAGCAAGATTATAAGAAAACCAGACCTATGTTAAGAGCAACAAGATTAAAAGCAGAGGCCAAGAAAACTGCACTAGGCGTGAAGGTAGAATTCTCTTTGATAGCTTATTCCACCTTTGTGTATTTGTTGTTTCTTTTCCCCATAGATGTGCTGCATGAATATTGATTTCTGAGAGATATTGTTTATGACACTTCAAAATCTAAGTGGAATGCCAGAATCTAAAATATTTATGATGAATTGCTTTTACTTAACCCTGAAATAACTAGAAAACTGGAAACACTAAAAGATAGTCCAAGTTCTTGTTATGATGCGTATTTACTTAAATGCCAAAATATTGTGCACTTAGAAAATTGATCTTTTTGGGGTGCCACTGTACACACAAAACAAATGCTTTGACTAGTTCATATTGTTACAAAATTAACAGTAAATGTCTTCTTTCTTCCTCTTCCTTCCCTATACCCAGGAGTAATTTAAAGACAAGGTTTAAAGACACATGTTGTAAATTCACAGCATCATTATTTTAGTCTACATCCGTGTGTAATGCCTCTGACTTGGAAACAATAGGCTTAAGTAAGAACAAAACACCTGGAGAGATACTGAGCTTTATTTTGGAAATGTCTCTTTTTCAGGAAGTTATGAGGTATAATAATGGCCAATTGATCATGACTGTGAATGTGAACAAGGAGGACAAATAGGAATACTCTATGCTATCTACTATCCTATATCATCAAAATTGAATTTTGCTGAACGTAAAACGTTGTTTTATCTAGGTTGCATTTGATATTTTTCCATCCAACTTTTTTTTTTTTAAATCAAAGTGATGCCCAATTAACTTAGCAGCAAGGATAAAAAAAGTGTAAAATAATTATTAAAAAAGATTAGATAGCTGGGTTTTCTAGTGAAAGAAAGTAAAGAAATGTTAAAAGGAGGACATTTTCTTGTATCTGGCAGATGAGAAATCAGTTTTTTCAAGTTATAGCAAATGCCAAGGTATTACTACCAAGCTGTAACAGCTGTTGAGCTGCCAGATGATGTATTTGGTTGTCTTCCAGAATTTGCTATTATAATCATGAAACAGTGCTTTCTTTTTGCTCCTGATTGCTGATCTCGATCAAGCATTACCGTGCGATGCAGTATGTTTTCACAACATAATCTCCTCAGTTAGTGCTGTGTGTCAGGTTTTAATGAGAAAAAGTAGATTGCCTTTTTTGTTTAAAGGATAGATTATTAACCTTTTGTGTTTGATGTTTTTTTCCTTCTCTTATTAAATTTTGCTTTTTCTTTTCATTTTACTTTCAATACATTGACCTTTTAAAAGTGATGTTCTACTTGGAGACTTTTACGGTACAGCTTAGTTCTTTAGAAATATACAAGTTTTATGCATATGTCATACAAGTGAGAAAAGTAGGAGCCTTAGTCCTCAAAACATGTTTATTTCCTTTGTTCTTAATTCTTGAAAGCAAATTGAGGGAGAATGGAAAAGCATATGTGTAATCATATGTATAGTGAAACTGAAACATTAGTGAATAAGAAGAACAAGAATTGTTTATTCTGTACAAATGTGTTCCGGCATATTTTAGTAGAATGCCAGCTTTGTTGCAGTTACGAATGACTTTTGCCATCAACATGCTCTCCAGTATGTGGGGTGTTGTGTTCTTGGGGTTATCCTAGTTGAAATGTCTTAGGTTTGCAATTCTGCCTCTGTGAAAGGAAGGAAGGATGGAAAAGAGAGAAAGGGAGAAAGAATGGAAGAGAGGAAGAAAAAAGATTGTTTAAGATGATGTCTTCTGACTGTAAAGTCTCTTGCACACGTGGGCCTTAAAATGTGATTGATCATCCTCAAACAGATCACAGTCATTTGCCTTGCTTCCTAATTGCTGAGAAAAGCTGACAGAGCTTAAGCAAAAGGGAAGGGAAGGTGGACACCAGGGATGTGCTTATGGGGAAGGAAGGCAAGACCTTCTCACTGAGCCTTAATGCAAACAGCCTTAGACTTGCTAAGTATTAAAATACTTTCACCAGAATAATGAGAGTCCCTGTAGATTAAAACGCTGCCCTTCCACTGACCCAACGTATGGTGCTCAGCGCAGCAATTAGGTAAACTCACAGCTCTTTCCGTTTCTCAGTGACAACACTTCAGCTTGCTTTATCCCTTCAGCTGGGAGAGGCTGCTTGGTGATGTGGCTTCTGTGTCCCTGGGGAGCACCCTCCCAAGCTGACCCTCTCTCAGATAAGGATTGCTTTGCTCCATCCATCCTTGAGTTCCTCTCTCTGCCCAAGAGCAATCTTATGGCAGATATTTTCATCCTCCACACCAATCCAAAATACTGCTATTTTGTCATCTGGATAAATTTGGAAATGAGAATTTCTTGAAATCTCCTTGGTGTTAAACCATTCTTATGCCTCTGACAACTAGAAAAAGCAGAAGATTTGAGGTCTCATGGTATATACATTTGTGAAACTATTTTGAGGCTAGATGCATGTTACTTTAATTGTTTGTTTCCTAATATTCCAAGCTTTGAGTGTGCCTGAGCTCTTCATTTGGGAAGATACTGTCATAGCTGTCGCTTCACGTTAGCAAAGTTAGCATGGTTCACCTTCCTAAGGGTGAGAATTTTGTATTTTTATGTGATGCAGACTGTGATTCTGTGACAGTTGATTAACTTCAGTCTGTGTTGAGGAAAGAAAAGTGATATAATTACAGAGCAATGTAATAAGTAGGCAGCACTTTAAATAGAAATGTCCAAGGTTCTTGTTAAATGTTTGAAAAAACACATATTTGTGTATTCACCTTTTATTGTTTATCTGTATTTGCTACACTATGCAATATGCAGCAGTTCAAAATATATTAACACTTTCATAGAAAAACCTAAGTTGCTTTTTAAGTTACTGTAAAGGAAATATATGTTTGTCATACGATATGTAGAAGTAGACGCTCTCTAGGAAAGAGGGATATTTTTACAAATCTTTGAAAATTCCACTTACAACATTTACACCATTGATACCTCTAGCACTGTTTTCCACTAGGATTTAATTCACGGGGAGAACAACCACTAGTTGTAAGCACAAGTATTTAGGGAGAAAGAGAAGAGGACTGGAAAACAGAGGAATGCAGTCCTCAATATTTATCAGGATAATGAAATTCAGCTGTTGTGTATTTCACCACAAGAGCTGACAACATTTGCTTTAAGAAGTCCCTATAAATGACATAAAACTTTCGAGAACCAATCCCCTGGAGATCCTTCACATTTCATTGCTGGCATACTAATTAGCTTGTCTTGTCAAACTTTGATTGCCTTGTCATTTTAATGCAAGGTTTAAAGTAACAAAGTTTCTTTCAGTCACTGCCATTTAGTACTTTTTAATTTCCCCAATGAGAGATTTTATACATGTTGATAATGTCAAAGAAGTAGCTAAGCACTAATAACTATCAAAAGTTAGTTCAAGCAAGGTGACCACGCTATCATGTGGTGTATAATGTTTGTTCTTTAAACATGTTTAAAAATTGGATATTGTAACAGAGCTATTGTACAAGCTCTGTTTGTATGTATGATGCTAATTGCAGATGGTTCCAAATGTATGGTGTCTCTTGGAAAAGAGACCCTGTCTCAAGAAACAACTTGGAGGGAAAGCGGTATGCTGGATGTCTCCTGGTGTTAGCATATGGCAAAATTCTTTGTAGCAGTAAAAAAAACACAAAAAAAGCCTCTAGGCCTTCTCTATGTGGGTGTTTTGTTGTCCTTCAGCTGGTGCTGGTAGAAGCCCACCTGGGCGTGCTGCCCAGGCGAACCAGCAAGGGCTCTACATTGTCAATGCTAACTCTGCTTTTTGTGAGTGAAGAGGTGCCAGCAGGAGGGTGGTGAGAAGAAAATAGTTTGAGGAATGTGCAAGTTCAGCCCTAAATAGCTGGGGTTTTGTAGGCAGAAGCCAGTAGTAATGGGAATTCTTGAGGGAAGATTGTTTTCACAGGCTGCAAGAATGAATCAGTGGTCCATGGGATAAATGATGAAGTTTTCTCTCTTGGTGAAAAGCAGACACAAATCTGAACAGTAGTGTGTTACACCCACTTGCAAAGACATAATCAACTGCAGAATAGCACTCCATAGAGAATTATTAGCAATACAGTACATTGATTGCACTAAGGAAAAAATACTTCCTAGCAAAGTGTGAGCTTACTGTCTGTCATTCTTTTGCATATATGCTTAATCTATTGTTTATCTAGCTAGCTCACTATTAAGAGTTTATCTCATCTGGCATAAGTTATGTACGAACAGATAACAAAACATTCCTAGTGTATTTTGGCAAAGGGTGTTCTCTAATTTCACGCTGTTCATAATCTGCTAAGTTAGTGGACTACATTTGCCAAGATATGTTGGGAATACAGTTTCATAGCTTTGCAGAAATTAAGGGCACGAGGGACTATTAGATCATTTGATCTGGCTTCTATGTGCTACAGATCATAAAATTTCATCCAGATACCTTCAAGGAAATCCAAGCACTTTTGTATGGCCAAAATGCTGTGTCTCCAAACTGGTTTATGTGTCTCACATAAAGAGCAGGGCAGCATAATGTGCCACCAGTGAACAAAGCGTGATAGTCCCAGTGATCCCAGCAGTCAGACTTTGATCCTTGACCTTGAAATGGAAGGGACAGAGAGGAAAAATGCGCAAAGTGAAAAGAAAAATCAGATTGCTCCCATCTGACCCTGGCCTGACCTGTACACTTAAGCACAGTAATCATGGTGGCTTTCAACTTTGAACAAGATGCATCAGGCAGAAGCTTAGGAGGATTTTCTGTACTGTCTCGGAGCAGTGGTCTATCTTTCTCAGGCTTTGGCCTCAGTTATGATCAATCTCTAACCCTTCAAAGGATAACTGAAAGGAAAACCAGAAAAACTTCATATCTCAGGAATGAAATCGGTACAATTAAAGGGAAATCATAGAATCACAGAATGGCTTGGATTGGAAGGGATCCTAAGCATCAAATTCCAGTCCCCCTGCCACGCAGGGCCACCAACCTCCAGTCTGGTACTAGACCAGGCTGCCCAGGGCCCCATTCAATTCATCCACAGCCTGTCTGGGCAGCCTGTTCCAGCACCTCACCACTCTTTCTGTAAAGAACTTCCCCCAACATCCAATCTAAACCTCCTTGAGTTTAAAACCATTCCTCCTTGTCCTATCACTGTCTACCCTTATAAAAAGTTGATTTCCCCTCATTTTTATGATCTCCTTTTTAATACTGATGTGCTCCAGCACCCTGATCATCTTCATGGCCCTCCTCTGGATCCTCTCCATCAGGTCTAAATTTCTTGGAAGAGAAGGAAACTGATCTTGTATAGAAAAGTCTGAAGCACAGAAGCATGAACTATCATTATTTTGAACAGTCTAGTACTCCAGAAGCTGCAAATACAGCACTGACCATGTCAGCAATCCCAGTCATTCCATGACCCTGAAGGAGGAAAGCAGTCAGCTCCCAAGACTAGCAGCAGGGATTTCCTTTAGCATTTGTCCAAGTTGAAGTATTCTTCCCAATAGCTAAAGAATATATATTTCATGCTATTTTATTTTGTTGAGAAATATTATAAAAGATGTACAGCCATAGAAGTCCAATATTCTCCCAAAGAGGCAACTCAAATGTTCAATCATTCCTTTTCCTAGGAAACGGCATCTTATTTCAAGACTTAGCTTCAGAGCTTATCTAACCTCAGCTGGACCTTGAGAGGTTCTTATAAACAAGGTAGAAAGACCTCACACTGTGAAGCATCTTACTTAAATACAGGTATATGGAATATATAGTTATATGTTGTAACCAAGCTACCTCTCATTCTTCTCTATAATAAAATAAATACCAGTCATCTCCCTATTGGAAATCCCGTTCCACATCTAGAGAATCACACCGAAGGAGTGGTTACCCCTTAAATTATAAGACCATTTTAGAGTCAGAGGTTTTCAAGGCAGAATCCTTCACTCTATGTGTACTGCCTACATCTTCGATAACTTTATATATTGCCTTTATTTAGCTGTGTTAAAATGAATCCTGCTGCTTTGTGATCACATAGCCAGATGTTTTAGGTGACTTTGCAATAGTAGTTTGTCTTCATTATTTGAGGCCATAATGATCTTTGTGCCGTCTGAAAATTTTAATGATCAAAATTACTGATAAAAGTTAATTTTTGCTACCTTGTATTAGATGTAGAATCTCCTGCATTCAGGATGTAGGTCCTGGGTTTTCTGGGCAGCCTGGTCTGGTGGTTGGCTACCCTGCATGTAGCAGGGAGGTTGAAATTAGATGATCATTGTAGTCCTTTTCAACTCAGGCCATTCTATGATTCTGAAGCTGCCATGTCATCAATGTCAACAATTATTGTTAGTTATTATTTTTAACCTTGTAAAAATATTTACAGTGAATGCCCAAATAAATCCTTCCACTTAGAAATAATAACAAGATTTATTTTCAAATCCAGGTACCATTTTTTTACTTCTATATAAGTATCCTTGGTCCGAATGCTTTTCCTCTTATCCCTTTTCAGAAATTAATTGGGATAGTTAAACATTTCAGAGACAGAAATCTGTGGTAATCTTTCACCTGGATTTAAGATGGTGTCAGTTAAAAAAGGTATGTTTCTCTTTGGAGGACAATAAAATGTAAGTTAAGATGTAAAAACTCCAAAATTTCCTGAGTGTGGCACTACTCTTTTCTTGTGGTATATGATAGTGTCATACACAGCATCCAGGTTTGCATTGCCATAGCATTTTTTTCCACATCAGGTCCTTCATTTTTTTCATACCTTTTTATTCTCATTTAGATCCCAGTTCTGCAACTTATTCCATCAAAGCAAATCTGAGGACATTATCTGAGCATTTTGGCATGAGAGACATAAAACTGACAAAAAATGATAGGAGAACTATGGTATCCCATAATGGCACGTGTTTCCTTTATGGAAAAAGTTTCTGACAAAGAGTTCTACAGAAAATATTCAAAGTATGAGAAAATATAGTAGAAAATTGTGTTCCTTTTACAGGTGTCTGAGCGTATTTTGGAGTTTGAGAGCAGGGATGTTATTTCCTAACATTCTTATGGAAGAAAAAAAAAGAGGGAGAAAAAGCCCTGTGATCATTTTAAGTTTATTTATATTGGACTTTTTTCTGTATTGGTTAATTATTCATGTTGAAATCCTCTGAGTAAATGGATTTTGCAGAGCGGTGATAGGGATGATCCATAACGTGCAAGAGAATGGGAACTATATATGCTGAGCAGGGAGTATTTTAACATTTCATTTCTATGCATGGCTTAAAATACAAATAGCAAAGCCTGATAAGTATAAAACAAATTAGAATGACAATATGTACTGTTGTTGCAAATACAGTGCAGTGGTGTAGCATCTCATTTGCTACTTACATTGCAAAATTTATGTTTCTAAAAGTTCATAAACTGGATACAATTCTTAGGAGACTGTATATCCCTATCTGAGAGCCAGGCATCTTTTGTTGGACTATTTATTTTAGATTTTTGTTTCTTGGCCTTCTTCAGTAACTCAGAATTAGGGTGCTTGCATAGTTCTGGACTAGGAATTTCAATAAGGCCTGTCATTCCCAGGGTTAGTAAATACTGTTCCAGGCACCTCCTTCCTAATGCCTGTTTGAAGAAAGTAATGTTCTCTCACATTATTCGCTGCAAAACTTAGGCAGAGAGGAATCTCATCAAAGCAGATACAGAGAATAAAATCAAAATTGTCCCTGTTCCACTTCCCAGAATACAAATCTTTAGTGCAGACGTTCCCAGAATTTTGCTGCTGCTACCACAAAATTCCGCAGGGGAAAGAGGACAGAAGGGAGAGGGGCAGAGGACTTACTGTAAAGCAGAAAGGACAGCAAGTATGGCATCCAAACGAGGGAAAAACTTTTTAATACCGGAATGAATTTGCTCTCTGTGTCAAGTGTGAACAGTGCCTGCATTGCATGGTTTTGTTGTCCACTCTGCTGAGCAGATGGAGCTTGCAGTTGTATGTCACTTGTTTATTACATCCTCTTAAGATTAGTAGCTGTGTGGCCAGATGGGTCTGGGAGCACAGCTGTGGATACAAGGAAATAAATGAAACCTGTCTGATGCTGCCGTGCCCTTTTGTGAGATACTGACGTGTTGCAACTGCAACAAAGCAAAATCACTTTCTTTAATATTTTAGTGAATTAGATGCATTTTCTTTAATCAAATCATATGAAAACAGGAAAGGAAGGCTCAGAGGATGGTATAACTCTAAGAGGAAAATGTTGTTGAAATCTCCAGCAAACAGCCTCAGCCAATTTACAGGAACAATTTTCATGTAAAATAAATTCCAAGTGCACATCAATTAATCATCCACATAAAATGTAAAGCAAAAGTTTCTATAGAACAAAGACTCCCATAGAGCATACACCAAGGCAGTAGTATTTCAAAGTTTATTAGATGGCATATGTTGAATTATTGATCCAACATTCTGATAAACTATATAATGCATTTATGTAAATGCAAATGAAATGCTGTTCTCTAGAAGAATGCCAGATAATGGGCTAGACTTTAAGAAGTGAAACTAACACACTTTTAACTCTTTCATGGCAGTAGATGTGCAAAGTCAGTCACAAAGCAACCACAAACTGGGAGATCCTGAAGGAGTCCATCCTGTGGTATAGACCTCTACACCTGACCTGTGATGATGATCTGTACTCCACTCATAGTCTAAGGCATTTTTAAAGAGTATTTGTGTGACTTCTTTTTGACGTCTTGTTTAGGACACAAGGAATCTTACACTGGACAGGGTCAGATGCTCTCCTGTAACTGAAAAGGTTGTCTGATAGTCTAGATGAACTACAGCTGTCTCCATTCAGTCCCACTCGCAGAGTAAGGTTGACACACCATTTTCTATACCAATTCAGGTTACTTACTATAAATGCATTGAACTGTTTTACTCCTCTCTTTTTAAGTGTATGGGTGTGTTGTTCTGATGCAGATGATTTGTAGGTTAGCATGAAGCTGAGATTTTGAGAGATGATTATTATTTCTTTTTTGAAGAAGGAGGATAGTTTGTGGAAGTGAGCAAACTCATCTGAAGGAACATAAGGTTTTTTTCCCAAATCTATATTTCTGCTTTTATTGTCTAACAAAATGACAGTCAACACTATAAGGAGAGTGTGGTGCTTTACTGGAAAATAAAAACTTAAAAATGTGAAACACTGTGACATTGGAAATAGTGTTAAAAAGAGGATGTTCACACTCTGATTTGTTATATCTTAGATGTAAAGTTGAAGTTTTAACTGAGTCCAGCCTTAAGTTAGAATATGATGATAGGCATTCACATAATGAGTATGATGTTTAGTACAAAAACATTTTTCTGATTCTGAAAGCTGCTGAAATCATGTATACTTTGGAAGACATTTTTATATTAATTAAGGAAGATGCAGCGATTTGTAATATTTTATGGGAAGAGAGGCAAGTGCAAGTGCGAATTGTTGTGCTTTTTGCCTTATTGCAGAGGGGAAGGAAGAAAAGTTTCATCCAATTCTGAAGGATTTTGTAGATCCATATTGTGATGCATGCCAGGAGGTTGGGAGGTAGAGGTAGCAATTTTCATTGACTTCCAACATACTGTGTTTGCTTCATTAAAAAATTACAAATTTGTTGGCAAAAAGCAGTAACATATTGCTAGAAAACATCAAAATTCACAGTGTAAATTCATAACTTAAATTTGTGTTCAAAACTGTGGTTCATGAGTTCCGTGTTTTCTTTTAAAAAGGAAGGGATGAAATAATAAAAGGATAAAAGCTCCCATTTCTAGGTCAAGCCAAAGATCTTTAGGCCAAATATTTCTGGAAGTGTATCAAACTTAAAGAAATGTTTACTAAGTAAAATGGATTTTATAACACTCTGAAATCTAATCAAGAAGAAATCATTACACAAAGTCTGATGTTATTTTGCTGTGCAGTGTAGAAGGGACATAACATTTAAACTTGGTTTATTTTAAATTATGATACTGTGTCTAACAGTTTCGGTCTTAATTTTTTTCTCTTACTTCTACAGGAAGTTGCCCTTGTCCTTGCAGCTATATTGGTACTTCTGTTGGCTTTTTATGCTTTCTTTTATCTTAACATTTCCAATGAAGTTGACCTTGATCTGGATCCAGATGAAAACTAGCAGATGCAATGAATCTATTATCAAGATTTCTTCAGCTTGAACAAGACTACGTAGGAACACACAGTCCCTTCCCGGGAGACAGTAAACAATGCCATTTCTTGCAGTCCAAATTTGTAAGTTTTGCAACACGTTACTTCTACATTCCAGATCTCCAGAAGAAAGGAAGCACACTCATGCCCTGCAAGCATATTTGGTTAACGCCAAAACCAGGAGCTGCAGCACAATACAGGAAGTTTATTGTTTACATTATATTTTCTCAGGCAGAGAACTTTGATGTCAAAAGACAGGTGCTATTATTATCTTGGGTATTGATGCTGACTTCACAGGAGAAGAATCTGCCTTGACTAAATTTAGGAATCAAAGCTTCCTAATAGCTGAATTACGTTCTTTTTCTTTTCCCAAAAGAAAGCGGAAATATCATACAAAAAAAAAAAAATCTTTTATTGATTTGTATTTAAAGTATATCAAACCCCCCTCTTTCTTTATCTCCCTTTTTATCTTTCTTTTAAACATGTATGCACAAATGCGCTCCCAAAGATGGAAGAAATTGTAGGAAAAAATTATCTTTTTAGAAGCAGTCTGTCACCTCCTATATGGACTTAATTTTATGTCATCCCAGATTCTGTGTGCCCATATATCTACAGTAATCTTTTTCATTCTTTTGCCAACTGTTCAGCACACATGTGTTCTGTCAGAAATGGCACCTGGATGACAGAAGCTCTAACATTCGCATATGCCTCTGAAACACAGTTCTTTGCCTCCTGTGCTGTCTGAACTAGTGTAAATAGAAAGTTCAATCGATGTTGGGCTTAATTAGTATATTGCTCTATTATTAATATAAAGTCAAAGTTGTATTTTAATTATAATCTTCCTGCTGGTTGTGATATCAACTTGTTCTACCTGTTTGGAGGGTATTGTAAAAAAAAATGTGTATTTCCAGTTATAAAATCATTTTTATCATCAAACTAATGTATGAAGTTGTGAGTATTAAGAATCCTTTCACGTATACTTCTTGTAAGTGGGAAAATCTTGGCTCCACGTCATCCTTTAGTTCTTGCAAAGTATCTTTTGGAATATGCAGTGTGGATATCATTTCTGATGCCTTTGATAACCAAAAGTAACTTAAAGAAGTTGGTATGTCAAAGCAGCTGCAGGGAGCTTTAAAATTTTGGCTTTACCCTGTTCTGCTTCAGTTTTGGCATATTACTGAGCTTGTGGTTGTAAAGGATTTCTTCTGATCCTTCAAAAATCTGGTCAGATTTTCTCTAGTTTCTTTTATTTTTGAAACCAAGAAAAGCATGGACCCACTGCTGCTGAATGTGTAAGGGAGTTAGGCAGTTTGACTTCCGGAAAAGTTGATGTAATTTTGAAATTTTATTAGCAAACCAGCTTCTCTTAATCTTAGGTACCCATTTCAGTTTTAGTTGCAACTGTGGCATTTACTGACTTGTTCTGGAAACACTTCACTGAGTTTCCATATAGTGATTCTGGAGACAAGGGCATACCAAAGTCTAGCAACTATTGTAATGGAAAGTATGTTTATTTTAAATTGACACAGTCCCATTATCACCACTTAAGGAACTTAGCTCAATACAGTTAGTTTTTAAACCATACAGTAACTATGACCTTATATGCCATGAGTCTCTAAGGATACACTTCTCTGTCATACTCCTCATTCACTTTATGCAGTGCAAAGCAGCTCCTCTAGAAATATAGAGTACACCATCTTCCAAGAAGAATATGAAAAAGAAATACATACATGCAATTATTTCTTATTTTCTAATTATGACTCTTACAGATATTCATGTGCCTGATAGTCTGCTAATGCTCCTATAGATGACCAAACTCTTACCGACATGTTGCATTTATGGCGAAGCATTTTCTGACACATGGCCCTCTTTTCAGTGGAGAGAAATGCTCGTCACAAACTGTCTTCTTGGATGTGACATGCTGTTTGTTTCACCAATGGCACACCACATGTCATAGAAGCTACAGACCTCTCCTTTTACTTTGCATGAGCAATTTTCCTGCTCCATAAAATACTGGAAGGATTGCTATGTTAATGTTTGTGTGTAGCTCCCTGGGTGATATGTGGTCTGAGAATGACGCGTGGTTATCACCATCACACAGGTTGTCTTGTAACTTGCTTTCTGAATCAGTCATATTAAAAAGCATGCTATTCCAACTGTCAAATTTATGAACATGATGTTCTTAGAAGATCTGATTTCCCATAATTATGACTCATAGACAAAATCAGTGTGCGTATGTGTGTGACTGAAGCAGCTTTCCTGATTTGTGGCGTATCAATCCACAGTGCCCACAAGTGCCATAGTTTGCACTGTTGGCTTCATTTCAGTTAGACCTTTTCATTTACATGAAAGATAAATATAATGAGAAATTTTTCTGTTGCTTAGATAAACTGGATAAATTTCTGTTCAGTGTACATAGAAATACCTGGTAAATATTGCAGCAAATACAGTGATTCTCTTATCAGTACAATAATTTCTAATGGGACCATGTCAATATTTTTTTAAAGCTAAAAGCCTCTACCTCTCATCAAATTCTTCATCCTTGGTGTTCTAAAAGGCACAGACACAACAATATTAGAATTGAAGTTACATTGTGAGCTTTCTCATTCATGAGTATCCTGAGTTCAGGATCTGATTTACTCCAAGGGGATCATAATCCAGCCTGAAGTTATTTCTGTTTTCTAGAGCACTGTTGTGTCCATAGCTGTAGGTATGTCTTGCAAATATATGGTTTATTTTACCTTGCTTATATCTCAGATTGAAACATGCCTCCGCATTTTTTTGGGGCCATCTATCTTTGTATGAGTTGCTTAGTGCTTGTTTTAATAATAAATGGATTTTTACTCTCTTTGTGCTCTTGTTAATGTTGGATGTGTCGCACTGAATTATATATAAATTATAAAAGACATTAAGGCAATCTAGGTAGCACAGTGTTCCAATCTGAGCAGTGATACTCGCCAGTTTTAGAATATTTGGATTATTCTAAGCATTTCTAACCCCTGAGCTCATATTAAAACTAAGTGTCGCCTATGAATACTTAAAAGACAGTAAAAGAGAGCTTTCCTTGGCATCCTATCAGTACAGCAGATCTTTTTCTGCAGATGAAGTTGTTCTGTGTACCTACCATCAACTTCAGATGGATTGGTTTTATTATAAAAATAATGCTTTTATACTGTTGTTTCAAAGACAGATTGCTGATCAAATCATTTACAAAGGAGCTCTGGCATGACTGGGTAGTTTTTTTCAAGGAAATTCACCTTTGGGGACAGAGTGGAATTCAGGCTGCTTGTGGAGTACATGGAATTTCTTTGAGGCAGAGGCTGCGCAGGAGATGCCTGTGCAGGGCTCTCCTGCACTGGACAGGAGTGGATGTCCCATCTGGAAATGGCTCTGGCTAGGAAGGCACTACAGCATTCCAGCAGTGATTTTGCTCAGTAAATATTTCCTCAGCAGTTCTGCTTTTCCCTTAGAAGCAGAACTAGGACACTGACCATCTCAGGACAGAAGCCTCAAACTAATTTTACTTGTGCCACTGGTGAAAATTGCCAAGGAAAGGCTTTAACTCTTATTTCCTAGAGTCCATAAATACATTTTACTGGAAGTTTAGGAAGCATGTTAAGCATTTCCCTAATGGACCCCAGAGATATATTTAAACTGTTGTTGAAGAACACTGTATTTAACGTTCACTGCTGCGTATCATACAGATGTCATATGATTCGGGATGTGTCGTTGCTCCTTCCATTCATCAGACCAGCTGCAGCAGGGACAACATGTACATACATAACTGCAGAGATACACAACATGAACAAACTCAGATGTTCATTTAGGTGTACTCCAGAATAGTTGACCTAACAAGTCGTGTTTGAAAACAGCTTTTAAACCCAATCAAATGAAGGCACAGTGAAAGTCCTACCAAACTACCCATCCCATTTCCAGGAAAATTGCTATGTAGGAACAAGTTAATCTGCTGACTTAAGAAGTTGTAAATGCTGCCCATTCAGGGATGAAAACATTGCTAGCAGCTCCCAGTAGAGTGATGATTCATTTTGCTTTGATATGGAATTGTGCCTATAAAAGGCACAACTGAGCCAACTGGTGATGGTCAAATGCATTCAGGACAATTCTCTGTAAAGTACTGAACTTGAAATGCAGACTATGCAAGTTAGGGTGCCAACAAACAGGTTATTACAGGTCTTGATCACATTTCAAGTTTTACAGTAGCATAATAATTAGTGATGTTTATGACTAAGAAAATAACACTATGGCACATCAATAAGACAGCTGAAATGTGATGTTGGAACTGCTTCTTAAAAGATTTTGTAGTGGATTATGCCCACGCTTTGGGAAATTAATCCATGAGATGAATAAACTGGCAAAGATGCTCTGTGATTATATAGTTACAGTATTTTTCCCTGAAAGGGCCCATGCCGATATTTTGCATCACTTTTCCTCACCGTCCTCTTTGTTTGCTGTGTTACAAACTTTTGTGGATATATTTCTACACTTTTCCAGGAACAGAAAATAGGGGTTTTTTTGTACTTTATGATTGCATTTAAGTTGTAGAATCCTCTGCTTTTCTTCCCCCCTCCCTTAATCACAACCAAATTGGTGGGGAGACAGCCAAAATGTTAGGTACAAGTGTCTCTCAAGCAGATGTCACACCGCTATTTTTTAGCTCGTTTAAATGAATAAACATGTAAAACTGTGAAGTATTAAATTTTAGATTTTTTTCATTAAAAAAAAAAAAAAGGGACAATCTGTTTACTGTCCTTAATTGAGACAACAATCCTGGTGGCTGCCAGTTTTGACAGTTTTAACGATGAACTATAAATATTGGGACAAATCAACTAACCGGTGATTGTGAAGAAAAGTTCAAGTGGAAGCCTCATTTTGCGTGCCTACTTTTTTGCATTGCTGTATTTTTTCTAACTTAAATAATTTACACTGGTTTTGAGTGCTAAAGCCACAAATAAATACATGACCAATCAAACAATAGTTGATTCCTTTGTCTTATTTTTAATCACTGAAAAGCAGATAAAAGCTGGCGGCCCTGCAGCACAGTTCATGTCTTGCCCAAAATCATAGAATGATAGAATCCTTAGAGTTGGAAGGGACCTCTAAAGGCTATCTAGTCCAACTCCTCTGTAATGAACAAGGATGCCACAGCTAGATCAGGTTGCCCAGGCCTTATTCAGCCTTGCCTTGATGGGGCATTGTCAACGGTTTACGGGCTGGTTCGGCCCGGTTCCGTGACTAGAAGGGCGGAGGGATCCGCGGATCCGCGCCCCCGGAAAAAAAAAAAAAAAAAATAAGGGACCCCGAAATAATTGAAAACAGTGGCAACAATCTGAGGTAAAACAAAGTAATTTACTAAATATGATATCAACAGAATTTTATAAGGAGAGAGAATGTGAAATTGATGGTGGATCGGCCTTACCACAACGCTGAGATGAGAAGCGCAGGCAGAGAAGCGCAAGCGAAGCAGCGCAGGCAGAGAAGCGCAAGCGAAGCAGCGCAGGCAGAGAAGCGCAAGCGAAGCAGCGCAGGCAGAGAAGAGAGCATCAGGTGACCTTGCCGGGAGTTATATCTCCTCGCTGACCGCAAAGCCCCCTGGGGAAACGTAGCTGCTCTTCTCCGCTGGACAGGCACCCGGAACTTGAGCATCAGCAGTCAAACCCCCAGTACATTGCATGATGTTATGATGTGGAATACAGATAATGAAAAATCATGAAACCATGACATTCCACCCCTTATTCCACATCACTACATCATGCTTAATATAGACAAACAAAATATAAACACACGCACTAGGAATTACTGACTGCACTCCCTCAACATCAAGTTCCCTTGCGGTACACATTGAACATCCCCGTTTTCCTGCATCACCCACCAAGTGGACCCAGGTCCCTGGGCAAAAACAGTTCCACGAAGAGGTTTGTCCTTCTCAGAGGCTGGAATAACCCAAACTGCCTTTCCCAACATATTCTTTACATGTACAACAGGGACTTTATCTCCCTCTACGGTATGTAGGGAGCTGGACTGGGTTGGACCACCACGATTGATAGATCCTCTGGTATTGACTAACCAGGTGGCTTCTGCCAAATGCTTCTCCCAGTGCTTAAATGTACCGCCTCCCATTGCTTTCAGCATAGTTTTTAACAACCCATTGTATCGTTCAATCTTACCTGAGGCCGGTGCATGGTAGGGAATATGGTAAATCCACTCAATACCATGACCTTTAGCCCAGGTACCTACAAGAGAATTTTTAAAATGAGTCCCATTATCTGACTCAATTCTTTCTGGGGTACCATGTCGCCACAGGACTTGTGTCTCAAGACCTAGTATGGTATTTCGGGCGGTAGCGTGGGGTACTGCATAGGTTTCAAGCCACCCAGTTGTTGCCTCCACCATGGTGAGCACATAACGCTTACCATTACGAGATCGTGGCAAGGTGATATAATCAACCTGCCATGCCTCCCCATATTTGTACTTTTGCCATCGCCCTTCCTCCCAGAGAGGTTTCATTCTCTTGGCTTGTTTAATCTGCTCAAAAGCCTGCTGCTGCTCAGGACCCCACATAAAATCATTCTTCTTCCGTGTCACCTGATAAAGGGGGCTTACAATGAGGCTGTAGTTTGGAACATGCATTCTCCAAAAACCCACTACACCCAGGAACGATTGTGTCTCTTTCTTATTAGTGGGTGGAGACATGGCACTGATTTTGTTGATCACATCTGTTGGGATGTGACGACGGCCATCTTGCCACTTTATACCTAGGAACTGAATTTCCTGGGCAGGCCCTTTCACTTTGCTTCGCTTAATAGCGAAACCAGCACGCAGAAGGATCTGGATTATTTGCTCTCCTTTCTCAAAAACTTCCTTTGCTGTGTTGCCCCACACGATGATGTCATCAATATACTGTAAGTGCTCAGGAGCACCTCCCTGTTCCAGTGCAGCTTGGATCAACCCATGGCAAATGGTTGGGCTATGTTTCCACCCCTGGGGCAAACGATTCCAGGTATACTGAATGCCCCTCCAGGTGAAAGCAAACTGTGGCCTAGATTCTTTGGTCAAAGGAATGGAGAAAAAGGCGTTAGCAATATCAATGGTGGCGTACCATTTGGCTGCCTTTGACTCCAATTCATATTGGAGTTCTAACATATCTGGCACAGCAGCACTCAATGGGGGTGTGACTTCATTCAGGCCACGGTAGTCCACCGTCAGCCTCCATTCTCCACTGGCTTTACGCACTGGCCATATGGGGCTGTTAAAAGGTGAGTGAGTCTTGCTAATCACTCCCTGATTCTCTAGTTGGTGAATCAGCTTCTGAATGGGGAGCAAGGAATCCCTGTTGGTGCGGTACTGCCGTCTGTGCACCGTTTTTGTAGCAATCGGTACTTGTTGCTCTTTCACTCGTAGCAACCCCACGGCAGATGGATCTTCTGACAGGCCAGGCAAAATAGACAACTGCTTAACACCTTCTGTGTCTACAGCAGCTATTCCAAAGGCCCATCGATACCCTTTGGGATCCTTAAAATATCCCCTTCTGAGGTAATCAATACCAAGTATGCATGGAGCCCCTGGGCCAGTCACAATAGGGTGCTTTTGCCAGTCTTTACCAGTGAGGCTGATTTCGGCCTCCAACATAGTTAGCTCTTGGGAACCTCCAGTCACCCCATGAATATAAATTGATTTTGTCCCTTGGTGACTCGAGGGCATTAGAGTGCACTGTGCACCAGTATCCACCAGGGCCTTATATTTTCGTGATTCTGATGTGCCAGGCCATCTAATCCACACAGTCCAATAAACTCTATTATCCCTTTCCCCCCCCTGGCTGGGGGCAGGGCCCCTCTATTTGTTACCTTCATGGATTTATCAGCTTCAGGCACGGTTGATAGTTTGTCTATTATATCTTCTTGTTTGTTTTCCATTCTGTCCAGCTTTTCAGCTACCTTTGTAATGGCTGAAACACAAGCTCGCAGAGGGCTTAAATGTAACTCAAAGTCTTGAAGTTTATTAACCAATTCACTTATAAGGGGTCTTCTTTCCCCTCTGCCATACATTGCTGCAAATGTGCTGGCGTACCTTTCTGGTGCGGTCTTTGTGAATGTACGCCACATGTTTGGTGTACACCTGACTCTCTCGGGATCATGCTCTTGGTCTGGCTCGTCAGGAATGAAATCGGGGCTATGTAGCATTTCCACCACAGCATATTCTCTTAAATAACAGATGCCTTCTTCCATATCAGCCCATTTCTTTTTCTCAGGCATCAGATCATCTTTGAAGGGGTATCTTTCTTTTACAGCTAACAACATCCGCTTCCAGAGGGTAAAGGCCTGGTTCTGGCATGTACTAATACCTCTGTCAATGGCTGAGTCCCTAGCAATGCCACCCAGTTGGCGAGCTTCTCTACTATCCAGCCACACACTGTTGGCCCCATTGTCCCAACATCGAAGTAACCAAGTGGCAATAGGCTCATTTGGGTGACGTGAAAAGTCTTTTCTCAGACTTCGAATTTCATTCATTTTCAGAGATCGATCAACAATAGTAACGATATCTTGCTCACCTCTTACTCTTTCGGGACTTCTTGTTGCCCTCATTGGCGCCGGTGACCGTGGTCTTACTGAGGGCCCCTCCCCTGGACTTAGGGGTGCTTCTTGTGGATCTTGGAGCCACTCCTCTGGACCTCTCTCCTCTTCTTTCTTCTCTTCTAACTGAGTCGAGATTCGTTTCATTTTCCGTCCTCTTACAGGGGCAAGTGACATCAATTGTGGTGCTTCTTGTAGTTGATCAGGTTGGTCAGTTCCAATGCTCTCATCCTCCAGTTCAGCTCGGAGCCTGTCTCGTTCGATTATGAGAGTATCTAGCTCAGATTGGAGGGTGTCTTGTTGAGATTGAAGACTGTTGAGTTTGGATTGCAGGGAGTCTCTCTCAATTCGGAGGGCATCTCTCTCAGATTGGAGGCTGTTTCTCTCGACCAGGAGACTCTCTCGCTCATTTTGCACTGTTTCCCTGAGACTCTCCTTTTCAATTTCACAAACTCTCTCCCTCTCCAGGATAGTATTGAATAAGGCCCGGTAAGCATTAGCCAGGCCCCAAATAATTTGGGCCTCCTCAGATCTTCCTGAGCCGCGACATTCCTGTCTCAAATATCTGTTTAAATTTTCAGGGTCTTTCAGGTGTTCTGGAGTAAAGTTCCATGACACCGAAGATTTCCATCTCTCTAAAGTCTCACCCAGGCCTCTCCACATTCCCTGCCACTCAGTATTTACTGGTTTTGGGGCAGACTTCCTCAAAATATAATAAATACTAATAATAAGTGAAATGGTGAGCAGTACATTCACGGAGATTAATAACGTGATCAGGTGAGCATTGAAAATCCGCATAAAGAATTCAAAGGAGAGGCTGGAAACCTGCTTAAAAATCCCCAACCCTGTAAAATTAGCAGCTCCCTCTGGAATGGTATGCCACATAATATGCAGATGCCACATAGTTATTTCCATCCATGTTTTCAATTGGCTATATATACCTATTGCTCCATAGAGCAAAGTGGTGAACTTAATTAAGGCCCAGTATGTTTTTAGCATTAAGAAAGAAGAGACAGTGGCATGCAGCCCCTTAAAAGGCAGTTTCAGTAGAGAAAGCATTTTTTCTCTTTTTTTTTTTTTCTTTTACAGAAACAAGATAGCAAGGCTCAAAGTTTACAAATATCCTAGAGTATTGGCCGTCCGCCTGGACTTTTCAAGGTCACGCTTTCAGACAGTACTGGTGAAACAGATAAACTTTCCCAATGAAGCTGTCTGAGAGCGGAGAGAGAGATTTGTTCAAAAAGCTAAAAAGCAACTGTTGCCCGCATTCTCCACCAAGAATGTCAACGGTTTACGGGCTGGTTCGGCCCGGTTCCGTGACTAGAAGGGCGGAGGGATCCGCGGATCCGCGCCCCCGGAAAAAAAAAAAAAAAAAATAAGGGACCCCGAAATAATTGAAAACAGTGGCAACAATCTGAGGTAAAACAAAGTAATTTACTAAATATGATATCAACAGAATTTTATAAGGAGAGAGAATGTGAAATTGATGGTGGATCGGCCTTACCACAACGCTGAGATGAGAAGCGCAGGCAGAGAAGCGCAGGCGAGAAGCGCAGGCAGAGAAGCGCAAGCGAAGCAGCGCAGGCAGAGAAGCGCAAGCGAAGCAGCGCAGGCAGAGAAGAGAGCATCAGGTGACCTTGCCGGGAGTTATATCTCCTCGCTGACCGCAAAGCCCCCTGGGGAAACGTAGCTGCTCTTCTCCGCTGGACAGGCACCCGGAACTTGAGCATCAGCAGTCAAACCCCCAGTACATTGCATGATGTTATGATGTGGAATACAGATAATGAAAAATCATGAAACCATGACAGGCATCAACCACATTTCTGGGCAACCTGTTCCAGTGCCTCATCACCTTCACCATAAAAGTCTTCTTTCTTATATCTAACTGAAATCTACCCTCGTTGAGTTTGAAGCCATTTCCCCTTGTTCTATCATCACAGACCCTGCTAAAAAGCCTGTCCCCTTCTTTCCTGTAGCTGCCCTTTAGATACTGAAAGGCCACTAGCAGGTCTCCTCGCAGCCTTCTCTTCTCCAGGCTGAAGAGCCTCAGTTCTCTCAAATCTCAGTCTCCCAAAAAGGTGTTCGTTCAGGTCAGTAATAGAAGTGAATGATATGAAGAACTTCACTTTGATGAACTGTAGAATAACTAAGCAGCATATAGATCTTTGAGTGCTTGCCATGTCGCAAAGAAATTGTAAGAACTTACAATTCTGTAAGAGCCACAGGAGGTGAGTATGGAACACGGTGACCAACTGATCACATTCTGCCTGGTAATGAGAGTGGAAGGAACAGAATTTAAATGGCCAATTCTTACAGCAGACAGCTGCCTTGCAACTCGTCGCGTTGCTGGAGAAGAGAGTGGAAGAAAGCTGAATTCTGACGTCAAATCAGAGCTCCCTCGAATTTTTTATTTTTCATGTGGCAAAATGATAAAGATGTCTGGGAGAAAAAAAAAAAGCGGCTTCTCTGTAAATCAATGATTCATTTATGTAATTAAGGAATAAACTGGGTTTGGGGTAGTTATACAAAGCATAGGTCTGGCTAATGGTTGCTACTTTCAAGTAAAAAATTCACATTATTGCAAGCGAGAATAGCTTTGTGTGTGTGTTGTTGAGTTAAATGTAAATGTTCTTACAGATATTGGCAATATCTTCATTTCTCTGGAGACACTTTCTCCTGTGACACGAACAGCAGAGAGGACAGATGGGGAGGGAAGTGGCAGGGGAGCCCTTTTGCTGATTCTGCAGTCCTAAAGCATCACCCTCACTCAGAGGGGAGCTGTTGGTGTTTAGAGTAGGACTGCGTGCCTGCATTGCTTTGGACAGGCTACAAAAGAGAACAGAGCAGCGCTTAACCTACAGGGTGAGTCTCCTACCATCACTGGTGCCTGATTTCTTACCACAAATAAATAGAAGCTGAGATGTTGAGGCTTTTTAATTTTATTTATTATCTTCTCAGGGAGGTGCCAGAATAATTGTTTTTTGTTGTCCTTTTGAAAATTGTTTCTACGTAGTTGTTTCCTTTGCCTGGTGTCTGTAGGGCTGCCTACTGTTATTGGTAGGAAGCTATAGGCATTATCCTTTTGCAAGAGGGGATGCCCTTCCATCTGCCTTGCTCTTGCAGGGCAGAAGCTGAAGTTGTCTCATGTAACTATTACTTTATGATACAGAAAGACATACTCTGCTTTGGGAAGGACAGCAAAATCTGAAGTCAGGAAGGTTTTATTTAGCTTTCTTACCTCAGGGAGCCTTCACACCGGCCCACATGGTGAGAGTTTTTATGTCCTTATGTGCTTTTGTGTCTTTTGATGACTTCCTTCAGCTTTTCATTCTGAAAGACAGCTAAGGTGCTATGGTTTTCTACTTAAAGAAGGGCTGTTTTAACAACTGTATCATGGGTTCTTGCTGCCCTAATGAGCTCGTGACTGTTCCTTCTTAAAAGGTAGATGATCATATCTGTGTTTGTCTGTTCATTAATTGTAGCTATTCTCAATCTGCTCTTCTCAGGCACTACTTACCTTTGTGCCACTGTTTCTCTGCCCTTTGAATAATAACACAATGTACTGAAAAGATAAAACAGTAGAGGGGCTTCTTCAGATCATTACCAAAGCCACAAATTCATTTAAAGTTGGGCAATATATGTCAGAAAAGATTTCCAAGAGTGCTATGCAGATTTTGAGTATGAAGAACAGCCCTTTAAAACCTACTGTATTCCCATAAATGCCATTTGACAGTCTTTGCCCTTATACATGAAGATATGTGGCATTGAAATGAGTTAAAAACGTGTGTTAATCATGACGGCACTTCAGATTTTTCTTCTCATAGACAGTCAGCAACTGCTCATAATTAATAGAAACGCTGTGTTTGTAGGTGATACCATTTGGTCAAATGTACCATCTCATCTGAAATGTTACAGAACGATAATTTACCCCTTTTGATTGCATTAAAACAGGAATTACTTATTGTATATATGAATTTCTTCAAAGACTGATGCTGAAATCTGATAAATTCTTAGAAACCTCAGGTCTATGACTAATAAAAGCAAAGGTTTTGCCATTTTTCCTTGTCAGCTAGTTTTACTTTCCATATTTGGAAATTTTCAAGTTGATACTGTGATGAAGTGGGTAATTCCTGAAGGGCAGCTGAAAACAAAGAAAATAAATGCTTAAGAGACTCTCCACCTCTTGTATTCACACTGCAGTGACTGGGCTATATTGATGTTACAGGGTGATGGAGAGGCAATGCAACTGAGACTAGAGCCTAGAGCTATGTGAAAAGACACCGTGTACTCTTGCGTCAGGTTAGCACAGAGATAACAAAAGATGAAGATGCTGAAAAAGTGACTCGGTGTCCCTTGGAGCGAGAAGTATTTGCTGAGGTTGTTTGGCAGTGAGGTACCAGATATGTCAAGCTCCATATGAAGGGAGGAGGGAGCCCAGGCAGATGGATCCCAGGACATCATCAGGGACTGGATGCAGATGCACTGCCAGATGCTGCTTCTTATGCACTCCCTCCTACGATGGCATAGACCCAAGAAAACTTACAACAGGACTCTTGTGAAATCTGTCTCTCCAGGAGTCAGAGTTGAGACCACGAGAAGCATCTCTCATGCTAAGTATGATGAAAAGTTGGTCACTTCAGTAACAGCTTAATATTATAGGATCTGCAAGTGCTAAAATAAACCTTCCTTGACCTAACAGCAGGGGTTCATTTGTGAATGAATCTTTGCAAAAGTCTGGGCACCTTACAGATAACCAAACAGTTTATAATACTTGTAATGGGGAATGTATGCAGCTGAAAAAGAAAAAACATTTCAACGAGAAATACTACAATTCTGTTCCCGAGGAACTATAGAAGCCCATCTCTGATGGAAACTGAAGAGGAGTCATTCACACTAATGATGACTGCCTTCTTTCATCGTCTGCAAGTAACAGTATTACACATCTCTCCACCCAGCCAACACAAATACTTTAATTAACAGGATTACAAGACACCAAGCTACCTAACTGCCCCACTTTAGAGAGCCGCAGAAATAAAGCTTCGTTATAAATATAAATACTATTAATAAAGTTCATTAAATTATAACTTGCATAGATACCCCACTATTATGGGCCTCGCAGACAAATACCAAAAACAAATCCACCAGCAAGTGCTGGTGGCATGTGCTGTGAAGATCTTCTGTGTCTTAAGGAATACAGAGACTAGCACATGTGTGAGAATTTCTGTCTTATATTGCTCCTCTCATAAGGTGTTCTCTGACCTTAGCATAGGCTGTGAGCTGAAGTTGGCAGGCTAATCAGGAAGAAAAGGATGATATTCTGTAAAACCTCCGCTTTATGCTTAATCGTTTAGAAGCAGATATCACAGATGTCCTTGGAGATGAAACTGGGGTAAAGTACTCCAGGAAAGACACTGTTGTACCTCTTTGGAATCCACAATAGAACAATCTTTGGGCCTTGTATGTCCCAGCAGACAAATAATCAGTGATGTGGAAGGCTGAATGTAAGGTCCTAAAATGAGGGTAGCAAACAGCAAACAGTGCAGTCCCTTCTTCCAGAACCTCAAATCCACAGCCCGAAGGAGCTGGCTAATGGAGAGGCTCTGCCTCTGCATCCAAAACCCAAATGTTTGGCCAGCTCACCCTACCTGGGAGCCTGGAAAATGAAACCTTGTGTGGTGGCCACTCAACAGCAGTTAGTCATGATGTCTACCCAAGAATGAAAATGCTCACATAGGAGAAGAGAACTTGAAAGCTTCTGTGTAATGCTATCGACACCCGCTATTTCTGAATTATTTTGCTGGCATTCATCCCTCTGCATAACAAAGTTGATTTGACTAATATTTTAATGACCCTAATTACATGGGTTTTTTTTTTGGATATATGGTAGCTGAATCCATTAAAAAAAAAAAAAAATAGAATGAAAAAAGAAAAAAAAAGCCCACACAGATGGTGATTTGATTCACTCTGGCTGGCACAGATTGCCCTTGGTCACTGAGATGGGTGCAACATGTCCAGCAAGGCACCTCATGCTGGAGAAGACCCCAGTCTGCTCTCAGTTACACCCTCATGGGACACTTCTCCCCACAGAATTGTCTGCTCCAGGAGTCTGGAGTCCCTGCAGGGCCAAGGTGGCTGTGAACATTGACATGGCTTATCCAGGAAGCAGTACTGAGCAAGAGATATCCTCAAGGCAAAACCAGGGCAGGAATGCAGGTGTAAGGATGAGCAGAAGCCTCAGGGGACACAGAACCTATATGTTAGGTTGTCAGGAGGATAGTGTCTGAATCCAGATCTAGTCATAAATGAAGGGAATTTAGGTTGGGCTGACTTACAGTTGTTTTTTGGCTGATCCTGTATAATAAACAACTGTTCACACTAGAAGTTACTAGTGAGCAGAAAGCAATCTGGAGTTGCATGTGTGACCATGCCTTTGGAGGGTGCTGTCCTACTGGCTCGTCTGTCCTGTCCACAAAGGAACCTTGTAGGTAACTTCTGCAACAACCAGATGACAGGCTGAGCCATTTCATGACACACTAGTACTAAATTTGTGTGTGTTCAGGTTTGGGGACCATGATCTGTAGAACCATGTCCCCAGCTGTGCGTAGGATAGAGCCATAGAGTCATAGAATGGCTTGGGTTGGAAGGGACCTTAAAGTTCCTCTGGTTTCAATCCCCAGCCATGGGTAGGGTTGCCAGCCACTAGACCAGGCTGCCCAGGGCCTCATCCAACCTGGCCTTGAACACCTCCAGGGATGGGGGATGGGGCATCCACAGTTTCTCTAGGTAACCTGTTCCACTGCCTCACCACCCTCTGATTAAAAAATTTCATTCTAATATCTAATCAAAATCTTCCCTCTTTTATTTTACAACTTTCACCCTTGTCCTATCACTTTCTGCCTGATTAAAAAGTCGGTCTACATCCTATTTATCAGCCCCCTTTATGTACTGGAAGGCCACAATGAGGTCTCCTTTGAGCCTTCTCTTCTCCAAGCTGAACAAGCCCAACTCCCTCAACTTTTCTTCATAAGAGCAGTGACCTCTGACCAGTTTTGTGGCCTTCTCTGAACCCACTCCAACAGCTCCACATCCTCATTCTGGGGACCCCAGAGTATTCGATATGGGGCTTCATAAGGGACACAAAGGTTACTCAATGTTTGTTGTATATGAAGGGTTGACGTGCATGACAAATTCAGCTTTTTATATAATGTTCTAAGCTTGCTGTAGCATCGATTTATCCTCTTTGTTTACAACTTATGAAGATCTTAAGAAACTGAAGCAAAACACTGCAACATAGATGTGGGTAGCATGTACTGTAGACCCAGTGTGTTCATTGACTCTCTGGATCACTAGCTTTGTAGTAAATGAGCAGACCAAAGCCCACTATGTTCTTGTACAAATTCATTTTCTGTAAACTTAAGGTTATGACAAAACAGAATCAGAATGGACAAGGTAGGCAGGGCCCTTGGGTCCCTCAGGCCCACCCCTGAATGGGGACACCCAGAGCAGGGAGCCCAGGCCCATGGCCAGGTGGCTTCTGAAGTGCGACCTGTGCCAGTGCCACTTCCAGCACTGCCCAGCACAGCACTGCTACCTGCTGCTCAGAGGGACCTCCTGTGCTCCAATTTACACTGGAAACAATAACTCAGAACATGCCTACATTTAGATCAGACTAGGCCAATAAGGGCTTTTTGGTTAAATCAGAAGACAAGTACTTTTCCCCTTGGGAAGAAGGATTATTTTTTGCTTCACGCATGTGTGGTTTTGCACTAAACAAGTGGTGAGCATTTGCTATGTTTTGTAGAAAGCCATCATGGCAGAGCTGCAACTTCCCAACATAGTTCTGAAATGAAAATGTAGAGGGGAGGTAAAAACTCTAGACTCTCATTTCCAAAAAATAATTGAATAGCTGTATACATTCTTCAGTCACAGCCTAAGGTACTTATTTCTAATGATTAACTCATTAATAATTAAAAGACTTTTAAATGTTTTAATAATTAAAATACTTCAAAATATTTTAATTAAATCCCTGATTTGGAATACTACTAAATTCATTAAAATAAACGTGATAGGTTGGGATGAAATAGGCATCTTAAGCAGCAGTTCACTTCTCTGATGGTGTGATGCCAGCATGCTCCAGCCCGAGACTTGCTCAGACCCTATTACACAGCCATCAAGAAACTGCAGCCCATCTGGGCCCATCACAGGCAAAGTTCTCCTTCCCAGGTTCCTCCTCAAGTTAGGTATGAGAATATCTGTACTGATTAAGGTTTTGCCTTTAGGGTGAGGCAAATCTCAGAAACCAATTATTACTAAATACCCCGTAGAAATTTTCAACAAAGACTAGGTTTTTTTAAATGTTGCTTTCCTACAAACTGCAACTCAAATAATTTTCCTTTTATTGTTACTTAGTTACAGCATTTTCCCCTTCTCCTGATCCTAATCTATCACACGGTGTTGATATTGTTTTGGTTTAAGCAGATGTTACGATTCGTTCCAGAGGTGACTGCATTTCAGTAACTGGGTAAAATGGTCCCACAGCATCATTTTGCAAATTTTGTTGAATTACTTGTGAAGAAATACTCAAATGTGGATTATTCTGCTATTATCATCATCATCGTCATCATCACCATCTAATACTAGGAATGGATAATAAAGATTTACTTACCTGCATTTGGAATAGGAGCCCGCAGAAGACAGAAAAGTTATTTGTCTACCTAATACTTAATGTGAATGGACACATAGTTTATTATCAGCGTTCTATTTTTTGTCTTGGCTCAGCTAGCACTAAATGTAATGAAAACAGTTCGGAGGTAGTTGTCTGAATTCAATAAACAAATAGTTTTAAACACTTTTGAACATGAATTTCATGTTATGGCTTCATTTTCCTGGCAGGCTTTTTCATGCAGTTTTTGGACATTCTTATGCTGTGTGAAGCACTCAGAGAAATGGTTTACAAGTGCATCACACGTGTTGCTCATCGTGACGAAACTCCATAGCATTAAATAAAATGCTGCAAAATGCTCTACATGGAAATCTGCTGTCTGTTTATCTGAACATGGTATATACCATTTATTCCTAATAAAATCCAGAGCAGTCTTTATCAGTGTAACCTGCTCCCCAACAATAGGGGGAAATGCATCCTTTGTAACTTTGAACCATATTGGCTGATGGCAGAAAAACATCTGGAAGCTCCAATATACGAAACACAGATTTTAAGAAGTAGGTTTTATCTACCACCACAATCTGGCATTGCAACTATGCAGTTTCCTGGTTTCCTTATCTTTGGTTGGGTGCCCACACTCCATGAACACCGCACAGGGAATGTCAGGTGCATGAGGACAGAGCATGGAGCCTCACGTCAGTCAAGCTGGTGCATGAACTGAATGTTGGGCAACTTGACCTTTTTAAGACTGAAGAGCTCTTAGATATCAGCAGGATTCAAGATGTCTGGAGATCTTCTGTGATGGCAGCTGAACTGGTGGAGGTGCAGAAACCTCCTGGATTAGACAGCAGAATCTCTGGGATAGATGTAGGCGCATGAATTCCATCTCTTACCAGATTTGGATGAGGCCAGTGATCACATCACTTCTCAGTGATGTGTAGCGATAGAAAAAGGAGTAGTGGTCTAAAACTTGAACATAGAAAGTTCCATAGAAACATGTGGAAGAACTTCTTTACAGTAAAGGTGATGTAGCACTGAAACAAATTTGCCCATAGAGGTTGAGGAGTCTCCTTCTCTGGAGATAGTCAAGACCATCTGGACACCTACCTATGCAATCTATTGTGCAATACCTGCTTTAGCAGGGGGATTGGACTTGGTGATCTCTTGAGGTCACCTCCAACCCTGCAATTCTGTGATTCTGTGATATACTGACAGGTGATGGGCATGAAAACATGTGAGGGATTTCTATAACAACACTGTGAAATAATAAATCCCACAAGGGAACTCTAAATCTCCACACAATGTAAATGTTTTTTACATTTAATTGCTATCCACATTTCTGACCAGCTTCAGAATAATACAGCTGTGAAAGTAATTAATTAATATAGGAATTAAGTTTAATAAGAGCACGAGGTTTTTGTGCTTGCCCGCTGGTTACGGACACTAGCTAGCACACAGATAACAGGTTGTTGCCATTGTTGTCACCTCATTAGAAAATTAGCATTTAATTAACTTAGGAAGATATGGAACAATTTTGATATGAGAAATATTTGTACACATTGTCTATTGCAATTAAAAACGCCCATCTAGCAAAAAGCACAGCAGCCTCTACAGCTGGTGGGTGTTGGCCCACAGAAACTAAACAGGCGGCCGGTCTGTGCAGCTGCAGTCATTGCCTTTGATTTGGAGGGTAAAGGAAAACTGTGAGATGTATTGGAGACATTGGATGAAAGGAGAGATCCAGCAAAGGCATCAGTGCCCTGCTCACTGGTGGTGCAGCAGCACACGCTCTTCCCCAAAGTCTTCAAACATAGTGCTGGGCTGTGAGCTGCCAAGGGAAAGTTTGGAAGGGAGGACAGCTCTGCTTCAACCAGAGTCTCCCATTGGAGTGTTTCCACTGACATCAGTGGGGTTTCATGGCCCCATGTCCTGCTGACAGCTCCAGCAAGGGAGCTGCGGGGAGCAGCTGCAAGGAGTTGCCCAGATGTCGGTGTGGCTGGGGACTGGGGGCAGCAGGAGGTGGGGGGGAAGGGGAGGGAAGCGAGGGGGGCTGCTGGAAGGCAGCAATGTTGAAAAAAATGCCTTAAGTCTCCTGCTAGCAAACACAAAATAGAAAAAAATCCCTGATTCTTAGGCTGAATTGTTATTCTGCCTGGACGCTTTCATTTAGGTTGCTGCAAGACCAGAGCAACAGTCAGATGGCAGTCAAGCTGGCTCCTTCTGGGTGAGGAATTCACACCTGCGTGTGCCAGCATGGCCACGTGCACACACAGGGGACTGCCCCAGGCAGGGGTGAACGGTTGTGTCACCTCTGTCATCCCTTGGGCTCACAGCAGACACTGAAGCCCTCTGCACGTGTTCAGCATCGCACATGCACAGCCATGGAGCCGTGCCAGCATCCCACGAGTTCTCCCACTGACGTCCCTGCAGCTGTGGCTGAATATCTCCTAACCCCGGGCTGAACCGCCTCTCGGCAGCAGCTAGCACTCTTCTGGACTCTCCAGGTACTTCTGAGAGATGTGTCACTGCCCTTGCCAATAAAAACAGGGCTTCCAGCCCGTTGCCTGCCCTTCCCCAGCCCGCAGAGCAGGCTGCCACCTGCGAGGAGCGGTGCAGCAGCTTATTATAGCCTCACTGCAGGAGATGGGTGGGCTGCACTGTGTCAGTCTATCTCCCAGGGGGCAGCTCACCCTCACCGGTGCGATGAGGTGACAGGTAGGGACTGCCAGCCCCCATCAGTCACACCTGAGCAGCCTGCACCGCTGCCATTCCCCTTGCAGGGAGTGACAGGCTGCACGGTCAGCAGGGAAAGGCCTGAGGTGACAGAGCTCCTCCTGAGGGAATCTCCCACAGCTTTTCCTGTTTATCCAGAACAACTGCCCCCTATTCTTCCTCCTGGTGTGACGTGAACCAGTGTCAGGGCTGGTGAGATGAAGAGGCATTGTACTGCAATCAGCGTGGATGCCTTTTTGCGCATGCACTGAAGTGCGTGACACTGCCATTTGCTGTGTGTCAGGGAGATGAATAAAGTGCTATTCCTTCAGACTGCAGCTGAATGGGAGGCTGAGCCCAGCACAGGGGGACAAGGTGTGCACGCCTGTGTTACATGTTTTTAATTGGTGGCAGCAATTAAAGGATGTTTATGTGTGTGAAATGACTGATGTACACTTGTAGATGAACATAAGCATTGAAGCTTTGCTGCTGCTTGAGAGGGAAATGATCCCACGCAGGGGAACTGCAACAGGGCTGTATTGCTCAAAAGCCTTTTGAAGTAAGATCAGCTCTGAAGGTTGAAGGTGGAAATTATGTATCAAAGTCACATCAGCACCCTGTGCCATTAGTTAAATGACTGAATAAAGAGGCAAAAAGAAGCAAACAAACAAAAGCTCTGATTAAAATCTCACTCACTGTGTTGGTCTGGTACATTCCTGCAACCAGTTCAGGAATGGGTGCTTCCAGCACCTCAATGGTCCCACAGTCCTATTGTAACTAGCATATTTGAGACACACATTAACAAATAACACTCTCATTGTGTTTCTGGTTCCAAAGGAAGATGGAAGGATAGACAACTGTTTGACAGTGCCTGATGAGTGTGCGACAGACCGATTTACACCAGAGCCTAAAGAAGAAAATGCCATACAGTCCTACAGGTTTACATGAGCCTTTTTATCTTCCTCTGTTTATTCTTTGCTCACACAGCCAATAATTTATCTTCAGTGAGATTCAGACCACCTACTTTGGTGCTAAAGTCCAAGAATATGATTTAGAACCCTACAGTCTGTCACTGCTTAATCCTAGGGGCACTTTTATTCATGCTAGAGGCCAGAAATCCCCTGGATCAAGCAGCTCCTGCTCAGAAACATTCATGCAACTAGAGGAGCAAGAATCAGAGCACAAAACATCATCCTGTATTTGGGCACAGCAGCCAAGAGGAAGCTGAAGCACAAGTAACTATGGGTCTGTGTGGGCTCCCTGCAGGTTACCCTGCTTTTTGAAGGGGATGCAAGGGCCACACCTGTACTCATTACTCACACCAGGCCAGAACAGGATAGTCTCTCCCTCAGTTGTTTGAACTGATTCCTTGCAGGTCACTACCCAGAAATATTTGGCCTAAGCCCACCATTTAAGGCCAGACAAAGTCTGATTGAGGCCTGGGAAGAGCACTGGTCAGACTTTCTGTCCAGCAGATGCAGCAGCTGAGGTAGCATTTTCAGATGGGAAGAGGGATGAGTTATATTGGACATGAGCTACAGCATGCTTGCTCTCAGGACAAAGTCTTGATGTCTTGATTTATTTAAGTAATCCCAATTATACCTTTTTAATACAAGAACATCATCTATAACTGCTGGATTACTTTTAAAGCAGTGAACTCATAGAGGTGCCTGAAATACAGCCTGTTGTAAAGCTTCAGAGAAGCCTGAAAGTGTGGAGATGATCCTTCAATTTGTACTCTTGACAGCGCAGGTGCATCCATCCCTCTCCTGCCCAGCTTCTGCTTTAGTGCTGCTCTCTGCTTTCTGTGATGGCCCCATGGGGGGCTGGACCTGGCCAGCAGCCAAGAACTCACCCAGCTGCTTGCTTCTCCTGCTTCCCCCATGGGTTAGGAGAGAAAATTATGGCAAGAACTCCTGGGCCAAAATAAAGACAAGGAAGTTACCAATTATTGCTACAGGGAAAACAGACATGACTTGGAGAATTTAATTTACTTTAAATATTCAATTACTGATTCAAATATTGTGGAACAAAAAAAAAAAAAAACAGAAACACAAAAAAACAAACCACCAAAAAAACGTTTAAATATTTAGGGAAAACAGCTTTTCCCTTCCCTTCTCTTTTCCCTCTTCGCTCTTCCCCCTTCCCCATCCCTCCTTCCCCGTTCTCTTTCCTTTTCCCTGTCCTCACCTTCACCTCAGACAGCTCTCCTCTCCCTGTCCTAGTAACCTCTCCCATTGATATCGCTTCAGGTGTCACTCAGTCACTCCAGTGAGGCAACAGGTGATACAGGAAGGAACAAGGTCATAGAAATTTCTTTCAGTCGTAGAATGGTATATGTTGAAGGAGACTTAAAGATCATCCAGTTCCAACCCTTTGCTGTGGCAGGGCTGCCACCACCAGCTCAGGCTCCCCAAGGCCCTATCCAACCTGTCTTTGAATGCCTCCAAGGATGGGGCACCCACAGCCTCTTTGGGCAGCTGTGCCAGGCCTCATTGCTTTCTGAGTAAGGAATTTCTTCCTAACATCTAACCTAAATCTAACCAAATCAAATAAAGTAAAATAGTATTCAAACCAACTCTCTTGCTGCTGGGTGATTGACAGGCTGAGGGTAGCAAGGAGAGGGCTTATTTTTAGATGCTATAACAACTAAATCAAGCGTCCAAAGTTGAACTGGTCACTCTGAACCTCTTCTGCTTTTCTTGTACATAGCAGCCACTTCTAAAGTCAGGATTTGTACAGAAATGAAGTAATTGAATCCTTACAACTCATCCAGTTTCTGTTCTCAGAAAATGTGAGGAGACTTACACTACTGAATGCTAATGAAATTTCAGGTAGTACTAGGTGTCATGTCCACCCCCAACCCTACACACTGCCTACATTCTGGCATTTCACTAATTTGAATTGCTCATCTATTTAGAATGTAAATTGCTGATCTATTTAAAAGGTACAGCAGGAGCACAGTTTACACGGACATCCAGCTGGGATGGAGGGTCAACATTCAAGTTCAGTGTTTTCTTTCTAAATAACTTGGCTGCTCAAACAACACCTCAAGGATTTGAATTTAGTAGATCAAATTTTCTTCTCAGTACATCCCCACTGACACCACTTAGGTCAATGGACCAGCTTGTGATCTCAGTTAAATCAACATGTATTGGAAGTAACATTACAGACTAGTGGAACTCTTCCAGATTTATATTGGTGCTAATGAGGCCAAAATCTGGTCCAATACGCTTGCAGAGAAAGAACAGAGAGCAAAGCCTTCATTTCATTCCTCAAGTAAAATATATCACCCTGCAGCCTTTTTTAAATCTTTGAACTTTCTATAACAAGAAGAATAAACAGAAGTCATATCAAAGGAATTAGTCTAAAATTTATCCTCTAACTGATAGTAAATCCTGGGAACGTTCCTGGGCAGATGCAAAAAATGCTGATTACTTCAGATAAACTACATGAATGTTCTGGTTATGACTTAACAATTATTTTTTAAATGTCTAGATTAACACAATATTTTCAGATGAGAAGGATAATGCAAAGTCCAAGCCTTGCAAAAACTGGAGTACATTAATTTTGTTAGTGGTAGTAACAATCTCATTTACATTATTCATGTTTTTGATCACCTATAAGACTATTTGTATTCCCAAATACCTGGCAATACCTTTCATTTTACTATCTCCATTGTCTCTTCTTTGTATTTAAGAAAATATTTCAAAAAGGAGGTTTTTTTTTTCATTATGCCCATGAAAAAGATTATGAAAAAAATTATAGCTGATATGATAATGATTACAAAAATCCAAAAATATTGGTTTGAGTTATTTTTGAACGCTACTTATAACTGAGGAGATCTCCCACCTTCTTATTCATTGGAAACATCAGAATTCTTCCTGTTGGATGATGAAAAGTGGTAATTACCACTCTGATAGTCAAGCTCATGGTGTAAGTTAACGTAAGTGCAATGCAGCTGTATAGCACAAACGTGCCATCAAAAATAGAAGCATGAACTAGAGAACAGCAAGAGCTCTAGCTCCTTCAGCACCTGCAAAATGGGACAGTCTGTAGCTCAAAAGACACTGCCCTCTGGGTCAAGGGAACAGAAACCTACATAAATGGCCTTCCACCAAGATGGCTCCTTTTTCCAAGTGTACAGAATGCTGCACTGTGAGTGTGGGAGAAAAAGAGCAGACAAGATTTTTCATAAAATGAATAGCAGGAGATATCTACATTGTCCTGTCCCTTTCCTTTCAAATTGGGTAGGAAAAGGAAGTAAGGAAGTAAGGAAGTAAGGAAGTAAGGAAGTAAGGAAGGAAGGAAGGAAGGAAGGAGAGAGTAGGTCCAGGGAATATGGGAAAACTGAAGGAAGATTTTAACTGCCAGCATCCCTCTGGAGGGGGCTGTTTCCAGTCTCCCTTCTCTGGGAGTCCCATTTTTGGAGTGTTGCTTTTTTTCCCTTCTTTCTGATTTCTTTTCTCTGATTTTTCAGTTCTATCAGTGTAAACCGCTACAGTGTTATGCAAATTGGTGGAGCTGTGCTGATTTGCATGACAAGAACATCACCTTCCTACCTGGCATTGAGACTGAAACAATGAGAGGCATAATTTTGCACAGTTTTTTTATTCCTATTGTTGCCAGAGCCTGATATGGACCAAAAAAAAAAAAAAAAAAAAAAAAAAAAAAGTACAGAGATCTTTATTGTCATCTCTAATTCGAATCTGAGCTCCAAACTTCATAGTTTGTGACTGTGCATAAAATTAACTGGATGTGTCTGTTAGCAGATCTGGCTGAAATGGTGTGTGATTATATCCCATGTGCATATTTGTTTTCAGTCATATTTACAGGGGTGCCTCCATCCTGATGCTTCAGTTAACTGTTACTTCAAGGAAATAAACAGAGGTGAGGGTCCAGTCACCTTCAGCTGTTGGAAGCTAATAAGGTGTTAATGAAACATTGGCAAATAGCAGCAGTTTAGCACTCGGTTGACACTTGATTTTTAAAAGAGACAGAGTGTAAATAAGCTGTGTTTGCAGTGAAAATTAAAAAAGTGGGAGGTGGGGGAACAAATAACACTCTCACAGCTTATTGGTTTTAAGCAGTGAGCACTTGATAGACCACATCAGGGAGAGTAATTCACAAGCACAGTCAATGGCTGTCAAAAAAATGTAGGATGGCAAAAGGATCTGCTTTCACATTGGTTTTTAGACTCTTTTATTGCAAGAGCAGCTGATGCCCAGTGTAAGAGGGCACTTGGCATCCTTCTCCAGCCCCTGGAAGTACTCTGGTGAGCATCTGGCTTCCCTCAGAATACAGACCCTATGGGCTTTTGGGCATTGTTCATGAGGGATGTGCAGTCCCTGTCTGCAGGGCACCTAAAGCTGTCAGGGAGCATGAGCTCTGACATTCCTGCTGCCTTACAGGCAACAAACTGCACCTTGAGAAATGGTAGGACTTGGAAGATTTATTAACCTGTGTCCTGTAGTAGAGCTATAGAGGTGATCTATGGGATGCAGGGAGCAAGTAACTTAGGTTTAATACTTACCAGTCAGCTCTACATAAGGTAGTACAGCATCATCTGTACTGAGTGAATCTTTCCTTTTTTCACCACTCGGTATAAAATTGTGTCCCGAAGATGGTACAACCAAGCTGCACATGTCTCCCCTGCTTATGGCTCTGAAGGAAGAGGAGGACTGTCCTTATGAGGTAGAGGAATTAAACAAAGACTGCATGGTAGGCTACCATGTCAGATGGATCTGGGAAGACCATTAGCAGCTTTGTTTCAGAGTGACTCCTTCACCAACGCCTAGAATAGATTTAGGCTCTGTAGCAAGGTGGACATTTGTGACCAATGCACTGAGGATTTTCTGTTACTCAGTATATCCCTAAAGATTCCTAGATAAGACAGCCTACAATAGAAGAACTCATGTCAAGGCAAGAAAAAAGGGGAGGATATTCTGCAGATATAACTTTTCCTGCATAGTTCCAAAGGCAATGTTTGTTTTGCAGGTGAGCAGCATGTAAGTGAAGTTTCCTTGCCAGGCTCGAGAGATTAGTGGGTTCCAGCAGATTATCAGCCACATCTAAAATTACTTCAGCAGTGCAGAATTGTTAGTCAGTAACCTCAGTTACTGGTTTATTTTTTTCCTGTTCTCGTGTGCCACATTCATTCATAGCAGCCCTTACTATAATGCACCTTACCAGCATAAGGCAGATCCTTTGGCACACATGCTGTATAATAATCCCTTACTGTACATTACAATTGCAAATTAGAACTAGCTTTAATTTAAAATGTAAAAAATTTCATTTTCTTGAGGTAAGGATTGTCAGAGGAATAAACCTGTGGGTGTAATATACCCATGGGTATTGGCAGTTCTGAAGTGTTGAATAAATGAAAGCCACAAAGCCTATATTTTTGTTTAGGGTAAATAATGCCACACATAAATATTGAAGTATTGAACATAAAACAAACTATGCAAAAATAGAGACTTTGTTTGCTTGATTCTCCCCAACGTGTTAGAAAAGCTTTAACCCAAGGGGACTGTAAGCGCACTCTTTAAAATGAATTGAAGTGCTGTATGTTGTCTATAAATTTCTCTATTGAATTACTGTCTTATTTTCTGTTTGCAGCAATATATTGTTTTGTTTATGAAGACTATAGTGCAGCTGGTATCTTCTGGTATACTGTAAGACAAACATCGTGCAGTATGTCTGCTAAGAATCTGTAAATTTGCACTGCCCAAATGAGACAGAATCTCACATTCCAAAACGCACTTTCCGGCAGCATTGGCATTTGACTACAGGCAGTGCTGGGATGTTGGGCCGGGCACAGGAGATAGTGGCTGCTCACTCAGGACTTGGGATCAAGGTTTCCCCTGGCTGGCAAATAACACTGAGAGCTCTTTTTCTTTGTAGTATATGGTCCATTTCCTAGGATAATCCATTTCTTCACTAGCTGCTATTATGAGGACATAAGACACCAGGAGGTGCACTTTGACCTCTCCTGTTCTCTACTGTCATACACAGAGTATTTGAAGTTTTTGGCCTTTTGTGCTAAAGGTCCAGTTTTGTTGTAGGATGTCAAGGCTCCTTTTGTAAGGGGCACAGAGCATAATTCCTATGATGCTTTTGTCACAACAGTGTATTTGTTTTAATGACAACTAATCCACCTTTAGCAAAAGCAATTGACCCTTGGTGATGGACTAACTTTCTTGCCATCGGAGCATGGAACATTTGTTTTGACATTAATGTGATAATACTAGAACTGGTATTTTCTCTTAGTATTGTGCTCTGACTCCCAGCCCTATGCAGCCAAAAGCTGTGAATGCAAAAAAAAAAAAAAAGGCATGTTCAGTAGTTAGAATTCAGAATCTGAGTAAGGAATATTTTGCATATTGATTTTAGATCCTTTTTCTCCTCACTTAGCATTTAAAATGAAGAATACAAAGTCTGTTTCCTTCACATCCAGGGCAATGTAGCAGCAGGTTGTGTAACCACTTATAAAACAAGCTATTTGAGGCTATGAATCTAGAAGAGAAGATAAAGGAAAATGATATCATTCTCAGTGAAGCAGAAAGTGAAGTGGGGACTAAAAACATAGAAGAAATGAAGGAAAGAGCATTAACATTGCCAGAAATAAATCGTTTCTTCTGGGATAGTTTAAAGGAAAACCAAAATTATTAGGAGTTCGACACATGAGGAAGATCTTAACTATTACTGCACACACTTCTGTTTGATTGCACTTCTTGCAGAACATTCTTCCTGGTGTATCTTATTCTCAGCCTGTGAGGACAGTATTTTCCTGGGCTGCACAAGAATTTCAGGGCAGGAGTCAGTCTGAGATAAGACATGCACATTTAAGTGCCTGAATACAAATGTCTTAATCTAAAACAAATCTAAAAAGGTCTGTCATTCCACGGCTATTCCAAACTGATGTTTAATTTCAATTATGCTCATTGAACAGGAACAGTCGTCTCCAGAGGAATTGCCATCATGACCTTCCTGAATTGCTACTGGTTGATTTACAATATGCAATGGAGAATGGTGGTTTTACCACGCTGAAAGCAGGGTTCTTTAGGCACATTACAGGTACAACATATTTTGCTTCCCATCTATACCTCCTGCAGAACTAGCTTTTGAGCGCTCTTACTAGTGGGTTGTTTGCGCATCAGGGTTCCTTTCAGCTGTGGCATGTGAACTGCAAATACCACTTGTACATATGTTACCAAGTGCCACAGACTGACTGCAGGTTTCTTGCCCCTTTGGATACCTCACCTTAGGCTTATAAATGTCTTGTACAGGTTCAGCATGACCGTGATCAATTCCTAATCACAAATGAAGAGAGGAGAGAAGACATATCTGGACAAATGGGACAAGTTCCTAAGCTGGCAATGAATCAAATGACATTGAGACCTTTCCACAATGGCTAAGAGTACCTTGTGCTTTCTCTCACTGTGGCAAGCTTGAAGTTTATACAGGTGAAGCCCTGGTGGATAATTGCTAGGGCACTCCTGATCTCCAGCAGCTGGAGCACTGAAATTAGAAGCTCTGTTTAACTCTGCATTCTCTATGTCCGGATCAATAGTCATTCTGTTAGGAGGCAAGCAGCATGACCATGCACAAAGGGTTGAGTCCTTTTTAATTAGGTCTTCCCATGATTATTATTTTCCTGCCATACAAAAAAGGAAAATTAACCTATGCGTACCTTGCTTTCAATCCCTCTTCAGGAGTTTCTTTCAACTTGTCAGTGATCGAGGAAGAGAAGCAATTTCTTAGTAGATATTTATCTGAAGGGAAGAAGTTGGTAAATAATTACCCAGGCTTGTGAAGTGCAGGTGTTCACTAAGTGTACCCTGACATAAATATCTTCCTTTTTTATTTGCTTTCTTCTGTTTGTTTTCTCTCTCCTGTTTTATTCAGGAGCAGCTGAGTGTTACCCAGCAGGGATATCCACCTGTGGTCACTGGGTAGCTATGTCATAAATGTTTCTGGAAGCTCATTAAAATAAATTCAAATTCCAAGTGATTTTCTTTGCTTTTGAGCATTCTCTTAAAAATGCTGCAGCCAATACTCTATTACATAAAAGTATGGTATTTTTTTTTCATAGGCCTGTCTTTTATATTACTTTAAAAAGCAGTTGGTTTAGAATTTAATGTAAAATTAGAGCAAGCCCATTCTTCCTCAATAGGCTGCAACTTGAGTCTTAAAAAAATGGTTTGCAACACTGGAAAATTTGCTTTATGGTTTGCATTACCAACATACTGTTTGTTTGAAATATAGGCCATATAAAGAACCATTTTTTCACTTTCCCTTTTTTTTCTTAATCAGTCATACTGTCCAGTTCTGTTTTCCTGGCTCAAATCTTTCATATAGATGCCTCTCAAATCATTTCAAAATGGCTGGCTTGAGCCAAAAAGTCCTTGAATGCTCAAAAACATTTGTTCGTTTTCTGGGAGTTTGTTCCACAAATTCTTCATTTCTCTTCACATTTCTTCTTCTTCTCTTCATTCAGAATTCACATTTCAGAAACCTTCATTATAGCAACATCCATTTACAGCGAGTTTTAATGAATGGTAGCACAGGTACATTGGTGGTTTCTGCTTAGAAAGAAATTAATTTGAAAATGACTGTTGTCCTCTTTGAAGAATCAAATCAAGGCACTGACTTCATGCAATGAAATTGGGAACCCTCAGCAAATTTACAGATGACACCATCTGTGGTGTAATCAACATACCTCAGGGACAGGATGTCATGCAGAGAGACTTAGACTGGTTCAAGAAGTGGGCCTGGGTGAACATCATGAGGTTCAACAAATCCAAGTGCAAAGTCTTGCACCTGGGTTGTGGCAACCTCTGTTATCAGTACATACTGGAGGATGAAATGATAGAGTACAGCCCTGCTGAAAATCACTTGAGGGGTACTGGTGGATGGCAAGCTGGACAGAAGCAAACGATGTGCCCTTGCAGCCCAGAAAGCCAACTAGGTCCTGGGCTGCATCAAAAGTAATGTGGCCAGCAGGGTGAGAGAGGTGATCCTACTCTGTGCTGATGAGGCCTCACCTGGAGTACTGCATCCAGATGTGGAGACGTCAGTAGACGTTCAAGGTCAGTCTGGAGGGGCTCTGAGCAACCTGACTGAGCTGTAGATATACCTGTTCATTGCAGGGGAGTTGAACTAGATAACTTTAATTCCAATGATTGTATCATTCTGTGTAAGTTTGGAGCACAGACAGCCTTCCCAGCATTTTTATTGCCTTTTTATATAAGCAGTAATTCCTGCATTTTATATGCAACTCAAAGTAAGTGTTAGGATTCCTGGTAGGTGCATGATCATTTACCAATGAGGATTTGATTTGTCAAAAATTGAAAATATTATGTAATAAAAATCTATTTTCCTATTTCATCGTTTGTTGTTGTATGCAACATAGTAACAAAACCCTGGCAATTAAAACTTCAACCTCAAAATGTTTCTTTGCCGTGTGCAAGTCTGCAGAAATGTGATATACAGAGACTGAATGCCATTAAATGTACAGCTTTTTGAAATTTCTTCAAAAGACAATAATGATGATGTTAATTAATTGTAAAAGGTAGTCTCTTAATTATTATTTCCCGGGGGAATGAGAAAAACAAACAAACAAACAGAAAAATAAAAGTAGTAGGCATTAAAACTCAGGACATGGTGAGATCACTGCTGAGAGAAATTGTTCGAGGTGCATCTCAAAGGCGAACAAAGACCACAGAGACTAGGAGGGTGGTAGAAGAATTGGGCATGACAGACTTTATGAAGCAGTTCTGAGAGAAAGGATCCTGCATGGAGCACGAATACTGTTGAGTGATGGACATACACTTCCAGCTGGAGAACCCTGGGCAATAATCTCAAGTGGAAATCAGCTGCTATTGAGCACGTATGGTCTGAAGGGTTTTTATACCTGAGCAATGACATAGTTCATATAAACTAGTTTTTGTCTGTGTTACGTCAGTACTATTTTCTTTCTATAATAGGCAACTTTCCTATTCATGCTTAATTCACAATGGAAACTTTGGTCAGCAAACAGATATTGGAAAAGAATATTTATCATTTAGATATTCAAAGAATTAATTGTCAGCATATGTTATATTCCAGTGGGGAATAACAGGCTGGTGTGTTCGGGGATGACTGCATAAACCATTCAGGAACTGTTTGAAAATAATTAAGGAAATAAGATGCCTACTGTATATAAAGTGGGCTTTTAATTATAATAGAAAATAAATTCTTCAGAAATCATTTGTAAGATAACTTACTTTTCAAGTAAGTTTTGACAAGATTTCAAATAATTTATCAGCTAGTGATCACATATTGTATAACAGGATTATAACTAACCCAACACACTATACTACCCAGATATAGCAGCTCAGCTCCCATCCAACGTCAAGGGAGGGCAGAAAGAGTTGCATCTGCATTCAGGTACTTTCATTTGCAGTATGTTCTAATATTGCAATGCAAGAGGAGAAGTGCACTGTTGTGCTGAACCAAAAAAACTGACCAAAGGGTTGATAGGTTGGTGGCTGTTGGGAAAGTAAAGAAGTGTCTACTCTGCACTGCGATGGTGGCTGCATGGTAGGTGAACCAGTCTGTTACTGAAATCAGATCTAATCTAAATCTAAAACAAGTATGTGAATATTTCTACTAAATTTGCCAAAGCACGCAACACAGAGTTTAGACTTAATATTTTATGCTAGCTTCATGCTTCCTCTTTCAGGGCAAAGAACATGGCATCAATGTTTGTCAGAAAGTTTTTTCTGAACTTTAGCATTTCCTGAGTTCCAAACCATGCTGCAGTGCATATTTTGGTGCTTCATGTGAGGTTATAATAGTAGAAAACAGTAATGTTTCTGTGCTTGCATTAATGTTCTCTTTCTTATCAATATTTCATTAATATTTTCAATAAATATGGGGAGAATTCAGAAGATGTCACCTTAGATTACAAACTGCTGACTGCAGTGTTTTTTTTTCAGGAAGATGAGGATAAAAGGAAGATGCCTTGGGTTTAATATGTAAGCTACCACTCACATAATTGTGAGAAGGTGCATGGTTCTATATCATTGCTGGTTGTATATCATGACAACCTAACCCTTCTTATTATAGAATCACAGAATGGCCAGGGTTGGAAGGTGTCTCTGGAAATCATCTTGTCCACCTTGATCCCAACTCCAATTCAGAGAATATTTTTACAGAGCAAAGAATATTTCACTTGAAAATAAAACATTTATGCTTTTGAAACCTTTGAATTTGTATTACTCTTGACAGAGTGACCTTTGCAAATAATAAATTGAGAGTAATTAGACTAAATTTTTCCTGCTGAAATACATATGACTCTTTTAAAATCTTTGTCTAGCTTAGAAACTTCTTTAATATTTCAGGTTTCTGCGAACAGCTCCTTGCAAACAGCTTCTTTTCTTCAGCTGTGAATCCCAAGCTGTATGCAAAGCCGAAGCTATAGCCCACAGTTTGCATTAAGTAGCATTTGATTAGGTGGTAATAACATTAATTGACACCCAGAATCAGTTGGCTGTAGGTGATCTGAAGCGATAATGCACTGGAGCTAAACATTCTGTTTCAAGTCAAAATGCTTCCTCGGCCTGGGGAAAGATGCAGGTGTTCGGGATAAAAGAGTGTTTTGTAAATGAAAAACTTGAACACTGCGATTCCACTTCATTACTCTTCTGCTGTTCCTTAATGTAAAATGATTACTCTATTGCCACTTTTCTTCTATGTTTTATAAGTATTAGAAAATTAAGCAGTAAATGCTTAAGATAAAATATGATGAAAATATTAAAAAAAAAAAAAAAATCAAGGCAAAGAAGAAAAAAGATACCGAATATCTGGAAATAATTTAGAAATATTTCTTATTCAAAACAATGTATTTTAATAATAGATAATAATATATCTATTATTAAAAACTCTTGCTATAAATGGTTAGTTCTTGATTTCTTGCTTGCCTTTGTTACAATGAAGCCCTCAAAATATTGGCCTTCCTGGAAAGTTTGTTTCTGCTTTGTGGATTAGGGTGTTCTCAGAGATAGAATACATGCTCGCAGCTGGCAAAGCAAATGTTTTGGTGAATGATAATTGTTCGCCAATTCCCACAAATCCTTTCATAAAATATAGACCTCATTGTGTTTTTTAGGGACCTTTCTTGCATTTAATTAACAACTGAACTATTGCTGAATTGTTTTTATACAATCAGGAATAAGGCTTTTCAAAGATTCTACTTGGCAAAGCTAACTGAGGGAGTCAGTGCTCTGGTAATTTTGTGCTCCTGGAAGAAGCAAAAATAACAAACACCTATAAAATTAGTATAAGCATATATATATATATATATATATGTAGACGTGTAGTTTTAAATATAATTTGTCTTTGTTGTCAAATTACAGGTGTACATTTCATGTTCTATTATATTCCTTGATAAGGACTCCCTTGTCCTGTAATTTTCTGATCCCAAGACCACAAGGAAATGGGAAGTGATATGTTTATCAGTGTGTGTGTGGTAACAGAACCAGAGCAACCTTGGCAGGACCAGGAAGGTCTTCTGCTACTGAAGACCACAAAGTTTTATCTCTGCTCCAGGAGCCTGGCTTCTGGCTTCAGGCAGAGAACAGTATGGGATGGCCAGGCAGTAAACCAAGGGGCATGTCTGTAGTGACTCTGACCAGCTTGTGCATAAGTGTAGAGTTTACTACTTGTTTTGCTGTAAGGAATGATGCTTCCAGTATGGGTTTGAGGTAAATTTTATGTTCTATGTGAATAAACACAGTCCTCGTTTTTGAAACTCATATCCTGTATTTGTCTATCTTCTAAATGACTACTTCTTGTGGATAATTCAGAACAAGCCTTTGGCGTCCTTAGTTGTATCCAAGAATAAAATATATGTATTTTTATTTTTAAATAACAAGAAAGAGGAAACACATAATTAATGAAAACACATATAGGGAGTACAGCTGTGTGCTAAAGAAAACAGTATCTAAACATGTAGATCAGTATTTCAGATCCCATGCTACTTGAATGTCCTTGCCATTTCTGCGGGTAAATCATTTGTATAAAATGTGCAAGAGAAATGTGTAACATAAACACAACAAAGATCCGATTCTTTTCTTAAAGACTATTATATAGCTTACATAGCTTGTGATTCCCAAACAAAGGGATTTTGTCAGATAGGGAACAATATGTATTGCTGCAGGCATGAGAAAGGAGAGCTGTATTTGGAAAGTATTACAATTATAATGGGAGTAGATTACGAGGCAGATAATTATGGTACAGATACAGGATCTTCCCTTCCCACTGGGATTCATTCTCACTCTGTTGGTGTAACTTATAGCCCCAAGGAACAGTCTTTTTAGTTTCAAGCCTCTCCTTTCTAATCTCTCAGTCTTTTAGTGTTTCATTGCATTAGTTGCAAAGGTTCAAGGAGGTCACTCCAGAAGTTATTCTCTCCAAGGGATTAAATTGACTCAGAGGAACAAAGTAATTTGGAAGACTTTTTGCAGAAGCCTTCTTCCACCTTCAGACTACAAAAACTGTCCTCTTCCACTCCTGCAAGGCCATTTCTGAGGTGCTTCGCTCTTCTGATTTGTATCATTCTGCCTTCAGGAAGATCAAAAACGAGTATGTAAACCTAAATAGACTTCATAGTCAAACTAAATCTTAACAATGGAAGCTCTATATACTGTATGTCTAAATGTATGTGCTTGGAAGATTATTCTGAATGTTGAAATTAGTTATTTGTATTTTTATTGATTATTATAATATTTTTAGTCATTGAATTATATTTATCTTCTGAAGTATCTTTTGATATTATATATATACATATATAGGATAGGGAAGAAACCTTACTGATGCATTTTTAAAGTCATTCCAGAAGAATGACATAGATTAGAGGTTTATTTCTGAAGCACTCTGAAAGGATTTTGAAAATAAGTAAAAAAAAAAGGTGTAAAAAAGGAATATGAACATTCCAAGCAGGGAAATTAATCCAAAATTTCAAATCACTAGGCTGAATGGTCAACTATAGAAACAATGAACAAGAAACACGTGTTAGTATGCTCTTTATCTGATACAAAATGCTGTTAACTGAGTTTCTGATCTGTAAATAGAAACCCACCAATTTGTATGCTAAGCACACCTATAAGGACAAGAGAGGATTTGTAAGTGGAACAAAGAATCACCTTGAAGTGCTTCAAAGTTATCCAGAGTCATCAAAACAGTAACTGAAAGTACCATCAAAGCAGTAAGCATCATAGCCTCCATATAGCAATATGTAAATAATTAGAGGAGAGCCATCTGTAATGCATTAAGAACAAGAGTCTTCTGGATATTGATCTATTCACGCATACATATATTAATGTATTAAATGTGCTGAGATACACAATGATGTGCTTTCTGCCAAAGTAAAGCAAAAAACAACTTTTAAAGCATTTTTAGTTATATTATTTTCTGTGTGTATTCTGTGTTTTGTCTTGATTACTTATACTAAATTTAGCCTTTATTGATTATATTTATGTGAAATCTCTTTCATTAGTGCCCTCTATATAAATAATAAAAGGCTTTTATCTGGTCATTCAATTCATTCCTGTCCAATGTACATGCATATTATGCATCCAATTAATGTATTTCAATGTAGAGTAAAAAATTTGGAAAAGTTTTATAATTGCTGAGGTTGCTAGAAGAAAGAATGTATATATTCATGAAGTGAGCCTGTAGTTTGATGTTTTGCATAATACAAGCCCTAGAACATCACCAAAAGGCAGCTCTGCTTGGAGAAAAATGCTGACTTCATTGTTTAATACAAAAACAGAAAATATTATTGATTTCATAGTAAAATTATATATGCTGGCTTATTTAAGATGGAATCATGTTTAATTCATATCCGTTTCTATTTATTTTGCAGAAAATTATGTGCAGTCTAATATTACTGAAAAAATAGTACTACAGAGTCGGGCTTACGGCTTGTGGTATGCTAAGGATGAGCAATGTTTAAATGCACACTCGATAGCTTCATATGCATACTATTTGTGTTTGATGATTAGCAGATAGCTGTACTTAGCAGACAACTTTCACTGAATCCTCAGATAGCATTTCTCTCCAGCAGTACTAGTTGATTTTTTGAAACACTGTTGTAAAAGTTTGTGTACTTGATTTCTTTGACCTACATCTCACTTTTCTTTATGAAAGTATAATTAAAAACAATTTTGATAATATTAGATCTAGGAAAGCTCCAGTAGGTTAGAAACTGGAAAGGGCAGCCTTTGTTCCGGTGCTTCCATGAATGGTGGTGAGGAAGGAGGACAGAAGGACAGGAAGAGAAACAAGTATTAGTAGCATGATGTCATATGTGGGAAAAATGGTATGCAAGAGAAATTAGGCAGCAACAAAGTTATTCGGGGAGACTTCAACATCATCATGGAGCAAATCATGTGCTGGGTCCCAACTCGTAATACAGGATCTTAACCACAAGGCTAATCTGTTCCAAATTAATAACAGTATTCTGAAATTATAATTTCACTTGGTTTCATTTCCTGTTGTGCTGGCTGATGGTTTTCAGTATATCTGATATCTTACCTCCAAGTTTTTATTAATTGGTTGGCATTTGATTAACCACCAGTCTGCTGAACAACAGGGAACTTAGTATTTGATCAAGCTGAGGTGAAAATTGAGTCCAATACAAGTCATTTGAGTGCAGCTGAGCTGGAGATTCAAGGTGTTAAGTACTTTCTGAAGACTGTTCTTATAAATCAGACTAGTATAGGGATATGCAACCGTGTAATATGAATTAATACTCTTACACATATTCTGTATTTTAGTACAGCTGGACAAAGGAGGTGCAGTAAGAAACTAAATGACTTAGTGAACATCTATCTTCCCTAATGGCAATGGGACAAAAATATCTGTATTTTACTTACAGTGTAGCCAGATTTGTTTCTTTTGTCATTTTTGTTTTTGTTTTTCTTTGCACATTCCTCTACATTGAATATGAACATGGAGAACTGACCTAACATGGCGCATTTGTTTTGTTGGTATTCTTTTTTCTCTTCGGCAACTATTAGAATCATAGAATCATAGAATCACTTGGAAAAGACCTCCAAGATCTAGTCCATGGTTGTCCAACCTTTTGGCTTGCCTGAGCCACACTAACAGGAGTTGCCATAAGGTCGCATACAAAATATATAATAACGTCCAGGCTGGATGTGCAGCCTGGGCAGCCTATTCTAGTGGTTGGAGACTCTGCTTGTGGCAGGGGGATTGAAACTAGATGATCTTTGAGGTCCTTTTCAACCCAGACCATTTTATGATTATATAAGTAGTATATGAGTATATAAGTAGTATATGAGTATATAAGTAGCAAAACTTATTTTTATGTATTTTTATTAAAATATAAAAAGCAGGGAGCAACAAAAACATACAACTAATGCAATGTTTGCCCTTGTTTTTGTGAAACTAATGCATCAAGCTGGTTTGATAGCAGTGGTTGCCAATCCTATTGAGTTCTCAAGGTGTTTGTCAGAGATTTTTGATGAAATATTACTTTTCCTGTGCTTCATCCTTGACAATAATTGTTCACAAATGTATGTACTGTCAGAAAGTGATGACATGAGTGAAGCATGACTATGAAGTAAGGGATATTTTTCACTAGTAATATAGAGCTTATGAAAGACACTACCAGATTTTTCTTTGAGTTGAATGTTTGACTGCAACTCTATATATTCATTGTGAAAATTTGCAAGTATTGCAAGTATATCAACGTATAAAAATAGAGCCATAAATAAACAAAAAATGATTTTTTTTTGAAATCTTAAAGCCTATTCCCAAATTTCTTTATCAAAATGTAAAGCACAGCTTTTTTTCACAGTTCACACAACTGTATTCAGACAGTTCAACGAAGTACATGAAATTATTTGACATAACTTGAGCTTGCCATAATTTTAGTTACATTTGAAATGCAGTTGTTGTCTGAAACATAGCATGGATAAGGTGATTTGCACCTTAAAGACACATGTTTAACTCATTTAAATGAGTGGTCAAATCCACCCATTTTTAATCTTTAGGTTCTGGAACAAATTTTCCTTTTGATTCCATAAAGGACTTGATTTCACTTCGGAAAGTCTTTTTAGCATTTTGACCCAGCTTAGCCACCTTTCTTCAGAAAAGTAAATAATGACCCCATTATCAGCATCCATGCTTTTAATATTGGTGATGATTCAGTCCCTTCGACTTTATGAAATTCACGTCTTTGATGATGACTTGCGTGACATTATCCATTTTTAAATCTTTTTCACATAAATTTTCTTGATGTTTGATGCAGTGATACTTCATTAAATGTGAGTTACTGGTAGTAACTGCATCATCTTCTACTGATTTTATAGGTCCCTTCTCCTTCTTACCAGCCATCACCATAAGTAGCTATGCCAGATATATTGACAAAGGTTAAAGAAAATCAGTTTAATGTATTTTTTCTATTGCTTCATACAAATCAGGAGATTTAGTTGTGTCTTTCAGTGGCACCAAAGAAGTCATTTCTTCAGTGACATTATATTTGTTATCAATACCTCTAATGGAAATGGCGAATTGAGCCATATCTGTAGCATCATTACTTTCATCTCTCGCCAAAGCATAAAATTTAAAATTAGCAGTTTTACTCTCCAAGTTTTTTAGATAGATTTTTCTATTTCTTCAGTTCATCTGGCAATAGTCTGATGAGACAAAATGATTCTAGAAAAATCTGTTGGATTTTTTTAAATCAGGACACTGTATATCTGTTATGTTTTCCATACATTGCTTAATGAACTCACCATCTGAAAATGTTTTTGATTTTTTTTTTGCAGTCAGATTTGCTGTCACGTAACTAGCTTTTATACTAGAGTACATTTGAGTTTTAGCTTTTTAAAAAATATTTTGATGAGGTGGCAGCCAGTTTTCAGTTCCACTATTTTGTCTTTACAAAACATTCCTTGATATGCATTGAATTTGGCAGCGTGTTTCTGCATATAATGTCTTTTCAAATTGTAATCGTTGAGACGTGACATTATTTCCTTGCAAATGAGACATAGATCCATATTATTTGGCAGCACTTCACTGCACCCTACCCGTGTCCCAGGTCTGGGTTGGGCTGCTTGGTGGGGCAAAGCTACTGCCTTGATGACAGAGCTGAGCTGCGGAGCTGAGCTGAGCTGGGCCGCATGAGGCCTGTAGGCTGATGGTTGGATGTGCATGATCTAGTCCAACTGCACATTTATCAACAATATTTCTCAACTAAACCATGTCTCTTAGTACAACATCTACACATTGTATTGCTACTCTCCTCTCTCCAGCAGCCAAAATAGCATTAAGGATATTTTGCTAGAAAAGAAATCTACGAATGCCTGTCCTGTTCCCTAAGGAAATGTTTTTGGAAAGATTTTTCTTTGTATGTAGTAGAGCAAAGTTCTGGCTAGTGTTGAAAAGAGCTTCTTATGGTCTGTCTCCTTTTATGTTTTTAACCCTCTGAAGTGTCATTTTACCATGTGAAAATTTACCGCATAGCAGAGGAACACAGATTCTGCAACTGTAAAACACAGATTTTACAATGTTATAGAATCAAAATACTTAAGCCCAAAAGCTTCTTGTTTTTCTAACATTGTAGGAGTGAGAAGGGTCCATAAATTTGTAAAAATGAGTCATTAGCTTAAATGTTGTGTATGCTGTACTTGTCATGCAATTTAAATTCTGATTTACAGGCTTAAAATGTTATCAGTTGAGCTAAAGTATTATGTAATATTTGAAGTAACTGTTCATTCTACATTATTTAGAAGCATTATTCTTAAATAAAAACAAATCATGCTCAAGTTTTTTTTTTGTTGTTAAATTTATAAAGGGGAGCAAAGTCACAACTAATCATCTGCGGCTTGCAAAAATGATTTGTGACTATAAATGGGGAGGGAGGAAAAAGGTTATAGGGGGTGAGAGGTTAACATTGCACTGAGCAGATTGGTTGTGCTTTATTCTGGAGCAAATTTGTCCAAATAAATTATAAATGTGGTAGCTCAATAATAAATGCAGAGCAGGAGGCTGCAAGCAATAAAATTAGGTGAATGCATTGAGTGCTCAGTTTTTTAGTTAGGTGGGTGGTGTAATGCAGTAATAGAAATCTGTTACCTACATACCCTGTTTTAATGAGCAATGCTTCATTATACTGCTGTAGTGAATGTTTCTCATTTTCAAGAAGAGCTTATTGTTGTGTATGTATCTATATGAAAAAAAGATACACTCTTTAAACTGCAAAGTTGTCAACACGCCATTCTTGATATATACATACACACACACACAAAAGCATATACAGTCTATATATGTATATAGAGCCTAAAATGATTAAAATGTTCCTGAACCCATATATACGATTTCATTTTTGTAATACTCATTTTGTCCTGTTGAAGAGAAATATTGCTTAATTTGAATGAGACTGTGAATTTTGCAAAATGAGGATGTAATGGCATTTTACTTAAACTTATGGCATCTCTGTTCATATTGTGTGGTTCAGAAAGAGTTTCTTCATAATTAAAGTGTCAAAAAACACATTTGTATCAAGAATGATGAAATTCATTTAGGATGATTTGCCAGAGAATAATAACTTTAAACCTTTTCCCTTCAAACAGAACTGTTTACGGCTTGCTCATCAGTTGTCCGGGGTCCTCTTATTTCCTTCTCATGTTACTCATGGAAATAAACCTTTCTTTTACACTATTTCCTTTATTTTCACGTGCTTTGATATGTACATTTTATGGATCATTTATTTGAGACTGTTTTATTTGAATATTGGCCAATATTTTTTTTTATTATTATTTTTGTTTCACTCCATCGGTAAGAAATTGTTGTGCTTCCAGTTCAAAGTGCATAATTTGTGGAAGTCCAGATTTTTGCAGTAACCTAGAGACTTTTGAGAATCTAACCTCCAAAATCTGAATTTGTCCGTAAGTAGAGCCTGACCGCGTAATACTCAGCTTATTAGTTCACTGTTGAACACAGCATGGTACCTCTGGCCTTGATTCAGCAGTCTTTAATATGTGAATAAGTGGTCTGCTGAAACAGGGCCAGACAAGTGCAATGCCTGCAGAGGGCAAGGTGAGTGAAAGAAAATGCCGCTCACCCACTCAGGTTTGATTTCTTCTTCTTGATGGAGGTGCAAATCTGAAATAAATCAGGAGTGTGATGTGCACGCAGAAACAAAGTCAAGAAAGAAAATAAACCAAAAAGTCTTATCTAAAGTAATCTTAAGATGTGAATTTAGGACAACAGTGCTTATTCTATCAGATGGAACAGATTAGCTTGATCTTTTCTGTTTTAATTGTTTATTCGTCAATTGACTGATTACTCACTGGGGTTGTTTATAATAACGGTAGGATTTGCTGCATCTTAATGGTTATCTGAAAACTGTCTGGAATGAGCTTCTTTAAATGTAAGGAGACAGGCTCTCTCTGGGACCTGATTTATCCCATCCTACATGTGTTGAATTACCCCCAGAGGTGCTGCTGTGTAGAAGGAGACTGGAGTACTGTCTCATCAGAGAGAGGCTAGGTGAAATGAAAATGATGCTACCTGACCAAGTATAGTAATCACTTATTACACAGGTGTCAGTCTTGCCTCTTGCCCAGTGGAAATAAGACATGAAATGAAGGAAAGAAATGAAATTTAGAGTTTACCCTTGTGTCTGCATGAAGCAGGTGTCTAAATGCTAGCCAAATAGCCAGTCTTTAGATGCAGTTCAATTTCCGAATAACTGCTGTAGGAAAAGCTCTCTCTGTTCCTCACTTAGACCTAGTTTTCAGTTATCTAATGACTTTGTGTTAATGTGACCCAGCATTTCTTTCCTCTTAGCTATCTGCTCCATTCGGGTTTTTTCCTTTCTTGTTTACCACTGTCATCAATACTCACCAGGCACCTAACCTGCAAAGTGTCGAGTTCTGTCTGGGAGGTATGATCTGTTCTCTTTGCCCAGCTATCAGGAGTCAGGCTGTCCTGTTTCTCACAAGATTTGACTGGATAAGAGACAGGTAACCATAAACAGCATTGTAGCTGGTTTTAGGATTGTATCCCAGCAAAGGTCAAGTAAAACGGTGCAGTGAAAATAAAGCATTTTGAGTCATTTATTCCTTTAAAAATGTTTGTACCATCATGCAGCTGAAAAGCCATAATGCTTTCATTAAAAGTCACATCTGTGGTGAATTAAAACAGGAGCCTTTTCCAGCCAAAGAGTATTTGTCAGGTTGAAAGTTTTTCTCTTAGCTCCCGAAGCTTTTTTCCAAAATCCAGGGGCTAAGACAGAGAGCAGACCTTGTCACGAGCTGGTACTGAGGTTTAAGTACATTCCTGCTACGTTATTCACCATCTGGCTCCAATTTGGAGGTACATCTCCCTTGTGCTCACTTTATTAACCTACATATGACTGGCTCTTTTGTTTAATGTGGAAACGAAAAAATAGATGGTGGGCCCAAGAAAAGTAGTCTAAAAATGTCTTTTTCCAGATTTTCTACTCCTTGTGGCAAAATAACCACTTTCATGGAAAATGTGGTGGATAAAAACAAATATATCTTTTAAAAGTTATATTTTCAGGGTTGGCATTTTTAACTTTATGTAAAAAGGCTAAAGCAAGTGTGAAATCTTAGTTCTTCCCCTGTCCCCCCCCTCGCCCTACCCTTTTTTTTCTCTTTTCTTTTTTTTTTTTTTGAGACCAAAACAAAACAATTTCTACCCCAAATTGACTTCAAAGATGGAAATGTACCACATCCATGATGGTCACCTAGGATGGCCAAAATTTATACTTCCCCTGAGGGTATGCCTTGAACATAAGCCCAGCCAGCAGCTGTGTGTTTGTCAGCTACCTCCTGGATGTATACTTCAATGAGAAGCCATCACATAAGCTACTTTTGGTTCATCCATCTAATAGGTATGGGACCTGGTAAGAAGTGAAAGGACTTGAACAAGGAACTCAAGTTACTTTCTAAATATCTGTAGGAAATGAACGTAAGTGTTGGTTGTTGGATTTGTATGTTTAGGATAAAAGACTCTGTCTTTTCTGCTGTTCACAGGCCAGTTCACCTAGAGAAATTTTTACTTCAGAAGAAGTGGAAAACTTCAACCATCTTCAGTTTTCATTACTTGAAGATAATGGAGAACAAGCAACTATCAGGATGGCAGCCATAAGCAGAGAGCCCAATGGCGCTGGGCTTACATATCATTCCTAACTGTCTTCATTCTTTTTTTATTTAAATGTAAGAGTAGAAAAGTATTGAGAAGTTACTAGGAAGAAAAATGTGGACACAAGTAACAGGAAAAATTGCAGCTGGAGAATAAGAGTAAGCTCTTGTTTATACCACTCTGGTGCCCAGATGTCTCTGGTATTATTCAGGACTCCTTGTGCTAAACTTTGTATGACTGGGGAAGAAAGTCTTTGCCCTCAAGGATCTTAGTCTATTTTTGGGAGGTAAAATAAATAATCTTCCACAATTATTAAGGCTTTTAATGCCTACCATACATAATGTATATGTATAAAATACATCTCTATTTGTACATACATACATATATTAAAAAAAATCTGAGTGCTTCTGTAGCTATTTAAAAAAGATGGGTAAGCAAAGAGACCAGTTTATATTTTAGAAACACTGGCATTTTTCACCCTAACATTGCACATCACTGATGTCAAAGTCTTTCCCACTCAAGAAAGATGCTTTCACATTTTTCCAATAAGGACTGTTATCTCAGGGGGAAAGTTGTGCCAGGGTTTACTCCCATTTTTTGGCTGAGTTGCTTCATGAGGGAAATGTTTTCTTTGAATAAGATATTTGGATGTATTACAAACAGTGTAAACAGCTTCCCTCCACGGTGGAGAAGGGGGAGGAAACCATCTCAACTCTTTACATGAGAAGTGGCAGATTTTCTGGATGTTTAGCCGGATCGTATATCCCAGGGAAAAATTTTGGCTCTACAGAAGCCCACAGCGAAGCTTCTGCCAGCTCCCACGAAGCTGAACAGATGCAGGACTCCTCAATGCTCCTGCTCAGTGTTCTGGAGTAAGGTTTGTGGGGGGTTTCCCCCAGAGCATGCATAGTGCCAGGTCTCTGAGCTTATATGTCCCCTTCCCCTACACTGCAGAATCTTATTCCCTTACATATTTTTATAGACATAAATTTAAGGAAAATATCCCAGAAAGTAAATTTTGATTTTGGTGTTCCCTCAGGGTTGATTGCTTAATCTTCTCCATCTTGCAATTAGTTAAAAGGAGAGAAGATGGAGATAAATGAGAGAGAATGCTATTTTGCCAAGCAAAACCAAAGAAATTGGGAAAAAACATTGAAAAAGAATTTCTGACACAGTCCAAACTGCCTGCAAACTCTGCAATTCTGTGTTTTCCCCTATTCTGTCAAGTTTCACTGTCCCTTATGGATGAGGAACAGGGGAGGAGACTTTGTCTGTGTTTTTTGCAATAGATATTTTTGGAATAGTGGGAGCAACTGATATTGAAGAACACTTTGATATTTCTGGGTTTCAGCTATTGAATGTTTCTGAATTTCATTGTCAGGTGCAAACAGTAAAGTTACTGAAGGGATTTCTTTATTGTCAGGTTATAATATTATTCAGAGCCCACTGTCCCTGGAGGATGCCTCTGGTCTCATTCATGATTCCTCCTAAATTACAGAAAAGAAGGCTGCAATGATATTTCCCCCTACCTGAATTTCACAAGCTAGATAACTAAAGTAAAGTAGCTTGAATTAAACACTCTGACTCCTCTTAACTATTGGAAGAGGAAATTTGTATGCTGAAAAGCTGTTAATTCAATGTTCATCTTATGCTAACCTGTACCAGTTTATTTTCATTCACTATAGATTTAACCTTTTGAGCATCTTGAGTCAGGAAGAAGTTGTTATTACTTCAACAAGTAAATTATTCTGGCTATGGCAATTTTTCTCTCCATGCCTCTTATCAGAGGCGATGGTTGTGCCCTGTTGTGGACTCCCTAGAGCAGGAGCTGATGTCCCTGGGGCTGACATGAGGTCCTGGACCCTGGGCAGGACAGGGGTTACCTCAAAGGTGGGCAGGGACAGGCAGGGCTGGTGTGGCCCCAGGGCACTGACAGTATCATGCAGAAAGTGGAATCTATGTGCTTGAACCCTAATTTCCCTTCAGGAGGAGATGTTGGTTTGAGTCTCTTTCCTCTATCAAGTCACTGGCTTCAAGGTGGAACTTCAGATATTTGAGACATTTGGTTGTTGATTAAAACTGATTGAAATCAGCTGGATTAAAACTTATTTGGCAGCATAGGTGGATAGGTGCTTCTGGGATGGAAGTTAAGTTGCCTCCTGGTGCTGATAGTTTTTGAACAGGGCTTGAGGTTCGAGACTTGAATATGACTGCAAAGGCACTTGGTTTTCAAAATGGTACATGTTTTCCCTGAATCTCCAAGTCCAATCTACATGGAAATGCAACAATGCATGCTTGAGCTTTGTAGTTTTCCTGAACTGCATCTTCTAAAAATGGAACTGGCTGTTTTCAAATCTACAGGACAATTGCTTTCCATGATCAGGCCTACATTTCCAGACAGCGTTCAGGATGCAAAGTGATGTTCCCTGTGTGCTTCTGTATTTGCAGGTTGTATTTTACCATTGGCTTTCTCATGAGAATGTTTTGACCTCCATTTAGTTTTTGTCATGATGAATTTTTATCTCCGATTACCACATAACTAAAAATTTCCAGTAGAATGGCTAGAAAAAAAAGAAAAAATAAGTGACATCCAAACAGCAATAATGGTAAAATAACTCGTTCTTACAAGGTTGTAATCTCAAACCAATCCACTTTGACCATAGTCATGGCAAACTGCTGTCTGAAAATGACTGCCCTATTCATCTGTTAATATTGTTAGAAAGAGAGCTACAACTGTACCTATCAGTGTAACTAAATTAGAGCAGGTTCACATAAGGCAGGCACACATAAAAATGTACTTATGAAACAGATGTATCCCTCAACAGGAAAATGACAGCAATTCTGATAAAATGCTTTTATTATTTACTTTCAACAAGTATCTATGGCTGCAGCTTGACTATTGTTGAATCATTTCAATAATCTTGTTAGAGGCCTGGCAATAAAAGGAAAAGCACTTCAGTGGAGTGAAATGGCGCAGCTCCTGACAAGTTCAGTGGCATGTCAGTGATACGGTGGTATTTTTTTAAGCTGTCGAAACACACAGCAGCATTGTTTGTGTAAGTGGGAATTGCTTTGAAGCAGAACACATCTTTTCTGTGGGAGGCAGCAGCTGGTTAAGCCCTGCCAGTAGGCACTGTGGGTTGCATGGTGAGATGGATGACCCCTGTGCAAGGCAAGCCCAGGTCTGCTGGGGGTAGGGGTTGCACTCACATCTTATTGGGATAAACATGGTAATGCAAAGGATTACCCTTGGAAATTAAAAAAGAATTTTGTCCTTAATCTGAGCAAGCATGGCTATTTCTAGACCTCTGCTAAGTTTTATGATGCTTTCAGTCCATTTTCAAGTTCCTCTCCAAAGTTAGTGCCCAGAGAGTCATTTATGTCAGACCTAAAGTTTTTTTATCATAGAATCATAGAAAATCCCAAGTTGGAAGGGACTCCCAAGAATCAATGAGTCCAGCTCCTGTCAGGCCTTAAACTTTTGGTTGCTAATTGAGGGCATTCTGAGAATGGATTCGTAAGGAAATTTGTAGTTAACATTTCTGTATACAATATCTTCTCAGGTTTTCTTAGATTTTGAAAGAACTGTGAGATGATAACTAACTATGCACAGAATATTACAGTTGGCAAGTACAGGGGTTGTTTTGCTATCTATAGGAATGTAGAAGAATAGTAACTTGAATATGGCCACGGAGGATGTTTGTGGCAAGCATATCTCTAGTGTATTTAATTTTAATCTGCTACAATGTATCATTGCTTCTACTTCAGGAGCACTTCATTTTCATTTGTCCTCAAACTTCCAGGAACATCCATATCTGAGCAGGATTTGAACCTCTGAGCGCTTCAGAACAGGGGCTGAAATTGTCTATAACTTTAAACTGTGGACAGTGCATATGGAATATGTTGTGCACTACAAAAGCTAATATAACACAACTGTAATAATTCTTTTGGTAATTGCTCCAGGTGAATGTAAAAATTTATTCTTTAGCAGAAGATGTTAAAATCTAGTCATGAAGCATTAAGATTTCTGTAGCAACAGAACTACAGAAGTTTTATTGTTTATGGTATATGTAGAATTTATATATGTAGATTGCTCTGAAAGTAATGCTACTTATTTATTTCCATGGAAACTACAACAAATGCAAAAAGCACAATGACACTATTTCATAGAGCAAATTCTCAGCTATAAAATATTATTTTTCAACACAGTCATTACCATTAGCTATGCGTTTTTCCAGCCATGAGCACCTGCGTGCTGGGCTCATAAAATCTACACCAGCAGAGGTGACCCACTGCCACTGTCACCACTGCTGAAACATGCCACTCACTGCCTCACTGTGCTCACATCCACTGTTGGGTGTCTGTAAACATTCAGCAAATGCCGATGAATATCAATGGATGCCATTTTTTCTGCCTGGAGGAATTCACCGATGTGTCTTTGCTTCATCCATGTTTCCATGTCAGACACCATTTTGTCAGACTGCTCCTCTGCTGCCATCTGTCACACGGCAACATGTAATGGAATATTTGTGGGAAGGTTCAGCCTCTACTACCATCCCACCAACATCTGCCTCTGACACCATGGGACATCATAAAATACGAGACATTAACTTCAGAGCAGCCCTCGTATGTGTTTCCATATAGTAAAAATATTATTCAAATGTTTTTAAATGTTCAACGTAAGAAAATTAAATCTGTGCCTGAACTCTTGAACTTTTTAATCTTTACCACATTTTCAGGATCTTTCAGTGTAATTGGCTACTTAACATTTACAATTGTTTTACATTTAAAATATTTTCTATTTTATATTCATATCTCTTTACATATATTTCTTCTTACAGTTGTTTGGTTTTTTTTGGCCCTTAAAGGCCATCTAGTCCTCTTCAGTGAACAAAGGCACCTGCAAGTCAATCAGGTTGTTCAGGGCCTCATCCAGCCTGACCTAGAATGTCTCCAAGGATAGGGCATCCACCATCTCACTGGGCAAACTGTTCCACTGCCTAGGCACTCTTAGTGTGAAAAATGTCTTCCTTACATCCAATCTAAATCTCCCCTCTTTTAGTCTGAAATCATTTCCCCTTGCTCTATCACAACAGACCCTACTAAGAGTGTGAACCCTTCTGTCTCATAGCCCACCTTTAGATTCTGAAAGGCTACTATTTCAGTTTAGAATTCGTAAGTTTCTGAATTTTTCTCCCATTGCTCTGAAACATGCTGTAATTAGATTCTGCCTGAAGGAGAATAATTATTCTGAACATTAGAAATAAATCCATTGCTTTTTTTCTTTCTACTTTATTTTGATTTGACACACTGGGGAGTTAAAAAGAACCTCATATGTTAACAATGTAGAATTTTAACCAACACTATTCCAAGAAACAAGATAAAAAGGTTGAATTTTGAACTCTGGTTTTCAATGAAGACCACATACTTGGATAGCTTGGGAAGAAATTAACAATTACGAACATCTTAGGCAGTTGACTAATCCCAAGGATACCTGATGAGTTTCTGCCAAAATATTTCAGGCAGCAAATGAAATTTCTTCAGTTTTGGAGTTACCATTGCCTGGTTGCACTGCTCAGCCTGAGAGCCCAAAGGAGTGGTTAGAATGGGGAGATTCTGCAGAAGAAGTCTCTGCAGAAGACTGCAGTGAAAAGATAGGATTAGAAGGAAGGTGGGAGACAGGAAATTGAGGATTTTGCAGGAAAAGCTGCTTTTTCTGGAGGGAATTTCCTTTAGCAGGTGCCTCCCTGATCATGACAGAGCTTAACTGAAGTATCTATTGAGACCTCTGTTTCCAAAGCACATGTGAAGTTCATCTTCAGTTTTACCTGATAGTTCCAAATACTTTGAGTGCTATAAAGATGTTTACTTATAGTGACATGAAAATTGATTTCTGGTCAAACCAAATACTCAGGAATGCCTATCCAAAGGCCATAAATAGAAAAGCCGATATTGTATCAGTGAAAGCTGGCAAGTGTGGGGAAAAAAGGTTTATTCATTCAGCCTACAAGAGCTATGTAAACAAAAACAAAACATTCTTTCAGGAGAGGACATGAAGAACTGGCAAGAAAACAAAAGTGTAATGGAGAAGATTTCTAGGCCACCCAGCTGCCTAATTACTGGCAGCATCTCTGTATTTTTACAGCATGCCTCTCTAACAGTCTTTTGGAAAACAAAATGCCATATTGTTGCAAAATAGTTACAAATTTAAAGTATTTTGCACCCTGTAGAATTCAGTTTTTACCTACAGTGGGATTTTTAAAAGATTTGTACTGTAGATTGAAGTAAATAGAGCAACTTAACTGCTTTTTGTAGCAAATCAAAATTTAATTTGCCAAGAAGAGGGAATTGAATGTCTAGTTTCATTTTCCAGCTTGATCTGGAGGACAGTGTTGGCATTATTCACAATTTCTTTGGGACAGTAAGGAAACTGCTGGGATTCATACAGCCTTACACTTACATGTCCAGACTGTGCTGTTGTGGAAGCAATCCACTGAGTATTCTCGGTAACATTTTATATCTGATTCTTTAATGACATTATTAAGACTTGATGGACTAAAGCTCAGGATATTTTTGAGCTTTGGTAACACACGCGTGCAAGATGAAATTCCAGCATTAAAAAAAAAAAAAAAAACCAACAAAGAAAAAAAGACCCGTGGAGAAAACAAATAGGTCTTATTCCATTTCCTGAAACTGGCCTTGCTTGCTTGTGGATAGAAAAGACCTTTGCTTGTTTTAATAATGCATTCCTAATCATAAACAGCTGATAAGATAATGCAGATGTATGTAATTATAAAAGTATTTAAGTTTTCTAGGATTGAATCTTTGCAGTCTTTCTGGGTTCAGAAAACAATGTTATAAATATATATCTTTTATTTCCAGATCGGAACAAAAAAAACCATCATTTTATTTTTCTTCAAGTTGCTGCTCTCCCATGATGCATCGTTGATGCTGTTAATACTTTTTCTATGTATTAAACCTTGTTATCACAGTATTACTGAGGGAGTAATTGCAATCCATTTAGCAGAAGCAAAAAAAAAAAAAAAAAAAAAAAAAAAGACATGAGTTACTTACTGCTGTTTCTGCTGTCTCTAGTGACTAGCGTTAATTAACTCTGGTTTCATCTGCACTATAAAAATGAGCAGTTTTTAAATGGTTGTGAAGTAATCTCGTGGCTCTACTATATTTGTAAAATGTATTTCCATTTTTAATCCATGCAACCATCCAGAAGTTTGGACATCTTGCAGATCACTCCAGATAGTATAAAAGTAATCTCAGGTATGTTATGTGTAATTCTGTTTACCAGAAAGTATCAGTATCTAAAGCTTCAAATATAGGAGGATCAAATGACTCCAGATTGGGGTGGTTTAATTTGTCTTCTCTTACTATTTGCACATTTAAGCCTGTCTCCAGCAGCACCTCCTGCCCTGGAGGAGTTTTTCCTCAGAGCCCACTCTGGCCCTAAACAAAGCTGTCTCAAGTGTTTTTTCCTCTGTCTCATTGTCATCCATTCCTACACAAGAGGATCAACAAAGCCTTGGAATCCATGAAAATTAGATTACTGAGGGGATCTGCATATTTCTGTGTTTTTGGGCTCCACTCCTCCTCCCTGGAGGTGTTCAAGGCCAGGTAGGATGAAGCCCTGGGCAACCTGGTTTAGTTCCAGATCTGGAGGTTGGTGATCCTGCCTACGGCAGAGGGGTTGGAACTTGATGATCCTTTGGGTCCCTTCCAACCCAAGCCATTCTATGATTCTATGACTCCTTCAGTCATTACCTGTTTTACCCAAGTATGCTGCTTACCTTCTCCCAAAAATCTGAACATCAGGTCAGTAGTTACACGTGTCACCCTTAGCAATTCTTAACCCAAACTTGTATTGGTTTCTCTGATCACTGGCAGGTAAGATCACATTTATTATTGCTTATAAAGCAGTATTTAAATCTTTTTATGTGCATAGTAACTGTAAATGAGGGTTTGCAAAATCGTTGTCATCTGGTCCCCTTCCAGTGCAACACAGTTAGCTCAGTGCAGGAAAAAAAAATCTTATAAAGAAGGAAAGAAGAATGTAGTCATATTGATGCAAAGTGTCCTAGCACAGAGTGCATTCTTCTACTGTGAACTCTCTTGTTAAAAATAATTTTTAGACACAAGTGACAAAAACAAAACACTAGCAATATGTACTCTGGTGAGTGTCCTAACAAATTCAGAATTGAGTTCTGTCACTCTTCCCAGAGGATAAGAGAGATTTCAGGACACAATTTCAGCAGGGAAGTTTGATGTGTTGGCTAATGATACTCTGCTATGTTGTTTTTGTTTGTTTGTTTGTTTGTTGTTGTTGTTTTGTTTGTTTTTTGTCTGATTGCTTAAATATATTATTCCAGCAAGATAGTGACAAGACAGTCATTGCATATTTCTGAGAAGATGTTCTGAACTCATTGCCTCAGGTGACTAAAAATGCCATTTTACTCTGCATGCAGATATTGATTATTTATTCTCACGGACTCCAGTTACAAATGGAACCTCTGTGATAGACACTAGATAACATATCCTAAGGTGATCCTTTTAGCCTATTAATCTAAGACCTCACCCAGCTCAATTGTGATGGATGCATCTTTGTTGCCCAGACTTCTTATATGTATTTTTCATTAGGTTGAATATGACTAAGTGTACGGTGACATACACCAAATCTGTGTGCTACACTGTGACATGGGCTGCTCGAACCTGTGCAATGTTACAAGTGTAGTCTTTAGTTATTTTAAACCTTTGATATGTAATAGAGAAAAATGCTTGCTGAACAATAAATAATATTGGTTTGTTAATTGCTACTTGTGTTAAACGTTTGGTATATCGGATTGCTTACAAAGAGTGGGTAGCTGTGTTCTGTCTCATTTAAAAACAAAAACCAGAAAATATTACATTGTTGCCTAACAGCTCTTGTATTATCTTGGATTGTTATGACATTTCCACACATAGTACAACATAATGGCAAGAGAAAGTGAAAAAGCATTCTGGCCTGTGAGAATGTTGATGTAAATAGATAATGAAGCTTTCCATTGTATACCATGATAATAGCCTTGGAATAGAAACAGATCTTTACATGATAGCAGTTTTGATTTATATATTTACTTGGATTTATATAGGCATTCATCGTGATTCTCTATTCCGGCACAAATAATTACATATAAATTCCTCATGCCAAGATATCAGAGCCATTATCTGCAACAAGATCTTTTTCAATTGTCTAACCAATTTAGCCACTGAATAGGATAAAACTTATTTCACCCTAAACCCTCTCACTATCCCAGACCCTTTGAAATGCTGAATTTTGGACTTCTTTTAAAACAAGAGAAGGGATGAGTTCATTCAAGTTCATTGCATCATGAGTGCTCAGTCTTTTCAAGCATGAACAACTGAGAATTGGCTTTGTGGCAGTCTTGTTACAGCAGTATGACACTAGGAGAGAGCTACTTTCAATTGGGACTCTAGTTAGAGCCTACTTATTAATATTTTTAGCCCATACAAGCCAACTATCAACACAGTCTGTCATCAGTGTGAGATCTGGTTGCAGCATCAGCCTCATAGTGGAGATTCCATGGCTTAGACAAGTATGGTGAGAGACGAACACACTTTTTTCCTGTAGGATATCAAGAACTGATGTGATCCTCTGGTCTCAGACATCCAAGAGCAGTACTGCAAGTAACTCTGACTTCTGGCATCTCTGCATTTGTCACCTCCATCTCTGCTATCTATGAGTGAATCATACAGACTGACTCCTAGAAGCTTCCTGCGGTGCAAAATAACCTGAGATATACATCAAGGTTACCTCTGAGAGTTTAGAACTGCAATGTAGACAAATTTGCTGAAGGTTATAGAGCATGATATAGATGGAGTTTTGTATTAAGGGACCTGTAATGTTAAACCTATATGTCAAAGGAGAAACAAAGTCTGCTATCACTTGAAGTCAGCAAGTTAAATCTCCACAGAGAATAAAAGGATCAAAATAATTTGAATTGGGAACCCCCCCCTCCCTGAACAGTTACAAACTGAAATAGTTTAAGGCTTAATAGAGCAATAGCAATGTTTGCACTTGCCTCCAAAACAAAAAGCAATCTGGTACAACCTGAGAAACTCTGCTCTAAGTGTATTTCCTGGTGGTGACAGCAAATGGGCGTGTGTGTGTTCTGCTCCCAGAATGGGAGTTTCAAACTCAATAAGAGTTATCACCATCCCACAAAAAGAAATTGTGTGTAATGTAGACAAGAAGAAATGAAAAGCTTTTTCCCCAACCATTTTAAAATTATTTCTTCTGACGCATCCCCTTCTGCTACGTTCACCTTGACCACTGGACTGAAAATCCATTATTTGAATAATAAATTTTGATTAGCAGCCAAGAGAAAGGCATTATAACAGCTCTCAGGTGCATTGGACTTTAGAGAATTTGAAGCTGGACTACACATTTCCATAAACATTTATACATTAGACTGAGCAGAGAAAGACAAGAAAAGAAACCAGTGCTTTAAGATATCTTTTTAGGTAACTTGACATTGGACATCCAAAACAATAAGGTGATTCAGGAAAATGGCATGAAAAAGGGAGGAAAAGAAGGCAATAGCTGGTGATAAAGATACTCAGGAGCCAAAACTCTTGGTAATGTCCATCAGGAGCTTGACAGTGCCAAGATATCTCATCTGCTCTGAACTTGATAGACACCTCTAATCTCCTGCACCACAAAGAAAAAAGCAAATAGTTTCACTGTGAACTGTAAGGTCAGATTTACTACATCATTATTGGAGATTCTTTAATTGCGTAGCCTAATAAAAATGCAGAAAGTAAAAGGAATTAGGAAGAACAAACTCTTATATGCTCAAAAGTGATAGTATTTAAATTTTCAGCCCTCATAGGCAGTCCTTATATTATGCATGTTAATACGTATCTTTGAGTGATATTATAAATAGCATTCTGATCATATGACAAACCAGTTGCTATAGTAACTACATATTTTTTTTTGCCATAGAACAGCAAAGTAATAATGTGTAAAATGTGTAAATTATCAGCGTGTAAAAGCAACTGGTGCGTCTTCACTCCGCTATTCTGCTTTAAAATGAATCTTTCTATAAATATATATATTTCATTCATGTATTCTTATGAAACTCCTGTGCCTGGCTCCATCTCTTCTATTGGCCACCCTTGCTGTGCTTAAGTGAGACGTGACATTTCAGCCAAAAAAAAAAAGGAGCAGAAGCAGCAGAGATAATGGCCTCAATCCAAAGTAGAAATGGTTACACTGATTTCAGTGGACTTTGACTCAGGCCTTATGCAAACAAAGGTGATTTATTAAGGATAGCATAAAAAGGCAGAGCTCACTCATTTTTGCATGCCTGTTACTACATTCTCTTGCTGAAATCTGAAGAGATGTTGCATTTGACATTGGGGAGAGGTAAGATCAAGCATTGACATGTTAGAGATTTCCATAGCAGTCTGAGAATCTGTGAATGTGGAACCAATATTCCAGACCTCATTTCCCATCACCCCAAATTCCAAGCTTCTAGATTTATATGCCCGTCAGATGTGGTTGGGTTGTTTGTTTGTTTGTTTGTTTCCACTGAAATTTCTAACAGTAGATAAGTGTGACTAAACTTTAAGAGTGGATGAAATACACGGATTGGAGTCCTGGCCTACCTGAAATCACCAGCGAAACTGATGGTATTGCACTTTTTCTGTTTAGTGTTACACTGAAGAGAGCAGTGATCTGCTGGCCTGCAGGAGGTTTTAACCCCCCCCAAAAGTAACAGAGATATTTAGTGTAGACTCCAGAGAGAACAACAATGTTCATAGCGGTGCTGGCTGCAGATCAGACCTATTCCCATCTAGGGGGAATTATACAGTTAACCAGCAAATCATTTGACTCACTCTCTTATATTAGGTGATGTGATATTTTGTTTTACTAGGCTTTCTAGTTTTGTTGCAGTCCTCCTTTTAAAACAAGTTAGTTAAGTTTGAAGTCCTTCCTAATTTTAAAGTTTCCAGGTATTGTGTTTTCCTAGTTGCAACCACAGCGTAGATGTAATTATAATCTGCCTTGTAACAGCACCAGCCTAAGTGGAACAGTTATTTACTAAAACTCCAGGAGGGGCTCCAGATTGAAGGAGACAGCTGTGTCCCTAAACTCATAGGTAGCTGAGTACTAAAACTTCAGTCCAGATTTACTGTAGCTGCACTTCATGATACAGCCCACGCACAGTTCCGCACAATACAAAGGCTTTTTGCTCAAATAAGCCAAAAAACATTACTACAGCAAATACAAATTCCAGAATTTATTTATTATGTTGTTATCAAGATCTTCTCTGCCTTTCCTTGGAACATTTGAAAGGCAAAATCACTGTTGCCTTAAATTCATCTGCAAACATGCATTCTGGGACATTATGATACCAGTTCAGTCTGTAACTTGTTGGATCAAAGCTTTTTATAGTCGTTTTCTGAAATCTACATATGGAAACCAGTAGGCTTGGTATCAAACTTGGTATGTACAGAACACTTTTGTTACCAATTATGTATGACACCAAACTAACATTTTTCCATTACCTGTAGGATTTCTGCAGTGGGATTTTTTCATTCAGCTCTGTCACTGAATGCTGGATTTTAGACTCTACCTCATGAAATTGTGACATAAGAATTCTGTGGAGATTCCCTTTCCTTGTGGTAGGAAATGTCAACTTTTGGCATATATCAGAAATTGGTTGGTTGAAAATGATGTTTTGGTACCTTCTGCTTTCTTTTTGTGCTTTTCATTCAGCAGTCTAATGGACTGTCATGATGCACTGTAGAGGTAGCAAAAGCTTTTGAGGTGGCCCAGGATCCAGAAAATGAGGGGCTCCAAAATGCTGCGTGCCAAACAGCTTTATTCACACATCCATTAATCTTGATCACGTACTGCTGCCCTAAGATATATGCCTGTAAGTTTATACACACTGTAATTAAGGCAATTGCAGTGGTAGAGATCCCAGTCCAAACAAGATTGGAAGCATGAGGTGTCCGACTTACAGTCCTTGTAGTGCATAACAGAGGCATTTCCAAAAAGTACACAACTAGTTTCAGTTTTAAGAAAAAGCCTTGAGATGAGGAGATTATGTTCACCTGCATTGTCTTCCCTTTGACACCCGAGATCCGTAGGTGGAAATCCAGGGTTTTAAAACAAAGGAAAATCCTTTTTTCTCCCTTGATTATCCAAACTAGAATAGCCTCAAAATAGAGGAAAAGCCTACAGGAAATATTTTATGAGGAGTAATGCAAGCAAAATAATGATGAATAATCATAAAAATAAATATTTTATAAATGATTTGAGGTAGGAAATTTTTAGGAAATGTAGACTCTGCAAAATAGTGACTGGATAGTTTATTGTTCAAGTTCCCACATATCCTTCATTTCCTCAGATAATCATTTTTATCTGACAAGAAAGAGTTAAACATATTTCTTTGAACTTTTTTAAGCCAAATAGTAAAGTATGTCCCGCCGTATGTCTTCCTACACTTCCTTGATATTGAAGCTGTAGCCTTTGTTAGCAAGTCACCTTAAACTTGATGAGCCACCTTGTGGAGTCAGAATTGAGTTATTTAAAACAATTGTCTTTCTAGCAATGTGATCTTTACTCATGGTTATGAAATAAGGCTGATGATTAGAAGCTGGTCAGGATTTTCTGACAACATAATTAAAACCGATTAGTTGACCTTGAAGTTACGGTGTGAGCCAATTTCTTGGGTTCAGTCTGAGATTCCTTAGCAAAACAAAGACATCGTTGGTTATTCTTAAGTCATCTCCTTCCCTCTTGCAGTTGTGTCCATTTTAAAATCAGGGCTTGCAGCTCAGCAGTTAAGGATTTCCCACTCCACTGGAAGTACACTAGGATTTTCCTTTTCTTCCCCTTTGCCATTTCTTCTTCAAAGACTCTAATTTTCAGCCATCATGGATTCACACCGGTACAGAGGGGATCTTTTTTAATGGAAAAAATCTTTCCGAGTTTGGAAGATTACTGCAAGCCCAGCTCTGATCTGAAGGTATAACCATCCATATCAGCGTATTCAGATAGGAGATTTTTTCCTTTCAAATGGGAAGCAGACAGCTCCCAGATGCACCCATTTGGTGATGAAACCCAACACCTTCACAACATGTAGCTTGCATGTGGTGGCTTAAATTATTTGAAGGCCTAGAACTATATAGGAATACTCAGGGAATACTGTATAAATCAATGAAGGAAAAGACAGCAAAATCTAGCTTTCAATTTGCCAAATATCTGGACAGAAGCCAGAGGTCCATTTACATATAAATATACAATTTATAATGTGGAAATGCTTCAAGGCCTTGCATGCAAATGCTTCAGATTTTCAGAAAAAGAAAAAAAAAATCTCTTTATCCTCTTGTCTTTTGTTTCAATTAAATCATGTTTCATTGTTGCATGCATTACAATAAATTAAGAGGGCAACCTTTTCTCTCTTTGCATAAAACTGCCATATAAATGACACTTCCCGCATGACATAAAAACTCAGATAATTGTTGTACAATTAATTTATCTAAATTAATTTTAAACAGAAAAAAAAAATGTATCTTTTTGTTATGAATGTATCATTCAGAGAATAAACAGAATTTGTTTTCTAACTATTCCACTCTCCTCAAAACATGATTCCTCCTAAATGGACTAGGTTTTGTTGTTTTTTAGCTACTAGTGTTTTTCTCATTACTGTTTTTGAATGTCAATACGTTTCTGGATTCTGGCTGAGTTAAAAGAGGTAAACATAAAAATAGTGTATCTGAGAAAATATTTCTGAAAATATTTTCAATATTTTTGTTTTTTAACTGAAACTTTGTTTCATGCTTATGTTCAGTTGCTGTTATAGTGAATTTATTTTATTTGCCATTAGTAGCACCAGCAATTGTGAGGAAAACAAACTGACTTTGCAGCAGGAGCCTCTGATCACAGGAATTATTATTATTATTATTATTATTATTGCTATTAATTGATATATCAATTATGGATAGAGTTTTTAATAAATTGCGCTGCAGTCATTTATTCAGAACCAAAAGTAATTCTTCAAATATCTAATGAATGGATACATGGACACTGAGAAAGAGAGTTAATGCTGATGAAGAAGCTGGGAGAAATATAGTCCTGCCTATTTGACTAGGAAAGATGATGAGAAACAAGTATTTGACAATAAATTCAGGCACATGGGTAGAAACATTGAAAAATACATTTTCCTGGCACAGATTGTGTAAGTAGACATAACAAAGATAAAAGGAAAACTGGTCAAAGACAGCTTGGACTTACAATGTAATAATCCATGGAGATGAGGGAGAAATTGCTCAAGGAAAATTAAAAAAAGAAAATAAAAATGAAAGCAGTACAGGATTTTGGATGCTAACAATATGTTAAACTGTTAGAAAAGGATAGAGTGCAGAAAATAACGTGTTGGAATGAAAACATTTTTCAGAAGGCTTAATAAACACGTTGTTTTCCATGTGGTAGTAATAGTAGAGTTGGTAACCAAACAATTAGATTCAGACTGGCCAAACACTTATTGAACAGAGAAAGTGTTGCCAGGAACTGCAACACTGTGCTGTTAAAGGAGAACCCAGCAGCAATCTAAAAAGCACCATTTGCTTGTGCAGCTCTGTCTGGACATGGTGTTATGAATGAATGGACCCAGAAAATCCTCTAACTTGATCAGGAGTGGTTTCATTTTAAATTAAATGGAAAGCACAATAAAAGCAAGTGCTTAAGTAAGGTTTCCTTACTGTTTAAGACATTAAGGAAACCAGTTAGAGAAGTGAGCTGGATTGAAAGGTTCAGTGTCTTGCATATGGATGAGTTCTGAATATTTTAAAGTCAAAACAGCAAAATCTCTCTAAAATTTTGAAGGCAAAGAATGTAGAAAGGATGTCAGGTCCAAATACACTGTAAGTAAAAGTACTCGTAAAGGACAAAAAGAATGAACAGAGAAGCCACAAGGAATGGAAGAAATTATTGATCAACAAAGAAAGCTACTTGAAAAGTGAAAAGCTGTTGGGTAGGTAAGAGAACTCCTTTAAGTCAGACTGAAGTAAGCGTTGCAGAGGGAATTAAACAGGAGAAGGTTTAATGGTAGTAAAGCTAAGAAAACAGCAATGAAGAAAGCCTTTTCCTATGAAGGGATTTGGGTTAAAATTTAAGATTTACCTACAATAAGATTCCTTTTCTTTTTTTTTTTTCTTTTTTTTTTTTTCTTTTTTTTTGGCCAGGCTTGAATATGTTGAGCAATTATTTGTCTTGCTAAATAGATCAAGATATCCAATGAAAAAGAAATGTTTAATCTGACATCATAGACTCACATACTTACTTTTGTTCCTTTTCTTAAGAAAGAAATTTCCACATTTGAGACAGAATAAAAATCCAGGAAGTTTATTATCATCAAGCACAGAGAGAAAACATGCACATAATTATCAATTCCATCAATCTCGTATGAAATAACCAGAGTTTGTTAGCTATTATTTTTACATATTATTTCAATAGGTGAAGAGTATGTCAAGAGAATAAGATTTACAAACCTATGCTATTTGTGGTCAATGGAGTTAAATCTAGTTAGCGGCCGGCCATGAGCGGTGTCCCCCAGGGCTCAGTACTGAGGCCACTTCTATCTAACATCTTTACTAACGATCCTGGTGAGGGGATTGAGTGCAACCTCTGTACGTTTGCAGACAACACCAAGTTGGGAGGGAGTGTTAATCTGCCTCAGGGGAGGAAGGCACTACAGAGAGACCAGATAGACAGGATTGATGGGCCAAGGTTAACTGAATAAGTTTCAATAGGGCCAAGTGTCAGTCCCTGCACATTGGTGACATCAACCCCTGGCAACCCTACATGTTTGGGGAGGAGTGGCTGGAAAGCTGCCTAATGGAAAGGGACATTGGTGTAGATAGATGATCAGCTGAATATTAGCCAGCAGTGTGCCCAGGTGACCAAGAAGGCCAATGGCATCCTAGCTTGTATCAGGAATGGAGTGGTGTGCAGGACTAGGGAAATAATCCTGCCCCTGTACTCAGCATTGGTGAGGACTCACCTCGAGTACTGTGTTCAGTTTTGGGGAAATCAGTACAGAAAGGACATTGAGATACTGGAGCAGGTCCAAAGAAGGGCAACAAGTCTTGTGAAGGGCTTGGAAAATATGCCCTACGAGGAGAGACTGAAGGATCTGGGGCTGTTTAGTTTGGGGAAAAGGAGGCTGAGAAGAGACCTTATTGCTCTCTTCGAATATCTGAAAGGTAATTACAGTGAGAGCGGGGTTAGTCTCTCCTCACTGGTCACAGGTGACTGGACGAGGGGAAATGGCCTCAAGTTGTGCCAGGGGAGGTTTAGGTTGGATATCGGGAAAAACTTCTTTACAGAAAGGGTTGTTAAGCACTGGAATAGGCTCCCTAGGGAGGTGGATGTGATGCTCAGGGACATGATTTAGTGGAGGGTTGTTAGAGTTAGGGTAGTATGGTTAGGTCATGGTTGGACTCTATTATCTTTAAGGTCTTTTCCAACCTGAGCAATTCTATGATTCTATGATTCTATGCTCCTATACAAGGAGAAAGTGTGTTCCAAATTATTACAGGTTCATGAGCTGAACTTCAGCAGCACATAAAGTTTGGAATGAACTTGAAAGGAAAGTATAATCAAATGAATGAAACTAAAGTTAAAAATTCAACTTGCTTGTACTAAAGTTAACTTGATATTGCTTAGAAAAATAACTGGCTTACTTATTCAGCTAGGAAATAACAAAGGTAAAATCTGCTTGGACTTCAATAGGGCATCTAATGAAGCTTTCTGCTGGAATTTACCACTTGCAGTAGAGAGGATGGGAATTATCAGGAAACTTGTAAAACAGGTAGAGAGCTGACTGAAGGCAAGGTAATCGTGCAATGGCTTGTGATTAAAGGAATCATCAGGTTGGTGGAGGTACTCCGAAATCTTGAGGGATCATTAGGGACTGACTATGGAGACCTAATCAATTGTCATGACTGGAGCATGTGGTTACAGCTTATGTGGGAAGTATTTCTTTGCAACCTCTTGACCTTCATGATAAAAACAAAGCATGTCAGCAGCTAATGTACAGTTAAATGGCATTTTGGCTTTCCCTACTGTAACCAGTTCCTTTGCCTATATCTTTACTTAATAGCTCTAGTAAAGACAAAGACATATAAAGTGGCAGTGTGGTAATGAGACAAATTGGAGATTTTGTCAAAATAAAGAGGTTCCAAGCATACTGCAGGAAGATCTGTTTTACCTAAAGGACTGTAATAGTAGAAAAAAGTTGCAACTCAATAAGAAAATGCACAAGGTTAGTTACAGGAGCAACTAAAAATTTCTTTGAGCTGAGAGCTCCATGGCAGGAAATGGCAGAGGAGGAGAGGAACAAGGGTACACTCACCAGCCTTAGAAGATGTTGGAGCCACTGGAGGATTGCTTCTAAGAAGGTGACAAGCATGAGCCTCGCATACACCAGCTGAGCCTCATGTCTCAGCCGACAGGTATTAACAGGAGCTTACAGAAAGTGTTTTGCAGTTCTCTTCACCTGTACTAACAAAAGGAAGTTGAAACTGGAATATTGATTGTTTGGGGGAAAGGATAGGTAGTTTTTATTAGAAGAGATTGGAAGATCTCAGTTGGTTTACCTTGTGAAGAAAAAAGGGCTGGAAGAGAAAATTACTGCCTAGCAGGGGAATAAAACCCAGCATTTTTCGGGAACAGGACAGGATTGGTTAAAGTCATAGTAATGAGTGGGCCAGGAGTGCTGAATGTCAAACTGGGAATTAAAAGGTGTCTGATTATTAGAGAATAAATTCCTGAAATTCCTTGGGATTGGAGAGTATTCCTGGTAGTATAAACTGTATAGGAGTAAAAACCAACAACTCTGTTGTAACAGAGGCTAGACCTAATGACTTGGTAAGCTCTCTTACAGACCGTAAGAGGCTTTTTAGTACTGTATAAATGTTAAGGAAAGAATGGTGCAGCTGTCCCATGAAGTTCTTGGCAGTAGCCTGTAGTTAATTGTATGCTAATGTGCAGTTCTTACTGAAGAAGGGCTTAAGGACATGTGGAAATTGTCTGCAGAATTAGGACAATAGAGATGTCTGGAACTGCTAGTTAAGTTGTGCTTATCTACTGTTCTAGAGTAATTTTGTTCTGCCCTGTCATTTTAAAATGCATAGCAGAATGTTTTAGTGCTGTATTTTTGTATGGTACATTTGAATTTTTTTCCTGTTTACAGAACTCAGTATAAAAGTCAGGAAGATATAAGTTCTCTTAATAGTATGGCCATAGCTCTTTCAAGTTTCTGGCAGCAGTGAAAGTTCATGTTCAAATCTGTTCCTTTAATTATGATCAGAATAAGTATCTATCTCTATCTTCAAGTGATAAAATATAGATGTTCTTGTTGGATAATTAGTGTAAGTAAATCTTTGTCTTCTTTGACTAGGAATATTACTCAATTGAAATTATTTTTCTGAAATTTTTTAATGTTTCCAGTCCTACAGTGAATGAAGGCCATATGGACTTCCAGCTGTAACCAGAATTAAAAAAGAAGTGGAGGAATAGATCCATAGTCCACTGAAACCCAGCAGTTACGTTTAATCTGTAATGTTTGGAAATACACTTATTTCCTTTAATCTCAAACTCAGTGCGAAAAAATCCTACATGATTTCAGCGTTGCACAGCTGCAATGGAAGGTTGCTGTAAAGCAATTGCAATGATGGGCGATGCATGTAGTTAGCTGGTGGTTTCAAAATATTTTGCTATACTGTAGAAATGCGAAGGAAAATGTGGGTCTTCACTGATGTATGAAGATTTCACTTCACACTGATGTATGAAGATTTCAAAACAAAAAGGTCTGAAACAGTGGAAATTATGTGTAAGCAAAAGCTTACACTGTACAGTAGTGAACAAAACAAAGTTAGAATGATGAAGTGATCTCCAGTAATAATATACAGTGGCCTTCCATGTGAATCAGTCTGAAGGTGCAGTGCTATCCTCACATCTTAGGTAAGCTTAGTATAGAGGTTAAGGGACAGTAGGAGTTGCAGAAAAGGCAGAGTTTACAGTAAGTTACTTACAGAATGGAATGCTGGTAAATGATAAGAAAAATGAGGTATGTGGCTGCACGAAATGAATTATTTAGAATTATATTTTAACTGGAAAATGTTTCTTTACCATGAAAACTTGAGGAGTTTAAAAATTGCTGTTACAAAGTTTTGTATTTGTTTGTGTGTAATTTATTCTAGTCTTCAGAAGGCTAAGTTTGTAGACAGTCTGCAAAACCTAGTTATACAAATCATGCCAAGATTTTGGATTCACATGGAATACCGCTTTCAAAATAAATACCTAAATTACTGCTCAAGTATAGCTGCTTAGGAAGGATACAGTGGACATAAAAAAGTGTTTTAAAAAAAAGAAAAAACTGAATTCCTTTCCAAGTCACTAAAAATATCATAGAATCATAGTATGGTTCCGGTTTAAAGGCACCCTTTAAGATCATCTAGTTCCAGCACTCCTGCTATAGGCAGGGACACCTCCCATTAAACCAAGTTGCTCAAAGCGCCATCCAGCCTGGCCTTGAATGCTTCCAGGGAGGGGGCATTCACAACCTCACTGGGCAACCTGTTCCAGTGTCTCACCACCCTCACAGTAAAGAATTTCTTCCTAATATCTAGTCTAAATCTACCTTCTTCTGGTTTAAAGCCATTTCCCCTCATCCTGTCACTACATGCCCTTATAAAAAATTGCTCCCCTGCTTTTCTGTAGGCACTCGTCAGGTACTGGAAGGCTGCTGTAAGGTCCCTCCAGAGCCTTTTCTTCTCCAGGCAAAAGAGCCTTCTGATCGTCTTTGTGGCCCTTCTCTGGAACTGCTCCAGTATCTCAATGACCTTCTTGTGCTGGGGGCCCCAGAACTGAATACTGTATTAAAAGTGGGGTCTCACAAGAGTAGGGGGGCAAAATCACCTCCCTCAGTCTGAAAATGAGCCGACAGTGTGCCCAGGTGGCCAACTGCATCCTGGCCTGCATTAGAAATAATGTGACCAGCAGAAGCAGGGTGGTCATCATCCCCCTCTACTCAGCACTGGTGAGGCCGCAGCTCGAGTATTGTGTTCAGTTTTGGGCTCCTCACTACAGGAAAGACATTGAGGCCTTAGAGCGTGTCCAGAGAAGGGTAGCAAAACTGGTGAGGGGTCTGGAGGAGTCTTATGAGGAGCAGCTGAGGAAGATGGGATTGTTTAGTCTGGAGAAGGGGAGTCTCAGGGGAGACCTTATTGCACTCTACAACTTCCTGAAGGGAGGTTGTGATGAAGGGGGGTTTGGCCTCTTCTCCCAGGCAACAAACAGGAACCAAAGAAATGGTCGCAAGTTGTATCAGAGGAGGTTTAGATTAAACATGAGTAAAAACTTTTTCTCTCAGAGAGTGGTCAGGCACTGGAATGGCCTGCCAATCGAGGTGGTGGAGTCATCATCTCTGGCAGTGTTCAAGAGGCATCTGGATGAGGAGCTGAGAGATATGGCTTAGTGCTTGTGGTAGCAATAGTAATGAGAACACGGTTGGACTAGATGATCTTGCAGGTCATTTCCAACCTTGTGATTCTATGAACCTGCTGGTCATACCTCTCTTGAGGCAACTCAGGGTATGGTTGGCCTTCCGGGCTGCAAATGTACATTGACAGCTCATGTTGAGTCTTTTATCAACCAACATTCCCAAATCCTTCTCCTCAGGGCTGCTCTCAAACTCTATTTGTGCATAGGGTTGCCTCTACTCAGATGCAGAACCTTGCACCTGGCTTCTTGAACTTCATGAGGTTGACATGGGCCCATGTCTTAAGCCTGCCAAAGTCCCTTTGGATAGCATCCCTTTCCTCTAGCAAATCTTACTGGCTTGTGTCATCAAGTGAAATAGGAAGGCTGAGCTTTTTGGGGCATTTGAGATTAAAACCTTTGGGAACAGGAAGAGGTGGAAGGTAATGGTAGAACTTGACTTGGCATTAGGCCATTTAGAGAAGAAAGGAAATACTGATGGGCTGAGCTACGGAGCAAAGGCACTGAAGAGGACTCTTTTCACCCATCCTTCCACACAGGTCTGCTTTTCTCAGATCCTCAAAATCCCTTCTTACATCTTACCATCTCCACTGTCAGAGATATGGTAAATATTTTTTCCAGTAAGGATGTTGAGGCAGTGGGACAGGCTGCCCAGGGAGATGGTGGCTGCCCCATCCCTGGAGATACTCAAGGTCAGGCTGGAGGAGATCTGAGCTGTAGAACTTGATCTAGCTGTAAGTGTCCCTGTTCATTGCAGGGGAGTTGAGCTAGATGGTCTTTAAGGGTCCTTTCCAACTCAAAAGATTCTAACTGTACTCTTGCCTGCCTATAAGAAGAATTTCATTACACTGCCTATGGGAATATCTGACATCTAGAAGCTGGTGAAATTTATTGACCTCAAGTAACATTTTTTTCTGGCAAACTGAGTATTTACATTTGTTGCCCTTAACGCGAGAAACTATTTTAAGCATCAATATGAATAAAGTTATTTTGCTGGATGTGTGGAGTGTTGTTATTCTTTGTACCTCATCGTATCTGGTGTGTAAAAATACTCTCAATGGAAATACCTGGACCAAAACCAATGAGGAAGCTGCACACACACTCCAAACACCTGCATATCACAAAAAATTTAACAGTGCCAGCACCAAATAGTTCTGGTTTATCTCAGAAGAATGTTTGCAGCTAATCCTCTCTTGTGGACATAGATAAACATACCGCAGCTAATACATACTTATCATAATTCAGCTGAGACATTTCAGAGTGCACCACTTAACTGCTTTTCAATTTCTTTTCTTGTTTGTCATTATCATTCTTTCTCAAAAAAAAAAAAAAAAAAAAAAAAAAGTCATTTACAGGTGATTGTTTGGCCCTGTCTTGGAGCTATACCTGCAGTGTACTTCAACTTTCTTTTACTCTCACTATTCTTTCTCTGTGGGTAGAATTCTACAGAGCTGTGAGAGAGGTTTCTGCTGAGCACCTTTAGCTACTCTGTAAATTTCTCAGGCCCTGTACTGGCATTACTAGAGTTGCTTTGGTGTAAAAAATTAATATATATATTCAGTTGGACAGTTGATTTTGAGTCAGGTTTCAATTTTCATGTCCTGAGTGATTTCATTCAAATCAATGAAATGCTATTTATCTTTACCTTTCTCTTAAATATAGTATCAAGTTCTAATCCAAATTCTGTATAGAGTAGTTTACAGATACACCACTTTATCCTAGCTGGTTCTACACATTTCTGACCCTGTATTCCTGTTTGAACTGCTGCCATGTATTTAAAAAATTCTCCCTACAAAGATGGTATTCTTCTATATGGCTCTTCCCTCCTGCATATTCCTCAGCAGCATATTCTAAGAAATTTGCTGCTGGCCCTTCGCTAGGCATGACAGAAGGCTGAATTTTGACACCATTCCCTGACCAACAGGCTTATCCTGCTTGAGTTTCCTCATTGTCTGGAGTCTTTCCTGAAACATTTTCCTTCTATGCTTCCACATCATCACTCCTTGTGTGGTCTTCAGTAGTTTTATGGAATTTCAGGGAAAAAAGTTATTGTTGAGTGTAGCAAACTTCTGCCTCTGAGGTAAAAAAGAGTTCTCAATTCCACTTCCATAATGTGAAGCTCTCTGATTTATCTAACATGCTTTGGAGTGCATGCAGAATGAATGTCCTTTGTCTTTGATTCCATGGCCTTCTGGGCTAAGAGTGCATTTGCAGCATGTACAGGTGATAGAGCCATTCTTCCTTGCTACTCTGTGAACGTTTATACTCAGCCAGGGTTTATGGTGGCAGCAGAGTAGAGTTTCCTTCTGCTTCACCAAAGGTCATGAGGTCATACCTTGAAGAAAAAGAGTGTGTTAATTTGTTACATTAATTCAACCATCTTTAAAGGAACTGTATCTTACAGATTCCTCATTCCATATCTATCCCTAATCACGCATCCAATAAATCAAATGTCTTGCCTCTGTGTGAATGCCTCCTGATGGGCTCATCCTTTGATTATATATTCACATCTCTGTTCTCTATTTGCTGCACAAACTTACCTAACGCACGTTGCATCTGAGTTCAGGAATTAAACACAATTTTATTGCATTCTTCTTTGCAAGATGTGGCAACAGCAACCTATTTACCTTGTATACCAACATGTTCAATGTGTATTTTTTCTGAGATTCACTATAGTAGTTCAGAAACTTTTTTTTCTTTTTTTTCTTTTTTTTTTGGTGAGGCACATTACTCTTTTGCATAAATTCTTTCATGCTAATCTTTTGGTGCCCAAAGTGAATTGATAACCATTACTCTTTGAGAGGAGACAGAAAGCATGCCAATGTAAGGCATGGTATGAATTAAATTCAGATTCGTTTTGCTGAGTACGAATGATGTGACTGTGACAGTGTACTCATAAGTTATTATAAGATCAATATGTACATATCTGTCTAAAATTGGATGGTGGTTGAATATTTTCTGGTAGGACACTGCAGCTTCTCCTAGTTTTCTGGTGCTCTTGTTTATTGACTCTATCTTCTGTATGCCATTTGATTTATAGTCCTAGCACAAATTCTTTGAGAACAGACATTGTGTTTCTTCAGTGATCCAACTCAGAGCTATTCTATAAAAATAAAGACTTTAAATGCTGGTGGATATTTCTTACAGATATGTGTAGCATGTAATATCTGCGAGAGGGCATCCATATATGATTTTGCATATGAAATGGGCTTGAATCATTCATAGGCTTTAAGGAAGTGCCTGTAAGCCTGTTTTCACCACCACGGTAGCCCTGGAGCAAATGCAATGCTAATAGTCCTGCTTAGTGATTTTAAATAGTTTGTAAGCTGCTGTAAAAAAAGAAAAAAATGTGTTGTCAAACTCTGCAACTAATTTACTCCTTCCAGTCTATAAAACAAGGACAGGAAACATCTGTTTAAAAGGAAATGTAATGGCAACAGGGATTATACTTCTCTCGTCTCTGTTGTTGTTCGCTGTGCTTAATAGGTTTAAATATATAAAAATGAATGTCACTGATTAATAAGTAGTAATATTTATTAAAGCTTGAGACTCTGTACAAGCCTCTGTAGATGAACATTTTTGTGACACTACTGGCATTTCTGAAATAAATTAAGCAGATGTGGGAACATTCCAGACATTGCTGAAGACATAGTTCACTCCACTTGGATGAAGTCATGGCAGAGTTAGTGCAGATGACTGGAGCTATCAACACAACTTCTTTGTTCACAAATTCTTCACAGAAAGGGTTAACGTGTAGAAAAGATGTGTCCTGCATGGGAATTTTCATATTCCTCTGTGTGATTTATTTATTTATATGTGTTCTACGTATGTCTCTCAGATTATTCAACCCCTGGTACATAAGAATAAATGCTTTGGAAAGGTTAGCTCTGCTTGCAATAAGCCAGCCTCGTCATCTTCAGGAATTGCAAAACCCAGAGATTGTTTCTTGTGTTCACTTTATAATACCTCTGAAGAAAATGCACTAGAACAGCATTCAGCGGAGTGTGAAAAACACTAAAGGGTTTTACCCTGGCCATTGTTTACTGCGAAATGTCAATCTAGTTCTCTAACACAGCTTGGGCCGAGGGGCCTTTCCTTGTCTGCTCTTTTCTACTTGGCTTTTCTTGGTCTCACAATAGTGTGGAGTTTTCTTCCTGCCTATGAACAGAGAAGACAATCCAAGGTTAAGCTGTTGCTGACAGAAAATAAATAAATAATTTGAAATGAATGTTTTGACATAATCAAGTAAGATGAACAAAAATACTGGGTGCATATTCTATTGATCATTTCTTACTGTGGAGTGTGTAGCACTCAGTAACTGAGCCATGAAGACCCTGGAAACAACCTGACCAAGCCATGGGTGTTACTCTATAGATTTGGATATTGATTAGTATTCAGAAGTTGTAAATGTGAGTGAATAAAATAGTGTAAGAAAAAATTGTATTGATTCAAACACTTCAGCAGTATGCGTGAGAGCCAGGAGAAAGTTGAGGAGTAATTGCTTTAGAACGAAGACCAGAGAAACCTCTGTAGAAAATACAGATGCTCATGGGAATCCAAAATAAAATACAGTGAAATGCAAGGAGAGAAGTGGTGTGCTCTTAAACCATAACAATAAATAAAAATGTCTTGGGGAAAAAAAAAGGAAAAAAAAAGTACTTGAGAAGATGTCCACTAAATTACAATGGACAATTCAATACAGTGAGTTGGCAGCAGTTCATGTTGGAGTTCTTTAAGCACAAACAGAAACTTTTGCAGTATATTGGCTTTAAAGTGACGTGTAGAGTTGAGATTCTCAAGAGAGATGGTGCACTGTAGCTAGGGCTAAATGCTCCTGTACTCACTGTGGCATAGCAGAGATACGTTGCGTGTGATCACCATGTAAGTGTTTGTGAGTTCTTTCAGCTTGCCTCGAGTAGCCGAGATGGCAACCAGAACTCTGTACAGTTGCATAAATGGGACTTGGCTTGAGTATTCTCATTTCTTATTTCCTAAATGTTTTTTTTGCTTCTATTTTCTCTTCATCAAATCTTTGTGCTCTGTGATACATAATGCATGATTTGCAGAGTTATTCCTCTTCCACAATGACTGACAGAATAAAATCAATGGTGGAGCACTTCTGGTGGGCAGAGAGGAAAGCAAGTGACACGCAAATTGTAAACTCTTGCTGAAAGGTCAGGGCATTAAACATAAGACTTAAATCCAGATGAAGCACAAGTAGGAGTCCAATTAACATTTTTGGATAAAAATGAATATAAATTTTTCCAAACTTGAATTTTCTGAACCAGTGCTCAGGCAGCATTTCTGGGGTTTAAAGTCAATTTATAAGACCAGCATCTCTTTTTGTCTAACTGAAAAAAGGCAGCTTGACAGCACTCTCTAACACAGATTGTCTCTTTTTATTTTCTTTTTTTTCATATTTATATATTCTAATCAATCTGGAATGCCTAAGGCTGATGCTGTATTTTTACCTTTGTAACACCCAGTAGCTACTTGTGGTTGAAAAGTGAAATTCAAGGTTGAAGAGATTTATTTCAAAAGAAATATACATATGTATTTAACTCTGTGAAGACACTAAGATGAAAGGAGGGACTTATTTTTACTTTTTGTTCTAAATTCTTCTTTATTTCCTTGAAGACTCACCAACCTATGATTTTTTAAATTATTGTCTTACCAATGGAGAAAGGAGAAATAAATCTGTGCTTTGAAATATGTCCTCTTCACATGAGCAGTGAAGTTCAGCACATGTAATGCCTCATCAGAAGATGAGTGAGCCTTTTTCAATGTCTCTGAATGGTAACCATCGCTTTTACAAGACCACAGAATGGTACAACTTAAAAATATTGTACACAGACTTTTGTCTATGTTTATCAAGTTTGTAGCACTTGAATAATGTCAGTCAGAAAGATTTGAACCAGTGGGAAATGATGCCATTGGTTTTCTAGCTTTGATCACAAGAGGGAGTATTTGCAAGTAATCTTTCCTTGTAAAAACAAAAATGCTGCTTAACAGTAAGAGCAGTAGATTTGGGCAATTGACTGTTTTCTGCAATGCATCAGCAGCATCCATCTCAAATTCACAACAAGTGCACAGTCAGAGTGTATACTTTCTTGTTTGTATGTTTGTATGGAAGTACACATGATGAGGACACCTTCAGAAATTTGATATAGATTGCATACCAAACATAATGAACTGCTTTAGAGGAACAAATTGTAAGTCTAGCACTTGGTACCATAAAGTCTTTGTGTCAAGAAAGAAATAAGTCTTTCTTCCGCTTGTACCTTTTTGTACAAAAGCGGCTGACCTTGCCACAAAGGAACTTTGAATTTTTATTAGTTATCATCTTTTTAAAAATGATTTTTTTAATTATAATTTTTGAGAAAATAGCATGTCAGGGAAAGAAACATGTGGAGTGTAAAAATAAAAGAAGGCCATTTTGGACTAGTGTGATTTAAAGGTCACTGTTTAAAGCTATCTGCAAGTTCATAACGGCAACACAAAAGTCCTCATTCATTACCAGTGACATGACTTGCAGCTGTGTTTGGTGCTGTCTGTTATCTTACATAAAGTAAAGGCAAGACAACCCTGCTAGTAGAATTACAATAATAATAATAAAACCCTAATGTTGCCATAGTATGTTGCATGTACCATGCAAACATCTTGAAACTATGACATGCATTAGTAAAACTCCATAACTTTTCTGTAAAATAAGGAATAATTTTTGCCCCCTCTTTGACCTATAAGCAGATTTTGATTCAGAGAGGGCCACATTGCTCAAGCGGTTGGAGGGCAATGGTGCAAAGAAAGGAGGAGGGCCAGCGTTGTTGTGAACATAGAGAATTGCTTGAGGTTTCAAATGAAAATGGCCAGAGGTTTCACAACTCCCAGATTACTGGGTTAACCTTTTCCTTGTTTAAAAATGTTACAAAACTACTTGGGGAGCAGGGGAAGCATTTGCTTTAAAGCCACACTGTCATATTGACAGTGAGTTATGCTCTATATAAATGTGATTTTTTGAAGACTGGAAGATCAATAGAAAATTTACATAAAATCAAATGTGGAAAATATTCCACTGGGGGAAATAAAAAGGAAAAAACAAAAACTTTTGTTTGTATTTAACCATTCTACTGCAGCATCTTGATCCAAAGAAAACAACTTCGTTCAAATTTTTCAGTGCAAATTTTTCTGGCCTTCTATGGGAGCAATTAATCATTTCATAATAAGGAGAACTGCTTTTTGTGGTCGGCATGTACTTTTCCTGACCACACGGAGGTGTTCTGTTGATGGTTGGCAGAGCAGCATGTCAGGATCTCACTTACTGATTCTGGTGATAGGTGGTAACATATCAGAGCCAGTGGGAATGTCTGAGCAGCCAGATTGTGAAGGGCTGGAAAATGCCAAGGCAATGCTCAGAGGTGTGAGCACGGATGGTGCTTCTTTGCCTTTCCCCTCTAAGCTGTCATGCACACCTGCTGGCTCTGCAAAGCACTACAAAGCTGCATGCTCGAGGATTGCACATGTCAGCAGGTAAGCAAGTAGAAGGAGGAGGCACAGACAGCCATGGCCCCGTGTGAGTCTGTCGTCACACTTTGAGGGATATGTTGTTGCTGCCTAACAAAGGGAAAGTAAAACTGGATATCTTAAAGTGAGTTTTTCTTAGCACTGGGTTTGTTCATCATAGTACATAGATTTACCATAGAGTCATAAAATGGTTTGGGTCGGAAGGCATCTTAAAAACCATCTAATTCCAACCCCTCAGCCATAAAAAGGGGCATGTTTCACAAATCAGGTTGCCCAAAGCCCTAGACAGCCTGACTCAGAGCATTTCCACTGAGATGGCATCACAACTTCTGTGGGCAACCTGTGCCAGTGTCTAACCCTGCTCTTTATCTTCTATTCTGTGCCAGAAGTCACTCTCATTAATGCCAGGAATAAGCACCGAAATAGCTCTGCTGGAGCCAACTCCTACCTACCCTGTCCTCTGATGAGTGCTCTTCTTGAGGGTACCATCTTGTGCAGAAGAGGCAATAGGATGAAATCCATTCCTCCCCAAATTAAAGTGTCCATGTCTTGGGGAGACTGCTATGGGGAAACATACCTACTTCACAACCCCAAGAGGCAAAAGACAGTGGCTTTTTTTTTGGCTTTAACTACAGCAAGGAAGCTTTCTAGCAATGAGTTAAGAGAGTTTCCTCAAAGCCATCACTTTTTCCCAGCTGTTACTCAATTTCTCCTACTTTTTATAATTGATTTCTAAACTTCTCTAGAAGCTGTGTGTTCCCTTTGTCACGGAGTTGCCCTTAAAAACAGGATCAAGAGAAAGAGAATATCCCTTCAGCTCAATGTGAATTGCAAAGCAGAGCTCTCTCCTTCCATTCTTAAACACGAAGGGTGGTATGAGTAGCAATGCTGACAGTGTACATTTGCAGATGCCACCATATGGGTCTTGAAAAACTAGTTGCACCGATGATTCCCTGCACATGTAGGAGACAGTTTGCATTGTTGGCATCATCCCTGCACAGAAACAAGCACAGCTTAGCAAAGCTAAGCAGATGGCACTAGATCTGGTGCCAGGGAAGCACTGAATTAAAGGTTATACCCACCAGGTTTGATGCGGTGCCAGTTTGAATTGGTACAGAAGCTTCGGCCCACCTGCTTATTGGCCCCATGACATCTGGCATCTTTTTTTTTTCCCCCTTGGACTAAGCTAAATGCAGCAAGGAAAAATGTCATTTTAAAAGCTAGTTACCAATAAATGGGATTAAAATTCTCTAAGAAAAGTGAAAGCTTTACAAATAAATTGTACTTAACACCATTATATTAGAGAATTTGGGACAGCTTTGGGAAGATTATATGGTGGAAAATAAGGGTCTGGGTAAAACCACAGAACCACTTTATGGTCAGGGCGGCGCACTAATGAGCACACATAACTGTTAGGAGTTCATGGCTATCAACAGCCTGCACATAGCAGCTCACTGTCTTCAGGCTGTCACCATACATATGTTATCACTTACAGATTTTATGCCGTGCCACCTGAGTGTGGCCAATGTAGGTGCCTAAAGAACAGCAATGCTCTCCATGCAGCTTATTGTTCTGATCCACTTAGGTTTCTCCCCCACTCATTTCTATTGTCCTACATGCTGCACTAGTCGCCTTGTGTAGATGGCTATTTTTTTGAACCAGTTCCTTCTTCCTCTTCACACGTTCACATGGTGTATACACCACTAAGCTGCCATGGGGACTGTGCTTGTTGCAGAGACTAAAACTGTTTATATGTCTTCTCCATGAGGGATTTAATCCTTGCTCCCTTGGTGTGAAATGAAAGCATGCAGCTGTATGGCACTCTGGAGATGATTACCATTAAAGCTAAGCCTGAGTTTATACACACCATGAGCCAGATTAATCAACAATTTATTGACTCAAAATTGAATCCATACAGCATTGTTTTGGATTTCTTTTATTTATTTATTTATTTTTAAAGGAGGGACTCAGGCTGCCTGAATAATTTTGGTGGAGAATTGTCAGAAAATCATTGAACCAGATTTATTAAATATCTGAAAAATAGTGACAGGCATTGTGTGATTTCTAAGGCTCCATCACAGAATGGCAGGGAAGTCGATTTGCTTATAAACTGTAGACACACATTTTTAAATCATCCGTGCTGGTTTGGCGTTTTCATTACAAAAGAAAGAAAAAATGATCAGCTTTGGAAACTGCCCTGAATTTTCTTGGCTTCTGTATAGTCAGCAACAATGTTTAGGAAAAGAAAAAAAAGAAAAGGAAAGAAAAGCTGATAGGAATGGATAAATAAGGCAATATACAGCTGTAGAGATAAATGTACTGATGAACCAGTTACAACATTTTGCAACAAAAGGGTGTTGATCTCCTCCACAGTAACATCAAAAGCACTGGATACTTGGCAATATCTTTAGATTGAGAATGTTTAAACAAAACAAAACAAAACAAAAAACTGCGAACATTATTTAGTGTCCAAATTTTCCACTTCTGATCTTTGAGATAGAAATTATTTGCAAAACCCACTGAAGTCAATGGAAAGTCTGTTGGCTTATGTCCACCTTTTCTTGACTTTGATGTCAGTTATCTCTGCCTCTTACTTTCTCCAGCACAGACAAAGACATAGTGGTTTCTACCGCTGGAAGACACCTCAAAGATTGTTTTCCAGTTCAGATATCCATTGAGTTTCAAGTTAGCTACTGACTTTCTAAACTTTCCTGCAGCAGAGCTTTGGAATGTACTTTTGGCTATTGATTTTCAGAAGTCCATGGCTTTCAGCCCTAGCCTTCAAGATTTGCAGCCTATGGACAACAGCGTCATTGCAGTAACCAAGGATGCAAGAGATGGAACTCTTTGGCAAGGTATGGTGATGATCAAAGCCTTAGAGGTAACTTTCTTCTCCAATTCTCTCTGATGCAGCCTGGTCTGTGAACATATGTGTGATTCTCCAGACATTAGAGGTACAGGTGTGAAAGGACAACTCTGCTTTAAGATCAGATGGGGAGAGCCAGGCTGGCTTGATTTATTTGTCTTTAAGTGTTGCCAAAGCAATATTTGGGCTATCATCTTGTGTTTTATTGAATACCTACACTTAAATAAAATCAATGGGCCAGACTTGGAATCTTTATTTACAACAGGTCCTCCTCCTCGTCCTCTTGGGAATTTGTCATTCAATTCAGTAGCAGAACCAATTGAAAATTAGTTTGTTTGTTGTTGGCTTTTTTTTTTTTTTTTAATTTCACTAATGTTCTATTTATATAACAGATTGGTAAATAGTTTGGAGCAAAAATGCTTTCACTGCCTCCTCAAAATTCCTTCTCAAGTGCTGTTTTCTCAGAATACAACCTATTAAAATTATTCCCTTGCATTTTGAAATTACAGGACATATCTCATTTAATCAAGGAAAATGATGCTGAATTTAAGATACTATCCGTATAGGCAAAGGTCATAAACGAAACAGTTTATTACATATTGCAACCAATATACAATGAAAATATAAATCGTTCACTAACAACTTGCTTGAATTCAGTCTATTTTCTTCTCTTATGGCTTATTACTCAGATGTTTCACTGGGAACCTCTTCATCACTTCTATCACCTTCATCATCTTCAGCTTCTTCCCCACTTCTAGTGCTTTCACCATTCTCAACTTGGAATGCAAATCTTCACTGTCTCCTCCCAAGGAATTTCAAATATGGTATTTCCTAAAACCTTCAATGTAAACTCCTGGTTTTATCTTATCCCATACTGCCTTAAACCAATGACAAAGCAGTGCTGCAGTAGAACCTCTTTATCTTTCCTTTAGAGGTTACAGCAGGATTCCCTGTCAAGAACCATAAGGGCTACAAATGCTCCTTAAAGGGATGTTCTCTAATACATCAGGCACCTGCAGTTGTGACATTCCTCCTGGTACGACTGCAAGAGTAATATTCATTTCTCCAATGATATCCTTAACAGCTGATGTTAGATATCCTTTGAATGTACCTAGGACAAATATTCTCTTTTTGCATTCCAGCACACCTGGTCTCTTGTTCCAAACGATGTTCAGCCAATACTTCATTAAATCTGTAGATATCCATCCTTGGTTTTGACATCTAACAATTATTCCAGTAGGCAGCTGGTCCTTCAGCATTGTTTTACGCTTCAAGATCACATACGGTGGCAATTTCATACCATCTGCTAACACTGCCAGCACTGCTATACTACACATTTTTTCATTCCCCAAAGTTTTGATGATGACGGATTTTGTGCCTGCTTCTTCAATGATGTTATTGGTTGGCTTGTCAAAGGAAACTGGTGTCTCATCTGCATTTCCTATTTGGCTCAACAGATAATCGTGACCTTTATACAATCCAATCACGTAGTGCTGGAATGGAATGAATTTTTGGGGTGAAGTCAGAAGGTAGATGTTGGCAAAGCAAAGTCCTTCTCTGTAGGCAAAAGTCATTATGACTCATCAGCTGCATGCACCAGCCATTAATGGTCTTGAATTTTTGCCATGGAATTTATTATGCTTGTCCTATTTCTTGAGATTTCAGTTTACTGATATGCTGGGTAATGGTTTTTATTTTATTTTATTTTATTTTATTTTATTTTATTTTATTTTATTTTATTTTATTTTTTGAGCACATGCATTTTGCATCTTTGTTCTGCCTGACATGGGGAGTGGACTAGAAGACCTTCAGAGGTACCTTCCAGACTCAACTGCTCTGTGGCTCTGTGTGCTGTGTGCCTGCGATACTCTATGGGAGTGTCCTTTTTCAGGCACCGAATGATTTCTGCATTGAGTTAGTGCATAACAGCTTCTGTTTTGATTTTTTCCATCTTGGCACATTTGCCTCAGTAACATTATATTTCCTCTTGGATTCACAATTGTTGGTTTTTTTTTTCTTTGCATACAGTACCACTGTGAGATTAAAATTTGCATTGTAACTCCTGCTTATACTATTTTTATGTCTCCTCTTGCACAGTCACACTCATCCCCAGATATTTTGCTGTTTTTCAATTTCCCTAATACTACAAACAGACAAAAAGAAACCCGTCTCCATTCAGTGGAATTCTCTCAACCACCCTTACGCTTAGCTAATGAGTGATAAAAACAGTAGTAAATCACTGTGTTGTCCTGTTCAAATCTCGGGCCATTTTGGGCATAACTAAACACATAAACTAATGAATTTCTCATGCTGCATTGCCATGATGTCATATCATGCAAAGAGATGTCAACTTTCAAATTTTAGTTTAAACATTCTGGAAACAAAACACCCTGATATTACTTCTGGATACATGGAGTATTGTTCAGTATTGTTAAAATTTTAGTCAGATTTAGTCAGTGGGTTTTGGTAGTCAGGAGACTATCAATACATTTAGTCTGTGTATCATTCAAGAATAGCTAATTGTTTATTTAACTATTTATTAAACTAGGTCTGCATATCACATGGCCTGTGAAATCATCTTTTATTTTTTTTTGCCAACTGATCCTGTAGACACTGCATGTACTCCCTAGTAGAGGTAATTTGGCTGTGTAGTACCCATAACTACGGCCAGGCCTGATGCCCATCGAGGCACACATACCTCTGGTCTACTGTCCAGTCAACCAAATAGCATTTGCGTACCTCCACATTTCTTCTGGTATTCCCTCGCTATAGAGAATGTGACAGTTATACTGGATCTTTAACATAGACATTTCACATGAGCAACACATGATACATAAACTACATAGATAAACCATGTCACGTTAAGTGATCATAACAACCTAAATTCAACCTGTTTTGTGCATAAATGCATAAAAGAAGCTATTGGGAAGTAACACTCTGGCAGTGGAAAGATACTGTCTTGAAATATTTTACCAACTTTTTAAAATATGGAAGTCTATAAAAAGTAGAATGAAATTATCTGCATTGAACTAAAAACTAGGCATATAATTGCTTGAAACTAATCACTAGCACTGTTTGAAAATAACAACAAAATAAATTGGTAGCATCCTACACTTCTACTACCTTAATCTATAATGGTAAACACTGAACTTCATTTTTTTTTTTTCAACCAGGGACTAATTCCAGATAATAAACTATATGAGGCTGTGATGCCTCATAGCAATGGAATGTATTTAACTTCTTTAATTAAGCTACAACCGGATCCATTTTAAAAAGAGCATTCTTAGTTCATTATTTTGGTAGGTTGGATTTAACTTCACAAGTTACAGAGTAGAACTATTTTATAGACTTTCTTTATTATTTGAATGGTAGACAAATAAAAGTGAACATAAAAAAGGTCATTTGTTTTTGAAAGTTTTATTGCTACAGTTGCAGATAGTACATATAAGTGTAAAATGACTGGGGCCATATTAGTTCCGCTATATATTTCTGGTTTTGCTCTTTAAATTAAAAAAGTGTGATGGCATGAAAAACAGATGCTTTCAGCCCATTTTCCTCCAAAGTGAGAAAAAAATGTATGTTCCTTCTGAGATGCTAGGGAAATTGTATATAGGGATGGATCATTCCAAAAATGTCTCTAGTTCCTATAAAAAATTATTTGGAATTAGCATAGTAATTCACAGACTTAAATCTAAATGTTGGATATTAGTGCTTGAAGCCTAAGAATACAAAGGTTTTCTTTGTTGCAGAATCTGTGTAAAACCTCAAAACAAGACTGCATGTACATGTGTTGCATCTTACTTTCTGGGAGAGGTCTTGAAGTGGAGATAGCTGAATTGCTGCGGATCTGCTCCATGCTGAATAATTCTGCAGTGCAAAAATGCAATGTGCTGTGAAAAGGGAAATGACTGGAACTCTTCTCTTGGCAGGTCTGCATAATCTTGCTGCTTCTGAGTGTAGTCAAATATCAGTACAAGTAGATCTTTGCATTCCCTTTACTTCAGATATTCTTGTATATTCATAGTAACAAATAAACCTGGGACAGCTTACAAACTCTTCTGTGGGTGTTTAGATTCCTCTTTTTGATTAACTTCTGATTCATTAGTGTTAATGTAATCTCTTTTCTGTGATATAATATGCTAATTTTTGTCCGGTTATTTCTTAAAATGTTAATACATACTATTTTTTTTTTTCTGGTTTGATTTTGCACTGAGGTTATTTCACTTTCAATTTTATTTCAAGAAATTTTAGAAATTTTATGCTAAAACTGAGGATAAGTGTTAAGAGTACCAACCAGAATAAATGTTAGATTATCAGTAGAGTATCAGACGTCTTTTTTAATGTGGTTTTGTACTGGCATATCATGTACATGTGTCAGTTTCAAGTACTAGCACTACTAGATAGTCCATGAAGTATCCAGATAGAAAACCTGCTCAGTTGGTACTGAATTTGCATGGGATTTTGCCTGGAAAAATGCTCTAGTTTTCATACAGCTGACAGTGCCATACTCAAGACTGATCCCTGACAAAACTCAAGGAATCATCACTTTAAAATTTGGGTTTCAAGATCAAGTTCAGAATTATCCACATTACCCCCACTGATTTCATTAGTAGCATTTTTAAGGGCAATCTTTGTCTTTGCAGTTTATAAAGCTGTAACAGAATTTGCAGCATGCTCTTCATTTTAAAATCAAGAACATTTGAGTGGGAGAGAAATGTGGGGAAAGGACTTGAAGAGCTTCATCTTAAATACAGCAGGTGAATAATTATGTCATTATAATCATACATATACATATATCATAATAATGTTCAAACTCTGTTAAATGTTTACATGGTCTAAGTATATACATATGTATATTTCCTTCTCTAAATATCCTTGTGATATAATAGAAAATGCATGCTTTTGAAACATGCCTTAAATGCATTTTCAGTCTCCAGTGTAGTATTTCCTCAAAAAAACAGAATGAATGTTAACTGCAGTGATGGCTTTTCCTTGGACTCAACAGTCAGTGGGAAGAAATATACCATTTAAACTGTATCTTTGGATACATTACTTAAGCACTGCTTGTCAAATGTATGCAAAACAGTAGCTACAGTTACAGAATTATAATGAGAAATTATATGACAAATGGTTTTAGAAAAAAAAGATTATTTGTTTGTGAAAACAGAATTATATGTTTAATTATTTACACAGCTTTATTACTGAATAGAGGAGGAAATGCCTTCAGTATTTGAACAGTAAAATTAAGAAGTACCTATAAAATGTGGAACTGGTTGTAAATATTATTAGGTCCTACTTTAATTTGAAATTGATGTGGATGTAAGGACCCAGCACTAGGTCAGTAGTGAGCAACGGCGACAACTCTTTGTGTGACGGTCAAAGCATCTGGTGGAAGTACCCACTACAAAATGTTTTTCTCATACCTACAGGTAAGAGATAACTAAGCAGTGACTGCTGTTATCAGAGTTTTCCATGCAAAAGATTCAGAGTGCTCTAAAAAAGTATCTGACGTGTGACTACAATGTCGCTAAGTTATGACAAGGAAATATCTGTGATATGACAGTGGCATCGTACAACTGTCAATATAAAGTAAGTGCGATGGGATTGCTCTGTGCTCTAAAGCAACTGTCATGTAATGCGGGCTGTGACTAGGCTGTAATTGCAATGTGACTGCAATGTGCCAGCAGAGTGACTGATAAGTAACTCCTAGAAGAGAGGACTCTCAAGTAAAATCAGCTCTAATAGTTTTAAGTGCTGTGGACCCTATCTGCGGTGACAGCAATGTCCATCAACCTCAATGGGCTTTCAGTTGGCAGCTCATGAGAGGCCAAACCAGCTTATTGCTTGTGGCTGCATCCTGGATCAAACATTCTGATGTCCGGTCAGGCTCTTGGGGAGGTCCCAGTGGTCTGAGTGATTGGGGCCAAACCTGCACAGGTCAGATGCTCCTTCTCTGTGGAATTAGTCCGAGGCTCTGAATGCTGCGGGCAGTTGGAAAGTGAGGAGAGAGAATATTACAAATTAATTAAGAAACAGGGAAGAAGTATTATATTCACATCACAGATGGAGATATTGTTGTTCAGATTAATTGATTTACCCTGAAGCTATGCAGCATGTCATTAGCAGCTTTGTGATTGCAGTGGCTTTGGTTGAAAAACGTTTGTCACGGATTGTATTCAATTTTCCAATTTATCAATGGAGTAACCTAATTCTCTGTAGGAGAAATATACTTTTTCTTGTAAAAAGAAAACTGTCAGAGATTTTCTTTTTTTTAACTGCCAAGATTCCGGTTCTTCTCTTCTCCCCTCCCTGACACAGATTTCCTTACCTTTGCTTCAAATAATATTTGGAACATTAAACTAAAATGAGGAAAAACCAGATGAAAGAGTAAGCGTATTTGTACTTCATGTTTTCTTTTATCTTTTGGGAATACAATGTTCATCTTTACTCTTTAAGGAGTTCTGGGTGGAAAATGAAAAGATGCATCAGAGCACCAATTTTGCATTTAAGATGAAGGCATGAATATGTTTTCATCAGTAAGAATGAAGAAGACAGTGGTGTCCTCCTCTTGTTAGTTCTTGTTTAGTAAACAGGGATCAAACTTATTTTCTATACTGAAATAATTAAGAAAAGAAATACAATGTGCAATAAAGGTAGTAATAATTGTTAGCCCAAAATAATCTTCTGATGAGAATTACAATCTGTAATCTGTGCCTCTTACTTTAAGTTCAGCTAATACCTTAAGTAAATGCTTTTGTTTTCTTTCCATATCACTGTATTTAGTGTCCTGATCATACAGTTTGAAGCCTACCATTTGCTGACTTCTATCTATATTCTATTTCACTTAGTACTTATTGAATAGACACAACAGATGTGCTGGAATGTGGTTTGTAGCATAGCAAGTATTTTAGAAAACATATTAATTTGGAGAACATTCCTTACTTGGGAGATTGTACAAAGTGAACTCTAGACCCATCAGGTTGTAAAGGCTCGTGTAGAATTGTTGCAATCAGTCATACTAATTTTTCTTACTGCCTTTGGAGTCAATAATCTAAGCAGTAATATTTCCTTAGATCTATTGTGTCAGTCCAACTGCTGGATGTGCAGTTTACCCAGAAATTCAAAGAAGTTATGTAGTCAGATCTCTGTCCCCTTGCACTACCATGTTCAAAAATCCCAAATACCTTAGTTCATGTAATGGATTGTTGGTATGTCTGTCATTGCATTCAGGTCACAAATCAAACCAGCTGTGTTGGAAAGGAATGCAAACATCACTCAGATGGAGAGTAATGTTTCATACTAAATAAAGGAGGAGAGGAGTAGAAGTTTATCCTATCTGAAAATGGTTCTGTTTCTGCATACCAATGCCTTTTATCAGAAGAAACACCTGCAGCCACCATAAGTTCCACCTTCAAAGGCAACATTTTCATCTTTTCTTTTTTTTTTCTTTTTTTTTTTTCCTTTTTTAATATAAAGGAACAAAATAAGTATACTGATGTGCAATTAATTGTAAAGGCTCACTGCTGAAAAGATTTACTTGTGGTTCAGCAGTGTAATCATCTGTTGGGCATTTGCTATAAATCATGGGTGTCTGCTGTTGTCTCCACTAATTAGTACACTAACTTATTATTAAGTCCCTAAAACGTTATACGAGATCTGGGCTGCACACAGAATTACTGGGAGAAAGGAAACACTTGAAGTTTTATTGCACAGCTACAAAGCATACAGTAAATGTCTGGGTGGTGGACAGTTGTAATGCATGAGACGAGATGGAATATATATCCTTTAGTAACAATTCTACCCATCCATAAATATAAAAAACCTTTATTGTGCAGGCTTCAGTGTGCCAGTTCAGTCACTCAGGCACCAAATAAAGGTCTCAAGAACAATAATTCAAAGCAACTGGTACAGTAGAAAGTGAAGTTTTAAACAACAGTAGACAAGTTGATTAGAGCCTTTGGAGATGCAAGCCCTGAAAAAAGGTTAACCTTTGTGAACTTTGAATACAAAGCTTTCAGATGAATTTTATATGAAATCTGGTGACAAAGAAAAGCACTATTCAGCAAGGGCTGATTAATTGAGTTACACTTCATTGTAAACCCCTGACAATGATGGAAAATAAATTTAGTAATGTGCTTTGTAGCCGTGCAAGTTGATGGGATCTCACTAAAAAGCAAGAAACAGACCACATAAAAGCCCTGTTGAATACCTCTGAAGATAGTCTGGTGAGTGAAATGTAAAGCCAGGATTTACAAATATTACATAAGTGAACACTGTTACTGCACTCAGGCTGAAAAATCCTGTTCAAATCCAATAAGTGGTTTAAGATGTGCAAATAGAGGTTTCTGCAGGGAGTCAGGCATTAGAAGCCACCTGGAGCATGTGGTAGAGATTGTATCCATCAATACAGCAGCTGGGTTGAAATTATAAAGAGAGCTGCTTTCCATCACGCTTGTTTTAATGCATACATTTCTCCTGTCACTAGCACCCCAGGAAAACTACTAACTACAAAAACGAATGGTACCCATTACCTGATATTCATACTTGTGACAACAGAGACAACAATCACAACACAACAGTAAGCAAAAAAACTGATATCCAAATTATTTTTAAGTTGTTGTGGTGGAAAGATCTTGAGAACCAGTTAGTTGGTAATATTTTAATAACACTGTAGGTTAGAAGAATGAAGCAGGCATCTGGCATTCAATCTAAAGTTTCCTTCTGCTCCACACATTCCATCAAATCATGCACCAAAGCAGTTTAAACAAAGATCAGTAAAATTTTGTTCCAAGAGGGGGAACCCCATGTAAAGTTCAGCTGCATGCCAGCACCGAGGAAAATGTGACAGTAGTTTTCATTGTGATTGTTTCAAAATAACATGGATTTGCCTTAAATGTGTTCCCTATGCACAGAGAGTGCTTGTTAGTTATACACTACCATGCAGTGACTGCAGAAGCAGATGCAGGAGGCAGCTGCTTGCCCCAGGTAGCCCAGCAAAAAATATCAGTTTCTACAACTGGCAGGGGTGAAGGGGTCAGAGAAATGTAGGCCTCACATTACAAAAACTCCTGAGAAAATGATGCACAAGTGCCACTCAGAAACAGGAAAGGAAACTGTTAAATTGCTCGCTGTAAAGTCGTGTTAAAAAAAATAATAATAAAAAAAACAAGCAAGCCATATTGCATGAGCAGGGACAGACTGTGCCACTAAGTCACAGGCCCATGCCGTGGGTGGTGTTGGAGCAGCATTGTTCCCCAGCAATTAAAATGAACATGCACGCCACACGAAAATGCAATGTGTTCTTCCTCTGTGAGTTGTGCCCTCCTTCTGCCTGCATTCTGCTCACCAACACTGTGATCGTGACAAGCAGCAGCACTCCTTGGTGCTCCAAAAGAGCTGTGTGATTGCAAGCATTTTTGGTGTCTGTGTGCGAAGAAGGAACTGAACTAGAATCCTCAGGTGCTTCCGCTCCGTCTTCCAGTGTATCAGTTCCAGAGTAAGGAGCTTCCAATCCTGTACTGAGATCACTGTGGTATTCCACGCTGATTTGGAACAAATGCTGATGCTGGTTCAGCAGGTTGTGCATGAGTGGGTGAGATGTAGCTTGTGTAGGCATCTCTGTGCAGGACAGATGTGCAGGGAGGTGCCCACTGTCCTAGATCATAGAATCATAGAATGCCATAAATTGCATGGGTCCTTAAAAATCATCCAGTTCCAGGTCCCTGCAATGAGAAGAGTTGCCATCCACCAGCTAAGGCTGCTCATGGCCTCATCCAATCTGGCGCTGAATGCTTCTGCGGATAGGGCACCCACAGCTTCTCTGAGTGGCAGTGCCAGGGCCTTGTTGCCCTCTGAGTTAAGAATTTCTTTCTATCATCTAAACCTCCACTCATTTAGTTTAAAGCCATTCCTCCTTATTCAATCCCTGTCAGACCAAGCAAAATGTATGTCTCCCTCCTTTTTATAAGCTTCCTCAAGTACTCAAAGGCCTCAGTGAGGTCTCCCCAAAGCCTTTTCTTCTCCAAGTTACACAAGCCTGACTTCCTCAATCTTTCTTCATAAAAGAGGTTCTCCAGCCCTCTGATCATCTTCATGACTTCCTCTGAATTTGCTCCAACAGCTCCACATCTTTTCTGTGTTGGAGGCCCCAAAGCTCCAGATGGGACCTCACAAGGTCCCCCATACAGGGAGTCAATCCCCTCCCTCTCCCTGCTGCCACTCTTCTTCTGATGCAGCCCAGGATATAGTTGGCCTTTCAAGCTGCAAAAGCACCTTGCTGGCTCATATCCAGCTTTTTGTCCATTGGAACTCCCAAGTACTTCTCCACAGGTCTGCTTTCAAAGAGTTATCCCAGTCTGTACAAGTATCTGGGATTGTCCTGATCCAAGTGCAACACCTTCCACTCAGCCTTGCCAAACCTCATTGGATTCTCCTGGGCCCACTTTTCAAGCCTGCCTGTGTCTCTCTGGATGCTATCCTTTCCTTCTGTTCTATCAACTGCATCACCAGATCAGTTTCTTATCATTTTTCTTTCCCTTCTTCTGATTTTTTTTTCTATAATTTTCTACAAAGAGAACAGCAGGTTTGTATTCAAGCTTTACCACAGAGCAGCTTTTATATCAGTTAATCATTTGTTGTGTGTTAGGAGAGCTGACAACAATCCAAACTCTTTCATTGTTTTCTTTGCTGTGGAGCTTATTTCCTCTGTAGCCAGTCCAATTCAAATGTTTTGATGAGCTACCACAGCCCTGCCATGAGCAATTAGTGGACCAAACTCATTGAGACATTTCCCTTCTTCTGATCTCCCCCTTACCTGAATAGTGATAGGGATTGCAGGCTGTAAATAGCGGGGTGAGAAATCCTCCATGTCGCACACGTGCACATAGATTCTCATTAATCCTCCAACCCAGCTCCTTTATTCCAAGACTCTTGCTTACCAGTCTGAAACAATATAGTTATTATAACAGTCCGCATTATTTCTGAGGACTGTTTTCTGAGGTATTGATGGAGGACGGAAGAGAATAGAGGTTTCCCACTGTCCTTTCCTCCAAATTGTGGATCCTTTTCACTCAGAAGAAATCTATATCTCTTTCTGCTGCCATGGTGATTCAATGACTTTGAGATTATTTTGCTAAACCTGCCTCTCCCAAGAGACAGTGATTTTGATTCTTGCTGTTCTTAGACAGGTCAAGAATCGCATTAGCTTGGGTCAAAAATGTTCCCAGTACAAGGAGGTGAGTTTCAAGATCTTGACAGAGCAGTAAAAAGGACTCACTCTTGATTCTTGTGATAGACATTATGATGATGTCAAATAAAAGCTGTTTTGCTGAAAGAAAACTCTCAGGGTACTGCTGTGGGCAGAGAAGGATGAGGGGGGAGGGGGGGTAAACCATCCATCTACAGAGGAGGATTAGGAAGAATTGTGATAGCATTGGGCATAATAAAGGAAGAGATGGCAAGAGGATGACATTCTCATTTTACATCTCTGAAGCCATTTAATTTGAGACAAATTGTGTGGTAGCCACCCAGTAGCCCAAAGGAAGAATCATGTTTATGCTTTGCATAACTGTGATTTGTGTCAGACAAGTAGCAATGAAAAAGGCCTCTGTTCTGGGTATGCACGTGCATGCAATCTGGTCCATTCACAAATCTACTTTCATTCAGTGCTCTTATTTATGTATACACCAACCAGCTATACAGTGGAGCATGGAGCCCTTTCTGAGGATACAGTTGAAAAGTTAACCTACTTATCTTGAAACAGAACTGGGTAAAAAGCAGAACTTTTATGTCCCGTGTCAAAAATAATTCTAAAAGAAATGATCTATTTTGAATCGTGATTAGAAAAATTACAGGAATTTCCCAAAATGGTTAATGGTAACTTTGTTGTGATTATGTCTAATACTGCAAATAATCTATCCATATTTTCAAGATAAGATTTTATTTCCTATTTGGGAAACTATGCTGAGAGATTCCACAAACTGGTATTTCCGAATCTTTATTTCTTACCACCAAAAGTTCAGTAAAAATTGATTAAACCTGTATCTATCTTGAAATTCTCTCATCATGCAAACTACATTTGTGTTTTAATATCTTACATGCCAAGATTCACACAAAAACTGAAAAGCACTTTACAAGCAGTGTGGGTTATGTCTAATGGTAATTATTACATCCATGTTACGAGATCTGGGAGAATGCTGGTTGTATTAACAGGTTTCTTACCTTTCTTCAGTCTCACTTTGAACATTCAGTAAATCTGGGCTCATTCTGATGCTCAGTGGGGTGGTTACATTCACAGCTGTGTTTTTCCAAGGCTTTAGCAATGTCTTCAAATTCTTACACCAGTCCAGTATAAACGCAGGACTCACTTGCCACGGGCAGAGACGCAGCTCAGGGTATACTAAGTGCCCAGCTAATCAGCTTCTCAGCTCTGCTTACGTTGTCATACTTGCATTCTGCTTTCAAGAAAACGTTTTGGGATAGAATACATTTCAGTTTATAGCAGTAATAGTGTGCTGCATATACACTTTTTCCTCAGTAACCATGAACTTTAACTTTTCTGTATGAGTACAGAATATGGCAAGGAATTTTACTTAATGTTTGTGTCATGCCCTGACCTGTTGCTCATGACTTCTTTCTTCATCTGTTATTTTTAGCTGACAGCCTTGTAAATGTAGACTTGCCAGTAAGTGGAGTTCAAGTTCAGTCTCAAAAAAAAAAAAAAAAAAAAAAAAAAAGCTTTTAAAAAATAAACATGTTGTCTAAATGTTAATTTGAAGAAAGAAAACATTTAGGGTGTGACAATGTCAGAGTTTCTGATTTCTGTGCTTTAGAAGGAAAAGAGTAAGGAAAGAAATCAGATGAATCCCTTCCATGGAAATTTGCAATTTTGTTAAAACACCAACAGTTAAAGTCATTAATTTATGACTCATTCAGAGCTGCAAAGCAGATTTACCTATATATGACAATACATACCTGAACTCTCAAAGGCAGTGGAACTGTGGGTTGTTTGTCTTGGAAAGACTTTTTTTTGTCATAATTTTTGCAATGTATATATATTTTTACAAGAAATTTTGTCTGTTTCTGCTATTCTCAAAGAATGCTAACGGGGAAAAACTGACACTGCTCTCTAGTCCTGGGAAAGTTATTAAGGGATTTGATTCCCTCATCTAGAAGCACGGACCAATGTTCACTCTGCAAGGGCTGGGGTGGTGTGTCCTGCTGCAGAGGGGAAACACCATGGGTCTGCTTTCCTGCAAATCTTCTAATTCTCAGCATTAACTGCAGTAGATTTCCACTGCAATGCAGCTTCTTTGAGGAAGTTCGGGTTAGATATTAAGAAGAATTTCTTCTCGGAAAGAGTGATGATGCATTGGAACAGGCTGCCCAGGGGAATGGGGGGCCACCCTAACTGGAGGTGTTTAAGGAAAGGGTAGATGCAGTTGTTAGGGACATGGTTCTGTGAGCAATAGCTGTGGTAAGTGGATAGTTGGACTGGATGATCTTAAAAGCCTTTTCCAATCTTAATGATTCTACGATTCTCTTCAACTGGGATGAAGGAAACAACACAGATGCATTTCACAGCGGAAAAGATAATTCAGAGATCCATAAAATGGACTTGAGGGCTCCAACTTAGTCATAGAAGGACCTCAGGCAACCAGGCCAGATGTAAATGTTTAGATTCACAATCCCAGACTCTGGAAAAAACCTGCCAGTGTTATGGTAAAATATGAAAAGATATAACTTTTGACTAAAAATTAAGATTGTGTAGAATTTTTAATATATCTTGAAGTCTTATAAATCAGCTTTCCTCATGCAAATTATAGTAATTTTAAATGACAGACTGTGTAGGAAAAAGGTTGTCAGAGAAAATCTTTACTTTCCAGTACATGAATATCCTCTTGGCTGAAAATTGAATGCAACCACTTATTTCCTGTCCTCATCTACTTTGCACTGTTCCTTTTCCTCCCTTCCTTTGTAACTGCCTAGATTAGGCCACATGTGATCAATTTATGGATGACTCAAAAGCTTCACCAAAAATATGTCTTTTCTATGCACTTTCTGCCATCTTTACCCTGTGCCCTCACTTTAGGAAGTCATTTGAAAAAAAAGAAAGAAAAAAAAAGGAAGAAAATACACTAGGTTTTTCTTAGAATGACCCTGATCTCCTACTTTGCCAGAATGGGATTGACCTAATTTTTTTCTTATTATTTCATATAACATTGAAGCTGCAGAAACATAGCTTTCCCTACCGTAGAGAAATTTGTATACAATTTGCTGTTTCTGGACCAGTTCCAAAGTTGCTATATGGGGATTAATGGTCCCACCTGATCTGAACACAGTGCTTAAATGTCAGTAGTAACATGGGAGCTGAACTACAGCATCATTGTTCACCATCATAACCTCTGTAAGTATCAGAGGACATCTTAACACTTATGCCTTCACCTTTTTATTGAAAGTACTCCTTAAGAAAGTGAATCATCACCTTGGGGTACATTTTAATTCACAAGGGACTCCTTAACCAAAGGCTTGATTCTGCTCAGACTGAAAAAAGATCATGAGCCCTTTTACTGTCTAACAGCCAGATTTTGATTATTTTTCAGTCTTTGTTTTTCAGCTCCTTCCAAAATGAACAGTCAACAGAGATATGCGTCTTCTAAAACTGTAGTATATAGAAGCATGGATATTTTTATGTGGCAGAGATCCTGGCTTTATTGTCAACCATTAAGCCAAGTTAACTTACATTCAAATGTTCAAGTTCAGTTTGCATACTAGTGTTGGAAGTGAACAAAGATATTTGAATATTGCATAAATTGATGGAATTCTGACTTTTCAAAAGTTGTATTTTTTTCTTACTCTGTGAATATACCTGCTTTCCGATGTATGCTTCAATTGAACAAATATTCTCTTTATTTCAATGCTCAAAATGTATTTATAAGCTATGTAGTTTTCTTTGTTACTGCAAACTTTCCTTTCTCTCTAGCCTCCCTAGTCCCTCATAAATAAAACAGACCACAGTACATTCCTATTTTTTTCCATCAACATCTCCTTACTGTATTTATCTTTGTATTTTTCAACTGACAAAAGTTAAAATTAAAATAATATTTCTTTCAATAAGAACTGTTAAAAAAAATTGAAGTAGGACAGACTAATTTCAATTAAGTTTTTGCATTTTATCGATTTGCTTTGATTCTACAAGGGCTGCTCTGAAAGTAATGCCTCTTATGTTTTTATGTTGACCTACGGTATCAGAGGCCCATGTTGGTGGCATGGCAATAGAGACCAAACCTTCTCATCAATATTCCGCTATGTTTTGTTGCCATGTGAAAGATGGCAGCAGAGGAACAGTATGATAAAATGGCGTCTGACATGGACGTATGGATGAAACAAAGCTGTGTCATTGAATTCCTTCATGTGGAAAAAATTTTTATTCACTGACATTCATCAGAGCTTGGTGAATGTTGATGGGACCAAGCTGTGGATCTGAGCATAGTGAGGTGGTAGGTGGTGCATTTCAGGAGTGGCAATAGCGACGTGAATAACAAGTTTTTGCTACAGCTATACAAGTATGGTTATGACATGCATGCTTTGTTCATAACTGGTGAAAATGAATAGCTAATGGTGATGGCTCTGTTGAAAAATAGTATTGTGTAACAGAGAATTTGCTCTTTCAAGTAGTGTTATTGTGCTTTTTGTGTCTGTTGTTGTATCCATGAAATAAATAGGCGGCATTATTTTCAGAGTAACCTACATGTATTAAAATGACAACTCAGCTGGAGTTTGTTGTTAGATCTAATAAGGACAATGAGCCTTTTCAGGTTGGCACATAGATATCAGCAAGTTACTTGTGTATGCTTCTGCAATATGTATTAGGTATCTTGATGCAAAGCAAGTATAAAAAAGTCTTTACTCTGCATCTGCTACTAGCATAGCAAAGCAATATCCTAAAACATGACAAACATGGAGAAAAAAATTAAAATCTATAGTAATATTTATATTAACATAAATTAGCATAAATATCAATGTCTGGTTTTCAAATGGAGTTTGGCCAATTTTACATATTTTTAATAAAAAGTAGTTCTAAGAGATGAGGGAGGTGCACTTAAAATTCTCTAATTATGACTACATTTTTCCTTCTTCAAGGAAGATTCTGTCAGGGTTACTCCTGAAGGCCTTGAAATAGCAAATTTTCTGTTTGTGGCACTGAATTCATTGAGGAAAGTATTTACATTGCTTTCTTGTTTGTTTGTCTGGGAAAGATGCAGACCTTGATCACTGATGCAAAGTATTGTGAAGTGCTTATTCCTCTCTATTACTGAATTTCCTTCTTCCTCCATCCAAGTGTAATCCTTTTGCTCTTTTATGTATTTACAGGTTATAAGTGTCTCAAGGAGGACAAAGACATTTGAAAGAATAAAGGCTGTGTTCCAAGAATGCAATATTGATGTGCTGAAAGAAACAGAGAATCAGAGAAAAACTTTATAATTGAAAATAAGCCTCAAGCGAGTGTAAATTATGCCAGGTGTTATGTGGCTTTTGAATGGTAAAACCTCGTCATCCTCTTTTTCTGTTGTTCAGTACTTGCAATCTCTAATAACAGTGTAATTCAGCTCCTTCTTTGTAAAAATAAATTGATAAATAAAATGAATGTTTGCATATACTTGTGTGTGTATGCATATATGTATACCAGTGAACTAGCATCTACATATATATATAAAGAAACATATTCTGTTCTTCTCACTACAACATATTCCCAGGTGATCCTGGGCAAGCTACACTAAACAGAGATTCTGCACTAATTTTTCTGTTAACAGGTTTGATCTGAGATATTTCATCCATGTTCAGAACTCGTTGCTCCCATTGACATATATGATAGTTTTGTTTTGAACATACAAAGAACGAGATAATGCTAATTAATCAAGAAAACGTATGTCACAGTCTCAGATTGGATACCCAACAGCAGCAGAGATTTTTAGCATTACTATCCATGGCTCTTGTCCCCAGCTGAAACATAAAGAGTAGCCGTGCCGTCATTTCACAAGGTTGTTATGAAGATAAGTGTGATTAAACAAGATTTGGATAATGTTGTGATGAGCACTGGAGAAACATTAATCATTCTGATTTTAGACGGCTGTTTGAATAGTATGCATCAGGGGGCTGCAAATGGGACAGGAGAAAGAAGAATGAATAGTTGATCATTAACTGAGTAAGCACGGTCTACTTTGAACCCTAAGTGAAATCAAAATGCCATGCAAAAATGGCTTGTGGTGAGGTAATCAGAGGCTGTATTACTAAACCTACATACAGAAAATTGAATTTTCTAACTTTACTTTCTAACTAAAATTACAGTCTTCGAATGTTTTTTAAAACATTTTGCTTGTAATAGCCTATTAAATTGCATTTCCTACTTTTGGAGCTTTGCAATTTATATGCGAATCATTTAACATTGCCGTACCTTGCCACCTACATTTGATATTTTTGCTCAGTACCTGCTCAGGATTTGCTAAGATATCCTAGTCAGGTTTTTCTTTTCTCATATATTGGCATGTTTAGGTTATCACTGGGGCAATTTTTCGCAATCTGTTCTTGAAGTTTATTCCTTTTTCTTTCAAGAATGAGACTGAAGAAAGATTTCTTTCCAAAAGTTTGTCTCTTTTTTCTACTCAACAAGGCTAATAGTGACAATCCACTCTTCCTGCAAATCAGATACCACCACTGCTAGGCACTACTGCTCACATTACTCATCGTTTGATGCAGCCCTGCTGCTCTGGGCTCCAGCTTTGCATGCACACCTTCTCTCTTATGGTTTACAGGGGCATTGAAAAGGGAACATGATGAAATTGTTTGAGGGCTGAAAAAAAGCTACCTACCAATACATCAGAGTACAGAGGGCAAATTGTTTCTGTTTCCAGGATGTTTCATGCAAATTATCAAAGGAAAACTAGATCTTTCTTAGCTTTATCATTAAATAGAAACTTATTCAATGTGACTTCAGCAACACTGCAGCATGGAGTGTATTTTACAGCCCTGCTTTACCTGCCCTGTACTTGGCGTTCTTACAGGCAGTAACTGCACACTGCAGACTGCAGCTCTTTGAGCACATTTAGTAATGTGCACACCACTACAGAAGAAAATTGGGCCAGAAATCATAGTCTGGAGGCAAAGAGATTTCCCTTTCATTAAACTAACAGCAGAAGCTCTACCAAGCTTTTCTCTGCAAGCTGTCACTCTTGGATGTTTCTATAGACTTTCCAAACTGCTAAGTTGCAGTAAATAGCAAATAAAATAATTTGGCCCAGTCATCATTTGGATCTACGAAGTTTTACATCTCAGAAAGCTCGTAACAATCAGACAAGCTCAACAGATTTTTAAGGAAGTGTAATCAAAAGCCTGGAGGATGTGTTAGAAGTATGAGTTCTGCCTGACTCTGCTAGTGAAGATGAAGCCAACTGACAGTGCATTATAAAGAGTATATGTCTCTGTAGCAGTGCCTTTCATGGAAGAGCACTTGATACTTTCTGATGATGAGCAAAGGGATTGAACAGTGTGGTTTTAGTACAGCAGTCATGCAGTCCCAGCTATGTGAACTGAGCTCAGAGAGGTAATGGCCGTCTGAAATGTTTCACTTATGTTGGAGGGTTGCTGTTAGACATAGATCAGTGCTTTTTGGACATTAGTAGGTAATTTGTTCTTTTTCTGTAGCAGGTGAGTCATTAGAAAATAAATTAGAAATTAATTAGGAATAAATGTTTATCATTGCATATTTGTTGGTGGCTTTTTTCATTTCATTTTTGTTAAGCATGATACAAAGTAGTAGTATGGCCTTGCACTGTACATGATGGGTACACTCCAGGGGCAAATCTGCATGAGTCAGTGCTGATCCTGTAAAGCATGTTTTAAAACCATTCAGTTGGACTTATCATCAGAGAAGACAGAGATGTTGTATGGCAAGGATGTCTTTGCTGTGCTGCATGTATAGTTCCAAAATCACAGCTTGCTCTTTGAATCATCCAGAAAGACAGAGGGAGAAAAACTGCTGGGTATATAGACTGTGATTGCTTATTTTAACTCAATATAAAACATAAGAATACAAGACTTCTGACAGCTTTAAAGCTCAGCAATCTCCAATATGTTGATTCTGCTATTCTATACATTTAATTTTCTTTTTAAAATGTATCATATTTCTCCAAGCAGCGATTTGTTTTTCAAATTATCGTTGCCTAGCTAAGACTTGTGTACCAGGTGCCATGTAAAAGCATGTTAAAACTAGATAAAAGCAATTTATCCTGCCCTCTAATTAGAGATGTCTTGTCTTTACCACTGACAATAGCAGTATGCAGCTGCGGCAGAGGAGAGATAATAGCACCAGAGCAGGGAGAAATTAAAGATAGGTTATCATATGTTGGCTGATGTAGAGTGTCATCTCTCCATTGCATAGCTAACATGGTCTTTAGGAAGAATACTAACTTAGCTTTTGGCCTGACTCAAGCAGATTTATTTTAGTTATTAAATCCAAGATAGGGTTTTATTATAATGAGGCAGAGGGGGCAGAATAATAATGTCTTCATTAAATACACAGAACGATTGCTTGTGTCTTGCTGTGATTACTGTATCAATAAATACACACACACCACATCCCAGAATGTGCTGGATCTTCATGAAGGTGGGACTGACATTCATTTTTGCCCTGCATAGAGTTCCTCTTCAGATGAACTGACTGAATGAGAATGAGTGTTGTGGGGGTCATATAACAGCCCAGTGACATGTCTCAGTGACATGCCTCCTGTATGATAAAAAGTGAAGCTGTAGATCAACAAGAGGCTCACAATGAATGGGAAAGGGTGGCATAAACCTGTACTGAAATTCTCTTTTTAAACTCAGGGACATCAACATTTGATGTACAGGAAGTCTGCTCTGAAAAATTAGTGTGGTAACAGAACTTACCATCAGGGTTAGGACTGAGCAGTTTCTCAGGAGCTGGGAAAAGGCTTGATGTGGGGAACTGAGAGCAGAGCTGGAGATATGATCTGCACTAGCTCTATTAAAGCTGATTTCCTCACTCCATAACAGTAGTACTTGGGTAAAACTCCTAAGTCATAACCATAAAAATGTGGTTGCCATCATGTTCACGTGTTAAAGACGGTTGTCTTCAGGAAAGTGCTATTAGGGGAGTGTTATCACTCTTACACTTTTTTCGGGACAGAAGAGATCTAAGGCCAAAGCTCATCTGCAGAGGAAAGTGTGTTGGCAGAGACAAGGCAATGGAGGGGAATGGGATCATAAGCAGAAAATGGGCAAGATCACGTGGCAATGCTGTGTGCTTACACAGTCATTGATATGTTTCCCTGCTTTGGAACTCATCTATGGTCAGATCTCTTGGACTGTATAACGTGGAATGTTGTACTGAATAAACCTTCCGTGTCCTAGATCCTGACATTGTGAGAAGGCATATTTCACATGTTACTAGAGTTCAAGATATATGTGTAGATAGTATAAAACAGAAAGAACGTAGATCAAGGCACAGAAGAAAATTGGATATTATATGTAGAATTCAGTCAGCAATTACTCTTGCAAGTCTAGACAAGCTCCCAGAATGAGTAATATTTGCATCAACATTATTTTAGTTGGCAAATAAAATGTTTGTTTAGAATATCACGTGTATGAAATTATGGGTCTGTATTTCTTTTGCAGCGCGATGTCTGGGAACAGCACTTGTCAGTCCCCTCATGCCGCAGTCTCACAGGTACTGGCCAGTGTTTGAAAAGCAGATATATTTTTTTTTAACTCTGTCCTCTCTAGCTCCTGATTGCAAGGAAAGGATATCAAAATATATCTCAGTCCTTCTCTTGTTATATCAGATACAGACATAAAGTTTGGATAAAGTTTCATATGCTGCACATGACTAAACACATTACTAAAACATGCTAATAGTAAAAATCAGTTTACTTGATTTGAAATAGACTGATAAGTTCCTCCAGAGTTTTCACCTGACTAGATCCCATTCGGGACCAACAGAGATCAGACTCATTCTATATTAAATAAAATGTTGATGTTACCTCTGAGAGTGAGCAATTCTTGTAGCTCCCACAGGGATATTGTCAGTGAAGAGGCCTGAAGATAAATCTACTATACATACTCTGAACAGTGGTACCCACACCAACAGAGAATTATCTCCTTACATTAAATCTTAGCTTTGTTTTCTGTTCTCAGAGAATGTGTATTTAAGCACTGAAATTAATGAGTTCATCTATTTCTATATTGTCAGAGTAAGACAGAGGGTAAATTTGAAGGTCTTAAAAATACATTTATGTAGTGTCTGAAATATCACAAAATTTCACCCTGTAACTTTAGATTTATATCCCGTGGCTCTAAGCTTTTCAAATAATTTTCTGACTTTATAAAAATAATTTTATGTGATGCCTGGTGGGATTTCAATGTGTACTGTAGGACTGTAGCTAGACTTTCAATTAATGACCTCATGCTGCTGCTCAGTGTTGCTGGGGAATTGTTCAGTTTCTCCAGGACCACAGCATCTTCATTGTTTTAATAGCAGTTAGGTCACTGATACTCCTATATACCTGTTAGGATACATTGCTTAATAGATGCTTTTTTTGTTTTGTTTGTCTTGGTTCTGTTTTCTTAAGCTGCTTTTATTTCCTTTTGTTTGTTGAGTAAATCAATGTTTGTAAATGTTTATGATGCTGGCAGCTCTGGGAATAAAAATCCCAAATGTTTTTAAGTCGCTAACACTGTGAACCGTGTCCTTCTGAGTGACTGTACTTTTTACAAGATCCTTGCCTTCATAAATTAGTTGAGTATATGATATAAATGCCGCTCATCTTCTCATGTAACCAATTAAATGCTGGTATTGCTGTGTTTCCCCTTGCAGCCAACACGTCTTTATAATGCAGGCCAAATGCTATGGTAACAGAGAAGAAAGAAAAAGGTAGAGGGCATTCCGTTCAGACCAAGTCAATGGCAATGTATACAGTTGCCTCTAGCATGGAGATATCTTACAGAAAAGGTTTCTTTGGCACTGCATTCTCCGGGAGAAGATAAGAGTAGGGGGAAGGGGGAACCACCAGGCAGAGAAGTCAAATACACAAAGTCTGCAGCACGCTTGCTGGCCAGCACTTGGAGGATGAAGTTGCATGAAGAAGATGGGGAATGAAGGAGTGTGCTCCCAGGGCACTACAGGAAAGAGGCCAGAGACAGGGAGGTGACATGGAGCCAGAGATGAAACACAGTGGTGGAGAAGGAGAGGATAGGAAAACGGACTTGTGATGGACTTGGTAATATGAAGTTTGAGAAAAGACAGAAAGCTTAAGACAAGGAATAAAAGGAAGAAAGTATCCAGTCAACTCTGTATCTGAAAAAGGAAAAGGAATAGGAAAAGTAAAAAGGAAAAGAAAAAAGGAAAAGGGAAGTATATTTCTGGGCTTGGGCAAATGATTTATGATTCACAAAAGGAATAATGATGACTTTATGCTGCTTTAACAATTATTAAATCCATGAACTAGCAGCATTTTCCTGAAAGGTAAATGGTCTTCCAAAGATGACATTAGCAGATGTTCATTTGAGGTTGTATTGACCTTCTGTTCACAACAAACTTGTAAAAGGAATATGGTAGGTGACCTCTTACAGTAAATGGTTGATGAAGCACTAAAATAACTGTTTGCTGACTCCTTTTTCTAGAGTTTTCTGCCCCTGGTGGTGTCATCAGGAAAGTGCGTGAATGCCTGTGACAGGAGAGGCTGAAGGTGAGCAGACACACCTGTCAGTACCAGTCGCCAACCCTGCCTTTCCTCTTCTCAGTAGTGACAGGAATGGCAAATTTTCTTCCACGTTGCCCTTGGTCTACTGCTTTGCACTCCTAGGATCATGGGTTAGCCCCAGATTATCAACTCAGCGGCAACTCCATTTTTTTCCTGCACCCTGAGAAGACGTAATCCAGTTTCTTTCCATTCCTGTGTTCCTGGAGTCTGTAAGAAGTTGGCCCTCACTCTGGGAGAGAAACCTCCCCTGAGCAGCGAGGCTGCCTTCTTGGTTACTTCATGTCCCTAAGTGGCACAAACAGAAGAAGCTGAGATACTTCAAAGGGGTTCTTGAAATTTGAAATCACGAAGCAATTTCCTTTCAGTCTTCTAGAACTCAAACATAGGTAATCTTAGATGTGAGAGAAGATGATGCTGCCAGCAGCACGTATATATTTACACTTTTAATGTGTATATTGAATCTGGCAATGATGATTCTGAATTCATGATTCCAGTTCCAGCCTTGGCTTGTGTTGTGAATTTGCTGTTATTGCTGAAGTCAGATCTTTTACAATTGAGTGTGTGCAAATTGCAGAAACTTGCCAAGCTAGTTGGGGGCACAAATGTAATCACGACTGAGCAGAGACACAATGGAGCTGGTTGGCTTCACATGCAAGTAGCTAACTTGTATTTGTAGTTCCAGCAACTGCACACATACCAGGTCTAAGACTTCATTTTTCATAAGTGGGAGACAAGACTTTCAAAACTGGATGTTTAATACTGTAGATTAAAAGTACAGAGAAAATAAAGTAGCAACTAATTTGCTGCAGTGGTGGGCTTTGAGGTTAAAATCATTCATATCCATAAAATATTTTAGGTCATTGCATAGAGGTGTATATTTTACAGAGTAAAGATATATATGTAATTGGTAAAATGCAGTATTTCGTGCACAGAATATTTTATGGAGCTCTCTAACGGACTAGGTAAATGGATTGCTCTATAAAAAGTTTACCAAGGCAGTAAAAAGATCAAAGACATTTTTCACATTGCATCTCAAAACATCTAAACCACTGAAGTTTAAGAGTTGTAATGTGACCTTGCAGCTTTGAAAAAATTGTTACAATGACTAATTGTCAAGCTTTGCACTTTCAAAAGGTGATGACTGTATGGAAGTTGAGATCTGAAGAAGAATAGAAGTGAAGTGCGTGTGTAAGAGAAGCTGAAAATGGATTTTGTAAACAGCCAAAGGCAAAAAGTTTTAGACACGGGCTATAATTAAGGACTAATGAAAGAAGAATAGGCATGACATAAACAAAATGCAAAAGAGTTGATTATAAAAGGAGGGCAGAGAATATGACAATGAAAGGCAATGTCCCAGTATAAATAGAATAAAGAGCACATACAGAACAGTGGGAGAAGTAGAACATTGTAAAGAAAGCAAAATATGCATGTAGCTTATGTACATTTCACGAACTATAATCAGCATTTGCTTTGGATTGCGTCAATAGTTCACTCCTGGCCTCACCATTTAGGAGATAAACAGACATGCCAACTGCTAGCTAATAAAGTTTTTATAATATACTTCAGAATATTATTTTGTCCTTCTCCCCAGTGTTGCTACATTTTTATATGAAGAGAGTATATGAACTGGTGTTACATGCTGTAAAGGACAGAACCAATTAGCCACATACAGAGCTTCAGCCTGGGATAGCTTAGGGGTGGGTGGTCTCAGGATGGAAGCCACCTCAGTAAGGATGAAGGTCATCAACCCATATTCCCACGCCTTTCTGCTGTGGTGTTTGATTGCACTTGGAACAATGAAACAGGCTGCAGAACTGCTCGAAAGTTCATGAGAGATTGAGCTGATGAGTTAGGACTCCGAAGCAGAGCGAAGCAGATAACTGCACAGCACTGATATCACCCAGTGCATGGTTCTCAGATCCAAGATCACTGCTGAGCATCCCCTGCAATATTCTGCACATCTACTGCAAAGCGCTGAATCTCTTTGGCTCCCCAGAGTACTCAGCACACAAAGTATCCTAAAAAGTCAGGCTCCTGGATGTGATAAGTGTCTCAGACAGTCATAGGTGTTCTTTCTTCCCTGCTGAAGCATGCTCGGGTGTTCAAAAAATCATACATAACTAGTTCAAATTATTAGTATCTCATGAAGTTTTGGAGTGCTTTAGCAATATTTTCCTAATGTTTTATGCAAACAATTTTGTTTGTTTTTTAGAAAGACTTTATTTGCTTATTGAACCATTGATTGTTTTCAGGAAAAATTCACCTATTTCATATATAAAATGTAATAGTCCATGCAACAGGAGTTTTTTGGTTGTTTTTTTTTTTTTTTTTTAACCCAAAATTGAGTGTAATTCTTTGTCCTGGAGGGAAGACCACACAGGCTTTAACCAAGTGAAAACAGCTGTGTACAATCTCTGGTACTTACTTTGCAAGATCACATCTGTGTGGTCAGCGTGTGCTGCAATCCTGTGAGCAGACTATTTATAGATCAGCTATTTAGATGTGTTGATCTGTCTGAAAATGTCAGTAGTTGGTTTGTTCACTTGGTCATCAAATTATACTTAGGCAAATCATTAAAAAACAGCTCGAAATATAATTTCAGCATTTTTTATTATTTTCTCTCATTGTTTATTAACTTATAGTCACCTTGAATATTTTCCTACTTTCCAGTTCACCTGTAGGAAGGACGAGAAGGGTGAGCACTTTGCTTGTGAAATTCTGTATACCAGAATGTCGGTGTAATGCCCACTTCCCACTTAATTTCCACTGAGACTGTAAGCATCAGGAGCTTTGCATTGCAGAGGATAATGTTCCTGCATGTGTACTCAAGGTGAGTTTCCACTGTAGTCTATTAGATTGCATCAGACATTCAAACAAATTCAGTTCTGGGACTGAGTATTTCCAGAGCTTTGGCTGCCTACTCAAATATAATGAGAATACCTCATGTATATGAGCAGATACTTGCCTTGAGAAATACATCATTTTACAGGATCTCATTTTGGAATAGGCATAGTACTGCTGAGGTTGTGTGATAAAATGTTTTAAATGGATAATGGGTAGCACAGACTTGTAAAATTGCCCCTGAAAAAATGTTATTTTTTCAAGTCCATTCAGGAGAGAAATATTGGATGTAAAGACAGCTGGTTTTCTGACCTCAGTTTAACAAAGATGAGAAAAGGCCAAGTGGGAGAGTTGCACCGTCGCTACAGTTCACAAATTGATGTAGTTCCTTCTTTGTTTCCCATGTTGTGATTCAAAGGTGAGCATAGAGGAAAGGAGTGCAGGGGGAAGGAAGTGGTGATAAGAACATGAACAGATGAGCCGAGAAGTAGCTTGAGTGTTTCTTCATTAATTGATAGGCCAGTGTAATGTGAGGATGAAATAATGGAGGTATCCTAGCAACTATATTTTCATAACAACCATGGCCTGTAACATAGTGATGAATGCCAGCCACATTTTATTAATTCAAGAGGATGAGGGCAGATAATTTTAATTAATAAAACCTAATGGCAAACTCCAAATGCAGAAATGTGATGAGCCCTAAACAATGGGTATCAAAGTGACAGATTTTCAGAGCTTTTAGATTTCTCAAAATTCGAAATTGTGAATTAGTCACAGGTATTGTTAAGATGGTTCATATAGTGATAGAATCATTAAGGTTGGAAAAAACTTCTAAGATCATGTTGTCCAACCATCTACCTTCCACCAGTACCATGTTTTTTAGTACCACATCTACACATTTCTTGAACACTTCAAGCAATGGTGATTCAACCATTTCCCTGGGCAGCCTGTTTCAGCACCTGATCACACTTTCAGAGAAGTTTTCCTAATACCCAAACTGAAACTCCTCTGGCACAACTTGAGGCCGTTCCCTCTCATCCTGTCACTGTTATCTGGGAGAAGAGGCCGACCCTCAATTTGCCACAGCCTCCTTTCAGGCAGCTGTAGAGAGTGATAAGGTCTGACCTGAGCCTCCTCTTCTTCTGACTGAACAATCCCAGCTCCCTCAGCCACTCCCCATAAGACTTGTGCTCCAGACCCTTCACAGCTCTCTTGTCCTTCTCTGGATATGCTCCAGGGCTTCAATGTCGTTCTTGTCATGAGGGACCCAAAACTGAACACGGCATATGAGGTGCAGCCTCACCAAAGCTGAGTACAGGGGGGGGACGATCACATCCCTGCTCCTGCTGGCTGCACTGTTTCTGATACAAGCCAGGATGCCGTGGGCCTTCTTGGCCACCTGGGCACACTGCTGGTTCATGTTTAGTCAAGCATCAACTGACACCCCCAGGTCCTGATGTTACTCTTAATTTGTAAGGTAAGAATCAGACCAGAACCTCCTGTCCTTACTGCTAATAACAGGGAAAAAATTAATTTTAGAGGGAAAAGCTTCCTTTCCAGAAGAAATCTTCACTGGCAATGGACCCTGTCACATCCCAGGTGCCCGCCAGGCGTGTTCCCTGTGAGGAAGGAGCAGAACTGGGGCTTTCTGTTGCTTTGCCAGCAGCACACACACATATTGCACAGTGGCAGCCTAACTTGTTCCTGGGCCAAGCAGCTGTCACTTAAAGAGCAGCACATGGTTTGTTGCAGAGCAGATGGAATGGAGAATTGACCCTTCAATTTATTTGTACATTTGTGTATATAATGACAAGAGTTGTACAAAAATGAAAAGTGGAAAGGAAAAAAATAAAGTGTAAGATACACAGGTTATTCCATGTGCAGAATAGGAGGGGGGAAAAAAAAAAAAGGGAAAAAAAAAGGGAAAAAAAAAAAAGGAAAAAAACCCGGTGTTTTCCAGCTGGCATAATTCAGGTTAGCTTTGCAAAACTTATGTTGCTACAGTGGATTTCTGCCAACTTATACCAGCTGATGATCTGGCTGATTATGTTTGTTAATTTGTGATGTCTTTAATGCCTTCTTAGACATTTAGCTCTGGAGATGATTTGTTGGACTCACCATACTCTGGGATGGGTATTAATTTTTTTATTCTGTGTGAGCCAGGTCAAACCACTGCTGCAGGCTTTATCCTTCAGTACGTTTCATCAAGACACTTCCAATTGCAGTTCAGCTGGGCTGTCCTGGCATGCAAGTGCCAGCCACATTAAGAGGAGGCACATCCCTCAGGTCTCTGGAAAAGATCTTCCTGGGATGACACCAAGTATTGCCTCCTGGTGAGGATCCTTTGAATCCATTCATCAACATAGGTGATAGGACTGCTTCTTTGGGGAGAGTAGGTAACGATGGATTCCAGACCCATCCAATATCAGATAATTCCACAGATAATCATTCACCTTTATCTGTGCACAGCTGACATGCTTGCTGGCTTGTCGTTTCCACTCTCACAGACATTGCAATTTAAGTGTTATGAAGGAGATCAAGAGGTTTTTCCCCCCACGATATCCCTGATAACTCTTTTGGTCGTCCAGTGTATGGATACTGTAGGAATAGTGGAGACAGCTTTCCCACACTACTGAGAGAACATGGATGAAAATGTTCTCATGAGTCTAAATTTCAGTGCACGTTCTCAGCTTCTTTCGCTGTCCACAAGTATTTCCTCAAAATAAAAGTTGTTCACTTAGAAATATTCAAAAGGGAGGATGTGAGCCCAGTCTGAAGGTAAAGTTCTGCCAGATGCCCTGAGTGAGATGGTATTTCATAAAAGCATGGAGATCCTACAACATGAATCTCACACTGCATGAAAGGGTGGGGATGTCGAGTAGAGAGAGCTCAGCCATACATTCCTGCGAAAATGGCTATGTAAACTCAGTACTAGGGATTTCTGGTTAATTAAAGAATGTAACGAATGTGTAATGAAAGTAACACTTACCTAAGTTAAATAAGTCCTCTATAGTGAGATTACTCATTCTCAATGTAGAAATACTAACTGACAATTTTCAGACAAGACATCTTAAATTTCTCTTTCTTCTGTTGTTTTCACTTCTTCACCCAAGCACTCATATATATGAAAATGCAATAAGTTAATCATGGAAAATCTACTACACTTAACAACTTCCCCTTACATCATTTGAGTTTAATGTGACTTACTTCACTCTTTTTCTTTTTTAGGACTTGAACCATATATTCTGAGAACACCTTTACCAATATTTCTATATTTCCGTATGTTCTAGGGCCAAATTTTTGTTTTGACCAAATGAAATATGCCTTGTGATATCTATATCAAGCAATTTTGTCAAACTTTTTTTTTCACTTATATCGATTCTGTAGGAAAATAGCAGAACATATCCATGCTTTTACATTATTTTGCTGTTGATGGAATTGAATCCACCATGACCAGGACAAGATGACCAGTAAGACATTAGAGATGATGGCTGAATATATTTGGATCAGAGGTGACTTCAGGGGATGGAATAAGGTTAGGAACTGCCCTGACAAGTTAGAGCCCAGAGCACAACATCATAGAATAAAATGTTCAAGATATTTTCTTTTCTGAAGAAAATGGAAGGACTGTTTTACTACATTATTCATGTTCAAAGGCAGAGGTCATTTTATTTGAATCAATGGTCTTGAACTATACACATTTTTTAGTTCTTTTTTTTAAGTTTGTGCTTGGTGTTTTCAGACCTTTTTTGGAGGCAAGAGCACTACGGAGAACAGCTGATTTTTCTTTGTCTCTATAAAGCAAACCTTTGGAGCCCTTGGCCCCAACTCAGATGTGATGGTTTAAAATTTGCTGTACTGTGGTGTGTGGTGATAGATAAACATAACTATTCACACAAAAACTACTAATCCAAGAGATCCCATTTTAAAATGCTGTTCTATTTAAGTAACCCTACAGTTAATTTTTATGTCAGAAAGCTTCCCGTCTTAACAGTGGGAGCGAAAACTGAACCCTCCTTCTCCCTCTACTATTCACGATACCTTAGTTTTTAAAATAATATATTTTATTATTTATTTTTATTACGTACAAATAAAACAACATTTTATTTGTGAATTAATTATAGTAGAAATATGTAACACTTATGTTTAATGCTTACAAGGTTGTGTTTTGTGGCTGTTAAACTGTTCCCTAAACATAATTGTTAATTCTAGATCAACCGACCAAATGTTTTTGTGAGGCTGAGTATCCTCATCTCTTAATCTGAAAGATTTTATAAGCCGTTTTTGTTTAGTTGAATAGCAAAATGGAAAAAGGTTATTAACACTTGAGGATGTGAATGGAATAATAATGTTGATCTGTTTACAATATACTTCGTTACAAAATGCTTAACAGATAGAGAAAATAAGAAGTTAGAGAAAAGATCGTGCAATACAAATTCTATTAACTATTCCTGATAAGATAGTCCTCATTTCAACCAATTTTATCCAATCTGTTCTTAAAAGTCCCACATATTTTAGTATTTATTAATATGATTTAAATGCCTAAGATGCCTACTCCCAAAGTACTGTATATATTATGAGGTGAAATTATAACCAGTAATATTTTTTTATTAAATCTGCAAGTACTGAAGATTCTACACTTGTCCCTCGAAAAACCTATCTTAAAAAAAAATTTAAAAAACCACTAGAAATTAAAATGAAAGTACAGAAATTAAACAATTTGCTTACAGCTATGAAGGCATCAGCAGAGTTAGAAAAAAAACGGTCTGCTCCCTGGACTTCAGTCTCATGCACTACACAATTTTGCTTCCTACTGCTCCATTAGAAGGACCCTTGGCACCCAATTAGATGTGGTTGAGTATCTGAAGCAGAAATTCCTGCACAAAAACTGTGAATGAAGCAGGCTTATTTCAGTAATCTTCTGCAGGTTGTCAAAAGACTGATACATGTAACCTCTTTTGAACAAAATTGTGTATGAACATGAGCTTGTTTTTAGCTGATTTGTGGCTAAGCTGAAGAGTTAGAAAAGTAATTCTGTAAGGTGGCAGTGGTCTATCTCCACTTTGGAAACAGTGTTAAGTAACAGTGTGACCTGAGAGAATCTAGAAGCTAGAGATCCAGTGAGATGACTACATTCAGAAATGGGCAATCATTTGTGAAGAGAAAATGATCAGAAAACAAGGCAAAACACTAACATGTTTTATCTATCTGGGAAGTGGAGGGGGCTGTTTATGATATTACAAAATAAAATCTATCTCTTCATTGAATGCTCACATAAAGGGTAAGCAATTGAATAAGTGTAGCATTTTCTTCAAAATACCAGAATCGTACGATGCTAATGCAAAGAATATTGCCTAAGATTTCCAGACAGTTTGGGCACCCAAATACCATTAAAAGTAATTCACCTTAAAAAACTTCTGTTACTGCATCCCACCTTATGGCTTGTGGAAGAACTGTGATAGACTGAAAGGAAACAATGCAAATTTCTGAAACAATCTTGGCAAAATTCTGAGATTTTTGATGCTGATACTGAATGAATGATTAATACTCAATTTGTTTTCTTTTCATATTTTATAAGATGTTAAATACACCAGTGCAACATCTTGCTTTACCCTCAAATATCATCAATATATTTCAGCTGTCTTTGGGCTTTGGTACAAACTTTGGATATAAACTGATTTTTTGAGTACTGTTGCAGTGCTGAAAGAGACATGCCTGAGTTTCCTGCGGAGCCCCAGTGGCTCCTGGTTAAGAATCTGGTGAAATCCCTGAGAAACGTTTCTGTCTCAAAGCTCTGAGAACTGCTTATGAGTTCACAAAACATGAGAATAGGTACGAATTCTGTGCTGTGATTCTTTTATTTGGTATTCACACCTTCCCAAAATTACCTACCTCTAAAATCTTTACCAAATAATTTCTCCAGCAACAGGACATGGTAACTGTTGACTCAGAAGACTTGATTTTACTACAACTCAGAAGCTCCTTTGTCTGTCACTTTGAGAATGTTGCATGTCCTGGAGTCATGAAACAAGACGGAATTCTAGAAATATGAATGAAAAAAACAAAGAGGAGATGTGACACTTGGTGGAGAAATACTAGGTGCAATTGCACACACACAAAGAACAAACGCAATCCCACAGTCAGCAAAAAGGCACGTACAAACCTTTGGACCTAATCCAAACATGAAGTGCATCAAAGGCTCTGTCAGTTTAAAGACGGAAAGGTATTGAATAGAAATTTTCAAGGATAGATAGAGTAACAGCATAATTTGCCAAACGTTCTGCTGTACATTAGAGTTTTGGTTTGTTTTGAAGAAATTATGATTGGTACAGGTTTGAAGAGCACCTAATCAAGAAAACTGCCTCCTCATTTGCTTATAGATACATTTATCAGGCACCAAAATCAAGATCATAATCACAAGTTCTTGCTGTATACAAAATACAAACATTACTAGAGGAAGTATGTTAGCAGTCACAGTTAGGATTCTGGAATAATTGTTTTTGGCTCAGTGGCTTAATTTAAATGATTGTTGGAAATTGTATCATCCTGTTAATTAATCTTTTTTTTTTTTTTTTTTTTTTCCTTCTGGCAAACAACTTCCATCCCCCAAATCATCAAAAAACCTGAGCAAGCCCTAGTTATTCACAGTGGTTTTGTTGCAGAGGATGGGAAGTTTCCCTTTAAGACAATTTTTCTTTCAGAGAGAATGCAGACAACTGCCTTTCCCTTTGAGACAACTGTCGCTGGCTGCTAAACAGATTCCTTTAAAATAATAAATTATCTTTGATTGTGAGAAATACTATAGAAATCCCAAGTATGATTAAAACAAACAAACAAACAAAAAAAAAAAAACAAGAAAACAATCAAACCAACATACAGATGTGCAATGCAAAGGTGTGGAGGGGTTATAAAGAATAGCAGCAGTTGAACCCACATAACAGATTGCTTCAGTGGTAGTTTATTATTACTTGTTAATGCTCTAATTAGGATAATCTTATTTTTATCCCTTGCTCAATGTTCCTGCAGAGGGACTGATGTAGCTTTGCCATTAAATTCAGCTGTTTCACTCTGCTTGGAGAGGTGCTCTGATAAATCACCATCACAGACAGAAGTAGGATAAAGTGGCTTGCATTTGGCTTTCTTTTCCATGAAGACCGCTGGCAGAGGAGGACTTGGCTGGCTAAAATCTACTTTAAGGTCAAGCTGAAACCACTGACAAAAAAAGTCTGTATTCAAATTTAGCTGTGTTTGTGTGCTCGAAACAAAGTCTAAGTTGTAATGCAGAGACTTCCTTCAGATCCTGCTTGAAAGATCTGCCCTGTGATTCCACTGAGAGCATTCCTACCTAGGATTCTTTGACACAGTCTATGAAGATGTGTTTGGAAGTAATGGAGCAAAAAGAAGTAGAATATTAACATGGAAGTTAATCAAGTAATTTTGATTTCTGAAATCTATTGAAGACAATGGAAAAAGCACCCATATGCTCCGATCTACTCTTTTGTCAAGCTTCTTAGCTTTTTTTCTCTGATTGTGTTTTAAAACTTAGTATGAAATTTCAATGACTAACTCAATAAGGTGTTAAAGTTTTCTTACATTATAATACTGCGTAGCTAATACCAATACCAACAACAAACTTTACACAAGAGTTTCTCAGGAGGAAGAAAAACAATGCTAATTTCTATTTTACATATTATTTAAAAGTATTTCTTTGAGTGTCTTTTTTGTGTGTGTTTTTTCTTGTTTGAGATAGTGTTGTTCAAATGTTATCCTGCTCATTTGTTCTGTTCACTGACTTGAAAATTTAAACACATGAAGGAACGAATTTTCTGTTCCTCAATGTGAGAAGTGCTTACAACAGAGCTAGAATAAATCAGCCTGTACATATGAGCATTTCCTATGAAATCATCAGATAGTTACAATTCAAAGTTATACTCTTGAGGGACTCAAAAACTCACAAGAGTGCAGAGAACCAGAGGGAGTACAGAATGACTCCTGCTTTGGTCATGAAGCACAAATAAATATCTCATTATAGAATCATACAATCATTTATATTGGAAAAGACCTTTAAGATCATCAAGTCCAGCCATCAGACTGACCTACTGAGTCCCATCATTATACCACATCACCGAGTGCCTTACCCACACATCTCTTAAATACATCCAGGATGGTGACTCCACTACTTCTCTGGATAACCTATTCCAATGCCTGACCACTCTTCCCATGGGTAAATTTTTCCTAATATCTATTAATCACAAGCAACACCTCCTATATCCTTTTTTTTTTTTTTTTTTTTTTTCCCAATGAGATGGAGAAAAAGTTTCAATTCTTTTTCTAGTTTTTTTTATTTTTAAATTCTTTTCTGTTCTGAATGCATTGAGCACAGACAATCAGTATTATTTAATAGACATTTTGAATCTTCTTTTGTGCACTGCAGTGGAATTCTGAGTCCTGTCCAAAGTAACATGAACAAATCATGTAAAGGTCATCATCTGATATTATGTATGTATTTATATATATATTTAAAGAACATGGATGTAAAACGCATGCTATATTCTAAATCTACTTAAATAATATATATGCTCTATTTAAATAATGTATGCACACACATATTAAATTCTCCACAGTATCAACAAAAAAGATTTAAAAATTCAAACTATTTTTACTTCCACAGAAAATAAAATAATACTAAAGTAATATAGGAAGTTCTGTAGTAGTTTATTACAATGATTTCAAAAATCTCCTAAATATAAATAAATTCATCGTGTTAAACCAATGCTTTTTTCTACCTGGTGCATTTAGTTTCTTTTTTTTTTTTGCTTTTTTTTTTTTTAGATACTTGAACAAAAAACTAAGGTAAATAGCATGATCTGGAAGCCTTATATCTGGGCAGCACTGTTTAAATCAAGTCAAAAAGGAAAGAAAGCATAATGGAATAATTCATGTCACTCAGCAAGGTTTCAGTGAAAATAGATCTGTCAAAATTTTTTGACAAATTCACAAATTAGATTGATGTGGAAAGTTTGATGAAATAATAAACACCTATAAAGAATCCAGCTTAGTCTCCCATAATATTTGGTTTAATTTGTTATATGAAATACATACAGCCAGTATTAACTGGATTAAATACAGTTCCCAGCAGAATATAAAATGCAATTGTAAATTGAAATTGTCCAAAAGGAGGTTTCTAGTGGGTCCCTTTGGGATCTATTCTCTGCTTACATACACCATCTTCGATGGCATTTGAATGAGAAAATAAAATAATTGCTGGCAACATTAGCAAAATATTAAAAAGAAGGCAGTAAATAGAAAATAATGATGGGACAAAATCGATGTGCTTGGTAAAATATGCTCACAGTTACACAACTGAATTTCAGCTTCTTCATTGAAGAACAAAGAAACTAATCTTAAAATGGGTCTTTCTCCTGGAAACCTGTGACTGTGGACTAGGAAATATGGAGAGAACATTAGTACAGGCAGCCAGCTCTACATGAACTACCAGCATGATGTAAAACCACTTTGGGATATATGATGGGAGAGGCTGTTGCCATATTGATGGCTGTTTCGTGATTAATGCTGGATACGTTATTCCGGTATTGTTGACTGTAACAAAATAAAAAGCATACTGGCAAATTTGGAATGACTGAGAGAATCTGTTCAAAATTAACCTGATAGCTGAAAAAAATACGTACCACAGCGATTCTCAGGAAACTAGAACTATTTAGCATATCTAAGGCGAGCTAAGGAAATTACTTCATATATTAAATTAACAATGAGAAATATGAGTGCATATAAAAGCTGGGGCAATTACTGCAATTAACTGGGCAGTGGTGAGGTCAGAAGTACAATTTTTAGGTAAGAAAGCACCTTATAGGATTCAAAGGGGTTTTTATCATCTTTTCCTTTACATGTGTGGCTTTAAACATGCTTTCATGAGTATGTTTATCAATGTACCAAACAAAAGGGGAGATATGACCCAAGAATTTAAGATTATGAGTGTCTACCTCCTGCTGGGCTACCTCTAGTTACAGAATCAATAGCTGTTTGCTGGAGCAAGGCACTTGGGAGCAGAAGTGTAGTGATGCAATGCTTTACACTTCTTCCCAACTCCCTGCTCTTGTTTACACATTAAGATTTAGCTCCTAGGTTTTGCTACCTCTGCTCCTTGGAGGGTATACCAGATTGCTGGGTTCATGTCTGCCTTACACAAGACAGTGATTCAAATCCATCCCTGTTTTAAAGCCCTGGTAAGTAATGAATTACAATAAAAAAATATTTTGTACATATTTAAATATATATATGTATATAAATACATAAACAGTCTTTGTCCTTTGGTCTGGGTTTTTTGTTTGTTTTTTTTTTTAATGTTCTGTGAGACTGATAAAATCCTAATTCATGTTCGTGCCATATGGAACATATACTTTGAAGACCCAAAAATAGTTAAGGCTTAGGACAGCAGTGACAGGAAAGAGAACTTTCTGACTGGTAAACTGAATGACTGTACATGAAGTCGTGGAAATAAAAACAAGAAACACATGTATTCGTGTGCTAAAGTTCCGAAGGTGTTTTCCCAACAGGAACATTCTATAAAAGACTTTTTAATATGTTTCTTCATGATTCTGTCTTCAAATGCCATCTGACCTTAATAAAACTTCCCTGGCTGCTTTACTGAGTATACCACACCATTCCTAGTGGCCTCTTACAAACAGCAGTATTTTTATAGTCTTCTCTGATAATCTTTCAGAGCTGAGCCCAGTTCCTGATAAATTGGGGTTATTCTCCCTGGTTAATTGCAAGTAGTTATTAAATATGTAACACAGTGTAAAACGTGACCAGGACTTTATGTGTGGAAAATTTTAGACAAAATGTGAAAGTATGAGTAAAGAAAAATGTTTCTTACTTTACTTAGGTGTTGTGTTTGTGGGTTTTTTTTGTTTGTTTGTTTTATTTTTAATGGGAGCCACTAACCATAAGGAGAAAAAGTTGTGTGTATTCTAAATATCTTTAAATGCACTGATTTTATTCAAATATTCCAATAGTAATTACTATAGGTTTCGCATCATCAGTTGAAAGAGGGTTTTGCAGCATTCTTCTACTTTTTCTGGAATTTCATACCACATATTTTCTACTGCTGTGTAATGTTTCTTTCACAAATGCTATGGTTTATGTAATAAGATGTTGCATAAAATAAAGTGGCATTTCATGGTTCTACATTTTCCCAAGACATTGCTTTAAATGAGATATTCAAATTCCACTTCCAAGTATCTGTACTTTGGCGGTGTTCACCTTTAAGGATATTGTTTTAGCCCAATATGAATTGTCACCTTGAAGCTGGTTGTGTTCAGGCAGTGTTCACAGAACAAAGGAAATCTATTTGTGAATTTATTATTCATGAGCATTTTGGTACTTTTCTCTCTAACTTTTGCTGAGGGCTTAACTCTTCAGTAATGGAGAGAGCAAAGGCAGTGCAAAATTTGAAGCCCAAATTCTCTGTTACTTCTGCAGTCTTTACAAATGTGCTTGTGAAGGAACCACCGTTCATTAAGTAAGGCTGTGAACGTATACCACATAATTTTGTTCCTTTTGTTTTTGCATTTTTCTATTGCAAGTGTGTATCTAACATTCGGTTTCTTCTTCCTACTAAATATTTATCATAGCGTGTTCTCACATGTATTGTATCTTGCATTTTTCAGATTTAATTTTGTTTTTATTCTCTTCTTCCTAACCACTTGCTGTCATTTTATGTATTTTTTCCTTACTGGTATTAGTAGTTCCTCCCACCTTCATATAGACTTTGATTTTCATTTATATGCTACATAACAAATGATAACATCAAATATGCCTAGACTGAGTACTTACCCGTGCAGTACCCCAGATGAAACCTCTCCCTCCCCTAAACTGATACACAGCCATTTATCATTTGCCTTTGTAATTCCCCTGGAAAGGTTAGATCTAATGGGTTTCTAAGCAAACACATAAAATCTTAACTTCCCTATCAGAAGTGAAGTGGTGGAAGACAGAGTTAGGACTGTCTTTCATCAACATAATATTTATAGCCAAGCAAATGAACACTTCAGCTCTGCAAATCCTAAATTTGTTGCCAGACAGTATCTGGAGATTGTTTTGCATGTTTTGATTAAATGCAGATTCCTTAACTTTTTTTTCTTCTTCTTCTTTTTTTTTCACTTTAACAAAGACAGAGTCCTGGTTTAGTTCTTGTTCTTTGTTTTCTCTGGTAAGGGTCTATGATGAATGAGATGTCCAATTAATGACCCACGTCACTGAGTGTAAAAAGTTTCTTTGTTCATGAATATAGCAGTTTACTTGAATTAACTTTTTACAACAGTTCTGAGGCAAAATCCAAACCTCTGCTCAAACAAGGTGCCTGGGGAGTCATGTAAAAATAATAATTCGCAAGCTTTAAAACAATTTGGCTTTTTTATACAGGTGAAAGTTTTTGGATGTTTCAGTTCTGCCAAAAGTTGGACCCAAGGAAAGAAGTAGTCTACTTGAGTAAACAAAATGTATCATTTAATATGTTTGGATTCATTTACTGCTAAAGTCTGTTGCCACGGTACTTGAAAATAATATATTTGATTCATAGGTGTATGAAGAAGGCAAAGCTGGACATTTGCAATATCGATACAACTGTATTAATAAATTACTAATTGAAAATTCATTCCCATGATTAGTGTTTCCGAAAAAGTTGCAGTCCTGATTTTACTGCTCTCAGAAATGTTTTTCTCATGGTCTCTATGACAGACATGGGAAAAAAGAAACCTTCATTGGGAAAAGGAGTAAAACTGAAACAAGTGAATTTGTCTTTCAAGCCAAAATATCTGACAGAGCTGCAGTCACCCTTTGGTGGGCCATGGAGATGGGGCCTTGTGCTCCTCCGGAGCAGCTCTTAGACTATGCATGGGAGCCCACAGTAAAACTTTGCATGAAACCATAGGTTGTATCAAGGTTAAAAAGCAGAAATAATTGCAGAATTCAATAGCACTCATCACTGTAGCTGTTGAATTTCCAGTCACCCTTTCATACGACTCTTGCAATCAAAAAGCTGGAGATTGATGAAGAAATTTGCCTTGTCACATGGGAGCTTTATGAGCTCCACTGATGTTTTGTGATGTTGCCTTGTTTAATGAAAAGAGTATCACTAATAATTTGTGGTTGTGATGTGCTACAAAAAAAGATTCTTGTTAAAGAAAATATTGCACATTTTAATTTACCCTGGAATGTTTTGCAGACCAGTTTAGTGCTGGAGAACATACCAGCTCAGCTGCCTCTAGAATAGGTTTTGCACACTTCAGCCCTATTCAGCCATGGTTTCACTAATTTATGCCTAAATTTGACCTCCCCATGTCTAAATATCAAAACCCCACAGCAGGGAGATGTTTCATGAAATTCTTCCCTTACCATGCAAGGTTACCCCTGATGTGACCTTTATGTTCCAGCCAAAAAATGTCTTCCAGTCTCCAGCCAGCTCTTGTGATGGGAACATGTAGTTGATGTCTCTACCAACGTCTGGATGGTCAACTCAAGGTCATGCTAAGTGCTGATGATTCTCAGAAGAATTCCATTTTTGTAAAGCAGTAGTGGTCACATAGCAGAGCATAGAAAAAAAATGCATAATGTACCCCTAGAATAAGATGGAGATGGTTGCAAGGAAGGATAAATATCCATATTCCTGATATTGGCTTTGCCATCCACACTGGAACTATTCTGTTCCGTTCTGAATCTGGTACTGTTTCACACACCATGTTGCAGAACAACAGATGACCACAAAAGAGTGGTAGATGGAGAACAGAGATGGCTTAGAGGGGATTATTGTAAGTGTTTTTTAATCATTGCTCAGCTTGTGTGCTGCAGAATAGCATCTAAATATGAATTCTGCTAGCAAACTGCTGATCATACTTTTCTAGTTCATGTAAGTAGGCATGGACAGTGTTATAAAGCATTCTTGACAAATAATATAATACTTCACTAATAGGCTCTATATTAGCCAGAGGAAAGTTTTTAGTAATTTGAGAATCTTGTTAGCTAGTACTGCTTGAAATATGATGATGATTACTTTAAAAGTTGCTTTATTCTGCTTCCCATAAGACATTTCCTGCCCATAGAAGTCACTGGTAGGGTGAAATATCAAAATATTCATAAGTTCTTTCATCAAATATCAAAAGCTCTCTATTTCCCCAGAGAAGCTATTTCCTCTATCAAAGGATATGAGAAATTGTCCAGAATCAGTGTTGCAAGAGCAACTCCTCCTGCTCCTTCCTCTGTCCCTCCTTTCTTCCTTCTAGCTCCCTCTGAGGCTACTGCATGCGCAACTCTTTCTGCATCTAAGTGCAAGAGTCAGGGAAGACACTGAGAGATCACCACAACATGTCACCACCGGCATCTTTAAAACATTGCTGCTGGTTTGCTTGCTCTGTCCTTTACCTTAATTCCTTTTTTTCTAAGTGAAGCTGGGACAGTTTAACTTCTGCCCAGTGAGAGATTGTGCCCCTTTTTCTTGCTTCCCTCTGGGCCAACTGGTCCCTCATTTATCTTTGGCCTGGCTCCGGTGCTCATCAGGCCTTTCACTGAGCTAAATCATTAAGCTCCTGAAAACCACAGTGCATTCTATTATATTTTTGATGAGTATCAACGTTACCACTTCTTTTGCCTTAGGTATTTCAGGATTTGGTCACAAGAAAGCAAACTTCCAAACTTTCAGTGTTTACCTGTTAATGATACTGAACAACAGCTTCACAGAGTAATTCAAGCTTTGGAGCAATAAAATTCTAATCCTTCTGTTCACTGTTGAAATTTTTCTCTTCTCCCTCTCTCCACCCACTGCCTTATGAGCAATATAAGTTGGTGTGACCCCATGTGTACAATCACATTAGATGTGATATGACTGAGAGATGAATTTTCTCCTGTCGAGGTGCATGGCAAGATTGGTTTCACTGGTCTAGAGAAATCAAGGTAGCTGTGCTGCAGAGATGTCGGCTTGTATTATGTACTGTATGCTTATTGACTCCTTAGGAGAATGGTTGTCCCTGACAATCAGCCTCTGGGTAATACAACATTTTCAAGAGATATTCCTGAGAATACATTTTAATTGTTGCATATCTTGCACCATCATTTCCATATAGCACACTGGTTGCCCTTCCTTCCTTTTAATGGTGATAATACTATTTTAAAGACTGATGCATTTTTTCTTTCCTAATTTCTATCTTAGATATGGATCCTCTAGTTCTCACACTGGTGAGACTCCATTTTTCCTGCTATAAACTTGCTCAGCCTTGACACTCTTTGGCAGGAGAGATGACACCATGGCAGAGAGGGGTCTGCATTATGCGTAGCTGAAGTGTTTAACATAGCTAACGGGGCCTGCAGCGCACACCCACAGAGCTGATTTTAACTTAATGAGACAATTAAAAGGGAGTTTCCATTGTTTGTACAACATAAATAGAAAAAGAGTGACGTTAAAAAAAAAAAGGGGGGGGGGAGGTATCTTTATTGCTGTTTTGAAGAACTACAACTATATATATGGTACTGAAAAACATCTATGAATCTGTTGGCTGTGACAGCACAGTCTTCTCATTCTGAATAATGTGCAGCCACTAAGATCCCAAGAAAAAGAATACCACTCTGTTTTCAAACAAACTTTAAAACAGAGGCTCAACTAACAGCTGATGAGCTGCAAAAAGTGCTGTGTTTATTTGTATCACAGGGAATCTGCTGATCAGGGCTGTCATAAACACGGAGAAGCCTGTACATCCAAAGCAGTGGATAGACTCTGCCTCCTTTCCTTCCAGCTTATGCTGCACTTTCTTAGAGTGTGGAAATCAGCTGTGAAATAAGCATGCAAAATGCTTGTTTGCTGGTTTTGAACAAGTGCAAATTTCTGTTCTGCTCCACAGCTGGGACTGAGCAGTGTGTGGCAGAAAGAAAGTTAATACCAACCTGCTGCTCCTCGGAGGTCCTGGGGCAGCGTGTACACTTATAGCAGCCTTGGAATTCTGTTTTCCCAACAGACCTTCAGCCTTCTGGATTCATATCCTGAAACCAAAAGCCACACTGAGACTGGAGGCAAAAAGAGAAAGAAAATCATCACCAACCTTAGTTTTGGACAGACTACGTTGAAGGGAAGAGCACTAAGAAGTTTTGTCCTGCAGCGGGGCCTAGCACAGGAAAATAAATTGCATCAAAGTAGAGGAACTATTTTCACATTCATCTATATAAAAACCAAAAGTATCTACAGTCCACGGGCATTGACGATAAAGTCTCTGTAAATCATGTTCCTAGGGATGGGTCCAGGCTCATGGTGTCATTCTAGATACAAGAGGTGCTTTCTCAGAGCATTGATACGGATGTCTGTTGGATCTCCTTTCTCTACAGAACAAAATTCTTGGCTGAAAGTACTTTGGAAAAGGCTCTGAGGTGCTGGATAACACTTTAGTAGGGGCTATCACTTGGAGAGCTGTCAGTATGCACAGAGGACACTTTATCCGCTCCCCTATCTTTCCCTTCTTTGGATGTCTTTTGTTCCATGATGGGCAGAAGTTACTCCAGAAGTAATTGTTTCAGCGCTAGACAGTTTGGCCACATGTGAAACGCTGTTGAAAGTAGTGCAGGAGCAAGAGTTCCTCTTTGTGGTCTGAGATACTCATCCTCTCTGAGAGCCTTGGGGCTCTGTGCAGCTCAGAGCCATGTAGCAAGCTTGGTTTGCTAAACTCAGCTTGAAGCCCTACTGCAGAGAAGGCAATTGGCCTCCTGTCTGAGGAGGATGGTCCCTGTGCGGGGAAATGTGGCTGTGGAAGGTGGAGAGAAGGGCTGATTTCCACACTGCATATGGGGAACACACAGCTTCAGGGCACCGTTTCCACAGCCATCCCTAAAGAATTTTTTAGGAAACTTTAAGAGCATTTCAGGTGGCCGGTGAAATGAAGGGATATTTTCATGTTTGGTTTGCAGAACTAGCTTGAGTGGATGTTAAATACCATCAGCACTCTGCAGATTCCTGCAGAGAAGATCTTTAGTTCTGTTCTCTTTCGCTCTGTTTTTAGTGTATCATTCTCAGATCTGATGTAGCAGGACTTTGGAAATATCACAGAATTGTAGGGGTTGGAAGGGACCTCTAGAGATCATCGAGACCAACCCCCCTGCCAAAGCAGGTTCCCTACACCAGGTCGCACAGGTAGGCGTCCAGGCGAGACTTGAATATCTCCAGAGAAGGAGACTCCACAACCTCCCTGGGCAGCCTGTTCCAGTGCTCCGTCACCCTCACCGTGAAGAAGTTCTTACGCACATTCGTGCGAAACTTCCTGTGCTGCAGCTTATGTCCGTTTCCCCTCGTCCTGTCTCCATGTACCACTGAAAAGAGACTGGCCTCACCGCTATGGCCGCCACACCTCAGATATTTATAAACCTGGATCAGGTCCCCTCTCAGTCATCTTTTCTCAAGGCTAAACAGACCCAGTTTACTTAGCCTTTCTTCATAGGGGAGATGCTCCAGGCCCTTCACCAACTTTGTGGCCCTCCGCTGGACTCTTTCCAAGAGATCCCTGTCTTTTTTGTACTGGGGAGCCCAGAACTGGACACAGTACTCCAGATGAGGCCTTACCAGGGCAGAGTAGAGGGGGAGGATCACCTCCCTCGACCTGCTGGACACACTCTTCTTAATGCACCCCAGAATGCCATTGGCCTTTTTGGCCACGAGGGCACACTGCTGGCTCATGGCCAACCTGTCGTCCACCAGGACGCCCAGGTCCCTCTCTGCAGAGCTCCTCTCCAGCAGCTCATCCCCCAGCCTGTATTGGTGCATGCAATTATTCCTCCCTAAGTGTAAGACCCTACACTTGCTTGTGTTGAACCTCATCCGGTTTCTTACTGCCCAGCTCTCCAGCCAAATATGTTGTATTTCTGCTACTTTACTCTGGTGTTGCTTTGATACACATATTTTCATAAGCTTTAAAAAGTGCCTGCAATTCACACTATTGCTAAAGCAGCAAATAAAGGCAGCACTGCCCTGAGATGTCCATATCTAGATGGGATTGAGGATTAATTTTCTGTACCTTGCTTCCTCCCTACAGACCAAATATGTCCATAATTTGAAAACTGTTAAAGCAATGTGAACTCCTAGGGGTGATAATTCCATATAAAGTAAACAAGATGAAAGAGATCCTGGTAAGTATACAGGCTTGGCAATATCAGTTACAATGATACAGATATAATTGCTTACAGTTCTGGTCTAAAACATGAAAAAGACCTGCCATTTGGTCAGTCCACATTAAATAAACTAAAGATAGTGCTTTGATGTACCGATCTCCTTTTCCTTTGAGAGTACCTATTGAAATCCTGCAACACCTTGCCTGTAATAATGAACAGCAAGGGTCTGAGCCTGCCCTCAGGTTGGCTAGCAAGGTCAGATCACAATCCCCACACTAATGAAATTGCTCGAAGCCTGTAAGCTCAGCACTACTGGCTTCAGAGAGAAACCTCACAGGTCTGTCTACAGGCTCACAGGTCTTGATGTCTGCTTTGTTTCACCTGAAGTTATCTCAAACAGCTTCCTCTGCCCCTCCCCAAATGATCCTTTGCTCTGCTTACACCAGATCTGCTCTTCACAACTTTTGTTAATACTTCAGTGTGAGCTGACTGTGTAATTTATTTTTATGACACTTTTACAGTGACAGAATCCATAACATGCCTAGTTGAAACATCAAATTCTTTGGTCAAAATTGTTTCTTCCATCCGAGGGATGCACGAAGCATGTACTTGTCAATATGCATTGTGTCTGCACCAGAAGGATTGCTAACAGAGCTTCACCAGCAAATCCTTTTATTTCCTAAAGAGAGTGGGTCTTCAGCCAGGTTTGCATTTAGATGACTGTCAGGATAGCAAATCCTGTTGACAGCCCAAAAGCTACATTAAACACCTATTAAAGTGAGTTGGTAAAAATCTTTTAACTTTAACTTATGACTGTCCATAAACTGAACCGCCATTCAGAAGTTTGGGCATCACCTCACAAAGATAGTTTTGAAAAATTTGTTTGTAAGAGCTTGCTTCAGATAAATATCAAGGCAGCATTTCAAAAGCAAATGTTCTAATCTGTGAATGTATTTCGTAACATTCAAGTGTTTGGAAAAATAAAAAATTCATTGGCTCTGTCTCTCTCACCACCTTATTAGCTACGATAAGAAATGATGTGGTTTTTTTTTTTGTTTATTTGTTTATTTGCTGTTTTTACTGGTGTTTACTTTGTTAGGTTGTTTTTTTTTGTTTTTGTTTGTTTGTTTGTTTTGTTTTGTGTGTGTGTGTGCCTGTGTTTCTTTTAATAAATACTCTGGTATTTAACTTGGTATTGGAATTGAAAACTGGAGGACAGATCTTTCATATAGATCCAGCCAAGGAAAAGCTTAACCATTTCAGCAAATAAAATTAATGATATCAGTAAAACCTATTACTCACATAGTTACATTGGCAACATTGCTTCTGATTTACCATGAGTTTAGAGGAGGAGCAGTTTGGGAATTGTTACTGTTTTTACCAGAAAATATTTTCTGCTTATTATTTTTTTAGTTGGAATTACTTTACTTTTCTGTTTACACTTTCTTTCTTTAATATCAAGTATTTATTTTGAATACTTGTATCAAATATTTATTTCAAAATTAAACAAACAAACAAACAAACAAAACAGTTTTCCAAACATTTTAATTCATTTTTAATCACTTTTTTTTTTTTTTTTTTAAGAATGTCATTCAAATTCACAAATAATTCAAGTCTGTTATAATATTTTTCATGGAGACTGCATTACTTAACAATAAATTTGTTCATTTCTGTTAGCCCCACTTGCTTTTTCAAGACAGAATAAAAGGAACAAAAATACTGCTGAAGTGTTATCTTCGTGTTTTTGCTGTTGCTTAGAATGTGTTTGCTGTTGTTTTTTTTTTAATGAAGCTTTTAAATGATAATATGTATCTAATTAACAAATGAGAACAAACGTAACAAAAATTTCATTCTTTCCACCATATAAGGCCTTACAAAAGTATCTTGCTGTTGATTTTTCTTACAGCAAAGCAGTCACATAGAGTTGCCATTCCACTCCTCAGATAAGAAAGCTATTGTTTGGGGTTTGCGTATTAACGTTAATAATGTGGATTTTTTCATGTCAGCATTAGGATTTCCTGTATCCATCCCTAGCAATAAGATGTCATTATTTTTTCTTAGTTCATGCAAGAATATTCCAAGCACATCTAAAAGACTGATATAGCAGTGAACTTTTTGAAATAGTCTGTATTACATTATGTAAAGGCACTGGCAAAAGAGGTGGCTTAGGGCTTGTTTCTATCAGATCCACTCATAAGAAAGATTGCTTGCCACTGTGAAGTAACATTTGAGATTGGTTGGGTATTGATTTCAGTGGGATTTGGGCATTTCTGAAAATCCTACTTGAATCTGTCTACTGTTACAGATGCCAAATTGTCTTAGGAAAGCACTGCCTTTTGCACATCAGCATCGCGTTTTAAAAGCATGATGTAAGTTCCTGTGCTCTTTAGGCAGGTTTGAAAGTTCAGTCTGTCTGACAGCTCTTTAAGAGAAAGGTCATATTTTCCAGTTTTTTTAAACTTTGAATCATAGAATCGTGGAATCACCAAGGTTGGAGAAGACCTTCAGGATCACCCAGTCACCAATAATTCTCACTACATCACATCCCTCCGTATAACACCTAAATGTTTCTTGAACACCTCCAGAACTGTGACTCTACCATCTCCCTGGACAGCCCATTCCAGCCCATTCCAGTGCCTGACCACTCTTTTGGAGAAGTACTTCCCAACTGTAGCTGATATAGGCTTGGCAAGACCCTGTGCCTCTTTCACCATCAGAAATTATTTGGTATAAATTTTGTTCTTTAACTTTTTTCCTCTTCTTGTATTCAGTGCTTACAAATCAGGCTTGAAGAACAGAGTCATTACTGTAGCACATGTACCTACAAGTCAGTGAAAATGAAGCACATGTACGTACATACACACAGGCCACAAAAATTACAAATAAGGGATTATTTTAGACCTCTTCTCTTGCAGAGGGAATGTGTCTCAAACTATCTCACATTTGGTGAAAAATGAAAGCAGAATCACAGGACGGCCAGATTTGGAAGGGACCTCTAGGATCATGAATCTCCATCCCCCTGCCACAGGAAGGTCCACCAACCTCCCCAGTTCATACTAGACCAGGCTGCCCAGGGCCCCATCCAATCTCGCCTTTAACACCTCCAGGGATGGGGCATCCACAACCTCTCTGGCTAGCCTGTTCCAGCACCTCACCACTCTCTCTGTAAAGAACTTCCCCCTGACATCCAACCTAAATCTTCCTTCCCTCAACTTAAAACCATTTCCCTTTGTCCTGCAGTTATCTACACTTTCAAAGAGTTGATTTCCCTCCTGTTTGCAGGCTCCCTTCAGGTACTGAAAGGCTGTGATGAGGTCACCCCGCAGCCTTCTTTTCTCCAGGCTGAACAAGTCCAGCTCCCTCAGCCTGTCTTCGTAGGGGAGGTGCTCCAGTCCCCTAATCAACTTGTGGTTCTCCTCTGGACCCTCTCCAACAGCTCTCTGTCTTTCTTGTACTGGGGGCTCCAGACCTGGACACAGTACTCCAGATGGGGCCTCACAAGAGCAGAGTAGAGGGGGACAATCACCTCCCTGTCCCTGCTGGCCATCCCTCTTCTGATGGAGCCCAGGATACCATTTGCTTTCCAAGCTGCAAAGGCACACTGCTGGCTTATGTTAAGCTTTTCATCCATCAGGACCCCCAGGTCCTCCTCTGCAGGGCTGCTTTCAAGGACCACTCCTACCAGTCCGTATGGATGCCTGGGATTCCTCCGGCCCAAGTGCAAAACTTTGCACTTTGCTGTATTGAACCTCATCAGGTTCACCCAGGCCCACCTTTCAAGCCTGTTGAGGTCCCTCTGAATGGCATCCCTTCCTTCCACCGTGTCAATCGCACCACTCAGCTTGGTGTCGTCAGCAAACTTGCCGAGAGTGCACTCGATTCCATCATCGATGCCACTGATAAAGACGTTAAAGAGCACCGATCCCAAAACAGACCCCTGGGGGACGCCGCTTGTTACCGGCCTCCACCTGGACAAAGAACCATTGATGACCACCCTCTCTCTGTGACTTTCCAACCAATTTCTTATCCATCGAGTCCACCCATCAAATGCACATCCCTCCAAGTTGGAGATAAGGATGTGGTGGAGGGATCATGTCAAAGGCCTTGCTCAAATCCAGGTAAATGACATTGGTCGCCTTTCACTTGTCCACCAATGCCGTCACTCCATCATAGAAGGCCATCAGATTGGTTAAGCATGACCTTCCCCTGGGAAACCGTGCTGGCTGTCTCGGATCACACGCTCATTCCTCCTGTGATCAAGCATGTTGTCCAGGAGGATCTGTTCCATGATCTTCCCAGGCACAGAGGTGAGACTCATTGGCCTGTAGTTCTCCGGGTCCTTCTTGCTCCCTTTCTTGTAAATGGGAGCGATGTGACCCTTCCTCCAGTCATCCGGAACCTCACCTGACAGACACGACTTTTCAAATATGATGGAGAACAGCTCGGCAACCACCTAAGCCAGATTCTTCAGAACTCTGGGATGCAAGCCATCCGGCCCCGTAGACTTGTACACATTCAGTCTCATGAGGCGGTCTTGGACTTGCTCTGTTCTTACAGTGGAGGGGGATTTACCACCCTAGTCCCCACCTAGAGGTTTAGGGATACAGGGCTCAGCGACGTGAGAAGTACTGGAATCCTGGCTGTCAGTGAAGACCGAGGCAAAGAACTCATCCAATACCTCAACTTTCTTTTCATCTGTTGAAGCCAGTTCTCCTTTTACATTTACCTAAGTAGGTACACTCGCTTTGGCCTGTCTCTTCTGGCCAATGTACCTGTAGAATATCTTCCTATTGTTTTTCAAGTCCCTTGCCAAGTTCAGTTCTGCCTGCACCTTGGCTTTCCTGATCCCATGTCTGCTAGTCCCTTTATTCTTCCCAGGTGACATGCCCTTGTTTCCAGAGCTTGCACGCATCTTTCTTTGACCTCAGTATGCCCAGCAGGTCCTCGTAGAGCCATGTCGGTTTCTTACCTCATCTGCCCGCTTTCTTATTCAGAGGGACGGAAAGCTCCTGTGCTCTCTGGAAGGCATCCTTGAAGAGTTGAAGAGCCAGCTCTCCTCAACATCTTTGTTTTTAAAGACAGCATTCCAGGGGATCTTGGCCAACAGTCTATTGAACAGCTTAAAGTTCACTCTTCCAAAGTTCAGGGTCTTGACACCACTCTTTGCCAGGCCCACGAACTTGACAAGGGCATGATCACTGCAGCCCAGGCTGCCTGCAGCCTTAACACCTTTAATGATCGAAAGCATAAACGTAAATTAATTTAGCTGGCAAAGGTTTTGTAACTTACACTAAGCTGAAGATTTCTCAGGTCCTCAAACGCACAGTTTAAATGAAATCTCGATTCCAAATACTTTCAGAGGATATGCTTTCTTCAAGAGTTTGTCCCAATAAAAATTTATGGATATTTTGGAAAGTTCAGAACAATTTGTGAATTCCAACTCCTAATATATCCTCAAATCTGAATGTCCTTGAATATAGTATTCTTTTATTTTCAAATTGTTTTAATTGTCTGAAGTCTCCATTTCAAAGCTGTATTACTTATTTACTTGTGAATTTATTTTTAGCACATAAATCCAGCAGTCTGATGAAGAATGGAAGAGGGCTGTGATAGCTGGTTTCTTTCTGTATACTTTTATAGGTTGGATAATTAATGTCAAAACCATGATATTTGTATGTGGTTGGTTTGGGATGCTGGGCATGTCTATGATAGGTGAGCTAGTGGTAGATCTAGGCTGCACAGCAGACAATAATAAGGATGAGGAGATACCAGTGCTCCAGGTGGATTGGATTCTGCCCTTTTTAAATAATTCTATTTGATCAGACATCATGGAAGAATGCACATCATATATACATGCCTTATTCTTGAGGTATCTTCAAAATAACTTTTTGTTAATCTTTTCACTGTTAAGAAGTGAATTCGTAGGATCTAATATACATAATTTTTCCTAGCAGGGGAAGAAAAGACTGAGGGAAGAAAAGTGAGACTGAAACTGGTAAAGCCATTCACAACCAAATAAAGTGGGGACAGGGAAGGAGTTCACGTCTCCATGTTTACTTTAGTAACTTATGATAGCACTCATTCCACCTGTGTCCTGACAGCTTCTCATGACCACAGAAGTTCACAGCTAAAAAAACCAACAAAATAGAAAACTTCATATGAAGAAATTATTGCATCTTTTTTTCCCCCCTCTTCTTTTCCTGCCACTCAAGCCAACTTTCCTTTCCACTTGCCTGGAAGCAGCTGTGCTTCCACTTTTTAATTGGAGAAGCAGTGCTGCTTCATATGAGTAGCATCAGCTTTTGGCAGCTTGAGATGTGTTAAATTCAATCAAAATACCCATGAGCAGCAAAGTATCAGACATTTTTTTCTTCCCACTCATTACTTGTGAAACCTTTCCCAGGTAAAAAGCCTTTCAATTTTTAATTCGCTTTTTAATACCTCTTGCATTTAACCAGTTTAAGTTGAAGAAAGATAACATTTTAGATATAACGTGAATTCGTATAGATGAATGAAATTATTTTGTGAAAACCGATGATTTCCCACCTATCATTTCCCAGGCTGGTATGTCATTGTTATGAAATGTCATGTCTCTTTACAGACTGCCTGAAACTGATTGACATAACTGCAGAGGATGCTTTGAAACTATTTCATGAGAGTTGAGGGCATTTGGAAAAAAACTCACTTGTCTAAAAAATCACAGTTTGAAAAGGAGGGGGGGGAATTAAATATCTTGGCATTTAAAAATACATGTTTTTGAGGCATATAATTTTTTTTAAAAACTGTTTCATTTCCAATTCAAGATGATATTTCAAATTAGGGGAGGAAGCAGAATGCCCTTATTTCTCATTTTGACACTGTTTTCATGAATAAAATATTGGGTAAGTCTAGTCATTGGCTAAACTAGAAAATATTTAAACTGTTGAAAGAAAACAGGTTGCATGATTTTGTCAAGGCCTTGTTCATGATTTTATGAGCAACAGTTCTACATGTCAATCTTTAAATATCTTCTCTGCACCCATTTAAATTAACAAATCTCTCTAAATAATGTTGAATAATGGAGAAGGGACTGGCAGAAAGAAACAAAATCTATGTCATGGAATTGGATTAAGAAAAAGAAATGGAAAAGAAAAGCCAAATCATACAACCTGTCTAGTTCACCCAATGTCAGAGGCTGGGATGGATCACGGATGGGCTTGGAAGAGACGCGACTCAGACTTATTAATGATTTTCAGACTCCTATCAGCTGCAACATCCTGCACTCAACTTAGCTAGCTCTCCTGTAAACTACATCATATTTATGTCATCCCCCTTATGGAGTGCAGTCACATCCAGAATGGTTTAACTCTCGGAAAAACAGTCAGTAACAATACTGGGGGTAGGTTAGGAGAAAGAGGGGAAGCAGATGCTTGAGTACTGTTGAGCAAATGAGGTGGGATGATAATGCAGGCAACTGACAGGGAAGGGAGATGTAGACAGAAACCCTGATGCAAAGGGTTGGACTGTGTCCTGGCAACACAGAGGACATCCTCAAAGTCTTTGGTAGCTTGGAAGCTATAAATCCTTGGGAGATGTAGCATGACTAAGCTTGAAGTTCTGGTCTATTAAAATGCTATTCAACAAAATGTCCATTACTGTCTTCTCTGGACTTGGACACCCACCCAAGCAAAAGAAAAGTAATCTTAGTGCTGTTCAGATCCTCTACATAAATACACGCACTTAAATATTTTATTGAAATATATATTACTTAGCAGTTATGCAGGAACACTTTCTTGTATCATTGAATATGCATAAGGAAACTTTTCCCTTAAAAAATTGCCTGTGGATCTGCTTGGTTTTGTTGTACTAATTTGTGTGTAGGACTTGCTCTACATCTAACTACAAAAAAAAAATAACAAACAAAAATCTTTTGTGGAAATATACAGGAAAAGAAAAGTGATTTCCTGGTACAATACATATTTGTACTTTTTTTTTTTTCTTTTCTTTTCTTTTTTTTTTTTTCTTTTTTTCTTTCTTTTTTCTTTTTTTTCCCCCTTAATTTGCAATGCTAAAATTAATTAGATGAACAGAACAATCCCAACAGAATTTTCATATGTATACATTTAAAGCATCTCAAAGCACAATACAAGGATAAGGAGGATAAGGTGAAAGAGGGAGAAGGCAGAAGGGAAGGGACAAAGATGTGGTCTGTATGATTTAATATATATATTTTCTATTATAGCTGCAAAGTCTTATGAGATCAACTGTGTCTGCCAAGGGTGTAATGAAGGGAAGAACCTTGCCCACATACTTTTTAAAGTGATGAAGGGAGCTTTTTGAACTCTGTAAATCACTGTATCTGCTCTAGAGGACAATGATCAATTTAGATTTTTTTCCTAGACTAACAGATCCTGATTCCTCTAGGATCAATGGAAGTAGTATGACTGCCATTATAAGGATTTAACTTAACTGTCGTGTCTACCTCTCTTTGAGTGTTTAAGGGGTCATAGGCTAACTGGTCCAGCAGACCTTAAATTAATTGGTCTGGCTCACTCAATGCTTTCTTGAATTTCAATTTAAGTACCTACTATTCATTCATCTTAGATGTCATAGATGTCACAGTAGATAATCTCTCTACATACATGTTCAGTGTCCTTCAGCATATTCTTTAAAGAGAAGAATATCCACCTAGATAGCTGGAGTGAGGAGCTTGGAGATACTTGTAGGTATAGCTCTCTCTTTGGTGAAATCTGTAAAACTCACTTTTGCTTCGCTGGGAATAGATACTGCCAAGCCAGAATGCTTGTCTGGAAATTGTTCTGTATATCTGCTTTCAAGCATCTCAGCTGAATTATAAAAATAAAAGCACCTTGGTGCCCAGCAGAAACTAATATAAAATGAGCAGAGTGACTCTATGAGTCAGGATCTGGTATTTCTGAAGATATTTTTGACCATAACAACATATGCTAAAGGGAAATGGATTTAGGCTGATAGTGAACTGATAATGCTGATGAAAACTTTTGCTCTAACTTCCCCACCCAAGATAGAAATTGCCATGTGGAGAGCAGCTTTCTAAAGGCTGGCGCATTCAAGCTCTGCAAACCTGGTACAAATGAAGGAGTGCCTCCAACTAGTGTTGCAGTTATTTCTCAGATACTGTACTTAAAAATTTTGGCAGCTACATCCCCACACAGAAATTCATAGGCAGTCAGTGTATGTTACCAAACTCCTTGGTAGCTGAAATCCTGCTGAAGGACAGGGTAATGGGTTAGAAAGCGAATAACTGCTCTGCTCAGGTATCCAGATGGTCCTTAGCTAGCATGACAGAGAGGACTTATCTACTTTCAGTATGGTGGAGAAATGGGTCCTGATGAAAACATGGAGTGCCAAGCAGAGAACAGGATGAAACTTTGAGCAAACAGAGGAGGACTCTTGAAATATCAGCCCACCGCTTGCCTGCAGAACAAGAAAATAAGTAGGTGTGATAGATTTGATGGCTGTTCTGCAACTGGCACCTCCAGCATTTTCCACCAGGTGAAAAACCTCACTGTGAGACATTTCTCAGGTGCCCAATAAAACCTCTTATTTTGGAAGAATCTAAGCAGGGGCGAACTTGATTTTTTCCAGATGCTTGTACAGTTCTTTTTCCTATTCTTTTGTTATATCCATATGTAGTTCACTTTCTCACCTTTATCTCAAAGGTTAATTTCTTACTCAGAAGCAGTCCTAGATAGGAGAAGTTCTATTGGAGTAGTGATGCTCATGAAGTAGATTTAACTCAGGAGTGTTGTGTTCTCATACTGACAGTATGTATTTACGTTCTCATGGAGTGGTTCGGGTACTAGTGGGTGCTTTAAATACTGTACTCCATATCACAGGCATGAGTGCATACCTTATTCCAGATCTGTGCTCTGAGCTGATAAAGCTAAAACCAACATTTTTCATCATTATTCTGGACATCATTTTGGTACAGATTAGTTATATGTAATGAAAATATATATCTAAAAAGATAACTGGGACACTTGGACATGCTGGGGAGACATCACTCAATGAAAAAGTGAGATTTGAGAAGGCAGATAGCTCCATCTATGCAGTGATTTCTGCGTAGTGTGTTTGTACTCACCAGCCAGAGATATCTCAGTGACAACTGAGCTGTAAGCATGAAGAGTCCTGAAGTGAGCTGCTCTGGAGTGTTCACCTTTATGCCCAATTAGTGGAAATAGTGAATTTAGTGTGGGATAGATCATTGTCTGGTACAGCATGAAAGGGGCTCTTAATTGATGTTGCCTGGTATGAGACTTCATATGGAAAAAGCATTTAAAATAGCCACGTAAGTATCTGACCATACTCTCCTTAACTAGGACTGCAAATGCAGATATTGCTTTGCGTGACTATGATGATAGAAAATTACACATCAACTCTGCATGAAGCCTGGATATTCTAGCAATGATGCCATAGGCAAAAGGAGGGCAGCTCAGAGGGAAGAAAGAAAATATTTCTAAAATTCCATAATCCTTTTTATCTTCTATCCTAGAGTGAACTATTACCTCTCCACAAGAGATAAAACTCCTTTTTTCTCTTTCTTTATAAGAACTCATCCATCCAGTAGAAGATGGATTTAATTGCCTCAGAATTCATTCCAAATGAATAGTGATTGAATATATATCTATTTTTTTTTTTCATAAAAGCTCTTCATTATGAATCTACACGCTAAGGAGACAAATATATCTTTGTATTGATATCTGGTAAATATAATAGCCATAATCATAAAGGAGTGTGTCATAACCTATTGGTGTAACATCTGTAGGAGGAAACAAGAAGCTGAAGTCAGCAAATATTCATTTAGGCTACAGTATGATGCAAAGCAAAGAGTCCAGGTAGGAATCAGAAGGGCTTCAGAGGCAATTCTTCAGTTAGAGTAATTCACTAGAGAAAATAGAGATCTTAGCTCTGTAAGAGTGGCTTCAATATACACCTTAGGAGCTCAGCTACTGCCTGATAGGGTAGCTAGAGATTTGAGGTAGACTTAAACAGGAGCAAATTCAATGTTATTTAAATATATGTGGGGAGAAAAAAAAGTGTACTGTGATGATACAAGATGATACCTGCTGAGTGGCCCAGCCTGGCCTAGGTGCCCACCCATCACTCTACAGTAACCAAACTCTGCTGTCCTTTTAACTCTATCTAGACTGAAACCAGGACAAAGGGAGGGTGCAGTGCAGTGCCAAGTCAAGTTATGGCAAGTAATTGTCTACATTTTGATACACTGGCTAAACACAATCCTGTGAACAGTAAAAAATATGCAGCCAAGCTTTCTGTTCTGGTAGAGGAATCTGAGGACAAGTTTCAAGATTGCAAAAAAAAATCTTTTTTTTTTTTTTTAATATTTGCAACTCCATTTACCAGAGAAAAATATTCCTTGCTTACAATCACGTCTTATTCATGTGCTTTCTGGCAGTACATACATTTGAAGTACAGGAGGAGTAAGATTTCATCACAAATCTCTGATGATCACCTTGGGAGCTCACAAAGAATTGTAGCCACTGCCACTGAACTAGGGATTGATGAATTAATTTCACAAAAACAAGGTCACAGATCCCATGAATTTTATGTTTTAGTAGCGTTCTTCTTTTGTTTTAATAAAAAGTTATTTGAGATTAAAATAAGTTTTGTTACTTATATACATAAACTATATTTTATAAGGGCTGCTCCAAAAGTAATACCTCCTTTTTTATTATGTTTTCCCAGTATGTCAGAGGTGGGTGTTGGTGGTATGGAAGTAGAGGTTGAGCCTTCCTGCCAGTACTTCATTGCATGTTGTTGCTGTGTGACAGATGGCAGCACAGGAGCAGTCTGACAAAAAGATGTCTGCTATGGAAAGAACGTATGGAGTAAAGACTGAACTTCTCCACATGGAAAAAATGGGACTCAATGGCACTCATTGATGCTTGCTGATGTTGATGGAGACCAAACAGTGGATGTGAGCACAGTAGGGAAGTGGATGGCGTGTTTCAGCATTGACAACAGTGACAGTGCATCACCTTTGCTAGTAAAGATTTTTATAAGCATGCCATGCAGGCTCTTCTTCATTGCTGAAGAAAACACATAGCTAGTGGTGATGACTTTGTTGAAAAATAGCATTTTGTCACTGAGAATTTGCTCTATCAAATAATTTTATTTTGCTCTTTGTGTCAGTTGTAGGTTCCTTGGAAATAAAGAGGAGGCATTACTTTCAGAGCAACCTTTACATATGCAGCCCAAGACAATTCCTATTCACTCAGTGCAGCCTAGGCAAGCCAAAAGGTCAGACATCTGTAGGCTAAGGCATAGCTATTACATGTGGTCACAGGCAACTGAACCCTTTCTTTGCTTAATGGCCAGGACTTTGCCAGAGAAGATGCAATCTGCTGGAAGACTTGTGTACTGGAACAGGAAGAAGAGCAGGATGTTTGGAGCCAGACTTCCAGTAAAATAGATCTAGCTGTGTGCTTACAACCCATTTTAGCAATCTAGGCTCTATAAGGAAGCCAGCAGCAACCCATGTTGTGAAACTTGAAATTTTCATTGACATACTCAGAGTCCTAAACAAGCTGTCCCATAGACCCAGCAGAAGGCCTCTGAAACCCCTGTACAACAATCTGTTTCAAACACTTCAAATGAAATACAGACTTATGTTCTGTCTACTTCCAAACTACTATGAAATAATTTCACAGCTTCCTCTTGAGGTATTTTTCCATGTCAAGATTTTCTACACAGCTCATTGCCACCATGTCTGATCTTAATCTACAGCCACTCACTGGGAAATGGAGGCCTAGATAACTAAAAGTGCCTTGCCCAAGGTTGCACAAGGAGTTCAAAGCAGCACTTTGAACCAAGCTCAAGCCTTGGGACTTTTATGCATTACATATTAGGTTTCCCTCTTTCCCCTTACCTCTGGGAATGGAAACAGACCACAAACTCCATACTTCTTACAGCAAATTACCTGCTTTGTTATTCCATCTTTCAACCTTTGCCATAAATTCCACTTCATTAACGTTGGCTGAAACACCTCAGTGAGCTGCACAGCTTAGCTGTAAAATGTGTATCTGGTGTGTAGGCAGGAGAATCCCTTTAGCCACAGCCATCCAAGAGCAGAAACAACGCTTTGGGCATTCTGAAATGAGTCATCAGTGAGTATTAGTGAACACAGATTTATTTTATAGTCTTTAGCTGTTTACCACAGTTTAGGAGTAGTAGGGTCTCCCACCACACACTGTGGAAAAGGCTTTTGCACTCTATGCTAGTGGATAATGATTTTAAATGGGCAGCCTGTGCAACACTACAAGTTAAATCTCATCTGGATTCAGTGTTTCCTCTCCGAGGCAGCCTTGGAGAGACGCATTGGCTGGCAGCTCTGCCCATCTGCAGATCATTACTGGTGCATGTGACAAAGGAAACACCTGAGCAGGGAAGCAAAGCAGTGCGCAGTGCTTACAAGCAGGTGTTGCTGTCTAGAGAGCAGGCTGAGCTCTGGAGGGTACCTGGAAAGATTCAGATCACCAAAGAGCTGAGCACAATTTGGCTGCAGACCTTCTGTGTGGTGCTCTTAGGACCTAATGGTCAACACTGGGGAGAGATGCTGAACTTTTAATAAAGGAGAAGCATAAGAAAATGGATGAATCTTCCCCCTGTTCTGAGGGGGTGTCTAACAGTCACATCCTGAGGTATATGAGCTGAAGCTAATCTGGTGAATGAACGCCACTTTGGTACCCAAAAGCACTACATTGCTGCTGCAGTGTTCAAGCAATCGTTGCTTTATTTTGCTGGTAGGCCAACCTCACAGAACTTCAGACAGAAGTTTCCCTCAGAAATGAGAAACTGGATTTTCATCACCCTCAAATAGAACGTGTGACAGACCAAAATAACAAGTACACCACCTTAATAAAAATACTTCTTAAAGAACACTTGCAGCTTGCTGTGTTGATACACAGAAATTCTGAGAAATGAACATTCTACCAACTCCACACAGCTGTTATTTACAAAAATAGATAAACACCTTCCTTGTGTTTGCAGCTCTGTTTATCGAGAAAAAGTAGTTTGTGGCAGAAAACATCAGAGAGAGTTGAAATGATGGATCTGGAAGGAGGCGGGCAGCTGCCATAGCTGGAGAACCATCTCCTGTGTATGCCAAGAGGTGAGCCAAGCTGTGCCCTGGCAGGCTCTGTTTTTCCATTGTATCTGCTTTCAGGAAAGTCTCAGCTTTCCAGAAAACCCTTTAAAAGGGATTCAACAAGGTTCTGAGCCAGAGAGGAGGAATGGGATTAATCCAAAGCACCTTCAAACAAAAGGGAAATTTTAAGCAGCAGCTTAGCTTCTTGTTTTAAAATGTCATTTAACTGGCTTGAATTTTTCAGGGCAGAGATCATTTAATGCCACAAAGCCACTGTCCTAAAATACTGTGGTTTTGTGGAGGGCAGAACCAGGTGTCTGTCTTTTGCTTCATCCATCTCTGTGCTCTGTAATAACAGCACATCTGCATTTTTATTCCTTTTTGTGTAAGGCATGGGAAATGAGGCGAGTAACGGCATTACCAAGGGCAGTAGACAATGGAAGATTGACCTAGGTATAATGTTTAGCTAAATTAAGGAAAGGGAACGTGACATAAACAAGCATCCAGGAAGATGGGCACTGAATATCCCCACCAGTAACATCTCTTGAAAGCTGCTATCAGCAGCACTCACATCTCTTTGATCTGAGAAAAGACAAGGCAGAGTGCACAGCCTCTTTGTGCTCCTAAGCGCTTTTCCCCCCAGAGACAACTGTGTGATCTACTGTTCATGAAGTTATTTGAATATGAAAAGCAGGAATTGGGTGAATTAACCTTTATACTAAAGCACCTCAAATACCTTGGGTTCAAAAGCTTAAGTTGTACTTGAACGATGCTGAACTGAGTTCCACTTAGCTGGATATGAAAAAGGACAGCAAGAGAGAACTGGCAGAGAAAACAACCTGGAACAGAAAAGTGCTGTGAAGAAACTGATAAACAAACAAACTGTGGGAAGAGACCTGAGGAGGAAAGAATGGGGTCCTAATAAAGAAGTAAAACAAGGGGGATATGGTCTTCAAGGCTACAAGGAGCAGGCTGCCTGTAATATCAGAATATTCTTCTACTCCTAGAAGCACTGTATGATAAATCACCACCTCCTTTAAACATAAAACAAGAAAAGTGGATTTATGGAATAAAAAAATTGTTAAATTCACTTCCTCAATAGGAAGGGAAAAAAAAGTCCAAAATAAAACAAAACAAAACAAAAAAACTCCTGTGAGCATCTACATGCAAGATATCAGATAAATGAATGAGTGAAAGAGCACAAAACATGCCAGATAACCCACTACAGAAGTAAATTAAGGTAAATTGGTTTTCTGAATAGAATAAAGAAGTAGGTGTCATACATCTTGACTTCAGTAGGGATTTCGACATTGTTTTATATTCAACAGAAATAAGTGAGGGATATGTTGCTGATGTGTAACTCCCTGTGAAACCATGCCAAGAAGGTGGTTATCACCAGTTCACCAGGAGTATGAGTCTCCAAGCTATGTCCTGGGGCCAGTGCTATTAATTAATTTAAGATTCTCAATGGTAGAATACTAAATATGCAGAGGATACTAATCCAGCAGGAAATGTAGAGACTTTGGAGAATTAAAATACAGGATGGTCTCGACAAAATATGGAAAAATGGCCTAAAGCAAGAGTGTAACTTGTTGAGATGTGGGCAGCAGGATGGGAGGTGGATGACAAAACAGCCACTCCTCAGAATGGAAGCTGGAATCACGAAATGAACATGAATCGGTAAGATCAGGATGTTGCCAAAAACCCAAACATCGTGCTGGGATGTATAAACAGTGCTGGCATATGTAAGAAATATAAAATAGTCCTTCTGATCTCACACCGCAGCTGGAGCACTCTGTCCAGTTTGGAACAATGCATTTCAAGAAAGATGCAAATCAGCCTGAAAGATTCCAAGGAGGGGAGCAAGAGAAATTGAGGGTCTGGAAAACATGACCTGCAAGGGAAAGCTGAAGTCACTGGTGTTGTTTAGTCTAGAGAAAAAAACTGGATGGATGTAAGAAAAATCTTCAAATGTAGCTGTAAAGACAAAAGAAAGAAACTCTTGTCAATGTCCAAAAGAAGTACTGAGCTTAATTTTCAGGAAAAGAGATTAAGGGAATGCTTTCTGTGCTAGTAACAGAGTAGATTGCCTAGGAAGCCTTTACAAACTCCACCATACAAGAACTGATAAACAGTTGGACAAACATCTGTCAAGTATAATTTAGTAATAGCTGATCCTTTCTTGGTGGAGGGGATGGCCTAAATGATCCCTTGAGATGCCTTCCAGATTTTTTTTTAAATATTATTAGAAATGGATGGTAGAAAGGCATAGGTTTGGAGTAGGTGATACAGAAAAGAGTTGGGGAAACATCCATTCAGAAAGTCTGCAAAATTCCAAGTTTCATATGCATGGCCTTCCCTTCCCCAAAAGAAGATGTTCTCATAGAAGTAGGCCCAGTTAACTTTTCAAGCACAATGAAAACTGGGGATGTAGGTCTTCTGTTTTACTGTAGCAGCAAAGTTAGGATATCTCAGGTCCTCTACTAGGATGCTGATGAATTATACTTTTCTCTTGGTGGTGAGATAGTAGAGTTTAAATAAATGTAATTCTGGAACTGATATGAGTTTATTTACAAAAATTTATATCTACAAAATTTGACTGCAAAAACATCTTGTTTTGAATTAACTAAAAGATTGGTAATAGATACTTTTCCTAAAAATCCTCCTGACTACTCTTCTGTATCTTTATCCATCCTTCTGAATCTGATTTTTCTAGGAGCATCTTGAAATCTCAAAATAATCTCTATAGTTTGCACAGTATTCTTTATCTAACAAATGAAAACTAGGTTTTGTGAAAATTATGCAAGCTTCTGCAGGGTCTTTATAGGGCTACTGGTTGGCCTCGATTCAAAGTTAATTGATGTTTAGAAAAATCCCTGGCTCCAGAAATGCCCTGAAATTTGGTAGGAATACAGTGTTTGTAAGACCTGCAAGGTCAGACTCCTGAACTTGACTGCATTCTACAGATATCAAAGAACTGCTATTGTTGGGGGCTTGCAAAATAGGTATCAGCAACGGACAGTTACCTTAAAAGAGATCTGCATCCAGGTAGATGGTTTATAGACTTTCAGGCCACACTGCTGGTTTAGATTTGAGGAATTACTTTGGAAGAACAAGGCGGGTTCTATTTTTGACATTTCAGCAATGAGACCACTTGTACATTATGACCCAATTTGATTTACTGTAAGAAAATAAGAGTGCTGTAATTTGTAAAAGACATTTATTACATGAGTCAAGAAAAGAAAAAGGGGAGGGAAGGGGGAGAGAAAGCAGCTTAACATCTCTGTCCATCCCCATCTGGTTTTATTTTAATCTCACTCTAGTCACATATGAAATTTTGCTTAGCTGTCTTCATTTTCTTAGTCAATCTTGATTAATGGCCTTCAAAGTAAAAATAATTGGCCTGCATCAGGCTTGTTTTATAACTCTTGTTCACAAAGAATGTGAAAGGCTGGAAAATGAGCCTAAACAGAAGGAATGCATTACGTTAGCCTTTGAGAAAGAGCAGTCCTCCAGTTGTGTTTCACTGTGTATTTTTATAACAGGCGCCTCCTTGACTGTCCATGATATTGCAGATATGCGGTGCCAAAAGCTTTTGTGTACTTCATCAAACTGACCGTGTCACCTCGGGATCTCCACGCAGCCACATGTGCTGCCGCAGCAAGGGCAGAGCCAGACGGCACTGCGAAATGTGCGGCATGGAGCGGGTGCTCTGAGAAACTGAAGGGATGTTTTGTGCCAGAGATCTCCTATGGCTCTGCTCCTGCTCTTAAGCTTCGTGAGAGTCACCGTGAAATTCAGGGAGTGTGGAATGATTAGCAAAAATTTACCGAGTTCAATTTCTTTTTAAATAAACAGGCAGAGTATGTGCTTAACTTTAAGGCAAAAAAAGATATATTTGGTATATCATGAAAAGACACTAAATGGAGGGTTGTTTCTGTTAGGGCAAGCATTGTTCCTTTTTTTCTTCGGACAGTATAGTTCAGTATAGTCCCTCCTTTGTGTAATACACAAGCCACACTATCTTGTTTGCTGAAGGGAATCAGCTTTCTGTCATAGGTTTTAGGGGCAAAAACTTTAATTGTGTACTAGCCAAAGAGAAACCATATACCAAAAACATTAATTGTATACAACCAAAGAGAAATTAAACATCACTATGTGAGTTATATGTAAGTCACTCTGAAAGTAATGCTTCCTGTTTATTTCCATGGAAAATACAACAGTTACAAATTATTATATCATATACTTATTTCCTTCAACAGTTTTGAAATACGAACAGTTTATGTTTTTCCTGATGCTTTTCATGTAACAGCCTCAACATATGAATTGAACTTCCAGTAAGCTTCCTAAGATTTCTCTGGAGTATGCATGTGATATACTTACGATATTTTTGCCAGATATAACTGGATCCAAACTTGGTCTGAAGACAAACACTTTTCCCAGAGAAGCTGAGACCAGCTGCTGAGTCCTGTATCTTCTCTTCTCCCAGCAAGCAAGCTGGGGTTACACAGATGGTATTTTCATGTCAGTGCAGATCAAGCCGAGCATTAACCTCATGGCATGGACCAAAATCAATCTGCAGGGATGCCTGTATTCAGTGGGAGAGGAGTGCATATTTTCTTCTTTTCAGAAAGTGACACATAAAATACAGATATCAAGAGATCCCAGTCCCCACACTCCAACATTTTCTATGCTGTTCTTTTAAACAGTTAATGATGTACTGCAACCCAGGTATGTGACCTTCAACGAAGTGCACCATGACACACCTCTTCTTTGATGTCTAACCAACTTTTGGGAAGTTGCTTTTACTGCAGCTCCTTTTAGGAGGGCAGGTAGCCAAGGCTGATGTAAAGTCTATGAAGATCAGAAAGAAACTCATCACATTCCTCCTCGCTACTGGAATGTGTCTGGTTCTTCAGATGCAAAGACTTCCCAGTCTCTAACATCTTTTCTTCATGGGAATTATGGAAGAACCTGGGAGATCAACAGGGGAAGGAGAGGCGTCTCTCAGGCATACGTTCAGGGAAATGTCACCTGATGAAACAACAGATTCTATTCCGTAAACATTAAAGCATTGAAATATGAGTACCTTCTTGTTCTATGGGCATGTTTTTCAAGGATTTGTCATTCCCACCAAATGCTTTGGGCTGTAGCTTGTTCAGCTTTGCCTTCAGTTACATTATGCCTTTGTTACATTAGACAGCCTACATATACATAGCTTGCTCTGAAAGTTATGCAACAGATTATATGCAAAAAGCATAATAATACTATTTCATATGCAAATTTTCAGCTACAAAATGCTATTTTTCAACACAGTCATCACTGTTAGCGATGCATTTTCACCAGCAATGGACAAGAGCCTGCATGCCATGCTTATAACAATCTTTATCTGTGAAGGTGGCCCCTGTCACTGTGGCCACTGCATAAACACACTACCCACCACCTCACTGTGCTCACATCCACTGTTTGGTCTCCATCAACATTCAGCAAGCATCAATGAATATCAGTGGGTGTCATTTTATCCTCATGGAGGAATTCAAGGACGCACCTTTACTCCATACATGCTTCCAAGTCAGACACCGTGTTGTCAGAATGCCCCTGTGCTGCCAATTGTCACACAGCAACAAAATGTAACAGGATAGTGGTGGTAAGACTCAACTTCTACTGCCTATTGTCATATCACCATCATTCACCCCTTATGTTGTGGGCCAACAAAATAAAATGGGAGGCACTCCTTTCAGAGCAACGCTTATATGAATCTTCTGTGGCAAGATTTTTTTGCAAATATACTGTGTGTGTGAGAGAGATAGGAAGTTGCAAATCTAAGGCAGGTATATCGTACCTTACAGTGGCAGTCTGTAATTGATGCCTCACTTGCATTCTGTTTAGTTTTCTTAGGGTCCATCACAGTAACTCTGTTCATTTTTTGGTTTAAGAAGATTGGCCATCAGAAAGAATGAGATTGTGTTTGATGACTTTGCTGGCACCCAATTATTATCTTTAAATATTTTGGGTATAGGAAATGGGCTGAACTTGAACAGCACAACAATGTGGCATTAACAGAATACTAGCTTTACTGGGAAGATCTTAGCGCTGCATGTCAGTGCAAATCTGCCAGGTACATGTTGTAGTTATCTATATCAAAACAACAGCAATTGTACTGATAGTGGTGTGTGGACAAGAGAGGAAAATCTAGAGAGAACATTGATGTTGTTTGACTTCTACTTTTATTCAGTTACTTCTGCTAGTCTTTATTTTCATGATTCACTCCAACTAATCATTTTGCCTTAAATTTCAAAAACTACGCTCATTCGAGTAACTGTAATCTTCCTTTATAAGTTTTGAAGTCCTTAGAATAAAAGAAATTTTTTCACCTCTTATATAGAAATAAAAAATTGTTCTTTTTTAAAAATTAGTTTGTCCACTTTGTGTAAATTAACTTTTGTTGTAGTTGTTGTTGTTTCTTTATTTGCTTCCAGTTGACTTCTATTTTCTTTTGGATTCCATACCTCCATTTTTCAATATTTTGTGTAATTCAATTCGTGATGGCCTTTGTGAAGCTAATCCAAGTTTTCTTGTATAGCGTTCCTGCAAGGTGGTGGAAAATGACTAAAAATACATCAGTGGTACTTTATGTCTTTACTAATGTGCACAGAAGGTGAAGTAGAACTAGGAAAGTTACCCTAAGCAAGGGTAACAAAGAGGTCTACTGGCCCTTATATGCAAAAAGACAGAAAACATACTGAGGATACAAGAGAGAAATAAGAAGTCATGAATTCTACACAGAATGTAAGTTGGGAATAACTGCACAATGTTTCTCACAGGAGAAGAGTGAAGTGAATCTAGTGACGCTATTGAGCAGCAGGTTATAAGAAAGGGAAACATTTCTTCTATATAAGCCATCATCGTGTTTTGCAACTCAGCATGCTGTGGAGGCTAAAAGTAGGAAGAGATTTTGTGAAAAAATGGGATTTTCTGCAGTTTGATCAGTTTACGGTGAGAGCATCAGTCCAAAGGACAGACATGGGTAGCTCTCCCAGATGTGCAGGATAGGTGCACAGGCAGGACATGGCTGGGCATGGTATGTCCACCAGCTGTGCTGGGATACATGCTGCACAGAAGCACTCTACACACATGTGCAGTGAGCACAAACGCATCATGTCAACAGAAGAATAGGAATTCCAGAGAGAAGTAGCACGTCATTTGCTACAATGTTTTCTTGAGAGGCAAAATTAATATCTAATAATTAGTGTGGGAAAGAAGGAATAGTCATGCACAGTTTCTGTGAGTGTGCTCAAAAACCATCCTGGTTTTTTCTTTCTTTTCTTTTAATGACAGCTCCCACAGAAAAGGCTAACTGATGGGAGCTGATGCACAGTGCTGATCCTTCACATACCCTCAAATAATATTTTCTTGTTTCTAATGTGCTGTGTGAACCTCTGACAGAAGTGAGCAACAGAATAGCGAGGATCTGGCCGTTGTGTGTTTTATTGTTCATAAATTCATGTTGTTTCTTTCTTTCTTTTTTTCTTTCTTTTTTTTCATTCTAATTGACATGTCTGCCTTTTCAGGAAATTGATTTTTCAGTTCAAAGCAGCTTTCAGAGGAAAATGAAAGAAGAAACTGAAGACATTCTGAACCCATTTACATACTTCTAAGGAATTAATCCACTTTTTCAGAGGAAAAGAGTGACAAGTATTTACATTTACTTACCTCAAAAGAAGCTGTGAAGAAATTAACATTTGCATCCTATTTTACTTATGCCAGCATTATTATTATTATTTTTTCCATATAAAGTCAGCATTTTTTTTTTACCTCTCCCTTACAGGATATGCACACCTAGAGTTCACAGGTAATCACCTGAGATAGATAGATATATGGTTAGTATTCTTAGAGCTGCTTAACTGAGAAACTGGCCTTGTCTTGCTCTTTGACCACAAGAACTTTCTAAATTACTATAAACCAAAGGATTTGTGCTTTACAGTGCTAATATACCTACCTATGCACGAGCAATGAATGCTGTGTATATGCCGTAACATTGTCCAACAGACTGTGACATACAGCCACTTCTAGATCATTTAAGGTTTGGAAATGAAGCCTTCTTTATCCTAGCAGTAGATCATTTACGTGATAATGTGCTATTATCACAGCTCGTGGTATTGTTAGTACAAAATGTCATAATAAAGTGCTCAGCTTACGTGTGGGATTGGATGTGAATCTGAATCTGCTTCTGTTGGTTGCTGAAGCTGAGCCCTACCATGGCAAAATGCATTTCCTTATTTGTATAGAAAGATTTAGGATTGCACATGATTTTATCCATGGTAAATATTTTGTTGTATACAGTATACTAATTATTGTTGAACTGTAGTGTTTTTCTAGCCCCAGTGGTATAATGGAAATTATACTTCAAACTACAGAATATTCTTGGAAAGGGAATGTAGACATAGCAAAGAGCATCATCATTTTGCTGTAATGATAACATACCTATTTACATAATGATAATGTACATATTTACTGCCAAGCATGTTTGTTCTGCATTAGTGTTAGCAGTGTGAGAGGGAGAACTGTAAAATGGAACTTTGTTTTGTGCCTGGTGATGGTAGTTTTACAGGGAAACGAGGAGCAGAGAGGGGTGAGAGAGTGCAGAGGTAGCATTATGCGCAAGGTTTGCACTGTGTATGAGATCAAATCTGCACATGCCCATTTGCTTTCCTTTCTTCTTTTTTTTTTTTTTTTTTCATAGGGACCTTGTCTGTTAAGTAAGTGAAAATCCTTTGTGAAATCCATGGCAGCAGGCATCAAAAAGATGCTAAAAGTCCATGTTAGCTGCATGCTCTCTCTTTGAACATATTCTCAAGTAATGCCACCGTTGGAATCATTTAATCTGAGAGATTTAAAAAAAAAAAAAATCTACATTTTTTGTTGCATTTCAAAACCTGTAAATCTCTGTATATGTCTAAAGATGAAGAAATCTTACACTTGGAGGAGATAGGAAAAAAAAAATTAGGATACTCTGTTTGGTGAGCTGTCATATGTTTTCTGAACTTTTTGTAATAGGAAGAAGTCTCTAAAGAGCCCTTTTCTTCACTCCTCTAACAAAGGCATGTCCCAGTTTATTAAAAAATCATACACAACAATGCTGCATGCCAGCTTTTATAGCCCTAATGAAAATTTGGTCCAGAGCACAAAAAATATCTGGAAAAATGCCTGAAATTTCCCTGTCGCAGATGTTTCAACAGAAGGTGCTTGCATGCCATTCGTTAATATAACGCCATACGGGACTCGGTATGACCACTGCAATAACCAGTAAGTAACACACGCAGTGTGCGCATCACTGCGCCAAATTTTCCGTCTGTTGTGTGGGGCTTGTATCCTGTGGATTGAGACGTACCTTGATGAAACTGTATTGTCATTGAATGATAATATTTGTGGATCACTCTGCTAGAAAACATCCTATCAAGAATGTGGGAGGTCTGTGTAAAGAGTCGGCGCAGCTCGTTGGCATTGCAGTCAGTTAGGAAGGATGGGAATGTTCATATTTATGCCCCTTTTTTAGCCTATCTTTCAGATGCCAATTTACAGGAGCAGCACTCCAGATATTAAAGTACTTTCTCTTTGAGAGAGGCTGTTGAATTTTAATCTCAGGCATTATGTAATTAAAAGGGGCATGTGAAATATAGTCATTATCGGTACAGTGCAAAAAATTACACAGGCATAACAACATTCTCCTGGGAAAATTATTATTATTTTTTATTTTGTAAATTTAAAAGAGGAATAGACTGGATGGAAAAAGGGGAAAAAAATCCTGAAGTATGCTGTATACCATCAGCTCTCATACTGTATTCTGAAAAGCAGAGAAGCACCTTATTTAGGTGATTACAAACATTACAAACATTTCTGTGCACACAGATGAATACAGTCTTCATCTGTTGGGAGAAAGGCTGTGGAGTACACTGCTTTGAATAGAATAATAGAATTGGTCAGGTTGAAAAAGACCTTAAAGATCATCAAGTCCAACCACAACCTAATCATAGTACCCTACCTCTAACAACCCTCTGCTAAATTATGTCCCTGAGCACCACATCCAAACAGTTTTTAAACACATCCAAGGATGGTGACTCAACCATCTCCCTGGGGAGCCTATTCCAGTGCCCTTTCTGTAAAGAAGTATTTCCTGATATCCATCCTAAACTTACCCTGGCGCAGCGTGAGGCCATTTCCCCTCGTTCTGTCATCCGTCACCAGTGAGAAAAAACCAACCCTGTTTTCTCGCTGTAATTACCTTTCAGATAATGGAAGAGAGCAATAAAGTCTTCCCTCAGCCTCCTTTTCCCCAGACTAAACAGTCCCAGTTCCTTCAGTCTCTCCTTGTAGGGCATATTCTCCAAACCCTTCACAAGCCTTGTTGCCCTTCTTTGGACCTGCACCGCAATGTTCTTTCTATATTGAGGTGCCCAAAACTGAACACTTGAGATGAGACCTCACCAATGCTGAGTATAGGGACAGGATTACTTTCCTAGTCCTGCTCACCACACCATTTCTGATACAAGCTAGGATTCCATTGGCCTTCTTGGCCACCTGGGCACACTGCTGGCTCATATCCAACTGACTGTCCATCAGTACACCAAGATACCTTTCCATCAGGCAGCTTTCCAGCCACTCCTCCCCAAGCCTGTAGGGTTGCCTGGGGTTGCTGTGACCAAAATGAAGGACCTGATATTTGGCCCTATTGAAACTCATACAGTTTACCTTGGCCCATCGATCCAGTCTGTCCAGGTCCCTCTGTAGTGCCTTTCTCCTATCTGGCAGACCAACACTCCCTCCCAACTTGGTGTCATCTGCATATATGTATGTTTGAAGGAGATGAAGTGGACTTGTCCTACCTGTACAGGCAACAGTCCTGTCTAAAACTCACCCATGTTGTGGTGAGGATGTACATGCACTTCCTGTAGACAAGTCTCACTCTTGGAAACTCTTCCATGAGAGTTAAATCTGTGAATGACAGAGGCTTGAGGGATTTGCACTGTTTTGCATGGTTTTCCTCTGTACTCACCATCAGACTTTTCCATGCAGGTTCACAGACTCATAGTCACAGAGCGGCTTGGGTTGGAAGGGACATTAAGAATCATCCAATCCCCACTCTGCCATGGGCAGGGCTGTCCCCCACCAGCTCAGGCTGCCCAAGGCTCCATCCAACCTGGCCTTGAGTGCCTCCAGGGATGGGGCACCTACAGTTTCTCTGGGCAGCTGTGCCACTGAATTTAAGTTGGGATTCAAGGTTTAGAGAGGGCAACAATTCAACAGAAATGAGGTTTTTTCTATCAGCTAAGAGAATCACAAAGGTACCATCAGGTTTTATTAACTTTGCTTCTAAAAGATTTCATTCATATATGGAACGAATCTGGAAAATATTTATGGGTCTGAGACAGAAGCAAAGTCACTCCAGCAAATTCAGAGTCTGAGTTGTGAAGCTACATTTGGAGGATTTAAGTTCATATTTCATATGCAAGGATTTTCTTGCTAGTCTTCCTACTAAAGTAAAATTCCCACTTCAGTAATACAGTTAGGCTATTTGTACTATTTATTTTTAAGTGCCATATCTTTTCTAAGATAAAACTAAATACAGATGTTTCCAAAGGCATGTAAACCTTCGAGAGTAAGAGTTAAGCCATATCTCCAGAGAAATGGAGATAAGTAAATCATAATAAAAACTATATATTTTGTTTATCATGCAGCATTTACATAAGACCGTGACTGGATATTTTTAATTTTACTTCACATGAGATTTTGTATCCAACATTTCATTCTTGAGTCTGATCTGCCATCAAAGACATGATTTTTGGAGTTTAGACAAATAAAATGCACAGAGAATCCCTGGGACTTCTGCAAGAAAATAATATAGAAGCCAACCTAATCTTACCACATGGACAGCTTGCTGAATGTCATCTGAGAAACAGAGGGCAAGCAAGTCAAAGAAGACAACCTCTCAAGCCTTTGCAAGCTGAACCTCAAGAAACTTGCAAACGAAATGTAATTGTATGAATGGAAAAAGTATAATTATCCAACCTTCCATTTTATCTGGGAAAAGATCAACATTATTAGGAAGGATTAACTGCAGTAAGTCAATGCTATCTGTCGGCTGTACAATCATTATTATCTGTTTTTTCCTGGATATTGAACTGATTGAATTTGCAAATGTATTTTCCCTGCTCTGTATAAACTTTTTTTCTTTTCTGGAAGTTAACATAAATGCTTATTACAGAACTGCTTTGAAGGAAAAGCATGGGGAGGAGGAGCAAGGGAGAGAGGAAACAAGTAGGAAGCACCTTGATTAATGCCCACCAGGCTGAATCATGTTGTGTTCTAGCCTGGTGTCTCAGAAGAGGAGTGTGCTGTTTCTTTCTCTAAGCATTTATTTATTTGTAATTTGTTTTGTCTCCTGTAAGAATTCTTTTTGCTTTTGTAAGCACACATCTGCTCTATTTTCTCACTGGCTTCAGCAGGCAGATTCCTTTTCATATTGCCTTTGGAAGTACATTGTTTTCTTCAGGTGTTTTAATGAACTTGGTTATGATTAAGGGATGAGAGAAATCAGAGCTGGAAATGACCTCCCCAGGTGAATTCTTGCAAAGCAGAATGCTATCCTTAGCTGTAGAGCCACTAGAGGTTTTCTTTGAATGCTGTTTGCAGCTAAATTGTTCCCAGATCTTGAAACAATCCTCCATGGGGACTGAGTCCCTTCTGAGGCACAATATGTGCACTCCAAAGTGATACATCTGGCAGCTGTCATGGTGGGAAAGGGCCACTGTAGAGCCCAGCCTGGCCAACAGTGTGCATAAGTGTGCGGCCTCAGGGGAAGAGTCCTTGCATTTTGGGGCTGGCAGCTATTCTTGTTCCCCTTATGGGTGCACTTTGGAGGATCACTCTGAATCTGCTGGATAAATGAGGGCAAGTCTGGGGTTTTCTCTCATTGCTCCTTCATACTCCCTCTCCTTCTGCCATGCTTGATCTCTGTGGCCCACCAAAAGAAGGCAAATAAAATGAATGAGTACAGTCATCCTAGTGTATAACATTTCCAGCCTGGATGAGAGAAAGAGAACTCAGGCATCTCCCATGGAAGCCTGACCTTGCAAGATTTCCAGCAAAGCCTTTCAGTGAGCAGAGATGTCAAGGTCTGCTGCCAGGGTCCTTGCTCTGCTCTCATATGTGGTTTGCAGAGCTTGAGAACATTTCTGATTTGTTGATTGCCTTTCTCTTCGGAATTAATTTCCCCCCATCTGTGTCTCCTCCACTTATTTGCATTTTTTTATTATCATACACAACTTTTAATGGTGATAAAACAGTGCAGTTCTCAAGGTGTTCCTTAATGTATCTGGATATGCTATATTTACTCTGGTGAAGTGAGACTCCTAAATCTTCTCTACATTTATTTGGTACCTGTGATCTTCTTAGCTGTTTTTCATTAGCATCAGTGTATATTAGGTCTTCTGAACACACTCAGTGTGTTTGTGCATATATGAGAGAGTAAGAGTAGGACAGAGAAGGGAGACACTGGATTTATTCATTAACCCTGAGATTGCCATTAGATTTGCAAAGCCAGAGACCAGTCTGTTCCTGTTAATCAACAAAACACAAATATTTACTCTGTAGCTGAAAGTTTCTCAAATACTGTGCTCGGTTTTAAAGTCCCTATGAATCATTTTGACACATCATAATTCATTTGCTGAAAGGCCATGTTGTACATAAGAACTACCATATACATACTGCAAATTTCCAGTTTTTTAGGATGCTCATTTTCAAGAGCATAGAAAGAATCTCATCTACCTCTTTGCTAGTGAAAGATCATTCCTTTTAGGATAATAAATACTGTCATGTACATTTCTACAGCATTCAAGACATGAAGCTTCTACCATTTATTCTGAAATAGAAGGTGAAAATGTTTATGTGTTTTTGTTCTGTTTCCTCTAACCTGAACTCAAAAAAGTACATAAAGGATTTCTGTGTGTGTGTCAGTATTTTGCCTACTTCATTCCCTGCACCCCTCCTTTCCCCCCAAAAAAAAAACCTTTTTTTTTTTAGAAATCCACATTGTACTGAGAACTTCCATCTGCAATAACATCTTATTTTTCTTCATACAGGTGGCCAACATTTCTAATTTAGTTCTAGCCAAACTAAACATCTGAAGCTGTTATTCTTAGAAAATAACCTTGAATGCAAAGGGTTTACTTTTTGGACAAGAACTGACTGGCAAGGAAAACATGTAGCAAAAATAAAATTGGTTTTACCTTGTCAAACCACCTAAAACATTCTAGGTTGGTTCTGCTATCTTTTTTTTTTTCTTTCTTTTTTTTTTTTTTTCTTTTTTTCATAGTCAGTATGTCAGTAGTAAAATCCTATTGGCATCAGGTATTACAGACTTAGGGAACAAGCAGATCTTTCAGACTAGCTGATAGTTGTGTCATAACAAATCATGTAATCAATTGTCATTAGGATCTATGTGTATGTTCCTTCCATTAGTTCATTTTATATTATTTCTGTAGCATAATCTCTGAGCACCACACTCTGAGGAGTAACTATCTGGAAACCATAATATTACTTATCTGCTGCAGATCCAAGGCCTTGAAGAGAATAATTTTTAAGCCATAGTCCTGCAATCCTCTTGAAATATCTACCATACTGCTCAAATCCTGTTATAAGAAGAGTGATAGTTGATAGGTAAGTATGAGAGAGGATAAAGGAAGTAGGAAAGGAAAAAAAAACTTTTTGCATACAGTGTATATGACTGTATATGGTAGAAAGATACATATACAGAAATATGGTAGAAAGGTTCTGGTGAGCAGTAATACAAATACTGAGAACAGGAAAATTTTTGGAGATTGTACTGTCTTTGCAGTCAGAGGTGTTATTTGCAGTTTTCCAGATATTACCTATCTGAACTACCAAATGCCAGCAACTACCTATTTCAGGGCTGGAAGGAGGCAGATCTAAAACTTCTCCATTCATCTGGTTTATTCAATAGAGTGTAACACAGTATGTACAACTGCACTACATATTTACCCTGTCTGTATATTATATTCCAACTTGCTGGCTAACAAATTGTGTGCACTACACACCACTTGAAGTTAACAGCTAGGAAAACTAGGGAAAAGAGTCATCTATTAGAATTCCTGAGTATAGTGTAAGGTTGTACAGCTCAGTAAGAAAATTAGACATGTTAAAAAGCTTAATACCGTTTGACTGATGGAGTTAGTGGCTTAGCTAGCCATCAGTTATTGGCAAAGTTACTCTTCATTAACATGTGTGGTTGATTTAACATAGTTTCCTAGGAATATGAGTTATGTTCCACTGGAAAGAAATTTTTAGGCTATCAAGTCCAAGGCCCTGGTGCTGCAAACCACATATGGACCATACAAGATGTTCTTCTCTATACTGCTCTTACTTTCTTGAGGCAGCCTTGTGCCAGAGATCTTTCTAGTATGTGTGCTGTCGTACTGCCACTTCCCTTACTGAAAATATGATAATGTACTCATAATCTTTTTGCCTCTATTTTAGTTGCTGTTTTTCTTCTTGTCGTAGTAGCTCACAGTCATCATGTGACTGACAGACTGATAGCCACTGCCAAAAGTTCGCCTCTTCCAGTAAACTAACCTGCCAGTTAGTTTATGTGTCCTAGCAAGTTGTCATCAGAAGTAGAAGAGCTGTTGTGCGTTCCAGGTCAGGCCTATAAGAATCACAGGGGATCAGACATGTTGGTTGCAGCTATGTAAATGCTTTCCTTCACCCAACATCATAGCTAACTCCACTCTTTTGTTCTGTCTGTGTTCTAAAGTGGACACAGACAGAACACTGAGTGGGACACCATGAAACATCATCTTTTTCTCCCTCATGGAAAAGGAGGATGAACCTTTATTGAAGAGCTACACAAGGTGCTCTGAGGGGTGCAGTACCATAAGCGACAATGTTTACCAGTGGAAACCAGCCGCCCATCATTGGCAACGTCCCACCCTGTTTCTACTCCAACCAGCCACACATCTCCGTTGTCACTGACTGGCTGTGTGTGTGTGGTGGATGACTAGTGGTGGCTTTGTGTTGCCAGGGCACGATGCCACAGAGCTGCATTTCCCCTCCGCATGGCCTCCATTTGCCTTTTTCCGCATGATTATCACCCATCTGTTGCCCTCTGCCACGTGTGGGAGGGCAGCAGATGGGCCAGGAAACTGGAACACAGGAAAGCAAGTTATTTGGAGAGGGAAGGAAAGACAGCGTAAGGTCAGAAGACTGATCCTCAGACAAACTCCAGGCAAAGGTGCGCTCCAGGAGTGGGCAGCTCACTATCTACACAAACTCCAGAAGGAGTAAGTAGGCAAAAAAGGATGTCAATCAGAAGGCACCGTTTCAAGTGGCTGAAAGAATTAGGAAGTTCTGTTTGGCATTGCCAGCCTGATTATTTATTCTCCTTGAAAGAAAAAGTCTTTCCCTTACTACGCCATGATTTTTTACAAATCAAGCAGACAGGAAATTAGGGCCTGTTGTTTCTCAGTTGAAGGACCGTCAGCTTCATTCAGTTTGTTGACTTACCTGTTAAGGACCATGATATTTATTTACGTATAATTGCACAACCATAACATAAGGCATAAGAAAGCAGACAATTATTTATCTGTATCTCTTCCAATCTCCATTTGTGGTTCTTTTGCTTAGTCTACATGATGTGGGGCAGAGAACAAGGTGACCTCTACAAAGCCATCACATTGCTCTCAGCACTTGGAACCTCTCTAATAGGTTAGTAAGGAAAATAACAGTCAAACCGAGTGTTTGATAATGCTGTTTTTACCAGCAGGAAAAGATAACTTTTCATAAATGTGTGTTACCAGAATAAGAGAGATTTTGTGTATGGCATTCAAGCACTGTTTCTTCAGCGGTAATCCTACTGGATAGTCTTCTTCAGATTCTTGTTGACATTGCTCATATTCGTCTTCTTTAAAAAGTGTGTAGGCTCTCCTCCCTATATTTATTTATTTATTCTCAATTGTCAGTACTAAGAATGACTTTGAAGCAACTGATGTTTTCAGCAGGGGCTACGCATGAATCTGTATCCCTTTTGTTTGTAGCTGTCAGTGTCAGTGTCACTCAGTTTGATTCCAGTGAGAATTTAAAGTTTATGCTCTGAAATCTGCTGATAGATTCTGATCAAATGAATATTTCAATCTCCTTCCAACATCAGGAAGAAATAATGCATGCAACTCCCACTTCCCCTCAGAAATGAGTGTCATTAAGTTTTACTCTGAGAATATACAAACACTGTGCTCATCTTTACCTTCACCTCTTTCATCTACCAAAGTAAAATGCATGAACAAGGATGCAAAAAACTTGTGGCTTGGAACAGGATTTGTAAATTTTATTCCTAATTATCATTATTTCCCAAATTCCTGTAATTCTGATACTCCATAGAGCATATGATGTTGACTTCACTGAGCTGTGAGGTATATAAGAGAATCGAGACCCCACTCAAACAAAAGTACATGCACAGAGAATTTTAAGTTAAGTTGGAGAGGAACTTAAGTCTTAAGTTAGGGAACTTAAGATGGTGGGAATCTAATGAAGAGAAATAATGCAGTGTTTAATGGAAGAAAAGAAACCACAGTTTTAATATGTTTGGAAGCATTCAATTAAAATCAGAGATACTTTCTTAAACGGCTGCATGTGTGTGTATACGATATCTGTAATTAACATTGATTAATGCCTAACACTTACTTGTGATTAAGGGCTGAGGAGGTGAAGCCTTCAGCATCCCACAGGATCATGCATCTTCAGGTGCACATGAATGGCATGTTACCTGATAAAATATTATCATGTGTGAAACTCAGTTTGCTCTGATTACTCCTACAACAGTCTTGGCAACAAGTTCTGTTCCCTCATGATTAGCAGTAACCATGACAGAGCGACACTGGGTTACAACAGACCTCTGCGTACGTGTCACTGCCCTGGGTAATTTGAGTAGAGTAATGTAGAGGATCTCCTACATGCAAAAGCAGTGTCTCATCTTACATACCCCAAATCAGGTGAAAACAAGAACTTAAATCTGGATCTTCCTTGAACCTGGTTAGCAAAAACCAGTCCTCTGCCTCCTACTAGAAAGCCCAGGTAAGAGCCAAAAAGAACATTTTGAGTGAGGTGTTGTTACCAAATATGTTGATATTGGATCTGGAGGCTCCAGGCGTAAGGCTGTAGAAGTGGAGAAAGATGCGAAGCAAATACTGGCAGTCAGTTGGGAAGGGGCCCCTATTTCTGGTCTGGGGTCAATATCACTTATTGACATAAGCTGTTTTTAGAACATATTTGAAAAGTTTATTTTTTTTCTCACTATATTCTACCTCAAGAAAAAAAAAAAAGAAAGAAAAAAAAACATTTTGAAGCTCTGAAGGTTGTGAGAAAGTAGAACTACTCTGCTCAGCTCCATGAGTGGTTTCTGGATTACATATTAAGCCAGCCGTGCTTCAGGCCATCTTACCATGCAGGCCTCTGTAGAAACAAAAATGCACCCTGTCTCTAATCAGTGCTGTGATGCAAAAGAGAAATTTCTGGCTTTTTCCCATGCTCTGTAGTTAATAGAAATCTTTTCAGATATCTGAATTTCTGTGCAAGAACCCCTTAGCTGCAATAGTCAAAGGAGTGGAAAATACAGGAGACTCTTTAGACAGTTAACACCCAGGCCTTGTGAACATGAAGATGATTATTTTCCTCTACAATGCTTTTTCACATGTGATAAGCTTGGCATGTTGCCTTGGTTAAGTGTCAAGCCCTGAATGTTTTTGTTTTTGCCCTGGTGGTCTTGAGGAGTTACTGGAATACTTGTTGGACCTGTTTTGTATCAGTGTGTGCACTGATAGTGACATTGAGAAGAAACAGGTAGAGGAGTGGAGGAGGGATCTGGATTTTCTCTCATTCGATTCTGATAGTGGTCTCCCTGTCTGCCCAGGCAGCCCTACAGCTTTCTTCAGTCTGTCTTTGGCTCTTTCACTGTGCTTTCTGCATTATTACATTGTAATCTTTTCTTGCTTTTTTTTCTTTTTCTCTTCCCACCCTCCTTTCCCCCTCCCCTCTTCCCCCTCCCCGCCCCTTGCTCCCAAGAGAGAGTTGTCAAAACTCCTTATCTGTTGATGAATGAAAGGAATTTTTGTCTCCACTGCCTGGAACTGGTTAATGCAATTCTGGACAATACTGCTGGGTCACTGAGTCAAGCGAACAGCAAAAGTTTAAATACATAGAAAGATTTTGTTTGGTGCCAGTTTATATCGTCATCTGCAGATATTTTCTGCCATGCAAGGAAGTGAAAAAGACAAGACTGTGGGCAGTTGTACAGAGTTTCTAGAGTTGAAGAATAAACATTACCAAATTCTACAACTTAAATGTTGGCAGTGAGAATTCAAAAAGAATGCTTTAACATTTGCACCAAAAAACATTTTTATTCTGTTGTTGGAACAGGTTTTCTCATTACTGTTCATTATAGTTTGACGTTAATCATACTGTTGTGAATCTGATTTGAGAAATGGTGCTTCTGGCCAAAACCTGCTTATCTGAGTAAAGACAATAACCATTGTCCAAGAGTATGAGATTGATTAACAGCTATGCCCTTTGGCCCAATTCTATAAGGTCCTTTGAGTGGACACTTTGCAGAACTCAATTCTAAACAGATCAGGAAATACTTGAACTCTGAAACCTAAAGCCCAAGTTCATTCTATGTTCAACATTTTTATAAGTTATAGTGCTGAGAACAGACTTGATTCCATCTTTGTTGAATTCAGTGGGAAACGTGTTGTTAACTTCAGGGAGCACAAGGTCAAGCTATACCAGTTTGCCACAGGCCCAGTTCTACTGCCTCCCAATCTTGCACTGACAGCTCTCCTTGGGACAGAAAAAAATTTTTTTGAATAACTAGATAAACATATGTGTGTGCGACTCCTGAACGCTACATAGAACACTGCTGTATCCATTATTACTAATGATTACTCAATAGATTCTCGTGTTGATAACACTTGTGTATGACCACATGTAGTCACAGAAAAACTACATGTATTTGTGCAGGAATATGCATTACTCCAAGTAAACTCTTCTCCACAGAATTTGCATGAACAAAGCTCTGACTAGATAAATGTTCATGAACAACAGATAACCAGCAAGCAAAAATTCCTCTGAATGGAAAGTCTTGGCTTAGAGCACGAGCCAAAACTCCTGGAAGCCAATAGGAGTCATCCCATGGATTGCAACAAGCTTTGTATCCTGCCCTTAATTCATAGCAGTGTTTGCAAATCATCTTTTGCAGTATTCACCCAGCTGAAATCATACTGCAAGCATATTCATATGGTATATTCACATAAATATGTGCTGTGATTCATAAACAAATTACATTTGCATCTGTCGGCTATGGCTGGGAAAATGACAATAAAGAAAATAACAAAACAGAAAGGAAAGGGAGGAAAAAGTGACTACTGAGCAACACTGATAGGAGGAAACTCAGCTACATTTCTTTATCATGCTAAGCATCAGGTCACTGAGGATTAAATCATCCCCTAAGGCCTTTCAAGAGAGTTGAACACTGAATAAACTCTTTACTTCTGTAGACTAAAATTGACATTATTTATTTCAGATTGTCTCAGGGAAATGTGTCTGAAGTAACTCTTATGCTCCCTATCCCATCTTGATTTTTCTGGTGTGTCCTCTTTACACATCTGAACTTGATAAATCAGTGTGAATGACCACAGAATTAAACACCAGATTTAAGGTTCTTCAGTAGCACTTCTTGCACCGCAATAAAAAATCGATCTTAAAGAAAAAGAAAATGCTTTCATCAGTGTGTGTATGCACAAGTATGCACGCATTCCAGAAAGGCCAATTTCAGCTTAAAGGCTATCATTTTTACTTCTGTTGCCTTAGGAGAGTGTCAGTATATGTTTTTATTAATTCCCTTTATAGCATTTCCTTCTTAGTTGAGAAAATGACCTCTCAGCTGATTCTGCCACCACTGGTTTATGAAAAAGCAGCAGTAGATATGATTAAAGAAACACCTACTAAATCATCCTTCTAGGTATGCCAGGGCTCATAGGCAACCAGGGAAGATCCTTCTCATCCACCCACCCAGGTGGAGTATGTCAGTGCAATCCACTGAGCTGGCTTATATGCAGTGTTGTAATGTTTCTTCCCAGGCCATGAGTCGGCCTTTGAAATGTGTTACACATTTTTCCTTGTTCTTGTTCTGAATCCTGTCCCTTCTGTACAGAGTAACTGTGAAAACAGGAATCTCAAAGCAGGCTAATTATTTTGGATGCCCATTTAAAGACAGACTAAATAGATCTGATTTTCAGAAGATGCTGAAACACAGGAAGTCAGGACCTATTAAAATATCCCAATTTAGATTTCCAAAGCCAGTCATCATTTCTGCAAATTATATTCCAGACTTATATAAGCCTTTTGCCGTAAGGACAGAATGAGCCCTTGCTGTAATGCAGATTCTTCTGACACAGTCAGAATCCGTGTGAAACCTCATGACGCCTGTCTTTGGTTTAAGAAATAAATGAGTTAATCATAAAAACACATATCTAGGGAGTTTCAAACTATAGAATCATGCCGACTTTGTACAGCTGGGCTCTCGTAATCAGTTATAGCACAAAAAGCAGAAAGGTCCTTATTACTTTCCATATAATTTTTTATTTCTCTCCAAATATCAATGCTATATTGACTGTTAATCTGAAAAACCTCATTTAATGTCAGCTTGCTCACAGTTATGAAAATTCAGGTAATGTATTCCTGCTACTAATTGTATTTGAGAAAGTGTTATTAATTTCATATATCAAGTTCGTAGTGGCCATCTGTTCCCTCCGAACTGCTGCGTCTCCCTCCATCTGCCCTGTTTTTCTTCTGCTAATCGGGTGGCAAGGGCTCAGATGATTGGGAAGTTTCACTCTGACTTTTGATTTGTCACTCATCATCAAGCCAGCTGTGCATTTTTAAACAGACTCTTGCAACGGGTGGTGCTGAATTTAAATCTTACTCTCTGATTTTTTTTTAATAAAACTTTTTTATATAAAAAAAATCAAAAAGAAGACAGATTGTGTTTTCTGCAGTGTAAAATGTGCTTTGCTGCCACTAATTTGGCTGCATCTGCGCTCTCATGAATATAGATGAAGGTACATGTCCAGGATATTATTAGGGACTGCGGAGAGAGGGAACGAATGTCAAGTGTGGTGAGACACCACAGGTTTCTAGTGCTCAGAGTAGTGAGCAAGATGATGTGAAACTTCTGACTTCACCTGACACCAGGCTGAAGTTTTAATGTTTGTGCAGACTTCTAAAAACAAAAAATGTTCATGTGTCTACGTGGGGAAAATGACTAAATAAAAGTAGAATGGTTTTCAAAAGCTTTTCCCTCCTTTCCTTCCCATGAATCCCACAACAATTGGAGGTTACCATTAATCACTGACAAACACCCAGGATCTGTTTTCCATTCTGTGAAATTCCAATTTCTCTGTCGTAGAAATGTGGGAGTTATCAGACAGGGGCAGGCTTTGAAATCCCCACAGGCCCCAGATTTGCAGAATACTCCAAGTACTCCATCTTGGAACGTAGACTGTACCAGGTGCAGGGGACAGGGAGGAATCAAGAACATCAGAGAGATCAGACAAGACACAGTCTATGCTCAAGAAGCCCTTCTAACTTCTGATAATAAAAGAGTGATCAAAATTCTCAAAAAAACTTCTCATCTCGTTTCTAAAATCCACATTGTCCTTAGACATAATGATTGTAGATACTACTGTTAACCATGCAAATACTCCATTCCTTTTGACTCTTTCTAAAATTATTCAAACTTCAGGTGAAAGATTAAGTATTTATGCGTGATAAATAGGGGATATTGCAAGAAATGATTGAATGAAATCAAGGCAGAAAAACTTCAAGCTGCCTAAGAAGGGGAAATTCCTAGACAGTGAGGTGTGTTAAGGAATCAAAATTGCAAGGGATATTTTAGAAGCCTCATCACTTGGCCCATTTGAAACCATGTCTGACAAAACAGCAGAAAATGTGAAGCAGTGGAAATCAGGTGAACCGGAGAGTTTATCAGGCTCCTTCTATCTCAATTTTCTATTATCCTGTGATCTGATTTATGAACTCCAGGCAGCACAGGGACATTTGCAAGTAGGAATACATCATAGAACCTGAAGCATATGATACTATTTTAAAAGCCTGAGGTGAAGTTTGATGGCTTCTCTTTGCAGGGGTTCCTGAGAACATTTCCTCTGCTCTATATTTATGAGAGGTCTGAAATAAAGCTTGTGTGTGCGATCCTGTGTATTTGAGGTATATGAGAGAAAGGAAAGAAAGACTTGCTAAACCTGTCACCTATTATTTGCTTTCTCCACACGGAGAATGTTCACCTTTGAAGTTTGGTGCAGTTCTTTACAAGAATGGAAAAATTTTCTGTGCTAGAAAGTATTTCTGACATAGCCAGTTCTACACAAAAGTATGTACAAATTTTATAAGTATCTACTCTTATATTAAAATCACTTTACTCTTGTTTGATTTTCCCACTTGAACAGTCCCAGAGCGCTGATAAAATCTAATCAAAATTGTCATATTTCACTTGATTCTTAGCTGCTGCCAAGAAATACCAAAAATATTACTTTATCCTGTTGTGTAAGTACAGGCTCTGCAATTTTGAGAATCTCATCAAACATCTTTCTCATCTTGATAGCACAATCCAATAGCCAGGTGGTGTTCTTCTTTGGCTGAAGGCAGTAGGAGCTGGAAGACTGTCGCTGTGTCCTCTGTCTAACAGCATTAATGTGAACTATGATTTTTGTAATCCTGTGTGCATCTATTTATATTCACAGCAAATATAGTTTTTGCATACTATTATAATGCTTTGTGTCCACAGGTCACAGCATTTGTACATGCAGGTGATCAGTTAACCACGCAGCTGGTAATTTCCAGGTAGACTTGATATACTTGAGGGTGTAACCATAGTAACTGTGTGACACTTTCAGGCACTTTCCCAAAGATATGTACCAAAATACAAGATTGGTTGTGTGGGGTGAATCGCTAATGAATTAAAAACCGAATCTAGTTACAGTCCAAGCTTTACAAGTTAGCAAAAACTTGCTTTGAATCTTAACTCCTGCAGTAAGTTAATACTGAAACTCTCTTTTATCCTTGAGCATTGTTGATCCCAGGAGCTATGAAAGGACATTAAGGCAGAAGCTGTGAGTAGAGTAAGAAACTGTCCAACTTTAGGAAGGATCATAGGGCTTCTCTGTTAATTATCTTGCATTTATTTGTTGAGCAATACAGTTTTTTTATTATAAACCATAAACAGAAGCATTTAAATGTTGAAACAAACCTTGGAGACAAGAAAAAAGCATGTTGTTGTATTCTGGCTCTATGGTAGTATGAGGTCTAATTTGATCTCTGTTTTGAATATTTCAAGTTGCTGTATGTCTTTTGTAAGGACTCACATGTGCTTATTTCTGCTGAAGTGAAGGGGATTCCAAAACTGCCACTATTGATAGTAATGACAAAATATATACGTGGCTTCATTATTTTGCCTGTAGACCACGTGTCATCTCATTTTTCTGTTTATCAAACAAACAACCTTGAGACAATTAGTACCATAACAAGTAAAATAAAAGCTGGATTAAGATCTGTATCTCTTGCAAAATCTCTCAGTTCATTACAGTTCAACACAATCCTACATGGTTGTATCGGAGAAGGAGCCCAGCTGACTTTCCAAAAATCCAGTCAGAGGTCACAGACAGTGATTGCAAAATATGCTTACACAAGTGAGATGCAAACCTAGGTGGAAGAAGCAGATAAAACAGCTTGGTTATGAATGCTTGTAATAAGATTAGCCACTCCAGAGCTAACTCAGATAAATCCTGTGGAAATTTTCAAAATAGGGAAAACTCACAAGAAAGTGACCCACGTGTAATCTGACACAGAAAAATTAGTTTTGTGTTTTATGTTTGAGTCAGAATCTACTAAGAAAGGGGTTGTAGTACTCCTTTCTTTGGATGTCTGAAGAGGATTTGACTATACGTAGAGATAAAAAAAAAAAGAAGGTCAAATAAAACAATTATATTCATTTTACTTCCAAGCCACATACCAATCAAAGAGTTGGTGTAATTGCCCTAGCTAATTATCCTAAGTGGCACCATGATCTAGGCTAGCTGAGGCACCACTGTGCTGTCCTGCCCTGAGGAGGCCCTCACTGCAGCAGGAGAGGCTCTGCTGCCTTGGAGTCACTGAAAAGTATACAGTGGGGCAGGAGCCAGACATTTTTCAGTGCAAAATACAGCAAACTCACCAAAAAGAAAAAGACATATTTCATCTTCATTTTTCTTCTCTACATTTTTTCATTGCTCAGTCCTTGAGAAAGACAATCAGATGGAAACTGAATAACTGCAAGCCTTATCCAAACTCTTTTATTGTCACATGGACAAGAGTCAGAATTTTAAAGGAATGTGTCTAAATTCAAAGAACTGTAGAATCATAGAATCACAGAATGGCCTGGGTTGAGAAGGATCTCAAAGATCATCTAATTTCAACACCCCTGCCATGGGCAAGGCCACCAGCCACTAGACCAGGCTGCCCAGAGCCATATCCAGCCTAGTCTTGAATGCCTTCAGGGATGGGCATACACAACCTCCTTGGGCAACCTGTTCCAGTGTGTCACTACCCTCTGACTAATTTTACAACACTTTTAAATACTGAGTTTCAAAGGACAAGCCTGGAGGTCATTTGTCTGTAAAGAATATGTTTGCAACAAGAATAATCACCAAACAGTCTTGACTGTATTCTTTTCAAAGGAACATTTCAAGGCCAGACTGGATGGGGCTCTGGGCAGCCTGGTCTAGTATTAAATGTGGAGGTTGGTGGCCCCGCATGTGGCAGGGGGGTTGAAGATTCATGATCCTTGAGGTCCCTTCCAACCCTGGCCATTCTGTGATTCTGTGATTCTGTTACATAGCTCTAGTCTCCTTTTCATGTCTATGGCTGTGTCTGAGGGCAACAGATGAATTTCTAAAATTCATGGATAGAAGAAGTCCAGACTCCCAATGACTCTTTCATTAGGTACTCACCAACATATATTCTAGCTGCGTCAGCTGCCAGAGGCCACTGTATTAAGCTGCTGTAGAAGACTGAGCCTAAGAGACAGTCTGAAAAAGACATGAGGCCTTTATAATTAATGGCTGATAAGAGATGTCAGTGGGCAGAACATTCAGACTCCTCTTTTTGAAGACCGTCTCAATGAGGAAGAATTCATACTGTCGGCAGAGCAAAGACAGAAGGATATGAAGCCTCTATGTAGCATCCTTTATCCCTCTTTTACAAGAAAATTACTCATGAGGAGTAATCCTGTTCTCCATTTTCCAGACAGGAATGGTGAAATGTAGCACATACAAATCCTGTACTATTTAATTCTGTCTGTAATTTATCTTTATAACACCAAGAAGAAGAATAGAAGTTAGAATCCGTCTATTCGGTTAGCAATATAGTAATAGTTTTACTAAGTCCAGTCCTACATCTTCTTCAATCAGTTATTATACTACTGGAGCAAATCATTGAAGACTAATAATAAAACATTTTCCTCCTCGGAGCTCCTTACAATCCCCCTCACCAAAGAATAAAAAGTTAGGTTATGCTTTGGGAATCCATTTGTACATTCAAGGATAAGAGCGGAATTAAAGAAAAAGTCATGTCTCAGAGCTAAAATACCGCTATTCCCTCTCTGCATGGGTAATGGAACAGATTCACCTTCACCGTAACATTGGACAGAATTACATGTTATAGTCCTTGACATGCTTTGACATGACTAATGTGACCCAGCTGGTCTCAGCGGTAGAAAAATGTGAACATAGAATGCGTGGTTTATGAGATACACACATGCGTTGACAACAAAAAATACCCACGATTGTGTTTGTGTGATTAATCCAAAAACAAAAATAAAAAGAAATTTGTGAGCTTACAAGGGACTGCAAATACACAAGCTGACATATTTCAGTATTTACATCTATTGGAAGGAGGTAGGTGATCGCATGTTTATAGACATTGCGTTTCCAAGTGTGCATGTGTAAACTGTTCCCTCTGTTGTTTAGAGGATGACCATATAGCCAGGCTTTTTTTTTTTTACTGCAGTGTTTGAGAAGGAACCATATGATAGCATGTTTTATTTAAAATTGGGCTTGTACTACTGAGGCTGGAAACTTGTATCTTTAGAACAATTTCATATTGCATAGTGCCGCCATATGTTGCCTACTTTCGTGTTTTTAAAGAGATTGCCTACTGCCTAAAGGTAGCATGTCTCAAATTTACAAATCACATATTGCTTTAGGGCAGAAGTGAAACCACTGATTTAAGAGAATGCAATATGCTTAGTTTAAGGGTGTTAATTCAACTCTATCATCCTCCGGTGTTCCTTACATTGAAATATATTTTAGTAAGAGGGGAAAAATTGCAAAGATTGGAACTACAGGTTCAGTAATTGTGTTTCAGTCTTAAAAGGAGAGAAGAAACTGGCTGATTAGCTAGAAGGATCCATCTAGCATAAGTGTTCTTGGAACCTCTCAAAATGAACACTCTGAATTATGAAGCTGGCCTTTTACATTTCTCATCATTAGCGTAAATGGAAAAGTAGCCACTACTACCTTGCGACTAATTTAGCAGACAGACTTGTTCTAACATTTGCTCTGAATTACCTCGTGCATATTTTAAAGGGAAAACTTGTAATTTATTTATATATTTTAATATTTAACTTTCTTAAAAAATTTTGATTGCTCACAGTAATTTAATACATTTCTAGTCAATGTTTGCCTTCAGATAGCTTCTGCAAATTTAGAGACAGAAAAGTTCTAATCCCTCCAGATGTGAGATCATTACACGGCTGTACATTCTCCATTACTTTATCTAGTTTAAATTACAATATTTTAAATGACAAAATTTCAGTATTTGCCCTGAAAAAAAAAAATATTACACACTAAAATAATTCACCTTGTCTGCAGTGCCCAGGGGAGAGGAACAGCTCTTACAAGATTGTTACTGTATTTGCTGTTATTTCTGCTCATGTACCTGATGGAGAGGACAAAAAATAATATAACATCAGAGTCCCATCACAAAGGAGTGACCAATAGCAAAGACAAGGCTCTCCCTGAGAGCTCCTGCTGTAGCCATCAGGCTGAATTGCACGAGTGGACAAAAAAAAGCAGACAGCATAGGATGCTGCTGTAATGAGGTGGCTGTGCTCAAGGTCTTGGAGACAGGGCAGATGAGGTGTCTGAAAAACCAGGGGTATTTCACAGCAAGGACTCAGAGCTCAGTGTTAGTAGGTTTTTGTTGTATCTGGAACAGGTTATGCAGCAAGGCTGTGGATGCCCCCCCCCGGAAGCATTCAAGGCAGGCTGGATGGGGCTGTGAGCAACCTGGTCTACAGGGAGGTGTCCCTGCCTATAGCAGGAAGTTGGAACTCAGTGATCTTAAAGGTCCCTTCCTACCCAAACCATTCTATGATTCTGTGATCCTATCAGCCCTATTCCCTACCCTTTTAAACTGAATGTAAGAAAATACTTCACAGGTGAACCCTAAACCAGAATCTGAATAGGTCATGCATTTACACATCCTAGTTTCTGCAGTATTTAATTCTGGCTAATTTAGGGACTGGAGCAGTAAAATTCAGAAAGGGCCTTTACCTTTTAAGCAGTTTATGTATTTTTTGCTTTCTTGTATGGCAAATTTGATAATAAAGCCATTTTCATGCACTGTGATGACCCATGAGGTGCATTTTAGCAGGGCACTGATGCTCTGGCTGCTGGGACGTGGGGGAAAGGTGAGGTAGTTACCTGTAGGAGACAGTTGTGGCACGTGCTAAACAGCACCTTAATTTACTTAATCAGTATCCATGTTAAACTAGTACCTTTCTCCCTTAAAAAAAAAAAAAAAAGAAAGAAAAAAGAAAGAAAAAAAAGGCAGTTTATAAGAGACTTTCTTGTCAGGTAATAGCTCATTGGGTTTATTTAAAGAGCCCTTTCTTGGCAGCAGGGCAGCAGCCCCCCTCGAGGACGGGAGATTAGGTGCGGGGCGGCTTTGTGCGGCGTGTGCCGCGGCCGCCAGCCCGGAGCCCCCGGGAGGGGATTAAGGCCGTTCAGCTGCCCGGATCGGGGTGGGGCTTTGTCCCGTTCGGGCTGGCAGATGGTGGCAGCCAACAGGTGCACCCCGATGGCAGCACCCAGCCCTGCGCATCTGCTGCCGGCCCCGCGCCAGCTGCAGCGAGAGCGCTCGTCCCCGGCACGGCAAGGTGGTGAGAGACCGAGACTGCCGACCTTCAACTATTAACCTTTCCTCTTTTCTTTTTTTTTTTTTCTTTCTTTCTTTTTTTTTTTTTTTTTTTTTTCCTCCCCTCTTTATCCTGAAAACAGCCGGTATGGCAAGAATGCTTTGATCTGAATATTACAGGATGGAAAATGAATTGGGACTGGGAGGTGATGAGCCAGGGAAGGAAGTGGTGGGCAGCTTCACCCTGGGTTGCACGGTGAGTGACATCCATTGTGTTGTAGGGCAGCAGGGGATGGAAATGGCACTTGCTCTGAATTTATTTGTTCTGCTCAGGAATACAAGTAGATTGCTCAGACTGGAATTTCTGATGCTGTTCACGCCTCCCAGTATGAACCTGATACCAGACCGGTTTATATCAAGAACAGCAACTCTGCACTCGGGCAATATTATGCATTATTCTGCCAGTGCGGCTGTAAGCACCATAGGAATGAAGAAGATCAAAATGACAGTTAATACTCCACTTCTGAGAATACCTGTCTTAGTTTCTGAAGTTTATTCTCTGTTCTACACTCTCACTTGACACAGCTCTGCATTCAATCCCTTTCCTTCCCAGTTTGACCAGATCTTTCTGTAATCTCCTGCCTCCTACTTGCTTCAGTGAAGCCCTAATCCAGCTCAACTATCAACCTGCGCAAACAAGCAGCTCTCCAGCTGATCTCTTTGGCTCCGAGTGAGACTTTTTAGCTGTCTTCTCCACACTTTAACTCTTCTTCCTCTTCTTCCATTTGCTCTCCTTTCAGTCTGACTTACACAAAGGTCTGTTCTTCCCCCAGGGCTCTCTGCTTCTGCTGATGTTCTGGGTCCATCACAAGGTCTTAGCAAACCTGGCAGTTTCTGCTAGACTAACAGCTGTCTTCATACTCCCATAGCTCTGGGGCTTCCTGGGGTCAGAAGCACATCACAAAGCAATGAATTTCATGACTCCCATGTGAAAAAATTACTGGCTTAAATGAAGTTAGAAGAAACCTTCTGGTCCAGAGGATGCAAGCCAACCTGCTGGGGTCCCACAGCTGAGCTGCTAAAATTTGGCTAAAGACAAAAAAAAAAAAAATTCTACAGGAGATGGGACATAATTGAGGTGGGACAGAGCAGTAAGTTATTGCTCCACACCTACTGAGTTTTCAGAATGTCCAAATGGCTCAGCTGAGCTGCAAGTGGTTGCTTCTTGTTTTTGGCTGGCCTCAGTTCCTCAGAGCATTGGAAGGAGGAGATGCAGACACAAGAAGTGTTTCCATCGCAGAAAAAGCCGAACTACATAATGTCTGGAACGATGGCTGATGGCATCCAGGCTTGTCTGGGTTGGGGAGCTGGAGAACAGCTCTGGCGGCACTTATGTGAGTCCGGAGTGTCCTTTAGGTGGCTCACTTGGAAGACAATAAAACTGATATTTAGCAGATTGCTGTCTCACACCCGAATTGCCAGAAAGGGGTACAACAGCCTTCCAAAGACAAAGTCCTTAGGTGAGAAAAGGAGCTGCAAACTACAGTGATGGAGAAATAACTGTAACCAACCCAAAGGATTAGGAGACAACCAATTGCTGTCTCTACAGTACTAGAAAATGCCTAAGCTTGTAGACCTTTATTCTTTCTGTGCCATTATTCTTTTGTCATCTTTTTAATCTGCACGTGGTTGTTTTGTATTTCTTTTGGTATACTAGAAATACAAAAAATGCAAGAAAAATTCAAAAAGAGGAAAGCCCTCTAAGTAGTTAATAAACATCTTTATATTGTTTGTAAAATTTTAAGAAATACCCAGTGTAAAAATTGTAGAGAGATCTTTTCTGCAAGCATAACTATAAAATCATGAACAGACGCTTGCATCAGAATTACTAATGTTTAAATTCTGGGATTTTCTACTGTCGCTACTAAATCCTGTAGCCATCACAAATACCTCCATAGCACTGACCTCATGATTCTAAGGACTTCACAAGCTGTAAGAAGAAACTCTTGTGAATAAAGGCTCCATACTCTCTGGAAAATCTGGAAGAGTTTTGTACAGGTGTGCAGTCTGTCTAAATACTGTTTAACCACTACGCATCATGCTTAGTGGGTGATGGGAGAACAATAGCACATTCTACAATATAATTACTGTAGTTATAGAACAGAGATCATTCCACATCAAATCCAACAAGTTATAAAATAACATCCATGTATCCTTGGTATATTTGGGTATGACATTACTGTTTTGAAGTCTAATTACTTCTTGCACATCCTTGTCTCTAAGCTCTGTATAGTGTGAAATTAAAGTCTTTTTAGACCATGGCAAGCTTTTATTTCTGGTTTGAAATCCACACTGCCTTTGCTGGTAGGGATGCTCTTACTGCAGCTTCAGGAGGCTCCTGGAAAGTAAGTAGTACTGTTTTCTTCTGTAGGAGCAAGGAACCAGCTCGGAAGGGGTTAAGTGGCTGGAGACCAGATGCAGCTGGGCCCTGTTAATCTGCAGGGACCAGCTGCTTTGTATAAAAAAGAAGACAAGAAACAGAGTGGCTAGGACTGGGGGAAAGCTGGGGATATTGAATTGCTTATGTTCTGGGAAAGGCAGTGACTGTTTGCATTTCAGATGCTCGGTGCTCTGGAAGAGCAAGAAGAGCTCTGTAGGTATTTGGGTTTGGCTGGGGAAGCTGCTGTTGCTGGTGGTGACTGACAGTCCACCCAAAGTACTGGCTTTTAGTGCTCAGGTGCTCCTGAAATTATGGCTTGCAGGGTAGAAGCCCAGAGTAACTGAGCAAGACAGGTGTAATAGGCTGCAAACCAGCCTTGGTTTCATTTGAATGCTTTTGAAAGATGGAAGAAGATTAATGGAAACCTCAGCACCTTCTGGCTTCCTGATGCAAAAGCCAGGGTGACTCCTCTCTTATTTAGCAAGTTCTCAAGCAAAGCAACTTCTGTTTCTCAAACATAATACATAACTTCATCTGCTCCAATGTGCATTGTTGCAAGGATTGTACCTGTGTTTGCTACATCAGCATCATCCACTGTAGCACTTGCCTGTGACAAATGGGGTGTAGGAAGAAAGCCCCTAAGTAGTTTTCACTATATATTTTAAGTATTAATTCTGAGCAAGTTCACTATTCAGCTTACTATAGCTGCTTTGAATGAAATCTAGGCAGAAGTTGAATTGCATAATACTATGTACAGAGCTATTGAAATATATTTAGTGATTCCATTAGAAATCTGCTGTTGAGCAAGGCAGAGCATATGGAGAGAAGTTGGTGAAAACCCGATTAAACATTTATATGAAGCATATTTTGATTTAACTTGCATAAATAATTCATTATTTTTGTTTTCTTGTTTTCTTTCTTTCGAAACCACCCTTTTCTACACTTACTGTGCTAAAAATAATGCTACCCTATCTGCAGTGGGTAAGCAGGGGGAGTGAGTGGGTATGTTGTATGTACCCATCCCTGCCAGAGGCTGCCCTCTCTCAGGCCCGCATTCTTCAGAGAAACAAAATGCTTTATTTCTATCAAATCCACAGTAGTTTTTTTTTGTCCCTGCATATAGCAAAGTAGCGATGTTCCAAGGGCAGTAATTATTATGCAGAAGTGAAGTTATGCTGGGAGTCCAGATCAACGGGAGAATTTCCCAAAGCTGAATGGGATTGCAGCTCACATATCGGATGACTGATCTATTTTCTAAACCGAGTAACAGTTTTAAAGGGAAATTCATTTCTGAACTTTGCAAAGTCTGGGTTTGATATTCTAGTTCAACCTCAGGTTTTTGTACTCTGCTGGGATTCAAGGTCTGATTTGCAATAACACTGAAGGTCTTTTATGACTTCTTGATATTAATAATGTGGTATAAAGTAGGTCTAAATCCTGTTTTAAGGCCCCCTCTTGCCATTTAATATATGAGAGAATTCAAGCTCCTTCTTTCAGAGTTGATCTGAGGGAGCATTCAGGCACCCCAAAGCACAGATTTTCCTCTGAAACTCCTGTGAACGAGGTCTTTCACAAAAACTGCTTCTCTTTTCCCTCCTACTGAGTTTCAGAGTTCAAACGCTGGCAATTTCCAGTGCCATCTTTCCTTGTCTCCTCATTACGAGTGCGATTTCATTACCTGTGGAACAACCACACTCACTCACCGCCATCAGCGCCCTCCCCAGAGCCCTCCTGTGCTTATGCCACTTGACCCAACAGCGTGCCTCTCCTCCACGGCACATGGGAATGTGCATCTCCACATCATTATCAGCAAATGGGGCTGCTGCAAGGTCATTAGCACACAAGAAAGTTGCACTTTTTTTCTGTACAAACAGTGTTTCCTTGCAAGCTTGGCATGGCTGTTGCTATCTGTGAACCCTGAGTCCTGCAACCCTGTGGCATTGGTCAATGTGGTTCAGCAGGGAATTAAATTACAAATTATTGGGAGAGAGAGGCTGTCAGAGTCTTTTGAAACAGAAATATCATGTCATGAATGGATCATGCTATGTCAAGTCTTAAACGGCCTTGTGAAGCTGCTCAGATAAAAGCTTCTGATAGCGTTAGCTTGCCAATGCATTAATCATTATGTGGTGAAGCATAATCCACTCCAACTCTGAGAAGCTCTGCAGAGTGATGCTGGTATTTTAGCCACTCTGTGGACTGATGCTTCTGCCTTCTATGAAAGCCGGCATAAACTGCAGCAGTGTTCTCTAACAAAAAATAATACTCTCAGCCTGTGGTTTTGACAGCTACATTTCACTTCTGTACTCTCCCCAACCTGCTGGGAGAGGCTCCATGCCATGAGCTAGAGCAGTGCAGGTAGGAACACGGTGCTACCAGCCTATGATGGAGCAGGGCAGCGCAGGTAGCAGCTCAGTGCCATGAGCTGGAGCAGGGTGCATGCAGGTAGCAGCCGCCAGGTTCATGCCACTGGGAGATGCCGCGGTAGCGACAGCATGTGGGGAAAGCGATGGTGGTGAATTTCATTAAAAATCTGAGATGTCTATGCACACAGCCTTATTCACAGTTTTTTCTGTATTGTGATTTTAGGATATAACAAGGTGTTAACAAGAAAAACATGTTTTCATTAAAGCTGTATACAAAATGTATCTTTGCCCTGAGCCCTTCTGTGTGTTTATTTTTCTGAAACAGTCTGTTCCTTAAAGAAACAAACAAAAACTGAAGCAGGGAAAGAAACTTTTACTTTCTGTTTCCACCCCCTTTGGTTCCCTCCCAGGGCCAGCCGTGGGCTGCCAAGTGGGCTGGACTGGCCAAGGTTAGTGCCTTGCCTTGCCTCGCCTCACCTGTGGATCTCATTTCGTTAAGCTGCTGTAAACATTTGCTCTGTTTTCCTTCTCAAAGTGAAAACACAGTAAAAATAATGGCTGCCATAAATACTGCACTAAACACTTTCTAAAAGGTTATAGTTCGCAGCTGTGAGGTCGCTGCCCTCTGATTATGATGCAGCAGTGAGGCAGGATGCCTGTCCTCACCCAAACAGGGAATGCATTGCCTGCCCACTGTGCTGCCAGCATTTCAGCTCCTTGGCTCAGCACAGGGAAGTCTTGGGGTCAGATAGAGGATGCCAACCTGCTATCGCTTCCTCTGTATTGTCTATGCACCCCATCAGTGCCTGTACATACATGTCATTCCTGCATCCCATCATGTTCATAAGCTGTGGGTAGCAACTCGTTGAGGAGGGTGACTGGGAAAGCAAAATGGGGGGAGAGCAGCAGAAGGTGAGTTCAGCTGTGGTGGAGGAGGGATGCAGAGGATGTGTGAAAGACAGCAAAAAAAAAAAAAGCTTACAGCATCTATGGGCAATGGAAAGAGGGGGGCACATCAGCTGCCTAAGGGATGCAACAGACTAACAACACAGCAAAGAATGTAGGAGGACAGAGGTAATACAACAAGGAAAAATGGAAATACAAAACTACAGAAACTGGAATTTTGCTGTAACATTTGCTGATGTGCAGTGGAGAGAAAAAGGAATGAAAACTGGAATTTTAACAATGAATAGATTTAAAAAGTGGTAGGCTAGTTACAGTTACAAACCTAAGAAAAATATCTACAGGACTAAGCTGGGTTTCATAAAGAGTCATGCAAATGCATGTCAGTGGAGAATGGGGGTTTACCTTCTGCTGAGCAGGCAGTGTGTGATGGGTGAGACCTTAACCTTCCTTCTCACCGAGACTTCCTGAGCTAATTCCCTCCTTACCTGTCCAGGTAAAACTGCATTAAAGCCAAGCCATTTGGGACCAGAAACAGGAGCTGTAGACTTGTGGGAGAAGAGGAATAAGGTTGGACCTAAGGGGTGATGCTTGTGACTGTTTGTATTTGTATGTCTGTATCTACAACTGTGAACAAACTCTCTGTTATGATGTGACAGCAGTTAAGACAACCTGTTTCATCCCATACTCCTGAAGCATTAAGAATCCTTCTGGCGTATATGCTGCACTCAATCTGTTACAGGATGGATTTTCTCATTTTTTCCTACTTTTTAAGTGTAGATACATCAGATTTAGGCAGACTTTCCCATTCTGTCCTCAGTCTTAAAGTCGTCTTTGTGATTATAAAAATGTATGGAGAGGCTTTGGTTTTCTCATATTTTAAGAGCATGAAGCTAAAATCATATCAGTCCAAAAAAATAAGTGAACACCCTCTCTCTCTTGATTATGAAGATTGACCATTAAAACCATAAGACCTGCTGTGGGATGGGCCTTCAACTAGATGTGCTGCCAAGTTAGACCCATGGAGCCACCTGCACCCTGGGGAGACTTCCCATCATTTGGATAGCACTAGTGGGGCTGTGCACTTATCTGATATTAAAGGTCCTTAAATTCACAGTGTTCTAAGATAAAGCAGAAGGCAGAGAACAGACAGCTACATGCTGAGATCAGTCTGGTGAGGACTGTGAGCACTGACCTGGTTGTTGAATACTGCAGGACCTCAGGTTTGTTCCTGATCACTTATCTTGCTTTCCAGCTGTTGTTTTTATTCCCACACCATAGATTTTGGTGGGGAAAAACAATGGAGAGCATTTGGGGACAGTGTGGTCCTTATGAAACTGGCCGGAAACGGTGCAGCCACACTCTACATCCCAAGCAAGAAATTCACCCTGGCTAGAGTTTTACATTCAGTTTGGGAATTAATTCTGTACTTCTGGCTTCTTGCATATACTACTCGTTTGGAGAAAGGAAGAAAAGGAATACTTGTTGCCAGGTTACTATTGTAACTGGGCACATGAAAAGTAGTTTTAATCTATGCTTAGTTTAGCTGGCAACTATCTTTGTCATCTGCTTGGAAGGCACTTAATGAGAACAAGGAGAAGAGTAGCCTTGTACCTGCAGCAAGCAGGGAGACAGAACTGAGGGGTACATTACCACTCCCACCTGAAATGCACGGGGTGAAGCTGCATAAAACTTAAACCAGTCAGTGTGCATGATGTTACTTGCACTTGAGGACACACTGTTGCTACATAGTGCTTATTTTTTCAGATCCATTAGCACTGCACTTTCTTGGAATGTTTTATTCAAGAATTAAGGGAATACTTTCCCTTTGCTTTGTGTTTATTACTTAACCTTGATATTCTGAACCTTTATTGCTTAACCTTGGGAAACCAGATTGGTTATACCTTCCAGAAGTAGGTGGCTGCAATGTGTGAGGCATACAGCTGTCGTCAGTCTGTCTGTCTGCACAGGGCTTGGGAACTATTAAGGCTCTCAGATCTTTTCCCCCACGCCAACGTGGCGCGGGAGTAATCGGAGGTATGCAGTGATGTTTCTCCTCCTTTGCCCTCCTTCACCACCAGAATTAGCAGAACGACTGGGCTTTGCTCAGGACTTCTAAGCTTTGATTTTTGTCTTTTTCTCCCTCACAAATAAATAAGCCTCTCCAGAGATATTACCTGCACTGGGTGAACCCAGATCTTGCTTTGCTTTTATTTCTAAGACTGCAAAGCCTTTTATGCAGCTGGCAGTAGTCATTGCAACAATGAGAGAAGGGTCCACTCTTGCCAACCTCTACCATAGTGTCAAGAGAAGCTCTTTTGTATTTCATAAAATATGTCAGGTGTAGAGTAGGAGAGCCATTGCAGAATGTGATACTCTGGGAGTCACTGACAGCCCATACATGGTAGAACAGCACCGAGCCTGTACCCAGATGTGCCTGAGCATCCAGCAGAGTAGGATGGAAAAGGCAGCATGGCTGATAACCCTTCAAACATCAAATAAAAGGACTCATGTAAAGCTTTTCTGCAAGTAAGAGTCTTCATTATCTTCTGCAGTTTGTCTGTTTTCTGGGGAGAAGCTTTCTTGAAAGTGCAGTTCCTCTTGCCTAATATCTGCTATGTAAGATGACAGTGATAGTTGTGTAAGTAGCTAATCTAGCTCATTACTTACATTCTTTCTATAGGCACTAGATAGATATAGTCATCTCTTGCAGTATTTCATTCCTTAAAACAGTGAGATCTCTGATGTTCCCTGAAAGAGCATGCTTGGTGGGCTGGAATTGATGTCCAGTATCTTCAGACATAGAGTGAATTGATCTGAATCTGCTCTTAGAGCTTGTCTCTGTACATAACGTGTCCTGTGCAGTTACAGTCCCCTGGCTTTTGCCTTTATCACTGGCTTTTCCTCTGAATATTTAAAAAAAAAAAAAATCACTCATGGAGAGGAGAGGAGAAGGAAGAAAAGAAAAGAAAAGAAAAGAAAAGAAAAGAAAAGAAAAGAAAAGAAAAGAAAAAAGAAAAGAAAAGAAAAGAAAAGAAAAGAAAAGAAAAGAAAGAAAAGAAAAGAAAAGAAAAGAAAAGAAAAGAAAAGAAAAGAAAAGAAAAGAAAAGAAAAGAAAAGAAAAGAAAAGAAAAGAAAAGAAAGGAAAGAAAGGAAAAGAAAAGAAAGGAAAAGCAAGGAAAGGAAAAGAAAGGAAAAGCAAGGAAAAGAAAAGAAAGGAAAAGCAAGGAAAAGAAAAGAAAGGAAAAAGAAGGAAAGAAAAGAAAGAAAGAAGGAAAGGAAAAAAGAAAAGGAAAGGAAAAGAAAGAAAAGAAAGAAAAGAAAAGAAAAGAAAAGAAAGAAAGAAAGAAAGAAAAGAAAAGAAAAGAAAAGAAAAGAAAAGAAAAGAAAAGAAAAGAAAGAAAAGAAAAGAAAAGAAAAGAAAGCCATGGAAAGTGTTGAGAATGAGACAATAGGGGGTGGTGGGAAGTTCCTTAGTGGCACTGCCCATGTGGCTGTACATCCAGTGGCTCCCACATTCATACAGGTATTGCTTCTGAGCTTGGTACATCCATGACTATTGGTGATATGCAAAGCAGTGTGCTGGCTGCTCTGAGCTGTCCGAGAAGAACTGATCACTGCTCCTTGAGGCTGCTTTTTTATCTGAATGCCTGACAGCCAGCATCCTTGTACATCCCCTCTTAAAACATTCCTTCATTTACAGGAAATGCCAATGTTTTGTATTGAAACAGCTGGCCAATTCAAACCAACTCTCTATTTTAACTGCTATTGGGTTAAAGTGGTAACTAATGACAAATGCGTTCAATACATGTCTAAAAATAAAATATTTTATTGTTCTCTACTTCAAGTATAACCAACATTTCTTTGTGATCAACTAAATGATTTTGTTGCAGGAATTATTACTGGGGCAATTTCCGCATATTGTTACAAACAGACTAACCCAGTACCTACAATTTAAATAAATCAAGCCAGATGAGAAGGTTCAAATTCATGACACAAACTTGACAAAATAGCAACATGACATAAAGGGATGCTGTAATGTCTCCATGATAATGGTTACAAGAGCTTCTGTATGCAAAATGTAAAAGACCTCTTTTCTGTATGCTGCCATATGTCCACTGCAATTTGTGGACATATGGACGTAGGACTCTCTCATGTGTAATGTATATCACACAGACAAAAATAAAGCAGGAGCAAAGGGCTAATATCATGAACACTGTTTAAAGGACAAATTAAAGTGTTTGTTGTGAAGAAAACATGGGTGTACTAATTAATAGCTCAAGATTACTTACTGGCAGTGGCTGTGACAGCCTCAAGTTTTTGATAAGTTTAAATAAAAGACAAAGCTGCATAGAACTAAATCTGTGACTTTAAGTCTAATTGTGTAGATAAAGTCTCCTTTTGGGGGAAATGCTCTGGCTGATCTTTTAAATTGAACTTTGCAGAGTGACTTAATGTATCTGCAAGTTTATATGTAATACTAGTTGTCTTTATTGCTTTCTGCCATTGCTCACTGGATGGGAGAGGGGGTTCCAAGCAAAAAGGACGAGTAAAAGAGCTCATAAGAAGTTTTCATGTTGTTGAAAATATTTGGAACACAAATTTCCTAGCCAACAAGGAAGAGATAATCTACATCGAATGATACATACTTGTTTTGCTTTCACTTCTCTTGAAAGCAGAAGCGGCCTGTTAGATCTTGCTCTGCCAACAAACAAAATGGTGTAGGCTTAACCCTCACCTCTTTGAGAATCAGGGATGATCTATGTCAAAGCTGGTGCCCTTTTCGCTCAGTAAAGTCAGCCATTTGTGTTGTACTGCCGAGAGCTGCAGGCTGAAGAAAAGGGTAAGAAAGACTACCTGACACCCAGAAAGAATGGCAAACAGGCTTGCGAGTTAAGTATGAACAGTATCACAGAGCGTGCTACCTCACTCTATTATCTTAAGGATTAGCTTTAAATTTTCTCTTTTGCTTTGCAAGCAGGGCTGGAAAACGGCTCTAAGTTAGGGAAGGACAAAAGGATTTTTATGGCAGATAGAAGCTGTACCCTGAATATTAAGAGCACAAGTGAGATCTGCAGCTAATGTGTGCACAGCAACTTGCTTCCACAGGAGAGACACCAATTTCTCCCCCAGAGAGATTAATCTCCTCATAGATGAGTCATTCGAGCATAAAGAAATATTCTTTGGACATGGTGCACCAAATGGAAGCCCATACATCAGACAATGATGGTGTATTATATTGAGATGTTTATAGGATTGGGACATGCCAGCTGGGATGTGCAGCTTTAAGGGAATAAAAAAAAAAAAAAAAAAAAGCATTTAAGGTGGATCTGCAAAGAAAATCACTCAGCCAACACTACAAATGAGCATACATTCACTTCTCACCTTGTATGTATTTCCAGAGAAGGGGGGACGTCTGTTCTTTTGGAAAATATTCACTCAGATTGGTATTTTGGCTTTTTTCAGCTACATGTTCCAAACTCTGTGACAAAATAATAGGATTGCTGCTCCTTGTGAGAGCTATACAACGAGGAGCATGCTCTGGCCAGGCCTCACATCATTGCTGTAACTCAGATCCTTTCTGATATTGTTATGTTAATAGCAGTCATACTGACAGTTTCTATAATTCCTGCAAAGGCTGTGAACAACTGCAATCTGCCAAGGTTTTCTGAATACATTTTTGGAGAGCAGGTTGTTAACAAGTATTCAGAGGCATGAACTGTTAACTTTTAGGCTGGAGAAGGTAAGAGAAATGGTGTAGGTTTTCTTTCTTCTGCAACTCTCCTGAGCATCACATAGCATAAGCCTATCAGCTTACTATTAAAACATAATGGACTCATAAATCTTGACCTACAAATCGATGATGGTACATACTGCTTGGTGATCGCCTTTATTCATTTGACAAAATACTACTGATCACAGCTTTCTTGCATTACCAGTCCATGGGTGGAGGAGCACTGGTTAAAGCGAGCTTTCTCTCAAATCAATGGGAGCACTTCAAACATGCTTCCTATTTCTGCAAGTAAGTATATAGATGCGCTAAGTAAATTGCTATTAATTATTCTGTGCATAATTAACTTCCTCTGCACTTAGGCAGCACACTTCCCCATGTAGACAGAAGCCTTGACAAGCAGAGTGATGTATTTCAAAAACTGTACTTAAAGGCTTTCCTAGCCTCATAGAGGGCTGATGTGCTCCTGAGTTGTGGCTCTATCAGTTCACTTCAGGAAGGGGTAGGCAGGTGCTGCATGTCTGTGTCTGTAACAGCACTGGGGCAATCACAGATAGCCTCACAAACACACCTGCACAGTGAGCTGGGAGGGCACAAGTGTAAAACTGCTAGGGGTATATATAAGAATATGCCTTTTTCACAGAATCCCAGGATGGCTGAGGTTGGCAGGGACCTCTGGAGCCACATACCCACCCCCTGCTCCAGCAGAGACACCCACAGCAGTGGGTCCAGGCCCATGGCCAAACAGCTTCTGAAGGTCTCCAAGGAGGAGACCCTCTGGGTGACCTGTGCCAGTGCTCGAGCACTGCACAGCACAGCAGTGCTGTCTGGTGCTAAGAGGGAGCCCTTGTGCTTCAGTTTGTGCCCATGGCCTCTTGTCCTGGCACCGGGCACCACTGAACAGAGCCTGGACCCACCATCTCTGCACCCTCCCTTTGGGAATTTACACATATTTTTAAGATCCCTTCTCTTCTCTCTGCTGAACAGTCCCATCTCTCAGCCTTTCCTAATGGGAGAGTGTTCCAGTCCCTTCATCATCTTCACAGTCTGCTGGACTCTCTCTAGAGCTCCATTTTCTTCACGCTTTTCTTGCACTACAGAGAAGTATTTCTTAGCCCTCTCATAGGAAGTATCTTTCAGCCCATATTTGCTCTCACCTTTGGAGTCAGGTTTTCCCTATGGGAATTTCTCTCTAACAGAGACTGGCTTGGATTTCATGTTCCAACCTTACAAGTGGCACAGTTTTCTCTTTGCAGCACATAAATCTGTTTATATTGGGTGCTGCCACAGCCCTTAGAATAAAGTAGAGTTGCTGAGGTTTTTTGCCCTGTGCTACTGCCTGAATGCGTAGCGTGAGGTAGCCATGCACTGATGGCACACATGCCTGGAATAGCTGCTCTGACACCTTCCTTTTGATTCTTGCTTGAGTAGGAACTAGACCAAAAACTAGACCCTCCAGAAAGTTTCACTTTAGTGAAAACAAAAAGACCCACCGCCACAAAATACCAACAAATCTTTTCCAAGACTTTGTCCTTTTCATTTCCCATCATCTTCTTTCTAACAGGCATGCATTTCTGTGCAGAAAAAATAGTATACTGGCAGCTTTTTGCATGCTATCTGTACTGTTCCAGACTTGAGGCTGAGTGTTTACCTTGCAAATTATCATCTTTTTATGTCATAAAAATTTCTAGTGGTAAATAATGTCTACCAGGCAAGCTTCCTGCTTAGAATATTTAACTCTACTTCATTTCCCTGGCAGGAAATCTGGATTCTAAGAATATTTCAAAGCATGTTTTAATGGATGGTTGTGAAACATTTTCAATTTTAAGTTCTACTTACCTATATCAGGAGAACTGGTGGTTTTTTTCAATAAAATTTTTCATTTTAAATTCATTCTTGCCTCAGAAACACATTATATTTTTGGTACATGATATACAGTAAGGAGAAATCATGCATATTTTATGTGCAACACATATTGAATTTGTAATATGTGTCTGATAATGACTTTGTACTAAGCTCCTATTACTCTACAGTCACAATGTAATTCCTGTCCTGAGCTAGACAGAGTCTGCTTTAGTGCTACTTACTTGCTTATACAGTTGTGGGAAACCTATAAATCTGATAGGACTCTCTGATGAGACTTTAATACACCAAGGAGAAAAATAATACATCATGATAAAATGGAATCCAATACTCATTTTATTCTGGATGGTCATTGTCTTTTAGTGGTTAGAAACTTTGTTCAAGCTTATATACATACTAAGTATGTTTTGTTTTATCACAGAATCATAGAATTAAAGAATCGTAGATTCACATAATCTGTGAAGGCTGGAAGGAACATTAAAGACCATGTAGCTTCAGCCCTTTGTCATAGGCAGGACTGCCCCCCCACAAGCTCAGGCTGCCCAGGGCCCCATCCAGTCTAGCCTTGAATGCTTCCAGGGATGGGGCATCCACAGCTCTCTGGGCAGCCTGTGCCAGGGCCGTACTGCTCTCTGAGTAAAGAATTTCCTACTAACATCTAACGTAAATCTCCCATCTATTACTCAAAGCCATTCCTTTGAATGGCGTCCCTTCCTTCTGCCCTATCAACTGCACCACTTAGCGCAGTCTACAAACTTGACGAGGCTGCACTCAATACAACTGTGGAAAGATGTTCTATCTCCAGTAAGACACACTATTTCAGATATATTTGGAAAATTTTTGACTAAACATGGCTTCACTTGGCAGAGAGAATTTTTTAACGATTTCAGCAGACTGAGTTGGAACAAGTGCTGCCATAAGGAGAACTAATTATTAGATTTGGAGGTTTATGTATGTATATTTATATATGTATCTGTAAAAACATAAGGGAATAAATATAATGGACGCCTGATATCACTGTAAGTCCTGCATGAAATAAAACTTAGCAAGAGCAAGGAGGCAGAACAAGTCTATGAACAGCATCAGAAAAAATGAGAATGAGAGCAAGGAGTTATTCATTTTCCCACAAGATGGTTCTGACTTCCTGCCAGAAGGTCAGCATCTGATAAAGTATTTTACACTGGTCCCTTTCTTTTTTTTCCATGATTCTTTGGAAAGTGAAACATCTGGGCTTAAGCTGGTAGAGGACAGTCACAGATTTTGACTTCCACATAACTCCACTGAGAGAGTGATCCATATAGCTAACATTTTCGCTTGTTAAATAATAGACATAAAATCTTTGTTAATGCTCTGCAATAAATAGTGGTGTCATTTTTATGGCACATTTTACAGTGAAAAAGGGAATCCTCTTATTTCAAAATACAACATCAAAATATGATCTTATTAACATCTTCAAAGGGAGAGTCAGTAACTCCTCTCCCTCTTTTCCCTCTCCTCTTCCCCTCAATTCTCAGCTTTTAGTGAACAAAAAGAAGCTCTCCATAGGAAACACATCTCATCCCTCATAGAAATCCGGCACAGCTGGACTACATTCCTGCCATGCAGGACAGCATGTTGCTGTATGTTAATTTTCTCTATTGCTGCAAGCACGCATTTAAACATTTCCCTCAATCAAAGCCTATGGTCTGGAAAACAGGCATAATTTTTACTGGCATCTCCTTCTTCTGAGACTTAGTAATCTGTTCAGGGACTGGCACACATCCGAGACCTCCTCCAAGCCACTTGCTTAGAAAATTGGAGCAAATGTATCCTGAGTAAAGAGATTTGAAAAGAGTTCCCTCTGGGATCCCCTCAGATGCCTATAACTGGGTCTAGGCTTGAAGATGCTCTAGACTAATTCTAGGCATTCCTGGGCTACCCAACAAAGGAAGTCAAGAAATTGGTGCAGAACAGGAGGATCTCATGACTGTTACCTAAATACTGCTTCTGACATTTAAATGAATTAGTACAGTTCCCAGAAGATTAGGGTTCTGATTCCTGAAGATATAACTGCTACTGTAATATTTTTGAATACCATCACCCCTCCTTTTCCTTTCCTCACTTGCAGTATCCCTGGGCAATTGGTCCTCCTTCTGCAGCAACCTGCACATAAATATCCTTCATCCTTCTAAGTATATAACTGCTAAGGGAAAAAGAAAATAGTTGGAAATAAGAATCTGTGATTTGACTGGCTATTCAGTGACTGAATGAAGCAGTCACATACCTCTCTGTAGATTCAGGCAACAGGAGCAAACTCTTGCACGTATATATCAATGCTGGACTTTACCTGGAGAATGAACAAATTCTTTCTGTTTGCGTTGCAACTAATGTCAGAACAATCAGTAGATGAGATTGGAGGAACTGTCAAATCTCCATAATAAAGCGAAAGAATGTCATCAGGTTATTTTAAGTGAGATCATAAGGACAATTTAAGCCCACAGCTGTGATAACTGTGTTGGTAGCTGCCATTATTCCAGGTCTAAGTAGGAAATACACTCATGTACAAGTGTCTTCACATGAAAATTCCACATAACATACAAACAGCAGCATTTTCATGCAGGATAGTATTGCTAGGTGATAAGCATAAGGCTTGTGTTACATCACTCTTACCTGAGAGTAAGTAAATTTAATTTTTGTCTGAGATCTCTCAGCTGATCAGTGTATGTGCTGTAATGTCATTGTCCATGTAACATTTTTTGTTTTCTTCTTTGTTCTACTGTCCTAAAAAAAGAAAGAGGAAAGAAAGAAAGAAACGATATACCACAAGTTGATGTGCATCAGAGCTAATGGATCTTGGTTTCCTATAGGTGTGCATCCCTCAGCAGCCTTTGGTATCTAATCAGAAGTTAAATTTGGCAGCACTTTGTCCGTGTTTTGTCCATGGGAACTCTTACAACTCTGTCCAGTTTTGTTGAAAATGGCCAAAGAGATCAAAGATTACAAGAAGAAATTCTTCTCAACTGTGTGACTACACAAATTTAATTTCCTCAGAAAATCAGGACAAAAATGGACTTTGATACCTTAATCCAGCCATTAGGTACCAATCAATCAGACAAAAGAACAATAGAAAAATGACCTCAAGAAAAATTCAAATGATTAATAAAATATTTAAAATTTGATTCTTCCTCAGTTTGAAAAGGTGAATTAATGAACACATCAATCAAACCCCTGAAATCCTGAAACCCTTCAATTTACTCTTATTGTAATTGCATGGCAGAAAAATAGCCTTCACCTAGAGATACACACTAAAATGTAATTAACCTTTTGTTTGTGGAAGAACTTTCTTGGGGAATTTCAGATGCTTATTTGGGGCTCTCAAGAGGTATTGAATCTTTAACAAAGACATCATTTTTCATCAGTGTTCATTTGTTACTGGAGTTAAATGGATGTTAAGAAAGGAAAAAATCTAGCTAAAAACATCTGCTTTCTGAGTTGTCAGATTTCTTTATTCTCTCAGGATGTAACTATTTGCCTAGTTCTGCAATAAACATGCTGTCCTCTAGGGTAGACAAGACCTGGATTTTTAGCATTAGCTACTTTAAAACAGGCAAAAATCTCTCTCTTCATTTGTTAAGGATGGTTTTTTTTGGCTTAGAAAACTCTTCAAGTCTTTCATAATTATGTACACAAATACACAGAAACAATATAGAAAAAGCCCTTATTTCCTTCTCTCCAGTTGATTTCTAAAGATCTTTAGCTCCAAAAATCTGTAGAGCCTTATATCTAACCCATTCTATTTGTCTGGGGATGAAAATAATCTATAAGATGGTGAAACAGAAATTCAAAACAAATTCATAGAGGAAGTGAAGTACCTACAGAAGCCTTCATAGATTTGTTACCCTAACATGAGTTGCATGAAAATCAATTAATTGATTGAGTTAATTGAGTTAAGTAATCTAATATTGATGAATCTTGAAGAAATTTGGGGGAGATAAATCAGTAGAGCTATAGTCTCCACTGTTTTAGAATCATATTGCATTCACAGGATGAGAAATGTTCTCTTACATGCTAATACAATTTGATTTTCGCTGTGGGATTATAAAGTGGTGATAGTGACATGTACGTATATTTATAAAGAGATCTACATATAAACACAGGATGTGTGTTAATAGCTCTAGTTTACAAATGCAATTGAATCTTAGCTTGAATATCTTGAGGGCTTATCACAAAGATGTTTTGAAAACTGTACAGAAGGCCCAGCCCACAGATCTGGAAATAATTCCTATTTGACCGTTAATGTGGTAATAAAAATACATATCAGGGCAGATTTTATTATAGTATTTTGGGGATATAATTATAAAGGTGAAATATTTGGATTCGGAGTTACAGCATCACATCATGTGTTGTTAAATTACATCTGGTTATAATAATAATAATAATTATTATTATTATAATTATATATATATATACACTATTTATATATAGTATTACTTTTCCTATTCTAATATAGAAACATAAATACTCAAGTTTCTGGAATCAAGCTCTGATGATGATATCTTGTAAGACAAAAAAAGGCATTTTCTTATTGCTGCTCAACTAAGAGCATCATCTAGGTGCAAAGAGTAAGGGAATGTTTACAGTAAAGGAATACTAAGCATACTCCTTAGCTGATACAAGAGAGTCCACGGAGAACTGTTCTTCAGAGCGTACACAGACTGCTGGGATGGGCCATGGGTCACCAGCCAGACAGCTGAGGTGGGCCATCTTCACCAGATCTTTCTACAGAGCATTAGCATGAACCCTAGCCTTGAGCCTCTCTGATTCCAATAAGGTCTTGACTTTGCAGAAGGTGACATACACCTTCATAGAATATGATATAGAGGCAGAACTGGGGTCAGCTGTGGGTGATCTCCAGCTCAGCTCTTCAGTGTTAGCCCAGATGTACCCATCTCTATGCTTTCCCATTCTGGGTTGGCAACAACCAAGCACACCATCATGCTCTGAGTGTTGTTTCTATACCTTGGTTTCACACTGCTTGGATTGGAGTGACATTTGACCTTGGTTGTCAGAAAAAAAAAGACTGCTAGCAATTATTTAGAACCTAATTTTGTGAATTTCCCACTCAACTGAATGAGGGCTAATTGGATGAGTAAAGATTTACAAGGTTGGTTGTCTAAGATATAGCAACATAGAAAATCCACTTGTCTCCAGAATTTGATTTTCTTTTTTCGTTTCTTAGAGGCCTGATAAACTGTGCCTTGCAGGGTGCCTTATGTTAATTCATTTACATGCTGCATTATCTAAGCAATGCCTCAAACGTATGTCCTGAAAGTTGTAGCTAATATATTGTGGTAGGAGTATTCTGTGAAGCAGAATAGCTCTGGGTGGGCAGGCAAGTCATAATTTCTTAAATCTCTGTGAAAACATACATACCACTTTATAATACAGTCCTTGTATACTCTTTATGCATTCCTAAGTACACCAGGACTCTTTTCTGTTTGCTCACATAGGTCTGCTATTTTTGAAACGAGACCTGTAATGTATGAGCAAGCTGGAATTCAGTTGTTTTCATTTGCAGTTCCAGGTTTCATATCAGAGTTTCAGAGGATTAGGAAAGTGCCAAATGTTATATGGATAGCAAATTCTATAAAAGTATATTGCACGACTTGTTTCATTTCCCAGTTTTAAGACAAAATTTTCTTCTTTCTCTTCTATTCTAAGTGCTATTATATGTCTCCAAATAGTGCATTGTTCTGTTTAATTTTAACTAATGAAACCTTCCCTAATCAAAAGAAAGCTAATTGTTGTTAATAGGTAAGCAGCACAATTGCTTTAGTAATACACTGAAGGAAATCCAGTTAGCTATGCTGAAAATGAAGATCAGCCTAATGCAGATGGAGCAGAGAATGATTTTGAGGAATCATTTTTCTCTAAAGCGTGGCACAATTCGTATGATCTTCTACCATAACTTATAGCATTAATAGAATCAATAAATGATTCAATTTCCTTCATCATTTTCCATATTTGATGTAACAGTAAGCAGCTGAATGTATATGACTTTGTGTGGATTCATCTCTTTAAGGTATTTGTGGGAGATAACCTTTTTTCTGCCACCCAAAGCTGTGGAAATTTTGACTTCTAGCCTACGCTCATTTGTTTTGTTTTTAGGGCCACTTTACAGAGGCTGGTAAGACAGTGATAACTGTTCCACATCTTTGAATGACTTAGAATTGCTCTAGTGCCACTGCTTCAATCCAACATAGAAATTTCTTTCTCCTCAAAGAAGCAGAATTCAGCTTGGCATTACAATTAGTTGCTCTTTTATTCACTGTCTCCTTTCCCCCAAGCACACAAAGCTGTTTGCATGTGCTATGGAGAGAGCAGTTTAATAAATCAAACAAAAGCACTGTTTGCTTCTTCATATTTTTCAAATAACCTCTGGGTAAACAAGGCTTTACTTTTTCTTTTACTTTTTTTTTTTTTTTTTTTTTTTTTTCCCTGAATCAGGTTCTTGTTTATGACAAAATGAAATGTTCCCCCCAAATTACTAATGAATAATAAATTGTGTTCCTTGCAGTAGGTATATGACCCTGCAACATTAATTTCCGTTAGCTGTTTATGTCTCATTTTACTTTGTTATTTGCCTGTGGAGAGACTTCTTTTATATTTTATGTATTTTGAAAGAAATATTGTTTGTGTGAACATTTAATAAAAATTTGCTGTCTTTCTACCCTATATACAGTAAGGTTTTACTAAGAGGGAATAGGTCAGAATTTCTTTTTTTCATACTATGATTAATATCTAGATTAGCACATTGTATTTTTAAACTTCAGAATTTTCTTCATACAAAAGTAAATCTTAAGTTTTGTCATACCTTGTAATTGCTCTGACAAAAACATTCACAGTGACATGAGTGGTGGCTTTGGCTACCAAGACAGATTTTCATAATAATGAGTTTTTTCCTGTAGGGGGCTGTGAACTGCTAATTAGCATCTATGACCCAATATTCTCAGCAAATAAGAGTAATAGCAGTAATTTCTAGCTTTATGCAGGGTGCAAGTCTAATATTACCAGCACTTCTGTTTCATTTGTAATTAACTGCAAGCAATTATTATGGAGTCAAGGAAGTATATCCTAATGCTCCTAGGTAATAAAAAAAAATTGAAATGATGTTTGTAAAACTCATATGTTTCATGCTGGGTGCACTGATTTCTTTTAGAGAATTGTGATTATGTGCCTATCAATTAAAAATTCTTCTTTAATGTTTCTTTACATTGATATGCTTTTGCATGTTCGTGTATAACTATCTCATATTCAGTTTAATCTTTTCCTTTTTTAAAATGATACCCTTGAAATTTCAATTAATATTTTGACCGCAAGACCTCAGTTAATACTTAATCTGACTGCTCAGTCTCAACATAAGATTTAGATGATACTGAAAGAAGTTGTTTACATTTGATTTTATGAGATCTGTAGCTCAGCTCTATTAGAACCATGACCCACAAAACTAGTGACAGAGCAGCATGTCCTTGGATAGCATCACTGACTTTCGTAAACAAGAATCAGAACTGCTGTTTTTTTCAGTCAGCAAAATAATACATAAGACTTTTTCCAAATTGACTTGCTTTTCACTAGTTTTATTCATTTCCATGACAGTGGGCACAGCTATGAAATAACTGCTCTAGGTGACAATTTCATAGATTCTGGAATGGTACTGTACCTCGTCTTTGCTTTGAACAACTCAGCATATAACAGGCCTGGGTTGTTTACTCAGACATATGATATTGAATTCCAAGCTCTGTATAGAGGTGAGTATATAATCTTTTTCCTGTTTTTGAAGAAGCTTCAGATATTGAGGCATCTTCTCCACTTGAAAAATGCACTACATTTTTAGGATCTATGGTGCTTAAACCATTTTAAATATATGTAGATAAGTGGACTCAGATTTTTCAGAGTATAAAAGTTATGCTGCAGGTTGTGAGTGATTTATCATGGCCTCAGCTGAGACTCAGTTCAACTCTGTTCAGCACTGCTCAGAACTGTCATTCAAGAGATTTGGAAGGCAAGGAGCTTATATCTTTACAGAAGCCACAGATTGCAAACAAAGTTTCTCAAACTTTATTTCATTCACAGTGTTAAAAAACATGCTTTGATCGATCACACACGGCATGTTGTAGTGACTCCTTTGTGCGGCTCATTGAAAATGAGGCTGAAGAGAGTGAATGAAAAAAACACAGGCTTTCTTTCATGTTAATTGTTTCTTTTTTCAAGGCTCTGTCAATACTGATCACTGTTAGTGGTCAGTACCTTAACCTATCTCTTAATTAATCCATCTTAGTGCACTTATCTGAACAAAAATGAGGATTCATCTGAAGTCCATTATGGCAGTCATCACCAGGACTCTAACAGACTTTGGTTCTTTAACTCACTGAAGTAGTGTAAAGAAGATTAATCAAACAGATTAATTTATTTGGTCAACATGGAAGTCTGAAAACATGGCATAATGTGATGATTGCATATCAGCTCCTGTTGACATCCATCTATCCAGAAGCCTAGCTCCAAACATCAGTTTCACAGCTTTCCATAACATACATTTGAGCAGTTCCTTGCACTTTGTATTACAGATTTTCCTGATGATTATTGTATACTGTCATGTGGCTATTATTTATTTCAGTGACTAATTTGGCCATACTCATAAAATTAGCAAAAATTTTTCCACCATGGATGTTAGTACCTGTTGCTATAGTTTAACTTTGCAAGACTTGCACCTTCACCATACAGTAACAGACACGTCTTTTTGAAATCTTTTACGTTTCCTTGAATTATACTTTATTACTCAATCTGTAACAATCACTCTCTACTTTTCAGGTCTATCACACCAATTAGATTTCTTATTTTTCAGTGTTCTCTAATGCTGTTTTGGCCTCAAATGATGGAACACAGCACTTCACATTTCAATCTCAATTCTGCCAGCACTAATTCTGCTTACCAACTGTCCAAGCAGAAACCACATTCTCAATGGAAAATTTTTGGTATTTATACCTCTCTTCTATTTAATTTGGCTTTAAGGGTATCAATATAGGCTTCTGTCTATAACTTACATTTTCTTATGAAGACTTTCACAGTTTCTCTCATGAAAAACTCATGAAAAAGGTCAAGAAACAAACTAACCTCTAAATTTTAGGACAAAAAGATCACACTAGAAGAAAGCTCAAATTGTAACATGCCTTCTATGAATATCCAAAATAACAAAGGAAATATCCATATGACATTTTCTCAGAGTGAGAGGATAAACCATAAAGTAAGGTTTAAAATGATGTAATTATTGTTACGTTTGGTTTCTTGTTCTCCCACAAGTATCAAAGATTAGGTATCTTTAGAACAGTGGTAGGCTATTAAAATGTTTAATTATGCATTTATCTGTACATTATGGGCCATTATTTATTGTGGGCTTTCCTCTATGTTAACTAAGCTATATTATCATGACTATATGTAGAAATGATCGTGCTGATTTCAAAGATTTTTTTTCTAGAATAAAGACTGTGAATGACTTCTGAGTAGAGAGACCCAAATCTAACTTCAGACACTGGAAAATCAGGTGTTCAGTCCAGGATATTTGCTCTGGTTAATGCACCTCTGGTGAGTGATTCATCCCATTAATCTGAGATGGGCTGGGGCATAAGTTGATCCAGTTTCTGATGGTCTTTCTTTCTCTCTATTAAGCACAAAGACACCCTAGACAGTTAAACTAAATTAGTGTCTTAACACTTAGGTGAGTAAAATGAAGTAAGATAAGTCTCATTTTAAGTGTTTGCTTACATCTGTTTCAGTTTTTGTTTCTAAGAAGAAAATATTCATTCTTTCAATTTTCATCATTTTCAGACTTCACCCATTTTCTGATGTTGATAAAACACATGATTAATTCCATTAGTGTGGAGCACAGTTTCATCTCTAATCTAAAGTATTCTTGTCAGTGTACCCTCACTCATTTCATGTTTACTTTGTGACTGCACTTAATAGTGTTTCTATGTGCTAAGTTACATGAGAAAATAGTATTTAGCTCCAGTGTAATTCAGTGCTGCTGATATTTTCCATTTCTCCGGAATTTCTGTTAGAGAAGAAACATATTTTTCTATGCTTTTGAACTTTCTAGAAAATTTGTATCTAAATTTGTAGGAAGAACTGCTCAAATGAAAAGGCAAAATATAAGTGCAGTTACTTATAAATAACTCAGAAAAATCCATACAATTGTCATAGAAGTGGTGTATTCAGTAGAATGCATTTATCATCAGATATACTTCCCTGAGAAAATGTAGGTCCTTTTACTTGTGTTTTTAAAGGTAACATTTTTAGCTTCATATTTATACAAATGAATACAGAATCATCAAGAGGTAGAAATCACCTTTAACACACCACCCCCAAATAGGTGACCAAATAACAGTTGCAACCATGAAACTTAAAAAGAAATAAAAAGGCAGATTTTTCCTGCCATATGAGAACTTGAGGGCTCTATCTTATTGTAAAAGTATAAGGAAATAAAATAAAAGTCCAAATTATTAAGAGCAAAACATATTCTTGGAAAATAGTTATTTGGATTTCTGAAGATGTCTTTTGGAAGAAGTAAGCATCCACAAAGACTTTCTCCAAGGTAGGGAAGAATGAGCTGTGCTGCATTCTGTTTGAGCTGTCACACTTCTCCAGGAAGAAAGCCTCCCTCTCCTTTCATATTCACCAGTGTAAATCATGAATGTGTCTGGTGCAATGAGGTGAAAGCATAAGCTGTCCTACTACGTGGGTGGAATTGACATCTCCCTGCTTTATACTCCTGTAGGTGCCTTGGATGAACAGTCATAAGTCAGAGTTTGTCTTCGTGTCATCAACATACTGGTTTGCAGAATTTTGCAAAGCTGACTTTCAAGCGATAGTTTAAAATAGAAGCTGATGGTTATCCTTCTCTTTGCCCCAGCATTCTTGCTTGCATTTATCAGTGGTGATAATGTTTCTTAGAAACGATTATTCTTCCTAGACATATCTTCTTCTATTACTTCATTATAATGCATTCCCTTTTCATTTTTCTCCTCCTATGGCCCCTTCCATCACTTTCATGTACTTTCCTTGAGACTTTATAACTTCCTTTATTGTACCCATGCTTTCTTTCACCTTTCCTTTCCCCTACCTTTCTTTCAATATTGCTTCCCTAGGAAACACAACTCACCATCCCTGTTGCCCATCTCCTGATATTTGGAGGCTTAACTTTGACATTTTGCCATTTGTATGGAATTTTTCATGGTTCCTCTCATGAAGGACAGATACAAGGAGGAAAACACTAAACCAAGAGTCTCATTTGTTGCATTAGATGTTAATAATGGGTGTGATTTCCACAATCAGTTAAAGTGAAATGACTAGAAAATTATATATACTCAAGCTCTATGGACATAAAAAAAAAGTAACATTCAGTAAAGTAGCAGTGAGAGCAATTTTCTCCCATGAAAAATACTGAGATATTTCAACATAAGGAGAAAAAGATTGCCCAGAGGGAAAAGTTACACCAAAATGCCGTCAACTAGTGAAACTGCATATTCTACACTTGTCCTTTACAAGAGTAATTTCTGCTAATGCTGATATTTATCTCCTCCTTTCTCTGCAAACTCTGAGTGCCTCCACATTGTTGCTATGATATGCTTTACTTGATTCATCCATTTTGCACAAGCCAAGCTCTTTCTACATCTCACAGTACAACAGATACATAAATTCTGAAGTCTAGTACTTGCATTTACTTGCATTTATTCCAATACTTACTACCTTATAGACACTTTCATTGATTTCAGTAAGATTACACATACAGGCCTCCATCCTATATTGCAACTTTTCTTTGGAATTCAACCCTCTCCAAGAACGAGTTCAAATAACAGTAGTACTCATGTAATACCAAAGGAGTAGCCAGAATAGTAACTGAAGAGTGTATTTCTGTTTCTAGAGTCAGGTGATCTCAGTATAACACCTTATATTGTCTTTAAGCAGCATGGGTATGGATGTTTGTTAATGAGAGAAGTGCACTCCATTAATGTGATCCAGCTCTCATGACAGATAACTGGTAGCTCTCCATTATCTTTAATGGAAAATAGGATCAGTGTGTCAGTGCTCTGGAAAAAAAAAAAAAAAAAAAAAAAAGATTTGTTAAAAAAATATTCATTTTGAAGAGTGACACGACAGGGAGGAAAGATTCCCTCCAGCCTTCAAATGCCTTCTGCAAACAGTTATCTTGCTGTTTAGCTTCATAACAACAGAGCTAATCAGAGTTTCTGCTTAATTTGAAATACATATTCACTTTCCAGATGATGCAGGAAAGAAGAATGCATTTACTGTGCTTTTGGCAGACTTGTAGGGATTCCTTTGAGTGGATAAGGACCTGCTTTTCTTCCAGGTAATTTGGGCCATCTCCACTCATTTGATTTTCACTATCACTAAGAAACAATCCACGTAGGAGTTCCATAAAGCTGCAAATTACCGTTGAGTTCAAATCCTTAAAGGCATTTCAAGTGCACATTGTAACAGAGTCTCATAGTAATCAAGTTGCAGAAAGACTCTTATAACAGCCATCTCTCTCTTTCTGAATTGCTAGGGAGCAGGCAGATGTGGAAATTATGAGTAATGTAATTGATGATCTTAAGGCTTTTAAATACCCAAGCTCTCAACAATCAAGATCTATTTCAGTTCAGAATCTAATAAGTAGTAAATACAATAGGCTTTAGTAGGATGCTTTATCAAGTTCTCTGCAGTGCTCCCCTCCCCCCAGACAACCCCTCACTTTTATAGGCAGCATTACCATCTAATCAGCAGACAAGTTGGAAAATTTTATTGTGACACACAATCACTTCTAGTTCATCATATTTCTCTTTCTGTCACATGCAGCTGCAGTGATTTGCTTATAGGGTACAAGTTCTCAGAGGTTTTATCCTGATTTTTTTGAACAGGTGAAAAAGATAATAATGACATCTCAGGTTGTTCATTCAAACTTATTTAAACTGTACAAGAAAGAATATTTCTTGTACAAAAATCCTCAGAGTACTGATGAAATGAATTAATGTCCTATAGATTTCATAGACACCTTAATTTATAAAAATTTTTTGTAATGATGATGGTTTGGAGGTATATTCTGTGTATACTGAATATGTTCTAGAAGTAAAATTCCAACCCAACAGCAAAGCAATGTATAGTGAGGAGTTAACTTCAATTCTTCATCTGTTTTCCTTTAATCCACAGACCAAACTGAGTGAATTCAACATTCTACATTATGTTTCAGCTAAAAAAAAATAAGAAAACATTTGTCAGTGAAGAACCCAAATCATGCTGTTACCATAGGTATAGAGCCTAACACCCTTGCTTACGTGTTAATTTATCCACATGAAAAAAACCATGTTAGTGTGAGGTGAGTAAAAAATATTTGCACCACTGGAAAAACTGCTAAATCACATTTCTCCAGATTCTCTGAAAAGCAAAATATGTTGCAACTCTGCCTTTGATATTTCCTAGTTTGGGAGAATGAAAACAGAAGGCTTCCCCCCCACCCCACCCCCTCCCCCCAAGAAAGAATATATTTAAAAAAAAAAAAAAAAAAAAAAAAGGAACTTTTCTTTCAAAACAAGGAAATGAAGGGAATGAAAACTGAGAAAATTTGCATAGACATCAAAAAGTGTAATTTGTTCAAATGGGGCATTTCTTACTATTTATACCACAGGAATTAAAAGGAACCTACTTTCTTTTGAGTATAAAACTACAAGAAATGGTACTTAGGTCAGCTGGGGCAGGAGGTACTGCCCCTCACTGAAATCTGGTGTGCCAATACTTCACTTATTTTACTGCAAACAAAAAGCTGCGCCCTAGAAGATCTAACAAAATGAACAGCACCTGTTAGGACACAGTAATTTGGTTGTGCTGTTGCAACATGTTTCCGGCAGTCCTAATGCTGCAAAGAAGGCGTCACTCTTGAAAGAAATACTTACAGTCTACAGTTAATGATCCCTGTCCAAACTGGTACCTGGATGAGACCCAGTGACGCAATGCAATCAATTAAATACAAGTCCTCCCTTCCAGTCTTAGCAATTTGCATGTGGACAGCTGACCTATGTAGACTTCTCAACAGCACCACTACAGCCCTCTCCTATTTTGCGGCCATTTAAGCTGCCATTCTCTACTAATTTTCAAAAAAATTGGGGGCAAAAAAAAAAAAGAAAGAAAATTTTAGGCTTCTTTTCATTCAAAATCTAAAATGTCGTGTCTTGGCAAAGCATTTGAGGCCCAGAAGAGAGAAAATCCAGGGTGGTGGTCTTTGCGAAAGACACAGGTTCAGCTGCCTTGATATACTGCTGGGGGGGGGGGAGGGGAGGCACATTTTCTTCACCTACATGCTTTTCCAGGGGGAGAGAAGAGGAATTTATGTCCCTCAACCATCCTTCTTCATTGGTCTAGAGATAACAATTTAGTCAATGCTATTCTGTTTCCACAACATTTTTTTTTTGGCTGATGAATCAGCATCTTTCTGGGGAAAAAAAAAAAGAAAAATATTATTGTAACACCTCCAATCCATTCTATTATCAATTGCAAAATTATGGCTATTGCTATAAATGGTTTATGTTGGAAATAATCAGGAGTCAAGCCAAATTGAATATGCCTCGTGTTAGGGAAAGCATTCTGTATCATTTTAAATCTCCCAGAGTACATACAATTTCTCTAGGTTCCCTCATTCTGAATATTAGCCCTGCAATTTAGGCCCATGTTTGAAACCTGGCAGATTGGGAGGTATGATACTAATGCATGCATTGATTATGAATGCCCGGGTTAAATGAACAATTATTAACTAGTGAATGAGATAGTTAAAGAACGTCTCAGTTTACTATTAGCTGTATTTCCCAGTGACAAGACTGAAAGCAAGCTAAAGAATCTTTTGGATGCAGGATTGTTTTTCCATGGATGAGGGATTACAGATTGGCTTTTTAACTTCAGCTTTTCCAAATAGTTTTTCAGTTATTTAATTTACTCTACATGGAGTCTATTGATTATTCAAGTTGGCAGTCAATTTTATAGGGCACCCCGCTGTTTCTTTGCTTAATGTAGTCAATGATTGTAATTGCTTGATCAGTGCAGCCCATGAAATAGGTTTTGTGTCTTTTTTACAATGCATTGATGGCTTTATCTGATGCAGTCTTGGCAGGGTCTAGGTTTTACAGCACTATCCTGAACTCCCAGAGGTCTCTAGATTAATGGCTATGGCTTTCTGTTGGAGCTGCTGATACTGCTCTCCAGAATGTATTCACACATCTGGCATGCCACACTTGGCAGTTGTGCCAGCTTTTTGTTGCGCAGTTACAGAATATCTCACCAGTGCCTAGTTAACTGTTTTCACTAAGGGAATGAGATAAAAAGCCATCCACAGAGTTGCTGGCACGTGCTCTATGTCATTGTAATTACAAATTTTTAATTTTTCTATTACACTTTTTATATGGCCAATTGATGTTTAGAAACAACAAAATACACATGATATTTGTTGTATGGACTCTGATTTTATTCTGCAAGCGATACCAAGCTTATTGTGATTTCCTCTAGATATCCCACTAACGCTTTCTTTCCAAAAAAAGGAAAAAGCTTTCTGCTGAATTGTCAGTAAATAAATGGATAAAAATTGCCTCTCTTTGGCTTGATTTTTTTTTTTTTTTTATGAGCAGAGAGAAAGGAAATGTGCGTGGAAGAGCAGAAAGAGAAACCTTGTGACCTTGTTACGATTGAAGTAATTCTTTTGTCTTCCATTGGTTCATGTTAAATTACTTAAGCTTCATTTAGCTCTGCTTGAAAGTCAGTGTTTCATATTTGGTAGAATTTGAATCGTATTATTAGACATGTAAAATGTAGTTCTAATAAGCAGGCCAAGAAAATGTAATGAAATATGCAACACAGGTGCATAAATCCATGGACAATATAATTATATAGCACACATACACCATTTACAGTGCCTAAGGTGACATCCTGCCAAAAATGTAAAAGTGTGATAGATTTTGGACCAGCTGTGGTATGAAGTGATTTCCTCAGCTGAGTTTGACATAGAAGCTGGACATGTGCAACTCCTATATTAATTCTTTTCTCTCCAGGTAGTAAACTGTAAATGTATAATGCATCTTTGTGTAGTAAAGGTTTACTGAGAAGACATCTGGAATTCAATATTTAAAATTCCAAGTCTGTCTTTCCACTGAAATTTCAGTTATATTGTGCAGTAATGCAAGAATCATATACATCTATAGGCAATATTAATAATCCACGAACCCATGTGTTAACAATAAATAGCCTTAATAAAATCTGTCACGGTGAAAAATAATGAGAATAACATGGCAAACACGTTCAGGGTTATAGGCACTGTCTTGACATCACTGCTGGAATATTTTATGATTTCTGTTGATTGTTGTGAAATCCATTCGTGTTCTACAGGACCTTCCCCAAAACTTTTAAGCATGTAAGAAGTAACTGCTCATGTGAACTGTTCCACTAATTTCGTTTATCCCTGTGTTATCAGTGTTAGGGCTTTAAACAGGTGCCTCCTCTCTTTCTAATATTACAGCTGCTTCTTTGCATGTTCTGTTACGCTATGAAAAATTGTATTACTTTGAATTCAACAGTATCTTGAATCCTTGGCTTGAAGGATTGAGGATCTTCAATATGGAAAATGTAAACAACTCACAGGAACCTAAAGCCAAATGACAGCAGCAAAACTCTTACTAGTTGCCTATTTAAAATAGCTCTGTATTTTCCATTCAGACATAGGAAAAGATACCATCACCCTTTCCATGTTTCCAGAATTTCTGAGCATTTGTAATGCCTTAAAAGGTAAAAAGCCTCACATAAAAAATGTTAAGTTATGGATTTTGTGGTTCAAAATGATTAATGTTTTACCTTAGTTGGAACAATAAATGATAGTAGCATAATGTATTTAAGAAAAGGTAACCCAGTCAAGAAAAGTTTGAGAAATATAAATAGGAAAAAAAAAAAAGTGGAAAAATAAAATACTGTAAACTCATGAACTCATATTTTCGGTACTTCTTTTTCCTTTCACATTGCATTTTGACACTAAAAGAAAAGGTGAAGAGAAAGTAGGATAATAATTACTGATAGTTGAAAACACCCTTGAACAGCTATGTGAAAATTTTCTGCAATATCTTTCCCTCAAAATCCAGTTGCAATACTTCATTTGCAATATTTCAGCCTTTTCCTAGCTTCGCTAAGTAATTGCTGCTACTAATATTGCTAGGCGTTCCTCTGAGTAACTCAAGGCAACCTCATATACCTCAATGGAAAGCACTGTACTTACTGCAGAATTAAATTTATATGTTTATAAATAATAACAGTCATTGATTGTTTCTTTGTCCAATATATGTGCTAAATGCAGTTTTTTAGCATCCTTAACGTAGTCAGTTTTTTCTCTCCTTCACAGATTGTTTAAAAGAAACATAGGCAGCCCATAGAGAACAAGTGTATTGACATACGTCTTCCTTGGGACAGGTCCCACTCCCAAGAGACATTTGTCACTGACCCTAATAAAAGCATCATGTCTGAATAGACCAACAGATAATCAAATTAGAAATAAGTAAACTGGTTTAGATAAAAAGCAGGGTTTCTTTTCCCTTACTTTAACTTCTGTGTGTAGAAGGAAGCACACAGCAGGAAGAAGGCTTGCTTTAGCCTTGAGGCTCAGGCTAACATGAGCCAAATTTTTAGGAGTCGGAAACAAGAGGCATCTGCTAAAGTATCATAAAAGAGATGTTCTGTGTTCCCTTAACAGCCTCAGTGGTACTGGAATTCTCTAGAGAGATGATCCTCACTGGATTTCCAATCCCTTTAACTTGAGAAACAGTTTGACCTAAGAAGATCTCTGCTAATTCAAGGGACAGATGCAAGATGGAAAGGAATAACAATAATCTTCCAGAAGTTTCAGTGTAAGTACTTTGTTGCCTGCTTTTCTATACTTCACTGGAAACAAAACTGAGCTCAGCTGAGGGTCACCCAGCTTAAGTGCTTGGGAATGAGACACAGCCAAGTCAAAAAAGATTTGTCAGTCTTTCACATCTCTACACACTTACCGCCCTATAATGAGTTATTTTAATGATGGAGAAGAAAATACAACTTCCATTTGTTGAGAAGCTGAGGAAGATGATTCACTAAATTCTTTTCCCAAGTATTACTTTTGTAAGAGTAAATATTGTATTTCAGCACTCGAGATCTCAAAAACATTCTTTATTCTTGAAATATTTATACATAAAGAGCATTACTGAAATAGGAGTGCTTGATTACTTGGATTGGGTTGCATGATTGTGACATACTTATTTTTAGTCCTTGAGCTGAATGGTAACAGGAGACAGAGATATGAAAAAAATAAGAAGGCTAGATTCATAGCTGGTGAATGTTAACTGTTAAACAACTTGTGTGCCTCTGCATATGGGAGATGGCAACACTTTGGATTTAAATTTCTGGTGCATCTTGAATTTACTTGTATTTGGAACAGCTTACACAGTGATTCACAAAGCATGAAGTCACTGTAGATGGACATGATATTCCTTTCCTGTGTGAAATAATGCAGAGATAATGTAAAGGGGCAGAGACATTGATCTTGCAGCTCAGTACAATATGTGCAAAGTAACATGCAAAGAGCCACCTTGGCTGCTGGTGCATGGAGCTGCTTTTCAGAAGGGCCCAGGGAAGTGTTCAGAGCACTGCAGTGTCTGCCCCAGTCCTATCTAACTGCATGACGAGGCCACCATCCCAGGTAATTACTTTACTGGCACACACTGGAGTTTTTCCATCTGAGCTGCTTCCTTTAGGTACATTGCCATCAATCATGCTTGTCCTTGAAGGCTTAATGATATGGGATTGCTAGGCATTTATGGGATGCGTGCATGCCATTATCAGACAAGTTATCTAAACTGTTGCTTTTAGTCAGATCATTCCAGACTGATCTATCTTTCTAACAATCTTTCAGTTGTTAATTGAATATGGACAGTAATGTTTTTCTTGTTTCTTAATTATTTTACTCTTCCGAAGCAGGTTCCTTTTGAGTATATTTATTTATTCAACCACAATGGTACATACACTTACTGGCTGCAGCCATATGAGCTCTGAAAAACTGTCTGTCTCCACTGAGAGCACAGCCCTGCTCTGAGAGGAGTCTCCAAGAGCCGTACAACATAGATCGAAGTCAGCTGCACAGCACTGATTTTAGTGTCATACCTGTTTTAATTTACAAATGTAGAGCAATTTCTATAACTGTGAGTCCGCATTCCCTCTCACCTATAAGCATAACCTATAACAAAGGTTTCTTCAGCTCAGTTGTCTCAGTGCAACATGCACAGCCTCTTATTCTCCAGAGGCCATGGACTTTCCTTGGCTCAAGCAGGGACCGGTGAAGATCCTTCAGATAAGGTGTGAATAACCCCATCCAGTTCATCCTGTTTAACCCTGCCTGGTTCTTCATGGCCTGTAGCACTAGAAAGTAGTGGAAAGGGCTTTTCATGTCACTTGCATGAGCAGATTGTTCCAATTTCACAGAAAGAATAAATCTGTTTTCCTTTCTCTGGAGAGCATAATGTATTTTCAGGAAACCAGGATATTTTTCCTGTATACATCCATCGTGTAGTGTTATGGAATTGTATCAGTGACAGGGCATCAGCGCAATGATGACACCAGGACTTTCCCTCCAGACTGTGTTTTAAACAAACAGGTAGTGTTTTTCCAATGGCACAAGGAGCAGCCAAGAAAATCTCTTCTTTCATGTTTATTTAGTTTTGAAAGACTTGCCTGAAGGTTCATTGGCGTTCCCACAGCAGACAGTTTGTGCCTGGGCTTCCTTGCAGAGAAAAGGGGGATTTTCCAAGCATGTCAATATGTCCTTGGCTGCAGAGAGACATCTCATATGAGAGACGGTTACAGCTTCTCCCACTTCACAAACAGTTGCTCTTTATGTATGCACACTGGCGCAGCTTCACCCTGCAGTGTTTAACTGGTGCTGTTTATGCTGATTGTACTCTTACCGATTTCACTGACATACTCTCACCTTATCAATACTGTCACACAGCTCCCCAGAAAGAGCTTTCTCTGATTTTCTCTGTCTGTGGTGTCCTTCTCTCCATCATTTGACAACTATGCTCCCTCCATCTGCCTGCCCATCGTTGTTAACTTTACTCCTAGACCAAGTATAACTCAAGATAGGAATTTCTAACTCAAAGATGTGAAGCCACCACATATTTTCTGAAGCTCAGTAGCTGAAAGAGGAACAAAACGGGAACCCTTCACAGGGGAAGAATAAACCTAGCTCTTGAAGCATCTATATGCTTCCTGCCTGGCCCATTGACCCCAAAACTACAAATCTGTGTGCTTGGTACTGGGGATGGAGGATGGCATGTGGCATAGGCTCAGCAATGGGGAAAGGCAGGAGGACATAAGGGACCTCTGGAGAGGACAAGGAGGTTTCTGCAGTGCAGGGAGATTAAGGCTGAATTCTGGCAACTATACTTTAGGGCAAGCACTTAGTTTTTCCTCCTAATATACAGTCCTCTACTTCTCTCCTAATAGAAACAAGAAGCTTGTTGGAAGACTCTGCCCCAAGTCCTAGCCTTCTAAAAATGTGGTGAGTTGCTCTCCTCGTGCGCTGAAGGACCTACAGAACGCTGCTGCTCCTCAGCGTAGCAGTTACCCTCCCCCAGTGCCATTACACCTGCCCTTGGGGTGGGCATTGAGGGGGGGGACATCTATCCTGCTCTGCAGCCTGGACTCAGCCCCATGGAGACCTGCATGGAAGGGTCCTTGAAGCATCTACCACATCCTCAGGCAGTTGTGCACCTCAGCTGTATGTGAATCCCTTGCCAAATATGCTGATGGAGGCTGCAGCCCTGTCTCAACCTTCAAGCAGCAGCAGGTCCCTGCAGCATTCCCAGCAGACACCAGCCTGCCTCTCAGCAGCTCTCAGCCTCCTCCTCAATGCCTGTGTGCAAGGCTCACAGAAGCAGGGATGAGCATTGCACACTCATGAATAAGTGTAATTGAAATTCTGTTCATAGCTATTTGGGGAGAAAAAAAAATTGTCAGCGTAATTAAAATGCACAGGGGAAAGAGAAGTAGCCTATACAGACACATTATGTTACACAGCACCCATCCAGACAAAGGTCTTTGTCTATAAAAAGCTCAAATATATCTGAGATAATTGCTGTTCATTGATTGTGCCTCTGAAGTGGAGTCATTCTGGCATATTCCACCTTGAGGCTGTCTTCTATGTTTCTTTGAAAGGGAAAAATTCAAAAGTTCAAGTAAAGACACAAGTTCAGTCAAATATGTGGCAGTAAAAGCCTGATTTACAGCATTAAGGTTACTTTCAGCTGACCTAGCCCTAAGTGGTGCTGGGCAGTTTTGTCTGATCTTGTGTTAATGCTGTTAGCCTGTGTTTACTAAATGATTTAGCACTGAAATGTTGGGAGTTGCCAAATATTTGTCTTCTGTCCTTTATGAATATTTGAACAGCTTTCCCCAGCTCACTCTGAATGCAGAAAAGGGTGTTAAAAGTATTGTGCTCAGGTAGCATTACTCTGCGGACGCTGCAGGCCAACAGCATTCTTGCATCAGTGACACCTTTGGCTCTGTACTAAATAAACCAAAGTCTGAAGCACAAAGCAATGTGTTTGAGCCCTGCTTCTTAAGTTCTTCAGAAAAGTAGGTTTGAGAATAGAGTTCTTTAATCCATCCATAGATATATATTTTTTTTAACTCTGCCTCATTTTAAATACGCTAACATTAAAGAACCTTTATGTGAACCAGTTTTATGCTAAGGGCAATATCCAAAAAGGGTGGGAACCTGAGTTCAAGCCCAGAAATTCTCACGTATGTATGAGATGAACTTGAATGTATCTCCACGGTGCATTTCTTATCCAGAAAAAAGAAATGTGAAGTTTAAAATCAACAAAGTGTGTGCGGAGATGTACTGGGATGTCATGACATAACATCCCAGATATGGTTCACAATTTCTGCATATAGCCAGTATCGATACACAATTGAATTTCCTTATATCGCACCATTTTTTGCATTCTCTTGCAGACCCCAGCATAAACAGACACACCATTCTTCACATACTCAGAAGTGCAAATCATTTTCACTTCTAAACGTGGCTGCATAGGGGCAGAGATAATACTCCAGATTGGATTCACCCAGCAATAGTACTTTCCAATTTTTTTAAACACAGGTATAAAGCTGAGATGAATTTTTCTGAAGAAGTTGACCCATAAAGTAGATAATTTTAAATGCCAGCCTTGCTAGGAAAGCGGCAGCTTCTCACATTCTGCAACTTAATCGTATGCATTGTGGATTGGAAGAAATGCCCGTTTAGTGTGAAAGGATCCAACACAATTTTGATAGGGCTGCTGGATTTAAAGGATCAAGACTCGATTAGAATATAACTAGCCATCTCTCATAGGTCAAGGTACATAATGCTTTACGTTTATTTTCCTTATGTTCTAATACAAGGATGAATTCTTTTCATCTGTGCTTATTGGTAATCATTTTCATTTAGTAGTCTGGAAGAAGCCAAGAGTAATGAAAGGAGACACCTTCTCATTCATGATTTGTTTTTAAATATTCCTCATTTCTTTCTTTCTTTTTTTATCCCTCCGCATGCTGATATTGCATGCATGGCTTGCTCTCAGCTTGCTATGAAACAAGCTGGGGCAAGCCTTGTAATATGATTCAAATTGTAAATCTCATGTCTTGCATCCCCCAAACACCTCATCTTATATGCAGTCTGGAACCTTCATTCCAGTACCAATTAGACTAATATATCCACCCAGCTCCGATTGGGGTGATGGATCGGCTGGTGGGGGAAATGGAGGCGATTTTCTCAGCTCCTCTGCATTCCCATAGGCATGCAACATTTGACAGATTGGGCAGAACTGCCACGAAAGAGTCTGACACAGATGGTGTAATTAGAAAATGCGAAGTGCGAGTGTGAAATTTATCTTTGATCAGCACCTCCTTGCCAGATTGTCATCTATGTTAATATGATGATGGCTTCTTGGAGATGGATAGAAGAAAACAGCAGCCTTGAGGAAGAAATGGAGACAGTTCACAACGTAGAGAAGATATTTTGTTTAACTCTGAAACTCAATCAATTTCAACACAAGTGCAATGTGATTTAATGTATTTAATTCATACGAAAACAAATTGAATCTAATTCTGATACCTTACTTTTTTAGGCCTATAATCAATATGGAAAAATCCTAGTTTTTGTTAGAAGAAGATAGAGATTAATTTTTTATGAAGTTAAATTAAAAAAAAAAAAAATCAATCATTACCTATAGGCAGACTTGAAGCTACGACATCTCTCTTTGTAGACACCCAATGTAATCTAAATATATAGCCCCAAAAATCATTGCAGAATTGCCTGGACGGATTTAAGGAGTTAAAAGGGCTGTTTGCTCTCTTGCTTTGTATTTTCCATTCTCCCATAGAATCTATTCAGGTTCACTACAGAACACAGCAATCTTTAACTTCTTCATTTCTTCCAAATGAAGATTCTAACTGCTCATTATTTTTAATCTGTAAAGACAGACAAACACTCTTTGCCTGAACAAAATGTTTTGACTGTTTATCTGACACCTCCAGCTCTTCCAGCAGCCTGAAGCGTGCTGTCCTGCAGCAGGCCATCACTGTCCTTCAGGCACCAAAGTGCTGCTTTCAACCACTGGAAGATTTAGCCTGTGTGAGACTGGTGTCATTTTCCACAGATAGAAACCACAGCACGGAGCACAGAGGTGCAACCTGCCTAAAGTCACAGAGGAGACACGCTCTGGGCCCACCGTTCCCAGTGGGATCCCTTGCACCAGCTTGGCCTTGCTCCCGTACTGCATCTTGGAGCCTGGATCCGGGTGCTTCACGAGGTTTAAGTTTACAAACCGCTACGCCATAGTTCATTTTGTGAAAAACTGCTCAAATGTTCACATGAATGGTGCTAATTTTCAGGAAGGTAAATTAGCATAATTAATGACCAGCCAAATTTGGGGGTAATACAGTATGTAATTAACATTAGAGAGTTCTGTTGTACCACCTGCCCCCACATTTCATTGTTGCAGTGTACGAACTGTACAGGAGGCTATTTTCCCCTTTGCTGCACTGAGCAGAAAGCAGCTTTCTTCATCAGAATAAGCCATTAGCTGTAATGGCATGTAGGTGTAATGGAATGTGCTCGAAACATCTGTGCTGAGAGCAGGGGAGAAATTGCTGCATGCAGTCGTAGGCCTTTGGGGAGCTTGATTAAGGATTGCTTCAGAGAACTTGAGATCTGGCTTGGGATGCAAAAAAGAGAAGAAAGGAAAATAACACTAATAGATTTACGGATGTACTGCAGGGAGAACAAAGGATTTTTAATTTTTTTTACTTCCCTTTATTGCTCTTATATTGCATCTGTTCTCTGTTGGGCTTTCACTTATTGAATTGATCTGGAAAAAAAATGTAGTTCAAAATGCAGTTTAGCAAAAGACATCCTTGCTGTATAAACATGAAAATAGCTTGATTTTTTTTCTCTTTGTTTGCTAATGAAGATCTCATTGAAACCACAAATAATTCTAACAATAAATATTTATTGCACATGACATTAGCCTAAATCTTTTCTTCAACTGATATCTTCTTTATCTAGAAATCATGCAAACAAACATTAAAAAAATAAACTGCAGATAAAGACAATTCTTATTTTATACTATTTGTATTTCTGGAGCGCTCATCTGCTCCTTCTTGTGTAGATTTTTTTCAAGATTTCTTTTAAAATGATTTTCTGATTTGTTTCTCTTCAACTCCATTTGTTTGCACACATTTTTAATAACCAATGGAATATAAACTCTCAGTACACAATAAGAGTAATTGCAGAACCACTGGACTATGTCAGTTCTGACTATTGACCCATCAAACTGTGAAAAATCTGAAATGCAGTTTACAGGATCTTAGGCGAGTTGATAGGGAGGAGGAAAGCAATGTTCGAAAAGATTATTTTGATGCCATGAAAAGAGAAGGGTTAAATGTTTGAAAAATCCATATTACAGAAAAGGGAATTAATGTACTGCATGGGACAGATGTGGCTGTATCACACAGAAAATGAGAAATAAACCCACAAATATTGGGTGGTTTAATGATTAAGTAAATCTTACTCTTTCTAATTACAAATGACAACAAAGCACTGTGTTCACTGGTATCCATCTTCCTTATGAAATAAGAGGCTTTCTGAGTTGGTGCCAAAAATGCCTTACAATGAAGTTTAAAATATGTAGGGAGGCAAAAATGTAATAAAAATGCAAAAGCTAATAATATTATGGTGACTGGCATTGTTTACAATGTAGAGCACCTGCTGTTTTCAAAAAAAAAAAAAAAAAAAGGAGAGAGAGAAAGAAAAAGTGAAATCATCAAACTGTTCTTAAATGGAAAATCTGGGCTCTCTGCCAATTACACAATGTGTTTCAGGTGCACTGTAAATAGGAACAATAAAAGGTGAAGAGGAAAGAATCTGAAATGTTAAATCCCAGAGACACGAGAATATTATTTGATGATGTTACTTTGAAAGGAATACTTGGGTATCTTCCAAATTTCTTCAGTGTAAAAAGATTTAAATTTTTGCCTTAAAAAAAAAAAAAAAAAAGTTGTAGAAATGTAAAAATGTAATTATTCCTTTAAAAATCCTGATTAAATTAACCTCCAAAAGAAGATGATCTAAAGAATCCAGAAAATCCACCTGGATTTCCCTCTTACATGGGAAATGCTTGGAGATTGTGGAGAAATATAACAGCATCACATTCTCTGACAAGATAATAATAAAACAAGAGCCAACCCATTAGGCTGAAATTCTGAATTCCAGGCAAGTGATGAGTTCCTGCTCACTGAAGTCAGAATAAGAATTTGACACTCTGTGTCGAAGGGATCTCGTCCTGTTCCAACACCTCGTCCTGTGTTCCAGGGAACAAACGTGACCACATGCAATTTGAGCACTGGAGTTACAGCAGGAGTTACATTTCTGTGCATTTATCTTGTGTTTGAAGGGCTGCAGTTGCAGATAAGAGCTCTGTTCTAAGTGTAGGGAACAAAGCTGGGATGAAAACTGGTCCCTTATCCACAGCATCAAAAAGACAATGGGATATCATTAAGTGTGGGATATTACTTAGGTATTTAAGCTTTCTTTTTTGGGGAAAAATACTTGGGTTATTTGTTTTATTTCCGTAGAAAATGAGATGTACTGGATGGAGATAAGCAGGTTCAGAAACCTATGATCATAAGGGGTCTCTTTCAGCCTATGTCAATGAAAATAAATAAGATGAATGGTGGTCCTTCCTGTGGCCTCAGGGCTCTGCACAGATCAGCTCACACTGCTCACGGCTTACTCTGTTCTCCCCTAGGACAAGATAGGCTCATCCCCACTACTTCTGGGGAGCACCTGCAGACCTGAACAGCACTGCTTGACAACAGCCAAATGCCAGAGCCAATAGTAAGGGTTAAACAATATGGATCTCACACAGCAGTGCTTAGACATGTCCTAAGCCTGTTTAGTTTACTAGTATAGATGTAGCCTTGGAGACCAGAGACCAGATGCTGTGCATCTGCTACACTCCCTGTAAGATCAGCCGTGGTTATTTCCATACCCCATATCTACAGGGAAGGCCTGTAATATAGCAGTAATCACTTTCTTCCCATCCTCACCTGAACCATGAGCCAGATCTTCATTTCAGTAACCTTTGAATAAATCAATAATCGTTCTATGTGACTGAAATCAGATGTATGACCTTTTTATTACTCTTTCTTTCAGGTCTTATCCTGCCAGTTTTCTCTGTTGCTAGCAAGAACAGAATAATTTCTTCTATTGACAGCAGTTTGTTATTCGTTTGATACCGGCAATTAGTCAAACTTTCTGAACAGTGTTTGCAAGAGCCCATTTCTCTTAGTAGATAGAGAAATTGTGCACATCCTTGGTGCTATAATTTTACTGGGATATACAGTATCAAGCTACTTCCATGTGACATACCCTCCTCATAATTGCTTCTATTTTTACTTCTGTGACTAAACTGACAGAAGACCGTAGTGAGGAAGCAAGAGGAAGTAGGTGTCACAGTTTTATTCCACTTTTATAACATATTTTTGGAACTTGTGTATACTACAACAGTGTAGAGTGGACAAAGTTAAAGTGACATGGGAGAACAGCTGCAAGGCTGAAGAGAGAGCAGGGCTCTAGCCAGCTGCTATTACTGTGCTGATATTCTGGTTTTCTGGTATAGATCTGAGTGCCAGAAGCAAGAACTGCAGGTGTCTTGTGGTGGTGAAAGCGGAAGGAGCAGCATCTGAAAGGACTTCAAGGAATCGAAAAAGTTAGAATGGGGAAGGAGGAGGAGGGAAGGCTCTAGATTAGCTCTGCTCACAAAGTTGTTCAGGTATTGTTTTTCTTCCAGAATTAAGAGAGGTCATTATCTGTGCTGAATACTGGAGAATCTAAGACAACACCTAACCAAGCAGGTTTGAAAAGTTTTAACTATTTTAAACTGCTATGGATGAAGTATTTTAAAGTATCGTCTCTCACTCTCTGATGGATGAAGCTGAAGGCTCTTTCTTCTTTGACCTTCTGGTTAGGAAGGACTATTTCCACTTTTCTATAACTCCAGAATTTCTGAGGACTTTCAAATAGTGTGAAAATTCAGTTAAAGCTTATGGGTGATACTGCCTCCATCAAATTCAGCAGCTAAACTCTGCAACTTCACTGGGACTCAAGTTTTTCTGTCTGTTGAATTAATGATTTTCCATTCAGTGCTGATTCCTGCATATAGGACATACACAAACAGGCATGCAGGAAGCCCTCCTAAGAGCCCTCCTAAGCTCATGTGCTATCAAAATGATTTGAAAATGAAATTCTTACAGCAAATTCTGTACCTTATCGGAGATGAAACCAGTAGCACAGCCTGGAAATTACATTTGAAGGGTTTATAAATTGGGAGAGATGCTTAATTTTTCCTATACTCTCTTTCAAGCATCAAGTACTTTTCTTCTGCCTAAAATCCAGTTCCTTATTCAGTTTTACAGAGTGGCTTAAATAAAATAAGCAATAATTACAAATTTCTTACAAAGTTTGTTCTTGAAGACATATATAATAAAAATCAGACCTTTTGTTGGTGCCATAAATATCCAAGGCTAAAGTAAAACCAAAACAAAACAAAAATAGAACTATATTCCAGTTAATTGGGTTTAGACAGAAATCTGATTGTATGAGCTGCCTAGTTTAATCATCTTATTCTACTGGCACCACTCTTCTTAGTTATCATATCAAAGCTCTTCTTCCTGAGATAGGGAATAAGAACATGGATCAGTCAGTTGGAGGCCCAGCTGGTGAAATTTTTGTCCTAGTGAATTCAGGTTTCAGATCTGGCTAGCTTAGAAAAAAGTGAAATACAAAGGCAAACAAAGCAAACAAAAGATACCTCAAGAAAGTGTCACCATCCATACTGGCTGTCAAAGAAAACTATGCTTGAAAAATACAGAGGCAAGCTGGAGATCGTTCACACTGGTGGTCTGAAAAAATGATATTTCAGACTATCTGAATTCAGCCAGGAATACTGTAAGTTTGTGAAAATCTACCTTATTTCGGAATTAGTCAAAGATATATATCTTATACCTATGGTTAAATTCTAAGGTTTGGATTTTATATTTTTCAATCAAACCAATGTATTTGTAGCTATAAAGATAAAACTGAGTTAGGAAAAAATGTAAAGTACATTTTCCCTTTTCTTCTCATGCTTCATGTGAATCCATTTTTTTCTTCAGTGATTTACCCAAAAGAGAGGAATATAACCAGTTCATTGTTACTGAAATTCAACAGGAAATTGTTGCCCTCCAGAAAAGCACAGAAGAAATCCTGAATGTCCCCGAGGGATTTAAACTCCCTGCTTGTCCTTGAACAATCAGGCTACCGAGTTTTATTCCTTGGAGAAACTGATCATCTGGCATGAAAGCTGTGCAAAGACCATTTGATGGCTTAAGTCTATGCCCCTGACAAGAAGACAGCCTGACTTTCAGCTGCTCCAAGCTGCTGCAAGATGAGTGTGTTGCATATTCCCCCACCGTAGTTATTTATTCTCTTCTTATAGATAAAGAATATCTCCCTCATTAAAATATAGAATATTAAAAATATTTTAAAATAGCAACAGAGATCCAAGAATTAATAGTAAGTGTTCACAGTACAAAATGCAACTAAGCCAAAGGAACCCTTTAAAATACAGCACAACATTGAGCCTCTTTCTTCCCAGATATCACAGCGAGCCTTAATAGCTTTACTTCAAGTTCAAAACAGATAAGACCACAGGTATTGGCAAGAAAACAACTGGGAGATTCTGATGACAGTCCCTCTTTGTGACTGCTGAATGGCTTACTGTCATTCTTCTCCATAAATCTTCAAGAAAGCTTGAATTTCTTGTTATGTTTTTGAAGCTTGAGCATTCTTTAAACTGGCCCAATCATGCAACTGCTCGGTTATGGGGACACTATGGTACCTGATAAAACAGAATATGCATCAGACTGGCTGGTATTAATGGGGAAAGGCAAAAGCAGTCTTAAAACAACATCTTCCTAGTTTTCATCGTCTTATTTGACTTGCATTAATGTAGAACATGAAATTTTGCCAGACAATTCTTGCATCAAACCCACAAATTCTAAAGAAGCTATGACATCTGCTTTAAAATGGTATCTAATCTTCTCTTCAAAATTTGAAGTTGCAGAAAATTGGACTGATTTCTTGATACTTATTTCAAAGAATTCTTACTGTTAAAACTTATATCTTCTCAGATCTTTGTTCCTTAATTTAAACATTCCTCCTCTCTATGTAATCTACTACCCAAAGATATACACTGTGATAAAATCATATCCTACCCTTTAACTAAGGAAGCTACTTAGACTGATCTCTGCAACCACCACGTCCTTCCAACAGACCCTAATTACTTTGTGGTTCTTACTTTGTCTTTCTGATATGCTTTAACAACAACAAAAAAGCAGTACCCAGCAAACAAACTTTGTGATGCCAAGTCTTCTAGGCATTTACATAGAATTTCCAGGCAAATATTTTGTTTGCTTTTTGCACTCCAAGAACATGTTCAGCCAGTTTTCCACTGTAACTCTCCCTTCCTTTTTTTAAAGTCTACTGACATTTTTCTCTTACACTATGAGTAAGATAACTTCTACTCCCCTAGATATCTGACAATTATGTGATAGGTTCCTGCTATCAATTTGAGTGTCCAGGGTCAGATGGCAAGATGTTGCAAGTGGAAGACCTTTAACTCAGCAGTGTGCTTCATATCCCAGACTGACAGATCTCAAGCTTAACCTTCAAGGCCTTTGTGCTCTTCTGGAGTTTTTGCCTGAGGGCTGCCATGGGCAGCAGTTGTACTTTAGTCTATATGTGAATCTATTAATGTGGCTACATCAGCAGTGTACAGATTCTCCATGCAACACAACACATTGTGATGCTGGCTTGGTTGCCACACTGGAGCTCTGTGCCCAGCAGACCTCCAGGGTGTGCATCCACCAAAGGTGACAAATTCCTCCTGCAGGAAGAAAAAAAATCTCATTGTGCATGTTGGTGCATAGCATTTATGGCGGAGCTTGACACATTTTACTGCTTATGTATGAACATCCTCACCATATCACATCAACAAAACAAGATATATTTACTTCCCTGTACCCTACATAAATAACCCTCTGGCTAAAATATGCACTCACTCCTTAAAATATATCATGAAATACATCTGATTTCTTTTAGATGTGCTTCTTTGAAATTCTGATTTTGGACACAGCTTGTTTCACTGATATAAACATGTTAATATAGAGAATGTCAAAAAATTTATTGATTTTAATTCTTGAAACTAAAAAAAAACATAGAAGTTCTGTTTTATGCTCTGGGTAAGTAAATCAGCATCATGTTTCTACTTTGCAGCCAGTGAACCATGCTTTATGTTAATCTCTTCCTACAAATATAGGAACGTGAACAAAGCTTAGTAGTGGAGAGAATACACAAATTACCTCCAGCCTTTTAGAGGCAGAGGAAAGGCTTCAAACACCAGCAGATATATGACTAGTTTATCCAGGAAGCCTTGTTTCTAAAAGAAAAAAAATGATCCCAAGCTTGGTGTTAAATAGTGTAACGCTAGATAATATTCTTTGAAGCATAACAGGATACGACACTGCTTGTTCATGTCAGACCTGAAGGAAAACAAACCTGTTTTCTGCTTATGTTCTAAACCAAGGGCGCACACATACAACATGAGCTAGCACACATACACTCACATTCACATACATGCATGTATATATTCAGACAGATGTTTTTGCAAACAACAACAACAACAAAAATGCTGGATATATGGCCCCTACCTTCCTCCCACTATGAATGCTCTTTTCGTTAGTCCACTGAATAACCATTTGTCATAGGCTTTACTGTGCCATGAAGTTATGATTAATATTATGGCTCATGTACAGCGGGTTGAAAGACCACATTCATTTTCAAAGTCACGTTGCATTGATTAGAATGCACTGCAGGTTATTCAAATAACGATCCTCTCTTTTCCCAGGAGAATCTCCGTCTGATTTTTCTTTATACTCATTAAAGATCCCAGGTGCAGACAAAGCTTTACATACTTCTAATTTGCATTATCCTTGGGAAGGAGGTAATTCACATGCCTTCAGTATATAGCACTTGTTTTTGTAGTTTGCTCTTTCCTATCTGTCTATTTAAATAAATCAAGAAATTTAGCCTTTATAAACCTTCTGACAATAGAAAATGCCAAATTTTATTATGCTTAGTAATGAGCACATGTATTCTGAAATATCAGTTATAATTCAGATTAAGAGAAACAATTTCTTCCTTGCTTCTCTCCACATTTTACTTAAAACACTACATCTACTCATTTTCTCAGGTGCGGGAGAAAGTGAATTTTTAAAGCAAAGATATAGATTTAATATCAGCCTTTGACTGATGTAAGAATGTCCCATAGTAAACACCCTGTGAGAAATCATTAGCAGGATTTAATGGTTTTCTTTTTCCTTTTTCTTAGCCATACATAAAACAATGAAAGTACACAGCATCTATAATTGCTTGGTGGAACATAACAGTCCCATTAACCCCCAAAATGCAGCACTTGCATGGTTTTCACATCTGGTTTCTGAGGCATAAGTTGTGTGGGCCTATGTTTTGCTACGAAATAATCTGTCTTAGACTATTTTTATCGCGAGCCTTTGTGTAATGAGTTTAGCCTGAAGCAGACTGACAGCATTGTTGACATTTCATTGAGTTTCCATCCTCAAGAGAGAGGAAATTTTAGCTAATTAAATAATGTTATAGTGTCTTAGAAACTACAAAGGCAATGGGAAACCACACAGCAGTCATACTGTATTTGCTAAGATCACTTGTGTATTCCTGAGGTTTTATTATGCAGAAATCATTCTTCTAACAGTCTTTAAAGCAAGTCGTACATTAGATAAGCTTTACATAACTCAGGCTTGATAATAATATTTGTAAACTGGTTTATGCATATATGAAATGAAGCCAAATGGGGAAAAAAGCTATCAAAGAAATGTTGTAAAAGTTACTAATCTTCATCATTTCTTCCTAGTGACCAGATAGTGTTGTTCATGTGTGCTGGGGGCAGAGAGCAAAGAGCTTTCTTCTTTTCCTTTATGGTTATCAAGAGAGCAAAGCTCCTCCTTGACACTGAGAGGACAAAGGAAGGGCAGGGAAAGACGGCTTATGGAAAGGCTGGCAGTCATACAGGTCTCCTTGGAGTTGGGAGGGAATAGCTCTGGTGTAGGACTGGTGTGGTGGGGCCAGGGGGTTTCTGTTCTGAAAGATCAACCTGTTTTGCAGCTGACGAGCCACTGGCCAGAGAGCAGCAAAACAAAGGGCAAATCATATCTGCCATGAAATGGGCCAAGGCATGGTGCTCTCCGCAACATTCCACAGACAATCTTTTAGTCTCCTTGACTCCAGTTGTCCCCAAAGCTCGTGTCAGCCTTGATGTCCTCAGGGCTCACGGTGGTGGCAGCTCCACCATGAGCCTTGAGAGGTGCAGCAGCGCATAGGAACTTCAACATGCTGCCTTGCACCCAGAAACTGTGATTGTCTTGGTACTGATGGGTGCTCCTAAGTGTTCATACAACAACACTCTCAGAATGGCTGCCACATCAGGAGGAAAATTATACATTTCTATATTAATTATTTGATTTCTTTATTAGTACGTCACTAGTTCCCTGAAAAGCCACCAGTTATATATCTAGCTTCATGATATATAATGTTTCATGATATGATGAACTAAATTGAATGATATAATGAACTAAATGAATTATATAATGTTTAAATGTTTCATGATATGATGAACTAAAACACAATAGTTAGAAAATACTTGCTGAAGAAATGTATGAACTTTATTTTCTTTCCAGACATGGGGTGTTATTTGCTGGTAATTTAACGAGAAGCCACCACCACGTATCCTTCCAAATCTGCAGTTCACAGCAAGGAGATTTTTCATTTGCATAACACCTTTCCTCCTGGAACAGCAAAACACTTTAAAAAAATTAATTTAGCATTATAATCTCCCAGCAGCGGTGATTCACCCACCATGCTTGCAGTGAAGAGCATTAGACTGTCCCTGTGAAATCACTCCAGGACCCAGAAGAGCTGCTGTGTTTTCTGTTAGTCCACATGTGTGTGCAGAGGGACATCCCTGCATGATTATTTCCCCCCAAATGAATGTTGATTCCTCTCCTGTATCTGGCAGCATACCTGTTTCAGCTGCACAGGAGGAAAGAGGAAGGCTCCGGAGCATCCAGTGAGCTCCCCAAAATCTTTATTCGCTCAATAAGCCTTAGGGAGTCCGAAAGATTTTATTAGCCTTAATTACATTTTGCTTGGGATCATGAGGTCAGTGGGATTGGCGAGCTTTTGTTTTTAAAAACCTAACTTGCTTGCCAGGCGAGTTTTCCCAAGCTCTCATTTTATTGTGTTTTCCAGCGGGGGATCTTGTTTCAAGGGATATGATCAAAGTAAAGGACATTTCTTCTGGGACTTATTTTACATAGATTAGATCTCATTATGCAACCTGCTCTTTAGTCTATATTCTTTTTATAAGCTTCTGGCTATATGAATGAATTTTACATAGTAAAGTGTAAATTTATTATAATGAATACACTTTCTGAGTGAAAGGGAGGCAAAATACAACATAGTGTAATACATTTGAGCTTCCTTATCAACAACAAATTTTGGCATTGCAGCAGTTTAATCTTATCTCAAATAAGGTTGCTGTACACTAATTTCCATGTAATTTTCAGCTTTTATTTTAAATTAAAAAATAAACTCATTTTCTGGAAATAGTGTCAAATTTTACATTTCCTTCCTTCACATATTTTTTCAACCTTCTTTCAAAGGCATGAGTGGTTACTTAAGGTTTTAAGATCTGCACTTGATTAAGTCATTAAAACTTGACACCTTTAGAGTTCTACCAAGGTGGGAATTTGTGATGATGTCCAGCAGCTCCTTCTCAGTACAGAACTCTCTGTACTGCGTGTTGGACAATTTCTATTAAGACTGGAAACTGAAGAATTTAAATATTAACAGAGAACAGAACTCAGCATACATAGGAATTCCTTTCCAGCATTCTTAAGACTTAGGGATTAGCAGAAGTGGGAATCTTTGTTAAAAGCCTCATTCTCATACAAATAAGAACAGATTTTTGAATTTATACTTCTCTATTGTGCATCTGAAGTTTGGGTCAATGCGTGATAAGCACATGCATGCTCATTGAATATTTATGTAAAAGACATGATTTTATTTGCAGGATTTCCTCATGTGAGTAAGCAGGTGTGTTTTTATTTTCCCATAATTTTGCTTGATTTAAAGCTAGCATGATTGAGTGGCCGAGAATTTTTCAAATGGAAGAGTTGTATGGAATCAATTGTTGGACAAGTTTTACGGAAATATGCCTTCACCTTTCAAGTTGCTTTTTTGAGAAGGTTTTTCAATGCAGTTCATGATCTCAGAAGTACATTCAGACATTTATACTTTTTCTCTTCTACATTATATAGGGGAAATGAAGAAAAATTTTTATTGTGCAAAATTTACCTGAACTTGATTCAGTCAAGACATCCAGATTAGTCCCTGAGATAGAAAAGTTGTAAGCGGTCTAATAATTGTGCCTTATTAAATTGTGTATAAATAATAAATGATCTAATAACTGTGCAAATTTTGCCACAGATAAAAGACTTCCTTCATTTTAGGCTTAAATACAGGAGGCAAATTGGCACAGAATGCCTAGAGGGCTTACTCTTCCACTGATGCTCTAATCAAGAGGCTTCATGTGCAGAGGATGGGATTTTTGTAAGTATTTGGCCTTCACCTCCCCTGGATCTATTGCATTCAAATGGTGATGTAGACACACTGAACATACCTGAAAATCCCTTACTTGTTTTTGTAAGGACTAGCTCGCTATAGAAAGCATGCACACCTGAAGTCTACTTCTAATTGTATGTAGTACCTACCTATTACTTCTTCCCCAAATTGGATTAATTCTGGTATGAAACCTATGCAAAAGCTTGTGTACAAAGGGGTTAAACTCATACCAGCTGCTAAAATGAAATTTTATTTACAGTCTGAAAGCAGCTATCGTATGTTTTTCCTAGGTTATGATTCAAAGCTTACACATCTTTAGTTTATCATAGTATAAGGCAGCTTCAAGAAAGGAATGTTTTTCAGTTAAATGGTTAATTAAGACTTGGAGACTTTTTTTTTTTTTTTTTTTTTTTTTCTGATCAACGCAAGTCAAATTCTCAGTGAAAGTGGTTGAATCATCTTCAGAACTCTGATCATAATTAAACCACAAGGAGGTTGTTATGATTAAACGTGGGAAGCTGAAAATATGTGAACCATAACAAAGGATCTGAATTCACTTCAAGCTTTGCATAAAATGCAGTTTCAGATTTTTTTTCTTATCTTAGTATGAAAAACCTTTTATCCCCTAGTTTCCTCTTTGTATTTTCAGAATTTCTTCCAAATTCAGTTACATTTCTTATAAGGAACAATTAGAAGCAAATCTTGCAAATGTAACAACTAATGTCTGGCTTTCCTAATTTACAAATATTCCCTATGTTCTTTGTCCAAACTATGGACTTATTTTATTTTTTATTAAAAATATGTAATTTTAATGGATGCTCTTTTAGTCCTCAACAGCTACACATACTGCATCGGTAAGCAAACATTTACCCAAATGACTTCCTCACAGCTCCATAATCCATACATGGTGTTGGTAGTACACAATAAATTTCTAAAATCTATATTCTATATAGAAATAAATCTCTAAAATCTATATTCCTTGTGTTCTAATTCTTTATTGCTACAATAATTTCTGTTTCTGCTTTCTAATTAGGCAGCGTAGATTTTACAGAATAGATTTTACTCAGAATATTTGTTTTTCTGTTCACATAATTTAATTTTGAGTACTTATACTCACAGCACACACTTATCTAAATAAGACTAAATTCTGTTTTCTTGCCTTGGCAAAATTGTCCTTTTAAAACAATGAGTAGGAGACATATGATTGTAAGAACAACTATTAAAAACAGTGCTTATTTCTAAAACAAAAGTCAAGATGGTCAATGCTAATTTTAACAATTATATGAACATTTCTAACTCTGGGAATACAGACTTGAAGGAAGATGAAATTCTATATCTTGAATTTTATTGCACCATATCTGATCTACGACTAAAGCAACACTAAAGCAGGAGTGAATTAAACTGCGCAGGATTTTGTTGTTCATGACCCTCTCTGCTAATGGCAAAATCAAAGAAAGCATGTATGTACCTCTAATTATTCTATAAAGTCCAGTGAACTAAACTCACTGTTTTAGCGTGTAGAGAGTAGTTTCCTGGCCCTGAACTAAGCTGTGTTGTAATTGCACATCTGTTGGTTGTAAGAAGGTTGCACTGGGTGAGATGCTATTCCAGAGACTTATGGGGCACTGAGACATACACGAGGAATGTATGTCTCGAAGAAAGCAGGTTGGAAGACATCCCTACTATGTGCATGGCCAGAGAAGATCCTCTTCCTCTCATGTTTCTCATTTCAGCTAGAGAAGGATGGTTGTGAATGTTCTCTGATGGTATCTGATAACCACTAAATCCCGGAACCAAAGTGCTTATGTGCTTAAGTCTCCACACAGTGACTTCAAGTTGGAGTATTAGATGCATAAGTAGATCTGGAGGATAATATTTCAACCAAGAGAAAGTGCATTAAAGAGAGAGGTGTCTGAAATCCAGTATACTTGAATCAGGTGCTTCATTTCAATATTTTTATATGCCTAAGTAAGACATGATTACGACTATGTCCAGAACCCCCTCCAGGAATATGGTGTCTCAGACATTCTTCAGAGGCCGTGAGGGCACACTCTTTGATATAGAAACGATTGCTGAAGTAGAACTGCAGAAGGGTCCCCTGATATTCTGTGCACAAACCTGAGAAAAAGGACCCCTAGTTTTGAGGTCATAAAATCATGAAATGGCTTGGGTTGGAAAGGGCCTTAAAGATCATCTAGTTCAAACACCCTGTTGTATGCAGGGCTGCCGCCCACCAGCTCAGGCTGCCCAGGGCCCCATCCAACCTGGCCTTGAATACCTCCAGTGATGGGGCATTCACACCTCTCTCAGCAGCCTCACCACCATCTGAGTAAAGAATCTCTTCTTAACATCTAACCTAAATCTCCTCTCTTTCAGTTTTAAACCATTCCCCCTCGACCTATCACTATCAGATCGTGATAGATCTTCTTTTTATTATTTTTCCACCTTCACTGCAGAAACTAAACCATTGAATAGAAAGGAACAAAAGTTGTCCAGAGTCAAAACAAGGACCAGAGAAAACAAACTCATTGACAGGGCTGTCTACCTGTATAAAGGTAGGTACTTCAGAAGCCTAGAAAATGGGAATTTTTGCCATGTTCATATATGTCCTAAACTTCATCTTGATATCAATTAAGCTGCGCCTACCTGATCTTACCTGTGATTGTGTCATTCCTCGTGTATGTCTCAGTGCCCCATAAGTCTCTGGAATAGCATCTCACCCAGTGCAACCTTCTTACAACCAACAGATGTGCAATTACAACACAGCTTAGTTCAGGGCCAGGAAACTACTCTCTACACGCTAAAACAGTGAGTTTAGTTCACTGTACTTTATAGAATAATTAGAGGTACATAACTGTATTTACAGTTTTTCTGTGAAGCGGGAAAGAAAAGGAAACAGCATTCCAGAGAGTGATAAAATGAGAATGACTTAATTGCAGAAACGTAGTGGCTAGGAGATTTTTTTCACATTTTAATGAATAAATTCATATAAGTACACTAAAAATAAAAGGTACATGAGTAGTTATTTACCTACAGATAACACCATAGAATGAAACTCTTGTATCCTACGAATCCTGACACAGTGCTCCCAATTTGCAGGAAATTTTTAATTATGTTCAGGGCTGCTTTAGTAATGAGAGACAGATTCTTGTCCAGTTGAGCCAGTTGCAAAGCTTCTGTTTGTTTGATTTTTGCCTGCCAGCAGAAGGAATATGTCCCTAATCCATATCAGCAGTATGTATCCTCATTTAGCTGGGTCTAGATGTAAAACTGGCTACTGTCACACTGAGTGTTCATGGTCAAGGTTCAAGTAATGGCTAATGCTCTGAGTGAGGCTACACATAAGTACATTTTAGTTGGGAATGCGTTGTCCTAGCTGGTGAACACAAAACAACTCCCTAGCCATTTAATTATCTGAGATTATAATGATCCTAACTTTGAATAGGATTTTCTGCCACACCTTCTGGTTTCTGAAAAGCAGCACCCTGAGGCAAAAACAAATTTGTCCCCTTTGCTTTTTGTATATTTGTAATATTTCTACTTTAATTTTTTTTTTTTTTACATGTTCATTAGAGGGCTTTATATTTGCTATTTCTTCACAATGCTGGCTGATGATAGTTAGTTTCCCTCTTGGAGGCATTAAATGTATGAAAATAGGGTGCACACACATGAGGAGATGCTTACTCATGCAAATAATCTGATTGAACTCAGTGAACTTCCTGAAGACAGCATTACTCATGCAAGTAAGTGATTACAGGACTATGCCACACAATGAACAGTGTGGGCCTGATTATCTTCTCACCTACACTGATTCTGCATCATTACAGTCCCACCGAGTCTAACGGAATTACTCTTGATTTTCCCTGATTTATAGATATTAAGATTCAAATACCCATTTCAAAAACTTACCTCAAAAATAATAATGGCTGCAAGATGAGTCATTTAGGTACAATGCAACAGAAGGAGAACCACAAGTGCCTTTGTGTTAAGATCTTGCTATTGCTCAAACCCATCGTGAAGGCTGATTCCTGTCTGCCTGGGGTTGCAGAAGTCTCAGTCCAATACGTAATACTCAGTTTCCTTAATTCTTCCTGGCCCTGGGGATCAAATTTACTTAATGTCCTGGGAGAAAGTTGAATCAAATGTTACTGCATTCATGTTGCACAGGGCAGAACATAAGGATAAATGGGATTAATTTAAAATATTTTCGAATGCTATAAAATGTACGTGCTCTGCAAATACTCACAGGTGGCCAAGACCCAAGATCCTTAAGAGCATTATAAAATGAATGATGGAAAATGTGCAGAAGTAGCTCACAAACCCCTCTTTAGATGGTGGAAGTATCCTAAAAAGCATCAGGTAAATGTTAGAACCCACCAGAGAGATTACTCTTCGGTGAGCATCTCTATGGAAAACATTTCTCCCCCTTAGTCTGGGCAACGTTTTATGTGAAACTGAATGGGCATTTCCTAAATGTCATCCTGCACTGAATCTTCATTTGCTTCTCAGAATTCATTTTAATAACTTAAAAATTCAACTTCATGTTTTTGCCAAATTAAAAACTCCCTGTCTCTCCAGCATGATTGCTTTGATGAATTGAGCCCTTCTAGTCCATTTAACATGAAATAACAGACTAGTGTTGATGGTGCTTTTGTTCTTGATAGTGGGAGAACTTGTTACTGAAAAATTAGCTACTCACCCTTAAGCAATCACTAACATTCCAGTTCCTGAATATAAAAATGAAGAAAGAGCAGATGGAAACAAACAAAAAATGTATTAATAATACACAACAAAGTGATGCCTACAAATGATGTTGCAATAGGAAAAAAATAGGAAAACTACAGTTTTCATTGGGTCTTAATATATGTATCCCTCTTTAATGCTCCCATCTTCGAGCAGTTCTGTTTTATTGACACAACAACACAAATTGCAGAAGTAAATTGAATCACAGGCTCAGAATGTAAAAATCAATGAGAAATAATTTTGTAGCACTAAAGTGAACAGTGTAATGCTAGGTATTCATTTAATTAACCATGAGCCTTTCCACATAATGCACAATCATTGCCAGCTTTTCAGCTCACGGTTATTCCAGGAATAATGGGTTCGGGATTCGTCTTTAGAAAACCTGCATTAATATTTGAAAGCATTTAAATCCATTAGTGGGTCATCTGAACACTGCAGGTCACTTTTACATTGCTAATTGAAACAATAGTAATGGGTTATAATCTACTATCTAATAATGCCTGGAGTGTTTTACCGCTTTTGTATCTGCAGATTCCAGGAAATATGTAAATTTGATGCTGAATTGTTATAAAATATGGAAATTTAAGCTGCAGACATGACATTTTTTCTTAATATAAATTTAAATATAAAAATAACAACACACACAGCATTAATAAACTGAAGAGTTACACTATATTTTGATGTCAGGATAAATTCCTTTCTGTAGACCTTCCAGTGTTTGTCGCTTCTGTGCTGTAGGCTCAACATCTGGCATTCACATTTTCAACATTGCCATTAGGAGAAAGTGAATATCATTAAACCAGTGAGTAAACAATCATGTCATTGTTTCCATATGCAAGCTATACATTGACTCAGTCTGCTGTGTTCTGACAGCGGTGTTGTTTTGTGTTTTTTTTTTTTGCTCTCCATGAATTGATGCAAACCTTTTATTTTTCATAGGACTTTCTGTAATATATCTGCATTTCTCCTGCATATGGAAATAATTGTGCCATATGGAAATATGAATTTAGGTAAGCTAGGCTCAGTTTTGTGCTTTTTTTTTTTTTTTGAATTAAAAGGTTCTGAAAGGTAAACTCACTCTACGAATCTTGCAGATAATTGAATAGAACACAAATTGATACTTAAATCCTCATTTTCATTTTTAATTAAACAGGCATCTTGCACATTTACCTGAATCTTCATAGACTTAATTACAGTCTGATTGGGCAAAAAGATCCAGAGAAGAGCATCTCATTACACGTAGATAGGCTGTAGTGGCAGGAATGTGAGGCATGTGTATGAGAGGAGGCATGTGTGTAAGTGAACATGTTTAAATAATTTATTTAGTTAATAAAATATGGATAGCATGTTTGGGGAAAATTGTGGATCATTACATCACCTTTGCCCTTCCCTCTAAAATAAATAAATAAATAAATCAGTCTGTAATTTGGTTGATGGGAGAGAATAGAAAAATACATAGTTGGCAATGTTTTAAACTGGAAATAATTCTGCTTTCAGCATAGCAAACAAACTTTTTTCTTCCCACTGATGTATGCTGCCCTAACGTGCCATTTTGCTTGGGAAATAATGTTTCTGTAAGGGAATAAACCCCACAGCCTTTATCACTAATCCCATAGTGGCGTGATATTTGGTCCTCCGAGAATACAAAGCACCTGGACCTCTCTTCTTGCTGCATATTGAATGGGGAAGGATCTTATTCTGTAGGGTCTGGTTGGAGGAGGCAGTCTGTCGCAAGAAAGCTCTAATAATTTAATTAGTATATTTTTTAAACAACAGCTATTGATCAGGGCTGTCAGCTGCTGTCAGAGGCAGAATCCCTCCTCCAGTGCCTCTCCTGAGACATGAAGAAGAGGAGAGCATATAGTGTTTCTCTCCACTGACTGGTATGCCTCTCCCGATATGTGCTCTGCAATGGAGATTGCCAGGTAGGGCTAACAGAGGCACCAGTGTCTCAGGAGACAGAAATCCTCCTCCAGCCCCAACAAGGAATAATGCATGAGCACACACGTCAGTGCTGTGTGTGAGAGCCAGTCTGTGCCTTGGGAGGGCTGCAGCAGGAGGAGCTGGTCCATTGGGATAAAGAGAATATCACCTCTGGTTTTTGTTGCTGTGCAGGGAGTGAATTAAAACAACCTCCACTGCTCAGTGATAAAGATATGAAAAGGCATTTGTAACCTGAATTTCACAACTGTGCATACCAGGAGGTTTTTAATTGGGTAGCAGGAGGTGCTCATGGGTCATCAGTCCCAGATCTAGCTAGCCACATTCTGGATGGGGTTCTGCATATGTTCTGAGCCAAGCAAAAAGGATTTCCAGAGAGCCACAGGAGTCTAGGAACTACCTAGAAATACTTTGAAATACCTAGAAATACTTTGTCTTTAGGCTTTCTCCAGCATAGACCAACCATTTTCAACAGCCTTTTTATTCTTACGGGCACATGAGGAATTAGAAAACTTGCACTATCTCTCGGTTGAGAATATCTCTTTTCTAAGAGCAGCCTGTGTTACCGAGCCAAATATCCAGAACCCAGAAAATGGTAATTGTAAATATCATGGGTGGACATTGCCTCTTGATTTCCATTATGCCAAGTTAGACAAGTCATCAGTCATACTTATCAGTAGGAATGGAATGTTAGTGGGATTTGATAAAAACCTTTCTGATTGTATGGAAAACTGTCCCGGAAAACCAGCCCTGCATGTTGAGGAAGAAGCTGCCAGTGAGTGGGGTGTTTCCAGCCTATTCTCAAATTTGTGCTTGGTTTGAGGTTTTATTTAACATTGGAAACCCCAAACAGATGACTGTTCTGGATAATACGGTTTGTGCTGTTGGCAAGCATGCAAAAGAGCACTTATTAAACAAACAATTTTTATTGTTTTTAAAAGCTTCAAGAAGGGCTTTTTTCCCTTCTTTTCTTGGAAAGGAGTAAGGTTTGTAATTTTATGGCATGGAAATATTGCTGTACTTTCGTGAGGGTTTTTCTCTTAAAAATAAATATTCTCCCCCAACGACGTGACCAGAACCTTTCACTTCACCTTATGTACTGTAGGTTCAAGTGCAGATGCAACTGTGTGCAACCGTGACTGGACACCTGACCTTGGGAGAATGAAGTGTTGTTCTTCTGAATAAGTGTCTGCATCCAAAGGGACTGTCACCATTGGCAATCTCAACAGATGGGGGAAAAGACTAAGTGGGGAAGAGGAATTCCATCTTCCACCCTGGAACAGTTTTCTATCAGCTGCAGCGGAGGTTTGTCTGATAACCAGAGCACTTGAATGCTGCAATCCTTTCTTCAGTTAAATTTCCCTCTGAACTAAGTTTTACTTGAGTGATGACAGTGTTTGTCGCATAATAAGGCCTTTAATTTGCTGCAATGTCAATAAGGCACCTTGTCAAGGATATTACACTTAATTAAACAATAAATAAACCAGACTCACCCTGCTCCAATCAGATAAAACTCACCCAGCCGCACAGGTTGGGAGGCTGACATGGCTTGGGAATGTTAAGGTGACTCAGAAGTGATGCAGGGAGCTGAGGCTTGCCAGGCTGTCATCCTGGGGGGGTGTCAGTGATGGTCTCGGTGAGACGTACTGTTTTTAGAGATGGGAGAAATACCGCCTTGGCGGAACGGAACTGCCTGAGCAGGACACAGGCTCTCAAGGGGAGCGTGTCCCTGTTGAGACATTTTCCCTTGATAAAATTAGCAACTTGAGGCTCTGCTTCAGCTGTGCAATATGTTGGCCAAAATCTCAAAAAACCCTGGAATCAATTTATTCCATCTGGAAATCAGTTTCAGCTAGGGAAGCTCCTTTGCATGTTCATCTCAGCTATCAGCATTTGACATCAAAATCCGATGAAAAGCTAAATCACTCCTACCAAGCAGGTATTTTTACTTGTTCATTATATCAGTCCTCTAGCAGAGTTGCAGCTGAGCCTCTTGTTTAACCCCTTATCATTGATAAGCAATGAAGAAAAGGGGATGGCAGTGGAGAGGTACCCAATGTTAAACACCATCCATGTTTGTTCTCTGCCAAAGCAGTTAGATATTCTTAAGTCATATCTGAACATCTGCTTCTGGTTTAGTGCATTGATTGAAATTATTTTAATGTGCTTCTACCTGAAAATGATTTCTTTTAAAAGGTGAAGGCTGGTGGTGATTTTCTCACTAAGAATGACAGCACTTCATCAGTGGAGCAGCCCTGGCTCTCAGGAAATCCGCCATCTGCTTACTTCTCCACTTTTTAAGGAACAGAAAATCTGAAAACCAAACAGTAACAAGAAGAAGAAAAAAACAACCCGCAAGTGAACAATCCTAATGATTTTCACATGCAATGTGTTTCCCTGCATAGTTCACCAATTTTCACAGCAACTCCTTCTTCTAAACGGGTAACCCTGGGTAATCTGCTAAAAGTTTTCCACCCAGAGATGCAGTCTGTTTCTGATGAATGTTGACAAATGAAGTACTAAAATTATGAATGAAGCCTGCCATACTGGGTTAACTTGCTCGTATCTCAGAAATAGTCATTAATAGAGATTTTGAGTGCAAGATGAAGGAAAAAAATGGATACAATCCTGAAATCTGCTTTCATTCAAAAGTATTAGATTGAAAGGCATCTCTAAGACTGTAAAATCCAACACTGTTTATGGTCAATCACAAGGTAACCACTTACATTAGCAGTGTAAATGTATCAATGTCCATCTGAAAGCAAGACTTCACTGTTATTTCTCCTTATTGCAGATCCTCACTCATTTATCTACTTCTAACTTCTAATCTACTTCTAATTTCAATTATTCCTGGGCACTTTGCTCAGCTTTCAAAACCATCGTCCAACTGCAACAGCTTTTTCTATGTCCTGTGCTTATTCTCTCCTATGTCCAGGAGTACAGAAAGCAGTACTGCTTCCCAGAGATTTTTCCTTGTTGGATAAGAGGAAGTAGAAGAGATTTATTCCTCTCAGGCAATATTATTCACATTTCCCTATCTCAAATATTGCCCTTTCTCCACATACTTTTTGTCTGAATTCTGGGAAGTCAGGTAGACACATAACAAATGGAATCATGCAGTTGCGTTATACAGAACTTCTGTTACCACATCTCTCCTGAACACAAAGCAGAGTTTTTTATATCTGAATCATCGAATCATAGAATCATAGAATCATAGAATGGCTTGGGTTGAAAAGGACCACAATGATCATCTAATTTCAACCTGCCAGCCACTAGACCAGGCTGCCCAGAGTCACATCCAGCCTGGCCTTGAATGCCTCCAGGGATGGGGCATCCACAACCTCCTTGGGCAACCTGTTCCAGTACTTTGGCCATGGCCAATAATGTCAGTGGGAAAACTGTTAAGAACAGAATTACACATATATAGAAGAGTAAACAATGACTTTGATTCCTAGGTGCTGGAGTAGATCTTTTAATGACCTAGTAAATCAACTTATGTACAGTCTTCTGCTCTCTCCTAGCCCCCAGTGATTCCAGAAAAGCTGTGCCATGCCCTCTTTTACACTCTGTGGGAACAGAATGTATCTCTCCTGTGCTCATGCTCACACTGATTGAGACCATCCCACTGTAAATCTTTCACCTGCAATAGCCTGCTACTTCAATTCATCATAAATTCTTGCAAAAATCCCCTGCAACTAAAGAGGTTTTTGAAACCTCTGAATAAGATGCAGATATCAACACAGATCCCCTTAGTTCCCAGACAAACCAAATTTGATAAGTATGTTCAAAAATAAGGAATTGAAACAGAAGAAAGAAAAGCAAGTTGCTATTCAGTTGAAATCCTCTGATCTCTAATAAACTGGGTGTTATAGCAAAATTAAAGAAGAAACATATGATGGCAATATTAAGACCAAAGGCCATTAGTAAAGAGAGGCTGTGCCAAAGCCCACATTCAGTGATATCTCTGAGCTAATGGACATAACATTCATTAGCACACCCAGTCTCATTCTGGCTCCTGTTAGTGGTACATTGTTTGCTTTATGCCTCTGAAAGTTGTCTTTCTTCTCCTGTTTTCTCCATCACTAAACTGAAAGCTGTTTGACAGCTTCTGGCATCTCTATTAAATTGCGGGAAACATGGAAATGACAACTTTTAAACCACAAAACTAAAAACAGCCTTGCATCTGAAGCCAAAGCAGATCGTGCACTAAGCAGGTTCTTCTGATAGGGTTCAGAGAGGCAGCAGGAGGTTGTGGGCAGAGGAGAGAGGGGCTGTCCCGTTGGCTGGGATTTGGGTTTTCTTTTTATCAATACAGATCAAATGGCTGTGATCACCCTTTCCAATTGCTCCTTCCCTAGTAAACAACCTCCAAGTGAGTTCATTAAATATTAAGAAGCCCTGATATCTATTAATGTTATCGGACATGTGAAATATGCCTGATGGATTTATTCTGCTGTAAAGGAAGCATATCCCAGTGTCCCTCCTGGGACCATGCTCCAGCTGTTTAAACTATAATTCCATCACTAGGAGGAACAGTGGAGGCTGACCTCCACGAAATGTACTCATTGTTGCTCAGCCTGTGAATTGTAAATGAAACCTTTTGTAATAATGTTAAAATATGCATGTGGAGGAATTAAAGCATCGGAGGTCAGCGGCAGAGCCTCGTGGTGGGGTCGCTGTCGGCTCAGAGCAGCTGGTGGCTGCACTCCAGGAAAAACGATACCTAGAGGTTGTTCTCTGGGCTGGCTGCGTGCATGACTGGGCTTGACGGATCTATCGTTGCCTCTCCATGAATCCCAATCTGTTTTTGATTGTCTTCCACTTCAGTGTCAGTCGTTTGAGAGCCTTGCTTTTTTGGAAGAGCTATGTTTCTGGTTACCCTGTGTCCTCTTCAGTGCCAGAGCCTTTTATTGCTCTATGTGGGATCATTAAAACATTATCCCACATTTTAAGCCTTAGTTTTCCACATATTGATTTTGCGTCTGCTTTCAGGTTATTTATGGCATGAACACTATATACATGGCTATGGAAGAAGGAGTGTACGCGTAAATTCCAACTAGTTAATACTGTGTGGTCTGGGACAGTCTTTCAGTCTGGTTCTAAGGGAGAAAAAAACAACTGCCATGGTGAATCCTGAAAATTTACACTTTTGCTGAATGTCAATAAAATGGACCCATGATCAGGAGATCCTTACCCCCTAGTGCTTAGGGAGACACAGGCAAAGCTATGCAGTTAGACTCTTGCACTATCCCAGCTCTTTTGCTGTTCACTTTTAATGCACTGTGAAAGTCCTCACATGATCAAAGTGTTTTAGAAGGTTTTCAAAAATCAAATGGTCAAAAAAAAATCTGTATCACAAGGCTTAACACAAAGATATCTGTCAGCTTCTCCACTGTGTTTACCATAAGATAGCTTATGCCACATCTCCAGTGTTAGTAGGTCAATTCCAAAAGCCAGGCAAAGATTTCATCTTGATATTGGCAAGGCAAGGGTTTTATAAGCCTACCATCTTTGTTGCCATATCCTTCAGCATCTCAATTCACTTCTGACATCGCAGGGAAATAAGTGGGCTTGCAGCTCTTTAGTAAAGGCTTTCTAAAGTCAGGAACGAGGACTAAGTATGGGAATGAGGCTTTGAAATAGTAGTCCTCAATCTTTCTCTTTTGGACATCTACATTCAAATGGTGGAAATGAATTTGTCAGTTTCATTTGAATCATAATTTTCCAGAGCAGAAAAAATTATTTTATTATCTGGCTCACCCTGATGTTTTCACTGAGACAAAGTAGTGACAGCACTGGCCCACACAGTTACCTCTGAAGAACTATGAGAACTCATTTGAGACAGCAGCAGCTCACATGATGCCTGGTGTCTGTTTTAACTCTACACCTGTCTGTACATCACAAGAGGAATAAAGCTAAAAAGAAAGAAAAAGGAAAAAGACTCCACTGTCTGAATAGATTTTACTGGAGTAAATGCAGAAAAAGATTAACTTAGACCCACTCCTGCTTTCCTTAAATGAATCAAAACTTGTATTGTCTTCAGCTAACCCAGTCTTTTGGCGGAAATAGAGGGAGATTTGGTTATATTATTCATATAAGAAAAATCAGAGAATTTTGTCATGTCCTAATCAGGAACTGACCAAAACAGGCACAGAAGGAAAAATGAATTGAGCAGCTTATCTTCAAAGCACAGGCTTTGTTCTCTGTAGAGATAATGTTATTGTACAATCTTGCAGTTGCAGTTTTAAAGTCACTTTCAAAGGACTGTGCATTAAAAGCGCTGAGAAGACACGCTCAGATTATTCACAGCGATGTAAAGGAGCCCATTCAGATGGGGAATTTGAGGATCTGTTTTGCTTTCAGCTGCACCACACAGACCTAGGGCTCTTTGCGCTGAACAGAGCATATTATGCACCCACTATGCAGCTTCCAGAAGCCACCCACCGCCTGTGAGTGACGTCATGAGCAGCCTTGTGGACAACATGCTATGCCATCTCGTGAACAACCCTAAGACCACCCCAGCAGACAGTATACTAACACCTTCCGACACTTGCACTGACTTCAGCCAAAAGACAAGGGAGCTGGATCCCAGCAGGATTCTCTCTTCATCCTTGAGGCTTTAGACTAAAAGAAACAATATGGGGAAAAATATATATATATTTTTTTTCTTTAAGTAAAACATTTGAAATAGGAAGCTTTAAAAAAGAGAAAGAATCTTGATGGTTATTAGCTCTCTATTTAACTTTACCTTTTCCCAGATGTTGATTCCCTCGGGAGTTCAAGCAGACAGACCACGGATCATCACAGCTGGCATCCGAACAGCACAGTGCAGTCAATAATGATTCACAACCACTGCACCCAATCTTGCTGGCATTTGCCTCAGCTGGGATAGAGCCCAAATATGCTTGCAATTAGAAAGGAAGCAAGAATGTAACAGAAATACCGCTTCTTTTTAAACAAGTAAGAGTAGTTTTTCATGTAGACTTGGGACTGCGCCTGTAAGTAATTTGCTTTTGTCAAATGGAACATGAAAAGCATGCACCCAGTCCTGCAAATGATTACTCATGAGTGCAGTCTTTGCTAGCGCAAGCACTGGCACTGAAGTAACAGCAGTTTAGTGTGGATAAGGATTACTCGTATGAGGAAGGGCTTTCAGGATTGGCCCCTAGAGAGGGATGTGAATACTCCTTCATGGGACATAAGCTTCAGGGAACTCAAAATAGGTTAATTCCATGCCTGATTCATTCCATGGACCATTTAACGAGAGCCTCTGGAATTGTGCAGCCAGTAATGAACTGCCAAGAACTAAAAGTAATCACTGCTGCAATTATTAAAATTTACACTTGGATTCTGTTACCTTTGTGGCAGATATGGGTCTTGAATTAAGTGGCCCAGAAATCCAAGGAGTTCCCAGAAATAGTTCAGCAGCCTTTTCAAAACCACAGTCCTTTCACTTATTACCAGAGTTTCTGCTTCACAAAAGTGCTGCTATACCAGGTTATTTTTTAGCATTTTGTGTGTTTTTTCCCTAAAATTAGTGGGTCTGATCATTCTTCATGATCTGAAAACAGCTTCACATCTTCCCTCAACAAAGCACAATGCACTGTTTTTGTTTGTATTCACACTGTGGACATTTCCTCTTTGGGTAGTTCTGTATTTCCTGTAGTATCATGGCCAAGCATGGAAACATAGAGCAGCTTCATTCTATGAAATGCAGAGCTTTCTGGCCCTGGTCCAATAAAGCACTCGAGTACAGGCTTAACTTTGAGCACTCGCATCTCATTGGAGTTGATGAGACTACTCATTAGATGCTTTCAGATCAGTTGAGTCTGATGGGTTTCACCCTAGGATACTTAAAAACAGGAGAAAAAAAAAAAAAAAAAACATGAGCTCTGCTTCTCATGCTAGAAAGGGGGAATATAAATAGCAATGAAAGGGTATTGATAGTGCCTATTGTTAAATGTAAACCATGATCTCAACTTCATTTCTTACACAACACTGGAGGAAAAAAAAATTAATCAAATGAACTCTTACTATAGACCAGAGAGAAAACAGAAGTACAAGACAGAATCGTTGCAGATTTATCAGGTACAGCTGATTCAGGCTAGATCTGCAGGAAATACCCTGGGGATGGCGCCAGCTTATAAACATATGTGAGTCAACAGTGTTAAACTACAGAATTAAAAAAAAAAAAAGAAAAAAAAAGTAAACATGTCTTACTGAGTATTACAAATAGGAGTTTATATGTGGAGAGACAGCTGGAGTGATCTTTCTGTCCTCCTTGCCACTGGAAAAGTCCCTGCTGGGGAAATGTGGCTGCTTTTGAGCATCATGGTGTAGGAGTTCAGTCGAAATGAAAGTGATAGAAATGATAAAAGCTTTTACCTATTTGAGGTACAAACGTATCAAGGGACTTTGTCACACTGGAGCTTTAAGGGCAGGTTATTAGAAGCATGAATGTACCTAAGGAAAGTATATCTAGACACATAGTATAGATTGCCTTTATTCCAATAATCTGTTGAAAGCAATGGCATGGATCTGGATGTGTACACATATCTATTTTGAAACATATCTTTAATGTAGCTGTTGGAGGCTTGTGTACGTGCATTTGAACAGCATGGAGATGCCTCTCTGTGGAGAAGAGGACAGAGGCTTGAAAGCAACAGATAACTCCAATGGAAACGCAAGACAGCATGACTTGGAGTCAGGTCTCCCTTCTGCTTATTTTCTACACACAAAAGAAGTAGGAAAGTGTGATCAAAATATCAGAAAATTAATCTTCTGTCTTGTGTTCCAAAAATCATTTTTCAGGAGAGAACCAACCCTTTATGAGGAATTAGAGATTTAAGATTTCCTCACTGCTATTTGTTCAGATGACAATAATAACCTTTATTATTCAGCCATAACTGGATGGAGAAAGTCTAGGAGATGTATGGTTGAGTATTTATTTTAAAATTAATTTGGTTAAAAATTCTATAATTACACATGTCACGTAGTAAGCACTTGGAATGAGACATAGGAAAAAAAAGATGTAATTTTTGCACTGCAGTTATGCATTAGAACAAAATATAATCCCGTTAACAAGTAAAATAGCTTCATAACCAAAATAGTTCAGATGTAGAAACCTCGTTGTTTGATTTTCTAGGCCTGTAAACATATTGTTCATACTATTCTGTTTGAAATAACATGTATGAGATACATATATTTGCAAAGTAGATACGGTACAGAGATTCAGCTTTGTTTTTCAAGCATACTGTTTGAAAGGCATTCATCTTGTGGTAAAACGAAGTCCACTTCACATAATAGTTCTCTTCTGGTTGAAGAGTGAGGTCCAGGTCAGAAAACATATATGTGCTGCTACCTGAATCCTCAGCCAGCTAGAAAACCCCTGGGGCTTTGACCATCACTCAGCCTCCTTTGAGGAAAAGACTAACACAATAATGCATAATGTGCAGATGGTACACTATTGCAATGTTCAAAAATTTACAGTTTTTTTTTTCATTTTTTTGAGAGAGAAAATCAAATCTGTCCTGCCAGGATATTTTACTGAGGTCTGCTGATCACACTGGATTTCTGATGAGCAGACACGCTTTTGCTGTGGAAAAGACGAAAACTGAAGCACAAGTTCGGATGCAGTAAGAGACTGATAATGTGAACTAAACTGTAGACAGTTATGGATCTGAACCTGTGTTTCTTCATGGTTTTACACAGTGTTCCCAAGTTAACTAATGTCTGCATGGATCAAACTGGCTTGCTGTAGGACAAGAAAATATTCTTTTATCTAACCACTTTGCTAATTTATGGTGAAAATGAACAAACAAATCCACAACATGCGGTCAACTTCCGTGATCTTTCTTATCCCTTCCAACTTGACACTAACTGTTTGCAAAGCCCAATTTCCCTATACATCCCTGCCATAAAGGGTTTCTATCCTCTTCCTGGGCTACTTTTTCTCAGGATTACTGGAGATCCCCCTATCACTTCACTGTCATCAGGGCTTGAGAAACAAAAAACTCTGGCATGAAACTGTGCTGGGTTCCTGCCATCAGCTAAGCTGCAACAGCCTGGCTTAACCTCCCTCCTTACACAGCTGGGCTCCAGGCTAACTTTGGCCAAGGCAAGTCTTTCACATTCTTTAAAGAAAAGATGATGATTACTGCAGCATCCATAGTCCTACAAAAATTGGGCTACGTTGTCTGGTGAGTTGAGATTGCTATTTCTAGGGACAAGGACACAAAACATACATCACTCTTCTTTGTGCACATTCTTCAGCTGCAGATCCACTTCCCTTTGGATCTTGACTTAAGAAAACTCTTGGGAAGGGAGGTGATATTTGGTTTTCATTGTTCTATTTTTCCTCCTAAAAGAGAGGAATTCTACCTGCAGATTCTTCTGCCTTTATCAGACAACTCTGTTAATAAAAGGACTATAGAGGACTTAAAAGGATAATAAAAATACTTTGGATATCTATGAGCATCTGGGCAGTACTCAAGACAAACAGAAAGATTTCCAATGTTTTAAGGGATTCTGGACCAAATATTATGTAATTGGTATAAGAGCTTCTCTCCTGGCATAGGAAGGACCTGTGGCTGTTCTGCTATTAGACTGGTTGATATGGGTACAGTGGTGAAAAAACAACCTTTTCTTCTCTCATTGTTTTGTTCCTACTGGAACACAAGAGTCGTCAGAGAATGAGAAATTTTCAAGTGCTATATTCTTATTCCAACATGACAATTTTGTTGTCTTCTTTTATTTTTTTTTCTTTTTTTTTTTTTTCTTTTTTTTTAATTTTACCCTTTTGGATTTTGCTTTGGGCTTTTGTTTGTTTGTTTGCTTTGTTTTTGTTCTCTTATTCATACCTTGTCTACTTTCTACTTTCAACTTGCCTATTGACTAAGATACAAAACAAATTCCTTATTACTGCCACAAATCCTTATTTACTTTCTGGGCTTCATGATATAAATGCCCTGCAGTATCTTGTATATGAAAACAAATTGTCTGGAGGGTTCTGAAAGACTGTTTTATTCCCTTTTCTGTTGTTATAAGACAGGGATCTAAACACCTTGTTTCTTGCTGACTGACGCAAGAAATGCCATATATTTAATACACAAATTTAATGGGAAAAGATCATCCTGTTACAGAGAATAAGAAGCTGGGCTTTTTCTTGCTTTCTATTTGTACCAACATGCTCTATTTTAAAAAGATTTATTGTAGAGGCTGCATTCTGTATATGCAGATATACTGCAACAGATGTGCATTTACAGAGTATATTTCAGCCAATTTTTTTATTATTAATATGAAAAGAAGCCTATATATTAAAATGAGGAATGAGACAGAAATGACATATATTGTGTATTACTAACACACTGCAGACAACAAGCAGTGACAGGCATTATGTCTCCATTTATTGCTTATCTATTGAAGCTACCTCATAACATCCCAATAAACTGTTACAACCAAATTTTGTACAGGGAGCAGTGCTTCCAGGAGTAGGAGCATTATTGTAACTGGTGTCTCTCGCATGTGAGCAGGATGATCTAGAGGGCCAAATCCAGATAGGCTTCTAGTGTGCAATGTACAGTCTGGCCTTTATGTTGCTAATGTGTTAACTCAGGGCCCAGGGTTCCTTGCTTTTGTTTTCTGATGTAGCATTAACTGGTATATGTAGTGTTAAATAGTTGTTAGTCTATGTGAAACAAAATTTTGTATCAGGAATATGAAGAAGCTGAAATGGTGCAGTTGACTGCAAATAAAAGGTAGCTAGTTTCATTCTGTTGTTGGTTTCTTTTCATATGAATTCTAAAATAGATTCTACATATGAAATTCAGTTTGTTTTTTTTCAGTGGAGACACTGACCACGTGATATATTTTAATTCTTTCCATTCCATAAAGAAATTACATTAGAAAAATATTTTAACTTCTACGTTTTTAGAAAATATTCTTAGGAAACATATTTTTCTATAAAATAGATCTGATGTATTTGTACCACTGGAGCTTCCACTTCATATAAACATTCAGAAGCTTTACTAGCCATGACACGAACATGTGCAAATGAAATTATAAACTACAGTTTCTAATCATTAATTAATTTCAAGTTATGGTCTTGCCCTTAACATTCAGCATTTGAAATTCAATCTGTCAGGTCCAAGATAAACCAATCAACAAAGAAACAAAAAATAGATAACTTTTGACAAATTAAATCTAGAGCTCAGATTTCAAGTATCGGATATTCTCAGAGTTTCTAATGGTTTATAAGGAAGAATAATTCATACAGCAATCATAAATAATGTAAATAATGAATGCATTTGAGATTTTCTTGGTTGACATACAAACATTTAATGATCACAAGTGGTAGTGATGTGAAAAATGTATTGTGCTCATAACTATATTTAATTTGGATGCCCTACAAATCATTTCTTGCCCTCCCCCCTAACTGCTGGTTTCTGCAATGCTGGTCTAAAGCCATTGTTGGATTTGTGCCCTTGACAGCAACCTGACTAGCAAGTAAAATTCTAGTAGTTAATAATCCAGCCTTTAAGATGCATAATCATAGCAAAATTGCCATCTTAAATAAGAATTTTATAAAAGAATTTGGGAGATATTTCCCTGTTAGAAAATGATAAACAAAGACAGTAATTCTGTACCTCTATAGCTCAGACCTCTACCTAAAGCTCCTTAGAGCTAATATTTCTGTTTATTCATAAAACTTCACTCCAACTTCACGTTTGTACACATTGTTCCCAAATTAATTAAGTCAAAGTTATAGAACGCAGGTAAAATTACACAGGTTAGAGCTACAGATTTACTGTCAGATTAATGTACAGGGATGTTCAGTTAACCTGCTCTCCAGTTCAATTTTCAGCTAAGCTGGGAAAAAAGGGGAGCCCAGGACATGGATCCTCTGGATGCTGCCAGTTCTGATGGAAGAAGCTGACAAGTCACATCGCTAAGAGGCCACCAAAGGAGGAGCTGAAGGCCTGGAATTCCCATGGAGGGAAGGGCTGCAGACATGCAGGATTTTTTTTTCAATCAGGGAGGAGCTGCTCTGAGCCCAGTGGCTGCAAACAACTGACAAAGGCAGTCTTTGCTTATGAGGATACATGGGCAGACAAAGGATTTGGATGGGAGCTGGTTCTGCAGACTGCTTTTTCAGGGCAAATTAGTCATAACCCACATCCCTAATTTATTGGGGAATAGGTTCAGCTGGCGTTCCTCACAACGGACATACATGATGAGGAGGGCACTGTTACCACCCAAACACTACCAGCCTCTGCATCCTGCAGGCAACCCAGCCCAGCCATCCCGCTCCTGACATGGGGCTGTGGGTGGAGGTGCCTGAGGTCTCCCACCACCACAGATGTGAGCCCTCTGGATCCTGGCCCCTGCTCCTGAACACGCAGCACCTTGCTGAGCAACGGCTGTCAGCGGAAATAGTCCCTTTCATTTTCCCCTGAGTGACAAATATGCCTGTCTTTTCCAGCATCACGTGGTGAGACAGTAGTAAGCGTGCTTCAGAAGGCACAACCATACAACCATTCATGATTTTCTGGTTTTTGTGACATTAATTTTTTTTAGGGGGAAGGGAAGTAGGACAGAGAAGAGGCTTTGAATCCAGACAGACATGTGTGCTTTAAATTATGTTTTGTGAATTGAAGCAAGGCAGATGCTTCCAACAAGCACACATTTTGCTACTGTTTGCAAAGCAGACACACACTGGCACATGGTTGTAGGACATGAATTATACTTCTGTGCTTCTGATTTGTAACCACACCTGTATACCCTTAGAAATGCTAATAGAAAAAATATGAATTTAGGCACAAAGGAGAATCTAATAAGAGGAACATTTGAATGGGTAAGGAAATATCTATCTCCCCCCACCCCAGTCATTAGGGCTGGAGGAACATGCTTATAGTAATTAGGTAAGATTGATTTAGAGGCCGAACACCACCCACAATTTGTGTAGTCTGGGGTCAGGCAGGCAGCTGCAGAAACCGCTCAGCTAATTATGAGAATTCACTGTTCGTTAATAGAATCTCTCTCCACAAACAGCAGCTGTGTGTTTGCTCACGCAGATTATTAATTCTGGCCTTGCCTCAGCTGCAAGTTTCTGCTGCGTCGAAAGGAATCCTCTGATAGAAGTGTCAGTTATCACCCAAGCAATGCCAAGGGAGAAAGGAAAAGCAGAAAGAAAGGAGAATATCTTCTAATCACAGGTGAATAAAGATTTTTTGCAGATACCTTCCTTTTCTGTCTCTTACTCCCTAACAATTAAATGCCAATTTTGGAACTCATTAATCTGTAGGCAACCCAGCGAGATCTAATTTATACCTGTCAGGAGCAATGGGCAGCAGCTAATAGGAAAATAATTGCAATATAAGGCTGCTTTCCCACTTGATATGCTTGCTTTTAATGGTAAACCTTTGATATGGCATCATTGGAATGTTATAAAGGATCATCGTCTACATCAGATCTGTAGCTACGTGCATTCTTGCGGTGATGTGTAAAAAAAAAAAAAATGCAGCTATTTTTTTCTCTGAAAATGAGCAGTACTGTAACAAGTATATGATTATTTGTGGGTGTAATCTACAGCTCCTTATAAAATGAGGAAATAGGACCGGCTTTATATGCAGCATGCCATAAATCCACATGTAGATACATGTAGATGTAAAAGGTGCACTTATTGAGTTGCTGTAAAATTAAGTTTCGAGTAAATCTTGGCTCCAAGTGCTAAAACTCATACTTGTGTTAATAAGGACAGCAATGCTTTTCTAGGTTCTTAAATATGATATAGAATATTGGTAGCATTTTGTATGTGTGTGACAGCTTAATTTCCTCTCTGAATTGTATCGCTGTGTAGGAGGAACTGTCTGGTATTCAGGTGAGTCTGCAAAACTCAGAAATATTCTCAGGAATGTTGACATGTCTGTGAACAGAAGGTTCCTGGTGTGAAAGATATTGTGCAATTGGATGGAGATATGTGGAAGGCATGCGAAATACACCCCTCCGCACAACTAAAGGGGAGCAAGAGTCCCATCCTTATATTGCACTGCCTTGTGAAATAGGTATGTCATGTTAGACTGTTTAACTAGGCCAAGATATAAATGCTTTCTTTGTAGTGTTATAGTGCTCACCTTCACCATGACTGAGCATTGGTGTGGGGAAAAGCATCTGATGCAATGATTTAGTTAAAGTTGCATTGTTGTAATAAGTGTAGCATGCTGATGACCACTGGAAAATCAAAGTATGGGGCTAATGGTATGTAGTAGAGATCTAGTTAATCCCCAGGGTCTCTATATTTACCCAAAATTATAACAAATCTGTCCCAAATGCAAGCTTGGTCCAGTGTCTTTAGCTTCTTTAAATGGTGCTCAAGGAGAGTGTAAGTATTGGTCAGTGGGCTATGATAAGGTGATATAAAGCCCTCTAACAAGAGCTTTTTTTTTTTTAGAAAAAAAGAAAAAAAAAAAAAAAGATTTTCCCTATGAAAAAAGTGTATAAATATTTTGTATTTTTTTCACCAAAACAAGTGCTTTAATATTTGACTTACAGTTTTTTGAGAATTCCTTGAAGTTTCTGCAGAAGTAAACAAAAACATGTTTTGATATCTTTTTTTTTTTTTTTCCCATGAGAGAAGACATCATTTTGTGGCTGAAATTGGTGATTTTTCAAATACAAATGCAGCCTAAATTGGCAGTTGAATTTTTCCAACTTCCACTCAAATCCCTAATGTAACTATTCCATCATAAGTCTTGTGGTTAGGTGCAGGCAATTGCACAAGAAATCGCAAAACCTTTACAGACGTCTTGAGCATCCATACAAATCTGGTCCTTGTTAGAAAAGACCTATTAACACAGAAGGTTATGATAACTTTTTGACTAGAAATGACCTTGCCCTATTACTCAATTCATATCAATTTGCACCATTCTTTCTCACCAGTGGTAATCAGCGCTTTCTAAAGAAAAAAGTACTGATACTCTATTAATAGCAATGAAACATCAATCCTATGAAAGACAAACTGTAATTAATTTTCTGTAGCACTTACATACAACAGCATGATGACAGTTGGTAAGTATTCAGAGATCAGTAATGACCACTCTGGACTTGTGAAAGCAATTGGTATGAGTGAAGGAATAACTGCAATAGCTTTGAAAGCTTTTCTATTACTGAATGTTTGTCATTCATATTACACTACAGAAGTTTCCATAAGAGATTTGCCAGTGTTCAAAATGATTAAGTTAGGTTTAACTGTCAATTTAAAGTGTATCAGAACACCTACCCCCTGGAATAAACCATGGCTTTGGTGTAACAAATTCATTTAGTTCTGTTATGGCAGGAGAAGAATATTACAGCCAAAAGGAAAGTGGAGTTTGAATAAATTCAAGTAAGTTTTCTGATTTTCTTTACACTGAGATAAATTATAAACTTGGGTTTTTGTTGTTGTTAGTTGGGTTTTTTGTTTGTTTGTTTGTTTTTGTAATGAATTTTGAGCAGATTTTTTAAGGCAGCATTTAAAAGGAAGCTGTATAAAACCATTCTACATGTTTAAAGGACAGAGAATATTGCCTAATTTAGTGACATCCTTTGATGTGATCTTACAGATGTAAGTATAAAATAAAAAAACGCCTTAAGGTCAATCAACTGTTACAGAATACCCACTCTGAAGTTAAAAGATTGAGATAAAACATTGAGATTAGGTCTTCCCAGGCCTAATACAGTAACATAAAGGTGAAATCGTTGGTCTGAGATTGCCTTCACGTGAGGCTTTTTTTATTTAAGATATCAAAAAATCAAGCTGCTGATCCTGCTTTTAGCCTTGTGAACAATGTCAATATCTTACACCTAAACTTCAATTTTGTCCTTTTTGTTCTGCATCTCTAGTTTTATTCCTTGAATTTAATTCATCCTTTGATTAGGAATCAGTTAAAGAGAGGACCCTATTGATTTTGGTTAACTAACATTCACAAAAAACCTCCACAGGTTTAGGGAAAAAAAAAAAAAAAAAAGAATGTCTGTATATTAAAGGTATTAAAGGTCATAAAATCATTCAAAAGCTTTTAGTTTGATTTTTTTTTTTAAATCCTCACTCACAAATTATTGCTGTATATAGGAGCAACTAAGTTGTCCTCTGTTGGTGTGTGATATTATATGTTACAAAGACACATTTTCCTGACAGAGACTAGGGTATTAATCTATCAAAATCAGAATTCCAATCCAAGACCAGCTTGGCATGGGAACTGTCCTGTTAAAAAAATATATATATGTATATATATATATATATGTATATATATGTATATATGTGTGTGTGTGTGTGTATATATGTATATATATATGTGTATATATATATATATATATATATATATATATGTTATCTCACTGTATCTGCAGTCAGTTCTGCTGGTCTCTGACACACTGGTCCAGTTGCATGGGATGTCCTTGCACTACACCACTACACTGAACAAGCCAGAACCACAGACACGTAAAGAACTTGTTAGAGACTAGCCAAAAGGCCGAATGAGTTGCATTCACTGTAGACCTTTTTCATATGTTGCTATTTCTTTTTTGGACTTTTTCTTCTTTCAGTGACCAGTTTCTGGTTTCATGTGACAAGTTCCTCCAGCATTAGTTGGGCTGAGAGGTAAGATCTATCCTATCCCAGTCTGCCCTTCACTGAACACCCACAGTGTTGTTTAGTTTTGCCAGGAGATGTTTGCAGGCACAAGACCACAGCATGACTTTGATACTCGAGTTGCTGAATTGGTCCCTGACACAGGTCCAGTGAGGTATTGTCTGCATGCAGGCTAGTGTCAGAGCCAAAGAGTGGTCTCCATCATATTTTATTTGCTAATATCAATGTACACTTTATGGAAAAAGTCTCTTTGCTATCATCTAAAATCTCTCCCTTCCTGGGGTCTGATCTGCAGTGGTCTGTACTGTAGTCTACCTATCTCCCCTCTGTAACCATTCTTTCTCCTTGAATCATAATTTATGCTAAGAAAGAACTTCAAGATTACTAAGTCCAACCATCAATCTGACCAAGAGAATCTCATCACTAACCCCTACTGCTCCATGCCTCCAGAGATCTCCCCATCCCGCTGGGGGATCCTACCACTTTGCTGGGCAACCTGTTCCAATGCTTGACCATCCTTTCAGTGAAGAAATTCTTCCTTACATCCAATCTAAACCCCCTGTCCTGCAACTTGAGGTGATTTCTTCACATCTTATCACTTTTCACCATAGTGAAGAGACCAACTCTTTCCTTACTCCAACCTCCTTATTAGCAGTTGCAGAGAGCAATAAGATCCTTCCATGCTAATGTTCTTCTATATTACAGTCTTTCTTGCTAGTGAATTAAATAATGGTTTTTTTTTCCCCCTTTGATCAAACTGCTCAAACTGTAGCACTATTCATCAATTTTTAAAAGGCTTCTACGCAAAGGCTTACAGATACACTGGGATGGAGTGGTAGAAGCCTTGAACTAGAGAAGGAAAGAGAGCAGGTAGCCAAGAGTACCTCTTTCAGCCCACACTTCTGAGACTTATAATTACTTCTTTTTCTACAGCCTTAAAATGTTCCAACAGCATATCACTGGAATTTATCATCAGTGATTCCATTTAGACTGTCAGGGATTTGAAATAGCTGCCATTACTTGGCTTGCTGTTTTCATACCACTTCTAAATACTGAAATATCTGTGTAGTAGTTACTGTATATCATTAATACATAGCTTAAAATGTGTGTGAGCTGTTTTTCCCAATGAGAACTAATGTAAACAAGTCTAAGGACATGTCACACTTCAAAAGGTAAAAAATAGATAGTTACTGCTAAATTATGGTGTTCTGTTCTTTTTCCACTATACCAATATTTTTAATTAATCCTCAAAATTAAAAATATCTCCAAAAGCCTAAGCCTTTCCATCATTAACCTGTTATGCAGTTTCAACATAATTTGTTCATGTTAGAACAGAACTGCTGTATAGAAATAGTGTTTATCACTTCACCATTATCCTTCTCTAACTCCACTGCAGTACTGTAGACACTTTGTCCAAGTTACACCTTCTCTTAGTTTCATTTACACTTACAAGTATTTTTACTTAGTGTAGGTTTTCTAATACCAACATTTGTTGTTTGTGCATAAGGTTGCCAAGATCTTTATACAATGTGAATAATTTCAAGATTATAATGATATCCCCTGAAATAAATTATTTAATATATTTCTTGAAAGAGGAACTAAAGGAACTCTTCTGGGTAATTGGAGTGCAGGAAGCCACAGCACCAGTTATATATTCATTTTTCTCCTATGTATGCAATTATCCACTCAGCCTGTATCCATTAATATTATTTTTCTTCCTAAGCTGGAAGTATATAAAGCCATTAGAAAATAATCCAAAGAATTCTATTTGCTGAATAAATTTTAATTTGCATGGCACCAGGAATTTTTTATTAATGGGAAATAAATTATTGCAATCTTATGGAAGGCGACAAGTTAATAGCTTTGTGAAAAGTAATGGAGAGAAAATGATCTTGAAAAGGTCAGGTCTCCTGTCACAATGTCTTTATGCACAATTAAAACAAGTCAAGAAAGTGGCTATATAATCAGGACCATGAATATGCATTATATCCTAATGAGAGTGTGAAGATGGAGATGGGTTAGTGCTAAAGTCATGGTGAGGTGGTGACATAAAAATGGTAATTTGTGATGTAGTATTTAACTACGTGCTTCTGTTTCCTTTGGGAGAATTAACTCGTTGCTACCAGGCTATTCAAACTGAAATAGTTGAGTTTTACAGTATACTAAGTGAGAAGAGATTTCTTTGCCAAGAGCACATATACACACAGAGTGTAATTTACCCTGAAATAAAGCCTCACCCTACAGAGTTGATTATAAATCATAACATATTTCTCTGGTATCGCTGTAACAACTCCAAAACATTTGGTATAATTGCATTTTTAATAATAGAAGTTGAAAGGCATTTTTGCATCTGTGACAGATAGAATATAACATGGCCCAAATTTTCTGTAAGTATTTTCCTAAAGTGCTTCTCTGCCAGAGGCTCTCCCTACACCTCAATGGGAGTCATCATAGGTCTTTATACCACCACTAGTGGCATCCATGCCCTTCTGTGTACATGCTTTATGCTGCTTCCCAACAATCTCCCATAAAAAGAGAGGGGACTTTGGAAAAGTTAGGAGAGTCACACCTTTTCTTTTTTTTTTTTTTGTGAGCAAATCCCAGTTCCTCTTGGGAAACTTGTTTTGAAATATGCCTGGCTAGAAATAAGCATCTACATGTAGAAATTAACTTACCTTCTTAAGTGCTGAATTTCCTTCTGGTAATGGCTGTTTCAATGGTCCTGGTGCTGCTAATGGGTGCTATTGAGTCATGGTGATTATTCTACATTTTAATTGAAAATCAGTATGAACATTCTGATTCAGTGGTCATTTAATAAAAGATAATGGTCATTGAACAATGATTCTGATTAGTTAATGGCATTTTAAAGGTTTATAACACCTCTCACAGCACTGCTTATTTGGGTATGCTATTAGAAGTTACTCCCTAAGAGCATGGTTTGTGCTCAAAAATAGGAATAACTAGGGGGGATGCAGATGCAGCTGGCATCCTACAAAGCAGTGTTTGGGTGGCAAAGCTGCATTCAGCCCTGGCTGATTAGATTTCCACAGTTGGGCATTAAGCCGGTAGTTCTCCCTATACATTTACTCACTTAGTTTATACTTTTCTTGTTTTTTGCTTGCTTCTTTGCCCATCATGCTATAGATTTCTTAACCATGTGATCTTTGCATATTTTACATGAGAATAGAATTGCATACTTTTGTGCTGAAATGCCTGTCAGAATTCTTTTTATAATTTTGCTGTTATAAAATTAAGCTCTGAAGTTTACACAGGGAACAGAAAATAGGACACATATCCAATTTACACTTTTATGTTCTGTCTAGTCACCATAGGTCAGCAAATCAAGGAGCTGGACTTATCACTTTCAACCTCTTTAGCCTACTGCAGGCTTCACCATCTCTTTCAGTCTCTGGTGTGACCCACACATTTTTCTCCCACCACAAGCATGAAAGACTCTATTTCCTTGGATTAGACTAGCATTTCTGAGTATTTAGAAAGCTGAGGTAGCAAGTACAGGGTTGTAAACAGAGTACACATAACCCTGATGCAGTTTGTCACTACTGGGCTTCAGCATCCACGAAGAACTATATTTCTGTTTTGAAACTGTCTCATAACTCTGTGGCTGTTCACAGAAGCTGCAGCCACAGGCCTTGACATCAGGTCTGGTTGAGGAAAAAACAAATTGAGGGAACTGGTAAAACTGAAGTGTAACACTGGTAAAACTAGGGAGTGAATGGTGCTTAGCTAACTGGTACATCCATTCATAGGTTAGCTACATTTCTTTTTTCTCTTTTTCTGCATTTGGTTTACATGCTGAAATATTTGGATGGTATTTCCAGACATCTTTGTTTTATCTTGGGGAAACAAGCCTCACCAATGCAGATGGGGTGAAATCATCTGCATTTCTCACACATATTGCTGGTTTGGAAATTAACTGTGGTGACTCAAGGAAAAAAACTGTGAACTTTTAAATGGATGGCTCAAGGAAAGCCCTTAGCTTGGGTACAGTTATGGTAAAAAAAAAAAAAAAAAAAAAAAAAAAAGGCAGCTCTATGTACTAAAATAGACCTTTTTTTTTCAATGCATTTCAGTAACTCCCCCTCAGATTAAATATCATTTTGAATTCTTGCCTCTTTGATGAGTAGTAATAGAAGGGACCAAGAGGTGTGTCAAGGATAGTACAGAGACTTTTGTACACAGTGGGACTGTTTGTTATTCCTGCTGCCAGTGATCAAAACGATAGTAATGTGCACAGACTCTGTGCTTAAGAAGTGCCATCATGCATCATGGTCATGAGCGCACCTAGTGCTGCTATAGTACTCAATTCTGAACACTAAGGGGATATGAGCTAGCCACAGAAAATGAGTGGATTACAAAGGACGCATAAAATGCTTTGAAGAGTGAATTGAAAAGTAAATTAAAATATCGTCTTATCAAAAATGAGGAAAGAGCTAACAAATGTAGGGATGAATTGTTTAATCTAAAACAAGAAGAGATGATTTATACAGTGTGTGCTGACCTTGTGGAACAGATTGCTTCAAGATATTGTTTATAAGAAGAGTTTAATAGGAATTTTGAAAAGAAGATAAAGCCTCTATCTAGGTAAAAGGGAAAGTGTGTCCCTTAAATGGGTAAAAGAGAATGAGAACTTCTCATTCTAGTATCTTTCACAAAATTCATGCTAGCAACTGCTGCCAAAAGGAACGTATCTGTGAGCTATTTTACAATGTCAGCACCTTTGTTTCTATTACAAAAGCAATGTTTTTCATTCCCTGCTTTCTCTTTTCCTTTGCCAACAGCCCCCCTTCAGCTTCCCCAACACATCATTTTACCTAGTGTTATAGTTACATTTCTTTGAGTATACTTGGAAGGGTAGTAAGCAAACTGACAATAGAGAGGGTCTAGAAATGAGGCTGATAGCCAACTATATCAACTTGCCCTATCTCCATTACATTTACTACTGAACATCTGACATACTTCCCTGCAGTTTCAACTCTCCTCTCCTATTTTCTCTTCTTCCCTCGAGATGAATGCTTTCCATATTTTTTCTAAACATCCACTCTTCGAGGTGAATATGTGCCAGTTAGCCACGGTCACAGGTGAGTTTCCACACCATTGTAGGGAGAATTTGAGAAATCGTCATGATGAACAAGGGATTCATTCTGTAGTCTTCAGCTATCAAGAATGATAACATGCATCTGTGCCACAAACTAGAATTTTCTTTGGCGTCTAACAAAGCCTAGATTTATCCCACATTAATACATAGATTATTTAGTGCATGTTAAAAATTTGTTAACATGTTATTTTCTAGTGTTCAGGCCTTGAGAAAATACTGCAAAGTAGGCTTATAAAAATAACGTGTGCAACCCAAGAAGAGTTTGAGGTTTCACAGAATCACAGAATTGTAGGGGTTGGAAGGGACCTCTAGAGATCATCGAGACCAACCCCCTGCCAAAGCAGGTTCCCTACACCAGGTCGCACAGGTAGGCGTCCAGGCGAGACTTGAATATCTCCAGAGAAGGAGACTCCACAACCCCCCTGGGCAGCCTGTTCCAGTGCTCCGTCACCTCACCGTGAAGAAGTTCTTACGCACATTCGTGCGAAACTTCCTATGCTGCAGTTTATGTCCGTTTCCCCTCGTCCTGTCTCCACGTACCACTGAAAAGAGGCTGGCCTCACCGCTATGGCCGCTACATCTCAGATATTTATAAACCTGGATCAGGTCCCCTCTCAGTCTTCTTTTCTCAAGGCTAAACAGACCCAGTTCACTTAGCCTTTCTTCATAGGGGAGATGCTCCAGGCCCTTCACCATCTTTGTGGCCCTCCGCTGGACTCTTTCCAAGAGATCCCTGTCTTTTTTGTACTGGGGAGCCCAGAACTGGACACAGTACTCCAGATGAGGCCTTACCAGGGCAGAGTAGAGGGGGAGGATCACCTCCCTCGACCTGCTGGACACGCTCTTGTTAATGCACCCCAGAATGCCATTGGCCTTTTTGGCCACGAGGGCACACTGCTGGCTCATGTCCAACCTGTCGTCCACCAGGACGCCCAGGTCCCTCTCTGCAGAGCTCCTCTCCAGCAGCTCATCCCCCAGCCTGTATTGGTGCATGCAATTATTCCTTCCTAGGTGTAAGACCCTACACTTGCTTTTGTTGAACCTCATCCGGTTTCTTACTGCCCAGCTCTCCAGCCTGTCCAGGTCTCGCTGAATGGCAGCACAGCCTTCAGGCGTGTCAGCCAATCCTCCCAACTTCGTATCATCAGCAAACTTGCTGGGGTGGCCACTATCCCCTCATCAAGGTCATTGATGAAGATGTTGAACAAGACCGGACCCAGCACAGACCCCTGGGGGACACCACTGGTTACAGGTCTCCAGCCAGACTCTGCACTGCCAACGACGACCCTCTGCGCTCTGCCAGTCAGCCAGTTCTCAACCCACCTCACTGTCCACTCGTCTATCCCACACTTCCTTAGCTTTGTTATAAGGATGTCATGGGAGACAGTATCAAATGCCTTTCTAAAATCAAGGTAGACTACATCTACCGCTCTTCCCCCATCCACCCAGCATGTGACAGCATCATAGAAGGCCACCAGGTTGGTCGAGCACGACCTCCCCTTGGTGAACCCATGCTGACTACACCTGTTAACCACATTTTCTCCCACTTGTCTGGAGATGGTATCCAGCACAAGCTGTTCCATCACCTTTCCAGGGACAGAGGTGAGGCTGACAGGCCTATAACTACCCAGATCTTCCTTCTTGCCCTTTTTGAAGACCGGAGTGACATTGGCTATTCTCCAGTCTTCAGGGACCTCCCCTGTTATCCAAGACCTCTCAAAAATGATGGAGAGCGGTTCGGCAATGACCTCTGCCAGCTCCCTCAGCACACGTGGATGCATCCCATCAGGTCCCATGGACTTGTGGACCTTAGTACTGCCTAGGCGCTCACGCACGTCCTCTTTCCTGACTAACGGGAAGTCTCCCATTCCCCAGACCCTCTCACTAACCTCCAGGGTGTGGGAAACCTGAGGGAGAGCCTTCTCACTGAAGACGGAAGTAAAGAAGGCATTCAGTATCTCTGCCTTCTCAGCATCCCCCATTATCAGAACCCCCCCCTCACTTAGTAAGGGGCCCACATTCTCTCTAGTTTTCCTTTTGCTGTTAACATACTTGAAGAAGCCTTTTTTATTATCCTTTATCACTTTAGCCAGATTCAATTCCAGATGGGCTTTAGCCTTCCTCGTTGCATCCCTGCATGCCCTGACTACATTCCTATATTCTTCCCAAGTGGTCAGACCCTTTTTCCACATTTCATGGACCTTCTTCTTTCCTTTGAGCTTGCGCATGAGCTCCTTGCTCATCCACACAGGTCTCCTGCCACCTTTTCCTGATTTCTTGCTCACAGGGACGCACCGATCTTGAGCTTGGAAGAAGAGCTGTTTAAATGCTGACCAGCTCTCAGAGGCCCCCTTACCTTCTAACACCCGAGCCCACGGGATAGCTCCAAGTAGGTCCCAAAAGAGATCGAAATTGGCTCTCCTAAAGTCCAGGGTAGCAATCCTACTAATTGCTTTGCTTCTTCCACTCAGGATCTTGAACTCCACCATCTCATGATCACTACAACCCAAACTGCCCCCAACCTTTACTTCCTTAACAAGTCCATCCCTGTTGGTGAGAATAAGGTCCAGTAACACCCCTCCACCCCTCGGTTCCTCCACCACCTGCATCAGAAAGTTGTCTTCAATGCACTGCAAGAACCGTCTGGACCGTGCGTGTCTGGCCATGTTGGTCATCCAGCAAATATCTGGATAATTGAAGTCCCCCATAAGCACCAGTGCCTGGGAACATGACGCTACATCCAGTTGCTTATGGAAGGCCTCATCAACCTCCTCATCCTGATCAGGGGGCCTGTAGTACACACCCACAACAATGTCACCCTTACCAGCCTGCCCCTTGATTCTCACCCAAGTTTCTGTATATACGTATATAGACATGTATCTATGTATATATATTGTGATTGTGCATATTCAAATACAAAAATTCAGTTCTTGGCCATTTGTGAGGAACTAGTTCAGTGTAATAGATGAAGTGTTTGAAATCTGAAAACAATGTTTTGATGGTCAGAACAGCAAAAGGGGAAGGTTTTAAATATGGCTTATTAGCATTTTACGGACCAAAAGAAATTCAGAATTATCTTGAGACCAATAGAGAGAGGGGAAAAATACAGTACACATGTAAATTAACAACCAGAAATCCTTGTACCTAAGGAAATATCTGCAGGACATCTTAAATCATCTAGAATTTGGGTATACTCATTAACCCGTGGGAGTTAACCATCTGGCAAGTAGAATACAATGCCCTAACTAGTGTTGTAGTGTTGTTGTTTTATAAATCAGCCTGGATCCGACAGTATTGCTTGCTGAATGGAAAGTGTAGAGTCATTAATATCATACCAGTGACAGATCACAACACAAAAATTATATTCAGCACAAAGAAATCATCCTCAAAAATTACTAGTGTCGATAGCTTTGATAGAATATGTGATACAATAACTCTGTGTGTAAGTATGTTCCTGTCGAGAATTCCCCCTTTTTAAAGTAATGACAGCATTTATCATCATACATACACAGTTTTTTGTCTGGTATCACCAAATACAGCAAATATAATGCAAATGCAAACCCATACAATGCTTTCCTTTTCTAAATTATATTTTGACTGAAAATTAATCACAAAGTAAATATAGTTAAATTAACTAAATAAGTGTTAGGCTGACGTGACACAGAAATGAGTATTAAATTTTAGTGTAATTAAAATCCGATTTACACTTTATATATTTGGACTTTATCACAAACAGACGGAAACAGAAAACATTTTCTATCTATCTACATGAAACACGAATGCATCTTCCTGAACTAGGTTTGCTGACATTAGTGAGCATCTGAGAAATAAGTCAGGAGTGCCCACTTTGTTTCTCCATGAACCACTATGGGCTTGGAGCAAGTTGGCATAAAGTTGGCTCTGAGACCAATTACTAATCAAGTGCTGGATAATTGAAATCAAATCACGTTCCATTGTTTCTAAACATCTTGTCAAAGAAATCAAAGAATTCAAATTTAATTTGTGCTTTTGTGTGCATTCACACATGGGCATGATCAGAGCCACAGCAGTGAGATGACCCTAAATAGGAAAAAATACACCCACGGTGGCATTGCAGTCAGCAGGTTCTACACAAAGGTATTGAAACAAGGCTGATGTGGCAGGGGCTGCACCAGTAAATCTTGGTATGGTTGTGCTTATTTTTATGTCCAGTATGCATCTGGCTCCATAAAAGGGTAAGATAACTTGGGCTCAACAACAGGAGATAATCCAGATGTGGACTGAATATAAGGAAATAACAGGAAAGCATTGGTCTTAATAGGAAAGCAATGTGAGTTTAATATACCAGCTACTGGAAATGAATGGAAATGTTGAATGCAGAAAGTGCTACTGTCACCCTTAAAGTGAATTTCTTCTTCACTCTCTCTAGAAATTGCTTGTCTTTTTTGAACTGAGAAGCCCAGAATTGGACATAGTAACCCAGATGTGGCCTCACTAGGGCAGAGTAGAGGGGAAGGATCACTTCCCTAGACTGCTTCCCAAGCTCTTTTTAACGCTTTCCTGGATAACTTTGGCCTTCTTGGCCTTCTTGGCCACAAGGACATGTTGCTGGCTCATGGCCAACCTGTTGTCCACCAGAACACCCAGGTCCCTCTCCACAGAGCTCCTTATCTATACTGATGTATGCAGTTTTTCTTCTCAAGGAATTCCTCCTCTGCACTTGCACTTGTAGAACTACATAAGGTTTCTCTCTGCCCAACTCTCCAAACTGTCAGGTCCATGAACATATTATGGCAGATAGAATTAAAAGCCTTGCTGAAGTCAAGATATACATCATCCACTGCAGGCTAGTTTCTTGGTTTCTTCTTGTAAATCCTGGTCTGAGGTGTCATGGGTGCCTATAGTTTTAAGAGTTTGATATCTGGTAGTGAATTTAGAGAACGGAGATAGAAGTTTTGTGGGTCTTCAGGGACCAAGGTTCCTCCTTCTCACTGTTGTCTGCTTCTAGAATACGATTACTAAGCAACCTATCTCCCTCTCAGTGCCTCTAGTATTATACTGCTTTCTAATTGTTGCTTACAACTCAGTCACTTGTTATAAAAGATCATCTAGCTGTGCATACCTTGGACAAGTATTTACCTCATCAGCAGGAGAAGTTTCAGGCACTTGGTGCAACCAACCACATGAATCAAAGTCTCCTTTCTTACCAGATCTGTCTGGGTGGATGCATCAGACATCTCACAGGATTTCCATGTAGGTGCACCAGTTCAAGCTTGCAGGTGAGTACTCACAACCATTCTGGCTGAGATTAGTGCTTCCTCTAGTTGTGAACCTGCAAGCAAGGTACAACGCCCTGCCTGCCAAACTCTGCAGCATTGTGCTACTCCCTGTTGAAAAGAAAGAAAAGAAGTAGGCAACCCTTCTTGTGCTCGCCTTGTGTGAACTAAGAGAAAAGATGCACCGTGGAAAATCTTCAGAACCTTCTGTCCAAACACTGCTCTGGCATTCCCAAACATACATAGCTAATGCATAGATTGCAGGCTCCTCACAGATGCAATTAAATCAAACAAGTGTAGACTATCAGATTTTGTGACCTTTTATGCCATGCAGCTTACTTGCTATAAACCAATGGACTTGTTAATGGGATCATCAGTCCAAGCCTCACTTACTAGAAATCTCACTTTCCATATATCAAAGCTGCAACAACTTCTTCCAGCAAAGAGCTCACATGCTTTATGTGCTTCATTAATGTAGTTTTATGGACCCTCTTTAGTATTTGACACTAAGATCTCAAAAATCTGAAACACTCAAATGATCATCTGAAGAAGCACATTAGAGTTCATCATTTTTCAGACATCATAAACAATTAGGAAGAGAATTAAAAATGCTGGTGGAGCTGACTGGGCTTTTAAAAATTGTCACTAATCTATTTGTGTAAAGAAGGATCTGTGGTGTTCACTGCCTGCAAAAATATCAGTCACCTGTTCTTATTTTAATCCACAAAACATATGATCGAGAAGACAAATAGAAGCCATAAAATGGGAAATCACTTTTCTAGCTAGTCTATAAAATTAAAATCATTACAATGTAAAACCATTCGTAGGAAAATAGGCCCTTGAATTTGAATATCATAAAATATCAAGTGCATTCTACCTTGCATAGACTGAAAAGCCTAAGATTCCCCTGATTCTTTGGCTCTGTCATGGTCAGTAGAACTACCTGAGTGCTTTTGTGTGCCATCATTCCTCTTACACCACTGCAGTTGAGCTGGCATAACTCAATATTAAGGCAAAATAATACGTTTGCTTCATGTGCCCCTACAAGCTATTATTTCTGAAGCAAGCATTGGGTTCAAACCACTGAGGGCTGTGACGAGTGCAACCAGACATCCTACCACTTGGAAAGAGAGTGCATAGCATTGCTAATGGTGAAAATAAATGCTTTTGGTCAAGACCATCACTTCCTGTCAGTTCATAGCTGAGGTATTGACTGAGTTAACTTTTTTCAGAGTTTGTCATCTTCACAGATGAGTAAACTCAGTTTACAGGAGATACAATTTGTATAATCTATACAACTAATTGTATGCACTAGGAGTGGCAGAAATGAATCCACCTGAATCCCTGAAGAAGCAGAATGTCTCAAGTAAACGCATGAAGAAGGCTAAGCAAGAAGGTTTTTTAAAAATCTCCTTTAAGCCCACCAGGACTGAGAACTTTCCCTTGGGGTAAATTTAAAATTAGTTCCTCTTTCCTCTTTTCTTTTTTTCGTAACTGAGCTTTGAGAGATTTCAGAAACCTCCCATCTCTCATGCAGTTCACTGAGAGAAGTTGAGAGGATAGAGAAATGCCTGTTCATCTGTGCATAATGCCTGGCTCTAATTTTCTATATAACTGCTCATAGCGTTCCTGAACTATTAAGCTTAATAAGGTCTCATGGGTCTGCATGTGTGTGAATGTTTTACCCCACAGAGCTCCTCTAACTGCTGTTATGACTGTAGGCTTATACTGAGAAATCAGCAACCAAACACATAACCTCCACTTCTTATCCCCCCTACTGCTACAGACACAACCTAGTAAAAGTGATGGATATCTGTGTTTTATAGATTATGAGCGGGTTTGCAATGGTCTGTAAAGTGGCTCCTCGAGGCAAGGAGAGGGGTCGGCTAAGTCTATTATCTGTTTTCCTAATCTTCTAAGTTTGCTCTCAAGATCAATCCATTTGCTACAGTACACATTCTTCTTAAGAATGGCATGAAGATAGTGCCCCAGATAAAAGTCTTTTCAGAAGCTTACCAAAGAATGAGACAAAAAGAGAGAGGAAATTTTGGGAACATATTGGTTTCCCCATATAATAGGTACAAAATTCAATGTACTGAACAGACTGATCTTTAGTTTCTAATTTTCACTGTTAAAATGTTTCTTTAAATGTTATAGAAAGGCAAGATCTACAAAAGCCTGGCTATTTACTTAACAACATAAAAAACAAATAAAGCAAAATACAATATCTTATTGTATATACATGGCACAGCTATTGGGTTATTACTATTTATCTATTTTTCTGTCAAAGTGCTTTTTTGGTGCAGAATAGAATATTCAAAACAATGCTTTCTTAAATAATTTTTTTATTTTGCCAAAGTATTTCAATTTTTCTACTTAGAAAAAACAAATTCCTTCACTGCATACTGAATCACTCTGAATTAAAACATCTAAATGCATTAGCACATTTCATGTGAGACTGGTTCAAAATTAGGCTTCAGCCTATGCAATTGCCATGGTACTGCTGTTTAAGCACCTTTTCCCTGCTCCTTTTAAAGAAGTAGACTCATAGAATGTTGCTTTTTTCCTCTTAGACCCAATGTTGGTTTGATGACATGCAACACAAACAGCACGGAGCATCAGATCTTCCATACTGTTCCCACTAGACAGGAAGCAGCTGTCCCTATGCCCTGTCCCTGCTTTGGATTCAATTCTGACCAGGTGTCAAGATGCATTTTGCTGCCTTTCTGTCTCTCTCTCACTCTCTTCTGGTACAGGATATATCTTTAGGACTGCTGTGAGTCTGACCCTTCTCTTTTCAGGGTCCCAAAGACTTCTTTCTCACTGGGGTGAAGTTGGCAGAGACTTAATGAATTATTTCAATCTCACAGCAGCAAGAGACATTGTTTAATTCACTTAAATTAGGATAAACCAACTGAAAGAGAGACTGAGGAGTATTTATTGATATCAAGTTCAGACAAAAGTGGACAAGATGCCAAGGATAGACCTCCAGCAGGAATCGCAATTGCCAATCAAACACAAGATCTCATCATTTCATTTATCAAAGAAAGTAAACTCTTCTTCCCATTGAAACAACTGTTCAATATCCAAACTACATCTGATTTCAGAGAAAAATTAAGTTTGTTTCTGCATTACAGTAATGCATTTACACCTGTCTTCATGGTTTACCAACCATGACTTTCAGAACAACCTAAGCAGTAACCATCTTGCTGGGCAAGCTCCATGAAATGCAAATCTAAAGCTGAGAATTCTTTGCAAGTAACCTCTATCATTACTTAAGATATTTGTATTTAATTTGCTGGGGGAAAAAAAAAGTTGTATCATAGAATCATAAAGATTGGAAAAGATCTGTAAGACCATTTAATCCAACCATAAACCCACAACCATTCCTTTGTTCCAGCGGAAACTCAGGATTATCTGTGGATAAATGTTCACATATCATGAATTATCTTCAGGATTTGCAACCTGATCAGTATGTATCTAACTTTCTGGCAGATTGGGTAAAGATATTTCCTGTTATGATTCAGTGTGCACTGCAATGGTTTTGTTTGTTTTTCTATAGGCTTTGATGAGGTAGATCAACCAGATATTTTACTTCCTTATAAAACTCTATACGAATTTGCTTTAACATAACCTAGCAAAGATGACGTATTTTTCTGTTAATGCCAGCAACCTTTCTCTGTATCAACAAGGATACCAGCTGAGAGAGAAAGTGAACATCTGTGTAAGTCTCAGGTGCAGTTTGGAATATGCCTTGTTGATTTACTTATTCCATGTAGCCAGCAAATACACTGCCAGTTTCCCTAAAAACAGTTTGATCAAATCAAACAAACTTTTTTTCCACTGTCACGTGATTGATAATGGTGTATTTCTTCAATAATTGTTTACAAGCGTGGAGCCACAGGCTATCTTATAAATGAGATCTATAATCCTGTTCTGAAAGACATTAATTCTTTTTGAAAGGCCCACAAATATAAAATGATTTGAATGGGATACATATTTTAACACAAAGGATGATAGTCTCAAGTGCTGAAGATAATTTAAAAACTAGCTCAGATTTCACTCATATAAGTGATTTCTGTCTTTATGAAGAACTCAAAAATATCTGGATCCAGATTCTGAATAACATTCTTTTCAAAACTTTGGTGGAAGACTCAAGACTGAGCTTTTAGGATAATTCATTCTTTGGATAATTTCACTGACTTTACTTAATATACTTAAAAGAATAGTTTGTTATTCCTTTAAGTAAAATCTGAAGTGCTATCTCCCTCACTCAGGGAGAAGCAGTGATGCTACTGCCTGGGTCCAATTCTCATTCTCCAGAACCACTGTCAAAAACTAACTTCAGAGAAGCCAAGAGTTGTGCCAGTGAAGAGCATGTTAAAGAAAAATCAGTGCTTTTTCACAGAGTCGGATGTTTGACCTACATCATTTCTTTCATAAAAAAACAAAAATGTTAAAATAACTATCAAACCAACCATCAGCCAGTGACTGCTGAATCCTTTTCTGTTGCTGTTCTAATCCAGAGAAACCAGGAAGGAAGAAAAAACCAAGCTCCTTCCATTCTTCTTACAAAGGCAAATTAACCAGATTGAAGCCAGTCACTGAAGGAGGAGGAATATGCTTTTGCCACGTCTTCTTTGCTCCTAGATATGGGTCCTGGCAAAGATCACATCAACAAGATCAGTCCTTCCTGGGGTGCTGGATTTTTGAGTGGTAACACAGAGGAGTTGGGATAAGGAGGGCAGTGGTCACATATGCCTAGCTAGCTCGCAGGAGGAAGCATATGGCTACCATTTGTTCCACCAACAGTGGTGTGCACACACCACGGGACCGCAGAAGGGATGCTATTTCACTCAGCCAGACTTCCTTGCGGCTCTTCCAAGCCACCCGTTTCTGCACGCCTCCCAGGGAGCAAGGCGTAATCTGGCCAAAACACTCCTAAGAAGAAAGGCGCCTTAGCATTGCTAAAGCCTTTGTCTCTTGTCCTTTACCAAGTCAAGTGAGTGCTTTGTGCTACATCGCACAGATGGCTTGATGCTGCATGTGCACAAGTACAGCTGTTAGATTTGGGGCGGGTTACACGGAGCTGGCAACTCTGCATTTCAGTTGATAGCTATGAAATTAACCAGCAGGCAGATTTTAGGGAAGGAATAGGAATTGCTGTACAATATTTAAAAGATAAGATAGATGTTTGTGTCTTTAGCATCAGATGTAAGACAATACTTTTCTCCCCTAACAGATTTCAGCATTTGAGGCAAAGACTCGACTTTTTTCCTTGAGTTTATTGTCCTGACTCTGTCACTAATACAATACACTAGTACTAACACTAATACTAATACTAATACACTAATATTTCAGGTAAGTGAGATCATCTTGAATGAATGGTTAACTTTAGGGAGAACCCACTTGAATGCCATTATTCTTTCATTACCAACCCTGCAGGCTCCCTTCCTGCCAGTAGGATCAAGCTCTCCCATGTCTTACTGTGAATGAATCAGAGAGCTGTTCAGCACATTTCAGCTCCCAAACATTAAAGCATGTGGTTTCAGATGTTTTAGGGTGACACTGCACATCAAGTACTAAATTTGCAATGTGTCTGCTCTCACTTGGTCTTAACTAACCCGTGTTAGTTTGGTTCACATTAACTGAAAGATATATCTATTAGAAGGTTTTATCTACAAATAATCCAGTAGGTTTCACTGCAGCAACTTTGTGAAAGCAGATCACAACATTTAGGTGAGGGGGTGAAGGGATTTAGCTTTGATGATTTAAGGACATTTATCATTTAATTATAACAAATCTATTTTTTCCATGTCCCTATACACTGATTTTATCGAAAATGCATATTTTTACAGTATTTTTTGTTACCTATTACCTTAATATAATTACAATCTTAATAGGCTTTCCTATGCTACTGAACCTCATCTTTCTAATTCTTGTAAAGGCATTAGCCACTTCAAGTAACCATCAGTCTGTTACTTGGGAAAAATTTACTTATTACAAGTCAGGTCTATCTTTAGAAAAACAGCTGAGAACTTATCTGAAACAGTTAAATCAAGCATGTATGTGGCCAAGGTTACAGCAGTGCCTCTGAACATCAGAATATCATTCCCAAACCTCAGCCCACCCCCCCAAAAAAAAAAACCTAAAGGAGCCTACCCGCAGGGCTGAGCATCAGTAATCTGACATAGAGAGAAGATTGGTATCTACAGAATATAAAACAAGATTTAGTACATAAGGTGAAAGAAGTATCTAAGGTTCTCAGGGGAGAGACTATTTCAGTCTTTTGAAATAAGTGGTTTAAGTCTTTAGTTCAGCTCCCTTTGGAATGGAAAGCCTATGTGTTCTCTGAGGTAGTCCACGAAGTATTACAGCCTGAGTGCATCTACTTTATATGACTTTGGTTTTATGCATGAATGTAATTACAATTTTTAATATCTTATATTCTTTTATTTTTAGATAACTTTTATGTGATATATCTTCTAATTGTGTAATGAAATTATATAATAATGGGAGAAAAATGATACATATTAGGTAAATAAATACAATTAAAAATCATAACTGCAATAATTTTTTATATTCTAGACACAGCAATTAAGTCTCAGGTTTTGCTTCCTCTTCGCTCATACCTTACATATTCATCATCATGCAGACCTGCATGTTCTTGCCTTTTTGACTTTACTTTGCACAGGTAAAAGTGCAAAGTGACTGATCTCTTCTAAAATTGAAAAGGAAATCATTGGCTTTGGTTGGCTTTGTTCCATGTCTTTGGTATCTTTATTGCAGTGGTGACTCAATCAAAATCACTGTGTAGTGAGCATGAAATATGTACTTAGTTGGGCTCATGAATATTGCATGTGAGGTGTTTAGTCACTTGTTAAAATCTCATGCAGGGTCTAGGAGTTTTTGATATGATGTATATGTGAAAACTTAGGTCTCTCTTGTTGGTCAAGGAAAAAGATAATAATTAAGAGGACAATTTTAAAAAGCTATACTTTTGACCAGAGTGCCAGGGAAGGCCAGTAACATATTGTTTCTGTGCTCTAGGAAAAATCAAGTAAAATATACCTGAATCTCTCTAGCAATCATGATGTGACTGGTAGATATTTTGGAAGTAAAGCATTATGGAATACCTTAGGAACTCAGCTACTCTGAGAATCTGGCTTGGTTCTGAATCAGTAAAGATGACAGGACTGTTTGCAGGATGAGTGAGTTCAGGATGACACCCTTCCAATATATAGCGAAGACACTTGTTCTAGCTGACAGGAAACCCCAATTAAAATAGCCTCTGTCCTTCCAGCACTTAACTGTGGGAAGTCATTAGTCATCCCAAGCTTTAAATCTGACAGTCAGGCAGTACTGGCTTTACTAAGGAGCTGATAACAAAGGCTGAATGAATAAATATAGTGCAAGTATACATATTACTGGCATCCATATGAGACCCAGCATGAATCCAAAAATAAGATCAATTATCAGTGTCACCAAGATCAAGAGAATTATTGACTGCTGGTGAAACCTCTCACTTATCCCCAGTCACAGATTTAGAGGACATTGATGGATGGCTATTTACCCTACATGTCTACCTTCCTGGGGACAAGTTACTTTCAAAACTCTTGTGGGATGATGTGAAGTCCAGAGTAGTTCATGACATAAAATGTCAAACCTGCATAGATTCCAGCAAAATGCATCATGTTGAATAACCTATATCACACTTTGGAAGGAATGGCAACATTGTTGGGCAAAGTTGCTTCAGTACTGCTGAAAAAAACCCACCTATCTGAACAATACTGGCTGTGTAGAGGCCGACCCAGACCCACCACCACCATGTCTAAACATTTGCGTGTTTCACATTGGATTTTTTTCATGCAACAAAGCCAGTCTATGAGCAGACTTCAAGAATACTGGGGACAGGGGAGTTTTGGACTTTGTGTTTTGTTTACAATTTGAGGGAGAAATAGTTTTGAAGATGCCTCAAGGATACCTCAACATTCCTAGACAGGCATTTTTGTTTTCTGTATATTTCCTCCTATGTCAGATTGTTATAAAGCATTCTTGTATAGACAGTCCTCTTCTGTGAGGATTTCACCTATTGCTGTCATTTTAGTTTACAGTAACATATGTAGTTTATAAGCTTATAAAATGTAATTATAGACTATTTCAAATATTGTCTTTTTCATGATATCACAAATAGTTGTAGAAACAAATGTGAAAATACAGTTGTATTGTAAGTGGGAATCAAAAAGAGGGAGCTGACTGAGTTTGATGATACCAAGACACTGTTTTCACAGTATTGGCCTAGGAATAAAATAAAATTTAAAAAATCATAAATAATTTAAATGATATACCAAACCAAATATAACTTTTTCTATTTTATCACATAATGCCAGTGGTTCTTTAGGGTAGTAAGTTTCTTCCTACTTCAAACTACCTACATACAGTTACCTGAAAAATTTCACCAGTAATTTGAAGACATTCGTTCCTTTAGCTAGGGTTGAATGTCACCAAAGAGGTGTTTGTAATGCAGGAAAACCAGAGCTCCCCAAAGAAAATCATGTCCATAAGAACGATGCTCTGGAGGAATATTGTAAAGTGAAATGGGTTCTGACCTTATATCAACCAGTTTCAGCAAAATTCTTGTCCTCTACGTTCTCCCGAGTACATCTATTTCATAGACTTCCATCAGAGTACATTTTTGCTTGTACTTTAGTGGTGTGGGAGGTGTATTAAGAACAGAGAGGGCAGTTCAAAATATCAGAAACAAAGGTATTTTATGTGAAAAGAAACTAAATCAGAATTGCATAACTTGTTATCATTAAGTGTTAAAGTACCAATTATTGTTGAGATTCCCTTGACAGTGCTTAAAAGTCACAAAAGGCAAGATTCTTTGTCTCTAATTTTTAGATGTAAATGAATGAAGTAACAGCTCACTGTCTCAGATATACAGTGGGTTACTGCATCTTAACAAAACAGTGTCTCAAAGCCACTGTACCTGGCTGTTTCTGTGCTGTCAGCTCATGGGAAATGTGACAAAACATGGAATACATCCACACATCCATGATATCACACTTGTATAGGCATCAGAGAGGCCCAATGGATGGACTGAGTGTTTGAAAAACTTTCTCGCCTTTCTAACTCATTTCTGAGCTGTAATTACCCATCTGCTATTTTAAGCACTATGGTATTGTTTGATTTTGAAAAGGGAAATGAAAAAAAAATGAGCAGGGCCTTAGAGTTTTATGTACCAGTACTATGAAGGACATTGGCATTGAGCTTTGGAAAGAGAAGCTGACAAACTAAGTCAGAAAGAAGAGTAAAAAAGGAATGCCAAGGTTTATGCGGTAAAAGAGAGAAACAGTAGGTAGGAAGCAGTTGAGGTATTAAAGGCAAATCCCCTCTGACAACTGGTGGGTAAGAAAGCCACATGATGCTCTATTTTCTGTCTAAACTGAAAAAGAGTTGCAGTCCATGCCAGTGAATTTTTATTCAGATATAATATATTTTACATATATTTCATGTGGGCTAGGTGTCTGCAGGTTAGCAGTGGTTAATACATTTGCTATTTATATCTTTATCTACATTAGTTAATGTCTTTTCTTTTACAAGTTCTCAACGTAAGGAGCAAATGACCTCATACATGCTTAAAGTCAAGCCTGTGCTTAACTTATTATGGGATCGGGTCCCATATTTTATTAAGATATTTATTATTTATGAAACAGAAGCCTTACAGCGAAGCAAATTCACTTTGCATTCTCTACATATTTTAATGCAAAAATGCCTTAGAATTGAAGCTTCAAAAATGTTTTCAGACTTGGAGGAAGTATTTTCTTTCTAGATCAATATTGACCTAACAGCTTTATTAATTTACCAAGAGAAGAGCTATAACTCTATTGTAACTTTCCTGACAATAAGTACTGTGGTAATTTCCAAGGACAAGTATTTTTTGTTGATCATTAAACGCTAAATTTTTAGTCACTTCTCCCTCTGGATTAAATAAATATTATTAGTTTTTGAGTTGTGTACAGTAAATATGGATTTCAAGACTTGTTTGTCTGCATTTCTTAAAACATTTATGAACATTGAACAGATGAATTTGTTTTAAGCATATTTTTTCATTTGAACACTTTTCCCACTGGTTTTTAATATGGATACTGTTCATCACATATTGAATAAAGCAACTTTCACTTTATTTAATGCCTTGACCCAAATCACATTGTCTCTATAAATATTTTACAGTCTGTGTGCAACAAAAGCAAGATTACCAAACTCATGTCTGCACTTGTAGGTAATATACAATAAAAAATTGATCATTTTCCCTTCTTTTATTTATTTATTTTTTAACAGAGAATTGGTGAAAGGAAGTGTCCAATTGATTAGGAAGGGCTGAATGTGCATATATGGGTGTATATGTATCTCAGTATTGATAAATAGGTGGGTCTGTGAATACATACACATATTTTAATACTTAGTCTACAGTGATAGGATGCTGGAAATGTGAAGCAGGTTCTTTTGCCAAATTTCTGCCTATATTAAATCCATACATACACAAAACAGAAAATATTACTCGTTGCATGTCTCTCCAGCAGGTTTTTAGTGAGTCTGGAAGTGAGTTTCCAGACTTGAATCACGGCTGCAAGTACAGCTGCATGTCTGGCAGATCGGTCTTTGCTGGTGGTTGAATTGAATGGGCAGATGTAGCTTAACAGCTACTTTAGAATTTGAAGAAATTATCTTCCTTTTTTTATTTGTCCCAAATTTTGCTAAGCCAGCACAATAATGCCAGATGGATGTTTGGAAAGAAGCAATTGAACAATAAGGAGAAAAAGAGGAGAAGTAGTGAATCTCAGCTTGTCATCTTGGGTCTGATGGGAGGTGAAGAGCTTTACTGGCACAAGGCTCAGGTCATCAGCCAAGCTCATTCAAGGCTCTGGTCTGCAGAGAGCTGATTGACTGAATTCAGTGAAATAGCAGACTTTTTCTCATTCTGAATACAATGAATGTGATTTGAACAAAGCTGGAAGGTGTATATGTAAATGCTGATTTGATTTCCTTTTCAAAGCATTTGATCTGGGATTATAAAGGCACAAAAGAAGGTGGTGCACAGAACAAAAATACTAAGAGAAGGATCATTTCAGCTTAATCCTGCTGTCAGTGTGAGAGCTGGAGTGCCATGATTCAGGGCTCAAGTCCTGTTTCACACCTTCGTTCATCCTCTCAGCTTTTCCTAATATTTACTGCAAACCATCTCTGTCAGTGACAGCACACATGAAAATTATGTCAAATATTTCATTTTGAAATTAAGCTTTGATATTCTTGATTCCTTTCTAACAATCTGTCTTTGGGAAATTCTAACTAAATGTGATAACCATAGAATTGTAGAATCATAGAATCATGGAAACGTATAATGGCTTGGGTTGGAAGGTTCTTCAGAGATCATTCATCTCCAACCCTTGGCTGTGAACAGGATTGCCACTCACTAGATTAAGCAACCCAGGGTCCCATCCACCCTGGCCTTGAGCACTTCAGCACTTCCAGGGGGTTGAAGCAGCAGCTGTATTACCCTTTGTCCCACATGTACAAGAAGAAACTGAATTTTGCAGTAAAGCCATTTTGATAGAAAAATATGTAGCAGTATTCTCTTCTGTTAAAAACTTGACTTGATGTGGCCTCCTCTGATGTCTGTGGAGGTTTTCCATTGACTTTTTTGGGGTTGAATCAGGACAAAACTGGACATCAACTGTTTATCAAGTACTTGCATTAAGAACTTACATTTAGTAACTCTTATGGCTATTTGCACTGAATATATTCAAATACTTCCCCAGATGTGGCCTTATTGCAGCCTGGAAGTATTTCCATCAGGAATTACTCCTCTGAAGCCATTATGACTGGCTTCTTTGGTGCCACATGGGTAAATGCACAAATCCATAAGAACTGTTTTGTCTGTTTGCCATCACTAAATGCAGATGTCAGCATCCCCTGTTGTGTTTTTTTGAGATACGAAACTGTAAGTAAAAATTGAGTTACTGAGTTTTTAACTAAACTAACTAAATTAAACTAACTAAAAAGGAGAAAAAATAAAAGCTCTAAACCACATTTAATCACACTATACATAGCAGCAGACCTAATGCTAATAATTTCTTGTGAATACATGCTTCCCTCCCTCCTTTTTTTTCAGTGTTCTACATTCCAGTAGACAGCCTTGTCTATTTCTAATAAAAGGAAAAAGTCTTCTTCCCTTCCTCACCAGGGAGCACTAACAGATCCACCACCAACTTTTCACAGGCAGAAGGTTTCCCCTTTTCTTCCCCACCTCCCTATCTTGGCTACTTCTGGTAATGATGCACCCCAAGTGTTTTGTATAACGCTTTGCAGAGGAAGCCTGAAACTATGTAAAGCACAAAAGCAAATTCAGTCAGAAATTACCTGGTTAGGCTCAGATACAAACAACAGATATTATCCTAGAGATCTTTTCCAACTTTGGTGATTCTATGATTCTATGATTCTATGAACATATATAAGCTAAAAACAAGCATTCAGCTACCTCTGATGAACTACAGAGCTTCTAGGGGCTGATTCTGAAAACTCTGCATCTATCCTTGCTGTGAGCTGAATAATCAGTCTGTTCATACAATGAATTTTAAAGTATATTTGTCAATAAAACTGATAAGCATGGGACTTGTAAACCGCAGTTGGGCTGCACTACGCCTTTCCTAAACAGTGAGAAGAAGCACTTAAATGTCTTGCAAAACTTGAAAACTTTCATTTGAGTTAATTTCTTTACTTATTAAAATGAGAAAAGTTAAACTAGCAGCAATTTGGATAATGTTGCTTAAATCTCTTAGAGATCTTAAAGCAAGGGAAATATGCAGTTCAAAATACAATGATAATTGTTGCATTGGACACTGCACAGTAATGATTAGGTGTGCACCAGAGTTTAAATGAGAGGAGTGTGTCTGAAAGTTATCCCCAAGATTTCAGCAATTTGCAATTATCACAGAGTTTGGGTGGAAATCACCAGTTATTCTTAGCTGTTCGTCTGCAGAGCTCTGTCATATGAAAAGCAATTATTATTATTAATTGAGGTGGGGTGAGTGAAGACAACAGGAGGAGGAAGGAATCCATATAAAGGCTCTCCTGTTTGTTCTTGGTTTGTTTGTCTCCTCTCTCACTCCCACTTTGGGCTGTGGAGCTGGGGGGGCTGTCAGCTGTCAGCTTGTCATTGCAGGCACACACTGTCCCATCTGCACTGCTGATGGTGAGGTCACATGGGGTTTTACCCAAACAGGCTCTCAGGGGTGCAATAACATACCTCTTGATTTGGCTGTGAAGTTATACTTATTATTAATAGACAAGATAAGAGGCTGGGGCTCTATTCATCCACTTTAGTGCTAATTATTCAGTTTGATCTGAGCCGATTATGATACTGATAGATAACCACACCACATTTATAGCTGTAGCAAGCACTGGCCAAGAACTTTGGCTCATGTTGCTGTTTGGTTTATCTGATAGGAAGGGAGGAGAAAAAAAGAAGCTGCTCTGGTTGATTAGCAATGTGTTGCATGGGACCATTTATAATGAAGCATATCATTTAAATTTTCCTTTACAAATGAGTCCAACTCTTTTTGCAAGCTGCAGGCTCTGTTAATTGTCACAAACACTGCTTTTTTTTTTTTTTAACATTATTAGCTCTTTGGCAGGATCTCCATTGTTGACTAAAAACTTGGCATGATCAGGGGTTGCTGAATAATTTAGGTTGTTGGCAGCTGGAGTAGAAGAACACACACATCTAGGCAGGCAGACGTGCTGCTCGAGCTCTTTATATAATAGGATTGTATACAAAGCAGAGTATAGCCAGCAATGACTTCTGTGTCTGTTTATAGGTAAACACTGATGTTAGTTTTACAGGGGAAAAAAAAAAAAAAAGAGGGATACTTCAGACTGTATATAATATGTGAGACAGATGCACTGCTGATTGTTCACATGACTCCCTTAATCTCTGACTTTCACGGAATATGATTACTGCAGATTCTGAGGAGCAGCACTTCAAGTGTGTTTCTGTGCACTTTGGCACTTTGGGTCTTCCGTATAAACACTGCTGCACATAATAATGATGCTGTGAGCTTAGCCAGAAAAAGAACTCCTCACACTCTCCTTTTGTGCAGCAAATGGCTCCCAATTGTACTGTCAGTCACAGAGAAAATGTGCTGCTCAAGAGATGCCCATTTTGGAATTACATTTGTGTGCTCTATGAACTCCCACTTCTATCAAAGTGTCTAGAGGGTAAGTAAAATACGTAAAAACTGCTGTGTGCATCCAGTGCAAGGCACCCAAAGGTTTAATGATGAGTGCTGGGCAGGTTTTTCCAAAACAGTTGTGCTCTGTTAGAATTCACCTTGTAAATAAAGGCGATATTTGTTGACCATGTACTTCTTGTCTTATTCACATACTTATGCCATTCTTAACTATCAATATCATTATATTTATGAGATAGAGTTTGGGCTAATTTATTTCAAAGATTCTGCAGTATTGAAGGAATAGGAGAGAAATCAAAGATAAATAAAACATGAAGGTCCACTATTGGATGTCCTTTTATTTCATAAGACAACTTGTGTGTTGCCCCTCCGTTTTTCAAGTTGCCATTTTCTTCCTAGGAAAGTCTTCTCCCCTCCTCACTCCTTGCTCCTTAATTCTACTTTAAATCCTTCTAAGCACTCTGCTTTCCTGTCCTTTTTTTTCCTGCCCTCAAGCCCACATCTCTGGAGAGAGAGGATGCCACTAGAAAATGTCTCTTGGATTTCTGTGACAGCCACTTGACAGGTATGATAGACTGTAATGAGAAATGAATAAAACACTCTCATAGCAGTCTCAACAGAGAGGAAAATAACTGAGTTAGAATGAAGATGAACAGGCTCTCTTCTTCCCCTGCTCCCATCCGGGTCCCATGATCAGTTCTGAGCATAGAATGGGGAATGCGGACTTTGCTCTGCAAGGAAGCAGAGCGCTCTCTTGTCAATTGTCATGGTTATTAGTTAAAAGAGAACAGGCATTGTTAAAACTGGAATTTTCCCCAATTATGCTGACACAGTTCTATGCCTAACAAGAAGTGCAGAGGGAACAGTAGGGTGAATATTTCCTAAGCACTCTAATACAGACTCCATTTAGAGATGCACATACCTACATGTTTCCCAGAGAAAACACCTGATAACTGTCAGAATGGTCTTCCTGCAACATGACAATTTTTGCAGTCAAATGTGGGAAACACTTTGGAATTGTACCTACTGTGTTGTATTGAAATTGTTACTTACTATATAGATTTTGTTATACAATAATAACCAGCACAAATCCATGTACTATGGAAGACTGCTAATGAACCCATCCATCATCAAAAAGAATCTATTTCAAGAGACTGTATTAGGATTGCATACTTAAAAGATCATAAATAAATGGCTTCACATTTTTTTTCCTAGACAACTGCAAAGACATCCACATCATTTGTTAATTTTGTTAGATTTAAAGTGTTTTTTTTTTTTTCTTTTCCATTAACTTGTTTTCTTATGTGTGGGAGCTAACAACTTAAATTGCTACAGGTGTGTTAAGGGATAGATCTGAAAGATCTATGTGTAAGAGGAAAGGTGTATGTCTAAATAAGCCAATCCATTTCAACTTCACAACAGGTATACAGAATGTCCAAGTGTCTTAAACATGAATACTCATCCTGACAATGCTTAGCATGTTCCAAACTACTTTGCTGGATTGGGACCATATTTAGCAGCTGGTTGCAGTTAGCTGTGTTGCAGCATAGGAAGTGAGTGAGCTCGGCAACTGATAGACTGTTAGCAAGTGATAGCAACTGATAGCATCTGATAGACTTTTCCACAAACAGTTTAGGGGTCTTCTTTCATGAGCACAAACTGAGGAAAATTTCCATTCAGATTTTTGTGAGAAAATATATGTTTTGGATGATGTAAAAATGAATAGATGTGAAGCCTTAAATTGCCTCTATACTAGTTTCATAAGCTGGATGCTTCTCCAGAATTTTTGCCCATGAGTTTCACACACTGAACATTTCTGCATACAATTATTTAACATTGTCGTGTTTCCCCAGAGGAAAAAATGCACCTGTGCACTCACAATTAGAATTCTGCAACACATGTCTCATTCAGTGTGCATTCAGAAGTATCTGAGTTTTTATTCCTTAAAATATTTGAAATACTGAGATGGATAAAACTTGGGCTGGAATTGAAATGTCCCAGTCATCAGGCAATGCCAGAAATGAATGACAAATATTAAACCATAGATATAAATTAACAATGGGCTGAGTTACACAGCAAAGCAATTATGTGTTTCTCCAATTCAGCAATTTCACTGGTGGAACTATGAACATAGTTTTGTGCAAACTAATCTCTAGAGAAGAAAAAATAAAATCATGGAAAGGCAGTGAATGATGCACTTTCCTTAGTTCCTTTTGTCCCCATGAAAATCATATTTCTTCTGCCACAGCAGTGGCAGCTCTTATCTGTTTGAGCACGAGAGCCTCTAGAGCATGAGAACCTTTTAATAAAGAAGACTACTCTTTTGTTATAAATCATTCATTGGGCAAGAAGAGACTCTTACAGGATTAGCAGAGTTACTTAGTTTGATGAATCTCATAATGTTGGAGTTTTAACAACAGACCCATAAAAAGGTTGCTGCTCGTACTTCAGTGCAAAGCACGACAGCTATATACACATGGTTACAGAACGTCCAGGATGAAGAATTAAAAAGGCTGGGGTTGATTAGCATTTACAAGAAACTTAACAACCAAAGGCTCTGTAATCTGTATTGGACTAACACAATGTTGAGTTGATTTTCTATTTTTTAATGAGTACTCGACTATGATTCTAGTGTCACTGTGACAGAGATGTTTGATGTTAGGGTGGAATAGACTGAAAGCATCATTGACTGTCTGTTCTTTCATGTGTGTCTGGCACAGGAATGGTAAATAGAGTTCCTGAAAATGAACTCCGAGGTGAGTGCAGGGCAATAGAATATCACTTCTCAGACAGACTTCACCAGCATACAAATGAAGGTTTTTGTCCACACTACTCCAAAAAATTTTATTGACAAATGTATAGATACACAAGTAAATCTAGTGAGGTTTTTTGTTTGGTTTCTTTGTTTTGATTGGTAGGCTGTTTCTAATGATTATATGGATTTAGACATTCTGGCATAAACATCCACATTTCACATTGGCCTCCCATGTGTATATATACATCAGTACGAAAAAAGCAATCAGAAAAAAAAGGTATATTCTGGCAGAAATCTTTAACTTGACACGAGAGGAGAGGAGAGGAGAGGAGAGGAGAGGAGAGGAGAGGAGAGGAGAGGAGAGGAGAGGAGAGGAGAGGAGAGGAGAGGAGAGGAGAGGAGAGGAGAGGAACACGTATAACATATTTACTTTCCTTTCAAATAAGTGTTGAATCTAAGTATTGTAATTTGCACTGACAATATTTTAAGTAATGGCCTGGAGAAAGAAATTAACATGTTCATTACAGACTCCAGGCTGTAAAGATGTAGAATAAATGTGGATTTCACTGGAGAATAAGGTTAGATTTTTTTTCATCTATTAATCCTTGGGAATCTAAGGCCCCCCATTAGAGCGTATGGATGTCTATTCAACATCATCAAGTGATTCTAGAGAATGTTCAGGTAACAAGCTAGAAACTCTGGGAAGCTGACTCCAGTTCCACTGGATGCAATGGCAGCATCTGCATGGGATATGATGGAAGCCAGGACGCCTCATGGGAACTCAGTGCATGTGTCAGAACCTGAACTAGAATCATCTGATGTCAGTGGCTGAGGACCATTCCTATCTTTGGCAAAAAATTACCTGGGATGGATCACCCCTTATAGTCTTTCATCTCATGGTTAAGACAGATGCTGAAGTCACTGAATTGGAAGGTTTTAAAACGTCCTCTACTTCAAGTAATTTTAGAAATATGAGTGTCAAATGCATGAATGGCTGTTTACAAGACTAGATTATAAGAGGATTGAACAACAGCATTATATATAAATAGTTATACATTTTTGGGGCCTAATAAAGAGAGTAAGACTGCACACCTGAAGCCACCTTCAGAGGTGAGCCTCCACCAGAGTAAAAGGGTACTAAAAAGGCAGCCATTCTGCAAAATACATCGGAATCTCTTCAGGCTTTTATGGACTTCTCTTTCAATCACATTCCCTCATGACAATTTGGAAGTGCTGAAAAATAAACCAAAAACCCATCAGCAGAACTGAACTTTTTCAGCAGTAATTGTTTGCCAAGGTAGTGAATAATTCTGGCATCACTGAAACAGCATTTTCAGTGAACAAACTATTCCTTTCTCCTTCTCCAAACTCAGGGATTTTTACTGATCCTTCTTTTCCTACTCCACCTTTCAAGTCTGCCCTTTTATAGGGGCTAAAATAATTTCCTAATTCATGTGAAAGTTTACCATTTAATTTCAGAGATTGAAGCAAGTTAGTTTCCAAATCAGTGCTTGCCTTAGGAGGCATTTGTAAAAAAATAAAACAAAACAAAACAAAACAAAAAAAAACAACATATTCTAAAGCAGTTCTTCCTAAGACAAATTTTGCAGTCTGCAAATTTTTGCTACAACGTGGCACAGACAATCATTTTGCTCTCTTTATTTCAGCTAAATCCAATAGTTTGTATAGTGAAACATCTGATGCACAGAACAGAGTAGCACTTCAGAGAACAATTGTAGATCTGGCCAACAAATAGAGTACCTTGTTCACAGGAAATTTCAGTTTAGGGGACTGGTCTTATTTGTGTATGAAATTAAGGGCAGGAGAAGCGATTACTTCTATTTAATTGTGGTCTGATTTGGACAGAAACTAAAATATTTAGAAATTTTAAACAAAGAAGGAATAAATGGGGACTGAACAGCATGATGAGCGGTATGCATGGTAGTAGTTTTCCAGAAGTAGTAATTAGGTCTAGAGCCAGAGCTGTGAACATATAATAGAATTAAGTCTATTAAAAGACACTAGCAATTGCATGCAAACAAACAAACAAGCAAACAGAAATATACTTCTCATTTTCTTTGTGCTGGATAGCGTCCCATATTACAAAACAGCAGGCTGATCTCAGAAGCCTGTTTGTTGCAGAAAAACTGCTAACTGTGCTCTTCATGCCTTGCTAAGGAAAAAAAAATCAAATAAGGCATCACTAACTATTCAAAGCTATTTTTTGTGGGTTTTGTTGTTGTTGTTGTTGTTGTTTGTTTATTTTCCTTTTTAACATCCTTTCACTAAGAACTCTGGCACACTCAACTCGGATTGAAGAGAGTGCTAGGGTAAAAATTCTGGGTAGCTTATAGGAACAGGAGGAACAGGAGAGAACTAAATAAAGAAGGCTTTTCCTACCCTCTCTCACTACTTCTGATAGTAAGTAGATTAGATAGTAGTCTGAATAGACAATCTGTTATGATACAAATGCTTCCTACAAAAAAAGTCTCAGTACATCAACACACATCACACAACTAATAATGTCACTTAACTCCTCCATGTATAAGAGAAGACTCTAGAAGCTATAGTTCTAGAAATGTTGGTTCAAAGCGAGAATAGAAAACACGCTTTTGAGAAACCAGCCTCCCACAGACATGCTTGTTTTCTGGCAACAACAGCATGTACAAAGACTTAGGTAGCAACAGCTTTTGTACATACACAGCATATGCTAAATCATGCTAAACTTTACTAAAATATCACCAAAAAAAAAAAAAAAAAAAAAAAAAAAAAAAAGTAGTGTCCAGTCCAAATTGGTTATCAGACATTTTGGCTTGTGCTGATCTCAACTGTCACATCATTACCTGCTCTCTTGCAACTTAACTTGTCTTATTAATCAATCGAATCATTGTAGGGCCTAAGTGTTAAACTGACAAAATGTTGTACCAACAGTCTTAGGACTTGCCTTGTATTTGTCTGTATATCATCCTTTACCTAATGTAGATGATTGTATTTCTGACTATCTGGAAAATAAACAATGCTTACTGTTAAACAAACTCCCAATTATGAATGAAGGCAAATCACACCAGGATTGTAATTCCTCATACTGACCTCTCAGAGAAGAAATTCTCTCCTTGTGCTTTAGATTCTGCTCTGTCTCCCTTCCTTATATTCACTGATTCCTTTTCTCTACCTTCTGTCTCTAACAACAGTCCATATTTTTTGCAGCAGACAGACCTTGTGTTAAGCAGAAGGCTACGCTAATTCCAGCTGAACATGCTGCTTAAATTAATTGGGACAGAAACAAAATCTATCCGATTCGGATTCAGTGTTTCATCTTCCCCGCTCTTTGAAATGAAGATGACCATTCCACTCTCTGTTATTGTCCATGACATGCAAAAGAGAGGGAGGAAGGAAGAGAGGGAGAGTAGAGATGAAAGTGGGAATCGGGGTTGGACATCTCCTTCCCCTCGTCTTGCATTTGCAGGGTTGTAGTCCTGATACTTTTAAAGCTCTCTCTCCTTTCTGCCTGCATTACTTTTGTTTCCCCTTTCCTTACTCAGAATTGAATCGCCAGACAATCTCCAGCACATCCTGATGATGGGGAGTTTTTCAGATGGTGTAGAGCACTGGTTTAAGAGCACAGCAAACAGCTAGCAACAAAACGCTTGAATTCCTTGATTTTGAAAATTCAGGCATCAAATATCTGCTATTGAAGTAGCAGATATTAATCATCTGCTACGATACTTACAGCAGAAGGCATACAAATATCCCAGTAGTATCTTTCTTCTAAAGAAAGTATAAGGAGAGTAAAAAGATATTTCAGAAAATTTAGGATGTAAGGACACAGCTAGATCCCAATGGATAAAGAAGAACAGAAAAGTGACAAGTTTTTTAAAGTCTGAAAAGCAGTCTACTCTTGAAGTCCTGTAATATTTATTTTATTCAAGTGTACCACATAGCTAGATTCTTAGAGCTCCCAGCCTTGGCTTCTTGTTCAAGTTGCAGATGCAGGCTGAGTTCCTTGCAAGTTCCCTGCGCTTTTACCATTTATAGGCATTTTTCCACTAGTTCTCTTGTTTTAAGCATCTTGAGCCTTGTGCTTTCTGCAATTCATACTACCAATCTGGATAAAATTGGTTTAAAAATATGAGGCTTAAAAGACCACATGTGGGCATAAATACAAAAAAAGTAAAGTATATGAAGTGAACAGCAGAGATACTCTGCTTAAAGGCACTATTGAGCGCAGTTTTAAGTCACAGACATTACTACCATTTGGAAATGGGGATCTGCTTTGGCAATTCCCATTTTGTTAGTTAGATATATTATCCTGTTTAATCGTTGATAAAAGCACCAATTTTTATACAGATCAAAATACTGTCTTTATTGGAGAAGTGGTATGTATTCTTATTGCATTCAATTCACTAAACAAAGACTTGAAGAAATGTAGCAACTTTCTCCCTTCCTCCCTTCATAGTAGAACACAACATGGGCTAAGTTAATGCATGCATCTGATTTTTTAACTCCATGCTATAATAACTCAAAAGTAACTCTTGAAAATCCATGGATAATTACTGATTCAAATCTTTATAACCGTAATCAGATTCTGTCCCAATTAAATTATTCAAAAAATAAACTATAAACTCTTTCTGTGGAAGAGTCAGAAAGAGAAATCTCCGCTCTGCAACATCTCTAGCAGAACTAATTAGAGCCAGATTTTACTTGTTTGTCATAAATCTATTACTCACTGCAGATCTGCAGAATTAACTGTAGTATGTGAAAAAAACAGTGAGCCACATTTGGAGTTTGGCTCAGAAAGGTTTGAAAAATCTCTCCTGTATAACTGTTCAATTTTATGTCAGGGTACCAGAAGGTATCAAGCTACTATCCCTGGTTTTATCACTGACAAATCATTACATCGTGAGTTTTATCAGTACACTTTTTGAAGTACCCAGGTATCATGGCATTTTGCCCAATTAAACCATGTTAGTACCAGAGTAAATTCAAAATTCTTCAAGAGTTTGCTTGTGTCATTAATATAAAGTCTTGGCTGTGTTTCTTCCAAATGCTTTTGCTGCCCTTTCACACATTTCTATAAGTGATAACCAGCTCAGTTCCTAGCACTTAGAATGGAGAAGCAATGTTCTCTACCTATTACTGTTACTGCAGCACACTTTAGGAGCATTGTTATCAGTCCATAAATCATCAGTGAAATGGTCTGAATCTAGACCTTTATAATTTTAATGGAAAACAGGAAAACCTGGTTGAAATGACGTGCGTGAAAATGGTCTGACGTTGTTGCACCTACCCTGGTTTTAGTACTTGGATTTCAAGTGAAAAAGAAAGATGAATGTTCAAGGAAAAAATTGTCATGCTCCACAAAAAACAAGCGTCGGGTGAAATCCAACAAGTTGCAGCAGTTAATATGTTTACTAAAGGAAAATAAACTATGAAAAGTTATTTAAAATCTCTGCTTAAGCCTTTCCAAATTCAATATGCATTGAACAAGCAAGTCCACCAGGTCATAGAGTACTAATAAACTTCTAATGCTCCTGGGGTCACTCTGGCCTTTTGCATTTGAATGTATCATGTTTATGACACTGCTGTAAACTCTGGACCTCAATTACTACATGATAACAAGTTTTTATTGCATTACCCTTTCGAAACCTGAGAACCTGCACCAGACATTGGGACACAGCTGGGAGATGGTCTGCATAACCAATTAGAAGATTACTTCTCCAAATATGTATTCTTCACTGCAGAGGCCTAAAAATGATCCATCATCTCCAGGTACCTGCAGCCATCACTTAAGGGAAAGGGAAAGAGAGAAGATATTTGGCTACATCTCTATGATTGCATAAACAATGTTTCGTGTACTTGACAAACTATATTAATAGCACCCCAGAGGGCATGCTCTGAACATGCAAAATGTTGCAAAGCACTTGTATTTTATGGCAATTCTTTTTAATTTTTCAGTTAAAATGATAATAACTTTTGATTTTCCACATACCATTACTGCACCTAGAATCTTCCTGGCAGAGTCTACAAAATTTATTAAAGTCATTTGGTTTGAATTGTCAGACATCAAATGTGTGATACAAAAATACAAAGGTTGTTTTCCCAGAATCCTGACTCCTATTCTGTCCTAAGGAAAAACACAGTTTTTCTTGTGCTTTTTTAAGCAGCTCTGATTTTAGGGTTAGTTGAGAAAGACAAACCAGCAAGTGTCAATCAGCAGAAATTTGATATGCAAGCTTGAAGAGCATTCCCACAGAGGAAGTTTTTGGAATGGAGGAGGCACAAGAAACAGTAACAGTGCGGTTCAATATATAGCATTTGTGTGGGATTATGGAGACTTCATCTTGCTAGGTGACACCTGTGAAAGAGTTTCATCTAGTGTCCTCTATTCCCCCAGCTTCAAAGTTTATCTCTCTTGTGGAGCTCATGGAGACTGAGGGAATACAGCACCAAAGCCAACATTCTAAGTTTCTTGGAATCATAGTCATAGAATCATAGAATTGCTCAGGTTGGAAAAGACCTTAAAGATCATCACGTCCAACCACAACCTAACCATACTACTCTAACTAACAACCCACCACTAAATCATGTCCCTGAGCACAACATCCAGTTTTTAATCACATCCAGGGATGGTGACTCAACCACCTTCCTGGGGAGCCTATTCCAGTGCTTAACAACCCTTTCTGTAAAGAAATTTTTCTTGATATCCAACCTAAACTTACCCTGACACAACGTGAGGCCATTTCCCCTCATCCTGTCACCTGTCACCAGTGAGAAGAGACCAGCCCCGCTCTCACTGTAAGCACCTGTCAGCTATTGGAAGAGAGCAATAAGGTCTCCTCTCAGCCTCCTTTCCCCCAGACTAAACAGTTCCAATTCCTTCAGTCTCTCTTCATAGGGCATATTCTCCAAGCCCTTCACAAGCCTTGTTGCCCTTCTTTGGACCTGCTCCAGCACCTCAGTGTCTTCTTTCTGTACTGAGGTGTCCAAAACTGAACACAGTACTCGAGGTGAGGCCTCGCCAATGCTGAGTACAGGGGCAGGATTACTTCCCTAGTCCTGCTCACCACACCATTCCTGATACAAGCCAGGAGGTGTTAAACACCTTACAGGTGTTTAAAGTTAAGTTGATTTCAATATCATCCAAATCTCTTTTGGAACAGAGGACTAGGAATTATTACTAATAATGATTATCATATGAGATCAACTGAGTTGTGAAAGGAGGCAAGGGAGAAAATTATCCCAAATATCACTCAACACCACACACCACTCCAGATTGAAAGAGCTGTGTCAGAAGATCCTGAGAATTCAGCTAACCCGAAACTTATTTTTGTTGCTAAGCAAAAGGGGAGGTTGAAAACAGTGTAGAGGATGGAGAAGCCAAGAAGTAGTTGAACTGAAGAAAAAAATAGGGCTGTCTGTGCAACATGCCATCCTGTTCAGTAGGTACCACTGCATCTGTGCTTGAAATCAGCAGCACTGGTGAACACTCAGCAGACTCATGCATGTGCTATGCTCTGATTTTCTGAAACAGTGAAATTACCATCCATCTTGAGACCACCTGTGTAGCATATGACTCCTCAGGCCAGCACTGCTGAGATATTTGCAATTGCCTCTTCGTATGCTGTAGGCATCATCTGCATGTGGGCAGGGACACATATAAAGTTTCACATCCTGCTCCAAATGGATTACCAGATGTCCAGAAATCCCTGACAATTGTCCAAAATCTTTAAACTCCACCCAGGCAAAATTGCCAGGTGGAAAAAGTAGAAGTATCCAAGACAATTCAGATAATAGGCTAGAAAGAGCTGTCTGGCAGCCAAGCAGGGACAAAGGAACAGAGAAATGTAGAAATGAGAAGGGAATGGGAAGAACGGTTGATACAAAGTTTTAGAAAAAAAATGAATACAGTTTGGATAAGGAGTCAAATACTTTGGCTGTAACCCAAACCTTAAATTTAAACATAAAAAGGTTATATCGGTAGCATGAAAGCCCAAATAAAACAGCTCAGAATGTAATGGAAATAGCCAGATAAGAAATCAGTCATCATCTGTGTAGGTTTTCATTTGAAAAACATATAGGAGTGGATTAAAGCATAAGAATTGCAGATGGTCAATATTACATCACCAGCAGTCAAAGCAATATTTCTTCCTTCCTTCCTTCCACTGAACCAGAGCTTCACCTCCCACATCTTAATGTGTAAACTTTACTGTCAGAGGAGCTGGTTGAATGAGCAGAAGCCAAGGATTTCCACAAATAATTAAAGCATAAAAAATAAATAATAAATGATAGCTGCCAGAGAATATTCTCTCTTCTGTAGATATGGAGAAGAGGTACACAGGAGACCTAAAATAATCAAACATGCTCTTTTTTTTTTCAAGTCACAAACTCATTTTGCTTTCTCCATTCCCACTCCCATATATTCATCACATGTTTCACTGATTCTATAACTACATAGAGCTGGACCCCAGGAGGGTCCAATTCTGCCCTCCTTTTGCTAAGCAACGCTTATATGAACAATCACAGTGTCTAGAGTGGGATGATTCTCATGAGTAAATTACTAGCCAGTGTCAGAAACAAATGAAGAATCCCATGAAGTGTGCATTGTTTCTTCTGAAGAAGTAAGGCATGTGAATGCTAAATTAGAAAGAACTTAAAATTCTCGTTTTTTTTATGTATGGAGATATGCAAATAAAGCAGAAAAATCTTCCTGCTACTGTTTGCTGTTATTTTGTTGGTTTCTAAGTTCAGAATAAACCTGTAAATCAAAAAAGACCAAAAGAGAATCCGTTCTCAGACCCTTTATAAATATTCAGGAAGAAAAAAAAAACGGTCTCAGATTTGAGTCACTGTTTTCGTTGGGAAAAATGTTAAGAGCCTCCCTTCACATTAGAATGCATTTTTTTATTCTTGCTTTAAAATATGCCTGCAATTGAAAATGATGTGGCCTATAGAACATGTTCAAATGTTACTTTTTTTCTGCTGGACCCTTGCCTCATTCAGCACTCAAGACAGATGTGTTTGGAGACTTCAGCTGCAAAGGTCATTATTTTTAATATATTCACTGAATCATGTGGTGCAAAAAACAAGATGTTTAGTGAATAAAACAGATGATTTCAAGATGATGACTTGAAGTCCAGTATTTCCTGATTTTTTTTTGCTCTGTAGTTTAATTTTTACTCTGTAGATCAGTTTGTACATGCTATAGAACTTCTTTTATTTGTAACATAGCATATAAAAAAAGTAGAAATCCTGTTTCTGACAGGCTGTGCATCTCTGTCTGCTGTACATCAAGAATCTCCCTGACCTTTGGACCAAAGGATTAACTCATGCAGACAGTATGTTTCTGGTCTCTGGGAAGCAGTGCTATAGGAGAAGCAGTCCTTGTTTGGCAAGTTTTACTAATACTGATGGTAGAAGAATGCTGAGATTCAGGACTCTTAGAGGCCTTGTCTGAGCCTTTTGAAAAGAGTCTGCTCCAGGAGGTAGAGATTCTACAGTCATCAAAAGCCAAATGATCATTTATGCTTACTCCACCACTTCCTGTTAGTCCTTCATTCTATTTTGCTTTTTTCCTCCACTTAGTTCTTTCCTCACTTCCATTTTCATCACTTGCGTATCCCTGGGTTCTCTGTAGACTTAGAACAAAATGTATCTCCTTGTGAGCTCTACTGAAACCCAGTTTCCAAGTTCCTAGAATGAGCATCCTTGAGTGTCTCAATGAAAAGGCTGAAAATATTATTCAACAGGGACAAGTTCAACATTTTCAACAAATATTGCTTCTATTTGACTTCCAATTCTAAGAGGAAAACTATTCCACAACAACAATAAGAAAATTATTATTCTGGGCTACTAAGAACATTGGTCAGCCACTGTTAGGAGGGCCTCAGTTTATAGTCAGGCAGGAGCATTGAGAACAACACATGCACCAATACAAGCTTGTTCCGGTGTGAGCCTAAATTTCCCAGGATTTTTTTGTGCTTTTCAATGCCTAATTTACTCAAAATTTACCTGATTTACTGAAGATGGATCCACATGAGTTAACTTCAGATGCTTAAAATCAAGCCTATAAGATAGTTACCTGTGTTCTCTCTGTAGCTAATAGAAAGAGAGAGAGATGGGAGCTGTTCCATGAGCAATTGGTGGGAGTCAGCTTCTTCTCCCATGTAACTACTGATGGGACCAGAGAGAATGGCCAAGAGAGGTTCAGGTTGGATATTAGGAAGAATTTCTTCTCTGAAAGAGTGGTCAGACAGTGGAAGGAACTGCCCAGGGAGGTGGTTGAGTCACCGTCCATGGAGGTATTAAAAAAATATTTAGTTGTTGTACTTAGGGACATGGTTTAGTGAGGAAATACTTCTGGTAGGTAGACAGTTGTACTGGATGATCTTTGAGGTCTCTTCCAATCTTGCTGATTCTATGATTCTATGATTCAATTTACCCTATTTTTAGCTGGAGCCTAGAAGCTGCTGGAAGTGGGGATATCTCTTTTTTTGCAATTGACTACACTGATGTTGGCTTTGGGTGATTGGACGTGAAGTACAAGCATCAAGAGATTCATGGGGCCATACAGGGACTTTGCAGGGAATGCAGATGTAATCTGGAAATGAAAGCTAACCTTTTGACAGCAGAAGTCACTAAGAACCACATTATCAAAAGTGATCAGAACTCTTAGCATGGAGGAGGGTGAGATTTTGCCCAAAGGCCACTTGCTTTGTAACTGGGTACCTTTGCAAATGTGATGTCAAGACCCATATTTAGAACCTATGAAATAATCGGAAAAAAAATACCAGAGCTTTAAAGGAACTCTGTTCCTCTGTCTTCAAAGGAAACTGTGCTAGTTTTAAGTGCTAAAAAGTGTATTTTTATATCAGAATTTTACAGAGTTCAGTCCCAGATGGTTAATTAATGAAAAAAATATGAATGTCTCTATTATTTTTTTCTCTCCTTCCTTCTATAATGTTTCCAGGAGGCATAAGTGCAGTTTAAATTCTGGAGTAAAGAAATTTTAATTAAAAATTAAAATATGCCTCAAAGTGGCTCAGCTATTAGCTGCTTAGTGCGAATGATCTGCCCCTGTTCTTCTGTTTTCCATCAGTCACTGAGACCACCTGAGGTGCTTGAACCACTATTTAAATACCTAGGTGCTGCATCCAGCACGTCCTCAGCAAAGGTCCAGGGTTTGAAATCTCTTCCTCATTTCCATTCCAAGGAAGTCTGAGTCAGTTGACCTTCAGGGCACTCTGTAAAGCTTAGTAAAATAGATGAACTTCAGATAGGCTCGAATAGATAGGCTGTAGAGAAGGCGTTCTGCAGTGGGAGGTTATGCTGGTATGAGATGGCCCAAGGCACTTGTAGGAAACAAGTGCAAACTGAAACGTGTCTGCGAGCAGTGGGGAGAACATGGCTGGGAAAGCAATATCTGTCAAACAAGAGCCAGTCCACTCACAGCTGTACATATATACATCCTATGCCGTGCACAGAAGAGCCAATAAACGTGAATTTGACTGAATCTCTGTACAAGCACTCAGATTTTATTTTTGTCTTGCATACTTCCTTACTTCTTAGGCAAATACTCCATTTTCACTACCTGTACCTCACCTTCACTTGCCATGCCATACAGACATTTCTACTTTAAAGTGGAAATGCCCAGTGTTCTTTATCTGCCTTCCAGTCAATCTGCATCTTCTCTTTTTATAGGTTTACTCTGCCATGCCTTTTACATATGACTATTAAGGCCATTCTGTTCTCATGTATTCATCTTTACAGGCTTTCAAACAGGGTTAAGTACACATCAGTGTCTCGGCTGTTTATCATTCAATCTCACTCTTTGAGCAACACCTTACTTACTTCACCGATGGGAATCTGCAGCACAGGAATTTAGGAATTACTCACGAGAGAAACACTTCCCTATCTACTTTCTCTGTAGATGGAGAACACCTTAAAGGAAACTGGTATGGTAGAAACAAGTAATCCCAGGAGAAGCAAAATTAATGAAGCTGCTTTTTGATGCTTGTGTGGGATCTGGTATTTAACAAGGGCACAAAGTCCATTTTAAGCTTCTCCCACATTCGAGAGTTTTTGTGATATGCACATTCTTTGATATCATGTGCAGGTGAGTTCACTCTGGAACTTTTCCTTTAGCAATGGTCCTAATAGATCCTTTTTAGATCCTTTTTCTTATGTATACATGTATACATATATATATATATATATATGTGTTTTTATGAAACTTGTCCAATCTTGCTTTATTGTGACACCTCAGGTTTATCAAAACTGTCTGAAACTGGTGCAGTGGAGTCAGTTAGAAAGGTGGGTCTGCACAAAGTGTGGCTCTGTAAGTGTCATTTCTTAGGAAATCCATCTCCAAATGGCAAGAAACTGCAGTGCCTGGCATGGTACCAAATACTTTCTGTCTAGTGCTGTCCTCTTTCTTCTAGAAGTGGCATGAACATATCCTCTATAAAGGAAAGTTTCTCCTCCTCCCATAAATTTGTGTGTTACGGTGAAGTCAACTTTTGCAGTGGGTACAAATCCTGCAGTGCCCCAGACTGATCTAAGCATAGCGGGTTCTGAGAATGTCAATCTTGTCCACCTTGCTGTGTATTTCCTGTGACTTCACATCTACACATCATACAGAAGTAGCAAATAGAAACAATATCTTTCTGATGCTGTATGAAAGAACAGAGTTGTATGGGCTTTATTTTAACTTGGACACTGTCCTAGATTCATCATATGATAACCAGCACTGTCATAATGATATAAACACAATTACTATCACCTTTTTTTTTTTTTTTTTTTTTCTTTCTAAACTAGTAGGGTAGTACATGCTGTTCAGACTGGCTTTTTTTTTTTTTGCACTTATGCTGATAGTTGTATGGCTAGCTACTAATGGATGAATCCCTTAACACAGATAAGATTTGTGGTTCTTTAATTGTGTCTAGAAGATGCCAGTGCTCCTTCTTCCTGCTTTTCCATGAGATCTAAAAGCTCCTGTGTGTTCCACCAGAGCAAATGGCTTGTCATGTTGTTTCTAGGATGGTACACTCATGCCTCGTCCCTTACACTGGCCTACAATGTGCAGAGGATGGAAAAATAATATTTTGGTTTTCTCCTAGTTAGTATTCAACAGGACGAGTTCCTTGGCCCATGTACCTGTGTGCTAGCATGAGAGTAGTCCCAGAACCCACAGCTGAGGGTGCAAAGGCAATAGGCAACTAAGGCCTTTTAATGCACTCAGACCTGACTTTATCTTACAAATTTTGGTTTAAAGTAGTTGCCAAAATGCATCCACATTTTCACCACAACTGTTTTTCCCATGTTGGCGTCACATGCAATTAATTACAAGATATTTCATTCTGCCTCCTTGATCCTCAGTAGGAAGATACGAAGTCTTGGTCGTCTGAGAAGGTGTGGAGTCAGGCTCTATTGCTGCCAAAAGGCCAGGGGGACATATGCCATGAGATCCTTTAGCAAGGGGACAGGACAATGAGGCTCTGGTTCAGAAAAGCCTGGCAGGAAGAATGACTTTTTGTCGCAAACACAAAAGTGTCCACCTGGAGGTTATGAATGAATAGGCAAAATTTTCTTCTTTTTCAAAGAAACAGGTGTAGTAATGACTGCCCAGACAAGAGCTGAATAGCATGTGAAAAGCCTTTGCTTGCATTAGCAGAAGATAACACAACGTTGTTACTAACAATGTGGCGAGCAAAGTATCTCTCCGGTCACCGGATTCCGACATTCTCCCTGTAAGACACAGAAACTTGCTGGAGCGGCATACCCAGGCAAAGTGACCTTTTTATATATTATTTTTTACTGCCTAGTTTGCACTTTGTTGACTTGGCTGGGCACCTGCTGTAAACTGCAAATATGTTCCTGTCATCCTGGCTGGAAACAAAAACAGTGAGCAGTGTAGTTCTTTGGTAGATTAGGGCTAGCAAAGAGCAAAAGCACTTGTGCAAAATGCTGAGGTAAATCTTCCTGTCCTATAACCTTTCCCAGCTTTGTCTGTGGGCTGTGAGCAATTTCCAGAGATCTATCTGGGGCCACTGTTTCTTTTTCTTTTAAACAGCAATTGTTCCCAAATACACACAACAGATTTCTCTGCTAGCATTTTTACCAGCATGCTCCTAAAGCAGCTGAATAACTGTGTACAGGCTCATTTATATCTGTGTTTCACTACTTGCACTTGTGAAATCCTCCAAAACCATTAACCGCCATCTAAAAGTGCTGTAGTTGTGTTTTCAGTGCAAGGTATACTGTCTCAGCCTCTGTACCTACAGCTGGGTGAGGGTACAGTAAATTCTTTGTCTTTATACCCCTAAGTAATGTAATAAAAAAGCTTTCTCGTATCTGGGTTAAACATTCTTCTCTTCTATAGCTGTGTAAATGAGGTTGAAATACTTTTGCTAATGTCTACCTGGCTTGGCAGAGGCAGAAGTCGCAGATACAACATACTTGTATTTGGGTTCAAAGAGGAATATTTTCTGGATGAAAAATAAAGACCTTTGATCTTGAAACAAACATCTTCCATCTTTCTTTAAAGTTTATTCTGGTAATATGTTTAACCTGAAGGGGGAAGAAAATTGCTGTATCAGAATTGTAGGATGTCCCTTTCAAACAAAAAGTTGAGTCCTTTACTACTATTCTGCTTTGTTGCTGTTGTTGCTAGGGTTTTTTGTGGTTGTTGTTTTCCTGTTTGTTTGTTGCTTTTTTAAATTTAAGAGATCATAATTAGAGACTGGTTTTGTATTTGTATGGGAGAAAGTCTGTATTTCAAAGAGTTTCATTAGAGCAGGATGCCAGTGAGGCACTTGGGTGCTTATGACATCTGAATTACCATAATAACCATCTTGCAAAGCATAAATATGATCACCTTCACGATTCAAACAGCCATAGAAAATTTACTACAAATATTGGACATTTAAGAACTTGTTTTAAAAGCCTGAATAATTAAATAGACCCCCCCCTAACCCTGTATTGATAAAATTTTCCAGTGTTTTTAAAAGTATGTAATTTGTGTTATTTTAAAAATGTACCCCATTCTTCAAAACAAATCCAATGACATTTTGGATTTTTGATGGAACTGTCACTCCCATTTTCATCCAGTTTAGATGCAGTTCCTGTTTCAATTCAGGGAAGGCACCTCCTTTGCAGAAAGCATCTCATGGGAAGCCACAATTCTTAAATGCAGGAAGTAGAAATTGTTGCATAATATCCTAAATGAGATGCCTGATTCATAAATAGTGTGAATTGTAAAGCACAGTAAAATCTCTATTTAGAAGTTTGATTTCTGCCCATACTATATTACGATCTTACTTGGAAAAGGTTATCTGGTTAAACAAAGAAGTGAGGAAATATGATGAGATCTGACTCCAGCTGTTAAACAATGATCAGAGCATGCTGGTAGCTGAGGCAATATGAAGTTTTGACAGAAAGAGCTCAACAAGACAGGACTATGCCTAGAACTGTCCTCTCCAAAAGGACCCAACTGTATTTGGGTCACCATCATCTCACGAAGATTTTGTATACAGACTGTCAGGGTAGACAGTACAGTGTCGAAAGTATCTGTGTGAAAAATGAAACTGTGTAATTTTCCAAAGAAACAAGATGTTAAAAATAATCAAATGAAAGGTTTTAGTTTTAATTTCAGTGTAAATGAAACTGCAATCCCAGATTAACTAACTTCCCCGCTACAATCTGGAGTTCGTCAGTTGACAGAAAGAGGGAAGAAGAAGAGAAACTGCTGCACTTGGGGAGAAAGGCAAGTGAGATCCTACATGTGTCAGGTGAAGTATTTCCACTGGAGACAGGAAAGCCTGTGTGTGCTTGTACAAGGCATCAGCAAAACTTCTTATGAAATAAAGCATGTTTGTGCTAGACCTCCATGTGCGAGATGGATGTGTCCTGACTGGAAATGTTTCAGAACACAGCTCTGGGGATAGTGGTGAGAAAGAAGAGCCTATCTCAAGAAGAGGAACTAAAATATTTAGTTTGTCAGCCTATCAAAACACAGTCTTGAAAGGAGATGGGGTTGCTGTTTACTATGGAATAAGCATCAGGCAGAGATAAGAGCTATTTAAAGAAAGAACAGTGTTAGGCCAAAAACAGATATAATCTAGTCAATGATAATTTTAGACTAGAAATAGGAAAATATCTAACCATAAAAGCAATGAGGTTCTGGAACAGCTTTCTATGGGAAATAGGACAAGAAAAGTTCCAAACAAATTTTAAGATGCAGTTATTCAGTTCATGTAAAGTTTGGCAGAATTGTTTACTCGAGTATCTCATCCTAATTTCCTTTGTTCCTAAAATTTTATAGACTTCTAAGTTCATAGCATTATTAACACACGAAGTATTAATGTCCCTAGCTCAGCCACAGGCAAAATATCTGTTTGGCAATGTTATTGTTTTATTATGGTTTATTTGTTGACTTGAAGCTGGATCCTTTTTCTGTACGTCTCCCAGGCCCAGAGCAGCCTCCTAATCTTGAGAATTAAAGCTGGAATCTAAGTGAAGAACCTAGAAATACTAAGAGAGATATTTAATTTAAAAGCAGAATACCATTTTTCACTCTGAGAATCTAAGTTCCACATCAGAAATATTCCCTTGACACCATATCCCTTGAGATGTTCTTTCTCTCTTTCATTAGCACATAAGAATGAATCCTTCCACAAAGATGCTGGTAAGTTGCAGAGCCTGAGAAGAATTGGAGCTGTATCTCATTTTCTCTTCATTCTCTCCATTTTTCTTTCCTTCCTTATCTTTCTTGGCTCCCTTCTATGTAAGACATGAATAAGCATTGGATTGCCTGGAAACCTTGTTGTGGGGTGACAGCAGGACTAGGTGGCACCATGTGCCCCCCTCACTCCAGCTCTGCAGCTCAGGGGAGGGCTTCAGGGGCTGCACCTCACCTACTCACTCCTCTGTCCTATTATCATCCATCATGAGTCCCAAGTAATGTGTGCCCTCCTGTATGAAAAAAAGAACTTCGTTGCTCTAAAAGCTATTTATGAGCTATTTTTTCTTATATAATATTTCTTATTGTATAGGTACAATAGTCACGATGTCTTTTCTTTTATTATTAATCTTTCCATGTGAGCCCATTTCTATACATTTCTGAATGTGATTCTATTCATGAACTGGGAATGAACTGTTCTGAAATCCTTGCCTGAAACTTAAATTCCAAATTTGTTGGTAGCAAAGGGAACTCCTTCAACTCCCTGTGAGAAGAAAGTCCATGCCTGCACTGCACCATCTTCAGTGGGAAAGGTCTTCCAGTAGGAGGGCAGAGATCAGTCCAAACAAAAACGAGAAAACGAGTTCAAAAAAAAAAAAGGAGAAAGAACCGAGCTGAGAAAAGTAAGTAATAATAATGGTGGTAGGGCATTCTTATTAAAATCTCTACCTGTCTTGGGAACAGTGGAGGAGTTGCAAGCTGAAAGAAGATATGGAGAGTCAAAAGGGTCCGTAGGTGAGTGCCATATTTCCTGGCAGATCTCCAGTGTGGATTGTTCACCAGCTCTTGCCCATGGATTCTCAGTCCTAACTTTACTGGGGAAGGCGTCAGAATTGCTCTGTGCTGGGGCTCTCCATGCCATTAGAAAAGCAGAGGTTCTCCTTGGTACTGATACAGGTACATAGTACCCCCCATAGAAATGAATATTTGCCACATTCCTTTGACTTTTAGGATCTTTGGGGACCACCTGGTCTTTTCCAGAAATCCAGCCAGTATTCACATTGTCTGCTCTCAGGCAGCTGGTCTGATCTCTGAATGTGGGAAACCCAGTCTACCTAAGTCTCCTGCTGTGCTGGGAGAGAGGGACTGAGCAGCACCCTCAAAGCTTCTGGATCAGAATCCCACACAGACTCCCTGGGTTCACAGTTCCACTGATTACAAGGACAACAGACAGACACAAACAGCCACTATACTAGAAAACATTCATCACAATACATGCTTCTACCAACATGGAAAAGAGACAGATTGAGACAAACAATTAACATCCCCACAAGTTTCCCTCCAGAGCACCTCAGGGTGAGCTCATTCCCATCACATCTGTTTTGGCCCTCCACTGGGACACCTCTCACCGCTTACTGAAGGCTGCACATAAAAAGCTGGTTTGAGCTGGTGACTAGCCAATGGACCTCCCGGGGGACACTGACACTGCCCAGCCCTCCCAGCTCTCCTATTAAATGTTTTACCACCCCACTGAAATTTCATTTGATTACCACTATGACTGTCTGGGCACAGGAAAGACCTTCTTGCAGAAGAGAAAATGTCCTGGACATGTACAGAGAATCTCAACATGAAAAGTTGGTTATAAACCATACATAACAGAATCTAAACTGTTAAAGAGTGTCTTAAAGCTGTGGTAGGACAAGAAATTAACAAGACAAACTGAAGAACTCTAAGTATTTCAGGCCTTTCATTTATTTAAGAGTGGGGCTGATGGCTTGGTAGGTTTCAGAGAGCTCTCACACAGCTATATTTAGGGTTGGAGAGGAGCCAACTCTCCATTGTTCAAGTTCACATTTCAGCTGACTTGATGGAAATTCACACTTTATGAACAAGGTCGCTCTGTCAACTGGACCTCAGCACAGTGCTTTGGCAAAAAAGGCTGTAAGGCAAGGAGAGTTCAGGAAAGAGAAAATGTTTAAAACAAACAAGAACTTTTACCAAGCAACTTCAAACTGTTTAAGGGTCTTGGATTTTGTAGAGCGTTTTTTTAGTGGATAAATTGTAAATCTTGCTTTGTTATATGTTTTACCTCTGTTGCTTGCTGGAGACAAGGATGTTCAGCAGTAAAATGTAGTATTAGAAATAAAAGTCCTTGGAAAGAATATGTAGGAAATGTGAGCAAAGGGCCATGCTGTGGGACGTTCTCAGCAAAATTGTGATCCAGCCTTCAAATATGTATATAGATCTGAATGGTGCTGGTGAGCTTTCCATTAGTATATTCAGTATCTGAAGTGAGGAAGGGGGGAAGGGCTAGTGGCCGGGAGAGTCAGAAGATGGTTTTTATTCCAAGCAGGCACAATCTGTTCATGACTGCTCCTCGTAGATGCAGCTTCCCCCATATCCCAGCCACCAGCTGCATCCAGGCAGCCAGGAGAGGAGACGGGATTTCTCAGGCACTTTCCCTTCCCCCACACCCAAGCACCTTAGCCAAAGCATCTAAGAAATGAGTCCCATGTGTAAGATGAAACCCCAGAAATTTCCAATATTTGGATTTGGGTTCATTTCAAACGATTATTCTCACACTGGTTCACTAATTTATTATTGTTTTGCACATTTATTCCAAGCTGCATGAAGCCTTTTATGGAGGTATTGGATACATTCTCCCAAGCCCCTATTAACACTAATGGGCATTATGCAGGTGCTTTAGCACAGCCTTCACCTTATGGAGTTTTTGTTACCTTAACTATTAGAAAGTGCATTGCTGTGTACACTGGGTGCCAATTGTGCTTGAGAGAGGTAGGAAATTAACAAGTACAGAATTAGCCTCCGTCTGAGACACATGTATGAGTTATTTGGAAAATATTTGTTTAGTTGCCTTGGAAATAAATAGTTCAAACTTCAGAACATTTTTTTAAAAGAATTCAATAACATGTTCCTAGATGTCCCCTATGAAAGTCTAGTAAGAGCAAAATGCTTTTCCTCCAATCCACAATCTGATGCAGTTTTAAGTGAATGTGTAAAATTTCCCAGCACATCATTTTGTTGAAGATATTTTTACTAAAGCTCATTAGCTTTTTAAATATATTTTCTTGCTCTAATTTTCCTCTAGCAAGCTGAACTATGAGTCAGTCCAAATGAGATTTAAAATAGGTCTCAATTTTCTATGCATGTAACTGCTCTTAATTGCACAGAACAAGTTTAGACTGGCTCTGTCCAATTAAGACAAAAGGAGAAAAGGATAATTAAAAATAAATCATAACAATCAAAAGTTGCATTTGCAATTTTGCTTTAGATGCTCCCTCCTCCCACATTTTTGAAGTAGCGCTTAAAAGAAATGGCACAGTGTCTTAAAGATGCATTGTCCCAGATCTAGCAGAGCAAGCACACCCATCTTTGTCAGCCTAGAAGTACCTGTTTCCTTCATACTATCAAACCAAATTGTGTGTAGAATTAAATCTTCCTTCATTATAATTTCTTTTTTTCTTATTTAGCTATGTTTAACAGGAACTGTTTTCAAGAAGAACTCACAGATACACACTTAGTATTTTCAAGTTCGGGGATGGAAGAATTAGCAGTTTCTGAAGTAGTTACAGTTTGCTTCTGAAAGACAATGCTTTGTATGATTATTTTTTCAGGAGAATTTGTTATGAAAAGTCCTGTAGTCTCACAGCTGCAAAAGAAGTATTTTTGGAATAATGTATATTTGCATGTATGAACAGTATGTCTAAAGTACACACCTAGAACAAATCAAAAGCTGCTGGGTAACATGCAGGTACTGAGCTGCTTTTAAAAGAGCAGCTTACAATTCAGAACCATACTGCCCATGCAAGGTTTGTTTCAAAATATTCATCAGGTTGCAGTACCACAGTGCAGACCAAGGAACGAGCGTTTCTGAGGGAAACCACTTGTTCTTCATTATCAATGTGTCAATGTTATTGAGAGAGCCAGAATAAATCAGTTTGATTCCTCTCCGATTACACTATTTGGTATGCTTAAGAGACATGGAAGCAGGTGGTACCAAATATACGAGGATAAGATCTCCTCAATTCTCTTTTCTTGGGTTGGCTTCATCTCACCTCAGATTAATCGCCAGGAAATCAACCACTTGATATAACTGAATTGTCTTTTCTGTCCGAAAGGAGAGAGGAGCCTCACTCTGGAGTCAGTGCCTTAAGTAAGTAGCTGATGTGCTGACAGATGACCGAAGATGTATAAATTCCACTTTTTGATTCCACAAGTTAAAAAATGTTTCAAGTGAGCTTTCTGCAAGCTGTCTTTGAGACATCTGGACATCAGGTATATCTTTAATGCCATCTTCCAGCTCATGTTAAAACTCAGAAAGCAGAGTATCACCAACAGGGAATGGATGCAGTCTTCATATGTAATCATGTTGAAGATACAAAAAGAACCTGTAAGTTTGCTGTTTATAGCATTTTGTCTCCTACAACTAGCTGCCATTCTAGCTTTAACCCTAGCAATCTCGCTGTTCATCTCAGTTCACTTCCTAGAGTCATGCTAATGTGTGAAATGTTCACAAAGCAAGTAAAATTTATGTTGAAGAGTAATATTTAGAGTACTATAGCCAGAATCTTCTGTCAACTCTGTGGAAAAACATGAGCAAGGGATGTTCACACTTGCCTAAGAAAGCAAGATTTATGTGAAATCTGTATTTTTGTCCATTTACTCTTCTGAGATGCATCTTCTCCCGCTAGAATTTTCCTTTCTTCATGCTATGCTCTGAGAAACACACAGCTCTGTCCCTTTCCTGGGCAGCATCAGCCAATGCTGAAGCTAACAGCATCACCACCATGACAGTCCCAAGCTCTTCTGGCCCAGGCTTGCTCCTGAGCTTAGGCCTACCATGTGGTGGGGTATTACACGATGATACCAGCTGAGCCACTGAGCCAGAATAAACAGAATGCATCTTAACATAAAGGGATATAGTACAAGAAATATATTCTCAAGTCTTGGAACTGTAACCATGTGTTACCATATTGTCTTCCTTCTGCTCCTTCTGTTTCTTATTTTCACACATTACTCCATTCTTTTGCAAATCTTTCTTCACAGAATGTTAAGAAACTGAGATCTACCTTAACTAAAAGCTGTTCTGCTATACATCATATTCATGCTGTTGCGCTGACTGATATCTTTCATCTTTCACTTTTCTCATGGCTCTCGACATTTTATATCTATCTCAGCTTAGCTTCATTTGCTATTCCTTATACCTTCTTTTTTGCCTGCTGTGACGGTTCTCTAATTATTTCTTTGTGCTCGGCCGTATATTCTCACTTAGACTGGCATTACAATTGATAGAGCTATCATATATCTCTGCAGTTCCAAGATGGAAGAAAGTCGGGCTAGATTTCATTTCCTTGCCAATATATTATTTCTTTGGCTTTGTTTCTTACAGTGTTTTCCACACTTCATTTTAGACGGTTTCAGTGAGTGGTTCTCAAAGTGTGGTCTACAAATAACTGTTTGACAGGAAAGACGTGCTATGTGGTCAATGAGCCATGCTGCCTTTAATAGTGTTTTCAGTTAATATTTTGATGATATACGTGCACGGAGGTACTTCAGAAATTCAGAGATGACCAGTAGGGAACACAGAAATTCGCAGACCTGCTAGCATAAGCAATATAACTTCATAGTTTCCCACTGACTGACTTCGGGCACGGCATATTCTGCTGATGGAGTACATGCTGATGAGGGTGGCTTTTTAAAATTAGAACACAGAGCACCTCCTCTGCCACTACAAATCTGAGCACTGAAAGGTGGCTTTCCTTCTGGGAGACATAAGCAGAGATTGCCTGGCGGTGCAATCACCATGCAAAAGTCTTGTTTCAGGTCTCCTTTGAGGTCTTTCAAAACCCAGTGGCCACTACTGCATTTAATGCATTGTCTGACCCATCAGAGACAATGTTCCCAGAGAAATGAAGCACTCGGTTTTACAGGCACAAAGTCCAGTAAAATCTTGCCACATTCAAGGAATTGCAGTCTCTGGCCAGAGGCAACACTATTTTCAGCTGAGGATCAGTGGGTCCTTCCCATCTACTTTTCATTCCTTAGGGCAACACAGCAAGAATGAAGCTCTAGGTTGTGGGACAAAGCTGCTGCCCATGCCACCGCTTGTTCATCTATTGCAGGACGTGGTCCAGTCCCAGGTCACTCCATATCCTCTCTGGCTCTACAGCCTCCAAACCAGGCAACAAGGAAGAAATGCACAATTCTGTGAAACTCTAAAGCATAGTTGTGTCTTTTGTCAATCTGTTAAGAATGAAAAATAACAAGGATAAAAACACAGAAAACATTCATTGTTTTATGAGGGTTTTTTTTCTTTTTTTCACAAGAAATTTCCCAAGATCAACTTTGCTGATTTAATTCAACTAAGGGAAAACTAAAATGGCTTCTGCTGACCTCCTCTCTCCTCCCTTTTATGATATAATAAAAGTCAGATCAGCATTGAAGAAGTTGGAATATGGCAGTATGGAGAAAAACTTCTCAGTACCCCACCAAAAACTGCTGTGAAATTTCTGTGAGTGTTCAGAGAAGGTCTGGGGAAAGGCTGCATTCAGTTTCAGCTGTGCTTAAATAAAGAAGGGTTCACTAAATCCTCTCTATTTGTAGAATCACTGTGAAATAATAATGAAACAAAGCTGGAGCAAATAATTTTGATTTTTTAATCTCTTTTTCAATGTATCTATTGTCAGTATACATTTTTTTTTTTTTTACCATGGTCATAAATTATATACTGTATTTCTGAGCCGTATTTTTTCCTATCCTGACTTACATTAATCAATGTGTTTGTTACCACACATCTTGAATACTGCATTTCTCTGGTGGCTGGCTTATCATCATCTATAATTATTCCAACTCCCAATTAGGTCTCAACTCTTCTGTAAAGTTATTTACTTGCTTCAAGCAATGAGACAACATTATATCCCTTTTTTCTATGCTCAAAACATATTTCATTAAAAATTCTTCTGTTGATGTTGGAGTCATTTCTTGTCCTCCTCAGGTCACTATACCCAGGGCTTCTGTGATCGTTTGTACTTTATTACATCTTTTATACGTATCTCATTTATGTAGTTATATCTCTACACAATTCAATTGCTATTTAATATTAGAAATAACCCACACACATGCAGTGAGTGCCGTACATGACACAATAGCCCCATAAACAACGCCTCATAACAGCACAACCCCTTCCAATCATGGGTTTAGAAACCTTTCAGAAGAGTTATTTTGTGAATGTTTTTTTCTGAGTCATATTGCATGAAATCCTGATTACCCAGGAGTATTCTCTCACTTTCTAACATCCCAATACCAAATATGGAATTAATGTAGAAAAATACAGCAGAATAGTAGCTAGAGAGAGACACAAATGGTTGAAAATGATTAAACAAGCCCTGCTGGTGGCCTGTGGATGTTTATGATTAATGTAGATTTAATCATCAGCATGTAATAAAAATTCATCTCTTCTAATTGGCTTTTTTTATTGATGCTTCTGCTGCAGAGGAAAAAAAAAAAAGCAATTCTTTGTATTAATGTTTAGAATTCTGCAGTTGCAGGTCTGTGTGGTATATGGCTAGGATGTGTACAAGGTAACACATGTATTCACAATGTACTTTAAAATGCATTCCCAATATTAACCGTCATCATTTTATGGCAAAAGATCTAAGGAAAAGATCTAATGAAAAGAAAGAACCTTCAACACCCTTTTATTGTTTCTCTAATTATTATGTGCAGGATTGATTTTAAATGAATCTGAATACAGGCTACAAATCCTGGCTTTTGGGACTGGGTGTCTGCTCACCAGTTATTGTAAAAGTAATTAACATAGCAACAAACCCTGTTTGAGAACTTGACAGTGACATTAGAGTCTCTGAGTATTTATCTTAATTTTTATTTATTTATTTATTTGTTTGTTTGCTGCTGAAAAGCTTCAAAGACTTGAAATTTCAGAGTTACTGTTGTTTGTGTAGGCTCTGTGCTCTTTCCCTTGTAAATACTGGTGAACTGATTCATGGCTCCATAAACCCTCACGTTTCTTTTTAGTCTGAAGATAATTTATAATAATAAAAAAGTAAGAAGGTAACAAGAAATGTATAACAAGACTTATTGCTAGATAGTATTTCCCTCAGCAATAACTGGTGCAGTACATCACCGATGTGCAAGTCAATGTGTACGTATCCTTTCAATTACCAATTGATTCTGAATGGCTTTCCCTGTCTGTGACAGGGGGTTGGAACTTGATGATCCTTGATGTCCCTTCCAATCCAAGCCATCCTATGATTCTATGATTCCCTTCTAGAAGGACTTATTTGTTAATAAAATGAAACCTGTTTGAAACTCTCTCTGTGGGCAGCAAATATTAATGATCTCAAAACTGTTAGAGAAAATGATACCAGTTTGGGGGACATGTGTTTCTTGTTCTTATAGGCAGGACCAAATTTCAAGTTTCAAGTTGAGCTGACCCCTACAGAACAGGATTTGAAATGGGATGTTGCCAGGTCCTGTAGCACTTGGGGATGATTTCTGGCATACCCACATGCAGCCCCTCGATGAGTGTTTATTGGGGTTTGCTAACCCCACACAGAACCTGCAGCATATGGTGGTCTGGGCACGTCCCTCTGGTTGTCATCTCCAAGGCCACCAGCCCGCAGCACCCCTCTCCATTTCTCTCACCTAAGGACAACAGAAGAGGACCACCATCCCACCCTGCTGCCTTCCCAGCCTTTCCCAGGGAAGGCCTTGGTTGGCAGGGCCGTCCCCATGCACCCTACAGTTCCCATCAACGCAGTGGGCTGGACAGGATGGTGACACCGCGCCGCTTGTCGGCTGCATTGTTCTGCTCAATATGACGCAGCCGGTGTGAAACAAGCGGGACGGCTGATTTGAAGTAATTGCTCTGACATAGACTGATTACTACAGTAACAACAGTCGGTTAGAGTTAAGGAGTAGCTTTGGCATATGGTATACATTTGTGGCGGGGGGGTGGCAACGAGAGCTTTTTTAATTTTACAGATTGCTTTATGTTTCAAAATGCTGGCGTTTTCTTTTCCTTGGCTTTATTTAGAAAATATCAACAACAGGCATCTGAAGGAAAAAAATTAACAAATATTGTTACAACTAAATGAATTCAAAGCAACATATATCACAGCTGTTAGGATATGCCATACAATCACAAATTAGTCATCGTGGTTATTGCAGGAAATACAACATTTCACCTCATAAACTTTCAGCTCAATTTTCCTGATTGGTAAAATCCAATTGGAGCCAAATTTTCAGTTGGGCCTGGAGCTACTTGTAAACACTCGATGATTTTGTACATGATTTTGTAGAGCCTAATTCTGGGCCTTTTTTTTTTTTTTTGCCACTGAAATGCTCCTTAGTCTGTGCTTTCATTTTTACATGTCGGGAATTCACCACAGAAAGCATCTTCTACATCAGACAGTAGTAGCCGAGCGCCTGTTGGGGTGGGATAATACAGCCATCTGACCAACAATTAATTTTTGGGGGAGGTCCTTCATGAAGGTATACGGAATAGACAGATACACCCAAGAGCAGTGTAGCCCAGATTAATCCCTCACATGACTTAAACCTAAAAGAAAAAAAGGGCTGAAAGACAGTTATCATCATCTTTGGGAAACGTTGAATATTACAAGGTATCAGTGTAATTGTACCACCATATATTTTAGAACATTTCTAGGTAGCAAGATCACCAACTGCCCTTTTTCTACCTTAATGCCTAGAGATTAGCTGTTCTGTGCTGAGTACAGATACAACCCTCTTCTATCTCTATTCAGATCAAAATATGCATATCCCTGAATAGAAAGGAAAAGAGACTTTTATTCCTATGTTCTACATTGTATTGTGTGTAATAATATATTCTAAGGCCAATTCTTGCTCACCTTGACTGTGTAATAGTCAATGAATATTTCGGAGGTCCTTTCATAGAGATTTACTTTGAAAAGCAGTGCAAGTGAGATAGTAATCAAAAGTGATCTCAGAAACACTTTCAAATAGAAAGATATTTTAAAAACGCAAGAATGTTCAAAATTCTAGTTTCACATCAGATAACACAAAGTATATAGGAATAAAAATAGGGTAATAATGTCGCAAACTGGGAGGAGGAGGAGAAAAGAAAGGAAACAAACATCTGAAGGACATTGCATGCTTCTGTTCTTATTGTGGTCATTTTTCTCTCCCCTCTCTGGCTGAAATTTTAAAATATTACTTTGTAAATAGCCTGAAATGCATTCTCTGCAAACAGTGGCATGTTAAAAATTAATGGGAGCCGAGCTGTCTGAATCCACTTCCAGGCCGCTTTGCCATTCACAGTGTTGCGAAACAGTTAAAAGTGAAAATAAAGCCGCTTCTATCGTAGATTAATAACTTTTATTAAATTTGAGTTGAATTATTTATGATGCAAACTGTTTGATCTATACTATATCTGTCACGGATGAAACAATCTGGATGGCTGAAACGTTATCGCTGTTTTAAAGAAGTCAGAACTCTCTCCAAAACGTAACAAGCCCTCATGCTGTTTGAGTGTTAGACTTCTGTGCTAAATACCACGAGGAGTCTGTGTTGTTTCTCAGATCTGGGTTCTGTGTTTGGAGTGCTGAATTAGGTGCAAAATAATTGGCACAAAATAAAATCGAGTGTACATCTGAAAAGCCTCCTGCTCACATTTTGCAACATCGGTTAGAAAGGCTGGAAGAACATGTGAAATGGGATTTTTTTTTCACTTCTGATAAACACAGATATCTTTCTGTGACTCATATATTCGGCTTTGTAATTGGACCCCTATCATAGGTCAAGCACTTGGAGCGCACGGTATACGCACTTAATAGAATTCATATATCATTACATAAAATTTAATTATATGAATTAGAAATCAGTCCGATTTTATTGTCGTTTCAAGATGTGAAAGAAAACAATATAGTCATCGATAGAATGGCTTAAAAGCTTAGTGCATGTAGCATTAAATACAACATGTAAGAATTATGATTGTCCATGAGATACGTTGCATCACTGCATTAGGCTGAGACAAACATGTTTAATGTATGGAATGGGAGATTAGAACACATCTCCTATTTTCACCATACAACACCACTCCAGAGAGCCTTCAGGTTCACCCCCATCCGCCTGCAGGGGTGATATCCCATTCTCAGGGAAATCCCGACCTCCCATGGGAACTGGGCCTCCCTGCATCCAGCCCCCTGTGCATCCCATCCCACCAATGCCCCTTGTGAACACTGACCATGGCCTGTCTCAGCGACTGTACCCAGGTGCATCCCAGTGTGGCTGCAGCCAGGACGCATCCTTCACAAAAGCACAACTTTAGTCAGGACACAATGTGAACAGAAACATGCATTTGAAAACCACCCAGGGTACAGAGGGAAACTTGAAAAGCTGCATCTGGTAAATAAGCAAATGGTAAATAAGGTGCGTTTGCAGAGGAGCAGGAGCTCATCCCGCTGGGCAAATGCTGCTCCAGCACAGCCAAGCTGACGCCTAGGAGGGAGCTAGAGCTGTGGCATGGCAGGGAGCAGGCACGGGAAGGGATCTACAGGAGTTGTAAAGCTGCGCTTACTGTCCTGATATTTCTTTCTTTTTTTTTCTTTTTTTTTTCTTTTCCCTTTGGGAAACTGCCTCTTTCACAGATTATCCCACACTTAGAAGAAAGGAATTTTGAAGTCTGTTAGTTACTAAGGACTCTTTAAAGGGTGGGATGAAGTATGCTCTGATTTACTGAAGGTTCAACGTTGAAGTCACATTGTTGGAAGTTAAGACCCCTTTAGCTGGCTCACTTGATGACTTTTCGTTGTTGTTCCAGTTACCTATTTAATAATGCATCTATGCATATATCACCCCTATTATTAATAGTAAATGTGCATTTCAACATGTCAAGTTTTCCTAGCCCCACTTTTGCAATTTTTTTTTTTTTTTTAAATATAAAAAAGCAAAGGCATTTCCTAGGGCACATGCTGCCAGACACCCAGCATTTATCTTATCTTAGTTGATGACTTTCCTTTTATCCTGAAATGATTTGACAATGACTCTATGATTTCCTGTACAAATTACCCTTTGAAAGTGGCAGTGGCGCTTGGCAGCGATCTTCACTTAATTACTGAGTGGATTATTAGCATACGGCTTTTTTTCACCCCTTCATTTCTTTATATCTTCTAGATTGCGCTGACAGTTCCCTTTCATTGCGTGCTTTAGCTCGCTGAATACTAAACATTATGCAGATTGCAGCTGAGAAGTACCCGGTCTACTCCAGCCCTCTTCCCCCACTGTCTGCGTTCCGCAGAGCCCTCCTTGAAGGAGAGCAATTTGTAGGTCAGAAATCAATAGTGTGTCTGCGAAGCGCATTTGTGGGGTCTCTGCCTTCGACTGAAAAGGAATTAGTGTTTTAAATGAGTCTCATCCTAGAAGGCAGCAAGTTGCATCACTTCTTTTTGTTTCATTTCTCTTGAAATAGTCTTCCTGGTTAGAAGCCGCTGGTTCTATATTTTTATTGTTTTTATTTTTATTATTATTATTATTGTTTTTATTATTATTATTATTATTCCTATTTCTGACTGTCCATCAGGCATCAGTGATCCTACAGCTAAAATAGCAAGCCTTTTTTTTTCTCCCAGCCACCAACTCCAAAGACGAGCGCTGCTCAGCTGAACTCCTTTGCCAGGCGTACATGGTTATTTATTATTTGTCACCACAAGATGAGTGCAAATGATAAATCAAACAGATTTCCTTCTTGCTCTCTCCCTGCGAGGACTCTTCAAAGGCTGGGACAGCAGGTAGTGCACACTTGCACAAATGTCAGGATTTCTCCAGCCTCATGCTGACCGCTTGCTGGCTGTAGAAAGTCCACACTGCACTTCTTTCCTGGAAAAGTTCCAAACTGCACTTACTCCCGGGTGCCTTCCCTGGTTTTACTTATGTACCAATGAAAATAAATAGATTTTGTTGTTCTCCCGGTGCTCTCTCTGCAAATGTCGTCTGAAATCCAGCCTCTATCACAAATATAGGTGCTACTGGAGTCACACACTTCAGCATTCACATATTCAGGCGATCTGTGTGACAAAACTGACTTCATTTCACTTGCAAGAAAAGTGTTGGGATTTAGAAAAAAGTGTCATTCCAGAATTAAATGAAAGGCTACTGTCCTCTCTAGTGCAAATTTAATATAGTAGGCACATTAGGTTCAATATGTTAAAATGCTGATTTACCTGGAATTTCTGAGGCTTCTTTATCCTGCCCTCTCTAGGAACCTCAACAGACCGAGCAGGTAAAAACGTGGGGAAGACTAGTTAGTAAACAGTTAGTAAACACAAGTTAAGAGATCACACAGTATATTTTCCTTAGAAATTTCTGTGCTTTATGAGAAAATGCTTTACAAGAAAATACCAATCAACTCTTCCTATTTCAGTAAATCTGATTTTTCTTAGAGGCAAAGACTGCTACTGAAAATGCCCATCACTTCTTTCAAGATCAAAGCCCTCCAGACTCACACTCTTTAAAGCCATATACTGTGGGCATCTACACACAGCAAAGCTATCTGACCCTCTTGCATGTAAGCTTAGCAATGCCCATTCCTCTGCTCAACCTATTCCCTCACAGCTTATAATATCCTTTCTCTTCTGCTTGATCACTGCATTACTGTCCCTGTTGTTTTAGTCCTTGTAGCTATGTGACCTGGATATAATAGCTTCTAAATGAAAGTGTGATGGGTAAGATCTTGTCATCAGTCTTCTTCCAGTGGTACAGGTGTCCAACCAACAGAAATAACCAAGCTAATTGGACCAGTAACTTAGGTACAGTTGGATTTTAGTTTCTCTACACTGACCATTTTCTTGCTTTATGAGACACACCAAACAATCTTCTAAAGGAGATTGGCTTCAGTCATATGTCAGCAGCAAACTTTGCTTCATGTTCCATGTGTTGGGAAGACCTTCACCCCCAGTGCAGTTGTGCTTGACCTTATGCTAACACAGCAGAGCTACAGTGTCACTGCAACTGACTTTGTGTGGGAGCCTGATCTTTTCTTTCTGTATCCAAAGATAGGGAGGAAAGCTCTTCAGCTGTGAACAAATGGATCTATTCACTGAAACTCTACAGACAGAGAAGTACTACAGCTCAAAAATCCTGGGCAGGGCTGTGCTAGGGATCTCTGGATGATAAGATGTTTAGATAATAAGTACAAGTAGACACTGAGAACTTGCTTGGGAAGCAAGACAAATAATGGGGTGATTAACCTACATTGTGCTCCCTCCCACTGTGGGTATGCGTTACCTGGGCTGTTCAGCTTAAAGGTAGCTCTGGTGGGTTTCCAATGCAAACACAGCAATGGACTGGGGATGGAAATAACTCTGCTGTCATTCTGTGATGAGAAAGGTGCCTACGCAACCACAGTCATGCTCAGCAGTTTGACTGATGGCTTTGGGGAAAGGAGTTTGGGGACACACAGCTCAACTCACTGCACTAAAAGCATACCTTAGCATCAGCTTCAGCTTCTTCAGATCAACAGTCAGCCTTCAGAGCTTCCTCATGGCCACCTTTTCTCACATCTTTTGGGAGCCCTACCTCCCATTTGTTGAATAGGTTATGAAGGCAAGGTAAAGTCAAGCAGCAAGTGACAGGTACTCCACTGTAATCTGATGTCTGAATATCTGGGGAGTCACTGCCTCAGAGTGTACTCTGCAGCAGATTTTTAAACTTTTCTTAAAAAGTGAGCCAGTTCCTAATGTCCTCTTAGCTCAGTTTTCCTTACAAGTAGGCAGGCTTGCCAACGTGCTGTGTGAAAATCACAAGATGCAGTACATGCATTATTCTTTTTTATTTCTGTTTGGGGGATTTTTAGGGGACACTCTCCAAGCTTTTTTTCTATATATGAGGACAATATCTTATTTTTTTTAATGAAAACTAATATTCTAATGTAATAGGATGGACTGGACCATTTTGAAAAACAACTTTTCGAGAGATTTACAATCTGGTGCTTGGCAGTACTGGGTGCTGGTGGGTTGTGGTCTGTCATAGGGCTGGACCCCAGTGTCTTGATTTCATCTGGGACAGAGCTGATTTTCTTCATGGTGTCTCATATGATGCTATGTTTTTGTTTTAGGAAAAAAACAGTGTGATAATGCATTGATGTTTTAGTTGTTGCTAAGTGATACTGTACAGATCCAAGGACGTTTCAGATTCTCAGCTTCTTGTACTGTCCTGCACAAGGAGTTGGGAGGGGCAGAACCAGGGACATTCCATACCATGTGACATCATACAAAAAAAAAAAAAAAAGAAACTTGAAAAATGGTGGAGAGTTGGCCTACTGGGCACTGCCACTTTGTGACTGGCTGGGCATCAGTCAACAGGTCATAAGAAATTTCTTGTGCATCACTACATATATATACATATGTACTTATTATCTTTTTTCCTCTTTTTTTTTTCTGTCTTAATAAATATTTTTTATCTCAACCCAAAAGTTCTATTTTGTGGGTTTTTTTTCTGATTCTCTCTGCCACCCCACTGGGAGGAGGAGGATAAGGGAGCAACTGTGTGGTGCTTGGCTATCTGCCAGGTTCAACCACAACACCCATGAAGGGTTATGAACCCCTAGTTTGCATCCACACTCACCTATATCTATTTTATCTTCCTTTGCCCATACCTCATCCCTGTCTCCAGAGGCCACCTGCAACAACTTGCTACAGGTGACCTCTCATCAGTGTAAACAAAGCAGCATCTCAGACAGATTTTACATCTCAGACAGATTTTAAATTCTAGCACTCTCCGAAATGTCTGTACTTTTAAAACATCACACATTTCCTGCACTGGAGTTGTCGTCAAGTGATCCTCCAGTTAAAAAGTGCACTCCTGGGCTTTAACCCAAAGCTGTAAAGAGTTTGCTCTAAGCATGTTAGGATAAATTGGCTCCCAAATTACCTTTTTTCTTTACCTCTCAGTCCCATCAGGCTCTTTTCTCTCAAAGGCTAACACACCTTAGCCTTTTCCACTTTAAAACAAAAACAAAATGAAGAATCCAGCTTTAGCCCTATATGTTTCTCCAGTTGCTTACGCACCGCTTCTGTCTAATGCCTTGCCTGCACACTTGGTCCAGCTCCCCTTGCTCATGGCTCCCACATGCCACACAAACTGCCCGCATCCCATCTCAGGACTCTGCTCTAATTCTTCAGTGTTCTCCTGAAAGCTTGAGATCAGTGTCAGTAACTCCTTCTTTTCTTGATTGTTTACACAGGCCATGTGGGGAGGATTTCTATCACTTCATTGTCCTCAAAGGAGGATTTTCTCACTTTCATTCTGGATCTTCTGTGAAGATGTCACCAAGCTCTGCTCTAAGTCCTCTTTACTTCATAGGATTTCAACAGTTTTATTGATAAATTCCAATAGAAGCCTTGCTTTATATAGATCTTTTTTCCTCTCAGTTTGAGGCCCATGGAAATACATGGAGACCTCTTTCTACTTCGGGAACATCCCAAATCAAACCTTGGCCTGTTTCTTGGAAATTTTTTCATAAATCTCTGGTTGTTGTTGCCAGCTCAGGTTGGTTAAAACAGAGATTTCAGTTCTTCTACCAAACACTGCTTCTGTGTGTTCTCTCCAGTACTCTAAAATTCAACACCACCATGACACTAACTCAGGTGTCCAGCTCAACTTGGATTGCTTTCTAGGACCTTTTAGTTTTTAGCTTCACATTATGTGAAGCACATTCCTCAGCTCTGTCTGTTCTAACCTTTCAAAGAAAACAAAAGAACAACAAAAAAACACCTTTCAATCTCTCATTGTTTTGCATCACTTTTGTTGTTTGTTTTTTCTTCCTTCATTTTACTCTTATTAAAAAAAAAAATAAAAAATTGTTCCTATGGCAATCAGTTGCTCAGGTTGTTTTCCCAGCCCACCATTTGGATTTCATCATCTCTTCCAGGGCTTTCTCTAATGTCTTCTTATTTTCACATTCAAAATCACCACAGCCTGTCTCTGCCTACAGTTTCTCATGGTGTGAATGCAAGGAGGCCAGTTCCCACCCCCACTCAGCTCACTTTTATTTCTGGCACCTCTCCAACACGTAAACAAGTATCTTCATCATTTTTCCCATATTGCCCCTCATACCAAAAAGGGGTTCCATATGAATGTCTGCTCAGTGTTATCCTTCAGATCTTTGCCTTGTAACACTACTGCTGTACTCTTAACGTCAACTGTGGTCACAGGGTTGTGCAGAAGCCTTCACCCCTCATGCAACCACTGCTGTCTCGTTTTCTTCTTAAGAAGGACCATAAACGGGCATCTTGCCGCTTTAGATCAAGTACTTCCTCTCAATCCGTTCACTTTGTTTTTTGAAATTTGAATGCAGAGAAGTATGATTTGGATTAACTGTATGTATGAAGGTTTCTTCCAAGGAATTTTGGAAAAGCACCTTCAGTCCTTCTTCCTAAGCTTCTCAGCCGCTGTGTGTATGTCTTTGGGTCTTACTGATGCATAACAACCAGCTGGAACTATCTCATAAGCAAGGCTATTCCAGAGTAAGCACAAGTCAAAGTGCTGAGCCCAAACTAGTTTGTCCTGCTGGGTCTCAGTTGGAGTTAACCTCCAAAATTCTGTTCTGATGACACGGTGTAGGGCAAACATACCTCTAAGCATCACTTTTTGATGGGTATTGGCTCACCTATTGGATTTCACTCGTTTTCCACAGTAAAAATTTTTAGTGTTCATGTTATGCTGCGTTTGAAAGCAGGTGTCTTCTGGTGGGTGACACACATCCATCAATTCTCTGATATCTGATGTCTGGTAGTATTCAGAATAGAAGCCAAATTGCTGGAATCATAGAATCATAAAATGGCTTAGATTAGAAGGGACAATAAAGATCATTGAATCCCAACCCCTTGCCATGGGCAGGGCTGCCCCGGATCAGCTCAGGCTGCACAGGGCTCCATCCAACCTGGCTTTGAATGCCTCCAGGCATGAGGAACCAACAGCTTATCTGGGCAAAATGTTTCACCTATTAAAAGAAGATTGCAATTATCTCTATTTTTCTCCCAGAGACAAATAAAAAAAACATTTTCAGTGTCACATCCTGTTGTGTAAATTAACAAGTGAGCCCGGACTTACTATTCTCCATTAAAACCTCACCGTGGTTCATAATGTGGTAAAGCACTCCTTCCCCCAAGCCATTCTGTGGGCTAATCAGACTCAGAGAGCCATCATGCTTGTGTTTTCGCTTTCCTCCTACTTATATAAGAGACAAACAAATCTACTTGTGATGCCAGGTTGTGTTACACTGACTGCAAACCACTGAAAGTGGTATTTTCTGTGAAATGCACAGCAAGGAACTTAGAATGAAAAAGACACATTATGCTCTTGTGTATCCAGTTTTCTGTGCAGTCACCAGAAACCATCTCAGCTTCTTCTGCCTGGCTTCTTGCTACAGTTTGAAAGACATTATGCATGTTTTTATGATGGCATTACATATGGCTTCTCTGGAAGGCTTCTGTCAAATGAGGGCTGGGAGCATTCTGCTGCTGAGAGTCTGAGGACATGAAGTGGAGACTTCCTATCTGGTAGATGTGCTCCAAAACCCAGGTCCAATTCTATCAGGACATTTAAACAATTTCCCTTTAATGCCACATAGCCGTTTTTAAACAGCTTAGCAGGTACCATATGCATCAATTGCAGTTTTATTGAGTGTTGCTTGCTAGCACTGCTGAATTTGGATTGGCTACCATCTGTTTAGAAGCCTGGAAAAAGCCTGCTATTGCCTGAGATATCATGGCAGGTTAGCAGTTTCTGCAATGTTCTTCAGAACCTGCCTTAAAATATCCTGGAAACAATGTCTGAAATAACAGCAGTAGACCTGAAATTGTATCCTTATATTGAAAGAATTTTGTTTCAGGTCTAACATGGTAATGCAATCTGATAAATATATTTTAATTATAAACATCTTACATTTTTATTATTTTAAAAATAAAATACGTAAGAAGATAGTGAAGGCTTATTTTGCCTTTAGGAAAACATCATTGTAAGATAGCAGAGTGGAGTTTCAGGCTTCTAACTTTGGGAGGAAGAGAATGCCTGGATGAGAAGTCAGGTAAATGAATATGGAGAAGGAGTGACTCTTCAGAAGGATGCTTAACTGGTAGAAAATCAAATTTCAGTAGAAAAGAACTTCTGAAAAAGGGAGCTTGTTATCTTCTTCACTCTCTTCTGTTGATCACAATATCTTTCTTTTACTTCATAGCCTTTCAGCTTATATAAAATTCTTTGCCATATTACATTATATCCATACTCACAAAAAAAAAAATATGGAGACGATAAAAGAGTAAACAACATTTTACACACTATGTGAGGTTCAGAAGTAGAGCAAATTGTAAAATCATAGAATGGTTTGGGTTGGAAGGGACCTTTAAGATCTTCTAGTTCCAACCCCCTGCTATAGGCAGGGACACCTCCCTCCAGACCAGGTTGCTCATAGCCCCAACCAGCCTGGCCTTGGGAGGGGGCATCCACAGCCTCTCTGGGCAACCTGTTCCAGTGTCTCACCACCCTCACAGTAAAGAATTTCTTCCTGATATCTAGTCTGTAGACCCTGAATCAGTCTTTATAGTGTACTTGCCCTGCGTTTTAACTTACAAGAAGGCTGAATTCTTTTTTAGATGATTACATCAGAAAACTACCTTCTGCATTGTTGTGGATTTTTTTTTCTCGTATTTCAAGGAACTGTAAATAGTCCCCTACAAGTGTGTAGAGGTCCACACATTAAATTTGATGTATATTGACCCAGATAGCCTCCTTGCAATTTGATAATATAACAAGATATGAGGCCTTATAAAACACTTGGATGATGTTGGAGGTTCTTTTTGTGAGCTAGATGCACCTTTCTCCAAAATCATTTTCAGTAATAGTCTGGGAAACATGAGGAATTCAAAAGTAATTCTCCCTTAGCAGTTTGCACAGCTCAGTGGAGGATTCCTAATACAGTGCTTACATATCTCAAGCATTTCATTCCACAAACAGTTTAGGGAAGCTCTGAGCTTTCCATGCCAAATAAATTTTTCAAAAGGTATCACTGAAATTCCCACTACAATTTTATAGCTCCAGCATCACAGATGTAAGACATGTTGCAGTGCTTGCCCCGTCTTGCTCCCAAAGCCCATGGTCAAGCACTGCTTTGGCCTCCTTTGCCTTTTAAAGGCTGTGACACATGGTGGGAGGGGAACGTTGTCAGCAGGTTGTTCCAAAGGTGTGATATCCTACAACAAGACTTCCAGGGTAAATATTTGCATATACAAAGATCAAAATCACAGGTCTTCGGTATTTACATAAGTAAATGTTGACAATCACTTGTGTAAAGTACACATGTAAAGGTGTAAGCATAACCAAAGTAAAATTTATTTGTAAATCCAATTGAATTTATATGTGCATTCTGAGGAAGCAGGGGGAGGGTGTTTGTTTTTCCTTTTCTGACTATTTGCTTTGGCAGAACTTGTGCCATCTCCAACTTTTCTTCATATTATTTTGCCTGATTTTTCTTTTTTTTCAGTATTTCTCTGGGATATCTTAGCAATAGCCAAGATTGTTTTAAGGTCTTTGTGATAGCACCATTTAAAAAAAATATATCTATTATGCATTCTGGGGAAAAAAAAAAAAAGAACAACAACAATAATTATTTTGTTTTGTAAAACAGTGACAAGAAATGAGATAAATAGCAAGAAAGATAAAAAAAGAAAGCACTTCTGAGTCAGTCAGAACTGCAGCCTTTTCCTAATTAAACTACTAAGTAGTGACAACCTGGGGAAAAAAATAAACATTAAGAAGGTGTTACAAAGCACTAACTTCACATGATGAAGGTTTTTAGTAGTTGGATCTTTTCAAGTTGAGGCAAAAGCAACTTCAAATATTTGAGATTGGACTTGCAGCACATTCAGGAAAAACAAAACAAAACAAAACAAAACAAGAAAACCTGTATTCTTTCAACCAGCACATGATGGTCTCCCAGCAATGGAAGCATACCAAATCTCCAAAATACTGGTGAATTGTCTTGGACAAGTAGTGGTGTCTTGTGCAGTTGGGCATTGCCTATTGATTTGGGATAGGCACTGTGATGTACTTGGCCAGTGTCTGGCTATGCAGCTGCAAGGCTCTGCAGTTAGCGTGTCATAGGTCTCTCTTAGCACTTTCAGGTCTGTTCCTATGAAAAGGGAGCAATTCTCCACTTGATGCTGAGAAATTAGAAATTATTTTTCTGAATGTTAGCAGTGTGCATCAGCACAACAAAATACTGCACTGCTAAGACACTGCCTGCACACCTTTGTGGGTGCTGATGTTGCAGGAGGCAGGCAGTATCGTGCATGTTCTCCTAGAGTCAGAGAAGCACAAGGTAGAAATTGAATTGGGCTGATAGCAGAAGGAAGAACAATTGTTAAAAGTTCTGCATTTCTACAGCCTTAGGCAAGGCTGAATGTGGCTTTGGGCAGCCTGGTCTAGTGGTTGGTGACCCTGCAAATAGCAGGGGAGTTGGAACTGGGTGATCATTATGGTCCTTTTCAACCCAGGCCATTCTATGACTCTATTTTATGTGTGTGCGTGTGTATATGTATACATATGTGTGTGTGTGTATGTTACATATGTATATATTAAAAAGGCCAAATAAAAAATAAAATCACCCTTCAATATCTTTTTTGTCACAACTCAATTAATTTGAACATATTTTGTGCCTTTGGAGTTGTACAGTGTGAAGTATTTTGAGGAGGAAAAGTCTAGTGTACTTAAGAACCTGATTTTAAGATCATCTATCTCCCAATGGACACAGTCTAAGTTAATCTCCACTCCTTCCCCCATGCTGCATCTCATCAAGTCAGCAAACTGATTGAGAAATTGCAGTGGTCAAGGTCTAGGAGCAGCAGCCAAATATGCAGAAGAATGGTTATGTTTTTAAAGTGCTATGATCTTCAAATCCAAGAGTCAGCACCGAGGACATTCCTGACTTTCCCACGTGTTCATCATTCATTGCCTCCATCTGAGATAAACTGTGCAACTTCAGCTGAGCAGCCTCTGCTTATCTGCATCACATCTGCATTGTGTTGCAAGAACAGAGGTGAGTAGAGTGGCATGTATTTGAGATCTATTAACTGTTTTCATTAGAGTCTGTCTATTCTGAATTTTATTACAATATCTGTATTTATCTCCTTATTTCACAGGATGTATTTCTCTAAGTGGTCCAAATTTGTTTTACCTGGCTAACTTTCAACTGATGATGTTCCTCACTCCAACCACATCAACAGAGAGCCATTAACTCCCCCCCTCCAAAAAAAAAAAAGAAAAAAAAGAAAAAAAGAAAAACAAACAGTAGGAAAAGTACAAGCTATCTGAAGGATATCTCTTTCACTGTGTCATTCTACTGCAGTTATGCTTTCTAAGTGACTAAGTATGCATTAAAGCACACTTGGTGTCTATTCAAAGATCATAAAAAAAGAACAAGTGAAAGATATATTGTCATTAACATTGCTATAAAACTATAATCTACTCACTGATACCTTAAGAGTGAAGATGATTTAGGATCTGAACACATACAATTGGTGCTGCACACACTTTTTTTCTTTGAGAAGGACAGAAGTTCAATCCTGAACTTCAACTACCTCCCCACCATTTCTTCAGCTCTATGAACAGCCTTGTCCTTAGCCAGTCAAATGAAAACACTTCTCATGGAGCAGTAAGAAGGAACTGGGAGAGGAGAAGACAAGCTGTTTGCTTCTGTTCTTAGAGGTGAAGACTTACGTTTTTCCATCCAGACAAAAAAGATGACCAAAATGTAGGAGTAGGAGTAATAGTAACAGTAATAATAGTTCCACTTCTGATGTACCAGCAACATTCATGGGCATCCTATGATCAACTATGAAAACTAAAAAATAACAAAGAAAAAACTGTGTTTTTGATAAAATAACAATGCAGAGAAACCAGGAGTAATGCTCATCCTCTGGAGGCTTGGGAAGAGTTTGGGAGAAACAGTTTGGAACATCTGGAATGTTCATAAATCTTTAGGGACAACAATTTTCTGCTAGAATGTGGGCTGCTGGAATTTCATAGGTAACATCTTTTCCTCAGCACCTACGAGTTATGCACAGCCTCTCCCACTGGAGGCTTCAGATCGTCCCCTGTGATTTTGACCCTATTTATCTGGCAGATACACTACATGCAAATATAAAATGAGCATATTTTCAGACCAGTGTTCCTCACAAGATCTACTGCCTTACGTTTCCAATAAATGTTTCACGGAAGAATACAGCAGCTGCATATCATGGAAACTTTACTGTAAAGTATTGAGGAATTTCAGAGTAACAAAGAAAGTGTTCTGAGATGAGGAAATCGTCACTTAGGTTTAATTGTTCATGTTCTGTGAAATTAAATAGCTCCATGTGCATATATATTCAATGCATTATACAATAATATAACAACCACATTATATAATGATGTAATATAAGATATGGTATATAATATGCAATATATAATAAATATAATGTATAATGTATATTATACAACATGTAATATTAGTGTGTATATATACCAATATATAGATGCATGCATATAGTGTTCATAATTATGCATGAAAGTACTTTTCTGTGTTTTGTTTAGTAAAGAAGGGAGTTGCCCAGGGAGGTGGTAGAGTCACCGACCCTGGAGGTGTTCAAGGAACTTTTGGATGTGGTGTTGAGGGACATGGTCTAGTGAGTACTATTGGTGATAAGTGGATGGTTGGACTGGATGATCTTGAAGGTCTTTCTCAACCTTGGTGATTCTGTAATTCTGTGATTCTGTGAGTTTACTGTCAGGATGATCTCAGGATCCAGATTTGACTAAATGGTCTTTCTAGCAAAGTATTCCCTCTATTAAGCAATTTTCTCATAAATCAATCTGAGATTTGCATTTAACTTAGATTATAATCACAGAAATAAGAACATATGTCTTCATTGTTAGTTCTGTAATTATTATTAAAAAAAGACAAAAAGCCCCACAACCGTATTTTAAAGATCCATCACAAAATATCTGTTCTGACCCTCTCACTTTGCATTAGTGTTTCTTGTCATTCTTTAGTGAAAAACACCTTGTAAAATAGAAAACATATAATTGTAGAAATCGATAAATCCAATGGGAGAAATACATGTTGTCAGAAGTATGACTTCACAGACAAATCAGCTTTTTTTTTCCTTCAGCTTCTCTGTGGATATGAGCATTTAAGGTCTCTTTCACTACTCATTAAGGTCAATGAAAAGCTAACATTGATTCTAACGCATTTGAGCAGTGTCCAAGTAAAAGGAAAAGCAAAGTGATTATTTTATATTGTAGGTGACAATGAGTCGCTCTCTTGAAATCTGTTTCTTCTCAAGTCGAAACAAAAGGCATACAGATAGCAAACACTTGTTGACTAAGGCAGTCTTTATGCAAGAAACAGTGACAACTGAGAAAGTTTCTGTTTCTAGCATGAGAATTCACACATAAGGAGGACAGATGCTTAGCAGTCCCCTAAATTTTACCTAAATAGGGAGGAATTAGCAAGTATTATGGTAATACAGTAGCTCAAATGATGGGATATACTAAAAAACTCTTGTGGTCCTCATAAAGTTGAACAATTAAGAGGATGGGTACTTGAGCCAACTGGCTACATGTTTGTATTTGTTTAGGACTTCAGTGACAACTGCTTTCTTGAAGTAAAATCAGTGATAACATGCACTGAGGTGACAGGAACGACTTGCATCCAAAGGGGCTCAGTGGTGGGGAGGGCTGCTTTCTCTCTTCCTCACCTTGATAAAGGAAATGTGCAATTCACAGCTGGCAAATGGCATATAAAACATCACGTGAGGGTCATCCTTTTCTTTCTCTCCATCCCTGAAATTGTCATGAAGATGCTAGAGAGGAAGATGTTGGGAGAGGTGCAGGGGAGGAAGCAGCAGGTTGCTCTTGCTGTTTTACCACCAGCCGCACAGCCACACACTCCAGATCACAAGTCCCTTCATGAACTGGGCTCTGCAGGGTTCAGACATCCCTGTGATATACTCAAGCTGCAAACTGAAGTATAGTCAAGGCTGTAATCATAGGCAGTGTTAGACCAGAGCTGAGTTTGGAAAAGGCCGGGTATTTCATCATATTTCTCCACACAGAGCAGTGTACCCTGGGCAAGATGTTCTGGGAATAAGAGAGACAAGGAGATCTCAAGGATCATCAAGTTCTAACCCCCCTGCTGCATGCAGAGCCACCAACCTTCAGATCTGGTACTAGACCAGGTTGCCCAAGGCCCCATCCAACCTGGCTTTGAACACCTGTAGGGATGGGGCATCCACAGCCTCTCTGAGCAGCCTGTTCCAGCACTCAACACTCTCTCAGTAAAAAACTTCCCCCTGACATCTAATCTCCTTTCCTTTAGTTTAAAACCATTCCCTGTTGTTCTATTTCTGTAAAAAGTTGATTTTCTCCCTGTTTATAATCTCCCTTTCAGTAATGGAAGGCCACAATGAGGTGTTCCCCAGAGACTTCTCCTGACCAAAAAGGCGCAGCTCCTACAGCCTGTCTTCATAGAATATATGTATTCCTTGACTATGAAGGAATTAAAAGTGTGGCAAATTAAAATTTATCTTTGTAAGCTTTGGATAATACGACTTGTTCAGAATCACTTCATTTTATGACTGCATAAGTATTGCTACGTGCGTGGGAGTAACCAAACCACCAATTTGACATACAGCTTTGAAACCCTCTTTATAGACAAAAACACAGATAATATCCAGGCCCATTATTAAAGGAAACAATCCATGTTTTCTCGAGGAAGGGACTTTCCTACTTTCCCTGAAAATACAGCAGAAGCCAAACCACACGCTGACAGACTGCTGTTTGTAGCTCTGCCCCTCTCACAGAGCCACTACAGCCACAGTACACCCGTGCGGCAGTGACATGCAGCAGCACCTGGGGGTAGCACTCATCTCTCACTATTGCTCTGGATACAAAGACATGCACCTAGGTGACTTCTGCATCACTGGAGACCGTCCTGAAGAAAATGGATGGTACCTACACCCCATTCTTCATAAGAACCTCTCAGCCTTGGAAAGCTGAGATGGGAACTGCTAAAAATATTATTTAACAAAAACGGTTGAGTAAAAAGCTTTTTTTTTTTTTTTTTTTTTTTTTTTTCCCCACGAGAGAGCTTTGTTTCTTTGACAGCTTGCAGGTTTTATTGGAAAAACAAAACCGACCACCCACACCCTTCACAACAGCTGAGCACCGAAAAGTCTGCTTCTCGTAAAACGCTAAATGCATCTTAAAACACCGATAAGAACCGCTTCAGTCTTTCTTCCTCACCCATCATCTAGACGATGGCTCCGGTGCCAAACCTCTGCATACTGTTTACTTTTCTAAATAAGCCATTTCCTCTTCCCATCACCTGATTAACTGCTTTAGGGCTACAGTTACTCCTATCTCTTCCTTCCCTACATGGTACATGCTAAAAGGCAAAGCAGTCACAAGCCATGGCTACACTCAGATCTACTGTGAAAGTATCACAATTTAGAATGATCACTCTAAAATGCAGCTTGTTAATTCTTTGTGTTTTAGTATTAAAAGAAATCTCAACTTCAGTGCGTTTGTTGTTAAAAATATTATTAGGAAGAAACTCTTTATCGTGAGGGTGGTGACACTGGAACAGGTTGCCCACCGAGGCTGTGGATGCCCCCTCCCTGGAAGCAATCAAGGCCAGGCTGGATGGGGCTGTGAGCAACCTGGTGTAGAGGGAGGTGTCCTTGCCTGTAGCAGGGGGTTGGAACTAGATCTTAAAAGTCCCTTCCAACCCAAACCATTCTATGAAAATTTCCACTAGGAAACTGAAAATGTGCATGTGCCTCTTACTTGTATGCTAGATGTGGGCTTTAAAAATTAAATAAATTAAACTCACGGGTTTTATTTGAAGTTGTAATCAGTTGTTCATTCATTCTCTATTTGAGGTGTGATAATGTATACATGTTCAAGTTGTAATCCACAGATGAGAAATGGAGCAACTGCTTCGCAAATAGCATTGCAGAGCTGGAACAGTTTCTTCACAGAGACCCAATTCCCTGATTCTTTGAAACGAGCAAATATTGATTCATATGCAAGTTACAGCAGGCCTGTAACTTTGTTGACAACGCGAAGAATCAAAGAGCTAGAAAAGTACAGTTTGGGGAAGAGGTGTATCATTTTAATTTATTACACCCTTGTTTTTGTAGTTGTTGCAATTGTGAGAATGGCACTTAGGCATTTTTTAGCTCAAGAAAGCTGCAGGAGGGTTAAAGCAAAAAGAAAAGCAACATCATTACAAACAAGTGCTAAAAACATAGTGGAAGTGGAATAATACCCCACATTCATCGGAAACGTATTTAATGGGCAGAGACTTTATCTATTCCGGTAGTTGCCCTGACAATGGGACTGAATGCTCCCAGGAATGATAAAGGATACAGTCAAGACTACAAGAAGTTGAGAGCAGAAGTCAAAAATATAAATTGGCACTTAACGCAGACATTATTTTGATGCTTTCCAACACAAAATAAATATTTCATTTAGGGGTTAGAAAAGCAGTAGAAGCACTTGAAAAGATTTCAGACTTTAAGACAAATTACACTAAATCTGTTGCATAGAAATATAGCTACCAACCTGTCATAGTAAGAACAAAAGCAATTACAACCTCCCTATAGATTTAAACAGGCTCATTACTCATCGAAATACCTGGAAAAAATATACTGCACCAGCCGATCCAGACAAGTTGTCTGTATTTAATTATTTTCACATAAAAATAAGTGAAGCAAAGTTATCATCTTTTGGATAGGAATAGTTCATGTTTGTGGGGGTGATTTTGTTGAGAAAAAGGATGTATTAAAAAAAAAAAAAGTGCTTCAAAATCTGCTGTTTAAAGATCTGTCCTGATATATGAAAAATGCTGTTCTTGTTATTAAACAGTCCTGAGAAAAATGAAAGTTATTTTCTGACATATGCAGATGCAAAATGCTAATCCATTCGGTCTTAAATCTGAAAGACATCTGAGGAAAATTTTTAACTATACAGTAACTAACTTTGCAACTCTGTGTCTTAAACATGCGCTCAGTGCTTAATCCACAAAACATACTCATGTACCTCATTAACTTATGCTTTAGGTACTATATAAAATCTGCAAGTGTAAATATACGTGTGTGCAAATGTGTTCGTGTGTATACACAAGTTTATTTCAAATTATATATTAAACAAAACCTAATGTTGACAGGAGAAGAAAAACCCCATATCACAGGTCAACAGAAACGGAGGCTATGCCTGCAACGACTAAGTACAAATCCTGCAAATAGATAGCTATTGTCTCCTTGATGAGCCATATCTACCCAACAACCCAACTTCCATGTCCATTATCAGTTATTGAACAGATGGCTGTTCACAGGACTGGGTGAATAATGCAAACCAGTGTTTGCTAACATTGGTTCAAAGTCTGAACGGCTGTTTGATTCAGGCTTGTTCATCCACTTGTTATTCAGTGTTCACAAACATTCGTGCTGAATGGGTTTCTCTTCACATGGATATTTGGAGAATGGGTCTTTTTCATACAAAAACCCATATTCATGTGCAAACAAGGGCATTTGTGTGTGAACAAGGGCGTTCCTTAGTCACCATTGGTTATTTGTGCTTCTCTATCATTATTCCCTTTCTGAAGTGTTTGTTGTCCCCTCAAGGTGCATGACCTAGGTGATCAAATACAAATAAAAAATAAGAGTAACAAGCAGTCAAATTAAGCACGGTCTAAAAATAATTAATCATCTATTAAATGTAACCTTTTTTAAAACGAAGACTACTGTAGATATTGGGGAATAAAGGGGGCGATGCACGAATGAGTATTCCCCAGATTCACAGATAGCTGCAATCATTCTAGAGATTAGTACATTTGATACAACATAGTTACCTGAGTGAGAAATCCCCTAACTAGTGTAAGTTTTCAGCTCAATCTATGGTCAGACAGGTGCATTAGAGTAACGGATGCCTATTGCTTTTATCCTCCCCTCTACTGGTGGACTTAAAAATGCACCCTTTTGCTAGGTGCATTAAATAGAACGTGGCCAGCAGGTAGAGTGAGGTGATCTTTCCCCTCTGCTTTGCCCTGGTAAGGCCATGTTTAGATTACTATGTTCGGTTTTGGGCTCCCCAGTTAGAAAAAGACAGGGACTTCCTAGAAGGAGTCCAGCAGAGGGTCACAAAGATGATTAAGGGCCTGGAGCATTTTACCTATGAGGAAAGGCTGGGTGATCTGGGTCTGTTCAGCCTGGGGAAGAGAAGACTGAGGGGGGTTCTGATTAATGTTCATAACTATATGAAGGGAGATGGGAGGCAAGTGGATGAGGCCAGGCTCTTCTTCGTGATGTGTAGTGATGGGACAAGGAGTAATGATCTAAAACTTGAACATAGGCAGTTCTGAACTAACATGCAGAATAATTTCTTTATAGTAGGGGTGAAAGAGCACTGGAACAGGCTGCCCAGAAAGGTTGTGGAGTCTCCTTCTATGCTGATATTTAAGAACCATTTGGACGCCTACCTGTGTAACCTATGTTAGGGAACCTACTTTAGCAGAGGGGTTGGACTCAATGATCTCTTGAGGTTCCTTCCAACACCTGTTTGCCTGACCCAGAGTGAACGCTCACCAAGCCTAGCCAGGACCAGCCTCCAGCTGTGTTCCCATTCTAGGTGAGTGTGGTGCCCTGAACTCCTGGCAGGATGCTTATACTCATCTCACTCAGCTGGGGGACTGCAGTGGGTCTGTATGACAGCTTTTTACAGAGCTCAGACTGCTCTTTCTATCTGTGGAGTAAATTATCTAGATGTGAATGTGGAGTTGGTTTCTGTCAGTAACATCTCTAGATCTTGAAGGCTTTAGTCACAGCAAATACCATAAGCAATGACATTGCTTTATATTCACTTGGCTATTTTTACCTTTTACAGTTTATCAATATTAATATTCTGAAATTAAGATTCCTTCTGTGAGCCTAACTTCTATGGAGAGTACTGATGAGATCGTGTGTTACATTTGACTACTCTGGGCCTTATTACTATATCATTAATTACCTCTTCTCAGTGCTTGAGAAGTAAATGTGAATTGGGAATGAGTTCTTTGAATCTTGTCTGAGAAAATATGTTAGATCTGAAAAGTCTGCTCTCAAGGCCATAACACTACAAGACCACCAAGCTAATGCCCTTTATTTGTGGCTGTCAGTTATGATAACAGCTAAACATGAATTATTAAGCTCTTAAACGGTAGAGCTAAAACTAAAGTAGATGGCAGCAGGCTAAGGAATCTGGTCATTTCTGTGGCCAGGGCTTGGTGCATTTTATTGTGTCTACTACATGAAAGATTTGCAGATGACTGTCAGAAAATCTGTATTGCTCTGAACTATAACCTCAGCACGGTGCCATCCATAACCAAGTGACCTGTTGCAGCTCATTAAAGTTAATGTAATGGTTCTTTTGCTTCTAATTATACTCATCAGCAAATTAGACTCACTTTTCAGCTGGCAGTAAGAGAGAAGAATGTGGTTAAGTAGACTGAGTGAATAAGCTTTGCTCTCCTTCTGTGTGCTCATTCACTCAAACTTCTGAGTATCTCACATGAGTAAGGATGACATAATACTTTGTTTATTATGGGGAGGCACGTTTGTTAGACATGTAAAGAGGTTTAATACTTTATCATTCCACCTTTCCAAACTAGGCGCAAGAAAACTTCGGTTTAGCTAATACTGCCTGAATTACCTATATGGAAAGAACTCAACTGCATCAAATATTGTGTTCTGTTAGTGCAATTTCATCACATACATCAACGGATATATTGTTAGAATACATGCTGCACTGTATTAATAGCACTTAGCTCCTGAAATTAATCATCGTGTAAAAATAAGTACTCAGCATTGCTTTCCAACTCATACTAAGATCATAGGAAGCAGTAGATGTGTTGTTTTAAATCTACATATGAAAAGAAAATATTTTCTTGATGGAAGCAGCCTATTAATTCTAAAGCCACAGAACAGCTAACAAATGAGCAATACTTTTGGTAGGAGTCCCATACCTACTTTATTCAGCTTAATGTTTTTTAAACATTTATATTAAATCCAGACAATGTGTTGAAATAGTGTGCAGTCAGCATTGTTTTCCATGATTTATTTTGAAAAACAGGAAATATTTATTTTTTTATTTTAAAATGTCTGTTATTGGCTTAGAATAACCTGTTTAGTCAATTTATGCATCTTGCGTTCTTAGCTCAGCCAAAGTGATCCTCCTTTCCAAGGTATTCTTGCAATACAGCTTTTAAATTCCTGCATTACGGAACGCCACACTATGGGGTCTGCTCTTGTAATGACATACCTCAAACATAGGTAGTAAGAAATTATCTTTAAATTACCCTGCTTCACTTGCCCTCGTAATTTGTGTTGATATTAAGTAACTGATGGCCTCAGAAGGCTACCCAATGCACCCAACACTAAAATTAAAAAAAAAAAAAAAGAAAGAAATATAAAAAAGAATACATATCTAAGGTACAATATAGAGCATTTAGTAAGCAATAAAAAGGAAGTGGCCAAATCTGTTCATTGAATATTTACTTATTTCTCCCTGCTTATTTGCTATTTCAGCCTGCTCCCTTTTATATGGCTCCGAATAATTGAGATTTATGTGCATGCAGGTGCAAGTATCACATAGGAATATTTACTTCCAGATAGATTACAGAGCCTTATTTTGATACCATTTATACAGATCTCAGGCTCTGAGACCCTGGATAGCCATGGTACAGAAATAAATTAAAGGGAATCTGGCGTATTGCAGACTGGATGTAGTTCTCATGCCACCTTCAATGGACAGCATCATCTGATACTCTAGCAGCAGTGGACAGAGATGGTGGGGACTTCCCTTTATGAATGAACCACGATGAGTTGCCCCCTGAAAAACCGACATGCAGCCCACAAGAAGCATCAAGTTGTGGGGGTGAACTCTGGCAGAAAGCTTCTCTAAAGCAGTGCACATTGTGTGGTCACTGCTTTTTCCACACCATGCTGGAAAGAATGAATCAATCCATATGGATTCACAGAGGCCTGTTTCATTGTTCGTGTGCTCAGAAGTGAATCATAGGTGCAAGATTCAAAGTCAGGCCTGTTCAAATTCACAGATGTCTGTGGAAAAATGTGCAACTTGTTTATCTATCCAGGAAAAGTTTGGCATTGTGTAAAGGGTCAAAAAGGAAGATCAAGCCGAGATTGAAATGAATCCTTCCTTAAATGCTGACAAGACAGTTACACATTGAAATGTTCATATATAGTGCCTCTTGCAGAAGGCACAGGATACGTAATCTCAGGTATTTATGGCCAGCTCATGCAACACTTTACCACAGATCTGATGAATCGTCCACCTGAGGAGGAGGGGATTTTGATAAAGTCAAGGATGCTTATCCTAACAGAATCTGGAGTGCCAATAATGCTGCAGACAGAGCAGGAACCTGGTGATCCATCACTATCAGGACACCTCACCATACCCTTGAGTTTTTTTTTTAACTTCTTTTAACTTTTTTTGTTTTTTTTCTTGCAGTATGCATGCCTAAGGGTGAGTGCCTCCCTTACCAAGCACTGATCCAAATCTTTACCAAATCAGTCCCTGCTCAGCTAAACCACCGCAGCAGGACCAAATCTTGTATCAAAACTATTTGGGGAAAGTGAATAAGTAGTAGAGAGCGCAACATTTTTGTGTGGTGTGTCAGTGGCTATTTGCAAGTCGTTAGATGACTTGTTAAGACCAATTTTCCTTTTTTGTACTAGCAGAACAATGAGCCGACTGTAGAATTTTCCATGAATATTTTTCCCTTTTATTAAAGTTTTGAATTGGATGTTCCTGTACTTGAAGTTAAGCATCTGCTCCAGTGCTTTCCAATGTGAGAGCCTGTACCTACATCTCCAGGACTTATGTGGTTTCTGGTCAGGTCACTCAACAAACATGTTTCTCTTTCTCCATCTGTGAAGTGTGAAAATTAAACTTTGCTGTCTTATGGTGGTACAGAGAGTAATTCAAAAATGTTTGTCGAGTACTTTGAGATTATAAATTGTTTTGTTATGCTCTTTAGCAGATGTGATTCTGTAACACAGAGAATAGTTATCAGAGAGATCCTCGTATGTCTGTGATCAGATACCTCCATGCAGAAGCTGCCTGAGATCCACAAAAAAAAAGATTTTCATGTAGTTGGAACGAATGGCAGGAAAAGTCCAATCCAACTTTTCTCTTTCATTAAACCTATTTACCTACTTAAGGGAAATAAAGAGGGGTGTAAACAGTAGTTTGTGTCTCTATCTGACTGATAGCGTGATATTATTGTGAAACATATGAGCAGCTGTTGGCCTTAGGCTTGGGTGGTGCATAAGGCTGGCCATGGACTTCTGGGAGCAGCATTTGTACAGGCTGAGTGGGAAGCAGTCAGGGCTCCATAAAGACCTTCCCAAGTGGAAAAAAGCCAACATCACCCTAAATCCATTGCAGGTTTAGTTAAGATAAACCCAGCCAGAATAACACAGTGTTAACTTCCTAATATGCTCTGAATATTAAATAATCTATTGAATTTCCTTTTTTTTTTTTTTAATAAAACATTAATAAAACATATTTTCATTAACATTTGAGAATCTGAATCATCTTTTAGATGCGGCCATATATTCTTTTTTTTTTTCTTTTTTTTCTCTGGGGCAAGAGCTACTTTTTATTCTGAGTGGAGAGTCTGGGTCCCCAGAGGTATTTTCTGGAATAAATTCATGATGCTCTGCTGTAATCTGCATGGTGATACCAAACTGTCTACAGTAAATTCCTGCTTGAAACTGCCTTTCTCATCCCTGAGAAAACCAGAATACAAAAATTTTGAGCTATTTGGAAAGCAGTTGTCATCCCATCTAAATAGCAGTTCTCATCCCATCTAAATTAAAAAATAAAAGTTTATGTTTATGTAAGAGATAAAGGATTTCTTTTTCCATTGATTACTCATATCAAAGGAATTTTGTTGACCAAAAAAACACATTTTCCAGGATGAGAATTTTTTTTTAAATTCAGCAGTGCCCTGCTGCCTATCAAATATGTTTCCTTTTAAATTTCCAACCAACTCTGCCACATCTACATCCTACATCTAGCAAGGGATCTATATATTTTTTTCTCCTAGAAACATTATTTATATATTTATTCAGCAAACAAGTATTACTTTTTTTTTCTATGACTAAAGAATATTGGCATATACACTGGGTTAAAAAATAGGTACCCACTAGCACGCATATCTAACCTGTTTTTACAGCTGTGAATAATGGTCGAACAAAGATATCATACTTTTCCATAATGCTGCATCTGCTAACATAACTACAGGCAATATGGTATGGAATGGTTTAAGAAAGGAAAAAATGATTACAGATATATATCTTCCACGGTAGACGATAGGAACTTGCAAAGACATTCTTTTCCTTTTTCATGCATTTGTTCTTCTTCTCTTTTCTTTTTTTTTTCTCCTCCCATTTCTTCTGGTTCAGTGGGATAAAATCTTCAAAACAAAACACCAGGGCATAAAAATGCCATTAACATGTATAAAAATAGCATGGGTAACTCCTTAGTGACAACAGACTTCACAGTGTCAAAATCACACAATTTTATTGACCTAGTTGAATTTCTTCCCCTCAGAATCAGAAACTTACCCAGTTTCCTGCAGAAATGTCTGTACAGTTTTAGTTTAGTTTACTCATTAATGTTTCAAGCTTTTCTACCACAAAGGAGCAGACACATGAAAGTGAAAATGTACCTTTTTTTCACAGCAGGGAGCCTTCATAATGAAAACTTGGCATGCACACCTGAGGAGAACAGCAAAGATTATAGAATTTACATATGAGGATTGCAATGCTTTTTTTTTTTGCTACTGTAAAAGAGAGGAGAATGAAAAGGGAACACGTGACATTTTGGCACCAAGGTTATCAGCAAGACACAAATGTTATGTCTGTGTTAAAGATGCAGAGAAGAGAGGTATATTTGTGGCTTTTAATGTTCTGGGCATCTTGTACAGTTTTTCATTCTTCTGTGACAATTACTATTGTTAACGTGTTTTATTATTACATTTCTCTACAGTGCTGTATAGAGAGGACTTGGTTAATCTTCAGGATCTGGGGGTGAAAGCTCCCACTCATTTCAGCGAGAGGTGGCTGATGACCCAACAGATGGGAGAAGGTGATTTGCAGACCCAGGTTGCCTTGTATTTAGAGGCAGCTATTCACAGGGCTGTGTAATTTTGCTGTTCTATCTGCTTCTGGAAACTGGGATCCCGTTTCAATTCCTGACGTTTTTGCTGTTAATTCTCAAGATCAACACCTTAAAATCACGAAAACTAGAATTTAAGCAATTGATTCAGCTATTTGCTTCCAAATAAATACCACAGTGCGCTTGGACAATAAAGAACCATAAAAGTATCCATAGATTTTAAATGCATGTGTGATCTCAGAGGAACAGCAGCCCTCTGTCACCATCTACCATGTTTTGTTATCACTATGCTATTTTCCCACTCCACACTTCCACGCACTGACATCTATAGCAACTCATATTATTGCTTTTATCAGCAGGCTAAGTTTTCTTTACAAATCATCTGTAAGTAATTCACCTGTGGAAATTACTTAGCTTCTATTTTAGAAGGAAACAAAATGAAGCAAACATAACAACAAAACAAACTTTCTTACAACTTAAAACCAAAAGTGAATTCTGAGCATCGCCTGGCTTAATCTTCACAGGGATATTGACTCACTTCACCTGCCCTAGCTTCCCCTTTTTTATGCTGGGAATAAAGCCACGCTTCCTCTCACCAAATAGAGTAGTTATTGTTTGAAGTTACTAATTATTATTCTATAGATAGATAAAAGAAGTTGGCAAAAGAATTGTATTTAAAGTTATATATTCGACATAAACCCCTTCATTTCAGCTCTAAAAAATCATGAATTGTGCACTAATGAGCCATGGGGGCATTTATTTTTATCAGCAATCCATTCTCAGGCTTCTGTTGCACTTCTCTGCTCTTTCTGCTGGAACAAGGGGTCTCTGCATGTGACTGCAGATGTTTGACTGGTTTTTAGAACCTGGCACATTTCCTATGTAATATGGACAATTTCACCATTCTACTGCTGTATCTCTAAACATTTTTGCATGTCTTTGAGATCTCCTCAATCCCTGAAATACTCACAAAAAGTTATTCCTTCAAATAGAAACAGAATTTGTCTAATAGGGAACACAAAAGGTATGTATAAAATAGATTGAAGAAAGTCAAAGACAAAGGTATATAACAAATAAATTATGCATTTTTATCTTGCTTTTCTACAAATAATTTACTTTTTTTTTCATTAATTGCAATTATGATTTACAGCATCACTGATGTTTCTGAGTGTCTAATGTTATTGGATTGTGTGGTTTTTACAAAATATTGTCTCTTTCCCTCAAAATAAGACAATCGTTTCATATTCTAACAAAGGAACGTGAATCTTTTTAACAAGTGAATTGGAGAGGCCTCCCCTGTCTATGTCTGGGGAACAAAAAGTAAAACAAATAAATAAACACACAAAAAAAACCTTTAAACTTGGGCAGAAATTTTGCAGATCTTAAAATAATATTATAAAAAGAAAGGAACAAATCAACCCCCAAACTGTAACTCTTATTAGCTTCTAACAAAAGGAACTAACTCCCACCCAGAAGCCGATCTTCCACTGACAATTTTCTGGAAGGAAAAAAAGAGCTGAGGGAAGAAATTTGTACAAGCAAGTGTCTTTAGAGGAGAAGGCATATACGCCGTGATAATACACGTTGCATTCTGCCCTTGACCATACACATCCTACAGGTAAGTGCATTCACCCTTGTCCTCATCCTGGAATAACCAACCATAGCACTGTCAGTGCCAGCAGGTTCATGGAGAGGCATTTTTCCGGTAGTTTGGGGAAGGCAGATGTGGTAGCAGCTGACATGAAGAGAGTAAGAAGCTTCTGAGCTCTTCCTCAGAAAACTTGGGCATTTTTATGTATGCTTTTATGAGGTTATACTCACATGCATACATGCATGCATGAATACGTGTACAGTCAAGCAGTGCGTACTCAAGGCTAGGGAGGAATTCAATCAGACAATAGATTTGTGTAGACAGAGTTATTGATAACAACAAAGAGTCTGATCTTTCCTGTCGAATTTGGCACTCCAACTTGCAAATCAAGAGACAGACCACTCAAGGAATGGAAGATGCAAATCCTTCAGAACAGTGATTAAGAAAAGCCTGGTTTGAATGCCTGGTTTGCTGGGACTTCCCCTCCCCTTTAGGCTAGAAGGAGAGAGATTGTCACCTTCCCCTAACTCATACAGAATCACAGAATCACAGAATTGTAGGGGTTGGAAGGGACCTCTAGAGATCATCGAGACCAACCTCCCTGCCAAAGCAAGTTCCCTACAGCAGGTCGCACAGGTAGGCGTCCAGGCGAGACTTGAATACCTCCAGAGAAGGAGACTCCACAACCCCCCTGGGCAGCCTGTTCCAGTGCTCCGTCACCCTCACCGTGAAGAAGTTCTTACGCACATTCGTGCAAAACTTCCTATGCTGCAGCTTATGTCCGTTTCCCTCGTCCTGTCTCCACGTACCACTGAAAAGAGACTGGCCTCACCGCTATGGCCGCCACACCTCAGATATTTATAAACCTGGATCAGGTCCCCTCTCAGTCGTCTTTTCTCAAGGCTAAACAGACCCAGTTCACTTAGCCTTTCTTCATAGGGGAGATGCTCCAGGCCCTTCACCATCTTTGTGGCCCTCCGCTGGACTCTTTCCAAGAGATCCCTGTCTTTTTTGTACTGGGGAGCCCAGAACTGGACACAGTACTCCAGATGAGGCCTTACCAGGGCAGAGTAGAGGGGGAGGATCACCTCCCTCGACCTGCTGGACACGCTCTTCTTAATGCACCCCAGAATGCCATTGGCCTTTTTGGCCACGAGGGCACACTGCTGGCTCATGGCCAACCTGATGTCCACCAGGACCCCCAGGTCCCTCTCTGCAGAGCTCCTCTCCAGCAGTTCATCCCCCGGCCTGTATTGGTGCATGCAATTATTCCTCCCTAGGTGTAAGACCCTACACTTGCTTTTGTTGAACCTCATCCGGTTTCTTACTGCCCAGCTCTCCAGCCTGTCCAGGCTCGCTGAATGGCAGCACAGCCTTCAAGCGTGTCAGCCAATCCTCCCAACTTCGTATCATCAGCAAACTTGCTGAGGGTGAACTCCTTGTCTGCTTGTCAAAGGCCAACACAATGCTACCTTTGGTCCTCCAGGCCCAGACTGGAGTGGACTATGAAGGAGGAGTGGACCCAGGATGCATGCTTCAAAATGGGATCATCCTGTGCACACTTCTGCATGAGAAGCATGTGGTGTTGGATTGCCGGTGAGGCTGGATAATACTGTGCCAGGGGCTGAAAATCAGCTCACTTTCTTGAAGACACCTATGTGCATTAAAGCCATTTAACGTGCCTTTGAACACTACAGCACAGAGACTCCCCCAAAGTGGTTCTCCCAGAAGGGATTTATCTGAGATCAAAGTTATGGTATCTGCTGACTTTATAAAGTACTTGAACGGCTCCAGAGGAGCAACTAAAAGACAGATCCTCAGAGCCATGTAGGCACCAAACTCCTTTGAAATCAGGGAGATCTGAGACTTACTATAACTGGAGGAATCTGAGAATGAGACTGGTTTTGAGTAAAGCATCGTGTCATATTTTGAATTCATTTTGGCAGGCTTTTGTCTTGCTGAACAAAACTAATAGGATCTGGATAAGTTCCTAGAAATACACATTTCTGGGAAGTAAGAGATAACCTGTGTTACGATGTCATTTGTAAATCAATAAAAAGCCCATATTTCCAAATATTTGTTCTCTCCTACGCAGTAAAAACAAAAGGAAAATGACAGCATAGAATCATAGAATCATTAAGGTTGGAAAAGACCTCTAAGATCAACTAGTTTAACCACTGACCCATCACCATCATGCCCACTAAATCATGTCTCAATATTGACAGATAACAGACTACAGGCCCATGTAGGAAAATGAAGGTATATCTGCATATGCAAAAAAATATACGCTCTCTGTGTTACACCATGAAAGGCCTTAAATTTGTCTGGCTCAAGGTTGTCCTTTGATTGGTATTCAAGTGGAGTGGTAAGTGTGTGCTCTCTAATCCCTGCAACACATGGTAATTTTTTCATTCTCTCTCCATCTCCACCTGTTCCATGGTCCAGTGGAGGGCTGCAAATCCTATCACGGGAGTGCAGCACTGCTAAGCCTGCTTCCCTGGCTCCAGTCCATCACATGTGCACTCAGGCTGCAGAGCACCGAGCCAGCTGCAACCGAACGATCATGTTATCAGATGACGGATGGCTTCATATCAGGTGTTTAAACTGACGAGCTGCCCCATCTGGTAAATGATTCGGGAAGTCTGGCCTTGCTTGATGAATGGGGAAAGTGACAATGCCAATCAGTGTGACCCCTGCAGCTTCCCCGCTGCCGGCCCAACAACCACAATCAAGTATATCCCACTGGTTTACTTTTTCAATCCCATTGTCACTCTACTGAGACCTACTGTCACTAAATTGCCACTAAATTATATCATTAATCCAAATATTTTCCTTCTAAGAACCTTCATGAAATGCATACCACACCTTCAGCGGGGCTGGGAAGCAGGTTCTGTTGACAAAAGGCGTTGCAGCTATAGATGCTGAGGGGTCTGTTACAGAGGACTCTGGGGAGCAGACCAGTGACACAATTATTGAGGCATTGCTTCTTGCTGCCTTGAAATTCAAAAATCACGGGGCTGGGAATCAAGCGTGAGGGGGAGACACAATGGACTAGATTCTTACCTGGCACTGATTCAGAAAACCACATACACTTAAGGCACGTGATGAATTCCCTCCAACTTCAGCAAAGCCAGATTAATTGCCATCAGCTTGAGATCCAGTCCTCAGTATTTCATTCAAATACATATTACAGAATATATCATTGAAAATTAGCACAGTTTAAAACTACTACTGAAGTACCATTTCATAATATGGTATTTTGCATCTATTAAAAAAATACATCCTTCCTTTGTTTAAAATATTATTACTTTATTACTTAAGTCTGTGAAATATAAATTACATAAACATGAGAGCTTACACCTTAATGTACTGTTCAATTTTCAGCCCTGTACTATATGCACTTGGCTTAGTGGCACAGTGTATCACAAACTGGCTGCTATCATAATAGGGATCGAATAATGGAAAGAGGGCAGAATACACAGAGACTACAAAAACAATTTTCAGTACAATATTTATTTTTAATCAGCAATTCGAAATGACTTAACTGGTGTTGTGAACAATCCAAATGCTATTTTGTTTCTGTTCTCAACTTGAAAACATATTTTTCTCTTCAGCCCCTTGATACATGCGGGTTTTTGTCTATCCCTGTTAGAAAACCACTTTCTTAAGGAGCAAGCAGCAGTGAATAAACTAAGCAAAGAGAGATTCTAATGAAAATGACAGCACAGCAGGTATACTTGTGATTTAGTGTCATTTCTCTTTGCATGCTGCAAAATTGTCAAGCGTTTCAGGTATAAAAGGTAAAACGTTCTATTCTATACAGGATAACTGCTGCAAATTGGCAGCGTGTAGATATTTTAATAACAAGGTAAACATCAGCAGCTACCCAAGGTATTTATCAGCCTGCACATCTTTACATTTATTGTGGATCATTCATGAACATTCCTTTGTGTACTGTAGTATTTGTTTGTGAATTTGTATGCTCCTGGATGTATAGAGAGATTGTATGATGTGATTTATGTTTTGCAAAGTTGTACAAAGCGGTTTTATCACTGAGTCAGTGGCTAGCATTTCAATTTCATTGGTTATCTTTGCATAGATCTGCCTCAGATAAAATTATATCACACTTCTGACATAAGGAACAAGTTTGTGTTTTATTTGGTTATTGACCACAAAATTTAGGAGACAGATTCTGTCCCAGAATGCTGATCTGCCTTGTTCATATTGGCATGCACGTATATATTCAGGGTTCTATTATATTTACTTTAAACACATAATATATCAGAATCCTCTGAGAAAACAGACTTTACATTAAAAAGATTGTTGAGATTCAAAGTTTCTTCTAAATGAGACATGTTACAGAGCTCCATTGTTGTGAATCCACCAAGCGTGTTCTTCTGGCATCTCTCCTAAGACCAAAGAGAAAGTTTTGATGTGCTGATAACCTATCTCTCTTTTACATTTTCTCTCCTTTTCTTTCTCTCAAAATTGCAGTGCATAATAGCTAGGCAAGCACTTGTCCTTCCCCAGAGAGGACTGAAGGTTCAGAATGGGAACTTGCATAAATTAACAATAAGGACATCAATATTTATAGGGAAAACCCCGATATATTTTCAGAGGGAAGTCCAAAGACAAGTGAGTCTCAAAAGAGAGAGAATATGATTTTGCCTCATTCCCCTTTCACTCTACCCTCCTCTTACATGTTTGTCAGACAGAAAAAATATTAAAAGTGATAAGGTCTAGTCTGAAGTTGCAGGGGCTTTAAAACCGGCAGTGAATTCAGTATGGGTTTTGGGTGCACAGTGAATGAATGCAAAACCTTTGCAAAATTATTTTGTTGTAAACAAAGACTACATAAAAGTCAAAATTAATATATAGTTGTTTTAAAACTGACTTGTATGCATAACACAAATGTATAAATGACTTCACCAAGATTTATTGATTCACGTCAAGGCATCATTACTTTTCAAAGTGTGAAAAATGATCATATATTTATGACCTGCCGACTGAAGCTGTTTTGTGAATTAGCAAAAGCTCTGGAGAGGAGCAGCCTAATTGCATTATCATAGAATCAGAGATGGTTGTCAATTTTCCCCCATTTAGCTTTTCTCCTTTAGTTTGTTAAAATGAAGGTGCCATACGTTGGTTGAATTCACTAATACCCTGATGAATGAGGTATTTTCCCAATAGGCTCACTACGAGTATAAACAGTGAATTAGGGATGATAGGTCATCAATCATATCTCCTTCAAACAGATCTTTGCCCTGAGATTATTTGTTATATATTGAGAGCACTTACAGAGTTATCATAGAAAACACTCCTATGAAAAGACTTTAAGTTGACCTTAATTCCTTCTCAGTGGATTCGTAAGGGAGTTTCTCTGTTCAGACAGATATCCCCATGTGATGACATACTCATATCTAATTTTGATTTTGTTCATTAACAGACGTTGTTACTTTTATCATTCAAAGGATGTCCAATTTTTCACACTACTCCCCTTCAAAGTATCTATGTGCTATGGCTGAAATTCAATATCTTCTCTGAATTTAAGTGAATATTTTCATAGGTTGGAGGATGTTTTTAGATTCAAGAATTATGCAGGTTACAATTTTTATAGGAAACAATCGTTTACACTCCTTTCAGAAAAGTATTTAATCATCATTGTGGTAGCATCTTCACACAGTACTGTAAGCAAGCGTTTCATCTCCATTGATGTGCACAAGCCTCCAGTGGAAGGTAAGCATATGTTTAAGCAGTGTCCTGGCTGGAGGCACTTTCCTGGATGTTATCCTTAATTTAAACCAAAAAAGGTCAAAGGCAATCTATAATTCAGAGTACCTTTCACCTCCTGCAATGTGACTATAGCTGGCTCCAGCTGTGCTGCTGAGTCAGTGGGGGAGGCAGAGCAGGAATTCATCCATAATTGCATCCCCCAACCAGGGCTGCATCACGTGAGGCCCCATAACAAGCTGTGCTAATAATGTGCTAACAGATGCGGGAGGGCTTCTGCTCCTGCTCCCAGCAAATCTATGACTTATCATGCTTATTAAGCTGGAGGTAAATTTGCCCTTCAAAGATATGCATCCAACACCCACTGAAATCAGCAGGAGGATGGTGCGGCAAGGCTGGTGCTGGGTCAAACCCTTGCTGTCCCTGGCTGCTCACCAGGCTCCATTTGGTTGGGTCCCCTTTAGTTTCCAAACTAAAGATGGAAAGATGGCACATAGAGTAAAGTGATGCTTTCTTCTCTACACACGAGGTGCTACCCATGCCCAAAACCATTATTTGTTAGGAGATGCTGGGCCATAAGATGCAATTCTTGTTTGCTTGTCCCCAGTGGACTGTCTCTCCTGGGGATGTGCTAAGATCACAGGCCAATCAAATGAAATGTCTGAGGCACAACAGAATGGCAAGGAGAGTTTGTTGGGTATTTGAATCCAAGAGTTGGATGCTTTGCAGATACAGATTTATTATAGAATCATAGAATCATTTGAGTTGGAAGGGACTTTTAAAGGTCATCTAGTCCAACTTTCCTGCAATGGAGAGGGACACCTACAGCTAGATAAGGTTGCTCATAGCCCTGTCCAGCCTGATCTTGAATGTCTCCAAGGACAGGAAATCCACCACATCTCTGGGCAGCCTGTGCAAGCACTTCACAACCCTTACTGTAAAAAACTTCTTCCTCATATCCAGTCTGTATTTCTTCTTTTGAAACCATTTCCCCTTGTCCTATCACAACAGACTCTGATAAAGAGTCTGTTCCCCTCCTTCTTACAGCCCCCCATAATATACCAAAATTCTGCTCTCACGTCTACCCAGAGCCCTCTCCAGGCTGAACAGCCCCAGCTCTCTCAGCCTGTCCTCATAGAGGAGGTGTTCCATTCCTCAGATCAATTTTTGTGAGATCATTACTGTGGGGTAATGTAGACCCCACCTCAACACCTAAGGCTGTACTCAGGAAAATGGGCTTTCACTTACCTCCATAATAAGCAGTTACCTACAGTGATGGAAAACTTAAAGTTCTGTGGCTTATCTTAGTATTTTAAATCCTTTTTTTTCTCATTGCAGAAACTCAAATCTTGTTTAGCCAGCACACATGAATGCACAGACTCACCTGAATAGTACTGGCTAATTACTTTATTAATCCTCTGTGCCCAGATTCTGTCTGGAACATTTTGACATCTCAGGTACATAGCAGTCACATTTATATTTTGATCACATTTAAACACATCCTGAAAGCCCTGGATGAGAGGAACACAGCCTCCAATGCTCTTCCTAATAGCAATATCGTGGGCATCTTTCTGAGGAGTCCCAAGGGGGCTTTGAAGATGATCAAGCTATGGACATGAATTTGGAATACTATTAATATTTGTATAATAAGGCTTTTGTTCACACAAGTGTTAAGAAAACCCAAAGGAGTGCTAACACAGCGTGTGCATATTCTGGCTCACCTAGCTGTTGGTGAATAATTTTTCCCATTAGGCAACCAGCTAACACCTCCATCCAACACATGGACCTGCATCTGCCAAAATGCTGAACCTCGAGGAGAGAAGAAAACTAATTCAGGTACTGAAGAAAACTCCCACAGGAGAAAATGTGTTTGTGAGACAAAGAGGGTTTGTCTGAGGAAGCGTGAGCTCTTTTTGGATAGGTAAAATTTCCAATGGGCAGATTTCAACAGGGATCCTTCTTTAAGTGCGGTTCTTTGATATCAAGGTGCGGATTTTAAAATTACTTTTTTAGGAGGTAAATTCTTCATGTTCCTACCATTGGCACCACATGTGTTTGCAGGGCTGAGACTGCAACAGGGATTCAGATGTGCTATTCAAACAACTCTTCAGCCGCTAGAATCCACTGAATTGATTATTTTCCTCATTCAGTTTGCTAAAGGATGGGTCAAGTAGGTATGATAAGGTCAAGAAGATTAATGTAAATGTCCAAACAAACTGGGGGAGCAGATTACATGGTACTCGCTGCCCCTTTCCTAGCTGTGCCCCATGTTGGCTGCAACAGCCCTGACAATTCACGTTTACATTAAAAAATAAAAATAAAAACACAGAAAAAAAAGCTTTAAGTAAGAGAGGAACGGTAACTCTTGTCACGATGTTAATGTTTCTTTTGAGAGAAAGCATTGAGGTTTAGGAGACTGGGGAAGGTGTTATTGTAACAGAAACAAACTAAAGTAGGCTATTTCCAATTTAACAATGGGTGGCCCTGTTTTTATCAGTTTATGGTGCCGTGTGTTTTTGTCTTCCTGAACACTCTTCTTTTGTCATTCAGCTATATAATCACCACCTTTTGTAAGATAATCACAGGTAATTAACTTTGTAACTGTTCTTGTCCTGTTAGACTAGTAATTGCCTGTCTCTGAATCACGTATCTAGGAGGTTTCTCAGATAAAGGAAGATATGATCTATCCATAATTTCAAGCCTGTTGACAACTGATTGAGAGCCAATTGTTTTACGTATTTTGACATATTTGTGACAATTCTCACTCTGGTAGTGGTTCTGAAAGGGTAGACTGAGCCTGAACAGCACATCCAAATAATGCATCCTTGGTAGCAGTGAACTCTGTGCAATCCATCCAGACAGAGCACTCAAATTCTAATAGCTTTATACTCTTTATGATTTTGATTTACCCTTAAGATGTACTGCATCGAGGACCACATGGCACAGTTCAGGTCTAAATAAAGCATAAGACAATAGGTGTTTTGTCCATCATGCCCTGTAGTCAATTTCTGAGAGTAAGGACTGATAACTGTTTGAAGTACATGGCAAATGTAATGATTACTTCTCAGAATACATTCCCAGCCTCCTAGAATCCGTATCATAAGACTATTTTGAGATATCAGTGTAGTACTTTAATTGAATAGCCTTACAGGGTTTTCTAAATAAATTGGTCTACTTTTTAACACTTCTTAATACATGTGAAGTTCTCACATCCATTCTGTGATCTGGAATTCCACTAAACTGTGGTAAAAAATGTGTCAAAGACCACTTATATTTCTTTACTTTGAAGCTACTCTTTCATTTGATGCCTCTATTATTCTCATTTCCATTATGCCCCTCATCGTTTTTGAGAATTACACAATCTTCTTCAGTATGTTTGTTTGTTTTTTTTTCCTGGCCCAAAGTGTCCTTGTCATACAGGAGAAAGGAGAAGATGTCTTTACACCCATTATCCTTGGAGAGGATGCAGACTAACAACAATGCCATCTATTTTATTGACTAGAATGCTAAGCATTATTATCCAAAAGTATATGATTCAATTTTTTGTTAACTGAGATGTTGCCCCTGCATTAATTGTGAGGAAGTCAAGAAAAGTAAACAACAAACTTTAATCTTCAGTGCTGTTGCTGCTTGGTTAGATGGCTGACAATTTTAAAAATTATTATTATTTGCTTTTCAATTTGAACTGCTTAGCATTGAAGGCCTAATTCCTCCTACACTGATGTCGGATTTTGATCAATGTAGCAGAAATGAACTCATGTCAAATAACGTTTGGGGAGAGAAGAAGCAGGTCTGCTCCAGATCTGGCAGCTTCAGACCACCTTCCCTGGAAGGAAAAGCAAAAGGCACAGAGCAGGTTCGCTCTTCAAAAAGCCTTCTGGGAAAGGACTGAAGAGAAAGGAGGAAGAAGGAAAGTGGAAAGCAGGAGTCGAGTGTTCCAAACACTCCATGGGCCTGAATATTTTGCTTTGTGCCCTGGCACACTCCCTTCTCAACTAAACTGCTTTGTAGCAGTTTGGGATTTTGCTCCCACCTATGTACCTTGAAGTGTTCTTCAGAAATACAAACTCAAACACGTGGCCTTGTGTTGTTGATTTAAATGACACTGTTGCTTCTACTCTCTAAAGAGGGGAATATTTGAGAGCAATGCCAGGAATCACACAAAATAAACTGACAAATAGGCCATTTGCAGATGCTTGTAAATTACTGCAGTTATCGAGATCTAAAACTCTTTGTTCATTGGTAACTAAATATAAACAAACATTCAGTTAGCTTTAAACATGGCAAGGGAAAATATATTGAAGCATTTTAAATTCAAATAAGTTTTGTATTGGCTAATAAAGGTTTCCTTTAATATTTGATATCTCTATTCAAAATCTGTATTACTGTAGAACGGAAACATTTTTGTTAGATATCAGAAAGTAAAGGTAAGAACCTCAGGAATTCCTATAAATCCTGCTAGAAATTATAATTGTATTTGGTTTTAATTGAATATGGAAAGAAATTTCTCAGGTATGTGCCAATTCTCTACCACATAGATCCTGGTCTGCATACCTTGAGAGAAAAAAAACAGCCTGTTTTCCCTAAGAGTTATTGAACTTTAGGCAGTAAATGTGTAATGCAGGAGGTTAGAGTTGATTATCACAATAATCCCTTCTGGCCTTAAAATAAATGAAAACTGTGATATAAAATTGAATTAATTCTGGTTACTAGATATCTAACTGTCATTGGATGAATTTTGCCACTGAATCCCACACCATTCCTTGCACAGCCAAAGATTCAGGCCTGTGTTGATGAAAGTCACAGTGAAAAAGGGTTTTGAATGATGACAGAACACATCATTTTTAAATAACTTGATGGTCTATAGAGAGTACCTTAAATATTGTGCTAAGGTGAAAAGGCTTTGTTCCTCTTTGGCCAGAATGTGGCTCAAGCCACTGTTGAACAGAGTGCTGGGCTTAATGCAGGACAGGCAGCAGTGGTGAACCTCAGTTCCACCCACAGCGTGGCTCAGCATCTGCAGCATCTTCCTCTGTCCTCTGCGGAGACAGCTCATGGCAATCTGTGGCAGAACTACTATCACACCAACGTCCCTCACACACCCCTGAATCCCAGCACTGGTCAGGCTTTGATTAAATGTCCCAAGATGGGTTTCAGCACCTAGTTGAAAAGTTTTGCAGCTGGTTTCAGTGCTCGTCTCTTGTACAGAGAGGAACACGGGGAACACTCTGTGGAGCTCTTCCAGTGTTGTCTTTCAAAGCACCCATGTGTGCAAACAGAAGCAGGAGATGAGCAGCACAAGCCAGCAGCATTGCCACCACAGGACTGCCCGGCAAGGCAATCATGTCCATGGGATGGAGGCGGCATTAAACCTAGATGAGCGTACTGGTCTCCAGCTGCTGGGAAAGAAGAGTACAGCAAAACAGGAGGGAGAGCACACAGCTGGAATGGGATGGACAAATGGGGATTTGTTCTGTTGCCCCCAAAGGTAGCATCCCCAATCCTCAGGTTCTTCTGTACTTGGAGATAAACAAGAAGTCTGTACAGCACTGTCACAGGATCAGGATTTCCCATTTCAAAAGTAACCGTCAGCTTAGTTCCAAATTTATTTTGTTTAAGTACCTCAGCTTTGCCCTGGTGTTCGTGTAGCAGCAGCAGTTAATTTTCTCGTGACAATGTTCTATTCTACTGACATTATCTCTTAAGTATAAGACTATTCTATTAAGGTGGATGAATTGAATTTCATTTCCTCTCACTTCAAATAATGGCATTCTATTCACATTGCTTTCAGTACATCATGGCAGCGTATGGACTTTTGTTAGAGGCTGGCACCCGCTAATGCTGTTATAGCAAGGGTAGAGATTTCCATTATAAATCCTCTTTTATGGCGTTTTAAATTAGCTATAAAAGTTTCCTCCAAGATGAAAGTTGGCACCAGGAAATAAAGGGAAAAAAAAAAAAGATTTTTTGAAGTTAAGAATGTCTCAGCTTGTTTTTTTTTTGTTTGTTTGTTTGTTTGTTTTTTTAAATGCCTTTCACTTGTAGAAAGGGAAAAAAAAGTTTATCAGTACAAGATATACTTAAAATTTCTATAAATCAATGTCTCTTCTACTCAAGGATATAGTTTGACATAAAATTAGTTCATAATGTATTCTAATTGCTTTTTGCATTATGAAGAATAACAAGTTCTTAGACTTTTGAGAGTGTGTTTTCTACATGTCAAGTAACTACTTTTCATAAGGAGTTTTACTGCCTATATTCTAAATATGTCCTTATCCCAAAGAGATGTTAAAAATAACATATTCATAAATCTGTCTTAGTTCATGCTCTCATGGTAAACTTTTAACACTTATGAAACAGCTGTTACAGTCAATATTTTTTTTGCGTTATAACAACTCCCTGTGTAATAACCCATGATATATCCTCAAGTTGGATTCAGCAAAACATTTAACCAGGGCTCATGAAGCAGGACAAAGAGCAAGCAAGAAAAACAACCCATTCTCCTTGGCGAAGTGGCTGTGATAGAAGGCCACATGCTCCCGAGAACATGGCAGCTGTGGGCTCTCTCGTCTCTGACTTGGCTGTCATCTGCATGTCCCCTTCAGGCTTTTATCTCTGAAGCATATGCATTCTTGGACACGCCATTTCTTGCAAAGCCCCTAAAGAGATCCCTTTGTTATCAGGCTGTGTCACAAAACAATAACAACAATTCTGGACATGGCCTTAATTCTAACACTATCAAAATAAATATATACCATTTTACCAGCAATCACAATACAGAGAACATATGCATACTTGTAACCTTAACAGCTAAATACTTCTGCTCTTTTTGTACTTTATAAATTTCTAAATTGTTTACTTGATACTTTTTTTTTAAATTGCTGACAATGTTAGAAGTGTGTGCATTCATTATTTACTGAATGCTCATCGTTAAGCAAGATTCTGAATTTAGGGTAATCAACAAAGATGCCCACCTACCCCGATCTTGTTCATAAACCTTTTTGTTTACTCCGCAGCTTTCCCTGCACCTTTGCAAGCACTACATTAAAGTCCAAACATGCATTCTTCGACTACTCACATATGTTGGATCACACTAAAACCCACATAGGAAGCATTAATAGGTGCATGCATCACAGCCACTACACATTAATGTAATGTGCAGCAATCACAAGCAAAATATAAACACATGTACCACTCACAGATGTCACTAGCTACCAACCTGAAGCCTAGTAAATGCCCAACTACAGGTTTCCTAATAACTGGCTCCAGCAGAAATCTTCCCTGATAATAGCAAATTCAAGGGTAGAAGTCAGCCTTTTCCCTCCAGTCCCCTGGATATATGTTCCATTCTTCTACAGAAAATTAGGGAAAAAAGAAATAGTTTTGTTTTCCCATTGAGGTGACCAGGAAAATCTTCTCTAGGGCTTCTGCAAAAGGAACAAAGTGTCTATTTCTCAGTGCAGAAAGTGTCCAAAAGATTAGAATGGATGAGCTTCTTCAGAGCAGTGGCCATCAGTACAGTCAAGCTCTCCAAGCTTTCAAACTGAATGAAGAAGAAATTCCATTTTAAAATTTGCAAATGTAGTGTAATTTGCAAAAAGAATGTCTCTATAGCTCATGCTCTGCCACTCATCACTTTAGGAAACGTTCTATATGGTACCCTGCCTTTTGATCCAGCATCAGCTTGATAAATCCTTTACACCAATGTCACATGCTGTTCCACTGGCTCTGAGCTCCTTACCTGCATGCTCATAGTTAAGAGAAATATCGAGCTATCAGAGAGCTGTAGCAGTGCAGTGTTTCAGCATTCAGTGGTGAATACACAGATACACTACACCAATCACAGCAAACCTTCACCTGGGACGATCATGGAGCAGATCCTCCTGGTTACCATGTCAAGGCACATATGAGACGAATAGTGATCCAAGACAGCCAGTATGGCTTCACCAAGGGCAGGTCTTGCCTTACCAATATGGTGGCCTTCTATGATGGAATCACAGCATCAGTGGACAGGATAAGGATGAGGGATGTCATCTATCTGGACTTCTGCAAAGCCTTTGACATGGTCCCTCTCCTCATTTTTCTCTCTAAGTTGGACAGGTATGGATTTAAAAGATGGCCTGTTCTATTGATTAAGAACTGTTTGGCTAGTTGTAGCCAAAGGGTTGAGATCAGTGGTTCTGTGTCTGGGTGGAGGCCGGTCACAAGTGGAGTCTACCAAGGGTTGGTCTTGGGATCGGTGCTCTTCAACATCTTTATCAAAAGAAGTCTATATGCTATTCCAGTCTTTAAGTTAATATATGAAAAATGATTTCCTCTTTAGCTAAAAGACTTGTCTACATGGGTAAGCAGATTAGGAGAGCTATTTGAAAAACAGTGTCATAAGAATGCCACACAGCGAACAAACCTCTAGCATTTTCCTAGTTTTGTAAAAATTTTCAGACTCAGGAACTATCACAAATGTTTCCAGGTTAATTTAGAGGTCTGCTGGATCCCTAGAGGTGTAAGCTGAACAGCTCGTTAGCTTTTGCAGTCATGCCCATTGGGCTAACAAGGAGATTAGAAAAGAACTCGATGCATGAGTTACCCATGGTGATACCATAGTTCCTGTATTGTGAACAGGAACAAAACAGAAATCTTCAAATGTCATTCATAACATCATGTATATTAACTGTTACAGACACTGGGGCCTTTAGTCCCTATGAAACTAAGGCAAGCAATATAGCAAGTAACAGGCAAATAACAAATAATATAGCTGGTTTCAGTGATGGTTCAGACCATCTTGATTTCAGAGGACATATGTAAGGGTGTGGAAAGGCAACAATTTTTAATCTAAGAAAATGTGCTAGTGAAAGCAGTGGAGTTAGTGTAAGAATACATGCTGCTGGTAAAGTAAGACATCCATGTGCACTTGGGGTCAGATGTGCTGACGCTTCTGAGACAGCTTGATGGTAAAATTGCTGCATTAGTGTTTTAGAGAAAGATGTGTAAAGTTAAAAAAAGATAAAACCCTCTTCACTTTCCTAGCTTGAGCAGTTTAAGAGATGCTCAGCTGTGACTAGAGAGGAAAAGATGCCAACTTTCCAGCGTGTGTGTGCACATTTCTTTTGCTCATAATTAATAGCCTCTGTGCTTGCTAAGTTTTTGGAAAGCAGCTCGCAGCCTACCCAGGTAATGCCTTCTGACAACGTTTTGAAGATCAGTTATGTCATATGGCTGCCTTTTAGAAAAAAAATTGTAATGCATAGCAGTGCCATATGGCATCTCTGAAGAATCAGCCGGATTGGACAGACATTCATTGGATAAAGTCCCACAGCACTTGGAAAAGAATGTAGTCCTGTTGCCAAAATGTGGCCTTTGTTAATCTCCTAACTATTATTGTGCAGAAACCAATTCATCTGTATTAATTATAAACAAATTTTAATTACTTCAGTAAAAGCTCATTATACAAATATCTAATGCCAAACAAGCTGCCTTAACCCTTTGTGATTCTCTAACGAAAACTTCAGACATTTGACTGGGAGAATTTTGAGAAAAGCAGAAATTTCAGAAAGAGTACAGAGTACAATTATGTGACATTTACATTTTTCACTCTTTTCAAATTTCATGCCTTGCATGTGTTTTACAGGCTCTAGAGTAGAGTGTCTTTGGATAGAAAAGGCCATTTACATCTCAAATCTGAGAACATATAACTCAACCTGATGTTTTTAAGATTTCCAAGTAAAATCTTCCATTTAAAATTGCAAAGATTCACAATAGGAAGTGAATGGCACATAACAAAATGTAACCTGTTTATAATTTAGCATTCATTTCGATCTACCTAGGCTTGCTTGCAGTTTTCTGCCTGACTTGTGGACCTAAGGTTAACGAATTCAACTAAGGTGCAAAGATGAGGGGCTTTGGAATAGCTCAGCCGTAGCTGATCATTCTGGAATAAATTTGTGTGGTTTGAGATAATGAATTTGTTTCCTTTCACAGAAATATTTGTTTTAAAGTAAAGCTTGGCAGAATACTGCTATTTTTCTTGCTAAGTCTTTGCATAAACATTTCCTTTTTTTTTTTTTTCATGTATACAGATCTGTGTTCCCTAGCTCAACTTCTTCCATTTGCTGGAGTCATTTTTTTGTGCCATGATATGGTGTTCCTAAATCCAGCATACCCTGCCAAGGAGGCTGATTCCCCTAGAAAGGGCTCCCCTAATTTCACACTGGCATGGAGAAAGGGCTATGCTATTCCTTGTAACTTGGCTGTCATCAACAAAGGCTCTAGGAGTCTGAAGAGGTTAACTCATTGTGACTGCTCTGCCTCATGACATAGTAACACAATGGGCCCAATGTCAAGAAAACGCAAAGAAGGACCTTGGAGTTCTGCCATGAATTTCAGCTTTGAATGAAATTCAAAACTCACTGTGAAAAATAATAATAATAATAATAAACCACAACTATTTTGGTTTGAGATGAAAATTATCCAACTTATCTTAACTATTAATTTAACTTGAATTATTAGGACATGCATAACCTTATTGTGTCAAACTCTTGTGGTCTTAAATTTCTCCAGACTTGCTGAAAAAATGATGCATGTTAACAAAATTGGCAGAAGTTTAATATATTGAGGATTGCAAACAACATTGCACAGATATATGTATTTTATTTTTCATGGCTCTTATCAGAAGACATAATCTCAAAAATTCACACTTATGTAAGAATTTTGGAATAATCTATGAACTTTGGTGCTGTCTATGGATGTATTTTACCACATCAACCCCTAGGAATTTGATTTTGTCTTGACAAGCATTCCTGATGGTATTCATATGACTCTTTGTACCTCAAGAGTTTAGAACAAAAAGCAGCATCCAGTGCATTCCTCATAAAAAAAGTTGGCATTACCACAACTGCTCTGATTTTGCTTTATAAATATTGTTATGAAAAGTAACTTCAGGGTAATTATTATACGATTTTATCTTTATCACTTAATTTGTTTCCTTCTATAATGTTATGTCTAATCACCAAAGTGAAGTACACTTTACTGCATTAAAAGAAGCATGCTTAGAGGTCTATGTGTAATGATCCCATGACCAAATGGTCATATATACAACAAACAGTCTTTAGTATTAGGAAATATACATTCCAGTGAGCAGAGCAAACTGTTGAGCAAAGATGTTCTCTGATACAGCAGTCGGCTTCCCTGGAAATCACTGATTGAAATGGTGTTTAGAAAACTAATTTATTCTCTTTAGAAAACAGAAGGAATTCAAAGAAAGGGAAATATGAAATTGAGAGTTTTTGTTAAAAGCTTGCTAATCCACTACAAAATGATCTCGCATTCTACATCCAAATATGACATCTTTTAACACTAAAACCAGTCAGAAATGCTGAAATCCAAGGATTTTCCAAGTCCAAAATTGCTGTAGATAACTAGTTTTTCTGTAGTGCTTATGGTAAACTTTTGCATAGGTTAAATTCAAGATAGAAAATGTCAAATCAAGATTCCTAAGATTAGGACTTATGTCACATTGAGATACCTGGTTACTAACTGGTTCCTTTAGACATCCTGAATACAGAGTCCTCACTGATACATTATTGGCATTATATATCATTTTATACATAGAGTAAGCAATCTATTTATATTCTCTGAACATACATTTATGCACCTAGCCTTAAGCCATTGTGCTTAAGTAAAACTAAGTAAAACACTAAAGTAAGCATCAGATGAGGAACAAGAATATTTTCCATCTATCTTCCAAGAGATTCTATCTTACTAGATATCTCATTTTAAACAGTTATAGGAAGAATATATTTTCATTCTATCCAAAATAAAAAGCATGGAAGCAGAAATTCTTATTACTAAAATATAAAACACTCTAGAAAATGTATGCTGATTTTCTTACAGTACATTTTTATCTTTTACCTACTTGGTTTCTCTTCACATTCTCTCTACAATTAGGCCTTAGTAAATTGAGGGTTACAGTCAAAAACAGCAAGGAAGAATCATGAAGCTGGCAGGACTGACTGTGCAAGTAGCCAGAGCATCTGTTTCAAAACAGTGCCATGAAATGAAACTGCAGGGAAGAAAACGCATCAAGGAAAGAGATGCATTATCAAGAAACCAGAGGCAGTCAAGAGGAAAAAAAAAGAAAAAAAAGCAGAGAAACTCGTATTAAAATTGATACAAAGTCAGGTGCCACCAAAACAGGTGACATTATGCATGGACTACGAAGGTTGGACTGTCCTGGACTGTGCTTGGAGAATGTCAGAAGTGAAAAACACCTACTGCAAATGTTCTGAAGGGGTCAATATTGAGAAGTCTCTTAATGATATCCCTTTCTTCTGAAAGTGTCAGATTCCAATCAGAGCTGCAGCCAGCACTTACATGGGGTATGGTTTTAAAAAAATTTATTCCTGTTTGGTTTTGTGCTATTCAGACTTTATGCTAGGCAAAGAAAATTTAGCCACTAGAAATTAAAGGAGGCCATTAATATGCCAAGGCCTATCCACATTAAATTACGTGCAGCAATGGAAAGTAATCTGGGGAAATAGAAAGGGACTTGCATTTTTTAGATCAAGCCTGGAATACCATTCAGTGCTTGTGTATGGTTACGGGGATTGAGGTACTTGGGAAGAAGTCAAAAAAAGGAGTAGAGCACCGTGGTGTAATGCTGTATATATGCGAGAACACTTGTACAGCTTGGGATCACACTGTTGGGTAGACCACTGCTTCTCTTTGACAGCTGAAAGAGTTGGGGCTGGTAGCTTTAACAAACTCCAGTATTTGTGTCAGACCACAGTCAATTGCTTTTATAATACAAATTAGAGAGAAGTCCACAACGGATATTTGTGCCCTAGGTCAATAAAAACTTCAAAAGGAAGACAATAGAGACAGAAGATGCCACAGTGGTGTTGGGAAAAATATCACAAAACGTATCAGTGTGAACTACTGTACTTTTCTTGGCTTTTAACATTAAGCAATTAGCATTACTCTAGAATTTACCACAACACAAATTAATAACAGGCTTATTTTAAAGTTCATTGAGGCTGGCTGATTAATACCCTGCAAAGAAACCTAATACGAAACTATTTCTGCTCCTGTGATATTCCCTGTGGTTTCTAAACTTGTGAGGAGGTTTGGAGAGGTTTCCCAGCTTAGACTATTCACATTAGAACAGGTTAGATCTGAAGGAAAGTATGCCTTGTCCCAGCTGTTAGCAATCCCTTGGGTTTGTGGTTCTGTGTTGATGCAATGAACACGTGTGTTGCAAAGTTGGTGTGCATTTGGTGAGATTTACAGAAGGTACATAATTCCTGATTTTTCCAAGTTTTCTTTCCCTGTTGAGATTTTTCCTTCACTGGGAAGAAAAACTGGTCGCTTGAAAGTGTTCAATTTCCGTACTAAATGAAGAATGGGTTTCCTCCTCTGTGATTCTCCATCTGAAGCTGCTAGGTAGAGATGGGCTGGAGGCCTGGCTGTACTGCTTGGGACTGTAAGAGCTCCACTCAACCTACCATAATCCTGTGGACTTGCTGGGTGTGTTCTGGGATGAGTTTTATTCCCATGGCCAATTTCCACACCTACTCACCAGATGTTTTGGTTTGTGAAGTGCACTGGTGAAAAGAACTATGGTAGAGCTGAGCACTATTATAATCATTAGAAAGTCAGAGAAAATATTTCTTATGTTAAATGCTGTGATCATGCACTTTATGACACAATACAATTATAAACACTTTGTGCTTATCAGAAAGCCTGTGAATCATTTCCCTTCATTTTCTTCCTCACCAAGAACCACAGTTGCCACAAAAACAGATCTATTCTTGTTCCTTTATAAAGAAGCTATGCTTGCCAATTCTACTGAGTGGTTGAAAAAAGCATGCAATTCAAAATAATACATTTGATAATGTGAGTACCCTTTGAAATGATCTGTAGTGGTTTTGTTACAGATACTGATGCTACGGTGTTGTACAGTAACAACCAAATGGTGAAATCAATTTACAGAGAAAGATACTCAGTCTGCAAGAACTACCCATCCAATGTAGGAAGCTAATTCCTGCAGAAATAAACAAGGCAATGGAGCCTTTCTTCTCCCTTTTGTAATGTTAAGTTCCATACCTATGCACCGCAGGGAAAGGAAATGAATTCCCTGCTCCTTTTACTGGGAAGATCTATTTCAGATGCCTTCCCTTATGTTTTTATCTGTATATTTACAAAATATTACTTCCTGCTAACTTTTTTTTTTTTAATTATAGGGCATATTTTAACATGCACAAAAGTGATGCTGTGCAGTAATCTGCACCAGACTTTCGAAGGGCAGCAGGTACCACAGCACATTGTGTGGTGGGGTAACCTGGCTACTTCCGTGTTGGTTTTGCTTAGATGATGAAGTCCTAGATTGTAAGCAGGGTTGTTGCTGGATGAGATGAGGGTATTGTTTGGTTTCTAGTGCTTTTTTCTTACCAAGAATGGTAGAGTGATGTCTGATAAAGCCAACAGTGCCAGCAGAGACGTGTAGAGATGGTAGACTTGTGCCTATATAGAGAAGTAAATCCTGCTTTGGCATCTGTTGAAACAGCTGTAGGCTTAGAAACATCATAAAGTGCCATAACAGGGATGTAGTCAGGAGAGAAAGCCCTCAAAAGTATGCTTCCTCTTCTTTATCCCATTTCTTTTCAGTGTCTGTTCTATGCAGTTTATAAAGGGATCTGCAGATCAACGCTGGTGGCAATGGCATAGAGCTCCATCCCAGTTGGCTGTGGATAGTAGAACAAACCACATGTCCTGGGAGAATTTGCTCTTAGGTATATTTTGGAATTACATCTCTGTTAGAAGTGGGGAGGACCAGCACAGCCACTCCAGTATATTCTTGGTTGGTAAAGGAGAGTTTTCAGTAGATTGGTTTGTGCTGAGATCCATGTGACCTTGACACCAGAAATCCAATACAGGCTCTAACCAAAGCACTGACATATAAACGAGGGCAGATTTCATTTTTCTGATAAGAATGTAACAATTACTGCAATACTGCCAGGAGAAGTGAGGGAAGAGCTCATACGTACTTTTCCCCTCAAATCCTGCATTCTCTGTTTTTCTGGTTATATTTTGGAAATATATAAATTTGGTGGTGAGGAGAAACACTTGCAAATATTAACAAAGCAAGCTGCAACTCCTAATTCACAAGGCCAAAAGCCTTCACTACAGAAAGAAGTTTAAGCTAAGAGGTTTATCTTTTTTAAGGAAGATCCATATGCCACACTGAACTTTTTCCCCAGCATTATCACTAGCCTCTGGAAGTTATATCTGTGAAACAGCACATGCTCTTGTCTTTTTTTATATTGCTTTCTGACACCACATCAGAAATTAATTATTTAATAAAATGTAACATTGTCTAGATTTCCAGCCATGATCAGAATCAAATGGCACATGCAAAATTTGTGCTACAAAAAACTTAGCACAAGGACCACAGACATACACTTTAGCATGGAAAGGGGTAATGTACATGTTAGCATGTCAAATTATCCAATGTGAAGTGAAGAGGAAAATATTTTTAAATCATTTGTCTTTCTAAAGGAAGGCAATGCTCAGATATTGCCCTTAACATGCTTGATAAGTACATCCTCATGTGATTTAAGTCTTTCAATAGACTCAAAATGAATACAGAGAGCCTTGTGGCTTTGATACCAACAGGAATGAACACATCAGAGAGTGCCTGATATGTAGGATTTTAAAGAAATGACAAATACACCTCATTGAAATCTTGTAGTTGAAAGCCAAGGTAACTTGGCTGTGGGATAACTGTCACAGCATTAAGAACTTATAAGGGTGAGAAAGTAAAGGAAGGGAGGAAGGAAGTAAGAATGAAAGGAGGAAAGGAATAAAGAGAAAGAAAGGAAGAAAGGAAGAAAGGAAGAAGGAAGGAAGGAAGGAAGGAAGGAAGGAAGGAAGGAAGGAAGGAAGGAAGGAAGGAAGGAAGGAAGGAAGGAAGGAAGGAAGGGAGGAAGGGAGGGAGGGAAGGAAGGAAGGAAGGAAGGAAGGGAGGGAGGAAGGAAGGAAGGAAGGGAGGGAGGGAGGGAGAGAGGGAGGGAGGGAGGGAGGGAGGAAGGAAGGAAGGAAGGAAGGAAGGAAGGAAGGAAGGAAGGAAGGAAGGAAGGAAGGAAGGAAGGAAGGAAGGAAGGAAGGAAGGAAGGAAGGAAGGAAGGAAGGAAGGAAGGAAGGAAGGAAGGAGAAACCCCCAAAAAACAACTAGTTTATTTTTTCGCCTACATACCCTGCTGTAGCTATTCTTTCCCAATATCTCCTAAGTAATGCCACATGTATGAGAGTTCTCTGAATTCTTTGTTTCAGAATATCATGAGATTAATTATTCTACTCCATTTTAGGGCTACTTGCTTAGAACTAATATACAATATTCTTCATTACTGTGCTGCATTTGGTTAAATATCAGTGTCTTTAATGTATCTTTTGTCATAACCATTTCTAGTATGTGAATTACAATTCTTAGAAATGAGATATAGGAAATTTGAATAGAGTTGTTAATTATAGATAATTAATCTGAGATTTCACAGATCTCTCTGCCTTCTGAAGCAGTGGATGCCCAGGAGAATCAGTCACTGTGAAATGAGTGTACTAGTGGAATTAGATTACTACAAGTACATAGAGCAATTGTGCGTAAGCCATATATGATTAATTTTACCTGTCTGATTTCTGCAGTGATACCAATGTGTCAAAAAGACACTAGTTTGCACTTTGGCCTCAGTGACCACTACTACAGACAAAGTGATTTCCTTAAGCTTCCTGATGAACTTAGTGTGAGTCTGTTTTCCAGTAGGGTGATATGTCACTATTTCAGATGGTTGAATGATGTCTACAGTCTAAACAATACCTTATTAATAACATGGATATAATGAGGCTGTCATTAAACATTACCAAGACCAAAAATATTCTGCATCATTATTTTGTTTGCCCAAAGTGTTTCCTAACATTCCCCATCTATTGGATGGTTCTTGGTTTTGGCATCTGAAAGCTATCTGGAACAATATGCTACAGGTTTCCAATCATGTCCATGTAATTGGAATAGCACCATACCAAGACTGCTGCTGGCATCTGTTGAAACAGCTGTAGAATTGGAAACATCATAAAATGCCAGAACCAAGGAGTTAGTCAATAGAGTCTTTAAACCCTCAAAAACACACTCTTGTTCTTTATCCCATTTCTTTTTAGTGTCTGTTCTAAGTAATTATGAAAGACACTGGCCTTTTTAATGAGAGGTTAAGTATGAATTTGCTTCAAATTTTATCATGCTGATGAGCTGTGCTAGTTCTGATACATTTTATGTGGCATTACTTCAAATATAGCCTTAATTTTTTTTCCTGTCTCAATTTTTCTTTGCCAATCACATATTCTGACTGCCATAGCTTGCTTGTATTTTCCTCTGTTTCTGTCCAGCAGCTTCAACCACCCTCTGAACTTGTGTTAATCCTAAATTTGCAATGTTTCTTTAACTCTCAATTAATTGCAATTACAATTATTTTTCCCTCTCAGACTTATACAAAGTCCTATGGAAGCAGTCAGAGCTATCTGGGAGCAACTGACTACCAAAAACATATTTTCTGAAAGGTGCCATCATTTCAGCATTGTAATTAGTGAAGTGGGTTTTGTACAAGTGTTTACCTACACCTTGCAAGGATACTGGCTTGTCATTTGATTCTTAATAGTATCTTCTTGCTGACAAGACTAGTCTAAAAAAAGAAAGATATATTAAATCCACTTCTGTGATATTTTCACAATTGATGCCAAAGAAGCAAACCAAAATATCAGTTACATTTACATGCAAATACGTCTTTTCACTTGTGGAAAGTACAACTTCAGGCAATACTTGGCACAAATGAAAGATATTCAGTTGGGTTAAACCACTTTTTCCTGAACTTATCAGATTTCAAGTAAGTTGTCTTACTTACTCTGCGTGCTGTACAAAACCTACTTGAAAGATTTGCTTGTAATGACAGTATTAGAGGAAACCAATATCACCAGAAAATGTTCTTTGCCTTAATGGCCAAAGCACAGGTTGATTTGGTGTATGACATAGCTCCATCCAAATGAGTTTTTGACCACTACTCAGGGATTGTTTATTGTGACCCTAGATGTTTTGATTCTCTTGTTGCTGTTGTAACAAACTAACTAACAGATAAATGAATAAGATTTAAATCAACTAAAAAAACAAACACACAAAATTAAAAGCCAAGCAAGGATTTATTTTTCCATCAGTCTCAATGGAGATCTCAGGAGTCCCTTTCATATTGCTTAGTATCTCCTATACTACACTGTAAAAAAATTTCAATTTTTTGGAGCCTGACCCTCTGCCACTAAAAGAAAGTGGAAATTTCAGGCACATCCTTGGTGAAGTCAGAACAAGGAAAATAGAACTGTGTTTGCCAATACTAAGTTCTTTATATTTCAGCTGCTTGCCTGTCAATTTCTTCTCACTGGTGACTGCAATATCTATTCTGCAATAAGGGTAAAGGCCAGATGAAAACAAGGAAATGCCTGTGAGTGTGCACTCCTGAATGCCTTTCTGCATTTGTGTGGAGAAAAAAATCACCCCAGTGCCTTTGCTTTGCAGACATGTTGGGACTGGCTCACTTACTGCACAAGCTTTCTTTCTTTCTTTCTTTTCTTTCTTTTCTTTCTTTCTTTCTTTCTTTTTCTTTCTTCTTCTTTCTTTCTTTCTTTCTTTCTTTCTTTCTTTCTTTCTTTCTTTCTTTCTTTCTTTCTTTCTTTCTTTCTTTCTTTCTTTCTTTTTTTCTTTCTTTCTTCTCTTCCTTCCTTCCTTCTTCCTTCCTTCCTTCCTTCCTTCCTTCCTTCCTTCCCTTCCTTCCTCCCTCCCTCCCTCCCTCCCTCCTTCCCTCCCTCCCTCCTTCCCTCCTTCCCTCCCTCCCTCCTTCCCTCACTCCCTCCCTCCCTCCTTCCCTCCTTCCCTCCTTTCCTCCTTCCCTCCTTCCCTCCCTCCCTCCCTCCCTCCCTCCCTCCCTCCCTCCCTCCCTCCCTTCCTCCCTTGCTCCCTTCCTTCCTCCTTCCCTCCTTCTTCCTTCCTTTGTTTCCTTCTTTTCCTTCTTTTCCTTCTTTTCCTTCCCATTTTTTTTAAGATGTAGGGCTACCCTGCTTCATACTCATTTCACAAATCAATAGAACATAGAAAAGCAAGTATATAAATATATATATATATATTCGAGCTTGATACTCCAGCAGATATACAATGCCTGTGAGGCCTAATCGACGGCTTTTGTGATGTGGAACAGCCTCCACATCAACACATCACTTCCAGCCTTCAATGCTCAGAAAACTGGACAGATGCCTATAGCTTGCCATAGAGCAGCAAGGAGAGCAAGTTATCTTGGTTGAGCCCTGGGGAAACCCCAACATCAGCCCCAGCAGCAACCTAACTCTGCTGCTTAGGGCTCATCAGATCCAAAAACCATATCCAGATTTAGATGAAAATCTGTCTAAAAAATGTCAGAAAAAAGAGATGCTAAATCTAGGAATCTTCAAATTTTCTTCTTTGAGAGTGAGCCCAAAGTGAGCCCAATTTAAGCTTATGGGAGCTTAAATTAGAAAATCTTGTTCTGATACAGATAAATGGGAAAAAGTATTGGGCTTTTTTTTTTCATTGGCTCCTACTAAACTTTGAAATACTAAGTCGGTGAAAATGATCCAAATAAGGAGATAAAATTGTTCAAGAATGCTAAACTTAATAAACAGAAGTCTCCAGCTTTTAAACTGGAAATTTGAAGGACTCAATTTCACAAACATCCCAGGAACCTGAGAGACTGACTTCATCTAGGAGTCAGTGAAATCTATGATTCAATAAAATCTGCAATTTGCTGATGTGTGGTAAGTATCACTAGAAGACCGTTTATGAATAAAGCAAAGTAAAGGGAGATCACAAGGAGATGTGTATTAGGTCCTCAAAATTATAGGAAAAAATAAGCAAGCAAGAGTGGGAAGCTTCGGGGCAAAAACTATTCAGTTAAGAAGAGAAATAGAAAAAGCAACATCAGATATATTGCTTGTTAACTCAAAGTTTGGAAGAAGATTCACTGGCAAAAGAATGATCATACTTCTGTAAGCAACTACAAAGGTATTTGCCTTCTCACGGTGAGCTATTCAATATTAAAAAGTTATCATATTTAGATGAAACATTAAAAAAATTAAGTTACACATTTTTATCATGTACACTGAAGATTGTTTCAATGAGATTTTTTTTTAAAGGCCTTCTAAATTTGACTAAACTGGTTTCTGGGCTGTAGGATGTAACTACCAAATGTATTATTATGTTTACTTTTTGTCCATGGTTAAAAAACAAATAATTGTGTAAGAGAGAAAGACATTTCAGCTAAAAATATGTTATTTGAACAGGAAAGTATTTTTAGCAGTAAGGTCTGTGAGAGTTCTAGTTCTGATCCTTTCCTAAGAAATAAGTGGCCAAACACGTCAGTCATTTCAGGGAGACAGAATCAGGTTGTTTCTGGAGACGGGCAATAAATTATTATGGCACTTCATGTGAGATTTTGACACATGCAGTAGCACCTTACTTCAAGGAAAGTTCCAATGAACTGTCGGAAAACACACCAGAACTGGTTGCTACCCTATTCAACTAAAGGTGGCTGAATTTAGCTCTTCATTTTTTTAACTATACAACAGGGGCTTCTGTAGGCTGCTTCATTCACAGCTGTATTTTTGTTACTTTCTCTTTAAAACGTAACTTGTTGTATTGTTGTGTAGTGTTAAAAGTCTTGTGCTGTTCCTTTTTGTCCAATAAACAGTGATTTCAAACTGTGCATTGCTTTATATGCGAGTTTATATGTTATGCTTTACTTCCACCATCCTCTCAACTTCAAACGTTTAAAGTTTTTTTAAAAAGAAATATCTTCTGTCTTCTGTAAGGCATCATTTTTTTCAGCACTGCTACTCTTCCTATTTGTCTGAGACCAGAAGTAATAAGTGACTGATGTATCAAAGAGTCTTCCCTATAATGATGTGCATACGAGACAACATTTTAAGTTGCTGTTGATCTGCAAATAACTATTCCTGAGCAAACTAGATTTCATCGGTTTCTTTCTAAAAATAAACCAGGCTTTAAATAGAGTCCAACAAGCAAAGCAGTACCAGACTCAATTATCTAGATGAGTTTTTTTCCGCAGCAGCCTGAAACTTTGAAGCATGATTATTGTTTTGTCATGATACTCGTTACTTTATTTTAATACAATTCCTACTTTATGTTAATAAATGTTTTGCTTCCTAAGTGGCACATACTGCACCCTGTTTAAATCTTGATTTTTATTATTATCTTGTAAGTTGTAAAGTAATCATGTGAGGATGATACAAAGGCAAGGGAAAGTCTAAGCTTGATTGTAGGAGTACAAACGGTCAAGATATGTACCCATGTACATAATTGTAAACACAATGTAAAGCAAACTAGAATGCCAAAGTCTCTAAGCTCCTCCTAGAGTGTTTATTTATTTCTGTGAAGGAGTTTTCCAGGTTAAAGAGACATATGAATTTTGAAGTAATCACTATCATAAAAATTGCTTTCCAGGATAGTTTGAATTTTTTGTTTTCCAGATGTAGGTTTTAAAACATATATTTATTTCATTTGGTTTGATGCTAATATCAACAACAGTTGTGGGGGAGCTGTTTCAGTTACATCATGCAGAGGCCATGATATTAATAGAGTTCCCGGCTTGACCACGTTGGTTTTATTTACAGCCAGAGACATAGAGATCTGCTGTCCCAAAAGTGGACTTTACCTCATGTCACGAGACCTGTGTGAGCCAGGTCCCGTCCCCAGCACTGCCAGTGTATGGTCAGCTGCAGCCAGCAGAGAAACACAGCTACGTTCCCAACTGAGCTCATGTGTAAGTGGAATAATGCACTGTCAACATGTCAGTGGAAAAGATAAGAGAGCCACGTTGTTCCCCCTTTCACACACCAAATGCCACTATTTACAGGATGTAGCAGCAAAGGGTTTTGTATGCATAAAGGGGAAAAACCTGTGCAAGTTCACACATCTTGGGCCCACTGCTTTACACGACGTTGGCCATTGGAGCTCCCCACACTGCCCCAAGGACGCAAGCATCCCTGCCTGCAGATCTGCTTTGGTGGACTTCTCTGGTGTTTAGGTAAACAGCTTTGTGGCTGCTTGTTTTAGTCCTGGCTGCTAACAGAAGGTGACTGTTTATTGCAGGTGGCAGCCCAGCAGGTGAGAAGTCAGGGGGCATGCATGGGGCAGCCACAGCGGCAAGGCCAGGAGCCTTGTGCCAGGCAGGCATTTCATGCAGCTCTTATTGTTTCCTGGAACCCCAACAGCAAGACATTTCCTGCTCTTTAACACGAGTGGAAACCAAATTTATTCTTTCCAGTTTGGTGGTTTTGGGGTTTGTTGGAAAAGAAGGGTTTGTTGGAGAAGAAGCAGGAGCCTGGACTGTTCCTTTTGGTTCCAGTAAAGAGAAAAATAAAACAAATCTCAGCACTAAAAATAAATATTTTTTATCTTAAAATACATTTAATATTAAATATTAATGTAATAAATATTTAACATATTTATTTGTATAAATAAATCACACACAGCAGATTAGGGCAAGACAAGCATTTTGCTTCTGAGAAAAAAAAAGTTTTCAAAACACTTTTCCTCTCTCTTTTTGGTGGATGTTGCTATATTTAACTGATCCGTCCTTCTAAAAAGATTTGTGTTTTCAATAAGAAGTCATATTTCACTGAAAATGACTGACAACTGTGACAAAGCTGGCATTCCAGCAAATGACCATCAATAGGTACTTTCTGTCTACACGAACCTTCCCCAAATAACCCAGATCTCCTTTTTCTGTCACAGCACATGTATACATGTGCAAAGCGCATCAGGATGCTGCAACAGTAAAGGGTGACAATGCCAGAGGAAGGCAAAGAGGATTGCAAGAAGTGCCCTTAGCACAGAATTTAATTAAGGCATTCCCCAAATAAATATACATGAAGCAGGGCTAAAACTTAGCACATCAGACAAAGAGATGTCAAAATGTACATCAGTGAAGCCTGTAACATCCTGAAGGTAGATAGCTTCTCTCTTTCCATTTGGAAGGAACTTAACACATTTTCATCCCAACCAAAAGCAGAGGGTAAACAATAGCGAGAAGGGAGACGACAAGCAGGTGATGTGCCAGCTCTTGCAGCATGCACATCACCTAGTGGACATGCTCTGCATACTGAAGGGTGGAGATCTGTCCTGCCGCAGCATACTTTCTGCTCCCTTTATCAAGCACTTGTCCTGATGCACAGGGTCCAGGTGGGATTTAGCCTGCACTCAGCCAAGCGATGATGGATTTTGCAGAGTATGTGTATCACCAACACGCACTGTGCAGCAGCCACCTGTGGAGTGTGCCACCTGCAAAGGGTGTGCAACCAGGAGGGGATGGAAACCAAACGTGGCCCATGCTAACATATAAAAAACACTTGTAAACTACAGTGGAAATTGGGAAAACATGGATAAGTTCATAAGTTAAAGCTATCAAATATCGAGCTAAACTGTTTAGTTTTATATGAACGTTTACTGTGCCTCAGTGAAAATAAGTGCTGGTGAAATGAGCACTGTGGCAGTCACAGTGCCAAGGTCTGGCCCAGCCCAAACCAACAGGGAGATCCCCGCATGCTTCCTGCAGGATACAGAGAGGTTTTCGGTAATGGAAGTCATCTCAATGCAAAGACGTCACCTCAAAACAGGCGCAGGCTTCAAGCCTGTAAATTTTGAGCAGAGAACTCTTGGAACAGATTCCAGATGGGGACATGTGACAGTGTTTGACACCTGGAGCTGCAAGGCAATGACGATTAGGAGGGACATACTTGCGTCTATTTTTAAATGGCACTGAGGTGAGTTGATATAGAAATTCCATTCCAAGAATGTCAGTACGGATGAGTGCCCATAATATAATTATTTGCAGCAAAAAGCAAGCCACGTTTCAGCTCGGAACATTTGATCTGTCTATGTACAATCAAAATACAGTCAGTTTTGGACAGCATCGCAGGATATTTCTGACTCCCATGTGCAACTCCGCTTCCACCAGCCTTCCTCTCACACCATATCACACAGCGATACATGGTGTAAATCCTTCACATGTCAAATCAGACATGGCAGCTACAGTCTGCAGGAAAAATCTGCGGGGTGTAAAGTTACCAAGTATTTGTGAGGTCTGCTGTGAGCCTGCATTTTTTTCTTCCTGAAACATGAATTCATCTTTCAAAGAACATGTTTATCTTTCCTTTTGCACTAAAACATACCTGCTTTCTCCAGGAAATAAATAGAGAGAAGAAAAAGGTGTGGGTAAGAGAGGCGTGCAATAAGCCAGGCTTCACTCATCAGCTAGGGAATATAATGACAATATTTGGTGGTTACGATCTTTTATGACTTAGGAATCATGTTGATGTATATTCTCCCTGCGTGATGGGGGAGCACAGTCACTGTGTGAGGGTCTGCATCTACTGCTCCGTGAGACAGGGCAGGCATTCTGAAAGGTGACTTCTGTACTATTCTCCTTACAGAAAATGGGAGATGTTAACTTGATTCAGTTTGTAAGTGGATGTTTAATGGCTAATAGCTTCCCATAGTTTCTAAATGATGCTCCTTCCATCTTTCATAAGATAATATCTGATATTTCAAACTAAAGGTACAAGCCAGAGGTAACTGCTCTGGTGAGATTTTTTTGTTGCTGTTGTTCTAAGATGAGATTTCAGACTCGGCTTTCAGTCCTCGACACATCAGCACAACATGCTCTGTGTCGTTCAACAATTCCTACTCGCTTTTCAGCTCTCCACACAATAATGTGGATGAAACTATCATGCCACACAGATTTTCAGACTCAACCAAAGTCTCTGTCTGCAGCAGACAAAGGAAGTATTGGAAATTTGCTATTTTTAGATTATTTTAAAAAAGCTTTTTAAAAATTGGCCAATAATTTTGGCCTCGAAATGGACCTCTGTAAAGCAGATAGCTTTTAAATTAGAAATCAATGCCCGGCTTGTGGCTTCCCACCAGTTGTGTAAATTGAAATCACTGTAGAACAAAACATGTCCTGATGTAATTGCTCCGTTGAGCTGAATTCACTTCAAGGTAAACTTGACCTCTTATTATGCTATGCCAATCTGCTCATTAAAGCCCCGTGTACCTAAATATCTGTAGGAGAGATAGATTTAACCGGATCCTAAAGCATACTTTAAACGTATTTTCAAAAACAACCAAATTTTCAAAGCCTGGCACAGTAGTGGATAAATGATGCTCATAAATGTCCTTTCCAGGAATGCGTATGCGCCTGTTGTGAGCACATGTAAAGCTCCTTTACATTCAGTACATCTATTTCAGTGCTTAAAATCAGGCACTTGCAAGTTTGCAAGAGCAGGCCCATAGCATGTGTGTGTGTGTGTGTGTGCAAGTGTGCATACAGAGATAAACAATGCTGGCTGATGAGAAGTTCTGCTACACACCAGTGCTTTTAGTTAACATTTGCCATTAAAAAAAAAAAAAAAAAAAAAAGCCCTACGCTAAATGCCCAGACAGCTCTGAGAGCTCCAATCACTAGTCTGAAACACAACAAAAACACAGTTTTTTCCTCACTCTATTAAGTCGATGTATTTTTTTTTTTTTTTTTTTTTTCATGGAGGTGCCTTCTTTGTGTAGTGTCAACATGACAGCAGAAGCACCGCTTCACTGTAGGTTGCATCACTGACAATGACATTCTCTGAGAAACGTGGAAGGGAATGACTGATGAATCGGAAAATGTATGGATGCCTCCTGAAACGATTAGGGAACGAAGCGCGGAGCAAATGGTGGCACACTCCTATTAATTGTAGCTGATCGTAATTAATTTCCACTGCAGACTCAATCGTGTTTCTGCTTTTGGAAGAATCCAGAATCCCTTTCCAGGAAAGTGTGAAATTGCATCTGGGTTCTGCAAACCACGAAAGACATACATTTCTTTAAAAAAAAAAAAAAAAAAGGAAAAAAAGGAAAAAAAAAAGAGAGGGAGGCCTTCCTCAATACTGTACTTTATAAAGAACGAAATACAAAGGGAAAAAGAAAATGATAATTGTTTTCTCTAAGGCTATTATCTAATGCGAAAGCAAACAGTCTGACTGGAAATCAGCTAACAGAAGGGGATTAGAGAGTAGATCTGAGAGTGGCTTGATTTCTAGCACTGCTGTCTCTTCACACAGTGATGAGACACAGGCAGAGCAGCCAGGAGCTCTCCAGATGGCCAGGGAAAGTGTTTGTCTTGGGTTACTGCAGGGCAGTCTGGACTCTTAAAGCCGGGGAGGCATCATTAGGGAGCAAGTTAGATGTCCACCCGGTAAAAGCGAGCGAGGGAAAGAAAGAGCAGGCGGGCTGCCCGAGAGGGACCGCGCTCGCCTATTGTTAACATCTACTTGACCCCCACTAACCCCCTCACGACACAGATGTCTCCTACCTCTATCACCTCCCACTGCTTTAAGCCCTCCCCCCCTGCACCTGGGTAGCGGGGCCGGGCCGGCTGCCGGCAGTATGCTGCCTGCCTCGCGAGGTGTCTGCTAGCGGGGAGCCGGGCGGAGCGGGGCGCGGAGCGGAGCGGAGAGGAGAGGAGAGCGGCGGAACGGAGCGCGGAGCGACGCGGCACTGCGCAGCGCGGCTCGGCCCGGCGATGCGTCGGCTGCACGGGGACAGGCACAGCCCCCGCCACTGACAGCGGCCGCTCCCTGCGCTCCGCATCACGTCTGGCTGCGGCGAGGAGAAGGAGCTGGGCGTTCGCTATCTCGGCTTGGAGACTTTATTTTTGCTTCTCGTCCTTTCCCTTGGAACCGGGAGGCTCTCTCGAGCTGATCCTCCTTTAAAAAAAAAAAAAAAAAAAAAAAAAAAAGAGAGAGGAGGAGGGGGGAAAGGAGCAGCTGGAGTTTCTCCTCAGCTCGTTTTGACTTTTGTGGACGTGGATCATCTGGACTGGGAAGGGAAGCCGCGCCGCGCTGCTCTCCCCGCTCCCACCCCCGCGCCCCTCCAGCAGCCTGGGCTGCCGGCGCTCCCCCGAACAGGACGGGAACTTTTATTTGCAGCTCGCAGCCCGTGGCGAATGGTGGGAATCTCCGGTCCTCTGCAGTGTGAGTACGGGCGCGGGGCCGCGGCGCGGGGGTGCGGGCCCCTCTTTCTTTCCCCCTCTCCTTCCCGCTGGGGCTCCGCGGCTGGAACTAACCCGGGGCTGCGGCCGTGCCCGGGTGCATGCAGCTCCTCCACCGCTGTCCCCGCTCACCGGCTCGGCCCCGGATCTCTCAAAAGCCCAGGACCCGAAGCACCCAATTTGTGTAGAAAGCAGCCCTCCGAAGCTCCTAGCTTAGGGTTTCTGTCTCCATTTAGGACTAGTTTTGTTGGTTTTGTTTTTTTATCTTCCTTTTTTTTTTCTTCTTTTTTTTTTTTTTTTTTCCTGCCCTTCTTGCCAGATCCCAGACCTAGCCAATGTGAAACGGAGTGCCTGAAATATTTCTGGTGGGATTTTGTTGTTGTTCCGTTACAATCCTCGGATTATGTAGCACAGGCAACACCACTTCAGGCTATTTTGCGAGAAATATTTCAGACTGTGCACATCGTCTTCCATTGCACCGAGGTTTCGTATCTCGCTCCCTGAAACGAGAGGGCAGCGTTAGGGAGTGCGTTTCCCAAACTGCAATAGGATGTGATCGTGTCACCTCGCCGAGCTGAGCCGGAGGGATCGGTTCCATACATTAGCGAAGCATCACGATACGGGAGGCTGAGGGATGAACACCATGCGCCCGCCCGTGCAAACGAGCGTTGCACTTTGGGCTACTTTGAGTCCTTTTGTTAGTACCAAAGTTGGGAGACGGGGCGAAAATCGGAGACGGGGGAGGAAAACACTCGCGGGCCTCGTTGGGGCACCCACAGCACGTGAATTCTGATAAATTCTGTGTCCAGAAATAATGAGTGTTGTCACTGCCCTCTGCTCCCCGAAACGTTAGAGAGAAACTGAAAGCAACTCATGGGCGCAGCAGTGGGATCGCCCGCAGCGGAGCTTTGGGGCCGCTCCCCGGGGTGCGGGAGGGCGAAGGCACGCGGCCCCACCGTCCCTATAGCTGCCCAGTCTCCCGCTCAGCCGTAGGTCCAAGAGCGGCTGCGGGCTTCTAAGTCGAGAGGAGCCGGATCTTGGAGACCGCTGGGTGCGGGTTGCATCCCCCGCTTGTTCATCGCTGCGGTGCGGGCTGCGATCCGCTGAGCCCCAGGTAGCGATCCTGCCTAAAGGAGCTGCCCAAGTTTGGCACTGCCCGGTGCAGCAGGGCTGGAGATCGCTTGATCTGGCGGTAGGAAGCCGCGCGGCTTCGCAGACAAATCAGGACGCCGGTGACGGGCGTAGGATGTTAGAGATGGGGAGAAGAGAGAGGAGTATAGCCCTAAAAGCAGCCCGCATGCACGGCCGTGGGTGTACAGCGAATGCCGAACGCCTGGCTGTGGGCATACCCTCGTGTAACTGAAGGATGCCTTCTGAGTCTCGGTATGTAACAGCCGAGGGGCTGCTTCAGCGAATATACGTATGCTTAATGTAACTCTGACCCCTTTAACTTTTAACATCGCTTCCCCTAATTAATCTGTTCAGGCCCCAGACTTAAATGGCTGTCCGCAGCTGCTGCAAATTGATTTATCCCCTGATGGTGGTCCGACTTGCTGACCAAAGCAGGATTTATTTTTTTTTCTCCCTACCCATTTTTGGTCTGCTAATCTGTTTTGACTTATTTTCTCCTTCAAGCAGTACTCGCATGCTTTTTGAAGGACTCAGAAAATATTTTCTTTTGACATGTAGCTAGAAACATAATTATTGTATTTGTAAACACAATATGTTCGGGCTAAGGGTGGTTATAATTTATTTAATTATACCCTCATAGCCTCACATTTCCTCTGTTTCTGCATCCTGACGGATGCAATGGGAAGTTTAAATGAGTAACTTTGTTAAGTGCAGTTTGAGGCAAGACGGGAGAGATGTGTTTAGATGTGAGTTCTGTTGTGCAGGTCTTCTGCTCTGCTTTTCTCCGGGCAGTTTGGGTGAAGCTGGGTGGTGAGAGGACTGAAACTGATTTCTGATGGCTGTTAAAGCTGATGCTTGACCTTTCCATGGGAAGTCTGAAAACCTCATGCCATTTATTCTGGGCTGATTTCCTTAGGAAATCCAATACGAGCAGGGAACTTCCTTCAGCCTGGCTGAATGCTAGGAAAGTTTCCGTCTTGTTTATACAGTCTGGTTTTAGCACGAGGCATGTTTCTGGGGCTCCCCATCAATAGAAATAATACTAGGAAAAAGATCTAAGCATGGCATGTTCCTAACGGTTCAGTATATGGAAACACAAAGTTGGCAAAGGCTTCATTAGTTGTGAGACGAGCTGCAGACTCCCTGTCAAAGCTTTCAGTGAAGAAGTAGTGCTGTGTTTGGTAACTGACAACTTTCTGAAGGTCACTTTTACCAGATCTGAACCTGGGGGTAGAATTGCTACCTTCAGTTCCTGCATCACTTTTCTTTACCATCACGGAAAACTCACATCATACAACAGTGTGAAGGAAAGCCCAGTCCCTACCAAGACCCAGCACCCCAAAGCTTGCTGATGCTGAGCTGAAGCCAGGCTGGGTGTGAGGGAGGTGGTGGGACGCAGCGAGCTGTCGTGGGGCCGGTGGGAGCGGGCCGGAGGAGACAAGAACCATTCTGTTTGTAATGGAATGCAGACAGCAGCGTTAGGTCACTGCTTCCTGGCAACTGCTGCACGAGTTGTTTTCCTTCAAAGGCTTTGAGCTTTTAAATAGTTTCCAAAATCTTTTCAAGTAAAACATTGCCTTCTACCATTTCTGACCACCTTAACGTTAACTCGTTTCTTGCCTAAATAATGGACCAGTAAAACATCACACGGCGTCTCATCTGTATACACTTAACACTATGTATGCCTGCGCGCACATGGAGTTCAGTGCCAGAAGTATTGTTTGTAGAATAAAGGGGAGAAAAACAGCTCCACCTGGAGTGCTGGCCAGTGGCTAGTCAGCTCAGGACGTTCTTCCCTGTCAAATCCTGTTTCTCACTTCTCTGAAATGAACTTCAGCCGACAGGCGTTGAATGCGAAGCTCACTCCATTGAGGTACTGTGCAGCCTGCGAGCCCCTGATCGCAGGCACTTGGGGTGAAATAGGCGTCTGCGGTATTTGCATTGGCGGTGATGGGAGAATGGGCTTGCAATTGTCATTTCCATCTTTGAAATCCACTTGCCACAGTCCATTACTGTTAAATCTTTAGCTAATTGAATAAGGATATTAGTATGTTGCTGTTGCGGGAGCTTCAGATTTGTTAGGCTGGGGGGGAGACCCTGGTCTTTGTTCTGTAGCAACTTAAGTTGTCATGCTGAGATCAAGAAGCCTTATCAACTGAAATGAAACGTGAACTTGGTGTTGTGAAGAGGTTATTTCTCATGGTCTGGCTGAAAAACCGCAGAAATAAATTATTTTAAATCAGAATAAATTAAAAACCTTGGATCCGTTTAGTTAGTAGCAGCCTGCTCTTTTTCATACAGCCTTTAATAGCAACCTAGAATATTTATAAGATTTTAAACTGACACTGAATTTAGCATAAGGACCGAGAGTAAATTCTTAAAATATTGGCTTCCAGATTTCATTTTCTTCACCTACTTTCACATTAAAGATCTAAAGAAAGTTAGTTTAAAAACTGAAGATTTACTGTAAAAGGTCTTGTTTCTCTACAGTAAACGTTACTTTTCAAAGAACTGCTTTAAAATTGCGGTTATTTTCTTCTTGTTTACTATAAACCTGATTAGCTTAATATATGGTAGCATAAATGCATCAGGAAGTAGTATACTGCGTGGTTTTGTGGATAAAGAAAAACGACCAGCAGATGTAAGATTGAAGTCAAAATATCCTGCCCTTCAAAAGGCTTTTTATTTCCCTTCAAAATAATTTCATCTGAGAGACACTGACTTCCATCTTCATTTTTTTTTTCCTGCCATTGATATGAAAGTTTCCAAATATTGTTTAGAGAACAGTGGACGTTTTATTAAAGTAAACATTAGTTCAGTATAATGGAGGTAATTGTAAGTGATAAGAGCAGAGCAGGTTATCTGTGTGTTGTTTAAACAGAAGGAGCTATTTTGCACCATTTCCAGTAGCCATCTGTAGAGGAGAAGGGTTTGCACCTGTCTGTCCACACTAATTATAGATTAGGTCCAAAGAAATGAAATTCGAGTAGGCTTTCTCTTAATGAAATCCATAGTGATTTTATTGTAAATGTGTTTTGTGTACAGACGGTGATGGTTGGGCTGTGAGTAAAATAAATTGCTGTATGGCCGTCGTGTACCTGTGGTTGTAAAGCAGGATACTGCTGCATTAACAAAGGTGCTGAATAAAAACACACTGCTCCATTTATGTCCCAGGCTTCAGCTGTAGATTTAGTTCAGTTTAGCCAAAAAAGGTTCACTTCAGGCACAGTCTTTCACGGGTACGTTTCAGGGTCGACTTCTCAGTTACCATCATTTTCATGTCAGTGCTGGCACAGAGGTGGTCCTTTGGCTGAAATATATGGGGTAGACATGCTTTTCCATTAAATATGTGCATGTGCATGTAGAGTGCGTCAGAAATACTTTGCTCCGGTTTAATATTGTATTGCTAAAATAAAGTGGAAAGAGTGAGAAATGCCTTCTGCAGTAAAAGGTCACATGAATTTCTACCACATCTGTTTATAGTAATTATGAACATAATTAACATAAGAATTACAAGTGAAGTAATGACAAGCTGAGCTACGAGATATTGTGCCATAATGGTCATATGTTGGAATTCTCACATTATAACACACTAGAATTCACATATTCAATGCAAGAAAGAAAATGTTAGATTTTTATCTATTTTAATGCTTCAAAACTTATCTGCCTGGGGCAGATGGACTTTACGCTTTATAGGAAGGTAACCCATGATTAAGAGGGAGTCAGTTGAAATTAAGATTTCTAGCCTGCAGCTTGGACTTTGAGACAGCTGTGCTTATGGAACGCCACTTCTGTTACACATTTGTAGTCTGATTGTATTTATTTTATTATCACACATTGCTTTATTTTTAAATGCGAATGTTTTTGCAGCAAACTGTTTACATTAGAAAAGATCCTGGATTAGCTTTTCTTCAGAGAATTGTGACTGGAGTAGTAAAACTGCCTGGTGGGATGGCCAGCACAGATATAAGATGTGCATTGTGGCTCTGGCAGATGAGAATCTGATGGATCCTAAATTAGCTAATTGCATATTATATATATATATGTATATATATATAAATATATATATATGTATATATCTCAAGGAAAAAAAAATCCTTAACATCTTAAGAACAAAAAGAACAATTAATACACAATATTTTGAAAGAACATATGCATAGAGAAAGCTCTGTGGTACCTTCCAGGCTGAATTTAAGTGACTTTTCTTTAGAAATGCATAGGGCATACCATTAAGTGTGAGGGTTAGGGTTTCTCATGAGTTGACTAACTCCTGTAATGTGACCTGTCTGATTACCTCTAAATATGGTTGTCACACAACTGACAACTGGAGGAAGTTGTGCAAAAAGTGGCCCTTTGGTAGGGTAAAAATACTGGCCGAGGAATGCACATAGTAAATTTGACATGTAAAAAGTCAGTTTACCTTTAGTGGAAAATTAAATTCCTGATAAGAAAATTTGCCAAATTGCTGTCTTTCTAATGCTAAATGTGTAGAGTGGTTTATGAAGAATACAAAAAAAATTACCTTGTGCTATGTCTCGGCGATAGCAAGAGGTTTTTGCATTATTGGATTAGTGGAGGATTTGTGACAGACCCCTTTTTATCTGACATTCATTGCAGTGACATGATTTTCACACACACGCCCTTCCCCCACTTAGGTTCTGCTTTTCACTTTGTATTATGTGTCAAATTCCCTTTATTTCTTTTCTTGTGGAAAAACTGCTATCTTGGCCGAGTGATTTTGGAAGGGGTTTGGTGCTGAACAATGCTTGTTTCACTCCAGCATGCTGTCATTGTCCTCATCCCAGCCATCGCGTTGCTTCTCTACAGACGTATGAGGGAGACACATTCCCATAACAGATAAATACTGGTTCCTAGGGAGGAACATTTGAAAAGTACAGAATGAATTGAGCAACCAGCGGTCTTTGTGCAGGGATGCTGCTGGCTGGCGGCTCTGCCCTCAGCTGCAGGCCGGGCTTTGCAGGCTTTGCTTTCTCCCCTCCCAGTAAGTTTTGATGAATCCAGTTAATATGAACTGAGCACTTGTTTTCTTGATATCTGAAGTGCTGGGTGGAGGGGCTGCTCTGGTTTATTGTTCCATCTCTGGTGGATGATGGTGACCTGAAGCCAGGCACAGGTGCTGTGTGGCATTGGGGCTCTTGGCTGTGGCAAGGCTGAGCTGTGGCTTGTGCTGGCTGCTTGGCCAACACAAGGCTGGGTGTCTCAGTGCTCTTGATAGGACACAGATCCTCTGTCTGCGTCCTAGGCTGATGGGAGATCATGGGGATGTTATCTTGGTGGGGATGGAGGTGACTTCAAGTATTGGCCCCATGGGCTTAGTGCTGCTCTAGCAAGGCGCTTGTCTTGGAGCAGTAGGAGCAAAGCAGGACCAGCTGCCAGCCTGAAGAGAGGGGGAAAAGAGCCGGAGCACCCACCGCCACCTCACAGCCCACCGTGCCTCCCTTTCCATCTGGGCCACACAGCCTCCACCCTGCACGGATGTTGGGCTGGGTTGCAGATAAGCTGTGATGTGTATGCGTTGCTGGGCATGCACAGAGGCTATGCTGCCCGCTGCCCACCTCCCTCACGCTGCCTGAAGGTGATGTGCAGGGACCCTCTGTCCGCACCGAGGCCCATCGATTGGATTGTTCCCCCCTTCTTTTCCTCTGGATGCAGATAGCAGGTGGTTTTTCAGTTCTGTCCAGATTAAAGCGACTGAAAGAGTGTGCATGCATGTTGTTTTAGCAAATGGCTTCATCAGCAATTATTTCTTAAAGAAACATTAAGCAATAACCTTTAAAATATATCCAAGAAGTTTGAAATATTGCTGTTTTCCTTTGTCAAGTGTTTGCACAGATAGATATATAGCTATGATGCAGTAACTAAAAGCCTAATTAAAATTTGTTTAAAGCCAGGGGGGCATGTATTCTTGTTGACAGCAGCAGATCGATAGGGTAAGACAATAGAGCCCCATTATTTTACTTCCATTGACTGAACATATTGACATTTTGGGTTTGCAATTGCCTCAGTGAGCATGATGAAACACTGAAATTCACAAACCAACTGTCTGGAGTGGCACATATATTACTGTATGTCATTTCTGCCTTCAGGTTACCTTATCACTGAAGCAGAATGGTAATGGATGGCAGCAGAGCACTTCAGAGGGGTGAGGGCTCCATCAGTTAAGGAGCTGACACGTAGCAGGTTTCAGGAGTATCTTTAATTACACCTAGAATTATGTACAAGGGAAGATGGTACTTGTTACCTGCTGCAGCACTTCAGAGTTTACAGACTCGGCAGCAGACAGGATAACAAGGTACTTAAGTTTCATATTTTATGTACATGACTTGATACCTTAACCTTTCGCAAGAGCCCAAGGACTGCCGATTGTGTTGCTTGTGTGTTCACCAATGGCACTGTCTCAACCCTGCCTTGATGCTCAAGTTCCAAAGCGCCTGCTAGACCTTCTCCAATTCTGAGGATTGCACAAGAAAACAAAGAACAACTTTAATGTAAATATTTCAACTTTGGCCTTTTCAACACGCTTTCGTGACAGCGCTTGGGAGATTCAATACAGGGAAAGTACTGCAGAATGATAGATATACATTTTTATTTAGTATAAAGAAAAGTATACAGTTATGCATACATTTGCACGAATTGCATATATTAATGTATACGTTAACATATAAACACATATAAAATGAAGATCCTATGGTTGCAGAACATAGGACGTGTCTTATTATATCAAAGTCTTTCAGATGTTCTTTAAAATCTAGCTGACTGCAGAATGAAACCCATCAGAGTTAGGCAGGGATAGAGACTGAAATTAATTTAAGGCAGACAAAAAGCTAATATGAAAGAGCCACCAGTGATTTAACTCATTTTTAAAAGTAACTGTAATGAAAATATAAAATGTATTCTGAGTGTGCCATCTACTCAACAATTGTTGCCATCAAGTGGACTGCTGATGCCCTTTAAGATGGTAAAAAGAAAACTGGTCCTTTATACCATTTTCATGAAAATGTTAGGTTTCTGTTTGATCAGCAGGTGCTGTTGAGATGAAAGCCATGTGTAAATTTTCAGAAGGCCAAAAGTGTCAATTCAGAAAAGGAAAGTGATAAGAGAAAATGCAATCAGTTTTCCTGTTTTCAATTTGTGCAGGATTTGAAGAGCTGTTTTGTTAAACTGCTACATCTGCTCCAATATGAATATTGAACTACTTCCACTAAAAATAACACCCTATAATTTGGAAGCCATTGCAATCTTTTGTTAATGCAAGTGGGTTATTTAAAAAAAAAAAAAAAATCTATTCTGAAAAAATCTCCTGCCTAATGTGCATTTTTGTTTATCGGCACTTTTATCTTCAGCAGATAAAATAGCATTATGCAATTAGGACCATATCTGTTTGGACTGTAAAAATGGCACTGGATAGCTGAATGTCATTGTATCGGCTAAAGGATTTAATGTGTACATTTAAAACGATTTCATTAATAAACTACGATAGTATCTTAAGATGACGAGTGGCTGCTTCCCCATTCTAACCATGCAGCTTCACCTACCTCTGAGTACCTTGCAGAAAGTAAGGGAAGTTCAGAGCATAGAAGAGCTTTCTTTGACTTATTTAATCCTTATTAGACCTGCAGATCTATAGTTAGGCTCGTTAGGAACCTTTTGGTGTGGTTTTTGGAGTGACTTTTTCTATGGTTAAATGAAATGATTAAATTAGGTTTGAATACCTATACGCAAACATATTTGCTGCTCTTGAGCTGCTAATCCAAGTGAGTTTTATGAATCTAGAAAGAGCTGCATTGGTAAAACATAAATTTTCTATCGGAGGCATCTCCAGAGGAAAAAAAAAAAAGACATTATTACTTTTTAATTAAAAACAAAACAACATCCTCCTGATGTAATGAAAAGGGGAGTTGCTTGTTAGTTTTTTAGATAAGGATCTTAATGAAGAAGTGATAATTCAGTTACATCTACAGAGCCCTATGTATGTAACAGCAGTAAACATGGATAATGAAATGAGAGCTTTTCATTTGCTTCTTTATTTCACATTCAGTGCAGTGTAGAGAATTACCTGGCTTTAATATTAGTATGTTGAATTCTAATCTAAAAGTCAGGAACTCGGTTCCTTGGCAGGTGTGTGTATGAGAAGGGGCCTTGCTGGTGCTTGTGTTTGGTTTTACAATTGGATTTGTAAGCTATTGACCTTGGGGGATTTTCCTCAAAGTGATCTGCAGATCAAAAATAATTAAAATTCAATAAACTTGAAATTTAAATATAGAATGGATTTTGTGAGAGATCAGCGCTTGCAGGAGGTTGTCTGGAAGTCTGTGGCATGTCTACTTTGTAGTTTGTATTCCCAAACATAACTGTGTGTGTGCACACGTGCATAAATTTATGTTGAATGACAGAGGGATGATTATTTATACAGATTTTATCCCAAACTCTGTGCACTCCTGAAACATAACAAAAAGCCTCCCTCCCCGGAAGAGTGTTTACATCCTATGACAGTCAGTAGATTCAAATCTTCTAAACATGAAAGTTGTTTCCTTTACTCCAAACCTCCTTTCCCCCAACAAAGCTAACCCTGTTAAACCTCACCTTCTGTGGGACGTATACATAGTTATAGACATATGTACGAGAAGTAAATATTACAAAAAAACACGGCCGATCGGAGCAAAATGTCTGTAGCCTTAAATAACTTGTGATATCTGCCAACAGCAGAACCCGCGCTGAGCTGGCCCCGCAGTGGCTGACCCGGCGACGTGAGACCCTGGCGGAGCCCCGTGTTAGCGCTAAGTGCCTACGCGGAGCTTTCTGCTAGCGAGTATCGCCAAACAAATGCTCTGCCGTCATGTGCTGAGGGAGATGCTGTCTGCCTGAGGAGTTTTTAAGCCAAGGTGCTTCTTGTTTCGGTCATAGGATTTTCTTTTTGCAGGGATTGGAGTGGAGTCTCTATATACTGAGATTGTATATAGGTAGAGAGTCTATATCTGAATATTCTTATCTAAGTTTTCCCAGCACATTCATTGAAGTGCTCTGTTTCTCATTCTTGGCCAAAAATTCTGAATGCGGTTTTGCTTTTCCTATTGAATAGTTGCTGTATATAACTCCAATGGTTGTGAATGGAAATGTGACTACAGAAAGAAATTCTTCCATGCTAGCTTTCATTTTCTGTGGTAGGTTTTGGGATGCCTCAAAGGAAGAACATCCTAAATATCCAAAATATTTATGAATGCACACAGAGAATTGAAAAGAAGTTCAGCAAAATACTTTTGTTTATCTTTAGTTCTTGGGCATGTGTGAGATAGAGCGACTTATTGAAGTGATGTTCATTTTTTACCCTGTATTCTTGATTAAATTTTGTTATCACAAAAACACAACTGTGTTAGACAGAACTATACGGCAGTAATAGTCCTGAACAGTCCCATATTGCCTCATGTTGATGTGTGGTCTTCGTGACATATTTGGTTATTTCTTCAAGTAGGCATTTGAGACATTACCACTTCTGTTAGTCAAGGCAGGGCGACTGTGGTGCTCATGATAAAGTAACACCTACAGTTGATAGAGGATAACAGATTCTCTTGGAAATTAAGTTGCTGTCTGGAAAGATATAAGACTCCACCTAGTGGAGTGGAATTAATCTGCACACAGTGGCAGGTAACGACAAATAATAAAATATGCATCATTTATGAAAAGCCATGTTGAAAAACAGGAATTTTGATGTGCATTTGAGGAGGTGGTTGTGTGACCGCTACAAATTGTACAAAACTGCAGCTACTTTTGTGGCTCTAAGAGGCTTGCGTGTGCCTGCCTTTTTGGATGTTAATATATAATTTGCATAAGTAGTAGTCATTACCAGTAGTCATTTTCTTTTGAGGTTCATTTTAGTTCATTTTATTTGGACGTCTGTGGACTACATTTTTGCATTTCTGAACATGACCACACAGGTGGCCACTTAGTTTGGGGCCTTGGTGTCATTTTAAATAGCTTGAGACAAAAAGAAGCAATTCAGCTCTCTAACTTGTCCGCTTTTCCCCAGTATTGTTTATTTTCTAAAACATATTTTCTGCTTTTTGTTTTGTGCACTTCCACTCTGGCAGTATCGGGATGCCAGTGCTTTGTGCTGCCATGACAAACCAGGTGGCATGTTGGGTAAATGTGTGTGGCATCTGGTGGTCCCAAGGTTTAACAGTATCTCTTGTGGAGCGTTAGATTAACTTGGGGTTTGCGCTTGTGCTTTGCTTCACCAAGCCCCATTGCGTTATTAGGATGAAATAGAATGGATTTTAAAACTTAGAGGCCAGTGAACACTTACCCTGAGCAGCAAAGATACTACCCTGAAATCCTCTTTGAAAATTTATCCCGACAGTTAATCACGTGTTAGTTTAAGGAGAAAACCGCCACAGACCAGCTCAGGCTTGGACTGCAAGAGAACATGAGGCTATTGCCAGAAAATGAGATGATTAGAATGCAACAAAGGAGACAGACTGATAGTACTGCAAAGGATATTTGGGAAGTGCGCTCCAAAGGAGTGCTTTCAGTGACATCCAGGTGAGGTTTGCTGCCAGGACCATTAAAGCATAGTGGTGCCAGAGAAAGCTGCCAACAAATTTAGGGATAATGGCACCTGCGGGTGTGCTATCAATGGATGGTAGTGCCGGGATAATTTTTTTTATTTTATTTTAATGGTGACACTGCTGAAAGTATTTAAGGGTAACGTTATAGAAAGGGTTTTAGTGAGTGAAGTCGCTGAGTTCTAGGAACCATTAAGCAAAAGCTGTTTCATGACTGTGCTATTTATTATTTTTAAAGCTTGTTGGCAAACCACTTAATGCTGGAAAAGCACGCTGCAACCTGTATTAAAGCGTACAGAGGATGAGCAAGGAAAACATCAAACTGAACTTTAATAGCAAAGCTTAGTTTCTGGATATTACATGCATTTCTTGTGCACCGTGATAAACTAATGTGCAACACCATGGGTCAGCAGAGCTTGTGAGCCTTGGCCTGAAAGGACTGGCATTCAGATCTTCAATTGTGTTCACACACCCAGTTCTCTTTGAAGATGGTAATGCCTTTTGTCTCAACGCAAGGCTGTGGATCTCCACCTTCACTGCTCCCATCTCACCTCTATCATCTTAGCTATACTCTGCTGCACTCGTTTGGAGGTTAGATTCAGATGTTGCCCTAATTACATTATCTGATGTAAGGAAGGATAAGTGGGCTAGCTCAGGTCTGAATGTAAAGTGAGTCATTGTCTTTGCATTATAAATGATGAAGTTACCTGATGAAGAATTCCATTTAAAGGAGAGAAAAAATCCATTCCTGCTGTAATAATATTCTCAGAGGTTCCTGTTGAGTACATGGGGCCAGATTTCTCTACTTCTGCGTCCCAAGAGCTGTAAAACTGTGTTTAAGCCAGCTGCCTGCTCCAAAACTTTCCAGAGACATATACAGCTACAGTAAATAACAGCTACAGTAGTTTTAAGAATGAGTCAATGTATCACTTCCCGGACAGTTTCTGAGATTTATGGGTCCTGTCCTTTTCCCATGAAATACTTGGGAGGTTTTGAATAATTTCCTTCTTTTTCATTTATTTATTTTTAATTTTATGTATTTATTTTTATGTTTTTATTTTTAATTTTTTTTTTTTTTTTTTTTTTAAGTCCGGGCCCAAATTTTGCCTTATCTTACGGAGCTATTGTTGGCCTCTATTGTTTTTATTATCTCGGAGATTCTCTGGGAAGAGAAGGATGGGCAGGACCTCAGTGACAGTGCCAGAGCCTGCTGTCAGTGGCCATGCCTGCTCCCCAGGAGGTCACAGGAAGCAGGTGGCTGTATTAATTGTCCTTACTCCCAACTCTTGTCCTTCCTGGAGGCAATTTAGAAGTGGTCAGGAAGTGTCAGGTCTGCTGTGTCCCCCTCCATGATCTCTACCTCGCACATTTGTAATAATTGGAGGTATGTGCCAGGCAAGGGGAAACTGCATAGGAATCCTGTTGGCCTTCCTCAGTTGCGTAGCTTGCTGGCTGGAAAGGCCAAGTACTGTGTATGTGAGGGTTTGCAGGTGAAATCCAGCAAAATAACTAATAATCCTATTAAAACAAAACAATACAGTAAAGAGAAGACATTTCCTTAACATTCAGTATCTTTTTTTCTTTCGACCTGTTGATAGAAGTGCTACATAAATAAACTACAAAAGATCATTGGTATATGAAGTATTTGATCCACTTTTATCTGTTGAGTGAAGGATTGCGAAGGAAAACACTTTTTCTGCTCAGGCCACTCTGCTTTTAGTGCACTGTATTGCATTTGCATGGTCAGTATTCTTGGTCCCATGTTGGCATTCAGTGCTGTGCTTTGTAAGACCAGTTGGGGTCCAGCTGCTTCAGATGAGCTGCTGCTTTACTATTCACTTGATTTTAGCAGCAAACAAGCACAGCATTGCCGGGTATTTTGCTGCAGGCATTGCTCCCAATGCTGTAACGCAGGTTTTGAGCTACCAGTAACATTTCTTTAAGTGTCTTTTGGAAAGCATCCACTCACGTTGGAAGTTGTGTGAGTTGAATAATAAATATCATGAAAGTTATTTATCTGCCACATGCATCTGGGAGGAAATGGAGAAGCTTCTGCTCAGGTATACTCTTGCTTTTACCAAGACTACTTGCCCAAGTGGGGTGGGCTGCAGGATTCTGTGGCTGGTGAATCATGCTAGTTTCTGAATCACTATTACAAAATACCAGCTTGAAATATGAATCAAATAATGAGCACTTTATGCCTAAAATTGTACGTTATTTACAGAATACCAAAATAGCATTTTAAAGTAGAATATTTGATAAAGGGTTCATTAAAAATGGCTTCACAATTTAGTTCTATCAAAGCCATTTTACTACAAAAAGTACTCTCATCAGATGGGAGAAGGTATCAGTGTTCCTGTACGAATATCTGATTTTTATCCAGCTACTTTCTGTGGGCTTAAGCTCCATTATTTTCTGTGCAAGATCAGCTGACAGCAGCAGCAACCAAATCGTGTTTGCAGCTGGGCAATTACAGTAGACCCTAAGATCTGTGACTGTCAACTATGAACACAGATGCCTTCAAAGTTCTGTTTTCCTTCCATGTGGAAGTCGTTGGCATGGAACAGATGCCTTCATTTTGGAGAAACCAACCTCTGGATATAATTGGTTCTCTCTTCTCTTGTCCTCTAGGGACAGTCTCACAGATGAAATTAGATGAGAGGAAGAAAAAGATGCAGGCACACACATACTCACACATGACATGAAGCAAGAGTTTTCTGGGTCTCTCTGTTTTGTCACATGGAACTGTTTTACAGCTGGAAGATTAATCTCCATTCTTAGCACTCTACACACGATGATTCTGCCATCTGAAAAACATGCAATTTAAATGTATATCTGGCTCAAGTTTATTATTAATTGAAGCATGCTTGTTTAGAAATAAGACCAGCATGTCCAATTCGTATTAACTCAGAGTGAAATGTGCTATTCATAGATGCTGCAGTCTCAGAAATTCAGAGTTAAATGGCAGAGTAGACAAGACGATTTAAAAACAATCCAAACTTTGGTTGGAGTGGTAGGATCAAACTGTTTTCATCAGCCAGTTTACTAGTTGTTGACATAGGACGAAAAAAGACATATGCAGCAAGTAGTATATTTCAAATGCCATCAAGCATGCAGGCGTTCCATTGAGAAAATGCATTTAAAGGAATTAGCCCAATGAACACCCGTGATAGGCCATTGCTGAGAAGTCGAGGCCTAAGGAGACTCTCCTGCTGTTGATACTTAAAATGGGACCTTCAGAAGGGCACAGCTGGGGGGCTGACAGCCTGGGCACCTGACGTCTTTGAGGGCTTTCCTCAGTTTCGTTTCCAAACAAATGCTTTTTTTTTTCTTTTTTTTTTTTCTTCTTCATCTTGCAGTTTAATGTGAGTGTCCAGTCTGTACACCAAGTGTAAAATTTGTCTGGGTAGATGAGGTGGCTGAGGTAGGAGCATGGTGTTTTGAAGAGGCTGAGTTCTTGTGGCAGTGTGAGCTCTGCTGGTAATGTATCTGTGACCTGAATCCTGAACTCGATATTCAGTGTCAATTTCCATATTTTTCTTTAGCAGTTTACTACTGCTATAGTAAAGGAGGGAAGATTTAGATTGGATATCAGGAAGAGGTTCCTTACTATGAGAGTGGTAAGGCGCTGGAACAGGCTGCCCAGAGAGGTTGTGGATGCCCCAACCTTGGAGGTGTTCAAGGCCAAGTTGGATGGGGCCCTGGGCAGCCTGGTCTAATGTTGAATGTGGAGATGGAGATGGCAGGGGGGTTGGAGGTTCATAATCCTCGAGGTCCCTTCCAACCTAGGCCATTTTGTGATTCTGTAATTCTATTTCCATCTCTGAATGTTGTGCAGGAAAGTCACTAGCAATGAAAATGTATAGGAGCTGTCCTGGTCTGCCTTGCCTGGTAAAATGCAAGCTGTGTTTAAGAGTCTTGATGTAAACACATAGCTGGAGTACCTTGTGTTCTTTTTTCTGACATCGAGATCTGTATGTGTGGAAGGCATTCATTAGGACTTCCAGTAGTTAGGCGTTCATTTGGACTTTCAGTAGTTAGGAGGAGGCCCGGAACAGACTGAACGTTTTGAGCAGATGACACTTTCAGGTTTTATAACAGACTGGGGAAGTTCTTTCTTGTAGAACTCCAGCTCTAATCTGCAGAGTTTGAGCACAACAATGTGCTTTTTGCATTGTAGTTCTGAAGAACCACATATTAAGGGAAAAATTTAACCAGAGAAGTGCTTAGGTGATGAAGAGATTTCTGGCAGTAACTAAGAAGTGCAGTAGTGCTTGATTTCTTTTGAGGCTGATTCTGATATTTGTAGTCTTTACATCCTATTAATTCCTTGAAAGATAAGCTGACACAAGAATGATTTGCCAGGGCCAATGGCTCTTCTTAAAAACTTGGCTCAGGTTATATCACCCCCTCTCTATATATAAGATAAAAGCACTGTGAATATGAGGTTAACTGAATTCAAATAGAAGTCTCTCTCGAGTTATTGCATTCCTTAGAAAATAAATACATTTCTCATATGGTTGAGATTGATCAAAAAAGTATTCTGTATGCCAGTGATTACATTCCCATCTGTGATTAAGGTTTTCTGTCTGCATCTGGTTTTCACATTATATTTCTGTAACAAGAATCCTTTATATGGCAGAGTTCACTCTCTGTATTTTCTATTAGCTGCAGCTTGAACTACTGCATGGATCGCAGATTTACACATGTGGTTTTCATTACTTCATACCATTGAGAAAAAGTAATATTTGTTTGGGAAAGTATGTTTTTCAAAATTTCCATGGTAATACAACATGTTGATCCTTTTTTATAACACTCTTGTAAGACTACAAATTGTTTGAGGTATTCTACTTTCAGGGAAGTTCAGACTTTAGATGATTTTGCATGTACTTTCCAGAGGCAACAACTGTTTACGAATTGGGAAGCAAAAATGCATTATAAAAGGCAGATTACTGTGGAATGGGTATAGCAGAATGCATCCATCACTTTAGAAAATGTGGTATGTAGAGAAAATGAACTTGGGGCTGTAACAAAGGAAGAACAGTAAGTTAAAGTGGTGTCTCCATTGTGGGCCACAGATGGGTACTTTTCTTGATTTTTTTTTTTTTTTCTTTTTTTTTTCTCGAGTAAGAACTTATTGTGGTACAGTAAAAACCTTTTGAAGAGAAGCATGCTGTTCAGTAGACACAAATAGTGAATTGTTACATATTACAAAATATAACAAATTTGATCTTAATTATTTCTAGTGGCCAAATTAGCAAAGGTTAACAAAACATGAATACATCTTTACAGATGGCTGCTGTGTGTAATTCTGAATCCAGAATATGATGCTAATTTACTGTTCCACTGTAAACCCATATTTCAACCAGATTGTGCTATCGTCACTCAGTAGAAAACTTAATGTTTAAATGAGCTCAGTGAAATTAATAGGGCCACTTGGTCAGTGAAGTATTTTTCAGCTTTGCTAGTGGCAAGAGTTTATGGCCATAGCACTCAAATCAAACAATAATGGCAGTTTAGGGAATGTTGTGTCCATTTGTGTAAGTGTAATGTGTTATGCAGAAGTCTGAAGACTTGAAAAATACAGAATTCAGATAAGGCACAGCAGAAGGGTAATTTTGAATGCCAGAGTATGTACATGGTGACAACTACAGAATTTCCAAATTGTAACAGTAATTTTAGAAAAATAATTATTGCACCCTACTGGGGGAGTCCTAACCCTATTTTGGCAGTTGTTTCCCAGATTTCCAAAAGCAATTGTGTCATATTGAAAGTGAACAGTTGCTAAGTGCTGGGTACAGTCCCGCAGTCCCCTTATGCCTCTTGAAATAGCAGGGCTTTGGCTCGGGCCAGGGCTGCAGAGAAACATGGTGTTTTTTTTTTTTTGTTGTTTTGTTTTTTTTTGTGGAGAAGATTGCAATTCTGAGCATCAGTACAAATGTCATCGTTTGAAAACGCCCTCAGGTGATACGTTTTTTTTGCAGGATAATGTAGTCCAGGGGGCAGTCCGGGCTGGGTCCTTGGGTAGATGCATGTGGCTGTGGCCAGATCCTTCTGCATGCTTAACTGTATGTCCTGAAACACCTGAGCAGTGGATGCAGATTGAAGCATGGACGTAACTGTGTGCCTGGCTCTCAAACCTCTCTTCATAATTATGAACCCTGGAAAGCATATTAATGTCTTGGAAAAACTGACAGTGCTGTCATATAGGCTCATACTAATGAGAACGTATTTGTGTAACCCAAATAAACAGCTCATGTAGGTGTTGGAGTGGGAGAGAAATTGCCTTTTCAGAAGTGGGAGGATGATTTGTAAATATATCCAATACCTTTTTGATCTGTCTTTCTTAAAATGTGTTTGCTGTAACGACTTACAAATTCATATAGTGTTGTGTAATTGCAAGGTTTCTATTTTCAGTAACCTCATTCATTTAATAAATTATTCTCTAGGGCTTCTGTTCAACCAGGTAAAGTATGTAATATTTTATATCATATTAATGCATCTAAAACCAATCATTTTTACAGAATTAGTAAATAGGTGGCATGCAGGCTGCTCTTACTTTGTTGCCCTTTATATATTAACAGTTGAAAATGGACAACTTCTTAAGCAGCCTTTGTCAAAGAATTAATATGGTATTAAATCACTGCCTTATATTAACTAAGAAAATGTGGGTAGTTGATTTAAAATGATAGCCATTCTGTCTTCCCTCTTTATTTAAAAGACTGCTATTATCATGCAAATGAAGGGGTGTGGTACTTCAAACTGGCTGTGATATGTGCTTTTTTTTTTTCTTTTTCTTTTTTTTTTTTTTTTTTCATTTGTTGTTGTCAATAGAAAAGATTGATCTCTGGGCTGGTGAACATAATATCTGTCCCAGTCAGAAAAGGAAAGAGGAAATTAGCAGAGCGGTTGGTGGAGAATGATATCTGTCAAAAGAAACACTTGGAGAGCACTGAGTTTAGTGATAGGTGACTGCCGGAAAAAAGGGAACTTTGAATTTTGTCAAGGTAAGGAACAGAAACATATTTGATTTTATAATGTGCGTACCTTTTAGAAGTTATTTCTGATGACTGTACCTTGCCATGTAAACTGTAATTTAAGCAGAAATCTTTGCCCTTAGCCTCCTAAGAGTCTGCCTAAGTCAATCAAGGAGTTGCCATCATTTTAATATCACTGAAAGAGTACAGCTATAACAATGAAATCCTTCAGTGATGACTTTTCTAAAATTGTTCTTTTCTTGTAAATACATCTATTTGCAATCTTTAACTACATTTCCTGTATTTTTGATGCCATAGGTACGTTTTATCGGGCATATAAATATTGTTTGACTGAGCTGTAAAAATAATAAAGTTCAGTTTATTGCACTGTGAATTGGAATGGTATTTGCAACCAGGTTAAGGGACAGTTGTAATTATGTTGGCCAAATGGTTGCATTTAGAATGTAGAGGAAGCCTCTGGTGAACTCATTGCATTGTGAATCTGTGTTAAATTTGATTCAGGAAGTATTGGGGATGAATATTTCAGTTTCTTGCATGCAAAAGTTTTTACTATAGTTGAAAAGTAAATCTGTGATGGCAGAACAACTCTTCTACTTAACTTATGACTGTCATTCCTGTTTTTACTGAAACTGCATTTTTTCTCCTAAAATGGTGTCTAGATAGCAAGAAAATACTAAGCTGAGTTTAAGTGCTTTCCAACACTCTTGATACTGTCCTTTTTTAGTGTTGGACCGTTTTGCCTCTGACATAACTTTGATGGAGTATGATATCAAAATAAAGTGAACAAGAAGTCTGAATACTCTGGGCTGTGCTCTGGTTTATTTTGAAGGCAGTTGAAGCCTGTTTTTTTGTCCCTAGCCTCTACGTGAGACATTGCCTACTCAGGGCCCCACAGTACTGTATGGGTGCTGTACTGCAAGGAGATTTACACGCTGTGGAGGCTTTGTGCGTTTCTGTGGATGTACTTAAAAAAAGTAAATCCTATTAAAAATGAATTGAGTTTCTAGCTTGATTTAAAACAAGTCATGGTATCTCTATGATCTTCCTGTACACAAACAGTGCGGAAAAGAAAGCATATTCTTAGCAGACTTTCTTGTTGCATTTTTATTTTGCTGATTTCACAGTGTATATCTTCTAATTACCCTCCTTTCTTCTATCTGCAGTCCAGTTTTCAAAGTGCAAGTGTACCCCATATGGGTGGCTGTTGGTTTCTTTCTTCTGCAATGTAGGTCTTCATAAAGGACTTCAAAAATAAATATATGTAAAAGTGAAGATTTCATGCCTCAAGCATGCAGTGCTGGCATACTAATGTGAAGCTTATTGTGGTTTCTTGCTGTCAGAGCACGTGGAAGATAATGGAAATTTTCTACAACTTAGGAGAGAGACGTGTTTTCTAATACTGATCATTTTTATTAGAAAGAGGGATTGGATCTGGCTGAGAACCACATCATCCTTATAAAGCCCAAATGATCTTCTCGTACTACTGAAATATTCATAAAATGGGAGGGAACAGCATGTTACCTGTCCCGTTAACCACTGGGCTGGTCAGACTGCCCATATCGCCTGGATGCAGTGCGTCTTCACTACCATTACAAAGTTGCTATATCCTAAAGAGTTCCCTCTCCTTGCAGTCCTATCAATCTAGCTTTATACCAAAACAAGCACATCCTCTCTGTAGCAAAACTTACAGTTAACCATAATTTTCGCCTTAGTAAAAAAGATGATCCAAAACTGCCTTGCAGCAATTCTGTAGAAAAGACAGCAATGGGTGGTGGTGAATAATTGATAGATCTTTGGGCATTCCCATTTTGAGATATATTTGAATTGAGGTGGTTGAGTAAGTTACCTAAATCTAGATGTATGTGTTTGTAACACATTCAAGAATTTTAGTCTTAAGTGGCCCAGATGCTCCGCACTGAAATTTGGATGAGTGACTTGAGTGATGTGCCCAACACTCTTTTGAAATCCATCAAAAAGCTTCTGTTCCATTACCCTAGATAGTTTTGTCCTATATATTATAGCAACTTTCAGCCCACTTTGATGGATGGTTTGGCAGACAACTCCTTTTCAGATCACGTGATGTAGGTTTCATTAAAATCAGAGGTAGGTCAGAGCTGAATAACTGTTCTCACAGCAGTGTCTAAACTCATCTTAATTCAATATGGATTTTGCTGTGCCCAGGAAGATTTGACTCACTATTTGAAACAAAAAATGGAATAAAAGGCAAGATAAGAGGTGGCTGAGCCTATAGTTTCCTTGTAGCAGTGGCCTCTTGTACCAGTCTACCTATGCTTAGGGTGATCCTAACCTTTCTTCTGCTCCTGTGATATCTTCTTTTCCTTGGTTTTTCTTTTTTGGTCTTTATATCAATTGTTTGCGTACTTACACATCTCAAAGAGTCCAATTGAAGTAATAATTCCCCCTTCTAACATAGAACAGATGTAATAGGGTTCTTGGGGACGAGTGCATTACAGACACAGGATTATCATTACTCGACTTGCAATCAGGTCTTCATCTGTTCATGTGGTGCACACCTGTGGCTGGCTGGTATGAGAGATCTTAATGAAAAACAAAGGCTGGATGACAAGAAGAGATTCTTACAGTACATGTTGTAAGAAAGAGAAATTCTGAGATGAGGGAGGGAGCCCAAGCGACTCTACACAGAGAAGTAGGGCCTTGTTTATTGCTGACTTGCAAATGATGTTTTTTTTGGGGGAGGTCAGGTTGATTTGGAGTGGTTGAGAGTAGTGGCCATTTTCTTCAGCTTATTTTCTGAGCCAAGAAGAACATGCTGGGCAGGGATCCAGCTTTTGAGGTACAAAGAAAATAACCTATAATCTATATAAAACATTGGTGGACAGGGAAGGGAGGAAATTCACAGAGAATAACTGAGTTTGAGCGCACCTATGTTAAAAGCAGAATGTAAGGGTGAGCGTGTGGCATTTGTATTTATTTTAATTTGAAAATTGCAATCTTAGAAACCTTTGAGATGTGACAATAGAATGTATTTGTTACTAAACTGAAACAAAGCACTTCAGCTGAAGTTCCATATCCAAAGTGAATTTCTGAGTGTGCAGAGGTTGGTTTCCCTTTTTTCCCTCTTGGTAATGTGCCGTGGCCCTGATAACGTTAATGGGCTTTGCCCCACATGGAGCAGCAAGTGTATTGTAGCACTGCTCACTGATCCCAGGTCAGTGTGATGCGTGAAATCAATTTATTTGAATCTCTTTGCCTGTATAGGAATTTGGCGGCGTGCCAGTTGTTTTCATTTAATGTTCTTTGTGTTGAACACAGACAAGCAGGCACGCTTTTGTGCTCCTCTTTCTTTTGGTCTCTCTCTCTCAGCCAATATCCTATTCTGTGGGTTTTCAGAAGAAGTAAGAATATGTTATACCCTTTCTAAAATCATTTTGTTTAAATAGTATTTAAAGAGCATAGAAACTGGGTCAGCCAGCGAGCAGCATGTGCAGGACTTTCACAGACTAAAGGTGGTAGCACCTGCCTTCTACCATTTCTTAAATTTTGGAAAAAAAAGAGAGAGGAGGTACTAGTTTTTTTTTTTTTTTTTTTTTTTTTCTAATTCTACGACTTATATCATTATGTAAAGCAAAGACTCAAAAAGTGAAATAGGTGGTTGGATGGATGAATCAGAGATACTTTTCAGGATCTTTCTCATTTTGATAATGACCTGAACGTTAGCATTAATTTGGGAATTCTTTGTCTCACGCATTCTTCTCTTTCTCCAGTTAGCATTATGAGTATATCTGAGGAACAGCTCTCAGAAAGTAACTGTCTTCTTCCTTTTTCCCTCTTCGTATGAAAAAGCAGCAAGGCATGTGGAACAGCAAGCAATTTAGCCCTTCTTAAACAGCAAAAGGAGTAGACAGCAGCAGCACATAATTCCGGGAGGATTCATTTTAGAGCTTGGCACTGGGAGAGAGGGGAGCAGAGCAGAAGACTGTTGATGCTGCAGGCAGTCCTTGCGGAAGTTGATAGGCAGAAGTGTGGAGCCGCAGCGCAGGGGTCAGACTCGTACACATCAACCCCGTTTCCTTGTTTAATTACCTGAAGAGCAAAACATCCAGGCTGAGAGTGTGTGAAAGTGCAGTATCTCGAGCCGCAGTTTGCCGCTCTGACATCCTGCGAGGCCAGCCCTGTCTGTCCGCACACGTCAGGGCCGGTTCCTGACAGCGGGCTATCTCTGCCGGGCCTGGGTTCCTTCCATTCAGGAGGCATTGTGTGCAGGAGGGCTTGGTCAGGAATCTGAGGTTCCTGCCGGTTCTTCCAGCCCGGACAACGCTGTGACAGATAGGCCCGATTTTTTTTTTTTTTTCTCTTTTCTTTTTAAAAGAATAATAATAAAAAAAATATTGGCTCTTTTTAGTCTTTCCCTTGTAATTCTGGCATTGGTAGAACACTGACTGAAACAAAACAGGTTAACCCTTTCGCTACTGAATCCATGTTTTTTCCTTTTGTTTTATTGTTCTCTCTCCCTTTGCTTAACCTCTCTCGTTTTCGGAGGTAAAACCTTCTCAGCAAGATCTTTCAGACTTGAGTTTGTGCTGTGCAGAAAATAAATGAAAAGTTTGAAAATGTTCTTTGTGTAATCACAAATGTAATCATCATACTTGGCACTCTAAGTTTCTCATTTTCAGCATGCTTGGCAACATTACTTTTATTCATCCCATGGCATAAAACCAAGCCAGTGTTTGTTCTGGCATGGCCTGTTGAAAAAATGGTGGCAGCTATCAGCACTTCCATTCTTAGTACTCATGTGATTTTCTTAGGTGTCCAGCTTTGCATTCAGTTTTGAAATATTGAGGTTGAGTTGGTTGTAGTCGTTCTCATAGGTATTGAGTGTTGAGGTAACTCCCTGTGATACATAGAGACTTTCTGTGGCCAGGGCTGGGAGGGACTTAAACATCAGCCCTAGCTAGAAAATCTGCTATCATCTAAAGTTCAAGGTTACAGGTACTGAAATATACTATTATATAAAGGTACTGAAAAGTACTGAATGTATATATCATGGTTTGTTGTTGGTTTTGTTTTGTTTTTCCTGATTTATAGAAAATCAGAGTATGACTTCTTGTCTTACTGTGCAAGTAGCAAAGGAAGGGAACGTGTTTATCTGGCTTTGCAGCAAAAATCAGTGCAGCATGTGACTGTTACGTTTCATTGTTGTGGGCAGAAGTTGGTCCAAGAAAGATATTTGTGGTTATAGGAATGGAGAACAGAGAGCTGAAAGTTAACTATGGTTTCCTTTTCTTTTACACCGAAGGCTTTCAGTCCAGTCGTCTGTAGAGTTATTCCTGTAGTTGTGCAGGACATTTTCATGTGCTAATGGTTTTGGTTACTTTGTAAGTGTGATCAAAATCGCTGGAGCAGTAACTTACATTTTCCCTGCTAGTATTTCATTAGGATTTTGTAATAAAGATTTAAAGGCATACTCTTCCTGCGCAGAAACATTAACGGCCATTACCAGGAAAGGGTTTATAGGGGATTCCTCATTAAGAGAATGTGCCCTTCCACGGGCATCTGCAGCTGTGAGTACACATAGCATAATGGGACCAAAAGAGTCATTATGATCTATTGTGCTCCTAATCCTCCATCTAAGAAGGATTTGCAGGGGATGCTGCAACAAAAGAGCTGTTACAGTGTACCAGATCGATAATCATGATCTAATAAATTCTTAAATATGTACATAATACTCTGCCTTTTAGAATCAGCCCCCTTTTTCAGTAGGAACTCCTATGCTATTCTGGTGTAAAGGGGCCTTTAAGTAAAAGCGAATTACTTAAACACACAGTTTTAAATCCCTTTATCCGGCCATACTGTAGAGAAGCCATAGTGTTAACAAATATTGCTTGGATCTATAGAATGAAAAAAGATGGTTTATGGTCAGGGGCATGTTTCCATAGAGTTTGTATATATATAGGAAATAATGTGTCAGTATGAACACGTATCCATCCTTCTGTTATATGACACACCTTTATATTTTTCTAGAGTTCTTAATCCAATGAACTGGCCATGACCTAGCCAGCCATTGCCAATCTTAGTCTGCAGCATAGGAAAAGCAAACTCCCCACATATGGGTGGTGACAACAGCAGCCACACTGTCCTTCCTTCCACCCATTGGGTGTCCATCTCCTCTCTGAAAATGTCAGAAAAGGGTTGTGCATAATGCATGTACGTCAAAAAATCCCTTGGAGATAATGGTTTTAAATCAGTATTCCATTTGAAACTGGAGGAAAAAAATCTAGCTTGGGCATATCTGCAAGTCACTGTTGTGACAGTTTTGCTTAAGGACAGTTCTCACAGATAGAGTCCCAAGCTGCATTAAAACTGGCACCTTGTGTTGTGCCCAAGCACTTACCACTGCTTTTTGCAGATGTTCTCCTAGTGTTAAGTGCTCTAATTTGCTCTTGGTATGAAATTCCACTTCATAATCACCTCTACATTCTTCTCTTACTTCTCTTTTGAACGGCTACAGCTAAGTACCATGTGGAGTACAACACAATTAGATAAAATGAAATTGTGTTTAAAGGCCTGTGTTCCTACAGACCCTTCCCTGTTCCTAAAGAAACAAAGATTTTGAATGTTAATTATCCTTAGCTGTGATCGGATTCATCTGGGGCTGACTAAAAGCACAGATCTTCTGTTGGCCTCTTTTGCATCCAGGGACTTTCTCCTCAGATTGCACAACATTTGGTGAATCCATTTGGGATTGGTTTTGGTAGTGGAAACTGACTGGGACGTAGAACGGTCAGGAGATGGGCACAGGATCAAGGACAGAGAGGTAGTATTGATGGCAGAGAGAAGAGAGGACTCTGAACTGACAAGTGAGAAAAAAAAATGCTAGAAGAGGTGTAACTAAGGAAACAATGGAAAGACAGAGGAAATTTATGAAAATCAATACCTTCCCTTTGTCACTCAAACAGTAATGCTTTTCATCAAGGGCTGAAGGAGTGTGTACTGATTATGCTGTGTTTCTAGACACAGAACTGCATTAGAGCAGTTCACTTGGTGATATTGCTTTGCCATTTTGGCAATTACAGGCTCTGCCAGTGGGTTGTCCTATTATAACTGCGAGAAGACTCATCCATAGCCACTTTTCTGTTAAGACTTAATTTTCTTCATGTAAAAAGGTGCCCCCCTGCCTTTATGTCATTAGATCTTCTCCTTCATCAGGGAAACTTAAAATATTTGATGAGGAAGTGGCTTTCTCACCTGGCTCTGGAAAATAGCTTAAATGGAGAAGTAATGTTTAGCTGTTATATAGCTTGAATATTTATTCACGGCCCTCATTCATTTTACTTTTTGAATTACTCAGAAGTTGACTGGTTTAACACAAAAATAAAGGTATTAACAGTAAACATTAACATATCGTGCAGCGCAACTGCTGTGATGCTACTGGTGCTGCTGTTTACGCGAATGCATACACTGGAGGTTTTGGTTTTGTTGTCTGATGTAAGAATGAGCTCTATCTTCTGAATGCTTATCAGCCTTTTTATAAGCTCATTATCCGTTTACTGTTGAATAAGTACGCACATATAATGTATATGCACATGTATTATTCAACAAAGTAACATTCAGCATAGTATTTTCTAATTTCACTTTTTTGAAATAATATTTTATTGAATAATACTATTCTCTAATTTCACTTCTTTGACTCTTTCCAATGACTATTGTGGTTTGCAAATCTATATTGAAAGCGCTCAAGTGCTCAACAACAGTAGATTCTTATCAGGGCTCCTTTGAACAAAGCTTTTGTACGATTATAAATGGAGTAAATAAGTACAAATTGATCAATATATGACAAAAGGGTGAAGAAGGGAGGTCAAGAGTAGGAATATTTCCATATAAAGCATTTTCCCTGTTGAAAATGGCAGTAGGAGCATAAATAAATGTTGTGTATCACTGTGTATTTGCTCCACCTGGTGGATTTTCTTGAAAGTGTTTTTAATCTTCGCTAATAAGGGAAACTGTCTTTACTAAAATACAAAACATACTACTTAGAGTAAAGACAGCCTTTTAATTTAGAGTAGCAATAGCACTACAAAAGACAGATTTGGGGAAGAAAACATTAAAACTAGCCATTTCTCTTGGCCGCACTCGGTCGGTACAGTACTCTCCATGAGAACATAGAGTTTCCAAGCAATTAATGAGGACGGTTTACTTTTGGACTATAGCTTTGTAATTAAAAAGGTCCAAATGCAAGACTTGTGAGGTTGCATGTCATCAGGAGAAGTAAGGCTCTGCCATGTTGCCCCCAAAGCCACCCCACAGCCAGGAATTCTTGAGTGCCCTGGTAAGAAGGGCAGCGCTACCGAGAAAGAGTTCTGCATTCAAGTGTTAGCACTGTGCATCGGCATAATGTCTGTCTGTCACTAACCTAGCTTTGCAAACATTGTTTTCTTTGGAATTCTTAAGGACTCGATTATGCTTTGATCATCACATTGTTCTCCTTAGGTTATTTTTTTTCCTTTAGAGTGTAATGGCTCCCTAACAGAAGGTGAAGTTTAGAAAATAGTGTCTCCATATGCAAGGGATTTGGAGACCTTTTTATTGTCTTTAAAAATGTCATTCATAGTCCTCATTAGCATTTATTGTTGCAAGCCTACAAGCAGAAAATGTGAAATTGGTATGTCATGAATAGCTCCACAGAGCTCGGGAGCCCTGAAATTTTGCCTGCAGTGTGGTGTGGGGCAGGCATTGAGAGAAGGCTGTCCAGATGGCTGCCAGCACAGAGCCGAGCTGCAGGTTTTTGTCTCTGGTGCTGAGAGGAGGGAAAGTTCACTGGAGCATACGCTATCACCCCTTGCGTTTTAACAAAACTCACTCGCCATCAGTCAAAACGGGGAGGTGGTGACATTGAAACAAAAGTTTTCAATATAATGTAACAGTCCTTGTCAAATGAATAAAATATGTTTAGTTAGTGTCACAAATATTGACGTGTTACAAAGAAAAATGCAAGGCTCAAATTTATGGCAAGTGGTAGATCCTCTTTCACACAAATATGCTCTCACATTATCTTTATTATTAAAATCCTATGCATTGAAAAGACATTGATTAGAGGTCAAAACTAGGGTTAATATACTACAGCAGGAGGAGTTTCCCTACGCATGTTGAACGAGCAAACACTCTGAGCTTCAAGTCAAAAGGCAACTGACAGCTTGAGCACCTCCCTTTTTTGGGGGGGGAGGGGGATCTTAAAATATGACCCTATTTGAACAGGACCAGGTATCATTGTCCAGGCATCTCTGAGGCACACCAGCTGCATTTCTTCTTCTGTCAGTGAAATGGCATCTTCAGTATTTTGTTGTGTCCCTTCTGAAATGATACCAGATCTGTATAAAATTTTCCATAGTGCCTTGGTGATGTTTATCCTTAGATGATGTGGTAATTTTCTTTGAATATGAATGAAATTTACAGTCAATTCTGACTTACTTTGCCCCCATTGTAGCAAATGCTTTATTTAATAAAGATGTAAGAAAAAACTTGATTTAGGTCAGATGGAGCAAAGGACATGGGCACCACAGCAGGTGCGTACATGTGACCATGCACATGTGCTACTGAAGTGTGCACACAGAGTACAGCAACATGCTCTCTGAAGGACTGAAACCTGTGTTGGCCCCCCCACTCTCAAGCAATTAATTTTCAGTTGACCTATTCTTCTCCTCCCACAGATCTTTATATGTCATTTTTATTGTTTTAAACTTGAAGTACACCTGAAATGCCACTCAGATTTCTGACAGCTTTCAACAAGAATTATTTTTTTTGGTCCTTTCCTGATCAAAGGACAATGAGCAATCTAGGTTGCCATGCCTGTTCTACTGCCAAGGTTGCTTTTTCTTAACAGATGACTTGAAATCCTTTTTAGAGGACTAATTTCTGATTTTACTTTTGAAGTAGTATGATTTTAATTTTTCTTACGTGAAAAAAGAGGGGACTGCTTTCTCATCTCTGATGGATTTAATCCAGTATTCCTTTAGTTAGCAGTAGGTGTAACATTATGAAGAATTTCTGTTAGACAAGCAAGAATATTTACTTCCCAACTCGATGAGTATGGCTTTAAGATATTAAGTATTTGTATAGATAATCTCAGTCTGTGTTTCACAGAGTTATGTATGTTTTAAATGTCCCATTTGTCTTTTCTTTCTCCAAGTCCAGAAAGCCTTGCCAATAAGGAAATGCTTAGGGAAATGTTTACTGTTGTCTGGCACATGTTTTGTGTTGCATGTATTAAGAGCTGCTGTTACAGATAAGCGCATATCTCATTGGAATATTTTAATTCTGTTTCCCAGAGAAGTAATAGAAGTTTATGAAGATGTGACTTATCATTAACACCTCAAGATCTTTTGTGATAGCACAGTAGAAATGGGAGGGTAGTTGCACTGTCATGGAAAAAATCACGTGGAAGTTACTGTGGTATATCATAGGTAGGCAGCTGTTGTATCGAGTAATAGGAAATCCCTGGCAGCCAGAAATCAGTGAGCATCTCCCGGAGGTGTTGCCTTTGCTGTCCTTTGGTTTGACGGTCAACTGAAGAAAGTTAAGAAAGCAACCAGAAGTAGTTGTCCTGTCTCCGCAATCAGCTTTACAGCTCGCACATTACTTGGGTTTGCCCTGTCAGTGGGATGCCTTAAGAAAACACTAATAGCTTCCAGCTGGGTGGAAAATCAAAACGTTTGGGGGCCGACAAAACTAGCAGATTTGAATTTGAAAGACCAGCTAATGCCTCCATTTTTATTTACCACTCGCCCATAAAAGATTATTTTCCAATATGTCAGCCTCATTTGGTGGCCAGTGGTCTGAAAGTGAGAGTGGAACAAGCAAGCGGGGAAATCTGGACATTAGTGAGTCCGCCCTTTCAAGCTGGTGTGCCACTTTGTGGGATGGCCTCTCCTCGGGCTGGGGGGGTCTTAATGACCATTCATCAATGCTCGTTGACTGATCATTGAGTGCCTTCTCATTCAGTTTATCAAGTCTTGCACATAAAAAGTCAGAATAAGCATTATTCAGCTTTGTTAAAGCCAACTAGGAGTAAAATGCTCCATTTGAACCCATTTTGCCCTTGGTTTTTCACTTTGTTAATGCAGTCCTGCTTAAATGAGTGCTTTTATTGGGTCGGTTAGAATATCTGAAACTATTAATTCTCTTGTATTGAATAGCTGGTGGCAGGCCAGAGCAGATGGGGTAGAAAACTATTTGGTTGGGTGTATTGCTTTCAATTAGGATCAATGAGGTTTCAGCTCCTTTGAATTAACTCACTTAATACCCACTGTGTGAAGTCACAATGTATCACAACAGTCTGCTCTAAGTCGAGTGGGAAGTTGAGAAGTCCTACAGAAAATCTTTGAGTTAAATTTTTCCTTCACTGTTAATAGAGAGCTTTCATTAACTACAAATGCGTTTCAGTGGACTTCAAGTCCCTCTTATTAAGCTAGGTTTAAGCTGAGAGCAGTTTCTATGCTTTCAAATGGTGATCATTTGGAATTTTTCTTCTCCATCAAAGCAATGCAATAGCAACTTCATATCAAATTTGCAAATTTGATGGGGGGGGGGGGCAAATGTATGGATGCGGAGGTTGTGCTGCACACTTTTACTCATTTCTAAAACTAAAAGTTGTCAAGGTTTAATTAAAATTACTTTGTAGTCTTTTGAATGATTCCTAAAGGAGCCACCCAGGAAGGACTGAAGGTGCTGCACTGCCTGAAGGTTGGCTTGTGGATTTTTCTTTCTTTTTGTGTCCCTTTCATTTTGGTGTTACTTGTAGCATCAACTCTTGTGATACTGCAGAACTGTTCATTTGTTTAAACCATTGCATTTCCTTTTCTTCGTTGGGAGATGCGGAGAATAAAACTGTTATACAGAATGGACTGTCCAGCCTTGCTTGGCCTGCTAAAATTTTAGGACCGGCGCAAAGACTGTTAGAGCAGTCTTTAGATGACTGCTATAAAAACGGGGGTGGGGAGAGAGAATAAATATCCACAGATATTTATTCAGGGAGGGCTGCCAAATGGGTTGCAGCCTGCCTCAGTGTATTAAATAATGAGAGGGAAAAACTATTCATGCAGCTGGCTGCTTGAGAAAATGCTGAAGTAGTCTCAGATGCACAGGCATTCTGCGAGCCCTTCCACGAGCAGACTTCTAGGTGAGAATCTCCAGGGATCCAGGTTTTGTTGACATGGATCAATTTAAATGGCAATTACTGTAGTCAGATAACAGCTTAAAAAGGCTTTTTACACACAGAAAAGATGCATAATCACACAGCATATGGAAGTTCAATTTCGCGAGCTGTAGTCCGTGGATTTACAATGTACTGATATTAAGATCTACTTTTAAGAGTGAATATCGTTTGGTTTTATTAAAATGCGTCATACCTTTGACACGTTACTTTCTGCTCTGAAGTTGATTCAGGCTGCATCTATGTTGATGAAAGATTGTATTTCCAACTGTGAAAATGTTTTTCCTTTCATGTAGAGTACAGCATTAAAAAAAGAAAAACAGCCCAGAGAATACAATACTAACTGCCTGGTTTTAAATAGTGCAGCGAATAATAAAACAAAAAGAATGCTAAATTCTTTCAAGGCCTTGGTGGTGGCACGGACTTTGGTGTTATTCTTTCCCTGCCCTCCCCCGTGAGTGCTTTCTGTTGTGGAAATGTTTCCACATTGAGATGTTTCTCTTTGGCTCTCCAGTGCAAAAATTCATCACACACAACTTCTCTTATGGGGGATATCTGTTAAGCTTGAGGGAAGGGCCTCCCTCAAGTAGAGATGCGATACCTTGTAGGCTGTGGAATATTTACTAGGGTGAAAGGAACTGATGTTTGCTTCTCTCATCCCCCCAAATTCGCCAGTGCTGTGCTTGGAGCCCCTCGTTTAAGCAAAGCTTAACATTGGCACTTGGATACCCTGAAAAAATTATTGTGGAAACATCAACAAATGAAGTGACTCATTTGTTTTAAGTCAGAAATATTCATGAGTCCAGGGCGGATGTTGGACGGGCTGTTATTTTTCACTTAATTTTGTGTGTGTGTTCTTTCTTAAGTAGATCTTTATCAGCTCTGTGGCAGCTAGCGGAAGGAAAAGGAAGGCCTGAAAGCAGGGCTGTTCTCTGCACTACAGGCAGAAGATGGCATAACACAAAATCAAGGGATGCATAAATAAGTACAAAAGGATGAGTCTTATGCTGACAAGAAGGCAGCTTCTGAAGATCTGCCTGAGAATTACTGGTTTCCTATATGGGTTTGATTGTGTACTGAAAGGCAGAGTCGAACCAGAATGTGTGTGCTAATTGCTGGAGAAATGCTCGTTACTAAAACAGGAGGTTTTGTAAGCACTAAATTGGAGGGGAGCTGGAAAAAGAAGATATTTTTCCTCGTGCCTGGAATTCTGTGCAAGGCTATACGTGCTACAGAAGGCATGCGAGCCAGGCGTGTGCTTCTCCTAAGAGGCAAGGATGTTTTACAAAGGACTAAAGAGGGACTGCTGAGAGGAAAATAGCCAGCTTTAGATAAAGCACTATAACAAAGACTTGTAGTTTTATGTATCATGGTGTCCATTAAAGCTTAATAGGGAAGAGTGCATTGAACCTAGCCAGGCATACGTTTTTCATGTGAAGGATAAACATTGAAGGGGTGTGCAAAATAAGAAATTGGGAGGACATGATTGTTTAGCTTTTGAAAAAGCTTTACGGGGAAGATTTTGTTTTCATCCCCCATGGATCACCACGCAAGGTAGAAGAGAGTAAGCTGCGAATGTTTGGAACATATCAATGCTGGAATCCCAGGGGGTTAAAAGCACTATAGTAAAATAAAAGTGGTCTGCTTTCTAAGTGTGTTCTATTTTACACATACTACTGAGCATCTGAGAAAGGGAGTGATTTTGATACTCTGTTCACCATAGTAAAACAGTATAATAACGAACAAAGTGTGGGGAAGGGAGAGGAAGGAGGGGGGACCCTCTGCTCTGCCACAGTGCACATTTTGTGTTTCCAGCTAAATAAACAAACGTAGTCCTACAGAGTTCAAAATGATGGCTGTTAAAATAAAGAATGAATTTGTTTCCACTTTTGGAGGAGAGCCGATCGGAAGCGATGCTTTCCTCTAATTGCTTTCAGCAAGAGAAGGGGTTAACTTTTAAAGAAAAATGAATAATTCAGTGTTGAGCTTATCACTCCACATTTTACTTTCTATTCTTTGGTCATCTGGAACTTGGTGTGAAAGGTAGAGTAAAAGGAGTCAGCTGAGGGGAGCCGGGGTTGTGATAATTTGCACACACATCCCTGTCATTGTTCTGCCTGAAGAGACAGGGCTGGGTTCAAGGCCACATGTGCTCCTGTCATCATTCACATTTCTGCTCCAAGTGCAATCCAGAGTGTCAGCTCTCCATCTGTCTTTGCCTGGCAAACGCACGCGCCCAGCATCCTGCCTCCAGCGACGCTGCCACAGCCAGCTCCGATGGCCCCGCTTGCGTCTCCCCTCTCATTCCAGAACAGGAGGCACTGAGCCCGAAATAAGCCTGCTTTGAGGAGAGAGCCATTTACAGGGTGGTATATTTTATCCGAGGATGCCTGGTGAGTTAAAATTATCGCAGCTCTTTTGCTTGTAAATGAGGAAACGCTAATTGTTTTTTGATAGTTGCTTTTTTTTTTTTTTTTAATATAGATGGTGATTTGCAAGCTGATACGGGGACGGAGTGCTTGGGGGATGCTAATTCTGTTGTGTGTGCATTTGGGGGAGGGGAATGCAAGCGAGGAAACTGCCCAAGATGCTACTTGCAGCAGGACTGGGTGGTTGGGTGCAAAGGGATGGAAATAGCAGAAAGTGGCCGTGTCCGGGGGTGTGGGTCCCTGCATGGGGGGTTGTTTTAGTCGGGAGAAAGGCAGCTTCGGGCTGGCTTTAGGGACTGTCAGCTGCACCTCAGGTCTGGGGACATTATATCGGGGGAGGTCAGTCGCAGCTGAAGTGATCTCCTTGAAAAGCTGTTTGTGTCCGAGGGGTGAAGGAGATTTATAAACCAAATTCTTGCGGCATTGTCCTAAATTCTGGTGCTTAACTGTCACCGGGCAGATTGCTGAAATATGTTAATGCAAAATAAAACAATGAAAAAATCTGCTGAATGAGAGGAATTGCCGTGGTGCTGGAAATTTTAATAGATTGGTTTCCTCGGGAAAATATTATCCTTGGATCTTAGAATCACTTGTTTTCATCGGCAGTAGCACTTATCAATTAGACATCGCTTCTCCGTGGGGTGATTTATCTGAGGGGTTTGCGTGAGGATCGACCGCAGCAGAGGGGTTGAATCTGGTGTGTGCTGTTTGTTTATTCCTTTCTGTAAGGACTGGGCAGAGACATGTGCCTGATTACAACAGCCTGTGTCTCGATAAAAAAAGACAGCGCCGAGCCTACAGCTGGCTGGTTCGTGTGGATTATTTGGGTAGGACAGGCAGAAGAGGCTATGCTTGATCACAGGGAGTCTGTGCACCTCGCAGATGGTGTTTTGAAACAGTATCTGCCAGTTTGCTGCAACCGCAGTTGCATGTAGGTATTGCCAGTTGTTGGAGGAATGTTTTCCTTTTACGATTTTTCTACATGGTCGTACCCCACTGCTGGTATGTTTGCTGATCCCCTGGTTGCAACAAGGAAGTGGGCACTGTTTGCTCAAAGCACAGGGCTGAGAGGATTTATATGGTTGAAGTATGGGCAAATTAATTTGCATAGATAACAACTGAGGACTACGAAAGGTCAATTTAACCCTTTAAATCTAAAATTTGATTTGCATGCATTATGTTCCTTGGAATGTGGTCTTCATTAGAAATATCACGGTAATTAATTAATTTGGAAAACTGCATTCTGTTTAATGTGGCTCTCCTGACGTTTTCCTTGTATTTGTATGAGACTGTTCTTCTTGTGCGGTTTTCTAAATCTGTGCTTTATTAAGATATTCAATTGTACTGAAGTGACACCATCCCATCAATTTTGATCCTTGTGTCTATCATTTGGGGTATTACAAACAGTATTGGAATTCCAAGAGCAGAGGTTTTTGAGAAACCTATTAAGCCTTTGGCATTCAAATTACTTAATCTACCTGCTGGTTAAAATTTCATGTATCTTTAATCAAAATGGCATGCGCTGCATTCGAGTATGTGTGCCCTTATCGATGCTTGTGAAGCTTTACCACTGAATAGACGCTTAATTTCCAACATTCCCTCAGAGCAATAGCAAGCAAGAAGTGTGTTTTAATGTCAGCTCCGAGTGTTAGAAAACCTTGCACTTGGATACAGAGAATACACTAACAGCTGTGACTGGGAGCATGTGCCAGAATGGAGATACTTGAACAGATCTGACACTTGGCTATTTTTGACACCCATCTGCACTTTTTTACTCTCCTCTAGGATGAACTGCCTCTCAATCTGTTCGCAGCATATTTTAGCCCTTTAATATTGTGGTGTTGGGTTTTTTCAAATGGGCATTATTAGCCATCTGGGGCAGATTTTGTATTTTAAAAGTAAGCACATTATGTACAGAAGATTAAAAGGATGTGTATTTTTATGTAATCTGATATTATGTCAGTGCCTTTTGTGTGTGTATGAAGTCTTGATTTCAGAAGCATCCCTTCACAGTAGTTCTGACATCCAAAGCCCTCCTTATTTTGGAGAAAGAACAGGAAGTAATAAAAGCAGGCTCTGGTTTATGTGTAGCGATAACACTTTTACACGGAATACATTTGCTCTTCAAAGGCCAACCCTTCTTACTGCTGTTACGGTGACTGGCTGCTCACCTTCTCACTAACCCGCCACTGAAGGCCGGGGCAGAAAGGCTTGCTAATGAAACACTGTAAAAGCCATTGAGTTCTAATGCTAAGGCATTGCTGCCAGAAAAGTCCATTGGAAGCTAATCCTGTTAACAGGAAGCTCCGGTAACCGAGTTAACCGTGCCGTCCTTGTGTTCAGGGGCTCGAGGAACTGCTTATCTCTAAATAATTGACGTTGGAGAAACGGTGTTCAAATCTAATCCCGTATACCCGGTTTGTTTGATTACTGTGTTTTCTTTTTTCAAATATACATATCACTGTTTATTCCGGACTTTATTTATGAAACATTACAAATCTATCAGTCATTTTATAGGACTTTCAAAGAACAGATGTTGGCCTACAAAATGCTTTATTATTGCCCATGGCAGTGTTCAGCATGGTTTCCTTAAAAGGACAATCAGTGATCACAGTCATTGTAGCCCAGAAATAATGCTGTTCTTTCAGAAGATGGCCTGGTATTAGGTCAGACCACCCTTTCTTTACTTCTGCTCTCCAGATGTGGCTGCTACTTTTTTTTTTTTTTTTTTTTAAAGTTCGTGTTTCAAAAAAAAATGGGTTTGTTTTCAAAATCTGGTTTTACTTAAGATATCTCCATCCTGGAGTGCATTTCATAAATTGCCCACATATTTTTCTTAGCAGAGAACTTAACTGGCTGTAATTTTTAACACATGGCCACATCATGTGATATTTTCAAAACATTTGCACATAGCTTTAAGAAGGTCCCAGCAGAAATGATCCATCATCTCACAGCCAGCCTGTTTCTTAACAGCATATCTGCATTTTCCATTTAGCAGAGCTATATATTATTAGCTTACATTTTGGGTAGTAAAACAGTGCATTGCTGATTGTAAAACATGAACTTTATTATCTGCTGAAAATTGATTTGGCATTTATAGCCACTGTGTACTAGACTGGCTTTCTGGTTTTAACATTAGTGCTTGCAAGTGATGATTTGTTTAAAGAACAGAAACAAAATTGCCATGGACATAACTGTGAGTGTCCTAGTAACTGAACATTTGGATTATCCACCTGTTTTTTAAATACATGCTTCTAAATGCTATTATACAGCAAAAGTCTCCTAACAGTCCATTAACTGACTTGTTCAGTTTTAAGTTGCAGTTTCTATGCTGTTATATTAGGACAATTCTGTGTCTTATAAAACAAGTTTCCTGCCAAACAGGGAAAATGTGTCTGGAAATACTTAAGTCTGAGTATTAGCCTTGCATCATTATTCCAATCATCCTACATAATGTCTTTATCTTCTTTAGGATTCCAATAGCAGAAAAAAGCTCCTTCCTTTGGAGGACCGTGGGTCATGAGGTTCCTCAGATACTGAGTGTGGTTTTCAGGACACGGCATTATAACGACTGCTTTTCAAAATATTAAAGTTTCTTTTTTCTTTCTGGTAGAAATAAATTCCAAAGTCTGCATGGCACTATTGCACTTATTTCAACCCAAGGGGCTATGAACCACATCTTTCTGCATATGCATGTGGGATGCAGATCATACTGCTGAAAGTGCATTAATAGATATATTTTTAAGCGGCGTCCCAAATGGTCTTTTTCCATGAAGATTTAGTGATTCTAAGCTGAGACCCTTACTTAGCTGGTCTTTCCTTGGTGTGTGCACAGCTTATAGTGACAACCACATCTTGGTTTGAGGACTTTAGACTACGTAGTAATACGTAACTGCCAACTAAGGCATAGTCATCATAGCTTGCTAATCAATGTGAAAAAATATGCATTATTTTTAATTGATAAAACATTTGAATACCAGTTTGGGGTAAGATAAATTCTAAAATGATGTGATGTGCACATTCGAAATATATGTAGAAGCTGATTCACGTAAGAGTACAAGGGGTACAAGGGGTATAATGATATGTGGTCATTGCGAAAGCATTACATATGCCTGTACCAGTTCTCTGGTTGGTTTGCTGCATCCTTTTGTTGTCAAACTAAACACACAAAACCAGCTGCAACTTGGTCTCTTACTACCAGATGAGACTAAGGCTAAGTGCAGAAGAGGACTTCTGCACTTGAAGCAGTAGTTAAATTCCAAATGCAGAGTTGCATATGGAGAGTTGCGTGCCTTTGGACTACTCAGCTCTATCCTAATCCCAGCTGCATAGCTGTTGCAGCTCTGAAGCGTCCCAAGAACAGAGAACTGCATCTGTGCCTGCTAAGATCTGTCTCAGTGCTGTAGGGTTAAGGAGTGCTGAGTTCACGCCTGTGTCTTGCTGCAATGGAAGTATTTCTATATCTGGGTTGTTTGAACAGTTGGATCTGGTAGGTAATCTGGGAGAATGTCCAATGCCTATTTAGAAACACTGGTCGCTACACAAGTGCAGGCTTATTTTCTGTTCCCAGAAAAGGGCGTGGTGTCAAATGAAGCACAGGGTTGAGTGATGCTGGGGCGAGTAGAGATTCAATTGGGAAATCCATAGACCCAGCAGCACTTGGACCTTCTCTTGTACTCAGATACAGGTTTGCCATATTGGGCCTCTTGGTGAGGACAATCTCATTCAGCATAGTGCCATATCACTACATTTATATATGGTTAATCCGTGAGGCTGATGGAGCCCTTGCTGTGCTGAGCAATGCTGTGTGTTCACTGGCTCAGCTCTCCATGAGCTCAGCTGTCTGCACTGTGTTTCATTCTGCGATGTGTTGGACTAGATAGAGATTATTCCCATCCCAGATATCCTGCTCCTCGCTGGTTGCTTTCTCCTGCCAAAGAAGCACTATAGGCCTAAACTTGTGCGAGCAGAAGGAAGATTTGAATTTATGGCTTTTACTTCTAGAGTGAGGCTTCCAATCAAAAGGCAGCTGAACTAAATCAGAAATCATCTTTTTCATCTCTTAAACCAGTTCTACTTGCCATCCTGCTAAAGGTGAGGATATGAACATCTCTCTAGAGGAGGGAATAGAGCTGTGGGTCCTGCGTCTCCAAATTATTGAGGCTCATGAAATGCAGGAGTAAGGCATCCTAGCACCCAGGCTCTCCCTATTAGTGAGATGGAGGCAGCTGCTGGTCAAATGTAACCGACTTGTTACTGTCCATCTCATGAGCTGTCACAGCTATCTGATGGGAATATGGAGAGATGGATGGAGTCAGACTGTTAGAGGTTTGCAGAGACAGAATGAGAAGCAACCAGCATAAGGAACAGGCCGCAATAAAATCCAAAGCAGATACCAGGATGTATGTGAGGATGGTTGGACATTGAAGGAGGCTCTCCAGAGAGATGCTGGTATTTCCGTTACTGCAGCCGTTGAAAATTCTATTGGCATCTGATCCTCTGGGCAGAGGGGCTCAAACTTGCTGCTCTCCTGAGACCCCTTCAGCCTGTGTGTTACCCTCTGCTACTGCCGGGCATTTCCCTTCAGCTGCTTTGGAAATGCAGCCTGAGGTACTTGCCCCTTTGTACTAAAAGGAATGGCTCTGGTATCAGTTTTGTTCTGTTTTGGGAGAAAATTTCAGCATTATTGAGCTTCTGGGCAGCAACAGTGAATTATTTATCAAGCCAATTCCTACATCATCACTCGATCTGTAGCTTGCAGAGTAAACTTTGCCTTGTGTACTGCTGGGGAGGCAGGCTGTTGGGCACAATGCGGGCTAACAGGGTGAATCTCCCATGTATTTTGTGGAGCTGTGTTTGCACAGAGTAGAGCTGGATTTATTTATCTGTCCTGTGGGTTTTTTTTCTTTTTTAAAATTTTCTATTTTTTCCCTCCCAGCAATTTATTCTCTATCACCAGTTAGTGGTTTTACATGGAGCAGCAGCCTCACTGTGAGCACTAGTTGCAGAAAAACTTGATAGAAAAAGATGGTAGAAACCTTGGGATCTGAGAAGGGTCTATGGCCAGCAGTGCAGTTCTGCTGGTAGATCTCAAGAAGTCACCTCTTGGGTCTGTCCTGGAGGCACAGAGCACCTGGCAGTGATGTTCTTGCAGATGGGCTGCAGTGTCCACAGAGACACTGAGCAGATCCAGCTTCTAAAAATCTCTGCCCAAATTCCTATGGCATGAAGCTACAGCCTTGCTTGAGCTTTTCCGTGATGTTGCATAACATGTTGTGTATTTATTTCTACTTCTTAAAAATAACTTAATTTTCTTGGTCTTGAATCTGGCAATCTTGTAAAATTTTCATGAGGAATAGTAGTACCCACACATCCACATTAATTTAAATTATCCAGCTATTTCAGTATTAATGTGGATATATGTTCTGGACCAGTGTCTGCAACTTTAATCTCCCTTTAAATGGATACAAAGCCTTAACTCAAAGGTGGCAGGAAATCTTTCTGAAGTTCAAAAGGAAATGTCGTAAGCAGTGGATGCAGTTATTACGAGCACTGCTCATATGGTTCTCATTCATTATGGACTGGAAGCAGGCTGTAACGAGCTCTGCAGCAGTTTTGCATATTGACAATACCGAGCTGACAAAGACTGAAAGAGCTGTTGCAACAGAACAGTGAGGGGAATCAGCACTGATCACGTCTGGGAGAAAAGGCTGAGCAATAAGGAAGAAAAATGTATTTTGCTAACCCTTGGAGTGTGCTGTAAGTTCATGCAGATTTGGTGTAGGGTCAGGACTCTATCGTTCTTGGTTAAGAAAGGGGTTTTGCTTTAATGAATTGAGATTTGAGAAAGTGGGATTTGCATATTTTTAACTGCTTTCCAGTGAGGTTTGAAATGAAGATTCAAGAAGACAGAATGTGTTTTAGCTTTTGAAGTCCATTGCCCTTTTCATCTTATTGGTACATATTTTCTCTTTTAGGGGTAATGCAGTATTCTGTCACCTGCAAGCCATTCCCAAAGCATGTCTATGATTTAACTTTGTACCCTTTCAGTTCTAACGCTTTATTGGACTTCTCTACTAGCTTGTAGCCCACTTCTCCAATCTCTCCTTTGCAGTTCAAGTGCAGGTTATTATACTCCCTCCTTATCTTTGATTTCTCCTCCTGATGCTGGTTCTATTGTCTTATTCTGCTACTCTTAAAGGAGTGAGCTCCAGGATTAGTGACCCTTCTTAGAGGCTCATAGAGGGCCTTCCTTCTCCCTTCATTCCGGGCTTCTCAGTGTGTTGTTCTGTGAGTCACCGGAATACCCATGACTCAAAAATAGTCTTCCTGCCACAAGACTATAGTTCGGGAAATGTGCACACACATATATGATACAAAAAATTCAGCTATGATTTGATTTTTGCTTCTAAATTGTGCATGCAAATGTTTCGGTGACACTTTCAAGCCAGAGAAGTAAACATATATACACCATCTTGGATTTTCACTGTAGCTGTTTTATAATCCATATGACTGCCACCTCCTTTGACTTCCTTTTGTATGATTTCCCAGTGTCACTCCTTGAATTTTTAAGAGAATCTTACTTTAAAGGATTTTGTGCCTTCCAGAGCACCAGACACATCATTTGTGGTTAGCAAATACAAATTAACATTTATTGTTTTAATTTTATTTTTCCAGTCCATTTCACCACATAATTGTTGATTGCATAATTATATCTGCTAACTTTGCATGCAGTTGTTTGTGTTCTAGTTAGGAGAAAGTTTACTAACCAAAGTTTCAAAGAGATCATTTTCTGTGTATGGTGTTGCTGTTTCTCCTAGCTACTTTCTTTGCTTGGAACTGTACAAGTAGACTGGTTTTGACTTCTTAAACTATGTACAAGAAGATAATTCATAAACAGGGAATGCTGTAATTCCATTCTTCTGAGAAAGAATCCAAAACTTAGCAATTTTGAGAGTACACCGTGAGAAATACTGATTAAGACTTGAAAAGTTGGTAATACAGTAAAGAAGGCTGAAAGATGCTTATTAAAGGAACTTTGATTGTGTCTGCAAAACAAAGGGCATAATTATAATGTCCACCAAGGTCAAATGATTCTGGCATTGAATAATTCTGCAATCTCTGCAACAGTTTATCCTATCTTTGGACTTGTTGTTTTTAATTTCTCTGCTGGTAGAGGCAGGACAGTAATAAAACTTGGTTTGTAGAATTCAAATGGCCCATATTGACTCCAGTTGTTCTTTAACTGAGCAGTAGGAAGTCCTCATTGCAGGGTTCTGAAACAAGTAGCTTCTCCAAATCTCATTCATGCTAGTTCTTGGCAGTACTTATTTTACACTAAAATCACTAGTAGACTGCATTGCATCTTCAGGAACAAAAGCACAGTCCTTTGGATTTTTTTTTTTTTTTTAAATCTACGAGTGTATTTTTCACTTCCTATTAATAACTATGACCATTTTTTTTTTTTTTTAACTTAGACATGAAGAAGCAAGACTTCTCTGCAAATGCTGTTAGTATTCTGATCTCTGTTAAAATGAAAAGTATATTGAAGAATGCTTCTCTTGTTTTGTTAATTTACTGACATCTCTCTTTTTGTTATTCTCTCTGCTTGTAAAAGCAAATTTGTATTTGGGTTTTCTATATTTAATAAGCACGGCTGTTGTGCAGGTGATGGATCTGAACATGAAACTTCCACTGAGAGCTTGGTATGAGAGCAGAGTCCTTGGGGCACTGTAGCAAGTCCTCTGCTGTCCAAAGGGTAGTCAGTGGCACCGCTGTTCCTTGTGGTCTGCAAACTGCCTGGGCCTGACAGGGCCACGAACTGTGCATAAGCTCATAAGGTTTGCATGTCGGCTTCATCCTCTGACATGTAAATTGTTTGAGCAGTAATTTCCAGCTCCTTTCATTCTGAGGAAGGAAAGCAGTGATACTCGATCTTCAAGAGTGATAGAAACAGGATTTTTAGCTTATGCTGCCTGTAAGTTTTTGCTTCAAACCACTCTTCAGAGTTTGTAAAAGCTCTAAAGATAAAAATGGTACCTGCATGTCAGATATTGACCAGCATTCCTTCTCAGAGCCACAGGAGAAATGATATCCTCCTCTCTCCTTAGTTAACTTTTATGTTCCTTCAAGAAGAGCTTTGTGGGTGTTGCTGAATAACTCACTTTTTCTTGAAGGAATACAGAAAAGCATGATGCCTTGATTTCACCCCAACAGCAGCAAACATGATTGCACAGTTCTGTCTGGGGCACTGGTTCAAGACAGTCTCAAAAGAATGAACGCCTATTACTTAATCACCAGGAATGCTTAATAGTTTTGTCACAAGTGTTTTTCTTTTTGGAGGCTGTAAGTGTTTTTGCTGTCTTGCCATGCCAGATACAGAAGACGTGCCGTGATGAATTACCCAATGGGGATTCTGCTGCAGAAATTGATGCTTGCTAAAACAAAATCAAAGCCTTCTTTTGTCTCCTTTGGTCATTACAGTAAGCTGCTGGATTTTAAACATGTCTGCTTCTAAGGATGGGATCATTGTGTGCAACTGCTGGCTTTTGAAAGGCTTTTTGCTACAAAATAATATGATTATGCAGATGTTCTGATACTGTTCTTTAAAACAGTTGATTGCCAGTCTGATCATGAAAGATGATCAGCAGCTAGCATATATCATCATCTTCAGATCCAAACAGGTTCCTTTGGGAGTCAGCTGTACTGTTTCAGTATGTTGTAATTAAATTGAGTGCTGTTTAGGTGTCAGAAATTACCTTATAATGCAGGATAATGGTCTTAAATAGACTTATTTGCAGAGTGCAAATCATAATCTAGGAAGTTTTCCTTCAAAGCTATATATTAAAAAAGAAAACAAGCACCCCAGTTTCAGCAGGAAGAGAAAAAAATAATTAACAAAAAAAGGTTGATTTCTGATACAGTTCCTAAACATCCTTGCACTCGAGTTAATCTGGACTTTATATACATTAGAATAATGCATTATTTGTGAATTCTGCTTGTAAAGTGCTTTCTTTGAAATGAACTTGTAAAGAAAAAAGTTTTGTTTTTGTTTGGGATTGGATGTAAGTCACTCCTTTAGTATTTGGAAAAGCTCCTGTATGTGTAGCAGGTACTCAGATGCCTGGCTCTTGAGAGCTTTCAAGCAACATTAATTCCCAGAAAAGTTTGTGAGAGTTGTGAGTGCTCAGCATTTTACAGAATTAGACTAATGAGAAGAATGAGAAGGGTAATGTTGCTAGGAAAATAATGGATTTATATGCATAGTGAGAGCTGTTTGTAAATCAGCAGGTGGTTTCTAAAATATCAGAAATTAGCAAAGTGTTTACTGATGTGATTTCTTTCAGAAAAACAAACATGTTTAAAAACACTTGAATGCTAAAACTTCAAATGAGAAAACCTTATTTTCATTTTGTCAGCCATCTTTTTGCATGTAGTTTGAATGCTTACATTTTTCAGGCTTAAGGGTCTCATTCTATCTTTGTTTCTTGAACAGAGAATTGTACACACAGGTCCAAGTATTTCTTGGATAAAAAAAAGTCACAATGTCAGGTGTCTAGTAAAAAAAAAAAAAAGATTCAATTTAAAAATTAAGAAGCAATTTGCATGTGTGCCAAGTTCCATACACTACTTTAAAATGCAACCTTGACCCGTCCCCCTATCTATCAGCTTAATTGTGTGCATCTTATCTGGAAAGGTTTCGGGGTGGTAGAAGAAGGAGTGAGCTCAATGACCTTAATCCAGTTTCCCCTTGCAGTTACTGAGTTTCACAGCAAATCTCACCTGCTGCCCCTAACCCCCAATTCCTTCACCAATTGTACGGATGGGGAAATATGTGCTGTGCTATATACATAATTTAGAACAGTTGTGCTAGCTGTAAGCCCAAAGTCTTTCTTCATCTATCATTTATCTCATGATGTTATCTTCCGTACTCCGTCCCCTTCAGTAAGCACAGCCTGACATGTCTCGTGGCCTTTACCTTCCGCCATAAAAAAGATGGAAAAGCTGCTCGGCACCACCTGGGGAAGATGAGGCAGCCCTGGAGAACGGTGCTGTAGGAGCAGGTGACTGATGCAGAGAAATGTGCCAGTCTGGGGACGCAGCTGAAGGATTGTAGTGGGGAAGGGGGAGGGGAAGGAGAGAAAAAAAGAGCAGGAACATTAATACATCTTCCTGAGGTTTGATGGGACATATACTGCCTACTGTTCCATCTGGTGCTTATGATAGCATGGCATATTAGCATGCTGCAAGTTCATAATGTATTCAGGGCGAGAAAACACCACTTGCATACCAATTGAGGCGTCCTCTTTCTCAGAGCTGCCTTTGAATTTCAATGATGTTTATGCCTTCTAAGCCATGACTGAGCTGAGCGTTTCCGCTCTTAGAGGAATAGCAGCAGTGAGGGACTCTTGCTCGTGTGGGTTTTCCTTCTCCTCTCTTTATATTTTTCTTCTTTTTTTTTCTTTTAAATTCATTTCTCCCTGCTGTCTCCTCCAAATTTATTTTGTGGTGAAAGTTTAGAGGCAGGTTGAGGTTTTGGACTAGTTAATTATGTCACTTCTGTTAATATTCAATTCTGTTTTAAGTTTTGAGTCTATTGTCTTTTTGCTAATCTTCAAATGCTGAACGTCCTTTTTAATGACATTTTGATGAAATTACACTAAGAGCGGTGTCATGAAGCATTTAAAAATAGCACATTACAATTCTGCTTTATATTCAGATTGCCTGTGTTGTTAAATTAAGAACAAACAATACTACGAATTCTGCATTTCATGGCAAATTATTTGCGCCTTGCCTCTTCAAAGGTTTGGTTTTAACTTGGAGTGTGCTGCCATAACACACTAAGTATCTGAAGCAGAGCAGGCTTGTGAGTCTTTGTTGGATTGAGGTCTTTCTATGGATCCCCTTGCAGGAAACGTGTGTATATGTTCATTCTATTTCTCCTTGTCTCGTTCTTCTTGAAATTCTGCAAGGATCATCGCTTGTCTTGTGATAATCTAAAAACCTCACTGTAGAACCTCTGCACATTTTGTTTCTGAACTTGTCAAAGATTGTGATCCTTTCATGGCTCGCGATTGTCCAGTCCTCTTTCCAGTAGGTTTTGGAAGTGTGATGTTTACACACACAGGGAAGGATATTGTATGTGGGATTTTCAGGGTTCCGGAGTAATTTCAGGATACTCATCCCAATTACCTCTCTTGGTTACTGTGCTGCTAAACTGCTGCTTCAGAAGTTTGGAAAGTTCTACCCTCCGAAAATAGACCCTACTTGCTACTTGGGAGGGCAGAATAGTAAGGCAGTATCTGTGATGCATACCTGTGTAATGAATGTGTGTGGTATTTGGTCCTCTACCTGCACAGCTGGGCTGCTGCCCAGAACTGGCTGTGGTTTGAGGCTTTAGCTTAATCTTTAAAGTGTGTGAATGTAATGCTAATACAACTTTAATCAGAATAGACTAGGTAGCACTTTGAACTCCTTCACTTTAATTTGGTGTTAATCCACTTGATCACTAGAAAAGAAAAGATCTTCCCATAGTTCTGATCCTTTCTTTCAAATACATCCAGCTGTGATTTTTATAAATATATATTTTCAGGCAGTCGTTCAGCCACTCTTGCATAGATAAGACATGAAAAATGCATTAGTCATCTTGACAAAGAACAAATTGACTGCTTTCTGTTCGCTCTCTCAGTATCTGTTGTCTGATGGTTTAAGAACATTCCTTGTTTATTGATAGCGCATTTAGACCTAGATACTAGTGTCTTGGCTTAAATGCTAATTATTTTTTATTTCTTAATACATTCAGAAAGGCTAATGTTACTGAATAGGAATGTGGAGGAGATAATGTGGGTAATTCAAGCAAGTTTAGTCAGCACTTACAAGATTCTTGAAATGTTTCTTGATGTCCTACAGAACTGTTAACATCTGCACGGCTTGTGAGAAGAGTCACATTTATTACAGCTGTATACTGGCTAGAATGTGAAAGAAAAGGAGGGATCAGAGTTAAGAATGAAGCAGCTGGTTTTCAGTACAGAGATTTATGATTTTACTGTCATTACAGACCAACTAAACTCTGCTTGGACTCTTTTGCTTCAGCTCCTGTGACATGGCAGGTTGAAGGCTTGGAAATAGCCATCAGTAGGTACAATCCAACAACATACATGTGGTTTAAAAGAAAGCAAAGCTTTTATATCAAATAATCACAAGTGAAGCTCAGCAGTTCTAGGAGTTGTTCCAGTATGACATAATGTGATGCAGAGCATGTGTTTAAAGTCTACCTTTGAAATGACAGAAAAAAGAGAGAGAGATTGTTTTTAAAAGTAAGACAAACGAATGAGATCTCAGGCCTGACTGAACCATATACCTCAGTGTGCTGCCTTTGCTTGCTGTTATCTCTCTTTTTGTGTTCCAAGAAAAAGTGAGAGAAGGATAAACAGTATCAGAATTCTGTGTTCTGTTTCACTCACAAAAATGACATATATATTTCCAGAATCAATTTTCTGGTTTTTGTCCAAATTTTCGTCGTCCTTTCTCCCTCTGTTTCCTTCTGAGACACTGAGACAGACTCAAGCCCAAGCCATGACTATTGAAAAAGAATGAAGATTGTTACAACTATTAAGATCAAAGATTTTTATAGCTTTGTTTTCTTCATTTATCTATTTCATGTGAATGAAAGCTAGTGTTTCTTCTGTTCTCTCTTGTTACTTTAGCTTGGTATGCTTGCTCTTACCTTTGTTCCCTAAAGGTTTTAAGTGAGCCTACTCTGATTTTACTCAGTTAATTTCTTTATACTGTGCCTAAGCCATTCCCAGTATGAATGCCAGGGTCTTTTCCTGTACCTCATGCTGTTGTGGAAACTGCACATCTGAATTCCTGCTCTTTTCAACTCTCCTTAAATAGTGGCTCTGAATCCTCTTCTAATACGTTCCAGTATGAAATAAACTCTTGTGTGTTTGATTATAGTGCAAACATGAACAGCTAATCATTAATAAACAGATACTGGGTCCAATAAGGAGCTTTGTGATGAAGAGCATGCTGTTGTGAGAACTCTCAAAGAGCTGGATGAGGTATATCTATCTACTTACACTTTCAGTTCTTCGTACTGTGATCTATAGCAGATGTCCACTGCAATAACCTTCTTTGCTTTTTATCCTTCTGTCTAACCTTAGACTTTTCACTCGCACAGTCATCATCATTTAATTATAGCATATGGCACTGCAAGAGCTCTAACGTGTAATTACTGTCTCCTCTTCTTCCATTCTCCTGATACCACAGCACAGGCAAAGCAAATTTTTTAACATTTCAATTATGAAATCCACTGCATTTGATCCAGCAGTGCTCACCACTTCTTGCTTTCTGCAGTGGTGGTTTTAGTTTCTAAAAGTTTATTTCCACATAGTCTCATGAAAACACATTTTATCTTAATTTTGGGTAGACTATTGGCATTGGAACAGAATTACATGGAAAACTGAATAGCTCTGTAAGTCAGAGTCCATAATCACCTTTGGAAATGACCTGTTAAGTTTCTAATAGGTAATTTGTATGCACAGTTACTGAAGCTACTTGCTCTGTTGCAATAATTATGAAAAAGATAATGGATAGGAATTCATTTGGGAACAAGTATTCTTGTTAACTGTTTTGCATTTCATCCAGGTACTCTGATTTTCCTTCCCCCCCTCCTTTCATAATTTGGAATTTGCCTTGGATTGTTGTTGCACTTCAGTGATCTTTTATTCCTTCATACATATCCAAAACAGTTTAAAGCTTTCTAGGCAACTACTGATGTGTTTTACATAATTTATTCCAAGTGGAAACCATGAAGAAACATGTCCTCACAGGAGGTTTCAGTGAAGTCAGTATCTTTCTATGTTTTTGAACTGTTGTGCCAGTGGGATTTTGCTTTCTTACTAGACATTTGGAGCCAGAAAGATGTTTTATAAAGACCTGTGTATTTATTGTTTCTACCCTGTTCACCATTTTACCTGTTTAACTGATGATAGGTTAAAAAAACAAAACAAAACAAAAAACCTCAGGTTTTGTTCAGCCCTCTGTGTTTTGATGCAAGAAGTAAATGATGTTGACCTTTGGTGAAGTATTTTCAAATTCATGTATTATGGCATGGCTGTGGTTGTCCAACCTGGGTTCCTATACCTGGACACTGTGTGTGACTGTAGGCATGCAGTTGTTTGATGTGCCACTTGCTGTGTTTCAGTTGTTGGGCATTGTAAAAATCCATTTTCAAAACAGGACTAAGTGTATATGCAGTGGTGCATGTGTATGTAAAAAAAGGGTGGGAAGAGGCATCTGGCTTTTTGACTGGAGCACAGATGCATGGCAGTAGGAGGCACTGAAACTATTCTTCCGGTTGCAGCCAGTACAACTAATGTCATACTTGAAAATTTGCTTTTAATTCAGGCTTTTTGTTTGTTTGTTTGTTTGTTTTTTGTTTTTTAAGGAAACAGTGTTGGTAGGTAAAAATTTAGAGAAAACACTCAACATTTCTGCATACAGAAACGCAGAAGAGTACATACTGAAGTATTCATACAAAGTATCATAGTACCTTCCCTTTGTGTATTGCATGGTTGAGGTTAACTTTCATATGGTAATGGAAAGAACTTTTCTCTAAGTATCTTCTTTCTACTTTCTGAGTACCTTACTATTTATATTTAGTTTTCAGCTCTCAATCTGTCTGCTCCTGGCACCATATCGGCTCCCTCTGGTGGTCAGCAGGCACCTGGAATAATTTCCAGTTGCTGTTAGCCAGAGTCTGCTCTCAGCCACCGTTTCTGTTTTACCCGACACCTGCATGGCCTCTGAATGATTCTGCTGCTTGGGATGAATCCCAAATGTCTTCCCCCATGAAATCGGACCACTGTGCTGCCCTCTCAACCATCCTCTGCTTGACTGCAAAATTTCTCCCATTGACTGTTCTTTCTTTTTTCATTGAAATGGCTCCTCTTCTCAATGAAGCAAATACATATATATCCAAATAGACCCCAGGGGGATTGAACACCAATTGTATGATAAGGACATATCTGTTTCCATAGCATAGAGTGAGTTAAATGTGCAGGATAGCATGCACAAGAAACTCACCATGTTACCAAGGGTTAAGTGCATTCGCATTGAACATTCAGAGTTCAAATGCGTCAAGCTTCTTTACTTTGTCAATATTTCTCTTACACTTGTAGCACTGAGTGGTTTCTCTCTGGTGTCTGACTTCTTGCCCTGCAGTTTCCCCTCCATTTAACATTCCCTTCAGTGTAATTGAGGACTATTTCTTTCATCTTTTTCTAAAGCAAAATGTAAAAAGAAATATCACAGTAAGTATTTTTATATACAGAAACAACTAAGTAAAATTTGATTTAATACCTAAGTGCACATGCACACACATGCTCACACATGTACATGTATGAGAAGTCATACTGGTTCATGAAGGTCAATATTAAATGACTTAGTTTAAATTGTGGGTTTGGCTGGCTTGAAGAAAACGAGGACAGGTCTTGTAAATGTAGAAACCATTGTTCTTACGTGTTTGTTGAGAAAAATAAATACCTTTTGTGTGAATCTGCTGCACATGAAACAAAGAGTTTTGTACCACTGTCAAAGATGGTAATGTTGTGATATCTAAAATTGTTTTAATATGTTGCTAATTTTTCCTGTGGTTTCTGTATAGTCGATTTTTTTTCTTCAGTTCAGTCTTCAGCCATGTGATTTTTTATTTTATTTTTTTCCTGTCTGATATTTAAAATTCAAGAACAAGGACGGATACTTTCAAACAAGGAGGTTGTAAGTGGTTTTTTTGTTTGGTTTGTTTTTGTTTTTTTTTGTTTTTTGTTTTTGTTTTTATTTTTGGTGCAAGACTAAAAGTATTATAATGGCTAATGCTTGGAAAAATTGCATGTAATATAGTTGCATGCAGTGAAGCAATCTCTACTGGTTTACCTGTGTCTGTTTTCATAATCTAAAGTTTAACAGATATTCCTGACTTTTTTAAAGACCAGGGTCTAAAAGGCCCTCTCTTGCTGAGTTCTGTGCCAGTGGGTATTTTTGTGAATTCACGCAGGAAGTGCAGGCTGGTTTTATGGTGGTGTGATATACATAAGCTTCTTCCTTTCCCCCCTTCCTTTGCGTGCTTATATTATTTGATATTAATACGTAATATATTGTTTTAGGCCAGACTTGTTTGTTTTGAAACATGCTTTTATTAATGGAAACCTTTTTTTCTTGTGAGCTCCTTTGTCAAAAAACCCTCATTGAGATGGAAGGTCTTAATTTCATGTAAAGTCTGAGAATCTCTTTCCCCCCTCCCACACACTCTACTGCAGCTTTCAGGTGTGATCCAGTGCCCAGAATAAAACACAGTTGGTATGACGTGCAACATCCAGGAGGAACTGGCTTGAAACTAATACTATTTTCTCACACTCTATCTAGGCAGTCGGTCATGTAAACACAAGATGTCTTTAATGGCATCATTTGGTGATGTGAAATAATAGTCTCTCATAGTGTTTATTTCCATAAATGCCAAAGTCCTGATTAGGATAGTAAGTCACACTACTTAGAGACTGTCACTGGATGATACTGAGATGGTCTTTTGCTCTGTAGCTCCACTTCTCTATCACCAGCAGTAGTAAGAAAGTAACAATGGCAGCATCCAGTGGTTCTTAGGGGAACTCTGTTTCAGCATACATTTTTCACTGATGGATTAATATCTGGCTTGGTGAATTAGAGGTTCTGAGTCTTTCTTCTTTCCAATGATTATTGAGGGAGTCTTATCTCCTAATTTAGCTGTCTGTGCTGGTGATAGAAATTAGGCATTGTTCCTAAAACAGGAGTGGTACTCATATTTGGAAAGCAGTTCAGAGTTTTGCCACCCATCTGATCTGCCTTATTGCTAAGGTCTTGCTGTACACCTGGCATTAGAGAACAAACTTTCCATTGTTTGTAATACCACAGAAAAGAATTAAGTTCCTAGACAAGAGGAGCTGTGCAGTCTGATAAAAGGGGGATTTTGGAACTTGATTCTCCCATTGAGAAGTATTCTGTCCTGGAGTGGTCAACATCAGTCCTTATCCAACCAGATCTTGATTTGTGTATTGCAAATTCCTCATGAGCAAACAAATGTATATCTACTACCTTTCAGTAGTTCCTATGTCATCTGTTTAGATGCTTAACCATGGAAAAATGTCAACTCCTACCCCAGTATATCATTCTTTACAAGCATAAATTATGGCATGTTTTATAAATACAAATGAAGCTTTTTAATAGTATGGCTGCAATAAGTTTTTTTGTTGGCAGAATAATTTAACACCTAATGTTATCCTGAATCTAAATAGCTTATTTTAGATTACTTTATCTACCCTGAAATTGTATTAGAGATTTCAGTTCTAGTTAAATTTAATGGAATCCTGGCATCAGCACTCTCCTAGGATTTCTCTAAAATGAGTATAACTATGCCTTCCATTCTCTCTCACTCTCTCTCTCTCTCTCTTTTTTTTTTTTAATATTGCATAAGTGCATTAAAATGGAGGGAGTTGGACTTATTTTGCTTCAGACTTTTAGCTGTGTGTAACAAACAGTTTACTGTTAATTTTGGATCTTACAGACTTTGGATTAAAGGGAGCGAGTCTGGAAATCTTAGCTGACATTTGGGAAAAAAAATGTTCTATTCTTTCTGAAGGTGGGAATAACATGTGCAAATTATGACAGGATAACAGGATATGTAAGAGAGTATAAACCACACCAAATTTAATGCTGATGGTATTTGAGTTGCTTTGCTATCAGTTTGACTTCATCTGTAGTTTATCGAATAACATACAGTCATGACAGAGATTGTTCTTCTCACGAAGTTGCCAACAACAGGAGCTGAGTTACTTGTAGATGAGCCCTTGGGAACCCTTATGTTAAAACCCCAAGATTTTCTCTATAAAAAGTAGGAGAAGAAAACTGGGAGCTTGCTAATGTGGAAGGGTCTGCTAATGTGGAGGAGTTGTCCTCTCTGTGCTTACTGGGGAGGTCAGGGAGTGGATTTGCCCTGTGTTTTCTTTGTTTTGCATCCTGAAGGTAGTGTATACTTCTTCATTTGTTTTGTGCCTCAATATTCAGTGGTCTGGTTTTGAAATTGTTTTTGTTATCTTAAAAGAAAAAAAAGACACTCAAAACCGTAATTCTTAGTTTGGTACTTTGTCAAGAAAAACAAAGTGGAAGAGATCCAAGGAACAGTGAGGAAAATAACATTTTGATAAAAGATCTGGGAATATTAACTTTCTAAGTGCATTAATTATACATATAAGCATTTTTGTAATTCTTGGTGGGGTATTTAAAATAAATCTACATTATCCTTACTTTCAGTGCAGGCTGGCCAGTATGCATGCATTCAGTGGTGAGAAGGAGACTTCCAGAGTTTAAACTGCAAACGATGAGCAGCTGCTGCTGCCACAGTTTGTCCAGTTTTGCTTGTCTGTTCTTGCTGAAGTCATAAACTGTTAGGGTGGTAGCTGATCTTCATTTAGCCTGTGTTCTTCCCTGTGATTTTATATGATAAGGCCTGAAGGGGGAGGAGAAAAATAGTACACTTTTGCCAGTATTCAGTTTTTAATTCTTAAATAAAAGTGAATTTATGTTACTTTTGGAACTGTCAAAATGTATCAAATTGTTAAATGAGAGGAAAGCCAAATTCTTTTTCCATTTTTAAAAAATGAAATGAAATGGTAAGGTGAATGTGTTAATTTAAGGACAAATTAATATGTCCAAGCAAAGTCAAGACATAATACTTTCGTCTCAACCCTGAGATTGAACTCATGCAATTGCTTATTTAACTATCTGGCCTTCAGTTGCTAAGCCATTGTATGGCTTTATTTGTTTGGTTTTGAAAGCACCTCATTCTAGAAAATTGAAACAAAAAGGAGTGATTCTGCTTTTTTTGGTTGGTGTCATGGCAGTACGATTAATCAATATATATGCCATTATGGATTAAGAACATGTTGCGAAGTGTAGGCTATCATTCACCTAGTTTTCATGATAGTAAGTTCTTCCTGCTAGAACAGTTTCACAAAATTCCCTTTCAGGTTTTGAGAGGCAGAGTGGAGATTACATTATTCTCATTGCTTTTTTTAGCACATCTGAAGAAAGTTCTGATAACTTAGCCTGAGATAACTATAGTGAACTCCCAGGATGCAGGATTTCTTTGTGCTTCTGCATACTAAATGACAAGAAGTGGATAAACTGAATATGCTTTCATTTATTCTGAATAATAGCTGGCGATATGAACTGTTCAATATCTGAGCAGAAAAGAACCAAGATAAGACAGCAGCAAAAGTTGTGATATTGCTCTTGCACAAGGGTCATCATCTGAACTTCCTACTGGTAGTGAAGAAGAAACAGTGGAATGTTACGTCATCTTGAAAACATAACTGTGTGCTGCTATCACTAACACTGCATCTTCTTTCCTTGGGGATAAAACTTGTGGGTGACGTTTTGTTACAGAAGATAGAGTCCAAGTGTCTGAGCTGCTTTCCGATATTGCCTTTTTGGGAATTGCATGGGGAGGAAAAACTATCTACTGGAGACCTGAAAGCAGGCAATGTTTTCTTTCTAGGCCGATAGCATGAATGCATCTGGTGCTGATAGGAAGTTATTATCCATACTATCCATTTGAGGTTGGTCATTCATAGCACAGAAACATCCATTCTGTTTAGGTTCTTATTCATTAAAGAGGAGTCAAAAAGGCTGAGAGATTAGTTGAGTGAAGGCTTGACATCAAACAAGTCCGAGGCATGCTTGACCTGTGAAGTTATCCTAGTGTTGTTTTTTATGGCCGCATTGTAGGACTTAGTTTTTCACAGAAGTAGGGACTGGCTATATATATTAAGGCTTATACATGCTTATATCAAGCAAGTCTTTTTCAGCCAGGAGAGTTACCTTGCAATATAGTTCTTGGTAAGCATGATGTGAGGCATGGCTCCCTGATCTTCATTTCATTCTCACACTCTGGTAGTGATATGCCGGGAGCCTCACAAGGCCTTGAAAATCGCCTTGTGGTGTCTGTTGCTGAGTTTGGGTGAAGATCTTTCAGAGGGAACGTTCTTCAGTGACCATATTGTGGTAACATTATGGATGGAAGAGCTATGTAGTTTTTTCTCTTTGATAGACTGATGTGTTTCTGTCACCCACTTCATTTCTACAGGGACTCACAGTCTGTGGAGAGTTTGGGTAGAGACTTCTGGGACTCAAAGTCTGTTATCTTCTTGCAAATTCTATGATATCACATTCAAAACATTCAGGATTAGTCCAGCAACTAAGTCAACTCAACAACAACCTTCACTTTTAAACGGTACAGATTTAGGTCTAAATTTATATAATTTGAGTAGCAGGGGCAGGTTCTAGTGTTGTGTCACATGAAGGATTTGTACTTTCTGTGAGTTTAGAGGAAACAAGACAATGGACGCTTCTAATTTGGCAGGTTTTTTATTCTTATTTTTAATGTCTTGGCACAGAAGTAGGGAGTACTGTACAGTCAATATAGAACGTCTTTTAAGAATCTTTCATGCCTGGATATACATCTGGAACTGTTTGCACTAACTAAAAGTAAAATAAATGCCACAGCATATTATACCATACTTTTTTTCATTTAAAAAAGGAAATTGAAAACACACCACCCCTTGAAATGCTTGACGTTGAATTGGCTATTGAAATGGTATCAGTAAAGTATTTATATATTCCATATTTTGTTCCATACATCAGCTTTCCTTGATGCGTTAGACTTGGAAGTGTGCCACGTGAGCTGAAATGTTGCCATATATGAAAGACTGCCTTGTTTTAAAAATGGACTAAATCATTGAGGCTACAGGAAGTAAAGTAAATCAGTTTGAATACATGCACATCTCTTTTTGCTCATGCTCTTGCACTTTTTACTTTGTGTCTTCCACATTTGCCTTCAGAAGTTGGCCAGATTCATGGTAAATATCAACATTCACCTAACATCTAAATAATAGCGTTAAAAATAACTCCTCCCATAAAAAACTGTATGAATGACAAGAACTGTATGGTTTCACGAACCAAGAAATCTGCAGAAGAAATATCATAATCTAAAGCTGGTTTTACAACATTCTTTAATTTTAAATGGAGCAAAATATTTCTGTGGTAAAGTCACAGTTCTTCACTCTTTGCTGTAAAAGAGATTCAAGAATGTATATTTCAGAATTTTTTTTTCAGTATAATCCAAAGCAAATGCAATAGATCTCTGCATACTTGAAACACATTTTCTGAATTTGTTCTAAGTCTCTCACTGCACCAGAGGGTTGTGTGTGTGGATTAGGACTAGCCCATTATTTCGCCATCTATCTCCATCCTGAATTGATTGCAGCGAGTAGTGAAGAATGAATTGCAGATGTCTCCTTTTCTCTTTGGTTTGGAGGACCTCTGGTTTCAGCCCAGTTTTATGAGAACTAGGCTAAGGAGTCTGACTCCATCACTGCTTAGAAGGTTTCTGTCTATGGAAGAAGTCTTTGCATCTGAAACAAGTTACTGTCTCCATATAGCAGCCGGCACTCTGAAATGGGTGATGTTGTGAGAAATTTTCTGTCACATCTCTCCTAATTTGGGATTATTATTTGAAATGTCAGATTCCAGCAGAAAAAATAGCATAGCCCGCTTTGCAAATGGGAAGTTTGTTTTGACACGAGAACATAAACATATTTGGAATTCAAGAAATTAAGTGATTTTAAGAGATGTTTCCCTTAAAGCTCTTCCAAATTTTAGGCAAAGCTCAGGAAATATGCTCCTGTGCTAGAGGGCAGATGTACCTGAAGTCTGGAACAGGCCGGATTTCACTCATAAATGATGCAGTTTTTCCTTTTGCAGGATTCCTTCTACCCCTCCCATCCCTTCATCACTGAATATACAGTTAGCAGAATAACCACAGAGAGCTGCTCTTAAAAATGTGAAACCTCTCATATAACAAGATTTAGGGGCAACCTGGCTCATGAATAAATACAATTTAAATATTGCTTTGATTTTTAGCTTGCATATTTTCAGGCTACTTTTCAACAATTACAGTAAAAAAAATGTTTTGTTTTAAATTAAATTAATAATGATTTGTAGGAGGTGAGGTTCTAGGCTATGTTTCAGACATTACAAGCTTTGTGAGTTCAGGTGACAGAGACTGTCAGCTCTGTTGTGTGCTCCTTCACCACTCCATCTCCAAGAAGCCTTCTTCTGAAAACTTTAGCAGCTGAGGTCTCCAAGCTGGGTGCTGGGATAGAGGTGGGTGCAGAGCATCCAGTGCTGTGATGTGCATCTTCTGCAGGAGCTGGGGAATCTGTCACAAGGTGAGGAGCAGAGAAACACCAGCAGAAAGGACAGAGAGGCTCCTGCAGGAGCTTTGCTACTGAAGAGGCTAGAAGGATGGGAAGTATGAGAGAGCAGTGGGGCAGGATGCTTTCCAGGGCTGTTTCCAAGCACATGAAAAAGTTTTGCATTTTATACCATACTTCTACAAAATTTTCCTTTTTTTTTCTTTTTTTTTTTCCCCTCCTCATCTCTCTATTCGGACAAGGCAATATGGTATCCTGGATTGAAGTGTTTTGTGATGAGCTTGAAAGCAGTCTTTTATCTCCTTACACAACACTTTGCTGGAGTGCTTATGGACTAGCAGAAATAAATGTCTGCCGTTGTACAGTAGCAGGATGGGTTGTATGGCTTTGCAGGGCATAGGGGGACTAATTAGATGTCAGTAGAGTTGTTTTTGTTTGTCTGTTTCTTCACAAAGAAAGGTGATTAGAAAAAGTAAAGCCTAATATCAGCAGAGGTATATGAAAAGTAATGATAATGTCAGTGGTCTGCAAATAGGGCAGCAGACAGTGTTGAAGGGAACAAAAACCAGCTTGATGGCAGCGGTAACTATCTGCAGTTGGAGAGCCAACCCACACACTATTTCCCACTATAGCTTTCAATTTAAGTAACAAAATATCTCCAGCTCTTGGGAAAAGCGTTCCCCCTCTGATCTGAGCCTTTGGGAACAGACCTAACGCTGGAACAATGCGGATCGGGAGCAGGAGAGGTGCGGCTGGTTACAGTGCCGGGTTCAGCTCGCTTTTAGTTCCCAGCAGCTGAGCTGTGGGATACAGCCTGTGCCTGCTTGGTGCGAGCAGCAGCTGAACGGAGTTTGGTTTCTCTCACTCTTTCTTCCACCCACCTCCATCTCCTCCCTGCCTGTGTCTGCGCTCCCACATGCTTCAAATCTGTGTACCTGGACTGCCTTCCTTAACAGTTCAGCGTGAGTGTTAGCAGAATGAAAACCAGATGGACCAGCAGTTCCCACTGTTATCTCCCCACCAGCTCTGGCAAGCCTCCCTTTCTCTCTCCTTTCTTGGCATGGCAGAAATATTTGCCTTTATTTAGGAGGGCTCAGGCTTACTGCTGTGCCTCTTTCCCTCTGTTGCAACATGAGCTGAAAGCTATTTATTCCCCTGTTGCTGAGGTTGGTTGAGGTGAGTGCGAGATGAATTCAGCTATTAAGGAAGCAATTAACATTTCAAGACTAGTTTTTGTAGTTTTTTATATTAAATGAATGGCTTGTTGAAGATATAGACTTAACTTTTTGAATGGAGTGATGTGGAAAGGAAATTTTGTATAGAAATATATTTTAAAACCTACTTTTGTTTTTCAGCATGTAGTAATGTACTATCTCTTGATTTGCAAATCAAACCTTACCTGTGCGTGAGGCTTAATACTTGGATTTTGGATACTGTTCCCTACGCTACTGAGGTTTGCTAATCTGAAATCCAAACTGCAGATCCTTTTCTACTCTACCTGTATCCCTCATCGTTTTCTCTCCCTCTTCGTCTGATAAATGAAAGTTCTGATAATTAAATTTTTGAGGCTTTTAAAAACACACTATTCCTTTATTTAGTCTCTCTCACATGCAAGATCTTAGATGTCTTTTTTTTTTTTTCTGTGAACTTTATTCTCTGTTCTAACAAGATATACCTTCTCAAAGTCAAGCTGCAGAATTTGTAAAACATTCCTGACTTTACCATTGTTGTGAATTGAAACTGCAAATTCATCTGTTAATTCAATAGTGGTGACACTTTTTGGCTACGCAGTTTAATGGAGCACATGAAGCCTTGTATAGGACAGTCTGTAAAAAAACAAAACAATAATCCTGGCCCCAGAAGAAAGGATGTGAGACTCATGCCCATTTAAAGCTAAGCTTCGTCTTCAATCAAGATGGCCCGCTAAGCTATTGTGTTACTTTTGCTATCTGCTGGTAAATGTTGTCAGTTTTTGCCCATTTTTGATAAATGAAACACAAGGTTGTGGATGGTTTTATATTCCTGTTTATTTATTTATCTTTTTTTTTTTTTTTCCCCCACATCAACTTTAACACAGAATTATCCACAAAGATGTTTCTGTAGCACGTATATAAAATATCTGCTAGGTCTTTACTTGCAACGGAACTGTTAGGTTTTCTGCCTGTTTTTCCTTTTGTTGTTTTTCATGTCTTACAGGTTTTGAACATTAAAGTTGTTCTTAACGTGTAAAGATGTAAACTTAAAAATGTTAAGGTTTTTTTTTAATTTTTAATTTATATGTATGTGTAGCAATTGACTTATCATTTTGACGTGTTTATTCTCGATGGGAATGTGAGAATATCCAAGGGCATGGTGGCAAAGTCATCCGGGAGGCACTGGTATTTAACATAAGTATCTCTTGTTGCTTACAAAGGCATGACAAGAGCTGCCTTCAACCAGTATCCTACCCAATATCTCACCTGTACTAAAAAGCTTCTGCTTATACTCCTCCTGTAAGGATTGTTGTAAGGGGATTTATTACTTTCCTGTCTCTTCATCTCCTTTTTCCTCCTGGCTAACATTGAAGGGAGGTGGCATTATTGCACTTCCAGGAGTGCTTTGGAGGCAGCATCTGCACGTGCTAGAAATGAAAAACAAAAGACAATACAGCACTGCTACAAATGAGGTCTTTCCATCTATGCTGCACCTTCTTAAGTAAGGTTCAGATGATGCAATTCTGCAGGAGCACACTGGAATAGATAACCAGGTGTAATGTTTTGCGGCAGGTGCTGAAATGGCTCACTTCCTGCTTTTGCTTTTAAACTTTTATTTCAGAGCAAATGTTCTTTGGGAAATAAAATAGTGTGTTCCTATGGTGTGTTACAGATCGCACTGAGAAGCATTCCACAATGCCAGACTCACCTGTGGATGTGAAGACACAATCCAGGCTGACGCCTCCAACAATGCCACCTCCTCCCACTACCCAAGGAGCTCCAAGAACGAGTTCATTCACGCCCACAACGTGTAATTAGACTTATTTTCTTCCTATTCTTCCGTATTCTTTCTTTCTGTATGTAAGAAACTAAAGTGTGTGAAGGAAAACCTGTATGCAGGGGCTGCAGCAGCATTTGATGATACTGCGATAAGTAATTAAACAAATGTAAGATCACAGCAGGTTAATGGATCTTTAGTCTGTTAAGGTGTTCAGCTCTAAGCTGTGGTAATTTCCCTGATATTTGAGCGTAGCGTCAAAGAACAGAGAGCGCTATTTCCTATGTCATTTATGCTTAGATCAGTCCTCTGAGAAATACAGGAAACTCTTATGCTGTTTTGTTGTACAATTTAAGAGATTCTGTTCGCTTTTGTGTATAAAATTTGGTAGTTATTGTTTAGGGCTTTGTTTATATATTTAAAGTGGAGGTTATTCTTAAAGAAAATAGTTTATCCCGCTAATGATTGAAATGAAGTGCTATATAATTTCTAGTTAGTAGTGATATAAAAACAAAAATAAAGGCGTTTTGTTGTTTTGTCCTGAGATTTTGAATCTGGGACCACCTCTCTGTCTCAGTTTGCTGATGTAAACACATGGGAAGCTCTACCAGTCGTGGTGGAGTTACTCTGCATTCATATCAGCGTAACTGAGATTGCGATCTGGCATGTTGTCTGGACTATTCTTTTCACAGTCATGAAATGATCCACATTTCTCTTACTAAGATTTAGCTGCAATTTTTTTTGGTCTCTTTTTTACTGCCTCGTAATAGTATAAACATGAGAATGTGTTTACATTTCACATTTTAAATAAAACATTTTTAGAACAGTAGAATACATATGCCTAAACAGAATGACGGCAGCATCTTCTATTTGTCTTGCCTATATCTTTTTAGCCTCTTGCTGCCTGTTAAATGCCTTTCTTAAAATTCACCTCTGTGCAGAAGGCCAGCTGGAAGCCTTTGTACCACTTATCCCAGTGAACCCTGTCCTGAGGATTTACATCAGACTTAAACAGTGAGGAGCGTTTGTGCCAACTCTTTGCATAAACTCAGATTTAACCCAGTGACCCTGATCTTGCAAAGATCTGTTTGTTTTGTTTAACTCCAGCACCTGAATCATCCTAGGAACTGCTCTGAAGTTAAATTGTTTTGAGGGTTTTTTTTTGCTGGATGAGGCTCTTGCAGATTAAGCCTTTCAGTCTAATGTGCTTAGCACAGTTCTGGATGATCTTGGGAAGTGATAAAAGGAATGAGACCATGTTCTTTTCTTTTCTTACAGTCCTCAGTTGAGTATACTCACTAGATTGTCTGGATATTGTTGGAAGGTGTGTGAACCATAGCTGTTTTTGGTTGTTTTTGCTGCTGTTGTTTTGGCTATTTACATGAAGTCCAAAAGTCTAAAGATCTAATTTTTAATGCGTTTTACACTGTCAGATTTTGGAGTTCAACTTTAGCAGTTCCAGCTTGGATAGTAAAAAGCCACTTCTGTTTGAGTGCTTGCTACACTTACTGCTACTGCAGTGAGAATGCCTGTAGGCTAAGAAGTGCAGCTTGCTTTCTTGTTAAGAGTACACTTGTTTGCTTTGTTTTAGACTAGTGAAAACTCTTAAAATATTAGTTTGTTGAAATTCTAAATGCTAAATTTTATTTTATTAATAACATGACTATATTTTGCAATAACATAGATGTCTTTGCCAATTGGCAAATTCAGACATTATAAAGAGATAAAATCATCAGTATTTGGTGGACTGTTGCAAATGCAAGTTGTTTTGAAGCAGCTGCTTTTGGGGAATATTTCTTTGTTTATTTTGTTGAGGGAGGAATTTGGTCCGCCTTTCTCCTCGTCATATCTATCCTAGAGAATGAACTCTGCAGTTCTCTACTTTCTTGATCTTAGCCCCATCACTAGAAGCAGTGACTGAGTTATCGGATTGTGTCAGGATAGAGCAGGACATATTCTTCCCAGTCCTAAATTTTTACTGAATTCATGGTATGATGAGTTTGGCTATGCAGTTTCCTTGCAACCACCATGTATTTGTTTACTCATGTATCTCACTCTGCTGCAGCACTTAGCATGGCTTAGAGCTGAACTTTGCAAGGCCAGCTTCTTTCTATTTCTGCTTTTTCCAGTTCTTGTTTTCCCTAGACCACTCAACTAGATGAGGCAAACAAAACTAGATAAAAACCATGTAGAAACTAGGTAATCGCTCAGATTGCTGCTTTTTGATTTACCACCATAAAGGCCCTTCAATCATTGGAGCAAGAACCCTTTTAAAAGAAGGGTTGTGATAATCAGTACGTGTCCATCCTCAAAAAGGAGTTAGTTTCTAAAAAGAAAGATGTCTGTTGGAGAAAGTGACAAATAGAAATGGGATGTTTGGCTTCAAAGATGTTAGTTATTAACAAAGATGAAAAGTTCTTGAAGATGTTCACTTGTCATATGCTTTCAAGTAGGAAGCAAATTAAGCTATTATCATTCTGCATTTTTTATTGTAGATAAGTTCCTGGTTTGTGGTGGCTTTTGGTGTGCAGTGATGTAAATTCATGTCTTAGTGCTTTGGACTAGGGAGGCAGGTTGCACCAAGTGGGTGATATCACAAGTGATTTCTAATTGATTCCCTAAACAGAAGCCAATAAATTGCCCAAGGCAATAGCCAGCAGAGTAGCTGCTGCTGGGAGTACTTGTATGCTGCCTGCCCATGCTTCCAAGTGCATTTGTACATTTTTGTTCATAGGGAGCCATTGTTTTGCTTGTCACTCACTGTCATTTTGCCTAGTTAGACTCAAGAGCTTGTGCTGCTGTAACCTGAGTAGAAAAAGATGTTCTCAGTTTGATTCTGTGCTCTATTCTGGTGTATGGATAAGAATCAAACTAAAACAGTGGCCAGAAATGGTCGTTGTCAAGGTTGCAACCTTGCAACAGGGGGAGAATGCTTTGCTATACTTTTTAGAGATACTATACTGACACATGAAAAGCAGAGTAATTTCCTTGTGGTTTCTGAGAAGTCTTGTAGTTTTGTGTCCTAGCTGCAAGACTCTGGGCCACAGCTAGGATGGCACCATTTGTACCTGCACAAACAACTTAGTGTACTCCATATGTTAGCAGCTAGGAAATCTGTATCAGAAAAAATAACCTTCTCATTGGGTGGTGTAAGGTTAAAACATGCAAGTCCTGTTTTATAAACACAGCTGTCAGTTGTGTGTACAAAACACGAGTAAAAATATTCAGAGATAAACTGAGGCTTCATGAAATATGTCTGCACATTTTTTTCTACCCCAAAGAACATTTTTTTTTGTTTGTTTTCAGTCGTATACGTGCTCATGCTCTTTTCTATTTCTGTTCCTCTCTCTCTTTCTCTCTCTTTTTTGTTGTTGACTGTTTGTTTGTGGTGTTCAATAATGTTTTTCATTTCAGTTCAGGACTCTTTGGGGGGACTGTGTGACAGGCAACTACTGTTACTTCCAGTCCGCAGTGTTCAGTACCAGATACTATGAAATGGATTTAAACTGTGGACTGTTGCTCTGTCACAAGGCTAATTATATTTGATCGTGCAATTTAATTAATTTTGAGGTCATGCATAGAAAATTTTAAGCTATCTTCCTTCTCTCTCCATCCTTCTCTTTATTTTACCCTCTCTTCTTTTTTTCTTTCAGTAACCAATGGCACAAGCCATTCACCCACAGCGTTAAATGGAGCTCCATCTCCTCCTAATGGCTTTAGCAATGGGCCATCCTCTTCCTCTTCCTCTTCTCTGGCTAACCAGCAGTTACCGCCAGCTTGTGGAGCTAGGCAGCTCAGCAAACTGAAGAGATTTCTTACAACCTTACAGCAGTTTGGCAATGACATTTCACCCGAGATTGGGGAGAGAGTGCGTACCCTTGTGCTAGGACTTGTGGTAAGCAAAAACCAGTGATACAATAACTGTAATTTTTTCTCTCCATTTACCTCTTCTACACTTGAAATGTTTATTATATACGAGAGTGTGTTACATATATGGCTTATTCCATACTTCAAGGACACCAAACATGTAAGCATAAAGATCTTGCCCCAGATCTAGCACAAGTAACTTGTCTGTCCATCCACAAGTGGCAACTATTCTCAACTGGATACAGACTAGAATTGTAGCCAGCGTAGTGTTATGACAAAATGATGTGAAAGGGCTTTCGCTTTTACTGTTGGCAGCCCTGAAGTAGACACAGCCTGAATTATATAATGCAGTAAAATCTATTTTGGTTTGCCTAATGTAATTGACTGGGTAAAAAAGAGTGCTACTATACACATAGCAGCAGAATACTGTCAACAGGATGAGATGAATATACTTGGGCTGTGTTTACGCAGTGGAAAACCTTTTCTCAGTATTCACTGAATCCAGCAATGAGGGACCTGAACGGGTATTGATGCTACTTAAAGACACATTATTTATAAGATTATGTGATTTATATGTCTGAATGATAATTTCAGGTTTTTCTTATCTACAACTGTCAGGTTGGGCTGCTATTTTATAGGCAAACTGTTATGAATCTGGCCCAGGATTCTTTTTATTCTCATTAAAGTCTTCCCTCTGCCAGACATTGTTGTCTCCCATGTATCTCCTTCAGCAATAATTACACGTACCAGGAAAAATGCTGTTGCGGTGCTCTAGTATACATCTGTTTTGAGCAGCTGCAGTTGCCACTGACTTCATTTGAAGCAAAGACTGCCAGCACTGTTTAGTACGAGGGCTCAGGTGGCCTCCATTTGTATTTTCACAAAACACTACCTGAAAGCAGTGAAACTCATTCACTCGAGTCTGTGTTAAAAGGAAGGTTAACTTAGGTAGTGGAACTTCAGTTAAGTCTCACTCTACATTTGCTTCCATATCCAAAACACCTATTTAATATGGTTTTGCATGCTGTGTGGCTGTCTGTGAAAAGGTGAACTGGTGAAGTAAAGAAACTAAAGACAGCTTTGGGTGCATCAACCCGCCTTTGATTTTCATAAAATAAAATAATTTGATTTTCATAAAACCGTTGTTATTTACAATTGATTCCTACATTGCTAAATTTCACCTGAGCTCTGATGAGCAAACTAGGAACTTTTCCTTGAGAATGGTCACGTATCACTGTTCCCATGGCTAAACTTGTGCAGGATGTAGACTTCATGCCTATGTCCTTAGTCACGAAGCAATGACTTCCCATCACAATTTACTGGTGCAGTAAGGTGTAATAAACAACTCTCCGATCAGTACAAGTGGCAGTGAGCAATTTTCCTCATCAAACAAAATAGAAACTTGCCTTTAAAAACAAATATTTTTTGGTATGTGTTTGCATGTTAATTATCACATCTGGACTGGGAAAATAAATACAAGAAACACGAAGGGAAAATAAAAATTAAAATAAAAAATTGAGAAAAGCAACTTTAACTGGAGTTTGACATCTGAAAATATTTCCATGCTTAGTGCCTGAGAGTTTAAACCATATGCTAAGCAACAGGCGCTGAATGCTGGAGATGCTGAAGGTTCTCTTTGAGTATCTTAATAAGGTAATAATTTAATATGTGACATGCTTTTCTTTATCCTCTTATCTATATCAAGAACAAGGTATTAAGCAATTTTAAAGTGCTTTGGTTACTGTTTCTCTTGCTAAGTGTTTTCATTATTTTGTCACCAAGAAAGAATTTTTTTTCTCAACAGAATTCTACTTTGACAATTGAAGAATTTCATTCCAAACTGCAAGAAGCTACTAACTTCCCACTGCGACCTTTTGTCATCCCATTTTTAAAGGTATTGCACAGTTCAGTG